>NC_088810.1:15305635-18261585 GCF_011386835.1 Chrysemys picta bellii | reverse complement strand
GGCAGGAGCAGCATCTTGTCCGCGTTAGGAGTTTACAGCCCGTGGAAAGCAGCTGCTGTCTGGGCTGAGGGGGAAGCCGGGGTGGGCTGTGGGGTCTCTCTGTTAAAAGAAGGTGGGTGAGGAGTCAGGACTCCTGGGTTCTATTCCCAGTGGTTCTGGTGTGTTTATCCGGGGCAGCGTTGGTAACCCGGCCGTGTGTTGCAAAACGGAGCTTTCCCTGGCTCCGCCGAGCAGTCCCCGGCCCCCCCAGCCCTTCCTGCGCCAGCGTCCTTAGGAACCAGAGGCCCCCGAGCAAAAGCCAAGTCGTGAGCTGACGTTTGCCCTTTGTCCTGCGTGTTGTGCAGTCAGGGAGCGCCACACGCAGCCGTTGTGATCAGCTGGCGTTCTTCGCCCGCTTGGGCACACGGCCGCACAAGGCGCCAGCAGTCGGAGGATCAGGCCCTCGGCTGGGGGAGTTTGGGATTTGGAGCGGCGGGCCCTGCTGCTAGGGGTGTGCGGCCGAGGCTTGGGGACAGTGGAGCCGGGAATCTGGGTGTCACTCAACAGTTGGCTGTCATCCGGCCTGTAAGCACCCCGATGCAGCCATCTCCTTCACACATGGTCCCAGCGTTCGGCTGTCACTGGAGGCGAAAGGCTCCCTATCTTGTTCCCAAGCCCCGAAGTCAGCCAAGGCCTCGCATGCAGAAGCAACCCAGAGAAGAGCTGATTAATAATCCGATAAAACGAGCCCTAGCTCGTCTCACCAGCAGATCTCAAAGCGCTTTGCAAAAGGGGCCGGGATGATTCCCCACTTTTTACAGCTGGGGAAACCAGGGCACGGCCCGGGGCCGTGACTTGCCCCAGGTCACCCCGCGAGCAGTGCTTGGCCTAGAACCTGCGTGCCAGGCCAGTGCTTTGCCTACTAGGCCACAGGATTGCGGTAGCACCGAAAGGCCCCAACTGGGCACTGCAGAGTGTGAGACGGTCCCTGCCCTCTTGCTCACAGCCAAAGGGGAAACTGAGGCACGACAGCCAGCCACAGTCACCCAACAGGTCAGTGACAGAGCTGGGACTGGAGCGCTGGAAGCAGCTGCCCAGTGTCCTTGTGTGAAGGGGCAGCGGGGCTGTATTGGCAGCTACGCTTCCGAGTGCTGGAAAGGCTCCGAGGCAACATGGGACAGAGCCCCAGTGGGCGTAAACCGGCTTCGCTCCAGATCGACGCCAGCAGCAGACTTGGCCCTCAGCTCTCAGCCTGACTGTGTCATTCCTCGAGGTGCCGTTGTTCTTGGGGAGGAAGGAGAGGGGGCCCCAAACCTTTTGAAATCTCTTTCCCTCCGCCCACCTCCACTGCTTCTCCGGCCCGGGAGGGGGCAGATGAAAGTGCCGGGCGCAGGGCGGCTGGGTCCCTGGTGGGGAACTCCCGGCCTGGGTGCTGGTGCTTTCCAGCGTCCCTGGAAATGAAAAGAAAAACGTGGGAAATTTCTGATGCGGACACGGGGGCCTGGAAGGGCTTGTGGGAGGAGGTTGTGTGGCGGGGCTCTAGATTACTGGTTTGAATGCAGCCTGGGGCATTACAGGGGGACAGTCATTACGCCCATCTGGAGCTGTTTGCTGTTGGCCTGCATGGAATGAGTTGCTAGTTCTCAGCCTAGGACCTGTGTTGCCGAGTAGTAGAGTAGGACTCAGGAGACCCGGGTTCTACCCCTGACCTCTCCTTGCTCTGCCTCAGTTTCCCCATCTGTCAAATGGTGGTAAGATCCTGCTCTGCACTGTGCTTTGAGATCTCCTGATGAAAAGCACTCTACCCAGCGCCGGGGGTCACTGATGCTTCCCCTGGAGATGCTGAGGCTTAGAGGAATCGCCTTCCATCCTTTCGATGAAGGAGCTATAAAAAAAAAACATAGCCCCCCAGTGAAGCTAGCGGGCTGCAGCCAGGCTGGCTGGCTGGATCCGAGGCACTAGAGCAGAGGTCCCCAAACTGTGGGGTGCGGGAGGAACGTTTGAGGGGGGCAGCGGCAGAGCTCTGCTTTGCACCGAGTGGGTTTAACAGCCCGCCCCACGGTACCTGTGCCATCGTTAAAATCCAGCCAAGCACTGTCTGTCTCCAAGGCAGTCCTGAACCAGGCCAAATAGTTTGGCAATCGGTGAGCACGTTCGTTTTCTTAATTTCCTTTTTTGGCTAACGATGAGCCCTCCAGGCCAGGGGCCTTTGGGATGTTGTAGCGAGGAGGCGAGAACAGCTGGGCAGCGATAAACTCCCCAGCTTGCTCCCCACAGCTGGGCCCGCCCCGCCTGGCGTGGGATCGTCCCTCTGTCTGAGGCACCAGGCCAGCTGAGGTGGGGGGTACGGGGAAGGGCCCTGCGTTAAGCAGCAGGGACACAAAGGGAAATGCTGCCTGGGCAGGTCTGTGCCCCTCAACCCAGCCCGCTTCCCTTCAGCCCCGTCTTTTGGCTTCTCTTCCCCCTGCTCCGGGCTCTTCCCAGGTACCAACCCTCCTGCTGCCGGATCCAGGAGGCTCTACCTGCCCAGATCTTTCCGTCTGTCCCAGCCCCAGAGACCTGGGCCAAAGCTGCCCCTTGGGCACCCAGTGCCACCCCTGAGCCCTGGCTGCTGGGTCAGGCATTAAGCTATGTCGAGGGGATGAGGCCCCTGGTCAGATGCTCACGGGGTGGAGGTGGGGGGCTGAGCCCACGCCAGTGGAGTGGATGTTCCCTGCTGTTAAGGGCCATGGCCAACTGGAGGATGTGAGACCCCAGCTGGTGCGGCAGCGTCACCTCGGCCTGGAGCTGGGGACAGGCCCCTCCTGAGGGAGCCCCCCAGTGACCAGGCCGTCTCCTTGTGCCCTTGCAGGTCCCTCAGCGGACGTCCCGGCAGGTGCCCGAGGAGGACGGAGCTGGAAACCAAGTGGCGGGTGCCTGGAGCAGCTGGAGCCCGTGGTCATCCTGCTCCCAGCCCTGTGGGGTGGGGGTCTTGGAAAGGGTCCGCACCTGCCTGCCCCCCTATCAGCGAGCCCCCTGGGGGGGCCCTCATGGCCCACACACGTACGCCCAGCCCCTGTACCCACAGGAACGGGCCAATCCTTACCCACCACGGTCATCCTACCCCCTTCACACTGATGGGGAATCGGGGGCGCCTCTCTCCCCACCGGGGCCTGCCTTCTCCCTCCACAGCGACTCTGCCCTCCCTCTCCACAGCGGCTCCAGCCACACCCGGGCAGCCCCCCCTCCCGCCCGCTACGGGCCCCCGAACAGGTACATCCGCCACGAGTCCTTCCCCTCCGAGCAGCTGCCTTTGTCCCCGCTGCGGGATGCCTCCTCCACGCACTCCAGCCGCGGGAGGGACCCAGCCCTCGCCCCCAGAGCCCCAAGGCGGGAAGAGGACCCGTCCGGCAAAGCAGGCGCTTCCAGCCGCGGCCTGGCCCACTCTTCACGTTGGCTGCGCCACCCGGACGCTCCCGCCACCTCCAGCCCGGAAAGGCCCTTCAGACGCCGCAGCTCGGCCCCGGCGCGGCTGCCTGCCCAGGAGTCACTCCCGCTCTTCAAACCCGAGCGGCGGGGCAGCCACGAGGCGGGCGGCGCAGCCGGCAGCTCCCGACACGCTGCCCTCGGGTCCAAGTGGGCAGTGTCCCCGACGCAGGAGTCCCGCGCCGCCAGGAGGTGAGAGCCAGGGTCCCCTGCGGCACAGCCTGGGCTCGCGACCTGGGCGGGGGAGAGGGAACCGGCTGGCTCGGGCCGTTGGGTAGGTGCCATTTGTCCTCCAGTCTGTGACTGGAGTGCGGGGATCCCGGCACTGTTCCTACTGCCCTGGTCTCTGCTCTGAAGCCGCACTCCCAGCTGGCAAGCTCGGATCCTAACTTCCATAAGCGCCAAAATACCTTGGATCTGGGCATGGAGACCAAACCACCCGTGTCTGCACGGTGGGGTGCGGGCCCCATCACTGTCCTTGTCCACTCAGGGCCGCCCGTCCGGCAACGGCCCCCAGGGCTAAATCCACTCAGAAACTGAAAGGGGTCAGCTGATCCTCACACGCTGCCTGGCCTCATCACCAGGCTGTTGGGGCACCTCGAATGCACTTTGCCTCCCAGCCCCTCCACGAGGCAGGGCTGTTAGCTCCATTGGGCAGATGGGGAAACCGAGGCACAGAGGCACAGATGGGGACTGGCCCAAGGTCACACAGAGGGTTAGAGGCAGAAGTAGGAACTGAACCTAGATCGGCTTAGTCCCAGGCCTTAGCTCTAACCACTGCACCCTCCTTCCTCCCGGGGGCTGCCAAGCCTGCTCTCTCAGCGCATACTAGCTAGGAAGCAGTGTTGGGCGTCACCTGGAATACTCCACGGCACCTGGAATGCCCCCTGGCAACATCAGGGAGAGAGCGCAGATCCTCCCAGTCCAGAAGCCTACCCCCACCCCTGCTAAACTATGGGAGAATCCCCTTGAGCTGTGTGCAGTACAGGGCTCATGACACAAGGCGTGCCATTCTGAAGCCACTCAGTAGGCGCACTCAGGTCTCTGGCTTCCCCTTTGCTCTGTTTACGCAGGGCCTGTAACAACACGTTCCCCCCCTCGTTGCAGGTCTCGAATTCGAGAGTCGATCAAACCGGGGAAATATGGCTACGGGAAGGTGCCCTTCGCGCTGCCGCTGCACAAGGAAGTGGCGGAGGGGGGCACGCCACGGTTCAAGAGACACCCAGGGCCCCCGAGCGACCAGCCACCGCCACCCACCAAGACTCCCAAGCGCAAGGCCAAGGAAGCCCCCAGCCGGGAGAAGGAGCCGCCGGCCAAAGGCGAGCACCATCCGCACCACAAGCAGAGGAAGGCCATGCCGGCGGAGGACTCCGCGCAGCCCCAGCTCCAGGCTGGAGCGCTGGCAGAGAACAGCTCAGAGCTGGCAGGGCATAGGGCGAGGCCCAGAAGTGAGGGAGAGGGGCCTGCTCCACACCGCCAGCCCCACACGGCCGAGCAGGGCAGCGCTGGGCCACTGAAGGCCGAGGCCACAGCCAAGTCCCACACAGGCCCTTCGGAGGACGAGGCGAGTCCTGGAGAGAATCGGGAGCCAGCAGCAGCATCCCCAGAGCTGCAAGGGGCCCGGCATCGCACCAGGGAGGGCACTCCCCAGCTGGGCCCCTCTCCCACGGAGCAGCCGTCCCTGTTTGTTGCTTGGGCTCCGGCGGCCACCGTAGGGCCCGGCGGGGGAGAGCCAACGGCTGTGGAGGAGACGGGTTCGCAGGAGTCGCGCCTGAGGGCGGGAGCGCAGGCGCCCGCCAAGCGAGGAGGAGGAGACGGGCCCGGGGACGGCACAAGGGGTATCCAGCAGCCTTCCCGCCCTGGGACACCCACGGGAGAGAGGGACCCGAGCAGCGGCCATGCCCCTCGGCCACGGGGGGAGCTGCGCCTCACGCACGAGGTGCTGAAGAACCACAGCTCCACCGTGGAGGCGCAGCTGGCGCCCAAGGGACACGGGGCAGGGGGTGGCCAAAAGGGGGCACCAGAACTCGGCCACCCCCATCCCCACTCCCACCATCGGGCCACAGGAGCACCAAAGCCCGGGCCTGAGGCCACCCACCTGGCCCAGCCAGAGGGAGCAGGCCCTGCTGACCCCCCCGCACGCTCCCATCCCCACCAGTTGGCCCGGCCCCGTGCTCAGAGACAGAACGAGTACCGCCCGGGCAGCTATGGTACCCGGGCCTCCCAGAGCCTCTTTGTGGAACAGCCCTCACCTCACCGGCTGGCAGAACCGGACATCTGGCTGCTCCACCGCGGCAATCCCGTCCAGTTCCAGGCCAGGGGGCAAAGGCCCAGTCTGGGCCTGCACCCAGGCCCCGAGGTGCCCCAGTGGAATCTCTACCACCCTGGCACAGAGACGTTCCACTGCGAGGGGGAGAGCAAGCAGTTCAAAGCCTGCAGGCAGGAGGTAAGGGCCTCTGCTTTCCCTACAGGAGCGCTGGATGCCTCCCCCTGGTGGGACTAGAACTTAGAACCCCATGCTTCAAACCCCCAACAGGAGACTCTCCATTCTCCACCAGCAGTATAGGGCATAAGACACACAGGTGATCAGCTCTGCTTTCCTCCAGGAGAGGGCAGTGCTGGGTACACACCCCCACCCACTTTATTACAGTATTAGCCACCCCATCTTACAGGCGAGAGGGGAAGTGACTTGCCCAAGGTCACCCAGCCCATCGGGAAAAGAACCCAGGAGTCCTGACTCCGTCCTCCTCCACTTTAGCCAGCAGGACCAAACTATCTTGTGGGGCCTGCGTCCATTTAGCAGTAAAAGGATTCAAGTCCATCTAGGGAAGTGGCCGCTGGCGGGGCTGAGAGCGTCTGAGCTGGAAAGGCAGACGACAAGCGATTCAGTTGCTAATGGGGTTTTTCCTGCCAATTTGTCCTTTTTTCTTTGGTTTAATAAACAGTGAAAAAATACACAAATGTCAGGCCCAGCCGGTTCCAGACGAGCCCCGCCGCCGTGCTCCGAGAGTGCAGGGCTTATAAATCACCCGTCCCGCTCGTTTATACAATGCCGGCCAAACCTCCCCCATTGGCTGGCGGGAACTCGCTCCTGTAAATAGCCATGCAGGGCTGGAGGGGCCCAGAGCATGCTGGGAGAGTTACAGGGGCTGTTGGGAAGAAGTTATTTAGGGGCCCCATTGTCTGGTGACTTGAGGTCATGCAGTTAAGGGGAGGGAGCCAGGACATCTGGGTTTGCTCTGTGAGGGGAGTGCGTTCCAGTGGTTAGAGCAGAGAAGGGGGCTGAGCAGGGAGTGTGGTTGGATGGTTAGAGCAGGTGACTGGGAGGCAGGAGTCCTGGGTTCTGTTTCACTGGTTCTCTCTGTGGCCCCGGGCTAGTCGTGTCCCTTCTCTTTGCCTCAGTTTCCCCCCATATAACGGGACAGCCCTTTCCTGCCTCACCAAGTGCAATTCCAGGAACGTTTTCCAAACACCTGAAGATCTTCACAGGGGAGGTGCCCGAGGAGGGCAAGCTCCCAGTGCGATGGCTCCCCCTTTCTGGCAAAGAAAATGCATTCACCGCCCATAGCATCTTTCCCCCCAGCTGGGGCCTCGAGGGCTTTGCTGACTCAAGGGATTGATCCCTTCCATTGAAAGATTGTGGGGTGGGGGGTGGCTAAGCAGTAAGGGGGAAAGGGGATGGGCAGAGAGTGGAAGGAATGGGGTAGGAGAAGAGGAGAGGACGGATGCTGGGGAGGAGAAAGAAAGGATGATGAGCATCGCATGAGCAATTCCTGATGAACAGCTGCCATGGCCCACCCCAGAGGTGGCTGCATTTTGGCACTGGGTAAGCAACCTCTGTTACAGTGTTGCTACATGGCTCTTAACCAGGTGCTGCTCTCCCACCCCCACCGCATTTCAGCAGTGCACAAGTGATCTCTGTGCAGCATTGCTGTGTGGCAGGTAAAGACCTGCCATGCCCCACCCCAGAGGCAGCTGCATTTCAGATCCCAGGGTATTTGTATCTCACGCTGGTGATGGGCACTGATATAGCAACACGTGCCCCCACGATGGGAAGCAGTGTGGAGATCTGCTTGGCGTCTCCTAGCGCCATATTCAGCCGCATCTCAGCCTCCTTTCCCTTCCAGCCGTGCCCAGCCGACCAGCCCGACGCCCGAGCCGTGCAGTGCGCTGCCTTCAACACCCAGGAGTTCATGGGCCGCCTCTACCAGTGGGAGCCCTTCACGGACGGTAAGGGACTGGGAGCCGGTACTGAGATTCGGTGTTCCTATGGTTACAGGGGAGGGGGGAGCCCAGTGGACTCTCATTGCTCTGTCATGGCTTGGCATTCCCAGGAGGTGCCTGCGTCTTTGGTGGGCTGTCCCACACCCTCCGTGTGTTGATTGCTCGGGCTGCAGAGTTGCAGGGTGAAAGGTCCTTGCTCGCCGACGGCTGTCGCCCTGAGACCGTGGCCTGCCGCTGGGGCCTCTCAGGGCTGACAGTGGCACTGCAGAAGGACCCTGTGCTCAGGTTTTTATCTCAGGGGCTGTTGGCTGCGGCCCTTCTCGCTCTCTGGGTCCTTTCCCCTTCCCTTCCTCCCGCGCGGGCGCAAGCACTGCTCCCACCCCCCCCTCGTTCCTGGTGGCCGGGTTTGGTCTCTGCACCTGGAGGACATGTTCCCTGAAGCCAAGGGGCTGTCGGGCCTGTGTACTCACACGGTGACGGATGGGCCCCAGCTGGGCCAGGGCGTGTCTGTCCTGTCGGCTCCAGGGTGACCCACGCCGACGGCGTGTCCGCGTCTCCCAGCCAAGGGAGTGGGTCAGGGAGCTGTCTGGTGGCGCTCGGCTGAGCCCGGCAAACTCGTTTCACTGGTGATGGAAGCACACTGCCCCGCTCCCCTGGCCGAGCAGGGTGTGTGCGGGGTCTCCTTGTGGAGCCTTTCCCACCGCCTGGGTTGCTCTCTGATGAGCCGGTTAGTTCTCAGCAGGACCGGCTCTAGGTTTTTTGCTGCCCCAAGCCAAAAAAAAATTTGCCCCCCCCCCCCCCGCCCTGGTCTTTCTCTCTCTCTGCCCCCCCCCACCCCCACCCCCCAACTGCACCCTCCTGCTGCCCCAGCCCTGGGTCACTGGTAACTCGCTCCCAGGGCGGGTCATTCAGCAGGAATTTTGGATGTGCACAGACACAGACAGGATTGGTTCCCATATGGTTACAGAACTGCAGTAAAGTGGAACAGTTTTCAGCTTGTGTGATTGGAGGATGTCTGGATGCATATTATAAGACTGTCCTACATACATGAGGAAAAGTTGAGGTGCCTTTATTATTCTTTTGTTCCACTCTTTGTTTCTATGGGGAATTTGCCAATGAAATATCACTGTCTTCCTTTTAAACAAATAAAACTAAAACTTAAAATTAAAAAAGCAATGGCTGTTGAAAATAGCAATTCCAGTCTTAATACCACTGGGAAGCATTTCTTGCTCAATTTATTCTACTTTTTCTACAGCAAGTTACAGTGGATCAGTATATTTGATTTGGGAGAAATGAAGTAACAGCTGCCCAAATTGTGCTTGAGCACTCCTGAATTTTGAGGGTGTTCAAATCTGGAAGTAGGGTGACCAGATAGCAAGTGTGAAAAATCGGGACAAGGGGTGGGGGGTAATTGGCACCTATATAAGAAAAAGCCCCAAATATCGGGACTGTCCCTATAAAATCGGGACATCTGGTCACCCTATCTGGAAGACAGGTGCTAGATTCCCTTTCTGAATATTAACTATATCTGGAAAGGAAAAGTCAATTTCTGCTTCCATAGCTCAGAAGTGGAAATCCTCCTACGTACCTGGTACTGTATCTAAAGCTGCCCAGGTCCAGAGCCTCCCCTCCCTTACTTTTCATTTTAAATTCTAGTGGGATCCACATACCTCCCTTGCTAGGCTTCAGATAGAGAGGGGCACTGTCCCTTTAGTCCACCCAATTCCTTCTTTGGGGGAGAGCCCAGGGCTGGGGCGGCAGGAGGTGCAGGTGAGAGCCAGGGCTGGGACAGCAGAGGGTGCGGGTGCGGGGGGGGGTGTGAAGAGCCCAGGGCTGGAGCAGCAGGAGATGCGGATGGGGGCCAGAGCTGGGGTGGCAGGAGGTGCGGGGAGAGCCCAGAGCTGGGGCAGCAGGGGGTGTGGGCAGGGGAGAGTCTAGGGCTGGGGCAACACGGGAGTGCAGGTGGGGAGCCAGGGCTGGGGTAGGGGGCGGCAAAAACCCTAGAGCTGGCTCTGTCCCTACTCACAGCAGGCTGCAACATGAGGTGTCAGTTCCACACTCTGTCCCCCTCCCTTTCCTGTTAATTGCAGCCGAGGGAATGCTGGGAAATGTAGTTCTTTCCCTGCTCCAGGGCTGGCTCTATAGGCAGGGAGCTAACCAAGGAACTACAGCTCCCAGGGCCCCCTGTTGGTTCTCAGCTCTCACGCTGGATTCTTGCGACCCTTGCAAATTTGCCGCCCCAAGCAACTGCTTGCTTTGCTGGTGCCTAGAGCCGGCCCTGTTTCTCAGAGCTCGTTTTGAAGCTGCTCTGGAGCGTAACCCGGGCCTGAGGTTTGGGCAGGGGGTGGGCTCATGTGTGTCCTGTTGAGCACGGCAGCAGTTCGGGGGCTGGCGTGTGCGGAAGCGATTGCATGTGTCTGTGTGTGGCCTGTGAACATGTGGGGCAAGGATGGTGCCTGGATGGACCTACACATATGCTTTGTGTGTGTGTGTCCCTGGCTGTGTCCATGGGCTCCTCCCTGCATGTACCACATGGATCTGCGTGTGTGTTTCATGCGAGCATGGACTGCGTGTGCCTTGCTGGCTGTGAACATGTCTGCAGGGAAAGGGCTTTCTGTCTCTTAAATCACCGCGTCCAGGGCACTTTGGAAGCCAATTAGCTGGAAAACTTCTCTCCAGGGAGGCTGTTGTGCTGAGAAAGGGGGTGGAGGGCTCCCCATGCTAGGGGCTGGGGTCCCAGCAGGGAGCTGGGACATTCTCATTTCCTGCCTCAGCCCCTGACTCTCTTGCTCTGAGTTTGCTCACTTCCTTTCGCTTGTGTTCTCAGCAGGAGTGTGGGAGAGGGGGCACGGGCGGAGGGGGAGGGGGGCAGGACCTTGACACTTCGCAGGTCTCGGGGGCAGCTCCAGCAGGGCTGGATGGGAATTAAGCACAGTGTAAAACTTTGGGAAACAATTTGCTTTGAGTTGGAGATGATTCTGATCCAGAGAGGGTCTGGGGGCGGTTCTAATCTGGGGGGACCAGGCACCAGTTCTGATCTGGGGGAAGCCAAGGGCTGGTCCCAATCCAGGGGGTGTGTGTCAGGAAGCAGTTCCGATCCAGAGGGGACCAGGGGCTGAATCTGATCCGGGCGGGCAGGGCTAGTTCTGATCTGGGGAGGCGACGGGCTTGAGTCCCATTCCTATCTGAGGAATCTGATCTCTCGGTTCTGAGCCGGGGCCCTGGGGTCACTTCTCATCTCATTCAAACTGGTTCTTCCGGTCACTGCTGGGAACCCTGGGGGATCGTCTGTTAAATCAGTGACCACCTCTGGGTGGCAGGCAGCAGCTGTAACCCCAGCCACTGGCCCTCTTTCTGAAACGCCGACCCCTAGGCCCCACGCCCCTCCCAGACCCAGAGATGGAACTCAGGAGTCCTGACCCCCAGCTTCCCCCACCCCCCACTCAAAGCACTAGCAGCAGCTGATATGGGGGGGTGAGGAGTGCCCAGGAAACCCCCTGAGAGGAGCTCCTCTGTGCCCCACAGTCCCCGGAGGCCGAGCCCCAGGCTAAGACATTTCAGCGCCAAGCGAATTGGATGGAGAAAGGTAGAAGCTGTGTGGGTGGGTGGGGGGGGCGAGCGGAGGTTGGAGTCAGCCCCCCATCTCTGTGCTGCGGTGCCCACTCCACCCACCTTTCCCTCCCCGCCGCCTGTGCCCAGCCCCTCCCGCCATCCATGGCACGAGGGCTGACAGGTGTTTTTTGCCGAGTTCGACAGATCCAGCCTTTTCGGCTGTAATCCCCTTTCTCATGGCCGATGGCCTGTGCAGTAATCGTCGAATGGCATCAGCCCCGCGCCCGGTCTGTTATTCTACGCCCCGCCGGCGCTCTCTGCCCAGCTCGGTCATCAGGCAGGGCAGGGCGGCAGGAATCCAGAACCCACGCCAGGTGCCAGCAGGCACCCCATGCCTTGGGCCCGCTGGCTGGCTGCCTTCCCCGACTCTCTTCTTCGTTCTTTTCTTTCACCTTCTCTTTTCTGTCTGTGTCATTCTTTCTCTCTTTCCTTTCCCTCATTGTCTCTTCTTCCTCTCTCGTCTCTCTCCTCCATTCATCTTTCTTTCTTTCTTTCCCCCCAGCTGGCACCCTCCATCCCTGCAGGACCCCTTTGCAAACAATCCCCTGCCAGAGCCCCTTTCCCTCCCCTCCCCCGGCCACGTCCCCGGAACCGCCCTGGTCTAATGATGTGCATAGCAAATTGATTAAGCGCTGGAAGATTTATATCCAGCTGACGCTACACTGTTTGTTGTGCGCCAGGCGCAGCAGAACCGAGGGCTGTGCGAATCTGAGCCGCCAGCCCCTCTGCCTTCCCTGGCATGGGGAGAGCCCATCTCACGTCTCCACCCCGCAGCAGGGGGGTTGCCCCCCTCCCCAGGCCTTGCCCACTGTGGGTCTGGCACTGGGGTGGGGGTCCTTAGCCATCAGGCTGCTGCCAAGAGGGTGTTTATCAGATTCCTTTCTAAACCCAGCCGAGCAGGTGGGAGCAGTGTCTCTGTTAATAACCCTTCGTCCTTCTCTGGCCCCGTCTCACCAAGAATTTCAAAGCGCTTTACACAATGAATCGAACTCACTGGGAGGCAGGGACCAACCGTTTTACAGGTAGGGAAACTGAGGCCCAGAGCGGGGGATGCGACTGGCCCAGTATCACACAGCAGGTCAGTGAAAGAGATGGGCATGGAACCCAGGAGTCCTGGTGCCCAGTCCCCTGCTCTAACCACGGGGGCCACACTCCCCTCCAAAAAGCCAGAAATAGAACCCAGGAGTCCGGGCACCCAGCCCTCCCCATCCGTATTCCCAGGGCTCTGGCATGGGGCATGCCACTCCCGAGTGGGGCAGCCAGTTCCAGGGCAAACGGATCTCTGAGCTCGCGCCGGAGCCGGGTAGCAGAGCCCCCTCCCGCTGAGCTGGGTGGGGGAGTGCAGGGTAGCTAACGAAGCCCTGAGCGTTCATTAAACAATGTTATCAGCGGGCGCCGGCCCTTTCCCTGCGCTCAGTGCCGCAGGCCGCCTAAGCAGCTTTACCCAGTTAATACAGGGACATGGCATATGAACGGCTCTGCGTGGCCAGGGCTGGACCAGCCGGGAGTCCGTGATTAGCTCAGCACAGCTGGGGCCTTTCGGAGGACGGGCCGTTGCTAATCCGGTTCCACAGCAGGATCAAAGGCAGCCGCCCCCTCCCGGCGCCTCTGGGGGATAATTTCAAAAGTGGATTTGCTGGTGCCACCACAGTTCGGATCTGGCGCTGCCGTATCCCCAACTCCCAGTGATGGGCCCGTGGGCGAGAGGCTCATCCCTGTGGGTTGGGGCCCAGATCTCCCACTGAGTCACAGGCCCAGATCTTCTGGTGCATCCCCATGTGTCAGGGGTCAGGATCTCACAGGGTGTCCCAGGGGGGCAGGGGCCTGTTCTCCCAGTGGGGCAGGAGCCCGGATCTCCCGGCGTGTCCCAGTGGGGTAGGGGCCCGGATCTCCCGGCATGTCCCAATGGGGCAGGGGCCCGGGTCTCCCAATGAGTCAGGGGCCCAGATCTGCTGGTGCATCCTCAGGGGGTCAGGATCTCATAGGGTGTCCCAGTGGGGCAGAGGCCCGGATCTCCCGGCATGTCCCAGTGGGGCCAGGGGCCCGGATCTCCCGGCGTGTCCCAGTGGGGCCAGGGGCCCGGATCTCCCGGCGTGTCCCAGTGGGGTAGGGCCCGGATCTCCCGGCGTGGCCCAGTGGGGTAGGGCCCGGATCTCCCGGCGTGTCCCAGTGGGGCCAGGGGCCCGGATCTCCCTCAGCTGACCAACCGCTCCAACCCCCTGTGCTCTGCCTTATGTGCCCCCCCCCCATCTTGCATTGTAAAGCTGGCCCTGTAGGTTCAGAGCCCGCACTTTGATTTGGGGGAGTTGTTCTGTCTCGCAGCTCCTTCCAGGAGCTAAAGCTAGCCAGAGCCCATCCCGATGTGCAGGATCTGCTCCCCGTCCCATCCTGATGTGCAGGATCTGCCCCCCCGTCCCATCCCGATGTGCAGGATCCACACACCCTCCCCTCATCCCATCCAGATGTGCGAGATCCTTCCCCTTCCCATCCAGATGTGCAGGGGCATGCCCCGCACACGCACTCCCCACGCATCTACCTTTCTACCGTCCATGCCCAGCCAGCCCTCGGCGGCTGAGCCCCACCGGGGGGCGAGGACATGAGGAATGAATAACGTTTCTGTTCAAACACTGTGTTCTTTCCAGTTGGCCGGGGGTAGAGTCGTGGCCTCCAGCCGCTGAGACAGCACGTTGGGAAAATAAACCCTGGCTGGGTTATTATTATTAAAGGGTCCTGCTCCGGTTGTGCCCCTCCCCCCCCCGAACTGGCACCAGCATCTCTGATTGCTCGCTCTGCCGGAGGAGGGGTGGCGCCCAGGTCGTGTGGCGTGATCCGGGGCAGAATCGAGGCCTCCCACCTGCGCCTCAGGTTGATGCCGTGTGTCCAGCTGCTGGCACGCGCTCTGGCCTCTGGCCAGCGTTAAACCGGCCCCGATGCCCACAGCACGCCAGGGAGAGGGGAGGTGCCAGGCTGGAGGGCAAGGCAGGGTCACCCAATGGGGACAGGGACAGAGCAGATCTGGGCTCAACCTCACCTCCACAGCACCCCTCCCTTCCCTCGAACTCTGGGGGAGGTCAGAACTCGGTGGGTTCAGGTCCATCTGGGTCAGTACTTGGTGGGTTTGGGTCCATCTGGGTCAGAACTCGGTGGGTTCAGGTCCATCTGGGTCAGTACTTGGTGGGTTTGGGTCCATCTGGGTCAGAACTCGGTGGGTTCGGGTCCATCTGGATCAGGGTCACAACTTGGTGATTTTAATTCATCCCATCTAGTTCCAAATGTCCCACCTGATGAGGTTTCCACCCCCGCCTGGCGACGTTTCTGCTGTCTCATTAGTAGGGGCGGCTCTATGTTTTTTGCCGCCCCGAGCACGGCAGTCAGGCAGCCTTCGGCGGCATGCCTGTGGGAGGTCCGCCGGTCCCGCGCCTTCGGCGTACCCGCAGCCGAATTGCTGCCGAAACCGCAGGACCGGCGGACCTCCCGCAGGCATGCTGCCAAAGGCAGCCTGACTGCTGCCCTCACGGCGACCGGCAGCCCCCCGCGGCTTCCCGCCCCAGGCACGCGCTTGGTGCGCTGGTGCCTGGAGCTGCCCCTGCTCATTAGACCCCCGCTGACCCTCCGAAGGCTGCCTCCCACCCCAGCCCCTCTCCCTCTCCCCCTTGGACCAGCCTCAAGAATCAATCTTCCCTTAACATGGCGGCAACCACCCTTTGCCCCTACCAGCGCAGTTTGAGCCCTGGACCTCTGCATCTTGAGCTAAAGGAGTAACGGTCAGTTAGCAGCAGTAGTAGGGTGTTATCCTTGGTGAGGGCTCCCCTGTCCCCCTCAGCTCCCTATGCTGCGCTGAGACCACACCCTTCTTGAGTGTTATTCACCCCCATGCTCCAAGGTGCTGACTGCTTAGCGGTTTGGGGGGAGGGAGGGTCAGGCAGATCGCTCAGGAGGAGACAGATTGAAAAAGAGGCTGGAAATCTCTTTGTTTGACTGCAGGGCTGGGGGAGTCGCGACGCGTGCAGTGTATAAGAATAGGGCAGCATCCCTTTAAACAGTTTGTGAACCCTCTAGCAGTGCTCACCGTGCTCTGCACTGTAGAAGATGCCACACGCCTGCTGCTCTGGCTGGGCTCCGGCAGTGTCTAAAACGAAACACGATGAGCACCAGTAGAGGGTCTGCCCAGAATTAAAGGGGATACCATCCTATTCCTCTGCACCACGAAAGGCTTTCAGGGGCGGGACTTTGCAGCTGGAGGGGAGGCTGGCTACAGAAAAGGTTGCGACCCACTAGCTTAATGCAAAACCCTGACTGGAAACAAGCATTTGCTCTTGGCGCGTTGCACGGTCATTTGTCCCCGTCCGTACGTGTCCATCTCCCACCTGCGCTGTCCCACACTCCCCCCTGTCGGCGCCTGCCCTTGATTTACAACCGGAGCGGCCTGGACTCTCCCCGCGGCGCCACAGCCGGATTCAATCACCCAGGCTGGCGCGGGGCGGGAGTGAGGCCGGGGGTGGGGGATCTCAGGGGGCCCTGCAGACGTTTGCTTCGAAGTATGTGGTGATCTGTCAGGCTGGGGAGCTCTGCCAGGAACTTCCTAGCGTAACAACCAGCCATGTCCCGCAGAGGGGCGGGGGCTGGGAGATCAGGTGCTGATGACCTTTGCTGGGGGCCGGGATGGGGCTGCAAGAAACGAGCGGGGCTGTGGGCGGGAGCCCAGGTGCCCAACTTGGAACCGCCTCGATACTGATCCTTGGGGGGCAGAGAACGTGACACTCAGTGATTCTCAACCTTTCCAGATGACTGTCCCGCTTTCAGGAGTCTGATTTGTCTTGCATACCCCAGGTTTCACCTCACTTAAAAACTCCTTGTTTACAAAATCAGACCGAAAAATACGAAAGTGTCACAGCCACACGATTACCGACAAATTGCTTTCTCATTTCCCCATATAATTATAAAATAAATCAATTGGAATATAAATACTGTACTTCCATTTCAGTGTGAGTCTTGAGCCTGCCTTTCGCTTGTGAGATTTGTCTGAAGCCAGAGCCCCAGGGCTGAAGCATGTGACTCAACTTTACGGGGTCCCCTGTGGCTTGCCACCCCTGCACTTGCGAGCCCCCAGGTTGAGTAACACTGATTGAGATATACCCATCTCATAGAGCTGGAAGGAACCCCAAAAGGTCATTAAGTCCAGCCCCCTGCCTTCACTAGCAGGACCAAGTACCAATTTTTTTTGCCCCAGATCCCTAAGTGGCCCCCTTAAGGATTGAACTCACAACCCTGGGTTTAGTAAGCCAATGCTCAAACCACTGAGCTATCCCTCCCAACTCGATGAGTTAATGTACCCCCTGGAAGTCCTCTGCGTATACGCGTGCCCCTGATTGAGACCCACTGATCTCAAGAGCTGAGGGCCAAGTCTCTTGACTGCCCTGTTTGCCCAGGGTTGTGAAGATCATGGGCCGTAGTGGATGGCGGGGGCTGCGCCGTGAGACTGAATTGGGGGCGGGGAGCCTGGCGCCTGCTTTTGGGGTCACTTCAGGCCTGGGGTGAAATTCAGAGGAGCCGACGTGATTGAGGAGACACAGGGTCATTTTCCCAAGCGACAGGCGTGTCGGGCCAGCTTTTTAAAAAGCCTTTATTAGCCTGGCTCCTGCAGTGGGAGGAGACGATGCAAGGAGTTAGTTACACTGCAGCTGGGGGTGACTGAGCACCTGAGGAGAGGCCCGGGGCCACGTGCTCCAGCCAGGCACCCCAGCTGCCGGGGAGATGTACCCCAAGTGTCACTGCAAGCCAGCGGCTGGGGGCTCTGGCTTCAGACACCTCCGTGCAAATGAACATCCCCGCAAAGGTGCAGCCGCTGCCAGGTAAACCGCCCGTTTGGCTCCCAATGTGAAGGGCGGGGCTTTGATTATGGGGGGGGGGGTTGGTGACTCAGTGAACTCGGTTACCCAGAAACCACCAGTCGTTCTGCCCTGCGATCTGCGGGGTGGGGAGGGAAGCAGCGGGGTAGGGAGGGAAGCAGCGGGGCTGAGAATCCGGCCAAGACTCAGAGGCCTGGGGAAGAAAACTGCCCGGATGGATGGGACATTTGCGTTGGAAACAGGAGAGCAGAAAGTCATCCCAAGTGATTAATGACCTGCGAAGAATGATAGTGGTGGAAAAAGAGGGGCGGTCAGCCAGGCTGGGCTGGAGTCTTCTCCTGCATTCATTCCCCGTCCCTCCCTCTTCCATTTTCACTCTCTCTTCCAATGCTTTGTTCACCCCTGTTTTTCTCCCTCTCTCTAGTCCGTCCCCCCCCCATTTTCCCTCTCAGATGCCCAGAGAGCCCCAGAATCTGCCCCTTCCCCACTCCCTGCAGAATGCGCCCAGAAGATGCTGGGGAGACCGGCTGCTGGGGTCAGACCCCGAGGCCGGCAAGTGGGGTGTGTGGGGGTGGTGGTGGTGGTGGTGGTGGGGGGGGGTATTCATGTGAACCTAGAAACTCCCAGTTTCCAGCCGCTTCCCCTATGGACAGACGCAGTACTGGTATAAGCATCTCTATACCAGTATAACGCCACCATAGCGGGGAGTGGGGCATTGCTTTAACAATAGTATAGCCGTCGTGAAACCAGTGCCCTGTGGTGTGCAGATGCTCTTACATGGATTTAAACCTGGCCCAGCTCCTGCTGGGGGAATGTACAGGTGTAAGTTAAACCGGGAGAAACAGTTTGACGTAGAGACGAGCGTCCGCACCCAAAAGCTGAGCCGGTGTTAACGAAAAGCCATTTAACTGGTGCAGCTTAAATTGACGGGACGAATCTCACGGGCCTAACCCACCTTTATACAGCTGTAACTGCAGCCACAACGCAGGGCCTGCCCCGCTTTATCCCCGCTGGTTTCAGAGGGCTGTAGGTAGGGGTCAGTCCCGTGGCTTAATGCAGAACTGGACTGTCCAAAGAACCTGCCTAGACCAGAGGACAAAAACTCGGCCTAGATAAGCCCTTCGTTTCCTTCATAGCCTTCTTTGAAGGGCTTTAGCAAAGGCATTTGGAAAGTCGAAAGGGCCCCTCTGCCCTTTCTCTTATCTACTGTGGTGCGGACGTGTTCAAAGGACGCGGGTCTTTGCCAGCCCGCCCACGTCAGGGCGAGACGCGGCTCGTCTGAGCAAGCAGCAGTTTGCGTCCCGCTTCGCCCTGGTGTAACTGATTTCCCAGGGCGTCTGGCCAGCAGAGAAGCAGCCCCAGACCTCTCCAGGAGATTGGAGCCGGGTGATTTTCCTTTCCAGGAGCTGGGTTCGCTATTTACTTAAGGGCCTGGTCTGGCTGCTACCGCTGTAGTACCAGAGCATCTCCCAGTCTGTATCCTCACCTCCCGGCTTGTGGGGCTGGGCCACGCTGTTATCCCCCTTGTAGAGATGGGCCACTAAGGCCTGGAAAGGCTAATTAATGGGAGCGAGGCAGCCGATGACCTTGGAGGAGCTGGGCCTACATAACATGTCCAATGCGATACAGGACACCGGTAAAAGAGCAGGGAATCAACCCCAGCTCTTCTAAGTCTGAGGCTACTGCACTAACCACTAGGCCATCCTTCCTCCTCGCCCCACGCCCCCGTGACAAAACCAGGCTGGGCGCTGGCTGCCATCCGGCCCCCAGGCAGAGCTGTCAACGTCCAGGAGACGCACGGCGCGGCTTTTAGCCAGTAGCCCAGCCACCACGTTCTCGTGTTCCTGGGGGAGTGCCCTCCGATCCTGGCTGCGCTTCATCCCACCGGGCTGGCGATGCTGCAGGGAAAAGGTTGGCGAGAACCGAAGGCTGGACGTTGAAGCCAGACCCACCCAAGCGAGGGTGATTAACACCGGAACGAACTGCCCGGGGAAGCGGGGACTTCTCCAGCTCTTGACGTCTTCCGGGCTTTAGCCGAATGCAAGTTTGGGGGGCCAACGGAAGGGCTTTCTCTGGCCTGGTTATACAGGAGGGCGGCCTGGAAGATCCAACGGTCCTTCCATGAATCCTGCACTGGGGCGGGCAGATGGGGCTGGCTCGGGCTGCTCCCTCGCCAGCTTTTCTGCCACAAGGGAGGGGGATTTCAATCCAGCCGCGGAGCGTAGGGGCGTGATTGGCCTGAGGCTCGGGGGGAAATCAGGAGCAGGCACGGCCGCGCCACCGGGGTAAAGCCGGAGTAAGCAGGAGGCGACGGAGTGAAAGCAGCGTTCCCCTCCCCCTCTGTATTATTTCTGCTCCCGGCTAATATTTGGATTTCTGCTAGACGCGGTGGGAGTGGGGCCGCGAGGGGAGGGGCTCGCACAAAAAGCCCTTTGTTCCCTGCCCCGCTATCAGCCCCAAGACTTTGCCAGCCGGGGCTGCCGGGCGAGATGGGGCAGCGAAAGGCCAATCGCTGCACGTCTGGGGGGCAAGGGAGGGAGCCATGTGGATGGGGGGAGGGAGGGAGGGCTTTGGTGATAAATCACCCCCGGAGCCGGCAGCTCTTAGTAAAATAAACTCTGGAAAATGTTAAAAAGTCTTGGCTGCTCCCCCACCTCACCCCGGCCTGGAGCAGGGTGGGGCCGGCAGAGGGGGGTTAACCCTTCTCAGGGCTGCATGCAGCCTGGGGGGCAAGAAGGGCTTGGGACGGACTAGACAAGGTGGGCATTCGATTGCCCCCCCACAACCCCGTTTCATTATCGAGCCCAGGGAGGGGGTTGGGAGGGTTCGGACATTCAGCAGCGACGCCAAAACACCCCGGGCCCGGCCCCCCGCGCCCCAGTACTCAGAGCCGGGCTGGGCTAGCGGGTGGCTGGGAGATCTTGGAAACAAACTGGGGGTGGGGGGGTAGGTTCTCCCCTCTGACTCCCCTCTGAGTCAGTGCCCTGCTAGGGGGCACTGTGCTGTGGGGTGGGGGGGGGGCTCAGAAGGGGGCACTCTCCACTCTGAGTCAGTGCCCTGCTAGGGGGCGCTGTGCTGTGGGGCGGGGGGGGGCTCAGTAGGGGGCGTTCTCCCCTCTGAGTCAGTGCCCTGCTAGGGGGTACTGTGCAGCGGGGCAGGGGGTGGGGCTCAGTAGGGGGCGTTCTCCCCTCTGAGTCAGTGCCCTGCTAGGGGGCGCTGTGCTGCGGGGCGGGGGGAGGGGCTCAGTAGGGGGCGTTCTCCCCTCTGAGTCAGTGCCCTGCTAGGGGGCGCTGTGCTGCGGGGCGGGGGAGGGCTCAGTAGGGGGCGCTCTCCCCTCTGAGTCAGTGCCCTGCTAGGGGGCGCTGTGCTGCGGGGCGCGGGGGGGCTCAGTAGGGGGCACTCTCCCCTCTGAGTCAGTGCCCTGCTAGGGGGCGCTGTGCTGCGGGGCGGGGGGGGGCTCAGTAGGGGGCACTCTCCCCTCTGAGTCAGTGCCCTGCTAGGGGGCGCTGTGCTGCGGGGCGGGGGAGGGCTCAGTAGGGGGCGCTCTCCCCTCTGAGTCAGTGCAAGGGGGGCAGACAAGCCCCAAACCCTGCTCCATCATTAAAGATCCCCCAGCAATCTCTTGTGGCCAATTCCCTTCTGCCGCCCGAATTCACCAGCAGTCCCCCGGACGTGAAATTTTCTTTCCTGTCCCGTCCCAAAGAGCAAGTGCCCTGTTTGCCACGTCTGTGCCCGCCGGGCACAGGGACGCGCCCGCAGCCCTCCTTGGGCTCCTCCGAGATCCAGGCGGAGCACGCTGCCAACGACAACGTTTCTCTGCGAGCCCCCGAGCGGTCCCTGGAGACCCAGAGCGACACCCCCCCCCAGATCCCCAGCCTGGGGTCTCTCTGGCCTCTTACCTTGTCCATTCCCTGGGGTCAGGCCCAGCTGAACGGCTGCTTTTCACAAGGGCAGATAGCCCATGCCCAGAGCTGGGGTTGGGGTGCGTGGGCCACCCGCCGGGGGCACTACTAGTCTGAACCCTACTACTAGTCAGATCAGGCAATGCCCTGATCTGACCCATCCCCCCTGAAAGGCTCCCCTAATCCCCCTCCAGGATATAATAAGCCCCCCGAATGCTTGTCAGCCTCCCCACCCCACCCTTTAGCTGTGCCCTGGGAAAGCCCCATTTTAGGGATGAGCGGGCGCTGGGCTGGTGCCAGGACGCCTGGGGTCTGTTTCCACGGGACGATGGCAGGGAAAGGGGGCGATGATCCGGTCTGGGAGCTTGCCGGGCTCCCGCTGGGGCTGCCCGGCGCACGGTGCCCCCTGCTCTCGGTCGGGGCTCAAGGTGCTGCCGTCGCCCTTCCGGGGATTTTCCCTGGCAGGGCCACCCTGAGCCCCGGCTCCGTGTGGTTGCAGTGCGGGGCTCCCAGCGCTGCGAGCTGAACTGCCGCCCGGTGGGGTACCGGTTCTACGTGCGGCACACGGAGAAGGTGCAGGACGGCACGCCGTGCGAGGCCGCCTCCCTCGACATCTGCGTGGCTGGAGAGTGCTTGGTAAGTGAGGTGGGGGTGGGGGCGTGTACATGCGGGGTGGAGCTCTGTGCCCCGGGACCCCCTCCCCCCAGGACCCACTGCTCTAGGCCATGTCTGTGGCTGGAGTTCAAGGGAGAGGGGAACAGGGTAGATCTGGCCTGGAGTGGGGCATGGGGACGTCTGTGGGTCTGAGCAGCAGGCCGGGACCCCGGACCCCTGGGTTCTCTTCCCGGCTCAGCCACTGACAGACTCAGTGACGTTAGGAGAGTGGTGCCCGTGTTCCGTGCCTCAGTTTCCCCCTTGGTGCAAAAGGAGGGAGCCCCCAGGGGAAGGACGCTGGGGGTGGGGAAGCCCGGAGCCCGGCCCCACCCAGCAGCCCTCACCCACCGGCTCAGCTCCATCTCCCCTTCCCCCCACCCCCTGCCCCTCGCTGGTGGTCTGTCCATTCTCCCAGCCCCTCTCCGCCATGACCTTGAGCACTGACGGCATGGGTGTGTGTGGGGGTAATTTATACTCTGCGTTTAACCCCCGAGTTTAACATCTGGCCTAGCTCAGGTCCCCCTCCCTGCCTTGCTCAGGTGGACACCCCCATACCCCCAAAACTGCCCCCAGGAGCAGCGGCACCTCTTGGCAGAGCAGGGGTGCTCCCCTGGCTGCAGTCGGGGAGCCGCCCGTGCTCTGGGGTCCCTCGAGGGAACAGGACAGAAACGGGGGGAGTGCTGCAGAGGGGCCTGTGTTGGGGAAGGGTCATGGGGCCAGCCGAGGCATCAGCGTGTGAAGGACGGGGCCGATGTGGTCACATATCTCTGGGCTTATGGAGTCCGGCTGGGGCCTGGGTGAGAATGGGGGCGGGCCCCTGATTTAAGGCAGGCCCTGGTTAGTTTCTCAGGGGCTCACCTGGGAACCCGCCTTTGCGCCGTCACCCCCTCCCCCCATAACAGGCTGCTCCAGGGCCTATTCGGAGAGGTGGAGGGATCCCCCCAGGCCAGGGGGTCGGGCGGTGAGTGTGTCGGGTCTCAGCCCAGCTCCTAGTGCGATGTGTGTTTGCTGCTCCCTCTCCAGGCTGCCTTCCAGCCAGGCCAAGCTTCGGCCAGGGAGGGGAGGCCAGTCAGAACATGGCCAGGGCAGTGGGGTGCCCGTTCTGCACAGGGATCATGGGCACGGCAGGGGAGCCGGGGGGCTGGCAGGGGTGGATCTAGGTGGTGGGGAGGAGCCCTCACTGTGGCCCTGTCCCATCCGAGTCCACATGCCTGTTTCTCCCTGGCCTTCGCTCCGCAGAGCCCCGGCTGCGACGGGGTCCTGGGGTCCAACCGGACGCTGGACAGCTGCGGGGTGTGCGGGGGCGACCACTCCACCTGCAAGCTGGTGGTGGGCAACTTCAGTGACTCCAACGTGCCCATCGGCTACCACAAAATCCTCGAGATCCCCCAGGGCGCCACCAGGATCAACGTGACTGAGATGACCCGGAGCCCCAACTACCTGGGTAAGGGCTGGGGCAGGCCGGGGTGGGGTGGGATGGGATGGGGAGGACGGGGCTCGTCACACCAAGGGACTCTTGCATTGGGACTTGTGCAAGCTCACATGCACACACGTGCGCTATACACACACACCGGACTCACACATCTTGCATACCCACACCTTGCACGCTACACACACAAACACGTGTGTGCCTTATATGTGTGCACAGCTGTTGCTCACACATTTTGCACAAGCATGTGGCTTCCATATTGCCTGCACACTTCACACACAGGCATCACAAGCACATGCCTTGCACCTGGCTTGCCTACCTTGCCCACTCGCATGGGTCTCATGTATGCACACCTGGCACGCACGTTTTGCATGCTCGCTCCTTGCACATGCCCAGCTCACATGCGCTGCCCACACACCTTGCACGAGCACACTGTGCACAGATGCATTGCACGCATGTGCCTAATACACGTACACCTGGCATGTACCTCTCCTGCATCACCTGTGCACTTTGCACACACCTTGGGCACGTGCTGCACATGCAAACCTTGTGTACACACACTATATCTTCATGCAGGCACACCTCATATAGACGTCACACACCCGGACACCTCACACTCAGTTTGCACGCTCACCTAGCTGAGTTAAGGGCAGGCAGCTCTCCTGCTCCAGGGTCTCGGCTGATTGCCTGCATGGTCAGGAAGGTGTTTGGTAAAATCCCTTCTGTGCAGCTCTGTGCTCTAGGCAGGTGTGTATTCTCTGACGCACCAGGTGTTGGCACCGACGAGGGGCATGATCCACGGGGCAAGGAGCTGATGTGATGGGATAGCCCAGCGCTCCCAGGGGAGTTTGGGTCCAGATTGGCACTTTGCAGCTCAGGCCATTTTCTAATGGGATCTGGGACAGCCAGTGTCATGCACCTACACTTCTATGCACAGAGATGTGCACACATATACACAGGTACACAGATATGTGCACATATGTGCACCTACATATGCACACTTTCATAGATACACCCACGTGCAGGCCATGCGCACACACACACAGACACACGGGTAACCTGAAACACACACGGACACAGACACTTCCATGTGGGCACATAGACACACACATTCATAGACCCACACACGTGTCCTGTACAGTGACACACAGAGATGTGTACACAGACATACACATGTGTATACTGACACACAGAGACATATACACACACCTGTACACTGACACACACAGACATACACACATTCCCCTGTATACTGACACACACAGACATGCACATACTCCCCTGTATACTGACACACACAGACATGCACACAGACACACACCCCTGTACACTGACACACACAGACGTATACACACACCTGTACACTCACACACACACACACCCCTGTACACTGACACACACACACCCCTGTACACTGATACACACAGATACACCCACACACATACACTGACACACATACACACACACACCCGTACACTGACACCCACACCTGCATACTGACACACACAGACATGTACACTGACACACACCTGTACACTGACACACACAGACATGCACGCAGATCTATACAGGCACACGTGTACACTGACACAGAGACATGCATGCAAAATCTACACGGACATTTGCACACAGACACAACATGGACACACGTGCACACACACACTCCGAGTGCACCTTTCACTAGCTGCCCTTATACCACGCAAGCCGCCCAGGCTCCCCCTTCTTGCCAGGCTGTGCTGTGACCACAGCCCCCCAAGGTGGCAGCTCTCCCTGTGCCCCAGGGCATGGGCTCCAGGGCCGCAGTCCATGCAGAGCACGGCGGGGTCCCGAGTGAGCACGGGGGAAGTCCCAGAGTCACCCACAGGCTCAGGACGCTCACGTCGCCCCCCCTCTGTGCGCTGCAGCCTTGAGGAGCCGCTCTGGGAAGTCGATCATCAATGGGAACTGGGCAGTGGATCCCCCCGGGCGCTACGAGGCAGGCGGCACCGTCTTCGTCTACACCCGGCCGGGCCACGAGGAGCCCCGCGCGGGGGGAGAGTCACTGACAGCCGAGGGGCCCACCACAGAACCCATTGATGTGTATGTGAGTACAGAGGGGGCCTGGCTCGTGGGGGATGGAGAATGGGAGAGCAGGGAGGGATTCTGGTCCTGAGGGCAGTGGGGAGCAGTCTAGGGTCGGGGGGGTTCCTAAGCCCTGGGTGGGAGGGATCCCAGGGAAGGGGGCTGGCAGAGGAGCCGCCGGTTGACTCCACGCATGGCAGGCTGTGGCAGACGAGACTTGGAGGCCAGCTGGGTAGCCTGTTAAATGGCGGGTGTCCCCCGCCCCCCACCCCCTCCAGGCGCCCTGCTCAAGCCGCTCTCTGTCGTCTCCCCCAGATGATCTTCCAGCAGGACAACCCCGGCGTCGCCTACCGCTTCTTCCTGGCGGGGGCCAGACCAGACAGCCCCGCCCATGACCCTCCCGGCCGCCGGCAGGACGTCAGTAAGGAACTTCCTATCACCTTCAGAGGGGCCCTTCCCCCCATCACCTGCGGGGAGCCCTTCCCCCATCATTCCCTGGGGGCCCTTCCCCCCCATCACCTCCTGGAGGCCTCCCCCCATCACCTCCCAGGTGGCCTTCACATCCCTAACACCCCCCGAGGGGCCCACCTCCCCCCGGAGGCCCTTCCCCCCATATCACCCATCGAAGGCGCCCTTCTGCTCTCTCCTCCAGGTGCCCTGACCATGTTGTCACCAAGCGACCAGCTGGTGCCGCCCACCTCTTACAATCACCCCATGGGGACCCGGCACCGGGCGCCGGCACCGGCCAGCCAGTCAGGCAGGACCCCCGGGACACTGCAGCGCAACGTCCGCGTCCCACCACTGTCGCCCCCACCCTGGCACCAGCCGCACGACGTCTATTGGAAACGGGTGGGGAGCACAGACTGCTCCGCCTCCTGCGGGAAAGGTGAGCGGCCCCCGCAGCCTGTCCCCTCCTCCGCCCTGTCCCCCTGTGACCCAGCCCCCGATCCCCATCCTTCACCTCCTTCGCCTCGTCCTCCTGATTCCTGTCCCCTCCTCCGCCCTGTCCCCCTGTGACCCAGCCCCCGATCCCCATCCTTCACCTCCTTCGCCTCATCCTCCTGATTCCTGTCCCCTCCTCCGCCCTGTCCCCCTGTGACCCAGCCCCCGATCCCCATCCTTCACCTCCTTCGCCTCATCCTCCTGATTCCTGTCCCCTCCTACGCCCATCCCCCCATGACCCACCCCTACCCCCATCCTCCCACTACCTGTCCCCCCGCAACCTGTCCCCTCCTCCGCCCTGTCCCCCTGTGACCCAGCCCCCGATCCCCATCCTTCACCTCCTTCGCCTCGTCCTCCTGATTCCTGTCCCCTCCTACGCCCATCCCCCCATGACCCACCCCTACCCCCATCCTCCCACTACCTGTCCCCCCGCAACCTGTCCCCTCCTCCGCCCTGTCCTCCTGTGACCCAGCCCCCGATCCCCATCCTTCACCTCCTTCGCCTCGTCCTCCTGATTCCTGTCCCCTCCTACACCCATCCCCCCATGACCCACCCCTACCCCCATCCTCCCACTACCTGTCCCCCCGCAGCCTGTCCCCTCCTCCGCCCTGTCCCCCTGTGACCCAGCCCCCGATCCCCATCCTTCACCTCCTTCGCCTCATCCTCCTGATTCCTGTCCCCTCCTACACCCATCCCCCCATGACCCACCCCTACCCCCATCCTCCCACTACCTGTCCCCCCGCAACCTGTCCCCTCCTCCGCCCTGTCCCCCTGTGACCCAGCCCCCGATCCCCATCCTTCACCTCCTTCGCCTCGTCCTCCTGATTCCTGTCCCCTCCTCCGCCCTGTCCCCCTGTGACCCAGCCCCCGATCCCCATCCTTCACCTCCTTCGCCTCATCCTCCTGATTCCTGTCCCCTTCTACACCCATCCCCCCATGACCCACCCCTACCCCCATCCTCCCACTACCTGTCCCCCCGCAACCTGTCCCCTCCTCCGCCCTGTCCCCCTGTGACCCAGCCCCCGATCCCCATCCTTCACCTCCTTCGCCTCGTCCTCCTGATTCCTGTCCCCTCCTACGCCCATCCCCCCATGACCCACCCCTACCCCCATCCTCCCACTACCTGTCCCCCCGCAACCTGTCCCCTCCTCCTCCCCATCCCCCCATGCCCCATCCCCTCCTTTGCCCCATCCCCCATAACCCATTCCCCGATCCCTATCCCCCCACTGCCCTTCCCCCCACTCCTTGTCCCCCTGCTCCCCAACCGCATTGCCCCATTCCTCCCTGATGCTCCTTCCCCGTGTCTACAACCCCCAGGTTATTGGGGTCCCCCCAGCCGTGTCTATGACCTCTGTGTTATATGGGACCCCCTTTCTCTCTCCCCCGCCCGTGTCTCTGCAGGGCTCTGGCAGCCCGTGTTCCGCTGCGCCGCCCGCCACTCCCAGGAGGAGGTTGGGGAGGAGCAATGCGCCGATGCCCCGAAACCGCCCGCACCGGACGAAGCTTGCAACACCCAGCCCTGCCCGGCCTAGTGAGTGTCTGCGTCCCCCTGCCCCCGGCCTGGCCAGCGCCCTCCGCGGGGAGCCAAGGACACAGGGCCCTGGGGAGGAGGGCAGGTCCAGGGCTGTAGTGAGAGTGGGACCCCCGCCCCAGTCCCCCCCCCAGGCTGTAGTGAGTGCGGGTTTCCCACCCCCCGGGCTGTAGTGAGGGAGGGAACCCCCCAGGCTGTAGTGTGTGCGGGTTCCCTCCCCCCCAGGCTGTAGTGAGTGCGGGTTCCCCCTCCCCCAGGCTGTAGTGAGTGCGGGTCCCCCGCCCCAGGACTGTGGTTCATGCGGGCACCCCCAGGTGCGAGTGCCCACGGCCTCAGGGCAGGGCCTGGAGCCTGGCAGGCCCCGGTGCCCAGCCCGGGCTGACCCTGACTCTCCCCGGCCGCAGCTGGGACGTGGGCGAGTGGTCGGCCTGTAGCAAGTCCTGCGGGCCGGGCACCCAGCACCGCCAGGTCCTGTGCCGTCAGACCTACGCCAACCGCAGCACCATGGTGCACCCGCAGCACTGCGGCCAGCTGGACAAGCCCAGCCCCACGCAGCCCTGCCAGCTCCGCGTCTGCAGCCACTGGGAGGTGCGCACCAACTGGAGTGCGGTAAGGACGGGCCAGGGCTCAGGGCTAGCGCCGGGAGCTGGGCATGGGGGGGGGAGGTGGATCCCTGGGTGGGGCTCGAAGGGGGGGCTGGAGGGGCCAAGGGTCTGATCTGGGGTGGGAGGGGGCACATGGGGTAGATGGGCCCATGTGTCTGATCTGCGGTTCCTGGGGGGTGGTGCTGTAAAGGGAGGGATGCCTGGGGGGGGGGTGCCATGAAGGAGGAGAACCCCTGGGGGGCAGGACTTGGGGGGGTTCCCTCCCATCCCATACAGGGCGAGGTTGTCGTAGTGACACCAGTCTCCATGGTGACACCATCTCCCGCTCCCCCCTCCCCCCAGTGCTCGGTTCTGTGCGGCCTGGGCCACCGGACCCGCCACATCCGCTGCATCAGTAACCATGGCGACCTACTGAGCGACGGCGAGTGCAACGGTAGCCACCGGCCCCCGGCCAACGAGGCCTGCGACATGGGGCCCTGCGTGCGCAGCTGGTTCCACAGCGACTGGAGCAACACGGTCGGTGATAACCACCCCCGGCTCCACCGGTGCCCCTCAATCCCGACCCGCAGCCCCTGCTAGCCCAGCCCTGCCCCCCAGCTCCGCCGCTGACCCACACTCCTGACCCACAGCCCCTGCTAGCCCAGACCTGGGCTCCTGGGGCAGGGACAGCCCAATCATGCCAGACTTTGCAGTGACCTTGCAAAGCTGAAGCCCTTCCACTAGGAACAAGGGCGAGGCCCAGCAAACTCGTTTCTCATGTGACCTGAGACCAGGGCCGGCGCAACCCATTAGGCGAACTAGGCGGTCGCCTAGGGCGCTACAATTTGGGGGGCGGCGACTGCGGTGGTATTTCGGCGGCGGGACCTTCCGCCGCCTAGGGTGGCAGAAAAGCTGGCGGCGCTCCTTAGAACCCAGGTCTCTGCAGAAACAAGGCTGGTGCCATGGTGACCCTCCTCCCACCCCCCAGCCCGGCCCGGATAAGTTCAGGGGGTTCCCCGTAGGAGAAAAGCTCCCTGCCCCAGGGCTGGGGCTGCTGCACCCCTGGGGTCGGGAGCCAGGAGGGGCGAGGTGCAGACCCTGGACTGTGGCTCCCTGCCTGGAGAAGCCCGGCTACGGCTTCCCTGCAATGCTGGGCAGTGCTGCCCTCTAGCCTCCCAAGGAAGGAGCACAGCTGGGAGGCTCTGCAGAAGGATGGATGAGAAACACTCACACACACCCCGCCGCCCCTGCAGGTCCCAGGGAGCCATGGGGCCAGTGCGGGGTGGATCCCTGTGTAATGAGCCAGGGTGCGAGGGTCTGAGCCAGGCTAGATAGCCCCAGGCCACAGGAGTCCTGAGCGGGGAGGTGCCCGTCTCTCAGCCCCTGGCCAGGTTCCCTGATGGCGTCTCTCTCTCTCCCGTCGGCCCCAGTGCTCGGTGGAGTGCGGGACGGGGATCCAGCGCCGCTCGGTGGTCTGTCTGTCCAGCTACGCCAACGGGCAGGTGGAGGAGACCTGCGCGGGCACCAAGCCGGCCGACATGCGGGCCTGCAACAGCGGGCCCTGCCACCGCACCGTGAAGTGGTACACGGGACCCTGGAGCCAGGTGAGGAGGGGTGCGGGCGCTGGGCCGGGTTGGGTGGGAAAGCACCCTGCTCTCGGGGCCAGGCCTGGGGATGCTTTCTCTACAGCCTCCTGGGATGGTTTGCACTCAGCACAGGGTATGTGTGCTGCACACGCGTGTGCCAGGTAGAGCAATCAGTGCTCTGTGTGTGCGCACACACGGGCCCATACATAACAATCAGTGCTCTGTGTGTGCGTGTGTGTGCAAGGGTGTGCATAGGTGTTGATGTGTGTGTGTGCCCATGCGTAACCATCAGTGGTATGTGTGTGACACATACCCAGCGTACAGTCCAGCCTAGCGAGTAAGTGTGTCACCCCTGCCCTCTAACTTGGGTGCCCTTTACACTGCTTGGCGTCTATAGCCTCCAATCTGGACTGCTCCCAAACAGTCTCCAGCATGCAAGTCACTCCCAGCGACGGCCGCAGCCAGCACACACCTTGGCCCTCAGCAGCCTGGGTTATACTGCAGGGTGACCCCAACACTCCCCTCATCCTAGATTCCCCCCCCAGAAATGTACATCCTGTCCTGCCCGGCCCTCTGCTGAACAATACAAGCGAATAAAAAGTCCCTCCGTTTATTAATGAAGTGACATGCACACATCTCGTTCCCCCAAATGGAGTTTCCCAGACACTGCAATTCTGACACGCTGGATTAGATAAACCAATAAAACAAGTTTATTAACTGCCAGGAGAGAGATTTTAAGTGAGTACAAGTCATGAGGCATAACCGTCAGAAATGGCTACAAGACAAGTAAAGAGAAAACGCTGCTGGTGCCTAACTTAACAACCTCTGTTCAATTCGAGGCAAGGTTTACTCACCATGTGCTCTCTGCCGTCTTACTGAACAAGCTTCTTAGACCAGGACCCCTTCCCCAGTTCAGTGGCTGCTTCCTTTGTCCCTCTGGTGCAGAGAATCAATGGGCAGAGAGAGAGGAGGGGAGCCTTGGGGTGTCTATCCCCCTTTTTACAGCATCTCCCCTCCTCTTGGAAACCATTTCCAGCTGAGATTCTGGCGACAGAGAGTCTGTGTGGAAGGATGTTCCCTGCTGCTTTTCCTCACCTGTCTGGGGTTTCTGTGTCTACCCGTCCTGCTTGATGACTCTGTTTGCTGCTTAAATGCCAATTAAGCAGAGCCCACTTTCCTTTGTTTGAGACAGGCCTCTTTGCCGGGCTCCCTTTGGACCATATGTTAAGATCCCCTTGCAGATGGAATCTTATCGCTTCACAATGTGGCCACCCGTATTTTATCAGGGCAGTATTGATCAGCAGACGGTGACTTTTCCGATGATACTTCCCAAGGCATAACTCGGTACCCAGATTGTTACAGTAGCGTGCAGGGTGTGGTCACGGGGACATTCTGTCAAGGGTTTTTAGCTACCCTGGTCTCGCCAACCCCAGTTCTGCCCTCCTGGAGGCCGAGGTCTCTCGCAGACCCCGCAGGGACACACCGCAGTTCCGGGAAGCACAGGGAGCAGAAGCCGCTTTGCCAGTGACCAGAGACAGAGAGAACAGCCTCTCCCATGACCAGCCAGCCTGGTCCTGCTAGGACATGCCCTAATGACGAGGGTGGGACGTGGGTGCTGGGTGGGTAGCGTGTGGGTTTTCCCTCAGTGCTGGGTGGGTGACATGCAGGAGCCCTGTTCTGAGCGCCCCTGGCGGACTGAGCCCCCTTCCCTTCCCTGCCCCCCTAGTGCTCGGCGGACTGTGGCACCGGCACCCAGCGGCGGGACGTGATCTGTGTCAGCAAGTTTGGCTCGGAGTTCAATGTGACGGAGGCATCGGAGTGCGCCCCCCTGGAGAAGCCGCCCTCCCTGCAGCCCTGCACCGGCAGTGCCTGTGACGCTCGCTGGTTCTCCACCTCCTGGAGCGCGGTGAGAACCTGCGTGTCCCCCAGACTGGCCAGGCCCCTCCCCGCGCAGACCTGAGCTCCTGGGTTCCCACGGAAGTGAACTCAGATCCTCCCATCCCCCAACCCAGGCCCCTGCCAGCTGAGCCTAGGGAGACTCCCCTTCAGATGGGAGCTGTATAGGGGCTATGACATGCAGCCGAATCATTCCAATCCCATCCACTAGAGGACAGTGCAGTACACGCCGTGTGGCCATGCCAATCTGATTGCCCATTTTTCCAGGCCCTGGAGGTTTGGCTTGGTATAATGAGTGGCTATTCATTTGCCAAATACTTGAGGCAGCATCTCCTGCAGGGCAGTTGGGGAAAAGCGGGGGCTCAGCTTCACTCACTGCGTGAGCTCTAGGCTGCCCCCAGCCTCAGGAAGATAAACACAGCATGACATAAAATATCCCAGCATAAAACCTAGTGCCCTGGCCAAGTCGGGTTGTCCCCCCCACCCACCCCAACAGGACCCAGCTTCACTTTCTGTCTTAAACTGCTGCACCCTAACCATTTCAGCACTGAGTGATCCCTGTGCAGCGTTGCTGAGTGGCTGTTGCCAGCTGACATGCTCTGCACCAGAGGTGGCTGCATCTCTGTGCTGGGTGGGGAGGCCGATTCCCCTACACAAAATCTGCAGAGCACCGCAGGGGTCCTTCGGGTTCGGGGGGGATGTTGGTTACTCTCCTAACCCCCTCTCTGCCCCCCACAGTGTTCCAAGTCGTGTGTGGGGGGAGTCCAGGTGCGGGAGGTGCAGTGCCTGACCCAGAACAAAACCTTCAGCAATCTTTGCCCGTTGGACCTCAGGCCCATCAAGAAACGCTCCTGCAATACCCAGCCCTGCACCCCCGATCTCGGTAAGCGATGCCAACTGCCCCGTGGCCTGCTCAGCCACCCCCTTTTCCTCCCCACTTTACCAAGCAGACAGCAGTCAAAGGGAGCCCAGGGCAGGGGGGAGAGGCTAATAGGGGAGGCGGTGCAGACCCAGGGACCAGGATCTGGTGCTCGATGGGAAGTGATGCAGACTGATATGGAGGGGATGGACTCCCTGAGCGAGGGGCGCCCCTCCTAGGCTTCATGCCAGGGGGTATGAGCACAGGACTGGCAACTAGGACTCCTGGGTTCTATTCTCAGCGCAGGGAAGGTGTGCAGCAGGCTAGTGATGAGAGCCAGGACTCATGGGTTCTATTCTCAGCTCCGTCACTTTGCCTCTCTGTGCCTCAGTTTCCCCTTCTATACAGTGGATGATACTTCCTGCCCCGCCCCCCATCTTGGTAAAACCCCTTTGAGAGCGACGGCTGCTCCGGGCGGTGATGGTGGATTGGAAGCCCGCCGGGGGTGTGGGACCAAACGGGCCTTCCCTGCAGTGTTATCCGCACCCCCAGCTCCTCACCGCTCCCCTCCTCTTTCCAGACGAGAACTGCAGGGACAAGTACCAAAACTGCCCCGTGGTGGTGCAGGCCCGGCTCTGCGTCTATTCGTACTACAAGCTGGTGTGCTGCGCCTCCTGCACACGGGCCGTGGAGCGGAGCAAGGACATGCAGAGCCGGTAGCGGCGCCGGCCGGCCAGAGACGGGGGCTGGGCTCTCGCACGCTCATCGTGGGGATGGGTGTGTTTCTAGGGGAGGACTCGGACGGACCTTGGCTGTGAAACCAATGCCCGGCCCCCACGGACGCTCCTGGGACCCAGCTACTCGTCCCCCCCGAGGTGACCCAGCAGCATGTGGGGAGGGGACAACCAGACTCTGCCCGCAGGGACGAGGAATGAGCGGCCGGGACGGCTTTGAACGAGGATCACGGCCAGGCCGCATGCGTGGCTCGTCCCAGGGCCTGTCGCTGGAGAGGCCAGTTCCTCTCGCAGATCTAGGGCCTGATCCTGGGTGGGGCTGAGTGCCAGGAGTTTGTCCCCGCTCACTCCAGCAGGGGCAGTCCTGCCCAGGATCAGGGCCCTTGTGTGTTACTGACCAATTCTGCGTACGGGCCCAGTGATGACGGGAAGGGGCGATGCTGACTGCTCCCTGGGACCGTGATGCTGTATGACCCCGCCCCCGGCCCGGCTGCCCCCTCAACACATGGCCCCACAGCTGAGCCCGGAAAGCCTGCCACCCTTCCGGCCCCCCCAGCTACCGGAAGGAATTGGTGCTTCCCGCTGTTGAAACACGACTCCCGTCGCTTCCGCGGAGCCTGACCCTCGCACGACCTGTGTCCCACGGAGCTGCGAAGCCCAGCGCCGGCTGGCCTCCTCGTACCGGTGCGAAGAGACCCATGTGCTCCGTGTCCCACCCCAGAGCCTGGCCTGGGCCTCACGTCTGAGCCTCCGAGCCCCTTCTTTGGGCATAGAAGTGACACAACTCGGAGTTTGGGGGTGGCTTTCAGCCCAACTCCTGGCAGACAAAAGTCACCGCCCGGATTACCACCTGGCCAAGGACCGAACGGGCAGCAGGAACCTGAACTCCCCTCTGACCCCTAGGGGGCGCCCCTGCATTGGGGAACTTGACCTGCACACCCAGCCTAGCAGCTTCTACCGGTGCTGACATGACCCCCGAATGCGGGTCAAGCTTGCGTGAGTCCCCTCCAGTTGTTTCCCCATCAACTTCCTTCCCTGTCCCTGCTTTGTCTGGGGAACATACAAAGCAAACCTCCTCCTCTGTAGAGCACACGCCCCCCAGGCCACAGGGATGTCTGCGTGGGCAGGCTGGCTGGCTGTTTTGGGGATAGCATCTCTCCGTCATGTCTTTCTGCTTCTCTTGAGACCAACAAGATTCTTGCTGTTAACTTCATGGGCTATAGATCAGCCCCTAGATTTCCCATCACTTTTAATGTCCACACGTAATCCCCACCTCGAGCTATGCACAGGATTTGAACCTGTGATCTTCAGGAGAGAAAAAGAGAAACACATGCCGCTACCAGTTAAGCTAAAGCATCACCTCTTTTAGGTACTGTCTGTAGTAGACCTTTAACCTCTTGTGGACCAGCCACCAGCCAACAACATGGACACACCATGCTAGAGCGTTGAGGGCCACATTTGATGAGGCTGGGTAGCAAACCCCTGACAAATAAAGGCATTATATTAAAGACATTTTATAGAAAATTTTTACTGCAAAGCCATTCAGAGTGTCCAGATTATATAAATATATAACTATATATTATAAAGATTGTATCTGGGTTTTTTTGTGCAAATCTAATTTATTTTTTATTAAAGATGAGCTGATGTTTCCCTGTGGGCTTATATTTTTCCCCCCTTTTAAGAAATATGTTACTTTTGCCAATTTGAAGACCATTAAAAAAAAGTATTCAGTATTAGTTACCTGGCTGAGGGTTGGTTGGTGCAGAGGAATCTTGGGGGGCGGGATTGGGGCTGTGTAAAGAATAATAATGTTTTATTATTGTATTACAATAGGATCTAGAGTCCTCAACTGAGTTTGGGGCCCTGTTGTGCCAGGCATTGCATAGGCTGAGTGAGAGACAGGCCCCTAAACAGTTACCATCTAAAGCCCTGAGTCAGCACAGCTCTTACTCACATGCTAGAATTTAAGGGCGTATTCGTGTGTGTTGCGGAATTGGGGCCTTCTCTGCGCTTTGCTTGGCTGGGACGGTGGCAGGAGCCTGGTGAATCTCTGTCCAACCTGGCTACAACATCATTGCAGACAACGATGATTGAGACACAACTGAATTTTGCGTCTGAAATGGCAACTCCCCAACACGAAGAAAAAGGAAGCAAAACTTAACAGCGACGGCGACTTCCTGAGCAATGGAGGAAACAAAACGTCCTCAGATGACTCACTCTCCACAACCCTCTAACCCTGACATACATCCCCAAATACACTGACCAGCTGTGCAAAAGGACTTCCGAAAAATTGAGGAACCTTCACCAGGAGCTCACATACTCCAGAAGGGACCCCACCCTCAAACAAGAAATCAGCATATGGTCCCACACATGGGAAGGAAAAAATCAGGAATCCTACCTGGAGACCATGCGAGAAACCCAAAACAACTATCAACTCCCTCTAATGCCAGCCATCCAACACAAAACGAAAAGGTGGAACCAACTACAAGAACTCCACAACCCTCAGAACACCGCCTCCGAGAGAAACCAGGGCACCAGGACCCGCATGGACACTACATGACACCCCAACATCATCCATCTATGAAGACCACCCGTATCCAGAGCTGAATTGTCTCTACTCTACAAGGGATTGAACTTTGCCCCACCACAAAATCTGGTATTGTACTAACGTGGAGAACTAGAAGAATTATTTCACTGACTTCACTTCAAAGAATTTCACAACAATAGCAACACCGCCCACAACTATCACGTCCCCACGGACAGACATAAGGGAGAATCATATGACCCCACAATAGCCGAAATCACGCCATGATCATTACACTGATTGCATCAGGAAAAAAATTGAAATCCTTAGTAAAACATCACATCCACCCCAATCTCTCTACCACCCAGAGAACAGCTATACAGTCCCTGAAAGCTAACCACCAGATAGGTATCAAACCAGCAGACAAAGGGGGCACCATTGTAGTACTCAACCGTGATGACTACATTAACAAGGCCAGCCGACAACCCTCCGACACCGCCTACTAGGAAGAGATCAGAGAAGACCCCCACCACAATTCAGACAGGAACTTAACGATATCATCAAATCCTTCCCCAAACAACTCTACAATCTTGTCCCCCTACAATTCTGCCTTCTGCCTGCTTCCCAAGATGCACAAGGGACCCCAGGCAGACCCATCATATCTGGCCATTGTGCTCCTACTGAAGGAATCTTGAGACCCATAGAAATCATCCTCAAACCATTCACCACACAAAGGACCAGTTTCCTCCAGGACACAACTGACTTCCTCCACAAACTCTGCAACATTAACAACCTCCCTCAGAACACCATCCTTGCCACTATGGAGATTACTTCCCTATACTCCAACGTCCCTCACAATAAAGGCAGAGCTGCCTGCCTCAAATATCCACAAGACAATGGACAACCCTCGGATATCCACGTTGCCAAACTCATCCATTTCATCCTCATCCATAACAATTTTACATTCAACAACAAACGCTTTGGCCAAACCATGGGAACAGCCATGGGTACTAGGATGGCTTCTCACTATTCCAGTTTCTTCATGGGCCATCCTGAAGAAGAATTTCTGGACAGATGCACCACAAAACCAATGATATACCTAAGATGGATCAATGATATTTTCATCCTCCGGTCAGACGGCTTAAACTCCCTCATAGATTTCCACCACAACTCCAGCAACCACCACCTGTCCATTAAACTCTCCCTGGAGCACTCGCACAGTACCATCCACTTCCTGGACACCACAATCAGCTTCATCACTGGAACCCTACAGCAAACCATACACAAGAAACCCAGGGATCACCACACCTATCTTCCCTCAAACATAGGCGCCAACTGCTTGACCCCCCTCCCGCCCCTACTCCACCCCTGCCCCGCTCCAATTCCAACTCCTTCCCCAAAGTCCCCGCCCCAACTCTGCCCCCTCCCTGCCCCTATTGGACCCCTGTGACGGGTTGGATCACAGAAACCCCCTTGGGAGCTGCCACCCAATGTGCAAAGACTACCCCTGCTTCTGTTTTCCCTGCCAGCTCAGGACTCCAGCACCCTGTCTTGCTGAGCCAGACACTCCCGTCTGGCTCCAGACACAGACCCAGGGTCTGAATCACTTGTCCCAAAGCTGCAAGTTTACCTGAAAACAGCTCACAGTAGAGTGCTTGTCTTTAGCACTCAGATGCCCAACTCCCAATGGGGTCTAAACCCAAATAAATCCGTTTTACCCTGCATAAAGCTTATGCAGGGCAAACTCAGAAATTGTTCGCCCTCTATAACACTGATAGAGAGGTATGCACAGTTGTTTGCTCCCCCAGGTATTAATACATACTCTGAGTAAATACTAAATAAAAAGTGATTTTATTAAATACAGACAGTAGGATTTAAGTGGTTCAAAGTAGTAACAGACAGAACAAAGTAAGTCACCAAGCAAAATAAAATAAAATGCGCAAATCTATGCCTAATCAAACTAAATACAGATAATCTCACCCTCAGAGATGTTTCAGTAAGTTTTTCTCAGACTGGACACCTTCCAGGCCTGGGCACAATTCTTTCCCCTGGTACAGCTCTTGTTGCAGCTCAGGTGGTAGCTAGGGGATTCTTCATGATGGCTTCTCTCTTTCTCTCTTCTCTTCCCCCCTTTATATATCTTTTGCATAAGGCGGGAACTCTTTGTCTCTCTGGGTTTCCACCCCCACCTCACTGGAAAAGCCCCAGGTTAAAGATGGATTCCAGTTCAGGTGACATGATCACATGTCACTGCAAGACTTCATTACTCACTTGCCAGCACACACATATACAGGAAGACTCACAAGTAAATACAGCCATCTGCAGACAATGGGAGTCATCAAGATTCCAAACCATCATTAATGGTCCACACTTTACACAATTACAATAGGCCCTCAGAGTTACATTTTATATTTCTAGTTTTGGATACAAGAGTGGTACATTTATACAAATCAGATGATCACACTCAGTAGATTATAAGCTTTGTAATGATACCTTACAAGAGACCTTTTGCATGAAGCATATCCCAGTTACGTTACATTCACTTATTACCGTATTTTCTCTAAAACCATCTCAGTTACATTATATTGACTTATTATCAAGTTTTTATAAAACCATATAGACTGCACAACGTCACAACCCCTTCCCCAAATCCCCACCCCAGCCCCATCTCTTCCCCGAGCGCACCACGTTCCCCCTCCCTCCCAGCGCTTGCCGCCGCGAAATAGCTGTTTCGTGGCAGAGAAGTAGATTGCATCATAGAATAGGCCACCCAAATACCCTGAGAGAACCTGTTTCAGTATGGGCCTCACCTCCAACCACACATCCCTAATTGTCACCTACTACCTCACAGTGGATCTCATATGGGGTAGCATTAAACAGTTACAACTGATACTTCATGGGGTATCCTGAAAGGAAGCTTTCCCGAACCCCCTCTTCTGGCCTTCAAACAACCCCGCAACCTTGCCAAGCTCATCAGCAGAAGCAAGCGCCCCACAAACCCACTCAAAGTGGCACCAGACCCTGCCTGAACAACAGATGCAAAACCTGCTGACCCGTCTCCACTGCTACAATGACCAACACCTCCCACAACACACCTTTCAGAATCCGTGGGGCCTACACACGTCTATCACAACATGTGGCGTACCTCATCCAGGGCACTAAATGCCCCGGTCCTAACTATGTGGGTGAAACCAGACAATCACTACGCTCGCCGATGAATCCACACAGGAAAACGCTAAAAAACTCAAACCCTAGATCACCTGTGGGCAGACATGTGTCACAAGCTGACCTCTCAGTCCTCAGCCTCGAAGGAAATCCTGCACGACACCTTCAAAAGACGAGTCCGGGAGCTTAAATTCATACCTTTGCTAGATGCTAAAAATCATCATCTTAATAAAGACAAAGGATTTATGGCTTATCACAACACTGGGTCACCCACTTGCCCCACTTTTGGTCCTATGACTGCCGGGGTGTTAATGGGACGCGTCTCTTTGAACGGTCTCTGCCAACGTTAGCGCCTTATGCTAAACAATCTGTTCCACGCTCTGTTTAGCTGTGAGGTGCGGAGCACCTTTCCCAGCCCTGAAGAAGGAGCTCGAAATTCCCTCTCACCAATAGAAGCTGGACCAATAAAATATATTCCCTCCCCCACCTGGTCTCGCTACCATCTTTCTCATCATTTTCACCCGTGTAACTAGCTGCCTCTGCATTTCCTCTGCGTGCGTCGAGCCAGGCTGCATGGGGGAGGACAAGCCACTCTGCTCCAGTGTCCCATCTCGGTGTGACTGCAGGGCCTGCAAGGGCGTCACACCGGAGTAAGTGAGAGTTGACTCAGTTGCCTGCAAACTTAAGGGAGGCAGAGGCCGGACAGTGCATAATCTGCATCTGGATGCAGCCACATGCTAGTCCTGACCTCACACTCATGTGGTCTCCCGTGACCGTGCAAACAGTGCATTGTAGCTGGTTGCATTGTAAACAAGTCACTGTCTCTAGCTGTCTGGCCGCCCACAGGCTCGATCTGTCTTCTCCCAGACACACCCATCACCCGTCCAGCTAGTCTCCTACTCTGGCAATCGGGACTCAGAGAGATCCGCTACTCTGCTACGAAGAGGGATGGGTCTTCCAGAGGCCGGAGGGAACCCTTGTGTGGGGGGGTAAGGGGCAGTGGAGCATGGGCTAGCAGAGAGCGGGGCATCAAGATACCTGAGGCAGCGGTAAGAGCAGGTGACTGGGAGCCAGGTTGGTTCTGTTTCTATTCCTGGCCTGCCATTTTCAGAGAGTCCCATCCCTGCTGTGCGCTCAACATCTCCAGCGGCAGCGCGGGGCGGATTGGGAGCCTTCAGGGCAAGGTGCTTTGCGATCCGGGGCGAGGAGGTGACGGAGGAACCATCGTTGTAGCCTGATGGGTGCCTGGCGGTTTGCCTTGCGCGGCAGGGCCTGCCGCCGGACACACGGGAGCTCTAAGGAGCACGTTTGCTTTGGTCTGGTGTGTTATTGACAACGGGCAAGGCCAGCTGTCCAGCCCGGCTTGCGGCGTCGGAGCTGAGCTCCGTGGGACGCTCTTCTGCTGGTGCAGGCTGGGCTACAGACTGGGTCTTCTTGCCACGGTTACTGCCTGAGTTTAGCAGAACCAAACACAGCCCCTGCTAGCGGCTGGGCTCTAGCTAGTGGCAGCAGCTCGGCTGTAGGGTCACCTGAAGCGGCTCTGAAACAACCAGCATCAGCAATCTGTCCGTCCCCGCTCCCCCGCCGCATGTTTTATGCAGCGTAACTCTGAGAAACTGGCTGCTTTCGCTGGACAGAGCACGTTAGCAGGTCACGGACCTCTCGCTCCTCACTCTGGCTGATCCACCCAGCTGCAGCACTGCTGGGCCTCCGGTCGGTACAGGGCAGGGGTCCCAGCTACTGAGCGGCATGCCCCCCCCTGCCAGGAGTGGTGCCCCGGTACCTGACGCAGCCCTAAGGCAGCGGGATGCTCTGAGGTGACATGCCACTGCACTAAAAGCTGGCAGGGGGCAGCAGTGAGCTGGGGGGAGTCCTACGCTGCCCAGACGGCAGCGGGCCAAGGTAGCGGCATCGAGCAAGTTCTTCCCTGGCTTGCAAGGCCAGCACCCACGGGAGATACAGCACAGAACCCAGCCAGGCACATGCCCTCAGCACACTGCCAGCGAGGGGAGTAGCCCTTCCCAGCCCGGGGAATTCACCTCCGCCTTCGAGCCGGAATTCTGCGCTGCCTCGTTGCTGGTTCCCAGCGCAGTCAGTTTATAGGCACACGGGCGCTGTGAGGCACAGGCTTAAACGGAGAGTGAGCCCAACCGGGCGACACCAGTGCAAAACAGAGGTGAGAGGCCGGCCCCCCCAGCCCCCGCGTTTCCTGCCCCCCGGCACAAGCCAGTGGGTTATACGTGCCCTTGCCCTGGCGTAAAGATCGGCAGGGCAGGCCAATGGCTCCTAAGGCCTTGCTCAGGAACTACCCTGATACGAGGCCAAAATGGGGCTTTGTGAAAACTTCCCGTGCCAGCGTGCAGGGGGTGACCAGGAGCCGGGGTGCTGAGAGCTCAACTGCTAATTAGTCCCCAGAGGACGCAGAGGGGGTAATTATCTGATTGGGGGCTGGGTGGGATAAAGATTCAAGCAGCCCATCAGCACAGGTCTGATAAAGAAGTGCATGCATCAGAAGAAGTGGGGTTTTTTTACCCACGAAAGCTTATGCCCAAATCAATCTGTTAGTCTTTAAGGTGCTACCGGACTCCTCATTGTTTTAGTCTGATAAAGAGGCACAGGATTGGACGGATGTGCTGGGGAGGGGGGCGAGGGACAGGACCAGAGCTATCTGGGTCCAGTCACACAGCAGCCCCCCCGAGCCCTGAGGAGAGGGCCACACGCACGGTAGCTATTGTATGACTGTTGCCCAGGGACCGTGGTGACGTGGGTGCAGGGAAATGAAGGAAAAGGTCACTGAGCTCACACCCTGGGGAGTGTGGGGAAGAATGCGGGCATGCCAGCGTGCCCCGTCACCCCAAAACACCGCCCACAGCTGGGACCAGGAAAGGAAAACTGTAGCCAGGACAAAGCCAAACTGCCCTGAAACTGACTTCTGTCACTCAGCGAGAGGCCAGGTCATTGTGAAACCCAGCCCAACCCCCGCAGGCTCGGTGAGATGGAGAGAAACCAAAACCAAAACCAAGGGAATTTGCATTCCCAAGGGGGCAGCAGCAGCGGGATATTCCAGGGCTCGGCTCCCGTCTAGGCACCAAAACAAGCGCCCAAGTCTGCAAAGCGCTTGGCACCCAGCAGGTCCCGTGGGGCCGATTTTTAGCACCCACCATGCAGCGCCCCTGTGAACATCTGGTGAGGAAAAGAGCCCCAACAGCTGGTTTGTTACTTATTTCAGCCACCAGGGGTCACCAGAGTTCAACATCAGCAGAACACCTCGCCCAGGGCTGCGCGGTCTGTCTACATGGCGCCCTAAACCTGGACTCTGCCTCCCCCCCATTTCCATCCACACAGCTCAGCCTGACTTAGGTCAGCAAGCACTTGGGCCCTACAGGGGCAGGGCAGAGCCCCAGTCCCCCTGTGACGCAGGTCCAAGCTCACGCCGCAGCCCCAATTTGGAAGGGCGGTACGGGCGCGCTAGCACAGCTGGGAGACCCCGCTCCAGCCATGGTAAGCCCCGGTTGAGCGTGCAGTGTGGACGCTCCAGGGCGGCGGTGGAATCTAGTGTGCAGTGCAGACACTCCAGCCAGGGTGCAGGCCCCTCCAGCTGAGGACTCAATCCACGTGCTGTGATTGTACCAGAGCATGGGGCGGGGCGTCTGACCGATGGTCACGCCACAGCAGCCTGGGGGTGAGCAGCAAGTTGTACACTTAAACCCCCATCCCCACTGGCCGCAGGGCTCTGACGCAGCCAAGACACTCCTAGGAAACCCATGTCACCCGGCCCAAACAGTCCTTTGCTGGTCCTACCAGTCCCCCGAGATTTACATTAGTCACAGCTCCTAGAAAGGTTACACACACCCCGACAGTAACATGGCCACAACTGCATTGTTTTTAATGCAATGGATCTCAAAAGTAGTAAATGTCATTCAGCGACGGGTACCCAGGATAGCGCAGGCAATTGCCCTCCGTCACAATTATCCCCATTTTACAGCTCGGGAAACTGAGGCCTGGCAGGGGAAGGGCCTTGCCCATGGTCAGCCAGGAGGTGGAGCGAGGCATAGAAGAGAACTGAGGTCTCCTGCAGCCGAGTCCAAAAGGAGCCTAAATGAATTGTGAACCCCACTCCCATAGGATTTGAGCACCTAACTCCCTTAGGAGCGTTTGAAAACCGGGGCTGTAATGAACTGCTTCGTGCCCAGCAGGCACGTGGCACTGTTACACAAAACCTTCCACGTCCGTAGTGTGTGAGCAAGTTTTGACTCTTGGGACGACATGGGGTGGGGTAGCTGGGAAAGACGGGGGGTGGTGACTAGTGGAGCAGGGAGGGCTGGGAGCCAGGGCTCTTGGGGTCTAGTCCCAGCAATAGGAGGGGAGTGATGGCTAGTGGTTAGAGCAGGGCACTGGGAGCCAGGACTCCTGGGTTCTGTCCTGAGCTCGGGGCAGCAGAGTTGAGGGCCGCGTGGCGGTGCTGAGGCTGGGATGCACGGGGCTTGCTTTCTAGCTGCACCGTCGTGTCCACGTGCCCAGCCCTATCTCCACTATCCTGTTATGAAGCCATTCAAGGGCAAGCTCCCAGCTCCACCGTCGTGTCCACGTGCCCAGCCCTATCTCCACTATCCTGTTATGAAGCCATTCAAGGGCAAGCTCCCGGCTATAAAACCCTAAACACCCGCCCACGCCCTGCTGTGGGAACGGCCCGGCTGCTGTCCAAGCACCAGTTCCTGCAGCGCGGCCCGGCAGGCGCTGGGGACCGGCCGGCCGGTGACTGACCACCGATGTGCTCTGCCCCTGTGGTGAGGGACAGCTCAGCTGGGATCAATGTACGGAGGCTTCCGGACATGGGCAGACCCCGCAGTTCCTCCCAGGGCCCAGCCAGCTACCTGTGCGCCACCCAGGGGATGGCCACCCTGCCAAAAACCCCGTGGCAACGAGTCTCAGAGCCCAGATCAACTGGCTCAGGCTCCCGCTGCGGTGCTAAAAATACCAGTGTAGACGTCCCGCCTCGGGCTGCAGCCCGGGCTCTGGGGCCTGCATGGGAGGGGGCTCCGATACTGCAGCCGTGGGGAGCATGTAAAGAACAGAGAGGTGAGGGGTGACTATGGGGCTAACTATCTAGAGAGAGGTTTTCTGGGGATGGATGGGTGGGTGGGTGGATGGCTAAGCTGTGTGGCCGCCTCTCACCCGGCCCGAGCTGCTGCGGTGAGAGAGGGCTGAGGGGAAGTCCTCTCTCCCCGTCGCAGCCCTGGGGCAGCCTGCACCCCAAACCCCTCGTCCCCGGCCCCACCCCAGAGCCCGCACCGCCAGCCAGTGCCTTCACCCTCCCACACCCCAAGCCTCTGCCCCAGCCCTGAGCCCCCTCCCACACCCCAAACCCCTCATCCCCGGCCCCACCCCAGAGCCCACACCGCCAGCCAGCGCCTTCACCCTCCCACAACCCCAACCCTCTGCCCCAGCCCTGAGCCCCCTCCCGCACCCCAAACCCCTCATCCCCAGCCCCACCCTGGAGCCCGCACCCCAACCCTCTGCCCCAGCCCTGAGCCCCCTCCCGCACCCCAAACCCCTCATCCCCAGCCCCACCCTGGAGCCCGCACCCCAACCCTCTGCCCCAGCCCTGAGCCCCCTGCCACACCCCAAACCCCTCATGCTCAGCTCCACTCCAGAGCCCGCACCCCTACCCTCTGCCCCAGCCCTGAGCCCCCTCTCACACCCCAAACCCCTCATGTTCAGCTCCACTCCAGAGCCCGCACCCCAACCCTCTGCCCCAGCCCTGAGCCCCCTCCCACACACACCCCAAAACCCTCATCCCCGGCCCCATCCCAGAGTCCACACCGCCAGCCAGAGCCTTCACCCTCCCACAACCCCAACCCTCTGCCCCAGCCCTGAGCCCCCTCCCGCACCCCAAACCCCTCATCCCCAGCCCCACCCTGGAGCCCGCACCCCAACCCTCTGCCCCAGCCCTGAGCCCCCTGCCACACCCCAAACCCCTCATGCTCAGCTCCACTCCAGAGCCCGCACCCCTACCCTCTGCCCCAGTCCTGAGCCCCCTCTCACACCCCAAACCCCTCATGTTCAGCTCCACTCCAGAGCCCGCACCCCAACCCTCTGCCCCAGCCCTGAGCCCCCTCCCACACCCCAAACCCCTCATCCCCGGCCCCACTCCAGAGCCTGCACCGCCAGCCAGTGCCTTCACCCTCCCACACCCCAACCCTCTGCCCCAGCCCTGAGCCCCCTCCCACACCCCAAACCCCTCATGCTCAGCTCCACTCCAGAGCCCGCACCCCTACCCTCTGCCCCAGCCCTGAGCCCCCTCCCACACCCCAAACCCCTCATGCTCAGCTCCACTCCAGAGCCCGCACCCCTACCCTCTGCCCCAGCCCTGAGCCCCCTCCCACACCCCAAACCCCTCATGTTCAGCTCCACTCCAGAGCCCGCACCCCTACCCTCTGCCCCAGCCCTGAGCCCCCTCCCACACACACCCCAAACCCCTCATCCCCGGCCCCATCCCAGAGTCCACACCACCAGCCAGAGCCTTCGCCCTCCCACACCCCAACCCTTTGCCCCAACCCTGAGCCTCCTCCCGCACCCCAAACCCCTCATCCCCATTCCCACCATACATCACCTCCATATTGGTGCAGATAACAAAATTCGTTCTGCACACGTCGTGAAAAATTAGAGGGAACACTGGATGGATGGATGGATGGATGGATGGATGGATGGATGGATGGATGGAGGGAGGGAGGGAGGGATGTGGGTGGCTGGCTGGATGGATAGAGGGGGTACATGAGGAAGGCTGGATGGCCAGACGGGTTCTGTGGGTGGTTGGATGGAGGGAGGGAGGGATGGATGGAGGGAGGGGGTATATGAGGAAGGCTGGATGGCCTGATGTGTTCTGTGGGTGGATGGATGGGTGGATGGATGGATAGAAGGGGTACATGAGGAAGGCTGGATGGGTAGATGGGGTTCTGTGGATGGATGGATGGATGGATGGATGGATGGATGGATGGATGGATGGATAGAGGGGGTACATGAGGAAGGCTGGATGGGTAGACAGGGGTTCTGTGGATGGATGGATGGATGGATGGATGGATGGATGGATGGAGGGAGGGAGGGAGGGAGGGAGGGATGGGTGGGTGGATGGATGGATGGATAGAGTGGGTACATGAGGAAGGCTGGATGGGTAGATGGGGTTCTGTGGATGGATGGATGGATGGATGGATGGATGGATGGATGGATGGATAGAGGGGGTACATGAGGAAGGCTGGATGGGTAGACAGGGGTTCTGTGGATGGATGGATGGATGGAAGGAGGGAGGGAAGGAGGGAGGGAGGGATGGGTGGGTGGATGGATGGATGGATGGATAGAGTGGGTACATGAGGAAGGCTGGATGGGTAGATGGGGTTCTGTGGATGGATGGCTGGATGGATGGATAGAGGGGGTACATGAGGAAGGCTGGATGGGTAGACAGGGGTTCTGTGGATGGATGGGGGGTGTATATGGAGACAGGTATTTTGTTCGGGCTGGATCAGGCCCTGAGACCCTTCAGGACCAGGGCAGGTCCCATCCAAAGGAGAAGCCGGGCTGGGCATGTGATGGGCACAGGGACGGGCATTCCAAGAGAGCCCTCTGCTTTCCCGGCAGAGCAGCAGGGAGGTGCGGCCTTCGCACTTGCAGCCCCAAGTCCCTGTCCTGGACTTTAGAGCCTCAGGAGCAACATCACCAGCCCAAGCCTGCTCCTTGATGCCCTGCCGGGAGCAGCCGTTGCTGGCGGGGTGCACTAGGCCAGTCTGCCTGCGCCCCTTGCCCAGCCTCATGGACACGGCCCCCGCTCCCTCGGCCGCCCCACATCAGGGGCCCTTTGCTGAAGCCCGGAGGACCCACCCCAATTGTGTTCCTGATTCTCAGGGATGCTGATGCCCCTCTGGCAGTCTAAGGGGCAATGGAGTGGGTGGAAGCCGCCCCCTGAGAAGCCTCCCCCCTCCCCTGGCACCGGACGGAGGCCACGTAGGGTGGTGTGGAGCTGGCGCAGGGGGCTCTGCACCTGCCCTTCTCCCAGCCCCGGTGCAGGAGGTGGGTCAGGGCCGTGGCCCGGACACCCTGTGCTGTGGCAAGTCTCTGCTCCCCAGGGGCTGTAGCAGACGGTAGAGCAGCCCTGAGGCTGCAGTAGCGGAGCCCCGGGGCTCAACCCCTGAAGGGGGCTTAGCGCTGCCTGAACCCCCCACCCCAAGCTCAGGGGCGGAGGGTGTGAGAAGCAGCCGAAGGGGGATTGGCGAGCTGGGGAGCTGCTGGGAACTCGGCGGCTCATGCCGGCTGCAGGCTGTGTGTGGCCAACCAGCATTCCTGAGCAGTGACTCAGCCGCCTGCCGGGGGGCCCCCCAGGCTCTCCAGGGTCACGGGAGATAACCCGAGCGCATCCGGATTCCTGCTGGCGCATCAGCCGGCAACACACAGGCGGGGACCTGTTCCGGCGGGCACCAATCGCTGGCCGGGCGGCTGGAGTTTGTGTTTTTCCCAGGAAATCCCTGGCCATTGAAACAGATGAATGAGGGGATGGCAGGAGCCTCTGGCAGCCCAGCTCGGCACAGCCGCCGGCCTCTGCCGGGGGTACCTCCCCAGCCCGGCTCGGCACAGCCGCTGGCCTCTGCCGGGGGCACCTCCCCAGTCCGGCTCCACACAGCCGCCGGCCTCTGCCGGGGGGCACCTCCCCAGCCCGGCTCCGCACAGCTGCCGGCCTCTGCTGGGGGGCACCTCCCCAGCCCGGCTCGGCACAGCTGCTGGTCTCTGCCGGGAGGCACGTCCTCATCCCAGCTCCGCACAGCCTCCGTCCTCTGCCAGGGGCACCTCCCCAGCCCAGCTCCGCACAGCCGCCGTCCTCTGCCAGGGGCACCTCCCCAGCCCAGCTCCGCACAGCCGCCGTCCTCTGCCAGGGGCACCTCCCCAGCCCAGCTCCGCACAGCCTCCGTCCTCTGCCAGGGGCACCTCCCCAGCCCGGCTCGGCACAGCCGCTGGCCTCTGCCAGGGGCACCTCCCCAGCCCGGCTCGGCACAGCCGCTGGCCTCTGCCAGGGGCACCTCCCCAGCCCGGCTCGGCACAGCCGCTGGCCTCTGCCAGGGGCACCTCCCCAGCCCGGCTCGGCACAGCTGCTGGCCTCTGCCAGGGGCACCTCCCCAGCCCAGCTCCGCACAGCCTCCGTCCTCTGCCAGGGGCACCTCCCCAGCCCGGCTCGGCACAGCCGCTGGCCTCTGCCAGGGGCACCTCCCCAGCCCGGCTCGGCACAGCCGCCGGCCTCTGCCAGGGGAACCTCCTGGCAGAGCTGCATGCAGCCAACCCAGGGGCTGGCGTCTTGCACACGCACGCCCACATAGGCACACACACACACGTGCACACGCGCACACACACACACATAGGCAGACGTGCACACGTGCACACACACACACACACACACAGGCACACGTGCTCACACATATGCGCTGGATCGACGCCTAGGGCCGCATTCAGCACCAGCCCAGCGGGAGGGGACCGACAGTGGCTTTTTAGGGTTCCTGATCCTGGGGCCTGGTCCAGCAGAAGTTACAGCAGCCTTGAGGTGGAGCTAATTCACCCCCCTTCTCTCCCCCTCCCCAGGGACCATTCCAGCAGTTGGGAGGCCTCTCAGTCCCTCTTCCCCAGCCCCCCCCCTTTGCCCCCCGTCTGTGCCATGCCCAGCCCCGGGGGTCGGGGGGGCGCTGCCCCCACAGGCCCCCTGGGTGTAAGCGAGAGGCTTTTGTTTGCTCGGCTCAGGGCCGCCCAGCCACACCCCTGCGCCAGTATCTGGGTGTTTCCTGCCAAGGGCGCTGGCTGGTTCCAAAGGTGCCGGGCACTGGCCCGGGGCACGGCGGGGCACGGCTGGGCAAGGCTGCTGCCAACAGGCTCCAGACAGGCTCCCTTGGCAGGGTGTTTTCCGAGGCTGTGGCGCTGGCCGGGGGGTGGGCTTGGGGGCGCTCCCATTGCAGCCAATGCACAGTGAGAGGGAGGTGGCCCCGGGGCGCCCCCCCCCATGCACAGGGGTCGGGGTGTGTGTGAGGTGATTTTTTAGCCAGGGTTAGGCCTGACCATTTAAATAGTGGGGGGCGCAGGGCGGGGTGAGGGGCAGCGGCAGAGCTGTGTGTGCAGGTGCCTGGGGGGGGGGAGGGGGCTGTGCGTCGGGCGTGGAAGCGATGGCAGACCTGGGGGAGGGGATCCCAGGGCTGGAATAGCGGGGGGGGGGGCTGCAGGTCAGGATTGAGGAGCAGCAGCAGAGCTGGGGGAGGGGAGCCCAGGGCTGGAAGTTGGAGGTGCTGAGGGTCAAGGTTGAGGGACAGCGACAGAGCTGAGGGACCCTGGGGGCCTGTGTGTCGGGCGTGGGGGGGTCATGGCAGAGCTGGGGGGGGCGGGGCCCATTGTTGCACTAGGGAGGGGGCTGTGTGGGGTGTGGGGGAGCAGTGGCAGAGCTGGGAGGTGGGGGCCATTGCTGCACTAGGACAGGGCTGTGTGGGATGTGGGGGGGGTGGCAGAGCTGGGGGGGCCATTGCTGCACTAGGGCGAGGCTGTGTGTGGGGTGTGAGGGGGCAGTGGTAGAGCTGGAGGGGCCATTGCTGCACTAGGGAGGGGGAGGGGGGGCGGGGGCACAGCTGGGGGATGGGGGCACAGCTGCACTAGGGAGGGGGCTGTGTGGGGTGTGAGGGGGCAGTGGCAGAGCTGGGGGGGCCATTGCTGCACTAGGGAGGGTGCGGGGGGGGCACAGCTGCACTAGGGAGGGGGGGCTGGTGACCGGCGCTGCCCCCCGAGAGCTCTGCACTCGGCCTGACCTGCGCTGGCGCTGCCAGGGCCCTGCCCTCGGGGGCATCTCTGGCTGCGGTTGCTGCCCAGGTGCTGCGTCACAGACAGGCCGAAAGGGGAACTTTCCCCAGACACAGTGTGGAAACCACCCCCTCCCCCAAGCGCTGCGTGGGAGAGCCAGTGGGGCCGGGAGTGGTGGGCGGGGGGCGGCTCTCAGCCCCGGCTCAATGAAGCCCCGATGGCTGCTTGCGAGGTGCCCACGTGAGATGAGTTCGGCAGGTCTCAGCTGGACCCGGCCCCGGAGCCTGAACGCCCCCTGGAGGGGGTCACTCCGTGGTGGGGACCTGAGTCCCTGGGGCTGCCAATCCCACGCACTGGGTGTTTGAAGTGCATCAGATGAAATGCAGGGGGGGCCCGAGAGCTGGAATAGCCGGGCGCTGCGGGTCGGGAGTGAGGGGCACCGGCTGAGCTGAGGGAGGGGGGAAGGCTGGGATAGCCGGGGGCTGTGGGTCGGGAGTGAGGGGCACCGGCTGAGCTGAGGGAGGGGGCCCGAGAGCTGGAATAGCTGGGGGCTGCGGGTCGGGAGTGAGGGGCACCGGTTGAGCTGGGGGAGGGGGCCCCAGGGCGGGGCTAGCCGGGGGCTGCGGGTCGGGAGTGAGGGGCACCGGCTGAGCTGGGGGAGGGGGCCCCAGGGCGGGGCTAGCCGGGGGCTGCGGGTCGGGAGTGAGGGGCACCGGCTGAGCTGGGGGAGGGGGCCCCAGGGCGGGGCTAGCCGGGGGCTGCGGGTCGGGAGTGAGGGGCACCAGCAGAGCTGGTGGCGGGGAGGGGGATGTCCTAGGCCTGGCCAGGGGTAGCAGGAGCAGTGAGCTGTCACAGGAGCTGTGCGTGGGACTCGTTTCTGTTCCTGGCCGTGGGCTGGGGACTGCGCGCTCGGCTGCGTTCTAGCTTCCCCTCTATCTCCACCACAGCCTGGGGCTTTTCACCCCACTCAGCCCACCACATCCTGTCGCTTTCGTTTTCCCTTTGCCTTGCAGCTGAGGCCGGGAAGTGGAGCGAGGGGGCGGGGGGGGGAATTTGCTGGAATTCACATCACCCCCCTACCCGCCGGGCAGCTCTCCTGAACCAGGTGGAGAGGAGACCCCCTGCCCCCAGCGGGGGCCCTGTCCTCTCCCTGCTCCCCAGACCAGGGCCGAGCCAGGCCGACAAATCTGGAGTGTTAGGAGCTGGGTGTAACCTCGTTCCGGGGTGAGTTCAAACCTGCTCGCGATTGGCAGGTGTGGACGCACCCGGCGAAGGCCAGGCCAGAAGGCGCGTGACCTTGGGGGGCGGGAGCTTTGCTGCCGGCTGGTTTGGGCGGGGGTGGGAGAGGGAAGGCAGAACACAGACCCAACCTGAAGGAGCAGCCGCAAAGCCCGGTGCCCGGCCCCGGAGGAAGCCAGGCCTGGGATCGGGGGGAGGGGGGGGGCTGGAAGAGGGTCCCTGGCGCAGGGAACAAAGGCAGCTGTTTGCTGCTCCTTGAGCCCGGTCGCGTCAGAGCCACAGGCCTTGGTCCGTTCCCTGGAAATAAACGAGGTTGCACCAAATACCCGACTAGCCCCTCCCCCTCCCCCGTGCCAGGCATGTCTTGCTTGTGTCTGCTGGGTTCTGTGCACGGGAGCTAGAGGCAGAGATGGCCGGTTCCCCGGCTGCTGCTCAGGGCGGGGGGGAGGGGGGGAGAGAGACAAAATGGGGTGCTTGACAGAGCAGAGTCACCATGACACCCCACTCAAGCCACCCGGAGAAGGGGCAGGGGGCAGTGTCGGGCGTGGGGGGAGTGTCCTGCTGCCCCGACCCTATGGACCAGCTCCTGTAATGGGGTGGAGGGGGGGACCCTGCTGCCCCCTGCTGGGGGAGTCAGGGATCTCCCACCGCGAGGCACGGCTCTGGACTCTGCTGCAGAACAGGACTTCAGCGTGGGTCTGGGGTCTCAGCCCCACCCAGCCCTGGAGCTAGAGGAGTGGGATGCAGCCAGGCACCCGACTTAGCACTCCCCTTCCGTCGCCGCAAGCAGGGGCCGGTGGGACGCTCAGCCTGGTGGCCGGGCCTGGGGTGGATTCTGCTGGATCTAAGTGTTGCATCCCAATCACTGCAAGAGGGGGTCCCAGGTTTACCCCCTGCAATTCGTACCGCCTTGGGTTACGATCCTGCTCCGAGCAGGGGCTGGCGGAGCCAGGCGTGGATGCGGGAGCAGCTGATTGGGGCAGACGCTCACCCCAGAGCAGCGCTAGCCGGGGTGGTGATGCCCCTAAAGACGCTGAGATGTAAAAGCCAAGAGGTTACCGGCCAATAAAAATCCCTTGAACCCCGAACCCCGACGGCCTGGTCTAATTCCTTCCCCCTCCCCCTTCTTCAGCTTCAGCAGGAAAGAGGCGTCTTCCTCACTTCCTCTCCTAAACTGCTGTTTGCCTGGGACAGCGCGGCTGCACCCTAGCCCAGAAGTGGCTGCATTCCAGCGTGGGGGGACGTGATCCCACTTCAGAGGTTTCAGGCTGAAAAGCGGGACATAAATGTTTATGAAGCTTTAGAAAATCTTAACCCACCACGGGACTGGACACAGCCTTGGGGCATGGGCCCTAGCCACAGCCCCCCCCAAGAATCTCCTCTGCAGAGGTTGGGAGGCACCTCAGGTGGCATAGAGCCAGGGTAGAGCACCACAGAGTGGCTAGTGAAGGCGGAGGGGGGCATAGTGAGTCCTGGGCCGGCTGGCCGCGTGGCACTCAGTGGGAGAACAGCCCTCCCCCGGCAGCGAGCATGTGGGGGCCGGAGGGCGCTGGGCTCGCTGAGCCAGGCAGTTCTGCAAGGCCACGCTGCACCGCTCAGCGGAACCCGGCAGCGAAAGCAGAATCTGCGGCTGCTGACGGGCTGGACCAAGGTTTGGAGCAGGAAATCGCCGGCCAGCCTCAGAGGCCAGCTTCCACATCTGGCGCTTGCAACTGTGAAAGGCAGCAAATGCTCTGGCAGGCAGCGTGGTCTAGTAGGCACAGCCATGGCCTAGCAGCCAGGACAGCTAGGGTCGGCCTAGCTCAGCTACTGACCTTCAGCACATCAGGGCCCCGCTCTGTGCCTCAGTTTCCCCTCCTACCCGTTAGCTATTTAGCTTGGAAGCTCCTTGAGCATGGCCTGTCTTTCCCTTTGTGTCTGTGCAGCACCTGGCCCAGCGGGGCCCCGAGCGCAGGTTCTCCCTCACGTCCTGTCCCATACTGTGGTGCCGCACAGCTGCGAAACGGCTGCCACGTCACGCCCCAGAGGTGGCTGCATTTCACCGGTCGCTACGGGGCAGATTTCTTTCTAACGCTTTGGAACAGCGGGACGCTTCATTTGGGTCCCTCGGCAGGGGCTTGTTCTGAGCTCAAGGAAGCAAGGGGCTTGTTCCCAGGCGGCTTGGCCACCAGCGTCAAGGACTTGACAAGCCACGGCCCATGAAAGTCAGGGATTCTCAGCGCCAGGCATGGCCCCGCTGGAGAGCAGAGCTGGTCTAGCAGGCTGGAAGCTTCACGCATATTTCTGCAGCCAGCACGGGTGATTCATCCCCTGCTGTTTGTTACTGGCTAGGCCAGGAATCTGGGGCGGGCTCCTCCTCCCCCGCCAGGGGTTTCGTGGGTGTAGCCAGTGAAGCCAGGCTGGGGACTGAGCAATGCTTGGAATGTACCTCAAGTCCCTGGGGCATAGGTGGAGTATGCTGGATGGAGTGGGGTCTAGTGGTTAGAGCAGGGGGCTGGGAATCAGGAATCCTGGGTTCTCGTCTGGCTCGAGGACTGGTTTCTAGTCTGGTTGACAAAGGTGGGGCTGGGTGTCAGGACGCCTGGGTCCCATTCCCATTTCTGAGCTGGGACGAGGAGTCAGGACTCCTGGATTGTGCTTTCATCTCTTACCCTGGCTGGTTGCATGACCTTGAGCAATTGTCACCTGCCTGTGCCTCAGTTTCCCCCTCTCTAAAACGGGGCTAATGATCCTGCCCTACAGCACAGGGGAATTACGAGGGGGCTCATATATTCCTGGGGTAGGTGAGAGCAGAGCCAGGCCCAAGCCACATGCCAGAGGAGGACTGGGGGACCGAATGATTGAGATAACGGCTCCCTGCCTGTCTCTGTAACACCAGAGCTTCTCCCAATGAATTACACCCGGCCACCCCACCCCCTCCAGCATGATCCCCGCCTGATAGAAGAGGAAACTGAGAGCAGAAGCTAAAGCTCAAAAAAAAAAAAAAAAAAAAAGTTTAAAGTGAAACCAAAAAACCCCGTGGGGCTGACATGCTGTTGACTGCTAGCTAGGTAGTGTTCGCTCTGCTTGTATGCTACACCCCCTCCCCACCCTGCCTGTGGCTGGGCTAAAAGCCACCTCCGGCCGCCTATATCCAGCTGGTGCCTCTTGTCTTGTCCTGAGACCGGAAGCTCTTTGGGCCAGGGGGCTGGCTCTTTGCTCTGGGTTTGTACAGCACCTGGCGCAGGGTCCGTGACTCAGGCTCCCAGCCCCGGTGCTGATACAAACCGTAAGCCGGAAATCAGCCCGGAAGGCAGCGGCAGAGCTGGGGTTGGAACCCAGGAGTCCTGCGCTGATAGTGACCAGATCTGCACCTTCTGGGCAGGAAGTTTCTGGGACAACCCAGAGAGCGGCCCTGCCTCTTGCATTGCAATGTGGTTATCGCAGCCCAGAAGCTTCCTGCAGGGGCTGACTCAGTGCTCTGGTATTTATGGGGGTGGAAAGGGAAAGGGGGGGGGGCTGCACACCTTTGCAGCCCGGGGACCCCCTGCGGCTCCCGGGCATTCCAGAGCGAGCCCGTACCTGCCGCTGGCAACAATGGCTGCCGCGGGCTGTGGGCCCCCCAGCGAGCTGGGTGCGGGCCAGGACCGGAAGTGTGCAGGCAGACGAGAGCTCGCTGCCAGCTCTGCTCACCCGCCCCGCCCCCCCGCCCATGTGAAATGCACCAGCTCAGCTAGCGAGTGGCAAAGTACGGCGACCTTCAAACGCAGCAAGGTCTAGCGATTAGAACGGGGGGTGGGGGGAGTGGGACTGGGAGTCAGGACTCCTGGGTTCTTTTTCCAGCTCAGGGGCGGGAGGGAGGGTGTCTATGGTTACACCAAGAGACTGGCAGTTTGGGACTCCTGGGTTCCCCTTCTGATACCAATTGGCTGCGTGACCTTGGGCAAGTCCTGCCCTCTGTGCCTCAGGCTCTCCATGGGGCGACTGATCCTGGGGCCGGCCCCCGGGACGGCTTGTGAGGCTTAATCCCTTCGTGTCAGCAGAGCCGAGTGAGCCCCTCGGGCCGATGTCCCCACCCAGGGGCTGACACAAGCTAGCGATGCCCGTGTGACATGACGCGTACCGAGGCTACTAAAAATAGCCCCAAGAGAACCCGCTGGGCCATGACAGCTCTTCCTGCCTGCGCACTGGCCTGTGTCCGGCTCCGTGGCTGGGAGACACGCCGGCCGTGTGGCTGCGTGACGTCAGGCCGTGCGGGGCTCCCCCACCCCGCCCCAGCGCCCGGCACACTCCATGAGCTGAGATGGATGCCCCAGCCTCGGCTGTTTTGCGCTACACCGGGGGTCCCCCCCCAGCCTGTCCCCCTGGCGTCCTCCCCTCACCTCCCCCAGCGCCCCCACCCAATCTCCTTCCCTCGCCTCCCCTCTCTCTCCCAGTCGCCTCATCTTCAGTCCCACCCCCTCCTAACCCCCACCCCCTTCACCTCTCTCTCTCCACCTCTTCTCCTTCCAATCCTTGCAGCCCCTGCCCCGCCGTCCTCTCAGTCACCCCCGCCCGGGACTACCCCTGTGGCACGGCCAGGTCCTGCATCGCCTTGGCCAGCATCTGCCCAGGTTCAGTGCCACAGGGCTCCTAGCAGCACCCAACAGCACTTTGGGGAGATTCTCAGCTCTTGCTCCCTTAGCGTTTGACCGCGTAGGCCTGGACGGAAGATTGGGATCCCGGTGCCCGCGCCCCCGCCCCCAAACACTGGGGAATTTCGCAGCTGGATCGCGACCCGAGCTTAGCAGCTGGGACACGTTTCCCAGCTCCCTGCAAGAGGGGGAATTCGCCTCGCACCTGCACCGAGGCGGCAGAATTACCGGTCTCATTTCTTTTCACAACGGATCAGCCCCGACTCTCGCTAACACAAGTGCAACGGCACTTTGCTGGTGCACTTGCACAGGTGTCGCGTCCGTTCGTAGCCGTGCAATGAATTTGCGTTGGGGTGACTGAGAGGAGACGTTGGACCCGGGTTAGTAACTCCAATGCCCCAGGATGGAATAATGTCCCGGGTACAGAGAGCTCAGAATTTCCTCTGGACTGTTTGCAACTTGAGCTGGGAGTCGCTTTGCTTTCTGGCTTTGCAAACATCCCCCGCCTAGTGCTTTATGACAGAGCTCTCCCACTCCCTCGGTATTTACCGGGATGGGTGTTGCAGCCTTCCAAAGCATTTGCAGCCATGTGAGACTAAAAGCCCCCTGAACTTGGTAAAATGCAACTGGGCTTCTAGGCGAGGCGGGGTTAAAAGGGACCCTGGAGACAGAACTGCTCTGCCCTACGCTTCCCCTCTCCGCAGCCGTGCAGGGCTAGCCCAGCTCTGGGAGGGGAACCGGGTCTAGTCTGGCTCGTGAGTGGTCCACAGCATCGGTGACTAAGGCCTAGATCTTCAAACCGCAGTTTAGGCATCTAACTCCCATTGGAGGTTTGGTGCCTAAATACCTTTGGCGATTTGGGCCTAAGAACCAGCTCCACCCCCATGCCTGGGCTGCACAGGGGTAGTTGAGAGTAGACATTGAAAACCCTGCGGGTCAGAGGGCTGAAGAAAGGGGTGGTGTTTTGCCCCAGCACCAGCCGCATTTAAGTGCAGGCCGGCAGGCGGCAACTGCCTGGCTGTTCATGCCTCTGCATCTCCACTACACAAGAGGGACAATCACACTGGAGTGCGAGGGTTAATTAGCAAACCATCTGCCAACTGGTTCAGCGGGAAGCCGTGTGCATTGTAACACAACTGGGGTCACTTGGAAGATTATGGCAACAACAGGGGTCCTCTGGTTCCCAAACGCCCCTACATTCCCAGCACCTAAAGGAGAATCCCCAGGTGCTGTCAGCAGTATAGAGCCTACGGTACACAGTTGAGAAGGTCTCATTGCATCCAATAGAGGGCAGTGCTGTGTGTGTGTGCACACGCATGTGCATGTACACACACACACACACTGTAGCCAATTGGTTGCATTATTCGCATGTGTTGCAGGCAGCGCCAGGCGGCTGCAAGGATGTTGACTAGAGACGGGGGAGGATGGGGAAGGGCAGTGACAGGCTCAGAGCCCTCCACTGCCCGGGCCCCAGCTGCCCTGCAGCCAGGCTCATGAGGGCTCCTTCCCCACCCTTCCGGCTGGAGTCAGAGAGGGGCGGGGATTGTGGCTGCCTTCCTGGCTGTTGGGTGTAGCTCCCTGACCTCGCCCCAGGCCAGGCTCAGGGGTCAGCTCTCTGCCACGTGTGCGATTGACGTGCATGAGCAAGTGCTCATTGACCAATGTCCCCCTTCCCCACCCCCACCCCCCAGCTGGGTGTACGTGAGGTTTCACACACTCCTTCAATGCACCAAACCCGTCAAGGCCACAAGGGGTCCCAAGCACACGGGGGCAAGCGGGGGTAACGTGCACCGTGCATGCTCCCCGCCACACACACACACACACACACACACACACACACACACACACACACCATCTTCCCGCAGTCCTGCAGCCCTGCACTGCATTCTGCAGCTCCCACTGCTCTTCCAGACCTGGGGTCCCACACCACCCCGCCGACACCCCTCGGTGCTGACTGTCACTCATCCCCCATGGCTATTCCAGCCTGGAGCTCCATGCACGCAGCCCTCCAGTCCTCCTCCCCCACGCTGCTCCTTGCTCCTCTGGTTCAACCACCCACCCTGCTATTTCAGCCCTGGGCTCCCCACATACAGCTCGTCTGCTGCCCTCCAAGTCCCTGCCCCTGGCCCTGCTGTTCAGGCCTGACCCTTGTCTGAGCACAGCTGGGGAACTGTCTCTGGGCCAGCGTCTAACAGGAGCCGGACTGAGAACGACCAAAACTCGTGTCACGTGTGACGTAAGCCATGGGGTGACAGGCCTGCAGGGGTGGAAGCCAGTGGAATTAGACAGGCTGAGGCATTCTCTGCTCTCATTGGACCTAGAGCCTGCCTTGAGGGCCACCAGCGAATCACAAATCCTTATCTGTGCCCCCATTGAGCTCACCCAGCCTGCCCCCAAGCCCCTGCCCCTGGGGGGACTCAGAGTTCAGGGGCCTGATCCCTTCCATGGGGGACCCCGCTGGCTGCAAAGGCGTTCGCTACACCAGGGATCCATTTGGCCCTCCGCCTATTTCCCGCTGACACCACCAGCAGCAGGAGCATTTTAATTCCGTGCCGGGCCCGGTTCTGGTGCATCTGGTTACATATAAACAGGAGCTACAAAAGGCCTTTTGTCCGGCCTCCTCCCCCGCCATACAGGCCTCCCTTGTTTCAGTTTCCACTGTTAATTTCAGCCGGGGCAGAACTGCTGTGTCCTGGCACGGAGCTGCGCCCTGCAGCCACGGCGTCCCACGCCAATGTTTCCAAGGGCCGCTCCTGTATTTAACGCCCACTAGGGGAACTGGGGTTAGCAGGATAGAAAGGCAGGGCTGAACAAGTGGCAACATGGTCTGGCTAGTGGTTAGAGCAGGGGACAGGGAGCCAGGACTCCTGGGTGCCCTTAGTTCCCAGCTTTGGCAAGGAGCATGGTCTGGTGGCTAGAGCAGGGGATAAGGACTCAGGACTCCTGGGTTCTATTTGTAGCTTTGCCACTGACTCATGGTATGACTGAGCCTCCCGCCTCGCTCAGTGCCTCAGTTTCCCCAGCTGCAGACTAGAGATAAGTACACCACAGCGAGTGGCATGGGGCACTTTGAGATCCCCAGCCGACAGGCTGTAGCACTCTCTGGGGGATACAGAGTCCTGTTTACCGGAGGAGCCAGAGTGGCTTTGAAAGCGGGTCCCAGCATGACCTAGCATCGGACTGTGGTTGCTATTCCCAGCTCTGTCGCTCACCTTGGACAAGGACTTTCCCCCCTCCGTGCCTCAGTTTCCCTTCCCGGTTTAGGTTGCTTAGTGCAGGGCCGGTTTCTCTGTGCCCGCACAGCAGCTGGGGGCCTGATCTCAGCTGGGCCTCTCGGCGCGACCGTAATAATCAATGCAGCTGAAACTGCTGCAAAATATTGACCCCTGACAGCAGCTCGATACACAGAGTGCCCCAAGGTCATGACTTTTTACGGCGCTTGTGATTTTTAAGCCTGATCTGCCGTCGCAATGTCGGCGTGAGTGGGGGGCTGGCGCGGCTGCTGCCGGACAGTGCGAGAGGCTGGACGGAGTGTGGGAGCCACGCGGAGGAAAGCGGGAGAGACAGGGCAGCCGGGCGAGAAACAGCCACAGGTGGTCAAATGGCGGCTGATCCCCGGGGCTGGCCTCCGGGGGATTTACTCCTGGTTTACACCAAGCTGCGGGGAGAGTCAGGCCCAGGGGAATCTCTCTGCCTAGCAGGACACAGAACAGCTCCCCTCCCCCCATGCGATGCAGGAACCGGCTTCCTGGAAGCCGGCTCATGTGATTTCCCCCCCTGATGCTATTACCAGCGCTGTTGCTGGGCAGAGCAAACTGCCTAGTAGGCGTGTGTGTGCATGCGTGTGTGTGTGCACAAGCGTGTCTGTGTATGTTCGAAATGGGCCAATCAGAGCGGAAGCAGGCCCGGCCGCTCCCCGGTCGCCGCAGAGCAACACCCTGTGCCTGTGGGGGGGATCTTCCCTTTGCACTGGGACTGAGGGGGGAGTGGGGGCTAGTGGTTAGAGCAGGACGGGGGCTGGAAGTCAGGACTCCTGGGTTCTGTCTCTAGCTCTGGGAGGGCAGTGATATCTAGTGGTTAGCGCAGGGGAGGCTGGAAATCAGGACTCCTGGGTTCTGTTCCGAGATCTGAGAGAGGGGGGTAGGGTGACCAGACAGCAAATGTGAAAAAATCGGGACAGGGGGTGGGGGGTTAATAGGAGCCTATATAAGAAAAAGCCCCAAATATCGGTACTGTCCCTATAAAATCTGGTCACCCTAGAGGAGGGGGGGTCTAGCAGGTTATCTCAGGGGAAACTGGGAGTCAGGACTCCTGGGTCCTCTCCCCAGCTTCGGTTTTCTCCCTAGAAAAAGCACATTGGACGCCTGGTTAATCTGGTGCGATGGCCCCTGATGGGTATTGCAGCTAAAGACAGCCTCTGGGGCAACACTTGCATTGATTCAATACACAACGTGATCCTAGCTGGCCCTCATGCGGGATGAACCTCCCAATGGACCGTTCACCAGGACGAGCCCTCGGGGAGAGCCAAACGCCGGTGCCAAGGCATGACCGGGGGAGTGTCGTGTGGCCCAGATGAGCTGCGCTTTGGGCTCAGATGCCCGGGAGCACACAAGTCCGCTAGTGTCGGAGCGTGTGTAGGGGGCGAAGGAGAGTGCACAGGGATGTGTGCCTCTTAGTGCCCATGGCCACGTGGGTCCGTATGAGTGCACCGGGATTGTGAGTGCAAGTGTCTGGGCGCACAAGTGAGTGGGAACAGGGTGGGCGTGTCGGGGAGCGTGTTGCTGGGCTGAGCAAACTGCCTAGTAGGCGTGTGCGTGCGTGCGTGCGTGTATGTGTGAGGGTGTGGGCGATGCATGCCTGAAATGACATGTGAGGATGTAAGTCTCATCTGAGAGCATTTGGGAGTGCATCTTCACAAGTGTGTGTGTGTGTGTGTGTGTGTGTGTGTGTGTGTGTGTGTGTGTGTGTGTGTGTGGAAAACTGTACATCAAGTACCCCCTTGGGAAGATATGCTGCTGATTCCTGCAGAAAAGTCCCGAGTCGCCGTGGGAAAGGCGCTAGATACCGCAGGGACTGATGGAATTGCTGCTGTAAATAACCTTTCTAAATATAGTTGGGAGGGAGGTTCTCAGTGCCATATCCCACGATCCCGGGGTAATATATTAATAGCTGAGCGTGCCGTGTTGCATTTCGTTATCATTCGATGCCCTCACAGAGGGGGACGAGCCCTTTCAGGCATTTTCACCTATCTCGGGTGTGTGATCGCTGAAGGAGCTTCTATAAGCAGTTGGGTGAGTGCACTGTGCAGTGGAATGGTGCACTGTATCAGCTGTTCTGCTCCACCCCAGAGGTGGCTGCATTTCAAGGCTGGATGGACAGTCCCTGTGCGGTGTCATGGTGCAATGTATCAGCTGTTCTGCTCCATCCCAGAGGTGGTTGCATTTCAACGCTGGATGAACAATCCCTGTGCAGTGTCATGGTGCAATGTATCAGCTGCTCTCCTCCACCCCAGAGGTGGTTGCATTTCAACGCTGGATGAACAATCCCTGTGCAGTGTCATGGTGCAATGTATCAGCTGCTCTCCTCCTCCCCTGAGGTGGCTGCATTTCAACGCTGGATGAGCGATCCCCGTGCAGTGTCATGGTGCAATGTATCAGCTGCTCTGCTCCATCCCAGAGGGGTTGCATTTCAGTGACAGGTGAAGTGTCCTATACATTGCTTGTAATCACAGCTTCATCAAGGCCAGAAGGGACCATTAGATCCTCAAGTCTGAGCTCCCGGCCCAGAGAATTTCACCCATTTACCGCTGTATTGCGTCCAGTATCCTGCAACGGGCAGGGAAAGGGGGCTCCCAACACGCTTTATGATGGCAAGTTGCAGCAGGGCCACACGAGAGATGACGTTGCGTGATGAGTTTCTAAGAAATGGCCCCCCTAGGGTTTCAGAGAACCCGGAATCGGCTCTTGCCTGTGGTCACTTCCTTCTTCCCCAGCTACACACGACTCGCAAGCGCTAGCCGCAGCATTCTCGCTGCCAGTGCTTTCCAGCCCATTTCACACTCATGCAAATGACGGCACAAGAGGTTGGGTAAGGGCGACGCATGTCCCCGGTTTTCAGATGAGGCATAAAGTCAGGGTGTTGGCCACCTAGTCATCGTAAATCCCATGGTATCTTCCACAGCCCGGGTAAATTCCAATCTGGGTGATTACCCTTTAGCCTCCTTAAATTCCCCTCTGCGGTTTCAACTGGCTAAGGTTCATGTCTTTGCCTCCACTAACCTTTTGTGGGGCGTTGCTGTGAATTGTTAGAAAGCTGCCTGCATTCCGCCCCAGAGGTGGCCGCATTTCCACGTTGGGTGAGCGAGCGCTGTGTGGTGTCACGCTGTATCAGCTGCTCTGCTCCCCCCGAGCGTGGCTTCATTTCAACAATATGTTTCTCAACTTGGCTTTGGCATGTTTGGCTACCAATAAATAACCCTTAGCGCTTCTACAGAGCTTGTCATCCATCGGGCTCAACGTGCTTTGCAGAGGCGGGTCAGCGTCATGCCCCTCATTTTGCAGACAGAGGAAACTGAGGCACAAAGAGAGTAGAGGTGACTTGCCCAGGGTTGCACAGCCAGTCAGTGGCAGAGCTAGGAAAAGACCCAGCAGTTCTGACACCCAGCCATTGCCTCGTGAAAAGAAATAATCAACAGTTAATGATGCTGAGATGTTCTCGCTTGCAAAGCCCAGCCAGACATCAAGCCTTTACCGGATGCTCAAAATTAACTTTGCTTGCGGCTGGTGGGACAGTCCCCTGTATAGAAACCTCAGCGAAGCAAAAAGTACCGGGGGAAATACATCTGCAGGAGTCCCGGGCTGCAGAACCACTAGAGGCTGCCTTCGTGTCCTACCGCCTGGCGCTTTGGATACCACCCGTGCAGCTGCCCTTCCAGCCATGGGCTGCTGTTGCCACGGGGACAGACAGCTGCAAGATCCTCTCCCACTGTCCCGGGTGGAAGACCTCAGCTGTCTGGGCTTAGCACCCGCAGGACATAAGGGGAAACAGGCCCAAAGTGGTACAAGCCACAGCCCCGGAGGGCTCTCAAATGGCAGCATTGGTGAGGCTTAAAGCTGCAATAGGGTCAGCAAGACAGGACGGGGGAACTAGAGGGGAATCTCATTTAGGAAGCTATGAGCTGGCAAAACCCCATCTCCAATGGCAGCCAGAGATGGATGCACGACCCACCCACTGACGCCTGCATTGTGCAATACAATGGTACTAGGAGGAATTCCTTCCTGACCCCCTTGCTGGATGTCACTTTATGCCCTGAAGCATGAGGATTGCCAGGCCTTCCAATCTCTGTCAGCATTGATGCCAGTCTTTGCTCAGACCAACATCTAATTTACTAAATAATTCACATTGGTAACAGACACAACCGAAGTTAAACCAAGGCGAAGGTCAGCAGCTAAAAACACCAGGGGCCAGGAGGCTGCCGAAAGGAGGCGTCTCTCAGAGGCAGTTTTGTCTAGTGGTTAGAGGACAAGTAGCTGTCAGGATTCCTGGGTTCTATTCCCAGCTCTGCTTGAACAAAAACAAGTCGCTTTACAGATTTTTAGGCCAGAAAGAACCATTCAAGCACCTAGTCTGACCTCCTGTATAACAGGCCAGAGACTTTGCCCAGCCTCTCCCGGGTGAAATTGAATCCAATATTTTGTGCTTGGCTGAAATAGAGAGGCCTCCAGTCTGGATTTGAAGACATCAAGACATGGCAAACCCCTTGGCAGTTTGTTCCAATGGTTATACTCACCCTCGTTTTTCTTTCCAATGCGCCGTGATCTGGCTCCAGCGTCTGATGAGTGTAACCCTCAGTGAGCGGAACCGGTCCCACGCAACCGGAGTTCTGAATGAGCCCAGCCTGCCCTGTGCACCCACAGCACAAACTCAGCCAGCGGGTTGTCCTGCGGCTGCCCCAGGAAGAGGAATGAATGGGGCGGCGCTCATTGAAGTGACCCCCTCCACCCCCCGGCAACATCTGCAGACACCAGATGGGTGATCTCCCTGCATCACAGGGATGGCACCTCGGATCTGGTGGGGGGGGGAATTGGGGGTGGAGGGGCTCAGCTCAGCCTCGGGCGTTTTGTACACAGAGGGCTTCAGATCAGTGGGGTATGTGTGAACCGGCTCTGGTAAAACCGGATCTGCCCCAAATCCAACCCAAGTTGTTTTCCAAGCTCGGTCGCTAATGATTCCCCGCCTAGGGTGACCAGACAGCAAGTGTGAAAAATCGGGACAGGGAGTGGGGGGTAATAGGAACCTATATGTGAAAAATCGGGACAGGGAGTGGGGGGTAATAGGAACCTATATAAGAAAAAGACCCAAAAATCGGGACTGTCCCTATAAAATCGGGACATCTGGTCACCCTATCCCCGCCAGCCCCCTTCCTCTGAGCTGGGATCTAAAGAGTGCAGATGGGAGAGGGGCCCTGGGCATCCGCCCAGCTCCGAATCCTAGGGAAGGAGCAGAAAGCCACTCAACGGGATACTGCTCAGCGCTGAAGAGGGGGCGATACAGCAGGGGCTGCAGCTGTGTAAATTCCCCTTTATTCCCAGCTTGTTCAGTGCACGTCAGCCCCGCACTGCAGCTGCCCCTGCGGTTCCGTAGCCCGGGATGGCTCTGCTAATGCACCTCACGTCCAACCCCCGGCCCGCCTGGCGAATCCAGTCCCGATCGCTCCACTCACACCTCTGCCCACGGCTTCATCAGGCCAGGGCTTCCCTCAGCCCTGCCAGGGCATCTCGGTCCAGTCTTCCAGCGCTCCTTCCCCGCGATTCCAGCCCAGAGCCTCCGCTGCTCCTCAGTCCTCGGCTACCGCACTGCAGGGCCTGTACTGAGCGCCGACAGCTGGGTGTTAGCCCAGGGCCCTGTCACGCATTTTTCCCATGGCACCTCTGGGCCTGTCTGCAGCACCCCTTGGGTGCCTCTGGCACGGACTCCGTGGGTGCTTGAGCCCCAGAGGTGCTCGGCAGGCACCAGTCACAGCTGTTGGGTGGGCCGACAATCAGCTGGTCAGCAGCTGGTGGGAAGCGGAAGGGGAGGGGGGTCTGGAGAGGAGCCAGCAGCGGGCTGGGGGAGGGGTAAGAAGAGGCGGAGCGAGGGCAGGGCCTTGGCGGAAGGGGCAGAGTGAGGGCGGGGCCTCAAGGCGGAGTCGGGGTGGAGCACCCACAGGGCAAACCAAAAATCAGTGCCTACGCCTCAGGGGACCCTGGGAAAGGGGCTTCCAATCCCATTGGACATTGCGGTGCGTGTGTGAGGCCGATAAACTCCCCCCGTGCATTCAGCTGAGACCCGGCAAACTCAACACAGGAGCTAGAATCTAGCGCCAGGCTGGGGACGCTGACAACCCACAGCGTATTCAGCCCAGGGCCGGAAGTTTGCTCTGACTTCTAAAGAAGGTAGCCATTAGTTCGGATTCAGAGGCCAGTTCCATCAAGCTCCCCTGGAACAACTCCAGTAAAAATCTCAGGCACCATCTGGAAGCAGGCACCGTTAGCCTGCGGTTCAGCTCGGACGGTGTTAAAAAAGCAACATTCTTGAGCTCACGTTTCAATAGCACTTTGAAGGCTCCCCCCAAAGGGCTTCTCAAGCTGTGTATTCAAACAGCACCAGGGTAATGCACCCACCTCTGGGGTGGAGGGGAGCAGCCAACTAGCACACAGCCGGGGAGAGAGCAGAAATCATGGACAACAGATGGAAAGCACTAGGGAACTTTAATATTGATTTAAATCTGACAGGTCTGCAGCTGCTAAGATTTCTCCCAAAGGGCATCTCTAGAGAGCATGTCCCCACAAAGACAGTACGGTCTAGTCTAGTGGATAGGGCAGGAGACCCTGGGTTAAATGCTGCTGGGTAATCTTGGGTGAGCGCCTGTCCTCTCTTTGTGCCTCCGTTTCCCCATCTTTAAAATGGGTCTAATGATACTGACCTCCTTAGGGATGTACTGATGAAAGGTGCCATGTTAGGGCTAGGTACTGTTGTATGGTGTATTGCCCTGGGAAGATCTGTAGATCTTTGAGCCTACAGAGCCAGGGAGTGTCTGCATCTAAGCCATGGCCTCCACGGTGAAGGGCTCCTCTCTAGTTTCTTTAATGCGCGTTACACTGCAGCCTGCCCTCCTAACCTCGGCCCATAATAGTGTGAGCCCTGTAGCGCCGTGCGCTGTAATCGCCTCTTCCGGGGTCAACAGCCCAGGAACTGCCGAGCCCAGCGGGGCTCTAAGACCCTTTCTGCTGGCTGGAGCGGAGCAGAGCGTTGTTTTATTCATGGCCCTGCTGTGGTGTCACCCAGGCAGACGGAAACACGCTGAGCTGCCAAGGGGGAAAAGCTTAGTCAAGCGCTAAAGAACGCAGGCTGCAGCCCGCCCGGCATGGGGCTCCAGCCTGCGTGGTTTGGGGGGCCCAGGGCCTAACGGAGCTCGTGGGAACAGGTCCAGAAGGGCGCTGCAGCTGGCGTGGTCAGCTCCACCGGGCACAAGCAACCCTAGGGAGAGGGGGGCACGTTTCTCCAGCTCGATTAAACTGGCTCGCAGGCTTCAGGAGCAGCAGACGGCTCTTGGGGTTAGCAGTGGGGCAGAGATTTGGTTTCCCTGGTGGCTGGATCACAGCGTGGGCCATCTGGCTCTGTAACCTGTCTGGAGAGTGGCTGTGTGCCGGCTGCTCGGGCAGGGATGGTGGAGGACACCCCTTAATGGGCAATGCTAGAATTGAATGGCCCCTGGCGAGTGATTGAGAGTCTTACAGCCTATATGTGATTTCTCCAGAGCTGAGGGGGAAGTAGGGTCTAGTGGTTAGAGCAAAAGGCTAGCTAGCCATCAGCTTTGGGCAAGTGGCCTGCTTGCTGTGCCTCAGTTTCCCCATCGACACAAGGGAGCTAATAACCCCTGTCTACAAAGTGGTTTAAGGTCTTCAGGTGCCATAGAAGGGCTGTGTAGAAAGATGGGCTAATACAGCTGGGGACTCAAACACCTGGGATGTATTCCCATCTCCGCCAGTGACCGTGGGCAAGTCATTTCCCTTTGTTGTGCCTCAGTTTCTCCTCCTTCCCTTTCTCCACCTGTCTCGCACTCCGCGGCTGTGTGACGCCTAACACAATAGAACCTCTAAGCACGTCCGTGAGAATCGGCAGAGGACGCACACATAGAATCATAGACTTTAAGGTCAGAAGGGACCATTATGATCGTCTAGTCTGACCTCCTGCACAACGCAGGCCACAGAATCTCACTCACCCACTCCTGTATCAAACCCCTAACCTATGTCTGAGCTACTGAAGTCCTCAAATCGTGGTTTAAAGACCTCAAGGTGCAGAGAATCCTCCAGCAAGTGACCCGTGCCCCACGCTGCAGAGGAAGGTGAAAAAACTCCCAGTGCCTCTGCCAATCTGCCCTGGAGGAAAATTCCTTCCCGACCCCAAATATGGTGATCAGCTAAGCATGTGGGCGAGCCTCACCAGCCAGACACCCAGGAAATAATCTGTAGTAACTCAGATCCCACCCTATCTAGTGTCCTATCACAGGCCATTGGGCATATTTACCGCTAATAGTCAAAGATCAATTCATTGCCAAAATGAGGCTATCCCATCATACCATCCCCTCCATAAAGTTATCAAGCTCAGTCTTGAAGCCAGATATGTTTTTTGCCCCCACTGCTCCCCTTGGGAGGCTGTTCGAGAACTTCACTCCTCTGATGGTTAGAAACCTTCATCTAATTTCAAGTCTAAACTTCCTGATGGCCAGTTTATATCCATTTGTTCTTGTGTCTGCATTGGTACTGAGCTTAAATAACTCCTCTCCCTCCCTGGTATGCTGGGGCCATGTGTATAATGGGGCAAAATGTGCCCAATTCTGTCCTTAAAAACCCCTCTGAGCATATGGTTTCCTCTACTCTTTGCCTGGCCACCACTGCCGGTAACAACCAAAATATTTGTGTTCTGTGGAAACTCTTGTTTCTAAGCCAGTTTGGCTTAGTCATGAGCCTCGTGAAAAGGTCAGCCTCCCCCGGCCGCCCTGAGGTGAAATACACCCGCTGGCGTTCACCGTTCCATCTGCATGTCAGGGGGCCGGATGACTAACGGGGGAACCAGATGCAAAGCAAAGCCGCTTCCCTAGCGACGGCGGGGAAAATACAGGGCTGGCATACGCTCGGCAAGCCCGTTGATCGGCCCCTTGGCTGCGTAACCCCGAGGAGGCCTGGAAGCTTACAGATGCCACCCAGCAATGCCAGGGGCTTGATTGTGCGTGGGATGAGCCCACCTGCGTCCTCCCCCCAGGGGTTCCCAGCGTCATGCCTCAAAAGGGTGAAGCCCAACCCCCAGGAGGTCGCTGGTGAGAAAAGCATTCAAAGTTGGGCATGTGAGAATCAGCTGATCCGTCCAAGATGCTTATCTGACTCCACGGGCACCCCCGAGATCCCTGGAAATATCCGTGGGATCACAGGGTGACTCAATGATACCCCCCAAGATATTCATCCAGTTCCATTGGGTCTTCCAAGAGACTCACTCTGCCCCCACGACACTCATCTGACCCACATCTGATCCCAGCAATAACCCCCAGATGCCCATCATAGAATCATAGAATCTCAGGGCTGGAAGGGACCTCAGGAGGTCATCTAGTCCAACCCCCTGCTCAAAGCAGGACCAATCCCCAACTAAATCATCCCAGCCAGGGCTTTGTCAAGCCTGACCTTAAAAACCTCGAAGGAAGAAGATTCCACCACCTCCACCATCCAGTCTCACCAGTCCCCATCTGAGCCCAGCGTTAACCCTCAACCTTGTGTTAATGTTCAGGAAACTGACCAGTTTCCCCTTGAACCATGGTGAGATGGATCCTGCTGAGGCCTTGCTGGGGCTGAGACTGCCACCCTCCCCCACCCTTTATATTCAGCACCAGGCAGCTTCCATCCAAGGATCCCAAAGCCAGGTCGGTATCACGACCCCCATTTTCCAGAGGGCGAAACTGAGATGCAGAGAGGGGAGCTGACGTGTCTGAGCTCACACAGGGCGGGGAATCCAGGCCTTTTGGTGTGAGCCTTATTCAGAAGACCACTTTCCTGCTCCCCGCAGATTAAACTGGGATGGGGGACCCGTAATGTCCAGGCCCCCCCATGCTGCAGGAGAGAGTGGCTAGCAGGGAGACTGGCAGGGACGGGGGAATTTTTGGCTCCTATTGAAACAAGCCACATAAGGGATGATCTAGCAGATTTCCTCTTCCCCAAACACCCACCTCAGGAGGAGGACATCCTCCCAGCTCCCATGGATAATGCCCTGGGATGTGTGGATCCCAGACAGGTGTGGCTCCAGGCACCAGCGCAGCAAGCACGTGCCTGGAGCGGGAAGCCGTGGGGGGCGGCCTGCAGGTCGCTGTGAGGCCGGCAGTCAGGCGGCCTTCGGTGGCATGCCTGCGGGAGGTCCGCCGGTCCCATGGTTTTGGCAGCGGCTGCGGGACCGGCAGATCACCCGCAGAAACGCCGCCAAATCCGGGTGACCGCGGACAGCCCGCAGGCACGCCGCCGAAGGCCGCCTGACTGCCGTGCTTGGGGCAGCAAAAAACATAGAGCCGCCTCTGAGCTCAGACCTGAGTTCTTGATGCTTCAAACTGCATGACCCCCACCCTCCAAGGGAGCAAACCACATGGGAAATTTCACCGTGTCTACTGCAGATGCATGGAGGGCCGGGAGTCAAACCCGTAACTAAAGAGACCACTGTCCATCCTGCTCACCAGTAGCGTCTCTGTGCTTCCCCAGCTGCCTGTCTCCTGTCCTAGGGTATGTCTGCCCTGCACGTGAGCGCAACTCGTGTACACGCAGCCAAGCTACTGTTCATCTAGCTACCTCGGGTCCCACCTGCAGTAGCTCAGACCTCACCAGGGGCTGGACAAGTCTGTCCGGCACCCGAGCTAGCGAGATTCAAGGATCCATCTCTCGTGAGGCCTAAGTGACTACCCCATCCCCTTCCGGCACGCTCTGGGGTCTGCTTCCATTTCCTGCCCCTCCCCTCACCCAGCCGCTGACACACACTTCTCCTCCCTGGGCAGGAATAACGCCCTTTGCCCTCCGCAGGGACTCAGCCAGTTTGCAGAAGGCGTGGGAGGGCCCAGCCCTGGGCAGAAGCCCAGCTCAAGGCAGTTAAGCACCCCAGGGTTTCTGGGTGGTGCCCAGGCCTCGCATGGGGGTCTGCAGCTGCCAGCCTGCCCCGCTCCCCCAACCCTGCCACCCTGGCAGCTGCAGGGTGCTTAATGGAAACTGCTCCTCGATACAAGAGCAGCTGCAACAGGGACTCGGAGAGGCAGCTCAGAACAAGGGGCGGCGCATCTTGGCTCTAAGCAACCCAGGGTCCCCCCGTACGCCATGCGGCTTTGATAGCAGGGTGCAGGGTGCGTTTAACTGGGTCAGAAGGCAGGGGAGCCCCAGGACACAGGGGCTGAGGGCCTTGGGCTGGGATTGCCCCTGTGATAACTGGCAGCAGGGGCTGCGTCCCAGTGGGAGAATCACAGAGAGATCACTCAGCCGTGGAGCTGGGATAAGGGTGTGTTGCTATGAATGGGTGTGGTGTGTTCCGGTCTGTGCCTGTCAAGGGGTGTGTGTGTTTGTGCTGGAAGGAGGTTGTGTGTGCATGTGAGGGGTGTGTGTTAGGCTTGGGGGAAGGTGCTGTGTGTATCAGGAAGTTGTGGGGGTGGGGGTTGTGTGCATGTGTGTACAGGGAGGTTGTGTGGGCTGTGTAGGGGGCTTGTGTGTGGTATACAGAGGAGGTTATGTATGCAGAGGGTTGTATGTAGGGATTTGTGTGGGGGTGGGCTGTGTGGTACACAGAGGGGGTTATGTGGATTTTGTATGCAGGGTGTGTGTGTATAGCGGGTTGTGTGATGTATAGCGGGGGTTGGGTCTGCATGGGGGCTGTGTGTAGGGAGGCTGTGTGTGCGGGAGGGGTTTGTGTGGTACACAGAGGGGGTTGTGTGGATTTTGTATGCCGGGTGTGTATGTGTAGCGGGTTGTGTGATGTATAGCGGGGGTTGGGTCTGCATGGGGGCTGTGTGTGCGGGAGAGGTTTGTGTGGTACACAGAGGGGGTTGTGTGGATTTTGTATGCCGGGTGTGTATGTGTAGCGGGTCGTGTGATGTATAGCGGGGGTTGGCTCTGCATGGGGGCTGTGTGTGCGGGAGAGGTTTGTGTGGTACACAGAGGGGGTTGTGTGGATTTTGTATGCCGGGTGTGTATGTGTAGCGGGTCGTGTGATGTATAGCGGGGGTTGGGTCTGCATGGGGGCTGTGTGTGCGGGAGAGGTTTGTGTGGTACACAGAGGGGGTTGTGTGGATTTTGTATGCAGGGTGTGTGTGTGTAGTGGGTTGTGTGGTATATAGCGGGGGTTGGGTCTGCATGGGGACTGTTTGTAGAGAGGCTCTGTGTGCGGGAGGGGTTTGTGTGGTATACAGAGGGGGTTGCATGGGTTGTATGTGGGGGAAGGAGCAGTGTGACGGGGGGTTGTGTGTGTGTGATTGTGTTTTCAGGGAGGGGGGTGTTCTGTGTGTGTGTGTGTGTGTGCAGTGCCTAGCCCATTGGGGCCTCGCTCGTAGTGCGTGAAATCTGTATCCAGCTGGGAGAGCCAGACTTCTGTGTCCATGTGCAGCTGAGATGGTGCAGGCTGGATCCCCCAGAGATGGGCTCCAGGGAGGGGGGACTGACCCCCCCCAGGCTGCAGGTGGCCTCCAGCTGGCTGGGCTCTGGCCCCTTTGCCCACACCCAGCGGGGGGCAGGAGGTGCAATGAGCGGAGAACGTGTGACTCTCTCCTGTCCCTGCAAAGTGCTGAGTGGAGGCGCACGAGGCGCAGGGATGGGGAAAGCAGGAGATCCCATGATGCTGAGCTCACATGCAGAGGGAGCATGCGGCACCCACGGGCTGTGTGTGAGGGGGATTAGCTGCCTCCCAGGTCGAGCCTCACCCTGTGCAAGTGGGGAGGGGGATGGGATCTCTCCACTTGCCGGCCGGACAGCTCAGGATTTCCAGGGCGAAGCAGATTTTCCTCGAGCCCCTGGGTTCCGCAGCTTGGAAGGAACAAGGCGGGATGGGCTAATTCACTTGCTGTCCATTGGCCGGGGAAGTGGGAGCCAGGCGGCCCGTCGCAAAGGGGCAAACAAAAGGGGCAGCTGTCGCCTCCCAGGACGGGTTGCTGCTGTTTGGGAACAGATGGCAAGCCAGGCCTGCAGCACCAGCTGCCACCCAGACACAGCTGGCTCTCAAGCGCTGCATTGTTCTCGGTTCTGTTTGACGTTTACCTGCCGGCCCAGGCCCGAGTTGCTTTCTTGTCCCCTTTGATCTCCTCCCCCAGGCTGTTCATTTGCCAACCCCCTTCTTTTCCCTTTGCGGGGACCAGATGAACCTTCTCAAAGGTGATGGGGCTGGGCTGGGGAGAAAGGGGCTGGAACCGGAAATCGCACCAGGGAGGGGAATTCCAGCCCAAGAAAGCAGGAAGGAAGCCCAGTGAGATAAATTCAGCTCAGCTGGCTTCCTGGATGTGCTTCCACGGCCGCCTTACCCCATGTGGGCTTTGGGCTCCAGATCCCTGGGTTCTGTCTCTGATCTAAGGCATGTTATGTCTAGTGCTCCGTGCCTCAGTTTCCCCACTTGTAAAACAGGGCTTGGTGCTACCTCCCCTGCGTCGCGAAATACTTTCAGACCAATGGATGAAAAGACCTAGGTTCTGCCAGCCCTTGGGAGGGACAAATGTCCAATTGGAAATCATCGGGGCCTGAGTGTAGAGTGGAGCCTTGCTCCAGCGCTGGCTGGGGCTTTGTTCTGCGCCACAGGGAGCCAAGCCCCTTTGAATGTGAGCTAGTCTCAGCCACTCGCGTCTGACGCACAGTCCTGTCTCTAGCCCACCCCCGCTCTGCTCATGGGGAAGCGATAAGCTGCAGCTGGCGTTTTATCTCTCCTGGTCCTTTGCTGTTCCAGGAAGCGGGCCCTGATCTCTTGTGCATGCTCGTCTTCTGCCCGGGGCCCCAGTTAGCTCTGTGCCCTCTTTCCTTCAGATTTCTTAGTAAAACCGAAACGTGTCACTTTATTCTTAGCAAGAGGCTTCTGAATTCTGAGAAAGCAGGTTCAGCTGGGCGGGCCCGGAGCATGCTTAAAGTGAAACTGACTCAGCTGTAGACACAAGGCGGATGATCAGCTACCTCTGCACCTTCCCCTAGAGGTGGCCACGTTGTACTAGGTCCTGGAGGCACACAGTGAGGGCCAGTCCCTGCCCCAAAGAGCTCACAATCTCATTACCCCATTTTGCACCTGGGAACTGAGGCCCAGAGACATTAGCTGATTTACCCACAGTGGCAGAGCCAGGACTAGCACACAAATCTCCTGAGTTCCAGCCCAGTGCCTTACCCACAAGCCCATAGAAATTGCTGGTTCAGCCCCATCGTCCATCGAGCTCAGTATCCTGTCTCTGACCCTGCGTAGCACCAGATGTTGCAGAAGAAGGTGCAAGAAACTTCTCATCAGGCAGATGAGGAATAATCTGCCTCCCAGATTAGGTTTCCTCCTGGTCCCTTTAGTTCGATTGGTTTAGACCCTGAAGCATGAGGTTGAATATCTCTACCAAAACGTACTTTAGCATTAACTATTCCAACTCATTTGTCCTTCCTCGGCAGCTAACCCAGTTCCCTCGGTGAAGCTCCCCTGACACTGACCTAGAGTACACTGCCCAGTTCCCAGCTATGTGGCGAGAAACGGGGTCTGCGTTTGGAGCAGAAGAGATGACCATCCAGTGCTAAAGCCTGGGAATTTGCTGCAGTAGACATATGTGCGGAGTCAGGCCAAGGACAAAACAGTGGAACATCCCCTGGATGGTCCATGGAGCGGACTCAGGGCCCCAAATGTGTTTTCTGGCCTCCGATTTCTCCAAGCCCCTGGGCTTGCTTTTGTTTGTTGACTCAGGCCTGGTCTACACCATGAAGTGAGATCAATCTAACTACATCGGCTGTGAAAAATTTCATGCGATGCACTTAAGGTGTAGATGCTGCCGGGTCAACGGCAGACCTCCGGGGAGGTGGGTTAACTACAGCGAGGGAAGAACCCCGACTGGCCCTGCAGTGACTCTCCATGCTACCGCCTTACCACAGCGTTTCTAGTTTCAGGGACCTCCTTGGAACTCTGGGCCAAGCACCCTGTTCTTATAGGGTTTTTTCTCTGTTGAAGCCTATGGATTTTGCTGTGTCAGTTTGTGACCAGTTACTTCTTAATTGGTTTAAACATTCCAATACACCTCCGAGAGGGTCATCCTGTCCTTTGTTCCGATTTAATCAATTGTCCTTAGGGGTGCCAGCCTTTACCTCAGGGTCGTCAATCTGCCCTTCATTATGGATGCACCTTGATGCTTCTTTGATGTCCTTTAAGTCTCTTCACTCCTTCTTCCTTGACTCTGGCTATAACAATGGCCTTCACACCTTATCTTTTCCTGATGCATGCATTCCTCATTCACACAAACAGATTGAGAATACGAACAATAGTATTTTATATCGAGCAAAAAGGCATTGCAAATTAAACCTTGCTAAGTTTTACAATCAATAACCAAGACGATTTACATTGAGACCCAGGTCTTCAATGTTCCTCTAGTCTACTTAACATAGACACAATAGAGAATCTTGTCTCTTACTTTCTAAACCTTAAAACAAAGAAATGTATATTTAACTAGAGTGCCTACTTTGTAATACATATAGGAAACCATGGTAGACATTATAACTTATCCTAAAACAAAAGGGTGACCACAATCACTCATAAGGATTGTTCTGGCCTGTCATTCCTTTCTGCTATTCAAAAAGGGTGGCTGACAGGATGAAATCAAATCATACATTAATTCTCATAGTACATTATAAAATCCAGCTCCTACACGGGGACTTCTTTTATTGCACCTTGAAGGGCAACCGAAATAGCCACCCGCAGCCAGGCCAGCCTCTCGGCTTGGAGCTCAGATGTGTCCAGCCCTCGCCCGTTTGCAAAATGGGGCCAGGCGTGCAATGTGGAATCAGGGGGGCAGGCCCCCAGCTGGCATAAATGGGTGTAGCTCCATGGGAGTCAATGGGGCCGGAATCCCCGTGGGTGTAAATGGTGCAGCTCCATTGACTTTGAGGGAGCTCTGTCAGTTGGGGGGAGCTGTGCTGGGGCATTTTCGAGGGGAATATGTTGTGTAAAATACTGTCTGTTTGGCAAACAAAATGTGATAGCCGGAGGAACTCAACCTGAAATGCTCAAAGTCACCTCACCTCTGCTCCCTGGGGGAAGTAGGAAATGACCCTGGTTTAAAAGCAACCCAGGCTGTTCAGTGCACTAATTACACTCGAGAAACGAATTAAAATGGGAGCCATCCACATTCCAGCCCTGGCTGGGACCCAGGCATGAATTCATCCTGATGGAATGCCTCCCACGCTCGCTTCTACGTCCGTCCTTGAACACTCTGGCCCGAACTCTTGGCCTTAGACTCTGCACTTGGGGCAGGGATAGGGGTGGAGAGAGAAGGCAGCACTTTGTGCATCAGGCAGCCATGCAGGGTACATAGGGTACGTCCACACAGCCGCTGGGACGAGTGACGCCCAGCTCGGGGAGATGAGCTTGCACTAGCTGTGCTCAATCTAGCAAAAGCGGTGTAGCTGCGGCAGGAGGCGAACCACCCAAGCACATGCTTCGGGGGTCAGGCGGGGGAGTAGTCAGGTGGCTGGCCCATGCCACGCTGCTGTTTTTAGGCACTAGCTCAAGCTAGCACGTGCATGTCTACCTGAGAGAGGAATTACACCTCCCAGCAGCTGTGTGGAAGTAGCCATACGCTCTACTCTATTCTATTGGCCACCCAGAAGCACAGAGTAGCCACAGTGCAGCGTGCTCTGGCCCGGTGCCCTATGCTAAGGGACTGGGAGCAGGGCTGGCGCAGCGATAGATCAGCTAGGGAGGCCCCCTGCCCTGAGTGGACTCCAGGGGGCTATTTGCACCCATTTCAAGGCAGCTTTATGCAGCCAAGGTGGCATGAAACATCCTCAGGGCAACTCACGCCAGTTTTACATCAATGTAACTCCAGGAGTCATGCAAACGTGAACCAGTGCAAACTTGTTGGGGGACAGAAAGCCTCCCCCTCATCTCGAGCGATGATTTCTCCTTCTTCTTGGAAGGATTCCCTTTGTTGTTGTTGCAAGGTCCTGGGATCTCTTATTACAGTACGAGCCAAGGCAATGATCTCATCGGAAAGCAATGGTGTTAACAGATGGGCAGCATTCAAGTGTTTGTTCCCAGGATGGAAAGTTAAAAGAGGCGGTGTAACTTAGAGAGGCTCCCTTGCAACGATCCCATATAAGTCAGCTTTGTCCACTGGACTAGGTGTAAAGCCCTTTGGCAGCGCTGAAGCGCATCCATCGCAGAAGCTTTGCATGAACCCCATTAGTCCTGGGGCAGCTTTCAGGGCTTCCTCAATCCTTCCTCTTTCTACCGAGACTTCCAAGAAAGGGAGGCTGCTGGCCAGCGTGCCGGGGATCTCTGGGACCCTGGCATGTGCTCACTGGCAAGAGAACAGAGCAAAGGGACTTTCTAAGAACGCGCTTCACAAATGGAGCTTTGAAAGGCGAACAGAATGTCCCGCCTGGAGCCGGCGGGCTGGCAAAAGGCAAAGGGACTTGAAAAACAGATGCCAATCCAACAGTCAGGCCCAAGATGTGAAGTGAGAACATTGCGCACAACCAGCTGTTGGGGTGGGTTGGCTCATGACTTTATCTGCTCAGCTAGTGCTAAAGATCTGTAAATGGGGATCACAGGCCTGCCGCACAGGGGTGAGAATAAATACTTGGAACATTTTTAATTGTTCAGATACTACAGTAATGTGATAAGTATCTAAAATATCCACAGTAGAAGGATGGACAGCAAGCACTTCGATAAAGTACCTTTCCTTTGAGGACCACTTCTGAGAAGAAAACTGATGTGAGTTCGTCTAAGGAAAGGCTCAAAGCAGAGCACTTTAGAAGAGGAAGTTGAGGCCGTGCGTGGAGATTCAGGAGATCTGGTTCTCTACAGACTCAGGCCTGGTCTACACTACCACTTACAGTGCTGAAACTTTCTTCGCTTAGGGGTGCGAAAAAACACCCCCCGAGCGATGCAAGTTTCAGCACTGTAAAGTGGCAGTGCAGACAGTGCTACTCCCCGCGCTGGGAGCTATTCCCCTCGCGGAGGTGGTTTTATTACAGCACTGCTCTCCCAGCGCTGGAGCCGCGACTCCACAGGCACGTTCGGCAGCGCTCTGACGTCGGCTGTGTAGACATACCCATGGTTTGTGATCTCAATCATGTCACTTTCTCCTATCTCTAAAATGGGGATAATACGTCGATACCTGATCGGGAGTTAGGAGACGTTCAGATACTATGGTGATGGATGGGAGCTATTTCATTGAGCCTAATGGGAAGTCGAATATAACCACCTACAAGGACTTGGAGTAGCCTCCCAAGAGAAATAATGGGAGACTTCTTGTTTGGGGCATTTAAAACTGAATAGACTCTAGGAAAGAAACCAGGAAAATGGTGCTGGTGGGGTTCTGGAAATTGCTGGATTAGATCACATAACAGGTTGTTTCCATCTCGAATTTCTATGAAAGCCCTAGGCTGTCTATTTTTGTCACAGCACCATCCTGCTACCTGCAGAAGCATGCACGCCAAGAGACATTTGCACAACGGTTGCACTGCAACACCAAAAAATTTCAGGCATGATTTGCACATTGCTCTTTGCACGGTATTTGAGAAAAACTTCTTCAGCTTGCATCCATTAAAGGAAACGGGCCTAGCCTCATGCCACAGGATGAAGTAAGCTCTTTAGCAAGAATGCAGAAAAACACATTGCGGAGTGTTCAGTGGGTTATACTTTGGTACAGTGTAACTTTGGTCTACGGAGCCAATCTATGGGATTTTAGTTGGGAGCAGCAGTGAATAGCTGGCAAAGACAGTTGACCACTGCAGTCCTCTGTTTATGGCGTCTGTCTGTCACTATAGAAACTATTACATCATGCCCCGAGCATTATAATTGCGAGATTGAAAAGTACATGTGTTAGCTTGAGAACTCGCAATGTTTCGCCCCAAACCAGTAGTACAAAAGCACTGCTAGACAAGGGCCCAATGAGAACACTAAATTAACCCTCCATTAGTGCTGAGGTTTCTATGTTTGCAGTGCCATAAAGTATGTTTCTCACCAGAGCAGGTGGCAAGAACATCACTTTAAACATCACTTCTGCTTACCATTTTGCTCCTCTCCCCCCTTCAATCCTGACCTGAAAGTTGTAGTCAAGGCCCACCTCCTCAAAAGGTATTCAGACTCCTAACTTCCGAGCCTTAATACCTTTGAGGGCTGGGCCCAGCGGCCTAACAACCATTTGTGACAGAAACTAATTCTTTGTAAAGGTACAACGCAATCCCCTCCCTCCTTGCCCTTCAAAGGGTATGAAGCATTTATGTCTGAGCAACAACTATTCCAGCCACATACCAACTCCCCATGGTGCACACTCTGCCAAGGGTGTTAAATGCGGAGAAATGTCAATGGGGTACAGACTGAAAATAATGGTTACCCCATAGGGATTTTGGGTAGGGAGGGGAAGAGTGGGGAAGTTTGGAAGGCGAGTTTTGAACTATCCCCGAAGTGGCAGGGTGCCATTGCAGCAGCAGTTTGAGGACACTGCAGGCACTTTTAATTCTGTTATTAGCATCCTGTGACTATATTCAATAGCCTAGTTTTTGACTGAGTTGCAAAGCTTCCTGAAGGGGGGGAGGGGTTGGACACCCCACTGTGATGTTCAAATCCCAGAGCCAGCGTTGAAAATCTCAACCACAGTTTCTAAGAAAGGAAAGTGAGCCGAGATTGGCTGGTGGGCCACAAACGCCATCATTGGTGGGGGAGTAAGGGATTCAAATAGTCCAGGGAATCTTTATTAAAAAGAGAGAGAGAGAAAGGGTTGGGAGTGGGGGATGAGAGAGATGTTCAAGATGATAGAGCAGGCATTCATAACATGTTCCTACTATTTTATTTTGTTACCAGGAACTACTTTTCATAGTAGGATATATTGCATAAACAAGGCCCACGCTTCTTTTTAAATGAAATATACAAGAAGCCATGCTATATCAATCAGCCCCTCTATAGTGTGCATTAGGTAGGTCTGTATGGAATCACAGGGACCCCAATAAGGCCTCTAGGTACCACAAAAATAATGTTACTGCTGCAGGTCTTCAGCCTTGGGTTTGATGGACACTCCTGTGTCTTGGTGCCGTGATAACTTAATAGCTAGCAGGGCAAGGAGGGCTTCTTGGCTGAGCAGTTCAGGTGGTTCTAGGCACTGCTAGATCATTCTCAGGACAAATGAAGGCACTGACCTTGTTCAAAAATTGGAGGAAACTCTTGTTTAGAACATGAACCTTTATTAACTAACTGCTTCAGAGAGGGAAAAATAAAGTATGGAGTGTAATTACTGGCACATTTTCTGCTCTCTGAAAGCCCTTATTTGAAAGGGAAGGGAAGTTGCCACCCTTTTACCAAAGCCGAGATAGTCTGTGGTGAATAGATAGCCTTCACAGTATAGACATGGTTACCAGGAAGCAGGACAGCTTTGACGCACTTTACACCCACTACCTAGAAACAGAGCAGCCAAATAGCGAAGGGGAAACCACTCTACAAATTCCGTATTTGCATATTTCCATAGCAAAGCCCCACCTTTGCATGAAGCCACCGGACTATGGGAAGGGGTTAGAGAGAGAACATTCCTCAAAGCAGCTTAAAAAGGAAGACACGGCCAAACACTTTCCAGACTCAACCGTATACTAAAACTGCCAACTTTCTTCCAGTGGCAGAGGCCCAGATTCTCCAAGGTACTAAGGCCCCTAACTTCCATTGATTCCTATGGAAGTTGGAGCCCAAATACCTTTGAGGATTGGGCCACAGTGACTAGCTGCTGCTGTAAAAGGTGGCCATCTGCCTCATTGTTACATGAAAGCTGACACACTGTTGATTCAAAGTGGGGGTGGGGAGAAGGGAGGCGCATGATCTAATTGCACAAAGCATTTTCTAGTTTAATCGTGACAAGGTTTGCATTTTGAACAAAGCTGCCAAGAATTCTGCCACCCCTCACCTCCCAAGCAAGGGCTGAAGGCATAGAAGCAGTTAGGATCACGACCATCCCACTCTACACTCTTTTGAGGGTGAGCAAGCATGATTCTTGGGTACACAGCCCACTTCACTCATACATACCCTGCACCCCACTCTCCTGTAATCTCATACAGCTGTTTGCATCTTTCAATGCCAGCACTTATACTGAAGAACCCCCCTGCCCGCTATCACGATACCCTTAAAAGCAGTCCTACCTACCCACCCTCAGCTTGACTCTGGGTAGGTCAAAAGGTGGCAGCTCTAGCACATATCCCATTATCGAGAGGAACCTTTGGTAAGGTAACACGTCCGCATGACTGAACGAATTGCTTCTGCAGCAAGATGCATCAGGCCAGTTGCCCTCATGTTGCAATCCCCTCATGGAGGAGAGGAGCTGCCACGGAGAGGTACTTGTTTTGAAAGAAGCTTGTATGGGACAGTCAATCCTGGGCATCTGCTTCAGGCAGGAACAATACTTGAATACCAATTGATGTTTTCTTGCCTTCTGCAAGAAAGTAGGCTATATGTACAGCTAGAACTACACTGTTCGTTTACACAGTGGCTGTAATTAATAGTAAACGCTTACTAGGTTATAAAAAGCATGTGTGGTTTAAATACAGATATACTTAATATATTTGCATGATTTATTTTAGGAGGGAACAGTCTACAGAAAAGCAGGCAGGCATAATTGCAGAATAGTTGGAATCTAATACACCCTTGAAAAGCTACGCCCGTTTGGTGAAGGCTGTTGCACTTCTGGGGGGTGGGCAGAGGGGGAAGAAAAGGAACAAGTATTTCAGTTGTACACATTGTCTGGACCCTGCTGAATGTCAGGGCAGGGCTAAAGAGACTAACCCAATCCAAGCTTAAACAAAAACTCTAAAGATTAAAGGCTATTCGCGAAATGTTACTGCAACTGTTGAATTAGCCTCTCCCTTTGTGGTTGAGCCTCTGAGTGCAGCTGTTAGCACTTTTTATGTAGCCCTGTGTGATGTTTAGCTGAACTCTTGTATGCGACTGTTAAAGAGGTAAATTGAGCTGCACAGTGAAGAAAGATCCCCCCCTTCTCCTTTTAAAGATAGTTGTGATCTGCTGAACTCATTGAGATTTAAAGTGGTGGAGATGAATGTGAGTGTTTCCTTACTAACACACAATTCTGGGTCAACATGATCATGGAGCAAGGGTTCTCACAACTTCTGTACTAAGGACGGGATGTTAGGGATTTGTCTTGACACCTCCTCATTCACAGTTGGAAACTATTGCTAAGACAGCTAGAGCAGCTGCTTAGATGGAGGACTAGAAAAGCTATAATGCTTTGTCATCTGTTGTGACTTGATGCAACAGCTGGCTGCAAGTAGAACTAGCACTATGGTATAGCCCTGGCCCAGGGCTTGGAGCTACCTATGAGCTACCCCAGGCCCATAGAACACTTTGGGCATGTACAGTATATTCATTCATGCTGTAACTGAAGACTTCTGCTACCACTGTAGCCGTAGGCTGGAAATTACATGCACATTAGGGAGAAAGAAGTTCACTACAGTCATAGCATACACTTGGCCACAAAATACTGTTATGGGGTGCTACCGCCTTGTTCCTCTGCCTAGAAGTCAGCAGCAAGCTTTAATTGTGCAGAAGTGAACAAAAACCACTTTATTGACAAGAGTAGGGATGCTCATTTATTATGTAAACAAGCAAGCCTGACACTAGCACCATGTTTAAAGTCTAGACTTTGTTTTACATTAGCTTCCACTTCAACCCTAATTCAGTCTGAACAAGATTTTATACAGTGAAGACTAATATACTTCATTTTGCTGAAAACCAAAATTTAATGTGAAACTATTGTGCATACAGAGAGGGAATCAACTGGCTCATAGTTCAAAAAAAATTAATACCAGATTACTCCCTGCAAGCCTGTCCAGAGTGAATGCTTAGAACTAGCTACTGAAGGATTGAATTGAGTATGTCAAATTAATGGATTCACGGTGCTAACTGCAGATTCAATCCAATGTAGCAGATTCAATCCAATGTAGCAGATTTATTTAGTTTGAGAAAATGCTTACATTCAAAATTAGCTTAGTTTTGAATCAAGGCTAAAAAATAGGTCAAAATAAAACGTGACTAGGAAATAGCCAACAGTGGCTTCCAGAACACTCACCCATCCATTAAAGAGTCAGGAATAACCCAAAGATTAAAACAAAATAAATAAAAAAAACTTGTGCTGTTGCCAGCACGTCCTGGGGACCAGCACATAGCTGATCTTTGCCAGAGAAGCCTAGCAGTTTTACTAGAGTACATGAGGAAGAGACACTTTGTGGAAATCGGGTAAAAGAGAAGCAAAAAAATAAATGCTGTGTGCAATGGGCTGAAGTATAGTATTTCAATAAAGAGATCTGGACTCACTCAAGCCATCTTTCTCAAGAGATCATCTCTGTAAAAATGTACATATTTTACAGTTTTATAGACATTTACAAAGTTCTCTGTACAGCCTCCCCACCCCCTGGGAAGTTTTTACATACTTACAACTGCACTCCCTCTTTATAGCTGCATGTGTTCTTTGGGAGTCATAACAGAGGGGGCAAATAATGGCCTAAGGCGCTCTACTGGTAGCCTGTTAAAGTTGACTAGCTACAGTAAGGTCAGGCTTCTCAGCTTTCAAGAGGACTGTACCCCTTTTTACTGCTGATGGAATGTAGGCATATTTCAGCAAAGTCCCACTCATAGCTGGTATATCTGGTTATAACCAGAATAAACCTTTTTGCACTTCTAACTCAAGACACAAGCCACAAACTTAAGAGACTCAGTGGGTCCACAGGACCCTAGTCCACATTTCCAGTGAGCTATGATCACAACTCAGAGCTAAGGAAATGAAACTCATTCCACATACAGCCACCATACCAAAACTAATAAAAGCCTCTAGGTAGTCGGAGTAAGAGCCGCTGGTGCTTTTGTTGACTTGCAGAATAGGATCTGTTCCCCTTAGTGACAGGGCTGCACTTGAAAACAGTACTCTTAGCATCCTTTCACAGAGCTCTTCAAGGAAGTAGTATTACTTGCTTCATTTTCTGTTCTCGTTAGCAAAAAAATCCTCTTGTTGGTACTCTCAGTCAGACTGCACCACGCTATCCCTTTCTGGGGGGAAGTCACTCAAGGAGATTCCCAGATGTTATTCTCTATGTTCCTGTGAAGTACAGTGTACTAGGTATTCTTTCACAGCAGGAAGTGTGCAGTTCACTAACTCCAGATGCAAAGGAGAGCTAGTGCACCTGGCATTTAGGTCATTTATATCACTCCATGGCTCATCGCATCATGTAGGCCAAGCTTGCTCCCAGTCCAGCAAAGCCTGCAAAAGCCACCAGAACATCCTGATGCTACCTTCTAGATCCTCTACACGGAAGAATTCAACAAATCCCTCCTGCAAAAAATAAGTGAATTATTAATGTCTAACAGCCATTTTTTGGGGTGGGGGAAGAGAAGAGGGGCTCACAATGCAGTTTGCCTTTGTGAAGTTCTCATAACAGTAGCATCCCTGCACACCACCAACTAGGAGTAATCACTATGACAAACTTGTACCAAATACAGAAGCAATTCAGTACATTCTACCTGATTAAGGGAACCGGTCTAGTGGGTTGAGTGTGGAATTTGGATCTAATTGCAGCACACTCATGGCATGACAGAACAAGTCAATTCACCTTTGCACCTTCCGTTTCCCATCTTTAATTTGGACAGATATATGGATGAAGTGCTCTAAGTGCAGAGTAACATCATAAAGCACCATATGTCTTTATTACACCATTAAGTGATTCATAATCTGCTTGCACTGCTCCAACCAGTAGTTTTAACTGACTGGTAAATCACCCTGTATACCTTAGGCATGTACAAGGTGTCAGCAAGTGTCAGCCAGAGAGGTAAATATTACTAGACCAATGGACAACTTCATTAACCACATTCAGTCCCTGCAATCTCTCACTTACCCAGCCTCTTTGGTTAACTAGCCAATCTCGTTTGCCTGTGACAAGCACATCTGTGATGATCCCTGCTAGTGTGTTGATGCAATTCTCCTGGTTTATGCTCTTCAGGTGTTTTGCAACAAAGGCACCAAAAGAGATGAGTGTCACAATTCTACCCCAGTTTGTTACTCCATCACTGAAAACATGGGTTGCAACGGCAGTCACTGACTTCAGATCCTCCTCATTCTTGATGTCTAGCTTCCGAAGCATCCCTGAAGTAAAAGATTAGCAGAAAAACACACTGAGACTACAAAAGTAACTCACTAAGTGACTGCAAACACTATACAATAGGTAGTATAAACACCAACAAAAATATCTTCCTTAAAGGCTAGACAAGTACTATATATCCTTCCTCCCAAGTGGAATAGAGGAAGATGGGAAAAGCCATTATCTCCAGGCTCACAGGCATTAAGTTTAGTACACAATTATATTAGCATGAGCTATTTTAGTTTGTTAAATCCTTTTGAGACAGGAACCTAAAATGAAGGTGCTGTGACACTGCACACTTAAGCTTTGGGGAAAACCTCTGTATTAGCCAAATCACAGTACCTCCTCCTCACTGTATATAGAAGGGCAGAACACCCAAGAACAACAAAACCAGTTTCTTTTCAGCCTGTCTTTTGGACACTCCTTGAACAGGCTAGGTGAGTTAGAACAATATGAAAACGGTCACTCCTTATTAAAAGGAAGCCCAACCATTCTGACCCCATGGCCCCTTGATGAATTAACATACATCAGAAACTACTTTCTTGTTATACTTAACATTTACACGAGTCTCCTCCAATATTTCTTCCTATTCAGCACCAGGCGTTAAAAGATTAGTTATCCAAAAATACTGTTTATCCCAGCAATATACTCAAACTCATGAAAGAGGTAATTTATTCAGGTGGCTTAATGCCAACTGTAAAGGCTAATGAATTCCATTCCCCAAGGAACTAAACCCATTGAAAGTCTATCTTCTTTGATCTAAGTAAAATATAACCCTGTGGAAAGTCTACGGTATCTCAAATACTTCAGACTCATTAAATTTTAGAAGAGTTATTTGAGGTTTCTCTTCAAAAAAGAAAAAAGTTACAGTACTGCTCAAAGTAGGAGTTTTGGGACTTCATGTTATGGTAACTACTGTAACATTGACACACAAATTTCATGAAAAAGTTTCCAAAGTTTGGCATTTCAAACCTGAAACCCAGGGCTTAGTGTAGTACTGAAATTCTCTTTTGCTATTACTCAATCAAGTTTGAGACACTAGAAGAGAACTGAAGAAAATGTGACCTTCAGAGGTTAATAGAAACTGCAGATTGGAATATTACAAGTCAAGAAGATTCAGGACACCCACCTATGGACATGGACTTTAGGATTCAAGTTTCTGTAGCTATTTTAAGACTACTGTGCAGCATTAAAGGGTGAAGCTGGTGTAAAAATGCTAAAATAGCGCAATAGAGATAAAAGTCAGAATAAATACTTGCTAGCACTTCTGTTTTACTGCAGCCTAGAAAATGAAGCGGTCTAATCCATAACTGGCTAACCTTTGGACAAGATTTACAATATATTTGCATGTTTACTCCCTTCTTGCACCCGGCTATGGTTAATATGTGACCATCTAGTTTTGCAGAAGTTAACGGGTTTTCCCCACCCTCTCGATAAACAACGTTTAGTTTCGTTTTTGAAGAAGCGAAGGTTATTCTGTCCCAACAGCTTTGTGAAGAATGCCCTCTAACTGGTGCCAGGGGCCCTGCAGCCCCACTCCCGAGCCTGCTTCCCAGGGCCCGCTCTCCAGTCCCTAGATCAGGAGGGGGCAACTTTTTTTCCCCATTTGCGGACCCCCTTCCAATAAAAGGGTCAAATGGCGGGGCATTTCCTCTCCCTCTGGAAATCTCGCCAGCTGGACAGCCGCTGTCCTAGGGCAGAGCCAACCTGGCGCGGAGCCTTTAGCCAAGAGCCTGCAACCCTCCAGGGGGTCCCCACCGCCCGGGATAGCGCGGAAAGCCCCCCCCACCCCCGGCCCCAGCGTGACTCCAGATCTACGGGCCGCCAGCAGGGTCCCCACCTCCGACCCCGCGCGCCAGAGGGGGGCCCGCCGCACGCGCACGCCTCTGCCGAGCGCGGCTCCCCGGGGCCGGGCTCCAGCCTGGGCCCGGCCCCGGCCCCGGCCGCCACTCCGGAGCCGGGGCCAACTCGGAGCAACCGCGGGCAGGAGGCCGGGAAGGGGGAGACCGCCCCCCCCCCCCGCGGCCGCCATCTTGGCAGGCGAGCCCGCTCCCCCGCTCCCTGTGTGGCCCGGCCCGGCCCCCGTCCCCTCACCTTGGAAGGCGAGCTGGTGCTTCTCCATGACGCCGTCGCCGACCCTCCGCAGCGTCTCCAGCGCCTTCTCCAGGGCGGCGGGGCCCGCTCCCCGCGGCCCGCTCAGCAGCCGCTTGAAGAGCTTCTTGCCGCCGGGCGCGCCGAGCTCCGCCGCCTCCCGCAGGTAGCGGCTGATGAGCTCCAGCGAGTCCTGGTACAGCCCGTCCAGCTCGTCGTCGTCCTCCGCGGGCGGGGTGCTGGGCAAGGAGCCGTCGGCGTGGGCGGCGGCCGCCGGCGGGCCCATCCGCTCGGCCTCGGGGGTCGCAGCCGTCCAGTTCCTCCTCCGGCCGCCACAGCGGGCCCGGCCGGGGCCCCCCGGCCCCCAGCGCAGGGGCGGCGGCGGGGGAGCCAATCAGCGCCCGGGCCCCCTCAGAAGGGCCGTTGGCACCCCAAGAGGCTCCGCCAATCAGCGTCGCCGGCCGGACGCCCTCCGCCGGCGGGCCGGGGTCCCGCGCGCCCGGGGTGGGAGGGGTCCCGGCGCCGCTCGGGGAGCCCGGCGGGGACGGGGGCAGCGTCGGGCCGCCCCCGCAGTACAGGTTGAGGCCGATCACCGCGTTCCGCTTTAACGCCAACATGGCGCCGTCTTCTGCCAGGCGGACAATCAAGGCAGGCGGGCGGGGGCTGGTCCCTATATAGAGACCGGATGGGGGCGGGGCTAAAGGGGAAGTGATGAATGAGCAGCTCAGCGAAGGGCGGGGCCTTAGAGGAAGTGGGGGGGGGGCTGTGAGTGAATGAGTGTGGGGCGGCGCGCAGGGGAGCACGGGGGCGGGGGCGCGCAGGGGAGCTCGGGGGGCGCGCAGGGGGGGGCGGGGGGGGGAGAAAGCAGGGGGGGGGAAGGATCCAGAAAGCGATGGAAAAATCCAGGCTCACTGGCTTTGCGCCTCCTGCGGGCGGGGGGGAGCTACTTTCTGGAGGCCTGTGGGCTTCCCCAGGCTGTACCAGGACAGGGGATGGGGGGGGGGAGGCAATTATGGAATTTCCAATTGTTCTTGCTGCAGATGGATCGATCCTGAAACCCAAAAAAAAGGGGGTGGGTGGGTGGGTGGGAGAAACCCAGATCATAAAATGTTCCACGTGTGGGGGCGGGAGGGAAAAACCAGGATTTAGAGCCAAACCCAGCACCAAACGGGTGCGTTCTGGTGAACAGCGGGGCAAGTTTGGTCCCAAACAAGCCCGTGTTACAGGGTGATAGGCGAATGTCCTGCGTAGAGGCCTCGCTTTAAACCATCCGTCCGGGAAGTGCAGATTCTAGGGTGACCAGATGTCCCGATTGTATAGGGACGGTCCCAATAGTCAGGGCTTTTTCTGATATAGGCGCCTATTACCGCCCACCCTCGTCCCGATTTTTCACATTTGCTGCCTGGTCACCGTATCTGGGATGAATCCTGCAAGCTGCTTAACAGTGCACAGCAACATCATACCCACGTTCAGGACAGGGAGTGAAGGAAAGCATTGTAGCCAATGGAAAATGAAGGAAAATGCGGGATATAAGTGTCAGATTAGGAATCTGATGAAAATACCAGGGATAACACACTGAGGATATGTCTACATTACAGTCACTAAAGCAGCACAACTACAAACTTATGATGTCAATATGTGTATATTGTGGGTAAGAAATATTCAGTAAGCCAGATGTTTTTTGCACAAAAGCAATTTACTAGGTCACAATAGGCCATCAAGGTCTACCAATGGGTCGTGAGCCCAAAAAAGTTGAGAACCACTGCCCTAAGCAAGGGCTTACGATGCAGTATTGCCAAGGTGGACTATGACAAGTAGGGGGAATGAATTGTTTAGCAGTATAATTACGACGAGAGATGTGGTGAAATTGAGCTAGATCTAACAGATGGTGGAATAGCATCCCAAGCGGTGTGCTGGAAATGTCATTGCTTGAGAGTTATAGCTACACTAGACAAAACACTAGAAAAGATGGTGTATGGAATAACATGGCTCTTGCGTGGCTAGATCAGACCAAATGCATCTTTTCCAGTTTCTGTAATTTCATGGGAAGGATTATTGTGCGAACCTTATACTGCTTGCTCTTGTCTACACTGGAACATTTCTCCAAACAATTTCCACCATTGCAACCATCGTTATTATTAATTACCTCTTTTGCAGTAGCAACTAGCAGCCCCAGCCACAGACCAGGACCCTGTTGTAATAGGTGCTGTGCTGTGCACAGGACAAAAAGGTGATCACTGACCCAAAGAACTGACAATCTAAGTAATGGGCATCGCTACTGGTGTGGACTGTACTGTCCTGGATTCTATGTGTGATATACAAGCTATCACTTAAATCAGCTTCTGTATCAAAGGACTGGAGGAGAGCTAATATGACACTACTTTTTAAAAAAGTTTCCAGAGGCGATCCTGGCAATTTCAGGCTGGTAAGCCCAACTTTAGTACCAGGCAAATTGGAGGAAACTATAGTAAAGAACAGAATTAGCAAACACATAGATGAACATGATTTGTTGGGGAAGAGTCAACACGACTTCTGTAAAGAGAAATCATACCTCATCAATCTATTAGAATTCTTGGAAGGAGTCAACAAACATGTGGACAAGGTGATCCACTGGACTGTACCTGGATTTTCAGAAAGCCTTTGACAAGGTCCCTCACTAAAAATTCTTAAGCAAAGTAAGCAGACATGGGATAAGAGGGAAGGTCCTCTCATGGATCAATAACTGGTTAAAAGACAGGAAACAGAGGGTAGAATTAAATGGCCAGTTTTTAGAATGGAAAGAGGTAACTAGTGGTATCCACCAGGGGTCTGTATTTGGGACCAGTACTGTTCAACATGTTCATAAATGATCTGGAAAAAGGGGGTAAACAGAGGTAGCAAAATTTAAGATGATACAAATTACTCAAGATAGTTAAGTCCAAAGCAGACTGCGAAGAGTTACAAAGGATCTCACAAAACTGTGTGACTGAGTGCCAAAATGGCAGATGAAATTCAGTGTTGATAAATGCAAAATAATGCACACTGGCAAATAACCCAACTATATATGCAAAATAATGGGATCTAAATTAGCTCTCACCACTCAAGAAAGAAATCTTGGAGTCACTGTGGATAGTTCTCTGAAAATAACCGTTCAATGTGCAACAGCAGTGAAACAGCTAACAATGTTAGGAACCATTAGAAAGGGATAGATAATAAGACAGAAAATATCATAATGCCACTATATAAATCCATGGTATGCCCACACCTTGAATGCTGTGTGACGTTGTGGTCATCCCATCTCAAAAAAGAAAAATTAGACTTGGAAAAGGTACAGAGAAGGGCAACAAAAATGATTAAGGGTATGGAATAGCTTCCATATGAGGAGAGATTAAAAAGATTGGGACTTTTCAGTTTGGAAAAGACGGGGATATGATAGAGGTCTATAAAATCATGAATGGTGTGGAGAAAGTGAATAAGGAAGTGTTATTTACTCCTTCACATAACACAAGCTCCAGGGGTCACCCAATGGAATTAAAAGGCAGCAGGTTTAAAACTAAGAAAAGGAAGTACTTCTTCACACAACACACAGTCAACCCGGGGATGTAGTTTTGTAGGCCAAAACTACAACTGGGTTAAAAAGAGAATAAGGTAAGTTCCTGGAGGACAGGTCCATCAATGGCTATTAGCCAAGATGGTCAGGGTGTCCCTAGCCTCTGACTGCCAGAAACTGGGAGTGGACGACAACAATGGGGATGTGAGGGGGAGATCACTTGGTGATTGTCACATCTGTTCATTCTTTCTGAAGCCCCTGACATTGGCCACTGTCCAAGGAAAGGACACTGAACTGGATGGACCATTGGCCTGACCTAGTGTGGCTGTTCTGATGCGTGTATGTTATTCCCTGGCCTGCTACAGTCACTTGGCAGTGGGATATACCCATGGGTGGCGGGTGAACCCCCAATTTGCAGGAGGCTAACCTGTCAGCCCCGCCCCTTCCACCCAAGGCCCCAACCCCTGCATGCCGGGCCCGGGGCCCTGAAACCTGCCGCCTGCTAACAGGAGTAGCCCTGAGCCTTCCCCCTCTCCCCCCCCCCCCACGACCAGAAAAGCCACGGCTCGCCCACCCTAGCCACCACTCCTCCCAGCCTCCCGAGTGCCGGGTCGAGTTGAGTTGCCCGGCGGAGTACTGGGCTGAGCCACTCCCTCCTGCCTGAGCTGCCCCCCGCCCTCGTGCCGGGCAGAGCCAGTGCTTGGCCAAGCCACCTCACTCCCCCGCCAGACCCCCGTGCCCTCTGATTGCTCTCAGTGTCCCTCCTCATTCCCCCACCCCTGAGGAGCAGCGAGAACCTGGGGGGCAGGAGGTGGAAGCAGGTGGCAGCAGCAGCGGGGGGGAGGGGCCACCACAGTTGGGGGGGGCAGCTGCGCCAGGGAAGGCTTTTATACCCGCCACTCATGGGTATACCACATAATGAAGCCCACAGATATGAACACCACATCATGGAGACCTACTTGTCCTTGAGTTACACAGATAATATGCAGTCCTGTCAATACTAGCTCCTCACCACAGCAATGGTGAGAAATCCAACTCCTCGGGTGCACACTGCCTTTCTGGTCGGGGGTGGGGAAGTGAAATGAGAACAAGCTGTGGGGAGGGGATTTACTCCAGTCTCCAGATGACTGTTTCTCCCCCTCCCTTTGCATGGTTGTGAGCATTCAGCAAGGCTTTGAAGTAGGCTTTGAACTTCACACTTGAGATGAGAGGGGTGGGGAAGGTTGCCATTCACACCTCCACAGTTGTTACTTTGGTTATATCTACACCAGAGACCTTGCTGTGGCACAGCTGTGCCTATGGGAAAGAGTTCTCCCGTCAACAAAATTAAACCACCCCCAATGAGCGGCCGTTGCTACGTCAGTGGGAGAAGTTCCTAAAAGGCCTTACACATCCCCCAAGCTGGGGGCATTATAAAAGCACCAAGTAAGCAGGAGAGAGGTCCATGTGTGTAAACTAGTGTGGCATTCAGGGCGAGCTCTGACCTTGGGCAAGTCGCTCAGGACATGTTTAGATGGCAACAGAAAGTGAAGCTAAATCCAGTGTAGCTGGACTGAAGCAAACCCCAGGTGTAGACAAAGGAAGCTGGGAGTGACACTGATGTAGTTCATCCCATCTCGAAACCCCACAGTAAACTGCATTGCTACAAGTCACAGCTTATGTTATGCCCCAATGCATCTAGGCAAGGAGATTTGCCCTGATGGACATTCAACTGCTGGAAATGGGCCATTTTGATTACCACGACAAAAAGTGGGTTTTTTGCTTTTGTTTTTTTCTCTCCTGCTGGTAATAGCTCACCTTAACTGATCACTCTCCTTATAGTGTGTACGGTAACACCCATTGTTTCATGTTCTCTGAGTGTGTATATATATATATGTCTTCCTACTGTATTTTCCACTGCATGCATCCGATGAAGTGGGTTTTAGCCCACGAAAACTTATGCTCAAGTAAATTTGTTAGTCTCTAAGGTGCAACAAGTACTCCTGTTCTTTTCACCAGTGTCTGTCATTGTGGTAAATCCCAAGCTAAGAGAGTCCTGAGACTCAGAACACAGGTTCTGGGAGGTGTGCACAATCCAGAGGGAACAGAAGACTAAACACAGGAATGGAACTGGTTGAAGGAAGTGAAGTTGATGTCTGAAGTGAAGAGGATTCATGGGCCATCAGGGAAGTGAGAAAAGGGGAACCCTGCAGCTGGAAGAAGCCTGCCATGGGGCCAGGGAATGGGCTGTGAACCATGTCACTAATAATAATACATTCATTTGCTTTTCATTTGATAGTCCGAGTACACTTTACAAGGGTAAATATGTATTATTGTCTCCATTTTATGGATGGGAAAACAAGCCCAGGGAGGGGAAGTGACTTGCACAAAGATCAGCAAGAACCCAGGCGTCCTGATGCCCAGTCCCTTGCTTTCTCTCACCACTAGACCACACTGCCTCCAACTAGACAGCCATGTGCAATTTGACATGAGTGAAATAATCGCTTTGTTCTTCCCCCTTAAGCAGATGTTAAGATTAAGCTAGGAAAATACTTAAGCTAGGAAAATGCTGCTGTGCAATAAACATGCATTGGTTTTGTGCTCCAGCTTTGAGCCTGGAGAATATGATAGGATGCCTGAGTTCTGAAGGTTTCAGGGTAGCAGCCGTGTTAGTCTGTATCCTCAAAAAGAACAGGAGGACTTGTGGCACCTTAGAGACTAACAAATTTATTAGAGCATAAGCTTTCGTGGGCTACAACCCACTTCTTCCGATGTTTTCTGAAGAAAACAGCACGTCTCAGATCTATATCTAACATAGCTCACATTCCTCTGCAAATGGAGGGGGAAATCTCTCACTCACCAAAGGGGGAGGTAATCACTGGCGAAATCAAACGAAGTAGATTAAACAGTCAGATTAGGCCCTCTTTGTTTGGCGCAAATCATTTAGTTTGCAAGAATGGCCTAATGGGGGAGCACAGTAGGGTTCAAGACAGCACTTCTGTGAATGAGCAAAATCCATAGGAAGCTACCAACTTTCCTTCGCCCCTCCGTCTCCACCAGTTTGGAGGGAGAGCCCTTCAAAAGCCCTGACTAGAACCAGTACGGGGGGTGCAGAGCATCAAATCAGCATCCCCTGGATTGACAGATCATCTTGTTTAGTTTGTCCCTGTCTCTGCTCACTTCTGGTCTGTATTTATTATTAGCAGCAAGGATTTGCTGCTTGGAGGCAGCTGTGTGGCACAGCTGTGCCCTGCTGTTTTGGTTGAATGCAGTATTCTTCGCTTCCTGCCCTAAACTCTCGGATGGTGCTGAGGCATGCTCTTAAACAGCTGGTGTATTTTAGGGGTCTGTGATGAGTCTTGTCCAATGCTGTAGTAGCAGGATGAATGAAAAGTGCTCTATCAATGCCACGTGTTATTTGATAGCAGAAGAGGCCGGATAATGGAAGCTAAGCCTTGATACCTGGGGATTTTAGCCATCAATGACCAACCACTGGAGTAACTGCAGCCGTGCAAACCTCTGATGTAGACATGCAAAACGGTTTTCAGCCACAATTCGCAGTGATACAACTCATTCCTGCTTGATACCAGGAGGCAGTTTGTCATCTTGTGGCTAGTAAAGTGGCTCAGGACTCCGAAGAGTTGCATTCTATTTCTGACTCTACCAGAGGCCTGCTTGGGGTTGGGCAAGTCATTTCCCCCTCTTTGTTCTTCTATTTTCTGTCTCTTAGATTCTTCAGGGCAGGGACGGTCTCTCACTAGGTGTATAATGATTGCAAAGTGGGGCCCTGATCTCGGTTGGGGCCTTCAGACAGTGCTGTAATACACATAAATATCAAAGGAAATCATGACTCAGCCAGCCTACATTAGAGGTTTGCACTGCTGCAGCTAGTCCACTGGCTGTAATTGGGGCAATTCCCCACTTTTGACTTTGAGGCAACTGCCTGGTCGAAAGCCTTTGCTTTAGAATGACCCAATGAGAGTGAGCCATGTACACACAGGCTGTGTCTGCGATAGCACTTTCCTGAGCAGGGGAAGACAACACAGGACGAGTGGGTGGCTCCCGCGCCCTGTCTACCATTGCTGCCAGTAGCGAAGCGGCAACAGTCCCAAGATCGCAGGAAAGAAGAACGGTTACTGACCCTACAGTAATGGGGGTTCTTTGACATGTGCTGTCCACACAGATCCTACTCTCGATTTGCACATCCCCCAGCTGCTCCAGATTGCTGGCCAAAGGAATCCAGTGTCTGTGGGGGCCGCACCTGTCCCTTGTGTCCCTTTGTGCCCCCACCTGAGGGCATAAAGAACCCAACTGTCCCCCAGTTCCTTCTCCAGTACAGAATCTGGTAGGAGCAGGATGCCATAGTAGGGGGAACGGAGGCAGGTCATAGAATCCATCTAGAAGAATTATAGTCACTGTAGGGCAGTGGTTTTCAACTTGCGGTCCACAACCCCCTGGGGGTGCATAGACTACACATTTAAGATTCCCCAAGGGGTCCACACCTCCATTTGAAATTTTTTAGGGGTCTGCAAATGAAAAAAGGTTGAAAAACCACTGCTGTACGGTAAGTAACGGTTTTCTTCTTTGAGTGGTTGTCCAAATGGATTCTACTTTTGGTGACGAACAAGCTGCTAATTGCTTGGTGGTGAGTATTCAGTGTCCTACCTAAAAAATGCCTGCAAGACCACCTACCAAAACTGGCATCCAACCTGGAAGGCTCTAGGAAGGAACAGGGCCTTGTAAAGGTGTGACTCGAGCTCCTGTAGCCACCCTATACATTTCAGATGCAGCAATATTCCTCAAACAGGCCGCAGAAGCTGCCTGGGCTCTAGGGTGGCGCTACACTGGCTAACTCATAATACGTCCTTATACAGTTGGAGATCCAGTTGGATAACCTCTCTAGGTTGCTCCTTAATTCTATGAGCAAAGGCTATAAATAGTCCAGTCCAAATGAAAAGAAAAGTCCTGTCTGCCATTAAGTGAGTGAATTCTAGCTTCCCCCAGGGTTGAGTGAGATTTAAGAAAGAAACAGGAGGAGAATGGATTGGTTCACACAGAGCTCTGCGGCAACCTTATGTTCCTTCTCTCTTTCCTCTTCCTGTCTCTCATGTAATTATGGCTGAACCAACTGGCATACCTGAGGTGGCTTGATCTATCTCTGTGGGGAGGGTGATTTAGCCTGAGAGACCAGTGCTAGTCGGAGAACAACAATTCCATTGTGCGACAAACTTTTGAGGTTTCAATATTTGTTTTTGTTTCACAATGGACCAAAACCAAATATTTTTACTAGATGGGATTGTGTCCAAATGTCTGGTTTTTAGCTCTGAAAGATTAGGTTTTCAATTTGGGTCTCTCTCAGTGAGCATAGAGTTCAGGAATCTTCGCATCAAAAATGTCTTCAAAACAGAGACGTCTCTGCAAAATGTCTCAGCTTTGATGGAACCGTGTATTTTGACAAAAAACACTGAGTGGGAAGTGTTTCAACCAACCCCACTAGAGACAGCAGAGGAAGCAGGCTTCCTGGAGGAAGGTTAGTCAGCCCAGGGGGTCAAGTAAGGCCAAAGGATACTGTGGTGAGGGCACTTAGGGGGTATCAGGTGTCTCAGATCCTAGCGAGCACCTCTTCCTGGCCACCCATTAGGATTGCTATGAGAGGAATTCCAGCCACTACCACAATCTCAGAGTCCCTGGGCACACTCTGAAGGCACAGACCTTCTATCTGGAACCCCCCGCCCCACCACACACACACACACACCTCTCTCCCAGAACTCCATCTCAAAGCTGTGAAAACTTCTGGTCCCCCCAATACACACTTTGTTCAATCCATCAGATTTATGCTCTTTATATTTAATCATGTAAAGCACATATCATACAAACCCCAAAAGCATCCTAAACTCACACTCCCTCACTAGCTCACTCTTCCCTTGGGAGATAGTTTATGTTCAGGCAGGCAGGGTCCTCCACCCTATTGCCTACCCTGCTCCTGCAGCAGCCTCCTTCATCCAAATCGGGTGCAAGGTGTTTCCCTCTGGAGTTCCACCAAGCCCCTTTATGGAGTCCTACTAAGGTCACTTGCTTCTTTTGTTCTGCCTTTTGGTCATTTTCCATTCATCCCAACCCCGCCTTCAGACACGGGGAGGAACAGGAATTGGCGTCTCCCCCATAGAGCAAGCCTGTTATCCCAAGTTGTTTCACTTTGAATAGGCCCTTGAGTGCTGATTGTTCACCATTGTTTCTGGCCTGGGGGGGGAGGGATAGCTCAGTGGTTTGAGCATTGGCCTGCTAAACCCAGGGTTATGAGTTCAATCCTTGAGGGGGCCATTTAGGGATCCAGGGCAAAAATCTGTCTGGGGATTGGTCCTGCTCTGAGCAGGGGGTTGGACTAGATGACCTCCTGAGGTCCCTTCCAACCCTGATCTTCTATGATTCTATGACACAACCCTGCAAACTCACCAGGGATCTACATGCATAGAGGCTTTCCATGATTCAGTAATTAATTTCATACTATCATCCAAACTTCAGAAGTGGTCCAGACAGAATGCCCAATGCGTCATACAGGCAGGGTGATCCCTACGCCGGGGTTGCAATTACACTGCATACAACAATGTAACGTCAATCGTCATGTGATCAAACTAATGACGTCAGCTGGTGTTGAGTAATCCTCTTGATTACAGTGCCGGTCGATAGGTGGGAAACTACAGAAAGATGATAAAAAGAGCAGGCCAGACACAAGTAAAAGTAAAAATACTCAAACCATTGTGTCATAGAGGACGACATGAAAGTAGCTTTACAACTCTGAGGCAGTGGGATTGCCCGGTCAGGGACTACGTGTCCCTGACAGGTGGATGACCAAGTGACTCTTTGCCTATATATTAATCATTTCCTTTCATCCTAGCAATAAAACTTCAGGCTTGGTGTCTGCAGGAAAGAGGCCGTTCTATAGGGCATATCCCACATACACAATGCTCCACAGAAGCACAAGAAAGAGAAAATTTGAAGGTGAGATCTGTAAAGGAAATATGACTCAGTCTGATTTTCCTCTGACATTGGGTTTTACATCAGTGTAACTGCATTGAAATCAGTGGAAAACACAGTAATGGTAACCCCGTGTACGTGTGTGCTTCTTCACCATTGCTACCCGCAGTGAAGCCGGCCAGCAGAACACCGGAACCACTCAGACTCCATTGAAATCAATGGAATTACATTAATGCCTGAGAGGAGAATCCGCTCCAATGCCTTGAAGTGGGAAGGGCAGGATTTCTGGGATAAAAATAGCACAGGCAGAAGAGTGGTCTCTCCAGTGCACGGTTGGAAAAGGGACAGAGGAGGAGATCCTTGGAAAGCAGTAACACGGGGTGTAGCGAGGGGGTAGTAAACTCCCTGTGGTGGAGAGGAGAAAAATGCACGCCACCTGCAATTGAGCTGCATACACAGCCCTTTGGACCTGATTTTCATACGGCTTGAGCACCAGCACATCCCACTGACGTCAACCAGAGTTGCAAGCACTCAGTAGTGCTGAAAATGAGACCGTAACATCACAGACCATCAGAGACAGGCTACTGGCCTACACGGTCCTAAGGTCTGATCTTGTCTGGCACTACCTATGTTCTAGACCATAGCCCCTATTGTGAGAGCAGTGGTTTGACTGCATTCAGGATCCCGCAGCCCCGCTCAAAAAAAGATTCCCAACCCCTTGGCAGGATGTTGCCAGTTTGGTAAGGAAGGAGAGCACAGCGCCTCCTGCTTTTTCTCAACTGCACTGCAAGCAGAACTTGGCAGGGAAGCAGCATCGGTTCTAGGACCCTGAAGTTGTTGAAGCAACAAGGGCGATAGGTGTCCAATAAAGGTTACATTGCAGAACCAATTACTTGCAGCCAGGCTGGTTAAAGAAAGGCCAAGAGGCAAGATTATTTGAAGGACATCAGCACCAAGGAGAGAAAAAGCTATTAAAGTAATGAGATAAAACAGAGCCAGAAAAAAAATGTAGTCTGGAAACCAAGAGCTGGCTACTGTTGAAGCTATGGAAAAATACAGAGGGGAGCAATGGGAATCCTACTCATTAAGTTCACCATTTTTAAGCTAGACAAAGCACTCTGGAATGTTTTGCAAGGAACAATTCTGTGATAGGCTAGAGCAGAGGATGCACTTAATTCTCTTTGGGGTCTTTTAATCTCTATATTTCTTATTAGGAGTACATGCCGCTACCATCCACTCTATGGGAGCTTCAAGCTTCATTGTCAGAATGAGTCAGTTAGACAAACAACCTGCACCTTGGGAAGGTAACCTTGAGCTGGTCTTTGAGCCACCTAGGCCAGGTGGACAGAGCAAAACGGTGCTTTAGCAGTATAGCTTATTCCTGCTGCCGAGTGAAACAAGCAATACCAGCAAAAGCATAGTTTTTGGCCAACATCAACAAAAACACGAGCCAACAAAATTCTTGACCAACCTCTTCCCGCTACCCCAGACACAGTTGCATTTCTGTGGGGCCAGATGGACTGTGTCTACAGTTGTCTGATGAAAGATACTAGACCAGTGTAAAACTAAATATTTTAGTTAAAAATTCGTTGAGGGAGCTGCATTGGGTTGGCTCCCCTCTGAAGCCAATTGAGTATATAGAACTCTGTTCAGACTGGGGGGTTGTGCCAGCCCAGCTGTGTCGGTCACAAATCACACCCCTGACTGATACAAACTTTTGCTGGCATAGTTGTAACATAGACCTGACCCTAGTCACTGATCTTTTAACTGAGAGACAATGTTCTTCTTGGCCTGGGGGTGGACCTGCAACGTGAGAACTCCTCTCCCCCACCCAGGGTAAATATAAAGTAACACCTACCTTACATAATTCTTCTTGTGCTGATCGAGTTCACCAGCTCCTGTTTACAGTTTACACATGGACAATCGCTACATACAAACTAAAGTTTGGCACTGAACAATGCATTCCAGGCAAGTTATTTTTGATTCAGTTGATCAAAGTGTTTCCTTTTACTGGACCAACAAACAAAGGGTCAGGCCCCCAAGGTTCATTCTTCAGCACTGAGGATTCTATCCTTGCTGGGTATTGAATTCTTGCCACTAAAACCAATACAGGTTTAAAAAGGCTTAGGAGCTGCTCAGAGGTCATTCAAGCACCACAGGGCAAGACCTAGCACATATTTCCCTTCAAGTGCCGAGCCTTGAGTACACATGCAAACATGGGCAAAGCACATACTTGGCATAAGACACAGAACAATATGTTCCTGCCCCGGGCACAATACAGAAACTTGCACTCATGGTCTGGCGGAGGAACAGATGAACTTGAGTTTTGAAACATCTAACAAGGATCGAACACATTTTAATAGAAAACTGATCTACAAAAGTGTCAAGTCCCCTTTATGGGGACTGGACTCGATGACCTCTTGAGGTCCCTTCCAGCCCTAGAATCTATGAATGGCTGTTTGATGGGGCTTTAATTCAGATGCATATATTTCAAAGTGGCTATAAGACTGAGATGTGTTTCAGCATCAATTATAAATGTGGTGGGAAGACAGGCGGAGTTTTCATTCATTTCTCTTTCTAGCAGGAAAGTTAGGTTAGGCCTAACTTTCTCTCAGTGAAATCAATAGGAATTTTGCCAGGATTTTAACGGGAGCAGGATTGGGCCCCATTGTAAGCAACCAGTCTTTAAGTTAAATACACACACACACACACACACACACACACACACACACACACACACACACACACACAGAGACACGTAAAGTAAGTGCTGAGTACAGGATCTGTGTTAGGCTTTTCTAAGGTGCCTCTTCCCAGGGTATGCTAGTATTATTGCATATTCCCTACAAATGAAATGTAAACCCTTAGAGCTAGTCTGGTTTCAATAAGTGATGTCAGAGCAATGAAATGCTGTGATTTAATAATAGGATCTAACTGCAAGGAGAAAGACAACAGATATTAAACCTTAAAGCAAACCAGAGAGGTATATTTCAAATGTAGGAGCTTATTTTCCAGTCATAACATCAAACTCCATCACCCTTGTATTAAATTGACTTTTCAAAATAAGTTATAAGGTGATCCATGTGTCTAGGTTCAGACGCATAGCACTGCTAAACCACTGGGGATGGCTGCCTAGACTAAGCTCCGGGTTGGAAAAATTTGCATTCCCTAGGATCACCGTTCCAAATCCTGGTGGAAATCAACGCCACGCTCTGCCCTTACACAGCAGATAAAATGAGTTCCACAGTTTTCTGTTAATAGAAGTCTTTCAAAGGAGACTTTAAATACTGAGTTACTGTTAACCCCACACATACTTTTACAGAACCTAGATTTCATCATGGTAAATAGATGTTGCCCCTGAGTTCTTGACCAACATCTCCCCGCCCCCATCACTGCTGGTTACTGCCCTCACCCAACACACAGCTCCATTTCAGGGGGACCAGATGGACTGTGTCTGGTTTTTGGGGTGATCAGTGTAAAACTAAGTACTTTAGTTAAAACATTGGCTGAGGGAACAGCTTTGTGCAGACTTTAATCAGAACCCAGATGAGTGATGATTTCCAAATGCTTGATTAGCATCTGCCACTTAGCCAATCAATAATCGAGATCAAGTGAGCTGTTTTTTCCCCCCCAATCAGTAAAGTGGGTCAGGAGGGGGCACTCTAATCACTTGCACTAATATTTGCCAAAAGGGTACTCTTACCAGAAACGCTATATTACAGTTCTAGAGATTGGAGAGTCCCATTTGCTTTCAGCGCTGCTTTTGTTGTCTATTTCTATACTCATTTATCTCAAAGTGCTAAACAAACATAGGATGTAGCCTAAAAAGAGCACAGGTAAAGAAGGCAGGTGCTGGTGGGATCAACACTACCTCACACAGATTCCCTCTCAGTTGAATAATCTCCAGTTTCAGGGTAAGTATTCGCCAGGACACTGGTGTTATCCTCTTGGCTCATTCCGTCTCTTCTTCCTAGACTCAAGCTGGAGAAAGGATCTTCCATCCAAAACAAGAGAGGTAAGGTAGTAGGCTGCAGGCGGGTGCTCCATTAAGTTCTGCTTCAGAACCATTGACGTCAAGGGGAGTCTCCAATGGGTTTTGGATCAGACCCTTGTCCATGGTAGTTACATTCCTACAATCTCAGTCTTCATATACAAGGAAGCACAAGGCTCAACCCACCTTTTTCTCCACGTACCACTGGAAGGGCCACAAAAGAATGAGTGGGGAGAGAAAAAAAACCATCCTCCAAAGCCCCAATAGTCTAAAATGAGACTGCCTGGCCTCCTGACTCAATCCTGGGTCCCATAGGTATCAACTTGTCCATGGTCCACTGCAAAATCTGAACCTTTGGCCAGATACGGTGCTGGAACACTGCACGCGGATGGAAGATTTAACCACTACATGTCTCAAGTGTGATGGAGAAGGGGGACTGAAGATACTGCCTCAGCCCGCTGTGATCTAATTGTAGCATAGGGGCCCCATATTCTACTGTCCCAGTACACTATGGGAACCTGCCCTAATGCAAGGCCCCTTCCTTGCGAGGGCCTGCTAAACTACACTTTGCTAGACTAGGCTGCGGGAGCATACTGTCCTTAGAGCCGGCATTAGGCGTAAGCAAATGTTTAGGGCCCTGAGCAGCTCAAGGGGGCCTCCTATTTGCTTATTATTATGTGATGTGTGTGGGGAGGGGGAGAAGGAGGACTATTTCTGCTTAGGGCCCCTAAGGGGCTAACACAACCACTGACCAGCCTCCTTAAGTGGAACTGCTATACAGTTATGACTCCACATCTGTTTCACTGTTCCCTTGGACCTACCCTAGGCATAAGAGCTCAACTTGCACAGTTTCTTGGGAAACTGCAGCTTAGCCAAAAAGAATACAGAGATGTCATGGGATTTTATTTTTTACAGTGATTTGGTACTGAATGTTCCTTCCTTCCCACCCCAAAAGGAACAGGGCACTAAGAAAGACCATTGCAACAAACAAATTTAATAAGGGAAAATGCATCCCCATGAAAAATGCTTTTATACATCAGCTTCTTAAAAATAAACCATCAAGGAGTTTCTTTCAGTGCAGTTAATTGTTACAGCGGAAATAGAAAAATAGTTTTGATGGAGAAAAAAAAAATCACATGATTTTAGAAGTGTTGTAAGTAAGTTTTGCTTAGAGGGAGAGAAGGGGGGGAAGGGAAGATGTTGGATTTTTTTTTTTTAAATCGCTAGATAAGTAACAATTTCTTCTGCCCTCTGCTGCTCACAAAAAGGAATGCTATAGCTCCCATTAAAAGCTAGTGGGCTCAAGTCTCCATCAGCCTGGACCTTGTACAATCAATCACTTACACCAATTTAAATCGGAAAGATGGTGTTTTGCACCAATGCAAGAGACAAAAATCTTCAGGCCAAACCTTGGATCCCAGTCCTAAAAAACCTGGAAGATTTAATCATATTGAGACATTAACTAATCTAGTTTGCTCTTGTCTAGTTTGCATTTCCTGCCTGTGCAACGAGATGAAGTACTCCAAAGCAAATGAATGGATTTCAAATATTGAAAGTCCGCCACTCCCAGAGACGTAGGAGTGGCTCTGTGGAGCTACCATTTACACATTTCTGCAATGCCTACTCAATCAAACTACAGCACAGCCACTTTGCTCAACAAGCTTTGGTTGAAATCCTACCAACATTTGCTTTTTAGAGGACAACTGAAAGTTTCCTTGCAGTTAAAAATCAAGATTTATAATACTTCTGTTAGCTCAGACACTGATCATCTATCAAAATTTCAACTGGACATAAGCATTGTTTGTTTGTTTTCCAGCTAGTAGAAACAAAAGCCTACTCAGCCATTTTATCTAGGGTTTGTACCATGGCATCAAAATACCTTATTTATCCTCCAATAGTACCAACAGATTCAACCTTTAAGGCAAGCTCAACTTGAGATCCCTTCTATACCGTAGTCCAGCAGTGGATAAATAATGGGCGCGAGTGTTGGTTTTATTATAATTGTGCCTGATCTGGATGCCACGCTCTCTCCAGGAAACACAATTCCCTAGGAATTGCAGCAAGGAACTGTTGGGGATGAAACGTCAGCTCTTTGTTGGGATCCTGGCATCTGGGGCTAGGAAAAGTATCGCTCAGCTTGGCCCATGAAGAAAAAAACAAGTCCAAACACATTAGCTCATTAAACATGCAGAGGCCCTTTACTGTTTTGCTGTCAGGGCTTCTATTTCTAATTATTAATAGTTAGCGTCATCCTTTCACAAGCAAACAAAAGAAGTTTCCACTTACAGTTATTTCCCCAGGAGAGGGAATATATATATAAAAAAAAAAATTATAACCATGCTTCAGTTTTTCCCAGAAGTCTGTTTAGACTAAGGAGAAATCATTCCAAGGACAAAATATTTGTATCCTAAAGTTGTATGTAGTGCAACCGTCCAAGGAAGATCACTCATTCCATTTCCACATTTAAGGCTGCACACCAAGAGGTTGAGCTGCAAATGCCAAACAATGGAGTGGAACTGGAAGAAAGCCACTGTGAAATACACAACGCTCCCTTTTTAGGGTCCCTCTTTCCCCACTGTTTTAGTTTTCATGGCCGAACAAAAAATGACTTCGGTATGTGTTTGAGACAAGTTTATTTTTTAAAATAATCATCTCTCCTGATGTTTCTCACTCAGTATTTTGAAGGTAATTTCTTCCTCCTTTCTATATAAATACACTTGGTATTTCCTGAATCCTGGAGGGAGTGGGGGGAAATGGTTCAACATGTTCATTCCCCTCTCTGTTCTCCCTGTCAATCAGATTTCACTGAGAACACCACCATGAAGGTTTAGCCAACAGCTGACAGGTACTCAGTAGTGCAAGAGCAGTTTTTTTGTTTTTTTTTTGTTTTTTTTTTTTAAGAAAAAAGCATAGAACAATAGAAGATAGAGATGAAGATGATGTAAAAAATTATATATATTTATATATATATGATTCATATCTATTTACAATGTGGCTGGGACAAACAGCAAGACATTTGAGGAGATTATACAAGACACCAGTAGCTTTCCCCCCCAACCTTCTCAGATTCGAACCTGGACATAAGGCATGAGGAGACGGAGACTAAAGAATGAAATTACACATTTACAAAGAAGGAATTTCCCACTCCCCGCTAAACCCTGTCTCCTTTTCACTCTGGTGAAATTGACTTTTTATTGACCAGTCTCTATGAAAAGAAAAAAAAAATGGTTCTTTACAACCTCCGAAACATGGATGTTGATTTGTACGATATGTCAGGCTTGGCTTTTTACTTTTTTTGAAACATGACTTTTAGAAATACCCTGATTAGCTAGAGCAATACCATGTTTTCCATTTAAAATCATCATCAGCAAAACATGGTCAACTGAAACAGACCTTTGTATGAATTACTTGGTAATTTTTAGTCCCTAAAGTAAGGCATAGCAGAGAATGTAGGTAGACAAAGCTACATCAATTGTGGAGTTTCAAGCGTTACCTTTCATTGGGTTTTCTTGACCTCGATATGGTATCCTACAGAATGAACTGATTAAACAGATTCCCTCCCCCGTCCCCCAAAAACAAACAAACAAACCCAAATCTTTAAATTCTGGACTTAAAACAGAGATTCATGTTTGCTTTCAGCACAGCAAGCTGCATGCTGAAATCTTAAAATTATCGTTCCAGTGAAACACCTTGTAACCCACCACATTGTTGCATCTCTGATAAAATATTCCTCAAGATTATAAATGCAGTTCGATCTGGTGTTCCAGGTGAAATGCTGTATTTTCTATGCCACACGAAGACCATATTTGACATGCATTATCAGTTGTGATCTTGCATTCCACAAGCTGCAGCCATTGAATCAACATGGTTTTCAGGCCTGAAACAGACACAGGCAGGGGAAAACAAACAAACAAACAAAAACCAAGCTACTAAGGTGTTATGCCATTAATGCAAGTTTGTTTTTATGCTTCTTTCCACTCCATCCTCCCAGGTTCTCAGGTTTTTTTTACAGGCTGGTGATCTTCTATCCTGAAATCCTCTAGCTTCAAAGAGAATTGCCTCTTCCCCACGCATCCTCATGGGTTTAGAAGGGTCATAATTATTGTCCCATTTTTCTGAACTACAATCTAATAAGCCATGTTTGCTTTACACTCTTCCTTATCCTTTCCAACAGGCTTAAAAATATTTTTTATCAGTAACAGGCTGCAGTGCAGAGCAGTAATTTATTACTCTGTAATTTCAGCTATTAGTTAAGGTGCTAGCCTGGGACTTAGACTCATGGAATCTATGAATGAATCTAAGGCCAGAAGGGACAACTGTGATCATCTAGTCTGACCTCCTGTACAAAAGATAGGCCATAATACTTCCCAGAGCAGATCCTTTAGAAAAACAACTAATCTCTATTTAAGAATGGTCAGTGATGGAAAATCCACCATAACCTTTGGTAAATTGTTCCAATGGTTAATTACTCTCACCGTTAAAAATTTACACCTTATTTTCAGTCTGAAACTTGGGAGATACAGGTTCAGTTCCTTGCTCGGCCACTTTGTGACCACGTGCAAATCACTTAGTTTCTCTGTGCCTCGGTTCTCCATCTGTAAAAGTGGGATAATAGTACTGCTGTGCTCACAGGGGTGCTATGAGGATCGACACATTAAGGATTGTCAGGTGCTCAGATATTACGGTGATCAGGGCCATATGAGTTCCTGAGACAGAGCGATTTAGTCACAGGTACAAATTCTGATTGAAGGTAAGTAGGTTGTTTTAAATGTTGACAATTAAGAACACTGGATTTTCAAAGAGGAAATCAAAGATTAAAAACCTGCAGATTCCAGGAGGTAGAACTGAAGAGAGAGTCTTCTGTCAAGAGGGCTTACTCTAATTTTGCCAAAGCACATTGGTACCTGTGAGTATGGAATAGTTCCCAATTTGCTCAGCCAAGCAGAATAGCAAATATTGACATTTCTTTAAAAACACATTTTGCCGAATTACTTTCTGTATTCTCGCTAATTTCTTGTTCAAGAGTTCCACTATTCATTTAGCTCAAGCATAATATATATACCCATGGGCCACCTGTTTGTTGGTCATCCTAGTCCTGCCCAATTCTTTCTATACCTCTCAGTACCTTGGACCTAGTAGCTGAACAGCAAGAGGCTCCCAGAGGCCCAAGATCTGCACGCCAAGCTGAGAGCCAATGGCGGGCCAATCTTTTGATGCAGTATTCTGCTTTTATAAGCTTCAGATAGTGAGGTGGCAAAGTTCAAACACTTCTGCTATGACTCCTCTGATACCTGAGGGATTTCAGCTGCACGCAAACTAAGGCAGCAAACTGACTTTGTATGGAAAGGATCCACTCAGCTGAATGATCACCAGTTGTAAAAATCTGCACACACACCCAGGACTATAAACTCATCTCACTTGCTTTCCTTTTGTTTGATTACTGTAAGTATTTGAATGATTACATGAATTCCGATCATCCCAGCCCTATAATACAGTGAAGTTCAATCAGTTTGACACACACACACACACACACACACACACAAAATAATAATTAAAAAAAAAAAAAAAAAAAAAATCAGAAGTGCAGGTTTACCCTGCCAGCTTGCTGGTTACAAGTGATGACTTTCTCGGTGGAAGATCTTGTGGTGTCGGGATATGGTCTCCTGTCACCAGGTTATTGTCTGGCCCGGTGGTTGGCAACTGCTTGTTCTTCATCTTTGCCTTGGCCATATTGTAGTCACCCGAGTCAAAATACTTTTGCTGAAAGAGGGACAGGATTTCAGGTTACTTTGGCAAAGTCTTAAGAAAATATACTGCCCCAAAACTTGTTGGAATATTGCCAACATACAAGACCTATCTAACCATGAATGTTTTCTTGATTTAAGAAGTAGCTTGGTCAATGTACACCATTGTGCCACTGAATTTGCAGACTCTTAGATCAGCCTAGCCGGCACGTAGAAGTATAACTATAGCTACCCCAGCAGAACACTGCTAGTATAGACAGTTATACTAGCAACAGAGGGCTTTTGCTGGTATAGTTCATTCAGTTTGGTGAGCAAAATAAACTATCCCAGCAAAAGTGCTTTTGTGCTGCTAGAACTGCATCTACAATTGGGTTTTTGCTGGCACAGCTGTGTCAAACAACAAACCCAAGCAAAATAACTCTCACAGCCCTATCAGGCAAAGCTGTGCTGGCAAGATTTATATAGCCCTGGCCTAAGAACAAACACTAAATCCTCACTTTAAAGAAGCAGTCACAGAAGACTGGAAGCCAGACAAGCAGGCTCCTTCCACACAAGGAAATCCACCTTCCCGTTTTACAAAGTATGTGTATAACACAACCAGTCACCCCCAACCAATTTTCGGCCTTTCTGTAACACTTATTTGAAAGGAGAACCATGATCATTTACTTCCTTTACCAAGGTGTACTGTAAACAAACAATTCACCAAGTACAACAGCAGCTGATAAAGCTTTATAACAGGGAATCTCAGGCCTGGTGTACGGGGGGGGGGGGGGGGGGGGGAGAGAAGGGGGGGAAGAGGAGGGGGAAATCAATCTAAGTTACGCAACTTCTGCTACATGAATAACGTAGCTGAAGTCGTCGTACTTAGATCTACTTACTGCGGTGTCTTCACTGCGGTAAGTTGATGGCTGACGCTCTCCCGTCGACTCTGCCGGCGCCTCTCGCCCTGGTGGAGTACCGGAGTCGACGGGCGAGCGCTCAGCGGTCGATTTATCACGTCTAAACTAGATGCGATAAATCGACCCCTGCTGGATCAATCGCTGCCCCTCGATCCAGCAGGTAATGTAGACAAGCCTTCAGTTGGGTTTACCGAGTTCCTTAAAGTGACTTTTAAAGCCCAAACACTTGACCTACTGCCACATCACTGTACCCCTAATGGGGAAAGAGTCCAGGACCCAATTTTCATTTACCCCATTCTGGCAGCATAAAAGAGGCCTTAAAGTGGGTGTAAATGACATGTCTGCCAGAGCACCATACAGGGGCTTGGTGTAAGTGAGAAAGGCCTGATTTTGCTCTCCCACTGGGGGGAGTTAGGGCCTGATTCTCCTCTAAATATCGGATTTAAAAACAAAAACCCCTATTGCTTCCATGCCAAGACATTAAATAACCATTATGTTTGTGCTTGCTCTGCAGGTTGTTACCTAAAACAATATTACCAGAGTAACATCGACAGCAAGAGATAATGCTGGCACACAATGATGTTTTGGCAGGATGGAAGGCTATAAATAAAAGCTATAAAAGGAAAACAATGATGTTAATTCCCAGGAAGCAAACAGAGGCAGTGGGCAGAATCCCTGTGGTTCTAAATGGGAAAAACAGCAAAACTGTTGCATTTTCCCCAACTTTTCAGGGGATTGGGAAACAATCTGAAGGGGATAAGAGGCTCATATACTGTACCAGACTGCTTTACAATGGCTTTGTAAAATATTACAGCTATAAACAAGATGCCAGGCTTTGCTTTACTGAATTTCAGTGAGGGCTTTAACTAATTCCTCGGCCATAGGAGTCACGAGGCCTGATACACCATTGCCTTGAACCTTGGCCAGTCGTACACCAGCACAGAGTGGGTGTAAAATGCTGCCATTCTGGGCCGGTGGCATTTCTACACCCACTTTGCACAGGTCTAAGTGACTGCACAAGGTGCAGAGGAATGGAAAAATCAAGCCCACAGTTTCTAATTTTGCATCATTATTCTTTAAGGGTTCTACTTTGAACCCACATGTGAGATTTGGAACATCTGATCTGCCAGATCACCGGCTGGTGCAGGACCAGCTGCATAGCGTTAAGGTAGATCCCAGGGAGAGGCCCAGATGGCACAGGGAGATCAGTGCATTAGTTTCTAAGTATCAGAGTCCAATTCATGACGGGTCACAAGGTGGAGAACTGGGAAGCCACTAAACAATATTCACATAGCAAAACCCACCACACAAGAGACAGCCCAACACAAGAACAGCCTGGGATGATCTCAATCAGGAGCTTACGAAAGAGGGGAATGTGCCACACAGACATCTACTATGGTGACTTCAGTGGGCTTTAGATGGGGCCAATCCCAAAGAGCTTTAATCAGGTCCTACAGACCTGGCACAAGCTTGCATTATCAATAACATTCATAAGCACAAAGTCACTCAAGGTACAAGTAAACTCATATTCATCCTGGACAGCTACATCAAAATTAGGTTTGTTTCTACATTTGAATACTTTTCAAGTGGTCATGCCCGACTTATTTCATGCCCGATATATCCCCAGGCCAGCAACGGTAACGAATAGAAATGTATTAGATACAAATGGCATTACATGTTCAGCCACTGGTCCGGTTTGGTCAATAGATAGAAATATAAGCACCCTATGAACATACTGAATCCAAATCTCTCATTCAATACAGTCTTTACTAACAATGTCTAGACTACTTTAAGTGCTACTATCGATATCATATACACTTTTCTTTACACCATCTAGTGATGACAACGGTTCGCTTCCAAGACAAGGGTATTTGAGTAGGTAAGTACCCCTTTCTGCAGTCTTTTCATTAGGAAGTCTGACCCTCCTGGCTTCTGTCCTAAATTAGGATATTTGGCCTTTAGTTTTGCTTCTTCTGCTCTCTCAGGGATGACTGTTTCCTTCTCCTGTGTATCCTGAAAAACAAGAAACGGATTAAAGCTATTCAACCCTATGAAACAGGACACTTATTTTACCTTGGAAATCTAGTTATACAATGTTTGTCCTGTAACTACAAGCCTAATGTTTATCACTAATTGAGGTGTGGCCCCTTAAATGCTTAAACATACTTTGAGAATACTGTAAACTCAATTCTAAACCCATAGGGGGAGTGGCTTTCTCAGAAAGCCTGTGGGAAAGCCGACAGATAAATGGGTCAGGTGAGAGATACAGCCATAGATAAGGAGCCATTGGTAAGTTTAACCCAGGCAATGAGGTTCAGGCAGGCAGTCATCAGTTTCACATCAACTCCCATCAGTTAAGAGTGGCACCATCTGTAACTCTTCTAACCTTTCCACATTGCAGAAGCCAATTGGCTGAGCCAATATGGGCGGTGGCTAGAAATTCAACCAAGCTTTTATACTCAAGAGCAAGCAACATGCCAGAAACAGCTCACCGGGTGGGTCGCAGAGATCAAGTTCTGCTGCTTCAACATGGAGTAGTTGTTCACATGTATTCAACGCATCAACATTCCACAGTGCCATTTCCTAGCATTGCTTAAAGATAGTTGTTTTAAACAACCGAGCTCTTTGATCACTAAGCATCATTAAAAGGACAGGAGGCAAATCAATGTTTTTAGTGCATATTTCTTCATGAAGGGGAATTCCACAATGCTGAAGACAGCCCAGGAAGCCAGAAGGTCTCTGTATTCACAAAGCACAGATAGCATCAGATACCCTGAGCCACCCCACCCATGTGTGTACCTCAGCCCTATGCTGAAGAGAACAGTGCCAGAGCAAGATGGTATTTCACCATCCAAGACTTTGTCCTATGGACTGTGTTACACAGAAGGTCAGACTTGCAATCCTTTCTGGCCTTAAGATCTATGAATCTTTGGCCCCTCTGCAGAGATCCCCACCAGCCCCTCACGTGCGATGGTTTTTGCAACATGGACACCTGCCTACTAAGAACGGGACTGAGACTTCGCGACTTGTGTGGTACAAACCAAACAATGCTGACTCGAGTCAGTTTCAACCAAGGCCAAATTCAAACTGGCAACTCAATCGTCTATGCCATCCAGCACCACAGACGCAGCAAGCCCGGCTCCAGCGGCAGAAGAGCCCATAAGATCATCTCTCTGGTTGATCAAGAAGTGGCATTGACTTGTTCTGTGGCAAGTTCCTTCTCAAGCCCCTGGGCCCAAAGGCTCATGGCCTAAGTACAGAGTAGATTAGGCAAGGTAAAAACAGGGTTGAGATTTCCCATGTCTTTGCTGGAATCAAAGACTAAAAAACTTTGCAGAGGGGGGAAAAAAACAAAACAAACCAACATTTATCTTCAGCTTGGCATGCAGGTGTCAATACGGTCACGCAGAGAGTTGCTAGAGCAAGCTCACAGAGATGTAAGAAACAGGATTCTGGTCAATGTCAGTGACAGGACATCACACTAGAGGGACCATGAGTTTGATCCCGCCTAGCTACTCCTGTGTTCCAAGTAAACTGAATCCCTCTTGCTAAAAGGGCGGGACACAATCCATCCAACTAGATAATCTACATTTGATTTTAGTAAAGAGAACAGGCAAAGTTCTGCCGTAATGGTTCGGATTGGGCATGTTATGGTTGGGTTCAAGACACCTTTGCTCAGAAATATACAGATGGAACTCTGCTGAAACAGACGTGAAACTTTCGAATTGGAAAAATTAACAAAAAAAGATAGAAATCAGTATCCTAACCTGGAAAATTAGTTGAGACCTGTAAATATCTGATAATGTGGACTGGTTTTTAAGTGGCAGCTTCAGAACTTTTGTAAAGAAGTTGCTGTACAAGAGCAGAAATTGGTGATGGCTTCAAAAATGATCCCATCTGCAACTAAATATTTGTCTCTGCCCAGTGGTAGAGGTGGTTTGAGGGCTGCCTGGGATGTATTACTCACTTCCACCCCTCCAATCATGTGAGGAAAGAGGAATAGAAGGATTGTCACACTTCTGTCCTCCAAGAGAGTGCTTATCCCAGCCTTATTCTTTAAGCGGAGTTTGCTTAAGTAAAGAGCGTGGATGTCAGCGGAACCAGAGTGACTATATTTCTCAGTTATTTCAGAATTTTTAAATACAGCTTTGAGAACAGACTCAATGGTATAAAAGTCCTGAGACTATGAATTACCAAATACAGTCAATTCCATTTCCTAGGGCTGTACGGCTTATTACACTCGAGGGTCAATAGTAGGTGACCAGAAATAGAATGGCACAGTCTGTCTTAAGAAATCTTGCTGCTCTGTTATTCTTGATAAGTCATCTGTTGGAAGGCATTTCAGTGGGCATGAAGTTTTTCAAAGATTTAGAACAGAGGCCACTGGCCTGTTTAAGATCTGGATTTAGATGGTTTTTCCTCTACAGAGAGCGGCCTAATGGGCTGGGTCAGCTGTCAGCCCTCTCTGCCTGCAGCATTCACTAGGCCGTTCTGGAAACCTCCATTCCTGCTAGTCACTATTGCCACCAATTCCAGACAAGATCTTGCACAGTGGGAACTCAGTTCAATTTAGATGGCCTGTGCAGCATATCTGGGATCCTCAGATTTGCTTTGTTGCTGGCCTTCACCAGCCTGTGACATTTGGTCCATTACCAGGTAAAACACTGGAAGGAGAGGCAAAATATTTCGAGAAGCCACTGCAAATTAACAGATTAGCCAACAAAGTGAAGGCAGGCGTGCCCACATCTCAAAATCCACATCATCATAATTGTTCATTGTTCACTGTCTCAGACGGATTGAGCCATAGACAGACACTGAAATCTCTCAGTCTTGGATCTGGTCCTTCCAGGTAAGGAAGGACGTACAGGAGGAAGTTAGTAGTGCTGGTACCACCAATGGTGAATGTGTATTTTGGCAGTTAGAGTCCATGCTGGGTCGAGGGGGAGGTAGAGTGGTCCTCGTGTCTGATAGTTGACTAGTGGGTTGGAGATGGTGGGTAGAAACGATGTTTCCTACCTGTGTACATATCTTATTCTCCAATCTGTTGAGCATAGTGGGGTAACTGGGATGGAGAGGCTTGGAAGCTAGGAGCGAAGATGTGTGCCTGGCGCAGGACAGACAGGTATACTGGAGGATGCTCTGTGGATGACAGGTGGTGGCTAGCGACTATACGTAGCCCAGCTGGAAACATACAAGTTGGTTATCTGGTCTATTAAAGGCAGTTGACAGCTGCTGAGAAGTTGGCTGTGGAACATTGGCCACAAGTGTCCTCTGAGATATTTTCTGCTATAGTATTTACTCCAATGGTGTTAGGGTTAATGGAGATTTATCGCTCTGGCTGTCTTAGTGAAGTTCTCTTTTCTAGGAAGAGGATACAGGTAGACAGATGCCACTCAACCAACAACTCAAAGAGACGCTGCCCCACGAAATAAAGGGATTCTTTACTGGCAGAGAACTAAAGAGAGAAGCACAAGTTCCAAAGTGGTGTTTGGTCTCTTAGCAGGAATTCTGGCTGTGTTACCCATAGCCTAGTAGTTCTTACCAGACACACTCAATCCCAACTCCTCCCCTCAATTATTTATTTCTAAGTCATATCTCCATACATGGCCATAAAGGCCATTTCCCTCCCATTACTCAGGCCCTTTCCTGTCATTTTGGGTACACTATCTTTAACTGCTGCTCAGGCAAATTACAGTCAATGGCTTTGTGCTTTATTCGGCTTATTGGAACAAGATCAGTGGCCAACACCACAGCTGGGAAATCAATACCAGTTAGCATTTTTTTTGATAGTAGGGTTACATGTGCAGCACTGCAAAGCACCTGAACTAAAGAGACAACAGCACCTTTTCAAATGCATGATGCCACCGGCCTATCAAGATAGATTAACGCACCAGGATTCACATAGGGCATGTTTATGTCTTGCCACTGTATCCAAACTGCCACAGAGCTGATCTTTATGTTTCATCACTGTTCAAACTTAACAGCGACACACGGCTGCCACTTTTCCCAGAGGACCTGTATCACTGAACACATGTGCCCAGATGGCCAGTAGGTTTTAGCTGCATGACTGTTATTCTAATAATACTGTAAGATCAGGAAAGCCTATTGTTCTGACAGATCCCTGTTGTACTGGTGTCACCATTAGTTTGGGCAATAACCGGTTTGGCTGAGAGCTGCCTAAGTGTTTGTATGAGAACACCTGGCCTGTGCTAATCCTGCTCCGGTTCTGAAGTTTGAGATGGCAGCGCCGTGTATAGAAACTCTGAGACAAAACAGGCTTCAAAGTGTTCTTGCAAACTGTTACCCAGAATGCTCTTCCACTTCCCAACTATTAGAGGGGGGTGAGAGCTCCGAGAAGGCATTTAGATGTGAGTGTTATGGGTGGTTAAAATGCTTTTGTGTAGGATTTATGTGCCAGAGTAGTAGAAAGTTTTTAACCTCCAGGCTGCACACTATATAGCTGTTTGTGATATCACAAGTAAAAGGGTCAAAGATTTCCTGCATCACAGGAACTCAAAACTTGTGGCAGTGATCTAGCAGCGGCCATTAGTAAGCAGTTGGACGGTATCATTGCTGGAGGAAAATGTCTAGCCAGGGGTCACAATCCATTTACTCAGTATAAAAACTTGTTCTGGACCCTTGCAGGCACAAATGCAGTTCTCTTTTGCAGAGCTTCCCAACTGGTCCTATAGGGCCCAATCCACAGTCTCCCAATGACTTCAATGGGATTTGGATTATGCTCACACACAAGCTTCAGAAACATATTTAGATTTTTTTTAAATTAAGTCTGATGGTGGAGTGGCGTTTAATATCCAGGGTCCCCTGTGTAAGTCATTAAGAGAAACCCGTGCCTTCGGAGGTCAGTAAGTCATATCCTCTGTTGTACCCATTTCACCATTTTAAGTTGAGGGACGCTTTAGGAGCAAGTATTTCCCTATGTTAAAAACCAAGAGTGAAAAGAGTTAATATTTAAAATGAAGGTTTCAGATTGGAAACACTTTCTCCCCAGTCCCAACATATATGATTTCTAGGACAGACGATGCCAAGGCATTTTGGAAGAGACTATTTAAGTCAGGTTTCTCCTTTTCCCTAAAGCTACCGTCTCCTCTCTTTGGTTACCATCCACTTAAAGAGAATCAAGAGAAAATAACAATTGGAAAGACAATGCATCTTTGCTAAGACAGTCTTTAAATAAAGTGGATAAGTCTGAGTAGCTGCTCCGCTCACGACACCGTGGGCAATGCTCTAAGAAAGTCGATGACTCACGGGAGCTGCACACCATGCTGCTAAGCTGCCCTAGACAAAAGGCAAAACAAGAATTTTTGTGCAGAAGGGTTATGTGGGATAATTTTATATTATTACTCACTACAGTTCAGTCCCGCAGCGTTAATACAAAACCTCCACTACAGCTTCGCCCCCCCAAAGTAATAATGCCACCTCTTCTCATCTACTGCAGCTTCATTTTCAGGCCGCCCCCTGAATTCTGCTTTAGCCTAAGGCACTTTATTACCCTCAAATAAATCAACAGCTTGTGCACAGAACTACAGACTTGTCTACAACAAAGTGATTGCTTTAGTGCAAGCCTGAACTGGTATTTTGAGAGAAACATCCCTCCCCCTTAATATTAAAGGGAAATTCCCCTACTTACTTTGAAGCAGCTGTTATTATATAATCCTAATTTACCTCCCCTTCACGCAAACCCGATCTCACCTCTCATCAAAAATTATTTACGGAGAAGTCACGAAACTGAGGTGAACTGACGTTCTTTATACGGAAGCCACCAAACCCACTGCTTTTAAAGCAACTCCTGCGCTCTTAATTCTTCTTGTGGCTCTCACTGGGCTGGGCAGGCGGCTTTGTCCTACCATTGGGGTCTTAACAGGTGGGAGAGGGATACTTATTATAAGCCATTTCACATATATGTTTGCAGAGTTGGAGCTGTATTGGTCCCAGGATATGAGAGACACATGGGTAGGTGGGACAGTATTTTTCATTGGACCAGCTTCTATTGGTAGAAGATATAAGCTTTCGATCTACAGAGGGTTCTTCTTCAGATGACCTGGTGGGGCAGGTGCGCTGAAGAAGAGTTCTGCGTAGCTCAAAACCTTGTACCTTCCACCAACAGACGCTGGCTGGTCCAATAAAAGATATTTCCTCATCCACCTGGTCTCTCTCCTTTCACATACGTGTACTCATGGTTTCATGGACAGCTGTAACCTTAGCCCTGGTCGACACTTAAAATGTAGATGGACCTAGCCACATCGCTCAGCGGGGTGAAAAATGTCCACCCGAGTGCGTGCCGTAGTTAAGCCAACCGGACCCCAGGTGAAGAATTCAAGCTCCCCAAGCTCCAACCAGCAGCGGAGCCACCCCATGCTGAAGTCCAAGTCCCAACCCAGCACCCCCAGATCCTCCCTCCACCATAATCCCCTGCCCCTAGTGGAACCACCCCCAAGCCTGGATTCAACCCCCACACCAGGACCCCCCCACCCCCAACATCACAGTCTCCCCCCACATCCTCCTCTGACCCACCCTGGACCATCCCACTGCCGCACCCTGGCCCCAGAAGCTTCCACACTCCCCAGGATCCCATCACGACGCCCTGACCCCATCCTGTCCCGCCACAGAGGCCTCCACACCCCCAGTATCCCACAATCCACCAGCCCAACCCGTCCAGACTCACGCCGCACTGAAGCCCTATCTACCCCACGGCCAACAGCCCCCCGGAAGTACCACCCCCACCAGGCCTGTAGCCAATGACCAAACATCATTACGCGGAACGACGAGTAGGGCAGCCAATCACAGCGCAGCCCGGCGCGAACGGGCAGTCCCAGTGGCCAATCGGAACCCAGCGCGATCCCGCCCAGACTCAGCCCCTCACCTGTTTCTCGTCGCCCGTCTGTTCGCACCGGCTGTCGGCGCTGAGCTTCTCCGACATGGTGGGACAGGGAAGGGAAGAGGGACGTGGCTGAGAGAAGCACCGGCGTTCTGCTTCCCACTCTCTCCCCGGCTCCTGTCACTTTCACTCTGTAAACAAAATGGCCGCCGCCGCCCCCCTAACGTTTCTGACTGGTAACTGACAAGCAGATCATCCAATAAAAAAGCTTCGGAGGCCAGGATGACATCATACCCAACCAATCATAGCTCACAGGAGGCGGGATGAGGGGGGCGGGATACGGAGACGAGACAGATGGGGCAAAGGGCCAATGGAGAGTGAGGCAGGAGCAGAACGGGCAGGGCAAAACTTGGGAATGACGAAAACTGAGCGGGACCAATAAGAGACGGAGAGGAGGCCGTGGGGCGGGGACCCAAAATAGGGGGCGGGGTGAGGCGGGTCTTGGCTGTAGCGGGGGCAATTTCATTGGCTGCCCTGAGCTCGGTGGCGCCAGGTCCCGCCCCTGACTTGAGCAATGGCCTTGGTGTGAGGGCGGGGACTAGCGTGAGCCGCGCCGGCCAGGCCTGGGGCCCCGCCCCCACATCGCTTCGGGACCCGCCCCCGAGATCCCACCACTGCCCCCCCCCGCCGGGACCCGCCGCCACATCGCCCCGGGACCCGCCCCCGGGATCCCACCACTGCCCCCCCCCGGGACCCGCCCCCACATCGCCCCGGGACCCGCCCCCGAGATCCCACCACTGCCCCCCCCCCGGGACCCGCCTCCACATCGTCCCGGGACCCGCCCCCCCACATCGCCCCGGGATCCGCCCCCGGGATCCCACCACTGCCCCCCCCCGGGACCCGCCTCCACATCGTCCCGGGACCCGCCCCCCCACATCGCCCCGGGATCCGCCCCCGGGATCCCACCACTGCCCCCCCCGGGACCCGCCCCCCCACATCGCCCCGGGACCCGCCCCCGGGATCCCACCACTGCCCCCCCAGGACTCCCCCCCACACACATCGCCCTAGGACCCGCCCCCGGGACCCCCCCCACATCGCCCTGGGACCCGCCCCCGGGATCCCACCACTGCCCCCGCGGGACCCGCCCCCACATCGCCCCGGGACCCGCCCCCGGGATCCCACCACTGCCCCCCCGGGACCCGCCCCCACATCGCCCCGGGACCCGCCCCCGGGATCCCACCACTGCCCCCCCGGGGACCCGCCCCCACATCGCCCCGGGACCCGCCCCCGGGATCCCACCACTACCACTGCCCCGCTGGAACCCGCCCCCCCACATCGCCCCGGGACCCGCCCCCGGGATGCCACCACTGCCCCCCCGGGACCCGCCCCCACATCGCCCCTGGACCCGCCCCCGAGATCCCAGCACTGCACCCCTGGGACCCGCCCCCCACATCGCCCCGGGACCCGCCCCCAGGATCCCACCACTGCCCCCCGGGACCCGCCCCCACATCGCCCCGGGACCCACCTCCGGATTTTGTGACTCAGCAGAATTGTTCACTGTGTTACCCCATGTAAAACTGTCTGTAGGTACTAGGGTTGCATGGGTACAACTAAGGACATAATTATCCCACAGAACCCTTATTACATACATTGGTGGAAGAAGGAAAGAAATCCATCTTGACAACAAGATTGGTTGAGTTCAGAAGAATGCGAGTTAAGTGAAATGACTTTTTTTCCTATCAAACCTGCTCAGTAGAAAATCACTGAGATGACAATATTTACATTGCAGAGTAGAACTAGGGAGGTGGTGGAGTCTCCTTCCTTGGAGGTTTTTAAGGCCCGGCTTGACAAAGCCCTGGCTGGGATGATTTAGCTGGGAATTGGTCCTGCTTTGAGCAGGGGGTTGGACTAGATGACCTCTTGAGGTCCCTTCCAACTCTGATATTCTATGATTCTATGATCCCCACCACTGCCCCCCCCGGGACCCGCCCCCCACATCACCCGGGACCGAACCCCGGGATCCCCTGGGACCCACCACTGCCCCTCCGGGACTCTCTGGGACCTCCCACATCACCCCGGGACCCCCCCACACATCATCCTGGGATCCACCATTGCCCCCCAGGACATGCTCCCCACATCCCCCAGGGACCCAGCCCCCAGGAACCTCTGGGACCCACCACTGCCCCCTCCGGGACCGACCCCCCACATCACCCTGGGACCCACCACCACCACCCCAGGATACACCCTCACATCAGCCTAGAACCCAGCCCCTCCATATCACCCTGGGACCTACTGGTGCCACCCCCCAGGAACCTCTGGGACCCGCCCCCCACATCACCCCAGGACCTGCCAGGACTCACCCCACACATCAGGACCTGCCTCTTCTCCCCTGGGACCTACCCTCCAGGACTCTCTGGGACCCACCCCCTCAGAACCGCCCAGTCCCCCATCACCTCAGGACCTCCACCCCCCCATCACTCTGAGTGTCATACAGTTTGTGTCTTCTGCGGTCAACGCTGAGTCCTCCTGTCCCTGGGAATTTGGGATGGGTCCAAACTTGGATGAAAATGATGTTTGCACAGTTAATGTGTAACCCTGTTAATGGCTGTTGTCAACATGGTTCTCATCCTAGTTTGAATATGGTTCTTTAATCCAGCCCCTCTTTATGCCCTTGGGGACAGCTAGAGTCTGAATTTAGGCCCCAAAATGTAGATTTTTGTTTAGATTAAGGGGGAATTTGCACAATATAATATAGCTAGAAATAGGCTCCTCCAGCTGCATTTAGGAACTGAATTTCGTGCAGATGTGGTTGCTCCATCTCAAAAAAGATAGATTGGAATTGGAAAAGGTTCAGAAAAGGGCAACAAAAATGATTAGGGGTATGGAACAGCTTCTGTACGAGGAGAGATTAATAAGATTGGGACTTTTCAATTTGGAAAAGAGACGACTAAGGGGGGATATGATAGAGGTCTATAAACTCATGACTGGTGTGGAGAAAGTAAATAAGGAAGTGTTATTTACTCTCTCTCATAACACAAGAACTAGGGGGTCACCAAATGAAATTAATAGGCAGCAGGTTTAAAACAAACAAAAGGAAGTATTTTTGCACGCAACACACAGTCGACCTGTGGAACTCCTTGCCAGAGGATGTTGCGAAGGCCAAGACTATAACAGGGTTCAAAAAAGAACTAGATAAATTCTTGGAGGATAGGTCCATCAATGGCTATTTGCCAGGATGGGCAGGGACGGTGTCCCTAGCCTCTGTTTGCCAGAAGCTGGGAATGGGCGACAAGTAATGACTCACTTGAAGATTACCTGTTCTGTTCATTCCCTCTGAAGTACCTGGTATTGGCCACTGTTGGAAGACAGGATACTGGGCTAGATGGACTTTTGGTCTGACCCAGTATGGCTGTTCTTATTTTCTTACAAATGTTCAGGGATGTTTGGATCCAGGTTCTTCAGCTAAAAGCAGGGATGAAATTGAAGGGAAAATGCTATGCTCCCAGGCTCCACCCTCAAACTAAGCCTGCCCATTTGAAGTGCCACAACGAGGTGCTACTCACAATAAATTGTGCAGCCCTTCCCAATATAGTTTTATTGTTTTATGCACTCTGCAGCACAGCGGGAGGAGTTGATCATCATCCATCAACTTTCCTGCATTCTTTGCACAGCAATGAAGTAGTTCACAGCATTGCCAGTGAAACAATCACCATTAGGTTTCAGAGTCAACAGTCTACTGAGATTAATTGAGACAAGTGACATCTCTCAGAGGGATTGTTTCAGGCTGGCTGCAGGGTCGGGTAGAAAGCACTGCGGTGGTTTACACTTGGTTCACAGTTTGATGATTCTGTTTGCGACTAGAAGCTTAATTTTGGTTTTTGAACAAAAACGGGTTTGTTGGAGAACAAGGTGATGAAAAAAGTAGGCCAAGCCAGCCCACTTCGATCCTCTTTGTCATCCTTGTAAGAAAAGTCAGTGAAAACAAATGTTTAAGAATCTTGCTCTGCAGGGTTACCCTCTCAACCACAGCCGCCTGGGGCTGACAAGAGGAGGGTTAAACGCAAAGCCTACGAGTGACAGGTTCATCTTTGTGCAGTGCCGAGCACAATGGGGCTCTGGTCCGCGAATGAGGCTCCAAATGCGCCTAGATCATTACTGAGAAAAGGAGACTAGCAGTGTGTTGGGGTTGCTATTTCCCCCCTAGAGATCAGGGCAGCTCCTCCGTGGGCCCCTTGGCTTTGGCTGTCTGGTAATCCTTTCCTGTATTTGGGCCAGGACCAGGGATGGGCGGGGAGGATTCAGGTGGCTTTATGCTGCTTTTGTGCTTCTCCTACTGTGAGGCGGTGCAGCCTTTGGGCTGTTCTAGCTTGCGCCCTGCTCCCCATGGACCCCGGAGAACAGGGCAGCGGGCCCCAGCCGTGCTCCCAATCCACCCTCTGTACTGAGGGCTGGGAGCAAGACCAATGCAGAGGCCTTATGCTAGCTGCACCCCAGCCAAGGCACCACCCAGGGAACACCTCCCCACCAGGCCCTTCACACCTAGCAACTACCATCCAAGAGGAAGGAAATCCCCCCCCACCCCCCTGCAGGGAAGCAGGACAAGAACCCCAGCTAGAGAACAAAGGTGTCCCTGTGAATACTCCCTGAGAGCCTGGAAGGGGCCCAGTACAAGGCTCCCACAGGCATCTAGTTGGGCTGGATTTGCTGCAGCGAGAGAGACCGGGAACGCTAATGCCGAAGGCCCAGTTTCAGTCTGAAGGCCACAGGCCTGTTGCGGTAGGTCCTGGGGGCCTGGCCCACTAATGGGGTCACTCTCAAGGGACTGGTTACACGCTGGGACATAGCCCGGACCTTGGGACTCCGGGACAAAGAGGTTTAAAACGCCTTTGGCGTCACGCCTGGGCATGAATTCGCATCCCTCCCGCAGCAGCATTCTCCGCTGTTTCAAATGCCCCGCGAGTAACATTCAAGCACTCCCTGTTGCTCCTTTTGACGTTTGCTACCCACCGGCCCCATTAGCAGAGCTGTGCTGAATGCAAACCAACCAAGAGCTCGCTTAGACACTCGGAGTTCTGCCTCTCTCTAGTGGCCTTGAGTGCGGAGTGTGACATTAAACAGCGGACGCAGGAGCGGCATGAACAAATCAAGCCAGGAAGACGTGTTTAACCATCCCGCTTATACCTGGCACTTGCATCTTCTTTTTAGTAGCGAGGTTCTTGTCTTTAACCAAGGCCGAGTTGTCCAAAGCACGAAGATCATTTAGCTTGTAAATACTTTGGGGGAAGGGACTGTCTTTTTGTTCGGCGTCGGCACAGGCCTAGCTGGCCCTGAGTGGGAATTCCAGGGTGTTACCGTAACACACGTAATATATAACTAGAGAAATCAGCTGGAAAACCCCGGTTAAGTCCCAGTTAGTCCTTCCTCTAGTCTCCCGGCCCTTGAACTTCCCCTGGTAATGTGGCTTCCCTAATTCCTCTTCTGCTGCTCGGAAATGCTGCTCCCTGAGGTTCAGCTTAAATTTCCCTTTGCTGAAGGACTCCAGGCATCTGAAGAAGTGGGTTTTTTACCCACGAAAGCTTATGCCCAAATAAATCCGTTCATCTTTAAGGTGCCACCGGACTCCTCATTGCCTTTGCTGAAGTGAAGCCACTCTCTGCAAGGCACTTGGCATGACGCACTAGGGCCACTAGATGCCACTCTTGACACATTTTGCAGAGACTTTTACAGGCTTGGCTACTGTGGGTTGCACTGCACCAGGGTCAGCAGCCTACATTTTCGCCAGGCATTCTGGGCAAGTGCAGCTACCCAAGTGGCAGACTCCCCAGTGCAGGAGATTGCTGACAGTGGAGGACAATGCTAGTTCTGCCGTGAACTTTAAATCCAGGCTTCTGGCCAGCCAAGCAGCAATAAGACCTCTCCCAGAAGACACATGTGCTCTCAAAGTCACCTCCAAGAACAGGGCTGGTGGGAAGATCCAAGCAGAAGGTCTTTGAACAGGGAAACAAGTCAAACTGACTCTTGGCTGGGTTTCTTTTTCAGCAGAAGCTTTATTGGGCCAGGCCAGGCTGATGGGAAGGGGATTAGCGTTCTCACCTTGCTATAAGCATGATGCTGCTTCACCCCACAAAGTGCTTCCCCATGGACTTGCCTGAGTGAGTTTCATTCATTCATTAGTGCCAATCCATGACTGACACCTCCATCCAATCTGTAGTTACTCAAGGCCTCTTTAGCAACCACAGAGCTGGGCAGAGTCGCTGATTTCAGGGGGAGAGGCAATCATACAGTTTTTCCGTTGGCCTTCAGCTCTCACACCACCTTCAAAGGGCCCACACGCTGCCATCTCCTCCTCCAGATCTCATCAGGAAATACCTGCTCACACAGCATGAAGAAAATCAGTGGAACTCCCTGCTGCAGGAGATCAGGACATTAGATATGGTGGCTGGGTTTGAAAAGGAGGTGAACAATTTTATGACCGACGCAGGCTACGCTGAGGGAATCGACTCTCACGTTCCAGGGCAAGAGCTGATTGCCATGAGGGTCCGGCAGGAATTTCTGCCTCCTGCTCAGAATGACGCAATAGGCCAGGTGCATTTGGGGAATCTTTTTAACCTTAATTCATCATTTGTGCTGGCTTTTATACCAGTGCAAAGTGGGTACAAAACTCCCGGTCACTTTGCAATGCTGTAATGAATGCACAAGGTATAGGGCAGCAGAAAATTCTGGTGCAGCTATCAAGCACCAGCATTAGGAGTGACGGGCGTGATCCTTCCTTCGTCTGTGTGCACGGGACCATGCTCCGATGCCTTTTAGAGGTAGCGGGCTTAGCTTAATGGACCGTCCCTCTAGTAGGTTCAAATTCTAGCTGAGTTAGCCTGTTGTGGTAGCTAAACGTGAATTCCACGCAGCAGGCGGGGTGAGGGTTTCTCAAAGAAAACTTTAAAAATCCAGGCTCTGCATGGTCCCCTAGCCCTTCTTCTCCAATCCATGGCCAAAATTCCACCCCCGCAAACCCCATTTTTATGCACAGGATGGTAGAGCTGTTGGAATATTTCACCAGAATTTCCAAATTCCTTATTTCAATTAAAAAAAAAAAAAAGCTGACACGTTTTCACAAATTCTCCCTCCACCTTCATTTTGCAACTGACTCTAGAGCTGGGTCAAGATTTGGACAGAAATTTGACCAAAAAAAAAAATGCCCCCAAAATTAATTTTCCCCCATTCTACCTGACTGCTTCACTTCACCCCAGACATGGCTGCATTTCTGTGGCACTGTACAGAAAGCAAAGCAGCTTGGGATTATAACAATAGGCCCTGAGCCTGCAAACACATACACGCTTTACTACTGTGAGCAGGCCTGTTGAACTCAACAGTATGTTAATAAGAAGACCTAGCTCTTATGTGGTGCTGTCTTCAGTAGATCTCAAAGCACTTTACAAAGGAGGTCAGTATCATTATCTCAATTGTACAGATGGGGAAACTGAGGCACAGAGCGGAGCAATGACTTGCCCAAGGTCAGCCAGCAGCTCAGTGAGCAAGCCAGGTATAGTCCTGAGTCCTAAAACAGGGCACTAGCTACTACGACACACTGCTTCCCTACAATAGAGTATCGTTAAAGAAGTACAGACATCCCTAGTGTGAATGCAGCCATATCGGTATAAAGAGGCTTTTTACTGGTATAGTGATTCCGGTATAAGCCGTACTGTTATAAGGCACTGTTATACTCATGGCACTGGGTCCACTCTTGCAACAAATAGTTTTACCGTAAATCAGACCCCTTAACTGATAGATTGTACAAAACGTGTGTCTAGAACAGGCCTTAGTGCACTGGTTCCCAAACTGGGGTTCATGAAATGTTACAGGGGAAAAATTCCCTAATGGGGGACAGAGCTGTCCCTAGTGACCCCGGGCAGCCCGGGACCAGCAGCCCAGAGCCCCTGGACTTCCAAGAGCTAAGCAGATCAAAGCAAGCATCTCTATCACACCAAGGAGATTTAAACTTCAAGACTCCTTATAAGAAATGGAAAGGGAGGTGGACATTTTTTGCTGTTTTTTAAATTAAATAAGCAGCTAGTATTGTTTTTAAAATATTATGAACAAGAAGTTTAAGCTTTGTTGTAACATGCGTTGTTTGCCTGGACTGTTCAAGACCTGAATGCTTGTGTAGGAGGAACTCTTTGAGTTGGCTTCTTAAATACCTTCCTGCTGTTTCACATCTGATACTCCTTGATGAAACATAGGAGCCTTGTCTTAGAACAGGCTTCTTCAAAGTGATACAAGCTACGCAAGTGAGATCTTGGAAGAGTGTGGCCATTTTCATAATGTAATAAAAATAATCATTAATAATAAATAGAAGAACAGGAGTACTTGTGGCACCTTAGAGACTAACAAATTTATTAGAGCATAAGCTTTCGTGGACTACAGCTTATGGACTACAGTCCACGAAAGCTTATGCTCTAATAAATTTGTTAGTCTCTAAGGTGCCACAAGTCCTCCTGTTCTTCTTTTTGCAGATACAGACTAACACGGCTGTTACTCTGAAACCTAATAATAAATAGTGTGTAATAAGCATGTCATAAAACAAATGGTATATTTCCAAGATCACTGCTTTTATAATTTATACTCAGGTAAAGGAGAAAATCCCTGGAAATATTCATTTTTAGGAGGGGGTTCGCGAGACTTGACATTTTAGAGAAAGGCATTCACAGGTCGTTAAAGTTTGGGAACCACTGCTCTAAGTGGAAAAGAGAATTCAGCCTAATTATGAACAGGGACGGCTTCAAATGCACTCAGGGGTCAAGGTATTTGTAAAATACACCCCAAAGGATGGACTCATGACCCCACTTGAAAGCAAATCAACCGAGCATGGAGCTTTTCAATAAAGGACATTTACTTTGTGGATAACATATCAACACAAACAGGTACAGGCTGAGGTATCCGAGAAAAAACTTTGGTATAAAATGTACATGTCTTTAAAATGTTTACAGGCAAAGAGACTTTGGTTAGTTAGCACAGTCAACAAAGAAGAAACGAAGAAGAAACATTCAAGTGAATATATAGCAATGCACTGCTTTTCACACATGGTCACAGCACGCTACCAACGGGAAAGGAAGGAAAGGGCTGGTCGAGTTTGGCGTCACGTATTATTTGTGAGAGGCTCCCGGTGGGGTCATTGCTTGGTTGGGTGTTTTGTGAATCGATGCTGGTCGGCCAAAAAGAGAAAAAGGAATTCAACGACAGAATTCAGATTTAGGTTTGGGGACGGTGGCGGTGTGTTGCAGTGGGATGACGCAGGGCCCCGTTCTGGACAGCGATCAAAAGGAACAGACGCCCCCCAGCAGCAGCGGCACGGATCCAGGAGGCTCCTTGGCAGGACGGCTATGCTCAGTCAGGGGGCTAGTCCCATTCCCACCCACCTTAAGGCCCCCCGTATGTTACCACTGTGGCACAAAGAGGCCTGCTTGTAACTGAGAATCAGACCCACCGTTCTGTACGAATCCGTGCCGCCGGCCACAGCCAGAACGTGGCATCGGGGGAAGGAAGGAAGGAAGGGGCGTCACAGCAGTTGTTTGCATTGTGCACAGATAGGAACGGATGCTCAGAGCTGCTACTATATTCTTCCCAATTCCCCACTGTGGAGAAGAGGCCAGGCTGGGCTGCAATGAATATAAAGGGGATTCTTGACGGAGGCTGCTGGACCCAGCCAGACCCCGTGGTTCGCTCTGGCTGGTTTCTGCCAGTTCTGCAGCAGAGATGTGCCAGGGGCTGGCTGACAGAGACACCTCTCAGAGCTGGACTGCAGTAGTGGGTGAGAATCTTACCAATGCCCGATTCACAAGAGGGCACAGAGAGCTTCCAAAGCCTTTCCCTTTTATCCCCATACTGCCACCAGCAGAGTCCTGCGAAGGGGAAACGATTCCCCTGACCAAGACCAAGAGGCAGGGCATCAAGGTAAAATCAGCAGGTCTCGGGATGATGGTATCTAACATCACAAGTTTAGGGATGTGTGTGTGTGTGTGTGTGTGTGTGTGTGTGTGTGTGTGAGTGTGAGAATTGTCCAGGTCTTTTCTTTGGCTCTTTGATGTTGCCAATTCCAGTGTGAAACTGGAGGTTAAAAGAGGTGCCCTTTAGCCTCCCAAGTGGCAGACAAGGCCGCTGCTTGAGAGACACCAGTACAGAGTGGGCGAGGTTCATGTCCTTAGAATCACCAGCATTTCCCAGCAACTGGGATTACGGGAGAGAGACTGGAATTTCCAGTGGAGTCTAAGGGAGTTAGGCACTCAGCTCGCACCGCCAGTCAATGAGATGCCCCAAAGCTCCTTTGAGAGTCCCAGCCAGCCAGTCAAAGGGCCAGAGGGAAATCGGGGTGCTAAAGAGAGCGGGAACCTGGACCCGAACAGCTCTGATCCTTGGGGATCCCCGTCTCGACCTTCCCGGCTTGTGGTGAAGTAGCTCGGGCAGAATAAGGCCCTGCCTGAAACTCAGTCAAAGTCCCTGAGCAGAACCGTTTCAAAGCGCTGGATTGTTTCCTGCTCCCAGGGGATTGTCTGTGTTGGCGGCCGGCTGCTGTCTCACCTGGTTCCACATGGAAGCACCCACAACGGGCTTGTGTAACCCAAGCCAACCGGAGCTCCCTGCCCCGCCCCAGAGGCCAGACCGTGCATAGAGTTTCAGCAGCCTGCTGGTCTCTCTGAGCCAATGGATCTGGGGCAAATCCTGGCCCCACGGAAGTCACTGGCAAAACTCCCATTGATTTCACCGCTCATTCTCTAATTCAGGCAGGGGCAGCTCGGGCTTTTAGATCCAGCAGTTCTGCATTCGCTCGTGACCCACCGAGGGACACCGGTAGGCTAGGAACGCTCCTGAGAAATCTCCCAAAGGGGCCTGGATTTCATTCGGCGGCAGGGCAGAGGGTTTGGGTCTGAGGGATGCTGATCCGGCCCCAGCCGTGTGAGGTGTGCTCCTTGCTCTTAAGGGAATGTTGAGAGACTGGCCCCAGGGGAGTCAGAGAAGCGACTGCAAGAACGTGTTGTGTTCTTGCTCAGCAGCTGTGCTCCCTGTGTGCATTCAAGCGCATAACTGCTGAGCCGAGGGGCAAAGGTATGTTTTTAATGCTCCCCATTGCCCTGCAGGCTGTGGGGGACGGAGCCAGGTTCTAGGCTGGCTCGGGCCTCATCAATAGTTATTTCCTAGGTTGCAGTTGCAAATCTCCCCCCCAGATCTAGGAACCAGAAGGAGCTAGCAAAGATCCTAGGTGCTCGTGCAGCCAAGGAAACGTGCGCTGGCTGGAATGACACCGAAGCATGCTGTGCAATGGAGACAGCGGAGCCGCCCAGAGCAGGGTTTTTAGCTGGCAGAGGTTTTGTTACCAGGGCTGATTCCCAATTCGAAGTGAACCCAGTTTGATTCTCAGAGCCCAGGAGGAGTTTGCAGCACTGACAGCTTGTGGGGAAACACCTTTGCCCCGAAGGACGTTTCTTGCTCAGTTAGAGGTGCGGGGAGGGGGAAACTAGCAGAAAAAATAATCTTTGGATCTTTTCGCAAAGCCTTGTAAACCAATCCTGTATTTATCATGGCTCCGATCCGGCCCCACCATCCTGCTTTTACAGAGAGTCACTCCTTAGCAGAACAGCACCGGTCTGTCCCACTGTTACAGGTGTCTCACTAAAGTGCATTATATTGGTAACATCCAGAGAGCAGGGGACCGTGGGGAATGTCACAGAGTCGTTGTCTCGGTTAGGACAGATGACGCATGTAGCTCACGTCACCAGCTCTGCAGGGAGGGAAGCAGCTCCTGGCCCACGCAGGGTGACAGTCCGACACCACAGAGTACTTCCAGAGACAAGCCATGCAAAAAAATATCTCTCTCTAAATATAGCTATCGACACACGCACGCAGGCCCACCTAGGTGCCCACACGGAGACTCCTTGCAAAATCTTTGGTATCTTTGGTGCAAGAGACAAAGTGAGGTAGAAATTTGCCGCGGTTTGACAAAACAATAGAGTCGCACGAGACATATGGGGACAAATTTGGGTGAGGAGCGGCTGGGCAGGCAGCAGGATACGGACACCTGGGCTGTCTCGCGGTGGGGACGGCGTTCAGACAGCCAAGGGGAGATGGAGCCAGCTAAGTCCCGGCCGGGTCTGATGTGTTCATGCAGAATCCGGGGCAGGGTTTTCTAGGTCAGATCCTTCCTTACGTGTAACTGACTCCAGGAGTTGGGGGTGGATTTCCCAGGGCCCTGGAGTAGCAGGTGGATGGGGCAGAGCCGGCTGGGGAAACGAGCATCGCTCCAAAGAAGCAGAGGCTCTGGCCTGTACTATTTATCCGAACGAGTGCGCCCCGCGTGGGGAGCGCTGAGGCCTTTCAGCCCATCCACGTGGTTATTGATTTGCGACTGTGGTCGTCCCAGCTTGGGATCAGCCCCGCTCCACAGGAACGGAAGCCTGGCAGCACCGCACGGGAGGGGTTAGTGGAGATCATTAAGGACAGGCTGCTTCTCGCTCACTCCTTTCCACCCAGAAGCTTCAACTGTTTGACAAACCGCTCGGATCTGAGCATCACGGGGCAACCGCAGGTGCGATTTTGAAACCAGTTCACTTACACTGGTGCACCTTCGCGTGTGGACGCTCTTGCCTGGCTTTAAGCCTGACCTACAGCGGGTTTAGTTTGGCCTGATGTGCCAGCTAAACCAGGTTGAACTGGATAGAATGTGTCCACACGGCCGGCGGCGGGGGTGTGTGTGTGTGTGTGTGTACACGAACACACAAGCCCTGAATTCCATCTGCATTGTGTAGAAGCAGGCAGCATGCCTGCCAAGCAAAGATCTCAGGTGCTGGGGTAGCCGAGGGAAATTGGCTCAGGTTGCAATCCCCTCCTGCAGCCATGCCACCCTGTGGAAAACGGGGTTCCCACCCATTGGAGGGACCCTGGCAGCTGATCGGCCACAGTGACACTGGCGCCAGCCCCGTCTTACAACAGCACAACGTGTCCGCCACCAACGTAGCGACGCTGGTGCAGGTGAAAGCCGCCCCCAGCCCCCGGGGAGTTTGGGGATGAACGTCAGCGGTGCCAGGATTTCAGTCCTGCCCCGGGCACGTGCTCTCGACTCCCAGCAAGGGGATCCCGTTCGCCTTAGACATGGTCTCAGGGCATCACCTTGCCCCGCCACCCGCATAGATACCACGGCGATGGGCACCTTACCAAGCCTTACTCGGACTCTTATTCTATTCGTTGCTGTATCCCGCTTCCCCTTGAGCGCCACCGATAGAAAACCAGACGCTCATGGCTGGAAACTTCCTGCCTAATCTAGCCCCAGCTGAGAGCCCGGGATGGCCACCTCCAATATTCTTATCCAATCTGCATTCTGGGGCCCAGGTGTGATGAGTTTGCTGGGCCCCAGCCCCATTCCCACCGGGGTCCCCAGCCCTTTTCATTGCCCACTTCGTGGGCCAGCCTGGCAGAGAGCCGAAAGATCGGGGCGGGGGGACACCACTGGAGACCAAACTCCCCTCTCCTTGCTCTGAGTGGATCCCACCAGGAAGCACCCGGCAGGGTGGTGTGGGGCCAGCTTCCCTGCCCATACTGTGGGCACAGCCTCCCCCTTAGCCAGGAAGCCGACGGGGAGCTCAGCTGTGCAGCCCGTTGGGACGCTGGTTGCTAAAAGCTCAGCTCTGATCCCCACCTTTCATCCGCCCTCCAAGCTGCCCGGGTCTCTCTGCCTTCGCTCCCCCTCTGCCCTCTGGGGAAGCTGCTCCCGGCTGAGCCAGAGCCCGGCTCAGTCCCTCTCATCCTCAGAGGAGGGAAAGGTCAGGGGCTGCTTCAAAGCCCTCCCCAGCCCTTTGAGTCGCCGCATCTCCAAATGCAGCCCCGGCAGACAGGGCCTGAGGTCTGGGGGCCGTGTGGGGTGCTGGGTGGGGGGGGTCAGTTCCATAGAGGGCAGCAAAATCCCGCTGCGCCGTGCCGAGCTGCTGCGTCCGGCGAAGGCTACGCTGGGTCCTGCCCGGCCTGGCTGCGGCTCAGCTCCCCCCCAGGGTGTCTGTCATGCACAGACAGGCGGGGGGCAAATTAAAAGAAAAAGCGTTGCCACCTCCCCGAAGCAGGGGAGCCGCTCCGGACCCCAGCGAGGCGCAGGGGGAATTTGGCTGGCGACTCCAGTGGGGGCAGGGTGGGGACGCTGGGAGGCGAACCAAGGAGGATTTTGAAAGCACCAGGCCTTAGCTATGAAGTCGAGCGCCAGACCTGAACCCTCCCAAGGCTCCCAGGGGGGTTGGAGCCGGTTTTCTGGTCTGTCCCAACTGCAGCGTGACGCTCCCTAGCTTAGGCCTCAGCCCAGCGGCTAGCAGGGCAGGGAGGAGGGGGTGTTGTTAGTGGCTCCCCCTCTTTGGAACCTCACTCCGGGCCCAGTCCTATAAGTGCCCCACAAACCCAGAGCCCCCCTTGACTTCCAGGGGTGCTACGGCCCCATTCCTTGGAGGCTCTGCGCCTGGGGAGCTTTCAGGATGGGTTTGGTTCATCTACATGCCCAGGCCTCTCCAACACACCAGTTCCCTCTAGGCCTGGCCCCTCCATCGCGCAGAGATTGCCCATGGCTCTTATGGGCCCAGAAAACCCCCCTGGGCCCACAACCCACAGAGGCATCCATGGAAGGGACACAAGACAGAAGACCCCCCTTGATTTTTCCAAGCATCCTGGTTGTGGGGAGGAGGGGTCAAGCCCCGCCCCGGCTGCAGTGCATAGCGAGCAGGAGACCCCCCACACACACACTGTTCTGATTCGGTCGTGCACCGTGAGTGCATCAGCACAGGAGTGTTTCACACTCACTTTGCACGGGTGGAAGTGACAGCAGAATCAGGACTTGTGATTTCAAAGCACCAAGGCTCAGATCCTCAAAGGCATTTAGGTGCCTAACTCCCCACAGCAAACCAATGGGAGTTGGGTGCCTATATGCCTCTGAGGATCTGGGCTTTAGATCATAGAGCTTAGCAAGCTGTCATCTGATGCTATTGGGCTGTCCACATGGGACAGGACCACAAGGGGGGCTGGGTACAGGGTGCTGGGTACAGAGCACCGGGCTGCCAGCCATCCCTCCCCCGCAGAAGGGACCGGTCATATTCCCAGAGATTTGCTGTTTAAACTGAAAGGCTCCCTGGGAAAACCTCCATATGCGCCCTGGGGAGAAGCCACCCGGGGAGCCGCATCACGAGGTGTGATTTGTAATCCAACATTCCCCCCGCCCAGCACTGAGAATCCCCACCTCCCACAGGTGTTAACAGGAGCTGCAGCTGTTCAGCTCCACGCACTGAGTCCAAGGCGCCATTTGTACAGTGCCTTGCACAGTGCCGAGCAGGAGGACAAGGCCGTCCTCTCTGAGCGTAGCAGCAAGTTGAATGCACTTTGCACCTGTGCAAACAGCAGCACAAGGTGCTGGGCATGGGGGAAATCAGGCTCACTCAGAAACAGGCTCATAGTCTGGACACTTAGGCCAGAAGAAGAAGCAGGTTTGTCTACACAGGAAAGTTAATCCAGATTAAGGTAGAGCATGAATTTAAAGCAGAATAGATATCCTGGAGTACCTTACCTGTAGATAAACCCTTAATTAAGTTGCCCAAGATCATTTTGATGGATTGATTTTACTGCCAGTCAGTGACACAGGGGGAACCAGGCTGGGGGAATGTCCCATTCGCCTTGGGACTTCTGACCCTGAAACCAATCATATCCCGGAGGCAGGCTCTCCAGAGCACCTTTCCTCTCAACACTTGACAGACACTGGCTCATTCAGCGTCCCAGCACCCCAGTGAGATAGGGCAATTGTAAGGGCTCTGACAGGTGGGGAAACTGAGGCACGGGACCGCTGTGCCCCAAGGTCACACACCAAGTCAGTGGCAGAGTCAGGAACAGAACCCAGGGCTCCTGATTCATCAGTTTATGGTGACATTGCTAGAAATCTTGTAAGAGCCATGTGTAGAACCCAGGAGTCCTGGCTCCCAGTCAACTAATCTATCAATTAGATTGCATTTCCCCTCCAAGAGCCAAGAACAGAACCCAGGAGTCCTGATTCTAGGCTATTGTTCTAACCGCTAGACATCACTCCCCTCTCAGAGCCAAGAACCAAATCCAGGAGTCCTGGCTCCCAGCCATAGCTCTCCCCACTTCCCCACACCACCGCTCCCCTCTCAGGGGCACAAATAGGACCCAGGAGTCCTGGCTCTGCGTCTCACCTCTGGGCAGCACCGCCTTCCCCCAAAGGAAACAACCACGGGCTCCATCATCAAGGGGAAACAAATGCTTTTTAAAGAGCCACAACCTCCCCCAGGCGCCCGAATCTTCAGCCAGGTGCTTCCCCTGCCTCCCAGGCAGTTATTGGAATCAAGGGGGGGCCCAGCTCCCCAGCCAGTGCCAATCAGTCTGGCCCCATTTACCCCAGCTGAGGCGCTTGCCTGTGATTATTTAAACTCAGCTCCGCAGCTGGGGTAAATCAGCGTTGCTGCATTGGAGTCAGCGGGGCCAGATCCCCAGCTGGGGTAAATCAGCAAGGCCCCACTCAGTGCAAAGGAGCTGTTTCATGTTAGCTAAGGATCTGGGCCTGGTGGGTTCTGTTGAAACAGCTGAAAAAAAAAAAAAAACTCGGGCAGGGGAAGGGTAAAGAAACCACCAGAGAGGAGAAATTAAAAACAACCTCCCTCCCACCCCCCGACACCCCATCAAACCCCACCCAATCGACACCAGCCTGGCGCGGTGCCCCCTGTCCGGCGCCCTGGCTTCCCCTCAGGCTTTGGTGCAAGTGACGGCAGAGGAGGTGTGGGTGCCCGAGGCCGGGGGGCGCCCCTCTTCCAGCCACTTGTCCAGGCTGCGGCGCCGTGCGTTCATGAAGAAGTTACTGACGGTGGAGAGCTCCAGGCCCAGCTGCTGGGCGATGGTGACCTGCAGGTCCTTGGAAGGCCGCTGGTTCTCATGGAAGATGGCGTGAAGCGTGCGGCGCTGGATGTCCGTGAAGACCAGCCGGTGCCGCTTAGGGACGTGGTTTCTGTCGGCTTTGCTTTGCTCTTGCTCTTTCCTTTTGCAGGCTGCGGCAGAGGGAGAGAAGAGGAGACGCGGTCAGAGAGGCGGGGAGCGGCTGCCCAGAGGTGCTGGAGCTGGGCGTGCGGGTGGGTTTAGTGCCAGGGAACCAGCCCAGCCAATAACCCCAGAGACTGGAATCCTCCCGCTACCCCCAGCCCTGACGAGCTTCCCACACGCTGCTTGGAGCCCCCGGCCCCACTCCTGATCCTCAGCCCCAAGCTCAACTTGGGGGGACCTGCCCCACTGGATTAGCACAGGGGCTTCTCCAGCTGCTAAGAAACCCTGCAGCAAAGGGCTATCCTGCCCCACGGGAAGTTTCCTCCTGCCCCGCATGTGGAACTTGCCCTGAAGGAAGAGGGTGCCTGCCCTAGCAAGGGAGGCCTGATCCCCTGGCAGGGGACGGGAATTTCATCCAGCCCTGATCCAGGATTCTGTAACCACAAGACCAACCTTCAGGGCTCATAGGGACTGCCCGTTTGGATCCGAACCAAGGTCCAGGTAGCTGCTGTCCTACCTCCCACAGGGGCCAGTACCAACTGCTTCAGAAGAAGAGGTCAGAACCTGGCAGTGGCAGATGGGGGAATATAGGGGATATAAGGAGACTCACCCCCGGCGTTAGGTCATGTCCCAGTCTCCTTCCTCCCTCCTCCAGGGACGAGTCTCCTTTGCCCTGCCCCTTGTGCCGTCATTTACACCAGTGCAAACTTCTATCACACAAGTCCCCAACTGGGCTCAGGTCCCCGGGGTGCCGGGTGCCACACGGACACCCAGCGAGAACCAGGCCCTGCCCCAGCAACCCACACCCTACGAGTTTCCCCTAATTGTCAGCTCAGCTGCAGAGAGTGAACGTGAGCTCAGGAGATGTCAGGATGACCCAGAACAACCACCGCGGGTGGGCCGGGGGCAGAAGTGAGACAGACAGAGATTGAATTTGTCCCAACAAACAGGTCTCCTGATATAACGCAAGGGCTGAGTTCAGATCACGCCTGTTGAGCCAGAGCTGTGTGAGACTGGACCAGAACCGGCGTGAGACATTAGGCCTAACTGGTGGACAAAATAACCCCGGAGACTGGAATCCTGAGGGGAGTTGTTCTAACGTGGGGCCTCGCAGGCCTACCCCAGTTAGGAGCTCAGCTGCTGAAAAGCAGGTAAAATGAACACACCGGGGGGCAGAGCGTTGAAGCTTGCCCGCCCACCGCCCGTGCTCTGTGGATGGACGGAGGCCTTGTGGCTTCGGAGATGCCAACGCGGTATCCTTCACCAGGGCTGAGATCACTCCATGCTAAAGAAAATTAGAGACGCCCCAGTTAGAGCTCTCGGTTCCCTGGAGTAGGCCAGCCTTGCCCGTCTATCCATCTGCGCCAGTCTGGTGCGTCTTTTGCTCTTGACACAACCTACGCCGATACCACACGGACACAGCTGGACCCTAAGTAATCACATTGACTTGTGCCAGTCCTAGCTACCAAGGCTGCTACTCCGGCTAGCTTCTAAAACACAGAACCCGGTGAGCGCCGCCAGAGGGCCTGCCGACCATTTAAAGGGCTACCACCCTCTCCCGCCACACACCACGTAACCGCAGCCTGACGCAGGTTGTAGCAGCCTCCCCGCCCGCTCCGGGTGAGTAACCACCGCCCGGCTTCAGGTAGGGTGTCAATAACCGTTCACAGCTAAGGAAACCAATAATGCACGAGAACCGCCACTTCATTTCGCTAGAGCCTCGTCCAACCGCCCGCCCGCCATTAATATTGCATCAGGCACTTCAGGAGGCGCGTTTGGGATGATGGATGGGCTGGGCCAAGGGAGCCCAGTGATGGAGCAAGAGGCCGGCATGGGCGGGGGGGGGAAGGGGGAGGCTGAGATGTTAAATGCTGCTATATTCAGCCACAGATCCTCGGTCCAGTGCTTCATGGGCTCCTGGATCGATAGGGCCCAGCTAATCATAGAAGATCAGGATTGGACGGGACCTCAGGAGGTCGTCTAGTCCAACCCCCTGCTCAAAGCAGGACCAATCCCCAACTAAATCATCCCAGTCAGGGCTTTGTCAAGCCGGGCCTTAAAAATCTCTCAGGAAGGAGATTCCACCACCTCCCTAGGGAACCCATTCCAGTGCTTCACCACCCTCCTAGTGAAATAAAGACATGCTGCAACCCAGCGAGGCCAGCTAAGCACTGACGACTCCGTATCGTACAGCTGAGGCTAGGGGACGTCAGGCAAACGTCTGATTGACGCCGAGGGTCACCGGGCAGCTGTCCCTTTTATCTGCTACGCCTCTTCTTTACCCTAGTATCTGAGCGCCTCGTGATCATTAATGGCCGGATCCTTCCAACCCCTCTGTGAGGCAGGGCAGGGCGATCACCCGCATTGTGCAGATGGGGAAACCGAGGCACGGAGCGGCCAAGTGACTTGCCCAAATCTGTAGCAGAGCAGGGAATGGCACAGAGCAGGCCTGGGCCCTAACTACTGGACCAACCTGAAGGTCATTCAACCAACCCTGTTCCAAGGCTGGCTCTGGGAGCTGGGCTCAGCTGTCCTCGGACCTGGTTTAGCTGGGACTGAGAGCCCAGTGGCCAGACGTGCCAGAAGTCTGGGCCTCAGTCAGTCGCTAGAGGATAAAAAGGGGACTCTGTAGTTGCCAGCAGGAGAACTGCAGAGGGAGGCTGCAGCTGGGCTGAGAGCAGCTGGCGGGGGTGGCTATGAAGATGACAAAGGCCCGTTAGAGACGCAAATTTCTCTGCAGCTGACAGAATCACCTGACTCCAGGAGCTGGGACCTTACGCACTAAACGGCCCGGGAGCTGGCGACGCTGCCCCGCATGCCAAGCACACCCACCCAGAATGCACCTGCTGGTCTAGCCAGTGTAAGCGGGGCCGGCTGAAAGCCCCACCGATTTTCACCTGCTTCCGTTGGTCAGCTTTGACGTTTGTGGAGCTTCAAGGCCTCAGGATCTGGCTGTGGGTTAACGACTGGTGAGGATCCTAAATCCCCTGTTAGTGTGAAACAGCAGGAGAGTGCTGTTCATTGCAAACCTGGCCCCGGCAGCCGCTGGTGTTTGGTTCTGGGGGAGTTAGGGGGTGTCTTCAACACCGGGGTTCTGCCTGAGACAGCCAGCCCTCAACCAGAGCCCTGCACATGCCTCTGTCAGCCCTGGCAGTGTACCATGTGATGCAACACCCCCTGTCCGTCCGTCCCCTGTCCCCCCACCTCCTGCCCTGTGCACCCACCAGGCCAGCTGTACAGACATGCCTCTCCCCAAGTGGCACCGCTGTACAGCGATGATCTATGGCTCTGTCTTACGATTGTGAAACATGAGGGCCCTGCCTTCCCCTCCTCCAGTTCCTTCCGTGCCCCCCGCCCCCAACCAGCCCCCACCCCACCCCCGCTCCCCGCCTGGCTCCTCATCTGGGGCTGCACGCTGATAGAAAATATTGATCAGATCCAAGCAGCGCGTCTGCAAACAACAGCCTATTTCGCGTTAACCCTTGCCGGGCCGGGCTTCAAGCGGCCACGGATGGCATTTGCAGGGGTGGTGGTGGTGGGGGGGTCGGGGTTTGCTCAGCAGCCCTGGGGGAGGTTTGAAAGGAGCATAGTCTCCGTCAGCAGGGGACTGGAGACCTAGGTACGCTGGTTCAGATTAAGCCCCTGCTCTGTCGGTTAGAACCCAAATCTCCCACTGAGATTGCAGCGGGTTCCAGAGTTAAGCAGAATGGGGCAGTTCCCACGGCTCACGCCTCCTGGAGCTCTTGTTTCAGGCTGGCTGCAAACTCTGGCAGGCATCAGTCCCATTTCCAAGCTTTTCTTCCTTCCTGCTCCCTTCAAGCGATGGCAGGCGCTGGGGCCCATCACCCCTCTGCCTTAACCCAGCCCCGAGGGGCTGATTCGAGCCAAAGCAGCTGTTCTAGCGCACGGGGCAGCCACGACCCTGTCACCATCCCACAAAGTCAAAGAGGCCCCGAATAGATCGATAGCTATTTTGTGTGTGTGTGGCGGGGGGAGGGGGATGTCTCCTGTCTTAGTACATAAAGACCCCACCCAAGACACGGTCTGACACAAGATGGGTGTCAGCCACAGAAATTCAGATGCAGGCTTTGAACCCCCTCAAACTTTGACGGGGAGGAGTTTGGATCCAGGATGGGCAGGGGGTGATCCTGGTGACAACCCCTAGTTCTAATGAGTAACAACGGGACGATAGGACTTGTCTGCCTGGTCTGGATCGGTCTCCTCCTAGACAAGCGACCCAGCCTTCCTGCAGCGACCAGCCTCACCGGCTTCAAAGAAAGAGAATGCCCAGGGGACAAGATTTTGTTTTCAGGACATCTTCCATCAGAAGATCTCAAAGCCCTTTGCAAAGACACTCCCTCCCCCCCGCCTTTTGTGTCTTGCTCTTGTTAAGAGCTGATCACAACCCCAGTCTCACTCCCCCCGTTGCTTGCTCCCCCTCTCCCACCAGTATATTCCCCACCTGCTCTCATAACAGCTCTGCTGGCAATGTCACAATGTGCCCATAGCAGGAAATTCACAAGACGGCTGGATTGGCAGAAAATTAAAGGCCTGATTTTTCCCAGGCATTGGGCATCTGCAACTCCCCCTGGGTTTGGCAGGAGCTAGGGGGAGACTCCCCTGAACGAGTCACATCTTCTTTCTGTGCCTCAGTTCCCCAGCTGCTAAAATGAGTATAATAACCCTTCACTTGTCTGTCTAGACTTCAGGGCAGGGACGGGGCTGGGCACCGCCTGGCATGACAGGTCCCTGATCTCAGTCACTGTGTGTCTGGGCAGCGCCCGGCACGTCAGGGCCCCAATCTCAGTTACTCTGTGTCTGGGCAGTGCCCAGCACGTCAGGACCCTGATCTCAGTTACTCTGTGTCTGGGCAGCGCCCGACGTGACGGGGCCCCGATCTCGGTTACTCTGTGTCTGGGCAGCGGCCAGCGTGACGGGGCCCCGATCTCAGTCAGGGCTTTGAGCTCCCCTCCAGTTTCCTTAAAAAAAAAAAAAATTATATATATATATATATATATAGAGAGAGAGAGAGAGATATACCTATCTCATAGAAGTGGAAGGGACCCTGAAATGTCATCAAGTCCAGCCCCCTACCTCTACTAGCGGGACCAAGTACTGATTTTTTCGCCCCAGATCCCTAGAGTGGCCCCCTCAAGGATTGAACTCACAGCCCTGGGTTTAGCTGGCCAATGCTCAAACCACTGAGCTATTCCTCCCCACATTTCATGGCTCACTGACTTCCCCATTTCACGGGTGTGACCGAGAGGGGGCTTTTGGCCCTAAGATTCCAGGCTGGGATCAAGATGCCTAAATGCTTTAGGTGCCCAAATCCTATTGGGTCAGCTCCAGGCACCCTACCGCTGCAATTGGCCTAAAGGACCAGAGCAGCCTGTTCTCTTGGTGCCCCACGTGCCAGAGAGGGGTGGGGGTCCGGCACGTCGTCCCTGCTCTAGTCCTTGTACCCAGGCACCAGGACAGAGGTGCCGGGAGTGGAGCAGGTGACATAAGGGTTAGGACCTGTCGACGGCCCAGACAAACGCAGGCAGTGAGGGAGCGTGGCCGTGAATCACGCTGCCGAGTTAAATCGCCCAGCAGGGGTTGCCATGGCAATGGGGAAGGCCAGGCAGATTGGTAGGATCCTCTCCGGACACAGGGGCCTGGGGGTCATCGGCCCCCACCCACTGGGAAGGGCAAGGGGCTGGGAGAGTCAATGCCCAAGGAAAAGATGAAACCTTTCTCCTTCACGCCTGGGAAGGTTTACACCTGTGCTGGGGGCGGGGGGCACTCTGCTCCCCAGTCAGCATCCCACACACACACTTTGGGGCAGGGCAATGGACACCAGGTCCCAAACCTTCACCCCCAGGAGGGCCAATTCTGCTCTCTGGGGCAGCCCCCTGCACTCAGTGGGGGCTACAGGGGCCCGTGGCTAGATGGACCATGATCCTACCACGTTTTCTTTGCACCTGCTTCCGCCGTTCCCACACAACCTCCTGTCCTTTAAGGTCACTTCTCCTGCTCTCCCTGCCCACCCCCCCTGAAAACCCCATGGCCAATCCTTTCCCAACTGGAGTCAGCCCCCAAGCCTTAAAAGACCCATATCTGGGGGAGCTTCCCCAGCCCTGAAGAGGGACAAACATTGGGAATAGCCAACGGCTCCTTTAAGCATCTCCGCTAGGATAGGAAACCGTACCGAGCTAAAAACCAGCCCCTGGGCAGCGGGGAAGATATGGCTGAGTCCAAAGGGCCTGGTCTCTCTCAAAGAATCATAGAAGATTAAGGTTGGAAGAGACCTCAGGAGGTATCTAGTCCAACCCCCTGCTCAAAGCAGGACCAAATCATCCCAGCCAGGGCTTTGTCAAGCCAGGCCTTAAAAACCTCTAAGGATGGAGATTCCACTCCCCAGAGGAAGGCTGGCTGGCCCGACTCCGGCAATATGGCCTCCATCATGGCACCGTGGCTACCAGGCCGCCATGGCCAGGTTGGGTTTTAAGGCGGCAGAGGAAGAATCTCTGCTGACACGGTCTCTCAGCTGGGCCCGGTTCTTATTCACAGCTCCTTTCAGAGCAGAGTAAATACACCCACTCTCAGGCCACTCCCAGAGCCACCCTGCGCACGAGAAATGACTTCCAGGGACTTGCCTCCACAGAGAATTTTGCCCTCGCTTTGCATAGACGATAAACACAGGCTGGGGGAGGGAAAGGGGGGGATGCAAAAAGCGGGGGCTAATTTTGGCAAATCCAAAATCAATGCTTCCCTGGCAGAAAAGCCCCCCTGGGGAACCGGGCGCAGGGAATTGTGGGCTATTGACTACTAGCTTGTGACTGTCACTGACTGACTGACTGCAAGGAGGAGAGAGAGAAAAAAAAATCAATGGCTTCCCTTAAATAAAGCACCCCAGGGGGGGTTGGAAACCAGCCAGGAATTCGCTCCTCCTCCCTTCCCCCATGGCAGCCTGGATTGAGTCGGGGTCTCTGCAGCGTGAATGGAGTCTGGCATCTGACCTGCTGGCCAGTCTGTGTCCCTGCCATGTCCATCGGGTACCCAGCCTGGCCGAAACAACGGACCCAGCGATTGCACCATTACTTCGTGCTTTCCATGGGAAAGTCTCCGAGAGCCATGGAGTTTCCCTGCCCCGCACTGTGGGGTGTTAGGAGAGATGGGTAAACGGAGGGGAATGCTACTGCCAAGGGCCTGCAGAGACTCAGGGCCAGGAATCAAAACCCCAGTCATCCTGGATCCCAGGCCCAGACGCTAGATCATGCTCCCCTCAGGACCTGGAAACAGAAGACAGGAGTCCCCCAGCCCACGTCTCCTGTTCCAACCACTAGGCACTACGCCCCTCCCGGAGCAGAGACCAGAACCCAGATACCCTGCTCCCTTGCTTTAAGCGGGCACTGCGGATCGCCTGGCTGCAGGAGCCGCTCCCCGTTCAGCGGGAAGATTTGACTCATTGGCCCTGTCTGCATCCTCAGCGGACATGGAGTCTGTAAACCCCTCCCCCACTGAAACATAGCGCCCCCCCCACCCCCGCTCCAGGGATAGGAGAGTTAGCTGCCTCCAGAGCTGACATGGGCAAAGCCAGCGTTCCCAGAGCTCACTGACCTTCCATCAACAACCCCATGTGAGCAGGCCTCCTCAGGAGACCCTACAATAACAAATCAGCTGGATACAGGAGTCAAGGGGAGCTGATAAGTCCAGGTAGGGTGACCAGACAGCAAGTGTGAAAAATCGGGACAGGGGGTGGGGGTAATAGGAGCCTAGATAAGAAAAAGACCCAAAAATCGGGACTGTCCCTATAAAATCGGGACATCTGGTCACCCTAAGTCCAGGAGCTCTCCGTGGGGTTCTCTCTCTCTCCATCGGGCTCCCATCACAGCACCTCGCCATCTTTATCCTCCCCATCCCTGGGAGGTGGGGCAGGACTATCCTCCGCATTGTACGGATGGGGAACTAGGCACAGAGAGACTAACGCCCTGCTCCGCAGAGGTCTGGAGGCAGGTAACTCCCCATTGAAACCAATGAGAGTTAGGCATGTAAATACCTTTCAGGAGCTAGATCTAGGTGCGTCTACACTGCATTGTAAAGCTGGGCTCAGACCCTATCCATCGCCACGCAAATCAGTCTGATGTGTCAGCAAGCCCCGGGGACCCGGTCGGATCCTATGGCCCATCTTGGAAGGGTGTCTGAGCCCGAGTCCCTCGGAGACTCCGATCCAAGCCCTGTCATTTAGCAGTGCGGACGCAGCTCAAGCCGCAGACCCGAGCCGGAAGGTTTGCGCAGGGCAGTGTGTACGCTGCGAGACGCGGGTCCAGCCACCGCAAACCCAGGTTTACGACGCAGCGAGTCCACAAGCCCGGGTCCCACAGATGCAGGTTCACAAGGCAGGGGAGACATCCCCCAGGGTACCCTCCCCCCCAAGCCTGGTTTCAGAACTCGAGCAGGAACGGCCACACAGCAAGTCTGTAGACCCAGGTGCTGAGACTTGTTGCCATGGTTTTTAGGGGATGGGTTTTTTTTTTTGCAGTGTAGACGCACGCTTAGGGTAGAGATCCGGCCCAGGGCTGCAGCCCGGGCTCTGGGACCCTCCCACCGCTCTGGGTCTGAGCCTGAACATCTGCACAACAATTAAATACCCCCTGCACCCGAGCCCAAGTCAGCTGGCCCGGGCCAGCCGCGGGTTTTTCACTGCAGCGCAGAGGTTCTCTCAGTGACTTGCCCGGGGTCAGGAAGTTTGTGGCAGAAGGAACGGAGCCTACCTGGGACATCTCCTAAGTCACAGGCTTGTGGCCTAAGCCCCAGCATCAGCCTTCCTCCCTCTCTCGTCTCTGTCTGCACCCAGCCAACATCCTGACTCGACCTGCCCATCAAACCTAGAGCAGCTCCCCTCTCGCTAATTACTCGGCTCCCTGACGTCGGGCTCGTGGCTCACCCAGCGGGAATTTGCGCAGATCCCTAAGATGACAAAGCAGCAGCAGCTGCCGCAGCATGGAGCATTTTTGCACTGGTACAGTGAAGCCCAGCCAATTCCCAGCGGTCTGACTTCATTCCCCCAAGTGTCGCCCCCAGCCCCTGAGCTTCTACCCCAGCCGTTGGGTCTAGGTTACAGCGCATCAACTAATTAAAGCCCAGGAGAGGAGTCAATTGCTCTGTCTCGTAGGAACATGAATGCTTCATTTCAATTTTGAACACTAGACTAGGGAGTGCGGATAGTGGTTAGACCAGGAGGGGACTGGGAGATGGGACACGTGGGGTCTAGTCCCAGCTCCAGGAAAGGGATGTGTTTATCATACCACAAATAGCAGCTCCTTTCCGGTACGACTCTCAAAGTGCCCCACCCACCCACAGGAGGGTCAGTATCTTTTGCCCCGTTCTGTGGATGGGGAAAGTGGAGTTCACAGAAAAGAAGCAACTGGCGCACGTGGGAACAAAACTCAAGATTCCCAGTCTCCTGTGTGGGTTTCCCATCTCTGCCGCGGACTTCCTGTGTCCCTTCAAGCAAATCCCCTCCCCTCTCTGTGCCTCAGTTTCCCCATCTGTAAAATGGGGGTGCTGACCCTCCCCTCCTGCAAATGACTTCATTAACTGATGCTAGGAAAGTGCTAGGAGACCCTGTGATCACAGGAGCTTGTAAGGCAAAGGATGACAGCTGTTAGACTCTTTGCTCTCTGGGTGGGTTTGATGGCGGCCCAGAAAAGCACAGATCCTAGTGCCAAATGATTCCTTCTGGCCGACCGTCGGGCAGAATTCAGATGCTCCTCCAGCCCCAAAGAGCTACAGCAGGGAATATTCCTGCGCTTCAAAATAACGCTGAGCGACCACTGGATTTTTGGTGCGGGGGCCAAACCAAAACCTTCCCCCCCCAAAATCCTATTAGTTCCTAACCGAAAACTATTTTTTCCATTGAATCAGAAAACTCAACTTTCATTGGACATTTTGAGTTGCCTTGAAACAAAGATTCCCACCCCCAATTTTTTATTTCAATTCAGCCGTACTTTGCCCCCTGCAGGGCATCATCATGGTGCTGGATGTTTTTGTCTCTGATAACGGGGCTGAGAACCAACAACTCGCTGCACACAAAGCAGCCATCAGAGGGCAACAGCTTTGGGTCACTGACGACCAGGCTGTGGAGCCCACACCTGGATCCCTGAAGGGGGTTCCACCAGGGCAGGGGTGAGACGCATGGGGAGGAGAGATGTGTGGGGCAGGGGAATTTTGGCCTGAGCTGCATCGGGTTCTGGTTTCCAGGTGGCAGCCGATCCAGAGATCGCTCCAAAGAGCGGGGCTGACGGACTGGGCCCAGTTCTGGTCTCTCCCTGGTTTTACACGAGCAAATCTCCATGGTTTCCAGTGGGCTTTGGCTCAGATCCTCAGTGGATCCACACCAGCATTATTAGCACAAGAATCGGGACCCCTGTCTCCATCCGCCAGGCTGCTCCCCTTCAAATCAGGGGCTTGGCTCTAACGGGAGCAGGGGCAACTCGGTTGTTTTCCAGCCGGTTCTGTTTAGCCTCCGTTGCAGCAGCTGCTGCTGCTCGCCCTCCCCGCTGCCGACCCCCAGCCTCGCTCTTCGATTCCTCTTCAGCAGCAAGGCCCCGTGTTTTGTCTGTGGCTCACGTACTGGAGCGGATTCTGCAACGGGGACGCGCTGCGCCTCACTGCGGCGGAGGTGGGGGGAAGCGGGGCTGGTTGGAATGGCCAGCCTGACTCCCCCGGGACCTGGATTTCTGCACTGAAACGCACAGGCCCGGAGGCTCTGGTGTGGAAGCCGGAGGAGTGGGTGTGGGGGGGTGTCTATGCCCTTCATGAGCTGTGCACCCCCTAATGCAACGCCCCCACAAAGCAGCCACCTCTCCCCATTTCCCAGCAAAGCTATAACAGCTTAGCATTCATACCACTACAACTTCATTACACTTACCCCTTGTACCAAAACATTGTTACTCACCAGAGTTAAGGGATAAGACACTAGACTGGGTCTATTCCTTGCCCTGCCATGGGCCGGTTTGAGTGACTTGGGGAGTGGGGCATTTACACTTTGTGCCTCAGTTTCCCTCCCCCCCCCACCTTTCATCTGTCTTGTCTAAGTTCTCTGGGGCAGAGACTGCCTCTCACTCTGTGTCCGCGCCCAATGGGGTCTCTAAGGCTCTAGTCCAATACGAGTAATAATGGCCCACTACAGAGCTATGGTCTCAAGTTGCAGTGGGGGAGGTTTAGGTTGGATATTAGGAAACACTATTTCACTAGGAGGGTGGTGAAGCACTGGAATGGGTTGCCTAGGGAGGTGGTGGAATCTCCTTCCTTAGAGGTTTTTAAGGCCCGGTTTGACAAAGCCCTGGCTGGGATGATTTAGTTGGGGATTGGTCCTGCTTTGAGCAGGGGATTGGACTAGATACCTCCTGAGGTTTCTTCCAACCCTAATCTTCTGTGAGTATCAGGATTCGACTACCCCCTGCAGCACAAAGTACAGTTTGTTAAGTAGCAGCCTCGGGTTTTTAACCGTGCGGGGTCTTCGGCCCGGGAAGCTACGCTTTGCGTGTGGATCCCTGCACACGCACCGAGCCCGGTTAACGTGAATGGGGTTCTGGGGCGGGGGTTCCTGCACAGACCGGCTTGTGGGACTGATGCCTCACCAGCGTATTTGTTACAGAGCTAGCCTGGTGTTTTCCCCTCGATACGTCGTATCAGGGGGATTGGTGCTCTCCTGGCCCCAAGCACGTTCTCCAGAACTAGGGCCCAGCCGTCCGAGCCCTGCGCCTTGTGAACTCCCTAGCGCCAGGCGGGGGCGAACGCCACCAAGTCAGGACAATCGCGCTTTGTGCCCGTGAAGATGGCCGGGTCAGAGAGACTCAGACCTAGAGGAGGAAATGCCGGTTGATTGAAAGGCTCCTGGGCCAATCCCAGAGTTTGCCCCCAGCTCTGGAAGTGGCCAAGAGGATATATTAAGGTCTGTAAAGCACAGTTAAGGTGAAAAACGGTACAGAACTGCTGTGGGAGGTAACTAGGACTCCTGGGTTCCATCCCTAACCTGCTGTCTTGCCCATAGCCTTACTCTGTGCCTCAGTTTCCCCACCTGTAAAACAGGACTAACGATACTCACCTTCCTGGGAGTGCCACGGATGAGACGTGCTACCCACTATTACACTTTGGTGCATTAAAAGTTTTTACTGATTATGAGTTGCCAGCACGTGGCTCCATTTGAAGTCTGGGCGGTATTTGTTTTCAGACGGCTAAGGCCATAAGCAAATCGAAATCCAACTCTTACTTATATGGCTATAGCCTTGGTCTGTATTGTTTATAGAGTCAGAGGCCAGATGGGACCCACGGATCATCCCCCTGGCTCCTGGATAGCCTGGGCCATGAACACTTCCCAGCTGCCCCCACATTCATCCCCATAACCAGGGATGGCAAACTACAGCCCAGCGGCTGCATCCGGCCCTTCAGATGTTTTAATCAGGCCTTTGAGCTCCTGCCAGGGAGTGGGGTCCAGGGCTTGCCCCGTTCCAGCACTCCAGCCGAGGAGTGGGGTCAGGGGCTTGCCCGGCGCCGCGCAGCTCCCACAGCTCCCATTGGCTGGCAACCATCCCGCCCTCCAAACCCCTTGGTCCCAGCCTCCTCCTGCACCCCAGAGCCCTCACCCCCACACCTGCACCCTAACCTCCTGCCCCAGCCCAGAGCCCCCTCCCGCACCCTGAACGCCTCATTTCTGGCCTCACCCCCAAGCCCAACCCCCAATTTCATGAGCATTCACGGCCCACCGTACAATTTCCATACCCAGGTGTGGCCCCCAGGGTGGAGAGTTGACTCAGCGAGCTAACCTAGGACATAGGGTCTGGACACACTTCAAGCTGGTGGCGTGATTCCCAGCTTGATACCGATGCTGGCTGCCATCGAGCCTGCATGATAAAAACAGAGCAGAGGGGCTAGGGGCCCTGAGTATTGCCTCCTATCTCAGGCAGGATCACACTGGGGCCGTGTCCAGCCAGGCTACTCTCCATTGTTAGTACGCTCCAGCTCAAAGGACAGACATAGCCAGAGATGTATTACGGTAGTGTCTACGGTCCCCAATCAAGACTGGGACCCATTTGCTACAGTGAGAGAGAGCGTCCCTACCCCAAAGCGCTTACAAGCTAAAGAGACAAGCCAAAGGGTGGGAGGGGAAACTGAGGCACAGAGGGGGCAGCAACTCGCCCAGGATCAGTGGCAGGATCCCTGACCTCCTGAACCCCCCGTTCAGCACCCTGGCCGGCTGGACCTCAGCCCCCATGTGCTAGGCGCTGCACACAGATAGGAACAAAAAGACAGTCCGGTCCCAAACCAGTCTGAGTTTCTGGAGGCTCAGGCTACGCAGGGTACTTGCCCCTTTGACAGCCTCGTCGCAACTGCATGTTGTTTGTAAATCCAAAGCACATTTATCTAAGGAAGCTGGAGATAAAAGGTCAAACCGCACATTAAGATCTAGTGTGGGCCGACTTTTTATTATGTATTTTTCAGGCAGAGAAGCGGCCTCTAAGTATTACCATATTTTTCCTAACAACCGCTGTCCTTCTAGGAGCCCTATTTCAGATCACCCTTAGTTTTGGAAAGGGGCTGCTTTAGGCTGAAACAGAGAAAGTCCCGCAAGTTCGTTTTTAAATTTAGCCTAGAAAGGTTTGATCCTGCACTCGTTAGAGTCAATGGCAAAACCCACATAGACTTTAATGGTGCAGAATTGGGCCCTTAAATTAATAAGATCTCAGCTGATGTCCAGTTGTAATTTTCCCACTGTTTCAGAAAAGCTATTAAATTTATAGGGAGTCAGTATCGCCCACCCCAAGCAATCAAACAACATGAGTTAACACCCTCTCCCCAAAAAAATCACGTGATTGGATCAAAAGGCGTGGCATTTTAACTAGAATAAATCCTGGGTTGTTTTTATTTGCCATCTCCTCTTGGAGCTTTTAAGCAGTAGTGTAGCTAGGGGGGAGCAGGGGGAGCACCTGCTCCCCCAATCCCAAAATTCCCCAAGTGGCGCCTTTTCCCCTCGTCCGTGATTTCGGCGGTGTGCCGCTCCATCTTTCGGTGGCATTTCGGTGCATGCACAGGGCCGCTGAAATGCCACTGAAGGACATGCGCCTTTTTTCTCCGCCGCTCCTCCTCGGCAGCAACCCTGGCTACGCCACTGCCTTTAAGAGTCACATTTGCAAACTTCTCTTAACAACTCCAAAGTTTAGAAATAATAACAACAAAATAATAACAAAAATGCAAGATTCTTACATCACCTGACTCCAGGAGCTGGGGCTTTAAGGAAACCCAACAGCATCGCAATAAAATTGCAAAGCGTTGGCAGCACAACAGGTCGATTCCTACAACCTTTGTCCCTGAAAGTAATCGCAGTAGACTCAGCAACGCTACTCTCAGGAGTCCGAGCGGCTGGATCTTGCGACAGCTAGTCACCATCGTAGTCAATAGCACAACGCTCACTGACTTCAGCGAGAGCAGGATTGGACCCTGTGTATCTGCCACGTAGCTGTAAAGGGGCTCACTTTTAAATCAATAGGAATAATCTAGCTATACTAAAGAGAGACGCATTTCAAGTGAAATCAATTTTTTTAAAAAACAAACAACCAACTTTCCCTGCCATCCCATAGTATGGTAACAGCTGATTGGACTAAAAGTGACGCGTGTAAGGCCGAGAATTTTGCAAAAGGGACTAGCGATTTTGGAAGCCCAACCCGAGACATCTTACAGAGGCCTGAGTTCCCACCTTCCGGAAACCAGGTCTCAAGACGGGCATCTGAAAACCAGGGCACCTGTTATTGACTATTTGTATTGTGATGGCCCCAGTCAGACCTCAGGAGCCCACGGGGCCGGGTGCTTGTGCCTAAAATCATTCATCATATTTTAAAAAGTCACGGGGACAGATTCGTAAAGGCACCTGAACATGCAGGTGGGACTTTTGAAATTCCCACTAGGCGCCAATCTGCATCTTTCGGCAGCTAGATGTATTTAAACCAGAGGTTCTCAAACTGTGATCCACGGATAGTTCCCTCTAAGGTGCGCACCTGGGCGGCCGCACACGAGAATGAAGGGCCACCCACCTAATTAGTGGAGCCGCGCAGACGTGGCTCCACTGATTAGGTGCCTGGACCCTGGAGAACGCACATGTAAAGTGAGGTGGTGGCCTTGGAGGGAACAGGGGGTAGGTGGGAGGGGGCAGTGGGGTGAGAAGAGGGAGTGGGGGAAATTTCGGACGTGCAGGGCTGCGGTGGCCAGAGAAAGAGGCGACTTTCCCCAGCTCCAAGGCTGTGGCTGCCAGGGAGATATGGCCCTGCTTGTGGTAGGGGAGAGATCCCCCTCCTTCCCAGCCTCAGCTCTGTGGCTGCTTGTGGTAGGGGAGAAACCCTCCTCCTTCCCAGCCCCAGCTCTGTGGCTGCTGTGGTGGGGGAGAGACCCCCCTCCTTCCCAGCCCCAGCTCGGGGGCTACTGTGGTGGGGGAGAAACCCCCCTCCTTCCCAGCCCCAGCTCTGTGGCTGCTGTGGTGGGGGAGAGACCCCCCTCCTTCCCAGCCCCAGCTCGGGGGCTACTGTGGTGGGGGAGAAACCCCCCTCCTTCCCAGCCCCAGCTCTGTGGCTGCTGTGGTGGGGGAGAAACCCCCCTCCTTCCCAGCCTCAGCTCTGTGGCTGCTTGTGGTAGGGGAGAAACCCCCCTACTTCCCAGCCCCAGCTCTGTGGCTGCTGTGGTGGGGGAGAGACCCCCCTCCTTCCCAGCCTCAGCTCTGTGGCTGCTTGTGGTAGGGGAGAAACCCCCCTCCTTCCCAGCCTCAGCTCTGTGGCTGCTGTGGTGGGGGAGAAACCCCCCTCCTTCCCAGCCCCAGCTCGGGGGCTGCCGCGGCAGGGGAGAGAGGGCACCTCCATTGCATTAGAAAGGTAAGACTACTGATATTAAAATAGGAGTTGTGTGCTTTTAATTGTAGAACAAAAAACATTCCATTATTATTCATTTTTTAAAATAGCGCTTTTATCCAAAGCGCTTTACAACAGTTAGCTAACGGTACAAACGACATTTGGAAAGATCATTAAATGGTCCGCCGAGACCCTCAGCAATTTTCAAGTGGTCCGCGAAAAAAAAAAAAAGTTTGAGAACCACTGATGTAAATAATCTCTCTCTCTTTTTCTGTATAAATATATGCCTGCTATTGATTTTATGTGGCAGGTGCTCTGATGTCACGGTGACGGGCAACACTAGAAAACCCTACGATAAGATAAATACACCCCCCCACGCCCCTAATTGACTTTCATCACAGACGCTCTGCATTTCCACTTCACTCAGCTTTGGATAGCAAAAGTAGTTTTACGAGCCAGTTTCATTTTCTGGCTCTCAGGCCCTGGCTCCACGCTGCTGTACTGACACCGCACTGGAAAGTTTATATTAAAAAGTGTGTGTGTGGGGGGGAACCAACCTGTTTTCCCATTAAGTTTTTGTTTGGTTTTAAAATTTCATAAAAACATTTCTATTCTGCCAAGGTGAAGTTCACCCTGTCTCAGGGGCGTGGCACAAAACCTGTGCTCCATTTTCATCCTGGGGCCTTAAAACGCTTTACGGACGTTGATCAGCCTTCACAACCCCTCCGTGTGAGTGATCATCTGGAGAGGAGGGGAAAGCAGAAGCCCAGAGAGGTGAAAGGACCCACCCCAGGGGGCCCCACATGCCAGGGAGAGGGACAGAACCCAGGAGTCCTGCCCCACTGTGTTACAGGGAGCAGCGCCTGCTGACAAGGGGAATGTGTCACTGTGTAATCGGTGCAATCGGATCTGTGCAAAGCTCCCGATTTACGTTGCACGACAATCCCTGTGCAAAACCCGATACCTCGGCACGGAGGGCCCCCTTTCACAAGTCAAGATTTCGCCATGAACCCCGGTGAGCCTGGCTTCTCTTGGCAAAAAGTCTTTCCCGCCTGGCCAAAATACTTGATGCTCAGTTCCCTCCCCTGCCCCATCGAACTGCAGCCTCCCCCAACCGGAGATTTGGAGTCTAGCCTCCTCCTGAAATAGGGATTGCCTCCATATCCCAATCCTGATCCCCCTGAATGCCTCCCTGCAGCTCGCTTCCCACCAGTAACGGCACGAGTGCTCCACGCGGGATTGATGGGCGCGAGTCCTCTGGTGGCACGTGAGCACAGCTGTTGGTGGGCAGCAGACAGAGGGATGCATGAGGGTGCAATCCTGCCAGGCCCCATGCCGGGCACCACTTCAAAGTCAACAGCAGAGGAAGGCGCCCAGGTCCTTTCTGTCTCCCACATGCTCTGGGCCAGCTCAGAGCCCAGAGCACAAGAGCTGATCTCATGGGTGGCTCTTACTCAGTGGAAGCAACAAGATTGGATTGGGGGCCGGTCCCGCTCTTTGTACAGCACCGGGCACCGTGGGGGCCTGGCCCATGACTACGGCTCCGAGGCGCTAGGGCATAACCAAAAATAATAACCTAACAAATCACCGGCATGCAGCCACCTCTGGGGTGGAAACAACCATCTAGCCTGCAGGATGTTGAACAGTGGTGGAGGGATCAACTGCACTCGCAGACATGAGGCCATAGCTAGGGAACGGGGGGCTGAAGGCAGCAACTGAAAAAGGATTTAAGGATCATAGGAGACAGACATGAGCTCCCAGTGTGATGCTGTGGCAAAAAGGGCTAATGTCGTGCTTGGACGTAAACACGGGGAAGTGGTGAGTAGGGATGGGATTCCCCTGCTATTGGAATACTGCAGCCAGTTCTGGCAACCACCGCTTATAAAGGACACTTCGAGAAGGGGCAGAGAAGAGACACAAAAATTATTTGAGGCCTGGAGAAAATGCCTTATGGGGAGAGACCCAGGGTAAGTCTACACTGCAAACCAAACCCCGCAACAGTGATTCTCAGAGCCCAGGGCAACTGATTCGGCTTGCGCTACGGGGCTAAAAATTGTAGTGTAGACATTCCTGCTCGGGGTCTGAAACTCCTGTCAATTTTAGTTGGTACTGACTTGGCTGGTGCTTTTTTATGTAGCCTGTTGTAAAACTAGGCAAATGAGTTGAGTACTCCCTGGGAGATCTCTGCTACCCCCAGAGGTACGTGCACCCCAGGTTGAGAACCACTGTCTAGTGGGAAAATGCAGCGTGAGAACCAAATGACCTGAAGCTGAAGCCAGACAAATCCAAGCTCAAAAAAGGCTCCCATTATTAACAGTGCGGGTGACTAACCATTGGACCGGACGGCCCAGGCAAGTGGTGCATTCTCCATCTCTTGATAGCTTCAGATCACGACTGGCTGCTTGCCTGGAAGAAACGCTAGAGCTCAGCTGTGCTCCGGGAGGTCAGACTGGATGATCTAACGGAAGCCTTCTGGCCTTAAAATCTGTGAGGGCAACTCCCCTTCTCTGGGTGGGTTTTCTCATCCATGCAGAACAGACCTGGGTTTCTCCGGGGCTCATCCAAAGGGTGACAGGCCACGTGGAGCTCAGTGTCTCTCTCCCAGAAGGATGGAGATGAGCCGACTCTACTGGGGTTCAAACTTGCAAGTCCAGGGAGCATAGGAATTGCAAACTAGAGGTTTACGGCCCCAAGCCAACCCCTCCAACCGACGGGGCGGGAAGCCAAACACTTCTCTTAGCTCAGCCAAACCAGCGTTGCTAACACAGGGCTGCAGCTAACTCCCTGGTGCCCACCAACTCTATCCTAGCGACGGTGGCTGCCTGCATGCAGACCAGGGTCGCCGTCCGCAGGCCAGATCACACAACACAAGGCCACAGGAACGCAGTCACAACCAACGGTACTGAGAGACATTCATCACCGCTGGGATAACCTGGGGGCTGGTGTGCAGAGGGGCCTTCTATACCCTTCTCTGCCCCCCACCCCGCTTGGACAGCTCCATTCCCAGCTGCCCACCCTTCCACAGCAGAGGGGACCCAATCGAAGACAGCCACTGCTGTCCAATGTTAAGCAGCCATGAGGCTGCTCCGACAGTTCCGGGGACACCGGCTTGCATGGTTCAGGAGTTGGAGCCGGACAACACAACCACCCCTGTGCCACGCTTTGGGCATCACAGGATCTGGCCCTCGGTCTTCACGGTGCTAACCTCGGGGTCTGGGCATTGTGACAAGAACCCCCCGCCAATGGCTTTCTTAGTCGATGCTAGAAATCAGAGGTGAGGAAAGGCCTAATGCAGCTAGTGCAGCCCCCGCCCCCCCCCCCCAGGGTCGGCTCCAGCATTTCTGCCACCCCAAGCAAAAAAAAAAAGCCGTGATCAGCGGCTGCAGTTCAGCGGCAGGTCCTTCGCTCCTAGAGGGAGTGAGGGACCTGCCGCCCCCGAATTGCGGCAGGTGCCGCCCCAAGCACCTGCTTGTTAAGCTGGTGCCTGGAGCCGGCCCTGCCCCCCGCCCCCCCGAGCTGTCCCCAGCCCAAGGAATAAACGTGCTTGTGGGGGATACCAGGGAGTGGAACCACACCCCAGAGAAGCCCTCTGCTTTCCCATGAGCCCTGGCAGGAATAAACGCGGTCAACGTCTCGCGCCGCGATCAAGGTAAAAGGAGAGGAGCCGGAGGACGGAAAACACAGTGGGCAATTGGAGAGAGAGGTGCCTTTGAAAATCACTAAACGCCGGATCTAAAGCTCACGGCAGCCACCGGGGGATTTGACGCTATAGCCCAGTCCCTGAGCTCACTGCTGTTTCCTGTTGCCAGGCCGGCTCCTTCTCCTGCTAAGAGATGTCAATAAAACTCGGGGGAGTCCTCGGGGGTCTAAATATCATTCCCACCAGCCACAAACACCCCCATTTTGTTTCCCCTTTCCCAATCGCCCCATCAGCCTCCCGACAGCATCATTAGCGGCGAACGAGCAAAGAGACGCTGTGATCGCAGGGCCCTGCTGTGTCATATGATGGGGCCAGGACCGTTGTCACATGGCACTTAATAGACATACGCACAACATCACCGCTAACTGGCTCACCGGGAGGAAACTCAGAGAGATCGGGACCAGGCCAAGAGCCTGAAACACGGCCAATGCCCCCGCCCACCTCCGCCCCCACCTTCGCTTTTCAAACGCACCAGCCCTTCGGAAGATGATGGGGGAGCCTCGCAAGCATGAAGGAGAAAGGAAAAACAAAAGAAGCAGAATCATTCCGAGCGGCCATGCAAATGCCTTGAACCACAGCGATGATATGAAGCGTCACCGGCCACCACGATTCTTCAAAACGAAGGATGAAAGTTAGGCTCCTAGCGCCATACGGAGGCCACTAAATAAGCAGCCTCGTTTTCGGAAGCGCTAAACACTCACCAGCTCCCAGTGGTAAGGGCTGGTGTCGGGGGGGAATCAGGCCAATTATTTAGGATCCTAAATAGGGATTTAGGAGCCTCCCTTTGGATAAGGGTCAAATCCTCAACCAGCCTCGATTCAGCAAAGTCCCTCCCTACAAAAGGGTATTAGTTTCATTGATTTTAATGGGACTTAAGCACACGCTTAACAATAATTGCGTGCTTAAGAGTCTCCTGCTTCAGGACTTAAGTCCTGCTCTTGACTACTGGGGGGAGAAGCCCCTATGCCAGGTTGTCACATCACTGCAGGGTTTCTTACACCTCCCTCTGAAGAAGCTGGTGCTGGCCCCAGTCGGGTACTAGGTTAGATGGACCTTGGGATTGATCCAGCCTGGCTTGCCTAATTGCCTGGCGTAAATCAGGATTGCGCCACTGAAGCCCATGGGAGTCACACTGGTTTAGACCAGCTGAAATGCCGGCCCGCGCTTTAGGAAAGCCTGGGGGGGGTTGGCCAATGAAAAAGGCCGTCCGCTCCCATCTGTTGCAAGGGGGCAGCACTGTCAATCCTCCATCTGTGGAGTTTCTCCCCTTCAGCTTCCTCACACTAACCCTACAATAACAACATCAGCACAGAAACATCGCTCTCGTCAGGGTTATTTGGACCCCATCCAAAGCTCACTGAAAGCAGTGGAGACTCCCAACAGCTTTGACTCAGGCTTCCACGCCACGGGATATGGCCCACAACCACTGAGAACGAGGTCTCCATCTTGACCGTGAGGCTGAGATGTTCAATTACACCATGGCAGCACGAGGCAGCCATAGGCTATGGGGTGAGGTGACGAAATGGCTTTACCAGCATAAAGGACAGAAGGCAGGCGGGGAAAAAAAGATGGAGCCTCTTGTGCGTATGTTGAAACCACCCCGAAACAATACAGGGGAATGCAGGAGAGAGAAGGCATCCGGAGATTCCTTTGCAACCCACTCACCCCCACCCCCCATAATGTGGGTGTGTACATCGCAAGTTCTAATCAATAGCTATGATTTGTATTACCAAGCAATAAAGGCTCGGGGTGTAATTATTCATGCCTTGCGGCTTCATTCGGGCCTTCCAGTTTGCAAAGAGATTAGCAGAGTCACAGAGCAGGTGACCTTTGCTCGCTCTCTGAAATCAAGAGGCAGCGCCATATATCCCTGTATTGTTCCAGGCTCAGTTCCGGATCATGCTCATAAAAAATATCTTACCTTCTAACCTTAAAGCTGCCATTCTCTGAAACTCAGGCTCCTGCAGCCAGCGCCACATCCTTTTGAAAGTCTCCCTCCCGGACTTGAGTTTGCTCCAGGGTTTAGGGTTCCTGAGGAGGTCTGACAAGGTGCCTTGAGACCGGCACAACACCCTCTCGGCAAAGATGGCCTGCGGGATGCTGTATCTCTTGAGCTCAGCGATGATCCGCTGGGCCACTTCTTTGGTGTTGATCTCCTCCAGCTGGCTGGAGAGGACGGTGGTTTGGGTGGAGATGGGCTGGTTGGGTCTGGAATTCATGTCCGGCCTGGCATGGCCATAGGGGTGCTGGCCCATGCTGTTGGGGGATCCCATGGTGGAGTTCTGGGAGGGGGAAAGCTCCCTGGAAAAGTGCTGGTCGATCCTGCCAAACATGGCAGGGTGGGCTTCGAAGTTATTGGCCGCCACCATCTTCTCGTTGCCCAAGTGTCCGGCAGAGTGGCCATAGCTATGCATGGGGGTCAGGTTAGGGCTGGGCAGGGACGACAGACTCTGCCCCATGCCAAGATCCTTGTGGTAAGGGCTGTAAAAGTTACCGCCGGAACCCAGGCCCCTTTCTTCCCTCATCAGGGTGAAGCTCCCAATCACGTTGCCCACCGGCAAGCACTGGTGGTGATGGTGCTGGTGGTGGAATTTCTCATGCAGCGGCTGCAGGGGGGTCAAGGTGGTGTAGCTGTTGGCAGCCCCAGTGGGCGAATCCCCACCAAAGCCAAGCCCCGGGTGCAAAGCGGTAGCCAGGTGGTGCTCGGCTCGGTGATACTCACTGCCGTCCAGCACCGAGGCCACCAGAGAAGGTCTGGAGAGAGCAGAATGTAAGGCTCTGCCTTGGCCGTGCATGAGCTCCTGCTCTTGGCTGGACATGTCCCCGGTGTTCTCCAAACCCAGCTGGACATTCATGGCTGCGGGCTAGCGCATCCTCTCTTTATCCACTGTGCAACTCATTAATCTTTCGTTTCTTGAGTGTAGGGAAGGGCTTGCCAGATTTCAAGGGGGTCTGAGGAAACCTCTCTGCCTTTATCAGTGGGGATGGGAGCAGGGGCAAAGCGGGAAGTCCCCTATGTATTCCACGACCGGATCTTGTCTCCCGTGGGAGAAATCTAACATCCACCAGTCTCGGTTGCAGCCCCAGGAAGACAAGGGCGCATCATTCCTCCCCAGCCCACCAACAAGCCCCCTTCAAACTGATCAGAAACTAGACACATTCTAACCCAATGCTGGATGGGTTTGGGGGAAGGGAGAGGAGGGAGGCTGGAGGATTCCCCCCACCCCCTCCCTTTAAACCCCAATCCAAGTGAGAAAGTTCATGAAGAACCTGGCTTACCTAGTGCCGCTGCTGTTTTTTCTAGGCATTTGTTGCGGGTGGGGGAGGAGAGGGATGTAAAAATATAAATAAAAACAACCAATAATAATAATAATAATGAAATGAAAATCAGCAGCAGGGGTTCAGATCCCCCCCCCCCTTCCTGGAGCTTTCAGCAGAGGGGCTCCTGTGTCTGAGAATTTGGAGAGGAGAGGTCTTCTCTTCCCTGATCAGTCAGCCCTTTTAGGATAGTCCAGATCTCCAGCAAAGTGCTTGCAAAGCGACAGCAGGCTCCAGCAATTAGCTACTGTCTGTGTTTTGGTGGGGGGGGAGGATTAGATCTCTCTCTCTCTCTCTCTCTCTCTCTCTCTCTCTGTTTTTAATAGGTGCAGCTCAAAACAGTCCCATCCTCTTTGTGTCTGCTACACACTCACACACACACACAGATCTCTCTCTCTCTCTCTCTCCAGAGAATACTGCCCTACTCCAGCCCACAGCTACTCTCATCGATTTCACTAGGAAACACTCCGCTTTCCTGCTTCTCACACGTCACCAAGCCTAAAATCTGACAGATGTGCAATCAGCTACCAACCTGACTTAACCCGATCGGGCCCGGCTCCGAATTCGGACGACAGAGCGAAAAGGGGCGTGTGGCGGCGGCGGGGAGGGGAGGGGGAATCTAGATTGTATTGACTTTGCAGTTTGTTGCATACTTTGTGGCTCAGGGTTAAAATGTATATTTAATACTCCCCCCCCCAAAAAAAATATTATATTTATCTTATATGTATCCACCTAAATAAATACACCATATCTCTCTAAAAAGCAACAGAGGGTCCTGTGGCACCTTTGAGACTAACAGAAGTATAGGGAGCATAAGCTTTCGTGGGTCAGAACCTCACTTCTTCAGATGCATCTGAAGAAGTGAGGTTCTGACCCACGAAAGCTTATGCTCCCAGTACTTCTGTTAGTCTCAAAGGTGCCACAGGACCCTCTGTTGCTTTTTACAGATTCAGACTAACACGGCTACCCCTCTGATACATATCTCTCTAGTTATACACCGCTGCCCATCACGGTGGTGTCTGAGCGCCTTCCACGTCGAACAAATAGTGCAGTCCCTAGTGGATTTCAGGACATCTCTGTCTCTCCTCTGTATAATACCTGTATTTTTGTAATGCCTCTCTTATGTACGAGATCACAAATAATCTATATAGAGTCTGTGTATAAATATAGATTAATCTATACAAACCCACCTACAGAATCTGTGAGGAAGCCTGGGTTATACATCTGTAGAAAGCCACACAACTGTACACATTATGTTTTGGTGATTTACCTAGCTTATGTAGGCGATCATAAAAAAAATCTAAATAATACAGAAATTGCAAATGCATGTTCCTATATTTGTGTGATTTCTCTCTTATACAGAACTCACAAAAATCTATATAGAATATATACAAATCTAAATATATAAATCACACACATTCACCTCGCTGCCTTTTTTATATGTTAGATGAAAAAAAAGTATAACTATCCAAGCTATGAGAATGTCATAACCTTTCACACTTGATAAGGGGACACTGAATTCGCAGCAGAGCTGAAAGGTGGTTTAAACTGGACTTATCCGTTTTAAAATCATTCCTGTCCGACCAATAATGATCCCAAAGGAGCCAATAACGTGACATTTTTTTAAATAAGCCTTGTGCGCAATATTAATAGCTTCTAAATATTCTTAACCCTCTGTAGCTCTGTTCTGGAAAATGCAGATGTTGCAACCAAACCCCCTCCCTTTATATTCACAATGATTTCAACTGAAACAGTTACAAAAATAAATACCGGCGGCCCTTGGACAAAGGGAAAACTCTCCAATAGTCCCCCGGTAAATAGATTAATTGGGGGGGACGGGACATTTTAGCCCTTTTTATGAATGGATCTCACACGTAGGGAAATTGAAACAGATTTAAGTAAGTGTGTTCAAATAGGCATCTTAATAATAAAATAAAATAAAAAATAATAATAATCAGAGGCGAGCAGAGGGGAATCCGGGCTACAAACACAGGGACCCAGAGAAATCGGTCCGTGGTTGTCAATTTTCTCAAAGGATCTTAAAAGCCCCGTTGCAAAGGAGGGTTGGGGATTTCCATTATGATCAGTAGCTGCGGTGTCCTTCTCTCCAGCTGGAGAACTCCAAGTTCCGTGGAACATTTCTGACTATTTACCCTCTTTTCCTCAAAGAGACACCATTAAAGTAATCAGTGCAGGGCGCAGCAATCTAACAAGCCAGTGTAAAAAGAGATAGATTAACGAGAGAGAGAGAGAGATTGGGGAGACTGGCTGTTTAATGAAGAGTGAGGAGGAATTTAGGATTTGGTGGGCGGGGTGGGGTGGACACACTCCACAAATATGTGTCGTCCCCCCCCAAATCTCACCAGGTGCGCTCTGGGGAAGTGGATAATCTGCAGGGAGGGGGAGAGGTTTAAGGGCTGCTACTTTCCTAACCCTTCTGATTGAGGTCAAGAGGAGGGGCTCACAGCCCTAGTCAGGCTCAGTTGATCGCCTGGGTTCCTTCTAGCTGGTAACCTGAACTCAGGCCCCCCCCTGACTTTCCCAGCTCCCAGGGCAACACACACGCTACCCACACACTACACATTCCAGCCTAGTGCAGAACGCGTCACAAAAATGCTCCAACGACCCCCCCTCCAAAAAAACCCCACCAGCTGACCCAGAGAGGAAATGCCCCATATCCTCTCTCCTCTATGGTTAATGGTTTTATTGCGATGGGTTGGGAGTCTGGGGGATTCCCCCCCAGTTGCACTTTGTGTGTCTAGCTGCAAAACAAACCAGGCCCCGTGGAGGCCAATCGATGCGAAGCTACTGCCAGATTTTCCGGAGAGATCAGTTCGCGTTTAGACAGAGACGGCTCCTCGGCTGGGGTGTGAGCCCGGGTGGTGGTATTTCTCCCACCCCCCCCTCCCCCGTGTTGAGCTGAGAAAGTTTTTGTAGGCTGCCCTCTGGTTAAAGTGACGGATACTGCCTTTACAGGTCTGCCCCGTAAAGGTTAAAGGGCTCTCGGAGGAGCTGTCCAAACCCTAGGTGCTGAAGGGGCTTGGTGCGGATGAACTGGTGTCGGGGCGTGGGGGGGGGGGGGGGAGAGATATTTATAGCATCACCACCTAGATCCAAAAGGGCTCGGATGGAAACAGCAAATACAGGGGCTTTCTCTTTAAAAAAAAAACATTTCGCTAAACCAAAGCTTCCAGACAGGAACGCAAAATCTATTTGTGTTGTGTCTACATTGAAATAAAGCGGAGTTAAGAAGCGCGTGCACTCCAGGCACACACACACACAAACCGTGCACCTCGCCGACTGAAAATGAAATAACTGCAGGTTTGGGGGAGTTTTTAAAATGATTTGGGGACGCAGGCAAGAGAGAGAGAGAGTTTATACTTAGAAATATCTGGTCTCCCTGGTTTTAGAAGAAGGTGCACTCTTATTTATTCAGAGGGAGAAGCAGTTTAGATTTCAGCTTGTAACAATTTGTATCAGGGTCATGTTTAATCCCCGACTCCAAAAAGCAAAGAAATGCCGGAAAAACCTGCAAGTCATCTCTCAGAAATCCACATTTAGCAGGGGCACCTCTTAGCCACCGGAATTCCCCCCTCTCTCGACAGACTGATAAAATGGCCCCAAAGCGAGGTTTTGTTGTGAATGCCAACACGAGGTTACTAACTTTATTCCTGGTCAGAACTGTGCAAAAAGAGACCTATTAGACTTCCAGATCACATTTATTGTAATCATTTGACATGGCATTTCTTAGTGTATAACAAGAATGAAACACCCCCCCCCCATAGTCCAACACACATCGCTATTTAAAAGTCTATCACTATATTCTTTATTTTTTAAAAAAAGGGTAAATCAAACGTTAAATGACTGACACTTAAAATATACTGACATACTGAGACTGGAAATTTATGGTGCCTCCCAAATGACTTCAAAGATACCAATCAATTGTCTTTAGCGTGGAGATAAATGTTGCCATATCTATATTCCAGTTGAACCTAATTATGAAATAATCTCATACTCCCGAGTTTCCCAACACCTCCTGTGAAACTGTATATGGCGCCTTCACAAATACTTAAAGGCACTAGCCTCATCAGTTTGGTTTTTAGCTCTCCTGAACAGAGTTTAAAACACCATTTAGTTGATTAATTGCTTTTTATTGATCAATTTGCTGTCTGGCAGGAACATTGGCCCTTCCACTGAATATATTGAAATACTTTCCCTAGCCCATTAAAAGACACAAAATACTTTGTTTTACAATTTGGTTGGCTCCCCCCCACACACACACCAATGTCTAAGCAGAAAATACAGGGCTATCTCAGTTATCATTCACTTCGAGGAAATGAAGTTGTGTTTAATGCAATTTAGCCCCCTTAAAAATGAAAATTGCATTACAGAAATTTAATATTTCTCCTCTTTAGGGCTTTTCAGAAATAATAACTTTAACATTGTTAATGAAATGCCAGCCAACTTTCTTCTGTTGTTCGTCAGATCTAGCCTCCACAGAGGACGGATGGTGTCAACAGCCCTAATGTATTTAGGGAATTTATTTCAAATTGTTTTAAAAAATAACTATGCTCAAAGCTAAAATAATATGAAAAAAAAATCATCCTAGACACAAGAATAGATTTTTAAAGGAATTAAAGGGCACCGTTTCGGAGGCAAATAATCCCCAACAATATTTTTTAAATGCTCAAAATCATCAGGAGTGTCATGTTTTAGCTGCAAAGGAAGAAAGGTGTCAGAACTCGGCATGTCCTTGTTATAACTATGAGGATCCGAGATTTGTTTCGTGTACGTGCGTTTATTATTTAAAATGCTCGGTGCATATGAGAGAGGCGTTTATTCAGAGGTCTACTACGTACATCCAGGTCAGCTGAATGGATGTTTAACCAGGAACACTTCAAATTTTCCAACTGGCAGTGATCTAAGAAGATAAAACATCCTCTGATAATTGGATTGTGCCTATGTGATATCTATATCTATCTACACACACACACACATCGTCTCTACACACACACACACACACAAACGCACCTATATGGATGCCCATGCACCTACACATCAAATTTCACGCCCACACAGGACATTGGAATTATGTCTTATGTCAATTTCAAGAGGGGGGGGGGGAAATCATTTCACTGTCTCTCAAATAATATTCACTTTTCCAAGCTCGCCGAGTTGTTTGTATTTACTCATTTTAAGTAATCTTCCAACAAATGCCAACTCTTTGGGAAATATGTCGAAGCCTTTAAAAATACTTTTCCCTTAACTCTGCCCCGGTCAGTAAACAGATCCAACCTGACACAATGAAACCACTTGGCAAGTTGGTAATTAATTGATAGGAGGGCTACGGGTTTACAAGGAGAAATTTAAAAATAAAAAGTTTATCAATAAAAAAAATAAAAGTTCTGCAGGATATTGCGAGACAGCCCCTCAAAATACAAATAAACATTAAATAGCTACCCGGTGAAAGACTCAGAAATTCACTCTCACCTGGTAAACAAATGTTAACATGACTCAATATTTACGGCAGGCCATGGGGGCTGGTTTCTGATCCCATTCACACCACACTGGGAGCCCGTTTCAGGAAAGTCAGTGGAGTTACATCTGTGTGAACGAGATCAGAATCCGTCCAGTCCATTTGGCAGGGAGACATCACAGCAGCTACAGGGGATGAAATGTAGAATTAAAGTAACAGACAAGAACAATCTGAAACACCACCTGATTATCAGTGGCTACTGGTATTATCAGTTGAAAAATGTAAAGTGGTTGTAATTACACATATATTCTGTGGGTCTGATTCAATAGAGATCTGAAAAATTATATATAATACATATAATTACACACATATTGATTATTCAGCGCTTTATAGAATCAAGCTATACAGAATATTCTATATATAATGAAGACAGATACACATTAAATATTTTAAATCTTAAAAAATAAAAATGATACATGATACTATTTGAGAGGAGAAAAATATTAACTTGACGTAAACAGGCTTTTAAATAAGCCCAGAAAAGATCTCTCAGTACAAAGAGGGGAAAAGTGACTCCTGGTCATTCAGACCTAATGTAACTATAACACGACACATCCACAAATAAATAAATAAAAGAGAAATAAAGAGAGAAAATTAGTACAGCTCCTTTCCTCTCCATTTAAAGTCCCTAATAAAAAGCAGAGTGCATTATCTGGAAGTCAGGGAAATTTTTTTACAAATATGATAAGCTGTTAACCTTTAGAGGGCTATAAAAGTGGCTGTAAGTAAAAAAAGGAGAATTTAACTTGATTTAATGTAATCAACATTATTTAAACTATTCCCTGGACTATTCCCCAATGTAGTTTACCTTACAGATAAAGGAAATAGCAGGGAAGGAAATTGAATTACATTCCTATATTTGCCATGCTATGGATCAAGTTCCTGACAGCAAGGAGGTGAAGTCTCTGCCCCAGCTATGAATCATTTTGCATTTACAGTATTTGATGTTTCTTAATAAATACTACTTCTATTGGGTTAAGCTTTAATTTGGACGCTATTACAGTGCAGCCCATGGGTCTTCAGTGCTGTTTAAATCTGATCAATAGAATATTGTAATCAAGTATCCCTTAATGAGAGTGAAATTAACAAGGGCCGAGAGATGGCAAAACGTCTGCGTTCATTGGGAAGTTTGCTTCTTGGTTTAACCAAAGATCTTTAGTATGGTCCAAACTTTTTATTCAGTAATTTGTTGGGAGCCCCCCCCCCTTTGCTTTAAAACTGCAGGGAAGAGAGTTAATGGTTTTTAAATCAACTTGGTGCAAACTTTCTCCTCTTTGAAATATCAGGGCTGCATTAAAGGGATCAATAGGGATTTTGTGGTGTTGTCTTCACTAGATCCTTCAGAAAGACTATTTATTTGGCTGCTAAACAGAGGAGATGCCTTTTGCTTGTGGCGGGGGGGGGGAGCTAAAAGGGGCTTATGCTTCAGCTGTGAGTTGAAGGCAGGGGAAGCTAAAGGTTATAGGAGACCTTGCCAAAACCTCGCAGTAGGGTTCGGTGTTCTGTTCATTACAGCGAACCCCTATATCAGGGGCTTGTGTACCGATCATTTTAGGGAACTGCAGAGAGTAGATCTGAGTCAGGGAATGGGCTGCTTTTATTCGTTTTCATTTCTAACCGGTTAGTGAGAGCCCTTTGGCTTTTTTCCCCCCCCTCCCGCCTCTCCACATTGATTTCCATCCTATCTATTGATCGGCAACACAATATTGCACCGCATACACTTTTTAAAAAACGCTCGGTCATTTCCATCTTTAATAGTGGGAGCCAATTTATTGTTTTCTCCAAGCCACTTAAAAAGAAACAAAACTAGGAAACTTTAATGGATCAGTTTAGATCCTTGGCTCCCCGCCTACCCCCTTTCATCTTTTATGCCTAGGTAAGAAATGTATTTTAAAGTAAGGTGGTTTCTCCTCTCCCACCAATCACTAAAATGTTTGCTAAAAGCCCGGGGTTTGTGATCGCGCGAATCTACCAGTGGAATCAGAAAAATAAAATAAAATGCAAATATTGTAGGAATCGCGGAGATTTTATTCGGCGCAAGGCATCAAACATTGTCCCTGAATGAGCTACACATTTGATTTGTTTCTCTTATTGATCATTCTGTGGTTAATTTCTCTAACGTTGTGTATGCAAGACAGTTCCCCAGGTTCGGGTGCACGGATGCTGTAGCAGGAAACCAGATATTCGGCTAAATTAAGATCTCTTTAGATGTATATTCCACATTCCACCCTCCCCCAGCCCCAAAATTACAGTTTGGTCCATCAAAACGCTGCTCGATCTTTTTTTTACAGGTGAATGTAAAAGTCTGTGCTCAGATCAGGACAGATTCTGTCGTGATCATAACAATAAACTCGAAGAGCTTCCGTCACCAGTGTTCAATGCAAAACTGGCGGAGACAGAAGAGGTTGGAATTTTAACCCCAAGATGCACTGCGTGATATTAACACGACCATTCTGTTTCGTGGGAGAGGGGTGTTAATTGCATAGAGGGTCACGCTAAAAGAAACACAAGGAGGGGGTGGGGACCCCTGAGATTTTACAGTACAGCTTCCTGCAAGGAAAATACACGTCACCATTCAATTCAGCCACCGGTGCATATTGACCGGTGTGCTCTGACTCCCGGTTGTGTGTGTGATTGTGTGTGTGTAGTTTTTAAAAGGGGGTGTTTTCTACAAGAATCAGATGTCCAACTCCTTGCAGAATAAAGAGCTCAGGAGTTGCACCGATTGTGGGATTTCTTTTACCCCCACCTCTGAAGGGATTTTTTTGAACAAACCCTTTTCCCATGAAGGTAAGGGCGAAGCAAGGTGGAGTGGGATCGACCTTCCTCTATTCCTTGCCTTTGTCCTATCAAAGTAGCAAAACCGGGTTTCTGGAGAGCAGCAGGAATAAAAACACAGGCTAATTGCTGGAGTATGTACTTTGCAGAGGAGGGAAAGGGGGGGAGAGCCAGACGCTCGCTGCGTGTGATGTGCAAGCAGTAGAAACACTCCGCTCTCCATCCACACCTTTTACCTGCTCCCCAGCTCTCTGATTAATCCCCTCCGCCCCGCCCCCCAATTAGAGACCGGAGCCATTCATTTTCAAGTCCCCTCACGGCTACTGCCTACCAGCCCTGGTGGAATTCAGACCTGTCCCTGCCTGGCAGCCCCGCATCTTCCCCAAAGACGAACCCACAAGTCCGAGCGGTCTCCCAAAGTTTCCACCGCCTCCCACTTGGCTTTGCTCGAATAAACGGGGGAAGGGGCGAGAATCTCCATCAAACGCTGAATTTGTGGCTCGGGTCCTGCTACTTCCGTCTGGGACCCGCCCCCTTTCTCCCCCAGTGGTTCATAGGAAGCCAGACATCTGCAGCGGTCTCCTTGCTACATACTCGTCAGAAATTCCCACGATCTCACCTCCGCTCCTTCGCCTCCCTGTGATTCTTCTCCTATGGACACGCTGGGTCGCCTGTCTCCTGCTTTTTGAAGGGACCCAGGAATTCCTGCTCCTGGGATATTCTGTCTCGGCCCTCCTCCTGCAGCTTTTCCTTACCAGTCAAATAAAATGAATCCACCTTTTGCTACCAACGCTTTCCTTCTCTTCTGTGGATCTCTCCCCCACCCCCGCCCAGTTCCTGGCTAATCAAGATGTTAATGAACAGAGATTCCAATCAATAGATTCAATCAGAAAAGCAGAAATGATCATACTTTCACTTCCCAAAGCTCTCCCTCCCCCCAGCACACACAGCTCCTATCAGCTAATGAAAACAAATAATCATTAGAGGATAATTTGACAATCCAATTTAATTATTCCTAAACCAGATATGAGCCTTTCCAGCGGGCGAGCTGGAACTAGAAAGATTTTTCTTTGATAGTATTTTGCGGGGGAGGGATTTTCTCAGAGCTGAGTTTGAAGGATCTAGTCAGTTTCATAGCACCTTCTTGAAAGCCACAGAGCATGTGGAAAAATCCGGATTTAGTCTTTGCTAGCTCATCCTAACACACTTCCAGATGTAGGTGCGTGCATCCTTACAAATGGCGTGTGAAACCCACATCGCATTAAGTTTCTGATTAATCCTATTTGATTTTTTGTTATGAGTTTGCTAGGCAGAGTTTACTCGCCTTGTCCCCAGAGGGAAAAGATCACTTGGAAAATGTTGATTTTTCTAATAAAATAATATTTCATAATTGGCTGAGATAAAAAAATAAAACACACAAGCAAACAAGGAGACAAGCAAACCCATGCAGTGATGGTTAGATGAACTACAATGGGAGAGCATCAACTCTGGGTTATTTATTACTAGTTCCTGCTAAGAAGGAGCCACCCTGTTAGGATCTGGCACTTTAAGGGGTTATGGACAGTTAGTCAGATACACAAGGAAAGTTAAATAAATTCTAGATTGTGAGATCTCTGAAGCAGGGGACTATCTGTGTCACATTTCAATAGGCCCTAGTACAGTGCTACCACCATACAAATGATCAATAAGAATAAATCCTTGTGCGACTTTCTTTACGTTTGTTTCCCCAAGAAAAACTGGATGGAAAAAAATACGTTGGGAGGATGAATGGCACTCTTTCATGGGGTATAATAATTGGCTAAAGCTCTGGATGAAAAATAAACCCCAGTGAAATGACCATAAACCACAGGGGGAGAGAGCTTTTATGCCTTAATAGGGAAGAAAATAAGAGAATGGGTGTTAATGCTTAAACTAAAGATAAGGTATCAATTCCCACTTAGGTAGCATTACCTTGTCCATTGGATACCTGTGTGTATCGAAGGGCCATTTGTTGTGTATAACCTGCTGGCACATTATCTTCTGGGCTACATCTTTTCTATGAGACATTGCAACCAAGGGCAAATTACTTCACTGTCCAGTTCTAAAACCCAGGAATTAGGGATTTCTAATGGGAACAACGCGTGGGGCTAGCCTGTGAGAGAAGGCAGTGAACAGTGGATTGAGCACTGATTTGTGATTCAGGGCAGCTGGGTTTTATTCCTGCTGTGACTTAAGCCATTTTGCCTCTGTTTCCCCTCCCACCATTTACCTGTCGTCTCGACCTAGTTTGGGGCAAGAACTGTCTCTTACTAGAAATTTGTACAGCACCTGGCACAATGGGGCCCTGATCTCAACGGGGGCTTATCAGGGCTACTGCAATGCAAATAAATAGTAATATAAAGCATACATAGCTAGTGGGTGTTATGTCTCTCATCTACCTCATTCTTTTGGGATCTGAATGCTAACAGCAAAGAAGTTAGTTCAAAGAGACGTTTGCCAGATACACTGGTCTAGGCCCAATATTCAGATCGGGGATTTTTTGTTAACTGCCCAGATTACCAACAGAAATAATTTAAAAACCCAGCAAAAATTGTTTTGTTTAAATTATCAGTTAAAGACGCCTCTGCCTTGCTGGACCCCACAGCTATCAATTTATCTAGCCCCTCTATTTTTTCCCCAGCGCCGACCTGTCACAGAAGGAAAGCATCTAAACGGCATTGTGCTAAATGGCCCATTGAAGTCAATGGGAACTGGCCCATTGATTTCAATGGGCTTTGGAAGCAGTCCCATGAGAACCAGAAAGCGAAACAGACTAGAATCAGGGACTTGAAATCCATCCTAGCTGAGCGAAATACAAACAGTGTAGATGGGGAAAAGTCAACGGGAATGTTAAATTGGTTTTAAGAATCCAAGTCACTGAAAGTAACCTAAGTAAGGATTTCCCGCCTCCCGTGATACAGGTCTGAGGCCTGATTTCTGTTAATTGAGACAGTCACAGGGAATCCCCAGTGTGAGAACTGATAATCAGGTGGAAGCGACTGCTCAAGGAGTGAGAGAGACTGTCAGGAAAGGGGCAGCAGCCTGGATTAGACCTGATTGTCCTTTTCATATAGTCTCAAATCACAACCAAGGAGAGGGGAAGTTTGCCAGAAAAAAAAAAAAAAGATGCTATTGGGAAACCCAAAGCTAATTAAGAGCATGTTCAAACGACAATATTGCAAATATATGAGGTCCGATTCATTGCTCTTTACCCAGGCAGGCCCTGATTCAGCACAGCACTTAAATGTAAGGTATATTATTCACGTCAATGGGATTTAAGCCTGTGTTTAAAGTTAAGCACCTGTTTAAGAGCTTTGCTGAATCAGGACTTCATTCCTTACTCCCAGGGATGTTCATGGAAGTTTTGCCTGAATAATAATAATAATCTCTAGCTCTTATCATCTGTAGACCTCCAAGGGCTTTACAAAGGAGGTGAATCTCATGAGCCACATTTTACAGCTGGGGAAACTGAGGCACAGAAAGGGGGAAATGATTTGACTGCGGTCACCCAGCAGCAGAGGTCTCCAGAGCGCTACGCCGATGTTCGATCCACTAGAACTCGCAGTAAGACTCAACTTCAGGATTTAAGCTGATCTCGAGCAATTAGAGACCAGGATGAGAGACCTTCACTGGGGGTGGGGTGGGAGGAGAGGGGAGGTATGGATTATCTCACATCTGCCTGCTATCGGGTTCTGGCACCGTCCTCTGACACATCACTGTCAGAGACAGGACACTGGGCTAGATGGATGCTGGCCCTGATCTGCAATGTCCACTCTGCTGTTTTTCGCGCACTAGCTAGAGCTGAGCTAGCGCAAGTTTGTCTGCCTGGGCTGGGAGGCTCAGGGTATGCCCACACTGCACGCTGAGCCTCAGCGCTGACTCAGGGCTGAGCCAACCCCCCACTTCCGTCCACACACAAATCAGTCTGACTTAGGTCGGCAAGGACTCAGAACCCACTTTGTAAGACGCTGCTGGGGGAGGGGAGGGGTCAGAGCCTAAGTCCTGCTGAGATTTGGGTTCAAGCCCTGTCATGGTGCAGTGTGGACGCAGGGCAAGCCGCAGACCTGAGTCAGGAGGTCTGGTTAGTGCAGTGTGGACACGGAGGCACCGCTGTGAGATCCAGGTCCAGCAATTGCAATCCAGATTTACAATGCAGTGTGGACGCTCACACACGGACTAGGAAACACCAAGTCCACAAGCCCGGGTCCCGCAAACCGGGGATTAGTGTGCAGTGTAGACACACCCTCAGCTCCAAGCCTGCAAACACGTTTTCTGAGAGTCCCATTGAAACCGGTCGGATTCCTTGGGTGAGGAGCACTGGGCTGTTTGCTTGATTAAAGAATCATTGATAGGTTGCCTCTTTGATAGCTTTTAAAACCCCTTTGCACTCGCAATCAGAAATAAAACTCAGGGTCTAACCCGCAGTAGCGGGAGCTGGTGACTTCTGGTCCCACGTATGCTTGCGGTTACTGAACGATCAGAGGTATCTTTGTAAAGGCCTCTGTCATTTCCACTGCATGTTTGTGTGATTGGAAGGCAGGTCTAGGCAGCATTCCCCCTCCAAGAGTTTTGCTAGGGCTGTTCCGCTCCCTTAATACAGTCACTTGAAGGTACCACAGACACGCTTTGCTTTTAATACATTGGTTTCCAAACAACCTAAAGGCAGGGCCTGGAAACGGCTAATATGCACCTAAATGCCATATCTGGCACCTCTCTGAAGCTACTATCTTGTTCTCCAGCATTTTCCCTTTAAATTTTAACAGACAGAGTAAGTTCATAGGTACTACAGTTGCAAAGATGTGATGTCTACAGTCCCAGGAGATCCGTTCCCCCGGTCTACCCCAGGCGGGTGTGCGTCTAGTGTATGGAGCGGCCTGGTTGGCTGGGCAGTTGCACATAAGGAGAGCTGCTAGCTGTGCTCCCCAAACTGGGCAATCAGGAAAAGGCATTTCAAAAATACGCAGGGTGTTGGAAGTGGGGAGGGGTGTTTCTGGTCTCCATGACCCCTGGGCAGTGGAGTTCACAATTGTGACCAGTGTAGCCACTGCTGCAGGGAATAGGGCTTTGTGGGACAGCTGCTGAAGGACTTTTAGGGTCGACATAGGTCACACAGTGTCTACGCTCGCACAGCGTCAATCTCAGTAGGTCAACCATGGCTCAGGGCCGTTCGGGGAGGTGGTTTTACTGTGTTGCCGTCGACCAATCTGAGTGTAGACACCCGCACAAATAGGTCAATGCAAGAGAGCCTGCGACAATAGCACCAGGAGGTGTGAACTGCCCTGTCCCTTGCACTGAAGGGTTAACTCAGAGGCCCAGTTATAAGAATTTCAATATCAAAATTGTAAACTATGTCACTCCTCGTGTAAGAACGGAGGTGGGGCGTGCGTGTGACAGAGCGGCACAATTTACTGAGAGTGATGTCTCTTTTTGATACCATAACAACAACCCCCCCCCCAGCTCTTTTCATCCAGAGATCTCAAGGGAGCCCAAAAAATGGACTTCAGACATCAGGAATGGTAACATACAAAAGCCAATAGGAGAACACTTCAATCTCCCTCGAACCTCAATAAAAGATTTAAAAGTAACCATCTTTCAACAAAAAAACTTCAAAAACAGACTTCAAAGGGAAACTGCAGAACTAAAAATTCAATTGCAAACTTACCACCACCAATTTGGGCTTGAATAGGGACTGTGGGTGGCTGGCTCACTACAAAAGCAATTTTCCCTCTCTTGGTATTGACGCCTCCTCATCAATTATTGGGAGTGGACCACATCCACCCTGACTGAATTGGCCTCCAACATTGGTTCTCCACTTCTCCTTCTCTTCATGTGCCAATATATATTTATGCCTGTATCTGTAATTTTCACTCCATGCATCTGAAGAAGTGTTTTTTTTACCCACGAAAACTTATGCCCAAATAAATCTGTTAGTCTTTAAGGTGCCACCAGACTCCTCGTTGTTTTTGTGGACACAGACGAACACGGCTACCCCTCTGATAAAAGGAGCCCAGAAGCACTATCCCACTTTAACAAATTGGGAAACTGAGGCACAAAGCAGGGATATAACTTGTCTAAAGTCAGCCAGCAAACAGAGCCAGGACTCTGGCACCTAGCCTAGTACCTTACCAACTAAGCCACACTGGTAGGTAGTATAGGAGCTACACCACCACTTTTGCTTCAGTCAAGGAGGATCCCAGTTCAAGGACCCTACCAGAGGTCTCCTACAGGAAGCTAAGCGCTAACCACCCAATGGTGCTCATGCAGCATATTTTAAATCTCTGCACAATCTATTCGGAGCAGCAGATCACGTGGGCGGAGCTTGGACAAATCCCACCACCTTTCCCCCGCAAGCTGACCCCTGCCTGGATGCCGGACGACTGGGGTTATTCCTGTCCAGATTCCTGAGCTGGGACTTCGTAAAACTTGGAGACCAAGCCCTTGAGAATCTATCCTAGGCTTTACACTTCGCCTGCTGCAAACAGGCCCTGGGAGGGGAGTTTAGGGCCTGATCCGAAATCCATTGAAGTCAATGTGAAAATTTCCCTTTGCCAGTAGGGAGCGAATACGCTTCCAGGGGAAATTCACCTGAATAAACCTCAGCCCAATCCTCTGCACAGGGCAGAAGTTTGCCCCCAGTGCAGTTCAGCTATACTTCACTCTGCAGTCACAGTGCCTGACCAATACCAGGAGGCAATCCAATCTGGGACGGGAAATGAAGAACCCAACCCCTTTCTCCAGTTGAACCTGCCCTGGGAATTTAGCAAGGAAGGAGGTAAGTCCCCAAGCGGCCTTTAGTTAGAATGTGGGGCGCGTGTCCGGAAAACACCGTGGGGTTCTTTAATGACCATCGGCGGCTGGAAGGTGGTCTCTCCAACAGCCCAGCAAGCCACACCAAGGCCTGGTCTACACCTAAAACGTAGCTTGATCTAGCTACATGGCTCAGGGCTGTGAAAAATGTCACCCCCTGTGTGGTACAGTCAGGTAGAGCTGTACCACTGTAGACACAGCTAGGTTGACAGAAGAACTCTTCCATTGATCTTTCTGCTGCCTCTTGAGGGGGTGGAAGTGCTAAAGTGACCGAAAAAAAACCCCTAAGTCACTGTAGTACGTGTCTATGCTACAGTGGTACACCTGTGGTGCTTTTAGCATAGAGATACACCAAGACATTAGATCAGTAGTGACTTAGGAAGCCGACATCATCCATGTTCCTTAGAGGTCTCCCATGCAACCAGTGTCCCAGGCTGACACTCAATGGGTGCAAAGGTTGAGAAAGAAATAGCTTAAAGTCCTAGCTCCTGGAGTCTCTCTCTCTCTCTCTCACACACACACACACACACACACACTCTCTCTCTCTCTCTCTCTCTCTCTCTCTCTCTCTGAAACCTAGAGGCTCAAAAGCCAGTTGGCAAATAGAAACAACCCAACTTAATAACATTGTTAAAAAAGTTTGGAGTTGCTTATACTGTATCTACTTATCTATAGCAGCATCCTCTTTCAACCTGTCAGGGTCACTCAGCCTCGCCACTGGAGATCCCAGGTTCCTGGGGTTTACGCCCTGGCTGGAAATGAATTGCGCTGGGTCGACGCTTTGCGTTGAAGAGCTCTAGTTCAGGATGGAATTGGGCATGAGTGGGGCATAACAGCGTTTAAACAGCCCTCCCCCTCCAGAGGGCTCACGGCACTGTTAAGTATTATGATGCCCCTTTTTATGCGTGGGCAACTGACGGCCGGGGACCTGCTTCACATCATGCAATAAGTTGGTGGCAAGTTTGGGAAATAGAACCCAGGTGTCCTGAGACCCAGGTCGGTCCCCTGCCTTACTGGGGAAAACACACACATGCACATGCGCTCTCTGTTGGGGGTGGCTATAGAATGCATTCAGGTGAATGGGGCACTTTTGGACATACATCGTTGGCCGTAACCCAATTTTGAAGCCTGGCGCTGTGGAACAGGAAGGGGTGCAAAGCAGCCGGGGTTTCAGAGGCACCTAACCACAACTCCCATCTCTCCCCCGAGCTAGAGCCAATGCTCTGAGAGTTGACTTTCTTGGTCTCTTATTAATCCTAATGTAGACTGGGGCCTTTGGGTGCTAAGGAGAATAAATTGAGAGCCCCAGGTCTAGCTGAATTGCTTCATTAGCAACACTGGGAGCCCAGGCTGGGCTGGGAACTGGGATATGCCCCCCACTGCCCCCACCTCCCTCCTAGGGGCAGTATCTGCCCTTGGCTCTGATGACAGGCCAGTCTGACCCCCCCCATGCCCCTAAATACCACCTCACGGAGCCCACAGAGCCCTCCTCCCTCACCCCCTCCCCGACCCCCAGCTCTAGTGACCTCTGCCCTCCCAGCTGCCCGCCCAACACACTAGCCCCCATCTTCGATGCTGCGGTCTCCTAGCAACCGTATCTGACCCGGCGTCTCCAAGAAGTGGCCTATTGATTGTGTAGATAATAAATGGACAGCAGCGATGCGCCATCCCCAATCCATTTCTACTCTTCCTTGTGGTTCCTTGATAGATTCTTGCTCTGAACCTCGGCTGGAGGGATAAGTGGGTTAACTCTTTAGGAACCGGGCCTTGCGGAGGGCTCCCTGGCTTCTGTCAGGTCACCCACTCCCTCCGAGGGTGTCTTTTCACCTTGTTCGCCACGCTGCCAGGCCCAGATGCTCCTCAGTGCAAACCAGCGTAGCTCAATCGGCTCCAGTTTACATCTGCTGAGGATCTGGTCCTAGGCGACGTTGTTTCTGCGGTTTGCAGGCAACTCGTGTATGTTTATTCCGGGAGATGGGGAGATCTTTGGGTCATCAACCCCCTCTTCTCCTTCACACGCTCTTTCTTTCATAAATTCATAGATTCGAAGGCCCAGCAATCCTTTAGTCACATACCGCGGGCCGGCCCGGAGACCTTCCCTGAAATAATTCATGTTTAGGCCAAGACACATCTTTTGGAAAGACAGCCAACCTTGCTTTAAAGATTCCCACCACGAGCCTGGGGAAGTGGCGCCAAAGGTTAATTTCCCTGGCCGTTAAGAATTTCCGCCGTATTTCCGGTCCGAATTTGTCTCGCTTGGTGGTGAGAACACAGGTGAGAGCGCCTAACCGATGCACACTGAGGAATGCATGAGGAAGATCAGAATCCCCATGACGCTGGAGGGCAAAGGAGGGACTCCGGAGTTATACAGAGGTTGCTCAGAGCAGAACCCTGCTGTCTGAGGGGAGACATAAGCAGAAGGGGGTCAGGTGACACGGTGGCCGAGGCCCAGATTTTCAAAAAGGCGCAGCACTCAAAATTGGGGGCAGCTTGTCAGAAGAGCCGTGCTCCCAGTGAGCTGGCAGAGGTTCAGAAAAGCTCTCCCATTGGGCGGCTAAACTCCTTTGAAAATCTGGCCTGCTGGGGGCTGAGCACACAGGGAAATCTGGCCCTTATTTAGGTGTCTAAAGGGAGCAGAGCTGGAAAAACTGGTCCTAAAAGTGCAGTTCACAGACTTTAAAGCCAGAAGGGGCCGTTACGCCCGTGTAATTTGACCTACCGCATAGCACCAGCTGCAGAGCGTCACCGATCATTTCCACATCAAGCCCATCACTTCGGGCTGAACTAAAATCGATCTTTAAGGGAAGCGGCTAGTCTTGAGTTGAAGTCTGCAGGGGATGGATGACCCGCCCTGACCCTAGGTAAGTTGTTCCGACGGCCTGTTACCGTCCATGTTAAAATTCGGTGCTTTAGTTCTGATGTGAGTACATCTAACTTCAATTTCCAACCTTGGAAGCTCATCGGGCCTTGGCCGGCTAGATTAAAGAGCCATCTAGGGTCAGGAAGCCCTTCCCCGGCTGTGTAACTTTCAAAATTCACTGATTTGATCAAAGATGAGCCTTGCGGGTAACATTTAAAAACCCAACAACCCTACGTTACTTAGGAGCTCACGGTTAAATGTTCAAAAGCACCTAAGTGATTTAGGAGACTCACTCTCATTTTCAAAAGCCACTTAGGACCAGAATGTTGCCGGTATTAGGGGACTTAGGCGCCTATTTGCATCTTAATAGGATTTTTAAAGGTGCCTAAGCAAGTTAGATGCCTAGCTCGCGGCGATACGTTCCCCGAACACGGCCTGGTCCCCGGCGCATGGTTACTCCCTTCTTGTCTATCCACAAAGCTAGGCCTAACCCTTACTCAATGCTGTCCTCTGACACAGACTTTGATGGCTCTGAGATCGACCTACCATCACTGCTGAGTTCAGGACGGTCAAGAGAATGTTCCATCCCCTTGGGGAGTCAGGGGTGTGGACCTCTTCACCTCTGCCAGCTCTTCCACCCCCATTGGCTGGGAGAGAATGGAAATATTAATCCAGGGCCTGGGTGTATCCAGCCGCTAGGGCTCCCAGCCCCTCACTCTGCTGTCTATGTGATACCCCACACGCTCTGCCTCCATGACGTTTGATTCCACCTAGCACCACCAAGCTTGCGGACAATTTTAAAAAGCAGCAGCGGCACCAGGGGCCTGTTGTTGTGATCCTGCAGTGAGCTGGTCAGAACAGGCCATGGGCAGAGGGCAGAACCGCTGCCTTTCCGATGGGTATTATTCTGTGTATTGTAGTAATGCTTACAGGCCCCAGCTGAGGTCAGGGGCTTATTGCATCAGGCGCTGCACAGAGAGTGAGAGACAGTCGCTGCCCCAAAGAGCTCATGCGCTGAATAGACAAAAGGTTGGAGGGGAAACTGAGGCACGGAGCAGGGGCATGATTTGCCCATGGTCACACAGCAGCTCAGTGGCAGAGCCAGGAAGAGAATCTAGGTGTCCTGACTCCCAGTGCCTTACCCACTGGACCATGGTGGCTGTCAATAAAATACAGAGCCAAGGTCCTCACCCACCTGAGATCACTACACATCCCATCTTCAGACTTGCATCTGAAGAAGTGAGGTTCTTACCCACGAAAGCTTATGCTCCCAGTACTTCTGTTAGTCTCAAAGGTGCCACAGGACCCTCTGTTGCTTTTTACAGATTCAGACTAACACGGCTACCCCTCTGATACTACACATCCCAGGAGGTTGGAAATAACCCTAGAGACAAGCGAGCTGGGGTATTGCCCATTTGCTCTGCCGCCTCTGTGCCTGCTGGCTAGAGCCAGGGCAGGGACGGGGGCTGAGAACACTCCACCAGAGAAGCTGTTTTCAGGGGATTTTCCTGCAGCAAGTGCCAGGAATCAGGCGAGACGAAAACCCGATGGGGTGACATTTCCAGATTTAGGTCCCAATCCGGCAAACTGCTCTGTGTCAGCGGATCCCCTGCTGCCCTTTGGAAGATTGAAGCTGGGGTCTTCAAAGGGGGTTTGGGGAACGAGGGAAATTTGAGCATCTTGCTCCCTTAGGCTTCTTTCCCTGAAGCAGTAACGTGTGCAACAAATCCAAAGGCACTGAAGCAAATTTTAGCACCTAAAGCCCATAGGATGGCTCATGGGCTTCAAGTCAGGCATGTGCTTAAGTGCCTTGCTGAATCGGGGCCTAAGTGGAAAGCTTACCACAGCCTTAGCGATGGAGTTGGTAGCTGTGCCTCGTTAATACACACACACTGCAGAGTATGAAACAGCTGGTAAAAAAGGGTTAAGAGCCAGGCATTTTAAAAAACACATTTTAGGAGGCAAGAAGGGGCTGTATCTCGGGAACCCCTTAGCCCAGGGGTCAGCAACCTTTCAGAAGTGGTGTGCCAGTAATACATTTATTCACTCTAATTTAAGGTTTCGTGTGCCAGTAATACATTTTAACGTTTTTACAAGGTCTCTTTCTATAAAGTCTATAATATATAACTAAACTATTGTATGTAAAGTAAATAAGGTTTTAAAAATGTTTAAGAAGCTTCATTTAAAATTAAATTAAATGCAGAGCCCCCCGGACCGGTGGCCATGACCCGGGAAGTGTGAGTGCCACTGAAAATCAGCTCGCGTGCCGCCTTTGGCACGCGTGCCATAGGTTGCCTACCCCTGCCTTAGCCAAATGATCCCAAATTTGCACCATTTACTCTACCCCAACCCTTGATGTGGCAAACAAATTTTCAAGGCAATTTGCCCATCCATGTGCCTTTTACAGCATGTTGAAAAAAATCAGCTCTTAAAAAGAAACTGCTACAACCCTAAATGTGTGATAACTCCATAGTTCAGTTCATACATTCACTCTGCACACACAGTTGTGCCCTCACACTCACTGCATATATGCAGATATACAAACACACACACACAGTCTTGATCTTACACACACATTCACTGCATACTCACACACACGATCTCACAGACCCACATACCACATACACACATATGTATGATCTCTCACACACACACTCACTACATATACACACACATATGATCTCACACACATGTATGATCTCTCTCACACACATGATCTGTCACACACACACTACATACACACACGTATGATCACACACATGTATGATCTCTCTCACACACGTATGAGCTCTCACAAACACACCCGTATGATCTCTCACACACATTCTGCATATATAAACGCATGTACAAACAACTCTTTCCTGGCGACGTCACTGAAACACACATACACAGGCAGAGGCTCCTAGCCAGAGCTGTCGCCCAGGTCTCTACGGCGCGGCTCGCACCTGATGAAAGGGGCGGCTGCGTTGCTGGCGAGATCCATTACGGACCTGCTGTTAAGCACTTAAGCGCTGGCCTGGGTCACTGATGGAGCTCACCGGGCCAGCCATTTGAGCCCAGCCGCGCTCGCGGTCGGCAGGGAAGAGCACATCATTAGGAGCGAATCGGCAGAGTTCAGTCTAGTAACGCTGCTATCGAGATTAAAGAGAGGGCCCCAGTTAGTTGGGCTAATGGCCACTCCGGCTCCAGCGCTGCGCAGAGCGGGGTTTGGAGGGCTTCTGATAAAAGGCACAGAGATGACACAGATCCGCCTCTGAGGGCACTTCAGAAACACTCCAGCCTTCGCCGGGGAGAGATGGGCAGGCGAGGAAGAAACAGGAGCAGCACAAGGAGCTTTTCACTCAGGAATCGACGCCCTCTTTGCTGAAGTGCCTTTCGCAGCCAGGCCTGCCTGCCTCTTGCTCCGTCTCAAAGCCGTCTCTCTTGGCTCCCGGTCTGGGGCCTGATCCTTCCAGCCTCCACCAACTCCCATGGAGACCCCCACCCCTTGCAGGATTCGTCGGGTCCAAGGCCAGACCACTGTGATCACCTCACCTGTCCCCCTCTGGCACAGACCAGAGACCTGCCCCCAGATCATTCCCGGAGCAGATCTTTTAGAAAAACATCCAATCTTGATTTGAAAACGGTCAATGATGGAGAATCCACCGCGACCCTTAGTAAGCTGTTCCAATGGTTAGGGCCCCTTGTTGTTAAAAAGTTACTCCTTATTTCCTTATTTGTCCAGCTTCAACATCCATGCCCTTGGTTCATGTTAGATTTTTCTCTGCTGGATCAAAGACCCCTTTATTAAATATTTGTTCCCTACGTAGGTACTTATAGACTGTGATCAAATCATCCCTTTACCTTCGCTTTGTTAAGCTAAATAGAGTTAGCTCCTTGAGTCTCTCACTATAAGGCAGATTTTCGAGTCCTTTAAATTGTTCTCGTGACTCTTCTTTGACCCCTCCCCAATTTATCAACCTCCTTCTTGAACTGCGGACACCAGAACTGGATGCAGGATCCTAGCAGCGGTCGCACCAGTGTCCAATACAGCGGTAAAATAACCTCTCTGCTCCTACTCAAGATTCCCCTGTTTACACATCCTAGGATTGCATGAGTCCTTTGGCCACAGAGTTGCACTGGGAGCGCATGTTCAGCTGATTATCCCCCACAACACCCGAATCTTTTTGAGAATCACTGCTTCCAGGATAGAATCCCCCATCGTATAAGCATGGCTGCATTCTTTGTTCCTCGATGTATACGTTTACATTTTGCAGTATTAAAATGTATGTTTGCTTGTACACAGCTCACCAAGAGATCCAAATCGCTCGGTATCAGTGAGCTGTTCTCTTCGTTATTTCTCTTCACTCGCCCAATTTTTCATCTGCAAACTTTAGCAGTGATGATTTCGTGTTTTCTTCCAGGCCATTAATCAAAATGTTAAACAGCGTAGGGCCAAGAACTGATCCCTGTGGGACCCCCCTCGAATTGCACCCAGTCAATAATGATTCTCTGTTTACAATTTCATTCTGAGACCTATCAGTTAGCCAGCTTTGAATTCATTTGATATCATTCCATTTTTTTAATCAAAATGTCATGTAGTACAAGTCAAATGTCTAAGTCTATGACATGAACATTATTACCTTCATCACTCAAACGTGTAATCTCACCCAAAAATTGGCATTAATTATATTACCCTCCTTATTATTAAACAAGTTCCACTTCAGCAGCTCCATTATCTTGCCCTGGAACAATGTCACCCTGACAGGCGTATAATTATCCGAGTCATCCTGTTTACCCTTTTTAAATATTGGCACATCATTAGCTTTCTTCTCGGCTTCTGGAAATTTCCTCATGTCCCAAGACTTATCAAAATCAACATTAACAGTCCAGCAAGCCCCTCAGCCAGCTCTTTTTAAACTCTTGGATGCAAATTATCCAGACTTGCTGATTTCAAAATGTCTAACTTTAGTAGCCGCTGTTTAACATCCTCCTGAGATCCTAGTGAAACAACAATGGGAACCCTCCCTAGACATTCCCTTGCTGTTTGCTACTCCACACCTGGGAACGTGGGGGCATCGGGGCGGAGGGATTAGAACTAGGGTGACCAGACAGCAAATGTGAAAAATCGGGACAGGGTGGGGGGTAATAGGAGCCTATATAAGAAAAAGACCCCAAAATCAGGACTCTTCCTATAAAATTGGGACATCTGGTCACCCTAATTAGAACTCAGATTTTCCTGCTCCCAAAGCCCAAGCCCTGAAGCTAGAGAAGAGTCTCTGTGAGCAGGAGAGGACCAATGACACATAGTGGAAGATCTCTGATTTCCTCCAGCAGAGGGCAGTGGTGCAACCACACATCTAGCTAGTAAAAATTCATTACAAAACTCAGCCTTCTCGAGGAACTTTTCAGCCAAGGATCTCAATGCACTTTATAGATACTTGTTAATTAAGAAACAAAGATAAGCGCTATTAATCCTCTTTTGTGGCCGGGAAGAAGCTATGGAGTGGAGAAGTGACTTGACAAAGGTCACACAGCAAAGTCAGGAATGGAAGAATCCAGGAGTCCTGGCCTTAACCAGTAGAGAACATGCTCTCCCAGAGCCAGGAGTAGAACCCAGGCGTCCTACCTCCCAATCTCCTCTGAGTGCTTGACATTATCCTTCTCCAAAGCAGCTGTTGAATGCTGTCGAGCTCTTTTGGAAGAAAAAAAAAAAAAAAAAAAAAACAGGCCCCAGGTGATTTGTCCAACCCGAACAGCAGACAGGCGCCCGCAGCTGCGACCGTCGCTGCTGTGCTGGGCGTTTAAACCCACCAGTGGCTGCAAATCAGGGCTGTGTTTACAAGCCAAACGGCTGGACAAAAGGGACTTGATGAGAGCCGCTAAACAAAAACAGCCGTGAATGAGACAGGTCAGCTTGCCCGTCACACAGCTTCCCCTTCCTACCTCAGAGCCGCCGCGGCTGCCTCAGAGGCCCAAGACTGTGAACTGTCAGATGCACGCACCTGTGCGTGCATCCTCGACAATCCCTCTGATGGAGGCCTCATCAGTGGGCACAACCCCCTGCTAACCAGGCAGAACTAAGGGTGATCAGACAACACACCACACAGCACTGGGTGGGGTTGTGCCATTGCTGCTGCTGAACGGGGACCGGGCCTCTTTAAGGAGCCCCCCAAAGTGCTCGCCCTTGAATCGATTTGCAGCCGGGGCCAGTGACCTCTGTCAAACCACAGGGGTTAAAGGTCAGCAATCCCTTCTGCTCCCCTCCAGGCCAAAGGCGGAGGCTGCCTGGGCTTCTGTGGGTGAGACGGGGAAACACCATAGAGGAGAATGGGGATGGAGAGTTGAGGGTGAGGGGGGAATGGGACTGTAGGGAATACAATGAACACACACACACACACACACACATCTTAGAGATGCTCTCCTAGACTAGAGATACCATGTGCGTGCGCTTGAATGTCACTTGCCCGTCCTGTTATTGGTGGGGGCGGGGGGAGGTCAGTGCTGATGGGGAGGTTACCCCCAATCCTACCAGCAGAGGGAACCAACTGAGACGCCCCCAGCACGTGCTAGCGAGGGACGCCGAGGTTTTTCAAGCACTCGGCACCCACCATATGGGACTTCCTGAAGTTCTCTGCTCCCAGAGCGTCCCTGGGCATCTGGCCCCGGCTGTGGGTGTTGGAAATCTGGCCCAGGGGGACATCAGAAGCGCTTAGGCAAGGCTGGTCTGAACAAGACGCGTGCAGCGTTAGAATCACGTTTGCTATCATTCCTGGCCCCGTGGCAAAACTCCCATGGACTACGATGGAGCCAGGATATCACCCCAGGTGAATCCAGTCACTGCCAGTCTTCCCTGTGTCACCATTTCCCATAGGCTGTCTCGGCACAGATTATTATTCTGGGGTGTATTACGGTAGCACCTTGTCCCCGCGCCCGAGATCAGGGCACCGCTGGGCCAGGTGCTGCACAGGCGCAGAGACATTCCCAGCCCTGAAGATGTCGTGGTCCAAATAGACAAGACAGCAACTTGTGCGCAGGGGACAGCTCGTGGCAACCAAACCAGGTCTGTTCTCAGGACTGCAGGCTGGGAACCTGCCGTTGTATTTAACTGCATCACAACGGAGGGGAGGGTGGGGTCGTGGGGGCGAAGACTCCCATTCACTATGCAGGAAGTAAGGGAGGGGCGGAGCATGGCTCCAACCCATAATACTCTGAGTAACCCAGTTACTCAGACCACTTTACTACAGCACCACTTTGGCTAAAGCTTCAACGGCCCCCTGCCCAGGCAGTACAATATCATCGTTGCCCTGCTACAGATGGGGAACCCGGGGGGGCGCAGAGAGTGGGAGGGACCGGCCCAGGTCACCCAGGGAGCTGGGAATAGATCCCAGGAATCCTGCTCACCTATTCCCTATCTCCTCTGCGTTTCTGAGGAGCTTTAGGGGATCTGTGAACTTCAGGAGGAATTGTCTGGCTTGTACAGGGCCGGATTTCCAATTGGCACAGTATTCCAGGGGCGCCGTACCTCCCTAAAAGTGTGTGCAACATGAAGGTCATCTGTAGGCGGGGGTGGGGGGGGGTTGAAGATGCTGTGCATAGGGGCGTGGAAGGTGAAAATCCGGCCCCGGGCCTGTGCTGTGCACATCAGACAACTGTCTTTATATGCCAGTAGAAGCTAGAGTCTCCAAAAGGAGAACAGGGCCCTATTGTGCTAGTGCTGCACAGATGCAAAGTGAGAGAGAGAGCCTACGCTGCGGGGCTCGCAATCTATAGCGTGGGAAGGGAAACTGAGGCACGGAGAGGGAAGTGATGTGCCCAAAGTCAACTAACAAGCTGGTGGCAGAGCAGGGAACAGAAACCAAGTCTCCTGGCTCCTATCCCAGTGCTTTAGTCACTAGACTGCACTTCCTTTCTATTTTAGGTTCACCCAGTGCTGTTTTTAAAAGGGCCTGGCAAAGACGGCTACTAGCCAGTCCCTTCTGGCTCCTTCGGACCTGTCCCCTTCCACACTGACGTTCTTTAGACATCAGGCCTATGGGTCGTATTGACTGAGCAAGGGGGCTCACAACCCGGCGCTCACGTCCGACCCAGAGCCGCCGTTCGTTGCTAAATCAAATGAGCGGGGGGGAAGGTGGCAAGGGGTAAATAAGCAGCACCGATATTTCCTTCCGATCCGTCTGCTGAAAGGGGAGGACAGAGACGAATCCAGGAACGCTCAGTCCCTCCTAGACAAGGGGGAGGGATGGAGGCTGAGGAGGTGGAAGACAGAGCAGACGGGCACCTATATCGTGCTAACTCACATATCGTTCTTGGCTTAAATGAATGACCTTCTGTCCCACCGCGAGGGGTCAGGACCCCGGAGCCATCCTTGTGCGACCCCAAAAATGGAGGTCACTTTCAGAGCTCCCATTCCCCCGGAGGAGTCAAGGCATGTTGCAGATGGGCTGTAGCAGCCATGTGGTTTGCTAAGCGCCAGTCCTTTCCATCCTTGAAGATCTGCACTGGGAGGTGACAAAGATGTAACGCAACACGTTTAGTGGCTTGACTTCTCCACCGGACTCTGCCAGGGATGCGCGGGGTTTCCGGCAAACTCGCTGCAAACTCGCCAGAGAAAGTCACGGGGCGGGGAAGCCTTGCACAAGCGTAAGAGTGTGACGCGGGGGCCAGCACGCCCCTTTGTGGCTGGGTGAGGCGTAGCAGGCTTTGCTCCTGGGGCACTCCCAGTTAACAGCTGCGCCGACCCTGCGGTTGTCTGCTTTTTGCATCTCAGCCCTATGGCTGGATCGCACAAGGTCCCAGCCCCTCCAGGGTCATCCAGCAAACAATAGTCCGTTGACCTCACATTGGGCCTGTGGTCTGACTCCAGACTCCCTCAGCCCTGATACCAATAGGGGATTCAATATTCCTGACCGCTTATCAGGAGGTTTCCACCTTCCTCAGTGGCCAGTAGGGGAACCCAGGTCCCCCCCTCTCCTCTGGGTTCCGCTCCAGGGTCCCTGGCTCTGCAGACCCCCTGCTGCCTCCCTGGACCACTTCAGGCGTTGCCCTGTCCGGGGCCCCTTCCCAGCCATGGCGTGCTGTCAGTCTCTGCAAGGCATGCCCGGCCGGCTGAGCGCTGTCCAACTGGTAGCCCACAAGCCAGATCCAGCCTGCAGGACCATTCCATCCAGCCTCCCACAGCGGGCGCCACTGAGTAGAACAAAACAGCCTCCTCCACACAGCGTGGGACTGCCTGAGGTATGCAGGTGACTTGTTACGTGCCTCCCCAAACTGTCATGGCACCGCGCGGCTTCCCAAGCTTGCCGTGCCTCAGTTTCCCTCTCTCGACGGCTCTGCCCTGCTCACTCTCCCCCGGCGGGTTCTGCTGCAGGAGTTCGCACACTCCCTGGACAGGGCAGTCGCTGACCCAACAGGACCCTTCCTGCTCCCTGAAAGCCCAGCCGCCTCCCTTGGGCTTCCTCTTGCAGGCTCACTGGCTCCAGCTCACAGCTGTCTCTCCCCATCTGAGCCTGGTTCAGCCCTTTTAAACCCTCCCTCCAGGCACCACACCTACTGCAGGTGTAGCAGAGCAGGGCTTATGGCACTCCCAGGCTCTCATTAACTGCTTCCGGCCCATCATGGGCTCAGTCCGGCCTTAATGCAACCACCTGCCCTAGGCAGGATGGCATGAAACCTGGGAAAAGGGAGCCTACGGTGGTCATGGGCCTTCTACCCTGGGGTCAGCTGTAGCATCGCAACATGAGAACTGCCATCCCCGATCAGCTCAATGGTCCAGCCAGTCCAGATCCTGCCTCTGACAGTGGCCGCTGGGTGTAATGGAAAACGATGGAGTGACCTGCCTATTGGAGAAGTTTCTGCCTTAATCCCAGACAGTTACCTCTCGTCAAGACAGGGGCGTTAAACTCCCCCCCCGAAATGTAAAATGGGCTCAAAGTCAACACTTCTTTCTAGGTTCTTACCCTGCCTGTGAAACCAGGATCACAATCCTTCTTTGCTCCCTCCCTGTGTCTGCCGGGTCTACTTAGCCTGGGAGCTCTCTGGGGCAGGGACCGTCTCTCGTGGCCCCTGTGCAGTGCCTGGCTCGGTGCGCGGTCAGGGGCACGACACTCACACACACGATAAGCATCAGGTCTCTGAGACCAAGGTGACGCCAGCGACTTCCAGGTCGGTGAGACTGGGCTTCTCCGTTGTGCTGGGGGAGGGTGGTAAAGAACCCGCCCAGAGTAAAACGAGCGATTCAGTTCATGTCGCCCAAGGGGGATTCAAGGCTCCTTTGTGCACCAACACCGCAGTCTAAAGGGCCAGAGCGCCCAGAGGTAGGGCACTGGTGAGCATGCGTGCCACGTCCCGCTCTGTGCCCGCCACGCTGAGGAGCTGAGTTTATTACAGCCGCAGCTAGGAAGCGTTAGCTCAAGCTATAGCAGCTGATGCATTCAGTTCTGGAGGGCCCCAGCGTGTCGGCCACTGTGTGTGCATGCGGGAGAGAGAAATTGGTGGCTGGGAGATCTCATGGGATACTAGATCTTCACAAGAGTGGGCCTCCAAATAAGGGCCTGCGCTTTCCCCAGAGCTCAGCACGTTGAGGGTTGGGATTGTCTGAGAATCTGGTCCTAATTATTATTATTTATTTGTATTATCGTACCCCTCCCCCTGATCCTCTGTCACAAACCAGGACCCCCTGGAGAAACGGGCAGCACAAACACAGAACAAAAGACGGCTTCTGTCCCACAGAGCTTACGGTCTAACATCTAAATAAATGGAGATATCCTATCTCCTAGAACAGACCTTGAAAGGTCATTGAGTCCAGCCCCCTGCCTTCACGAGTAGGACCAAGTACTGATTTTGCCCCAGATCCCTAAGTGGCCCCCTCAAGGATTGAATTCACAATCCTGGATTTAGCAGGCCAATTCTCAAACCACTGAGCTCTCCCTCCCCCCTACTGGGTACCTATCCCTGCTGAGAATCTGACTGCTGGTCAGATGCCTGACTAGGAACGGAGCTGTTTGGAAAAATCTGGTCCTGAGCGCGGGTGCCGAGCCTTCGAAAAATCCGACCTGAAGCGCTTTGGAAAAATCTGGTCCATACTGTGCAAAAGCCGCTGCAAAAGGCACGCACAACCAAAGGGACAGCTCAGTGGTTTGCGCATTGGCCTGCTAAACTCAGGGTTGTGAGCTCAATCCTTGAAGGGGCCATTTAGGGATTGGGGGCAAAAGTCTGTCTGAGGATTGGTCCTACTTTGAGTAAGGAGTTGGACTAGATGACCTCCTGAGGTCCCTTCCAACCCTGATATTCTATGATCAAGGGCATTTCCTGTTTTACCCCCCCCCCACCATGTGCATGCTACACGGACGTCAAGCCAGACCGAGCACCTGCTCAGAGGACTGGATGATCTAACAGGTGTTTCCCAGCGCTGGCTCCTGTGGTTTAGATGTATCATTGCAGGTGACAGCTGTGCAATAACATCCAACACATGGCTCCGCACCCATAGATTGTGTGTCTTTGACTCCTTGCCCCTGCCTGTGCCTGCTATCGCAGTCCCGCTTTTCACATCGCAAATCTCTCAGCAGCTTCCGGAGCAGCCGTTTAAAAAGTCTCCTGCCAGAAAAAAATATTGCCCTTTTCCTGCAAAAATGTGGAAATTCTCCTTAGAATGAGTCTGGCTGCGGACGGGTCAGATTCTAACATGTGTGAGGCATTGCACTGAAATAGGAGTGTTATAGCAGAGGGAAAGGTCCATTTCCCAGTGGAAGTGCCAACGGGCTCAGCGATATTTGACTCATGGTGCTCAAGAAACTTGGGTTTTACAGCTGCAAAGATGAGGAAAAAATAGTGCTGAGAGCCACTTAAAAAAAAATAATCTCTAACCGCCTTTCTGCAAAATCCGTGGCAAATCCATGATGGCAGATTAAAAAAAATGTTATCAGGGTGGACTCAGGATTGTAATGGTCTGTTTACATGCAGTATATTATTCAGTCACTAGATGGCTCCATGTGCTGTGTAGAGTGTAGTTCCTGGTAAACAAAGGAAACAGAGCTGGAACGCAAGCTGGGTAGAAACCTGAATTTTTATGTTTTTTGTGTGTGCGTGCGCCTGTCCTTTGTAGGTCTTTCCTTTAATAAGCGCCTCCTGTTAAGGAGATCTGGGATTCTACGAATCACAACACAGGGTGATGTGAATAAAACACCTGCATCTTTGCCACTCGTGAGTAAAGCACATATCACGGGCTTCAGAAGATGAAACCTGTATGCTCTCCCATCCCATCGTGTATCTTCTGCCTACCCCGTCTCTCTCCGTCACCTGCCTGCGCTTCATTAGAAATACACAGCCCTGATAACCAACAAACGTTTCTTAAAGATTGGCTGATTTTCCCCCCTTCCTCTCCTGCCCACGTGTTTCCATGGTTACTCCTGATGTATTGGGCTATTGATCAGACAAGCCAACATATTCTGTCCACTCAGGGTTCTGCTGTGCTGGCACATTCTTCTTTCTAACCATAGGCCTAAATCAATATCAGACACTGTTTATTCTGGATGACTATTCTTCCCCCACTGGCCCCCTCCCCACTGCTGCTTTTCTCCTGCATTGGCTACACCAAAGGTAAAGTTCAAGTGACTAGTTGGATCCCAGCTGCCTTGTCTCATTTCTAGACAATGCAGATTTCCCATACGAGCAGCCATTGTGCAAGGGGGGGAAGGTGATAAAGACCAGGATGTGTTAGGACCTAATTGTGTTGAACCTCATTACCAATAGGATGGGAGTGGTTCCATAGCAGAGGCGAGGAATAAAAAGGAACAAAGCTTCCACGTGTTAGAACTACACAAACATTGCGTATGCAGAGATCACTTTGCCCACTGCAGGGATGCAGCCACCTCTGGTGTGGAACTTCACAGTGCACAGCAATGTGAAACAGGGAGCATTTGCCCAGCCCTGAAATGCAGCTACCTCTGGGATATCCCATCTCCTAGAACTGGAAGGGACCTTGAAAGGTCATCGAGTCCAGCCCCCTGCCTTCACTAGCAGGACCAAGTACTGATTTTGCCCCAGATTCCCAAGTGGCCCCCTCAAGGATTGAACTCACAACCCTGGGTTTAGCAGGCCAAGGCTCAAACCACTGAGCTATCCCCCCTGAAATGCAGCAGCTGTTGTACAGGGCACAGCAATGCCACACGGGAAAGTTGCCCCAGCCCTGAAATGCAGCCACCTCTGGGATGGAACGCAACAGCTGCTTCACAGCCACACAGCAAGAATCGTTTAAGCAGAATACCGCAGGCAATTGATACAGCCGGGGGAATTAGGGGGATGCAGAATGTAATGAACCCCCCACCCCCCAACTGGGCTCAAATCCCCTTTCCTATAATCAGCACAAGCGATTCAGTCTCCTCTGACCAAGGACGCTTCCAGCAGCACAGCGCCCCCTTGCACCATGCAGGGCGATAGGTCCAGGTGCCATCTCAGAGCACAGAGCACCCTCTACCGAAATAACCAACACAGCTCCCTGCCGCACATGGGCCCAGCAGCTGGCCAGGCCCTGATGAAGCTGTTTTTATGTGGGAAATCTGACTGTCAAATCTCAGGGTGCTCTCCTTTGTGTGTAGTGGCCCTTGCTCCCCCGCCCCCATCAGACTGCCTCCCCTCCCCCATGCACCCCGCTTGCCCTCCAAAATAACTCACTCACCGTATTGCTAGGAGTCCAGTTCCTTGCTGCCTGCTGGCCTGGCTGATGATGGGACAATGACATGCGATGCAGATGACTGAGCCAGAGAACAATATTGCTTGGCGGGATATAAACAGGATATCCCCAAGCAGAAGCGGCCTTTTAATCTCGGCTCAGGGAAGCCCACACCTAGCACAGCCCCCACCCTCACACCCCCGCCAAATTAAAATAGCTCCTGTGTGTGACCCAGAGAAACAAGTGTCATTGATTTCCCCCCCACACTCCTACCCCTACCCCTCTTCTTCCTACGGATCAATGCAGCCCCAATCAATACTCATTGTGGGAGATTCACCCATCTGGCGTGTGCGCGCACACACACAAAACACCAACTAGCCCATGCAGCTCTGGAGTGCCGGGGTAGGAGCGAGCCGACTTCGGTTACGTTGCATGTACTGGGGGAAAGCGACACCCAGGCAGCGCCCCTGGACGCAGTGCAGCCGCTAATTTTACAGCGGGGGCTAATACCTCGCTCGTCTACATCGTCTGCTTTTCATCGGTAGATCTCAAAACGCTTTACAAACCGGGTCAGTAGCATTATCCCCATTTCACAGCTGGGGAAACTGAGGCACAGGAAGGGGAAGTGACTTGCCCAAGATCACCCAGCAGACCACTGGCAGAGCCAGGAATAGAAGTCAGGTCTGCTGAGTCCAAGCCAATGCTTTATCCCCTGGGCTACGCTGCCTCTAGGGTGACCAGACAGCAAATGTGAAAAATTGGGACGGGAGTAGGGGGTAATAGGAACCTTTATAAGAAAAAGACCCAAAAATTGGGACTGTCCCTATAAACTTGGGACATCTGGTTACCCTAGCTGCGCCTCAAAGACTTGAAAACTGGGTGCCAATGACTTCCTTGCACAGTCGCTACACAAAAGTAGGATCTCACACTAGTGGCATGAGCTACGTTGCTCAGCATGGCTGCAGCCAGGCACTTCCCCTCTCCTCCTCCTCCCAGGGAGCTGAGTGGGGCCCAATCCTGGTCTCCTTCCCCTCCCCGGGGGCCTGATCCTGCCCCTGCCCCATCAGAAGTCCCAGAACAGCCCCTTTCCTTTGTAACGAATTACAGCTGCTCCACACTTTTCAGGATCAGGTCTGGTTTATCTAAGGTACTTCTGGGGGCCCCCGTCACACACATGGCCGCTCCATTACACCCCCTTCTGGTGTAACATAGCACTGCAGTCACTCCCTGCCTCAGTTTCCTCCCTCTCAGCTTTCCCCACACAACTTAGCCCCGCGGCCAAGCCACTCAATAAACATAACCATTTCCAGGGTAACGAGCATCCGGACAAACAGCAGGTTCTTCTGTCCCTCTGGGGATACTCTTCACCCCCCGCCCCCCGAGTTACCTTTAGTCTTTCCCTGCTCTGTTACAGAGCGCTGACCCCCGGCTGCTTTCCCGGGAGTCCCTCTCACAGACACCCAGGCTGTTCCCTCCAGCGGGCTGCCTCAGCCCTTTTATAGCCCAGGTGTTCCTCAGGCTGCATCTGACCCCATTAGTCCCACCCCCGCAGGCTGGGAGGCTGCTAATTATGGCTAATTGAACAGGCTCGGGCCGCCCAATGACACTCCCCTGACGACGATATCTCAGTGCTAGATACTTCGGTTCCTAATTCCCACCAAACTCAATGGAAGCTAGGCTCCTAAACCCCTTTGAGGGCCGGGGCCTGAGCAGCCTGGAATGTCTCTGGCCCCGCTCCTCAAAGGCGCCTCTTTAGAACTGAACCTCGAGAGAAGGGAGTCGGCAAAAGCCACGGCGCGTTTGAAATTAAATCAGGTCGATTTTTATTTAAAAAGCCACTTCGAGCCGGCTCCACCACCCAAACTCTCTCCCGGTCAGCTCCCGATGCCCACGGAGACGCTTTTCCATTTGTAGTCAGCCGTCCCCAGCCGTGCGCTCCATTCCCAAGCAGCCCATTGAAATTATTTGTATGGATACAAGTGACTAGGTGTATTACGGTATCGCCCGGGCGCGCCGGCCAGTCACTGCACCGGGACACCCCTGGGTGCTCGGCGGCGTACAGACACAGAACAAAGAGACAGTCCTTGCCCACATACAGCCTTCTTTTGCTGTCAGTTCTGGGGGGGGGGCTCCATTTTGGGGAATTCGACTTCAGGTGCCTTAAAAAGGGTCTTGATTTGCAGAGGGCAGCTGGAAATCAGAGCCCGAGTTGGGCTCCCCCCCCTTACAAAAAGCAAGTTCACCCCAAATCACTTGGGAAACATTTGGGCCCCAAATCTTCATTTAAATGACCCCCCTGCCCCCAACACCGTAAATCGAACCGATCGCCAAAGGGTCATTTTTCTTCGTTCCAGATCTCCCGCTCTCTCCCTCTCGCTACCCCCGAAATCCAGCCAGCAAGTTGTAGCAGCTGAGAAGTTAGGAGCCATCTAGCAACCGCTCTTAATTCCTGTCTTCCCAGTTGCCATGGCTGCAAAGCAATTCCTGTTGTATTGACGTCCTCATTGATCCGTGCTTTGGTGCAGTGCCTGCCTGGACATGAAGCACGGCCATTGTTCTTCAGTACTTGACAGACACCAATCAATATCAGGCTGGATTTTCTGCCTTCCCCCTGCATGGGTAATGGGAGATGCTTTGCTTTGGGGCTTCTTACATTTTCTGTTCCTTACATAATTTCTCCTCTCGATTTTTCTCCACCTCCTCCTGTTTTCTTTCTTTTCCTCGCCATCTGCCTACATTGGGGACGGGTGAGCCGGAGGATAGCTGGTATGGGTGGGTGGAAATCTACGAATGCTACCCCACCCTGCCCAGGAGATCTGAAAAGAAAGGTTCCCTAAAGAGAAGAAGGGGGATGTTTAACCCCATGGCTGCTGGTTCCTGATGCACAATCCGGCAGCGGCCTTTTGGCTGCCCCAGTGTCTGGTTCACATGCCCGGAGCAGCACTGGAAGGCGTATATTGCCCCAATTCCCTCAGCATTGACACAGTTCGAAAGTTCTGGACTAATGACCAGCCATGACCTAGCTGAGGGACACGGATCAATGAAGCATTGTCCAAAGCAGCTGATTTTATTTTACAAGTTAAAAGAAAAAAAAAAAACATAAAACAAAAAGGACCAGATGTTTATGTAGCACCTTTCGTGCGACAAGAGCCTGGCTAGGAAAAATGGCCATGGGGGGAGGCCCTGGGCTAAGAGACAGGAAACCAGGGGTCAGTTCCTTGTTCCGCTACAGAGCTCTTGTATGAGCCGGGGAGAGTCACTTCATCTCTCTGGTTTTCAGTTTCCCGTCAGTAAAATGATGATAAAATCTGGGTTAACTAGTCAGCTTGTGAGCTCACTGGGGCAGAGACCGGCTCTGTGCAGCACCTGGGCTTGTCTGGCCCCAATCTCAGTTACTCTGTGTCCATGCAGTGCCCGGCACCACGTCTCAGTTACTCTGTGTCCGTGCAGCGCCCGGCACCATGTCTCAGTTACTCTGTGTCCATGCAGTGCCCGGCACCATATCTCAGTTACTCTGTGTCCATGCAGTGCCCGGCACCATGTCTCAGTTACTCTGTGCACCTGCAGTGCCCGGCACCCTGTCTCAGTTACTCTGTGCACGTGCAGCGCCCGGCACCATGTCTCAGTTACTCTGTGCATGTGCAGCGCCCGGCACCATGTCTCAGTTACTCTGTGTTCATGCAGTGCCCGGCACCATGTCTCAGTTACTCTGTGCACGGGCAGCGCCCGGCACCACATCTCAGTTACTCTGTGTCCATGCAGTGCCCGGCACCATGTCTCAGTTACTCTGTGCACGTGCAGCGCCCGGCACCACGTCTCAGTTATTCTGTGCACGTGCAGCGCCCGGCACCACGTCTCAGTTACTCTGTGCACGTGCAGCGCCCGGCACCATATCTCAGTTACTCTGTGTCCATGCAGTGCCCGGCACCATGTCTCAGTTACTCTGTGCACGGGCATCGCCTGGCACCACATCTCAGTTACTCTGTGCACGGGCAGCGCCCGGCACCACATCTCAGTTACTCTGTGCACGTGCAGCGCCCGGCACCACGTCTCAGTTACTCTGTGCACGTGCAGCGCCCGGCACCACGTCTCAGTTACTTTGTGTCCGTGCAGCGCCCGGCATGATGGAGCCCTGATCTTGGCTGGCACCAACGGGGCTGCTGTACTACAGAAGAATAAAGTCCTATATAGAGAGATTCTCAGCAGCTGGAAGGCAGTGTTAATGCTTAACTCCAGCTGGGAATCTAGCACTCAGTGTGTCATGCCCTCTTGCGAGCATTCGTTTGGACTTTTGCAGTTACGGCTTTTGTTTTAAAACCGAGCCAACGTAGCCCTGATCCAAACCATCACGGCAGGGAAAACAAGGGTGTTTTTTCTTTAGTTTATGGATTTTTGCAGCCTCGACCCCCATCAACCCTCCCCCGCACACTCTCACTGCTCTAAGCCAAGCACATGATTTACTACAGGGTCATTTATGGCTGAGCATTCAGGGCCGGATTGCTGGGTGACCAGATGTCCCGATTTTATAGGGACAGTCCTGATTTTTGGGTCTTGATCTTATATAGGCTCCTATTACCCCCCCCCCCCCCCCCCCGGTCCCGATTTTTCACCCTTGCTGTCTGGTCACCCTACGCATTGCGCTGCCTTGTTACTCCAGATTTACACCGGTGGAAGTCCATCGGGCCTAGTTTTCCTCCCATTCAAACCAGTTTCACAGCCAGTTTTACGCTGCCACTGGTGTCAAGCAGCCTTCGTGTAAATGAGAATCGGGCCTGAGGATTTGCACAGAGTCGCTGTGGATTTCCACTGAGCCCTGCTAGGCCCTACACACTGCATCATTTTGGGCTCAGTGCCACACCCCTGAGTCACAGCTGATGGGCTGGACCATTATTTCCTAACCAAGGCAACACTTTACGCGTGGACGGGCCCTTCCCCTGCAGTTTAGGCTGGGAATTTCCTAGGGGAGTTAAGTGCTCAAATCCCAGGTGCATAATTCCCATAGGTCCTGTTGCAGTTTTGGGGGGGACATGCAGTGAAATCCTGTCATTTCCACACTGCAACGGCTGCTTTGTTCTCCTTCTACGTCAGCACAGGGAGGAGTAGCTAAGGGAGGAATTTTGTCGGTGTAAGACGTAACTGTTATACAGGCCGCTTTTCCTCCCCGGATCTCAAAGAGCCTCACAGCTGGGGAAACTGAGGCACGGAGCGGTGACCTGGCTTTGCAAAGGTCATGCAGCCAGTGGATGGCAGAGTCAGGGATAGAAATGGTCCAGTGAAGACTGAACTGGGACTCAGGGGCCCTGGGTTCCGGTCCTGGCTCTGTGTGACCAAGTCCCTTTCCCTTGTGCCTCAGTTTCCTCTTACTCTTTGTCCGTTTAGACCATGAGCTCGGCGGGGCAGGGAGCATCTCCTACCCAGTCTGTGCAGCGCCTGGCACAACAGGACCGGATCGCTGTATCACAGACAATAGCAATAAGAAGTCCCCCCAACCCCTACCTTAGGTCTCCTGACTCACAGCCCCGGGCCCTATCCTGGATCCTGCTGTCAACCACGACTGCCCCTCAAGGCAGGAGTCCGCAGCCCAGGGCTGACTTCAGGGGGGAGCGGCTGCTGCTCACGCCTGGAGGATCCGGCTTGTGCCCTCCCCTTCTCCTCCCAGCCTTTGCTGCTCTCCTGGTTTTGCTGGACCCAAAAGAACAGTAGGAAATAGAGCCCCCCCCCTTCATGTCTCTAACCCCCGCTCGCCCCAGCGAACCTGCCTGTGTCTCACACACAGCAAACAGATTTCGACAGGTGGCCCATCGCTCCTGGGTCCCTCTGCCTCCCCGCCACACCCCCCCCGGAGTCCCCACAAGCCGCTTTGCTGATGCTCCTTTGCCCTCCCCCTCACAAGAGCATAATGAAAAGCGAAGCACTAACTTCCTGGGGAACCACCTGTGCTTAGCCCCCAGCCAGATCCCCAATTTACCCAGACCCTGCCCCCACACTAGGCTGAATTAGGACAATCTGGATTTGCAAGCTGGCCGAAGACCCTTTGTGAGAGGCGTTCTGCTGCAGCCCACCCTTCCCAGCTCCTTAATCCCAATTAGATTTTTAACACCCCCATGTTCCCCCGGTGTCTTTCCCTGCAGCTAAAGGGCCAGGCCCTGTCCCCGTGTAACAGTTATATGTGGAAATATACCTATCTCACAGAGCTGGAAGGGACCCTGAAAGGTCATTGAGTCCAGCCCCCTGCCTTCACCAGCAGGACCAAGTACTAATTTTGCCCCAGATCCCTAAATGGCCCCCTCAAGGGCTGAACTCACAATGCTGGGTTTAGCAGGCCAATGCTCAAACCACTGAGCTATTCCTCCCCCCACCCAGTGGTTGCTTGGGGATGATATTGATGAAAATTACTGCCTGGGTGTGCTAACCAGAGGAAGGCTGGAGGAGGGGAATTTTTCCTGCCCCTCTTAAAAAAAATCCAACAGTTGTACACTCTTTAAGCTCTGTTTGGGGAGGGAAGGGGGGGGGGTTAAGGAACATTTCAGATGGTCCTTGATAGCCAGGCAAGGGAGAGAGACACACAGGATTTTAGCAGCTGCCAGCTGCATGGATTCTGTGTAAGTTCCTTACCTGGCCCCCATCACTGGTGTATCTGAGAATGGATTTAGCTTCACAGCCCCATGGGAGGCAGGGCCAGGCTGTTATCCCCCTTGTACAGATGGAAACTGAGACACAGAGTGGCTAAGGCCACGTCTACACTAGGGGCATTTTGCTGGTGTGGCTACGCCGGTCTAGTGCTCCTAGTGTGGACGCAGCTTAGCCCAGCAAAGCTGTATGTTAACCAGTAGAGCTTATTCCAGCCCCTACCCCAAGCAAAACAAGCTCCACCGGTAACGGCACACGGCGTATCTGGGTCTACACTAGGGGCTTCTGCCGGCACAGGTGCGCTGGTGGGGGATCGCACCCTGATCGACCGGCTGAGCTGGCAGCAGTCCTTCCTCGAGGTCGAACTCCCATTGACTTCAGAGAGTTGTAGGGCCTGATCCAGGACCAAAGGCAGAAGTTACCCAGTTAAAGCTCCCCGTTCTGCTGCAGCCCCCGCCAACAACCTAGGTCCGGTCACTTCCCCTCTCTGGGCCTCAGTGTCCCACCTGTAAATGGAGAGAACAATCCTTCCTGCTTCTGTCAGATCTGTTTAGACTGCAAGCTGTTTGGGGTAGGGACTGTGGCGGTGCAGGGCCCAGCACAATGGGACCCTGATCTCAGCTGGGGGCGGGGGCCTCTGGGCGCTACCGTAATACACCTAATAATGCGACAAACAAGCCAGTGAGGAAGGCTATTAGCCTCAGGAGAGGGGCCCAGGACAGACCTTCCCCTCCCGAGCGTGGAGCCCTGCTGCCAGACCCCTCGCTGGGTGTGCAGTTCTCATTTCCCTGGCTAGCCGGGGTGAGCATGGGATGGTTTATAGAAATCAACGTGCCCTCCCAGACTCCAGCCTATTGGGAACTGCTGCAGGGGTCTCATGCTAACTGCCCGCCACTGGTTCCCCATTTGCTCCCTTTGTCTACGGGTGTGTCTGCAAATAGATCCGGGTGCGCCTGATACATAGGACAATGCGGGATTCTGGCAGGCCGCAGCACTCAGCTCCAGGCTGGGCACTGCCAGCTGCCTCCATACAAAGGGCAGCTGAGATTACACAGGGGATTTTGCCATTGTCGTGCTCCAGGGTAGAAGCTGAACAAACCCCAGCCGGAGGCCGAGTCCTTCCCCTCCTTCGCCCTTCATAGTATGGCGGTCTTAGCAGCTCAGCAAGCCAGGGCTGGTCCCTGGAGGAGATTGGCCTTTTGCACCTGAATTTCAGCTTCCATTTGTAAAAAAAAAATGTATATATATTTCCAGCCCTCCTGATTCCAAAGGAAACCTTCTCAATGTGACTGGTGCAGCCATGTCTGCCAGAGTCTGCAGAGAGCCTGAAGCAAAAGCTTCAAGGCAGGAGGACGGCCCCATTCAGCTCATGGGGTGTGTAAACTCTGCCGTGCTATCGTGACAATTGCTATGTTTATACTAGTAACTATTTCACTGCACATCAAAGCATGCACCGAAGAGGAGGAAAGATCTTATTAAGACGCTCTCCACAACCTACTGGGAGCGGGGACTCAGGACAAGGGAGCGCATGGTTTGGGGGCGGAGTATCACTGTTCTCCCCCAGTTTGAGCTCTGGAGAGCGGGGAAGGGTTGTACCTCCTGTGACGAACTGGGACTGTTCTTAATGTGGTCTTTGAATGCTGAGTGGGGAGTGTTGGCTAGGAAGGCAGGGGAGTGTGGCTAGGATGGTCTGCATTGGGGGATGGGAGACTGGCCTTGAGGGAAGATACCTGAGCATGTAACATGAGAACCCAGGGAGGGGGTTGGAGCCAGGTGACTCCTCTGCCCAGGGAGGAAACTGGACAAAGGCTGGGGGAGGCTGGGTGAGAAAGGCTGAAGGGAGTTGGAATTTGGCAGGAGCTGGCTGGTAATGGAGGGGAGCCCGGATGGGGCTTTGACCCCCCAACGGGGCTGTGGTGACCCTGGGACCCCAAGATGGACCTAACTGAGGGGGCCCTGTTGTCTGTGCCTGCAAGGCCTGTCTTGGACTGTGTTCCTGTCGTCTAAATAAACCTCTGCTTTACTGGCTGGCTGAGAGTCATGGTGAATCGCAGGAAGCCGGGGGTGCAGACCCTCGTGTCTCCCCACACTCCGTGACACCTCCCTCGAGCTTGGATTCAATAGTTGCTTTGCCTGACTCCATTGCAACGCCGCCTCCTCACACTCGGTGTGTGTAACGACACAGATCGCTGCTATGGCCCCTTCCAGGTGAGGCACTCCGAGCGCTTTACGAACTTTCAGCCTTCCCCCACCCAGCATCCCCGGGATATGTCTGTATATCAACCCCCCTTTACAGGTGCAGAAACTGAAGCATAGAGAGGTGGAGTGACTTCCTCTGGGTCTCACAGAGAATGGAACCCAGAAGTCCTGACTCCCAGTCTACTGCTCTAACCACTAGACCACATTCCCGTCCCAGAACTGGGGATAGCACCTGAGTCCTGATAGCCAGCTCCACTGCTCCAACCACTAACCCCCACATCCCTCCCACAGCTGGGAAAAGAACCCAGGAGTTCTGCTTCTTAGCCCTCCCCCCCGCACTGATCTAACCACTGGACCACATTCCCCTCCTACAGCAGGGATGCAAAACCCTGACTTGCCAGCCCCTCTGTTCTAATTACCCTTCCATACCTAAAATTAAACTCAGGCATGCTGACTCCCAGGCCTGGTCAATAACCGTCTGGCCGCACTCCTACCACATACTAATGCATCTGGGGAAGGGCCCAGCCCTGGAAAGAGAGGCTCATCTGTATTTCAGCTGGGTACTGCCTGTCTCTGGAGGAGGAAACAGCTGGTTCTAGTGCTGCTGGAATTTTGTAGGGTGCGAGCAGGCAGTGAGTCTCCCTCTGACCTCCCAGAGCCCAGACTTCCAAAGAGGGAGGGAGCCCAGGCCCAGCGGAGCACGGCTCACGCCCACATGGGACTCCGCTACCGTAACAAGGGATGCTGTCATTTGTCTGGTCTGATCTTGGAAGACGTACTCAGCTTTCCCCCCAGCTCCTGATACTGACGCAGGTGGCTGCACTGGCTCGCCTGGCTGACAGGAGCTGTCAGCCCTCGTGCTGCTAATCAAAGCAGAAGGGCCCAGGCCGGAGCAGCATGAGATGAAATCATCACCCACTAGCCTTTTAACTTGGGACTAAGTTGCAATTAGAGCTTCCTCCTGCAATTGGGGGCGAGTGGCGCGTGCGGCTGGAAACAGGAGGGGGAGGGAATTTGTTCGTGGCTTGTATTCATCCGCTTTGCCGTGGGCTCTGATTCCAGCTCTGCCACTGATTGGCTGGCCTTGGGCATGTCACTTCACCTAGCCATGCCTTTCTGTGAAATGGGGATGATACTTATCCACCTTAGGAGGGGGGGTTATTAGATGTATTATGGTAGCACCTATAGGCCCCACCTGAGATCAGGACCCCACTATGGGTACCTTAATATTACTAAAAAAAGAACAGGAGTACTTGTGGCACCTTAGAGACTAACAAATTTCCGTCAACGTGCAAAGGCTGAAATTGTGGAAAAGCAACATCACTTGCCACATAACCTCAGCAATGCTGAACACAACGCCATCTACAGCCTCAGAAACAACCCTGACATCATAATCAAAAAGGCTGACAAAGGAGGTGCTGTCGTAAATTTGTTAGTCTCTAAGGTGCCACAAGTACTCCTGTTCTTTTTGCGGATACAGACTAACATGGCTGCTACTCTGAAACCTGTTAATATTACTAATAATGCACATGCCAAAATGGGGTCCTGATTTCAGTTGGGGACTTAGGTGCATGTGCATTGTGAGTAGTATTACAGTGGCACCTAAAGTCCCCAACTGAGATCAGGACCCCATTTTGGCATGTGCATTATTAGTAGTATTACAATAGCATCTCGTGGCCCCACTGAGCTACATGCGAGAAGGTGCTTATGGAAGACAGGCAGTGTGGTCTACTGGGTCGGGCACTGGATTAGGATCCAGGAGACCCGGCTTCTATTCCCTTCTCTGCTACTGTCCTGCTAGGAGACCTTGAGCAAGTCACTTCCTCTCTCCGTGCCTCAGTTTCCCCTCCAGTCTTGTGTCTATTCAGACAGAGCTTTTTGGGGCAGGGACTGTCTCTCCCCTGTGTCTGTGCAGCACCAGGCACAATGGTCCCTGCTCTCAGTTTGGGTCCCCCATGTGCTACCCTAAGACGCATCACAGTCAACTGATGGATAATTCTGACAACTGGAGAAGTCTGAGACTCTTGAGAGGTGAGGGCAGACAGGGAAAATCAAGGTGAAATAAGTTGAACAAACCCTTCGTTGGTGCACTAGCCCCAACCGAGATTGGAGCCAGCAGCTGCACAGGCAGATCGGTACGTCGACACAGCCCGCCAGCCTCCCAGCCTGAGGCTTGTGGCTCTCACACGAGCTGTGTACACAGCGCTTTGAAGTCACAGCTCAGGCTGCAGCTCAAGCTGTGAAGCCCCCCGTCCCCTCAGGCCGCAGAGCCCAAGCTGCACGGCTAATTTTAGCATGAGCCGCAGCCCAGGGAAGTGACTTGACCAAGGCCACCCAGCAGGTCAGGGGCAAAGCCTGGAATAGAATCCAGGTCTCCTAAATCCTAATCCAGGGCCCTGTCCACCAGGCCACACTGCCTCCCCCCAGGAGCAGCAGGAGACACCAGGGGCTTCTGCAATGCATTATGGGGGGGGATGCTCCCTACCTGAGATTCCACCGGTGAGTCACTGCTTGCTAAGGAATCCAAACTGAAGGAGAGAGACAGAAACCAGCTGATTGCCTGCGGGAGCCCCTCACTCTGAGAGCCAGGAGCACCCACACGCCACTACAGGGGCTGGGAACCCAACTGCATTTTCAGCCCTGGAAATAACCCTACTAATGCTGATAACCAGACATTAACCAGCTCAAGGCAGGAAGCCACGTGTATTTTCCCCCGTTCAGTGTTTTGTTGGGAAGGTTTTAGGCTACAGGTATCATCTTCAGCTGCAGCCTTTCCTTTCCTGCCAGCAGAGCTCCTGGTTTTGCATAGCAACAGCGCCGGTGGCTTTCCTCTGATTCTCAGCAGATGGCTCAAAACAAGCCCAAAAAATGTACCTATCGTTAAATTCCTCCCCCGAAGAAGAGATCAAGCAACAAAGCGCACTCTCCCCATCCATCTTCCCCTGTGCGATTCAGTCTCTGGGCTAGACACCTGTTTACACTGGTATAAATGTGGAGTAACTGCAGTGGGGTCAACTCCAGATTTGCCCCCTGCACTAAGGTGAGTAGTCAGTCCCCCGACAGGAAGCCAAACTCTCCAGCCTGGGGTGGGGGAGAGCCCCGTTTTCTGTCCCAAGCTGGAAGGAGCATGCAATTAGCCAGTGGAAATAGGTCAGCTGTGACGTTTTTAGGCCATTCACCATCATTGGGATGCCAGCTGACTGGAGTAGCCAGAGCAGGGCAGGCAGTAGACTGAAGCTCTGGTAATTGACCGGCTGCTGTCATTTGTCAAGGCCTAAACCCAGCTCCGCTCAGCCTGGCTTCTATCCGCACTGCGGGGTAAACCCCACTGGGTCCCGTGGAGCCGCTCCCAAGTATAAGTGCATGAAGCAGCAGGCCCTAGGGTGGGAACATTCAGACTCAGATGGTTAATTTATGTTGAGAGGGAGGTGGAAAAAGCCAGTTTCTGGCCCAGGCACCTGCGACAGGGGATCATGCTCCGGTTTCTGATTCTAGGGCCAGATTTTCTTCTGGCTAACGCCGGGGAAACTCAGTGGATTTCAAGTTCAATGGGTCATCTCCCCCGCTGGAGTGAACTGGCCCTAGCGTTACTGGAGTCAATGGGCCAGATCCCCACGCTGGTGTAAAACAGCATCGCACCATTGGAGTCCAGTCCAGACCCTGGCTGGGTCTACGGGGAAAATGAACAGGATTTTAAAAATCAGAATAATAATAAAATCCCATGATTGTATCCACTGCTCCTCTCCGTAACAAACAGGTATGTTATTCAAGATGTGCATTAAAAAAAATCTAGAATGCCAATTTAATAGCAGGATTCACAGAGATTTCCCCCTTCCTCTAGTCTGTGCATAATGTTACAGATTTTTAATGGCTGTCTTGAGCAGATCTAAGTGTTAACAGGGACATTACATGAATTAACATGGCACTTACAGTCCTTGAAAGCGAGAGGTTACCAGTGTAGTACTGCAGATTTCAACTCCCCTCCGTCCCCACTAGCTTGTCACCAGCACATATTACGTGGGGGGTAGGACAACAATATAAGGCTCTGGACTGAGACCCGACAAATTCATTGCACAATAAGCCACTGAACATAGCTGCAGACGCAACTAGCCGAGTCTGGGTCTGCTGTGCTGTCATCTGAGCCGGAGACTAGGATCAAGTACATTGTACAGATGGGGAAACTGAGGCACGGGCCGACAGCGTGATTTACGCACGATCACACAGGGAGCCCGTGACAGAGCAAGGAACCGAAGCGTGGTCTCCCCAGCCCAAGCCGAACACCCTCACCGCAGCTTCTCCTCGTGTCCTTGTCACAAACGAGATGTTTTTTCCAGAACTGCGCACAAGTGATGGTTCTTTCCGTCACTGCAGCAAGCGACTCTTTCATACAGGTCTCGCCATGGAGGCGGCAAACGAGCAGGTGGTCTGGCCTTCACCGCACTCGCATGCGTTTGTGTCATTAGACTCTAACCCCTGGGCCCTCTTTGCCATTTAGTTCACTTTCTCCATCCGTAGCCCCAGCCGTGTGATGTTGATTCACAAGTGCTTTGAGATCTATAGGTGAACAAGCCCTAAGCCAATATTAAAACTTGGGTGCCTGGAGCCAGACCTCTACATAAACAGTCCACCGCTCCCACTGACAAAACGGGCACCTCTGATCACCCTCATTAAGTGCCTCATTTTATGTAAATATTTCCCCAGATCTCCAGCAATTAGACCCAACCACTCATTCAACTTTGTCTCTGCCCCGTTCTCTCCCCCCCAAACAGCCCACTGGATCAATGGGTCTTGGAGCAAAAATGTCTCCTTCTGGCCTGGTTTTGAAAGACCATTAGCGCCCCCCAGTGGCAGGCTGAGAGGTAGCAGCATGCCAGCCCTGTCTCTGCAGGCTGTTAGTTCTGCTCAGGCATTGAGCGTGGGAATAAATCGTCATTTAAAAAGCACAGGCGCAAAGTCTCAGCTGCCGTATGTCCACGAAGCAGCGCTGTCGGCCATGCAGTGGAACCGTTGACATCCGCTGAGGAGCTGATCTGGGTTTTTTGTGGTAACGAGGAGCTGTTCTTTAGTATTGAGTCACTATTAAGTGCCGAAAATTAGGCCACCAAATCAATATTTAAGCTCCTAAATTCAGGCGACGTATTTGTAGACACGCAAGCTGGACAACTTGGGCCTAAACTCCTAAAAGAGGGAGCACAACTTACTGAGCTGGGTCTCGAGAGACAGGAGATCTAGTCCCACCTCTGCCACCAACCTGCTGGATGACCTTGGGCAAGTCACGTTCCCCCACTTGGTGCCTCAGTTTCCCCACCTGTAAAATGGAGATAATGATACTGACCTCCTTTGAGATCGATGGATGAGAAGCACTAGATAAGAGCAGGGGATCATTCACACTGGCGTAAATCTGAAGGGACTCCACTGAAGTCAATGCAGTCAGCCTGAGAGAAGAAGACCCAATGTACACGTGAGGCAGCTATTAATCCTGTTGTGTCCTGGCTTTTTACCCCACAGTAGGAACATGGGGAAGCCTCACGGGCAGTGCTAGACTCCAAATAACCGTGTTTATTAACCATGTGCAAATAGACCAGACCCAGGACCTGGCGCCAGGGGACCATGTGGGAAAGCTAACCCGAATTAATGAAAGGGGTGAATTTGAAGTGGACTAGTTCAATTGCTCTGTGTGACCACCCTCATTCCGAATTGAGGTGGCCTTAGTTCGGTTTAGCTTCATTCACTTCCAAAGTGAATTCAATGAAACCAAATTCTGGCCGCTTTAATTCTGAACAACAGTGTCCACACAGGGATTTCATGTGATTTAAACTAATCCAAATTCACACCTTTAGTTAATTCGGATTAATTTTCCTGGATGGTCGTGTGTAGACAAATCCCCAACTACTGTACCTAGGTATTTGGCTGCTCTGGCAGGGTTCGGGTAGCTCCAGCAATGGAAGACAGCAAGACCCTTTAGAGGGCTCTCAAACTGTTTAAAGGGATATTACCCAATTCTTCAATACTACAAACCCCATTTTACATGAGGTGGGGGTGGGGCGGGAAATGAGACACAGGGCTGAGCATCCACCATTCCGTTAATGGGATTTGTGGGTGGTCAAGGTCAGCCCATAATCCACTAGCCCAGATCGGCAGCATGAGAACTCAGATTCTGAGGTTAGAGGGGAAGCTGATCATCCAGTCAGACCTCCTGTAGAGCAGGTTGGAATCACTGGGTAGAACCGTCTGGCATCAGGTGCCTTTTTGGGGCAGAGACCATCATTTTGTTCTGTGTCTGTACAGCACCTTGCACCCTGGTGCATGGCTGGTGCTCCTAGACACTATGACAGTGTTTCTCAAACTGGGGTCGCCGCTTGTGTAAGTCCCTCGGCCCACGCCGCTTCCAGCAGCTCCCATTGGCCTGGAGTGGCAAACCGCGGCCAGTGGGAGCCGCGATCGGCCGGACCTGCGGACGGGGCAGGTAAACAAACCAGCCCGGCCCGCCAGGGGCTTTCCCTACACAAGCGGCGACCCCAGTTTGAGAAACACTGCGCTACGATAACACAAAAATAATAAATACTATTTGGTTCATTGCTGCTGTTCCTCCTTCTGGTAACACGAAGGCCGGGCAGCTCTGCCGGCCTGCATCCCAGCCTAGCACCAAACGCAGATAAAGCACAGGCACCACCACCTTGCCTTTGTAGCAAACTTAGCCGGAAGAGGAGACCAGTTCATTCTCCACGGCCCATCCTTGACCTCTCTGCTAAGACTAGTTTGAAACCTACCTGGGTGTACCAGCATCAGAATGTCAGGAACCCGGCTGAGACCCAGCAAACTCATTGCACAACATGCTACTAAAGATCACCATCACCAGAGCAAGCACCTGCCCTGCTCTGGGAAAAGGGTGGAGGCCAACAACCAGCACGACACCAACATGTAAATAGTTTTTATTATTCAAGAGCAGTTTAATCCACAGCAGCTAAACGCTACATCGGAATTTACACCACGAGTTCTTGGTGCTGCAAAGAAACTCGCTCACAGTCACAAAAGAAAAGTGGAACAACAAAGAAGGGGTCGGGGAGAAGCATTAAACTTTGTTTTCCCCCCATAGAATTTGAGTCACTATTACTCCTTCAGAGTGAAGCTACTACATACGGAATGATACAATATTGCGGCTGTGTGGGGATAGGGGTCACCCAGAATAGTCCCCAGCCCGATGCGGGGCCCAGAAGCACCCCGGAAAGCAAGAACGGTGGATGTAGATGTTAAACTGAAATCAAGTCTCCTTTACCCTAGAGCAGAATCGGGAGCCTACCGTTGCAATGAACCTACAATTACCGCGTTTCGTCGATGAACACTCAGCCAAGACGAAAGGTTATTTAGGGACAGGTTGACTTTAAAACACAAGCCAATCAGACCCACTTTGTGCCTAAATCTATATTCACAGGTTTAGGGGCTGGGATTTTTGAAGCACCCAGAGTTAGCGTTAAGCGTTCGGTCACCCCTGAAAATTTTATCTTCAGGCCCAGAGCCTGCAATCGGCTCTTTGGGGGCAGTGACCAGCTCTTCATTCTGTGTTTGTACAGCCCCTAGCACCATGGGGTCCTGGTCCATGCCTGCAGCCCCCTACCTAGGCACGAGCACAGTACAATTAACGATCCTTACCTCTTATCTAGCACTTTTCAGCCTAGATTTCACAGCACTTTACAGGTGGGGAAACTGAGGCACAGCACAACATGACTTGCTCAGGGTCACCCAGCAGGCCAGTAGCAGAGCCAGGAATAGAACCCCGGTTGCCCAACTCCCAATTTGGTGCTCTACCCACTAGCCACAGACTTCAAGAGGCACAAAGCTCCATCCGTATGGATCCGATTGCAGGTTGGGGGCCTTTGCAACTACACATTTTGATGAAGGCAGCCTGGACTTGACAGTCCTTCCCCTGCATTGACCATCCCCTCACCAGCTGAAGAGACACCCCGCAGCCTAAACACTACGTTGTTTCAGATCCTTCCCCCTCCCAGTGTAAACGGGGGTTGTTTTACAATCCCTCTGCTGTTCTGCAAAAGTTTTCTGTCTCTGCCGCGCAAGAGACCCACATGGGGAAAACGAGGGCCCCGCTCCTGCAATTGGACCTATGGGGATGGATCCGGGTCGAGCCACATGAGCTCCGTGCAGGATCAGGGCCTGATTGGATGTTTTTCTAAAAACTCTGCTCTGGGAATTATTTCGGGGCCGTTCTATGGCCTGTGCCATGCAGGAGGTCAGACTAGAGATCCCAGCGGTGCCTTCTGGCTTTAGAATCTACCCCTAGGAGAGGAACGGAGCAAGGGACCCTAGAGTGGTCAATTGCTGAGAGTAAAACAAAGTGGAACCTGCCCTTCCTGCAACCTCTTTCACAATTGTATTATCTTGGTGGTTAACGATAGCATGTTTTCAGGCAGGAAAGTGATGCTGTCTCTTTTGGGGGTGGGGGGCTATTTCCCAAGGAGGTAGAGTAAAGGGGGGGGGGGAGTTTCCTTTCCTCTGGGGAGGAGAGACACCATTTGGCGACTGATTCCCCAGCCTCCTGTGCTGCAGGTGGTGAATTAAACCCAGCAAAAAGCGAGTGCGGCTCACACAATAGCCCCGAGAATCAGAGCAGCAAACAATACAGACCTCTCCCCACAATCCTCCCTTTCCAAGGGGTGTGAAGAAACTATCACCCTCACCAAAGATCAAGTCAGTTTCCTCTAGGACTATTTACATTGTTGGTACCTGGCCCAGGGCCCAGGAGGAAGACAAGATTTATGAAAGCAAGCCAAGAAAAAGCCCTTCTTGTGTAAGGAGCAAATTCCCACCCCCAGGGCTTGCCGGGGCCCTGTAAAGTACCTTTCACCGTGTGCTGGTTTGTTGCTTCTTTAGGATGGATCAATGGAGGAATCTTTATCTAGGATCAGTAAGGGAAGGTGAGCAGCTCTCTCCTCTGTTACTTGTTTTATTACACACATCAGGTCTGGCCTTTCCAGGGGCGTATGGTGGGAATGCTCACTGCAGCCGGGAAGGAAACACTTTCCCCATCATGTGAAAACGGTCATATCAAAAAAATCCCGCCCTCCCTACCCATCCCAAATTGGGACAAGTAAAAAAAAAAAAAAAAAAATCTTAAGTGTTTACAAACTCTGAAAAACATTTTGGTTGGGGTCAAAGTGTTTCATTTCCATTTTGACCAATTTAAACATTTTTCCCCAAAATTAGAATTAGCCTGTATTTCAAAATGGAAATCGGGGAGGAAAAAAAAAAAAGTTTTTTTTGTTCTGAAAATGCCAAAACATTTAGAAATCACTGTTACGCCCCCACCAAATCTTTTTGAGTCGGAAAGGTTCCTGGGGGGGGGGGGGGGGGAATTGGTTGTGACAAAATTGGCATTTTACAAAAAAAAAAAAAAAAAAAAAAAAAAAGCACCTTGTGGAAAAGTTCCTGACCCAGCGGCAGTGCTCACGCCTTCGTTGGAGAGCGTGCGCGTTGCTGACATCCCGGCGCAGTCTGTGTTAGATTTTGGTGTTAAACCGGTGTCAGCAAAAGCCAGACTGCTTGAAAGAGATGGCCTAAAATAAAATCCTTCTGCTTGCAATCGCTCAGTCTCTTGCGATGTCATAATCACCGTCATTCTCTATCTGACCGTTATCAACACAGCAAAAACTTTTAAAGGAAGAATCATTTTAATACAATGCATTCAGGCTTTCATCCATCACTAAACAACCAAAAAGGACACAATCCCAACCCCCGCTCGCCCCCCCCCCCCCCCGACTTTGCAGATCACCTTTAACCGCAGCAGCCCATCCCCTGGTTGGTTTACAGTTATCCTAAGGAATTACACCCAGATCCCCAGGGGTCACTATAAACCCAAAGGAAGATGTTCAGGTTCGCAGAGGTGTGGCTGCACTGAAAAACACCCGGGGGTAAAATTCCAAGCAGAGTTTAGGAGGTTATTTCAGAGGAGAAACAAAAAATATATACATGTGGATTATGCATGTGCTCTGCAGGTCTAAGACCAAGCCCATGGGATGGGAGCACAGACCTGGATCTATCCTCTCTATAAAGTGAGCTGTGGTCAATCAGGGATATAATTAGCACCTTATTAGGACAATAACAACAGACAGCCATTCTACAGAACCTTCCATCCAAGATAGCATAAGCCACACCCACCCAGTGTAGTGTTCTCTCGTCCCCCCTTAACGCTGGATAGGCCACATACAGAGTTGACGAGCCTGCTACACCGCTGGCTAATACGGCAGGTCAGAGAACTGCCCCAAAGTCATTCCTAGAGCAGAGCCCTTGAAAAAGCATCCAACTTCGATTTAAAAATGGTCAGCGATGGAGAACCCGCCCCGATCCTCAGAAGATTGTTCCGATCATTCATTCCTCCCACCTTATTGCCAGTCGGAATTTGTGTGGCTTCAACTTCCACCCGTTGGATTGTGTTCGAGGGAAGAGCCCATTGTTAAATATTTGTTCCCTATGTAGCTGCTGAGGGAGTGTAATCAAGTCACCCCTTACCCTCCTCTCTGCTAAGCTGACTAGACTGAGCTCTGGAGTCCGTCGCGATGAGGCAGGTTTTCTAATCCTTTAATCATTCTCGCGGCTCTTCTCTGAACCCTTTCGAATTCATCCACTTCCTTCTTGAACCGTGCCCATCAGAACTAGACTCCATATTCCGGCGGCCGTCGCACCAGTGCCAAATGCAGAAGTAAAAATACCCTCTCTGCTCCTACTCAAGAAAACTGTATGCATGGAGGTTAAGTAGCAACTTACCAAAATCGCAGAGACAGGGTTAGAACCTAGGCGTCTGAACTACCTGGTCCCGCTCTCTAATCTAACCACTAGACCACACTGCTAGTGCAACCCAAAATCATGACCAGTGCCCTCCTCTCCCCAGTCCACATATCCAAAGTTTCTACTGAACACAACAAGCTCAGGATACCTGATCCTGTCTGTGCTTTCCCCATTCCGTCTTCCCCCTAGTGAATTGGCCCTGCAGAATCTCCTTGTGGGATGGAACGCCGAGAACCCACCACTAATGCAGAAACGCTCTTTGCCCTTCCGAGGCTGAAGTTTGAGTCATCACACGCTTTGATGCAAACTTCATCCCCCAGAGGCACACACTCTGCTCTCGGTTATGCCCGTGTAAATCCAAGGGGCCAGATTCTTAGCTGGCGTCAACCACTGCTGACGTCAGTGGAGTTAGGTTATGCTGATTTGCCCCAGCTGAGAATCTGACCCATTGACACCAATGGAGACACTCCACATGTAACAGAGCAAACCAAGTCCTGGAGTCTCATACAAGTCAGCTTCCCAATGTGCCCCCGCCATGTATCCCCACAATGGACCACAGGTTCCAATTAGTGTTACGTCATGCATGTAGGTCAGGTGCAGTTCTCCTCCCCGTGCTGTTCACCTCAAAAGCCTGGCTTAGCTGGGGACATTCTGGCTTGGTGCAGCATGCAATGGGGCTGGTAGGATAGTGTCCGCTCCATTAGCGGAGAACCACCCTACCCTGCATGCAAATATTTGCAGAGCTCATAGCAAACCGAGGACATGAATGAAAGACAATAGGTAGTAAATGCAAAATCTAGAATATCTTTGCTTTGATGATCTCTGCTTGCAAGGTGCTAGGAGTCCAGGGCCTGTTTATCCCCAGTGCTGCTACTATCTGGGAGCGCCTTCACTAAGTCAATGAGGAATTAGCCCAGAATCTTACTTTCCATTCCCTGCTGCCTAACGTGTCTGTTCCTCCTTTGCGTTGATCAGGGAGCTCGCGCTGGGAAATGGATTGATCATCAAAAGGCAGGAAAGAATTTTGCAGGATTAAAAAAAAGACGGGGAGGGTCAATTATAACCGAATTGAGTTGGCCGAATAGAATTCGCTCCCTTTCTCCTCGCAAGATCGAGGCTGGTGGGCATGATCCTGATCTCATGTACATTGGCTTTCCGCGGCATAACTTTCTTCTCTCGTCTACACTCCTGTGACTGTGAGCGGAAACAGGCCTTTTGCTTCTAGGCACGTTGTCCGATTCGGGAAGTTCACGGCCTCGTGGATCTAAACGCAAGAGCCGAATTCTCCTCTCTCACCCCCGTGTAAATCCGGAGTGTCTCCAAACTGGCACAGGTGTAACCGAAATGGAGATCCAGGGCCGGATCCTCAGCTGGTGTGAACGGTTGTAGCTCCCCTGACGTCGATGGTGCTGTGCTGGCTTATCGCAGCTGAAGACCTGGCCTGTGGATTTAGGCGCTCATTCGGCCAGAACAGTCAAACTGGAGGGAGCTCACATTACTCCTTACAGCTTTGCGTTGTCACCGGGTAACGCCTCCTTAACCTCAGATTTGGGCCCATCCGCGTAAGAGGCTGATTCCTGCGCGAGCGTCCTATCGACACACTAGTGCAGCCTGCTCCGGACACCAACAAGCTCTGAAAACTCACAGACGACACTGGAAACTCAGTTGCAGGAGTAAACACAGACGCGATGGCAGCAAAGGATGATGGGGAAGTAAGACACAGGCTAAACAGAACACCGGGTACCATCTGTGCAGCAGCACGGCCTAGAAATCCTACTGCAATTATTTATTAGCTCTGGGGGTGTTCAAAGGAGTCCGGCACCCAATTCCCATTGAAATTCACAGTCCCTTGGATGATTTTGAAAGCTCCAGTCTAGATTTCTAAAATCCACCTCTCTACAGGGAAAGTTTATATCCTTCTCTTGGGCACAGAGGTTTCACACGGCCACCTAGAATTCATGCAAGGCCATTAAAAGCTACTTCTGTTCTAAAAAACAAAAAACCAAATCTCCCACTTTTAGACCAGCTGCGTTTTGGGCCTTTTCCGGATCCACCGCAAAGACTGAGTCAATTCCACTCATGGTTAAGGCCGGCTGAAAATTTTCCACCGGCGCACCATGGCCAATTGGCCATAGCGCTTCCAATCACGCACAAATTCCCCTCACCAAGAGATGAGACTGTGGTGCATCATGGGAGATGTAGTCCAACTAGGAAGCCCGTAGAAGGGCACTCGAGGTGACCGAACTACAACTCCCATGAGGCACCAGATATTTTAATTTTTGATTTTTTTGCTGAAAAGTTAAAAAAAATTCCATGGAAAATGAGTTTCGTTTTGATTTTTCCCTAAGCAGTTTTACCAGCCGTACAGGCTCCCTTCCACAGGGCGGTCTCTGAAAGCCTGACCTGAGAGCTCAGTCCTGGTCGCCTTCACTCACAAATGCAGACCCCCCACGGGCGGCTATTCACACGAGTGAAGGCTGCAGGAGTGGGCCAGTCGTGCTCAAGCAGCCTATTGGCCCACTTCTCCACTGCCATGCCATGTGCACCAGCGCAACACGAAAATAAACCCACATGCTCACTTTGCACTGGTGCAGAAAGACCACGCATGACGCAGGGCGGCGAGAATTGGGCTCTGGGCACAGATCATTTCTGTGTCTTTTCCAACATGGCTCAGCCAGCCAAGCACTCTCCCTCCCGCGTTGCACTGAAAGGTCACAGCAGGTCGGTGACTGTACCGATCTCAGAGGAGTTCTGCCACGAGTCATGCGGCCGTGAATCGGGCCCTCCCTGTCCCAGCAGACATTGAATAGGAAAGGTCGTGAAGAAGTTAGCCATGCTGAGTAAAGGGGCAGCTACATCCCCGTGGTTTCAGAGGCCGTGATACCGATCTCTGGGACTCCGGCGTGTGCCAGGGGCTGCACCTCTGCAGTCAGCGGGATTACACCAGCGCGAGTGTCAGACCAGGTCAGATTCTACCAGCCTGATTCTTGGTAACACCCAGGCCCTTTCGTAGTGCTCTGGCAGTACAAGTGGGCCTGACAATGGGGAACCCTCCCCCAGTTCCCTGGCTACAATGGAGCTGGTGTCAGGGCTCTGCAATGGCCTTGCCCCCTACGCTGGGGACCAGGAGCATGTCCAGAGTACCCTGCGTAACAGCGATTCTCCACTTCCCAGGGCCCACTGGTCGCCATGGGGAGCAGAACATAGTGTAGAGCAGCTTCCGGACTGATCTAACTTACACCGTGGGGGGGCCAGGCAAGCCTCAGAACACAGGGAGCACAAAGGTGGCTTAAAGCCACCCCGTTTGTCAGTCCCCCAAGTGCAGGAATGGAGCAGGCCCCATCAACTCAAGCTAACCCCACCCCCATAAAAATCAATGGAGAGAAAAGAAGAGCAGAATACATCCCGATGGCAATTCTACATCTCCATTCTCCAAAAGGTGATGGGAAACGAGAGAGCTGACTGAGCCGCAAGCCAACCCTTTCCCCCCGCCCCCCCACCGGAGACAAAGACCTTCATTTAGCCGAGTGTTTACAAGAAGAGGACACACAACATACAGTCGCTCACTCTACCAGCACAACAATCCCCAGCCAAGAGAGGTAGGTTGGGGCAGGGGTGGACATCAGTCAAACCCAGGTGCCATGTAGAACAGAGTTTGCGCTGGCCCGGCCCAGGGCAGCTCCCCACCCAAAGGTCCCGTGCTACGTCCAATGGGCAAGGCAGTCTGGATTTAGGCTTTGTTAAAGGCCGCCAGAACAGCCCAGATCATCTCCGTGGCGCTGGCTTTGGTGGCCTCCACGTCGGGGTCCAAGTCCAAGAGGTCCTTTGACCTGTTCATGGCCGTGTCGTACTTGTCGTCCGCCAGCGGGGTGAAAACGTTCTCCAGTACGTCCGAGGAGTGGGCCAGCACCAGCAAGGCCAAGGTCCTCCTGTCCATGCGGTGCGGGTCGTTCACCCACCGGTCCAGGACGCTCTCCTGCAGCTTCTTGAGCAGACGCTGCTTCTCGGTGGTGTTGGTGACCGGGTGGGTGGTCATGTCGAAGAGCAGGAAGTTCTGCTTCTCCGTGGTCAGGATGCCCTTCTCCACCAGGTTCTTGGCGATGCGCTCCCGCACGTTGCGCAGCTGGTACTGCAGCTTGAAGGGGTTCCAGGTCTCGCCTGCGGGACGGGGAGCCGAGGTTTGCTTTTTAGTGGCAAAATCAAGGCAATAGGTGGGCATCCCCCCCACCCCGCCCTGCGCCACGACATCCCCGGGAGAGCTCGGATACTGCACCTCAGCCACCCCTACAATGCTGTTCCAGTCCTGGGACCCTCCACACCGCTCTGCCCGTGTACTTCAAGCCTCTTCCCGTCTCGGGCCCCTGCCCAGTTCCCCCAGGGCACCTTCAATTTGATCCATAAGCCCAGACACAACACATGCCTGCTGATAGTTGGGGGGGAGGGGGGAAAGAGGGGGAGCACCCTGGAACAGCACCAGTCATGTCCACCCCCAGGCAACCTTCCCCATCCCGGAAAGCAGCAGCCCCTCCCTACGGCTCCTAGCTGTTCCTGCTGCCTCTGCCCCTCTCTCTGCCTGGCGCAGCCCACTGGCTCAGCTGCCCCACAGGGAGGGCAGGGGCGGGCCTGGCTGCACCAGGTGACCGAGCAATCTGGGGTGGGGGGGTCATAGGACCCTGCACCCCCCACCCCCACGTCACCTTTGCCTAAGCCCCTGTGCTATTCCAGTACCAGGCTCCACACAGTTGAGCCGATGTTCCTCAGTACCGACCCACAACCCACTCACTAATGCACTAGCTGGAGTCCTGCTAGGGAAAATCTGTCTTCCCGGGAGGCTGAGCCCAGCTGCAGTGTCTGTGGACTTACCCTTAAAGGCCTAAGGACACATCTACGCTATAGCCACACAGCCATAGTGTAGAGGCTTCCTAACCTCGATAGAAGGGGTTTTTCTGTCCATGTCGTTAATCCGTCTCTCCGAGGGGCTAGGATCCTTCCGTCAACCAGGGTGACTTAACTACGGCGTTCCGGGCACAAAGGTTCCCACAGCCCAGAGCCACAGAGCTAGATGGAGCTAATTTTTGCATGTGAACCAGGCCTAGGTGAGGCTGAGTATTTAGGAAGCAGATCCGCACAGAGAAAAGCACAAAGGTTGCTCTGTCCAGACCAGAGATGAGCATGAACCCACCCATGCAACCTGCCAGCCTGGATTCCAGCCCAATCAGGGATGAGATCAGCCCCGGGGGAGATACGTCTGAACGGCCATGAGAGGGGGAGCGCGTGGCCTCTCCAGCATGCTGCACCGCCCTGACCGGTTTAGTCCTTAGGCCGGGGTGGGCAAACTTTTGGCCCGAGGGCCACATCAGGGAATAGAAATTGTATGGCGGGCCATGAATGCTTACAAAATTGGGGTTGGGGGTGAGGGCTCCAGGGTGGGGGTGAGGAGTTTGGGGTGTAGGAGGGTGCTCCGGGCTGGGATTGAGGGGTTGGGAGGGCAGGAGGGGGATCAGGGCTGGGGCAGGGGGTTGGGGCACGGGGAGAGGTTCAGGCTGGGGGTGTGGGTTCTGAGGTGGGGCTGGCGATGAGAGGTTTGGGGTGCAGGAGGGTGCTCCGGGCTGGGATTGAGGGGTTGGGAGGGGGGGGATCAGAGCTGGGGCATGGGGAGAGGCACAGGGGTGCAGGCTCCAGGTGGCGCTTACCTCAAGCAGCTCCCGGAAGCAGCAGCATATCCCTTCTCTGGCTCCTAAGCGGAAGCGTGGCCAGGCGGCTCTGTGCGCTGCCCCATCCACAGGCACCGCCCCTGCAGCTCCTATTGGCTGCGGTTCCCGGCCAATGGGAACTGTGGGGGCGGCACTTGGGCCGGGGGCAGCGTGCAGAGCGGAGCCCCCTGGCTGCCCCTATGCATAGGAGCTGGAGGAGGGGGGCATGCCGCTGCTTCTGGGAGCCGTGCGGAGCAGCCCCCGACCCTGCTCCCCAGCTGGAACACTGGAGCGGGGCAAGACCCAGACCCCGCTCTACAGCGGGAGCTCGAGGGCCATATTAAAATGGCTGGTGGGCTGGATCTGGCCCACAGTTTGCCCACCCCTGCCTTAGGTGATCAAGCAAGAACAAGCATAAAGTGGCTCATGGCAGAGCAGGCCACCGGGAAGCGGAGGAGGCGCCATTCAAGGTCAGGCCGTCGTACCTGTGAGCAGCTCTATCCATGACTGGACTGTCTCTGCAGGCTCTGTGGCTTTGATGTGCTTAAGGGTCTCATCTAGTAGGACGTCGCCGGTCGGGGTGTCTGACTTTAAGAGCACCTAGAAGGACAAAGACAGACACACAGCTTGACGCTGGATTCCGGACTGGCTACCGTCCCTCTATCCCAGAGACGACGTGGCATGATCCGGCTTTGGCTGAGAGCTTTGAAACTGGTTCTAATGGGAGAAGCCCAGGAAGCATCTTTGACCAAGATCAGCAAGATGCCAGGGCACGTGTAACCCACTGTGTTGCATGGGCTACATGCCCCATGCTGGGCCCAATCCACAGAGGATAGGACACTGCTACAGCCCATGTGACGCTACAAGGGACTCTCAGACCCACTGAAGCAATGAGGCATTGTCCAGTGCATAGAGCACAGGATGGGGCATCAGGACACCTGGGTTCTATTCCCAGCTCTGTAATGTCCTTGTACGGATTCAGTTAAATGACGTGCAACTCTGAACACAGGCACGGGCTCAAAGCCAGCAGACGTCAGAGTTATGCCAGACTAATGGAGTTACAACCGTGAGAGCGAAAGGAACATCAGGCCTATGTGCCGAGAGGAAGGCTGGCCCAATGGTTAGAGAACCCGGCTCTCCAAAGCTAGTACAGTTCCCTGCTGTGACATTGTATACCTGGGGGAGCGCTGTGACAGATTTTCATTACCAATCTGCCTGTAACCCCCATACCCCTCAGTTATATACAATTGTGATCGTGCATATAAAGCAGGCCATGTAAGGTATCAGGGGAAAGGTTATGATCTGGTGAAAGTCACTGTTCTATCTAAATACGTATGTCATCAGTGCATATGAAGTTACGAGATTGTATTGGATGGTTGTCACTAAAGCACGCTGTAAGTTGGGGAACTGGCCAGATATTAGCTCCCCAGAGGCAACAGCAAGGAAAGTAACCAACACCCGGGCAGGTGTCAAACAACCATCAACAGCCGTTGTCCAGAAAGGGAGCTCCAATGCAATGACTCACCTGCATGAGGCCACACCAGGGGAATTGCTCAACCTTGCCTGGGGACTCAGCAATGCCCCCAGACATGCCTGGACTTGTGTGCTCCAAGCACATGGGACTGAGGGTATAAAACAGAACACAGGGACCCCATGCTTGGCCTTTCTCCTGCCCCCACCTATGGCCTTGGCTACACTCGGGACCGCGGCAGCGCTGTGAAGCGCGAGTGTAGTCGCAGCGCTGTATGTACTCCACCTCTCCGAGGGGAATAGCTTTACAACGCTGTACTTGCTGCGCTTGGGCCTTGGCTACACTTGCAGCTATACAGCGCTGTGAGGTAAACCTGTCTTCGTGCAGCTGAGCAGGGAAAAGCGCTGCAGTCTGTCCACACTGACAGCGGCCAGCGCAGGGGTGTGGCCACACTTGTAACATTTGCAGCTGTGTTGGGAGCGGTGCATTATGGGCAGCTATCCCAGCATTCATGTGGCTGCAATGCGCTTTTCAAAACAGGGGTGGGGTGGATTGTGACAGGGAGTGTGGGGGGAGAGAGAGTGCTTTTTGGAGCATGTCAGCTCTCTATTTTGCAAGTTCCCAACTCCCGGCCCCCTGCTCATTCATTCACTCACTCAAAGCAAGCTGCAATCTGTTTGCTTTTCTCTGTGGGACGAGCTTTGAAACCAGCACTTCCGCATTCCTGCAGCCGGCAACAATGGAGAGGATTGGCCACTTGACAAGGTGATTAGACACCCGTGAGTCGTAGCCATGGTTATTCCTCTCGGAGATGTGGAGTACCTGCAGCGGTGTACCCAGGGAGATACAGCGCTGTAAGTGCCCTGCCAGTGTGGACGGGGAGTGAGTTACAGGCTGGGGGAGGCTTTACAGCGCTGTAACTTGCAAGTGTAGCCAAGGCCATAGGGGGGTGTTTTTTCACACCCCTGAGCGCAGCAAGTTGCAGCGCTGTACACTGCTAGTGTAGCCAAGGCCGATGCTGCAAGCAACATGGACACTCAGAAGACTCCAAAGGAGGAGACCGGCCTAGACAAACCTGTATCTTAAGGACTGCAGTATCCAGTGTGGGGGAGAAAAACTGCTTAATTTAGATGTTACCCAGTCTAATAGGGTTGAGGGTTTAGACTGCGTGCTGATATTTTATTTTATTTTGGCAATCACGCTGACTTTTTGCCTATCATTTATACTCACTTAAATTTATTGACTACAAAGGATAGATTTTTTTTAACCGTTATCTTTGCCAGTGTGTTTGCCGGACGTGTTTGGTAAGGGTGTTTGCTCAGGTTTACAAAGGCTGGGATAGATCCACTTTCCACTGATGAAGTGGTGAACCATTTAATACATTTAAGACGGTATATTCCTGAGGGTACAGAGCTGGGAGGTTTGGCTGGTGCCTTTCTCGGTGTGATTTAGGAGTGGTTCTGGGAGCATTCATGCAATCTAGGTGGGTGGGGGACTCCACATGCTGTTGTGCTGAGTGAGAACAGGGCCTGGAGGGGTTTGCTGCTTGTCACGAGCAAGGCATTGTGAGAGACAGCCCAGGCTGGAGAGCTAAGGAGGCACAACGGTCCCACAGTCCCAGGCTGCACCCCAGGGAATCCCATCACACCTGCTCTGCTACAGACTCGTTGGCCCAGTCACTTAGCCTCTCTGTGCCTCAGTTTCCCGATCTCTGTATTGGGGATGACAGCCCTGCCCTGTCTCCCAGGGGTGCCTGAGGATTAAATGCATTAATAACTGAGTGCTCAGGCGTTACGGCGCCGGAGGCCACAGGAGTGCCTGAGACATCCATCTGGACGTAAGCAGCTATTGTCCATGCAAATCATCGTTATTCCAGAGGCACGAGAAGGAGAGAGATGCCTCCCCACCCCCTCCAGACAAATACAGGCCTGGCTCACTCCCCACATCTGACCCTGACCGCCTACCTTGCGGCCTCCTCGTCCCGGCCTCTATGTCATGTTCTTCCTCCAAGCCCGCAGACCGGAGGCGGGGCCCGATCCCCACAGTGCCCCCCCGTTGTAAATCTAGAGTCACTCCATCGCTTTCCTTGGAGCGACTTCGGATTTACCCCTGCGGCGCTGATCAGAACCAGTGTAAACGGGCTTGATTCTCCATTGCCCCGTGCCGTCGTTGACTCGGGTGCAGAACGCTCACAGGTTGGGATGGCGGCGTTCTGTAGCCAGGTCACACCGGGCTACATGACTGCAGGGCAGCGGAGAATCAGGCCTCATGGGTCTAAAAAGGTAGGGGGAGGGGATCTCCCCGAGGCTAAGGGCCTTGTCCTCCTTGTTGGCCCAACAGGCACAGAGACCGACCCCCGGGGCAGGGTACCTTTCTGTCCAGCAGCCTTTTCTTCCTCATGGTGAGCGGCTCCAGCTGAATGCGTCCGCGCAGGGCCAGCTCGATGAGAATACCGCCGCGCAGGCCCGAGGAGATGCAGTCGTTCCAGAAAGACGTATAGCCCTGAGGAGGGAGAGCGGGGGAGGAACGCCACCGGCATTAGAGACAAAGGGACCCTCGTGGGACCGAATCATCAAGAGGTCACTACAGCTCCTTTGTAGCCCACCCAGCCCTCCGAGGAACTGAAGGCAGCTCAAGGCCCTTCACTTCTAACAGCTAGGGATAATAGCACCACCTAGCCTTTCTCTAGCACTTTCCATCAGCAGATCTCAGCGCCCTTTACCACGGGGGTCAGGATCACCACCCCCATTTTACAGATGGGGAAACCGAGGCACAAAGCGGGGAAACGACTTGCCCGCAGGTCACCCAGCAGGCCAGAGGCAGAGCCAGTCCAGCTACGGAGTCTCCAGTGACAAAGGCCCGCCCTTTGCAGCAGGAGGGTCCAAGTTCTAACCCCGCTTCCCCTACAGCATCAGAACCACTGCAATGTTCCCCGGGTTGCGCAGAGTCGAGAGCCCTCAGGAGCGCGTGGAGTCGAGAGGAAAGACAAGAGAGCCAGCGGTTCTGAAACACCAGGGCCCCTCTCCCAGCAAAAGCCCACACGGGGCAATAGCCTGAAAGCGGCTTTTTTCGTATGATGGCTCCATAGCAACACTAGGCACCCCCCCAAAATGGACAACAGGGCCCGATTTTCAGAGATGCCGAGCAGCGGCAAATCCAAGCTTATTCATACCCGAGCGGCGTAACTTGTACCGATGTAAGCTGTAGCGTCTACATAGCCTAGCAAAGGGCAGATTTGCTCAGTCAGAGCGACTTGACCAGCACAGTGTTAAAGGGTTGGGCCAGCAACCTGTAATTCGCCTCCCGGAGCCAACGCTGAGCAGCATATCACATGCCCTTCACCAGCTGGCTCGGGTTACAGCAGAACCTGCTTAGCAGAAACATGCCCGCTCCAAAGCGGGTTTCTTCAAGCACGTCCAGGTGTTTGCAGAGTGGACGGGAAGTTTGCGCCAGCCCTGGCCTCTGAAACCTAGCCTAGGAGTTGAGTAAGAGTTTTGAAAACTAATCTGACTGCAGCCCACACTGGCCTGCCAAACCGGCTCAGAGCAGAGCCCTGCAGCAGTGCTGGACTACGACTTGGACTCCCGGGTTCTATTCCCACTCTGCCACTGAGCTGTTAGATGACCTCAGGCAAGTCACTTTGCCTCCGTTCCCCTTCCCACCTAGTCTATACATCTCAAGGATGGTCTCATACTACGCATACAGGTCCTTGATCTCAGGGGGAACTACTGTAACGTAAATAAGAAGTTTCACGCTTCTGCAATTCTGGGACTAGTCAACATTTGAGAGAGCAAACACCCCACCATGGAAAAGATTTGAGAGACAGATGTTAAGGTTTGCATAGGCTTTGGATGTGACCCTATAGAGAATTTTATTCTTCACAATGGGGGGGGAAAAATCAAATTAACCCACTACAGAGCACAAGTCTCAATGCAGTTCTATAGGTTTGAAAGAGTTCGGACCCGTAGGAAATTCTACAGGACCTTTTCCCATAAGGGACATTGCTTTCAGCATGGTGGGGCAAGGGGGGAGAAGACGACAAGAGAGAGATTGAGTATCTGACTGTAATGGTATCATTGCTTGGTCCCGTTTGCCTGCCCACCGCCAATTCTTCCCCATCAGCATTAAACCCATGGGGAAGCATGCCAGAAACACCACCATCCACCCTTTTTACGATGACCTAGAACTGGGTCAGCAGCTGACACGAGAACTAACCAAGGAGCAGTAACGGTTTCCATCAAACCAGCTTTCCCAGAGCTTACGAGATTTCTGAATAACGAGGCCGCTCAGGAAAACATGAAAGCCCTGACAACTTCAGACATGCATGCCGAACAGTTAGCCGTAATCAGAAATTGCTTGTAAGCCCTGTCGTAAGAGCGCTCCTCGCTGTCCACAGCTTTATCTTTAAGCCCAAGGTGTACATCTCTGACTAGACTTCTATTAAGGTTTAGATAACAGCGCTCTCCCCAGTGTCCTGTCCGGATTGCACTCTGGCTAATTACATTCTGCCTACTTAAATCCGCCAAGTCAATTTCCAGCTAGTGATGGTATTACTTGCTCGCTTGGGATAGGAACCTCTGAAATTGTTGGGTAGTGTGGCTGCGTGCTGTTAAACAGCCGCCGCTTTCCACCCTAGAAGTGGCTGCATTTCGATCACGGGTTGGGACGTGCTCAACGGGCCAGATCCTCAGCTCAAGTACACTTGAAGTCAGCAGAGCCACACTGATTTACACCAGCCGAGGGTCTGGGTCTGTGTACCGGTTTATAGTCACACTCTCAGTTTTCTAATGCACTCCGTTATTAACCCTTCATACATTATAGCTATGAGAGACAGTCACTCAGATCACGCGAAATTCACCTGTCTCAGCACCAGGTTCCATACACCCGCCAGAGCCCTTCACGGGGCGTGTAAGTGAGGCAAAGGCCTCCACACCAGGGCACATTTCAACCATTAAGCCTAGCTCAAGAGTGTTGAATAATGCCCCTGCCATGTAATAGCAAAGGGCCCGATCCTGAGAAGCATCAAAGCCCTGCCACTCATCCCGTCTTCAGCATCATGAAGAGAGTAGGACCTAGAGTTGCCAGCCAGATCATGGTCCTTGCCTGGAACAGCTCAAAGGGGGCAGGAAGATGCACAGAGAGGGACCTTGCCTCCCTGCTCCCAGTCCAATGTTCTACCCACTAGATGATACCATTACACCAAATCGCTCTGGATCAGATCCAAACTGAAGAGTTTAATGTCATCTGAGCAGAGGAGTATGGGAAATGCAATATACCATAGTCACACTATAACACAGGCACAGAAAAAAGGCCCATGAACAAGACATCCTGAACTCTTATCTTTTGGAAGGCAAGCGACTAAGGATTTGGACGCTGCTCGCAGAAGTCATCAAGGGAGAAGTGTCCAAAAATCAAGAGGAATTTTCTTTCACTACCTCTAGCTGAGGAGACAGATCAGCTGAGCACAATGAGGGGAATCAAATATTTTAAAACCAGCCAGATCACTGTTTGCTGGGAGACCCATTCAAACCCCGCAAATCGTCTCGGTTGCAGTCCCTGACCAACGAAGGCCCTGATCCTGCAGATGAATTCACAGGTTCAAAGGCCAGAAGGCACTGCTGTGATTTCCAGTCTGAGCTCCTGCATGGCCCAGGCCAGAGAACTGCCCCAAAATAATTCCTAGAGCAAAGCTTTTGGAAAAATAGATTTAAAAATTGGCAGATATTTGCGTGCGTGCTTCACTTGCGTCAATGAGTCTGCTCCTAACCACAAATGTCAACAGGAGCTTTGCCATAGACTTCAACAGAAATTGCACCGGTCCATAAAGCTGAACAAGCACATAAAAGTATTTGCAGACTCGAGGTAGGAGGGGTAAGGCCTGAAACAGCATCTAACCAGCTTTCAGGCCTCTGAGTTCCAAATGGATCATTAGGGAAAGATGAATAAACTCTGCAGATCCCAAATTTTGAGGATTAGAAATGGAATAATAATTGTTAAAAGTATACAGATTAAAAAAAAAAAGCAATATTCTGCAGCCTATAAAGGGTTAATCCATAACTCCAAACATCTCTTTATATAGCAAGCCCCGACACACGCACTGGGTGTGTTTCGTAGGGCAGAACAATAAAACGATACAATTAAAAGCTAACCTTTATTTGCTTTATTCATTTCCTTGTGGCAAGTGATTAAGCAACACAGGAATCAAGAGTTCAGAGGATCTGCTGGGTGCTTTCTACAAAAGAAACTCCCCTTTTAACCACACATTTTTTTGCTCTCCAGAAAAGGGTTTCAAGTTCACCCTTTATTTTTAAAGCAGGATATTTGCAATCTTTGGATTTCTGTCCAGATTTGGTTTCAGATTATAAATGCCAGACTGATTGCCTACCCTCAGATGGATTGATCTAGGACAAAGAGATATAGTGAAGCTGGAAGAAAATGAAATGGCATCATTGGGCTTCCAGACAGAAAACAGGCAACATTTTATTTCTCCTACCACCCCACCACCTCTTTTTGGTCAAAACTTTCCCCTAAACTTTAGGCTGCATCTTTATTGTCCCTCAATGACTCCATATGAAGCCAGAGCTGTTTACAGGCAGAGAGATGGTTGTTCTTCCTGCTGGCACATCAGATTCAACTGGGATCTGAGAGTCAAGCTGGGTTCTTTCAACTCTGGTCAAAGTGGACCCTCTATACCCTAGCCTAGCATGAGACACACACTAGATATGGTTCAGAAGTATCCTGTGTGCTGAATACACATCAAAACAAGGGCTGTCCAGAAAACAAGAATTACTTTTCAGGAAATATTTTGAAGTTTTGACATTTGTTTCCATTCCGACCAAGATCTTGCAAATTTGAGTGAGTGTGTGTGAGAAGAACAGAGAGAGAGAGAGAGAAAGGACAGCAGAATAGCCAACTGCCTAGTGATTATGGCACTCATTAGGATATGAGAGACCCAGGTTCAAGTCCCTGGTCCAAATCAAGCAGAGCAGGAATTTAAACCTGGATCTTCCACATCCCCAGTGCGTTCCCCAACCTCCAGACTACTGGCCATTCTAGAATCTCTCTACTTCACTCTCTCTCTCTCACGCGCACACACACACACAAATGTTGACCAGAAATTCCATCATGGATCCAAGAAATATTCCCGACAAAAGTTTCATCCAAACCAATATGTTCCCACAAAAAGTTTTGGTTTTCACAAATGGGCATTTTGTGACAAAAACCATTTTGTTGAAAAGTTTCCGACAGGCTCAACTCAGAGTGTTTTAAGCAAAAGCGGGCAATTTTTATTCTCCACATTGTATGAATAGGGAAACTGAGGCGCACAGTGGGGAAGTGACTTGCCCAATGCCACACAATGAGTTAGTGGCAGAGCAGGGCATAGAAAACAGGTGTCATAGAATCATAGAACTGGAAGGGACCTCGAGAGGTCATCTAGTCCAGTCCCCTGCACCCAAGGCAGGACTAAGTATTATCTAGACCATCCCTGACAGGTTTTTGCCCAACCTGCTCTTAAAAATTTCCAATGATGGAGATTCCACCACCTCCCTAGGCAATTTATTCCAGTGCTTAACCACCCTGACAGTTAGAAAGTTTTTCCTGATGTCCAACCTAAAGTCATGACTCTTAGTCGGGTGCCATGGCCGCTGGACCACACGATTTCTGCCTTTTCTTTGAGAATGAGGAGAAGAATATCGAGGAGCAACATACAAAACACAGAACATCAGGTTTTTGGTCCGATCCATCACCAGTGAGTCCCCTTTTCATCACATTACAGAAAACTGCTCGCAAGAGCTTATTAGCATCAGAGCTACAATCCACCCCACCCCACTGGCAACTGGGTTCCAGGAATATTTGTAGGGTGGGGTGGGTGTGAGAAAAAGAGTTTGAGAACCACCGGTACCAGCCAACAGGATGGAGGAAGAATTTCACAGCAAGATGGGGCCATATCCAAATCCGCCCTCCTCCCCTCCCCTTCCCTCTTCCCCCCCCCCCCCCCCCCCGCCTTGTTAGCTCCCTAGACTTGGCCCCTTTCCGATTCATCTTCCAGCCATTCTATAAAACATTAACTCAAGAGACAATACCACATCCCTACAGAAAAGTAGTGTTGCAAGAATCAGTTTGAATGAGCCATTAATTAGGAAAGACCAGCAACATTTTTCAGCCCTGACATCAGAGGAAAGTATAACAGAGTTTCTTAGGGCTGGTCCACACTATAAAATTAGCTCAACCCAGCAACTGGGCTCGGGGCTGTGAAAAAACCCACACCCTTGAGCGATGGAGTGAAGACAGCTTAAGTCCCCATGTAGACAGCGCTAGGTTGATGGAAGAATTCTTCTGTCCACCTAGCTATGCCTCTCGGGGAGGTGGATCAACTGTAGCAGTGGGAAAACCCCCTCCTGTCGCTGCAGTGTCTACACTGAAGCGTTGCTGCTGTAGCACTAAGTGCGGACATAGGTTCAGGCATCAGCGGGTGCCGAGTTCTATTTTTGCCGTCACCAAACAGTTCCAAACGGGCCTACGCCTGCAGCTCATGCAAAAAGTACTGCAACGAATCTGTGGGCCCCCTTACACCTCCATCACATTAGCCGCTGACCTTCTGTACCTACCCACTGCCATGGCAGAGACCTCTGTCTGCTTTCTGAATGTGTCTGGGTCCTACAGATAGTCCAAAGGACACATGGTTGAAAGCAGAAGTTCTCAACCCCGGGGGGGAAATCAAACTTTCTAGGCGGATGTCGCGACCTGGCGCATGGGGTCAGGAATATGATGCCATTCAGGTTTGGCCTGGCTGCCCCCTCCAGTATGCCAGATGGAGGGGCAGCTGGGCCAAATTTGAATGAGTGGCATTGCGACCTGGTTCCCGGGATCACAACGCCCAGGACCACTCATCAATGCTGAAAGAGATTCTGCCCGGCAAGCGTTGTGGGTTTTAAGGTATGTGCTTTGACAACATTTCCCAGCCTAGGCAGTTAGACAGCAGGGTCAAAAGACTGATTTATTTAACGCAGAATCCCCTTTATTGGAATCAGTGTATTAATGGCCCCAAGTCCAGTTAGATTACACTGGACAGTCCCATTTTGTAAGGGGGGTGGGGGAAGGGAGAAAGAGCAGTCCAAGTTTAAAAAAAAAAAGGGGGGGGGGTTGTGGGTTCATGATTCAAAACCGGTTCAGAACCCTGGTTTAAAGCCACCTACCTCGGGCTGACGCTAAAGGGTTTGGCACCAAAAGAGTTAAAGGGAATTAAAGGTCACTGCACTGCTCCAATGACATTTGCACCTGAGCGGCTCTCAAATATTTGCTCTCTGAGGTTATCCCCAGCATCCGGCTTATCACCTGCTTGCCTATACCGTCCTACTTAAATTAGCAACCCCGAGCTTTTATTGGTGCTCTTGAACTAGAGGCATCGAGCAGCACCTTATAACCGGGATATTGCCAAACCGAGCCCTGCAGCTTGATTTCCAGAGGCGCTGGCTGCTGCTGAAGTTACTGGGAACTGTAGGTGCTCAGCACCTCTGAAAAATCAGCCCCCTTGTTTTACAGGGGCTCAGTTTTGAGGACCCAGGAGGCAGTATGACCTAGTGGATAGAGCACTGGACTAGGACTCAGGAGACTTGGATTTTGTTCCTGCCTCTGCCACGTCACCTCCCCTCTCCGTGCCTCAGTTTCCCCATTCATAAAATGGGGAGAATGAGCCTGACCTCCTTTAATATCCGGGGATGAGAAGCACTATGGAAGAGCTAGGGGTTATTATTATTTCAGTGCTGAAGGTAATGCATTACACCCAAAAAACTAAACTAAAATATACTCTCTTCAGGCTAGGAGGAAGGATGGCCTCGTGGTGAGGACGCTAGCTGGAATTCAGGAGACCTGGTTTCAATTTCCTGCTCTGCCACACGCTCCCTGTGTGACTCTGGTCAAGTCCCTTAGCCACTTTGTACCTCAGTTTCCCCCACTGTACAATGGGCATAACAGCCCTGCCTTGCCTGGCGGGGGGGGTGCGTGATGATAAATACATTAAAGATCATGAGGTACTCAGATATTACGGTGATGGGGCCAGATAAGTACCTGAAACATCAAGAAGAATCGATCCAAGGGAGCAGACAACTCAGAATAACAGAGTTTGCAACCATTCGCTTCTAGGTCAGCAGCTTACTCTGGGGAGCACCAAATGGCAAAGCTAGTTACCAGCTGCTAAGCAGGAATCGAGCTGGCTGTGTCTCAGTCCAGTCCCTGTTGGCCTGGTTGTCCATGTCACATAAAGCCATCCTGCCAAATGGCCATCTCCGTAGAGGGAACAAGAACTGACTCCCCAACAGATCAGGGTCAAGACACACGGGCAGGGAAGCTGGTTGTCCATGTTGCATTTACCCTTCTAAGCGAAGGGCTGTTAAATCAGCACCTTTCACCTCTTGGGGGAACCAATAAAACAGGAGCCGAAAGGCCTCAGCGACGGCAGACTGCACCAGTCCAGTAGAACAACCCGCCTGAAATGCAGCCACAAATAGCCACGTGTGAGCAGAGAGACGTATCCAGCAGAGGAATCCATGGCTGTTTTACTCCAGGAAGGACAGCGCAGGCACAAGGACAAATGGGATGAAGGAGTGACTGCATTGCACTGGTGCTGTGTGTTGAAAAGGCCAGATCATCCCAGATTATGCAGGAACAAAATCTCCGAGCAGGGAACAGGACATTTGGGAAGCAGACAAGGTCTGTCCCACCTAGAATGGGAAGAGGCTGGGGGCTCGCCCTTCTCCACCAATGATGGCCTGGTATCTGCACAGAACTTGGACCCATCTGGAGAGTAAATGTAGAAGGTTTGTAAGAAGAGAGAGAGAAGAAGGAGGTTCTGGAACCATGAGAAGAAGGAAGTTCTGGAACAGCCTCCCAGGAGGAGCGGAAGGGGGTGGCGGGGGGAAAAACACAAACAACCTAGCTAGTTCGAAGACGGAGCTTGACAGGTTTATGAGTGGGAACACATGATGTGGTTGCCTGTGATAGAAGGGATGACAACGACTAGGAAGTCCCTTCCAGACCCGTGTCTCAAATTCGGCAAAGATGCATGCATCTCACTTAGCGGTGATTTTATAACGAGCCTCATGTAGCTGGTGATTTTTTACTTTTTTTTTTTTTTTTTTTTTTTTTTAAAGCAGCTTCCTTTCAAATAATAGAGAAAAAAATATTTCCAGCCCTTGGGGCTTCAGAGAGAGGCCTGAAAATGTGCCTTCTAAAGGCTCCATCGGAAGATTTTTAAGACAATCTTGATTTTGGGTGGGCCTGACTCATGATTTTTGCACACTTAGGGCTGGCAACATTGCACATACTCAACCTTTCCCGCACGAGCAATCCCACTGATTTCAAATGCAAATTTAGGCACAAGTACAGGATCTTGGCCTTAGAGTCTAAGCCCCACAGGGTGGGGACTGTATCTAACTAGAATTATGTGCAGCATCAAGCACAACGGGGACCTGATTTTGATTGGTAGAGCTGGATACGGAACCCAGGAGTCCTGACCCCCAGTCTCTTGCCCTACCCCCTGTGCAAACCGAGAGTCAACCACCTTCGTGGGTTTGAACAATCTCAGACTTCGCGTTACCATGTTAGCAGCCACAAACACAGACAGCCCTTCTGGGGAGCATTGCAGCCAGAGGTGCCAAGGCGTTCCTTTCAAAGACACTGCACCGCCCCATTCCATAGCAAGAAGCCACTCCCGGCTGCGCTGAACAAAAAGAGTACAGTCTAATTATTTTAAATGACACCTGACTGCAGGCAGGCAGAAGAGATCTGTTGCTTCAGTGAGATGAGCTAATAGCAACTACTAAAGTACTGAAAGCCTCGTGCTATAATCGCTACAGATCCAGGTTAAGGAGTGCACAAGGGTCACCCTGACTGTTAGATCTCACAGCGGGTAGCAACTGGCTTTCATCATCATGATTTAGTTATATTTAAGGCCCTACTTGAATCGCGGGATGATTGTCAAATAATTGTGGCTGAGTTGCGGACAAGACATAGAAAAAATCAGGGAAAAGTAATAATGGACCTTTATTAATTGAGGAAATTTGGATAAGCCAGAGAAGCCCCATTTATTTAAGAAAAATTTGCTGGAACAATATAAACTCAATTATGATGCAATGCCTGCTAATTTTTTTTTGTTAACCAGACATTTTGCTGCAGCTATATTATAGTCATTAATGCGCGGGGCTGACAGCCCGACCCCAGCCGCTATTAGCTCGGATACATGGAGTTTTACTGTACTAATGGGGGAGGGGAAGTGTGTGTTGCAAATCTCAAAATGTGTGCAAAATCGTGGGCCTTTGCAAAGTAAGCTAATTACAATCAAAACGGCTGTGGAAGTCTAATATTGCGGGATCCGCAATATTGCAAATTAAGTAGGTTAGATTAAGTTGGTTATACACCTCTACCTCGATATAACGCTGCCCTCGGGAGCCAAAAAATCTTACCGCGTTATAGGTGAAACCGCGTTATATCGAACTTGCTTTGATCCACCGGAGTGCGCAGCGACCCCCTCCCCCCGGAGCACTGCTTTACTGCGTTATAGCCGAATTCGTGTTATATCGGGGGGTCACGTTATATCGAGGTAGCGGTGTATTACAATAGCATCTAGAGGCCTCATTGCACTGGCACTGTACAGCCACACAGTGAGAGACAGTCCCTGCCCCAGAAAAGCTTATAATCAAACAATTTTTAATCATTTGTATTGTGATAGCACTTAGAGGCCAGAGCCCCAGTGTACAAGACAGGCAAAGGGTGGGAGAAAATGCTATTATTCATATTTTACAGATGGGAAACTACGGCACGGAGATATTAAGTGATTTGCCCAAGGTCACACAGGGAATCTGTGGCAGAGCCAGAGCTCCCAAGTCCCAGCCCAGTGGCTTAACCCCAAGACCAAAATTTCCTTTCTGACTTTGCTCTGGTATTGCAAAGATTACAGACAAAATGATGGAAGGAAACTTGCAGGAAGACAAAGCTACCCAATTCCACACAAACAAACAGAACCTCCCCCCTGCAGTTTCAAAGTTGTTGGGTTTTTTTCTTCACTTATGTGCTAAAAATACACCACCAACAACCTCTGACCACTATTGCTGTGTGCTGCTAAACAGCTGCTGAGTTACGCCCCAAAGGGGCTTTTCGATCAGATAATGGAAACATTTCTTTCCTTCAGTTATATGGACATTTTAATCCTGCGGTAGGGCCAGAACTTGCAACCTTTTCTCCCATCAGGGTCAGGCTTTGTTAGTGTCATGTATTTAACGGGCCTTGCCTGTCAAATGAAACTAACTCCCCCCAGCCCAAGAAAATCCTGTACCGTGCAGATTTGCACATTTTCACCTGCAATATAGATTCGATTTTGCTTCTGTTGCAACGGACGTGCGTGTCTGTTCTTTATAAGTACTATGGAGTGTTCAACAGCTGTTGGGATCCTGCTTGGCATAGATATGAGGCGTTATAATGCAGGTGGAAAGAAGAACTCTTGTGCACTGGGGCAAGGAATTCACTTTTCAGAGACCATTAGGGGAAGCCAAGAATTCCTGGGTCCAATTTCCTATTGCCCAAGGGCCCCTTTGTACAAAGGAGATTGGCACAGAGGGTCTGCAAAGCCGGTTTTAACAAACAACCCTGGTGCCGGTAGCTGCTGCACCTGGCATAGAGCCAGATGTGCCTCTGAAGCAGCCCAGCGTACAAGGCGAGTTGTTCTGCTGTAGGGTGTGGGCGGACCAGAGAAAGGATGGGGGTCTGGCTAGGGTGGACTGGTAGGTTGGCAAATCTATGGGCCATTTAGGGCAGCCCTGGCCTTCGCTGAGGCTGCACGGGCCCCTTAATAGGTGAGGTGTAAATGGCCTCTCCTCTGCCCGTGCGCAGGGACGAATCCGCCCCCTGTATTGGGAGCACGGCCCAGCCCCGCTCTCTCCAAAAGACTCGCAGCTTTCTTGCCTATGGACCCTGTCACAAGGGCCTGGTGCAAAAAGAGGCATTTTGCTTCTTTATGCCACATCACGTTTACTTCCTAAACAGAGCACCGATCCAACAGGGTCAGGCAGGAAGCAGGCAAAGAACCAATCACAATGGCAAAATGCCACAAGATCCTCCCACTGCCAGGTAGTACAGCTGCAACAGCAGACCTGCCCCGTGGAAGATCATCCATCCAGCCTCTGGGGCAGGAGGGAAAGAGCTGGGGATCCACCATACCCCCTGGCACAGCCGTGCCTTGTTGTGGCCCTGGGCTTGATGCCACTCAGAGGGTGCTTACGTGCCCCTTTGCACAGAGGAACTGCACTGGTTCTGCTGCAAGAGGGGCCTCTGGATCCACAAAGGGGGCAGGCATTGCCCCCTACAACACTTTCCCACAAGCAAAGCCAGGAGCAGTTGCTTCCATCAAAGGCACTGCCCATGTAACGCAAACGCTGGCAGCCAAAGACCCGTTACCTCCTTATCCTTCAGTCCCAGGAGCAGCACCTCCTCCATGAGGGTCAGGCGGATATCTTTGGAGTCACCCGACTCCTCCTCATCCAGGTTTCGGTCTTTCGAGTCGTCGTCCTCGCCCTCCAGCCTCTTGTCGGCGTTCTTGCCCACGTCAGCACGCCGCCCTCTGTGAATGAGCGTCGTCATCCTCTCCCACAACTAGGAGCTAGCAAGGGTAACCAAAGGAAGTATCGATGGGTGCACCGGTTCCAGAAAGGATGGCTTAAAGGCACTAAATTACAGGGAACTGAAGACTGGAATTCAGGTAGGGCCAGGACAGCCCTGCCCCTTTACAAGGCAAATATTCTTAGTCCAACACTGCTGGGCAGCATTTACAACACAGGAGTGGCTGCATTGCACTGGTGCTGTGTGTTGAAAAGGCCAGATCATCCCAGATTATGCAGGAACGAAATCTCCGAGCAGGGAACAGGACATTTGGCCAGCAGACAAGGTCTGTCCCACCTAGCATGGGAAGAGGCTGGGGGCTCGCCCTTCTACACCCACTGATGGTCTGGTATTTGCACAGAACTTGGACCCATCTGGAGACTTAGGGCTTCACATAGGTTTTCATCCTTCCTAGCCTCATGGAGCCAGGCTGTTGCTTTCGCTGGAGTCCCTCACTTCTTTAGGGAAGGGATAAATTTAATGAGTAATCCCTGCAGGAGAGGGGGAAATGGAGGTACACCAGAGGGGCTGCCCACCCTGGCCTAATCCTGCACATACCCCAAAACCCCAGCTCTCCCCTCTACAGGTTCTAGGGCCAGAAGAGAACGTGCTCGCTCCCTCCCCCGCCCACCTCCATTTCACATAAAAGGGGCTTTTGCTTCCCACAGCTGATGGGACTGCATGGCCCAGTTCCTTAGGTGAGTTAGGGGAGGAAGGAGCTATAGAAAACGAACTGGACTCAGGCACTGAACCTAAGAGGCAAAGGAGGAGATGTTCCCAGCAGCCCCTGTCCATGCTGGGGGGGGGGTCTAGGGAAGAAACACAGGCACCCCCCCCCACACACACACACACACATACTTCCCACTACCTCTGCCAGGAAAACTTAAATTCCAGCAGGAAAAAAAATAATTTAAGAGGGGGAAAATCCTCTCCCCCCTGAAATTTACAAATTAAACGAGACCACAGTGAAAATGTACAAGTGACTTCCCAGTTATTTAATGTTGGTGCCTAAGAATTTAGCCCTTGTTGGAGATTTTCCCCAGCCTTACCTGTGACTCTGATCTCCTCTTCTGGGAGGCCTCGTCCACCCCCCCCCCCCTTTCCCTCTGCTTTGCCTGGTATTAAACTTCTGAGCCCAGAGAAAATAGAAACTTTACTTCCTGGTTGAGCTGGAGCAAGGGGGAGGAAACACATCAGCTTCCGTATCCCTGGGTAACCTATCCTGGTGTTTGTTAATGCCCAACTTTGAGGCTGTTCCTCCAATAGAGATTGCAGGGGGTGGGTCCTTGTTGGTACAGTCAAACTTGTAGGGTGGCACTGCTTTGTGTCTTTGTCTTTGTGGACAGCTGAGGAAACCAATAAGAAGATGGGGGGATGGTGGTCGCTTGTTCAGCCCCCACCGCCCCCGACCAATGGCAGATGCAGAAATCACCCCCTTGAAGACTGGAGTCATAAAGGTGGATTGTTGTGAAGCTTGGTAGGATTGTGTTGTGCTGTGGGTACGGCACCTGTGCTATGTTACCTTGCATTGTGTGGGGTGAAATTGTGCAGTATTGCCTCGTATTCTGTACTGTGCAACAGAAGAATATTGCATGGTATCTGATGTTAGGGTGACCAGATGTCCCGATTTTGGGGTCTTTTTTCTTATATAGGCTCCTATAACCCCTCACCCCCGTCCTGATTTTTCACATTTGCTGTCTGGTCACCCTATCTGATGTGTAGCAGCTTTGCCTGTTGTTCAGCCATGCAACGTTACAGGGTGCAAGTTATGCAGCACCGAATTGTTATCACATAGTTTACCCAGCCATGCAGTGTAGCATTGGGCTGGACAATACAGATAAGAGCGAGGCAGTCATGCATCTTTTTGTAACAGTTCTGTTGTGTAGGTGTGCTATGGTATTGCATCATATCATGTCACAGCTATGTAGGGTGACCAGACAGCAAGTGTAAAAATCGGGACGGGGGTGGGGGGCATAGGTGCCTATATAAGAAAAAGCCCCCAAAATCAGGACTGTCCCTATAAAATCGGGACATCTGGTCACTGTACAGCCATGCAATATTGCACAGTATCTCATGCCAGCATCTGCTAGGCAGCTGTGCAATACTGTATCATATTGCATGCTGTGCAGTATTTTAGCATATTGTATATTGAACGAGATGTAGTATGCGGTGCAGCTATGCAGTGATATATTGCATTTGTCATCCAGCATTTTGATTATAGCGTTTCACTACATTTCAGCCGTGCAGTATTCAATGGACAGTTTCTGTTTTGAGATCATGTGGACAGCAGAACGAGAGACAGAAAGGGGAGTCTTGGCTGTAAAAAATGTTTGGGAGATAAATCTTGTTAAAGCCATCTACAAAATTAGCAAAGTCTGAGGTTAAAATTAGCTGTTTGTCAATTAAATCCCACTCACCTAGCTCACTCCACTGAACTATGAATGAATGTGCTGTGATAAATGTACAAATCCCTCTGCAAACGATTGGCAAATCCCTGTCCACAGGAATATAGAAAATTGAAGCAAAGTTCTGCTGTATGGTAAATTACAACTGGTTGGCTATTTAAAATGTGCCATCTTTTCAGTAGTTTTCACCATCAGAACAATATTGTGTTTTAAAGTATTTTCCTTTCTTCATCCCATATCTTATTCATAAGCATATTAAGATGGCAAGAGGGAAAACCCCCTTCTGTAGAAACTCTTGGGGAAAAAATTGTTTGAGTGAAGCACAAGAGGCCGTATGAAGTCCACTAGGAACTTCGCTCTTCCAATCAATTATATGTGGAAGGCACTCAGCTAGAAAGCTGGTGGGAGGCAGTGGAAAAACCCTTGAGGCCTGGGGGTAGTTTTTGTTACCATAAATATGGGCACTAAAGTGTGATTATGTGTAGGAACTTGGAGAACTCCACTTTCAGGGCCTGTTTGATGACCGAAAACAGTATATGGGGAGGAAGGATTAAAGATCGAATGTTGCACTGTCTTGTCTCTCTCGCGCTCTTTTAATTCTTGAACACAGAAGAGCTTTGGGAATAGGACCATGTGAAGAAACCCCGTGATGGCATACCACAGGGGGTAGAGGGGAGCTGAGACTCAAGTAGGGTTACCCCCAGACACAGAAGTGTGCAGGGAAGAGTCCTGTTTCAGGGGCATCAGCGCCCACCCTCTCCCCACGTGAGCTTGGGTACAAAAGAAACTGAGGGGCCACCCAGAAGCTCAGCTGGCTGGAGCAGAGACCAGCAGTACGAAGGAATGACCAACGCCCTCCCATCTACCAATTTGGTCTCCCCACTTCAGTCTCACTGCCCCTGCTCCCCTTCCTTTCCTTTGACCCTCGCCCTCCTGCCCCCCCCTTCCTCTCTAATTCCCTCTCAACAACCCTCTTCCACCTTTCAAAAAAGAGAAACCAACAAAAAAATTATCGCACATTTGTGACCATCACATTATTCACTCTGCTTGTATGGGATTGTCCGATTCCCCCAGCCCTCTGTCTCTCTTGTCAGTTTAGATGGTAAGCTGTTTGGGGCATGGACTCTTATTCTATTTGTACAGTGCCTAGCAGAGTGGCATTCTGATCTTGGGTGGGGTCAAGATACACATAATAAATGCAGTGCTGTCTGTCTGTCTACCTGCAGTAGATACTCCTGGGGAAAACACGTGCAGAATTTATGTCCCCTGCAGATTTCTTTGCTTCCCTGCAGAAAAATGACTTTCTGACAGGGAAGCAAAGGGAAGCCACAAGAGTAGTCATGTGCCCCTCCCCAGCAATATGTTTTGGGTGCCCAGGGCAGTCGGCAGAGAGGTAAATCACTGTGAGGCAGGGGGCAGGACTGGGGAAGACCTGGCTGGTGGCTCCTACACTGTGCTGGGTTCAGCTGCTAGTCCCAGCTGGGCTGGGGAGGATGGGACTTTCTGTTCCCCAGCATGGCAGCCAGTGCCGGGTCAGACCCACCCCCAGATTTCCGCTCCAGCTGCAGGAAGCTCTGCAAACTCCCCCCCCCCCCCCACTTCCTGCACCCATTGCTCCTCAGCTGCAGTGGGAGGGATCCCTGTAAAGGGAGCTGCTTCCCCATCTACCCAACCCCCATGCATCCATCCTTCCACATGTCCTGACCATCCCCCCGATGAGCCACACTCCCCCTACACCTGGACCACCCTGATGAGCTACCCACACCCAGATCTGAGCCCCAACCAGCTGCACCTGGACCCCATCCCACTGAGCCCCACTCCCCCAGCATCTGGACCCCCCCCCCTGGCCCAAGCCCTCCCTTACCCAGACCCCCTTGCTGAGCCCCAACAACCTTCACCCAGACCCCCCTGCAGGGTCCCATTACTGTTGGACCCAGACTCCCCCAAATGGTGCATCCAGATCCTTCCCACACCCGGATCCCCCACTGAGCAGCCCACACCCAGATTGCCCCACACAGAACCCTCTCAACCCCCACCTGGATCCTGCCTTGTTGAGCCTGCCTGCCCACACCTGGTGCACCTGGCATGGAGGGGCAGGGCCCTGGGGTGTTTCTGGGGCAGGCCCTGTCCTTGGGCTTTCAGGCTTGGGTTCAGCTTTACCACTGAGTCCGTGACCTGGGGGGTTGGGAGGGGGAAGAGCTGCGTAGTTGTTATGCTTATAAGAAGCACACAGTATTGAGTATGTTTTGGCTAACACAGTGGCCTGTGTTCCCCAGTGCCATTCTGGAGCCTCCACATTTATTTGACAAATAAAATTTGCAGAATTTTAAAATACTGTGCACAGAATTTTTATTTTTTTGGCACAGACTATCCTCAGGAGTAAGTAGTGAACATCTGACTGCCCTGGGAATCAAAGCTAGTTGCAGATTCAACAGGTCATCAACACTATAGGAAATGGAACCAGTATCCACACATCTTTGCAACGTGTCAGGAGCCTGTTAGTTACATTTCAAACAGATCTAAAGGATCGGGTTTGTTACTGTCAACGTATTTTATATTAAACAGTTTTAGAAGTGGCTGTTCTGTACCTTAGGAGGAATTATGGTCAGCTCTTCCAGCTAACTTTATTCCCCTGTTCAAGGTTACTTAGGTTAATTGGTTTCCGGTATTGCAGGGGGATTAATTTGATACTTGCTGTGAAGTTTGAACTCTTTGTTCCTCCTGAGGATTATGGTTGGGGAGCTTTTCCCATTCCCTCTAAAGGAGCCTTGGAAAGTCTGAATTTCCTGATGTGAGCTCCAGATTTTGGCTGCCCCCACAGGGCTGTGTTAAGGTGGCAAATAATACAGAAAGCTTCCACACTTCTATGTATTACCCAGTTGTAGTACTGGAGGACAGGGACTAGTGAACCAGCAGCACTGAATGGTGTCCAGAAGAGGTGTGTCTGGCAGGGATGGGAGTGCTGCCATCCATAACTTCTGCACGGTGGACACCACTGAGAGGTTGGGGGGAGAAGACAGCATAGAATACACCCAATGGCAACCAGGATCACGTGCAGGCTTTTCACAGACAATGCCTCCAGCCATCACCTGCACAGATGAACCAGTCTCTCTCTATCCAGCACACAAATGGCATGCAAAATGGCATTTTGCATTTAGGAACCTTCTTAATTCAGCCCTACACAAGGAACTCTACTGCAACTCCTGATATATTATGAATACTTGGAATGTGTTCATCTGTGCATACAAATTGCTCTGGTTGAAACAAACAAGGCTTAGTAGGTACTATTTATGCCCTAATATTAAAGCACAAATCTAAGCTGAAGATGGGTAAGCAGGGGTTCTCCTTTAAAACTGCAGCATAGGTCTGACCTCCAGGTGGAGGACAGCAGAATTCCTGAGGTGTGACAGGTAAAGTCTGAACCAGGGAGTATTACACGTGGGAAATGGGAGAATAGGAAAGGAGACAGGGGTGTGTCTGTTTGGTTTTGGGTTTTTTTAGAATGCAAATAATTTTGGAATCATATTGCATCATTCCACATTATTATGCAAAATCTATAAAACGATATTTTTACTAATGTTTTCCATTAAACTGCTCTCAAATACATTCAGATCCTGTGATTTTTCCTCTTAAAATAAAACAAACAGAACTATGTAGAGAGGCAATTTTTCTTCAACAGTACATATTTTATTTGGGCTGTAAAACCGGCAGACTCTAAAACAAGCAACACACACCAAGTGAAAGTCCTCAGCCTTTATGAACTTTTCATTAAAAAAGTCAATCATCTACTTAAATATAATGACCCATCAATTTGACTTAACAAATATACAGTCACAAATTATTAAATAACATTGTTTTAATTAGGAAATAGGATAAGAAGACATTCTTAGTTTAAAAGTTAAAATTCAAGGACAGGAATGTTTAGCTATTCCCATCTAATCCAAAGATAGCAGTAGTTGTTACCTGTATTTATAAAGAGCATTATTCCAGTGGATTTAAAGTTATAAAGAGCAAACCAAATTTATTTTTTTGAAAAAACATGCAATGGCACTGTTTCTGACAGCTGCAATTAATCATTTCACATACATAAAAGCTGAGCTGTCTCTATTTCAGATATTTAGTTATAGCCTGTTATAATTGGCACTACTGTACTTGGCATAGCTGCCTGGCACACACAACATGAGAACATTTAGCTGTTATATATATCTGGCCTCAGAGCTGCATATGGATTCCTACATTTCAGTTCAAAATTAGGAACTAAAGACGTGAATGCTGTTTTTTCTTTTTTAAGCTTGGGTGAGGTACCAATAGGAGAAATGAACACAATCAAACCACCTGAAGTTTGCTTGTTAGAAATGATAAAAAAAAGAGACGCTATAGTATTATTATAGAATGACTACACAATTTTCTTAACCAAATTTCCTGATGTAATTCTACCAAAACTCAAAATTCCAGTTGATATTTTAGTTTTCATGTTCAGTCCATAAGGCATGTTCTGAACAAAAAATTCTTAAGCTTCTGCGTATGGTCCAGGAAGAGACACCAGTGGAAACTCTTGGAAGTGAAACTATGCAGAGTATCCATTGTACACCAATAGGATTTCAGCAAAATCTCTAAAGAAAAGGTGTTACTGAAGGCTTCGCTAAAAATCTTCTTGCTTAAAAAGTTTTTCTCAGATCAGATGAATAGTTATGTCCTGTCTATTCTTCTAGACTGGAATACAACCCCCTTTAAAAATAACTTTCAATTTGCAAAAATTGGGGCCTCTCTTGTCAGAATTTTTCCTGTGTATAAATTCTGTGTTTGACTGCATATAAAAACAAATAAAGAACCTTAAATTATCTCTAATATTAACAATTTTCATATTAAATGCCAAATGAAAGCTATATTGAGAAGAATTCTACAAATAAACAGCAGGGAGGTGATATCTAAAACCGCTCCTTTGGTTCACTAAATTTTCTCCTTTTTGGCAGTGTATCTTGACTAGAGGAGAGTTCGTACTGATGAACCTACCAAGAGAAAATACAGACTGCATTTCAGTTCCCTGTATTTCACAAACCATGGCTCTTTCAGTTGTGTTAGGTATCTTAACATGGAAAATGAACTTCATAACAAGAATCAACTATATGAAACATAAAGCAGTGCAAAGAATATCCAATCCTTACAATGACATTTGTGCTCAGGATTGCAAAGCTTGGGATAATATTTTGATAGTAATCAGTTAAAATACAAGAACTTTCTCATGCACTATTGAAAGGAGGTTAAAACTTATTTATGATCTAAGGGTAAAGGCTCGTTTGTGACGCTGCTTCAAATGCAAGTGAAATTTTCTCAGAAGTTCCACTTTAATATCTAAAGCTAATGTCAAGTAGGTACTGCACATCAGCAACCTGTCAAGACACAGGGTTTGATTCCGATTACACTTACATTAGTTTTCACTCATTTAACTCCACTGACTTCAATGGAGTTACTTCTGGTTTATTTAAGTATAAAATAAGACCAGAATTTGGCCCTCAGTCTTTACTTAACTTGTTGTGTTCTTTCTTATCTAAAGTAATTATGTTTGTATATCTTTAACCTTAAATAGTAATAATAAAAGTTTTTTTTCACAGACAAATACAGAAGTAGTAACTATGTATTTATTTCCCTTTCTTATTCTGTATACCCAATAACAAAAATACTGAATGAGGTTTTGGGGTGGGATTAGAGAATGCTCATTTAAAACTGGTATAGTGATAAACAGCATCTTGAAAAATCACCAGACCTTTTTGTTTGATATTATGTATTTTATTTTCCATTTAGAGATATTCAATGCTTGTCACCAAATGCACAAAATATAACAACAAATCCTTTTGCTTTCTGCATGCAACTTTAAAACTTACAAGTTTTCCAGACTCAGACCAATTTCTCTTCTGGGTTTCTTTAGAACACTTAGCTACTAAACGATTTTTGGAATGTTCCTGAGCCTGATTTTCACCAACCTTTACAGAAAGAAATTAACTATTAGTTTTAGAAGACGACTGCAGACAGCTACAAAGCAGCACACTGTGGATGATATGGCTGTTCCCTAACCTGTGTTAAACATTAATGAAGAGCTTTTCAGACTTGGGACAGGGAAGGCCTGATTTTTCTTTGCCTTGACATGTAATTTCCTCTCTTGACTGTAAATGATGAAGGCTACTTCTTTATTTACTGAGACTGGCAGCATTTGTCCCAGAACTCTTATGAGGAAAAGTAATCCATATACAAGAGCTATACAGGGGGCCATGCAGGCATATTTATGTACCCCCTGTCCACCGTGGAAAGCGTTTCTATACCAGCCCCATAAGGCCAGAGCAGAAGGCTGCAAGGGACTCCGGCCAGTAAAGGGGCCAAAGAATCCATGTTTACATGGATCAAGTGTCCCCCTAAACCTTACAAACTGGTGCAGGGGACTAAGGATACCATTTCAGCCCATAGGCTCATAGCCACTGAGAGAGGAAGGGCACATGGACCACAGAGCAGCCCTGTACTGCTCCTGGGCTGAGGGTGGCTTGAGATTTTCGCCCCCAAAGCTCCTCCTGTTCCACTTCTGTAAAGCCCAGATACTCAGGTGCCATGTAGGTGGAGTAGATTTCAAAAATTTAGCTACCACACATAAGCATGAATAAGCAAGGAATAATGGATTTTTCAAGATATGTACAAATCACACATCTGTGATTAGAATTCTGGCCCAGTATTTTATAAGAGATATGGAACAATACACTGGATTAAGTTCTCGTCTAGCATAGGTCCACTGCAGCACATGGAATTAGGCTGGCAGAGAACATGGCCAAGGAAAGAATACAAATAAATCCTCACGAATCCCTCTGAAACTATACAATTAAAAACCAAACACTAAAGTAATTTTTAGAACTAGGCATTCACTTTTTGACATTAGGAATACAAAAGCGTTGTTCATATTCCTAAAAAAGAGCTAAAAAAACCAAAACTCTGAAGTGAATCCTGGTCCCAAAGAAGTCAATGGGACCGGAATTTCAATCCTGGACTGTACATTGTATTTAAGCACATGATTTCATTCTGTATTTGGAAAAAAAAAAAAAAAGCTACTGACTGTGTTGATCTGAAATATTTTTCCACTTCTTGTCCTGCCCTCTGACACATCAAGTTCAGATGTCTTAATTGCTAACTGATCAACCTAAAATGGAAAATTAGTATTATTTCAAAATAAGAATTGTTTTAGGATTAAGAGGCAAATTAGGACACAAAGGGCTCAATTCTGCAAGATGCCAAGTGCTTGTTTGCCCCAATCCATCACAGTACTTAAGCACGTGCTTAACTTTAAGCAGAAGTAGTCCTATTGAAGGCATGTGCGTAAGTACCAGTGCCTGAATCAGTGCCTCAATTTTTTTCAGTTATAGTCAGTCCCTGGCTATTACCAAGGGGTCAATTTGCATTTGAGCCTCAAGGATCTGTAACAGAAGTACTCCTATTCTGTATTTACATGTTACTACTCTCAGTGTTGTTTTCAGAGAGTACAATAAGAATGGTCATTATTACAATACCCAGATTTACCTTAGGCTTCCATCAACATTTAAAAGCAGAGATTTCTACCAAAGCTAAATGACTATTATGGATGTCACATTAATTTAATAAAATTAAAGCCAAATAAAACAAAAATTTTGCCAGATGGTTCTAAGTGGTTGTTGATGGGAGTTCCCGTACATTAATTAATTGCTCAAGAGGTATCAAAATTCAAAATGTTAGTTTGAATAATAAAGAAACTTCACAAAACCCTAGGAAAAGTATTTTACGAGTAAGACTGGAAGAGAATATAGCTTTTATACCTGAGAATTAGAAACAGGTTTATTCTGGCTTTCTTCAGACCTCGTAAGTTCATTTTCTTCACAAGTTAAACTTAATTCTGTGAAAGGTTTGTTAAAACAAGTTCTAATATTAAATTAACAGCATTTTTACATTTTTGTTTTCAGACATCAGCGTGATATGCATCTAATAAATGTGACAGCCAGGATAGCCAGACACTTGGAAAAGGCTCTATTCTCCCATCTGTGCATGGAAGTAACTATTAACATTAGTGGGAATTACTGTGCCTCATGTCTTTAGCTCACTGGGCCTCATTCTCATTTACATGAAAGCCTCTTTACACTGACAGTAAAGGGGCATTAGTATAAATGAGAATCAGGCTCACTATATCCTGTTATTGCAAACAGGCACGTAAAGAGACATACTTATGTCTATGTAACACAGATTTATATAAAATGCCCTTAAAATCTGTGGGCTTGATTCTGCAAACTTGTAAGTAGTCCTTACTAACAGTCCCAATGAATTCACTCACATTAATAAGGACTAACTGAGAGATTAAGCATTACAGATCGGGCCCTGGGTCTTGTTACAGTCAGACTGTTGAAAACTCATGACCAGAGCTGACAAATTTCTGCTGAACTGATTTCACCATTAAAATGTTAGAGCTAAAAACCCTGCTCCTATCGACTGAAATGGAAGCAGGATTTGGCCCTTATGCTATGTGCCAAGAATTCTGCATCACAAATTTGCAATAACAGGTAGCTCTGTCTGTTTTACTTCTGTAATGTTTCAGGGGGGAAAGTATTTTTTTTAGATAAAATCTCAAGTGATGTAGTCTCTTCTATTCTAAATATTTAACTTATTTTAACTGATAAGATATAAATAGAGCACAGCAAAAATTCAGAACAGAAAAATGAAAACTGCATTTGACAACAGCATGCAAAACTTCGTAAAATAAACCAGTGACATAAAAGAAAGGCATAGCAAATATATTACTAGTATTGTTGTGGGTTGAGCTTAACCTTGTTATAATCAGGGCATAACCACCACCTTTCGTCCAGGTGGCTGAAACAACAGCAGTAGCACCCAAAACACAGGCAAATGGAAAAAAATTGAGTAGAAGCTGAATCATGTGGGCCAAGCTGGAGAGAGAGAGAGAGAGAGAGAGAGAGAGAGCAAGAAAGCCAAGCAGACAGTAAAGAAGTGTTGGTAATGTGGCCCTAAGAGAAAGCTATGAGAAAAATCTTTTGGCAAATAGAGTGCTGGCTGGAAAGGCAAGTTTTGAACAGAAAGCAAAGGAATTGTCTCCTGCTGTTTAATTCCTACTGAGTTCAGGGAAACAGGACTTTATATATAATGTTTGTAAATAAACAAGATTGTATCAAGAAAATCCGGGGCTCTATAATCAATTTCTTCTCCTAATGGAAACAACATATAGGGCTCTGAACTTTGGCTATCCTGTGGATCAAAAGGGATAATAGTGTGTGTAAAACGGAGTGTAGTACTATATGTTGCATAGTCTACTTCTCATTTCAGCAACATAGGAACCAGGTGGCAAGAGCTGAGCTGTCCTGAACTGTATACTTATTACCTCCAACTTTTACAGATGTATTTGCATTTTTCTGAACTTCCATTTTATTATCTGCCACAAAATCTTCCTATATAAAAAAAGAAGAAAGAAAGAAGATATAAAATTTAAAAGTATTGGATTCTCAATGGAATAAAAATAATCAAATAAAAACATTGAACGGAGCTAATTAGATTTGGCTCTAAACTGCTAGGAGGAGGGCCCGGGTCTTCAATCATGGCATTGTGTAATTATTAACACAAAACCTTAGCTTAGTGATCAGGACATCCACCATCCACCCAAAATCTTAAAACATGTAACTAGGAAGTTAAGGAACAGGAGTACTTGTGGCACCTTAGAGACTAACAATTAACTTAATTGGCCTCTCAGAGTTGGTAAGACAACTCCCACCTGTTCATGCTCTCTGTATGTGTGTATATATATCTCCTCAATATATGTTTCACTCTATATGCATCCGAAGAAGTGGGCTGTAGTCCACGAAAGCTTATGCTCTAATAAATTTGTTAGTCTCTAAGGTGCCACAAGTCCTCCTGTTCTTTTTGTTCAATTAAAATAACTGGGGAGACGATTTATAGACATAATATAACTGAGTTGGAATTTATCCAGAACCCCATGACTATCACGTACTCCCTTTCCATTTTATGAAATATTGCATGGGATTTCATACTAAAGATACTGCAGCCCATCAGCACCATCATGTCGCACTAGTTCAATGTAGATCTCTATTACGAAAATAAAAATAAACTGATTACTCCGGTCTGAGCAGTAAAATTAAGAAGAGAAAAAATCTAAATGACTATATGTAATTTTATTTGAATATCTTTGGCAACTGAATGTTTTATTAAAACTTTGCAGTAGTGGACAATACAGGCAAATGGTTACTGACTCTTTTCAAGAGAGTTCAAATTGTAAAGCATTTTAAATATAAATAGCATGTAGCAACGCCTGAGTCCTTACATTTATTTGCTGGTTCTGTTCTTCTGGATTATCTTTGTCCAGTCTGATTAATTGCATAGGCACCTTAGAGTCTCCTTGCTTTAGCATGTTTTTATCAATATTTTCCATTCGTTCTCTCTCAGTTGTCACTTTAACTTTCAGCATATGAAAAGGGGTTGGCACCTCACCCACATTTAGGTAAATAGGCTCCCCCTCAAATATCATTGTGTCAGAATCACCCTCTTTAAAACCAGGAGGCTGGTAATCAGGTGGTGTAACTGCAGAAAATAATTAATGAAATATACTGTTATATGCTGAAGTGTGTTCTTAGTCTTGGGAAAAAATGTTTTACAAGTATCTGAATGAAACAGATTTTTTTCCCTTTGAACAAAGAGTGTTACTCCAAAACACAGTCTTTTTATTTATTTTTGTTCCATTTTTTATATTCCATATTCAGTTTGTATTAAATAAAACCTATTTTTCTATACAATAGAAAAGAATCTGATTAGAACATTTAATATGCACAAAAAGATAACCTGGAAAAAAAAATTACTGGTATAAAACTGATATATTTAAAAAAATTAAGTTACAAAAGCCATTTAAGTGGTATACAAAACTAGGTCTAACTTTCCCATCAAGAGTTTGGCTTGTTTAAACCTTTGAAATACACTCCTGCGTTTTCCTTAATAAAAATGCATCATGTTCAGAATGCTTGTATGAAATTTTCATACAGTCAAATTTCTCACAGTTTTAATTCCAAATGAACATAATGAGTTGCAGTTTTTAAATATCTAAGGTGAAATCTTGACACCACTAAAGTCATTGGCAAATCTCCCAATGATTTCAATATGGCCAAGATTTTACCCCAAGAACTCTGAAAATCCAGGACTATGCAGAGGTAAACACATATGAGAAAGCTAACATCTGTTTAGCTTTAACATTCATAAAAATTATATAAAATGCTGTTTCAATCATTTAAAAGTATTTATTTATACACTAGATAAATCAAGATAATGTGGAAACAGTACCTTCATCATAATAAAAAAGCTTCATAGTCAAGCAGATATCATTAGGTAACGGGCCCAGATTCTGCATCAGAACATAAATCTTACGAATGAGGAGGATACTTGCTTTCTTGGTGTCTGTACTTGTGATGTTGGAATCATTTCCTTTATTCTTACTAGGGATGAACAAAGTATTCAGATCTTTTATGGGAACAAAATTGTTTCTAAAGTTACTATAAATATTTCAGGCAAGTGAATATCACACTATTAGCTATGTAAATCTTCATAAAGTAAATTAGATTTGTGCATTCTCAGCACATTTTAGGATCAAGTCCTAAATCAGGGGCTTCAACTAGTTATGAAACCGACTAGTGTACTTTATTAGAGAGAAAAGGCAGGTGAAAGAATATCTTTTATTGGACCAACTTCTGTTGGAGAGAGAGAGAGAGACAAGCTTTTGAGCCACACAGAGTTCTTCTTCAGGTCGGGGAAAGGTACTCTGAATCAGTGTCACAGCAAAATGCAAGGTGGAACAAATTGCTTAGCATGACTAGTTAGCACATATTCTAACCAAAGTAGAGTGACCGATCTATAGTCATCGGACAAAAAAGGTGGTGTTAGTGGGTTACAGACTGTTGTAATAAGCCATAAATTCAGTGTCTCTGTTCAGTCCATGATTTTTAGCAGAGTTATGAACTTAAGCTCCCAGGCTCATCTTCTGAAAGAGTTGTGCAGGTTTCCTTTGAGGATTAGGACAGATAGGTCAGAAAGCACTTATTTAACACAAATCTCCCAGTGCTCTCCCCCCAGGACACAAGCTGCTCATTCATTTAACACACTTGGTCCCTGGTCCTCCAAAGACTTCACATATGCTGAACTTTACAAACTATGAGTAGTCCCATTCAAGTCAATAGCACTATTCACAGTGCATAAGGTTAAGTATGTGTGTACATATCTGTAGGATTTGAGTCTTGAAATGTACCAGTTTCTTTCTCTTTAATATTGGAGGCTAAGAGTTTTTCAAACAATATTTACAGTACAGTATGAGTGTAATTGTAGCCATGTCGGTCCCAGGTTATGAGAGTGATAAGGTGCGTGAGGTAATAGCTTTTATTGGACCAACTTCTGTGGATGAAAGCGACATGCTTTCGAGCCACAGAGAGCTCCGGAGAAACCTGGACAGTACTACACAACACCTGGACTTCATCAGTTTACCAAGACCACCCCTCACTGGAGCTGAATTTGCTGTACTCTCCAAGGGACTGAAATTCTGCCCCACCACAGCACCTGATACAATACTAACATGTGGAGAACTAGAAGAATTCTTCCACCGTCGTCTCAAAGAATTCTTTCACAACAGTGATGACACCATCCACAATTACCATGTCCCCACTGACAATCATAAGAAAAAAGAATTATGACTAGACACAACAGAGCAGATCACACTCTTGATCATTACATTGATTGCTTTAGGGAAAAAATTGACTATGAAATCTTTAACAAACATCACATCCACCACAATCTCTCCACAGCCAAGAGGACAACTATACAGTCCCTGAAATCTAACAACCAGATACTGATCAAACCAGCAGACAAAGGGGGCCCCATCATAGTTCTCAACCATGATGACTACATTAACGGAGGCCAGCCAATAACTCTCCAACACCATCTACTATGAAGAAATCAGAGAGGGCCACCCTACACTACAATTTACCCAGGAACTTAAGGATATCATCAAATCAAATGAGAAACTCATCCCCCACAAACCCAGTCCAAGGACCTTCTGCATGCTTCCCAAGATACACACACAAGGGACCCCAGGCAGACCATATCAGGACCCATAGAAACCATCCTCAAACCGGGAACAGCCATGGGTACTAGGATTGCTTCTCAAAATTCCAGCTTATTCATGGGCCATCCTGAAGAAGAATTTCTGGACAGCTGCACCACAAAACCAATGATGTACCTAAGATGGATCAATGATATTTTCATCCTCTGGTTAGATGGCTTGAACTCCACCACAACTCCAACAACCACCACCCATCCATTAAACCAGAGGCAGGCAAACTTTTTAGCCTGAGGGCCGCATCGGGTTTCGTAAATTGTATGGAGGGCCAGTTAGGGGAGAGGGTCGTGGCCCAGCCCCCACCTCCTATCTGCCCCTCTGGGACCCCTGCCCCATCAACACCCCCCCACTCCCTGTCCCCTGACTGCCCCCGGACCGCCACTGCCCCATCCAACACCTCCTCTCATTCCTGATGGGCCCCCCAGGACCCCTGCCCCATCCAACCACCCCTTCTCCCTGCCACCCCATCCAATATTTTTGGATGTTTTCTACATTTTCAAATATATTGATTTCAATTACAACAGAATACAAAGTGTACAGTGCTCACTTAATATTTATTTTTGATTACAAGTATTTGCACTGTAAAAAAACAAAAGAATTAGTATTTTGCAATTCACCTAATACAAGTACTGTAGGGCAATCTCTTTACCCTGAGAGTTGAACTTACAAATGTAAAATTATGTACAAAATAAACTGCATTGAAAAATAAAACAATGTAAAATTTTAGAGTCTGCAAGTCCATTCAGTCCTACTTCTTGTTAAGCCAATCGCTCAGACAAACACGTCTGTTTACATTTGCAGGAGATAATGCTGTCCGTTTCCTGTTTACAATGTCACCTGAAAGTGAGAACAGGCATTCTCATGGCATTGTCATAGCCAGCGTCACAAGATATTTACGTGCCAGATGTTCTAAAGATTCAAAGGTCCCTTCATGCTTCAACCACCATTCCAGGGTACATGCGTCCATGCTGATGACGGGTTCTACTCAGTAACAATCCAAAGCAATGTGGACCGACGCATGTTCATTTTCATTATCTGAGTCAGATGCCACAAGCAGACGGTTGATTTCTTTTTTTGGTGGCTCGGGTTCTGTAGTTTCTGCCTCAAAGTGTTGCTCTTTTAAAACTTCTGAAAGCATGCTCCACACCTGTCCCGATCAGATTTTGAAAGGCACTCGAGATTCTTAAATCTTAGATCGAGTGCTGTAGCTATCTTTAGAAATATCATATTGGTACCTTCTTTGAGTTTTGTCAAATCTGCAGTGAAAGTGTTCTTAAAATGAACCACATGTGCTGGGTCATCATCCGAGACTGCTATAACATGAAATACATGGCAGAATGCAGGTAAAACAGAACAGGGGACATACAATTCTCCCCTAAGGAGTTCAGTCACAAATTTAATTAATGCATTATTTTTTTAACGAGTGTCATCAGCATAGAAGCATGTCCTCTGAAATGATGGCCGAACAAATGTTTAGCATATCTGGCACGTAAATACCTTGCAATGCCGGCTACAAAAGTAGGCGATTGCCAGCAGATCGAGAGAAAGTGATTATTCCCCTCTATTCGGCTGGCAATGGTGAGGCCACATCTGGAGTATTGTGTCTAGTTTTGGGCCCCCCCACTAGAGAAAAGATGTGGACAAATTGGAGAGTCCAATAGAGGGCAACAAAAATGACTAGGGGTCTGGGGCACATGACTTATGAGGAGAGGCTGAGGGAACTGGGCTTATTTAGTCTGCAGAAGAGAAGAGTGAGGGGGGATTTGATAGCAGCCTTCAGCTACCTAAAGGGGGGTAGGCAAGTCCGGCAACAGTTTGGCGGCGGTGCTGTCACTCCCTCTCGGAGCGAAAGACCTGCCGCCGATCACGATTGCAGCTTTTTTTTTGTGTGCTTGGGGTGGCAAAAACGCTAGAGCCGGCCCTGGTTCCAAAGAGGATGGAGCTCGGCTGTTCTCAGTGGTGGCAGATGACAGAACAAGGAGCAATGGTCTCAAATTGCAGTGGGGAAGGTTTAGGTTGGATATTAGGAAAAACTATTTCACTAGGAGCATGGTGAAGCACCGGAATGGGTTACCTAGGGAGGTGGTAGAATCTCCATCCTTAGAGGTTTCTAAGGCCCAGCTTGACAAAGCCCTGGCTGGGATGAGTTAGTTGGGGTTGGTCCTGCTTTGAGCAGGGAGTTGGACTCGATGACCTCCTGAGATCTCTTCCTGTCCTAATCTTCTGTGATTCTAAGTAGAGAGGGCTGCATTATCTCCTCTAAATGTAAACAAACTTGTTTGTCTTAGCGACTGGCTGAACAAGAAGGAGGACTGAGTGGACCTGTAGGCTCTGAAGTTTTACATCAGGGGTCGGCAACCTACGGCACGCGTGCCAAAGGTGGCATGCAAGCCGATTTTTGATGGCACGCGGCGGCAGGCTGAGCCGCTCAGCCCACCGCCACTCTGGGGTTTCTTTCAGCTGGGGTCCCACCGCCGGTCCCACTCAGCGTCCCGGCTGGCAGGAGCTGGCGGCTGGAACCCCAGAGCAGCAGCGGGCTGAGCCGCTCAGTCGCTGCTCTGGGGTTCCGGCTGCTGGCCCCTTGCCAGTCGGGGTCCCCGCCACAGCCCCACTCACCTTGCTTCCGGTTGGAGTTCCAGTGCAGGCTCCCTGCCAGACAGGGTCCAGGCCTCCGGCCCTACTCAGCCCTACCAGCCGCCAGCTCCACTCACCTCAGCTGCCGACCTGGGATTCCAACCACTGACCTCCTGCCAGCCGGTTAACAACTGATCACTCAGAAGCCAGTGTGCAGCTTAAAGTATCCAAATATATGCCAGACATCGGAAAACTCAGCAAGGAAAAGCAAGGGCAAGGATCACACTAAACTGATAAGATCTGCATTTTAATTTAATTTTAAATAAAGCTTCTGAAACATTTTGAAAACCTTGTTTACTTTACATAACACTGTAGTTTGGTTATATAATATATAAACTTATAGAGAGACCTTCTAAAAAACGTTAAAATGTATTACTGGCACGCCAAGCCTTAAATTAGAGTGTATAAATGAAGACTCGGCACACCACTTCTGAAAGTGTTTTACATTGTTTTGTTTTTGTACACTTTTTGATTTCATTTACAACACAGAATACAATATATATGAAAATGCAGAAAAACATCCAAAACATTTAATAAATTTAAATTGGTATTCTATTGTTTAACAGTGTGATTAAAACTGCGATTAATCGCGATTAATTTTTTGGAGTTAACTGCGATTGACAGCCCTACTTTCTACATTTTTAATTATTTGTCTTAATATATGCAAATTCCTAAATCTAGACAGCACTTTTTAAAAAGTACTAACCCCAAACCATCTCTGTGTGTGCACACTTGTGTAGGGGAAACCAGAAAGGGCAGATAGAGGGCACTGTGAAATCTGTACATTAACTAGAATACTAAGTAATACATCCTGCTAAAATGATAATGTACATTCAAGATTGGTACAGCTGGAAAGTATGTTTCCTTACTGAACTTCATCTTAAGATTCAGCTTCCAAAATCAAACAACAGATAAAAAATTACACCAATATGTTAGCTCAACCTGTTATAGAAAGATATTGTTAATTGCATAGCAGAGAAAAACCAGGAGGACAATACCTGGTGAAATCCATTACCGGCCCATTGTTGGTGTATTTGAATTTGAACTGATAACATTCTGTAACTGTCTAAACACAAAACATAGTAATTATGGATCTAACACATACAGTATCAATTGTTAAGAAGTGAAATACAACATTGTTTCCTATTTTCGGAAATATACTAGCCTTGAATGCTTTTTAAACTGATGTCTACATGTCAAGCAAAAGTTATAATCCATCACTACAATGACATTTCCATGGATTATAGCAGTGGTTCTCAATCTATTTATCATTGTGGGCCGCAGTGTTACCTGGGCCACAGGTTGAGAACCACAGCACCCCCCACCCCTCCAAACCCACCCAGCAGACCCCATGCCCAACACCCTCCACAGAGTGGGACCAGCAGCAGACCCCAGACATGGGGCCACAGGGCAGCCCCTACCCCGCCACACGGCAGCCCTGAGCCTGGACCCTGCAAGGCAGCAGGACAGCCCCAAGCCTGGGTCCCGCTAGACGGGGCCGGGCAGGGCAGCCCTGAAACCGGACCCCACTAGGTGGGGCAGAGCAGCCCCGACCCTGGACTCCACTATGCAGGGCAGAGCAGCCAGGACCCCAGGCAGAGGGGCCAGGACCTCAGGCTCAGCCGGGCAGCCATGGCCTGGACCCCATCGCACCAGGCGATGGGGCAGCCTGCACCCACGACACCACAGGCCAAGCGGCCTTTAGCACATAGCTGGGCCACAGCTGTGTGCTAACGGGGCCACATGCAGCACACAGGTTGAATACCACTGGATTATAGCTTTCTAATGTCATAATGATTCATTCTGACTTTTTTTATGTACAGCTTATTTATACAATTGTTGTTGCCATCAAATGAAATCAATGTCAGTAGTCTCTTCCAGCCACCATATATTATAAGAAAAAACACAAGTATGAGCTGAAGTTTTTTAAAGAAAATTTTTAGTTCAAATTAGTCACTGTCCAAAAATGTCATATACACCATACAGAGCTAGGGTGACACCTAGTGGCTAGTAAAATTATGTTTTGCTTGAAAGAATTCATGGAATTTACTATATAGAATAAGAAAGAAACTCCTCTTATAGGCAGTTAATTACATAATTGTCCACTGTGAGGTTTTTTGCACTTTCCTTTGAAGTGTCTGGTGCTGGTTACTCTCAGAGACAAGATATTGGACTAAATATCAGGTATTGCAATTCTTGTGTTACGATATAACTTCTTTAGATAAATAATAGCGTGAATTTGGACCGAATGTGAAATATTCTATATGCTGGTATATGCAAATTTTAATGTGAATGTTACTATCAGCAGTCAACCTTAAATATTATATTAAACTTACCTGAGGGTCTTCTGCATGAGTGTAGACCTATATTTTAAAAATAAATAATATAAATATGAGAATAAATAAAATAAATACAGTGTATATAAATACACTTATTTTGAAAGCTGTGTAAACATTTTAAAGATACTTACTGCTAGGACAACCATTCTTAGCTGTTCAAAATGTAATTAAGGAAAGAAAAACAATAAATTAATGTAACCTATAAAATAATCCTGCATACCAATTTATAGTGCAGATTAAAAAAAAAAAACAAGTGGAAATTAGGGCCCTGGTTTAGGAAAGCATGTTTACATCCATCTCTATGTAACAAAGCATATATGCATGTGCTTAACTTTAAGCAGACGCTTAAGTACCATTGACTTCAGTGCTTTGCTGAATCAGGGCATTAGAAATTTTTCCAAAGTCATATCTCAGACATCTAGTGCCAAATCCTCAGATGGTATAAACTGGGCAGAAGTCTTTACCATCAAGACTTATGGGCCACATCCTGCGAGATGCTGAGCATCTGGAATTGCCATTAATTTTCACATCTGGCTAAATTGCAGTTATTTTGTAAACAGTAGCCCCAAAACCACAAGAGGCAGCTATTGGAAGTATACAAATGCACAATGTTACAGTATATTAAAATATAACAAAATTATGCTGGAAGACTTACATATTTTTTCTGCAAAGCATCATAGCATCCTAACATCCTGTAAAAATCAAATAATATTGTCTATTACTAATTACCATTTTGATTTGCTTCTGATTACATAAGAATTCCTACAAAACAAAACAAAAAATCATGTCAAATCAACCTGGTAGCTTTCTTTGACAGGGTAACAAGCCTTTGGATGGGGGGGGAAGCAGTAGACGTGGTATACCTTGACCTTCTCATAAACTAGGGAAATGCAACCTAGATGGAGGTACTATGAGGTGGGTGCAATCTGGTTGGAAAACTGTTCCCAGAAAGTAGTTATCAGTGGTTCACAGTCAGGCTGGAAGGCCATAATGAGGGGGTCCCGCAGGGATCAGTTCTGGGTCCAGTTCTGTTCAATATCTTCATCATGATTTAGATAATGGCATACAGAGTACACTTATAAAGTTTGTGAACAATACCAAGCTGGGAGAGGTTGCAAGTGCTTTGGAGGATAGGATTAAAATTTAAAATGATCTGGACAAACTGGAGAAATGGTCTGAAGTAAATAGGATGAAATTCAATAAGGACAAATGCAAAGTACTCCATTTAGAAGGAACAATCAGTTGCACACATACAAAATGGGAAATGACTGCCTTGGAAGGAATAATGCGGAAAGGGATCTGGGGGTCAGAGTGGATCACAAGCTAAATATGAGTCAACAGTGTAACGCTGTTGCAAAAAAAGCGAACATCACTCTGGGATGTATTAGCAGGAGTGTTGTAAGCAAGACACGAAAAGTAATTCTTCTGCTCTACTCCGCTCTGATTAGGCCTCAGATGGAGTATTGTGTCCAATTCTGGGCACCACATTTCAGGAAGGATGTGGGCAAATTGGAGAGAGTCCAGAGAAGAGCAACAAAAATGATTAAAGGTCTAGAAAATATGACCTAGGAGGGAAGATTGAAAACATTGGGGTTGTTTAGTTTGGAAAAGAGAAGACTGAGAGGGGACATGATAACAGTTTTCAAGTATGTAAAAAAGAAGTTGTTACAAGGAGGAGGAAAAAAAAATTGTTTTTCTTAACCTCCGAGGATAGGACATGAAACAATGGGCTTAAATTGCAGCAAGGGAGGTTTAGGTTGGACATTAGGAAAAACTTCCTAACTGGAAGGGTGGTTAAACACTGGAATAAATTGCCTAGGGAGGTTGTGGAATCTCCATCATTGGAGATTTTTAAGAGCAGGTTAGACTAACACCTGTCAGGAATGGTCTAGATAATTAATTCTGCCACAAGTGCAGGGGACTGGACTAGATGACCTCTTGAGGTCCCTTCCAGTTCTATGATTCTATGAAAACGAAATTCTTCTGTTTATACTTAATTTTATACAATACAATACAGAAGTAATAAACAATGCTTATTCCATTAGTTTTGTCTTTTTATTTGTATTAATAGACACAATTAACTATAATGTTTGCAACATCCAAAAACATACCAGGCTCTTTACAGAACAAGTACAAATTTAATTAAATTGTATGCCTGCCATTATCAAACACTTTCTAACATGTGTTCATAAATCAGTTGATGAGTTTAACTATTTCACTTAAGTCTATGCATCTTTTAAGCACAAAACCAATATAATTTTTAGTCTTGGTATGTTTATTTAAAAGCTTTTGCATATTTTTTACGTAAAATGTAATTAAAGAGATACCAAAATATATAAGTAGCCCAGAACTCATCAATTTACCATACACTTTACCATAATCCAATGGAACATTAGAAGAAAAGAATAAGAACCAGTCTTACACAATATATACAAGATGCTTACTAATACATATTCAGCAACAGATTTTTAAAAACTGAACTCTTCCTTTTTGTCAAGCTTGAGAACATAATCCTCAAATTTAAAAGTTAGAAAAATACAATAGATGTAATGTTAATGAAAATATTGTGTCCCAACCTCGATCACTAAAGAATGAGGGCACTTTGGGCAGTCATTTATAACAGTGAAAAGTGAGCATAAAGGACTACTATTCTGATTTGGTAGCATTTTACATCCACATTGTAGTCATTTTTTCCAGTACAACACAGAGCAACAAAGAATCAGGTCCTGAGAGAACCGTGAGACCAGGCAACAGTGGATATAGGGACACACATTCTTGGCATGAAAATAATTTTTGCAACAGTTTGTTTTACCCCAGTTCAGCAGGATGCTTAAGGATGTGCATAACTTAAAATGTTAATCATCCTATTGGCTTCAAAAAGACTACTCACATGTTTCAGGTCACAAACATGCTTAAATACCTTGCTAATATGAGTCCCAAGATCGTAAATCTTTCCATAAAACCAAATGTGAAAGTTAAGCCTATCACATGGTACTGAAATGTATAAATTCTGATTTTTCAATGTGCAAAGTCTGTATACCAAAACAGTAAATACTAAGGATTAAATACATCAGATGACCAGTACTCACTAACAGTGAGTGAACAATTTTTCTTTGACTAGAGAGCTAATTTTCAGACTTGACATGTTATAATAATGTTATGAATGCTATAGAATCAACATACCATTTCACCAACTGAGTGGACCCAGGACAGTTTTTGTCTTCCCTCAAAATTTTGACACAGAGGTCTGAAACAAACAAACAAACAAATTTTAGTTAGAAAAGTACAGCTACAATACTAAATTACAAATGACTAAATTACAACACTAAAGTATAGAGAAACTAAATTAATTTAGCTCAAATAAGCTCTCTAAATTTCTTTGTCACAAGAACAGAGAAATATTTTATATCAAATGAATCTCAGAAACAGAATGTTACCATCTAGATATCTTGTTCCATAGGCACATTCTGGAAAAATTCCTCTTAGGTAAGTAATGCAGGATACTGCTACTGCTAGGAGTCTCTTCACCAATATCAAGGACTGCTGTTCAGTATGTATTTTATTAGGAAATATTACTGCACTCTAAAATTAAAAGAGAAAGAGAGAGGAATTAATCTCCGGTATACAGGGGGTTTTATTTTCATTCACTTGCCTTTCAAATATTGAAAACAAATAAAATGTCTTATCTCACTAGCCAAACGTACACAGGTCTACCAATTTTATTTTATTTTATTTTAATGTTAAAGGAACTAACATGAAGCATTTTTCAACAAATAATCTCTATCCTTCTCTTGTTCACTTCCCTTGTTGAACATCATCACTATCACATTATGATAGCCTCCAATCATGCAAAGAGTAACACTAACTTTCTGCACTGTAAACAGTTCTATTGACTTGAATGTGAAGATTCACTGTGCATAAAGCACATGCTTAACTCTTTACAGTATCAGGACCTTAGTGTTTAACTGAACCCTGTGATCTTTTACAACTGTGTTCAATGAGACTACTTATGGCAATAAGAACTACTCCTGAATAACATCTTCTGTTTATACAGGAACAAATTATATGAATGTGAAATACTCTTTTCAAGTGTAATTAGCTGCAGGGGTAATTTTGGGCAATAAAACAGTCCTAAAAATAATTACTTTATATTCCTGACTGCTGCAATCAAGTGTGCCAAAAATACACTGAAATAAATGGAACCATACCATAGAATTTCTTTGCATCTGGGCAGTTGCCATATTGTCAGTCTTTTCCTATCTGTTAATAAAATTGGGATGTTAGCATGCTTAGTTTGCACTCTGATGACACATACACATGTAGATCCAGTCCATTCAGTTTTTAAAAACACAGGCCCAGATCTACCAGGGTATTTAGGCTCCTAGGTTCTATTGAAATCAATGCAAGTCAGGAGCCTAAATGCAAACTTTTACTCACATGAACAATTTTTATTCATGTACGTAATCCCATTGATTTAAGTATGACTACCTATGTGAATGAGGATCACTCACGGGAGTAAAGATCTACAGTCTTTAGCCTGGTTAATGGTACACACTTCTGCTGAAATAACTATGTCAGTTAGGGTGAAATGAACGCAGGCACAATTCCCTAGCGTAGACGCAGCTATACTGGCAAAATGTACTTTTCCCAATATAGCTTGTTTTGCTCAGGGGAGATGATTTTACTAATGGTACAAAACACAGCTGTGCCAGTATAGCTGCATCCACAATAGGTGCTATTTACACTAGAAAATTAGTTCAACTCAGCTACATCACTCTGGAGTTTGAAAAATCCACACTTGAGTGACATAGTTAAGCCAATCTAGGTCCCTGTGTACATAGTGCTAGGCTGATGGAAGAATTCTTCAGTGGACCTATTGTTTCTCAGAGGGGCGCATTACCTATGCCAACAGGAGAACCCCATCCGTTAGCATAAGTAGCATCTATGCCAGTGTTTCGCAACCCGTGTCTTGCTTGCAGCCCAATCAGCACACAGCTGTGGACCATGCAACATCCTCAGCACCACACAGGTAGTATATAGTGTGGATGCAACCCATATAACACACAGACAGCTGCATATACAACCCACAACGATAAACAGGTTGAGAACCACTGATCTACGCTGTAACGTTTCAATGTGGTCCAGCCCTAGAATTGCTTTGCCAGCATAGTAAGCCAGTAACCGGGCTCCTAGTGTAGTTGGGGCCTTAGGTCTGGTCTACCCTTAAAAATTAGATCATCCTAGCTAAGTCGCTGAGGCCCCGCGAAACATTTCACACCCTAAGCGCTCTAATTAGATCAACAGACCCATGCGTGCCCAGCCCTGGACAGGCTGGCAGAATTCTTCCGCTGATCTAGCTACCTCCCCTCAGGGAGGTAGCTTACCCACACCGATGCGGAGAGCCCATTCCCATCAACATAGGGCACGGCCACACTACGGTGCTACCCGCAGCTGTGCCGCTGTAGGGCGGACGTGCCCTTACGACCTGGGATTCTCCTTTAAAGGGCTCCTTTGGCATCAGACGCTGCCCTAGACAAAATGGAGGTGGGGATGTGCAGCTGGGCAAGGGAAAGAGACTCACTGGCCAAAGGAAGTGCAACCCCCCCCCCCCCCAGCTGGGCCTCTGCAGCCCCCAAGCAGCTGGGGTGGGGCAGGAGTGGGGGGCCTGAAACCAGGGGAGTTGGGGCCAGTGGGGAAACTGAGACCCATGGGGGTGGGGGGGGAACAGGGGTCGCAACTCGTTGGAGGAAGGGACTAATCCGAGCCGCTTCATACGGCGCAACCCGCCGCGTGCGCTGGCCCCGGAAAAGATTCCCCCCCCTTGCCTGGCCGCCCTAATGCTGGCCGGCCGCCGCCGCTCCCTGGGCCGGCGCGCGCAGCAACCGTCCCCTGCACCGCCCCTTTGCCCGCGCGCTGACAGCATTCCCGCCTTTTCCTCTCACGCTGTTGACGCGCGCGCGCCTTCCTCGGAACGGGGGCCGTGTGCAGCGTAACCGCCTTCCCCCCCCCCTTTCCTTGCTCCCATCAGGGGGCCGTGTGCAAAGGCTTTCCCGCCTTACAGCCCAACTGACTTTAGCGCCGCTGAGCCCTCCACGAAGGGCCGTGTGCCAAGAGCCCGCGCTGCCTACCACAGCCGCTCCCAGGGCTCCCGTCTCACCCCGCCCTGGGGCGAGGGGGCAAGGCGGCTGCCTTTCCCCGTGGTACCCTTGTTCCCCCACCTCCGCCTTGTGTGGGGCCACGTGCAAAGGCTCTTCACACCTTCTTCCCCTCACACTTTTGCCTCCCCCCCTCCAGTCACGTACACAGGCCTGGTCTACACTGAAAAATTAGTTGCATCTGAAGAAGTGAGGTTCTTACCCACGAAAGCTTATGCTCCCAATACTTCTGTTAGTCTCAAAGGTGCCACAGGACCCTCTGTTGCTTTTTACAGATTCAGACTAACACGGCTACCCCTCTGATACTGAAAAATTAGATTGCCCTAGCTGCATGGCTCTGGGCAGGGAAACATTTTGCACCCTGTGCTCTGTTGTAAGGTTGCCCTGACCCTCTGGCGCAGCCAGATTAACCACAGCGGTGGGAGAAGCCCTTCCACCCATGTTGGAAGTGCCCGCGCTATGGCGCTCCAGGGGCACCGCTGTGGTGTAGACAGAGCCAAAGGCTCTTCATTCTTTTTCTTCTCCCGCTATCTTTTTCTTCTCCTCCGTCTCTCTGCCCCGTCACGCCACATGCAAGGGCTCTACCTCGTGCCCCATTGCCTCCCACCCAGCGCCATTTGCAAACACTCTTGCCCCCTCTCTACTCATGGCCTGCCGCACCACTCCCAGGGCCACATGCAAAGACTTCACACCTTTCCCCTTCCTGCTGTTAACCTAGACGGCACAGGGGCTCGCCTGGGGAAGGAAAACGGAGGTTGCAGTTCGTTGGAAGAGAGGGAATCTGAGCCCACTCATGGGGACGTGTGTAAAGCACAGAGCCATTGAAACACCCACACTTGTGTACCATTGTAAGACTTATATTCTGTAATAGTTACAGATTGAGCGGGGTCCGTTGCCCGGTGTGCATCACGCCACTAAACACACCAGGGTGGAGAAGCAATCAAAGTTTATTTGAGATCTCAAAGTGGTGCAAGGAGACAGGCACGTCTCAAATCAAGCACACCAACATAAGCAGCCTTTATCTTTTATACAGTTTGCAGCTAAGCCTTTCCCTTCTTCCCCTGCCCTTTCTCACCCCCCCTCCTCCATTCCCACCTCTCCCCCTTTCTCCCTCTGGTTACATTACACGACCTTGGCCGTGCAGCTTGTTCTCACTGTTTCTTTCTGCAAGTAATCTTGTCCTTTAGCTAGAAGCATGTAGGTTTCCCTTATCACTACTGCTTCCCAGCTGCTGGCCTGTGAGGTTAGTAAAGTTTAACATGCAGGAGCTTTGATTCACTTTGGCCTAGAGCGGGGGGGCTTCATCGACTTTCGGGTCTTCCAACCCCCCGAGTTAGCTAGGGTGATGCCTAGTGACATCTACAGGATCATAAAAACATTAGATCATATTGGATAGTCCATCTCACAGAGGGGAATAGGGCATATACACGATAGGACAGACACAAGTGTAGCCTAATATATAGGGTGACCAGATAGTAAGTGTGAAAAATTGGGACGGGGGTGGCGGGTAATTGGCATCTATATAAGAAAAAGCCCCAAATATCGGGACTGTCCCTTTAAAATTGGGCCATCTAGTCACCCTACTAATGTATATGGCAATTTCTGAGGAAAAGTATTAAAAGAGGACTATATTCCCTATTACTTTTTCATTGTTCTACATTTCTTTGCCAGAAATGGAATTGGTTTTGTTAAAAACTTTTTGTGAACTGTATTTTGAAAAAGATGTATTGTGCAATATTTAAAAACCAATAACATCTAAGTTAAAAATTAAACTAGACAAATATCAAGCCGTATCTCAGGTTTTGCTTTTATTTAGTAAAAAAGGACAAAAATATCAAAGTTTCAGCTAATAAGCACTCTAATTAAGTGTCCTTTACTGTCCTGGTGCTAGCTACACAATACTGTACCAACACTGATCACCACAAACTAAAGCTTCTGTGGGAAGTAATGCATGCAAAATCTTATAATCAGCATTTTAAGCAAGTTTTGAGAAAACATCTTTGATTGTCATTTAACAATTTAAAATTAATAAAAACCTCATTCTGAAAGATTATACTAGCTGTTATCCCAGTACAATTCTTGGGGAATTAACATACTAAGGCTAGGTCTACACTGGGGGGGGAGGGAATCGATTTAAGATACGCAAATTCAGCTACGCGAATAGCCGACTTACCCAGCTGTGATGACGGCGGCAAATCAACTGCCGCAGCTCCCCCGTCGACGGCGCTTACTCCTACCTGCGCTGGTGGAGTACGCACGTCGATTTGGGGATCGATTGTTGCGTCCCAACGAGACGCGATAATTCAATCCCCGAGAGATTGATTTCTACCCACCGATCCAAGCGGGTAGTGAAGACAAGCCCAAAGACATTAATTACCAAGAAACCCAGGAAGCAGGACAAGGTAGAAGACCTAACATAGGTTCTGAATTATCATGCATGCATCTTTCTGTAATACATCACCTACCAAGATTATAACATGAGTATTGCCAACCCCAAGCATTCAAAAATGATGAGTCACGCCCCCGCCCAAAATCATGAGATTAAAAATACATTTAGGGTGCTTTTTATTTTCCTTCTGGTCTTTGAGCCTGTAGGGGTTCACTTGGGGCACATTTTCAACCTTTTATCCACAACCATGAGCACTAGAAACACATTTAAAAAAAATAAAAAGGCTGAGATCCTCACATAATCACAAGAATCCAAGATCTTTGAGAAAAAACACCAACAGTTGTGATACGTGAGATAAAATTGTGAGATTACTTACTGTCAGTAAATCTCACATTTAACATTGACTTTGGTGCCATAGTACATCGTATCATTAGGGTTGCCAACCCTCCAGGATTGTACTGGAGTCTGCAGGAATTAAAGATTAATCTTTAATTAAAGATTGTGTCATGTGGTGAAATCTCCAGGAATTCGTCCAATGCTACTTATCACACATCATATCCAACTGTTTTCAGGTGTGTTTTGAGGTTCTTAAAAACCCGAGCATTAAAAAAGGGCATTTTTGGCAAATTAAAAAGCAACGGTTTCACCTGCAAAACCTTTGAGAAACTTGATTATAGAAAGCTTCTCAAACTTTCTGAACAATCTATCTAGGTAGTTATAGGGCGTCCATCATTACAAAAATTAGCAGCTATTCATAGAGTGGACCATAAAATAAAGAGATTGTTTTGAGGACACATCTCCTTCAATTTGTGAACACATGCACCACCTCCACTCCTGTTTGTGACTAGCAATTGCCCATATAGGAAAGTAATATTAGATGCTTTCCTAATATGTTTTTAACTTCTATTAATGAAACAAGGAGAACCAAAAACAACAAGGAGTCTGGTGGCACCTTAAAGACTAACAGATTTATTTGGGCATAAGCTTTCGTGAGTAAAAACCTCACTTCTTCGGATGCAAGGAGAACCAGTATCATGTGACTAGTTGGTTGAAGTAGTTGGTGTAGATGATTTTCTGAATGCTGCTCCAGGCTGGTTAGGGAACATGAAAGCAATATGCCAAGACGGCTAGCACTCATGAAGTTTTATAGCAAGCAGTGATTCTTACAGTAGTTTTTTGTTCTTGCATTTAACAGATCCTTTGGGGTCCATCAAATTTGTATGATTCAAGACAGGACTTATTGAAGGCTACAGTTCTTTGGGGAACTCAGAACAAAATTAATTTTAAAGCATGTTTGATTCTTCATTCCTGCCTGCCAGGATTAAGTCTGTTTTTCACATCAGTGGATAGCTGGCAAATGAAGCTATTCCACAAAGGTTGCCTCTGTTTTTTGCCATCCGGATATAACCTCGATCACCCCATCTGGTTCCCCAGCTGCAGAAGAGAAACAAACAATATATTTGTTTTTATATATAATATATATAATGTTAAATCTTAATACAGGTTCCCTGTTTTTTTTGTTTTGGGGAGCAGGGGTTGCTATCGACTTTTTATAGTATGAAAATCCTAGCAGGGCAAATCTTGTTACTGGTGTTCCTGACACAAAATTTAATTGCTACAGCTCCTTTTCAGTTGTGGCTGACTGGGAGCTAGAGATACAGAGCACTTTTACAGATCAGAGTCTGAATGTTTTATAAAAGGAAAGGTCTGCATGAAAAGCAAGATTTTAAATTAAGCATAAATAAGCCTTAGCAAAAATAAAGGTGTGTGCCCAGAGCTCACAATGCAGCACTTCTCTGAAACCATTGCACACTGGAAGTGCATTATAAATAATAAGAAATATAAATAAGTATACCCAGAACTCCACTTTGCAGACAGGGATGTATCAATAAACACATAATTGTTATCTTTGTCAGAACACAGATACGCTGTTAAAGCTCAATAGTTGGCTAATTGTAAATTGTAATAAGCTAACATCCACAATCAAAGAAAAGCTAGAAATGGGGAAAAGACTTTCACAACCTTGAAAAGAGAGTACTGGGCATGCCCATGAGTTTCATATTTATTATCTATTTGGTTTCATTTGAGAATTTTGGAGAATTGTCTCATATTTTACTTCAGACACACACAATGTATTTATTTCCTCTTTGCAGGCCACTAGTCCAGCTAGATATCAAAATTATTACACACTGGAAATTATTTAAAAACATAATATCAGAATTCAGGGCCAAAATTTAGGTCTATAGTAAATCATATGAATACACGTTTTTTGTAATTGAAAAATGTCAGTGAAATTGCAGGTTCAATTGAATGCATACCCTTGTCTTCTGGAATGAACTATTCCTCTCTGTTTTTGAAACTCAAAGTCTTTAACCTTGTGCTGGTCCATGAGAATTAAAAAGCAAAACTGGTTAGAGAAAGGAAATGAAATCAACTAAACTAGTTTGTGTCAAGCTGCCTGTCATGTGCAAAACCTAAACAGAATTAATAGTGAAAAGTAAATTAGAATTTTAAAATATTATTTCATTTTTAATAATCAGAGATATGGCTAACAGTTAAAGACTTTTAAAACATATTTTATTTATTTTGATGCTGTCCTTGTAAAGTATTAAAACAGTTCTTTAAGATGAAATAATATTTTAAAGAATTTTTAGGAAAGGTATTTTAATTAAAGAAAACTCATCCTTACCTGTTTTTGATGAGCCAGTATGGCACACCTCTGTCCACACAATATCCCACAACAAGAACGGCATGGTTTATATGTGAAGACGTGCATTGTGAGTCATAGTACACACCTGAAAATGGTTTTTTTTTTAAATTAATTAATTAATTTATTTATGAAACAACAGTGTCCAGAAGCCCCAATCAGGAGCATTGTGCTCCTGTGATTGGCATTGTATAAACGCATAGGAAGACAAAGTCTCTATCCCAAAGAGGTTACAGTCTAAAGTCCCAATTCTGCAATGAGTTCCATACAAGTACAAAGGTACACCCGTGCAGGACTGTGACCTAATTTAAGACAAGAGCTAATTAGTGAGTATATAACTGTAGGACAGAAGTGGTGAGGGAGGACAAGCGTGACAATACAAAAAAACCTATGGTCGCATAGGTTAACTATATATACCACTTAAGGTTTATAAATCATTTAAAAGAGAGAGATGTAAAAATGATATAAAACAGAATAAAGATACAATTGGCAAATCTGCATTTGATTTTGAAACCGTTTTCCTAAAACAGATGGGTTGCTGTTTTGGAAACCTGAACCTCACAGGTACAGGATATATGGTTTCACCAATGCTGTAAACAGAGGTAGCCTCATCACTTAGTCCAGTGGGTCTCAAACTTTTTTACTGGCAACCCCTTTCACATCAGAAGCCTCTGAGTGCGACCCCCCCCTTATAAATTAAAAACACTTTTTTATATATTTAACACCATTATAAATGCTGGAGGCAAGTGGGGTTTGGGGTGGAGGTTGACAGCTCGTGACCCCCCATGTAATGACCTTGCGACCCCCTGAGGGTTCCTGACCCCCAGTTTGAGAACCCCTGACTTAGTCTAATCAAAAACAATTTGGGAATCTGACCCTGTAACCCTTTCTTATGTGAAGTTGATGGATCTACTTCTAAATCAGCTTTTTTAAGTTCCCAAGCTTCTCTCACTTTTGGAGCACACAGAGCAAGACGATTGATTGGTTTCCTTACATCTTTTCCTAAAGTCAGAGAGCCCCTAGTATATAAGCAGAATTATTTCTAAATAGGATGTTTCCCCACCCCCCAATAATTTAATAGAGTCATAGATTCCAAGGCCAGAAGGAATCATTGTGATCCTCTAGTCTGACTTCTTTTATAACACAGGCTGTAGAACTTCCCCAGAATAATTCCTAGGGCATAATCTTTTTTTTTTTTTTCAATACAATCTTGATTTAAAAATGGTCCATGATGGAGAATCCACCATGACCCTTGGTAAGTTGTTCCAATGGTTAATTACACTCACTTAAAAATGTATGTCTTCTTTCCAGTCTGAATTTGTCTAGCTTCATCTTCTAGCCATTAGATAATGATATAATACATAATATATTGAGGTATACCTATCTCATAGAACTGGATGGGACCAGGGTCATTGAGTCCAGCTAGCAAGAGCAAGTACTGATTTTGCCCCAGATCCCTAAGTGGCCTCCTTAAGGATTTGAACTCATAACTCAAGGTTAAACAGGCCAATGCTCAAACCACTGAGCTATGCTTCCCCCCCATGCATCTTGTTGTACCTTTTCCTGCTAGTTTTAATAGCCCATTATTAAATGTTTGTTCCCCATGTGGATATTTACAGAATGTAATCAACTCATCCCTTAAATTTTCCAGGGCTGCTCTTTGACCCTGAATCAGCAAACCGCTTACTAGCATGTACTTCACTTTGGGCATGTGAGCAGTGTGTCAGACTGACAGGTACAAACTTTATTGAATTAAGTTAAACCTTACTGAATTATGTTTAACATCTTCAAAGTTCATTGTATTAAAATGTAAATATGTATGCACTATTGTGGGATTGTATGGAACTTCAAAATGCTTTTTGGAATACTACTTGTAAAGTTTCAGAGTAGCAGCCGTGTTTGCTCTAATAAATTTGTTAGTCTCTAAGGTGCCACAAGTCCTCCTGTTCTTCTTTTTACTTGTAAAGTGAATTTCCTAGACTGTACTTGAGAGGAGGGAAATGCAAATTATCCCCTTTTGAGCTTGCCTATTGAAGCTACACCCTGGGGAGAGGCCAGTTACTTACTCTTGGAAACTCCAGATGAAGGACGCTGCACCTTATAAAAAGTGGACTAAACACATTATGAGAGCGCTTGTTCTGAGGGGAAGCGGTGATGAACTTGTAACCACAAGGAAACCCCTTGGGTCAGAATCTGAATGACTGCTTCTGCCAGAATCTATGTTAGGGTTGTTGGGGTGAATTCTGGTGAGCTTATTAATATGCATGTAGTTCTTTTATTGTTTTTATATGTTTTCTCTGTAATGCTTTTTACTGTAAGAATAAACTAGGAAGAACTGTGTGGTACTTAGAATTTTTGACAATCACTCTGTTATCAGTCTCTGAAGAGAAAGCAAGCAGGTGTGGTTGGGGAGCCTATTTCTTCTGGGAATAATAAAGTGAAGGCAGGGAACTGTGCATCCTGGAAATAACCCAGTAAGAAGGGAGAGAGACATGTGTCTGCACCCAAGAAAGGCAATGGCTGGGGAGCTGGAAGCCTGAGAATGGTGCCCTTGCTGGACCATTGAGGGAAAATACAGGTGCAGTTGCCCTGAACTGTGACAAGTAGTTCTGTTGATTTCAGTGGAGCTACTCACATGCTTGAAGTTAGGTTTGTGTTTTGTTGATTCAGGGCCTTTGGCTCTAATTTTGTTAAGAACTGTTTAGGTCTCAGAAAATACAGGGAAAGAGAAAACTCCTTACCACTGTGGTAGTGTTGGAAGGATCTCAAACTTGCATCTATACCAACAGATATTGGTCCCACTGAAGCCACTGTTCTTTCAAGATAAGTTTCACTTCCCTTAGGTATTTTTTTATAACTGACACAGGTGGCAGCCCGTCCAGAAGTTTTATAACGGCAATTCTTGTCCTGTAGAAGATGGCAGACAAAGATATAAGGGCACAATAAGTGTGGCAAGTAGGTTAGTGCTAAGTTTTATTATCTTCATTAATGAACAGACTCCTGTAACAGTCCAGAGGTATATAACATACTGGTTTATTCAGATCTGTTTATGTGTTTTAGTTCCTTTCCAGTAACTTAGCTCATCCCAGAAAATAGAACTTACTCTTTCACCGAACAAGGTGCGTGAGGTAATATCCTTTATTGGACCAACTTCTGTTGGTAAAAGAAAGAAAAACTTTTGAGCCACACAAAGCTCTTCTCCAGGTCTGGGAAAGGTAATTAGAGTGTCACAGCTAAATACACCGTGAAAGAGATTGTTAAGGATAGGGAATTAACACATGAAGATGAAGTGGGCAATTAACAATTTATCGTGGGACCAACACAGCTACCACAACACTGCAAACAACTTGTTCACTGTACACACATGTACTAGCGTGATACATTCCATCCAGTAAATACCAGTACACTATACCGTATATGTATTAGCCAATATATTACAGTATTATCTGACTCTGTGGTGTGCTGGTATATGAAATGACACCATTATTTCCAGGGCCTCATGTACAGCAAGATGGATATAAATTCTGATTCAGTGGCACGGTTTCCTACTTTCTGTGGCACTTACACTGAAAATGTTGCCACAAATACAGGTAAAATTCAAAATGTGGGGTTTGATTCAATTTAATTAAATGAACAATGTCAACTTCAAAACAATCACTCTTCTGTCTAAATTGTTTTAAACCTCTTGTTACAGAAGATAACAACTGAAATTACTATCATTGAAAAAGATTGCAGGAAAAAAGATTTTTCTCTATTTTGCAGTTTGTTTGCTTTGCCCATTTGTCAGCTCTTTATGTATAGTCTGTTTCACAGTTTCCCCTGTATAGTCAATTACCCCTGTTGTTTGTGTGAATCTTTCACAGAGCAACAAGACTGAGAAAAGCATTTTTTAAAATAGGAAAATGGTTGCCAAATCACAAAAATTGGCAGGTGACCTCATGCAGCTATCTTATCTGATCTTATCATTATATTAAATTGAGTGGAATTCAGGTAGATGGTGCTCCTTTAAATATGAAAATATACTATACAATAGTACAATATCCCTGGTGGTTTTTTAAATACTAAATTCAATCTTATTGATTTTCCAGTGCTTTGCCCCAAGCTTGTTTCTGCTCTCACAGGAGTTTTAATCTCCTGACTTCAGTGAATTTACTGTTGATTTACACCAGGGCAACATAGAGCAGTATCATGCCTGTCTTCTGTAGTCATCTATACCTGTGCAAAGTTAGTATTAAATTCTACCAGATCAAAAGGACATCATTGTACACCGAGTTTGCACTGAGTCTGAACAGTTGCAAATTACTACACAAGGTGCAAAGCAGTGGAAAATGAGGTCCAGTTTATTTGGTTCCCCCACTGCATTTTCAGTTTTTGGTATACAACAGTGTTTTGGTTTGTTTTAATTAATAACACATAACTGCATGGTAGAAGTTGTCAATAGGAAGCTGGAGGTGTTGGCAGCTGGCTAGTGAACATCTTGGGTCTTTGGACACTTCAAAAGTTGTGGGAGGCAGTTGAAGATTGTGAGAAAAGCATATTAGCTACATATGTTTGCTAAAATAATCAACAGTGAAATAGTTAATACTTATTTAAATTGCCATAATTATGAATGGAGTGGTTCACACTTCTCTGGGAGCTGTTCTTTCAAGCACTCTGCAGACTCGGGAAGACAATACGGTATTAGGACTACACTTGGGTCCCGTTTGGAAGGTTTTCATAAACATATAGGATTTTTTATTTTATTTATTTATTTATTTATTTATTTATTTTTGTTAAATGAAAGCTTAAAATCTGGCTCTATGGTAAGGAATGGATTCTGTTGCAAATTTTGCAGCCGCAAAATTGTGGAATATTCTAGGCCCTAATTATTTCTAGATGACATTAAAAAAAAAAGACATCACTGTGTGTTTAAATAGAGTTAAAATATGCAGCAATTGAGGGAAAACCCCAAAAATCTATTAAAATGTTAATATAACCATAGTATAAAGTAGAGGTTTGAGTCCTCCCCCTGATTTGTCTTTTAGATAAAACACGTTTGGTAAAATATAGACTTTTCCAATGTTTTTCCTCCCCAAAGAAACACCTCTGGCCCAGGTGATACTCACCCGACCTTCATATGGGTAGGACGTTTCTGAGTCAATGCCACGGTTCTTTATAACATATCTGAAAGCATTAGTCATAAAGCCTCCATTGCAACCATGGTTGCCATATTTCCAGGAGCAGTCTACTAGGTTCTGGGGACTAAGTGACACCAAACGCCCTGTTTTCTTCTTCAGTTGTCCTTCCAAGGCCCCCACGGCACTGAAAGCCCAACAAGAACCACAAGATCCCTGCGGCACATTGCAAAGTTCAACAACAACAGAAAGGAGAGATGTTATGGCAGGTGTCATTAATAGCTTAATTATACATTTAAGACAACCACACTGGTGTAACGCACTGGCATTATTCCTGATTTACAGCAGCATAAGTGAGAGAAGAGTGAGGGACACAATGCAGTTGTGAGACAGGTATTTTTAACTATCTGAGAAGTAAATATAGCTAGTCTACCTGCAATTCTTGGAGACATATAGCTTCCATAAAATGAGTTTGATAACAATTTTTGCTAACCCAACCCATGAAGCTGTATGAATTGAATACATTAAGTAGTGGAACGATAAGTCTTAATTGAAAATGGGTTAGGCAGCCTTTCAGGTGACAGTTAAAATCCAGTCGATGGGAACAGTGACATTTTTTTTTCTGTGCAATGGCTATTCAGTGTCTTATGTGAACTGGGCCAAATTCCCCGGGTTCTTTTGCAGCACAAAGTGGCCTTAAACCAGCCAGAGATTTTCAACAAAGCATTCTCCTTGTGTAGGAGGAATGTCTGCTGATGCAGAGCTGGTGGAGGTGGTATAGCTGCCTTCCCAACCCCATGAAAGGCGGCAAGAGGCAGCGTAGTGGAGCTGAACTCCAGTATGGCTGATGATCCTATGCTAGCATAATCGTCTTATTCCTTCAGTGCCATCCTTTACACAGCAACATAAATTAGAGCAGGATCCGGCAGTCCTGATTCAAGGTGGCACAACTATCTCCCTGCAGCCACCACTCTTCATTACATTCAAGCACTGCTCAGGTGTAGTGCAAATCAGTGCCATTGAGTTTAGTGTCCTTGGTCCAGTTCCTAGCGGATAGGTATCCACATCACAAAAAACACTTCCATGTTTGATACTAAGATCAACCACCCCCTCTCCTTTCAGATCAGGGCTGATGCATGTTGGTAGGAGGTCAGTAGGGGGAGAAGCTTGCATTGCCGCTGCCTATGCTGTACTCTGCCTTCTCTGTATAAGAGCAAAGAATTTAATTCTCTGCTTTTGTTAATGACCCTTTTCACCTACATTAATGCTAAAGTTGTTTAAAATGTACAACTTCAAAGGAAGAGGCATGTTTTTTGCATAAAATAAATTACATGTTGACATGGATAATGCAGATATATAGATTTTCATAGAATGTCATTTACAAACATTGTATTGGTGTGATCATGCAGTTCTTCCTCAGCAATGTGAGGAAGGGGATGGGAGATTTGCACTACTCTGCAATTATGTGACTTGCAGTATTCATTCTCCACCTACTGTAATTTCCACCTCTGAGTTCGCACCTGGTTCTTGACATTGGTGACATAACCACTCTTCCTCCAATCAATGCAGTCTGGGGTCTGATCCTGAATACTTTCTTGAGGCCAATCAACTGTAAGGTTATCCATTTCTGAGTCAGATACCCTGAGCCCTGTCATTGTGGCTGTTACTTCCTCAGATGTCTGTTAAAATAAAAATTAAAAAAGGAGTAGAGTACTGTGTATTAAATCAGCAACTAGTCATAGTGCTGTCAGGCAAGTGCCCTAATTGGCCAATTTTGTAGCAGTTGACAAATACATGGCAGAAAACGCCTAAGATTTAAACTGTAGATATACTATAAAGAGTGGCTGTGTAAAATGGCATCTCCTTATTCAATGGGGCTTGAGCCAAAGCCCACTCCTTTAATAATTCTCTGCTCTTTTTACTTGAGGATCTCAAAGCACAGTGCAAAGGAATGTAAGTATTATCCTCATTTTACAGATGTCTAAAGCTACACAGCTATTCAGTGGCAGGATTGTTAGCAAAATCTAGATCTCTTGATTCGCAATCCAGTGTCCTAGCCATTGAACTATGTTACTACCCTCTGCTCCCATGCACCTCCTCAGGATCATATCACTTTTAATCATTTACTTTTAAAAGTAATCGGAATACAGGTAACTAGTTAGTGTAATTAATTCCCCTAGCAATCCTGACCAGGAAAATCTTTTTACAATTATTATTACTTCTTTAAAAAAAAGAGCTTGAAACAATAATGAGGTGAGGGGAAATCTTTTTACAATTATTATTATTTCTTTAAAAAAAAGAGCTTGAAACAATAATGCCTAGATTAAAATGTCACTACATAATTTGAAAACAAAGAAGCATGAGGAAATTTACCATGTCTGCAAAGCCATTCATGGCCATTGTGTATGAATGCTTTCCCATTGACTCTTCCAAGTTATGAACTGTAACCATTTTCAGGGTTTTTTCCCAGATCAGGCGCCTGGAAAGCTCTTCCTCCTGAAATAATGAAAAAAATGGGAACATTTTTTGGCCAAAAAAATTGGGTTAATAAACATTTTTAATTTTTTTGGCAGAATAAGTTTTTTTTTAATTATTTTCCAATGGAAAATTTCCCAATGAAACGACATTTTTTTTGTTTCATTTTAAATTGAAATTTCATTTTGTTTTGTTTTTCTTCTAAAAATTTTCACTTTCTTTTCTTCTTTTTTTCCCTTATTGCCATAATAAGATGAATAATGTATAGTTTGGGAGGAAGAGGACTCCCAAGTTTTCCTTTTTTTTTTTTTTTTTCCCCTTTTTTACTCTAACTTTTTAAACTTCTTCCATTTTGCAAGAGTTAAATAATGGCAAAAGGAAAAATGAAATATGCCACTCTAGCTTTTCCAAAGTTGGAGAAGTTTTGCCAAGTTACAGAGTAGAGAAAGGAAAAAATGAAAGAGTAAAAAGTGGAAAGAAAAAAGATGTCTTTCATTATTACATTCAGTAGCAAAACAAAAACAAAAAAACGGAGAGAAAAGGGAAAAAACTAAAATCAGAAGTTTCAAAAGTTTGACTAATTTTTAGTTTTTTAAAACCACAACAAAAATCTCAAAATGAATCTGACACAATGAACGTTTTTTGTTTCAAAATTTTCAGGTGACAAATTGAAAAATTTCAAATGAATAATTTTTAATGAAAAATTTTCAAAAGGCAAAAAATGGTTTTTTCAACCAGTTCTCATTAAATTGTCGAGCATGGACAATGTAATTACAATTTTTAAATATTGAGGAGCACTCTGTTTCTTTCTGGTAATTTCCATGCGCCAGAGATATACACCAAATTGAGAGTGAGTAAAGTTATTCTTTTCCTTTCAGGAATTTGAGGAAATACCCAGATCAAAACATAATTGCTTTGGATGAAAAATATTAAGAATGTTTCTCTCCACTTGTGATATAGTCCAAGAATGTAAATTAGCTTATTAGAAACACAAACTCTTGAGCTACTCTTTGTAGGCACATTGAAGCAACCTTCAGCTGGAAGTGTAAGTGACCCTTACCACAGTTCAGATATCACTAATAAATAGTTGTGGAGCTATTCATGATCATATTTAATCCAGATAGACCATGATGTTGAACATTTCAGTCTCCATAACTCTATTCAGTTCTTTTGTTTGTCTTGGCCACTAAATTATTAACCAGTAAAAAGAATCAACCAGGTAGTAGTGGGTATGGTTCTGCCTATGAACGTTTAATGCAATACACCAGAAAAATAAATATTTAGAATGCAAAGATAATTACCTCACTGCTGTACTGCTTTTCGTAGATTGTCTTCCAGCGTTCCCAGTCTGAATCAAGGGTAGGATCCTTGCCTATGTTGGCAACAGATGCTGCTACCATAAGCAGTAAAACACTGCCCACTGTCAGCATCTTAAACTGGAAAAGATGTAAAAGGGATGTTCTATGACACAATGTATTCCTTCCTTCCCATCACAGTCCAGGATCTTTGAAGAGCTCAAGGGAATGGCAAAGGCACACAGCAGGTGTGGGGATCCCAACCGTGACACGCTGACCGTGCCTCAGGTAGAGCTGTAGCCAGACTAAGGTCAGCTGTCCATGGGCCACTTCCTCCCCACCCCTTGGGGTGTACCTGGAGTAGCGGGGTGTTGTCTGCCTCCTCTGGATAAATGGCCCACGGCAGTCCTGGCAGGTCTGTGGCAGCAGTAAGTTCCCTGGCAGGCAGGGCGTCACTGGCCTCAGCAGCAGGGTCGGTGGCCAGGAGCGAGCTGGGTCCGTCTGCCTCCTCTGGTGTCTCAGCAAAAACTGAGCAGGAGGAAGGCCACACCGCCTCACTACACAAATGTTTTCATCAATATTTGAAATATTCCTCCAAATAGTCACAAATAATATTACCCTATGAACAGCAGTGAAGTTTGCCCAGAATTTGTGAATCTGCTTTCCGATCATTTCCCACTTTTAGTCCTAGATCTTTAAAAGAGAAGAGCAGCTATCATACTCACCACTGGACCCCCTTATTGGTCAAGACCAAGAACAGAATAAGCCATAGAAATGTAACCCCCCTGCTTATCCCCATGAGGTGCTCCCTCTGGATAGCGTGGAATCCCATTTAGCAGGGCAATATGAAGGAAGCTCACTGAGCCATTGTGTCTATTTTGTTATGGACAGGAGATGTCACTTCTGTCTTTGGGACTGTTGACCCTGCACCCTTCACTGCATTAAATTAAACGAGGGGGCAGAAATAGAGAAAAACAGATAAAGTAAAATGATAAGTCAATTCACGTAGCATATATGCAAAGTACCTGTTAAACTGCTGTGATCCTGAGACAGTCCTTCTTCTTTGCACTTAAGGACCAGGCTGAGGACAACAGACCACAGACCAGGCTTACTAAGACTGGATGTAGCAAAGGTTCCTGGGTGCTTTATAAAGTCAGGGATCCAGTGGTCAGCTGGAGAAGTTCCCTATGCAGAGGTTTCATTTTTCTTTAAATATGCTTTCTATCGTGAGAATAGACTATTTCTTGCTCAAGACTTGTTTTGTAATGATTAAGCAGGCACAAAACCCAAGCAGAAGGAAACAAAAGCAGAATCGGAACTGAAAGCAAATATCTTGTTGCTCCTTTTGCATACAACATAGGTGAAATGGTCAAATGGTATAACTTGCTTCCATAAAAAGGTTTTGTCACATTTGGCTAGCTTGACGCATGCAGTTATATGAATGGGACGTATTCTCAGTGTATATAATTGAAAGATAAACCTAAAAACAAAGTTTCCAAGAGGACCGAATGCTTAATGGAAATGGGATATGAAGCCCTTCAACTCTCAGTGACCATTCAAATCCAGCCCATGGCGAAACTGTTACTTTGCAATTGCTATTCAGTGTTCTATGTGAATTGAGTTTGGCAGTCTCCATGTATTTCCTTATGGACCTGTGTCCACATCACAAAACTGTGTCCGTGCTTGGTGAAAATTTGGAACTTTCCTGGCAGCCTCAAGAAGAAGCCAAAGCTAGAATGTGCCATGGGGACTGAACTCAACCTCTCACATCAGGATTGAGGCACTTTGCTTGGGGCCACGGTGGGAGATGCTTACAGTGCCACTGCCTTGTCTTTCTCACCAACAGAAGTTGGTCCAATAAAAGATACTACCTCACCCACTTTGTATCCCTAGTTCTATATTTCAGTTTTTCTGCACTAAACCAAGAACTTCACCCTCCAAGTTATGCATCTGACACTTTCAACTACATTATCACTAGATTTGCTGAAAAACACATTAAATAAAAGAATTCCCGGTGAAGAGGCATTTTTAAATGAAATCAACTAATCTACATTTTGAGGTGATTAATGCCGATAAGATGATAATTTCATAGATTTCCATTTGCAAGCATTTTACTGGAGTGGGCAGACGATTTTTAGCAATGCAAGGACGGGGGTAGAAGATTTGCATAGTTCAGTAAACATGGTCGTTCCAGTTTTTATTTTCCACCTGCTTTAATTTCCAACTTTGCATTCAGAGCATGTATTTTACTTTGGTGATATAACCTTTCCTCTTTTGTTCCAGGCTGGGTGCAGAATAGTTTCTTCAGATCAATGGGCTGTAAGGTTATTCATTTCTGAGTCAGAGATCTTGAGCCTGATGATCATAGAAGCTACTTCCTCCAAAGTCTACTTAAAAAAGAAAGAAAGAAAAAAAAGAGAAGAGAATACAGAAAAAAATTACCAGTAATTACCAGTGTGTGAGGGCACCATGAGTCAATGGATCTGCTTTTTGTCAGTATCTGGAGTTTAGATGTGCTGATTTTAGTGACAAAATGAAAGTGCTTTATGCTCCTCTTGGCTCTGAAGATCAAACACAGATGTATTCTGTTATGGTTTGTATCAACAGAACTGTTCACTAAGTTCTAGTCGCAGGAACTAAGTTATGTCTGTGCAATTCCATCAGAGACACGGAGTCAGACTGGGGTAGCTCGGGCATAATTTTAAGATAATGAGGTTGCGGAGGTGTAGGCGAAGGCAGAGTTTGGTGAGCAAGTTCTTTATTCCTGGTGATGATGCAACCAAGAAGTACCCAGCTTGAATTTCAGATCCCAAGTCCAGTGTGCAGTGGCAGCGAGGAAAAAGGAATATTTTTATTTGAACACTGATCAGATTTGCTGTGTAGTTAACATGGAGAGACACAATGCTATTTTTACCGTGACTTATCAGCCACACTTCAAGCCCTTAATCCTGCAACCAAGGTTGTCGTGTTCCACTGCAAGTCTGAATGGAAGCTATGCATGGGCACAAAGAAGGTTAACTCCTCGACATAGGTCTCCACAGTGAGAGAAAATCAATCTCAAGTTTCTTGCACGCCTACTCTCTGAGGCCAGGTGTACACCACAGACTTACGTTGGTATAACTACATTGCTCAGGGTGTGAAAAATCCATCCGCCTGAGCAACATAGTTATACCAACCATAACCTCCCCATGCAGACAGCACTATGACAGTGGGAGAAAAGCTTCTCCGGTCAACATAGCTACCACCTCTCACTGAGGTGGATTAACTATGGCGATGGGAGACAGCTCTTCACTTAAGCACTATAGCAGCATTTTTAGAATAGACCTGCCCTTACTCTGAAGAGCGCAGCCTTGAATGAGATTTTAGGGCCTTTTTCGTAGTTACATTAAGGCTCACTTACATTGGTCTGGCAGCCTAAAGTGCCTTAAAGTGGGTACAAATGTAATTTATACCTACGGTGAACCAGTGGCATAGCCAGCTTCTAAGAGGAGGGGGAGCAAACATAAAAAAGGCGCTCCCCCATTGGCTCCTCCTCTGGCCATGCCCCCCGTGGCTCCTCCTCCGGCCACTCCGCGCCCCCCCCCCCTTGGCTGGCTCCTCCGGCTGCACCACCCCTCCCCCCGCATGGCTCCTCCGGCCCTGCCATGCCACCCCCGCAGCCCCGCCCCTCGCTCCTCCGGCCGTGGCTGCCGGCTGCCATGCTGCACCTCCACCTCCTCCGGCTGCCCCCCCATGGCTGCCGGCCACGCTCTGGGCCACCAGCCTGCGCCCCCCCTCACTCCTCCAGCCACGGCTGCTGGCCGCGCAGCGGGCCGTATGCCGCGCCCACCCCGCTCCTCTGGCCGCGCCCACTGCCCCCCCATGGCTGCGGGCCGCCAGCCTGCGCCCCCCCTCGCTCCTCCGGCCGCTTTTGGAAAGGCGCCGCTTTTGGAACATGTGCTGAGGGGAGGCAGCTGCTTCCCCTGCACCCCGCTAGCTACGCTACTGTGGTGAACCCTCTTTCAGCTGCCAAAGTGGTGCAAAAGGTGCTTAGCAAAACTGAGAATTAGACCCATGGTCTTTTGTTGTCTCATTATAAAAGAAAATGATCTTTCTTGACAAACAAGAGAAATGGTTTGAACTAAATAGGATGAAATTCAAAAAGGACAAATGCAAAGTGCTATACTTAGGAAGGAATAATCAATTGCACAAATAAAAATGGGAAATGACTGCTGTTAATACATCTCAGAATGACGTTTGCTTTTTTTGCAACAGTGTTACATTGTTGACTCATATTTAGTTTGTGACCTACTATAACGCCCAAATCCTTTTCTGCGGAACTCCTTCCTATGCTATACTTAGGAAGGAATAGTCAATTGCACAAATAAAAATGGGAAATAACTGCATCATTCTGGGATGTATTAGCAACAGTGTTGTAAGCAAAAACACAAGAAGTAATTTTTCCTTTCTACTCAGCACTAAACCCTCAACTGAAGGATTGTGTGCAGTTCTAGGCACTAAACTTTGGGAAAGATGTGGGCAAATTGGAGAAAGTCGAGCAACAAAAATTATTAAAGGTCTAGAAAACATGGCCTATGAGGAAAGCTTGGAAAAACTGGGTTTGTTTAGTTGAGAGAAGAGAAGACCCACAGCGAGGCCACGTCTGGCCTGGGTTGTCTGACTCAGGCTCATGGGGCTTGGACTGTGGGACTATAAAATTGCAGTGTAGACATTCAGGCTCAGGTTGGAGCCCGGGCTCTGAGACTCGGTGCAGTGTGTCTTTTATCACAGTGTAGACATACCCTTCGTCACTGCTTCAGCACTTGCTCACCACTCTCTGCTAGCACAGGCAGGTGAAGGTGCAGACACTATTATCCAAGTCTGCCTGCTCCACTGACTTTATCACTGATTTAGGGCTACCACCTTTTCCTATCTGTCCTGCAGGATAAACTAACATTCTTCTTCGAGTGCTTGCTCATATCGATTCCAATTAGGTGTGCGCGCGCCGCGTGCACGATCGTCGGAGAATTTTCTACCCTAGCAACACCGGCGGGTCGGCTGTGGAGCCCCCTAGAGTGGCGCCTTCATGGCGCTCAATATATACCCCAGCCGACCCGGCGCCCCCTCAGTTCCTTCTTACCGCCCCTGACGGTCGTTGGAACTGTGGAGCGCGGCGTAGCTGTTCTCCACTCTCCCTAGCTTATTCCGTTTATTGATAGTTATAGTTATAGTTCTAGTTGTATATAGTTAGATAGTTGTTTATTCACTTTGTTAATAGTTGTTATATAGTTAAAGGGGATTAAGGGGGTTGTCTCCCCCTTTTTCCCCCGGCGCGTGGCCGGGCTCATGCCCAAGGCTCCCGGCTTCAAACAGTGCGCGTCCTGCGCTAAGCCTATGCCAACGAGTGACCCGCACGACTCGTGTCTGAAGTGCCTGGGGGAGTCCCATCAGACAGATAAGTGCAAGATCTGTAAGGCCTTCAGACCGAGGACCAAAAAGGAGCGGGACTTTCGGCTTCGGCAACTCCTTATGGAGGCGGCACTTAGCCCGGACGCTCCATCGGCGCGTCAAGCCCCGGCACCTAGCGCCTCGGTGCGCAGTGCCCCGGCGGCACCGACCATTCCGACCACGTCGGACAAGCCTCCACGGCACCGGACCCCGTCGGCACCGCACTCACAGCAAGTGCCTCGGCGCCGTTCATCATCCCCGGGACATAAAAAATCCCATAAGACGGGGACTGCCGTACTGAAGACGCCGGCTCCCCCGGTGCCGGGGGTAGAGCCGCGTCCGCCTGTGGAGCACCAAAAACAGGTGCCTCCAGCACCGTCGACTCTGGCTCCGAGGCCGTTGAGTCCGGTGCAGACAGGGTCACCACCGCGACCGGCGGTGATACAGTGCCTCCCGTCGACCCCAGAGACCTTCGCGACGGCGAGAGACTTGATCGCTCTCACGGAGCCGGCACCGCCCCAACCACCGGCACCGTCGGCACCGTTGACTCGTCCGGTCCAGTCCAGGGGGAAACCTGCCTTGATGCGTCCTCCATCGCAGGGGCTGGAACCACGGCACCGGTCCAGGTCCCGAAGCAGGTCCCCACGCCGCTCGCAGTCCCGGCGCCGGATATCACCTCGGCACCGGTCGTACTCGCGGCTAAGATCATCGTCGCGGCACCGTTCTACGTCCCGGCACCGCTATGATCGTCGGCACCGGTCGACATCGAGACGTAGTTCTCGGCACCGCTACGATCGACGCTCGACGTCGAGAGGCCGCTCCCGGCACCAGGCCTACTCAAGATCACATTCCAGGTCCAGGTCGGACTCTCGGCACCGACGCGGTCATCGGCACCGATCCCGATCTCGGCACCGTTCGCCAGCACCGCATAGGGACCGTTCATCTCTAGACCGGCACCGTACGGCACCGTACCTTCCAGAGCTCGTCTCGGCGCGGTCGGCACCGCCATAGCCATCTAGATCAGTGTCCCGCTCCTCCGATGGGGCATCGAGATCGGCATACCCCCCTCAGGGGCAGGCCGATGATCCGGACATGGGCCACTGGCAGGAGGTAGCGGAGGATCCCGCTCAGGGACCTTCGCACTGGTCGTTTTGGACCCCGTGGGCGTACCACCAAGCTCAAGGGGCTCCACCACCATCAGCCTCTCGCTCGGTGCACTCTGAGTGAAGGGCCCCAGAGTCCACCATCTCTCGCCCTCCTCCAGGGGGCATGGAGGCTTCCGCGCCCGCACCACCTGACGTCCTGGACCCAGGGGCAGGTGATGCTCCGCTCCAAGGCTCATTGGACCAGGTCCCGCCCTTGGATCCCTTGCCACCTGAGGCATCTTCCTCATCTTCCCCAGATGAGGCAGTGGCGGGCACAACGAGCACAGGTCCACCCCCGATAGATCTCCGGGCACACCAGGACCTATTACGTAGGGTGGCACGTAATATGGACCTTCAGGCAGAGGAGATAGTGGAGGTGCAAGACCCCATTGTGAACATCCTCTCTGCGGATGCCCCATCCAGAGTGGCGTTGCCCCTGATCCGCACGATCCAGGCTAACGCCACTACGATATGGCAAACTCCTGCCTCTATCCCACCCACAGCCAGAGGGGTGGAAAGAAAGTACTTTGTCCCCTCAAAGGACTATGAGTACTTGTATATCCATCCCCAGCCGTGTTCACTGGTGGTGTCATCAGTGAATGCAAGGGAGCGCCACGGTCAACAGGCCGCAGCGCCCAAATCGAAGGAGGCTAAGCGCCTCGATTTGTTTGGCCGTAAAGTTTATTCAGCCGGAGGGCTGCAACTTAGAACGGCTAACCAGCAGGCGCTCCTGAGCCGCTATAACTTTAATTCCTGGAACTCTATGGGGAAGTTCAAGGAATTGGTTCCCCAAGACTCCAGGGAGGAGTTTGGGGCCTTGGTAGAGGAGGGTAAGAAGGTGGCTCGGACCTCCTTGCAGGCCTCCTTGGACATAGCGGACTCGGCTGCGAGAACCCTGGCTTCGGGTATCGCTATGCGGAGGATCTCCTGGCTTCAGGTTTCGGGTTTGCCTCCGGAGCTGCAGCAAACCCTACAGGATCTGCCCTTTGAGGGACATGGATTGTTCTCGGACAAGACGGACTCTCGTCTGCAGAGCGTCAAGGACTCGAGAACAATCATGCGCTCCCTGGGGATGCATGTTGCGGGTCCCCAGCGCAGACCATTTAGGCCCCAGCCTCAACGTTTCTACCCCCCTCCACCTCGTCAGAGACAGGACTCTGCCAGAAGGCGGGGGCGAGGTGGTAGGAGAAGGTGGACTGGCCCTCAACCCGGTCAGAACCAGGGGCCACCAAGGCCACCTTCAGGCCCCAGGCAGAACTTTTGAAGGTGCGGTCGAGGACGGCGCCCCAGTCATCCCCCAGGATCCAGCCCCCTCCTTTCGGGATCGCCTCTCCCACTTCCACCGTGTTTGGTCCCTTATAACTTCGGACCGTTGGGTCCTTCGCACGGTGGACAGGGGATACGCTATCCAGTTTTCTTCAATCCCTCCCTCCCACCCCCCTTTCCCGTCCCTCTTCAGGGACCCTTCTCACGAGCAACTTCTTATACAGGAGGTTTCCACGCTCCTTGCTATGGGGGCCATAGAGGAGGTTCCAGTAGAGTTAAGGGGCAGGGGATTTTATTCCCGTTACTTCCTGATCCCCAAGTCCAAAGGGGGTCTGCGACCCATCTTGGACTTGCGTGGACTCAACAAATTCGTAGTAAAGTTGAAGTTCCGCATGGTCTCTTTGGGGGCCATTATCCCTTCCCTCGATCCTGGAGACTGGTTCGCCGCCCTCGACATGAAAAACGCATACTTTCATATTGCAATTTACCCGCCTCACAGACGCTTCCTGCGATTCGTGGTAAGCAAGGTGCACTACCAATTTGCAGTCCTTCCCTTCGGCCTATCCTCGGCCCCAAGAGTGTTAACGAAATGTATGGCTGTCGTGGCAGCATACCTTCGTCGGCAAGGGATACAGGTGTTCCCGTACCTAGACGACTGGCTGGTACGCGGTCGCACCAAAGAGCAAGTTCGAGCTCACGTTCACATAATAGTGCACACATTCAACGAGTTGGGCATCCTACTCAACAAGGACAAATCCACTTTAGAACCTACCCAGAGAATAGAATTCATCGGCGCAGTCCTAGACTCCAGACGTGCACAAGCCATCCTGCCAGACAACCGCTTTTGTACCATCACGAGCCTTATTCAAGGGCTCAGGGCCTTCCCAACTACCATGGTGAGGTCGTGCCTCACCCTGCTGGGTCACATGGCTTCCTGCACGTACGTAACCAGGCATGCCAGACTTCGGCTTCGCCCACTCCAGACCTGGGTGTCATCGATATACCGCCCACATCGGGACAGCCTGAACATGGTGGTCACGGTCCCGAACTCGGTCCTGACCTCCCTCACCTGGTGGCTAGATCACAATGTGGTTTGCGAGGGGATGCCATTTCACGCCCCACAACCCTCTCTGCACCTGGTCACAGACGCTTCATCTCTGGGTTGGGGCGCCCATCTCAACGAACACCATACCCAGGGCCTGTGGACTGCACCCCAGCTAGCTCTGCACATCAATGTTCGGGAACTGATGGCGGTGCGCCTGGCGTGCCAGGCATTTCTCAATCTCCTACGTGGCCGCTGTGTGTTAGTTCTCATCGACAACACCACGGCCATGTTTTACATCAACAAGCAAGGAGGAGCACGTTCGTCAATTCTATGCCAAGAGACCATTCACCTGTGGGACTTCTGCATCGCCCACTCAATCCATCTCACGGCATCGTTCCTCCCTGAAGTCCAGAACACTTTAGCAGACCGACTCAGCAGGTCCTTTCAGACGCACGAGTGGTCTATCCGTCCGGACATCATACATTCCGTCTTCCAGAAGTGGGGGTTCTTCTTCGAGTGCTTGTTCATATCCATTCCATTAGGTGTGTGCGCGCCGCGTGCACGATCGTCGGAAGATTTTCTACCCTAGCAACACCGGCGGGTCGGCTGTGGAGCCCCCTAGAGTGGCGCCTTCATGGCGCTGAATATATACCCCAGCCGACCCGGCGCCCCCTCAGTTCCTTCTTACCGCCCCTGACGGTCGTTGGAACTGTGGAGCGCTGCTTAGCTGTTCTCCACTCTCCCTAGCTTAGTTAGTCATTCGCAGTTATAGTTATAGTTGTAGTTCTAGTGTTTAAAACTATTTAACTATTTAACTATAAAGTTGTTATTGTAGTTTAGGGGATTAAGGGGGTCGTCTCCCCCTTTCTCCCCCGGCCGCGGGGCCGGGCTCATGCCCAACGCTCCCGGCTTCAAGCAGTGCGCCTCCTGCGCTAAGCCTATGCCCACGAGCGACCCGCACGACTCCTGTCTGAAGTGCCTGGGAGAGTCCCATCAAACAGATAAGTGCAAGATCTGTAAGGCCTTCAGACCAAGGACCAAGAAGGAGCGGGACTTTCGGCTCCGGCAACTCCTGATGGAGGCGGCACTTAGCCCGGACGCTCCATCTACAAGCCAGGCCCCGGCACCTAGCGCCTCGGTGCGCAGTGCCATGCCGACCACGCGAGTGGCGTCGGACAAGCCTCCCCGGCACCGGACCTCGTCGGCACCGCAAGCACAGCAAGTGCCTCGGCGCCGGTCATTATCCCCGGGGCATAAAAAAGCCCATAAGACGGGGACCTCCGTGCCGAAGACGCCGGCTCCCCCAGTGCCGGGGGTAGAGCCGCGTCCGCCGGTGGAGCACCGGAAACAGGTGCCTCCAGCACCGTCGACTCCGGCGCCGAGGCCGTTGAGTCCGGTGCAGATAGCGTCTCCATCGAGGCCGGCGGTGATACAGTGCCTCCCGTCGACTCCAGAGACCTTCGCGGCGGCGAGAGACTTAATAGCTCTCACGGAGCCGGCACCGCCCCAACCACCGGCACCGACGGCACCGTTGACTCGCCCGGTCCAGTCGAGGGGGAAACCTGCCTTGATGCGCCCTCCATCGCAAGGGCTGGAACCTCGGCACCGATCCAGGTCCCAAAGCAGGTCCCCACGCCGCTCGCAGTCCCGGCGCCGAATATCACCTCGGCACCGGTTGTACTCGCGGCCAAGATCTTCTTCGCGGCACCGCTCTACGTCTCGGCACCGCTATGATCGTCGGCACCGATCAACGTCGAGACGTAGTTCTCGGCACCGCTACGGTCGACGCTCGACGTCGAGAGGCCGCTCCCGGCACCGGGCATACTCCAGGTCCTCGTCGAGGTCCAGGTCCGACTCCCGGCACTGACGAGGTCATCGGCACCGGTCGCGGTCCCGGCACCGATCGCCGGTACCGCGTAGAGATAGATCATCTCCGGACCGGCACCGTGCGGCACCGCAGCCCACGGGAATCGTCTCGACGCTCTCGGCACCGCCGTGGCCATCGAGATCGGTGTCTCGCTCCTCGGAGGACCTCTCGAGATCGGCATACCCCCCTCAGGGGCAAGCCGAGGAACAGGACTTGGGCCATTGGCAGGACACGGCAGAGGACCATTCTCATGGCCCATCTCACTGGTCGTTTTGGACCCCGTGGGCGTACCATCAGGCACAAGGGGCTCCAATTGCTTCGACCTCTCGCTCCGGTCACTCTGTCAGAAGGGCCCCGGAGTCCACCATTTCTCGGCCTCCGCCAGGGGGCATGGAGGCTTCTGTGTCCGCACCACCTGACGCCCTGGACCCAGGCGCAGGTGATGCTCCGGCCCAGGAACAGGGAGACCAGGACCAGCCCTTGGATCCTGTTCCACCGGAGGCATCTTCCTCTTCTTCTCCGGATGAGGCAGTGGCGGGCACATCGTGCACAGGTCCACCTCCAATAGATCTTCGGGCTCACCAGGATCTTCTGCGCAGGATGGCCCGTAATATGGACCTGCAGGCGGAGGAGATAGTGGAGGTGCACGACCCGATCGTGAATATCCTCGGAGCGGATGCCCCATCGAGGGTGGCGTTACCCCTGATCCACACGATACAGGCCAATGCTTCTACGATATGGCAGACTCCTGCCTCTATCCCACCCACAGCGAGAGGGGTGGAAAGGAAATACTTTGTCCCGTCTAAAGACTACGGGTACTTGTATACCCACCCCCAGCCGTGTTCACTGGTGGTGGCATCAGTGAACGCAAGGGAGCGCCACGGTCAGCAGGCCGCAGCGCCCAAATCAAAGGAGGCTAAGCGCCTCGATTTATTCGGCCGTAAAGTTTACTCAGCCGGAGGGCTGCAACTTAGAGCGGCTAACCAGCAGGCGCTCTTGAGCCGCTATAGCTTTAACTCCTGGAACTCTATGGGGAAGTTCAAGGAGTTGGTTCCCCAAGAGTCCAGGGAGGAGTTTGGAGCCCTGGTAGAGGAGGGTAAGAAGGTGGCTCGGACCTCCTTACAGGCTTCCTTAGACATAGCGGACTCTGCTGCGAGAACCCTGGCCTCAGGTATCGCTATGCGGAGGATCTCCTGGCTCCAGGTCTCGGGTCTGCCTCAGGAACTGCAGCAAACCCTGCAGGATCTACCCTTCGAAGGTCAAGGGTTGTTTTCAGAAAAGACGGACTCTCGCCTGCAGAGCCTCAAGGACTCCAGGACGATCATGCGTTCCTTGGGGATGCATGTTGTGGGCCCTCAGCGCAGGCCATTTAGACCGCAGCCTCAGCGCTTCTACCCCCCCCCCGCCTCGTCAGAGACAGGACTCGGCCCGGAGGCGAGGACGAGGTGGTAGAAGAAGGTGGACCGGCCCTCAACCTGGTCAGAACCAGGGGCCACCTAGACCACCTTCAGGCCCCAGGCAGAACTTTTGAAGGTGCGGTCGAGGACGGCGCCCCAGTCATCCCCCAGGATCCAGCCCCATCCTTTCGGGATCGCCTTTCCCATTTCCACCATGCCTGGTCCCTTATAACCTCGGACCGTTGGGTCCTTCGCACGGTGGACAGGGGATACGCTATCCAGTTTTCTTCAATCCCCCCCTCCTCCCCCCCTTCCCCGTCCCTCTTCAGGGACCCTTCTCACGAGCAACTTCTTATACAGGAAGTTTCCACGCTCCTTGCTATGGGGGCCATAGAGGAGGTTCCAGTGGAGTTAAGGGGCAGGGGATTCTATTCCCGTTACTTCCTCATTCCCAAGTCCAAAGGAGGTCTGCGACCTATCTTGGACTTGCGCGGACTCAACAAATTCGTAGTAAAGTTGAAGTTCCGCATGGTCTCTCTGGGGGCCATTATCCCTTCCCTCGATCCTGGAGACTGGTTCGCCGCCCTCGACATGAAAGACGCATACTTTCACATTGCAATTTACCCGCCTCACAGACGCTTCCTGCGATTCGTGGTAAGCAAGGTGCACTACCAATTTGCAGTCCTTCCCTTCGGCCTATCCTCGGCCCCAAGGGTGTTCACGAAATGTATGGCTGTTGTGGCAGCGTACCTTCGTCGGCAAGGGATACAGGTGTTCCCGTACCTAGACGACTGGCTGGTACGCGGTCGCACCAAAGAACAAGTTCGAGATCACGTCCACATAATAGTGCACACATTCAACAAGTTGGGTATCCTACTCAAAAAGGACAAATCCACTCTAGAACCTACCCAGAGAATAGAATTCATCGGCGCGGTTCTAGACTCCAGACGTGCACAAGCCATCCTGCCAGACAATCGCTTTTGCACCATCACGAGCCTCATTCAAGGACTCAAGGCCTTCCCAACTACCACGGTGAGGTCGTGCCTTACCCTGCTGGGTCACATGGCTTCCTGCACGTACGTAACCAGGCATGCCAGACTTCGGCTTCGCCCACTCCAGACCTGGGTGTCATCAATATACCGCCCACATCGGGACAGCCTGAACATGGTGGTCATGGTCCCGAACTCGGTCCTGACCTCCCTCACATGGTGGCTAGACCACAAGGTGGTTTGCGAGGGGATGCCGTTTCACGCCCCACAACCCTCTCTGCACCTGGTCACAGACGCTTCATCCCTGGGTTGGGGCGCCCATCTCAACGAACACCATACCCAGGGCCTGTGGACTGCACCCCAGATAGCCCTGCACATCAATGTTCGGGAACTGATGGCGGTGCGCCTGGCGTGCCAGGCATTTCTCAATCTCCTACGTGGCCGCTGTGTGTTAGTTCTCATCGACAACACCACTGCCATGTTTTACATCAACAAGCAAGGAGGAGCACGTTCGTCAATTCTATGCCAAGAGGCCATTCGCCTGTGGGACTTCTGCATCGCCCACTCAATCCATCTCACGGCATCGTTCCTCCCTGGAGTCCAGAAAACTCTGGCGGACCGACTCAGCAGGTCCTTTCAAACACACGAGTGGTCTATCCGTCCGGACATCATACATTCCGTTTTCCAGAAGTGGGGGTTTCCCCAGATAGACCTGTTTGCATCTCAAGACAACAGGAAGTGTTTTATGCCTTCCCTCCGTTTCCTCTGGTCCACAAGGTACTGCTCAAATTGCGCAGAGACCAGGCACAGGTGATTCTGATCGCCCCAGCGTGGCCGAGACAACATTGGTACACCACGCTGTTGGAGCTCTCGGTTCAGACACCGATCCCGCTTCCATTATGCCCGGATCTCATCTCTCATGACCACGGCCGCCTGCGTCACCCCGACCTGCAATCACTCCACCTCACGGCGTGGCTGCTCCATGGTTCACCCAGGCAGAGCAGCAGTGCTCGCACTCTGTCCAACAGATTCTGCTGAGCAGTAGGAAGCCCTCAACACGGACCACATACTTGGCCAAGTGGAAGCGGTTCTCCTGTTGGTGCGAACAACGAGCCACGTCCCCGTTACAGGCGCCTATTCCTCTCATATTGGAATATCTCCTCTCCCTAAAACAGCAAGGGTTGGCGATATCTTCAATTAGAGTTCACCTGGCCGCTATATCGGCCTTTCATCCAGGGGAACTCGCGTCTTCGGTATTCTCTAACCCGATGGTCGTTAGATTCCTCAAGGGCTTAGACCGGATGTACCCACAACAACGTCAGCCCGTTCCGACGTGGGACCTCAACCTGGTTCTCTCCAAGCTCACAGGTACTCCATTCGAGCCACTGGCCACCTGTTCACTTCTGTACCTATCCTGGAAGACAGCCTTCCTCGTAGCCATCACCTCAGCAAGGCGCGTTTCTGAACTCAGGGCGCTTACATCCGAGCCCCCTTACACAGTTTTTCATAAGGATAAAGTGCAGCTCCGCCCACATCCTGCCTTTCTCCCTAAGGTGGTTTCTCCATTTCATATCAACCAGGATATATTTCTCCCGGTCTTCCATCCTAAACCACATGCTACTCGCCAGGATCAACGTTTGCATTCCCTGGACGTACGCAGGGCCCTGGCCTTCTATATTGACCGCACAAGGCACTTTAGAAAGACGACGCAACTCTTCGTTGCAGTGGCCGACCGAATGAAAGGTTCACCGGTCTCCTCACAACGCCTATCCTCATGGATTACGTCTTGCATCCGGACTTGCTATGACCTGGCAGGTGTCTCAGCACCACACCTCACCGCTCACTCCACGAGGGCCCAAGCTTCCTCGACGGCTTTCCTGGCGCAAGTTCCGATCCAGGACATTTGTAGAGCTGCGGTTTGGTCATCAGTCCACACATTTACAGCGCACTATGCACTAGTGCAGCAGTCCAGGGACGATGCTGCTTTCGGATCAGCGGTTTTGCACACAGCAATGTCTCACTCCGACCCCACCACCTAAGTTGGGCTTGGGAGTCACCTAATGGAATGGATATGAGCAAGCACTCGAAGAAGAAAAGACGGTTACTCACCGTTGTAACTGTTGTTCTTCGAGATGTGTTGCTCATATCCATTCCAAACCCGCCCCCCGTCCCCACTGTCGGAGTAGCCGGCAAGAAGGAACTGAGGGGGCGCCGGGTCGGCTGGGGTATATATTCAGCGCCATGAAGGCGCCACTCTAGGGGGCTCCACAGCCGACCCGCCGGTGTTGCTAGGGTAGAAAATCTTCCGACGATTGTGCACGCGGCGCGCACACACCTAATGGAATGGATATGAGCAACACATCTCGAAGAACAACAGTTACAACGGTGAGTAACCGTCTTTTTCCCCAGATAGACCTGTTTGCATCTCGAGACAACAGAAAGTGCCACGTGTTCTGCTCCCTGCAAGGTCGAGCTCCGGGCTCCCTCTCGGATGCGTTTCTCCTTCCCTGGAAAGACCACCTGTTTTATGCCTTCCCTCCGTTTCCTCTGGTCCACAAGGTACTGCTCAAATTGCGCAGAGACCAGGCACAGGTAATTCTGATCGCTCCAGCGTGGCCGAGACAACATTGGTACACCACACTGTTGGAACTCTCGGTTCAGACACCGATCCCGCTTCCATTATGTCCGGATCTCATCTCTCAGGACCACGGCCGGCTGCGTCACCCCGACCTGCAATCTCTTCACCTCACGGCGTGGCTGCTCCATGGTTCACCCAGGCGGAGCAACAATGCTCACTCTCGGTCCAACAGATTCTGTTGAGCAGTAGGAAGCCCTCAACACGAGCCACGTACTTGGCCAAGTGGAAGCGGTTCTCCTGTTGGTGCGAACAACGAGCCACGTCCCCGTTACAGGCACCTATTCCTCTCATATTGGAATATCTCCTCTCCCTAAAACAGCAGGGGTTGGCGATATCTTCAATTAGAGTTCACCTGGCCGCTATATCAGCCTTTCACCCAGGGGAACTCGCGTCCTCGGTATTCTCTAACCCGATGGTCGTTAGATTCCTCAAGGGCTTAGACCGGATGTACCCACAACAACGTCAGCCCGTTCCGACGTGGGACCTCAACCTGGTTCTCTCCAAGCTCACAGGTCCTCCATTCGAGCCACTGGCCACCTGTTCACTTCTGTACCTATCCTGGAAGACAGCCTTCCTCGTAGCCATCACCTCAACAAGGCGCGTTTCTGAACTCAGGGCGCTTACATCCGAGCCCCCTTACACAGTTTTCCATAAGGATAAAGTGCAGCTTCGTCCACATCCTGCCTTTCTCCCTAAGGTGGTTTCTCCATTTCATATCAACCAGGATATATTTCTCCCGGTCTTTCATCCTAAACCACATGCTACTCGCCAGGATCAACGTTTGCATTCTCTGGACGTACGCAGGGCCCTGGCTTTCTATATTGACCGCACAAGGCACTTTAGAAAGACGACGCAACTCTTCGTTGCAGTGGCCGACCGAATGAAAGGCTTACCGGTCTCCTCACAACGCCTATCCTCCTGGATTACGTCTTGCATCCGGACTTGCTATGACCTGGCAGGTGTCTCAGCACCACACCTCACCGCTCACTCCACGAGGGCCCAAGCTTCCTCGACTGCTTTCCTGGCGCAAGTTCCGATCCAGGACATTTGTAGAGCTGCGGTTTGGTCATCAGTCCACACATTTACAGCTCACTATGCACTAGTACAGCAGTCCAGGGACGATGCTGCATTCGGATCAGCGGTTTTGCACACAGCAATATCTCACTCCGACCCCACCACCTAAGTTGGGCTTGGGAGTCACCTAATTGGAATCGATATGAGCAAGCACTCGAAGAAGAAAAGACGGTTACTCACCGTTGTAACTGTTGTTCTTCGAGATGTGTTGCTCATATCCATTCCAAACCCGCCCCCCTTCCCCACTGTCGGAGTAGCCGGCAAGAAGGAACTGAGGGGGCGCCGGGTCGGCTGGGGTATATATTCAGCGCCATGAAGGCGCCACTCTAGGGGGCTCCACAGCCGACCCGCCGGTGTTGCTAGGGTAGAAAATTCTCCGACGATCGTGCACGCGGCGCGCGCACACCTAATTGGAATGGATATGAGCAACACATCTCGAAGAACAACAGTTACAACGGTGAGTAACCGTCTTTTGTGACGATGCCTTCATGTGATTTCACCGAACATTGCAACGTTTTCACTCCCCAGTTGAACTGATGGGTTGGTGGGGTGTTGTGTTGTAATGGAGAGTTGCATTTTGGCACAAACTAATCCCATTGTGATGATGCCTTCATGTGATTTCACCAAACATTGCAACGTTTTCACTTTCACAATGGAGGGTTGCATTTTGGCGCCTCGGTACCCTGTGTGGAAATCACACAAGCCGGTGGGTGGCTGCTGTCTCATGACATAACATCACATCATGATTCCAAAAGGACACTAGTGACTCAAACTGCCTGCGAATGACAGGGCATCATAAGGACCCATGAAAAATAGGGCTTATCCAGTGGATAATTATGAAAATTCAGCACGTATGACTTTCAGATCGGCCCCAACTTTCCCAAAATGTATTCCTGTCATCCCTACTATTGTTTCATTGTCAGGCAAGAGGAAAGAAGTTCTGTTATTCTATATAATTTTGGTCTAGGCTACAGTAAATTTAACTAGATGAGCGCATGATTATTAAAATCTTCAGTTCTCCTCCCTTTATGTTATTTCTAAGCATATTGTTTCCTTCAGATTTAGCAACGATTAAAACAAACCAATGCTCTGTCCAAACTCGCATTTTGCTTATTACTTTCCAGTCATTGCCCCACCACTCTCCGACTTTGGCTTACCTCACCTGGTACTGTAGTGGATAGACTGCCGAAGTAGGAGTCAGGAGTTTTGGATTCTAGTCCCACCTCTGACGGTAGCCTGCTGGGTGAGCGTGGGCAAGTCACTCCCCTGTTCTGGGCCTCAGTTCCCCCAACTATAAAATAGGGTTAATGATACTGATCTTTGCAAAGTGCTTTGAGATCTACTGATGAAAAGCAATAAATAAGAGCTAGGGATTATTAGTGTTTCCCAATTACTTCACTCAGAAAAGGCCTAGTAGGCACGAAGCCACTTACCTACCAACTTCAGTAATAAGGCATAATACCCAGTACAATAGTAATAATAATATGTAGTATACTGATAATGCATAGTATTTATATAGTGCCATCCATCCAAATACTTCAAAGCACTTTACAAAATTGAGTTGATAGCACTGTCATCATTTTAGAGATGAGGAAACTGAGGCACAGAGCGTAACCAGTTTATCTAAAGTCAGTACAGGCAGGCCTTTTTCTCACTGACATTAAAGCCATTATTATTATTTCAAAGGCATAAAAAAGACCCGCGGCTCAGCGCCTGAGTCCGAATGTCTACTCTGCTATTTTTAACCCCACAGCACAAGCCCTGCAAGCCTGACTCAGTTGACCTGGGCTCAGAAACTTGCCGCTGTGGGTTTTTTTTTTCCTGGGTAGATGGACCCTGAGATCCACAGATGAAAGGTTCTATACAGTGCAAAGGCTAGTTGGGCCAGAGCTTCAGCTGCTATAAATCAGCATCGCTCCTATTGTGAATAACCCTCAGAACACAGACTGCACATCAATGACATGCTTGCGAGGATGAATATATTTGCCTGCTGCAGCCTCTTAAAGGTTACATATCAGCTTCCTGCATTTTTGTGCCTGCTTATTCACCACAAAACAATGACTGAGCAAACTGGGAAGTTCAGAGAAATAATAACTCATGTTCTTATGGTAAAGGACTGAAGAAATGAAAAGGAAACTTCTGCATTGGGAATTTCACCAGCTGGATTCCTGGCTTGATAGAGCCCCCGGGTTACCCTTGCTACATCCAGACACTGTACGCTCAGCACGTGCTCTGTACTCCTGTTGTCCTCAGCCTTAGATAAAGGAAAGAAGTTTCTTGTAGTGGTTGCGATAGACAGTTGTGTCTGGGGATCACAGCATTGGAAAAAGCAATTTTCATGCTTCTCCCATTCTCCCTCTGCCTGCTTTTGCTGAATGCAGTGCATGTGGAGGGTGCACAAGTCACTGGATAACCCAGGTTGCTAGTGTTTGCTCTGCAGCCTTTGTGTTAAAAAAAATCTACACATGTGGGCAGGGCAGACACATGTTGATCCATGGACATGGCCCTTGCCACCATGTAGCTGTACCAAGGGAGTGAGGTGTCTTTCCCATCATAGGCACCGACTCTGTAGGTGTTTTGGGGCTCAAGCACCTGTAGAAAAAAATAGTGTGTGCTCAGCACCCACCAGCCACAGCTGTTTGGCAGCGCTCCCAATGAGCTGTTCCAGGGTACCTCCGATTGGCTGTTTGGCGGCTGGGGGAGGGCGGAGAGCAGCGAGCATGCGGGGGCCTTGATGAGGGGTTGGAGCTGGGGGGTGGAAGAGGCGGAGCAAGGGTGGGGCCTCAGGGCCAGGCCAGAATGGGGGCGGGGTCTGGGGGCAGAGCGTGTGTGAAGCACCCCCGGGGAAAAATTAAAGTCAGCACCTATGTTTCACACCCGTCACCGCCTTCATTCCAACCCAATCTGAGACAGCAACAATGCCGATGAGCGTCATGTTCAAAGCAGTATAGACAGAAAGCGATTAAGGCTCACAACATCTTGGGGAGGCTTGTGGAGATAGAACTAAAAATACCCTCCTCCTTGGTGAGGCCTGCTGCAATAAGATCTAATTTCTGAGGCTTGTCTCAGATCCACCAGATAGATCGGTTGGGGGGATTTTCCCCTTAGAGACTATACAATTCTCCCCGTGCTGTGGCCACAGCACCCACTAGAAGGGTTAGGGGCTGCCCATATTAGAGCCATATGCCAGGCTGTGGGCCCGCCCCCTCACTTCCCAGCTCAGTCATCAGCTGGACTGGCATCCATCCGGGGCTCGACCCTCCCCAAGTGAGTACACTGCTCTACCCAGTGCAAGGAGGCCATAGTGCAAACGGGACTGGATCCATCCTATAGAGAGATGCGTGTGTGCGAGTGAGAGAGAGAGATCCCAGCGACCTTCCAGCAAAACCATGAGATGGCAGCACTGAGGGCCCCTTCAGCACCTCGGCCAGAGAGCCATCAGGAATCCCTGCTATCACAACATGCTGGTGACTGTACCCACCTCAGGGGCGCCTCTTTCCACAGGGTGGCATCCCTCCCCGGGGGACCCCTGCTCTTAGTGGGGGGACATAGCAATTCCCCACCCTACCGTTCAATGGTTGATGGAACTGAAGCTTAAAATCTATGAGCACAGCCCCTGTTCTCCCAGGCCTCCCACTTCTTGCTCTAACCCCCTCGTCATTCCATCTACCCCATCATCCATTTATTTCCTCTGCTTTCTTCCTGCCTTCCAACCCCCCCTTCCACCACTCCCTTTCACCCCTTCACTCTGGAAGGCAAAGGAGAGAGGGAACTGGTGAGATGGAGAAGTGGAGGGGATCCCATCCTGGGGTAGTGGGAGCTAGGGCATCCCATCTTTTTTCAGGGTTTAGGTGGGATGTGAGTAGGGTTGCGAACTTGGTAATATTTAAAAACCAGACACTACAGCAGGAGTGCCAGAACCTCCCCTACCCCGCCCATTCCCCTGAGGCCTCACCCCATCCACTCCTCTTCCCCCATTCCCTTGTTGCTCGCTGCTTTTCCCCTTACACCCCCCACCACCTGGGTCAGGAGGGACTTGCCTGAGGAGCTCAGGCTGGGAGCTGCAGCCACCCAATATAGGTAGGAGGCGGCCCCAGCTGAGTAGAGGCTGGTGCAGGTGATGACCCAGCGCCTCCCCACCTCCCTTGCCCACAGTAGCCGGACTTTGAATGTCCGGTCAGTAGATCTGACTGGACACTGTCTGGTCCCCTTTCCAACCAGACTTTCCAGTCGTAAACTTGGCATGTGATCACCCTAGAGTGGTGTCTAGACCTTGTGCTAGCCCTCCACACAGGGTGAATTTCACCTAAAAGTTTAGGAAACAAACAGTACAGAGTCAGACATTGCCTAGCAACAGGGGTTCCCCAAGATCCATCAGTCACTCACCTGGCGCTCCCCACAAATGAGGGGGAAGCAGTGACACAAGACAGCCTCATCGAACCACCCAAGTAAAACTGCAAATTTAGCCAGGGCAAGAAATGCTTTGGTGGTTGTTGCAAATTTTATGAAATTTCACTGAGTTGATGTTGCTCAGTTGTTCCAAATTCATCCATTGGTGGGGTTCTTTGTGGGTTTGTCGGGTTGTTTTTTTTTTGCAACTGACAGATTATATTTTGCTAAAACCAGCCACAAAGATAAAGACATAACTGGGAACAAGCTCCCCAAATGGTTATATTTTGACAAAGATGTGATTTCTCACTCATGTCCCACCGGTGATCATTCTTTCACCTGGCCTTACAACACACTGATGGATCCCACATTTTTCCTGGCTTCCCTTGGATTAACTAAAGCCCTGACCTTGTAACCTGATTAATTCAAGTGGACACCTGTGACCATATGAATCCCTCTTGGGGGTTTGCCTAGATTCAGGGATCCACCCTCACGAATCAGATTTTGCAGCATCAGGGCCCGAGAGTTTGTTTAGTCTGTAATCAGTATGGCTTTGAATTTCTGTTGCTCGCTAAGAATCCCACACTTTGCCCTGCTGAACAGACTGAGCCTAAACTTTTCAGACAATTGAATATTTTTTTTTCCTTTTGGAAGAGGATGTGTAATTTCTATTACATGCATTGTTTACAGATGAGATTAGATCTGGATCATCATAGCAACCTCACTGCTGAATTGGAGAGATGAGAATGCATTTCATGTGCTGTAGAGATGTGTGACCTCACTGTGAAACTGTATCCTGCAAGGATTCGGTCAATAGGTGTCTGCAAATCATATTCCGAAGTAGGGCAAAGTAGGGCAGATCCGGAAAGCAGGGCTCCCCCGCGGCCTGTGGAGTAGAGCAGGGCAGCAGATGTGATTCCCAGTACTGTGCTGGCACTTGCAGCTGGGGGTGTGGATTCCAGATTCACCCTTTCCCTGCATTCTTGCGCATTCAATCGCTCATCCCATACCTGCAGCTACATTTACAGCCTTTGGGTCTGACTCCCTGCTACTGTGCATCATGTGCAGTCATGGATACCTCGGCTGAAAACTGCTGCTCTTCTGATTCAGCAACATTATACACCTACTTTGCACAGGTGTAAACGGCTGTGCAGTGGAAGAGAGAATCAGGCCTTTCATCTCTGCACCGTGTCCTTGGTCCAAGCGCTGCAAGTGCAAAGGCTGACCTCACTCTGTAGGTCACAATTTATAACAGCAGCAGCACTTGGTTCCGTGGCTGGCCTTCTCCATGGCACAAGGCCATCTCAGGTCATTTCTGACTGCTGGCGTGCTACGGTTTTCGCATAAGACTTATGGGAGCAGCATTGCAAGATACCAACCCAATTTTGTGTAGCCATGGAAAACACGTTCCCTCCTCCAAGGAATGTCCATAGTTTGCTTGATCTCCCGGGTTGCTAATGATTGCTTTGTGACCTGTATTGTGGAAAATTGATACACGTGGCTAGGGATGTGTTGCTCTATCTACTTTGCCTCTCCACCTCTGACGTGGCTTCGGCAACTCTACCGCATGGACTAGCTTTATCCGTTTGACACGGCCTTCACTCCAACACATTTTGAGACAGCGGCAGTGACAATACTTGGCACTGAAATAGCACTTCACATGCGCAAAGCAATGCATAGACATTAATCAATTACAAACACCCCTGTGGGATAGGGAGAATGAGCTAAAAGTGACCAAATTCTGGACCAGACCAATCATGATCATTCATCATTTCAGCTGCTTGTCTCAGATACATCAGATGGATCTGATGGGAGGATTTTGCCATTAGAGCCCATACATTGTTCTCAAACAGAGCAGCTAGATTACAGCAAGGCTAAGATTAGCAGTTTAAGAGACCACATCTCCAGAGTGCATTCTGAAGCAGAGCGTCCCTCTATATTTGTGGATAAGAACCGTAGCTGGCAATCCCGCAGTGGTTTCCTTTGTTCCTGGACATTCGAATGTATCCTTTGTCACCAAAATATTCACCCCAGCTGTTGGAAGGAGAAAAAACACAGAATTAAACATTAAGAGAATAAAACATCTTTCTTTATAGGCAGGGTTCCCCTCCCCCATTTTCTCATGTGTTTCAAGCTGTTTATCAAAGTGCATCCAATTCACAGTAGTACAGACACATACAAGCACAGTTCTACACAGCTTACTCATGCCACACGCATTCCCAGGAGCACATTATTCTATAGATAAATACGGCTCAGTGATGGATTTTCTTTTACCTGTTTTTCACAAGCCAAAAGTCCTTCCCATCCAGGGTGCCATAGCCAATAGCTAGAACCCCATGATTCACGTCATCAGTGCATCGTGGATCATCGTAGACTCCTGGAAGGAAGGAATGCGCAATCACATGGGAGAAAAAAACCCAGCAGGGACTTCTCTGCTCAGTAAAGTTGTTGGGGGCAACGGCAACCACATGGTACCAACATGCCTCTAACCTGGTGCCCTGTAGGGGGGGTAATAATAACAATCCCTCACTCTTTTCATCAGTAGATCACAAAGCAGGTTAGTCTCATTATCTCCATTGTGCAGCTGGGGAAACTAAGGCACAGAGCAGGCAGTGACTTGCCGTGGGAATAGAACCCAGCTCTCCTAAGCCCCTGGGCTGAGTTTGAAGCAGCACAAAATTGCAGTCAAAATATCTGACAATGCCTGGAATACAACCCAGTCAAAACTAATTAAAAGAAGCATAGGAGGTAGCCGTGTTAGTCTGTATCCACAAAATCAACAAGGAGTCCGGTGGCACCTTAGACTAACAGATTTATTTGGGCATAAGCTTTCATGGGTAAAAAAACCTCACTTCTTCAGATGTAAGTCACGCCGACCTGGTGGGGCGTTCTGTCCCCCTCTAGTGGTGTTTGGGCCACAGAAAGGTTGATGAGCCTGCCACAGCCTTGGTTAGAAGAGGTTGGGTCTTTCAGATCAAGCAGGAAAGGCTCATGCATTAAGATCCAGAAGCCCCAGTCCTTGCTGCCCACCCCAGCACACTGGCATTACATTAACATGAGTGAAGGGTCCACACTGGGGTGCTATTTTAATGACACACACTAAGACACCAGCAGGAATTGAACCTGGGGTCATTAGCCCTTGAAGCACCATTCGAGCTAAAGGAGCATCTCCGGTCATTTGTTGTTATTATTAATCTGTGTCACAGTAGCACCTGCCAGCCCCAAACATAGACCAGGGCCCCATGGCACTGTATAAACGCAGAACAAAAGGATCGTCCCTGCCCCAAAGAGCTTCCAATCTAAGAGTATGTCCACATTGCACACTCCTTATGGCAGCGTGTAGACTATACACACTACACACACACACCACATTAACAGCAGGGTAGACGGCTTAGAGGAGTAAAGACACACCTGAACCCTTAGGGTACATGCTCTCTACACGCCCAAGCAGGGCCTCCCCCATCTGCACTGCTATTTTTAGCAGTGTCATATGTCGCTACTGCCCTGCTGCTGGGGCCTTTTTGTGCCATAGAGAAAGACTCCAGCAGCAGGAGGTCGTGGGAAAAAACTCTGACAGTTCCCACTGCCTCCAGTGCCAGAACCTTCCACTGCTGTGTGTAGCTACACAGCGCTGTGCTTTTCACAGCCATGTGTAGCTACACCTACCCTACACGCCACCACCACCTGTATGCAGTATAGACATATCCTACGTATAAGACAAGAGACATTAGCTTCTAGCAGTAGTAGGCTTTTATCCTCTTGCCAGATGCTAGAGGGGCTGGAGCCCCATGGAAAAAAAATAGTGGGTGCTCAGCAGCCACAAATGATGGGCGGCACCGCTAAAGGTGCCACTGATCAGCTGTTTGGAGGCACCGCAGATCAGCTGTTCGGCAGCTAGGAGAGGCGCTTGGGAAGGCAGAGAGCAGTGAGCGGGGCGGGAGCCTCAGAGGAGAGGTTGGAGCGAGGAGAGGCAGAGCGAGGGCGAGGCCTCAAGGGAAGGGACAGAGTAGCGGAGCAGGGATGGAGCACCCCTGGGGAAAAATAAAAGTCAGCACCTATGAACCAAGGGGTTACATGATGGTGTTACTCACAAACAGCAAAACGAGCTTTCAGCTGCCTGGAGCTTTTGTTTTATAATTACTGTCATTTATTGAGGGACCAAAAGATTCCCGGAAATAACAAGAAAACAAAAGCCAGGTCTCCAGGAGAAGAGCACAATGTGCGCGTCTCCTCAGTAACATGCTGCAGAACAAATAGCAACTTGTTCCACATTCCTCTATCAATTTAAAGAGACAGTCCACAGAAAGCAAAGGCATCACTGCTTCAAACTATGTACAGCACCAGGCGCGAGGTGTTGTAGCTTAGAGAATGTACCTGATCTGTACAGGAAAAACGAAGGCTGTTTCGCATCTATGGCGACAGACACAGGTCCAATATTGGCTATGGCATCCTTCAGGGCTGCTTCATCGGCATACGGGAGCTCAACGAACTTGGAGCAGGTGGCGGCTCGCGTGGCAGGGTTATAGTGACACGTTCCGTTCTGGCAGGGGCAAAGAGCAGATGAAATAGGGACATTTCAGACTCTGCCATGAACATTTGTTTTTATCTCCCTTCTAATCCCCTCCGTTGTCTGAATCCCTCTCATTTCTTAGATCACTGCTGCTCCCTCTGGAGCATTCCTTCTGCCTCTGGGCATTGAGATCAGAGCTGAGGGACTAATGGATTTTTCAGTTCAGTGACTTATCCAGAAAAACAAACAAACAGAAAAAAAACAAAACAAAACAAAACAAAAACCTAAAAAAACCCCACTGGTTTGTTTCAAACCAAAATTCCATTTTTTCAGGGTTTTTTGCTGAAACGAAAAATGGAAAAAATTTCATTTGGTTCAAATGAAACATTTCAAATGTCATTTCATTTCCAAATGAGCTGTCAAAATGGTTCCTTTTAACATTTCCAGAGGGGGATATCAGGGGGGGTTTTGGCTGAAAATATTTGCCAAATTTAGGTCAAATTCACGAATAGTTTTGGTGCCCTGAAAAGCACATTTTCAGCCAGTTTACTGTTTGTCAATTATTTTTTATCCAGCTCTAATTGAGATGCCCCAGTGTTAATCTCTCTCCTTTCACATCACTCAGGTAAGAAGAAATATGAGGATTCAGCCATCAATGACAGCAATGAAAATTTGCAGCACATACTTCATCTGTGGATTTATGAGCCTCCATGCCTCTATGATAGAGGGAAGTGTGAGGAACAGAGCTAAAATTACAACCCAAGTGACCTGAGTACAAGTCCCTCTGCTCTAGTCACTAGACACCACTTCCCATCCAGAACTGGGATCAGACACCAGGAATCCTGACTCCAAGTTCTACTCCTCTAACCACTAAAGAGCATTGCCTGCAGACCTCTTCTCTTGTTCTTTGTGCTGACACAAACAGCGCAGGAAGACCCAGCAAAACAGACCACAAAGAACAGATTGCTACACACTCGCAAGACGAGATGCCAGCAACAGTCTAAGAAAAGGACAATGGAGTCTCTGTGTTTTTGGGGATGTCTACACTGCATTTTAAATCTGGGTCTGGGGGACCAGGGCTTGTAGACTCAGTGTTTCTAAGCCCACCTTGAGCATCCACACTGCACTGTAAACCTGGGTTTATAATTGCTGGGCCCAGGTCTCACAGCTGTGCTAATGTGTCCATACTGCCCTGCACAGACCTTCTGACTTGGGTCTGCAGCTTTTGTTGCGCCCGCTCTGCAAAATGACAAGGCTTGGACCCAAGTCAACAGGACTCGGACTCTGACCCACCCCTCTAGCAGTGTCATAGGACCTGGGCCCTGAGTGCTCGCTGACCTGAGTCAGGCTGATTTGCATGTGGATGGAAGGGGAGCCTGGGCTCAAACCTGAGTCAGAACCCGGGCTTAGTGTGCAGTGTAGACAGACCCTCTCTGTGTCTGTCTGAAACTTGGATACCCACCTGAGCTGCGTATGGATAGGAGGAGTCCGAATCAATGCCGTCATTATCAATGATGTACTGGAAGGCTTGGGTCATAAATCCGCCGCTGCAGCCATGGTTCCCGTACATAATGGAACAGTCGAATAGGTTCTGTGCGCTGAGAGACACCAGGTTTCCAGTTTTCAGTTTCACCTGGGCTTCTAGGGCACCGACAGCACTGAAAGCCCAGCAGGCCCCACAGGCCAGCTGAAAAAAACAGAGATGAGCTCAGCCACTGCTGTGATGGGCACCCATGTCAGGAGGGGAACAGATTGAGCCTCCCACCTGATTTTTCACATCCGTAACACATCCTTTGTCCCTCCAGTCCATGGAGTCAGGCACTTTGCTGCCAGGCCGTGGCCTGTAGGTGGAATTCCGGTCAGGTCGGTGGGGAATTTTCACTCCAGTTAACAAGGCAGCCACTTCCTCGCTGGTCTAGTTAAAAGAACACACACACCCCTTCAAACTGACGTCCCCTTCGATGTACAGACTGGCCTTGAACACTGGGGACATTCGGATACAAACTCTGTGGCTCAGGTTCAACTCTCGTTCATTGATACAGTGTTTTCCTTTCCATAGTGAAAACTATGAGCACGCCTGAATGCTGGGGATCGCCTGGCTGACACAATAGCCCATGCTGTAGCTGTGTTTGCCGGGGACTCTGGATTCTGTGATTCTCCACGTGCTAATCCTCCTCCCCCAGGACATTGCTGGGGATGGAACACAGGACTAGCGCTGCCGGAAAGTTTTCAGACAAAACCAAATTTTGCGGGGGCTGAAAAATGCATATTTGGGTCGACTGAAACATTGCATAAACTCACCTTGAATTTGAAAAATTGTTTCAGTCGGGAAAAAAAATTCAAAATCAGTCCAATTGTTTGGATTCAAAATGACTTTTCAGTTCAAATTTTACTTCCATTTTATTTATTTATTAAAAAGATAAAATAATCTAGAAAACTAAATGTGTTGTCCGACCCTAAATGAATTGTTTTCATCTTTTTTTCAGTTCACCATTGCTATTTCAGGTCCACCTGAAACTAACTTTTGATTGATTGATTTTTCAGTCACCAAAACAAAAAAAATCTCTTCTTCACATAGCTCTACCCAGGAGCATCAGCATTGCCAAGTCTCTTGATTTTATTGAGAGTGTCACAATATCTGGTGTTTTCCTTAAAGCACCAATGTGGGGGGGTTGTGAGATTGCACAAGAATTTCAGCTTTTTTTTTCTTTTTCTTTAAGTTTCCATCTCTCATATAATTGTGGAGAACTGTTGGAAAACCTAACCCTTAAAAGTGCAAAACCCAGAGGCAAATAAAAAGAGCCCCCAGACTTAGACATTTTTTAAATCCCAAGATTTTTAACCCCACCATGATTTTAGGCGCCTGACTCCTAAATTCTGAATGCTTGGCGTTGGCAGTAACGGGATCTGAAGCACAAGCCCCTGCAATTTCAGTTAAAGGAACAACTTCTTTAACCAGCAACGGCCTAGCAGACAGTTCGTGTGTTATTCCACACGTGACATTTCTCATGGGGATACGGGAGGGTGGCAGACACAGTAAGATAGAGAAGCAGGAACCTACGGGAATGAGAGTCCCACACTTTTGACCTCACATGTACTGTATGTGCAAGATCACGATGCTTGGAGGATGCCATTTGATACAGAAACATGCTGGGGGGGAGGGGGTCACACCAGCAGCGGGCTAGCAGGGGGTGGAGCACCTGCACTTAAAAAATCAGGACTACCCCCTGATGGCAGATTTCCCTCACACATCCCTGACCCAAGCAAGTAGAACAAAGATTTGCACAGCTCTCGGGAGCGGTGACGGGGGCAGGTTACTGCTGGAGGACGCAGAGGTGTGCTGTGGTTTGGGGGCCTACCTCTGCAGGGCTCATACTGACCGGGGACTGGCTGGAGCTTATTCTGCCCCTTATTCAGGTACATTCTCTGGCCACAGCACCCCCAGGGAAATACAGATAATTCCCAGATGCCCTGTCACTTGGTTTATATTTTTAACTTACCATGTCTGCCAGGTGGTTCATGCCCAGCTCATAGGAATGCAGCCCCAGTGAGTGCTCGAGGTTATGCAGCATAACGAGCTTGAGGTTCTTTTCCCAGGTCACGCGCCGTTCCCCTTCCTCTTTCTGGAACCAAAGCACAGCCCTCACGTTAATATGCAGTAGCCCAGAGGAAACCATCTGCAGTATAAATGGGTTATAGTTCTACAGTGCTTTTTTATCCCCAAGGAAACTAAGTGCTTTGCAAAAATGTTGCCCAAATCCTGCAACACTCACTCAAGCAAAGGAAATCAAGGGGAGTCTTAACAAGTTAAGTGTGGCAAGACTGAGCCCTTCCCCACCCCAAAATGCAGCCAGTTTTGCAGTGGTGTGCAGCAGCGTTTTTAACAGCACACAGCAACACTACATAAAACGATTCATTTATTAAATGCTGAAATGAACCATTTTCCCCACCTTTCCATCTTAATTTTTTTAATTCGACCAAAACAATATGCCAAAATCAAACCGAATTCCCCAATTGCTTCTGTCAACCCGAATCTGCATTTTTTCACCAAAAAAAAGGAGAAAAGAGTCATGTGAAAAATGTCACCTGGCTCTAATATATCCCAAACAAAACACGCTTGAAGAAATGAGCTAACCCCCGGGATGGTTTAGGCAAGGTGGAGGGTACATACAGGGCCCAATTAAAACTGAATGCACTTCTGAAAGCAGAGAGAGTTTTGCAATCTCCAGGAGAAGAGCAGGAGACAGCGTTCTCAGTGAGAGCTGGCATAGGACTGGCATGCCAAGATCCCGGATACCTGCTGACCTGAGGGAAGATGGTGATGGAAATTCCCCTCCCCCACTTTAAAATCACAGATGCATACACCCCACCTTGTGGCTGTATTGTTTGCCATAGGTTTTCTTCCAGAGCTCCCAGTGGTTATCCAGCGTCGGGTCTGTGTGTAGATGTGCAGTAGCAGCAGCAGCAAGAGAGGCCAAGAAGATACAAACCAACAGCTTCATTCTGCTCAGCTAGGGGGGGAAAAAAAGCACGTTGGTGAGAGATAATATCTGCATGGTTAAGCCAAGTGTTTCAATTTCCTCCACTCAGTGATGGTGCAAGAGATCTGACACTGACTTACTGAGATTTCTCCACTCTCTCTGCCATGAGCAAAGTGTCAAGAAGCAAACCTTGACCCTGCAGCAGTTCTCACACTGAGCCATCCGGCAGCTTGTCCCTCTTGGGGACGATGGGGCAGGGGCTTCCTGGAACCCCATACGACAAAAACAGACTTGAAAGGAAAACAGAGCTGGGTCAATGGATAATATCACCCGGCTACTTCAGCTCCTGAACTGGATCTTGGACCTGGCCATGGGCGTCAGAGCCTGGGATAAGGTGATCCAGCGGGGAGGGAGGGATAGAGCTAGCGAAAGTCAGAGACATTCCCAGCTGGGGTGGGAATTGATGTAGCTGCACTGAGGTCAATGAGTTTGGTCCCTAGCTGGTGTAAACTGGTGTCGCTCCATTGTGGTCACTGGAGCGAAGCAGATTTTCACCAGCTGAGGATCTGGCCCAGAGGGATTTAGGTGAAGAGGACTTGGATTTTCAAAGGAACCTAAGCAATTTTCAAGGGAGTTAGGCACCCAAATCCCATTGACTCTCACCTAACTCTCCTAGGTTACTTTGAACACTCCAGCCTAGAAAGGAAGATGGAGGAGTGTATGGGGCTAGAAAGACAGAGAGAGACAGACGGAGAGGGTGTATGAGAATAGATAGATAGAGAGGGTGTATGGCGAGTGAGAGAGAGGGTGTTGAATAGATAGCTAGAGGGGGTTATGGGAAGAGAGAGACTTTTATATCGGGATAGAAAGACAAGACTGATACTCGCGGGTGTCTGCAGATGCAAACTCTCTACAAGCAAAATACAAAACGCCATTTCTTGATTTTACTTCCTCAAACACATTGTTCCAAACACAACAAAGAGGAGATTTAAAGTACAAGGGGAAAAAGAAAAAGCCAAACATACCTGACGGGAGTTTGCCTGGTGGAGATTTCTAGGCAGGAATCGTGCACTGATCCGCAGGCAGCAAGAATTCCCCTAAATTCTCCTCCCAAGGTTGGTTCCTAAGTGAACCCTAACACCCTTCCTGCTCTGACTGCATGCCGAGAAGGAGTTCGATTTGTCCTGCCAGGCTCATCACATGGGACTGTGAATGAGGAAATGGCAGGACCTCTGCTTTCACTTTTACTGTGACTGTATCAAAATAGGCTGATTTTCAGTGCCCAGCCCCGGAACACTAAAATCAGATGTTTTTCCTTCCCTTCCCAGACCCTACAGCACATGATTTGGAGAGTTAAAAAATAAACTAGTTGGGTCAACATTTTCAAAAGCTCAGACAGGTGCAAACAGTCGTTGGGACCTCCCTTTTGGGGTTTAAGTGATCATCAGTATTATGGTAAAACCTAGAGATCCCAGCTGAGATCAGATCCTGTTGTGCAGGGTTCTGCATGAACACAGAGGGAAAGACAGAGCCTGCCTCCCTGAGTCACAAGGTAAATAGACAAGACAGACAAAGGGCAAGGGGAAACTGAGGCACAGATCAGGGAAGCAATTTGCTCAAGATCACACAGCAGGGCAGTGCTAGTGCAAGGGGACTAGAACCCAGGTCTCCTGAGTCTCAGTCCAGTGCCTGTTTCACTGGCATTTGGGCACCCAGCATGCTCTCTGAGCCGGTGTTTGGTTTAACCTCAACTGCCTGAGCACCTAGCATTGAGTGGGATTTTCAGAGCACCCATGCTCTTTCCTGCGTGCACAGGGCTGAGCAGAAATTACTCATAGACTCATAGACTTTAATGTCAGAAGGGACCATTATGATCTTCTAGTCTGACCTCCTGCACAACGCAGGCCACAGAATCTCACCCACCCACTCCTTTATCAAACCCCTGACCTATGTCTGAGCTACTGAACTCCTCAACTTGTGGTTTAAAGACTTCAAAGTGCAGAGAATCCTGCAGCAAGTGACCCGTGCCCCACTCTGCAGAGGAAGGCGAAAAACCCCCAGGACCTCTGCCAATCTGCCCTGGAGGAAAATTCCTTCCTGACTCCAAATATGGTGATCAGCGAAACCCTGAGCATGTGGGCAAGCCTCACCAGCCAGACACCCAGGAAAGAATTCTCTGTAGTAACTCAGATCCCACCCATCTAGTGTCCTATCACAGGCCATTGGGCATATTTACCGCTAATAGTCAAAGATCAATTAATTGCCAAAATTTGGCTATCCCATCATACCATCCCCTCCATAAAGTTATCAAGCTTAATCTTGAAGGCAAATATGTCTTTTGCCTCCACTGCTCCCCTTGGAAGGCTATTCCAGAACTTCATTCCTCTAATAGTTAGAAACCAATGCCCTGTAAGTGCACATTAGCATATGGATATTGGCACTTTGAATATGCTGATGAGGCCTAGAATCCCAACGATAGCCGCTGACCTTTGTTTTTGCCGGCGGGTGCTCCTCTCCACCCCCTCACCCCATTCAAATGGTGGGGGGGGGGCCTTGGGAGGGAAGAGGCCAAGTGCGAGTGGGATCTGGTGTGGAGCGTGGACAGGGCCTCTGGAGGAAGAGGCCGAGTGGGGCGGGGCGTCGATACGGAGCAGTGGACAGAGCAGGGAGTGGGGCCAGGGTTCTGGCACTGTGGCCCACAAAAGATTAATCTGGTCCTGCGAATGCTGAATGGACCCTGAGATCCACAGATGAAAGGTTCTATACAGTGCAAAGGCTAATCGGGCCAGATCTTCAGCTGCTATAAATCAGCATCGCTCCTATTGTGAATAACCCTCAGAACACAGACTGCACAGCAATGACATGCTTGCGAGGATTTATATTTGCCTGCTGCAGCCTCTAAAGGGTTACAGAAGTAAGCAGGGTCTGAATGAACTGAATGAATGCAGGGGAAAAACTTCAGGAGCAAATTGTATTTACATGAACACACCTACTCTGCTTAGATATCCAGCACATAGAACAGTGTGGCTCAAAATAATCAACTTTGGCTGGTGTTGGGTTACAAATCACTTTAGTACTGAATGCAGGGTGGGGAAATGCTGTTATCAATGTGTTGTCATTATGATATGAATGAAGGGGAGCAGAACTGTGATTAACCCTGTCCCAAATGAGGGGGTCACCCCCAGCTGAAAGGACCTTGTTAAGCCAGGGGCTTGAATGCCAGAGCCCTGTAAAAGTAAGAGGACAGGCCTCCCAGCCAGGAGATGTGGACTCTCCCTAGAGGTCCCAGGACTGTTTTAACCTGTTCCTCCTCACTGTTTAAAGAAAGAGCTAAGTAGGGTTCATTAGGGGCCTGTTTGTTATTTTAAATGCTCAATCCGAGCTGAAATCAGTTGTTATTGGACTGTGTTTCTACCCAGCCTCCTAAGAGCTAAAATTCACTGAGTGCTGAAATCACTTGAGCTGCAGTATTTCTACCCAGCCTGCAAAGAGCTGAAAATTACTAAGGCTATGTCTACACTACACAGCTTTTAGTGACACGCCCGTGTCGATACAGCCGTGTCGATAAAAATCGGGGAGCGTAGCTACTGTTTGTTGGCACTTTTGCTGACAAAATACTTCCACCCCCAATGAGCAGCGTTTGCATTGTCAACTGGAGAGTACTCCTGCCGACAACACAGTGTTCACACTGACACTTGCTGCGGCAAAACTTTTGTCTTTTTGGTGCTAATTTAGCACCTCTGAACAACAAAAATTTTGTCACTCAATTGCCAGTGTAGACATAGCCTATGAGACTAATGTGCAGAGGTCACAAAAGAGAGGCAGGTGTCTGACAGTCGGCCGGCGAATGAGTGGCTGGTGAGGGGTTAGCAGAATGAGCGGCTGGTGAGGCAGAGAGGAACGGTGGCTGGTGGGATGGCCAGCAGAGAGGAATCACAGCTGGTGGGACAGTCGGCGCCGAGGAACAGCGGCTGGTGGGGCGGCCAGCCAAAGCATGTGCTCAGAAGGCAGAGCAAGCAAGGTGCTTCTTCCCTGGGTGGGAGGTAAACTCACACAGATGCGCTTCTGAACTCTGTGTCCTCACTGACCAAGGACAACCACTGTGAGTGGGCTATGGTGAGGGAGCAGAGAGGGGCACAGAAAAGGAACTTTTGGTTGTAGGACTCAAGAACATGAGCCGGAAGACACTGCCCCACGCACTCTGGGGTGGGTGTCCTGCTCACAGTTTTCTGATTATGAATCCCGCTTGTGGCTAATTAATGTCAGGTGACTTCCCTCCTTTCATTAAAAGTTTCTTTTCTACACTCAGACTCTGTGCTTGCGAGTGGGGAAGTATTGCCTCTCAGAGGCGCTGAGGGTGGTGTGTAATTTTCCCAGGTTACTGGGGGAGGTGGCTCAAGCCGGTTCTCTGTTGTATTGTTGAAAAGGAACCCTAGATATTGAACCAAGCCCTGGTTGCTGCCAGCTCCACCTGGCAGAAGGGTTACACACGGAAGCTTCCCGCATTTTTGTGCCTGCTTATTCACCACAAAACAATGACCGAGCAAGCTGGGAAGTTCGAAGAAATAATAACCCATGTTCTCATGGTAAAGGACTGAAGAAATTAAAAGGAAACGTCTGCATTGGGAATTTCGCCAGCTGGATTCCTGGCTTGATAGAGCACACGGGTTACCCTCACTACATCCAGACTCTGTATGCCCGGCACATGCTCTGTACTCCTGTTATCCTCAGCCTTAGATAAAGGAAAGAAGTTTCTTGTAGTGCAGCGATAGACAATTCTGTCTGGGGATCACAGCATTGGAAAAGGCAATTTTCATCCAGGCTGCCTGGAAATGTGTTTGTTTCATCTGATTTTGTCTGGTGGTGGAAATGGAGGTTTTCAGAGACCAGCAATGAAAGAAGTGAAATAAAATATCTGTGGTAGGCCTGATTCCTCATTGCCCTGCCCTTTCTGTGGCCATTTACAACACCTCAAAGTGGGCAGAACGTGCTACCAGAACATTGCTCCTGCAGGGTTTTTCACCCACTTTGCACTGATGCAAATGACTGCACAGTCATAGAATCAGAGAAATGTCAGGCTGGAAGGCACCTCGAGAGGTCATCTAGTCCAGCCCCCTGTGCAGAGACGGGAACAAGTAAACCTAGACCAGCTCTGACAAGTGTGTGTCCAACCTATTCTTAAAAACCTTCAGTGACAGGGATTCCACAAACTCCCTAGGTTACTTGTTCCAGTTCTAAACCATCCTTAACATGAGAATGTTTTTCCTAATCTCCAACCGAAATCTCCCTTGCTACAGATTCAGCCCCATTACTTCTTGTCCTTCCTTCAGTAGACATGGAGAACAACGGAGCACCATCCTCTTCATAACAGCCCTTAATTTATTTGAAAACTCTCAGGTCCCTCTGCAGTTTTCTTTTCTCCAGACTTAACATATCCAGGTTTTTTAACCTTTCCCCATAGGTCAGGATTGATAAACCTTTTATCATTTCTGTTGCTCTCCCCTCTGGACTCTCTCCAATTTATCCACCTCTTTTTTAAAGGGTGGCACCCAGAACTGGACACAGTGCTCCAGTTGAGATCTAACCAGTGCTGAGTAGAGCAGGACAAGTACCTCCCATGCCTTACACACAACACTCCTGTTAACACACCCTAGAAGGATATTAGCCTTTTTTGCAGCCGAATCACATCATTGGCTCATATTCAATTTGTGATCCACGATAACCCCAGATCCTTGTTAGCAGTGCAACCGCCTGGCCAGTTATTCCCCATTTTGTATCTGTGCGACGGTAATGGAGAATTGAACCCAGTGAGGTAGGATGGAAGCCGTGGATTGCAAGCTACTGGGGCACGGACCTGGCAGTGTTGTCCATCTGTTAAGCGCCAGGTGCACCTGCAGCATATTTAAAGTCCTCATCGTTAGCGCATCACTTCCCCAATGAATGATCCTCCCCCAGTCTTCACTTCACTTTTTCAAGTGGCAAGAACTCCTGATGATTGACAAAGGAAAAAGACATGTGCAGTGACAACAAGGCAAATTCCTCACCTGTGAAACCAACAGGACAAATCATTTCCCCGAGTCACGGAACCTGGCGCCGAAAACATCTGACTGGTGGGATGGCAAACGCCCGCCTGGCTGTTCTGCACGGGTCTGGAGCCCTTGCTCCTCCCTTAGCCCCTCAGATCAGAAAGGACGCTGATGCAGCCATAGCTGGATTATCTCTCTCAGGCCTCCTGTCCTGGTCTCTCTCCTCCCAATTCTCCCCGTGCTGTGGCCACAGCACCCACTAGAAGGGCTAGGGGCTGCCATATGCCGGGCTGTGGGCCTGCCCCCTCACTGCTCAGCTCAGTCGTCAGCTGGGTTGGCGTCCATCCAGGGCTCGACCCTCCCCAAGTGACAGACTGACCCTCATTTGCGCTGAGGGCCCTGTACACTGCTCTACCCAGTGCAAAGAGGCCATAGTGCAAACGGGAGCCAGGCCCATACTGCGACTGTGTGCGTGTGTCAGGAACTCCTGCTGTGCAATGACAACGTGCTGGTGACTACTGTACCCACCTTGGGGTCACCTGTTCCCAGGCGGTGGCATCCCTCCCAGGGGACCCCTGCTCTCAGCGGGGGGGCATAGCAATTCCCCACCCCACCGTTCAATGGTTGATGGAAATGAAGATTAAAATCTATGAGCACAGTCCCCACTCACCCAGACCTCCCGCTTCCTGCTCTACACCTCCCCCATTCCATCTACCCCATCCTCCATTTATTTCCACTGCTTCCTTCCTGCTTTCACTCTGGAAGGCAAAGGAGAGAGGGAACTGGTGAGATGGAGCAGTGAAGGGGATCCCATGCTGGGCTAGTGAGAGCTGGGGCGCCCCGTCTTTTTTGAGGGCTTAGGTGGGATGTAAGTAGGGTTGCCAACTTGGTAATAGTTAAAAAACAGACACTCCAGCAGGAGTGACAGAACCTCCCCTGCCCCGCCTATTTCCCCCGAAAGCCCCACCTCTGCCCCATCTCTTCCCGAGGCCCCGCCCCATGCACTCCTCTTCCCCCTTCCCCTGTTGCTCGCTGCTTTTCCCCTTACACCCCCCACCACTCGGGTCAGGAGGGACTCGCCTGTGGAGCCGGGGCTGGGAGCTGCAGCCACCCAGCGAAGGTAGGAGGCGGCCCCAGCTGAGTAGAGGCTGGAGCAGGTGATGACCCGGCACCTCCCCGCCTCCCTCGCCCGCAGTAACCGGACTTTGAGTGTCCGGTCAGTAAATCTGACCAGACATTATCTGGTCCCCTTTCAACTGGACTTTCCAGTCAAAAACTGGGCACCTGATCACCCTAGAGCGGCGTCTAGACCTTGTGCTGGCCCTCTGCACAGGGTGAATTTCACCCTAAAACTTCAGATAACAAACAGTACAGAGTCAGACATTGCCTAGCAATTGAGGCTGCCCAAGATCCATCAGTCACTCACCTGGCGCTCCCCAGAAACGAGGGGAAGCAGTGACACAGCCTCATGGAACCTCCCAAGTACAACTGCAAATTTAGCCCAGGGCAAGAAATGCTTTGGTGGTTGTTGCAAATCTCATGAAATTTGACCATGAGGTTATCTTGCTCAGTTGTTCACATTCATCCATTGGTGGGGTTTTTGTGGGTTTGTCGGGTTTTGTTTGTTTTTTGCAACTGACAGATTATATTTTGCTAAAACCATCCAAAAAGATAAAGAAATAACTGGGAACAAGCTCCCCAAATGGTTATATTTTCACAAAGATGTGATTTCTCAGTCCTGTCACACCTGTGATCATTATTCTACGTGGCCCTGCAACACACTGATGGATCCCACATTTTTGACGGCTTCCCTTTGATTAACTAAAGCCCTGACCTCATAACCTGATTAATTCAAGTGGACCCCTGTGCCCATATGGATCCCTCTTGGGGCTTTGCAGAGATTCAGGGCTCCACCCTCATGAGTCAGATTTTGAAGGATCAGGGCCCGAGAGTTTTTCGTCTGTAATCAGGGTGGCTTTGCATTTCTGTCACTTGCTAAGTATCCCACACCTGGTCCAGCTGAACAAACTGAGCCTAAACTTTTCAGACAATTGAACATATTTTTTTCCTTTTGGAGGAGGATGTGTAATTTCTATTACATGCATTGTTTACAGATGAGATTCTATCTGGATCATCATAGCAACCTCACTGCTGAATTGGAGAGAAGAGAATGCATTTCATGTGTGACCTCACTCTGAAACTGTATCCCGCAAGGATTCGGTCAATAGGTGTCTGCAAATCATATTCCGAAGTAGGGCAAAGTAGGTCAGATCCGGAAGCAGGGCTCCTTGGAGTAGAGCAGGGCAGCAGATGTGATTCCCAGTGCTGTGCTGGCACTTGCAGCTGGGGGTGTGGATTCCAGATTCACCCTTTCCCTGCATTCTTGCTCATTCAATCGCTCATCCCATACCTGCAGCTACATTTAAAGCCTTTGGGCCTGACTCCCTGCTACTGTGCATCATGTGCAGTCATGGATACCTCGGCTGAAAACTGCTGCTCTTCTGATTCAGCAACATTATACACCTACTTTGCACAGGTGTAAACGGCTGTGCAGTGCAAGAGAGAATCAGGCCTTTCAGCTCTGCACCGTGTCCTTGGTCCAAGCGCTGCAGGTGGCAAAGGCTGACCTCACTCTGTAGGTCACATTTTATAACAGCAGCAGCATTTGTTCCGTGGCTGGCCTTCTCCGTGGCTTCTGACTGCTGGCGTGCTAAGGTCTTCGCATAAGATACCAACCCAATTTTGTATAGCCTTGGAAAACACGTTATCCCCTGCAAGGAATGTCCATAGTTTGCTTGATCTCTTGGGTTGCTAATGATTGCTTTGTGACCTGTATTGTGGAAAATTGATACATGTGGCTAGACATGTGTTGATCCATCTACTTCACCTCACATGTGACGTGGCTTCGGCAACTCTACCGCTCCACTAACAGCGTGGACTAGCAACACGGCCTTCACTCCAATACATTTTGAGACAGCGACAGTGACAATACTTGGCACTAAAATAGCACTTCACATGCGCAAAGCAATGCATAGACATTAATCAATTACAAACACCCCTGCGGGATAGGGAGAATAAGCTAAAAGTGCCCAAATTCTGGACCAGACCAATCATGATCATTCACCATTTTGGCTGCTTATCTCAGATCTGTCAGATGGATCTGATGGGAGGATTTTGCCATTAGAGCCCGTACATTGTTCTCAAACAGAGCAGCTAGATTACAGCAAGGCTAAGATTAGCAGTTTAAGAGACCACATCTCAAGAGTGCAGTCTGAAGCAGAGCGTCCCTCTATATTTGTGGATAAGAACCGTAGCTGGCAATCCCACATTGGTTTCCTTTGTTCCTGGACATTCGAATGTACCCTTTGTCACCGAACTTTATGCCCCAACTGTTGGAAGGAGAAATAACACAGAATTAAACATGAAGAGAATAAAACACCTTTCTTTATAGGCAGGGTTCCCCTCCCCCATTTTCTCATGTGTTTCAAGCTGTTTAACAAAGTGCATCCAATTCACAGTAGTACAGACACATACATGCACAGCTCTACACAGCTCACTCATGCCACACGCCTATCCCAGGAGCACGTTAGTCTATAGATATATACGGCTCAGTGATGGATTTTCTTTTACCTGTTTTTCACAAGCCAAAAGTCCTTCCCATCCAGGGTGCCATAGCCGATAACTAGAACTGCATGATTCGTGTCACGAGTGCAACGTGGATCATCGTAGACTCCTGGAAGGAAAGAATGTGTAATCACGTGGGAGGAAAAAAAGCCAGCTCAGTAAAGCTGTTGTGAGCACCCACGTGGTACCAACATGCCTCTAACCTGGTCCCCTGTAAGGGGGTAATAATAACAATCTCTCACTCTTTTCACCAGTAGATCACAAAGCAGGTCAGTGTCATTATCTCCATTGTGCAGATGGGGACACTAAGGTACAGAGCGAGAAGTGACTTGCCCTGGGACTAGAACCCAGCTCTCCTAAGCCCCAGTCCAGCACGCTGTCCACTGGGAAGTTTAGTTTCCGTGGCCTTGGCGCTCCTACTGAGGTGGCCAACTTGGCTAGTGTGAGGTGGGCACCTGCCTCCAAAAACTGGACTCAGACTCTCTACAGGCCACCAAACAGATGTCAGCTAGAGAAGGACGTCTGACCGGTACAGCTGAACTACCCCCCAGCAATGAAAAGTTCCATTTTCCCATCCATCCCTTCAGCTATTTCAGTATCCCAATGCCCATAAATACCGGGAAGGAATCTTCCTCCCACTATGGTCCCCTCACAATGTTCCCTTAAAAGCCCCAAATCGAGCCAGGGGAGAATTCCCCCAGCACAGGAACCGAGTCAGACAGCCACAAACTGTTTTAGGAGGCCTCGTTCGGGAAGCTCTGGCGTAGGGGACATTCCAGCCGGAGTTAGGGTCTATAGCAAGTCTGTGGGGTGTTGCTCCCATTAGGTAGCTTGACTTGGGCTGCCATATTTTATGCAACATTCAAGGCTGCCTAAATTATCCCACGAGCCGTCTCAACCCCAGAACTGGGCTGAAGGCCATTTTAGAGCTGACCTGAGCTGAGTCTGGTGCAGCATAAAATTGGCCCCACAATGTCTGACGGTGCCAGAGGTGCTGGAACTAGGGGCGCTGGGGACCCTGCCGCACCCCCTGGCTTGAAGTGGTTCCCATCGTATATAGGGTTTACAGTTTCATAGAATCATAAATTATAGGACTGGAAGGGACCTCGAGAGGTCATCGAGTCCAGTCCCCTGCCCGCATGGATCAGTGGTTCTCAGCATCCCCACTGTACAAATTATTCCAGCACCTGTGGACAGTGCTCACTAGGGCAAAGGTAAATACAAGCCAAAAACAAATTTTAAAAAGCACAGGTTAATGTAAGCCATGCCGACTCGGTGGGACGTTCTGTCTCCCTCTTGTGGTGCCTGGGCCACAGAACGGTTGATGAGCGTGCCACAGCCTTCTCTAAAAGAGGTTGAGTCTTTTAACTCCAGCAAGAAAGGCTCATGCGTTAAGATCCAGAAGTCCCAGTCCCTGCTGCCCACCCCAGCGCACTGGCATTACATTAACATGAGTGAAGGGTCCACACTGGGGTGCTATTTTAATGACACACTGTAAGACACCAGGAATTGAACCTGGAGTCGTTAGCCCTTGAAGCACCTTTTGAGCTAAAGGAGCATCTCCGGTCATTTGTTGTTATCATTAATCTGTGTTACAGTAGCACCTGCCAGCCCCAGACATAGACCAGGGCCCCATGGCGCTAGGGGCTGTACAAACGCAGAACAAAAAGATCGTCCCTGCCCCAAAGAGCTTCCAATCTAAGGGTATGTCCACACTGCACACTCCTTATGGAATCATATAGACTATATACACTCCACACACACTCCAAACAGGTATAAACAAAGGTGTAAACGGCTTAGGGGAGTAAAAACACACCTGAAGCCTTAGGGTATATACCTACACGGCTCTCTACATGACCAAGCAGGGCCTCCCCCGTCTATACTGCTATTTTCAGCAGTGTCATATGCTGCTACCTCCCTGCTGCTGTGGCATTTTTCTGCCGGAGGGAAAGTCTCCAGCAGCGGGAGGTAGTGGCAGGGCCGGCTCCAGGCACCAGTGAACGAAGCAGGTGCTTGGGGTGGCCAATGGAAAGGGGCAGCACGTCCGGGTCTTTGGCGCCAATTCGGCAGCGGGTCCCTCGGTCCCTCTCAGAGCGAAGGACCTGCTCCCGAATTGCCACCGAAGAATGAATCTGATCACGGCTTTATCTTTTTTTTTTTTTTCCACTTCGCCGCTTGGGGCGGCAAAAAAGCTGGAGCCGGCCCTGGGTAGTGGGGAAAAACTCTGACAGCTCCCACTGCCTTCAGTGCCAGAACCTTCCACTGTTGTGCGTAGCTACACAGCGCAGTGCGGACACAGGCTGCTTTTCACAGCTGTGTGTAGCTACACCTACCCTGCATGCCATCAGCAGTGGTGTGCAGTATAGACGTACCACACGTATAGAACAAAAGAGATTAGCTTCCAGCAGTACTAGGCTTTTATCCTCTAGCCAGCTGCTAGAGGGGGACATGTAACACACATTGAACCAAGCGGTCACATGATGGAGCCACTCACAAAATGCAAAACGTGCTTTCACCCGCCTGGGGCTTTTGTTTTATAATTACTGCAATTTACTGAGGGTCCAAAAGATTCCAGGAAAAAACAAGGAAACGAAAGCCAGGTCTCCATGGGAAGAGCACGATGTGCGCATCTCCTCAGTAACATGCTGCAGAACAAATAGCAACTTCCTCCACATTCCTCTTTCAATTTAAAGAGACAGTCCACAGAAAGCAAAGGCATCACTGCTTCAAACTACATACAGCACCGGGCGCAAGGTGTTCTAGCTTAGAGAACGTACCTGACTTATACAGGAAAAACGAAGGCTGTGCCGCATCTATGATGACGGACACAGGTCCGATATTGGCTACGGCATCCTTCAGGGCTGCTTCATCGGCATACGGGAGCTCAACGAACTTGGAACAGGTGGCGGCTCGCGTGGCAGGGTTGTAGTGACACGTTCCGTTCTGGCAGGGGCAAAGAGCAGATGAAACAGGGACATTTCAGCCTCTGCCATGAACATCTGTTTTTATCTCCCTTCTATTCCTCTCCGTTGTCTGAATCCCTCTCATTTCTTAGATCACTGCTGCTCCCTCTGGAGCGTTCCTTCTGCCTCTGGGCATCGAGATCAGAGCTGAGGGACTAATCCATTTTTCAGTTCAGTGACTTACCCGGAAAAATAAAATCGAAGTAGAATTTTTTCATTATTATTTTTTCACTGAAACAAAAAATAAATAAAAAAAAATTCATTCGGGTCAAATGAAACCTTTTGAATGTTTTTTCAGATTGAGCTGTCAAAATGATTGATTCAGATTTAGACCTTCCTGGGTCCGAGCCCTCGATTATCTCAATTCAATGTAGATGGAAGGGGGGTAAGGCTTGAGCCTGAGTTCAAACCCTGCGCTTACATTGCAGTGTAGACATACCCAGTGTTTCTAAGCCCAGGCTTGAGCATCCACACTGCATTGTAAACCTGGGTTTACAGTTGCTGGATCCAGGTCTCACCGCCATGCTAACTGCACCATGCAGACTTTCTGACTTCGGTCTGTGGCTTGAGCTGCGTCCACACTGTAAAAGGACATGGTTTGGACCCAAGTCAGCAGGACTCGGACTCTGACCCATTCTCTCAGCAGTGTCACAGGACCTGGGGCCTGAGCACTTGCTGACCTGAGTCAGGCTGATTTGCAGGGCCGGTGCAACCACGAGGCGAACTAGGCAGTGGCCTAGGGTGGCAAGTGGTTAGGGGCACCTGGGGCCGTCCTCAGGCATAGGCAGCAGGGTAGGGTACCTGAAAATTTGGGGCACCCCTGGGTCTTAGTGTCCACCCGACTGGTTTTCCTATCCCTGTTCTGACCCTTCCTGCCGGCTCTGAGTCTTCCTGGGAAGGGGATCTAGTATCATAGAATCATAGACTATCAGGGTTGGAAGAGACCTCAGGAGGTATCTAGTCCAACTGCCTGCTCAAAGCAGGACCAATCCCCAATTAAATCATCCCAGCCAGGCCTTTGTCAAGCCGGGCCTTAAAAACCTCTAAGAAAGGAGATTCTACCACTTCCCTAGGTAACCCATTCCAGTGCTTCACCACTCTCCTAGTGAAAAAGTTTGTCCTAATATCCAACCTAAACCTCCCGCACTGCAACTTGAGACCATTGCTCCTTGTTCTGTCATCTGCCACCACTGAGAACAATCTAGATCCATCCTCTTTGGAACCCCCTTTCAGGTAGTTGAAAGCAGCTACCAAATCCCCCCTCACTCTTCTCTTCTGCAGACTAAACAATCCCAGTTCCCTCAGCCTCTCCTCATAAGTCATGTGCTCCAGCCCCCTAATCATTTTTGTTGCCCTCCGCTGGACTCTTTCCAATTTTTCCACATCCTTCTTGTAGTGTGGGGCCCAAAACTGGACACAGTACTCCAGATGAGGCCTGTGGGGGGGAGGAATAGCTCAGTGGTTTGAGCATTGGCCTGCTTAAACCCAGTGTTGTGAGTTCAATCCTTGAGGGTGCTACTTAGGGATCTGGGGCAAAAATCAGTACTTGGTCCTGCTAATGAAGGCAGGGGGCTGGACTCAATGACCTTTCAAGGTCCCTTCCAGTTCTATGAGATAGGTATATCTCAATGTCAAATAGAGGGGAATGATCAGATCCCTCAATCTGCTGGCAATGCCCCTACTTATACAGCCCAAAATGCCATTAGCCTTCTTGGCAACAAGGGCACACTGTTGACTCATATCCAGCTTCTCATCCACTGTAACCCATAGGTCCTTTTCTGCAGAACTGCTTCCTAGCCATTTGGTCCCTAGTCTGTAACAGTGAATGGGATTCTTCTGTCCTAAATTTAGGACTCTGCACTTGTCCTTGTTGAACCTCATCAGATTTCTTTTGGCCCAATCCTCTGATTTGTCTAGGCAGTTAAAAGAGAAACAGTCTCCAGCCTGCCAGACCTATTAGCACAACACTGAAACTGTTAAAGAGCCATTCAAGGGGTAATGAACACATTTAACAGGCATTTGCCAACCCCCAGGTATCATCTACTGTCAGTTTCTGAATGTACTGACAAAAACAGTTGTGCATGACTGTAATATTTACTCAGAACATGTCAGTCTACAGGACCTTACTTTAAAATTTGCTTTAAAAATATTTCATTAGTGAGTTGGCAAAGATTATAAAATCACATCTCTAAAAAATCCTTGCATAGATTTTTAGATGCACAATCATCTTTAGCCTTAAATGCTTGGATCTTCAGACATATGGTTTTTTAAATAAATTCTTCAAAAGACCACCCTTATCTAAAATACACATTTTAATTACTATAGTAAAAAAACTTACTTCCAAAGTCTTCCTGTCCTTTCTGTCCATCCACTTCTCCCTTCCCTCCCTCTTCCCTCCCCCACATTGAAGGAAGCAACAGCCCTTTGCTTCCAGATAGCTGGACAGAGTTTCTCTTTCTTTACTTCTGACTATCTGATGAACTAGTTTTAAGCAAAATCAGTACCTTAGTAAGATATAAAATCCTTTGTTATGCCTAAAATCTTTGGAAACATATTTTTTAAAGTTGGTGAAATGTCATAAACATGTGTATTGTTATGGAGATCACACAGTAAATTAGTGTTCCCTTTTTCTAAAAGCAATGAACACTGTTATGAACACACTAAACCTCTGTGACTGATTAATTTAAAATAATGTCTGTTTCAGTGAGTTAACTATGTAGTAATCTGGAATGATGACTTTATGAAGGCTTAAGAGTACATTTAAAATATAAAATCAGCTTAGAAATACTGATTAAGAAAATGTAAAACAGAGAAGAGCTGCATCATGGATTCCATAATATTTAATGTTGTATTTAGCATGACAGCTGACTCGCCCTTACTACAAAGTTTTTGCAAATAAATGTCTGACAAACTTCAGGGCATGTCAAAAAACCTGTGACTGACATTTTTTATTCCCAAGTTTAGTGCTTTTAATTAGGTACCTTCTGCATGTCCATTCTGCGTGAGGGAGAGGGTACAGGGCTCTCTGCGGGGAACTGTGACTTTCCGCCACGGTGAGGCAGGCCGGGCGTCTTCTTGTTCTTTCTGCCTTGTCCCCCCGCCCCCGCTGGGCTGCAAGCTCAGGCTGCGGTCGGGCATAGATGCACCAGTTTAATAATACTGCATAGGGCTTGCGGGGGCAGTGAGCCCCAGCCATGGAGGAGCTGGCGCGGCACAGGGGGGCAGGAGCCCTGCAAAGGCAGCGGCGCCACTAGCGGGGAGCAGCCGCGCCCCCCGCCCCTCCTGCCCAGACTGCGGCCTGGCGCCCCCCCAGGGGGCACCTGCAGACTGCAGCAGACGCATACGGGCAGAGGCCCCCGTGTGCCTCCCCCAACTCTCCCCTCGCTACGCTCGAGCTCTGCGGCTCCCGGGCATGTGAGCAGCTGCTGGGGTGCGGGGCCCTGAGACTGCTCCGGGAGGGGGAGGGGTGGCAGCGGCTCATACTCCCGGGAGCCGCAGAGCCCGAGCGTGGCGAGGGAGGAGCCGGGGGGGGGTTCCACGGAGGCCTCTGCCCACATGCATCTGCTGCAGGAGCCCCCAGAAGGCAGCTCCTCACTGCTGAGCTGCTGCAGCGGCCCAAGCCCAGCAAAGCCAGTGAGTGGACTCGGGGTGGGGGCCGCAGAGGTGGGGTGAGGAGGGCTTGCGGGGGGGCTGTGCACCCTCCAGGGGAGTTCAGGGGGTGGGGAGGGGGGAACCTGGTCTGGGGAGCAGCCCCTGGGCACGGCTGGCCCCTGGGGTCTATAAAGGCTCGTTGGGATTTGCTCCTCAATGAACCGATGGTACGGGGGGGGGGGGGGCGCAAGGTGGAAGTTTCACCTAGGGCACAAAATATCCTTGCACCAGCCCTGCTGATGTGTGTGTAGATGGAAGGGGAGCCTCGGCTCAAACCTGAGTCAGAACCCGGGCTTAGTGTGCAGTGTAGACAGACCCTCCATGTGTCTGTCTGAAACTTGGATACCCACCTGAGCTGTGTACGGATAGGAATCATCTGAATCAATGCCGTTATTTTTGATGATGTACCGGAAGGCGTTGGTCATATATCCGCCGCTGCAGCCCTGGTTCCCGTACACAATGGTACAGTCGACTAGGTTCTGTGCGCTGAGAGACACCAGGTTTCCAGTTTTCAGTTTCACCTGGGCTTCTAGGGCACCGACAGCACTGAAAGCCCAGCAGGCCCCACAGGCCCCCTGAAAAGCCAGAGAGATGCGCTCAGCCACTGCTGCGATGGGCACCCATGTCAGGAGGGGAACAGATTGAGCCTCCCACCTGATATTTCACATCCGTAACACATCCTTTGTCCCTCCAGTCCATGGAGTCAGGCACTTTGCTGCCAGGCCGTGGCCTGTAGGTGGAATTCCGGTCAGGTCGGTGGGGAAGTTTCACTCCCGTTAACAAAGCAGCCACTTCCTCGCTGGTCTAGTTAAAAGAACACACACACCCCTTCAGACTGACGTCCCCTCCGATGTACAGACTGGCCCCGAACACTGGGGACATTCGGATACAAACTCTGCGGCTCAGGTTCAACTCTCGTTCATTGATACAGTGTTTTCCTTTATGCAGTGAAAACTATGAGCACGCCTGAATGCCGGGGATCAGCCCGGCTGTAGCTTTGTTTGCCGGGAACTCTGGATTCTGTGATTCTCCACATGCTAATCCTCCTCCCCCAGGACATTGCTGGGGATGGAACACAGGACTAGCGCTGCCGGAAAGTTTTCAGGGGGGGGCTGAAAAATACATATTTGGGTCGACTGAAACATTGTGTGAATTCACCTTGAATTTGCAAAATTATTTCAGCAGGGGAAAAAAATTCAAAACTAGTCAAAATGTTTGGATTCAAAATGACTTTTTAGTTCAAATTTTACTTCGATTTTATTTATTTATTTTATAAAAGAGGTAAAACAATCTAGAAAACTATACAAAATGTGTTGTCCGACCCTAAATGAATTGTTTTCATCTTTTTTTCATTTCACCATTGCTATTTCAGGTACATCTGAAACTAACTTTTGATTGATTGATTTTTCAGCCCCCAAACCAAAAAAATCTCTTCTTCACATAGTTCTACCCAGGAGCATCAGCATTGCCAAGACTCTTGATTTTATTGAGAGTGTCACAATATCTGATGTTTTCCTTAAAGCACCAATGTGGGGGGGGGGGAGAGGGTCGTGAGATTGCACAAGAATTTCAGCTTTTTTTTTTTTAAGTTTCCATCTCTTGTATAGCTGTGGAGAACTGCAGGAAAACATCTCTCTTAAAAGGCAAAACCCAGAGGCAAATAAAAAGAGCCCCCAGACTTAGACTTTTTTTAAATCCCAGGATTTTTAAGCCCCCCATGATTTTAGGCACCTGATTCCTAAATTCTGAATGCTTGGCGTAGGCAGTAATGGGATCTGACGCACAAGCCCCTGCAATTTCAGTTAAAGGACACAGTAAGGTAGAGAAGCAGGAACCTACAGGAATGAGATTCCCACACTTTTGACCTCACATGCACTGTATGTGCAAGATCACACTGCTTGGAGGATGCCATTTGATACAGAAATATGCTGGGGGGGAGGGGGTCACCCCAGCAGCGGGCTAGCAGGGGGTGGAGCACCTGCACTTAAAAAATCAGGACTACCCCCCTGATGGCAGATTTCCCACACACAACCCTGACCCAAGCAAATAGAACAAAGATTTGCATAGCTCTTGGAATGGTGACAGGGGCGGGTTGCTGCTGGAGGACACAGAGGGGAGCTGTGGATTGTGGGCCTACCTCTGCAGGGCTCATACTGACCCTGGATTGGCTGGCGCTTATTCTGCCCCTGATTCAGTTACATTCTCTGGCCACGGCAGCCCCAGGGAAATACTGATAATTCCCAGATGCCCGGTCACTTGGTCTGTAGCGATATTTTTTGTTAAACTTACCATGTCTGCCAGGTGGTTCATGCCCAGCTCATAGGAATGCAGCCCCAGTGAGTGCTCGAGGTTATGCAGCATAACGAGCTTGAGGTTCTTTTCCCAGGTCACGCGCCGTTCCCCTTCCTCTTTCTGGAACCAAAGCACAGCCCCCACGTTACTATGCAGTAGCACAGAGGAAACCATCTGCAGTATAAATAGGTTATAGTTCTACAGCACTTTTTTATCCCTCAGGAACCCACAGTATTCTTGCCAGCAAGTTAAAGAAGTATGGGCTGGATGAATGGATTATAAGGTGGATAGAAAGCTGGCTAGATCGTCGGGCTCAACGGGTAGTGATTAATGGCTCTATATCTAGTTGGCAGCCGGTATCAAGCGGAGTTCTCCAAGGGTCGGTCCTGGGGCCAGTTTTGTTCAATATCTTCATTAATGATCTGGAGGATGGCATGGATTGCACCCTCAGCAAGTTTGCAGATGACACTAAACTGGGAAGAGTGGTAGATACGCTGGAAGGCAGGGATAGGATACAGAGAGATCTAGACAAATTAAAGGATTGGGCCAAAAGAAATCTGATGAGGTTCAACAAGGACTAAATTTAGGACGGAAGAATCCCATTCACTGTTACAGACTAGGGACCGAATGGCTAGGCAGCAGTTCTGCAGAAAAGGACCTAGGGGTTACAGTGGATGAGAAGCTGGATATGAGTCAACAGTGTGCCCTTGTTGCCAGGAAGGCTAACGGCATTTTGGGCTGTATAAGTAGGAGCATTGCCAGCAGATCGAGGGATGTGATCATTTTCCTCTATTCGACATTCATGAGGCCTCATCTGGAGTACTGTGTCCAGTTTTGGGCCCCACACTACAAGAAGGATGTGGAAAAATTGGAAAGAATCCAGTGGAGGGCAACAAAAATGATTAGGGGTCTGGAGCACATGACTTATGAGCAGAGGCTGAGGGAACTGGGATTATTTAGTCTGCAGAAGAGAAGAATGAGGGGGGATTTGATAGCTGCTTTCAACTACCTGAAAGGGGGTTCCAAAGAGGATGGATCTAGACTGTTCTCAATGGTACCAGATGACAGAACAAGGAATAATGGTCTCAAGTTGCAGTGGGGGAGGTTTAGGTTGGATATTAGGAAAAACTTTTTCACTAGGAGCGTGGTGAAGCACTGGAATCGGTTACCGAGGGAGGTGGTGGAATCTCCTTCCTTAGAGGTTTTTAAGGTCAGGCTTGACAAAGCCCTGGCTGGGATGATTTAGTTGGGGATTGGTCCTGCTTTGAGCAGGGGGTTGGACTAGGTACCTCCTGAGGTCCCTTCCAACCCTGATATTCTATGACTCTATGATTCTAAGTGCTTTGCAAAAATGTTGCCCAGATCCTGCAACACTCACTCAAGCAAAACTTCCTAGGAAATCAAGTTTCAGAGTAGCAGCCGTGTTAGTCTGTATCCGCAAAAAGAACAGGAGTACTTGTGGCACCTTAGAGACTAACAAATTTATTAGAGCATAAGCTTAAACTTTCGTGGACTACAGCCCACTTCTTCGGATGCATATATATAGTCCACGAAAGCTTATGCTCTAATAAATTTGTTAGTCTCTAAGGTGCCACAAGTACTCCTGTTCTTTTTAGGAAATCAAGGGGAGTCTTAACAAGTTAAGCAAGATTGAATCCTTCCCCCAACCCCAAAATGCAGCCAGTTCTGGAATGGTGTGCAGCAGCTTTTTAACAGCACACAGCAACACTACACAACAGGGTAGGAAAAGAAGAGAAGAATCACACTGTATCCAATTAAATCATCAGGGGGAATTACAGGGAGGCAGAATGTAATTGCCACCAGGACAGTGATGACACCTTGTAATTTAGGAGGAAAGTACTGTAGGATTCTCTAATGACCCCAAGCAGTCAGGGCCTTCAACTAAGCCAAAGTAATTAAGGAGCTGCATATACAATTAGGATGCAAAATAATATCAATAATCAAACATTCACAATACAGCTTGCAGCTGTGCAAATCACTGACTTTTCGATTTGGCAGCCAAACCAACCAACCTTTTAAACCAAACAATGTCTTAAAAATCAGTTGAAGATTTTTGGATTTGGGTCAAATGTTTTCTTTCAATTTGGGCTTTTAAAACCTTTTTATTTAGTTATTGTTATGTAGAATGGAGGGAAACTCCAACACAAAATGGCTTTCCAAAAGGACAAGTCAAAACGGTTCATTTATTAAACGCTGAAATTAACCATTTTTTTCCACCTTTCCATTTTATTTTATTTTAATTTGACCGAAAAAATTTGCCAAAATCGAGACGAATTCTGTCAATTGTTTCTGTCAACCCGAGTCTGCATTTTTCCACCAAAAAAAAGAAAAGAAGAAGTTCGTGAACAATGTCACCTGGCTCTAATATATCCCGAACAAAACACGCTTTAAAAAATCAGCTAATCCCCTGGGATGGTTTAGGCCCAATGTTCATTAAAACTGAATGCACTTCTGAAAGCAGAGAGAGCTTTGCAATCTCCAGGAGAAGAGCAGGAGGCAGCGTTCTCAGTGAGAGCTGGCATAGGACTGGCATGCCAAGATCCCGGATACCTGCTGACCTGAGGGGAGATGGTGACGGAAATCCCCCTCCCCCACTTTAACCCCACAGCTGCACAGAGCCCACCTTGTGGCTGTATTGTTTGCCATAGGTTTTCTTCCAGAGCTCCCAGTGGTTATCCAGCGTCGGGTCTGTGTGTAGATGTGCAGTAGCAGTAGCAGCAGCAAGAGAGGCCAGGAAGACACAAACCAACAGCTTCATTCTGCTCAGCTAGAAAAAATAAAAATAAAAAAAGAGCACGCTGGTGAGAGATAATATCTGCATGGTTAAGTCAAGTGTCTCAATTTCCTCCACTCAGTGATGGTGCAAGAGATCTGACACTGACTTGCTGAGATTTCTCCTCTCTCTGCCATGAGCAAAGTGTCAAGAAGCAAACCTTGACCCTGCAGCAGTTCTCACACTGAGCCATCCGGCAGCTTGTACCTCTTGGGGGTGATGGGGCAGGGGAAGGGGCTTCCTGGAACCCCATACGACAACAACAGACTTGAAAGGAAAACAGAGCTGGGTCAATGGATAATCTCACCCGGCTACTTCTACAGCTCCTGAACTGGATCTTGGACCTGGCCATGGGCATCAGAGCCTGGGATAAGGTGATCCGGGGCGGGAGGGAGGGATAGAGCTAGCGAAAGTCAGAGACATTCCCAGCTGGGGTGGGAATTGATGTAGCTTCACTGAGGTCAATGAGTTTGATCCCTAGCTGGTGTAAACTGGTGTCGCTCCATTGTGGTCACTGGAGCGAAGCAGATTTACACCAGCTGAGGATCTGGCCCAGAGAGATTTAGGTGAAGAGGACTTGGGTTTTCAAAGGAGCCCAAGCCATTTTCAAGGGCGTTAGGCACCCAAATCCCATTGACTATCACCTAACTCCCCTAGGTTTCTCTGAACACTCCAGCCTAGATAGGAAGATGGAGGAGTGTATGGGGCTAGAAAGACAGAGAGAGACCGACAGAGAGGGTGTATGAGAATAGATAGATAGAGTGAGAGAGAGGGTGTTGAATAGATAGCTAGAGGGGGTTATTGGAAGAGAGAGAGGTTTATATGGGGATAGAAAGACAAGACTGATACACATGGGTGTCCACAGATGCAAACTCTCTACAAGCAGAATACTTGGTTTTACTTCCTCAAACACATTGTTCCAAACACGACAAAGAGGAGATTTAAAGTACAAGGGGGGAAGAAAAAGCCAAACATACCTGACGGGAGTTCACCCAGTGGAGATTTCTAGGCAGGAATCTTGAACTGATCAGCAGGCAGCAAGAATTCCCCCAAATTATCCTCCCAAGGTTGGCTCCCAAGTGAGCCCTGACACCCCTCCTGCTCTGACTGCATGCCGAGAAGAAGGAGTTCAGTTTACCCTGCCAGGCTCGTCACATGGGACTGTGAATGAGGAAATGGCAGGACCACTGCTTTCACTTTTACTGTGTCAAAATAGGGATGTTCACTACGGCTGCAGGCTGATTTTCAGTCTCCAGCCACAGAACACTAAAATCAGATGTTTTTCCTTCCCTTCCCAGACCCTACAGCACATGATTTGGAGAGTTGAAAAATAAACTAGTAGCGTCAACATTTTCAAAAGCTCAGACAGGTGCAAACAGTCGCTGGGACCTCCCTTTTGGAGTTTAAGTGATCATCAGTATTATGGTAAAACCTAGAGATCCCAGCTGAGATCAGGGCCCTGTTGTGCAGGGTTCTGCATGAACACTGAGGGAAAGACAGAGCCTGCCTCCCTGAGCTCACAAGCTAAATAGACAAGACAGACAAAGAGTAAGGGGAAACTGAGGCACAGATCAGGGAAGCAGTTTGCCCAAGGTTACACAGAAGGACAGTGCTAGTGCAGGGACTAGAACCTACGTCTCCTGAGTCCCAGTCCAGTGCCTGTTTCATTGGCATTTGGGCACCCAGCATGCTTTCTATGCCGGTGTTTGGTTTAACCTCAATTACCTGAGCACCCGGCATGGAGTGGGATGTTCAGAGGCACCCATGCACTTTCCTGGGGGCACAGGGCTGAGCAGAAATGCCCTCTAGGTGCATATCAGCATATGGATACTGGCACTTTGAATATGCTAATGAGACCTAGAATCCCAACCACAGCCACTGACTTTTGTTTTTGCTGGTGGATGCTCCTCTCCGCCCCACACTGTTTCCCCCAGGAATTGAAATTAGGGGGCGTGTTCGAATTTACAGGGTGGGGGTCAGGGCCAATGAGGGTTGAGACCATGAGGGTGAAGTGGGCTGTATGGCACCATAGTAAAAACTGAAAAAATGTTTCATGACCATTTTATTAGATTTAACTTATGTTTTAAAATCATCACACAAATTTAAGTTGGCTACTGAAGCCTTCTATGAAGCACGACATCTACATCCTTCTTGGTTTCTTATTATAATATTGGACAATTCTGTTAATGAACTTCTTGAATGCAGTGCGTTCATCTTTTGTGGCTTCTCATGTGTCTAGTACTTCCATTCCTTCAACTGATATGCTCATTAGTTCATTCACATGATCAGGCAGAAGGTGACTTCTTTCAGAACACAAAATTCTATTCAATGATGAAAAAGAACGCTCAACTGTAGCTGTTGTGACTGGGAGTAGCAAGAGATGAATTCCTACTTCTTTCATCCCAGGAAACAGAGCACAAAGATCGGGTCGAACCATAGTGATGATAAAAAAGAAGTTGAAGTCAAATATTCATTCATTCGTTGTGTGATATTCCACTCTGTGTTCAAATTCTCTATTCTGTCCTGAGCACATGGCATCCCCATTGCTGGTAGTGCCTCACGCCACTCAGCTGTTGGTGTTTTATAGGACACGGATCTGTAAAAGCTACGTAGAGGTTGAGTAGAATCTAGAAGTCGCTGTTGTAGATTTTTAAGAATCAAGTCTGTGTACTTTTCAGTTATCTTAACAAACACTTCTTGTCCTCTTCACTTAAGGGTTCAATATAAATGCCTTCATTAGTCAACTTCTGGACTGAAGTCTTTGCTTCTTCCAGAACTTTTTCAATGGATAGCTCTCTGATTGATCCAAATGTAGGTTCTATTGCTGGACAAAGATCTACTACTGTTGTAGCAGATGCCTGGATGGCATTGTTTAATGACCCAAGCGGTTTCAACAGTAGACTTACAAGAGGGACAATGGCAATAGTCTTCTCTGAACATAGTAGCAAAAGTAATCCACCAGCCTCACTAGTTAGATCCGTCCCATCTTGGTAGATACTTTCCAAAGCCAGTAATAACGTATTATAATAAATGTATTATACTTTGTCAGATACACATATTTTATCTTATACTTGATATGCTTTTAAAGTGTGTATTAATGTTTCAATTTCAATTCAAATTTCCAAACAATCACTACATTGGCATCACCCAACAAGGCAAATTCCTCACCTGCAAAACCAACAGGACAAATCATTTCCCCAAGTCACGGAACCTGGCGCCAAAAACATCTGGCTGGTGGGATGGCAAACGCCCGCCTGGCTGTTCTGCACGGGTCTGGAGCCCTTGCTCCTCCCTTTGGCCCTCAGATCAGATCAGGACGCTGATGCAGCCATAGCTGGATTATCCCTCTCAGGCCCCCGGTCCTGGTCTCTCTCCTCCCAATTCTCCCCGTGCTGTGGCCACAGCACCCACTAGAAGGGCTAGGGGCTGCCATATGCCGGGCTGTGGGCCTGCCCCCTCACTGCCCAGCTCAGTCGTCAGCTGGACTGGCGTCCATCCGGGGCTCGACCCTCCCCAAGTGACAGACTGATCCTCATTTGCGCCGAGGGCCCTGTACACTGCTCTACCCGGTGAAAGGAGGCCGTAGTGCAAACGGGAGCGAGGCCCACAATGTGGCTGTGTGCAGACGTCAGGAATCCCTGCTGAAACGACAACGTGCTGGTGACTGCTGTACCCACCTCGGGGACACCTGTTCCCAGGGGGTGGCATCCCTCCGAGGGGACCCCTGCTCTCAGCGGGGCGGGGGGGGCATAGCAATTCCCCACCCCACCATTCAATGGTTGACGGAAATGAAGATTAAGATCTATGAGCACAGTCCCCACTCACCAAGACCTCCCGCTTCCTGCTCTACACATCCCTCATTCCATCTACCCCATCCTCCATTTATTTCCCCTGCTTCCTTCCTGCCTTCCAGCCCCCCCTTCCACCACTCCCTTCACCCCTTCACTCTGGAAAGCAAAGGAGAGAGGGAACTGGTGAGATGGAGCAGTGGAGGGGATCCCATGCTGGGCTAGTGAGACCTGGGGCGCCCCCGCCTTTTTTGAGGGCTTAGGTGGGATGTGAGTAGGGTTGCCAACTTGGTAATATTTAAAAAACGGAACCTCCAGCAGGAGTGCCAGAATCTCCCCTGCCCCGCCCATTCCCCTAAGGGCCCGCCCCATCCACTCCTCTTCCACCTTTTCACCCAACGAAGTTAGGCAGCCCCAGCTGAGTAGAGGCTGATGCAGGTGATGACCCAGCGCCTCCCCACCTCCCTCGCCCGTAGTAACTGGACACTGAATGTCGAGTCAGTAAATCTGACCACACACTGTCTGGTCCCCTTTCAACTGGACTTTCCAGTCGAAAACAGGGCTCCTGATCACCCTAGAGTGGCATCTAGACCTTGTCCTGGCCCTCTGCACAGGATGAATCTCATCCTAAAAGTTCATGTAACAAACAGTACAGAGTCAGACATTGCCTAGCAACAGGGGTTCCCCTAGATCCATCAGTCACTCGCCTGGCGCTCCCCCCAAATGAAGGGAAGCAGTGACACAAGACAGCCTCCTGGAACCTCCCAAGTAAAACTGCCAATTTAGCCAGGGCAAGAAATGCTTTGGTGGTTGTTGCAAATTTTATGAAATTTCACTGAGTTGATGTTGCTCAGTTGTTCCAAATTCATCCATTGGTGGAGTTCTTTGTGGGTTTGTCAGGTTGTTTTTTTTTTTGCAGCTGACAGATTATATTTTGCTAAAACCAGCCACAAAGATAAAGACATAACTGGGGACAAGCTCCCCAAATGGTTATATTTTCACAAAGATGTGATTTCTCACTCTTGTCCCACCAGTGATCGTTTTTCCACCTGGCCCTGCAACACACTGATGGATCCCACATTTTTTGCCGGCTTCCCTTTGATTAATTAAAGCCCAGATCTTGTAACCTGATTAATTCAAGTAGACCCCTGTGCCCATATGGAGCCTACTTGGGGCATTGCAGAGATTCAGGGCTCCACTCTCATGAAACAGATTTTGAAGGATCAGGGCCCGAGAGTTTGTTTTGTTTGTAATCAGGGTGGTTTTGAATTTCTGTCGCTTGCTAAGTATCCCACACCTGGCCCCGCTGAACAGACTGAGCCTAAACTGCTGAGACAATTTAATTTTTTTTTTCCTTTTGGAAGAGGACGTGTAATTTCTATTACATGCATTGTTTACAGATGAGATTCTATCTGGATCATCATAGCAACCTCACTGCTGAATTGGAGAGAAGAGAATGCATTTCATGTGTGACCTCACTCTGAAACTGTATCCCGCAAGGATTCGGTCTATAGGTGTCTGCAAATCATATTCCGAAGTAGGGCAAAGTAGGTCAGATCCGGAAGCAGGGCTCCCCCGCGGCCTGTGGAGTAGAGCAGGGCAGCAGATGTGATTCCCAGTGCCGTGCTGGCACTTGCAGCTGGGATGTGGATTCCAGGTTCACCCTTTCCCTGCATTCTTGCTCATTCAATCGCTCATCCCATACCTGCAGCTACATTTACAGCCTTTGGGCCTGACTCCCTGCTACTGTGCATCATGTGCAGTCATGGATACCTCGGCTGAAAACTGCTGCTCTTCTGATTCATTATACACCTACTTTGCACAGGGGTAAATGGCTGTGCAGTGGAAGAGAGAATCAGGCCTTTCATCTCTGCACCGTGTCCTTGGTCCAAGCACTGCAGGTAGCAAAGGCTGACCTCACTCTGTAGGTCACATTTTATAACAGCAGCACTTGGTTCCGTGGCTGGCCTTCTCCGTGGCTTCTGACTGCTGGCGTGCTAAGGTCTTCGCATAAGATACCAACCCAATTTTGTGTAGCCTTGAAAAACACATTCCCCCCTCCAAGGAATGTCCATAGTTTGCTTGATCTCCTAGGTTGCTAATGATTGCTTTGTGACCTGTATTGTGGAAAATTGATACATGTGGCTAGGATGTGTTGCTCCATCTTCTTCACCTCTTCACCTCTGAGGTAGCGTCAGCAACTCTACCGCATGGACTAGCTTTATCCGTGTGACACGGCCTTCACTCCAACATATTTTGAGACAGCGGCAGTGACAATACTTGGCACTGAAATAGCACTTCACATGCGCAAAGCAATGCATAGACATTAATCAATTACAAACACCCCTGTGGGATAGGGAGAATAAGCTAAAAGTGACCAAATTCTGGACCAGACCAATCATGATCATTCATCATTTCAGCTGCTTGTCTCAGATCCGTCAGATGGATCTGATGGGGGGGTTTTGCCATTAGAGCCCGTACATTGTTCTCAAACAGAGCAGTTAGATTACAGCAAGGCTAAGATTAGCAGTTTAAGAGACCACATCTCCAGAGTGCAGTCTGAAGCAGAGCGTCCCTCTATATTTGTGGATAAGAAGCAAAGCTGGCAATCCCACAGTGGTTTCCTTTGTTCCTGGACATTCGAATGTATCCTTTGTCACCGAAATATTCACCCCAGCTGTTGGAAGGAGAAATAACACAGAATTAAACATTAAGAGAATAAAACACCTTTCTTTATAGACAGGGTTCCCATCCCCCATTTTCTCATGTGTTTCAAGCTGTTTAACAAAGTGCATCCAATTCACACTAGTACAGACACATACATGCACAGCTCTACACAGCTTACTCATGCCCCACGCATATCCCAGGATCACGTTAGTCTATAGATAAATACGGCTCAGTGATGGATTTTCTTTTACCTGTTTTTCACAAGCCAAAAGTCCTTCCCGTCCAGGGTGCCATAGCCGATAGCTAGAACCGCATGATTCGTGTCACCAGTGCATCGTGGATCATCGTAGACACCTGGAAGGAAAGAATTCGCAATCACAAGGGAGGAAAAAAAGCCAGCAGGGACTTCTCTGCTCAGTAAAGTTGTTGTGAGCAACAGCACCCACATGGTACCAACATGCCTCTAACCTGGTCCCCTGTAAGGGGGTAATAACAACAATCCCTCACTCTTTTCATCAGTAGATCATAAAGCAGGTCAGTTTCATTATCTTCATTGTGCAGATGGAGAAACTGAGGCACAGAGTAGGCAGTGACTTGCCCTCGGGCTAGAACCCACCTCTCCTAAGCCTCAGTCCAGCGCACTGTCCACTGGGAAGTTTAATTTCCATGGCCTGTACAATCATTGAAAGCCTCCATTACCCCACCCATCCTGTGAGTTATTTCAGTATCCCAACTCCCATAAACACTGGGAAGGAATCTTCCTCCCGCTACGTCCCCCCACAATATTCCCTTAAAAGCCCCAAATCCAGTACTCCCCCAGCACAGGAACCGAGTAAGACAGTCACAAGCTGTCTTAGGAGGCCCCGTTCCGAAAGCTCTGGCCTAGGGGACATGCCAGTCAGCCAGGATTAGGGTCTACAGCAATTCTGTCTGGCGCTTGGGAGTTTGCCATAACTTATGCACCATCCAAGGCTGCCTGACTGACGCCAGGAGCCACCTCAACCCCAGAACTGGGCTGAACGGCCATTTTAGAGCCGCCCTGGGCTGAGTTTGGTGCCGCACAAAATGGCAGCCACAGTATCTGACAGTGCCTGGAATACAACTCAGTCAATACTCATTAAAAAAAAAGCCCAGGTTAATGTAAGCCACGCCCACTCGGTGGGGCGTTCTGTCCCCCTCTAGTGGTGTTTCGGCCACAGACAGGTTGATGAGCCTGCCACAGCCTTGGCTAAAAGAGGTTGGGTCTTTTAGCTCCAGCAAGAAAGGCTCATGCGTTAAGCTCCGGAAGTCCCAGTCCCTGCTGCCCACCCCAGCGCACTGGCATTACATTAACATGAGTGAAGGGTCCACACTGGGGTGCTATTTTAATGACACCCCGTAAGACACCAGCAGCGATTGAACCCGGGGTCATTAGCCCTTGGAGCACCTTTTGAGCTAAAGGAGCATCTCCGGTCATTTGTTGTTATTATTAATCTGTGTCACAGTAGCACCTGCCAGCTCCAGACATAGACCAGGGCCCCATGGCGCTAGGCGCTGTACAAACGCCGAACAAAAAGATCATCCCTGCCCCAAAGAGCTTCCAATCTAAGGGTATTGCCAAACTGCACACTGGCAGCATATAGACTATATACACTCCACACACACTCCACACAGATATAAACAGCAGAGTAGACGGCTTAGGGGAGTAAAGACACACCTGAACCCTTAGGGTATATGCCCTACACAGCTCTCTACAGGTCCCTCCAGGGGAAGAGCACAATGTGCGCGTCTCCTCAGTAACAAGCTGCAGAATAAATAGCAACTTGCTCCACATTCCTCTTTCAATTTAAAGAGACCGTCCACAGAAAGCAAAGGCATCACTGCTTCAAACTATGTACAGCACCGGGCGCGAGGTGTTGTAACTTAGAGAATGTACCTGATCTGTACAGGAAAAACGAAGGCTGTTTCGCATCTATGGCGACAGACACGGGTCCGATATTGGCTACGGCATCCTTCAGGGCTGCTTCATCGGCATACGGGAGCTCAACGAACTTGGAGCAGGTGGCGGCTCGCGTGGCAGGGTTGTAGTGACACGTTCCGTTCTGGCAGGGGCAAAGAGCAGATGAAACAGGGACATTTCAGCCTCTGGCATGAACATCCAACCCACTCGCAACTTTTGTTTTTATCTCCCTTTTATTCCACTCTGTTGTCTGAATCCCTCTCATTTCTTAGATCACTGCTGCTCCCTCTGGAGCGTTCCTTCTGCCTCTGGGCATCGAGATCATCGCTGAGGGACTAATGGATTTTTCAGTTCAGGGACTTACCCGGAAAAACAAACAAATGGAAGAAAACAAAACAAAACAAAAACCTAAAAACACCCACTGGTTTGTTTCAAACCAAAATTCCATTTTTTTCAGGTTTTTTTGCTGAAACGAAAAATAGAAAAAATTTCATTTGGTTCAAATGAAACATTTCGAAGGTCATTTCATTTCCGAATGATGTCAAAATAGATCTTTTTGACATTTCCTGGGGGAGGATATCAGGGAGGGTTTTGGCCGAAAATTTGCCAAATTTAGGTCAAATTCACAGATAGTATTGGTGCCCTGAAAAGAGCATTTTCAGCCAATTTTAATTCACCCAGTGTTAGTATCTCTCCTTTCCCATCACTCAGGTAAGAAGAAATATGAGGATTCAGCCATCAATGACAGCATATATTTCATCTATGGATTTATGAGCCTCCATGCCTCTATGATAGAGGGAAGTGTCATTAGCTGGGCTTCACAGAGAAGACTGAGGAACAAACAGAGCTAAGATTACAACCCAAGTGACCTGAGTCCAAGGCCCTCTGCTCTGGCCACTAGACACCACTCCCCACCCAATACTGGGATTAGAAGCCAGGAATCCTGACTCCAAGTTCTACTGCTCTAACCACTGCCTGAAGGCCTCTTCTCTTGTTCTTTGTGCTGACACAAACAGTGCAGGAGACCCAGCAAAACAGACCACAAAGAACAGATTGCTACACACTCGCAAGACGAGATGCCAGCAACAGACTAAGAAAAGGACAATGGAGTCTCTGTGTTTTTGGGGTTGTCCACACTGCATTTTAAACCTGGGTTTGGGGGACCGGGGCTCGTAGACTCAGTGTTTCTAAGCCCATCTTGAGCATCCACACTGCACTGTAAACCTGGGTTTACAATTGCTGGGCCCAGGTCTCACAGCTGTGCTAATGTGTCCATACTGCCCTGCACAGACCTTCTGACTCGGGTCTGCAGCTTTTGTTGCGCCCGCTCTGCAAAATGACAAGGCTTGGACCCAAGTCAACAGGACTCGGACTCTGACCCACCCTCTAGCAGTGTCGTAGGACCTGGGCCCTGAGCGCTCGCTGACCTGAGTCAGGCTGTGTGGATGGAAGGGGAGCCTGGGCTCAAATCCGAGTCAGAACCCAGGCTTAGTGTGCAGTGTAGACAGACCCTCTCTGTGCCTGTCTGAAACTTGGATACCAACCTGAGCTGTGTACGGATAGGAAGCGTCTGAATCAACGCCGTTATTATCGATGATGTACTGGAAGGCCCTGGTTATATATCCGCCGTTGCAGCCGTAGTTCCCGTACATAGTGGAACAGTCGACTAGGTTCTGTGCGCTGAGAGACACCAGGTTTCCAGTTTTCAGTTTCACCTGGGCTTCTAGGGCACCGACAGCACTGAAAGCCCAGCAGGCCCCACAGGCCCCCTGAAAAGCCAGAGAGATGCGCTCAGCCACTGCTGCGATGGGCACCCATGTCAGGAGGGGAACAGATTGAGCCTCCCACCTGATATTTCACATCCGTAACACATCCTTTGTCCCTCCAGTCCATGGAGTCAGGCACTTTGCTGCCAGGGCGTGGCCTGTAGGTGGAATTCCGGTCAGGTCGGTGGGGAAGTTTCAGTCCAGTTAACAAAGCAGCCACTTCCTCGCTGGTCTAGTTAAAAGAACACACACACCCCTTCAGACTGACGTCCCCTTCGATGTACAGACTGGCCCCGAACACTGGGGACATTCAGATACAAACTCAGGACATTGCTGGGGATAGAACCCAAAACTAGCGCTGTCGGAAAGTTATCAGACAAAAACAATTTTTTTTTTTTGGCTGAAAAATGCATATTTGGGTCGACTGAAACATTGTGTGAATTCAACTTGAATTTACAAAATTGTTTCAGCTGGAGAAAAAAAATTCAAAACTAGTTGGGGGGGAGAGCTAATTCAAAGGGCGGGAGAGACAGCTCAGTGGTTGAGCATTGGCCTACTAAACCCAGGCTTGTGAGCTCAATCCTTGAGGGGGTCACTTAGGGATCTGGGGCAAAATCAGTACTTGGTCCTGCTAGTAAAGGCTGGGGGCTGGACTGGACTGGACTGAATGACCATTCAAGGTCTCTTCCAGTTCTAGGAGATAAATAAATTAATGGAGATATCCTATTTTTTTTATTTAGTCAAAATGTTTCAATTCAAAATGACTTTTCAGTTCAAATTTTACTTCCAGTTCCTTTATTTATTTTTTAAAAAGGTAAAATAGTCTAGAAAACTAAACAAAATGTGTTGTCCAACCCTAAATGAATTGTTTTCATCGTTTTTTCATTTCACCATTGCTATTTCAGGTCCAATTGAAACTAACTTTTGATTGATTGATTGATTGATTTTTCAACCACCAAACCAAAAAAATCTCTTCTTCACATAGGTCTACCCAGGAGCTCCAGCATTGCCAAGTGTCTTGATTTTATGGAGAGTGTCACAATATCTGGTGTTTTCCTTAAAGCACCAATGTGGGGGAGAGAGGGTCGTGAGATGGCACAAGAATTTCAGTTTTTAGTTTTTTTTTAGTTTCTCTCTCTCGTATAGCTGTGGAGAATTGCAGGAAAACATAACCCTTAAAAGCACAAAACCCAGAGGCAAATAAAAAGAGCCCCCAGATTTAGACTTTTTTAAATCCCAGGATTTTTAAGCCCCCATGATTTTAGGGGCCTGGCGCCTAAATTCTGAATGCTTGGCGTTGGCAGTAACGGGATCTGAAGCACAAGTAGCTACAATTTCAGTTAAAGGAGCAACTTCTTTAACCAGCAACGGCCTAGCAGACAGGTTGTGACATTCCTCATGGGGGTAAGGGAGAGTGGCAGACACAGTAAGGTTGAGAAGCAGAGTGCGAGGTCACGCTGCTTGGAAGATGTGATTTGATACAGAAACATGCTGGGGGGGAGGGAGTCACCCCAGCAGCGGGCTAGCAGGGGGTGGAGCACCTGCACTTAAAAAATCAGGACTACCCCCCCATGGCAGATTTCCCACACACAACACTGACCCAAGCAAGTAGAACAAAGCTTTCCACAGCTCTCGGGAGTGGTGACGGGGGCAGGTTACTGCTGGAGGTGCTGTGGTTTGTGGGCCTACCTCTGCAGGGCTCATACTGACCCTGAATTGGCTGGAGCTTATTCTGCCCCTGATTCAGTTACATTCTCTGGCCACAGCACCCCCAGGGAAATACAGATAATTCCCAGATGCCCAATCACAGGGTCTGTAACAATATTTTTTTTTACTTACCATGTCTGCCAGGTGGTTCATGCCCAGCTCATAGGAATGCAGCCCCAGTGAGTGCTCGAGGTTATGCAGCATAACGAGCTTGAGGTTTTTTTCCCAGGTCACGCGCCGTTCCCCTTCCTCTTTCTGGAACCAAAGCACAGCCCCCACGTTACTATGCAGTAGCCCAGAGGAAACCATCTGCATTATAAATGGGTTATAGTTCTACAGTGCTTTTTTATCCCCGAGGAAACCAAGTGCTTTGCAAAAATGTTGCCTAGATCCTGCAACACTCACTCAAGCAAAACTTCCTAGGAAATCAAGGGGAGTCTTAACAAGTTCAGCAAAATTGAGTCCTTCCCCAGCCCCGAAATGCAGCCAGTTCTGGAGTGGTGTGCAGCAGCTTTTTAACAGCACATAGCAACACGACGCAACAGAGTTGGACAAGAAGAGGAGAATCACACTGTATCCAATTAAATCATCAGGGAGAATTATAGGGAGGCAGAATGTAATTGCCACCAGGACAGTGATGACACCTTGTAATTTAGGAGGAAAGTACTGTAGGATTCTCCTATGACCCCAAGCAGTCAGGGCCTTCAACTAAGCCAAAGTAATTAAGGAGCTGCATATACAATTAGGATGCAAAACAATAATCAAACATTCACAATACAGCTTGCAGCTGTGCAAATCACTGACTTTTTCGTTTGGCAGCCAAACCAAACAACCTTTTAAAAATCAGTTGAAGATTTTTGGCTTTGGGTCAAACGTTTTGTTTCAATTTGGGGCTTTTTAAACCTTTTTATTTAGTTATTGTTAATAGAATGGTGGGAAATTCCAACACAAAATGGCGTTCCAAAAGGAAAAAACAAAACGGTTCATTTATTAAACGCTGATATGAACCATTTTTTCCCACCTTTCCATTTTCTTTTTTTTAATTTGACCAAAACACTGTGCCAAAATAGAGCCGAATTCCCCAATGGTTTCTGTCAACCCGAATCTGCATTTTGCAACCAAAAAAAAAAAAGGAGTTTTGTGAACCATGTCACCTGGCTCTAATATATTCCAAACAAAACACACTTTAAGAAATCAGCTAACCCCCGGGGATGGTTTAGGCCCAATGTTCATTAAAACTGAATACACTTCTGAAAGCAGAGAGAGTTTTGCAATCTCCAGGAGAAGAGCAGGAGGCAGCGTTCTCAGTGAGAGCTGGCACAGGACTGGCATGCCAAGATCCCGGATACCTGCTGATCTGAGGGGAGATGGTGACGGAAATCCCCCTCCCCCACTTTAACCCCACAGCTGCACAGAGCCCACCTTGTGGCTGTATTGTTTGCCATAGGTTTTCTTCCAGAGCTCCCAGTGGTTATCCAGCGTCGGGTCTGTGTGTAGATGTGCAGTTGCAGCAGCAGCAAGAGAGGCCAAGACGATACAAGCCAACAGCTTCATTCTGTTCAGCTAGGGGGGAAAGAGAGCACGCTGGTGAGAGATAATATCTGCATGGTTAAGTCAAGTGTCTCAATTTCCTCCACTCAGTGATGGTGCAAGAGATCTGACACTGACTTACTAAGATTTCTCCACTCTCTCTGCCATGAGCAAAGTGTCAAGAAGCAAACCCTGATCCTGCAGCCGCTCTCACACTGAGCCATCCGGCAGCTTGTCCCTCCTGGGGATGATGGGGCAGGGGCTTCCTGGAACCCCATACGACAACAACAGACTTGAAAGGAAAACAGAGCTGGGTCAATGGATAATCTCACCCGGCTACTTCTACAGCTCCTGAACTGGATCTTGGACCTGGCCATGGGCATCAGAGCCTGGGATAAGGTGTTCCGGGGCAGGAGGGAGGGAGAGAGCTAGCGAAAGTCAGAGACGTTCCCAGCTGGGGTGGGAATTGATGTAGCTGCACTGACATCAATGAGTTTGGTCCCTAGGTGATGTAAACTGGTGTCGCTCCATTGTGGTCACTGGAGCGAAGCAGATTTACATCAGCTGAGGATCTGGCCCAGAGGGATTTAGGTGAAGAGGACTTGGATTTTCAAAGGAGCTCAAGCAATTTGCAAGGGAGTTTGGCACCCAAATCCCATTGTCTCTCACCTAACTCCCCTAGGTTCCTCTGAACACTCCAGCCTAGGAAGGAAGATGGAGGGGTGTATGGGGCTAGAAAGAAAGAGAGAGAGACAGAGGGAGAGGGTGTATGAGAATAGATAGATAGAGAGGGTGTATGGCGAGTGAGAGAGAGGGTGTTGAATAGATAGATAGGGGGCGTTATTGGAAGAGAGAGAGGTTTATATGGGGATAGAAAGACAAGACTGATACACGCGGGTATCCACAGATGCAAACTCTCTACAACTAACATACAAAACGCCATTTCTTGGTTTTACTTCCTCAAACACATTGTTCCAAACATGACAAAGGGGAGATTTAAAGTACCGGGTGGGAAAGAAAAAGCCAAACATACCTGACGGGAGTTCGCCCAGTGGAGATTTCTAGGCAGGAATCCTGAACTGATCAGCAGGCAGCAAGAATTCCCCTGAATTCTCCTCCCAAGGTTGGCTCCTGAGCGAACCCTAACACCCTTCCTGCTCTGACTGAATGCCAAGAATAACAACTTTGGTTTGCCCTGCCAGGCTCGTCACATGGGCCTGTGAATGGGGAAATGGCAGGACCTCTTGTTTCACTATTACTGTGACTGTATCAAACTAGGGATGTTAACTACGGCTGCAGGCTGATTTTCAGTGCCCAGCCCCGGAACACTAAAATCAGGTGTTTTTCCTTCCCTTCCCAGACCCTACAGCACATGATTTGGAGAGTTAAAAAATAAACTAGCAGGGTCAACATTTTCAAAAGCTCAGACAGGGGCAAACAGTCGCTGGGACCTCCCTTTTGGGGTTTAAGTGATCATCAGTATAATGGTAAAACCTAGAGATCCCAGCTGAGATCAGATCCTGTTGTGCAGGGTTCTGCATGAACACAGAGGGAAAGACAGACTCTGCCTCCCTGAGCTCACAAGCTAAATAGACAAGACGGACAAAGGGAAGGGGGAAACTGAGGCACAGACCAAGGAAGCAATTTGCCCAAGGTCACACAGCAGGGCAGTGCTAGAGCAGGGACTAGAACCTACATCTCCTGAATCCCAGTCCAGTGCCTGCTTCATTGGTATTTGGGCACCCAGCATGCTCTCTGAGCCAGTGTCTGGTTTAACCTCAACTGCCTGAGCACCCGGCATGGAGTGGGATTGTCAGAGCACCCATGCACTTTCCTAGGGGCGCAGGGCTGAGCTGAAATATCCTATAGGTGCACATTAGCATATGGATATTGGCACTTTCAATATGCTAATGCGGCCTAGAATCCCAACCACAGCCCACTGACTTTTGTCTTTGCCGGCGGGTGCTCCTCTCCGCCCCCTCACCTCCTTCAAACGGCAGGCGGGGCCTTGGGAGGGAAGAGGCCAAGTGCGAGTGGGATCTGGTGTGGAGCGTGGACAGGGCCTCTGGAGGAAGAGGCCGAGTTTGGCGGGGCGTAGATACGGAGCAGTGGACAGAGCTGGGAGTGGGGCCAGGGTTCTGGCGCCGTGGCCCACAAAAGATTAATCTGGTCCTGCGGGTCCTGAGATGGACCCTGAGATCCACAGATGAAAGGTTCTATAGCAGTGCAAAGGCTAGTCGGGCCAGATCTCCAGCTGCTATAAATCAGCATCGCTCCTAGTGTGAATAACCCTCAGAACACAGACTGCACAGCAATGACGTGCTTGTGAGGATTTATATTTGCCTGCTGCAGCCTCTAAAGGGTTACAGACGTAAGCAGGGTCTGAATGAACTGAATGAATGCAGGGGGGAGACTTCAGGAGCAAACTGTATTTACATGAACACACCTACGCTGCTTAGATATCCAGCACATAGAACAGTGTTGCTCAAAATAATCAACTTTGGCTGATGTTGGGTTACAAATCACTTTAGTACTGAATGCAGGGTGGGGAAATGCTGTTATCTATGTGTTGTCATTATGGTATGAATGAAGGGGAGCAGAACTGTGCTTAACCCTGCCCCAAACGAGAGGGTCTTGGGGTCAGGACTGGTTTAACCTGTTCCTCCCCACTGCTGTAACGGCAACGTGCTGGTGACTGCTGTACGCACCTTGGGGGCACGTGTTCCCAGGCGGTGGCATCCCTCCCCAGGGGACCCCTGCTCTCAGCGGGGGGGGGGCATAGCAATTCCCCACCCCACCGTTCAATGGTTGATGGAAATGAAGATTAAAATCTATGAGCACAGTTCCCACTCACCCAGACCTCCCGCTTCCTGCTCTACACCTCCCCCATTCCATCTACCCCATCCTCCATTTATTTCCTCTGCTTCCTTCCTGCCTTCCAGCCCCCCCTTCCACCACTCCCTTTCACCATAAGAACATAAGAACGGCCCTACTGGGTCAGACCAAAGGTCCATCTAGCCCAGTATCCTGTCTACCAACAGTAGCCAATGCCAGGTGCCCCAGAGGGAGTGAACCTAACAGGTAATGATCAAGTGATCTCTCTCGTGCCATCCATCTCCACCCTCTGACAAACAGAGGCTAGGGACACCATTCCTTACCCATCCTGGCTAATAGCCATGAATGGACTTCACCACCATGAATTTATCCAGTTCTCTTTTAAACGCTGTTATAGTCCTAGCCTTCACAACCTCCTCAGGTAAGGACTTCCACAAGTTGACTGTGCGGTGTGTGAAGAAGAACCTCCTTTTATTTGTTTTAAACCTGCTGCCTATTAATTTCATTTGGTGACCCCTTGTTCTTGTATTATGGGAATAAGTAAATAACTTTTCCTTATCTACTTTCTCCACATCACTCATAATTTTATATACTTCTATCATATCCCCCCCTTAGTCTCCTCTTTTCCAAGCTGAAAAGTCCTAGCCTCTTTAATCTGTCCTCATATGGGACCCTCTCCAAACCCCTAATCATTTTAGTTACCCTTCTCTGAACTTTTTCTAGTGCCAGTATGGTGCCCCTTCACTCTGGAAGGCAAAGGAGAGAGGGAACTGGTGAGATGGAGCAGTGGAGGGGATCCCATGCTGGGGTAGTGGGAGCTAGGGCACCCCATCTTTTTGAGGGCTTAGGTGGGATGTGACTAGGGTTGCCAACTTGGTAATATTTAAAAACCAGACACTCCGGCAGGAGTGCCAGAACCTCCCCTGCCCCGTCCATTCCCCTGAGGCCCCGCCCCATCCACTCCTCTTCCCCCCACCCCTGTCGCTCGCTGCTTTTCCCCTTACACCCCTCGCCACCCGGGTCAGGAGGGACTCACCTATACACTGCTCTACCCAGTGCAAAGAGGCCATAGTGCAAATGGGAACCAGGCCCATAATGTGGCTGGGTCCATCCTACAGAGGGGTGTGTGTATGTGTGTGCCACAACCTCCCCTGCCCTGCCTATTTCCCCCAAAACCCCTGCCCCATCCACTCCTATTCCCCCTCCCCCCCGTTGCTCACTGCTTTTCCCCTTCCATCCCCTGCCGCTCGGGTCAGGAGGGACTCACCTGTGGAGCGGGGGCTGGGGCTGGGAGCTGCAGCCACCCAACGAAGGTAGGAGGCAGCCACGGCTGAGTAGAGGCTGGTGCGGGTGATGACCTGGCGCCTCCCCGCCTCCCTCGCCTGCAGTAACTGGACTCTGTAACTCTTTGTAAACTAGACTCAGTAAATCTGACCGGACACTCTCTGGTCCCCTTTTCAACCAGACTTTCCAATCAAAAACTGGGCTCCTGATCATCCTGGAGTGGCGTCTAGACCTTGTGCTGGCCCTCTACACAGGGTGATTTCACCCTAAAAGTTCAGGTAACAAACAGTACAGAGTCAGACATTGCCTAGCAACTGGGGCTGCCCAATATCCATCAGTCACTCACCTGGCGCTCCCCGCAAACGAGGGGAAGCAGTGACACAAGACAGCCACATGGAACCGCCCAAGTACAACTGCAAATTTAGCCCAGGGCAAGAAATGCTTTGGTGCTTGTTGCAAATCTCATGAAATTTCACCATGAGGCAATGGTGCTCAGTTGTTCACATTCATCCACTAGTGGGTTCTTTTGGGTTTGTCGGGGATTTTTTTTTGCAATTGACGGATTATATTTTGCTAAAACCAGCCACAAAGATAAAGACATAACTGGGGACCAGCTCCCCAAATGGTTACATTTTGACAAAGATGTGATTTCTCACTCCTGTCCCACCGGTGATCGTTTTTCTACCTGGCCCTGCAACACACTGATGGATCCCACATTTTTGCCGGCTTCCCTTTGATTAACTAAAGCCCAGATCTTGTAACCTGATTAATTCAAGTGGACCCCTGTGCCCATATGGAGCCCTCTTGGGGCTTTGCAGAGATTCAGGGCTCCACCCTCATGAGTCAGATTTTGAAGCATCAGGGCCCGAGAGTTTGTTTCGTCTGTAATCAGGGTGGCTTTGCATTTGTGTTGCTCGCTAAGTATCCCACACCAGGTCCAGCTGAACAGACTGAGCCTAGACTTCGCAGACAATTGAATATATTTTTTTCCTTTTGGAAGAGGATGTGTAATTTCTATTACATGCATTGTTTACAGATGAGATTAGATCTGGATCATCATAGCAACCTCACTGCTGAATTGGAGAGACGAGAATGCATTTCATGTGCTGTAGAGATGTGTGACCTCACTCTGAAACTGTATCCCGCAAGGATTCGGTCAATAGGTGTCTGCAAATCATATTCCAAAGTAGGGCAAAGTAGGGCAGATCCGGAAGCAGGGCTCCCCCGCGGCCTGTGGAGTAGAGCAGGGCAGCAGATGTGATTCCCAGTGCTGTGCTGGCACTTGCAGCTGAGGGTGTGGATTCCAGATTCACCCTTTCCCTGCATTCTTGCTCATTCAATCGCTCATCCCATACCTGCAGCTACATTTACAGCCTTTGGGCCTGACTCCCTGCTACTGTGCATCATGTGCAGTCATGGATACCTCGGCTGAAAACTGCTGCTCTTCTGATTCAGCAACATTATACACCTACTTTGCACAGGGGTAAATGGCTGTGCAGTGCAAGAGAGAATCAGGCCTTTCATCTCTGCACCGTGTCCTTGGTCCAAGCGCTGCAGGTGGCAAAGGCTGATTTCACTCTGTAGGTCACATTTTATAACAACAGCAGCACTTTGTTCCGTGGCTGGCCTTCTCCATGGCTTCTGACTGCTGGCGTGCTAAGGTCTTCGCATAAGATACCAACCCAATTTTGTGTAGCCTTGGAAAACATGTTACCCTCTGCAAGGAATGTCCATAGTTTGCTTGATCTCCCGGGTTGCTAATGATTGCTTTGTGACCTGTATTGTGGAAAATTGATACATGTGTCTAGGATGTGTTGCTCCATCTACTTTGCCTCTCCACCTCTGACGTGGCTTCGGCAACTCTACCACATGGACTAGCTTTATCCGTGTGACACGGCCTTCACTCCAACACATTTTGAGACAGTGGCAGTGACAATACTTGGCATTGAAATAGCACTTCACATGCGCAAAGCAATGCATAGACATTAATCAATTACAAACACCCCTGTGGGATAGGGAGAGTGAGCTAAAAGTGACCAAATTCTGGACCAGACCAATCATGATCATTCATCATTTCAGCTGCTTATCTCAGATCCGTCAGATGGATCTGATGGGAGGATTTCGCCATTAGAACCCGTACATTGTTCTCAAACAGAGCAGATTACAGCAAGGCTAAGATTAGTAGTTTAATAGACCACCTCACCAGAGTGCAGTCTGAAGCACAGCGTCCCTCTATATTTGTGGATAAGAACCGTAGCTGGCAATCCCACAGTGGTTTCCTTTGTTCCTGGACATTCGAATGTATCCTTTGTCACCGAAATATTCACCCCAGCTGTTGGAAGGAGAAATAACAAAGAATTAAACATTAAGAGAATAAAACACCTTTCTTTATACACAGGGTTCCCCTCCCCCATTTTCTCATGTGTTTCAAGTTGTTTAACAAAGTGCATCCAATTCACACTAGCTCTACACAGCTTACTCATGCCCCACGCATATCCCAGGAGCACTTTAGTCTATAGATAAATACGGCTCAGTGATGGATTTTCTTTTACCTGTTTTTCACAAGCCAAAAGTCCTTCCCATCCAGGGTGCCATAGCCGATAACTAGAACCCCATGATTCACATCACCAGTGCATCGTGGATCATCGTAGACTCCTGGAAGGAAAGAATGCGCAATCACGTGGGAGAAAAAAACCCAGCAGGGACTTCTCTGCTCAATAAAGTTGTTGTGAGCAACAGCACCCACATGGTACCAACATGCCTCTAACCTGGTCCCCTGTAAGGGGGTAAGAATAACAATCCCTCACTCTTTTCATCAGTAGATCCCAAAGCAGGTCAGTCTCATTATCTCCCATTGGGGAAACTGAGGCACAGAGTAGGCAGTGACTTGCCCTCGGGCTAGAACCCAGCTCTCCTAAGCCCCAGTCCAGCGCACTGTCCACTGGGAAGTTTAATTTCCATGGCCTGTACAATCATTGAAAGGCTCCATTACCCCACCCATCCCGTGAGTTATTTCAGTATCCCAACTCCCATAAACACCCGGGAAGGGATCTTCCTCCCGCTACGGTCCCCCCACAATGTTCCTTAAAAGCCCCAAATCCAGAATTCCCCCAGCACAGGAACCGAGTAAGACAGTCACAAGCTGTCTTAGGAGGCCCCCTCCCGAAAGCTCTGGCCTAGGGGACATGCCAGCCAGCCAGCGTTAGGGTCTACAGCAATTCTGTCTGGCGCTTGGGAGTTTGCCATAATTTATGCACCATCCAAGGCTGCCTAAATTATGCCAGGAGCCACCTCAACCCCAGAACTGGGCTGAACGGCCATTTTAGAGCCGCCCTGGGCTGAGTTTGGTGCCGCAGTCAAAACTAATTAAAAAAAGCCCAGGTTAATGTAAGCCACGCCCACTCAGTGGGGCATTCTGTCCCCCTCTAGTGGTGCCTGGGCCACAGAAAGGTTGATGAGCCTACCACAGCCTTGGTTAGAAGAGGTTGGGTCTTTCAGAGCATGCAGGAAAGGTTTGCGTTAAGATTCAGAAGTCCCACGTTCGCTCTCCGCTGCTCACCCCGGCACACTAACATTACATTAACATGAGTGAAGGGTCCAAACTGGGGTGCTATTTTAATGACACACATTAAGACATCAGCAGGAATTGAACCTGGGGCCTTTAGCAATTGAACTACCTTTAATCTGTGTTACAGGAGCACCTGCCAGACCCAGACATAGTCCAGGGCCCCATTGCGCTAGGTGCTGTACAAAACGTGGAACAAAAAGATCATCCCTGCCCCAAAGAGCTTCCAATCTAAGGGTATGTCCACACTGCACACTCTTTATGGCAGCGTATAGACTATACACACTCCACACACACTCCAAACAGGTATAAACAAAGGTGTAAACGGCTTAGGGGAGTAAAGACACACCTGAAGCCTTAGGGTATATGCCCTACACGGCTCTCTAAAGGCCCAACCAGGGCCTACCGCATCTACACTGCTATTTTTAGCAGTGTCATATGTCACTATTGCCCCGCTGTTGTGGCTTTTTTCTGCCACAGGGAAAGACTCCAGCAGCAGGAGGTCGTGGGGAAAATCTCTGACAGCTCCCACTGCCTTCAGCACCAGAACCTTCCACTGCTGTGCAAAGCTACACAGCGCAGTGCGGACACAGGCTGCTTTTCACTACCGTGTGTAGCTACACCTACCCTGCACGCCACCACCACCAGTATGCAGTATAGACATATCCTACGTATAAGACAAGAGACATTAGCTTCTAGCAGTAGTAGGCTTTTATCCTGTGGCCAGATGCTGGGGGGCTGGAGCACCCTTTGAAAAAAATAGTGGGTGCTCAGCACCCACCAGCCACACATGATGGGTGGCACTGCCGAAGGCATCACTGATCAGCTGTTCGGCAGCTAGGGGAGGCACTTGGGGAGGGCAGAGAGCAGTGAGCAGGACGGGGTCTCGGGGGAGAGGATGGAGCGGGGAGTGGGAAGAGGTGGAGCGAGGGCGGGGAGAGTCCACAGAAAGCAAAGGCATCACTGCTTCAAACTATGTACAGCACCAGGCGCGAGGTGTTGTAGCTTAGAGAATGTACCTGATCTGTACAGGAAAAACAAAGGCTGTTTCGCATCTATGGCGACTGACACGGGTCCAATATTGGCTACGGCATCCTTCAGGGCTGCTTCATCGGCATACGGGAGCTCAACGAACTTGGAGCAGGTGGCGGCTCGCGAGGCAGGGTTATAGTGACACGTTCCGTTCTGGCAGGGGCAAAGAGCAGATGAAACAGGGACATTTCAGCCTCTGCCATGAACATCTGTTTTTATCTCCCTTCTATTCCCCTCCGTTGTCTGAATCCCTCTCATTTCTTAGATCACTGCTGCTCCCTCTGGAGTGTTCCTTCTGCCTCTGGGCATCGAGATCAGAGCTGAGGGATTAATGGATTTTTCAGTTCAGTGACTTACCCAGAAAAACAAACAAATGGAAGAAAACAAAACAAAAGCCTAAAAACACCCACTGGTTTCTTTCAAACCAAAATTGCATTTTTTTTCCAGGATTTTTTGCTGAAACAAAAAATCGAAAAAATTTCATTTGGTTCAAATGAAACATTTCGAAGGTCATTTCAAATTGACATTTCATTTCCGAATGAGCTCTCAAAATGGTTCTTTTTGACATTTCCTGGGGGGGGGGGAAATCAGGAGGGTTTTGGGCCGAAAATTTGCCAAATTTAGGTCAAATTCACAGATAGTATTGGTGCCCCGAAAAGAGCATTTTCAGCCAATTTTAATTCACCCAGTGTTAGTATCTCTCCTTTCCCATCACTCAGGTAAGAAGAAATATGGGGATTCAGCCATTAATGACAGCAATGAAAATTTGCAGCACATATTTCATCTATGGATTTATGAGCCTCCATGCCTCTATGATAGAGGGAAGTGTCATTAGCTGGGTTTCACAGAGAAGACCGAGGAACAGACAGAGTTAAGATTACAACCCAAGTGACCTGAGTACACCCAACATTGGGATTAGACGCCAGGAATCCTGACTCCAAGTTCTACTGCTCTAACCACTAAAGCGCACTGCCTGCAGACCTCTTCTCTTGTTCTTTGTGCTGACACAAACAGTGCAGGAGACCCAGCAAAACAGACCACAAAGAACAGAATACTACACACGCACAAGACGAGATGCCAGCAACAGTCTAAGAAAAGGACGATGGAGTCTCTGCGTTTTTGGGGTTGTCCACACTGCATTTTAAACCTGGGTCTGGGGGACCAGGGCTTGTAGACTCAGTGTTTCTAACCCCACCTTGAGCATCCACACTGCACTGTAAACCTGGGTTTACAATTGCTAGGCCCAGGTCTCACAGCTGTGCTAATGTGTCCATACTGCCCTGCACGGACCTTCTGACTCGGGTCTGCAGCTTTTGTTGCGCTCACTCTGCAAAATGACAAGACTTGGACCCAAGTCAACAGGACTCGGACTCTGACCCACCCCTCTAGCAGTGTCATAGGACCTGGGCCCTGAGCGCTCGCTGACCTGAGTCAGGCTGATTTGCGTGTGGTTGGAAGGGGAGCCTGGGCTCAAACCAGAGTCAGAACCCAGGCTTAGTGTGCAGTGTAGACAGACCCTCTCTGTGTCTGTCTGAAACTTGGATACCCACCTGAGCTGCGTACGGATAGGAGGAGTCCGAATCAATGCCCTTATTATCGATGATGTACTGGAAGGCTCTGGTTATATATCCGCCGCTGCAGCCCTGGTTCCCGTACATAGTGGAACAGTCGACTAGGTTCTGTGCGCTGAGAGACACCAGGTTTCCAGTTTTCAGTTTCACCTGGGCTTCTAGGGCACCGACAGCACTGAAAGCCCAGCAGGCCCCACAGGCCCCCTGAAAAGCCAGAGAGATGCACTCAGCCACTGCTGCGATGGGCACCCATGTCAGGAGGGGAACATATTGAGCCTCCCACCTGATTTTTCACATCCGTAACACATCCTTTGTCCCTCCAGTCCATGGAGTCAGGCACTTTGCTGCCAGGCCGTCGCCTGTAGGTGGAATTCCGGTCAGGTTGGTGGGGAATTTTCACTCCCATTAACAAAGCAGCCACTTCCTCGCTGGTCTAGTTAAAAGAACACACACACCCCTTCAGACTGACGTCCCCTTCGATGTACAGACTGGCCCCGAACACTGGGGACATTCAGATACAAACTCTGCGGCTCAGGTTCAACTCTTAGTCATTGATACAGTGTTTTCCTTTATGCAGTGAAACTATGAGTACACCTGAATGCTGGGGATCGCCTGGCTGACACAATAGCCCATGCTGTAGCTTTGTTTGCCGGGGACTCCGGATTCTGTGATTCTCCACGTGCTAATCCTCCTCCCTCAGGACATTGCTGGGGATAGAACACAGGACTAGCGCTGCCGGAAAGTTTTCAGACAAAACCAAATGTTTTTTATCTGAAAAATGCATATTTGGGTTGACTGAAACATTGCGTGAACTCACCTTGAATTTGCAAAATTGTTTCAGCCGGGAAAAAAAAAATTCAAAACTAGTCCAAATGTTTGGATTCAAAATGACTTTTAAGATTTACTTCCATTTCATTTATTTATTTTTTTAAAAAGGTAAAATAATCTAGGAAACTAAACAAAATGTGTTGTCCGACCCTAAATGAATTATTTTCATCTTTTTTTCATTTCACGTTTGTCATTTCAGGTCCATCTGAAACTAACTTTTTTATTGATTGATTGATTGATTTTTCAGCCACCAAACCACAAAAAATCTCTTCTTCACATAGCTCTACCCAGGAGCACCAGCATTGCCAAGTCTCTTGATTTTATTGAGAGTGTCACAATATCTGTTGTTTTCCTTAAAGCACCAATGTGCGGGGGGAGGGGATCAGATTGCACAAGAATTTCAGCTTGTTGTTTTTTAAAGTTTCCATCTCTTGTATAGCTGTGGAGAACTGCAGGAAAACATAACCCTTAAAAGTGCAAAACCCAGAGGCAAATAAAAAGAGCCCCCAGACTTAGACTTTGTTTTTAATCCCAGAATTTTTAAGCCCCCCCATGATTTTAGGGGCCTGACTCCTGAGTTCTGAATGCTTGGCGTTGGCAGTAACGGGATCTGAAGCACAAGCCCCTGGAATTTCAGTTAAAGGAGCAACTTCTTTAACTAGCAATGGCCTAGGGTGACCAGACAGCAAATGTGAAAAATCAGGACAGGGGGTGGTGGGTAATAGGAGCCTATATAAGAAAAAGACCCACAAATCGGAATGGTCCCTATTAAATAGGAACATCTGGTCATCCTACAATGGCCTAGCAGACAGGTTGTGTGTTATTCCACACGTGACATTTCTCATAGGGGTAAGGGAGGGTGGCAGACATAGTAGGGTAGAGAAGCAGGGTGCAAGTTCACGCTGCTTGGAGGATGCCATTTGATACAGAAACATGCTGCGGGGGTGGGGTCACACCAGCAGTGGGCTAGCAGGGGGTGGAGCATCTGCACTTAAAAAATCAGGACTACCTCCCCTCCCCCCATGGCAGCTTTCCCACACACACTCCTGACCCAAGCAAGTAGAACAAAGATTTGCACAACTCTCGGAAGTGGTGGGCAGGTTACTGCTGGAGGACGCAGAGGGGTGCTGTGGTTTGTGGGCCTACCTCTGCAGGGCTCATAGAGAACCTGGATTGGCTGGAGCTTATTCTGCCCCTGATTCATGGCACCCCCAGGGAAACACAGATAATTCCCAGATGCCCTGTCACTTGGTCTATTTTTTTAACTTACCATGTCTGCCAGGTGGTTCATGCCCAGCTCATAGGAATGCAGCCCCAGTGAGTGCTCGAGGTTATGCAGCATAACGAGCTTGAGGTTCTTTTCCCAGGTCACGCGCCGTTCCCCTTCCTCTTTCTGGAACCAAAGCACAGCCCCCACATTACTATGCAGTAGCACTGCACATCTGCAGTATAAATGGGTTATAGTTCTACAGCTGGATACCTGCTGACCTGAGGGGAGATGGTGACGGAAATCCCCCTCCCGCACTTTAACCCCACAGCTGCACAGAGCCCACCTTGTGGCTGTATTGTTTGCCATAGGTTTTCTTCCAGAGCTCCCAGTGGTTATCCAGCGTCGGGTCTGTGTGTAGATGTGCAGTAGCAGCAGCAGCAAGAGAGGCCAAGAAGATACAAGCCAACAGCTTCATTCTGCTCAGCTGGGGGGGCGGAAAGAGAGCACGCTGGTGAGAGATAATATCTGCATGGTTAAGTCAAGTGTCTCAATTTCCTCCACTCAGTGATGGTGCAAGAGATCTGACACTGACTTGCTGAGATTTCTCCTCTCTCTCTGCCATGAGCAAAGTGTCAAGAAGCAAACCCTGATCCTGCAGCCGCTCTCACACGCTTGTCCCTCTTTGGGGCGATGGGGCAGGGGAAGGGGCTTCCTGGAACCTCATACGACAACAACAGACTTGAAAGGAAAACAGAGCTGGGTCAATGGATAATATCACCTGGCTACTTCTACAGCTCCTGAACTGGATCTTGGACCTGGCCATGGGCATCAGAGCCTGGGATAAGGTGATCCGGGGTGGGAGGGAGGGATAGAGCTAGCGAAAGTCAGAGACGTTCCCAGCTGGGGTGGGAATTGATGTAGCTTCACTGAGGTCAATGAGTTTGATCCCTAGCTGGTGTAAACTGATATCGCTCCATTGTGGTCACTAGAGCGAAGCAGATTTACACCAGCTGAGGATCTGGCCCAGAGGGATTTAGGTGAAGAGGACTTGGGTTTTCAAAGGAGCTCAAGCCGTTTTCAAGGGAGTTCGGCACCCAAATCCCATTGACTCTCACCTAACTCCCCTAGGTTCCTCTGAACACTCCAGCCTAGAAAGGAATACGGAGGGGTGTATGGGGCTAGAAAGACAGAGAGAGAGTATGAGAATAGATAGATAGAGAGGGTGTATGGCGAGTGAGAGAGAGGGTGTTGAATAGATAGAGGGCGTTATTGGAAGAGAGAGAGGTTTATATGGGGATAGAAAGACAAGACTGATACACGCGGGTGTCTGCAGATGCAAACTCTCTACAAGCAAAATACAAAACGCCATTTCTTGATTTTACTTCCTCAAACACATTGTTCCAAACATGACAAAGAGGAGATTTAAAGTACAAGGGGAAAAAGAAAAAGCCAAACATACCTGATGGGAGTTCACCCAGTGGAGATTTCTAGGCAGGAATCCTGAACTGATCAGCAGGGAGCAAGAATTCCCCTAAATTCTCCTCCCAAGGTTGGCTCCTGAGTGAACCCAACACCCTTCCTGCTCTGACTGCATGCCAAGAAGAAGGAGTTCGATTTGCCCTGCCAGACTCATCACATGGGACTGTGAATGAGGAAATGGCAGGACCTCCTGTTTCCCTTTACTGTGACTGTATCAAACTAGGGATGTTAACTACGGCTACAGGCTGATTTTCAGTCCCCAGCCCCGGAGCACTAAAATCAGGTGTTTTTCCTTCCCTTCCCAGACCCTACAGCACATGATTTGGAGAGTTAAAAAATAAACTAGTAGCGTCAACATTTTCAAAAGCTCAGACAGGGGCAAACAGTCGCTGGGACCTCCCTTTTGGGGTTTAAGTGATCATCAGTATAATGGTAAAACCTAGAGATCCCAGCTGAGATCAGGGCCCTGTTGTGCAGGGTTCTGCATGAACACAGAGGGAAAAACAGAGCCTGCCTCCCTGAGCTCACAAGCTAAATAGACAAGACAGACAAAGGGCAGGGGGAAACTGAGGCACCGATCAGGGAAGCAATTTGCCCAAGCTCACACAGCAAGGCAGTGAACATGAACACACCTACTCTGCTTAGATATCCAACACATAGAACAGTGTTGCTCAAAATAATCAACTTTGGCTGATGTTGGGTTACAAATCACTTTAGTACTGAATGCAGGGTGGGGAAATGCTGTTATCCATGTGTTGTCATTATGGTATGAATGAAGGGGAGCAGAACTGTGCTTAACCCTGCCCCAAATGAGGGGCTCTGGGGGTCAGGACTGGTTTAACCAGTTCCTCCCCACTGCTGTAACGGCAACGTGCTGGTGACTGCTGTACGCACCTTGGGGGCACCTGTTCCCAGGGGGTGGCATCCCTCCCCAGGGGACCCCTGCTCTCAGCAGGGGGGCATAGCAATTCCCTACCCCACCGTTCAATGGTTGACGGAAATGAAGATTAAAATCTATGAGGACAGTCCCCACTCACCCAGACCTCCCGCTTCCTGCTCTACACCTCCCCCATTCCATCTACCCCATCCTCCATTTATTTCCTCTGCTTCCTTCCTGCCTTCCAGCCCCTCCTTCCACCACTCCCTTCACCCCTTCACTCTGGAAGGCAAAGGAGAGAGGGAACTGGTGAGATGGAGCAGTCGAGGGGATCCCATGCTGGGGTAGTGGGAGCTGGGGCACCCCATCTTTTGAGGGCTTAGGTGGGATGTGAGTAGGGTTACCAATTTAGTAATACAGTAACTCCTCACTTAAAGTCATCCCGGTTATCGTTGTTACGTTCCTGATCAATTAGGGAACATGTTTGGTTAAAGTTGTGCAATAAGGTTGTTTGGCAGCCACCTGCTTTGTCCACTGCTTGCAGGAAGAGCAGCCGGTTGCAGCTAGCTTCTGGGAGCTTGGAACCAGGGCGGACCGGCAGCCCCCCATCAGCTCCCCGCTCTCCTAAGTTGCCGGCAATTCAGCTGTTCCTCCCGCCACTGCCATGTGCTGCTCCTGCCCTCTGACTTGGAGCTGCTCCCGGGAACCTCCTGCTTGCTGTTGTGGGGGAGGGGGGAAGAGGGGGGCTAATGTCAGGGTGTTCCCCTCCCCCCGCTCCTGCACCCCACTTACCCCATCTCCATGGCGGCCGGTGGGCGGGGGGGAGCAGGACCGGCTCTAGGCACCAGCTTGGCAAGCAGGTGCTTGGGGCGGCCACTCCGGAGAGGGGCGGCAGGTCCAGCTGTTCGGCGGCAATTCGGCGGACGGTCCCTCACTCCCGCTCGGAGTGAAGGACCTTCCGCCGAATTGCCACCACAGGTCGCGATTGCAATCGCGGCTCTTTTTTTTTTTTTTTTTTGGCTGCTTGGGGCGGCCAAAACCCTGGAGCCGGCCCTAGGGGGTGTGACAGGACAGGGCTCAGGGCAGAGGGAGCTTCCTGGGGGCAGCTGCTGTCTCAACTTGCTGATCTACTTTAAAAGGCAGTGTACTTAGAGTGGGGCCAGCGTTCTTAAAGGGGCAATGCGCATCTCTCTCTCTCTCTCTCACACACAGGGTGTGTGTCTCTGTCTCTGTCTGCCGTGCTGCCTCCTCTCCCTCCATTCGTGCTGCCTTGTAGAGTGTGAGGCTACATTAACAACAATGTGTTAACCTTTGAGGGCTCAGCCGAGTGCTAGTTCATCATTTAGCAATAAGGCTCCCTGGGAAATATCCCACCCTCTGACTCCACCACCTCAACCAAGCTTCACAATCATCATCACTGTGTACCAGTATTAAATTGTTTGTTTAAACCGTATACTGTGTGTGTGTAGATCTATATAACAGGGGTCGGCAACCTACGGCACAGGTGCCAAACACGGCACACAAGCCGATTCTGAGTGGCACGCTGCCTGCCCTGTGAGAGGAGGAGGAGGAGGGGGGGCAGGAAAGCACCACGGCTGGGGCAAGAAGCGGGGGAGGGGGGAAGCTTGGCTGCCGCAGAACCAAGCTTCTGCCTCCTGCCCCTGCAGGGGAGAGCGGTGGGGGGGGTCCCAGGCCCCAGCCCCACTCAGCCCCCGCACCGCCCACCGCTCTCCCCTGCGGGGGCAGGAGGCAGAAGCTTGGTCCTGCGGCATCCAAGCTTCCCCCTCCCCCGCTTCTTCCCCCAGGGTGGTGCTTTCCTGCCCCTCCTCCCCCTCCCCCTCCCTACGCCGATGGCCCTTGTGAGGGGGAGCGGAGCAGAGCAGAGCCGAGTGGCAGCGTGCTCCCTGCTCCGTAGAGGAGGCAGAGAGAGGTAGGGACGGAGCCTGGGGGAAGGGTGTGGAACAGGGCATATCCCTTCCAGCCCCTTGCCATGAGCCGCTCAGGGCAGGGGGCTAGGAGCACCCCCACGAACCGAGCACCCCAGCCCTCTGCCCTGACCCCACACACACACCCAGCCTTCTGTCCTGAACCCTGAACCCCCCCACACACCCAGCCTTCTGCCCTGAACCCTGAACTCCCCCACACACCCAGCCTTCTGCCCTGTACCACCACACACCCCCAGCCCTCTGCCCTGATCCCTGAACCCCCCCACACACCCAGCCTTCTGCCCTGACCCCCACCCCAGGTCTGGGGTCCCGGCCGCAGGCCCCGCTCAGCCCGCTGCCGGCCTAGGTGAACAGAACCCCAGGCTGGCAGCGGGCTGAGCAGGCTGGCAGCGTTAGATCAGGATTTTAATTTAATTTTAAATGAAGCTTCTGAAACATTTTGAAAACCTTGTTTACTTTACATACAACAATAGTTTAGTTATATATTATAGACTTATAGAAAGAGACCTTCTAAAAAACGTTAAAATGTATTACCGGCATGCGAAACCTTAAATTAAAGTGAATAAATGAAGACTCGGCACACCACTTCTGAAAGGTTGCCTACTCCTGCTATATAATATAGTCTTTTGTCTGATGAAAAAAATTTCCCTGGAACCTAACCCATTAATTCTTATGGGGAAATTGGATTTGCTTAAGATCGTTTTGCTTAAAGTTGCATTTTTCAGGAACATAACTACAATGTTAAGCGATGAGTTACTGTATTTAAAAACCGGACACTCCAGCAGGAGTGCCAGAACCGCCCCTGCCCCGCCCATTCCCCTGAGGCCCTGCCCCATCCACTCCTCTTCCCCTTTTCCGTGTTGCTCGCTACTTTTCCCCTTACACCCCCCGCCACTCGGGTCAGGAGGGACTCACCTGTACACTGCTCTACCCCGTGCAAAGAGGCCATAGTGCAAATGGGAACCAGGACCACAATGTGGCTGGGTCCATCCTGCCGAGGGCTGTGTGTGTGTGTGTGTGTGTGTGTGTGTGTGTGTGTGTGTGTGTGTGTGCCAGAACCTCCCCTGCCCCCCTATTTCTCCCAAAAGCCCCATCTCTACTTTGACTCTTCCCCTGAGGCCCCACCCCATCCACTCCTGCCCCCCCTCCTCCCCCGTTGCTCGCTGCTTTTCCCCTTACACCCCCCCGCCACCTGGTTCAGGAGAGACTTGCCTGTGGAGCCGGGGCTGGGAGCTGCAGCCACCCAACGAAGGTAGGAGGCGGCTCTGGATGAGTAGAGGCTGGTGCGGGTGATGCCCGGTGCACTGGTGCCAGTGCCTCCCCACCTCCCTCGCCCGCAGTAACCAGACTTTCAGTGATCGTTTTTCTACCTGGCCCTGCAACACCCTGATGGATCCCACATTTTTATCAGCTTCCCTTTGATTAACTAAAGCCCTGACTTTGTAACCTGATTAATTCAAGTGGACCCCTGTGCCCATATGGATCCCTCTTGGGGCTTTGCAGAGATTCAGGGCTCCACCCTCATCAATCAGATTTTGCAGCATCAGGGCCCAAGAGTTTGTTTCGTCTGTAATCAGGGTGGCTTTGCATTTCTGTCACTCGCTAAGTATCCCACACAGGGCTGGTGCAAGGAAGTTTCGCGCCCTAGGCGAAACTTCCACCTTGCACCACCCCCAGCACGTAGCTAACCCTGCCCCCCATGGCAGCTAACCACGCCCACCCGCCTCCCCCCACCAGAGGAGGCCCCCCCCGCGGCAGCTAACCCCGCCTGCCACCCCCACACACACCCAGGGAGCCCCCCACGCAGGGAGACCCCTCTGCAGCTAACCCCGCCCAGGGAGCCCGCCCCAGCTCACCTCCGCTCTGCCTCCTCCGCTGAGCACGCCGGCGCCGCTCTAATTCTCCTCCCCTCCCGGGCTTGCGGGGCCGATTGGAGGAGAATTAGAGAGGGGGCTCTGTGCTCAGTGGAGGAGGCAGAGTGGAGGTGATCTGGGGCGGGGAGCGGTTCCTCTGTGTGCTCCCCCTCCGTTACTGCGGGCGGCCCTCCCCGCACCCCCCCGCCCCAGCTCACCTCCACTCCACCTCCTTGCTGGAGCGGGCTTTTAGGCGCCATCAACCACTAGGCGCCCTAGGCGTTCGCCTAGTTCGCCTAGTGGTTGCACCGGCCCTGATCCCACACCTGGCTCTGCTGAACAGACTGAGTCTAAACTTCTCAGACAATTGAATATATTTTTTTCCTTTTGGAGGAGGACGTGTAATTTCTATTACATGCATTGTTTACAGATGAGATTAGATCTGGATCGTCACAGCAACCTCACTGCTGAGTTGGAGAGAAGAGAATGCATTTCATGTGCTGTAGAGATGTGTGACCTCACTCTGAAACTGTATCCCGCAAGGATTCGGTCAATAGGTGTCTGCAAATCATATTCCGAAGTAGGGCAAAGTAGGTCAGATCCGGAAGCAGGGCTCCCCCGCGGCCTGTGGAGTAGAGCAGGGCAGCAGATGTGATTCCCAGTGCTGTGCTGGCACTTGCAGCTGGGGGTGTGGATTCCAGATTCACCCTTTCCCTGCATTCTTGCTCATACAATCGCTCATCCCATACCTGCAGCTACATTTACAGCCTTTGGGCCTGACTCCCTGCTACTGTGCATCATATGCAGTCATGGATACCTCGGCTGAAAACTGCTGCTCTTCTGATTCAGCAACATTATACACCTACTTTGCACAGGGGTAAATGGCTGTGCAGTGGAAGAGAGAATCAGACCTTTCATCTCTGCACCGTGTCCTTGGTCCAAGCGCTGCGAGTGCAAAGGCTGACCTCAGTCTGTAGGTCACAATTTATAACAGCAGCAGCACTTGGTTCCATGGCTGGCCTTCTCTGTAGCACAAGGCGATATCAGATCATTTCTGACTGCTGGCATGCTAATGACTTTGCATAAGGCTTATGGGAGCAGCATTGCAAGATACTAACCCAATTTTGTGTAGCCCTGGAAAACACGTTCCCTCCTCCAAGGACTGTCCATAGTTTGCTTGATCTTCGGGGTTGCTAATGATTGCTTTGTGACCTGTATTGTGAAAAATCGATACCTGTAGCTGCCTCTCCATCTCTGATGTGGCTTCGGCAACTCTACCGCATGGACTAGTTGCCTTCCATGCCTTCAATCCAACACATTTTGAGACAGCGGCAGTGACAATACTTGGCACTGAAATAGCACTTCACATGCGCAAAGCAAGGCATAGACATTAATCAATTACAAACACCCCTGCGGGATAGGGAGAGTGAGCTAAATGTGCCCAAATTCTGGACCAGATCAATCATGATCATTCATCTTTCAGCTGCTTGTCTCAGATCCGTCAGATGGATCTGATGGGAGGATTTCGCCATTAGAACCCGTACAGAGCAGCTAGATTACAGCAAGGCTAAGATTAGCAGTTTAACAGACCACATCTCCAGAGTGCAGTCTGAAGCAGCCCATCTCGCTATATTTGTGGATAAGAACCGTAGCTGGCAATCCCACAGTGGTTTCCTTTGTTCCTGGACATTCGAATGTACCCTTTGTCACCAAACTTTACGCCCCAGCTGTTGGAAGGAGAAATAACACACAATTAAATATTAAGAGAATAAAACACCTTTCTTTATAGGCAGGGTTCCCCTCCCCCATTTTCTCATGTGTTTCAAGCTGTTTATCAAAGTGCATCCAATTCACAGTAGTACAGACACATACATGCACAGCTCTACACAGCTCACTCATGCCACACACCTATCCCAGGAACACGTTAGTCTATAGATAAATACGGCTCAGTGATGGATTTTCTTTTACCTGTTTTTCACAAGCCAAAAGTCCTTCCCAGCCAGGGTGCCATAGCCGATAACTAGAACTGCATGATTCGGCTCTTGAGTGCAACGTGGATCATCGTAGACTCCTGGAAGGAAAGAATGCACAATCACGTGGGAGGAAAAAAACCCAGCAGGGACTTCTCTGCTCGGTAAAGCTGTTGTGAGCAACAGCACCCACATGGTACCAACATGCCTCTATCCTGGTCCCCTGTAAGGGGGTAATAATAACAATCCCTCACTCTTTTCACCAGTAGATCACAAAGCAGTCAGTCTCATTTTCTCCATTGTGCAGATGGGGCAACTGAGGCACAGAGCAGGCAGTGACTTGCCCTGGGAATAGAACCCAGCTCTCCTAAGCCTCAGTCCAGCGCGCTGTCCACTGGGAAGTTTAGTTTCCGTGGCCTTGTACAATCATTGGCTCTCCTACTGAGGCGGCCAACATGGCTAGTGTGAGGTGGGCACCTGCCCCCAAGAACTGGACTCAGACTCTCTACAGGCCACCAAACAGATGTCAGCTAGAGAAGGCCGTCTGACTGGTACAGCTGAACTAAGCCCCAGTAATGAAAGGCTCCATTTACCCATCCATCCCTTCAGCTATTTCAGTATCGCAACTCCCATAAACACCAGGAAGTAATCTTCCTCCCACTATGGTCCCCTCACAATGTTCCCTTAAAGGCCCCAAATCGAGCCAGGGGAGAATTCCCCCAGCACAGGAACCGGGTCAGACAGCCACAAACTGTCTTAGGAGGCCTCGTTCGGGAAGCTCTGGCGTAGGGGACATTCCAGCCGGGGTTAGGGTCTATAGCAAGTCTGTGGGGTGTTGCTCCCATTAGGTAGCTTGACTTGGGCTGCCATATCTTATGCAACACCCAAGGCTGCCTAAATTATCCCACGAGCCGTCTCAACCCCAGAACTGGGCAGAGCTGACCTGAGCTGAGTCTGGTGCAGCATAAAATTGGCCCCACAATGTCTGACGGTGCCAGAGGTGCTGGAACTAGGGGTGCTGGGGACCCTGCCGCACCCCCTGGCTTGAAGTGGTTCCCATCATATACAGGGTTTACAGTTTGGTTCAATGGCTCTCAGCACCCCCACTGTACAAATTATTCCAGCACCTGTGGACGGTGCTCGCTAGGGTGAAGGTAAATACAACCCACAAAATGAATAAAAAAAACACAGAATAATGTAAGCCACGCCGACTCGGTGGGGCGTTCTGTCTCCCTCTAGTGGTGGCTGGGCCACAGAACGGTTGATGAGCCTGTCACAGCCTTGGTTAAAAGAGGTTGGGTCTTTTAGCTCCAGCAAGAAAGGCTCATGCGTTAAGATCCAGAAGTTCCAGTCCCTGCTGCTCACCCCAGCGCACTGGCATTACATTAACATGAGTGAAGGGTCCACACTGGGGTGCTATTTTAATGACACACACTAAGACACCAGCAGGAATTGAACCTGGGGTCATTAGCCCTTGAAGCACCTTTCGAGCTAAAGGAGCATCTCTGGTCATTTGTTGTTATCGGTTAATCTGTGTTACAGTAGCACCTGCCAGCCCCAGACATAGACCAGGGCCCAGTGGCGCTAGGTGCTGTACAAACTCAGAACAAAAAGATCGTCCCTGCCCCAAAGAGCTTCCAATCTAAGGGTATGTCCACACTGCACACTCCTTATGGAATCATATAGACTATATACACTCCACACACACTCCACACAGGTATAAACAGCAGTGTAGACGGCTTAGGGGAGTAAAGACACACCTGAACCATGCTCTACACGTCTCTCTACATGCCCAAGCAGGGCCTCCCCTGTCTACACTGCTATTTTCAGCAGTCTCATATGCTGCTACCTCCCTGCTGCTGTGGCCTTTTTCTGCCGTAGGGAAAGACTCCAGCAGCGGGAGGTAGTGGGGAAAATCTCTGACAGCTCCCACTGCCTTCAGCGCCAGAACCTTCCACTGCTGTGCATAGCTACACAGCGCAGTGCGGACACAGGCTGCTTTTCACAGCTGTGTGTCGCTACACCTACCCTGCACGCCACCAGCAGTGGTGTGCAGTATAGACTTACCATATGTATAGAACAAAAGAGATTAGCTTCCAGCAGTACTAGGCTTTTATCCTCTAGCCAGCTGCTAGAGGGGGACATGTAACACACATTGAACCAAGCGGTCACATGATGGAGCCACTCACAAACAGCAAAACGTGCTTTCACCCGCCTGGGGCTTTTGTTTTATAATTACTGCAATTTACTGAGGGTCCAAAAGATTTTCCAAAAGGAAAAAACAAGGCAACAAAAGCCAGGTCTCCAGGAGAAGAGCACGATGTGCGCGTCTCCTCAGTAACATGCTGCAAAACAAATAGCAACTTCCTCCACATTCCTCTTCCAATTTAAAGAGACAGTCCACAGAAAGCAAAGGCGTCACTGCTTCAAACTACGTACAGCACCGGGCGCGAGGTGTTCAGCTAGAACACTAAGCTATAGAGAACGTACCTGACTTATACAGGAAAAACGAAGGCTGTGCCGCATCTATCATGACTGACACGGGTCCGATATTGGCTACGGCATCCTTCAGGGCTGCTTCATCGGCATACGGGAGTGTAACAAACTTAGAGCAGGTGGCGGCTCGCGTGGCAGGGTTGTAGTGACACGTTCCGCTCTGGCAGGGGCAAAGAGCAGATGAAACAGGGACATTTCAGCCTCTGGCATGAACATCCAACCCACTCGCAATATTTGTTTTTATCTCCCTTCTATTCCCTTCCGTTGTCTGAATCCCTCTCATTTCTTAGACCACTGCTGCTCCCTCTGGGGCATTCCTTCTGCCTCTGGGCATCGAGATCAGAGCTGAGGGACTAATTGATTTTTCAGTTCAGTGACTTACCCGGAAAAATAAAATTTAAAAAATCTGTTTGTTTCAAATCGAAGCAGAATATTTTCATTATTATTTTTTCACTGAAAATAAATAAATAAATAGATAAAATTCATTCGGGTCAAATAAACCTTTTGAATGTCATTTCAGAATGAGGGGTCAAAATGGTTCATGTTGGAAATGCCAAAATGGTGCATTTCTACATTTCCGGGTGGGGGGGGGGAATGAGGGTTTTATCCCCCCCCCAAAAAAAAATTTGCTGAATTCGGGTCGAATTCATAATTTCAGTGCCCAGAAAAATGAATTTTTTGGAAAACTATGTGCCAACGTTTTTTTACCCAGCTCTAATTGCGATGCCCCAATGCTGGTATCTCTCCTTTCCCATCACTCCGGTAAGAAGAAATGTGAGGACTCAATCTATGACAGCAATAAAAATTTGCAGCACTTGTGTAGCATCTTTCATCTGCGGATCTACGAGACTTATACAAACATTAATTAATTAAAAGCCTCCACCTCCCCCGCTGAGATGGAGGGAAGTGGCATTATCTAGGTTTCACAGAGTAGCAGAGTGAGGAACACACAGAACTCAGATTACAACCCAGGAGTCCTGACTCCAAGTTCCACTGCGCTAACCGCTAGACACCATTCTTCGCCAGAGCTGGGATTAGAACCCAGGGGACCTGACTCCCAGGCCCCCTGCTCTAACCACTAGAGAACACTGCCTTGAAGATCCCTTCTCCTGGTCTTTGTGTTGATACAAACATCAAAGAAAGACCTAGTAAAACAGGCCACAAAAAGATATGTCTACACTGCAATAAAATACCCGCAGCTGGCCTGTGATGCCTAACTCAGGCCCTTGGGGCTCAGGTACAGGGCTATACAATTGCAGTATAGACCTTTGGGCTCAGGCTGGAGCCTGGGCACTGGGACCTAGCAGGGGCAGGGTCTCAAACCCTCTGCAATGCAAGCCCAGAGTTAGTAGAACTAGAGTTAGCAGATCCTGGGTTCGGTAACCTACTGCTTGAGCGTCTACACTCATTTGTAACCCCAGGTTAGGAATGTCGAACCCTGGGTCCCAACCTGGGGCTCCAGCATCTACACTGCGTTCTGCAGGGCAGAGTCCAAGCACCGTATCCCACACTTCCTAGCACCCTCACAAAATGTGGCCGCTCCAGCCCTTTGTTCACAGTGCACCATGGGAAATCTTGACTGTCCACCCAAACTTGATTGTCCAGAGGACAAAAAATGTGGGCCTGTGGGATTGTGAGATACTTTGGGTGGACACCCAGAGCATGAATCCAGTGGGGCTGCATCTATGCTGCAAAGCAACAGGGCTTGAACCCTGAGTCCCAGCTTGACTCTGGCTTGGAACTTCCTGGGTCCGAGCCCTTGATTATCTCCATTCCTGTGTAGATGGAAGGGGGGTAAGGCTTGAGGCTGAGTTCAAACCCTACGCTTACATTGCAGTGTAGACATACCCAGTGTTTCCAAGCCCAGGCTTGAGCATCCACACTGCATTGTAAACCTGGGTTTACAGTTGCTGGATCCAGGTCTCACAGCCATGCTAACTGCACCATGCAGACTTTCTGACTGTGGTCTGTGGCTTGAGCTGCGTCCACACTGCAAAAGGACATGGTTTGGACCCAAGTCAGCAGGACTCGGACTCTGACCCACCCCTCTAGCGGTGTCGTAGGACCTGGGCCCTGAGCACTTGCTGACCTGAGTCAGGCTGATTTGTGTGTGGATGGAAGGGAAGCCTTGGCTCAAACCTGAGTCAGAATCCGGGCTTAGTGTGCAGTGTAGACAGACCCTCCATGTGTCTGTCTGAAACTTGGATACCCACCTGAGCTGTGTATGGATAGGAATCATCTGAATCAATGCCGTTATCGATGATGTACCGGAAGGCGTTGGTCATATATCCGTCCAGGCAGCCCTGGTTCCCGTACTTAGTGGAACAGTCAATTAGGTTCTGTGCGCTGAGAGACACCAGGTTTCCAGTTTTCAGTTTCACCTGGGCTTCTAGGGCACCGACAGCACTGAAAGCCCAGCAGGAGCTACAGAACCCCTGAAAAAGCCAGAGAGATGCGCTCAGCCACTGCTGTGATGGGCACCCATGTCAGGAGGGGAACAGATTGAGCCTCCCACCTGATATTTCACATCCGTAAGACATCCTTTGTCCCTCCAGTCCATGGAGTCAGGCACTTTGCTGCCAGGCCGTGGCCTGTAGGTGGAATTCCGGTCAGGTCGGTGGGGAATTTTCACTCCCATTAACAAAGCAGCCACTTCCTCGCTGGTCTAGTTAAAAGAACACACACACCCCTTCAGACTGACGTCCCCTTCGATGTACAGACTGGCCCCGAACACTGGGGACATTCGGATACAAACTCTGCGGCTCAGGTTCAACTCTTGGTCATTGATACAGTGTTTTCCTTTATGCAGTGAAAACTATGAGCACGCCTGAATGCCGGGGATCAGCCTGGCTGACACAATAGCCCATGCTGTAGCTTTGTTTGCCGGGAACTCCGGATTCTGTGATTCTCCACGTGCTAATCCTCCTTCCTCAAGACATTGCTGGAGATAGAACACAGGACTAGCGCTGCCGGAAAGTTTTCAGACAAAAACAAATATTTTTTATCTGAAAAATGCATATTTGGGTTGACTGAAACATTGCGTGAACTCACCTTGAATTTCCAAAATTGTTTCAGCCGGGAAAAAAAAATTCAAAACTAGTCCAAATGTTTGGATTCAAAATGACTTTTAAGATCAAATTTTACTTCTATTTCATTTATTTATTTTTTTAAAAAGGTAAAATAATCTAGAAAACTAAACTAAACATGTTGTCCGACCCTAAATGAATTATTTTCATCTTTTTTTCATTTCACCATTGCTATTTCAGGTCCATCTGAAACTAACTTTTGATTGATTGATTGATTTTTCAGCCCCCAAACCAAAAAAATCTCTTCTTCACATAGCTCTACCCAGGAGCACCAGCATTGCCAAGTCTCTTGATTTTATTGAGAGTGTCACAATATCTGATGTTTTCCTTAAAGCACCAATGTGGGGCGGGGGGGGGGGGTTGAAATTGCACAAGAATTTCAGCTTTCTTTTTTTTCCAGCTCTTGTATAGCTGTGGAGAACTGCAGGAAAACATAACCCTTAAAAGCGCAAAACCCAGAGGCAAATAAAAAGAGCCCCCAGACTTAGACTTTTTTTAAATCTCAGAATTTTTAATCCCCCCATGATTTTAGGCACCTGACTCCTAAATTCTGAATGCTTGGCGTTGGCAATAACGGGATCTGACACACAAGCCCCTGCAATTTCAGTTAAAGGACCAACTTCTTTAACCAGGAACGGCCTACCAGACAGTTTGTGTGTTATTCCACACGTGACTTTCCTCATGGGGGTAAGGGAGGGTGGCAGACACAGTAAGGTAGAGAAGCAGGAACCTATGGGAATGAGAGTCCCACACTTTTGACCTCACATGTACTGTATGTGCAAGTTCACGCTGCTTGGAGGATGCCATTTGATACAGAAATATGCTGGGGGGGAGGGGGTCACCCCAGCAGCAGGCTAGCAGGGGGTGGAGCACCTGCACTTAAAAAATCAGCACTACCCCCCTGATGGCAGATTTCCCTCACACAACCCTGACCCAAGCAAGTAGAACAAAGATTTGCACAGCTCTCGGAATGGTGACGGGGCGGGTTGCTGCTTGAGGACGCAGAGGGGAGCTGTGGATTGTGGGCCTACCTCTGCAGGGCTCATACCGACCCTAGACTGGCTGGCGCTTATTCTGCCCCTGATTCAGTTACATTCTCTGGCCACGGCACCCCCAGGGAAATACTGATAATTCCCAGATGCCCAGTCACTTGGTCTATTTTTTTAACTTACCATGTCTGCCAGGTGGTTCATGCCCAGCTCATAGGAATGCAGCCCCAGTGAGTGCTCGAGGTTATGCAGCATAACGAACTTGAGGTTCTTTTCCCAGGTCACGCGCCGTTCCCCTTCCTCTTTCTGGAACCAAAGCACAGCCCCCACGTTATTATGCAGTAGCCCAGAGGAAACCATCTGTAGTATAAATGGGTTATAGCTCTACAGTGCTTTTTTATCCCCCAGGAACCCACAGTCTTCTTGCCAGCAAGTTAAAGAAGTATGGGCTGGATGAATGGATTATAAGGTTGATAGAAAGCTGGCTAAATCGTTGGGCTCAACGGGTAGTGATCAATGGCTCTATATCTAGTTGGCAGCCGGTATCAAGCGGAGTGCCCCCAGGGTCAGTCCTGGGGCCGGTTTTGTTCAATATCTTCATTAATGATCTGGAGGATGGCATGGACTGCTCCCTCAGCAAGTTTGCAGATGACACTAAACTGGGAGGAGTGGTAAATATGCTGGAGGGTAGGGATAGGATACAGAGGGACCTAGACAAATTAGAGGATTGGGCCAAAAGAAATCTGATGAGGTTTAACAAGAACAAGTGCAGAGTCCTGCACTTAGGACGGAAGAATCCCATTCACTGTTACAGACTAGGGACCGAATGGCTAGGCAGCAGTTCTGCAGAAAAGGACCTAGGGGTTATAGTGGATGAGAAGCTGGATATGAGTCAACAGTGTGCCCTTGTTGTCAACAAGGCTAACGGCATTTTGGGGTGTATAAGTAGGGGCATTGCCAGCAGATCGAGGGACATGATCATTCCTCTCTATTTGACATTGGCGAGGTCTCATCTGGAGTACTGTGTCCAGTTTTGGGCCCCTCACTACAAGAAGGATGTGGAAAAATTGGAAAGAGTCCAGCGGAGGGCAACAAAAACGATTGATGAGGAGAGGCTGAGGGATCTGGGATTGTTTAGTCTGCAGAAGAGAAGAATGAGGGGGGATTTGATAGCTGCTTTCAACTACCTGAAAGGGGGTTCCAAAGAGGATGGAGCTCGGCTGTTCTCAGTGGTACCAGATGACAGAACAAGGAGCAATGGTCTCAAGTTGCAGTGGGGGAGGTTTAGGTTGGATATTAGGAAAAACTTTTTCACTAGGAGGGTGATGAAGCACTGGAATCGGTTACATAGGGAGGTGGTGGAATCTCCTTCCTTAGAGGTTTTTAAGGTCAGGCTTGACAAAGCCCTGGCTGGGATGATTTAGTTGGGGATTGGTCCTGCTTTGAGCAGGGGGTTGGACTAGATACCTCCTGAGGTCCCTTCCAACCCTGATATTCTATGACTCTATGATTCTAAGTGCTTTGCAAAAATGTTGTCCAGATCCTGCAACACTCACTCAAGCAAAACTCCCTGGGAAATCAAGGGGAGTCTTAACAAGTTAAGTGTGGAAAGATTGAGTCTTTCCCCAACCTCAAAATGCAGCCAGTTCTGGAGTGGTGTGCAGAAACTTTTTAACAGCACACAGCAACACTACACAACAGGGTAGGACAAAAAGAGAAGAATCACACTGTATCCAATTAAATCATATGGGGGAATTATAGGCTGGCAGAATGTAATTGCCAGCAGGACAGTGATGACACCTTGTAGCCAAACCAAACAATGTTTTGAAAATCAATTGAAGATTTTTGGATTTGGGTCAAACGTTTTGTTTCAATTTGGGGCTTTTAAAACCTTTTTATTTAGTTATTGTTAATAGAATGGAGGGGAATTACAACACAAAATGGCTTTCCAAAAGGACAAGTCAAAACAGTTCATTTATTAAACGCTGAAATGAACCATTTTTTCCCACCTTTCCATCTTATTTTTTTTAATTTGACCGAAAAAATTTGCCAAAATCGAGCCGAATTCCCCATTTTTTTCTGTCAACCCGAGTCTGCATTTTTCCACCAAAAAATAAAAATAAATAAAAAATAAAGAAGAGTTTCGTGAACAATGTCACCTGGCTCTAATAGATCCCGAACAAAACACGCTTGAAGAAATGAGCTAACCCCCGGGATGGTTTAGGCAAGGTGGAGGGTACATACAGGGCCCAATTAAAACTGAATACACTTCTGAAAGCAGAGAGAGTTTTGCAATCTCCAGGAGAAGAGCAGGAGACAGCGTTCTCAGTGAGAGCTGGCATAGGGCTGGCATGCTAAGATCCCAGATACCTGCTGACCTGAGGGGAGATGGTGATGGAAATCCTTCTCCCCCACTTTAACCCCACAGCTGCACAGAGCCCACCTTGTGGCTGTATTGTTTGCCATAGGTTTTCTTCCAGAGCTCCCAGTGGTTATCCAGCGTCGGGTCTGAGTGTAGATGTGCAGTAGCAGCAGCAGCAAGAGAGGCCAAGAAGATACAAACCAACAGCTTCATTCTGCTCAGCTAGGGGGGAAAAAAAGAGCACGCTGGTGAGAGATAATATCTGCATGGTTAAGCCAAGTGTTTCAATTTCCTCCACTCAGTGATGGTGCAAGAGATCTGACACTGACTTACTGAGATTTCTCCACTCTCTCTGCCATGAGCAAAGTGTCAAGAAGCAAACCTTGACCCTGCAGCAGTTCTCACACTGAGCCATCTGGCGGCTTGTACCTCTTGGGGGCGATGGGGCAGGGGAAGGGGCTTCCTGGAACCTCATACGACAACAACAGACTTGAAAGGAAAACAGAGCTGGGTCAATGGATAATATCACCCGGCTACTTCAGCTCCTGAACTGGATCTTGGACCTGGCCATGGGTGTCAGAGCCTGGGATAAGGTGATCCGGGGCGGGAGGGAGGGACAGAGCTAGCGAAAGTCAGAGACGTTCCCAGCTGGGGTGGGAATTGATGTAGCTGCACTGAGGTCAATGAGTTTGGTCCCTAGGTGATGTAAACTGGTGTCGCTCCATTGTGGTCACTGGAGCGAAGCAGATTTATACCAGCTGAGGATCTGGCCCAGAGGGATTTAGATGAAGAGGACTTGGATTTTCAAAGTAGCACAATCAAGACTGATGCACGCGGGTGTCCACTGATGCAAACTCTCTACAAGCAAAATTCCTCAAATACATTGTTCCAAACACGACAAAGGGGAGATTTAAAGTACAAGGGGGAAAAAGAAAAAGCCAAACATACCTGACGGGAGTTCGCCCAGTGGAGATTTCTAGGCAGGAATCCTGAACTGATCAGCAGGCAGCAAGAATTCCCCCAAATTTTCCTCCCAAGGTTGGCTCCTGAGTGAACCCTGACACCCTTCCTGCTCTGACTGCATGCCGAGAAATAGGAGTTCGGTTTGACCTGCCAGGCTCGTCACATGGGACTGTGAATGGGGAAATGGCAGGACCTCTGGTTTCACGTTTACTGTGACTGTATCAAACTAGGGATGTTAACTACGGCTGCAGGCTGATTTTCAGTGCCCAGCCCCGGAACACTAAAATCAGGTGTTTTTCCTTCCCTTCCTAGACCCTACAGCACATGATTTGGAGAGTTAAAAAATAAACTAGTAGGGTCAACATTTTCAAAAGCTCAGACAGGTTTAAATTATCATCAGTATTATATTAACACTTAGAGATCCCAGCTGAAATCAGGGCCCTGTTGTCCAGGGTTCTGCATGAACACAGAGGGAAAGACAGAGCCTGCCTCCCTGAGCTCACAAGCTAAATAGATGAGGCAGACAAAGGGGAAACTGAGGCACAGATCAGGGAAGCAATTTGCCCAAGGTCACAGAGCAGGACAGTGCTAGTGCAGGGACTAGAACCTACATCTCCTGAATCCCAGTCCCACTTGATTGTCAATTGGGCACCCAGCATGTTCACTAAGCCAGTTTCCGATTGATCTTTGACTGCCTGAGCACCCAGTAGTGAGTGGGATGTTGAGAGGGCTGAGCAGAAATGCCCTCCAGGTGCCCATGAGCATACGGCTATTGACACTTTGAATATGCTATTGAGACCCCAAACCTGACTTTTGTTTTTGCCAGTGGGTGGTCCTCTCTGCCTCCTTCCCCCCCCCCCCCCCCGCCCATGAGAGCAGCGGGAGGGCTTCAAGGGAAAGATGCCCTGTGGGGTCTCGGTAGGGTGACCAGATGTCCTGTTTTTAAAGGGACAGTCCCGTTTTTAGGGACTTTTTCTTATATGGGCGCCTATTACCCCCCATGCCCTGTCCCGTTTTTCACAGTTGCTCTCTGGTCACCCTAGGTCTTGGGGGGGAATAGGCCGAGCGGGGGTGGGGCCTCAGGGCAGTGCACAGGTGGAGCAGAGGGTGGGGCCATGGCCCGGGCACCACAAAAGATTAATCTGGCTAAGCACCCCGTTTTTTTCGGTGGGTGTTTGAGCCCTGGAGCACCCAGGGAGTCAGCGCCAATGACCCCAGCGGCCAGCTGCATCAGAGCAGGGTGTCACCTTCCCACCCCGCTCCTCCACTGTTTGCTGCATTAGGTTTGTGTAGTGGTAGCAGCCATGTGGTTAGAGCCGGTTGGAAAATGCTCTGTGGAACAATTTTCCATCGGAAAAGTTTGTTTGGTTGAAATCGAAACATTTTGCGGGACTCGTGACAATTTCTATGAAATTTTCAATGGAAGAGTTTCAAAACATTTTGGTTTGACTTTCTCATGTCTAAATATAAATATCATAGAATATCAAACCTCAACCTTGCGTATCCTGGGCCGACACAGCTAGAACAACTTCGCAACACAGTCATTTTGAGTTTACCAAAGCAGAATATTTCTTACCACACCAAATTTAGCTATTTTTGTCCCAATTTGGGATAACAACATTTCAAAATGTTGGAATTTCCCATTGGACCGAAAATCCCTTTTCTGGCCTGCTTCACCCAGAGTCAGGGTTGTATGATTACATTCAGCTTAACAGGAGTTTGAAACTTTTCTTGTCTAAAATATCCCATTGAGATGGCAAAAACCAAAGCGTAGAATGGGCATGATTTGAAGTTTTTTCATAGCATCATAGTTTTTGATGGAAAATGAATTGCTAGAGATAAAAGAAAATAAAAGTTCAAAAAAAAAATCACCCCTTGCAGCAATTTTTCACCAGATTGTCTTTTTGCACAAAATCGCAAACAGCTGGGACCTCTCCTCTGGCCACATTCTTGCACCTCATGTGTCCATCCCAGAATGTTGGTTATAGATCAGGAGGGTTTGTCTATGGGGCATTTTATAACATTTTAGTCATAACAAAAATAAACCTTTGTGCACCATGCCAAAGCTGCTGAATTTGAAGACAAATCTGCTACTGTTGACCATTTGTGTTACTAAATACCCTCTTAAGCCTACAGTTCCCTGAACTGCAAAAGAGACCAGAAGGTCAAATCTCACCTCTTTTAAGTGCTGTTTAAATTCCTATACAATTTAATAGAATCACAGAAGATCAGGGTTGGACGAAACCTCAGGAGGTCATCTAGTCCAACCCCCTGCTCAAAGCAGGACCAACCCCAACTAACTCATCCCAGCCAGGGCTTTGTCAAGCTGGGCCTTAGAAACCTCTAAGGAAGGAGATTCCACCACCTTCCTAGGTAACCCATCCCATTCCAATTTGCAACTGACTAAGGCCTGAACCCCAAACCAGAAGACAGAGGAGAACTGCTCAACAATTTTCCTTTCGTTTTGCAAATAACTTGGCAAACGGTTTATGCGAGGTCACTGCCGCAGGCCTAGATATTTAACCAGGCTTATCCGCTACCCCACACTGCTTTGCAAGAGAAAATGCTGATTCATCACAATTGAAATGGTTCCCCTGGCTCCCCAGCTCTGCCCCAGGAGAGGCCGATAGCCTGGAAGGCCAACTCTGCATTCCCACAGAGCTTGGGGAGGTGGGGCTGGAAATTTTCAAAACATTCCGTTTCGGGTCTTCCGAAGTTGAACGGTTTGAACATGTCTCCCTCTCCCCGGGACAGTTTCACGTCTCTGACGTTCTATTCCAACTTGGACTGATTTTATTTCCTTCCGCCAGAAATGCAACATTTTCACAGGAGGGAAATTGCAGTTCCCACCCAGCTCCACTTTTTCGGTAGCTGCTGGAGATGGAGGTGAAAGCTTCAGGGAGAATTGGCATGTATTCCGGACAGCGTCGGCAGCAACGGGATGGAGGAAAGGAACACGCTGGGGTTCTGCGGTTAAGCTTTATAAACTTCCAGGGGGCGGGAGTGTGTCCTGACACTAGCCATAGGCTTTGTGAATGTAGGGCTTGCTTTTGCAGACCCCTACGACAAAGCGTAGTGCCGTTCTGCTCACCCAAGGGTTACATTTTCAAACAAGCCCCTTCCTGCTTTCCTGGGACAATCAGTAATGCTCCCTCAAGTCATTACCCACCTTCAAATCCCTCCTCAAAACTCTCCTTTGTCGTGTGAAGCCAACAAAAACTTGCTGGTTAGTCCCCTGGTGTGTGGGGACCACTGCTGATCATGCTGACCAGTGTTATCTCATTGCGTCCCTGTCCCCCCCGTTCCCCAGTCTGTATCATAGAATCGTAGAATATCAGGGTTGGAAGGGACCTCAGGAGGTCATCTGGTCCAACCCCCTGCTCAAAGCCAGACCAATTCCCAACTAAATCATCCCAGCCAGGGCTTTGTCAAGCCTGACCTTAAAAACCTCTAAGGAAGGAGATTCCACCACCTCCCTGGGTAACCCATTCCAGTGCTTCACCACCCTCCTAGGGAAAAAGTGTTTCCTAATATCCAACCTAAACCTCCCCCACTGCAACTTGAGACCATTACTTCTTGTTCTGTCATCTGCCACCACTGAGAACAGTCTAGATCCATCCTCTTTGGAACCCCCTTTCAGGTAGTTGAAAGCAGCTATCAAATCCCCCTTCATTCTACTCTTCTGCAGACTAAACAATCCCAGTTCCCTCAGCCTCTCCTCATAAGTCATGTGCTCCAGCCCCCTAATCATTTTTGTTGCCCTCCGCTGGACTCTTTCCAATTTTTCCACATCCTTCTTGTAGTGGGGGGCCCAAAACTGGACACAGTACTCCAGATGAGGCCTCACCAATGTCAAATAGAGGGGAATGATCACGTCCCTCGATCTGCTGGCAATGCCCCTACTTATACAGCTCAAAATGCCGTTAGCCTTCTTGGCAACAAGGGCACACTGTTGACTCATATCCAGCTTCTCATCCACTGTAACCCCTAGGTCCTTTTCTGCAGAACTGCTGACTAGCCATTCAGTCCCTAGTCTGTAACAGTGAATGGGATTCTTCCATCCTAAGTGCAGGACTCTGCACTTGCCCTTGTTGAACTTCATCAGATTTCTTTTGGCCCAATCCTCTAATTTGTCTAGGTCCCTCTGTATCCTATCCCTACCCTCCAGCGTATCTACCACTCCTTTCAGTTTAGTGTCATCTGCAAACTTGCTGAGGGTGCAATCCATGCCATCCTCCAGATCATTAATGAAGATATTGAACAAAACCATACCCGTGGGGTATGTAGCCATCTGTTCCCTCTTGTCTTATGTTTAGGTCGGGGCAGGGCCCAGCATTGTGTCTGTATAAGGCCTAGCACAATGCAGTCCTGGGGGCGCCCAGACGCTACCATAATACACCTAATGAATAAGGAACTGCACCTAGCACAATGGGGTTTTGATCTACAGCTGGGACGCCTGGGCACTACCGTAATCCACTTAATGTAGAGTGCCTAGCACAATGGAGTCTTGGTCTGAGGTCGGCGCTCCTAGGCGCTACTGTAATACACCCTATAGCAATAAACAAACACAATGAGATCCTAGGTCAGCGATACTCAGCCCTGAGTGGTTCAGGAGCCAAATTATCGATCACCATTACCCAGTAGAGCAGACCCGTGTGAATTCATTGCTTCATTGACTATAGTACTATATAGTCATATTTAAACAGCATGATGGGAAATATTTAGTATATCTATTACGCGCACAGCAAAATGACTGACCAGGTGTTATTATTTTATCAACTACAATTGGTTAATAACATGGTAAAAGCCTCCTGATTGGTTACTAATTAAATCACAGTGTTTTAATATCATGTACTGCAAAGAGCCACAGGAGACGCAGCGAAGAGCCACATGCAACTCGCGAGCCCCCGTCTGAGCATCACTGTCCTAGGGGCTGCTAGGCAGATAAATAAACAGCAGCTGGGAACTGCACGGCCAGCCATGGTGGGAGGCACAAGGGGAAACATTTTCAAGAGGGTCAAAATGGCTTGGCAGCCTAAATCCCATTTTCAAAAGTGATGTAATTACAAAGGAACTTAAGTCCCATTTTCATAAGTGAGTGAGGGGCAAATTAAACGGCATCCGGGATGACTTTCAATGGGAATCAAGCGTCCCACCTGCTCAGGCGTCTTTCTAAAGCCCATTAGATACTGATCAGCATCCGTAGGTGCCTAAATACCTTGGAAAATCTGGTCCTTCGGTTCTTCTGTAAATCCTACCCTCACCTGGTCAGATGCACGCTCAGGCTTTGTCTACACTGGGAATTTCAGCCACTGGTGGCCGGTTACTGCATTGGTTGTGTAACCCACACACCTCCTGGGTGTGGTGTTCTGTCCCATCTTGTGGCACCGAGACAGAGAGAGAGACAGAGAGCTATTAATGAGTTTGCTCTACAACCTTAGCTAACAGCCAGTTGGCTTTTGGCTCATGAACTAAGCTCGAGAGGTCCCAGGTTCGATCCTGCCCGCCGACGACCAGGGTCTGTCGATGTTACAGTTGCACCAGAGCAAATGACAGCTCGGCCTAGCTACAATACGGGTTTGCAGCTATCTAGCTACCTTGGCCCTGAGGGCTATAACAGCGTCCAATCCCTAATCTAGACAAGATTGTCTGAACGCTCCTCAGTAGGGAGGTCCTGTTAATTTTGTCTGGTAAGCACCAGGCACCCTTGAGGTGCTTTCTAAACACCAAAGTCAGCAGTTGCTAGCCACTTCCCCAAACTGCACAAGACCAGCTGGGAAACAGAGTAGAAATGAGCTCGAATTCTGAGAACTCTCGGTTTGAAAACGTCAAAGACGAGCAGCTGGAACCGAAACCTGCTCATCTGCAAAACAAAGAGCGCTGAGTCATGCCCCAAGTAACCAGACTTGACCCAAATTGCTCGACAAAACACCTAGTTCTCTCTCCTTGGAGCTCCAGCATCCGTCCCCTTTGGAGAGCACAGGCAGCTGGGAGGTGAAGGCGGGGGCAGCGGGAAACTTTTTGGCTAAGAGAACCGGTCGGAACTTTTTGTCTGAAACTTTCTTTTTTTAAAAAAATAAAATGGCTTTTTTTTAAATCAAAAATGTTGAGAGAAAATCCAAGCTGAGCTCCACTGTGGAGAATTTTGCCCTGTCTGATGGGGTAATAACCCCATGAGCCCTCCAGGACAATATAGGAGCAAAGACTGAACCTTAATCTTCCTGCTTTGAAAGCACCAGCCCCGGCAAATCAGGACACCTGGCTTCTATTCCTGGCTATACCAACGACCTGCTGGACAAGTCCCATCCCTTCTTTGTGCCTCAGTTTCCCCTTCCATCCTTTGTGGGGCCGGAGCTGTTTCTCACCATGTGGTGGAATTTTCTTTTTGTTTTGTTTTTTGCCTCACCAGAAAGAACAGAAACCCAACTCTTTTCAGTTTGGGATGTTTTTCACCTCCCCCATCCACCTTAGTCAGCTGCAATAGGCAAAAAGGACAGCTGGTAGGGAGGGGAAATACATTTTTTTTTTAAATACGTTTTTTCATTCAGAAAAATCAAAACATTTCTAAGGGTACGTCTATACTACCCACTGGTTCGGCAGCAAGCAATCGATCTTCTGGGATCGATTTATCGCGTCTAGACAAGACGTGATAAATCAATCCCGGAAGTGTTCGCCGTCGACACCGGTAATCCTGCTCCGCGAGAGGAGTAGGCGGAGTCGACGGGGGAGCCTGCCTGCCGCATGTGGACCCGCGCTAAGTACCTTTAAGTTCTAACTAAGATACTTCGACTTCAGCTACGTTATTCACGTAGCTGAAGTTGCGTATCTTAGTTCGAACTGGGGGCTTAGTGTGGACCAGCCCTAAGTGTTCTGAAAAAAAAAAATCAGAGAAAACAATTCTTTTTCATTAACTACACTAACCATTTTTTCTAACCTGCTCTAGCAGGTTGTCAGCTCATAACAGTGGGCTCCCCTCTTCTCTGCTCTAGGGGAACAAGAACCAGAAAATACGCCTTGAGACTTAAGAAGCTCTATCTAGTCAGTTTATCCCAGAGAAAGTTAAGAGGTCATGGCTTGATCACGACCTACAAGTACTTACATGGGGGAAAGAATTCTGGTAGTAGATCGCTCGTTAATCGGGCAGCGAAACGTACAGCCAGATCCAATGGCTGGATGCTGAAGATAGACAAATTAGGCCAGGAAAAAAGAAGGCATGTCCTGCCTTGAGTGCAGGGACAGGACTAGAATCAGTGTTTCTCAACCTCTTTGATATCAGGGACCGGCTTGCTGCCTTCCTAAACTGTGTCAGGGAAATCTCAAGGACCAGCCCGGTTGTTGAGAAACATTGGATTCTGGAGGTCCCATCCAGTCCTACACGTCTACGATTCTATGATTAGATGTTTATTGGTAAATGCTGGTGAACGCCAATCTCACCGTGCACACACAAACAGTTTTAAAAAAATATTGCCAGCCATAATATTTACAGACAGGCAAAGTAAGGAAAAATGCTGCTTGCGAACCACATGTTGGTTGAAGATTTACTTTATATATTTTGACATGGGATGTTGGCAATTTGTGTTTTAACCATTATAAACCGTCAACTTCCTGAATCTCAACGTCGACTGTCATTAAATAATTTCTGTCTGAGCCTCCCATCATGTCTTGCCACTGGGAAAATGTAAATCCATAAAAAAAATAAATGCTTACACCCCTTAATTTTGCACAGCTGTGAGAAATGAACATTGATAAAAATAGAAAAAAATTATTAAAAATAAACATTGATAGCATCCATCCAAATTAAAATCAAAACCAAGTTCTGCCAAGCCTAGAAATAAGGCACAAGTTTTTAGCCGGCAGAGGAATTAACTGTTCGAACAACTCAATTCAGGATGTGGCAGATTCTCTAGCACCTGCGGTCTTTAAATCCAGACTGGATGTAAGAGGTGCTCTAACTCAACCAGAGGTTATGGGCTTGATGCAGAAATTCATTGTTGCCAACTCTCACGATTTCCATCACCAGTCACGGGATTTTGGCTGGAGCCAGTCTCAGGATGACACGAGAAACTCCAAAGCTCTCATGAGACCTCCTGCTTCTGATTGGCTGCCTTTCCCCGCTGCTCCACCTCCAGCAGAAGGGCAGCCAATCAACGCTGCTGCAAGAGGCGGGCAGAGTTCTCACCCCACCTCTCCGGAGAGGGGACGAGGAGATGGAGCAAAATGAACCCAGCAATGCAGACATCTCCGCTCCCTCCACCCTACTCCCCTCCCGTGAATCAGTCTGATACCTGCTGTCCTGGGAAGAGGGAATGGGGGGGGGGATGATGAGCCCTGGAGCTCCCCCCCCAACACTTAGGCTGGGAGAAAGGAGACCCCCGCAATGCAGTTTCCCATCCAGGCCTGAGAAGGAGGGGGCAGCAAAGAATCTTGGAGCTGCAGGAGGTGCAGTGATAGGCAAAGGGAAAATGCAGGGGGATGAGAGGGCAAAACGGATAAGGGGGTAGGGGGTGGATGTGGAGACTGCAAGGGAGGGACAGAACTACAGTAACTCCTCGCTTAACACTGTAGTTCTGTTCCTGAAAAATGCAACTTTAAGCGAAACGATGTTAAGCGAATCCAATTTCCCCATAAGAATTAATGTAAATAGGGGGAATTAGGTTCCAGGGAAATTTTTTTCACCAGACAAAAAACTATATATTATATAGATATACACACAGTATACGTTTTAAACAAACAATTTAATGCTGTTCACAGCTATGATGATTGTGAAGCTTGGTTGAGGTGGTGGAGTCAGAGGGTGGAAGAGGGAGGGATATTTCTCAGGGAGCCTTGCTGCTAAATGATGAACTAGCACTCGGCTGAGCCCTCACGGGTTAACACATTGTTGTTAATGTAGCCTCTCACACAAGGCAGCATGAACACGAGGGAGGGGAGACAGCACAGCAGACAGAGACAGACACACATCTTGTGTGTGGGAGAGAGAGAGAGATGCACACTGCCCCTTTAAGTAAGCTGATCCACTCTTAAGTGCATGGTCTTTTTAAGTGGATCAGGAAGTTGAGACAGCAGCTGCTGCCCCAAGCTCTCTGTCTCTCTCCCTCCATGTCCCCTTCCTGTTCTATATGGAGAAGGGGTAAGCAGGGTGCAGGAGCAGGGGAGAGGGGGGCGCCCTGACATTAGCCCCCCCCTTCCCTCCTGCACAGCAAGCAGGGGTCTCTGGGAGCAGCTCCAAGGCAGAGGGCAGGAGCAGCACATGGCAGTGGGGGGAGGGACAGCTGAACTGCAGGCGGCTGCAGCACAGGGAACTTAGGGGAGCAGGGCCCTCCAAGCATGGGGCGGCACCTGGAGGGGGGCGGCGCTCACCCGGGGAGAGCGGGGCTGCGGCCGGGCTCGCCGCCCTTCCCCGGCACTCCGGCCGGCCGGGCTCGCTGCCCTCCCCCCAACGCTCTGGCCGCCGGGGAGAGCGGAGCCGCGGCGGGCTCGCCGCCTTCCCCCGGCGCTCCGGCCGGTCGGGGAGAGCGGGGCCACAGCCGGGCTCTGCGCCCTCCTCCCAGCGCTCTGGCCGGCCGGGGAGAGCGGGGCCGCAGCCGGGCTCGGCACTCTCCCCTGCCGCGCTCCCCGCTGGGGGGCGGTGGGAGGCTTTTTTGCCTGGGGCGGGAAAAAAGCCAGAGCCAGCCCTGAGCAGGGAGCTGATAGGGTGAGCTGATGGGGGGCTGCCGGTCCACCCCGGTTCCAAGCCCCCACAAGCTAGCTGCAACGGGCTGCTCTTCCTGCAAGCAGTGGACAAAGCAGGCGGCTGCCAAACAACGTTAGACGGGAGCATTGCACAACTTTAAATGAGCATTTTCCCTAAGTGATCAGCAACGTAAGGACGAAACCATGTTAACTGGGACAACTTTAAGTGAGGAGTTACTGTAATTAGAACACTGGGGTTGGGGAGAAGCGGGAAACTCTGCACAGTGAGAACTCGTCCAGTGAGGCCAGAATTCACCTGCTCGGTGCATTAGGGAAAGCTGGTGACATTAATTCTCTCTCTCACACACGGGATGGGGTGAGGTGGGGTTAAAAAAAAAATAATCAAAAGACAGATCAAAAATCACAACCTTTTTAGGTCAATCTCATGATTTTTTTTTAGGAGTGGGGGTGCATCTGGGTCTGGTTTTGTTTTGTTTTTTAAACTTTTGGGGTTGGCAAACCTGGAAATTACTGGCTGAGGTTCTGTGGCCTGTGTTCTGCAGGGAGGCCAGACCAGACGATCAAAATGGGTCCCTTGGGGCCTTGAAACCCAGCAGTCTGTAGTGTAAAGCGTGATCAGTTTGGAACCGCTCTGTAATACTTCATGAATACGGTACGTGACCTGGTTCCTGGAACGTTTACCATGGGCACGGGCAGGTACTGAATTGATGCGTTAACTGTATGATCAGGAAAGACAGGCAGACGGTAGCCCAGATAACAGCCGCTCAGCAAACACCCAGGACACTAATGTTGCTGCCCTGACTCAGTGTAACCAGGCTCAGAAAACACTGAACAAACGAACTTTGGCTCAATTTAAAAGGCGTCTCAAGGACAGGGGGAGTGGAACCCCAGAGAAGTCGGGGTGACTGGGAAGTTGGAGCAGTAGAGAGCCTTGTATAGGTGTCCATTTGCCCAGGCGCCCCCTTATGGCCACAGCCGTTTCTGCAGGGCCCTCCCTCCACTCCCTCTCTTGGAGGGGTCTTAGGATCAGGGACGGACTAAGGCAGGGGCTGCAGCCCAGGGCCCTGGCTCAAGGGGGGGCCCCGCAAAAATAAATCACAGGCAGCGATCTCCAACTCCGAGCCGCTAAAAGTCCCACGGTGCAGCGGGTCACTCAGGCAGGCTGCCTGCATGCCGTGGCCCCACGCCGCTCCCGGAACCGGCCGTCTGCTAGCACGTCTCGGTGGCCCCTGGCATGCATGGAGGCCTTTTGCTGGATTTAAATCCTGTTCTCTTACGCTCTGCTTTGTTCCTCTTGTGAACATTAACCAACACTTCGTTTCTGGAAGGCTGTCTGCTTATTTACATGACAGCTCCCGCCGGGAAGAACCACACGGACCCGACCCCAGTTGGACTTGCTGGGGTGAGCACAGTCGATATACAGAATACTGCAGCACAGGACCTGGTCTAAGAGTGGAAAAACTGCAGGATTCCACCCCCCAAAAAGTCAGGGTGCGGGTAAGACGCACTCAGAGAGGCCAGAGGAGGGGGTCAGAGGTGCAGCTAGCCCTCAACCGCGACATAAAGCTCCCCCTGTTCTAATACAGCTGGAAATGAGGTCAGAAGATCTCCCGGGAAAGTTCTGCTGAAGTTTCAGGCGCTGAAAAAATGGGCTCTGGGTTTGCAAGTATATCGTGTGATGTAGCACCCTCTGCTGGGCCCCGCAAGTCCCTAAGGGATTGTTTTCACTGCTGCATCAATGCAGCCGCACTAGTGTAGCACGTCTGGTAACGGTTGACGTAATTACTGCCCCTCAACGAGAGGCGGAAGTTATGTCGGCCGCAGAGCGTCTCCCATGGTGTAGACACCACTTTAAGGGGGTGGGGGTTTCCAGACCCCTGAGCAACGTAACTTACGTGGTAGCATAGACAAGCCCTAAGAGAAAGTAGGACCTGGAGACAGATGTGGCGGCTGGGGTTTTGCAGACATGGAATTCCAGTTTCATCCATGATGTTGTTGATGTAGCTATGAAATTTAAGTGTTTCACTAGGACCTATGGCTTCCATACTGCGCTCGGGAAGAGATCAAACTGCCTTTCCTGGAGTTTGCCCCAAAAGATGAGTCTTTGCATCAAGACATGGCAGCAGCCTGTGACCTTGTTACAGCCTCATGCCGCGGGAACGTGTGCCAGCGCAGTGGCACCAACTCTCATGGTTTTTAATCACAGGTCTCACGATATTTGGTGCTTTTAAGCCCCAGCTTCTGGAGTCATGGGATTCCCATGAGACTCTCAGCTTTCATTTAACAAGCCAAAAAGAACCAGTTTCCAGCCCTTTGTGGTTGCAGCGAAATGCTTGAAGGCATGGCCCCTTAATGATACAAAAACAGGAAAGGAAGTTTTAAAAGAGCCCAAAATGTGTGGTGTTTTAAAAAAAACAAACAAACAACTCTTGACTTTTTTAAGGCAACCATTATCTGGGGGTGGGGGCCTAGTCCTGATGTTTAAATGCTTGGAGCTGGCAATCCTGGGAACGTGAGCGTGCAAGGCATAAATTAAGCAGCGGGGGCTGAGCCATACATTGCTCAGCAGAAAATGCTGGTCACAGTAAAGCCAGCAAATAGCGACAACAGACCGCTGGCCAACCAGCGCCTGAGCTGTGTTCGGAGCCGGTGTACCGGGCATCTAGTTCTGCTTCTGCCAAAACTTCTCTCCCTCCCCACCCCCAGCTACGCTCAACCTCGTTTCACACAAAGTGCAAAAATACACACAGCTGTCCCACGCCCAACCAGAAAGAGGAACCGAAAACAACGCCCATGCCAGGCTCCGCTTACCAGGCCTGATTATCGCTTCCCCATGCCAGCTGGCCTCATGCAGCCTGTGACGTACGTCCCGTAGTCTTCCTAGAAATATTGTTATAATATTCTAGCATAACTGTGATATATGTTGTACAAGATAAGGCATGTGAGATATCATTGGAAAGGTTATGATTTGCTGAATAGGATGACCCTATTTGCTGGCATGTATCGTTTCTGTATCTGAAGTTAGGAATATTGACTATGTATCAATTACAAGTGGGTTTACACCTGGGGAATGCCCACCAGACAGAATGCAATCAGCCTGGATGGGTCATGAGGAAAGACAATAGGGCTTTGAAGATGCTGCTCTCCCACCTTCATGGAAAGCCTTCCTGTGGATGCTGCAAATAGACTGAGTCATGGCTGCAGGGTCATGTGATCACATCCTCCATGATAGAATACCAGTATTTTTCCACTGAATGTGTGTGGTGAGGGTGGGGGGGGGGGAGGTGTGGAATCAAACTGGAAAACACAGAATTACCACCCTATATAAAACCTATTTAATGCAGGGAAGTGACTTCATCGGTGTTCATTCTTCACTGAATCCCGCCCAGAATGACTGCTGAAAACATCTAAGAAACAAAGACGAAGTGGGGGAAATGGACTGACCCCAGGCGAGAGGGTGTCCGGCCTGTGAAAGAAATACCTGGAGGTTCAAGCTGCAAGCAAGAGCAGCTGGCCTTCAAGAAACTCTGCAATCTGCCTAACACAAGTTGAGAAATTGCTCGTTATAACCAGTTTCTTTAACATATTAAGCTTAGCTTGTGTGTTTGTTTCATTTGCTAGGTAATCTGCTTTGATCTGTTTGCTACCCCCTTAAAATCTAGCTTTTGTGGTTAATAAACTTGTTTGTTTTCTCTAAAACCAATTTGTGGAAGTCTATAACTGGGGAGCAAAAACCTGTGCATATCTTCCTTCACATTGAGGGAGGGAGTGAATTTCAATGAGCTTACGCTGTATAATTCTGCATAGCCTCTCGGCACAGCGCAAGCCAGTACCATTTTGGGTTTGCACTCCAGCGGGGGGGTGCACTTGAGTGCTGGGCATTTCCCTAGTTGAGTCGTTCCACGCAGAGCTGATTTCAGTCTTTCTGCAGCTGGGTGCGCTCCTATCTGTGTGTGTGCTGAAGGAGGGTTGAGAGCCTAGCTCAGCATGACAGGGTAAGGGAGCCCAGGCTGGTGGAACAGGCAGGCTCAGTGGTACACCAGTACATCAGGTGGCACCAGGGCCGTCCTTAGGATTTATGGTGCCCTAGGCGGGATTATTCAACTGGTGCCCCTGTGCCTGACTTGCTCTTAACAACACAAACATAAGCTTACAGTATTGGAAAACTTGCCACATGCATGTTATTAAACCCAGTTTAACTTAATGAAGCACACTGTAATGCTGATGGACTAGCACTAAAGAAGTAGCGCTACAGAAAAAATTCTGATTTGACAGAATGATGCAAATAATATAATTTTTTTAATTTGTCAACTTTTTATTGGAAATGTATATGAAGAGGTATTGAAACAAGGATTTGTTTTTAATTCAAAGCAATCTTTCTGGCTTTTTTTGGCTGCAAAAGCAGTAATAATGTCATTGTATGACAAAGACAAAGTGATGTCTTGTTCGATTGCAGGAATAGCAAGACCAGTCAAGCATTCCTGACTCATTGTAGAACGGAGATAGTTTTTAATGAGCTTTAGTTTTGAGAAACTCCGTTCTCCTGATGCTACTGTTACAGGAATTGTCGGTAGAATACGAGTGGCAATGTACACATTAGGATATATGTCAACAAGTTTTGCTGGTATGAATAAACTGTACAATGTCCATCACCGATTTTGCATGTGGCAACATTGGTGACAGTGTCCTCAATTCTTCGTACAGTTCAAGTCCATTTAAATCAAAACTATCACCGTGCTTCAGGAGGCTCTCTAGGTTCTTGCGCTGTGACCTTGAGCTAGTGTGAAGACACCTCACAAGGTGCTCCGCCCTGACTGAAACACAATAGAGTTGGAAACCCAGGTCATTTTTACAAAGCCACTTTTTAGTTTTAAATGTATAGTGGGCATCAGTCTTAATGTTAGTTACAACTCAACCTTCTACTGTAAATAGATCAATGGCATTATCCAGTTTAATAAGCTGGGTTTCCAAGCAGTGGGGAAATATAACCCTAGTTTTACTCCTAGGTAAAGCACAAAGTGACCAAAATGAAGTCAGCACAGAATCATCTCATCTAGATGAAGGTAGCACAGAAATGTTACAGAAGTCCTATTGTGCCTCATTTTTGTTTGGAAAGACATTAGCAATAGCAGCACATTTGGGGCACTGCCAGAAATACATGATAAATCACTGCCTCTAAAGTTCCATCAAAAACTGACATTTTCACAGCTCTAGCATGATCTGCTACACAGATTCTTCACAAGGAAGTGTCCCTGGCCTTTTTAACTCCTATTAACCGTGTATTGACTTTATGAAAGTTGGACAAAACATTGTGAAAATGTAAGACATTGGCTGCCCAACCTCTGGGCTGGCAAAAGCTATACTGACTCACTGGGAAAAAAAGCAAGAGAATCTTAGTACAACATATGGTCACTCTATACCAGGGGTCGGCAACCTTTCAGAAGTGGTGTGCCAAGTTCACTGTCATTTAAGGTTTCCCATGCCAGTAATACATTTTAACATTTGTAGAAGGTCTCTCTCTATGTCTATATTATATAAATAAACTATTGTTGTATTTGAAGTAAATAAGGTTTTTAAGATATTTAAGAAGCTTCATTTAAAATCAAATTAAAATGCAGATCTTATCAATTTAGTGTGATCCTTGCCTGGGATCCTTGTCTGGGGTTCCAGCCACCAGCCCCGCTCAGCCCACTGCCGGTCTGGGGTCCAGCTACTGGCCCTACTCAGCCCACTGCCGGTCTGGGATTCCATTCACTCAGCCGGCAGCAGGCTGAGCGGGCCGCTGGCGGGCTGAGCGGGACCAGCGGGGGGGCTGAGTGGCTCAGTCCGTTGCCAGTCTGGGGTACCGGCAGCACTCAGCCTGCTGCTGCTCTGGGGTTCCGGCTGCTGGCCCCTTGCCAGTCGGGGTCCCAGCCGCCGGCCCCGCTCAGCCTGCCGCCGACCCCACTGAGCCCCCCACCAGCCCCGCTCAGTCCGCTGCCGGCTGAGTGAATGGAACCCCAGGCCGGCAGCGGGTTGAGTGGCTCAGACGGGGTCTCAGCCGCCGGCCTGCTCAGCCCGTTGACAGCCTGGGGTTCCTTGGGGGTCCCCAGGCCAGCAGCGGGCACTGAGTGGGGCCGGCGGCTGGGACCCCGGCTGGCAATGGGGCAGCAGCCGGAACCCCAGAGCGGCGGTGGCCTGAGCCGCTCAGCCCGCCGCGGCGTGCCATCAAAAATCAGCTTGTGTGCCACCTTTGGCACGTGTGCCGTAGGTTGCCGACCCCTGCTCTGTACACTAGTAAGGGGGTGAGCATATTACAGTTGTTGGAGGGCTCTATTTAGCAGTAACAGGGCTATAGGAAAGTCAGGCAACATTTTTTATTTCTCTGATGAAAACTGGCCCACTCCCTGCCCCAAACCAAACTTGTCACAAATAATTGTCAACAACTTAATTTTCTGGTTTTGGCTAAGATATTGATTTAAAAAATATATATTGAAATTGAATTCAGGGATTGTTAGCAAGCATTTTTGGCAAACAAAGTTGTGAAATGACAATCTAAATGGCAACACAGTACTGCTTTCATGCTTGGCTCACCCCCCAGCCTGCTGGTCCAACAGCTGCAGTAGAGGAGGAGATAGGTGGAAAACTGCAGGACCCCAAAATCCACCTCTTGGGGTGCAGAGTGGCAACAGCAGCAGCAAACCCGATCACACGCCAATGGTAGGGTTACCATATTTTGTGCCTCCAAATGGAGGACACTCCACGGGGCCCTGGCCCCGCCCCCAGCCCCGCCCACGCCCCAACTCCACCCCTTCCCCAAAGTCTCCGCCCCCTCCCCTGCTTCCCGCAAACATTTGATTCGCGGGAAGCCTGAAGCAGGTAAGGGGGGTGTGGGGGGAGGAGGCGCGGCCCAGGTTGGCCCCCCCGGCGGCTCCAGCCTGGGTCGGCTCGGGCCCTGGGGTGCCGGCCCTGGCCCCCGGCCGAGCACCCCCAGCCCGCCCGGCACCGCCGGCCCCCGGCGGCCCGGCGCACCCCCCGCCGGCCCGGCACACCCCCCCGGCCGCCCAGCGTACCCCCCCGGCCCCCGGCGCACCCCCCAGCCGCCCAGCACCGCCGGCCCCGGGCCAGCCCCCGGCCCAGCAGCGCCGGATTTTCCCGGACATGTTCGGCTTTTTGGGATTTCCCCCCGGACGGGGATTTGAGTCCCAAAAAGCCGGACATGTCCAGGAAAATCTGGACGTATGGTAACCCTAGGGGAGAAGAATGGACGTTATGGGGAACAACCAGGGACGGCTCCAGGCACCAGCGCAGCAAGCGCCTGCCTGGGGCGGCAAGCCGCGGGGTGCTGCTTGCTGGTCGCCTTGAGGGCGGCAGTCAGGCTGCCTTCGGCAGCATGCCTCCGGGAGGTTCCCCCGGTCCCAAGAGGCACCCCTGCTCTTACACACCCCAAATACTCTGTCCAGCACCTCCCAAATACCATCTCCCAGTACACACACACCCCTCCAGCACCCCAAAATACCCCCTCGAGCTCCCCCCCAACCCCCCGCAGCAGTGTCCTCTATTACGGAACTTGAAATACAGGTGGGGTCACCCTAGATACAGTTGAATTTTAAAGGCAGGTGTTTCTGTTCTACCCCATGGAGTGACCGCAATGGGGCCAGGCTCTGGAAGTCTCAATGAGCTACAATCCCAGCTGGGTCCCCAGAGGTAGTTCCAGAAGGGCGGGGTGATTCTCTGCACAGCCTGGGCAGAGGCAGCGTTGCCCTTTTCTCTCCCCTCATTCTGAAGGCTTGGCCCGGACCCATGACACAAGGTTGGGTGAGCTGGGTACACGCTGGGAAAAGCCCTGAGTGGGGGGACTCAGGCTGGTTCAGAGAGGGGAGCAGAGCCCGGAGGCCTCCAGCCTGGCTCTCTCTCTCCTTCCCCTCTCCACCTAGTACCTTGTGTATCCCGCTGCGGCTGGGCTGAATCTCGCCCCAGGGGGCCCAGCCGAGGGACACCCCGTCTATCTCTCGCTCTCCCGGGGGTCTCTCTCGGAGTCAGGGTCACCGTCCACTGACGGAAGAGGTGCCTGGCGGTTGCGGGGAGTCTCGCTTGCTCAAGTGGAGATGACTCCGTCCAAGGCAGAGTGGCGCCTGCCGACATTCCCCGCTCCGGCGGGGTCTGTCCACCAGCTACCTCGTCCCTGGAGCGCAGGGTCTCGCCTCTGCCCCACACGGAGGGAGCCCTCATTGCTCAGTGTATAACAGGGGGGTCGCTTAGCCTCCTGTACAACACGAGCAAGAGCCTTGTGTCCAGCAAGTATAAATGGGAGTGGTTCCCCCCGGGCTTTGTCTGTGGGTCCAGAAGCCCGGGAGGGCGCCGCCCCTCACTCCCAGGCTGGGGTGGCCGCATGGCCGGAGTGAGACTGCTGTCTAGCCCTGTCCACACGGGGGACAGAGAGGGGGACACGGGGGCACACACCAGAGCTCCTCACCTATGATATAGAAGCACAAGCCCCATGGACTCTCGCCCTCGGTTTTACAATTGTACTTCTTTTTTCTTTCTTTTTGTGTGTGTGTTTTTTCTTAATAGTTATATTTTTACCTTTTTAATATATTTTACTTTTTTATTTTATTGTTGTTTATATATATAAATATATATAAAGTTTCTTTTAATTTTATTTCCCCTTTTATGTTTTTTATGTATTTTACAATTTTTATTTTTCAGTTTTTATTATTTTACTTTTTTTAAGTCTGTTAATATTTTTGTATTTTATTCATTATTACTATTTTAAATTTATTTTGCACTTTTTATAAATGTATTATTTTTTCTATTTTTTATTCTATTTGATGTGAATCGTATACTGTTGTCCAATCATTTGGGCTCCTATCTTCTCTCACTCCAGTGAGGATCTTCAGCCTCTCACCCCATCATGGGAGTCATGCGTCGCCCCAGCCAAGTCTCTTTGTCCCCTGACTCCAGCCAGACCCTCCACCACCACCATTCCAGCCGATGGTGCTGAAGTGCGCACCCCCGGCTTGAAGTGGTTTCCATCCTATGTTTACAGATTGGTTCACTGACTCTTAGCACCCCACTATAAAAATTGTTCCAGCACCTCTGATCCAGCCTCATCCCTTGTCCCAGGAGTCAGCTGACTGGTGTAGGGGCCAAAGGGCTGAGCTGGGTTTTACAGTTCAGTCAACCTAACCAAATAAAGCATGAGGGCTGCGGATGTGGGGGGGTGCAGGGCAGAAGGCTGGGGGTGGGGTGGGTCAGGGCAGAGGGCTAGGGTGTGTGTGGAGGTGCAGGGCAGAAGGCTGGGTGTCGGGGGAGTTCAGGGCAGAGGGCTGGGATGCTCGGCTCGTGGGGGTGCTCCCAGCCCCCTGCCCTGAGCGGCTCATGGCAGGGTGCTGGAAGGGATATGTCCTGTTCCACCCCCTTCCCCAAGCCCCCGTCCCTCCTCTTCTCTGCCTCCTTTACCCAGGGCCGGCTTTAGCGAGGGGCCTCAGGGCTGCCGCACGCCAGCTGAAGCTCCAGCGGGGAGAGCGGGGCTTTTGCGGAGCAGCGAGCACGCTGCCACTCCTCCCCCTTCCCTTTGCAAGGGCTGGCGCAGGGAAGGAGAGGAGGAGGGGCAGGAAAGCACCACGGCTGGGGGAAGAAGTGGGGGCGGGGAGCTTGGCTGTTGCAGGACGAAGCTTCGGCCTCCTGCCCCAGCAGGGGAGAGCGGTGGGCGGGAGGGCTGAGTGCAACTGGGGATCAGAACCGCGGCAGGCAGCCGCGTGCCATTCAAAATCGGCACACGTGCCGTAGGTTGCCGACCCCTGATCTAGACCATCCCTGACAGGCGTTTGTCTAACCTGCTCTTAAAAATCTCTAGTGACGGAGATTCCGCAACCTCCCTAGGTAATTTGTTCCAGTGCCTAACTACCCTGACAGTGAGGAAGTTTTTCCTAATGGCCAATCTAAACTGCCCTTGCTGCAATTGAAGGCCGTTGCTTCTTGTCCTATCCTCAGAAGTTAACAAGAACAATTGTTCACCCTCCTCTTTGGAAAAACCTTTGATGTACTTGAAAACTGTTCTCATGTCCCCTCTGAGTTCTCTCTTCTCCAGACTAGACAAACCCAATTTTTTCAAGCTTTCCTCCTAGGGCAGGTGTTCTTGACCTTTCATCATTTTTGTTGCGCTCCTCTAGACTTTCTCCAGGTTGTCCACATCTTTCCCAAAGTGTGGTGCCCAGAACTGCGCCCACTTCTCCAGCTGAGGCCATAGCAGGGCAGCATAGAGAAGAATTACTTCTCATGTCTTGCTTACAATGGAGTTTTAAGTGTGAAGAATCAGGGAAGGGGGTTGCATTTGGTGCAATGGTCTGATTCTCTCTCTGTTGCCCTGGGCGGTCTGGATCGCCCCTTCTCTCATGAGTGGGGCCCTGGTCTGCAGCTTCGTCAGTGAAACAACCCAATGCAAACCCGTTTGCTAGAGCTGTAGCCCTCTCGCCTTGTGATCAGTCCTCGGATGCTACCAAAGGGTCACCCCACAGGTGGCTGCATTGCACCAATGGGTGAAGCAAGCCCAGTAGAGATCGTGTCCCACACAGAAGAGACTGGCCTGTCACGAGCACAAAGGGACTCGTTACGGAGGCTGCTGGCTGCAGACTGACCCTGTGGTTCTCATGCTGGGCTGCCCAGCATGATCACAATCTGGCTCTTTTGTGATTGTAACATTGAGATAATGTTTACCCACTAGAGCTGGTGAGAAAATGGTTTCTCCCCTCCCCATGGAAAATGTCAACAGTTTCATTGGAAAAAAAATCAAAAAAGGCAAAATAGTTCAATTTGGAAATGCTTCCATGGAGCCTCATGGGGGCTGGAGCTCAGATGCCTCCTGCCTCCACTCTCCTCCATAGACCGATTCCCTGCTCAGACTACATATCCCATGATGCATCATAATCTCCCCTCTTGGAGTGGTGAGGCCAGGCATCATAAGAGTCCCATGACCACAGTGCATCATGGGAGATGAAGTCCTGCTCCGGAGCCTGCCCCACAGAGGAGAGTGGGTACATGAGGCAGCTGGACTACAACTCCCATGAGGCATGGCAGCAGGGGTGAGACTCCATATTGTTCCATTTTCAGGCCTTTGTTTTTGTTTGCAGAAAAACATCAAAGCTTTCCGCGGGAAGCAGGCAGAGACTCTCTGCAAAATATTTCATTTTGTCAAACATCCAATTTTCCACCTACAGTTTGGATGCAAAGTTTTTGATCGGCTGTGTTAGCCGCCTCATCGGGCGGCAGGGACTACCCTGTATTTGTAATGCTTTCAAAGAGCGTTGAGCTCCTCCAATGGAAGGCCCAAGGGAATCCTGGTCGAGGCTTAACAGGACAGGCAAGCAACGAACAGGGCCGGGGTGTCACCTCGCACTACCCAACCTGACACCAAACCGGGAGATCTGTATTTGTAGATGCTATTGGCAACATTGAATCAATGCCCCAGTGACGATTCAGCCGGGATACAGAGCAAACCACCAAGCAAGGGACGGGTTATTCCCAACTGGGTTTATTTAAAAACAAAATCATGTCAGTCTCACCAGAACCTGTCACACCGGAGTAGGGCTGCAAGTGTGCATGGGATACGGGGTGGGCACAGCTGCTGCCATATGTGCTAGAACACAGCAAAGCATCCTCCCCTTCCAACCCCAGAGAGGCAACGTCTCCAGTGGAACAAGGACAGGGGGAAACATGAAGCCACCTGCAGAACCCCGCCAGAGGTGGAATCCAGGCCACCTCCCCCCTTTTGCTGCTGCATCCCAAGGGTTCAGAATCTGGGTTACGCGATCCCTCTCAGCTGTGTGCGTCTGTCTGTCCCTACAGTGGGGCAGGACAGAACTCAGCAGCAGGGCGTGCATCACACAGGCTGTAACGGGGACTGGTGCATATGAATGAGGGACGCCGGGGCCACGGAGCAAATCCAGGATTTTGGAGACGCGGTGGCTAGAGTTCTACAGCTCATATGGGTAGAGACCTGCTCCTCCGGAGCTGCTGGGCGAGAGTTCTAATCCCCACAATGGCATCTGTTGTCCGCAGAGACTGATTCTTTCACCCACGCATCCCAGGGGGAGGGAGATGGCTACGGTTTTTTTGGGGGGGAGGGGGGCTCCTAGAACAGGGACGATCCCGCGTCTGACTTTGCAAATCAAGAGGAGAAGGGCAGAGTATAAAAAATGGCAAGCACGAAAGGCTAGTACAGAAGCCGAGGAGGAGACAGCCGCGGACGCTGAGTCAGAGATGCGGATACTCCACGATGCCAGCTCAGGAATCCAGCCGCTTCTTTGGAACAGTGCTCGGGGCGGCGGGCTCACATCTTAGGGAAGCTGGCCAGGTTGGCGATGCCGCAGGCGTTGTTCATGTTCCGGGCCATCAGGATATAACCCTTGTTGCCCCATCCCTCTCCCCAGCTGCGGAGAGAAAGGAGAGGGAGTGAAAAACTCTGCCTGGATTCATTAGCCCTTCCCCCAGCTCTGTAAGATCACCCTGGCCCAGTGCCACCTTTCCTCACCACGGGGCTCCTGGCAGAGACTGCGGTTGCACTCGGAGGCAGGCGCCCTTAGAAGGCACTGGCTGGCGTTGTATTACCTGTTCTTGATGATCCAGTGTTTGCTGCCCTTCTGGGTGCCGTATCCCACAGCCAGCACCGCGTGGTTGATGTTCTCAGCATTGCAGCTTTCATCGTAGTACACACCTGGGGGACGGAAGGCGGGAGTCACTCACGGGTATAACAGCACTTTGGGACATAGGAATCACCAGACTGGACCAGCCCCTCAGCCCAGAATCTTGTCTCTGATAGCACAAGATCCCCACAGTTGGTGGATGTGGGATAATCTGCCTGCCATGTTAGAGCTCATCCTGGTCTCTAATAGCTAGAGCTAGGCTTAAACCCATCCCCCTCTCCGTGCCTCAGTTTCCCCATCTGTACAATAGGGATAATGATACTGACCTCCTTGGCAAAGCGCTTTGAGATCTACCGATAACCCCTAGCTCTTATCTAGTGCCTGTTATTATTAAATCCTGAAGCACAAGGTTTAATATCCCTTCCAAAAACAGTGCGAGTTCATGGCAACAACTCTGGCTGTGCGTGTTATCTACATAAAGGTCTCAGCTCTTTTGGGATCTTGTTAAGTTCTTGGTCTCAACGCCTTCCTGTGGCGATGAGTTCCGCAGCCCCATTACACTCTGTGTGGAAAAGACTGGAAATGAAATGTAAGTTGTTAACAGTGAGGCTAATTAACCACTGAAACAATTTACCGAGGTGCACGGTGGATTCCCCCTCACAAGCAATTTTACAGTCAAGACTGAACTAGATGGCCTATCTTAGTAAAACAGCCCAACGGGAGTTAATTCAGGGGAGTCCTATGGCTTGTGTTAAACAGGAGGTCAGACTATCAGAGGCAATCAAAGTCCAAATGTCTTGATCAAGGTGTAGTCAAAGGTCCAGACTTCATAGAAAATAGTAATAAGTAAATAAAAAAAAGATTTGGGGGTCCATTCAAAAATGTCCAACAGTCCAGATTTGGCCCGCAGTCCGCCTATCGACTACCCCTGTTGGATGATCACCCTGGTCCCTTCTGGCCTTGGAAGCTAGGAAAATATTTCCTTTTAATCCGTTTCAAATTTGGCCACCTTTTAAATGTCATCAGCTGTCCATGCAAAGCATTACCATCAATGCTAGGTGCCGTTAGTAGTTACGCTGATTGTTACAAGGCAGCCCATTGGAAAGCAGGATCCTCACCCTACAGGCAGCTTGGCCACGCAAGCCTTCAAACACACACGTCCTGTCCAGGGCGTCATCATTAGCATACAAGGGGGCACACTACACACAACTCACTGTGTGGGAGAAGCTATCCCAGAACCCAGCTCCTGTCTGGCTCTACCTGTGCGTTAAAGATCTGCTGGCACTTTGCGTTAGATCAAGGGAAGCCCTTGGTCAAAATTTCTCCTCTTCATCTGTCTGCCCAGCGGCTGCCTTCCACCCCAGAGGTGGCTGCATTTCCGTGGCGTTGCACAGCACAGGGTGGAAGGTGTGATGATGGAGTGGGATGAAATGCGAAGAGTGGGGTCTGACCATCCCCTTGACGCCCAACTTACCTGACACCCCCTTCCACCAGCAAAAGCCAAGGCGGAGTAGACCTCACCCTACGGGCAATGCCCAGGCCATCACCTGGGACTCATAAGGTTCAACTCTTCCTACCTCTGCTGTAGAACTGGAAGGATGACAGGCTGGCATCAATGCCCACAGATACAGGCCCCACCCTGGCCACAGCTCTCTTCAAGGCCTTCTCATTCCCTTCTGGGATTTCCTTGTACCCGCGACACTTGGCGGCTTTTCCGGTAGGGCTGTACATGCAGCTTTCATCCTGCAGGGGGCAGAGAGAGCAGGTTGCAATTTCACTGTCAAAGGAGGTTTTGTGGGGATGGAAACTGGCTGTTTTGTGGACTTGGAAATTTCCAGGGGATTCTGATGATTTTTTTTCTAAGTTTTATAGAAAATCCTCTCCCGCCCCCCCTCCAGTTTTCGGCAACCAAAACTGAAAAGGTCTGGCCGGTTTGAGAGAACCGACCGGCTGACATTTTTCCTGTTTCCGGTTGCAAAAAAAAAAAAAAAAACCACATGTAAAAATTTTGGTTTCCAATAAAAACTCGGAAAAAACTTTGTGGAAAACAAAAACGTTTTCAATTTCATCCAAATTTTGCGCTGGGGAGAAAATAAATCAATAGAATTTCCCAGCCTGCTCTTGTGATTACAGCCAGGCAAGAGCACAATACCTGGTAACCCTCCATCATCCTGGTCAGGAGTTTGGAACAACTGTCCCAGGGAGACGAGGACACCTGCAGAACCCATCCCGGGTTTTAAGTGAGACCTGCCCTGCTGGGGCACGGGGACGGGGTCAGTACACAGCAGCCTGGGTGCACCGGGGAACGCTGCTCGCTCTGTGACGAAGCTGCTGCTGCACTGGGCGAACTGTAAGTGCAACATCCGTCCAGCACAGATCTCACAATCTCTCCAGCACAGAAAAGGGTAGTGTGACCAGAGGGGGCCTGCTCTGGAGGAAGTACCAGCAGCAGCCTGGGAGCTGGCTGCAGAGGAACGTGGGAGTTAGGAGTGACAGGTTGAGAGCCAGGGCGGGGAACAGCTGGGCTGCAGAGGGGGATGAGTAGCCAGGGCTGGTGGATAGCCAGGAGGCCCAGTTGAGAGTCGAGCTGGGCAAATAACTGCTTTTTCAAGTCAGGTTGAACCAAATCGGAAATATTTCTGGTGTTTTTGATGCATCAAAGCAATCGGGGTTGGGGCTGTTCAGGGGAGCCGGGCCTGGAAACGGGGGCTCCCACCTGCCAAGGGAGTGCCCTGGCAGGGCCAGAAGTTATAAAGGGGGGCACAGCACCACCATCGCCACCGCCGCCTCTTCTTGGTGACTGGCCAAAGCGATTCACGTCAAAATCGGGGCTCGTTTTGCCTCGACCAAAACTGCATTTGTCCTGGAGTAAACTAGGTGTCCTGGACGTTTTGCCCAGGTCTGGTGAGGAGCCCTGCCCCGTCCCAGGGGCTCTTAGATCATGGCACAGCTCCCTGCATCAGGCGTCTGCAGGAGACGCACAGCAGCTGCCAACGGGCAGCTACACAAGCAGGCAGGTAGTGGGAGGCATCTCGACAGGGCAGGGCCGGCCCAGGTTACTTCCCCAGCGGCAGCAAGGGGACAGCAGGAAATCAATGGTCACTAGAGTTGTCATCTAGTGACTACCCCTTATCTGGGCTGGATCAAGCCAGCTCCACTCACTGCCATCCTCTGGACAAGAAGGTGGGAGACCCTCTCACCCAGCCTTGCAAAATTCTACCCCAAGGCGTTAGCGGCTGCATTGCCCTTGGCGTCAGGGGAAGATGACCTGACGCCTGGGCTGGTGCATAGCCATAATCCCCCCCTCCGCCCCTAACTCATAGACTCATAGACTTTAAGGTCAGAAGGGACCATTATGATCATCTGGTCTGACCCCCTGCATGCTGCAGGCCATAAAACCGTCCCTACCCCTTCCCTGGACTCTGCTGTTGAAGTCCCCAATCCTGTTTTTAGTGACTGCAATCGGCAGAGACCCTCCTGCTAGAGATCCCTGCCCCATGCTGCGGAGGAAGGCGAAAAACCTCCAGAGGCTCAGCCAATCTGCCCTGGAGGAAAATTCCTTCCCGACCCCAAATGTGGCGATCAGTAAGACCCCGAGCATATAGGCAAGAGTCTCCAGCCCGACCCAGTTAGCCATTATACTATTTACCCACCATTGCTTGGCTTTCCTTGACTACTATGTTTTACCATTAAACCATTCCCTCCATAAACTTATCTAACTTTATCTTAAAACCAGACAGGTCCGTCGCCCCCACCGTTTCCCTCGGAAGGCCGTTCCAGTATTTCACCCCTCTGACGGTCAGAAACCTTCGTCTAATTTCAAGTCTGAACTTCCCCACGGCCAGTTTGTATCCATTCGTTCTGGTATCCACGTTAGTACTAAGCTGGAATAATTCTTCTCCCTCCCTTGTATTAATCCCTCTAATATATTTAAAGATAGCAATCATATCCCCTCTCAGCCTTCACTTTGTCAGACTAAACAACCCAAGCTCCTCTAGTCTCCTTTCGTACGACAGCTTTTCCATTCCTCTGATCATCCTAGTGGCCCTTCTCTGCACCCGTTCCAGTTTGAGTTCATCTTTTTTAAACATGGGAGACCAGAACTGCACACAGTACTCCAAATGAGGTCTCACCAGCGCCTTGTACAACGGAAGCAGGACCTCCTTATCCCTACTAGATATACCTCGCCTAATGCATCCCAAGACCGCATTGGCTTTTTTCACCGCCACGTCACATTGTCGACTCATAGTCATCCTCCGGTCTACAAGAACCCCTAGGTCCTTCTCCTCTTCCGTTACTTCTAACCAATGCGTCCCCAGCTTGTAACTAAAATTGTTATTAGTCAGCCCCAAATGCATCACCTTACACTTTTCACTATTAAATTTCATCTTAACTGCTCTCATCTCTGTCGCCACGTCGATAGGCAGAGCCAAAGCCGGGGCACTGACCTGGCCGATGTAGGGGTAAGAGTCCTCCGAGTCGATGCCCCTGTTCTCCTTCACGTACTCGAAGGCGTTGGTCATGTAGCCGCCCCCGCAGCCGTCGTTGTTGGTCACGCAGTCGACCAGGTTCTGCGGGCTGAGACCCAGGACCTTCCCCGTCTGCCGCTTGAGCTGCCCCTCCAGGGCCCCGACGGAGCTGAAAGCCCAGCAGGAGCCGCACTGACCCTGGCGCACAGGAGGGGAGATGGTCAGAAGTGAGAGGCTGTTCCTAGCCCGAGGGGCAGAGAGGGAGAGCAGAAAGCAGCCAGCGTTGGTGGCTGTTTCCCCCACTGAAATGTAAGGATCTCACAGCAGTCAGAGTCAGATCTTGGTCACCCTGGCGTAAATCCGGAGCCACTCCACCTCCGTGGAAAGGAGCCCGGACTCCGGCCACTGGCTCTCTGAGCTGGTCCTGAAAAGTCCCAGCCAACAAGCGAAGTGCGGCGTAGGGCAGCCATACGGTTCAACCGGAGTGGACAAGGAAGCGCCGAGCTCGGAGAACAGCACCGCTTACCTGGTTCTTCACGGGCGTCACGTAGCCCTTCTTCCTCCAGTCCACCGAGTCCGGCACCTTCTCCTCCCAGTCGGGAACGTAGACCGTGTCATTGCTGGGCCCACGCGACGGAGGGACCTTCAGCCCCGTCATCTTCTGCACCACCTCCTCGCTGGTCTAGGGAAGGAGAGGCAGACGTTTGGCAAAACCGGGCACTGGCGGACAGTTCTGTAGTCGCCAGTGGGCCAGAGCTGCGTTGGCCCAGGGCGGCAGGGGCAGTGACCCAAAGGCACTGCCTGGGGAATTGCACAGTAGAGGAGAACTTTAGCATGGCTAAACCTGCCGGGCTGGCACCCGCCCTGGGTGGAGAGAAAAACGAGCTTCTGCCAAGAGAGAATTCCCCTCTCTTGCCCGGCTGTGAACAGTGTTTAAGCTGGTGCGGCATGGACCCAGGGGTCAAAGCATTCAGATGGGAAAGCAGGTTGTGCCACTAGGGTCCGGCGGCCAGACTCGGTGAACGGACAGACGGGGATAGGAACAAAGACCTGCACTCGGACGCTTGGTGAGATCTTCCCCACCTTGTTAGCATATGCATCACAGCAGCACCTTCACTGGACTGGAGCAGGGGATCGGTGTGCAGGAAGGGGTGAGGGCTCCAGGGTGGGGCCAGAAAGGAGGGGTTCAGCGTGCAGGAGGGGGGCTGCGGGCTGGGGCAGGGTGTTGGGGGCTGGGAGGGGGTGCGGGCTCTGGGGTGAGGGCAGCGTGCGGAGCCCCGTGTCCCCCACCCAGGAGATGGACCTGCTGGCCGCTTCTGGGACGCAGCACAGTGCCAGGACAGGTAGGGACGAGTCTGCCTGAGATCCCGCGGCACCGCCGACCGGACTTTTAACGGCCCACTGGCGCTGACCGGAGCCGCCAGGGTCCCTTTTCAACCAGGCGTTCCAGTCAAAAACCAGACACCTGGTCACCCTAAGCCAAACACCCCGGCGATGACCGTGGGATAGACGGACAGAGGGTAACGTTGCTGCAGCAATTGGCGATAATTCACAGAGGATTCGGAAATACCCTGGCATGTCATCCACCTACCATGTCCCCCAGGTGGTTCATGGCCAGTTCGTAGGTGTGGGTGCCCAGAGAGAACTCCAGGTTGTGGGTGGTGATGTACTGGAGGTTCTTCTCCCAGATCAGCCGCCGCGAGAGCTCGTCCATCTGCGAGGCAAGGAGGATTCAGGAATGGAAACACACCGGGCCATTGGACACCAAGGGCCGGACCCTGCTCAGACTCCCGCCGGCGCTAGCTTGGGAGCTACAGCAGGGTCTGGAGCCCACGTGGTAGGGGTGAGAGTTATCGCTGTCCCAGTGCACCGCAGAGATCGAGAGCACTGGAATAGGGCCTCCCATATAGCCCTGGATTGGCAAGGTGATGTCCTGGGTCTTGAACCCAGGCCTGGGAGTCTCCAGACACTTGCCACCCAATGGCTACTGAAGCCCACTGGGCTGAGAAGCTACCAGGGCTATAGCCCCACCCCCAGGAGCTCTGATTGGAGGATCGCCCAGCTCCACTGATTGGTCCAGCTATGCTATTTAAGGAGGAGGAATAGGAAGTTTGTCTGAGGAACCAGGTGGTTTCCTGTTGTGGCTGTGTCGGACCCCGCTTGTGCCTGGCCCCCGCACCCAGTTCTGGTTCCTGTTCTGCTCCTGCCTCACCCCTGCTTTCGCTCCTCCTGTTCCCACCGTGCTGGCCTCCCGTCCTCAGTGACCAGTCCCGGCTCCGACCCTGGCCTCAGATTTCTGCCCTTGACTCCGGCGTGACCCTCGGCTCCGGCCTTTGGCGCCTGACCTCGGCTCTGACCCTCAGCTTCCATTGCTGGTTCTCCCTCTGGCTTGATCCCTGGCTCTGGGAACTGGCAGTTGACTCTGGTGCTGACCCTTGGCTTTGTTCCCCAACCTGTACCCCTGCTCCACCCACTAAACCTGACCGCCTCTATCCCAGTCCACTGAGCTAGTCAACATCCAGGCGGTGCATGATTGCTTTCAAGCTTCATTAGAATTCCCCGGGCTGGCCAAAGCAGTAACAGGGTCCCTCGTCCCTGGGGGGAGGGATAGCTCAGTGGTTTGAGCATTGGCCTGCTAAACCCAGGGTTGAGAATTCAATCTTTGAGGAGGCCATTTAGGGATCTGGGGCAAAAATCTGTCAGGGGATTGGGTCCTGCTTTGAGCAGGGGGTTGGACTAGATGACCACCTGAGGTCCCTTCCAAGCATGATATTCTAGGATTCTAACAAGTGGCTGGGGGTGCCGTGGATGGCCCTCACCTTGTGTGCCAGCGGGCCAAGGTTCAAATCCTGGATGTGCCTCGTGCAGGGGATAACTTGGGACTTCTTATGCAGGAGGGTCAGGCTTAGTGGCTCATAAGGGTCTAGTCTAGCCTTAAGTTCTAGTCCTACGTTCCCTCAGGGTCATACAGCCACTCGGCCTTTCCCCATTGCTACGTCTTACCCTCTTTCGGGGGTCTCCCATAACCCCTCTGCCACTGAACTTCTAGCCCCACAAGACCCGCTCTGCCCATAACACTAATCCCTCCACTCCACACCTTTCCAGCCTCAAAGCACTCGATCGGCCACTCGAAAACCAGCTGCCGCGTTCTCAATAAACCTCAGTGCTCCGGCCGCAGGGGGCCTCACTCTCCGCACCCATAGACGCTGGGGCAGAGTGGGTGTAAAGTGCTACCGACCCCCCTGACGTGGCAGAGCTCTGCAGCGGTGCAAGCGGCGACCACAGGAGGGCGAACCAGCCCCACCGTCTTTAGCAGAGGAGACGGATCTGGATCGCTCTGCGCGCTAGCAGTGCGGCGGCGGCTTTTGGGGCCCGGCCTGCCGAGTGTTCAGCCCCACCGCTATGCTGAAGCCCAGTCCCCGAAGCGTCCTGACCCATATGGAGCTGCCAGACTCCCCCAGCCCGGGTACCTTGCCGTTGTACTGTTTGTGGTAGGTTTTCTTCCATAGCTCCCACTGGGAATCCAGCGCCTCCTCTGGGTACACGCTGGCCTTCACTGCCGGGAGCAGCAGGGCTAAGAGGCTGATCCACCACATCCTGCGAGGGCGGAGGGGAAAGCCATGAGCAGGGCAATGTAGGAGGTCAGCATTGGACAGGATAAAGCGACACGAGACACACACCCCACCCCGGACAACCTCCAACCGCACTGGGTCAGTACAGATCCCCCTGGCACTGTATAGGTTGCACCCCCTGCATGCACAACACATGGCAAAATGCAGGCCAGGTCCCCCTCTACTGGCCAGTCCGCATAGAGGACAACAGCCTACTACAGCTGCCAGAGCTGCCCTTTTAGCTCCAGTGGTGGAAGTCCGGGCTGCGGAGCTGAAAGTTCAAACCCGGCCGATGACCCACAGGGGAGGGGGTGTCATGCCACCGGCAGGCGTTAGCGCCCTGTTCTAACCCAGCTGCAGCTCGAGCGATTGCCTCCTGTGCGTTACCCCTGCGGCTGCGGGTAGCTGGGGCCTAGCGTTGCTGCGGGGCCGGGGAGGGGCTCCGGCCCTGCCCCATCCCGCACCGCGCCTGCCCCGTGACTAGAATGAGGACTTTGCTCCTGAATTCTGGCGACACGGAGCCCTCAGAAGCACTCCACTCCCCAAAGCCTGGCCAGGGGGAGGGGTTTACACAGGGCCGGTCAGTGAAAACCTGAACCAGACTCTTCTTTCACCAGCCGGATCCCAGCCCCTGGACCCCCCCGTCGGATGCACAAGCAGCCGTCACGTGAGCCCCAGCAGCTGTTTCCCATTAGGGCCTTTTGGCGGAGGCCTGGGAGATTCTGGAGGAATGCAGGGCAAGCCGGCGGGGCTCGTTAACTCTCCTTCACAGCAGCGCAGCCTGGCGAAGGCCGGCCCGGGATAAAACCCACCACGGCTCATTGCTGCCTCAGCTCCCCCCAGTTCAAGGCATTTCCCACAGGCGGGTAACGTTCTCGCCATCTTACAGATGGGGAAACTGAGGCACAGAATGAGCCCCGGACTGGCCCGAGGTCTTGCAGCAAGTCAGCGGCCCTGCTGGGAAAAAGAACCCAGGTGTCCTGGCTGCCGGTCCAGTTGCTCTAATCACTGGGCAGCCCTGCCTCCCCTTAAGCCTGCTTTCCCCATTTCCCAGCCTAGCAAATGCAGGGCAGCGTGGGGAAGGGACGTGTCCCAGGGGCAAGGAGCTGGGTGTAGAATGCAAGTCCCCTGACGGTCGCTCCTGCCCTCGGCAGCTCCTGGGATCAAGCCCCGAGCTCCCACGTCACAGCCAGCGTTATCACCACTGTCACGCTCACCTCAGCTCCCTCTGCCCGCGTCCACCCTCCAGCCCTGCCCGACACCCAGCGTGCAAGGGACCCAGGATGAACGGACGGCTCCTCCCGCTCTGCCACCACCCGCCTTCCCCGGGCTGAGCTCAGCTTGCTAAATCCTTCAGAAATCAGGGACCACCAGAGCGGTCTAATGGCTGGAGCACTGGACTGGGCGCAGAGCATCTGGGTTCTGTCTCTGGCTGACCCTAGGAGAAGTCACGTCTCCTGTTCCGTGCCTCAGTTTCCCCTCTCTCACCTTTTGTCTGCCTGGTCAATTCTGAGTGGAGGCCCTTGAGGGCGGGGGCTGTTTCTCACTCCAAGTATGCACCGGACCTAGCTCAATGGAAGCCCAGGAAAGCCTCCAAGCGATCCCATAAAACTAACAACAAGCCAGACTCCCCGTTCGGTTTACAAGCCGGGCTATCAACCCGGGCTCCCAAACTGCTTCCGTTCCCCTGGGCCTGGGCGAATTTCAGCCCCAGCAGCAAACTTCTTAAACTGCCCCAGGCCTCTGCAGGCTGGTCCTGCTGCTTGGGGGAAGAAGGAAATGAAAGCGAACAAAGAACCTATTCTGAGAGCAGCAAAAGCTACTGCCTGGGGTTATGAAACCTCTTCTGCTCCCCAAGGAAAACTCTGTAATCTGTACCACAGGGCACAGGTAGGAGAAGCTTTCTGCATCGTACCCCACAGGTACCCTGGCGGCTATGTCTGGAGCGCTATCAGATCCCCCTCTGCTGCTAAGAAGGAAAGCGGGGCTCACCTGTAAGTCATGGCTGCTTTCGGATACCAAAGTTAGCAACCCCTTCTCCGTGCCCCGAAGAGACGCCAAGCGGAGATGAGAGCCGCGATGTTGCACCTCTGCTCGCCTGCTAGTTCTTTTTATGCTGGCTGGATTGAGGAAGTCGAGCAGGCGGCTGGAAAATATGGGCTGTCAGTTTCATGCAGGGTTTACTCAGATTTGCATATGGGCCTGGCCGGGGAGTGGGGCGGGCTGCAGGGAGCGGTGCTGGCTGGGTGTTCGGTTTCACATGATCTGCAGAACTTAGTCACCTCGGTGCTTCACAGGCCCAGGTCTCACCCGGCCTTGCCCCCTGGGGAGTCATTTGCACCTGGCCAAAGCGGGTGCAGGGGAGAACTTGGGGGTGGGGGGCTGTGTCTATCCCTCCCCTAAAGCCCCAGTAGGGCCCAGATTTCCTGAGCATACACCCCCATCCCAGAGCACACAATCCCCGCCCTGCCCCAGATTGGGCGGGCGCTGAACCTCGCCGGGGAAGCCCAAAGGACACTTCGCTTTTAATGACGCCCCGTAGAGTCCCCACCGCCCCTACCGAATCCATCCGCAACCCATGGAGGGTCGTAGCCAAGGAGGTCTTGAGCACCCCGCGTTTCCTCTGGCTTTGGGGCAGGTCACCCCCGGCAGGATTAGTCCCAGAAGGGGCTGACCTTCGGCCCCGAGCGCCCCTTGTTCCAGCTGCGGCAGATCGGAGCTGCGGGCGCTCAGCCCCTGGGCAATTTAACCCCGTAACTAGCTGCAGGAGTCACTTGGGTCAATGCAAGGCTGGGCCTGGCCCCCATGGGTCAGCTCGCTACTTGCGTGATGCCACCTCTTAGCGGAGGCACCGGGGGATTGACCCAGTGACCTCCAGAGCTCAGAAGTGGCTACAGCTTAAGAGAGAGAGACACACACACACACACACACACACACACACACACACACACACACACTCCCCTCTCTCCCCGCAACCACACATCCACCCGGCCCAGGCCCAGGCACTGAACCCACCAATTACAGCCGTGGAGGAGCTGCGGATCAGCAGGCGTTACACATCCCCCCCTGTGCCTGTTGTAGAGCAGTGTTTCTAGGGGCTTTTCTCGTGGCCACACAGGCTCCTGGGCTGGGACTGTGGGAGCCGGGAGGGCAGCAATGCACCCTCTTGGTGTTGGTTGCTGGGGCCACCAGCAGGGGTTGGGCCATGCCCCCATCTGGAGACCCCTGGAGCACAAAGCTGAAGGAACAGGCAGCCGGTCAGTTCCCCACCTTCCCAGGGGCATGGGGCTCAGGCTTCAGCTTTGGGGAGGGGGGCAGCAGGCTCTGTCTGTGGGGCTGCAGGCTCCAGCCCCCAACTGTCTGCCCTGGCAACCCTCTCCCCCCCCCAATCTCCCCTGGCTCCCGCTGCCTCTCCCGACCCCCCCATCCAGGGCTTAATATGTCCCCAGGCTTGCTGGGGCCGAGTAAGTCTGCTGTGAAAAGTGATACACGTAGGTTTGTTAATATCACTTTTCACACCAGACTGACTAGCTCGCCATAAATACACTACAATGCGTTGGACGTGGGGATGTGCATCATTTGTTGGTTTTCCTAAAGCTAATCAAGTATTTTAAGAACAAGTGTGAGCGTGGCCACCAGAAAGGTTGGTGGCCGCACTCTGAGGCCACCGAATAATTTGTCCGGAGAACCCCTGGAGACTCATGTGCTTAGCTAGGGAGGGCCCAGGTTCAAGCCCCAGGGCCAGCCAAGAGGTTTCTCAGCAATTGACTCATATGCGTAGCTTGCTGCGGAGCGGGACTGAAGCGGTCACAGCTGCAGGGGAGCAGAAGGGAGATCGGATTCAGGGCCAAGTGGGATTTGACTCTATGTGCCTTTAAGGGCAGGACTCAGGTTTCCATAGGCCTCTGAATGCCATTTGGGCTGGCTGTAGCAAGGGATGGAACCAAAGAGATCCAGCAGATGTGTTCCACTCTTCTACAGTAACACCTAGGAGCCCCGATCATGGAGTAGGGCCCCAGGGCGCTGCACATAGAACAAATAGACAGTCCTTCCCCCAAAGAGCTTCCCGTCTACGTAAAGGCATTAGCTAGAAAATCGGTGCCTGGGAATTTCAAAACTGCCCCAAGGACTGGATTAAATTTAACAGGAACCTGGCAACTAGCTCATCAGCTGCTTCGCGCATCATCCCAGCCTGAATGACTCTTATCCACGCATCCCGTGGCTTCCCCGTCGAACTGGTCAGAAAACCTTCCTCTTATTCATACCAAAGTACGGCGTTCCATACAGATACGAGCCGCTCAAGGTGACCCCAATGTCATCTGCCCGGCTAATCTGATCCAGCGCTTTTCATCCACAGGTCTCAAACGGCTTCACGGTGGAAATGGGGAAACTGAGGCACAGAGCCGGGACACGACTCGCCCAAGGTCGCCCAGTAGGCCAGTGGCAGAGCCGGGTTATAGAACCCAAGTCTTTTGGGTCACAGCCTGGGGCCCTTCCCACTAAGGCCAGAAGCAGTGCGACTATCTTTCATTGCCCTATAGCTTATGGAATCATTTCAACCACTGCAAAAAACGCTGCCATGTTAAGTTGGCGACATTTGACCTCGGGCTTGCGCTGCTGTAAGGGACTGCATAAGCGATGGAGAATTGCACCATCTTACCTAGTTCTATTAGGCGGGTCTAACCTGGGGGAGGTGACAACAAGGTGTCCGGGGGCTCCACTCCCATATTGCTGGATGGGAGGGGCACCCAGGGCTGGATAAGAAGCCCAGCTCTGTTCTGAGTGTTACGGCACCTTCTAGTGCAGAAAGGCAGAACAAAGCCCAACAGCCAGCGGTTAAAGCCACACAAATTCAGATTAGGAATCAGGCACCAACTTTGACCAGCGAGGGTGATTACGTTGCTTCCCCACACCTTATCTTCTAACACAATCCGGCTGCCTTTCTGGAAGGGACGTGTTAGCCAGACACAGACTAGTGGGCTCTATCCAGCAGTCACTGGGTGAAGTTCTCTGGCTTGTGCTATACAGGAGGTCAGACGAGATGATCTAACAGCCCCTTCCGGCCTTACCGTCTACTGATCTATGAATAAGCAGGAGGGAACAGCGGTCTTTTTCCAGAGAGCAAAATAATTCCATGTCACCCTTAATTAGACAAAATACCATTAGAGACCACGCTGCTGTACCGACACAGACTCAACAAGCCACAAAACCAGGGCCATGACAGTAAAGATAGGGAGTAGGTGGGTCATACCCAGCCATCAGATCTGATGGAACAGAGCAAATAATAAATGCATACCCTCCATTTGGATAATTGAGTGTAGGTCGGCCCTGCAACCGGTGGGGGACTGCAGCTCGGGTAGGCCCACCAGGGCTAGCTTTAATATAGCTATCATGGCTAACGGTAGCAGCAAAGACCCGGCTGGCATGGAGCCTGGTGTGGGCCAGTAATGCGAGTACGTACCCAGGCGTATATTCGCAGCAGACACATAGGGAAGTTAGATTTAAAAAAAAAAAAAAAAACATAATGCCCCTCCCTGGAAGGTTGCAACTTAACACAACTTTCTTGCTTAGAATTCAGAACGAGAACACACACAACCCCCCCAAAACAGACGCAAACGCAGGCGTGGATTGACTGCTGCTAGACCCAGATTGCACGTTTCCCTACGGAGCCCTGTAACCTGCCCACAGCAGCTGGAAAAACCTTGAAATCTCAAGTGACAGCCTACAATTGTTGACACAGTTTTAATACACCATCCTTAGCTGCCGCGGCATCTTCACTGCTATCTTTAGCCATGCTAGCTAGATGAAAACTAGGTGGGGATGCCAACCCAAGCTGCAATCATACCTCTTATAACATCTTGGAATGTTAAACCAAGGAGGGGCCCAGTCCAAATCCCATTGAAGTCCAAGGAAAGAGGAGGAGTTGGATTGGGCTCTAAAGGCCAAACACAAATCCAGGGCAGAGTTAAGGTTATTTGGATGCTGATCACTGCAAAATGGTCTGTGTGCCGGAGTTGTTGATTAGCATGTTAAATTTACCGATTTCCAGTTTTTAATGCTTTGGGGGGAAGGGGGGGGGGGAAGGATGTGTTTAATTCAGAGTATCCTTTGAACTGCACTTAACTGCGTCTCAACCAATCTTTGTGGTTGTGGGGCGTTACAGTCACCACGCAGCTGACTGCAGTCAAGCCGCATTTTTCCATTCCCAGAGCAACACTGGCTCCCCCAACCCACAGAAGAACCCCACCCCCTGGGGAGCAGATTCCCTGCTATTTAGATTGGAGGCTCTTTGGGGCAGGCACTGTCTTTGTTCTGTGTTTGTCCAGCACCGACAGAGCCCTGGTCGTAACCAGGTGCTTTAATACTACAAATAATTAAAAACAGCGACATCGGCCGGGACATGGGAGTGGAGGAGCAAAGCCCCTGCAGTGTGGAAACGTGCTCACCGGCAGACAAAGGGTTCCTCTCCCCGCCTGTAGCAGTGGCTCAGGGCAGAGGACGGCACTCAGCAGACCAGAAAAGTTGACTCCTGCTCTCTGAGTAAAGGTGCTTTCTGGCCTGATGCACACGCAGGGTCAGCAGTTCATGAAGCAGCCCGTCCCTTGGCAAGGCATGGAGGAAAGCAAGTGACTTGCAACAAGGAAGCAGCCTTGGCTATTAGTCAAAAAACAGGCAGGGAGAAACAGCGTCAAAAACAACTGCCTCCTTCAGCCCACCAGGGGGCGCTGTGCTTGGCACAACTGATCAAAGGAGAAAGCAAGTGGCTTATTACCCCAGCTCTGTCTCCTGTCTCGCCCTTTCCATGCCTGCAATCAGAGCCCAGTTCTTACACACCAGGCCATTGCAGGTTCTGCCTAACAAGCATTCCCATCAACCCCACTGAGATTTGCTCCCAACTTTACCCTTCCTGTCCCACACAATACAATGATCCAGGGACCGATTCTGCTGGTCCCTCAAGAGCTGGGGTAGAGAATAACCGCACACTACATTATTATTTATTCCTAGTGCAGCCAGTGCTCAGAGGCCTCCGTTAACACACAGGGAGATCTGGGACCCTGCCCCAAAGGACTTACATTGTAAAAACAGAGCAGTGACACAGTTCCAGGTGACCAGGGCATGTTTTGGAGACAAGACAACAAGAGCCCTGCATTAGCCATTCCCGTTAACAGAGGGCCTGCTGGGACTCTTCACAGGAAGATGCTAGGAAGCAGGGTATTTTGGTTTAAATACCCACCTTCAGTTTTCATCTCCCTGCCCTGAGATACGGAACTTCAGTCCCTCTCAACAGGAGGCATTGTTTAAAGGAACACAACCATGCACGCAAGCAAACAAGCTTCCGCACAGCTTGCGTTCCAACTTTATCTCCCGGGTTTGCCAGGGACCTACAACTTGCCTGGAGCGCTGTGCTGCAGATGGAGACATCTAGTGGCTGAACAGCATATTACAAGTAAACATATTGCACAGCTCCCTCAGTTCGATTCTCCTCTCTGCCCCGGACCAGGGATTTCCCTACCCCCCCCTCCCCGAATTTCCCCAACACGCCCCCAGTTTTGTGAACTCGTTACATGCAGTGTTGCCAATTTTGTGATTGTTTGGAAATTTGAATTGAAATTGAAACATTAATACACACTTTAAAAGCATATAAAGTGTATGATAAAATACATGTATCTGAAAAAAGAACAGGAGTACTTGTGGCACCTTAGAGACTAACAAATTTATTAGAGCATAAGCTTTCGTGGACTACAGCCCACTTCTTCGGATGCATATCGAGTGAAACATATATTGAGGAGATATATATACACACACATACAGAGAGCATGTGCGGATACAGACTAACACGGCTGCTACTCTGAAAAATGCATCTGAAAAAGTATCATCAATTTGAAAAGTATGAACATAGACTATCTTTCTTATACAGCTGTTTTTTACGACAATGTCAGTGCATTCATTTCGGTGATGTTGGCCAACCTAATCCTTTCAAATTATGATTTGTAATCAAAGACTAAATGAGGTCTCCCTGACAGCTAGTGATGAGCTGGGGCTGGAGGGAGAGGCTTCAGGACCAGATTGTATTTACCTTCATACCTAATCTACCCAGGTGTCCAGCAAACAGAGCTGTGTTGCCCAAGCGATAGATTTTGGCTGAGGTTACAAATCACTTGAATGCCGGCGGTAATGAACTATTGTTCTTATTGTATGAGTAAAGGGCAGTAGAATTGTACTTAGCCTGTGCTGATTGAGGACATCAAGAGCGAGGGTGGGGACAGGTGTTTTGCTTGATGGTCTGCCTGAGTCACAAGTACTATTAGACCCGCTCCACTGTTTAAAGACAGAGCTGATTAGGCTCCAGAGAGAGTCTTGTTCTGTTAAGTGACCACTGCAGCTGAAATCACTGATAATCAGGTCTAAATGCTTAGTCCTGCTGTGGGACAGTGTTTCTGTGGAAGAGACGGCCCAGTCTGCACTAGCAGCGAGGTTCCCGCACTGAGAGCTCAGCTGAAATCACAGAGCTGGGTGGAACCTCAAGAGACCAACTCGCAGAGGTCACAGTGGCAGGTGGCAGCAGAAGGTGACGGCGCAGGGCCATTGGCAACAGAGCAATGGAGTGAACGGTGGCGCAACGAACAACAGAGGCCAGAGCGAACAATGAGCAAGGTGCCTTCTTGCCCACTACCTGGGAGAAGAACTCATGTGAAAGCACCTCTGAACTCTGAGTCTCCACTGACCAAGGACAACACTGGTGAGTGTTAATGAGGCTGTTAAGAATGCTGGAGACACAACACAGTTCATGCGAACAAACATGGCTGTGGCATCATACTTTCTATTTAAGCAAGAGATACCACACACTACAAACTGGTGGGCAATGTTAAGTGCATTGTCAATAGTTCATCCTGAAGTTGAACACAGTACTGAACAAGAACAGCAAATGCTCACTATCTTTCTGCAAGAAACTCAGAGTGGCTAGAAGCATGTGGTGCAACAGTAGGGTTACCATACGTCCGGATTTTCCCGGACATGTCCGGCTTTTGGGGGCTCAAATCCCCGTCCGGGGGGAAATCCCCAAAAGCCGGGCATGTCCGGGAAAATCGGGAGGGAGGGCTGGGCTGGGGTCGCGGTGCCGGGCCGGGGTCCAGGGGCGCAGTGCCGGGCCGGGGCCGCGGGGTCGGGCCGCCGAGGGGGTGCGCTGGGCCGCGGGGCCGGGAGCCGGGGGGTCAGGCCGGGAGCCGGGCCGCTGGGGGGGGTGCGCTGGGCCGCGGGGCCGGGGGGTCGGGCCGGGAGCCAGGCCGCCGAGGGGGTGCGCGGGGCCGGGGGGCCAGGGGGGTTCGCGGGGTCGGGCCGGGAGCCGGGCCGCCGGGGGGGTGGGCCGGGAGCCGGGCCGCGGGGGTGCGCTGGGCCAGGCCGGGAGCCGGGCCGGGGGGCCGGGCCGCCGGGGGGGTGCGCTGGGCCGCGGGGGGGGTGCGCTGGGCCGCGGGGCCGGGGGGTCGGGCCGGGAGCCGGGCCGCCGGGTCGGGCCGCCGGGGGGGTGCGCTGGGCCGCGGGGCCGGGCCGCCGGGGGGGTGCGCTGGGCCGCGGGGTCGGGCCGCCGGGGCCGGGATCCGGGGGGGTGCACTGGGCCGCCGGGGCCGGGATCCGGGGGGGTGCGCTGGGCCGCCGGGGGCCGGCCGGCAGTGCTGGGCGGGCCGGGGGTGGTCGGCCGGGGGCCAGGGCCGGCACCCCAGGGCCCGAGCCGACCCAGGCTGGAGCCGCCGGGGGGGGCCAGCCTGGGCCGCACCTCCTCCCCCCACACCCCCCCTTACCTGCCCAGGCTTCCCGTGAATCAAATGTTCGCGGGAAGCAGGGGAGGGGGCGGAGACTTTGGGGAGGGGGCGGAGTTGGGGTGGGGGAGGGGGCGGGGCTGGGGCGGGGCCAGGGCCCCGTGGAGTGTCCTCCTTTTGGAGGCACAAACTATGGTAACCCTATGCAACAGTGAAAGACTCAACAGTTGAAAAAGTGAAGAACTTTCTCACCATATTTGCATACATGGCTGATGAATGCACCGATGCAAATTGGCATCAAGTCATTGTGTACGTTATCTTGATGTTAGTGGTAGGCCGGTAGATGCATTTCTAGAAGACACATCGGCTGCATCTGTGACAACCCACATCTTAGAAGAGTTAAATGCTTGTCAACTGGACCCCAAACAGATGGCTGCTTGTGCATTTGATGGAGCTACAAACTTCTCTGGAAGATATGGTGGAGTACAAGCTTTACTCAGAGAAAAGTGTAACCCTAATCTCTCCTATACACACTGCAGAGGCCATCTACTCCAACTAGCGCTAGTACGAGCTGCAGACTCTTCAAAAGACATTAAAAAAAGCTATAAATTTAATGTCTTCGTTATATTCTTTTCTCAGCAAGAGTCCAAAAAGACTGAATATCTTGGGAAATATAGAAGCTACACTGGGACTGAAGTTCAAATTAATCCAACCTGGGAAAACTCTCTGGCTTTCTCATGAGCGATCCTTGGCTGTCGTCTTAAAATTACTCCAGCCATTATTACTGGCTTTGGAAAGCATCTACCAAGATGGGATGGATCTAAGGAGTGAGGCTGGTGGATTACATTTGCTACTACGTTCAGAGAAGACTATTGCCAGTTTCCCTCTTGTAAGTCTACTGTTGAAATCACTTGGGTCATTAAACAATGTCATCCAGGCATCTGCTACAACAGTAGTAGATCTTTGTCCAGCAATAGAACCTACATTTGGATCAATCCGAGAGCTATCCATTGAAAAAGTTCTGGAAGAAGCAAAGATTTCAGTCCAGAAGTTGACTAATGAAGGCATTTATATTGAACCCTTAAGTGAAGAGGACAAGAAGTGTTTGTTAAGACAACTGAAAAGTACACAGACTTGATTCTTAAAAATCTACAACGACGACTTCTAGATTCTACTCAACCTCTATGGAGCTTTTACAGATCCCTGTCCTATAAAACACTGACAGCTGAGTGGAGTGAGGCACTACCAGCAATGGGGCTGCCATGTGCTTAGGATAGAATAGAGAATTTGAACACAGAGTGGAATATCATACGACGAATGAATGAAGATTTGACTTCAACTTCTTTATCATCATCACTAGTGGTTCGACCCAATCTTTGTGCTCTGTTTCCTGGGATGAAAGAAGTAGGAATTCATCTCTTGCTACTCCCAGTCACAACAGCTACAGTTGAGCATTCTTTTCCATCATTGAATAGAATTGTGTGTTCTGAAAGAAGTCGCCGTCTGCCTGATCATGTGAATGAACTAATGAGCATATCAATTGAAGGAATGGAAGTACCGGACACATGAGAAGCCACCAATGATGAACGCGTTGCATTCAAGAAGTTCATTAACAGAGTTGTGCAACATTACAAGAAGAAACCAAGAAGGATGTAGATGTCGTGCTTCATAGGAGGCTTGAGTAGCCAACTTAAATTTGTTTGATGATTTTAAAACATGAGTTAAATCTAAAAAAACGGTCACGAAACATTTTTCAGTTTTTACTATGGTGACATACAGCCCACCTTCACCCTCATGGTCTCGCCCCTCATCGGCTCTGACCCCCCCTCCCATAAATTCAAACACCCCCCCCCCCCCAATTTCAATTCCTGGGGAAAACACTGCACCAGACACTCCCCTTAGTGCCTCTTTGGGGAGGCTGTTCGTGGACAGAGGTCCCATCTGATCCTCTCCCTCATGGTTCCTCACCCCCAACAGCGGTCACCCGCTCCTGGCAGCAGCCGACAGCCCCCCAGCCATGTATTGCTGGAGCACTAGCTACACCATCATTGCAGGCTGGGAGTGTTGATGTTGCCTGAGGGAGCCGCAATGCATTGCATTAGGTAATCCAGCCACACGGCCGCCCTCTAAAGCAAGCCCCATTCTCCCCACCTTCGAGAGGGAAAATCTAAGTCATGGAGAAGGGGCCATCTAAGTCATTAGCCAAGTCTCCATTGACCACAATACCCATCGGTGTCCGAACGAGGACTCCAGAGCTCCTGCTCCCAACCCGGCCTAGCCGAGGAAGCGACGCCGTCTTGTCTCAGGACGCTTGTCCTGGATTTGTGTGTTTCACAAACGCCATCGTGGCCAGCCCTCTAGCAATACTACTCAAATCAATAGTTGAACGCTGCTGGCTTGTTCTGGGGATTGTAGGCCAGGGCACCCAGGGCTTTGTATAGGTGATTTAAAAAAAACAAAAAACACTTTCATAAGGCAAAGTTACACAATTACGTTACTCAGTACTTATTCGGGATCAAGTTAATAGAGAATTTGGCTCAAGATTCTGGCTTGCCGGCTAGGGAGCCTTCCTCTGAGTACTAAACAGGGTACCCAAATTTCTGAGCACCTGTCTACGTTTTGGCACTTCTCCTGTGTACGTGCGGGGGGCGAAAGCTTTTCCACCCCAAGGGCAGTCCACATTTTACTATACCACAGTTCCACACAGTGGGGAAGGCACATTTTCCCCAAAAACGTGCACGACAAAACGTCTTGCTGCTACCACTGGGATACAAACCCAGGACAGGCCTTAGTCTTGTTCCCCAGACTAAGTGGCTCTGGGATCACGTCTCGTCCCTCTCTAGCAAATCTGTCTGGCCAGCGGTGCGGTAACATTAGTCGGTGTAGGAGAGAGCCGCGTTCAGCCCTTCTCCAGCGGACAGGGGCTTGCTTTGATACGGGGCCTGCATGGAAAGAAGTTCAAATGAAAAAAAAAAATTATATATATATATATATATATATATATATATATATATATATATATATATATATATACATACACACACACACACACACACACACACACACAGAGAGAGAGAGAGAGAGGCAGGAGACAAGTGACGTCCTCTCTCTGGCCCTCAGCGCCCCGTCGGAGTGATGGTTTCGTCACACGCAAATTAGCCGCCGCATCATAGGGGAAATGGGGGAGAATTCTCCAGCCGGGGTTATACTGGAGATCAGAGTAGGTGATCTAATGGGCCCCTCTGGCCTGGGAGACTACGAGTGTCTAAAATGGGGAGGCTAATCCAGCGTCTGCCTGGTCTTTTCACACGGGCAGCTCCTTGGGGCAAGGCCTGTCTCTTGCTGCGGCCCGGCACTGATCTCAGCTGGGGTCTTTAGAGGTGTGTGTTATTAAGCCTGTGTGGGATGGAGGGGGAGGATCACTTTCTCTGATCTCCAGCGAGGAGGTCACAGCTATTTTCGTGGAGAGCAGAGACTCATGTGATGGCAGATCCCGTGACCAGCTCTCCCGTCCCGTGACCGGCTCTCCCCTCCCGTCGTCGCTGGATGGGGCTGTTTGCTTCTCGCCGCCAGGAGGAACATTCCTGGCACTCCGCAAACAGCTGCATGGAAGCAGCATGAATCAGCCAGAGCAGAGGGGCCACCGCAAACGCGGAGTCATCTTGGCAAGGGCCGCGGCCCCGACGCGCACGACTCCCCGGAGAGCCGTCGCGGGTGAGCGAGCAGCTTGTGACCGAGTCACGGGGGCCTGACTCCTTCGGGACCAGGAGCTGTTTATCCAGCTCCGGGCCAGGCCAAAGACGGCCCCCAGAAGCCAAAAGCAGAACGGAGGGTGCTGCTGCACTGCCCGTTATACCAACCCCCCTAGGGTGGCAGTGACACTCAGCACCCTCTGGCCTGTGCCAGCAAAATGGGGCATGGGGTCAGCTTGCAGGAGCTTTGGCTGCTGGCGGGGGGGGGGGGGGGGGAAGGAGACGGACTTTGGGGGTTTGTTTTAGGCTTTGCTATGCTGGGGGCTCCTGTCGGGGGTGGAGATGCAGCAGGCAAACTGCAGGCAATGGGCCGATAAGCCACAATTCGCACCAGCGCCGCTTAATCCCGGTTTAAAACCAGGGTAGGCCGCACCGGTGCAAATAGCGGATCTGGGCCTCTGCAGCGCAGCTGATGGGCCAATGGCGGTGATTGGGGCCAAGTCCCAGGGTGGCCAAGCCCTTCGTACCTTTGGAAATCCCAGCCTAAGGGAGCCGAACAACTCCTGGAAGTTGGGGTCTTTACTCCTGTAGGCCCCAGCTATAGCCTCTTGCGACCGGACCCAGCCCCCTGGGGTTTCCCAGCCAGGCCTCAGCAGCCGCACCAGAGGCTGCTCGCTCTGGTGCCCACCTCACCGAAGGGGAAACTGAGGCATGGAAGGAACCTGAAGCCACACAAGGAGCTGGGGTTGTTCCGGAAGCTCCTGCCCTCCCTCTGTAACGTGTCCCGCCAGGGGCCCACCGCAGTGCAAGGGACTCGGCTGCATTCCTGGGGCCGGGCGTTTGAGCTGGCTCAGCACCAGACCAGCCGTCACGAAGCTCGGCTCCATGCACGCCTCTTCAGGGCCTGGCTTTCGGCTGCTGCTTCCCCGGCTCCCCGCCGGGGGGTCCTCTCATCCACCCCACGAGCCACTTCCCCGCCAGCGACGTTGGATGGGCGAGAGGGGGCTGATTCCTTCCCCTTGGCTCTGCCTCCTGCTCTCCGCCATCTGGGCACAGGAGCTGGCTCCCACGCTCCTCCCTCCTACCAACACTGGGCCTGATCCTGGGAGCTCTGCACCCTCCCCTCCCCCGCCACCTCTGACACCGGGCCTGATCCTGGGAGCTCTGCACCCTCCCCTCCCCCGCCACCTCTGACACCGGGCCTGATCCTGGGAGCTCTGCGCCCCTCCCCCTCCCCACCTCTGACACCGGGCCTGATCCTGGGAGCTCTGCGCCCCTCCCCCTCTCTGACACCGAGCCTGATCCTGGGAGCTCTGCGGCCCTCCCCTCCCCCCCCCCCCGACACTGGGCCTGATCCTGAGAGCTCTGCGCCCTCCCCCCCCCCGACACCAGGCCTGATCCTGAGAGCTCTGCGCCCTCCCCCCCCCCCGACACCGGGCCTGATCCTGAGAGCTCTGTGCCGCCCTCCCCCCCCGACACCGGGCCTGACCCTGGGAACTCTGCACCCTCCCCTCCCCCGCCACCTCTGACACCGGGCCTGATCCTGGGAGCTCTGCACCCTCCCCCCCACCTCTGACACCAGGCCTGACCCTGGGAGCTCTGCACCCCTCCCCCCCCCCGACACTGGGCCTGATCCTGGGAGCTCTGCGCCCCTCTCCCCCCCGCCCCCGACACCGGGCCTGACCCTGGGAGCTCTGTGCCCCTCCCCCTGCCCCCCCCCCCAGAGGTCACTTCCTAGCCTCCCAGGATTGCAGGATGCACTGCAGCCTGTAGCATTCCGGCGTGCGATGCGGAACGTGCAAAAAACCACCACTTCTCCGCCCAGGCCTGCCCGCTACCTCCGGTCTCCTTCACTGTGACAACGCCAGCATTCTGCTTGTCACTCAGGCCAACAACGTGGGGGGCATTTTTGACTCAGACCTCACACTGGGTCCTCAGATCCTGGCTGCCTTTAAACCTTGTTGCTTCTCTCCCCATAACCGCTCCAAGCTACAGCCTTTCCTAGTCCCCCACACAGCTAAAACTCTTGTCCAGGCTGACACGTCACTTCTCGATTGCAGCAACATCCGTCTCTCTGGCCTGGCCAGCAGCAGTCTGGCCCCACTCAGATCCCGTCCGAACGCTGCCACAAAGATGGTTTTCCTAGCCCGTTGCTCTGTCCGCATCACATCCCACTGCTGGCTCCCCCTTCTCTAAACATCCATAAAATGGCCGCATGATCCTCTTTCCAACGCCTCTTCAAAACTCTCCTTGGCCATGCCCCAGACCAAAACCTCTTGACACGGGTTACGCGGCCCCTCACGTTGAGCAATTGTGTGTCTGGTTTTGTCCGTCTGTATCCATCCTTCATCTCTTGTTCTGTACTTCGGTCACAAGCTCTTTGGGGCAAGGTTCGGGTTTTTCTGCTGTGTTTGTACAGCGCCTTGCACCGGGGGGTCCTGGTCTGCGACTGAGGCTCCGAAGGGCTATAGCAGTGCAATAAAGGCACAGATGCTGAAAATGAAAAAGAACAAGCTGCAGTATGTACTGGGGGTCACTAGAGGTCAGTTCCGAGCCAGGCAGGATGGCAGGACTGTCTCTACTCTGTAGACATTCATTCCAGAAGGGGACGCAGGAGGTGCTAAAACCTCTGGCCATCTCTCCCCCAAAGCAGAGCCTCCAACGTGATAAGGGACAAGCCCCATGATGAACAAAGCAAAAGGTCCAGGCAGCGTCCTATCGGGAACAAGCTAGGCAGAGAGAAGCGCAGACACAAAACCGAAGATATGGGGCCAAGTGGAAATACATCAAAGAATTAAGAATTCTCCAGTCAGGGATCAGCCCCTGAGGTCATCCTACGTGCTCCTGAATACAGGATCAGCATTGCCAAGTCACAATTTTATCACAAGCCCCGCAATATTTGGTATTTTTCTTAAAGCCCCAGTTCCTGGAGTCCTGGCGTTTTGTGGGAATCTCAGGGTTGTTGTTTTTTTATTATTATTTTTAAAGCAGGTTTCCAGCCCTTGTGGTTGCAGTAGAAAGCTTGCAAGTGTGACCCCTAAAGACAAAAGGCAACTTAAAAATCTTAAGCCAATTTCATGATATTTGGGGGACCTGACTCCTGAATGATTGGGGGTGGGAACATTCCATAACTCTTGTCATCCCTAGATCTCAAAGCGCTTTCTAAAGTATCATTATCCCCCATTTTACAGATGGGGAAACTGAGGCACAGAGTGGTGACATGACTTGCCCAAGGTCACTCGGTAGGTCAGGGACAGAGCCAGGAAGAGAACCCAGGTCTCCTGAGTACCAGTCCAGTGACCTATCCGCTACGCGGTTTCACATTTTGACACACAGGTAAAATCCCATTTTTCTTTTCTCGTCATGCTGAAAGCAGGGGAGTATTTCATACCAAGGAGGGTAAATTTCCTCCTAATGTTTTTCATAGGAATGTGGCTCAGTGGTTAGAGCAGGGGAACACCAGGAGCCAGGATTCCTGGGTTCTATTCCCAGCTCTGGGAGTGAGGACTGAGGTCTAGTGGACAGACCGGGAGTCAGGACTCCTGCATTTTATTGTCAGGGCTGTGACTGACGAACGCACCCCCTGCAATGGGGATGGATTTTAAACTTGGACTCTCTGAAGCTGAGGATGGGTGTGTCTGCCTGCGTCCCCCCTTCCCCTCCTTTTTCCCCCCCTAACTCCTGCCTGTGGAGTTCTTACCACATCAGGGGGAGGATGTGATATTTTAGAAAGGACAAACAGAATCCAGACGTAACTCACGATCACAACGTTCCCAGCTTAATCACATCCAGACCCAGCTCTAAGGATTCTGCAAACAATTAAAAGAGCAGGAGGGGAGGGAGCAGCCAGCCAGGAAAAAATCCTGACTTACGGGAATCCTGACAACAGGGCTGCAGAAAGACACTGCTGACAACCCCCCCACAATGACGCCCAGTCCTGGAGCAAGGTGCGGATGTCAGCCGACCACACAGCATTCCTGCCAGCAGCTCTACCCCAAGAGAGGAAAGGGCTCGCGGTGAGAGCTCTGGATTCAGTCCTGGGTGACCCTGGTCATGTCACTTCAGCTCTGAGCCTTGGGTTTCCTGTCTAATATGGGGAGAACAATCCTTCCTTTCCCCAACTCTGTCTCTATTCAGCCTGGGGGCTCTTTGGGGGCAGGGACTGTGGCGTGGCAGCGCCCAGCCGTGGCTGGTGGTCCTGTCGATAAATAATGTCTTCCTGGTGCCCAGCGCCAGCCGCCTGCATTACTCTGTTTGCTCAGGTGCTGCCCCCTTCCCCCGCCAAGCCCCCAACACAGCAGGGCCTGGGGAGCATCAGGCCCTGATTGACGCACTGAGGAGGGGTGTGAAATAACGTTCCAGGAACCAGCGGCTTAGGACATGAGCTCACACCTCTTGCTAACGGGCTGCCCAGCGGTCAATGCTGATGGTAAAACTATTTCTGCACCATTCGCAGCATTGGTGACTAGCTCCAATCCCCCACTTCAGCCTGGGCTTCCACCCACGTGGGAGGGGGCTGGGCTGGGCTACACAGGAGTAGGCCTCTCAGCTCCCTCTGCAGCCGCCACTCCTCTCCCACACAGGGGCAACGCTGGAAGCTGAGAGGCCAACTCTGTATAACTCCTGTAGGGGGCGACACAGCTAACGGAGCGCGAGCTGGAGTGCATTCTGGCTCGCGCAGCAGGCAGAGCCCAGTAGCTGGGTTCCAAGCGCGCTCTCTTTAGCCAAGAATTGCCCGACTGGATCAGTCCCGAGGCCCATCTAGCCCAGCGCTGTGTCTCTGGAGGTGGCCAGCACTAGATGCTGCTGAGGGAGGTGTTAGAGAGCCCCACCATGGACAGATGGGGGATAATCTGCTCCCGGCATTAGGTCTCTGCTAGCTAGAAATCGACTTAAACCCTGAAGTAGGTGGTTTTGTAGGAGATCGCTTGGACAGCTGCCCGCCTGCTCACGCCGACACCGCAGCAGAACAATGGCCATGCGGTGAATGAGCCAGGGTACTAGGAGCATCACCCTCTAGAGAGCGGAGCAGAATGGAGGACTTCGCTTTGATCAGTGGCCACAGTTGGAAAGAGCCGAGAGTCGGAAGATTTGGTTTCTGGAGCTGGGTGGCAAGTGGGGGGAGCTTCAGCCCTTTGAGGTCTGTTGGTTTAGTCAATTCCTGCACCACTGAAAAGGAAGCACGGCCTAGTGGCTACAGGTATCAAGTCAGGACTCCTGGATTCTATCCCCAAGCTAGGGAGGGAATATGGTTGAGGGGGAGGCTGAGCTGAAGGAGGCCTGCATTGCATCACAGGCACTTCTGCCTCACTGGGTGACTGCAGCCAAGTCTTAGCCCCTGGGTGACTCAGTTTCCCCATCTGCAACTAGCCTAAGAGGCATGCGCCTTTACCAAGCCATCCAAGATCTGCAGCGGGAAAGAGTTCACCATGCTTCATCAAGAATTTCACATTTCGCCTTCTCCCATCGTCCATGGGAAAGTTGGTCGCTTCGTATCCCCGGGGGGTTGGCTCATGCAGCTCCTTAAAGAGTCAATTGTAATAGTTACTTAACTCAGCAAACTGCTGCAACCGCTTGGTCCATTTCTTCCACCCCTCGCAGCAGCTGAATCCTCAGGCAACAGGCCCTTTAAAAACGCTTACGAAGATCACGAGCCAGATGTCGGCTGCTGGGAGAGGTGCCACCTACAATTGGTAACATCTGGCAGGGACATCAGGGCCTGGGAATTGTTTTGATTGGTTGGTGGATACACAACAGCTGACCCAGATGAAAGAGGACAGTGATCATTTGGTATTACAGTAGGGGATCAGCGCCCCGTTGCTGTAGGCTCTGGACAAAACAGTGAGAAACTCTCCCTGCCCCACAGTTTACAATCTGGGAGGGGAAACCGAGGCACAGAGGGGACGTGACTTTCCCCAAGGTCAGCCAGCAGCTCAGAGGACTAGAAGCCAGGTTTCCTGAGTGCCAGCCTAGCACTGCACCGCTCAAGAATTGAGCAGGATTTAAACCTTGGAGACAGCAGAGCAGGGCAGTTAAGGGGGAAGGAAGCTACAGGATGCAGGAGACACGTGATGGTGGTGTCTTCTCTAGGCTGCAGCAGAACGAAGCTGCCACCTCGGCATCAGAGGAGGAGGAGACTTCAAAGGGAACGAATGAGCCTGGCTCCAGATCCTTCGAGCTCCTCTTATTTCTGACTCTGGCTTTCAAACCACTTCAAACACCGCTAAGAACAAGAGATGAAAGGAGCTGGGGAATCATTAGCTCACCAAACACATGCTTTCCAGCTTGGCAACCCCTCTCTCCTCTTATGAAAGGCATCTTTCTTCAGGGCACTCCGCCTACAGCCGCGCTGGACGGGATTAATGGCCTGGCCAGATGCATCTGCTTTGCTGCATCGATCAGGCCTGCTGCTTGCGAGAGCGAGAAGGGAAGGATGGGCTGCCCCCCACCCCCTGCTCTTTTATAAACACAGGCACAAGCGTTGGCCAGAAATGGTACTTTGCAGCCCTCAGTCCCCGAGCCCTTTACCAGAGATGGGGAAACGTGGACTGTGCCAGGCGGTATGTGAAGGTCGGGCTTGTGATTAACGCTCTGCAGTGGGGTTCTACTCCCGGTTCTGCTACAGCTTCATGGTGCGACCTTAAGCGTGTCTCTGGGCTTCAGTTCCCCACTTGTGCAAGGGGGAGACCGATCCTTCCTTTGTCTATTGTAGACCTGGGGTAGGAACCATCTCTTACTCCATGTCTGTACAGGGCCTAGCGCAGTGGGGCTCAGATAATTCTATAGCCCTTGGCAGCGCAGTCCTTGAGCATCAAACATTCATAGATTATTACCCTCACAACCAGCCCTGGAAGGTAGAGGAATTTTTCACTTGACCACAGCTCACAGCTAGGGAATGAAGGTACAGAACAGATTAAGTGATCTGCCCCAGGTCCCACAAGGAAGCTGGGGCCAAGGCTGGGGGCTGAACACAACCACTCCTGCTGATAATAGCCCACCTTAATTGATTAGCCTCGTTAGAGTTGATATGGCAACACCCATTGTTTCATGTTCTCTGTAGATATACATCTTCCTACTGTATTTTCCACTGCATGCATCTGATGAAGTGGGTTTTAGCCCACGAAAGCTTATGCCCAAATAAATGGGTTAGTCTCTGAGGTGCCACAAGGACTCCTGTTCTTTTTGCTGATACAGATCAACACGGCTGCCCCTCAAACAGGTTTCTAGGGCGATTTCCTCAGGGTGCCCTGTACTTACCCCAATTCGGAGCATTCAGAAGCTCCTCCTCAGAGTAGATTTCTGTTGAAGGGGCGTTTCAGGAAGATGCTCAGAGCCAGGGCCGGCTCTGGCTTTTTTGCCGCCCCAGGCAAAAAAGCCTCCGTCCGCCCCCCACCCCCAGCACGGCAGGGGAGGGCGGCCGGAGCCCCGGGGGGAGGGCAGCGAGCCCCGGTCGGGGCTCCTCTCTCCCCGGCGGCCAGAGCGCCGGGGGGAGGGCGGCGAGTCCCGGTCGGGGCTCCTCTCTCCCCAGCGGCCAGAGCGCCGGGGGGAGGGCGGCGAGTCCCGGTCGGGGCTCCTCTCTCCCCAGCGGCCAGAGCGCCGGGGGGAGGGCGGCGAGTCCCGGTCGGGGCTCCGCTGTCCCCGGCGGCCACAGCGCCGGGGGGAAGGCAGCGAGCCCGCCTGGGGCTCTGCTCTCCCCGGCGGCCACAGCGCCGGGGGGAAGGCAGCGAGCCCGCCTGGGGCTCCGCTCTCCCCGGCGGCCAGAGTGCCGGGGGGAGGGCGGTGAGCCCCGGCCGTGGCCCCGCTCTCCCCGGCGGCCGGAGCACCGCGCCGCTCCCCTCCAGGTGCCGCCCTAAGCACAAGCTTGGTGGGCTGGTGCCTGGAGCTGGCCCTGCTCAGAGCAGTGCAGCGAGTTTCAGGACGAGATGGGTTCCAGAGATTGTGTACAAGGTGGCTTTGCAAGCGTCCCTCTCCCAAGGCATGCACCGGAAGGGCCCCCTGCACCCTCCACAGGTCAGCATGGAGTCAGTCTCCATGGCTTCTCTGAGTAAGATGTGGAGAAGAGGCACCATTTGCGATGGACAGCCAGCCACCAGAGCATGGGCCAAGAGCCGCAGATGGAGGCTAAACAGGTGTTGGATCCAGCTTGCCTGGAGGTGAAAGGCTCCTGTTCCATGCTCAGCAGCAAACCCCCGAGCTGTCCAGTCACCATAACTTCAGTTGCTAGGAACAGCGAAAAACTGCAGCAGCTCCTGAAAAGTTCTGTAAAGCACGTTAATGCAGCGCGGCTGCGTGAGCTTCCGAAAGGAACACGTCCGCTCACTTCCCCAGGCAGGTCTCTCCCGGCACCTGGGCCCTTCTTTCCTGCATGTCGCAGAGAACACCACTACTTCCGTCCAATCCACACAAGGAATGGAGCACAGGATAGTTGGAGGGTTTGACTCCCGAGCAGCAATTTCCCTGTTCCTTCCCACGCTCGACTCCTCTTCCCAGGTCTAGGCGGGCCACATGTGCTCATGGCTTTGACACCTAGAACAACCCCCCCACCACCACTCTTTGGCTGGCTGGGAAGGCAGGGCTCTTAGACCTTGGGCATGACCCCTTCTTCCTTACTACACTGCTAGAACAGCCTAAAGGAACCTTCCAACTCCCACGCCAAGAAACTGAGATAATATTAGCACCATAGGGAGCACAGGAGGGATGTACTGGCCTGCAACTAACCACAATCAGATTTTTTTTTTTTAAAAGGAATCCCTTCAACACCCCAAATTATCTTTCTTGATTGTATGGATGAGGCCAAGCTACTCAAGCAGAGCAACGTTACACCATCTGTTATGCAGAAAACTTCCTCTTCCAACCATGAAGTTGTTCTTAGCTTCCACGGCATTACTAGGGACGACAGGAGATGCTGGTGGGGTGGATCAAGATGGCAGGAGAGAGTTCAGCTCTGTGTTGGTCATGGCTCCAACGATAGGTTACCTGCAACAGCCCTGCCGACGCTTGAGTAATGGGCCCGCTCTGCTTCTTAATCCGTCCCAGCAGGAAGGGACGGCACTGGCTAGGAGGGATCGGAGATTGGCGTGAACTTGCTGGCCATTGATAAAAAGCCTGGCTTTGATTCAAGCGATGACGGCGGGGAGAAGACAAGGGGGGATGCACATGTGAAAAAGAACGGAGATGGTCAATGGTTGATTGAAGCCAGAGATTATGGAATATTAAGTTTCTGGGCAGCGGGGAACACAGCGCTACTACTTCTCTCCTCAGACCAAGCACACTGGTCAGATCATTTCTGAACATCTCCGGAACAGGGCACACCCCCAAGGTGCCCGATGAGATGTCTAGAAACCTACTGAGACTGGCACACACAAAAGCAGCACTTATTGATATAGCCACAGTTGGGGGGGGGGGGGCTATTCTGCTCCCCAAACCAATGCAGGACACAGACAGCTAGTCACCACTAGGATCTGGAGGGCTTTAATATATTGGGGAGTTGAATCTCCTGAGCAAGAACACAGCGGTAGGGATTTAGGGTGAATTTTTCAAGAGCATCTGAATGACTTAGGAGCCTGAAGTCCCTTTTTTCTAAATTGACTTAGGCACTCAGGGGCCTGAGGCACTTTCCAAAAATTTTCCCTTCGGTCTCTCCAATGATTCCAACTTGGAGGAATCTGGCACCAACTCCCGTTCACTTTCAACAGGAGCTGGGCATGAAACGGCCCCATTTGAGCCTTTCAAAATCTCTCTGTTAGGCCACTTCAAGAGAAACATGCTGCTAGTCGTGGGGGGAGATCTCCCGACACAGAGATAGGGAGCAGGATTGGGAAGGAAAAAAAAAAAAAGAGTCAGGTTGGAGACTCGTCAGGGACTGCAGGGCAGGTTTAGACCCAGGGCCGTTAGCACACCCAATGGAGGCCCTGCAAGCCAAATGGGTTGAGTCAGGCCAGTGGAACACTTGTAAAAAGACACCCAGCAGAAAAGAGACAGACTGCACTTTTAAAAAGGAAAAAAAATATCTTCTTGTAAAATCTGTGCTACATATAATTATTTGCAACCTCTGTCACAACACAAAGTCTTCAGTACAGAACATTTAAAAAAGAACAAACGTTTAGCATCTCCCGTCCCCCGCCCCTCCCCAACCAAACTGTACAATAAAATACTCACATTTAAAAATATTTGATTATCAAAAACATGACTCAAATGAAAGTCAACCTTTTTTCAGTTAGCCTACCGGATTTTTTGTTTTAATAAGACATTGCGCCTCCTTTGCATCCAGAGCAGGGAAGGAAAAGAACCAACGATAATTTCACGCAAGCCCTTTTCACCTGCATGGCAAAAACGGAGCTCTTTTTTGGTTTCTAAGCGGGGCTGCCAGGTGACACTTCAGTTAGGTCGCGGTGTAATCTGCGGGCACATGGGGTATACTACATGTGTAGGGTCCGGGTGTCATTCCACAGGAGGGGTAGCACAACCGGCCACTCCCATGGGATGTAAGATTTCACAGGATCAGGCTCTTAAAGCCTCATCCCTGCACTGATTTAATTCCAAGGAATGCAAGGTCAAACCCCAGGAAGTCTGAGCTCTAAGAGGAGAGGGGCTTCCCACCAGAGCTGCTGAATCCTCCCTACAGACTATAAAGTACTAATATGGACCCCAACATTGCAGTATTGGATCACCAAACTAAGCCCACCACCATCAGGGGTTCCCCAAGTGTGTTACACGTACCCCTGGAAGTACGCGAGACATCTCTGGGGGGTACGTGGGAGAAATTGTAGATTTTATTTATTGCATTTTCATACCAGGCGACTCAGATGAAGCTTTAAAACTCTGTGGGAATTTGTTATATAAAATACGGCAGTTAATTTAACTTCAAGATGTACCAATGAGAACACAGATGCTGATGTACAGAGCCCTCACCTCCAATCACGATACAGTGCGGGTTCAGTTGCTTAGCAACTGTCCAATCTAACTGAGCTCGGAACTTAGGATGGTTTTTTTTCGGTTGTGTGTGTCGCACCATGACTATATCTGTAAGTAACGGTGAAATATGGACAGATGGCTCAAGACAGGTAGTGTTAAGAACAAAGTATCAGTGCCGAGAAGGGTAGGGGTTTACAGGCAGCTGGTAGATCTGAAGAGGGTAGGCAATAAGAAAAGTTTGGGAACCTCCAGTCTAGTGGATGGCGAGGGCGCTGTCTGAATCCCACTGCATTAAGGTGCCGTGAGCTAGGAGCCCGGTGTAGGTTCTGGGACTCTCGTCCCACACAACAGCGCCGAGTCAGTGACGTGTGTCCTTTTGTCCCCTGCGGGCAACACACAACGAAAGGGCCCACGACTGAGCAACAAGAATGGGGGCAACACTACCTCCTGGGGAAAATGGTCCCCCCAGGTCAGGGCTGAGGGGGCTCAAGCCATCATGGTGGCAAGTTTCCCTTGGCAAGGGCCATCATCTCGGCTTAAGAGCCAAGTTCTCCCCCTTGGTGGTAGCAGCCCAGCTAAGAAACAAACAAACCTGGTCACCCAGGAGTTATGAATGTGATGGTGGAGAAGGTCGTTACCCAGCTAGCAGGAGCTCGTCTGGCCATGCATGTGCCCTGCTCTCTGCCAGAGAGATGGGAAATTCAGACCACCACTGGAGAGAACTGACTGCAGAAAACAATGCCAAGCAACTGACCTTATTAAGTGGTCTCCCACCCACCGCAAGCCCCAGGAAAGATTCTAGCGGTAGAATGAAAAAAGGTTGAGTTTCTCTTCAATATCGCGTTACAATAGTGTGCATACAGTACATGATTTCTGTAGAAACAGGTTTTTTCCTTATGGCCATATAGTTTCAGAGCATTTGTCAACAGGTTCATTCTGATTTTCAAGGCTAGAGCTGCCTTCACCTTTATGAGACTGGTAAAGTGACTACAGCCTTTACCATTCGGGAGATGTCACAGACAGTTCTAGTCATTTTCACACGCATGCTTCTGCCATCCTGTTGATACAAGTTAACTCACAAGCCCTGCAAATTAACTCACAAGCAGACACTGCCATACTGAGTAGAAATACCTGGGAGAGTTAACACATGACAACTTTACGAAACAGATTTGCTCTAAGCCTGAGAAAACCCCATGGCTCCACAGCCAAAGAGGCTAGTGATAAAGTTATTTGGGAACATGGTGAACTGCCAGAGCTGAAGAGAAGAGCCGAATGCAGTTACTGCTGTTAGCTCAGCTCAACACCCTTATAATCCACCCAGCAGAGAGCAGATTAAGTATATGGGTAAAATTTTCAAAAGCTCATAAGTGATTTAGAAGCTTAAGTCCCATTTTTAAAAGTGACTGTTTGAATCACTTTTGAAACGGGACTTCAGATTTTTTGAAGATTTGACCAAGGTCACTAGTGTCTGAACACTGTTTTAACAACGAAGGCATGAGAATACAGTATAGGTTTGGTTCTTCTAATCCTAGTGTCAATATCATCTCTGGCAGGGTACAGAAAATATTGAAACGTCTCACCGCACTTTACAACAGTTATTCACACAAATGTGTTTTGCTCCAATACTTCCACAGATAGAGGTTACCTGCTCTACAAGTCTAGGAAATCTGCTCTTTGGAGGGTATATGTGAGCTGGCAAAGGTTTCCCCCTCAACACTGCTCCACCCTCACCTGCCCCAAGATCTACTAGTCCGACAAAGACCACACCCTTCCTTTTGACAATCTTGCCATTAGAGCTAGGCAAAATTATTTGCACAAACTATGAAAAATGCAGATTCTGCACCAATGAAACACTTTGAATTTGCATTCAGTTCTCTGTTTTGTTTATAAAAAAAATTCAATGTCTTATTTCATTTTATTTAAAAGGTTGAAATATTAGTTCGAAAGAACTTAGTTTCAAAATTTCCTTTTTTTTTTTTTAAATTCAGAAGCTTGAAAATGCTCACAAATCGAAATGAAATGGTAAATTTGACCCAGCCAAATTTCTTCTTTACTTTTGCAAAATTGCCAACCAGTGGAAATTCCATTATTTGTCTAGCTCTGACCTTACTGGCTGAAGGATGGTCACCCCAGGGCATTCCAGAAGGTCAGCATCCCTAATCTCACTTAACGTGGAGCAGTGTGCATGCTTTAAAGGAACAAGACCAGCTTCCAACAGATTTAATCCTGAAAGAAAAACAGATTTCCCTTTTCAGGAAAGATTCTGGTTTTTCCACCACAGCGTTGGAGAGTTAGTTTCCAAGTGTTGAACCCCACAGCAGACAGATCTACTTACTGAATGCAAGCAGCAAACTCTTGCCATGGGTACTGGTTTCACCATCGCTTTTTAAAAAACAGGGCCAGGAGGGAGCGTGAAGTTTGCCACAAATTTTTCCAGGGAAGGTGCCAGAAAATTTGAACACAAGGCTTGAATCTTTAAGTTAAATACCTGTCTCGCTCGCCTCCATTTTGTATTTTGGCAATAGATCAGCACCTGGCAGTAAGAAGTTCTTTAAGGGATCAGTGAACATCAGACTGGAGATTGCCACTCTGATAGCTGAGTGAAGAGCACAACTCTTGGAAAACCCAGATTCCTTACCCAGAAGCGAGAGAGGCAGAAGAGTGTTTCCAACAGGAGCTGGGCCTACAACTCAGAAATGGAGATGGTGGGAAAGGAGATAAAACTGGTAAAGTTGCACTAAAAGTGCCATGTTAGTCTCAATAGATACACTCAATGAAAACCCGTTTAACACTGGTTTATGGCAGCACTGAAGCCATCAGTTGTGGACTGGTGCATCTAGAAAGCAAAGCTACATATGATTATTTAACACTTTATGGCTCATTATTTTCCCATCTTTAAGTGAATGAAAAATCCCCAAGTTTATAGGTCATGCTAACTAAAATACCCATATTAATTGCACTGTTTATGGAAGAGAGATGGGATTTCAAACAAACACGTTCTTCCAAAGCTAAGCTCCCGTGAACATGGAAGCTTCTCAAACACACCCCGATCACAAGCCGGGGAGCCCGTAATAACTCTACTCTTTCCTCTCCAGAGAGATGACACAAAAGCTTCCTTGCTGAGGTGATCTGCAGTCCCAATGAGAACAGCTGGGTAAACCAAGAAGGATTTGTAATCCCCAGCGTGTTAACCCTTTATACCTCGATCCTAGGGTAACATTTGGGAAAAGGTTCCAACATTTAAGCCGTTACAATAAGTCTTTAAAAAGTCATGGTACAGAAGACTGACATTTTTAAAAAGCACCTCATGAACTTTGGGAGATGCTTGCTGAAGGATCCAGGAGTCTCTCCTCCCAACCCAGTGCACAGAGTAAGCCTCTTGCGTGCATCCCGCAGTCTGTGGGAGTTTCCCTCCTGCACTCTCCAATGCTTCATGAGTCCTGACGCCGCCCGATGAACAATCCCAAGCGTCGTCCACGCAGGGCTGGCAGCATTGCAGAGACCTCGCCTCCTCCTTCGGGACAAGCTTTCCATTCTGGATTCTTGGTTGGAAGTTTCCACCTCCAGGAAGTAGGAAGTGTTTAGAAAGTTCAGGGGGTCTGAGAAAAAAGACTTAGGTGCTTTTTCCTTTACACAGATATTTATATAAAATTTGTGAGGGGGGTTTCGTTTTTTTTATTTTATTCTGAAAAGGCAGGGAACATATTTAAGTCTGGGAATTCTTCATTGCTGTAGTTGGTTCCCTGGTCTCCCAGCATTGACAGCATGTCCTGGAAGAACAAAATAAGTTTTGTATCTGTCCTGTAGTCGCATGTAGGAGCTGGAGCCCCCGTCATGGACTAAGGCCCCATTGTGCTAGGCGTTGTACAAAAACAGAACAGATACTCCCTTCCCCAAAGAGCTTACAGTCTAAAGAGTCCTGCAGACACATTCCAACTGCCTTTCATAGTCTAGATACAAGCTATATTTCTCATACGATCAGTGACTGACTGTAGCTACACACCCGTGGGCGAACGGGCGGGCTGAAACTGACAACCGGACCCTGTGGAGTGCACGATGCAGAGGAATCCTGCGAACAGTCATTATGGGGCTGTACTTCATTTTGAAAACCCAACTGTTCCCTCTCTCCACAGAACAGGCCCAGCTCAGGCAGCAACACGAGCTCTGCACAGCGCCTCGCCAGGAGGCCTTAGCCCAGTTATGGACAAAACGCCTCAGAGGGGAGGTCAGTCTGCGGCCACTTTTGTACCTCCGAGACTGATGAGTGATGATTCAAGCCGATTCTGGTGGTGCTGGGTGAAGTGGAATCCTGTCCACTGGAACAAGTCAGGCCCCGCTGGGATCCCAAACTCAGCCAGTTTCAAACCAGCTACCTAATAGAAATGAACAGCTCCAGATCCCTTGACCAGTTCCTCCCCAGTGATCCAGCCCCACTTGGGATTATTACAGCTTTCACATCACGCTGGCCACGGAGCTTGCACTCTAGCCAACTTCCTGCGCTTTTGTGAACCAAGCCCATACGTTCCCCCAGGATTTACAGCCCTCCCTCAACAGGTTACGAAAACGTCATCTTACTGGGAAGACCTCAGGCTGGCTTGGCTGCTGCTGCACGTGCTGCTCCGCAGAGCTCCGCCCGTGGTGCTGTCCTGGCCACTGAGGCCACATGCCAACTCCTTCCGCTGTCCGTGTCTGGAACTGGGCTGGGGTCTGCCCGGTTTCAGTGGCTGTTCAACAGAGTAACAAGGTCAGTGAGTTGTGTCCACAGAAGAGTCTCTACCCAAGAGCCTTTAAGGGTCAGTAAACACAAGCACTGGCTGGTCAATGGTATTGCTTCAGGCGGACAACTTAGTACGGTAATAACGCGGAGGGGGCTTCCAGGGCCCAGCCACTTAACAGCAAAGGAAATCTGATCTTGCAATATGAAGGATCCATCCCTGATATTGTCCAACCAGCTCTGGACTGAATTTCTGGCAAGGTCAGGACAATGGGATTTGAGTGGCTCCTTCCAACTCTAACCAACCTGTGACTTTTTAGGAGTCCCTTCTTCCCCCCCCCCCCCCCCCCATGCTGCAGCGGTTTGGAGTCTCTTCGGTTTGCGTCACCCCTTGCTCAACAAGGACAGCTGGGGGAGAGGAGAGGCAGGAATTCAGGTTTAGAACTGACACTAGTAGAGCATCCATGACATTTTTACAAAAACAACAGACAAAGGACGTGGGGTGATGCATCTGCCCCAAATTTGGCCCTAACCCTATCTTGAAGCACAAATCCAAACAAGCCTCTTTTTAAAGGAGATTTTTATCCTGGCCCCACCCCCACAGCAAGATCCTACGTATATTCCTTGTGCGACATGAATGACACTTACCAAAGCCTGTGCCGCGGCTGGCGAGGGCTGGATAAGCAGCCCTGCCCGGGGAGGCTGTGGAACCAGGTGTTGACATGGGGCTGAAGGAGGAAGGGGTGCCTTGGAAACTCCCCATTCCAAATGAAGGGGACCGAGTCTTTGCGGTCTGGGAAGGCACTTGCTAGAACGGCAACGAGAGAGAAGTAAACGCTGTATTTATTCTGCTCTAAATCTGAAAACGGCGCAGGGTGCTGGACTGACCCAGCTCCGGTGAGTGACGTTCCCTAGCTACAAAGAAGGTACAGCATGTGCATTGCAAGCTTCTCCCTGCCAATCTGCCCCAGCCCGGCATCTGGAGGAACTCTCTCTATACCTGAGCGCCTTCCAGTCATGCATTAAGCAACACATCTGTCACATATCTGTTCTCTCCCCAGACGGAGAAGGATGTACAGTGAAGTGCCTTGGTTTAGTGGGGGATTTCTTTTGGCTTTTATAAATATACCTGTTGCTATGCATTTATCTAACAGGAAAGGCCAGGTCAGAGAAATGCACCTTGCCCTTGGTGTGGAAGGAGGGGAGCTTTAGGATGGGCCTTCGTTCCTGGGGGAGTTCATTCTCGTCTGGGACCGGCCCCTGCGGACGTTCTGTCTCCTGCCCAGACAAGCTCTACTCTTATTGCTGATTGTGCCAGAGGGGCTCCGGTTCGGCACAATGATCGAGCAATTGTTTTCAGGGTGGAGGTGGAGAAATGATCTGGACCAATTCACCCAAAAGCAGCTGCTGGGATTTCAGCTATTAAGGGATGGCGATCGCTGTCAAACGGGAGTTGTTGAATGCATCCACCACCACCCACTCCACGTGCCAGGGAAATTTCTCCCCTTTGCTATTCAGAAGTCAACCCCGTCAGAGCACTTGAACATTACATGCTGCTAACGAAAGAGCAATTCTCGTGACGGCAAGGTGTGGGTTTGTTTGCAAACCTGTATCCCTTGGGAAAAGGCTCCCTGGGCATTCTGAGAAACGTTACCTGTGCCGTGAACGACGGTCGCGTCGCTGACACCCAGTTGGTTGCAGTGACTGGAGTGGTACTGGAGTGGCGAGAAATCTGTGCTAAAATCTGGCCTGCTGAAGCAGGCTGCTGCTGGATGATGTTGACAGGGGGGGCCATGCTACTGCTCCTAGAATAGAAGAGAACAGGCTTTAAAGAGTTAGCCCAGATCTAACAATTGCCACTAGATGTGCCTTAGGAGGCATTACCAGCATAGGCAGACAGGTACGATGCATCTGGAGGTAATCTACAATGCCCACACAACTTCTATACCTCAATTACAAAACAAGAGCGTGTGCTGGGCTGGGACGCTAGCCCAACTTGGAGATGATGTTGACGGAGCATGCACGTCTGCCGATGCGGTCTGTCCATTTGTAGTAATATTCCCACCAGCGTCTAGCTACTGTCTGGCAGGCAATTAATATAAGCAAACATGCAAAACCAAATGGCTTCAATGAACGAAAAGACAATGGCGTCTGAGTACTAGGAACACCCTGGCACATGTTTCTTAGGGGGTTTGGTTTAAACTTGCATTTTAAGAACTGCAGGCATATTCCATTGTGATATGATCCAGCACTTGCAACAAACAGTCAATTCTGGTGCATTGGGAGTCCCCTTTAGCGCAACAGTCTGTTCATTCTGGATGGTTATTACAGTCCAATTATCTTTCAGCAGCGGCCAGACACCACAAAGCACTGTCACCCTTCGTTTCTTCTGTTGCCCCTCCAGAAAACTAAGCCTGGACAGACAGAGCAGAAAGAGAAAGATACAATTCACAGCAACCCGACCCCAGTCCAGAGCACCAGCTTCACCTGAAACTTTCGGTGGGCCGCGCAGGAGTGAAAGTGTTTCCCTGGGGGAAGAGCGGCTGATTGGCCGGTACTGTGCTGGCAGGAATGGCTTTGCTCGGATCTGTGAAAGGAAGGCAAACAGGTTAGAGCCCATGACAAGGCAATGCTGATGGAGGGAGGCCAAGACAAAGGCTGTTGGCAAGGGAGCTAAACGCCTGAGCTCTCCATGTCAAGTTTGATTCTTTGGCTTAAACGGCTTGGCTAGATAAGGGACAGTCTTGTTAGAGACATTACCCAGACTCAGCCCGCAGATGGTGCCTTAACAGCTTATTAATTTGATTTCCTCTCAATTTTCTAATAAGCTTTGCCTTAAGATCTTTTCGGGGCTTAGGACATTCACTGTTGTCTGTTCTGAGTCACGGAAAACAAATCTGCTCTCTGGGGATAGGCAGAAGGGGTTGTGAGGAGATCCCAGACCTGGGACACTTGGCCCAAGGCATAGGGCAAAAAGACTGCCCCTGCCCTCCCGAAGCGTTGCCAAGATGCTGACTGCAGTGAGGAAGGCACTGCTGGGAAGGCAGCAACCGGGGGAAAGGTTAGAGGCAGACTGGTGGGTGAGTGGGATGCCAGAGACATTCCTGTTCTGCAAAAGAAGGGACTGCTCTCTCCACTGCCACTTCAGCCCCTGTCCCTAACACTAGGACCATTTAAACAGAACAAGTGAGGATACCAAGCCAGGACTAAGATCGAGGAACAGAGTCAACTGAACCTCTAGGCTAACTCCGCAATCTCTGCACACCACGATCCCTACCTGTATTGATACCGGAGTAGATTTCACTGAACCGCGGGTCCCTCTCCTGACTAAACAGAGCCTCCGTTTTTTCCAGTGGCTTGCTGCGTTCTGGGCCAGCAGCCGTCACGGGCTGGACAGCAACCTGGATCACAGGAGGGAGATATAAGCACAAGCACCCAGCGGGTAAAACAGAGGGCAAAGGCAGGTTGCCTATGAGATTACAGAGGAAGCCACTTAGGAACCTACTGCCTATGATAAAGAGCAGAGGGCATTTGTTGCCTGGCTTTTTACATACACCTTGGTCTGCAAGGTGCTTTAGCGCAGACTCAATGTCCACTTGGATTGGTCCAGACTGATGGTGCTGAGCGTATTGATGGCTCAAAAATAGGGGGTGCACAGAGGCGGTTCTCAGAGGGATATGGGCACCCCAAGCAGAGGGACTGAGCACCAGTGCACTCAGAATTCTGGAGGCAGCTTTGCCCTGCCCTGCCGGAGAGGCTGTGCCAGCACACCTGATGGAGAGATGAGGGCATCACTCATGCAGGGCAGGTGGCAGGCCCAACTCTGTCCTCTCAGAAAGTCACAACATGGGCTCTAGTGAAACCCAGCAACTCAGACTCCCAAGCGGTGGCCTCAAGTGACTGCTCTATGGGCCAGTTTTCATCAACAGTCAGGAACGGATCACAACACACAGACCAAAGACCATCAAGATCCCTGCTGATTTACCTGCGAGTGGTCATAACCAGACAGACTCTCTCTTCCTGGGACCACGTCCAGCGCAGTCTGTTGGGGCTGCTGCTGCCTAAAATAGAACGTGAATGTAATAAGAACTGGGTCTTGCTAAAAACAACCGAGCCCTGACCCGCCGGCAGCCAGGAATTTGAGTGTCTCTACAAAAGCAAGCAGGACTGCTACAGTACAACTGGAGATTCTGCCTATGCTCAAGCCCCATCAGAAAACCCCAATATTTTCCAGCACGACCAGATTAAGACTCCACCCTGCAAAAGGAAGTTTCTGCGACAGAGGCTCACAAGCATCAACCATTCAACTCTCTTGTAAGCAATCCATCTCCTGCATGGCCCATTGGACTCCAGCAGATCAGCTATTCTTCTTTTCCGCTCATTTAAAAATTAATTACCAGTTCAGCATTAGCCCTGCTACTTAACTAGGTCGGCTGATTGCTGTAATAAATATTTTGGAGCTCTTGACTCAGACCTTTAACCCTAGAGTGTCTGTTCCTTTGGCAAAGAGCAAAGTAGGGGTGAGATGAGAGAACTGACAGGTCTATAAAAACAAGGTGGCCAGGTAGGGGAAGAGAGGAGATGACCAAAGTTAAAGGCACGGTAGAATCCTCTCACCTTGACGCCAGCTGAGCTGTGCCCATGTCCAGGGGGAGGCTGACATTCTGTCCTTGCTGTGGCCGCTGCATCGAGTTAGACACAGCAGGCCGAGACTCCTGGCTTGAGTTCCTTAATGTTGTTTAAAAAAAAAAAAGGGGGGAGAGAGAAAAGGAAGGGTGCAAATGTCAGTTACTGTCCTTTAAAATTTGCCTTTTTTGGTTCAGTCGTGGGTCCGAGAGCCTCATCTTTGCAAAAGCCCGATGAAGTCAATGGACCGATCTGCAAACTTCAACAGCCTTTGAATCAGACATCTAATGGGATACACAGCTGGGATCCAAAGGGCACTAGCCCCCCCTCTCCCCAACATACGCAACAGGAAGAAGAGCTGCTATTAAATTTATATATGCTGGAAGCCTCAGCAGTTAGATACAGCTCAAATAATCAGCACTCCCAAGGTTACCAGGCCTAAAACATACATGACTTACCATTTGAGACAGTAAATAAATCATGGCTCGAGCAGGATGCCCTCAGTAAGGGGCAACTGTTAAGCCTAATATAAACGCTGAAAGTATCCTCTGGGCTCTGTTTCGGTCTAGTCGTGAAGCCTGTATAGCGGAATGCAACTCAACTTTAACAAGCTTTCCCGTAAGGTAGAAAAATCTGATACATCTCAACATGTGTTTTAAAAGCTGTTGCTTCTGCCCAGCAGAGAGTACTTGGGTCTGTGAAAAATAAAGCGAAGCACAGTGCACACAGCAAAGAGCCTGGCGGCTGGAGTGCACCACATGCTATCCGCTGCACAGCTGTGCTTTTCTGGTCTGAACTTGAGTGGTATAGTTGGAAGCTGGCGTATGGAAATGGGAATGGATTTATGTGGACCGAATAAGAGGAGGAGAGAATACGATCAAAGAGATGCCTCTAATGCCAGGAAAAGCTAAGTGCACATCAGAAACGTGATTAGAATACAGATTCTTGGATCCTTACGCCATGCTCACATCATGGTGGTCTAGAACCAAAGGGAAGCCCCTCGAGGGACCGAATTAATATTGCTCTGAATCTTTTTAAGGGAGTCTGATTAGAATGGGTTTCTCCTGCTGGTGGGTGGATAAGGTGCACTGCTGACTGCACAGCGTGATTGAGAAAGGTCCAGAAGGGACCCTGAACATCCAACTCAACCGCTGCCCTCTTTGTCCACGAGCACAGATGGCCTGGCTTGCCTCTTGTCCAGCTGGGCAGACGTCCTGTAAGGCCAATATTAGCTCTGCAATTACAAGATACGTGCCTGCCAGACTCGAGCGTTCCCTCTCAGGATCTCAAGTGCTAGGCCTGCACTAAGAGCCTTGTGCTCCCCCTAGGAAGAGGAAGCATCCGTCCACTACCCACGATGGAGAGCCAACTATGGCACAGTATTGCCACGCCACCACGATGGCCAAGAAGGGAACGGGTGGTGGGTCGTGAAGATAGTAACAGAGAGAGCACAATTTTTACTGCAGTGTCACAATTAGGGGAGATTCTTTCCTGACTCTAGGATGAGCTGCTGAAGCAAGCAGACAACGCCAAAGTCAATATTTACTTTCTGGTGTCAGCTGAGGATTTTCCAGCTCACATTCAAACGGTGGCTTTTAAAATTCAGTCCCCAACCTACGCACGCCTCGTCCTGCTGCCATGGAAGCCAAGTGCTACATTAAAATACATTCTCCTAGTATTAACACTCCAAATGCAGATATACAGCCTGAAGAGTCAATGCACCACCAGCAAGTTCAGGAGTTAACTGAATTTTGACAGCTCCCTAAACGCCCAAGTGAGCATCCAACAGAATTCCATTTTATGCATATTAAAAGCATTTCGTAGCAGGCACTGCACCACTGTCAGGATACTGCCCAGTGTAGGGAGTGACTTTTCAGGAAAGCACAGAAGTTTGGGGTGGGGAGGGAGAAAGAGGGGGTGATGGTGGGAGAACCCGAGCTCATAAAGCATCCGGTATGCGTAGCTGGTCATACGGGGAGGCACTAGGTCAGGCAAAGTGCACATGCTATCGCTGAAAGTGCTCATGGGTTGAAAGCCATTGCCATGTACATACTTAACGTTGGTGTTGGTACAGATGATGTACTCAATCTCATCTGAGTAGGGGTTCTGGAAGGTAAAGGAGCTGGTTCTCATCCAGAGCCATTCACGGTTTTTGGACCGGAATCGGAACATGACTGACAGAACCTGGCCTTTTAACTTCACCACCTAGAAAAATTTAACGCCATCAGTAATACCTGATAAAAAGAAGACGTTTGAGAACAGTGTTGTTTATAAGCAAACACCCACCCTGCTAGCAGCTGACTATGGCATTCTTTGTCGTAAGGCTACAATATTGTACCTTGGTTCCCAGCCACAATACAACTACTCTATTCTTTTAAACTCTTTTTATATTCCTCCAATGGTCTGACTTCCCAGGATGATGATATGGGAGTGGAATGTAGCATTTTCTTATGCCTTCAATTAATGCTCTTTGCAGCAATGGAATATACGAAAATAAGAACAAAAAAGTTAATTTCTCCAGCAACCAAAGATTGTCTGCTGTTTATGATTCTTACTATTGGGTCAAACGAATGAGGAGCTGCTTTTCAGAATCATCAGTAGTGGAGTCTTTCCTGCCCTGTCAAGTCAAGTGCCCTCAGAGGAGAGAGTAATAACAGCAGGAGGGCCAGCAAGCCACATCCATTTAAAGTTCAGACACCAGTTCATCTGCCTTGCCATGCGTAAGGTGTCCAAACACAGCCACTGAAGCATGGCCTTGATGTCAAGACTTTGTACTCACATCTCTGGTCTCAGACAACTAGCAGCAAAAGGAGGAATTCAAAAATAAATTAGACACGCAAACCCACCCAGTTTAATTTTGCATGTTAGTAAGTTCTCTTGTGTTTAAAAATCTATTCAAATGTATGCTACTCAGTAACTGAGAAATTTAAGGCCAGTGAGGTGTGATTCCTGCCTTGATAAAAATCTAAACCAGTTTAGTTCCACTGCACAGCAGACGGCCAATAGGAATATTGGTTTACGAGCTGTGATGCAGATCATCTTGTAAGCAGCCAAGGTGGCTAAATATATTACCTGTTGAAAGCTGTCTCGCAAAAGCTGCTGGTCTTCTGGGTGGCAGAAATCCACAACATCTTTCCCCAAGAGTTCCTAATTTTGAAGAGGAAAAGAAAAAAAAAGTCTCCATTTAATAAGCAGACTCCCTGCTTTCGGCCTGCTCGAATAGCTCCACTTTGGACTAATGCTTACAACTCCCACATACAACTCTCCAAGACAAAAACATCAGGTCATCCACCTATTTTAGGAATTGATGCACTTTTACAAAACACAGCACCACAGCAGCTGACCCTGATGTTTAATCTGTAACTCAGAAGTGGAGTCGAAGACCTTGCTGCAACCAAATTTGCTCTAAATATATGCCAGATCCACCTCCCTCCACTGATCTGTGTTACACAAGAATGGCCACACTGGGTCAGACCAATGTTCCATCTAGCCCAGGGTCCTGTCTTCTGACCATGACCAATGCCAAATGCTTCCAAGGGAATGAACAGAACAATTATTGAGGGATCCATCCCCTGGCAGTCTCAGACTCTGGCAGTCAGAGGCTTGGGGACACCCAGAGCATGGGATTGTATCCTTGACATCTTGACTAATAACCATTGATGGACCTATCCTCCGAATTCTTTTTTTGAATTCAGTTATAGTTTTGGCCTTCACAACATCCCCTGGCAATGAGTTCCACAGGTTGACTGTGCGTTGTGTTAAGAAGTACTTCCTTTGTTTTAAACCTGCTGCCTATTAATTTCATCGTGTGACCTCAGTTCTTGTGTTTCATGAAGAGGTCAATAACACTTCCTTATTCACTTTCTCCACACCAGTCATGATTTTACAGACCCCTGTCCTATCCCACTTCAGTCGCCTCTTTTCCAAGACGAATAGTCCCAGTCTTTTTAATCTTTCCTCATATGGAAGCTGTTCCACACCCTGGCATCATTTTTGTTGCCCTTCTCTGTAGCTTTTCCGTTTCTAATATATATTTTTGAGATGGGGTGACCAGAACTGCACCCAGCATCAAGGTGTGGGCATACCATGGATTCATATATGGCATTATGATATTTACTGTCTTATTATCGATCCCTTTCCTAATGGTTCCTAACATGGTTCGCTTTTTTGACTGCCGCTGCACTCAGAGCGGTTCTTTTCAGAGAACTGTCCGCAATGACTCCAAGATCTCCAGTGGTAACAGCCGATTTAGATTCCATTTTGTATGTACATTTGGGATTATGTTTTCCAATATGCATTATTTTGCATTTATCAACATTGAATTTCATCTACCATTTTATTGCCCCGTCACCCAGTTTTGTGAGATCCTTTGTTACTCTTCGCAGTCTGCTCTGGACTTAACTATCTTGAGTAAATTTGTATCATCTGCAAACGTTGCCACCTCACTGTTTACCCCCTTTTCCAGGTCAGTTATGAACATGTTGAACAGCACTGGTCGCAGTACAGATTCCTGGGGGACACCGCTATTTACCTCTCTCCATTCTGAAAACTGACCATTTATTCCTCCTAACCATTGTCTCCTGTCTTTTAACCAGTTACTAATCCATGAGATTACCTTCCCTCTTATCCCATGACTGCTTACTTTGCTTAAGAGCCTTTGGTAAGGGACCTTGTCAAAGACTTTCTGAAAGTCCAAGTACATTATACCCACTGGATCACCCTTGTCCAGGTCTTTGTTGACACCCTCAAAGAATTCCAGTAGATTGGTGAGGCACGATTTCCCTTTACAAGAGCTGTGTTGACTCTCCCCAACAAATTGTGTTTATCTAGGTGTCTGATAATTCTGTTCTTTACTATAGTTTCAACCAATTTGCCTGGTATTGAAATTAGTCTTACTGGCCGGTAATTGGCAGGATCACCCCTGGAACCTTTTTTAAAAAATTGGTGTCACATTAGTTATCCTCCAGTCATTTGGTAATTAAATTGATTTAAGTGATAAGTGACATACCACAGTTAGTAGTTCTGCAATTTCATATGTGAGCTCCTTCAGAACTCTTGGGTGAATACCACGTGGTCCTGGTGACTTATTACTGTTTAATGTATCGATTTGTTCCAAAACTTCCTTTATTGACACCTCAATCTGGGACAGTTCCTCAGATTTGTCACCTTACATCTGTTTTCTAAGCAACTAGTGGAGCTGAAATTGATGGCTGGTTCAATACCTAACCACTAATTTGTTTTAGCTCAGTTCTATCAGACAACTGAAGTCATGACATGTGGAGCAAGGAGGAGGGGAAGCCGGTTTGAATTGCAGCAGTCTACATTAGGAAGCTTCTACCGTTTCTCACCTGTGGTTGGTAGCCAACTGTAGCCACGCAGCGGTGATCTACGAAGGTGAAAAGGCCTTCGGTGTTGTGTCGGGAGATGAACTCAGTTGGCTGACAAACGTTGTTCAGGTCTGTGCAGTTGGGTGAGCTAGTGACCTGAAAAGCAAGACAGATTTGGATTCAGGTTTAAAGAAAGCCACTCAGAAGTGCAAGTATGCCCTCCCAGCCAACATATACAATAGGTGCTTGTCCTGGTTGAACAGAATTTTCTCCCACTGAACCATGAAGCGGGCATCTCTGCTTGGAAAGGAACAGGTGGCAGATATTAAATAGGAATGTCTCTAAGGTATGTCAGACAGGTGGAATAAAGCTGCATCTGAGCCCAGGTAAATCCATACCCAATTCAAAGACTAATTAAATATTTACCAACATTTATACAGCCCTTTGCACATTTCCAAAGGGCAGTGATGCTCACAACACCCCCATGAGTTGAGATGCCAGCATGAGATAGAGAGCAGGAATTGTGAAGCCAGATGGGGCATTCAGTGCACTTGCTGGCATGGCAGTCCCCAGAATGCACCTGGCAGGTTTCAGAGTGCTGGGCTGGGCTTGTGGGAAATCCACCATTAAGTTTTATTCTCCAGAGATTTATTGTGTTTGCTTTATCTAGACCCACAAATGACATGGCTGGGAGGAAAGGAACATAGGCTGCATGGAGAGAATATACTGCTCAAGACCCTTGGAGAGAAAGGAGGAAGGTGGTTTAATTCTCATCATCACCACATTCCCACTGAATGACAAAGTTTCTACTCACCTGTAGTCTGCCAATGGCCACAAGGCAAAATTTGCTCCCCTGGCCAGCATCCGGGTCATCGTCTGGCAATGAGACACCTGAGACAAAAGACAAGAGAATGTTTAAGGAATTACAGCATGACAAGCGTACCAGAAGGCCCTAATCCCACACAGGAAGCAGCAAGAGAAGAAGCTCCAATTTCAATATTTCACACCTAACTGTCATTTTGTTGCCAGTCACTTTCTCCTAGTCAAAAGGGTTTGACAGGCTAAAAACATTCAAGTTCAACACCTGTGCAGTTTTCAACTTTCTCAAACTGTTATATGAAAGTCAAAGGGAAGGATAATGTGAGTCTCGTTTCAGCCCCAGGTTCTCTAGACTCTCTCTGGGCTGTGTTCTGAAAGCGAGACCCACTCTCCTGACCACCAGGAACATCCCATCCTTCTATAAACCCTCAGACCTATAGGAATTGATTCAGCAGAGTTCGGTACCCTTTTTAGTTCTCTCTGAATTTTGAAATGTGTCTCCAAACACCCCTGCTTAGCAACATGGGCAGTCTGAAAGCAAGAACAAGAACATGCAAACACCACAGATTAGCTTAAGAGCAGACTTGGTAACTCCAATATTTCAAGGAGCTGGCGTGATTCCTTACCTGCTGGGGGCCAGGCTTTTATATACCCTGTGCAGTGCACCACCACGTAATGGGGCTCCCCGTCTTTCACTGCACCCAAGCCGCTCCTAGAGAAGACAAAACAATTAAGATTATTCTCTTTATGTTTAAGAGGCTCCGCTTATTTTGGATTCTTTAAATAACTGAAATGAAGGGTCTTCAGGGAAGGAGTGTAGTCCCTGAGCCTGCACGCCCAATGACACCTAATTTAGATCCATCGATGGCTGTTAGCCGAGATGGTCAGGGACGCAACCCCATGCTCTGGGTGTCCCAAACAGCTCAGGCTGTCAGACCCGGGGCATGGAGGGTGGGGTTTTCCCAGCTGCAAGCCACACATGGGGCTGACTGCCAATAGGTGATGTACATAATGCCCTAACTACATCGCCCTAAGCGCTGCGCCTCTTGCGGCGGTGAGGTATTACATTGGCGTAGTGGGTGACTTGCATCGTCGGGAGTGACGTCGTAGTATAGACACAGAGTTAGGACGACCTAAGCTGCCTTATATTGACCTAACTCTGTAGTGCAGACCAAGCCTAAGACTCCGACTGCCAGAAACTGGGACTGGATGCCAGGGGATAGATCACTGAAGATCTGCCGTCCTATTTATGCTCTCTGGAGTATCTGACTCCAGCCACTGTCGGAAGACAGGACTCTGGGCTAGACAGACCACTAGTCTGACCCAGTCTGGTCGGTCTTATGTTCTTAAGGTCAGACGCGTGCACAATGGAGTTATTACATGTGCTGTGATTTCCAGGCACTGAAGACATCTGAGCCTGCCTTAATGTCCTTTAAAAGTAACACTGCTTGTTTTCAAAAATCTATTAAAGCCTAAGGGAACAGAATCTCAACCTGTGCTCTACTACTGGAACTTTAATCTATACACTGCATAGAATAATGGTCTGAAGTTTTAATCTGCACATTAACAGTGTCTTGTGGAAAGCGGCATTGCTAAGATCTCTCTCCATCGACTGCGTACATATTTAAGCACTCAAAGGCTGTGCTATACCATCTCATATATGCTTTATGTACCACGCATCCCACGCCGCTCTCAGGTCTTTTTTTTACTTTGTTACTCAATGTGGTGCGAGACTCATACGCATCATCTTTAAACGCGATCGCTGCAGTTTACCTGCATCGGCTCCTCATGAAGCTGAGTCTATTCATGGAGGCTGGATCCACTGAGCTGTTGCCACACCTGGACCAGTCAAGAGGGGAAAAAAGTGTAAAGCCCAATGGTAAAGACTGCAAATAAGATACTTTGCCCTTTTATTCAAGATTCCACAATGCTTCATAAACATGAATTGAGCCCTGGTCTACACTACAAACTTACGTCAGTATAATGAGGTCACTCAGGAGCGTGTGGCAAATCCACACTCCTGAGCAATACCATTACACCGCCTGAATGTTCAGTGTAGACAGTGCTATGTTGATGGGAGAAGCGGACATCGCTACCGCCTCTTGGGGGTAACTAGCCCTACTTTACTGAAGCAGCGGGCTAGGTGACCTGCCCAAGGTCAGAGCAAGTCAACGGCAGAGCGGGAACAGACCCGGAGTTCTCGAGCTGCCTGTGGTTACATCTCAGAGCTGTACAATCCCATTAACACAGGGTGGGAAAAGTAAGTCTGTTTTAGAGCTGAACCCCATTAGGCAAACAGGTTTTACAGAGCCACCTTCCACCTCATCGAACCTGAGAAGGCCGAAAGAGACCGAGAAAAGCTTAACTGCTCGGATATTTGTTAAGCAGCCAGTTCGCAGGTTTAGCCATGGGCTCATGCAACCAGATCGCCTATCGGATTCCCCGTATTACCTCATTCGACAGATGAAGGATCTCCTTGAGCCCATGCACATTCTCATGGATTGTTGGCCTTCCTTCTTGACTGTCCCACTCTTTAGATCAAGGATTCGACCTGAGGGCGGGGGGGGAAAGACAAGCCAAGTGATGCTGTTCAACAGGGAAACTTCTGGGATCGTCACTCGGTATCACCAGGATACACCAGACAGCATACCGGGCACCACTTAATTTTCTACATAACCAGCTTTAAAACAGGACACAGCCGTGCATAAATCCTACGTGAGACTGAAACTAAAGACAGGCTCTTGGTCTGCGTCTTCCTACAGGAGCTGGTCCCCTGCTCCAGAGGCTGACAGCATTATGGTCAGCCCTGATGCTACAGGGGTAAAAGGAAAGGCCTCAACGCTCAAACGGCTCGAGCGGATCCAGGCACATTGTTTAAGGGTTCCTTGGCAGCCCATCCACTTGTCAGACAGAAAGGTAGCGTCTGTCACATGCCCATGCATATTTGAGGATGGAGTGAGAGACTCCATGCTTTAACAGGGGTGTAGTAGCGTGCCCCTCCCAGTAACAGGCCAATGGGTGCACTACAAATTCTGGGAATCATCGGCCTGGCCCAGTTTCCACAGCAGGCTGCTTTACCTGTCAGAGCGTTCTCCGAGGTGGAGAGCTGCTCCCTCAGTTTGTCCACGTCGTCAGGATGCACCTGGTCGTACAGGGTGCTGCTGAACCATTCGGACTGCGGCTGGTTTAGGACGGGAGTCACCGAGTCCGAGACATACACCACCCTTCCGGTCTCACAAGACACTATGAACAGAAAGCCATCGGCTGCTTCCAGAATCAAGTGTTTGAGTTCCTGCATACAGAATAGACACGTTCTTAACCCAGTGGCGAGACAGTCATCACCCACCAGCTGCCTTTAAGCTCTTAGGTCTCCCCCACATTAATCGCCCTCTGGGTGAGCTACCCATTGAGGTCTTTCAGTCTTTCCTTAGAAGCAAAATCAGCAGAGACCTGATCAGTGAGAAAGGAGGGTTTGTAGGTGCCGTCAGTGGAGGTGTTGCCAGTGCCCCGCAAGGACTTCATGTGCGACACAGCCATACGCAAGATAGTCAGTTTGTCAGGCTTGCGAGCCAGGGCGCTGCAGGTGGGCACCATGTCCGACAGCTCCGTGATGTAGGCGGTCATCTTGTTCCTACGCCTGCGCTCGATCTCGCTGTGATTCTCCCTGGGAAAGCAGATGGGGAGAGGTCACCAGAGCCAAACGGCTCAGCTCTTTTGCCTCATCAACCCTTCCTGGGTTCCCGCCAGGCCGGAGCGCAAAACAAAAAGATGGGCCAGGGTCATCAGAAGGGCTGCAAAAGCCTCCCATGCTGGGCATGCATGAAAGAACACGGGAAAAACAAGTGCAAGGGAGAGAAGCTAGAGCCAGGACATCTTTGCCAAACACAAGAGCATCTTGCTCTAAATTATATTTATTCAAGAAGTCTCGCGAAGGACACTAAGTTAGGGCTAAGCTACTTCAACACGGGAAGCTCTCTCCAGCTGATCGAGAGCATCGTTCTGCAGAAAGTCACTAACCTACAACAGTAATATAGGTTTCCTCACCGTTACTGTGGTGATGCTTCTTTGAAATAAGTAAACGCTACAGGCCTGATTCTGTTACACTAAGGCACCTTACACACCATGATGGGCACACAAAAAGGCTGTAGAGTGGTTGTAAATGTAATTTCTGTCCACTGCTGGAGTTTCACATATATGACCATTAGGCACTATGGCTTGCTAATTTCTTCGGGAGGCAACTTCCTCTCTAGTATAAAACAAAGTGAACTCTACAAGCGGCCCAACGTCCTTACCTGTGAGACACATACCTGTACCCCGTGTCCCACCACATTACCGCCGGTGCGGAGGTACAGATTCCTAGAGATGCATTAGAACTAACGTTCCTTGATTTGATCCCACTAGTGGGTTTAACATGCCTCTCTCAGGAATCCATCTGCTTCTGGGGGGACATTCCCTATTGGCACCCCCAGGATAGAGGCTAGCATGTGTTCACATGTTGCATTTATGGACCAAGTGTAATTTAGTTGGGTTATGAACGTGGATTTTTCAAACTAGAACATAAATGCCAGGTTTTTCCTATAGGAAAGATTGATTAGAGGTGCAAACAGAGTGGATCAGTGCAAGGAATCACACGATGGGAGATGAAACTGGATGGATGACAGCAAGTGGAAGAAACAGTAAAAAATGAACTAAATATGATAGACGAAAAAGGGAAAATTAAAAAGAAGAGTCACCTATTAGGCTTATGCAGTTGTTTAATAGGGACTTGCCTTTTGCTGAAGGGGGAATAGCATTCGGCACAGTGCTTTGAATATCCCATTCATCTTTAATTTAGCTTTCCATCATTGCAATGAAAATTTACCTGCCCAGACATGTATTACTCACCTACACTTTCTGTCAGGATAATGGGGAAATCAATGATATTTTACTTGCCCCATTGCAAAATCCTCTTCCCAACAAGAAGGATTTTGCAAGACAGCCGTAACGAGAGATTGTGGGGTCACTGCTTAATTGAAGAAGAACGAGGACTCCTGGAAGTACTGCATTCTACTGTCTACACAAGCAGCTAAAAAGTTCCTCGTTCACCAGAGACGCACTTAGGGGTCCTCCTTTAAGCCACTGACCATCTTTTTCTGATCTGGTCAGAAATATTTCAACTATGAAACGCTGCACTTCCAGGTGGTGTCTCTGCTTCTTAGACAGCATGTAATAAGCCAACCAGAACCTTGACAGATTCTAAACACGCAAACCCATGTAATGATTCCATGTATTACTGAAGAGGAGTGACTTTTCAATAACAGATTAAAAAATAAACCAAAAAAACCTCACTTTTTTACAGCACACTGCCCATTCTGTTTTGCCATACACCAAACCAGTATTTGGCGTTTAGAAGAAGTCTGGCCAATACAATTATGATATCTATTTATACAGTAGTAAAAGGCACCATCGCAACGTGGCAGGAGCTTACAAACTGGGTATTCCTGCACCTAGCCTCTCTCAGTCCAGCAGAAGAGAGGTTTTACTTGCCAAGGCTGAAGTTAGCAGGGCTACAGTAATCTGTGAAATCACTGGCCCAGCCACACTCTGCCCTGCAGTCTTCCTGCTGTCTGGATTTGGATGCAAACCAATTCTTTTGAGGGTATTCCCACAAGATGTTCTACAAGGAGAATACAGCTTGAAGTTTTACTATCACACAGATTTCCAGAAGTCTGTCCAGTTTCAAGTCCTTTATTGCAGCAGATAAGGAAAAAAAAAGTGGGGATGCCTGCAGAAACATCAAGGAGAGGAAGTACTCTGTTTTGCCATGCTTGAAATCTCCATTCTCCTACCTACCTGGCAAGTCTTTCCTTATCCGCTGAACTCTGCTCATCATCAGACCTAAAAATAAAATTAGTGAACTAAGCTAAAATGGAAAAAAGTTTAAAGAAAAGAAAAAATGGGAAGATGTATTAGGAAACCCAACCTATAGATACATCTGTTCTGTAATAAAACAGATCACAAAAACAAGGAGGTCATTAAATGTATTGTGTTATACACTTATCTAGCATCTTCTATCAAAGTGTCTCAAAGCACTCTGAAAACATCAAGCAAACCTATAAGGTAGACAAGTGTTAGATTCATTTTTACAGACAGGTAAACTGAGGCACACTGAAATAATTTTGCAGAAGGTCAGCAGCAGAGCTGGGAAAAGCCCCCAGAAGTCCTGACTCTCAGGTCACACTTACCTCCCTAAGTAATGAGAAAGAAGGTATTTTTAATCAATACACACAACCTGTTGATTTGTAGTGTTAACATACTCAGACTTTGCATACAACGACACCCACAAATGCCAAGAGTCAGAGACCAAGACACAAGTGCCCTTTATAACACTGTTAAATGCACAGACACCACGTGATGAGACGGAGTTGGCACACATTTGGGACGACCACATTATGCATGAGCGGTGAAACCACAAAGGTATTGTGCAAGTCATCTAAACAAGGGGCCTACAGAAACCTTATAATCACAACAACATGTATGCTAGTATAGCATTGTTACAGAAAAGTATGTTGTGGGTGGGGGGGACACTTTCAAAAGTTCGCTGGTATTTTTTCCAAACTTCTCTGTCCTTCAAACCAGGTTGCCTTAGGTACCACATAATGACTCAAAAGCTACATTTGTAAGTTTTCAGATATCAAATGTTCTCTATAAGTCAGGGAGCTACAATTTTATGTTTAATCTCCCACTGCTTGCCAGGCATAAAAAAAGCATGTTCTTCAAAATATAGCTAGGATTCATGGAGTGGAGCATAAGTTTCTAGCACTGGCCAACTGTGATATACTGGGCCAACTGTGATATACTGTTAGTCCTGTACTGAATAGCTGATGTTTGACTTTCGAGCCCTGGTTTACTCAATACATATTTTGAGGAAGAAGGGGGGTGGGGGGAGAGAGACTCTCAGCTGGTAAATGGTGGCCATATGAAAGCTGCTCAGAGGTCCCAGTAGAGGTGGATTAATGGGCAAAATAGGTGCAGTTTAATTCCATGGATACAAAGGACTTTAGTCCCTGGGTATCACGATCAAATGCGTTGTATAAATATATATTTTATCCAACCCCAATCTTTACTGCATTCTTCATTCCACCAGTAGCGAAAGAGTTTCCAATTCTACACAGATTGATAAAGAGTAATCATACAGCAGCAATGTATGGAGGTTTTTAAGGTCAGGCTTGACAAAGCCCTGGCTGGGATGATTTAGTTGGGGATTGGTCCTGCTTTGAGCAGGCGGTTGGACTAGATGACCTCCTGAGGTCCCTTCCAACCCTGAAATTCTATGATTCTATGAATGTAACACCCAGGTATTTGCAGTACTCCTATTCTACACTTGAAGTAACTTGCTGGCTGCCTTACAATCAACATGTATAGGAGAGAATGTATCGATTTACACATCACTAAGGAACAGACTAAGTGCTGAAGATATGCAGAATGATGCTGGACACAGTGGTCCTGCACATTAGCAGCTCAATGCTTCCGCTGTTTCATTTGTTTAATTTTTTAACCACAAGAGTGGAGGTTAAAGACGGTAGCTGTTTGTTTTAACCTGGGTAATTATAAGGTCCATCGTTGCTAACATTTGTAGCTATGTATGCCAAGATAAGGAGAACTTGATCTCATACTTCAGGGCGTAAGTTGATCACAAGCAGAGGGTCAAGATGAATTTCCACACAACCTCACGTGCAACACTGCACCACAGGCTTGGAGTATTATAGAGTTATACAACTCCTGGGAAGGGTCAGGGATTGAAACAGTATATCCAACTCGAGAGCTAACGTTCTGACCCTGTAGAGCAGTCCTAGGGTATCACAACATATGATACCAAGAGAACCTGTGCTACATTATGCATTGATAATGCTTAAAGAATCTGCCATTTTTTATTATATTAAGTTTCTTCAAAAGCCACCAAGGCCATGCTTACACTAGGGAAAGCTTTTTAACACAGGCTAGCCAGTGCAGGTTGGTTAACGTGAACGGAAGTGAACTGGCAATTAACTCAAAGTACAAAAGCCTAGTGAAGTTGAGCCCATAGCGTTATCTTGTAGATGCATGTACTGCCCATCACAGACCTGAAGAGGCTGGTTTTGAGAGTTCGCTCTCTGTGCTGAGACTTTTGTTGTTAAGAAGGTTACAGCTCCAGTGTAAACGCACAGAAACAAGGAGTTAGGAAAGAAACCTGGAAATGCAGAGCTGCTGTAACAGTAGAACTCCAGTGCAGGAACACTATAGCTTACCCAAGGAGTTCTGCCAAAGTCCCACCCCCCACACACCATTTTTAATCTTTTTCCCGTTCAGAGGCCCAACATTAGCACACACACTGTCCTTCTGCCTGAGAAGGGCTCCCTACGGAAGGGTCAGTACCATCCCTGCCTCCTCTGCACCCCCAAACCTCAAGATGCACGACCCACTACACTGCAAGGCCCTTTGCCCACAGCATTTTGGTGAATGGAAGATCTTTATAAACACAACATCCTTTGCTTTCTCTCCGGAGGAATCCTAGCAGTTCTGACATTGCGTAAGGGCCGTAATGTGTACCCAGAGACGAGCCCCATGCTCTGAAGTTTGTATTTTAACTCCACCAAGTTCAGGAGCGTTTAGATCTAGGGCATTTCATCGGTTCTAGCCGAATGATTTAGCTGCTTAATACAAGTCATTGCATGCACTGACGCTAATGCTCTCGAACTGCTTATTTTGGCTAAGAGTTTAGCAAAATCAGAAGACAAAATGGACGCTCACAATGAAGATGTGGATTGGAGCCAGCATTCAGAACATACAGAACACTCAAACGTTTAGCAACATTACAAAGTCACGTTAAAAAAACATTTAAATTAAACATTTCAAATCAGTTTAAATTAGCTTCATTCTAGGCCTGTGGTGCCCCTTCAATGCGCCCAAGGCAACCGGAGAAATACAACAGTGCCAGCGCCCAATTCTAGATGGTACAGAGAGCTTCCTGCAAGGCGTTCAATGCCCTCCGCTCCCATTGACTTCAGCTGTGCTTGAGGAAAGAGTGCTACAGCACCAACATTATCAGACACTTCCCTCAAACTTCAAGGTCAAAGAGTTCTCTAATAATGCTATTGTATTATCTGGTCTCTTAAAAAAACCCAACCCATTTATCCACACCGCTTTGGCAGAATTCCTTTACAAAATATACAAGTAGGCAACACGCAGGAGGCATACTACAGGCAGAAAAGGAAACGCTGTACAAGTACAGTTTGTTACAAGCATGCGGCACACGTGTATTTTTATAAGATTTTGGGGGCTGCTAATCGACAGCTGAACAAGGAGAAGCATGGCAAAAAATTCACACTGAATTAGTTTGATACCTTTTACAATCAAACTGCTCTAAAGCAATTTTGCAGGATTTCTAGCTTCCCTGGTGCAAGATGTAGGCTTTCCTCAGAAAGACACAAAAAATGAGAAGGGTGATGAACATGCACTACCAAGTAGGGGAGGTGCCCCAGATGTAAGCAGTAGGACTTCGTGGGTTTTATGGACCACAGTACTGTGAATTCTTACCTGGCAAATCTCTCTTTATCATTTGGGATCTGATCATCATCACATCTAGGAGGGGGGGGAGAAAGGAAAAAATGTTTTAAAATACTTACATGTCATTCCTTTTCAACAATAAAGTAACAAGTTGATTAAATTGTGTGGGAGAGCCGCACTGAAAAAAAATACACCAGTTACGTAGAATACAAGTTACAACCTGACATAGTGAAGTCAGAGCTTTGTTTCCCATTCTCAAGAGCTTAGAGATTAATAAGCTTATTAGTTACATTTCTTCCATATGATGCATAAGAGTGATCTCATACCACGATCAGCCACCTCCCATTGCCTAAAAAGAAGAACAGGAGGACTTGTGGCACCTTAGAGACTAACAAATTTATTAGAGCATAAGCTTTCGTGGACTACAGCCCACTTCTTCGGATGCATTGCCTGAATCTCATAAGTAAAACGGCTTAAATTATGCTCTGAAGATGCAATTTCTCCCATAGCCTCATCCATGCAAGGACTTAGAATTCAGGAGATAAATCCTACATACACTACAAAAATAAAGAAGCCGGAACTATTGTCATGCTCGTTAGCCATTCCAAAGCTTGAATGGCATTCAACTGCATAGCAAAATGCCATGCAGCCTGGGAAAACCTGACAAATTGACATATGGATTTTGAGCTTCATTAGACTCAGACTCTAAGGCCAAAAGGGAACGTTATAATCATCTAGTCTGATCTCCTGCACATTGCAAGTCACAAAAACTCTCTCACCCACTCCTGTGGTAGGCCCATAGCCTCTAGCTGAGTAAATCAAGATCTGAGGACTTCAGTAAAAGACTTAAAATTAGAGACTCCACCTCTTACTCTAGTTCAAACCAGCAAGCAACCCGTGACCCATGCTGCAAAGGAAGATGAAAAAAATCCCCCAGGGTCTCTGCCAATCTGATCCTGGGGGGAAATTCCTTCCCGACCCCAAATATGGCAGTCAGTTAGACCCTGACCATGTGGGCAAGACCCACCAGACATACACTTGGGAAATAATTCTCTGTAGTAACTTAGAGCCCTCACCTTCTAGTGTTCCATCTCTGGCCACTGAAGATACTTGCTAATAGCAGTCGCCAATGGGCCATCTATCATTGTAGGCACCACTCATAAACCTATCAAGCTCAGTCTTAAAACAAGTTAGGGTTTTTTACCCCTATGTCTCCCCTTGGAAGGCAGCTCCAGAACTTCACTCCTCTGATGGTTAGGAACCTTGCTCGAATGTCAAGCCTGAAGTTATTGATGGCCAGTTTATATCCATTTGTTCTTATGCCAACATTGGCCCTGAACTTAAATAACTCCTCTCCCTCCCTGGTGTTTACCCCTCAGATGTATTTAAAGAGAGCAATTATATCCCCCCCTCACCCTTCATTTTGTTAGGCTAAACAAGCTAAGTTCCTTAACTCTCCTCTTGTCAGGTAGGTTCTCCATTCCTCTGATCATGCAGAGAACGGCTACAGGTTCCAGTTCGAATTCATGTTCCTTAAACATGGGAGACCAGAATAGCACAGTGTTCCAGAAGAGGTCTCACCAGTGCCTTGTATGATGGCAATAACACTTCCCCATATCCACTGGAAATACCTCGCCTAATGCATCCTAGGATTGCATTAGAGTTGTCTAAATCAAAAAACTAATCCATGTAACTGGACTACAGATTAATTACATGAGCTCTTCATGACTTCCCAATCTTCCATATGGATTATGATAAACAGGGACGTGTGCAGCCACTGGGAGTTCTCAGCAGTAGGGGGCTGTTGTAAGCTAACCTAGAGCATCCGTACAATAGATTGAATGGCAAATTGCTAGGACAGTAATGGAAACTCGGCTCATTAGCAAAAGGGTTTGACCTTGTTATAGGAGAAACATGCTGTTAGGCCGGACTTGTATTCCCAAAGGAAACACTGAACAGCTGCTTAACTCGCCTTTGAAAGATCTAAAAGGAGTTAAATCACATTTGCTTTCCCCCATTAGCCACTTTGTTACGCTAGCAGGGATGTTTCTGCAGCGCCATACTTAATCTTATCAACTGAAATAACCGAGTGATGTATTACTGTACAGCTAGTACCGGTGTTATCTTGGCTCATTAAGACTCACTACTAGCAGACATTTCTGGTTTAGGCGTTCTAACAGGAATACTTGAACACAGAGGGCAGCAATCGAACATATGACAGGACACTATCAGGTCTGCCCCGTCTGAAAGCTACCCAAATACCACTGCATGGTGTGAATGAACACACCAGTCCAGTTTCCAGAGAGTTAACGCCGTCTCTTTGGCTCACTCCAGTCGGTTTGGATACGACAGCATACTGGGATGCAGGATGACACATACTGTTCTGAGCTCTCTAGTGCTTTAGCACACCAGGGATGTGTGAATAGAAAATTTTTTATCTGAGTCGCCTTGCTTTGATTAGCTGACCCTAAATGCTGAGCATCTGTATTCTCCCCACCCCCATCCAACAGACCTTGTGTTACTGCGGATCATCCCCCTGCCCAAGGAGGGCTGCTGTGCCTTCCTCCAAAGAGGGTCAACCCCACTCCCACCAGAGCTGGGAGGGAAGCCCCCCCCGTGCGGAGAGTGTTTTCACCTCATGTTTTACCATAAGTTTGGTATATTTTAACGATCATATGACTGGAAAGAGACGCCTCACCTGAGGAATTTGTTCCCTTCTTCTTCATCATCATCGTCATCAAAATCAAGCCTGAAAAACAGAAGCGGGAGAAGCAACCATTACCAGAGATAGTGGATAACCAGCTCGAAAGGAGAAACTGTCAGCCTTGCAACTTCCACCTTGGAAAGATGCAGAATTTGTTTGAAGCTAATATTAAAAACAACCCCACATTACAGTAATACTGGGACGAGCCAGGAAATTCAAATAGGGGGCTTCCCATATGCACTTGTCAGAAATGGAGTGTGCAATGGTGCGGAAGGCCATTTGGCATGAGATCACCTTCGCCATGTCTTAACCTCGGTTACCAAGTATTGTGGGTGATTCAGAAAAGCGAGTGATCTGATAAAGCAGATACACCTCTACGCTGTCCTCAGAGCCAAAAAATCTTCCGGCGTTATAGATGAAACCGCGTTATATCGAACTTGCTTTGATCCGCTAGAGTGCGCAGCCCCACCCGCCCTGGAATTCATGTTATATCGGGTCGTGTTATATCGGGGTAGAGGTGTAGCTCCCTGCACTCCACACACCCTGATCTGATCCAAGTGGCAGTCTCCAACTGGAGAATTTGGTTTTAAAAAAGGAAAACAAAATAAAAGTCAGTGAAGTCTGAACTGTCCAGTTAGTCTTCTTAGTGACATTAGATGGCATCACTGCATTAGACAAGGGCCACCATTTTTATTGTGACCACCTTCTGTATGCATGGGAGGGGGAAGAGAGTTCTCACTTTGCTTCGTTTCAAGTTGGAACCTGGCATACAGAACCAGCTTAGCTGCATACGAGTCTGGAAATAAAATGCAAGGAACGAGGCGGCGGCAGAGTGGGAGGGACCTGTGCTGGAGCAGCGAGCAAAGCTGGTAGGGGAATGTTTTAGTCAGCTTCAGAATAAGAGGATTTTACCAGCAATGGGCATTTTAAGAGAAACCATTCAAGTGTGCTTTCCCTTCCCTTCAACTTGCAAAGGTATTTTAGCAAAATACAAGCACTACTGCTATAATAAACCTCCCCCACAGAGTCTCAGCAGAAAAGCGTTGCAGGAGCATTACTGATCCACTGGCATTCTCCATCCCTTCCCCCAGTCTCAGCTTCTGCACCAGCAGAAGTGTTTTCTTCTTTGCAGCTACCATATTCTGGAGCAGACTCCTTATATCTGTGATTCAGTGACCCCCCCCCCCCCCCCGGGTCATTCCCAGCCTTGGATGAAGACATCTTTTCTCTTTTGTCCTGAAACTCAACTTCTTTTGACTGCACCCTTTAACTCTAATCATGTTAGCTTAGAGGCATTTGGGGATATGGTTTGCATAAAAGACACAACAAGATAAAAAGACTAAGGGTATGTCTACACAACCGACCTTTAAGCGCAACATGTCTGTGTAGTCACGGCTCCTCTCCCAGCACTGTAAAAAAACCCACCCCTGTGAGGGGAATAACTCCCAGCACTGTCTACACTGGCATTTTACAGCGCTGAAACTTGCATCACTCGGGGGGGGGGGGGGGGTTCACCCCCCTGAGCGAAGAAAGTTCCAACGCTGTAAAATGGCAGTGTAGACAAGGCCTAAACAGAAGTCAAAGGGTAGCTGAAGCAACAGAGGAATAGTTAAACCCTTTCAAAGGGAAGGATGTTTCCTCATTACAAGGCTGATCACTCCTTGCTAGGTTACACAAATTGCTCTGCAAGGAAGCTGACACTGTCTCAAGGAGCTTACTGTGTTTTTAGTGATTACAACTTACCCTGGTCGTCTCTTGTTTGTCCTCTGGACAATGGCTACTCCAGCCTGCGTACCAGGTCCAGGGTTCCCAGAAGCAACTGCTGCACCCAAAGAGGGAACATCCGATGCCATTTCTGAGCAGGAGAGATAAAGCAATTATGCCAAGTCCCACTAGGTTTCAGATTCTGAAGCACGTTATCCATTAGAAGTGATTAAATCTGAGCCCCAATGCAGTTAAGCCCATAATGTATTTAAATGGGTAGACTTTATACAACGTGCAAGTCGGATTCTCATCAAGCTCTCCTCTCCAGAGCCTGTATTAAGGATCTAAGCACATGCTGTTTTCATAAGATCAAAAGCTCAGATCGTCAAACTCAAAGATGTGCTCCTTTTAAGGAGGAGGAGGAGCTTGGCATGGTCATGGATGGAAGAGGAGACAGTCTCAAATGCTAGTTGGCCCCACTCTGGTATGCAGAAGGGAGAGGGAAGGAAAGCTGTGAGCTACTAAAATGATTAATACAATTGGGGAAAGAATGAAACTCATGTTGGAGCTGGCACTAGGAAGTACGTTTTCATGCATTTTTCTTATGGACGCTATTTCAGAAGGGAGTTGGGCAGTCAAATTAATGTTTGTAGAACCCTTTGAAATCTACAGATGAAACATGGTAGAAGAGTGGAGTTTTATTATGTAAGTAACTGTGCTGAATTGGAACAGGGAGACATCCTGAAACCATTCAACCCTCAACCGCTCTAGTGGGATTGTAACACTCTTGTTCATTACCTATCCTCAACAACATGCAACAGAAGCTGCTATGGTCACTACCAATCTGGGCTGGATTCAAACTGGTGATCGAGCCAAAAAGGTCTGTCCTTTATGAAGCGATCTAATCCCTGCTTGCTTCTACAGTTCCAATAGAACTTCACACTGAGGAATTATGCTGAAACGCAAAGCTAAACAGCACTGACTCCATCTGACCACAAATATATTAACTATGTGCCTCCATTGAATGGCAGAACAATGGAGGAGAAAGCATGCCTGACATAGCAGCATTGTCCCCATTTTTGGTGCCACAACAATTAACCCGAGAGAAGCGATTTCTTTTTACTGAAAGAAGTGCACAGTAGAAGTAAGTTCTTATTAAGGGAAGACTAAGGTTTTTGCTGCAAACCCTCTAAGCCGAAGTAAAGATTCTAACCCGGAGCAACTTGGGAGCACAAGAAAAGAGCCAGATTTAAAATATGCATGTTTGAATTCAAAGCCAGTTGAATTATTCACATTTTGTACAGAGCTGAGTTAATTAAATTTAATGAGATATTTCCTGCCCCATTCTAAATATTCATGGTTCATTCCCCAAGTAAGAATTGTGTCTAACCATATAAACCTCTAAATGAAAATGTTAATTACATTACTTGCTTTAAAAAGTCAGTAACTAAGTTGCCTGCATGGTATAATGTTTCAATAAAATAGATCAGAGGGAAAAACCGAGATCTTGGGAATACCAAATCCCTGCTAAGTTTGTGGTTTTGAGAGAGATGGACATTCACAGTAATAGCATAATGGAAAAGGCATCTAATCATTGCAACAAAAGATCCAACCTGCCTACTGCCCACCCATTTGAAGGATTATTGAATCAAAGGTCAGCATGGGATAAGTTCGTGGTTTGTGTTTTTGTTTTTAAACTGAAAGACTGAAAACTTTATGGTAAGATGCAAATCACACAAACCTCACCCAGAAACAGTTCTTTGGCTAAACAAGGCATAAGTTACCCCTCCTATCTAGAACCATTTTTGGAACTAAAAATCTTTTGCATGTTATTTAATTGGGATATGTTACATTAGATTATAACAGAAGGGAACCAGAGGAAAGAGAAGAACCGTGGGAGGAAATGGTCATGGTCTTCAGAGATTGTGGTACATGATACTGAAATAAACTTCTATAAAAGGTTCCACACCTGAAATACAAGATGCTCAAAATGGTAACATGAAAGATTTAAGACATGAATACAACAATTCTTACCTGAAAACAATCTGAAATGCATCAGCAAAGAGCTTTCAAGTTCTTCATTCACAGTTCAAACAATGGGGCAAAGCCTATTAAACATCAACCGCTTTCAACTCTCATACAAGTGGAGGGTTCTCAGTTCCTTGCAAGCTCAGGCACTGGGTTTGAAAGCACTCTGTGCACTGGCACTAAGCAGGATTTCCCTGGCCCTCAAAGAGGATTGCTCTGTGCCCTAAGCTATTTTATAGATGGCTCAGAAAGATTAGATTTTTAATCAGTAAATGTCAATTTCACTATAAACATGCAAACCAACACAACATATTTCCATTAACATTGACAGATAGGCAGAATAGGAAAAATGCTGCTTGAGAACTTTAGCGTTTGATTTCAGCTATTTACTTTGTATATTTTGACATACGATGTTTACAATTTATAATGTAATGGTTCCAAAACTTTTTGAATCTAAGTCTACCATCACTAAATAGTTATTTTACGACTCCCCTGACAATTTCCTGCAACAGTGAAAACTTAAACTGCAAAAAAAAAATGCTTAAAAAAAAACCATTGATATCCACTGAAATTATTAAAAAAACATCAAATCTAATTCTGCCAAGCCTATTTATGGAGCACATAGCATGCTTTGTCAAACAGCTAACATCACTGTTGAGACTGGCCTGGTCTACACAGAAATTATGCAAGTGCATTGCTAGCAAGAAAAGTGTTGGCGTACAATTCTAGTTACCATGGTTTGAATTGTTGTGTACATAGGGCACTAGATAGGTATTTATCTTTCATAGATACATAGATTCTAGGACTGGAAGGGACCTCGAGAGGTCATCGAGTCCAGTCCCCTGCCCGCATGGCAGGGCCAAATACTGTCTAGACCATCCCTGATAGACATTTATCTAACCTACTCTTAAATATCTCCAGAGATGGAGATTCCACAACCTCCCTAGGTAACCTCTAGGCTCACTTACAACCAAGTTCACTAAACTGTTAACCCAGTGTTAGACAAAGGCCGTGGCTACACTCAAAACTTCAAAGCGCTGCAGGTACTCCACCTCCAGGAGGGGATTAGCTCCCAGCGCTGGGGCACTGTTTACACTGGCGCGTTACAGCGCTGTCACTTGCTGCGCTCAGGGGGGTGTTTTTCCACCCCCCTGAGCGAGAAAGTTGCAGCGCTGTAAAGCGCCAGTGTAGACAAGCCCAAAGCATCCAAAGTAGCTGTTCGCTCCCGCCGGACTCTCCAACTACAGCCTGGGCAAACTGAGCCTTGCAGCATGCCCTGAGGGTGAAAAAACACACCTGTCTCATCAGAGCAGCTGGGGTAGGGGAGACAGAGGCTGTGTAGTCCAGGGGATAGAACACCAGACTGGAACTCCCAAGAGACCCAGCTGAAGTTAATGGGAGTTTTGTCACTGAAGCCAAGGGGGCCAGGATTTCACTCCGGGAACTATTCCTGGCTCTGTCACCCCTCCTCTGTGTTTCTCCATTTCCCTTCCCACTTTCTCTTGCCTATTTAGACTGTAGGCTCTTTGGGGCAGGGGACTGTCTTACTAGGACAGTGCCTAGCATAATGGGATCTTGATCTCAATTAGAGCCTCTATGTGCTACTGCAATACAAATCAAGTAGTAAGCCTCTGGCCGCTTACAGAACTACAAACACTGCAGTCAGCACATTTTTTTTGTTCTCTTGCTGCAATTATACTACACAGCAAACACCACACTATACACCTCTACCCCGATAGAACGCTGTCCTCGGGAGCCAAAAAAATCTTACTGCGTTATAGGTGAAACCGCGTTATATCGAACTTGCTTTGATCTGCCAGAGTGCGCAGCCCCGCCCCCCCGGAGCACTGCTTTACTGCATTATATTTGAATTTGTGTTATATCGGGTCGCGTTATATCGGGGTAGAGGTGTACAAGTTCTCATCACTATAGATCATTACAATAATTTCATTAGCTAGCCAAGAGTACGGTAATCAAGACATCTTGTCATGAACCATAACAAAATCCAACCATTCGGAGTAAAATGAACAGCACACAGCCACAAATCAATCAAGAAACATACTAGATCTATTGGGCGTGAAATATGAATTATCTATTCCACGACTAGACTAGCTTTGGGGGATTTTTAAAGCCATTTTGTGAGAAAAAAATCACTCCCCACACAGCAAAAAGATATAGGCTAACAACTGTCATTGTTTATAGTCGGAAACATTTTTTGCTATTCATTTGTGCAATAATTCAAGTGATCTGATTTCAAAGAGATTAAAGCCTAATACTCCAATGCATTTTTAAACAGTACCTGCAGTTCTCCCCAAACATTTCACCAAAATACACTGCTAGCCTGCCTTGGTCTCTTTTGCACCCCCAACCTGAGTTTGGTTCATACCGCTGCATAAATATCACAGCAAGGCTATGCCAGTTTGTAGAATTTACCAAGGGTGACTGCTCTGTAGAATAACTATTGAGCTTGGCAATTAGCAGAGCCATTATTCTCAGCCTTATCAATAGCATGGGAAGTCTGATATAAATACTAACTATAGCAACAGAAGAGGGTATTTCATCTTTTTTTTTTTTAATTGACGGCTTACTAAAAGCCCCAAAACTTTGTCAGCATGAAAACCCCATACTGCAGGTGAATTCAATATGGCAAAGGAGATTAAGGGCAAAGGGCAGTTAGGTTCTTACCTACGTTCCCTGTCAAACTTGTATGGATATTTAAAAAATAAAACTTATTCAAAGAATTTTCCCACAAAGTGACGAGTTCCCGGTGTGTCTGGAAAGACCTGGACCTTCCAGCCCTATGTTTTAGTAAAAAACATCCTCGCCCTACCTCCTTTCTGGTGACTAGACCACCTATTGCTGCATAAGGCTCTTAAATGTTTTAACTGCCTAAAGGTTTGGGGAACACAATAGTTTTTAATCTGATTTAGTTTTGTTTTTGTTTTTTTTAATACATAGCTTCTCCTGTCTCTTGAAATCTAAAGCCTATAGCACTCAGTGATATGGTGTTGATGTTGCTTCATTTGTTTCGTAAAACCTAATCCTCGGTTTGAGGGTAATTTAAGTGGTTTAGAAGAAATCTCGACGGTGGTGTTTGCTTTTTGTCTAGACCTGTGTATATGTGGCTGCTCAAGGAGTTGTTGGCTTTATGGTGCATGTAATTTTTTCCTGTTTAAACCATGATATTTGCATTTCTGGAGTTCCTGAAACTGACACTGTATGTCAGTGTTCTACTAACCGGAAGTTCCTCCCGCCTTAAAGACAGAGGAAGGAAATGACTGTATATTTTTAAGACTGATTTACGAGCAAAACAGCAATTTTTATGTATTTATTTATTTGTTTCTAAAAAGAAAGCTCCTTTCTGATCTGTCTGAATGTTCACTGCATTTCCAAGAGCCACTGCCAGGGCTGGTTTTTTTTAGCTCTCGGGGCTTCACGTTGGGGTTTTTTTGTTTTTTAAACAGATGCACCATGTGAATTTGGGCAAGTCACTTTATCCCTTGCCTGTTCCCTATCTGTAAAAACTGGAACCGCACTGCACACTTGCCTACCTCAGGGGACAGTTGTGAGGCTTAAGAAAACAAAGTCTGTAGAGTGCCTTGAGATCAAAGGGTAGAAAGTGCTACAGAAGGACAAGTCCCATATTTAAGTGTTAAAGGGGTAAAAAAAAAAAGGGCTGTGGAAAATCCATTTGTGTTCCCTTCACCTGGGGGGGGGAACCCTCTTTCAAAATTGTGTTAAAAATATGAGAACTTTTGTCATTAGGAAATATTTATATGAACATAACAAATCCCTTTCAAATGTTAAACAAACATCAGGCTCCAATCTTTTTTCCAATCTTAGTTTGAATACAAATTTTATATTGAAATTAGAAGGGAAGTGATGAGACCAAGGCTTGTGGTGTCTTAGGGAACATTAAAGTTATAAAACTACCCAAGAGCCTAGAGGTGAAGGGAAATGGCTGGAGAGACTGAAAAGAAGGACATGGCTAGTGGGTGGGATCAATGGTCACAAGAGAAAAATGGTGGAGTTATGAACTGTTCAGGATGTTGCTAACCTAGAAATGTCTGAAATGGTTGGGCATGCCACTGGTTTCTTCATCTTTTTCAGTCCTCAGCATTAACTTCATTAAGTAGTTTCTTATTCTCACTGTATTAAATGTGGAAGCTGCTGACCAATACAGCAAACTAAAAATTAGTGATTACCAAATGTCAGTGTATGAAGTTTTGACTAAAGCTACCTACAGATGAAGTGGTAGGAAACAAGCCTTTGAATGGTCTGAAGTAACAGATCAACTGACACAACAATAGCATTATTCTATTGAAGTAAATTGTAAACACTGTCGGGAGTTAAGCAGGAAGACAGGAAAGAGTCATGTTCTTAAGTGTGAAGAAACCAACTTTCTGCAAGATCAAATGCGTCATTGAGAAAAACTTTTGTCTGTCAAAGTGGAAAAGTCAAATCTTCCATGACCCTGCAAACGGGATCTGGTTTACATTATCGTCATCACAGAAACATAGCCAGAATGATAAGATGCAAGTCTTTGTTCCAAGCCTTTCCAGCAGCTCTTCAACATCAGCACCATTCAGAAGCAATACGTGTTTGCCTTTAACACCCATTATATCAAATGGCCACCACCAAATCAGGACCACAAAAGAACAAAACAAAAATCAAGCAATTCAGAGAAGATATGAATCTTTTGCATTTGTAACCAACATGACTGACTGCAAATACAAAAGACCATAGCTTCCTCCAGAACAGGAAGAGGCTGAAACATAACTGATGGGACATGACCTTCAGTTCCATCCTTCTCGTCTAGCATTTAAAATTGAATATCCAGATTTGCATATCAATTCTGTTTGTGAAGGAGGATGCCTCAACTGGTGGCATCAAAACGGTGGAATACCATAGAAGTAAAAACTTGAAAGACAGAATGCCTGAATTCAGAATTAAGAAAAACAGGAGTACTTGTAAAAAGAACAGGAGGACTTGTGGCACCTTAGAGACTAACAAATTTATTAGAGCATAAGGTTTTGTGGACTACAGCCCACTTCTTCGGATGCATATAAGTACTTGTGGCACCTTAGAGACTAAGGCCTTGGCTACACTGGCAATTCACAGCACTGCACTTGCTGCACTCAGGGGTGTGAAAAAATACCCCCCCCGAGCACAGCAGCGCGTGCAGCGCTGTAAAGCACCAGTGTAATCAGCGCCTGCAGCGCTGCACGCTCGCTCACAGCGCTGCAAGCTATTCCCCTCGGAGAGCTGTGAATCCGCGAGTGTAGCCAAGGCCTAACAAATTTATTTGAGCATAAGCTTTCATGGGCTACAGCCCACTTCATTGGATGCATAGAATGGAACACACAGAGAGAAGATATTTATACATACAGAGACCATGAAAAGGTGGGAGTAGCCATACCAACTGTAAGAGGCCAATCAATTGAGATGAGCTATCATCAGCAGGAGAAAAAAAACTGTTGAAGTGATAATCGAGATGGCCTATAGAAGATGTGAGGATACTTAACATGGGGAAATAAAGCCGATGTTAATAGGTTTCCCCCCGTTTAGGAAGGGTAGGAAAGAAATCACAGCAAACCTGAACATAAGTAATTGCCCAAAGGAAACAAAAACCTGATTACCCTTAAAAGTTACAAGTTTTCCAAATGTTTTGGTCACCTTTAGCATCTCAGGTATATTAAAAAACAGAGCATATTTAACAAAAATAGATAAAAAAAGCTGTGCATTTATTATGAGTCAGGACACAGTTTATGCTTTAACAAGGCTCCTAGGAAAAGAAAGTGACATTAACAAGAATCCAACAACAAATAAACCTTGTACCTTTCACTTTACTGCCAATATTAAAAAAGCAGATATGCACAACAGGGAATGGAGGTTCATAACAAAACTAGGAGGTCAAATATTTGTCCTATCAACCTTAACGGTGTTCCCATAATCCAAATAAATATTACGCTTGTAGATTGATTTGAGTCAAGCAGGCCTCATTGTACACTTCCATCTGAAAGGCATTTTTTCCTTTCACTATTCCCTTTTATTCTCAGGATGTTATTCCGCCATTCCAATCAAAAATCTTACCAACAAGCAAAATCTGTCATTAAAAATTATCCTTAAAATACTATGCAATTCTTTTCAGCTGTTTAAATCATTCTTCCATTAAACAATGAAACCTTAAGCTATGGGGGAGCCATAGATTAACTGCTGGGGGACTGCGTGGTGGAAGCTATGGTGCTTTAAGGAGAAATTTAAAATGGGAGAAGTACTGTTATTTAAAATGAAAAGAGGTGCTTCATCTGTAGTCCACTTAGCAATATGTTATTGCTTGCTGCTTAGGTTGAAACATAAGCACTTATGAACAGCAAGGCTAATGTGAAAATTGAGTTAAGCCCAGAAACGTGCACTGAATGTTTCCATTAAACAGGCTTGGGACTCGATTCTGCAAACTGTTTGGCACAAACATACCCTGCACCTGCAGAAAGTGAAGTCAGTGAGGGTCCATGAGGGCACAGTGGTCTTCCTGTGCAGAACTTAAGGATCTGGGCCTAACTTTGAAATGTCTGTGCTTTTAACAAGTTGTAAATTGCAACGTATTTTGCGACCAGTTTTACCCATCACTACACTCACAGCTTCCTTAATAGGAGGACATTGAGTTAACCCCAGAAATATACAGTGACTCTCTTGAACTTTGCAGTCCACTTTTTAAGACCAAAGAGGAAAAAAAGGGGTCAAAGCTTGCAAGGACAGCGGCTGACAATTTATCTTACAAACATTATCCTTGTGTATACAGTGAATGCTTACTCAGAGAGCAAATAATTTTTCCTGTTTAGAGAACCAAGCTATTATTGCTCTGTTTGTCAGACTGCAGCCATGCAGTTATAAACATTAACCACGGATGGAAAACTTGTTCCTGACATGTGAATTTAGCAATGTTTAAAGAGTGCCTCTATAATGCTAAATATCATGCAACTCAGCAGGATGAAGTTGCATAAACATTGTGTCATGTGTGAACAATAAAGAACACTCATTTGAGTATTTCTTTTGTAGTTCAAAGAAATGTTATTGTGCTACAAAGTCTGGTTTACAAAATGATTTTTCTCTAGCTTTACTGCACCAAGCAATTACTGCTGTAGATTTAACTACACCTCTTTTGCTCATGCAATTGCAAGAGAAAACCATATTCAACACTAAAATACAACAACGGTCTAAGCAGGCAAGGAAGGTCTTTAATAAAGCCCCAATCCTGCAAATATGTACATGCTTAACTTTTTACTACTTTGAGGAGTCTCGTTGCTGAGTTAAGCACATGTGTAAGTATTTGCAGGATCGGGATCTAAGTTTCAATCTCAGTTGCCATATTCTGACCGACTGGCAACACAAGCATCAATGACTCAACTATAGGGAACTCTAGCTTTAGGATGTTGTAAAATTTCAGTTCTTTATATGTGAAACCACAACCACGTATTTCTAGACGTCAGTGCTGCACCCTCGCCTCAAGATCACCACAAGCTAAAGACCCAAGACGCTTTCTTGATCTTGAAAGCCACAAAAGGTTACTATACCCAAGTTATGTTGAGTTAGAATGAAAATGTCATCCTTCAAAATTCGATTGAACAGTACTAGATGAACCTGAACTCTCTCAACCCGAGACCCCTAATCAGCCTCAAGCCACAAATGAGAATATACAAAAAACACCACAACTCAAAGGAACACAAGCAGAGGCCAAAATTCTGATCTGAGTTACAACACTGTAAATCAACAATAACTTTACTGACATCAAGGAACTTATACCAGATATACACCAATACAAATGAGATAAGAATTTAGCCAGAAATCTATGAGGTGGGAAAGATTAAATTTTAAATCAGCAAGCATCAGAAGTACCAGATTTCCCCCTACACCCAGACAAAAAGAGCTCCTGTTGTAAATCAGAGTTTACAAAGAGAGAAAGTTAGAAGCAGATTACACACTCCACTCATGCCCTTGTGTGCTGTCAGTTTTGCCTGTCAATCGGTTTAGAAATGATGAAACGGGATACTGTTTTTATTGCTATGAATTACAATGTGCGAAGTCCTTACATTTTGAGCAATTAGCAACAGTTGATTTTGTTTCTTGCGAAGGCAAAAACAAGTCAACATACAACATAAAAGATCTGGAAATAACACCCATTTAAAAAAAAAAATCACAAAAATAAGAATTCTCTGGAGTGCACCTACAGCATGGCAACCAGGAATGATTTTATAGAGGTTGGGAAAGAGAGACACAGGCGCTAAGCATACAGTCTGGACTGTATGCACATGTGGATCTTGAAGGGAAGTGGGGTATAAGTAGGCACACGCTAGCCAGCAACACAACCAAACAAGGTGCACAAAACTGAAGTGCAGAAGGAAAAAAATAGGGGAGGATTCATGGGGTGGGGGGTAGTTCAGCCCCACCTCATGTATTCCCTGTTAAAGGCCCCAGCTAAGCCTTCCCCCCAAGTTTAAATATAAAGGGGACCCACTCCAACCCCAACTCTGAGGCCTAGAGTTTCTAACCTCTACCACCTTGAGTTCAGACCATACATCCCTGGCACCCACCCACCCCTCCACTCCAGATCACCCCTTCCCCCCCCCCAGCTTCCTTTCCATTCCTTCCCCAACTCCTCCCTTCCACCCCACCCCCAGTCTCCCCTCCAGGTCACCCCAAGTCTCCCCCAGCCTAGCCTCCCCTCCCCCTCCAGGTCACCCCTTCCCCACAGCTTCCCTTCCATTCCTCCCCCTGCTCCCCCCTTCCACCCAGCTTCCTTTCCACCCCGGCCCCAGCTCCCCCTCCCCCCTAGCTCCCTCTCCAAGTCACCCCTCCCCCTCCAAGTCACCCCTCCCCTAGCTTCCCCCTCCAGGTCACCCCTTCTCCACAGCTTCCCTTCCATTCCTCCCCCAGCTCCCCCTCCAGGTCACCCCTTCTCCACAGCTTCCCTTCCATTCCTCCCCCAGCTCCCCCTCCAGGTCACCCCCCCCCACACCCTCGCCTCCCCTCCCCCTCCAGGTCACCCCCCCCCACACCCTCGCCTCACCTCCCCCTCCAGGTCACCCCCCCCCACACCCTCGCCTCCCCTCCAGGTCACCCCTCCCCCTCCAAGTCACCCCTCCCCCACCCTCGCCTCCCCTCCCCCTCCAGGTCACCCCTTCCCCACAGCTTCCCTTCCATTCCTGCCCCTGCTCCCCCCTTCCACCCAGCTCCCCCTCCAAGTCACCCCTCCCCCCCAGCCTTGTCCACTGGATCCCTCATCAGTCACCCCCCCTCCGCCAGGCCCATCTCACATCCACTCCCCTTCCCCCTGAACGCCGTCCCCGGCCCCCTTGCCACGCGCGGGGGGGCCCTGCACTCACCCGGGTTGGCGGCGGCTGCCATGGTCCCGGGACCGCCCCCCCCAGCTCGCTCGCTCAGTCCCACCGCCACTTCCAAGATGGCGGCGCAGGAAAACCCTCCCCGTTGCGGCGCAACCGAACCTGTCCGTTCCGCATCAGGGGGAGCGGGGGCGGGAGCCGCGCTCTGACCCTTCCCCATTGGGCAGGGAGGGGAAAGGGGCGGAGCCACCTGGAACATCAGTTAGGCTGTCTCCGCACGCTCCGCCCCCACCCCCTCCCGCCTACAGGGGCGTGGTCAGAGAGGGGCGTGGCCAAGTAGGGGGTTGCTCTGCTGGGAAAGATTTAAAGGGCGAGTTTGTTATGAGGGTGTGTAGTTGGGTGACGTCACTGGGATGGCGTAAGGCAGGGTTTAAAGGGCCAGGAGCCTGGCTGAGCCCCCCCGCTTCCACCCGGGGCTGAGCTCTTCACCCCCCCACCTGTGGACCATGTGCTTCTCCCCCACCTGGAGTGAGCCCTTCCCCCCCCATCATGTGCTTCTCCCCCACCTGGGATGAGCCCTTCCCCCCCATCATGTGCTTCCCCCCACCTGGGCCTGAGCCCTTCCCCCCCCATCATGTGCTTCTCCCCCACCTGGGATGAGCCCTTCCCCCTGCCATCATGTGCTTCTCCCCACCTGGGCCTGAGCCCTTCCCCCCCCATCATGTGCTTCTCCCCCCACCTGGGATGAGCCCTTCCCCCCCCATCATCTGCTTCTCCCCCACCTGGGATGAGCCCTTCCCCCCCCCATCATGTGCTTCCCCCCCACCTGGGATGAGCCCTTCCCCCCCCCATCATGTGCTTCCCCCCCACCTGGGGCTGAGCCCTTCCCCCCCATCATGTGCTTCCCCCCCACCTGGGGCTGAGCCCTTCCTTCCCCCCCTTCATGCGCTTCCCCTCCTCTCTTCCTACAATGTAGGGCTCAGTGCATGCACACACACAGACCCCAACTAGGGACTGGGCTATCCCAGGCAAGGATTCATGTGACAACCTTTGCACCCACCCCGGCAGTGGTAGCAGGCTGCTCTCAGTGGAGGACTCTGGCATGGGAACGCTCAGCCCTTGGCGAGGCTGCTGGCGTCTGAGTTTGTTGTCTGCCCAGCCCAGTCACATTTCTTTGGTTTAGCTTCGGGAGGGATTTGTCTTCATTCTTCTGTCAGGTTTTTCGCCTGAAAGCGAGGCCGCTAATATTGCTGGTGGCAACTGGAGCAATGATGTTTTTGAGTGAGGCAGCATGGGGGTGGAGTGGGGAGATCTTCTGTGATGGAGGGGTGTTTTTAATTTTGTAAATAAACCCTTAGCTGCCTTGGCAATAAGCTCCCTATAAATCATTATCATAAATTATGTGAGCCTGTGGCAGGGGGAGGAGGGGAAAGTGGCTCCCCCTGGGCTTTTGTGCATGAGGTTATTTTTAACTCCGCCTTCCGTTACTACAAAAAAAATTAACCTTCCATTTCTGCAGTCTTCTGCACTCCCAAAGCACTGTATGGGCTCGGGCCTCAACCCTGCAAAGTGCTCGGCACTCTGGCCTGATCCTGAAAAGTCCTTAAGCAGGTGTTCACCTCCTCCGGAAGATTAAAATCTTTGAGACACAAAAGGAGGCAAGTGCAAGAGGGATGAGACACTTGCAGCAAGCACAGTTCTTTCAAGTGATGTGCAAAAACACACGCCCCCGGACATATGCATTCAGACCCACAAACCTGCAAATCCCAGAAGGCCAGACCTGTCTATGCAGTGAATCAGCTTCAGGACTTATGATCTTTCCAGCTCACAGACAGCATGGCTTCAAGACTTCCTGCATATACCAATTCCCTGGTACCTCATTCAGGGGGCATTTACTTTTTCGCAGATATATTAGCCTGGGGCACTGAAGCATCAGCTCCCCCTCACCCTGTCTCCGCCTTTCTCCACCTTCCCTCCAACATTTCCCATGTGCAGAGGCTGTGTGGGATCCAGGAACAGTGGGAGAGTGCCTTGCAGGTGGCCAACCTCCCTTCCCCAGAGAAGAGGGGAGATCCATGCACAGTGGGTCCTTTCTAGGTGCTCTCAAGGTGACAAGCCGGCCCATGCTGATTTCCAGTCATGAGCATGAAAATATCCCTCTCACCAAAGAAAAGACTTGCCCAGTTGGTAAGGTGCCTCATTCAGGTTTTGTTTGCCTTCCTCCAAAACATCGGGTATTGTCATATCATCAGATCAGACGGACCTATCATCTGTTCTGGTGTGGTGTCCTTACCTCTCTGCATAATGGAGTCAGCCCTGCTCCCATAAAGCCCACGCCAAAACCACCGTTGACTTCAAGGGATGCAGGACCAGGACCAAGATATTTAGGGCTCAGTCTCTCTGGGCCAGACCCAGTGCCCATTCAGGTCAATGGGAGTCTTTACATGGACATCAGTGGGTGCTGGATTAGGCCCAGTAATTGTCCATTATAGGAGAATTCTTGCACCTTCCTGTGAAGCAGCTGGTACTGGCCATCGTTGGAGGTAGGACACAGGCTGAGGTGGGCAATTGGTCTGATCTGATGTGGCAATTCCTACATAGGGCATCAGCATCGGCTGTGGCCGTTTAATCTGCTGTGTTGTGGTCCAGTGGTTAGAGGACCAGTTTGGGAGGCCTGGATTCTAATCCCAGCTCTGCTGTGGGACCTTAAGCAAAGCACTTCTGGTTCCCCGCCCCTCCTTTGTCCATTCAGGCTGTAAGCTCTTTGGGGCAGGCCCTGTCTCGCCTCTCACCATGAGGCTGTGCCCTGCGTGACACAAGGGAGCTCTGATCTTGGGTGGGGCCTCCAAGTGCTTCCGAATAATCCTGAGATTTTCTCGCTGCCGCTTTTCTCTGCTCTCTGAATGGCGCTCGATGAAACACGGCAAGTCAGAGCAGAGAAGGCTGGGGAGTTGTTCTTGTTCCGTCCATGCCAGCACAATGAACAGTGAGCTCAACTCCCCTGGAGCTGGCCTTGCCCATGCTCTGAAGCAAGTAACAATTTCCCTGCCACTCAAGAGGGTGTTTGTCCCTGTGGATAAAATGACCTTTGCTTCTGCTTATCCGGTAAGGTTTATGTAATCCGCTTATCTAGCAGAGTTCATATAATCGGATTCCCTCCTTGGGGACCTGGCTTGACTCTGGATTACACTGGACACTTCTCCCAAATGGATGTGATCAAAATGGCCTTGGCTAGATAGGGCTTGGCCTTGCAAGGGTTCTGATCCTCTCTGGGAAGGGTCTCAGTGCTCTCAACAAAGGTGCTTCTCAGCGTTCAGCCTCTAAATCCTTTTTGCATCTGGATCAGGAAAGAGGAGGCTCGTGGGAGCCTGTTCCGAAGGTGGTGCTAAATCTGCCTTTTCCATGGTGCAGAACTTTAAAAACGATGTCCCATGACTGGGGTGTGTGGAATGAAGGGCATTTCTTCCTGGCAGCTCAGCTGGAGATCAAATTATGGCCTGAAGCATGAGGCTGCCTTGTCATTTTCATCCTAGCTGTTGTCACTCCAGCTGCCATTCTTATTCTCATAAGCACCATGACCCCATTTCCCCCCTGATAAATTAGAAACGGTCAACATGTTTTGACCAAAAAAACCCAACAAAACATTGAAAAATTGATTTAGTCAAAAATGATTTTTTTTCCACTGGAAAAGGGCATTTTTGATGGCAAATTTCATTTCAGTTTTCAAAATTGGGAATTTTTGTTTCCCCCCCCTTTTTCCTTTTTAGCTACACTGTGCCACAGAATGATGGATGTCTAGGGTTTTCCCCATACACTTCCCACCCCCGCTTTTTTTTTCACTCTGTAACTTGTTCAGACTTCCTCCACTTTGATAAAGTTACCGCATGGCAAAGGGGGAAATGAAACACTATATACTAGACTAGATCTGACCCCAGACTCATCTAGCCCAGTATCCTGTCTCTGACGGTGGCCAGAACCAGCTGCTTCAGGGAAAGGTGCAAGAAATTTCCTAATCCCTAGTGGCACTGGGATTGTCTTTGTTATGTTCATGGCATATGCACACAGAAGTTAAAGAAACACATAAAGAAGAACTCTTGCTGGAAGGTCGCAACGTAATATTCTTTACATCTTAGATTTCAGAATGATAACACACAAGGACCCAAAAAACCAAGAGCGACAACTCAACCCCTCTTACTCTAAGGAAGCTACCTGGTTGCAGACAGACTCTGATCTCCCGATTCTCTACAGAGTTCCTTAGCATATCACCAAACCCAGGAAACCCCTTATGAGTTAGTGATAGCTTGTAATTTTAACATAGTTTTCAGTAGACCACATTCTTAAGCCAGGAAGCATGAAGTGTAATATTTCCTCCAAAATGTATGTCAGCATAAATTCTTACTCTGGCTGTCCTTGTTATCCATATAAATGTCCAATCCTTTGTTGAATCCTGTGAAGGTTTTAGCCCCGATGACTTCTTGTGGCAATGAGTTCCACAGTCTAATCACAGGTGTGAAAAAAGTATCTCCTTTTATCAGTTCTGAATTAGATGAGAGTAAATATGTGAGTAATTGTTTTATTGTTTTAAAATATTTTTTTCTCTAATGCACGGGTAACAATAGTAGTCAAGGCATGGCGGCATGGGCTTGTACCAGGGTGACTAGCCCATCTGAGATTGCTAACTTAAAATGAAGCATGTACGTAAGTGGCTGCATGATTAGGGCCTAAGGGTGAAATATGCCCCATGCGGAAGGCAAGCCCAGGACTCAGGTACCACTTAAGTTTTGTTTCGATGGCCTAAGTGAGACTTAAGTGATGTGTAGGCCTTGTGCTAAACCACCTTCGATTCAACTGAGCAAGTGGTGCAAAAACACGCACACCCAGGGCCCGATCCTGCAAGGCAGTGAGCACCCTCAGCTCCCGTTGAGATCAGTGGGAGTGGAGGGCTTTCAGCACCTCCCAGGATCCAGGCCTTAAAGCCCAACCCAGCAAATAGTTATTCCCAGGCACAGTGGAAGTAAACATGGCTGTGTTTAGAACGAAGGGTCAGGTCCTTGGTGGGGGATATAATATGATAGCACCTCTTACTGACCAATCTGTTAAGACGCGCTTCGGCTGGTGAGAATCTGGTTTGAAAGGTTGCCTCTGCCACTGAGCCATGCGCTCTCTGCTCAGCAGAGTTTTCATCACGCTGTTGAAAGACAATTGTGGAAATATTTTCTTGATGACCTGGGCTATAATTTCATCTGTGAGGGATCATTTTGCTCTCATTACTGGGAGTGCCTGAAACTCGATGCTGTCACATTTCTGAAGTATTTATGAAGCTTCTGTAGCAGCAAACACAGCAAGGAGTCAGGGAGAGCAAGCAAGTCACAGCCCCAGCCAGACTGCCTAGGGTAATGAAAATGTCGCACCACGGGGCAGAGGATGGGAGCTGTTGAAAGATCCTTTGGGGTAGGTAAGGAATGTCCAGAGGTCAATCAAATCCAGACATGTGTGAAGGTAATGGGTCGCCAATGTTATATTACACTTAGCAAAATCTTTCTACCGTGTGTAACTTTCTGTGGATTCTATTTCTTTACATGCTATTTCTTGTGTGTCTATAATTGTGCTCAAATGATATACAGTGCATGTGATGTAATCTAGCTGTCTAGCCCCATACTCACCCATCTCTCTTGCAAATGACATATGGATGGTTATGAATTTTTAAAATCCTATTGACTTTTCACCATCAATGCTGTTTGTTTACACTTTCTTTGCACAGTTAGACAATGGAAGGAGGCTGCTTAGTTTCACTTTCTGTTTCTAGTCAGTTTCACTTTCTGGCTGGCCAGAAGTTACTGCATTTCTGTTTCCAGCACTAAAGGAGAAGATTTTGATGACTGTGTGTTTTCACCAAATTGTTTAATAAACAGAAAATAGAACTTCTGTGTTCAGAATAGAATTTAAAACAAAATGAGGGCTATTCTTTTTCTTATTCAACCAGCGGTGCTGGAACAATTTTATAGTGGGGGTGCTCAGAGCCATTCAACCAAACTGTAAACCTTGTATATAATGGAAACCACCTCAAGTCAGGGGGTGCTGCAGCACCCCCCACACCTCTACTTCCAGCACCTATGTATTCAACCTAAACTTGGGGGCCTACAGTGTGACAATCTCTAAAAGAACTGGCTGTTCAGCGCAGAACTAAAACCATGTCACTTAGAGCACCGCTCAGAATTAATACACAAAGCCTCATAGCAACACATTTAATCAGCAGCCCAAATTACTGAGGGCCTGGTCTACACTTAAAAGTTTTCCGACAGAGCTTTGTCAGGAGTGTGAAAAAAATCAAAGCCCAAATGACACAGCTGTACTGGCAAAAACCCTAGTTTTTCTGTCAAAAAAGCACTTTTGGCAGCTCAGCTTATTTTGTTCAGGGAACTAGAAATAGAAATATCCCATCTCCTAGAACTGGAAGGGACCTTGAAAGGTTATTGAGTTCAGCCCCCTGCCTTCACTAGCAGGACCAAGTACTGATTTCACCCCAGATCCCCAAGTGGCCCCCTCAAGGATTGAACTCACAACCCTGGGTTTAGCAGGCCAATGCTCAAACCACTGAGCTATCCCTCCCCCCTTAGAAGAGATAGCAGCAAACAAACTCTTTTATCTGTATAAACTGTCTCCTCTAAGAGAGTTTGATGGTTTAGCTCTACAAGTTTGGCTACAATGGCAAACCCTTTCCAGTGTAGACGAGAGCTAAGATTGTGCAATGAATGTTCACAGTCTGTTTTGTGGAGGGAGAGCTCTATAATGAATTGTTAAAAATCCTTCTGGTATGGAAAGTGGCTTTTTTTTTTTTAATTAACCTCTTATATTTGCATAGCTGCTGCCAGACTGAGATGACTCACGCCATGTTCTTGTTAAATCACATACTCTGGTATCACAGAAATGCACAATCGTTATCATGAATGCATTAGGCAGTAAAGTACATGAAACTAATAATATATGTGTATTCTAGCAGAGCATTTGTACCTACATAAAAGATGAATAGACTTTAAAGGCAGAAGGAACCATCAGATCATCTAGTCTGACCCCCTGTAGAACAGCCAGAGAACTTCTGTACTGAAAGCAACAACTTGTGTTTGGCAAAAAATCTCTTTCCGAAAAGCATCCAGACTTGATCTGAAAACATTAAAAGACGGAGAATCCACCACTTCCCTTGGGAGTTTGTTCCAGTGGTTAATCAATTTTGCGCCTTATTCCTCATTTGAATTTGTTTGGATTTAATAAGCCAGTTATAAGAATAATTGAAGGATGTAGAAAGAATCTATAATTAAGACTCAGTCATCTTTAGCTACAAAATGCCGGGCATAAAAGCAAAGTCCGTCCATTGCTTGCATGTGCGCCTTGTGCAGGTGTGCTGCGTGCATGCAGTCACATTAGGATGTTTTTAAATAAGGAAAGACACAGCTTTAAAGCTTGCTGTTAACACTCCGCTATGCTCTACTTTCCATTCTCCAACCACAGACTCATCCTGCTAGGCATTCTGAATAATAATATCTACAAGGCATTTCTTGTACCGAGAAGCACCGTAACGAGAACTGCCACGGGAGGGCATTCAAAAAACGACAGGCCGTGTTGTTGAAAGCACTCAGGCCTGGTCTACATCTAAAACTTAGGTCAGGGATCGGCAACCTTTGGCACGCAGCTCGCCAGGGTAAGTCCCCTGGTGGGCTGGGCCGGTTTGTTTACCTGCCGCGTCCGCAGGTTCGGCCGATCGCGGCTCCCGCTGGCCGTGGTTCGCCATCCCAGGCCAATGGGGGCGGCGGGAAGCGGCGTGGGCCAAGGAATGTGCTGGCCACTGCTTCCCGCTGCCCCCATTGGCCTGGAGCGGCGAACTGCAGCCAGTGGGAGACACGATCGGCCGAACCTGCGGATGCGGCGGGTAAACAAACTGGCCCGGACCACCAGGGTGCTTACCCTGGCGAGCCGCGTGCCATAGGTTGCCAATCCCTGACTTAGGTCAACCTAGGTACATCACTGGGCTGTGAAAAATTTCCCTGTGCAATGTAGTTAGGTTGAACTAACCCCCACTGTAGATACCCCTAGGTCAACAGAAGACTACTACCTCTCAGAGAGGTGGATTACCTCCATTAATGGAAAAACCCCTTTTGGCAATGTAAGAAGCGTCTACACTACAGTGCTAGAGTGGCACAGTTGTGCTGCTGTAGTGTAGACATACCCTCAGTATTGTCCTAATGCTGTTCCCATTAAAGACAAAGGAGCAGAGTTTAGACCAATGTCGGATGCTTTAGGAGTAGGGTTGCCAACTCTGACTGAAGCTAGTCCAGATGTTTCCCCCCAACATGATGTAATGTCCTGTTCTTAAAATACAGGGCCGCCCAGAAGGGGGGGCAAGTGGGGCAATTTGCCCCGGGCTCCACAGGGGCCCCGCGAGCCCTGACCCGGTGGCGGTCCGGGTCTTCGGCGGCATTTCGGCAGCGGGGGGCCCTTCAGTCGCTCCAGGTCTTCGGCTGCATATCGGCGGCGGCATTAGCGACTGAAGGGCCCCCCGCCGCCGAAATGCCGCCGAAGACCCGGACCGCCGCCGGGTGAGTACAAGCACCGCAGCTCCTCCGCTTTGCCCCAGGCCCCCTGAATCCTCTGGGCGGCCCTGTTAAAATATTCTATTAAAATCTCCTGGATTGCTTTCAATAGTCACCAGGAGATTGATGCTGATTCCAGGAGACTCCAGGCCAATCCTGGGGGGTTGGCAACCCTATTTAGGGGCAGAGAGAGCAGCCAACCCCGACAGCTTTGGAAAATCCCACCCCGCCTGCACATGTAACTGCATTACAGCATGAAAACAAGATGAATCAACCCGAAGCAAAGCGATCGAAATTAAATTCGCTAGGCATGGCAGGGACATGAGTCCTCACAGTCTCAGGCATCTCGGAGCGAATAGGGCTTTGAATCGATGGAAATAAATCTTTCCAATGAAATCCTCATTTATCTCATTGTCTCGTGACAAACATTTTTCTCCTCCTAAATTGGCCTGGATGCTCCATAACCACTCCCGGGAGATCTGATTGCTAAGGCTCTGGTCTTGGCATTGGAAAAAAAAAAGGGGGATGTGTGTCTCTAATCTTAGCTATGCCTCTCCTGTGACCTTGGGTAAGCTGCTTGAACCCAGATCCGCAAAGGTATTTAAGTGCCTGACTCCCACTGATTTCAAGTCCCTTTGAGGATCTGGGCCTTCATTTCCCCTCCTGCCCTTAGACTCAGACTGTGAGCTCTTTGGGACAGGAACCGTCTCTTCCTATGTGTCTGGGTTGCTATAGTAATTCAAATCAAGATCTGCAACTTGTGAGTTGCAAAGGTCAAAAGCAGCCCTGATGTTACAAATCAGTCAGCACCCTGATAGCCTGGCTGAGCTGTTGTTTTCTTAGCAGTGGGAGGCAGGCTGTTTACCAACCCTGCTCTTGAGTCCAAATTTCCTTAGCGAAGGAGCAGCCGGCGGCTCACTGTTCTTTTCCTTGGTTTTGCTGGAAAGAGAAAGCTTTTGATTTTTTCACAATTAGGAGCTGAGCAATCTCTTTACACTGGCGCTGGAGAGGTGGAAAGGCACCACCAGAAAAACACACAGCCTGCTGCCGCATGGACACTGGAAATCACAACGAGGATCTGAATGCAGCATAATCACAGCTGACCCGTGACCTACTGTCCCGCCCATCATCTGACATCTCCTCGCTAGGCGATACTAATGGGAGCCAATGAAATGAAGATGGCTAAACAGAAGGGGGCGAAAAACCAGGGAAATTCTGAATCTTTGCCATCCAAAGCGCCTGGAGGCGTGTCTGTTTGGATGGAAAAACAAGGAGGCGTCGTAGATCTTCTTCCAACACTGTAGCTGTTTTACGCCGTGCACTGCTGCAATTGAGGGCATCAGAATTTCCACTTTCAAAATCTTTCTGCTGTATATGCCGCATTAGCAACATAACAAAGCCTAAAAGAGGGTGAAAACAGTCCCCTGAGAATCCTTGCCCAACACAGGGCCTCCCCAGCTGGTGTGGAATCAGCACAAGGGTCCTACACGAGCCTCCGGTGAAGGGAGTGGATTGTGGCATAGCCAGAGCTCAACGCACTGTGGCTAAACTCTGCTTCCCAGGGTAGTGGAGTGTAAGTTGGAGCAGCTGTAGGACTGCTCCGACTTACCTCAGGACTGGGCAGGGCCCAGAATAAGTTGAGTGCAATTCGGGGATGTATGAGCAGGAGAAGTAATTCTTCCGTTCTACTCTGCACTGATTAGGCCTCAGCTGGAGTACTGTGTCCAGTTCTGGGCACCACATTTCAGGAAAGATGTGGACAAATTGGAGAAAGTCCAGAGACGAGCCAGAAAAGTAATTAAAGGTCTAGACCACATGACCTATGAGGGAAAAATGGAAAAAATTGGGTTTGTTAGTCTGGAGAAGAGAAGACTGAGAGGGGACATGAGAACAGTTTTCAAGTACATAAAAGGTTGTTACAAGGAGGACAGAGGAAAAATTGTTCTCCTTAATCTCTGAGGATAGGACAAGAAGCAATGGGCTTAAATTGCAGCAAGAGCAGTTTAGGTTGGACATTAGGAAAAACTCCCTGACAGGGTGGTTAAGCCCTGGAATAAAGTGCCTAGGGAGGTTGTGGAATCTCCATCATTGGAGTTTTTTTAAGAGCAGGTTAGACAAACCCCTGTCAGGGATGGTTCAGATAATTCTTAGTCCTGCCAGGAGTGCAGGGGACTGGACTAGATGACCTCTGGAGGTCCTTCCCAGTCCTGTGAGTCTATGATTCAATGTCTTAAAGGCACCTTAACACCCAACCTCCCACGTGCTCCTGCCCCAACGGCGGGAATGGAGTAACTGAGAATCAGGCCCAATACATCTAAACATCAGCATAGGAGATGGTTAATCTGTTACACTCCTTTAACTCTCTCCATGCCACTGTGTCTCTCCCTCTCCCGTGGATCAGATACACTTCAGGAGAGCAACGAGAATGGGCGGTTGAATGGGGACATCACTAACCCTGACTGTGCTCACCTTGATCCCTCAATCATCTGCTTCTCCCACCGCTCTCTTATCACCACCACCTCCCCCGCTGCGCACCATGCTGGCAACACCCTCCTCGAGCTGATCCATAAAGCCACTCACTTGCCTCCGATCTCTCAAGACCCATTGATTTCACGCTGCTCGCAAGAAAATGGCTAATTACGGGCAGGCCGAGGGGCGGTCATGAGGAGAGGGAGGGTGGCCCAGTGGTCAGGGTGCTGCTGACTTGGGAGAGCTGGGTTCAGTTCCACAGGTTTCCTCTGTGACACTTTAACAGCCACGTCAGATTTCGCTCTAACAGTCTCTTTACCGAACAGCTTCAGTTTCTTTCTGTGCCACCTCCTGGCCCACCAGGGAATAGCAACTCATTTTAACTCCACAGGTTTGGTGGAATACGCAAAATGAGGTGGGTGGGTCTCGGTATATCACCAGAGTGACAGGTGTCCACACTGCACAACCGGCACCCCAGCAGGCGATATCTGCTCCCCTCAGACATACGAATGCTAGTGAGGGTCTAAGAGTTTGGAGCCTCATGGAACCTCCGTTCAAGTCCTTTCCCTGCTACAGAATCCCTGTGTGACCTTGGGCCAGTCACTTAGTCTCTCTGTAACTCAACTGCAAAACGTGGTTAATAGCCCCACTGCTCACTGATGTCGTGAGGATAAATATAGTAAATATTGTGAGGTGCTCAAGACGACAAGGACTGAGCAGGCTCCAGCGTCTGAGCGACGCTCTCGATCGTAGTCCTTCCAGAATAGGGAGAGAGGCTTCAGGGGAGGGGGAATTAGGGATGCTTACCCTGCTGCTGCCCATGGTCTCTGGATAAACACAGGACTCCAGAGTCATTGAGCCAGTCCATCCAGCACCTTTCACCAGTTCTGTTCTATACAGGTTCTTACACCATGCTCACCACTGTAGCATTTGAGCTTCCAGGGGTGCGCTAAGCAACGTGACTACACACCTGAAACAGTGAAAATACACCAGTAGTGAAATCATGCGGGAAACACCCCTCCCCCCCACCAGACATAGCATGAGCATGTGCTAAGATTTCAGCCTGGTATTTTCAGTGTCATTTTCCCCTGGAACTAAATGTCCAGCAGGACGTAAACAAGTTATTTTATAAACTGAAATTCACCATCATTTGGATGGTGCGTCAGGTCACCTATCGAAGGTATTTCCATGCATCACGTCGGATCGAGCACCTCACCCTCTTTAACGTCTGTTTCTTCACAACCCCCGTGGGAGGTGATATTATACTCAGTGCACGGGGGATAGCTCAGTGGTTTGAGCATTGGCCTGCTAAACCCAGGGTTATGAGTTCAATCCTTGAGGGGGCCATTTAGGGATCTGGGGCAAAAATCTGTCTGGGGATTGGGCCTGCTTTGAGCAGGGGGTTGGACTAGATGACCTCCTGAGGTCCCCTCCAACCCTGATATTCTATGATTCTATGGGGAATGGGAGCACAGGCATGCTCCGAGGCCACTGTAGAGCACGTCTACCAGAGCAGGCCCCCCACAAAAACACAGCAGGAGGAGCTGTCACTCCATAGCTCAGTGGTTAGGGGGCCAAAGCCTGCACCAGAGAAGGGACTTGAGCGTAGGTCTCTGCCTCTGAGATGAGCGCCCTACCCAGTGGGCTAAGGGGTTTTTCAGAATAGGCCTTTCTCCATCTCACCTCTTGAAGCTGGTCCACTTTGTAGATATAGAGAAATAAACATGAATTGGGCAGAGTGAGAATGAGTTTATAACTCAGTGGCTAGGGGAATGGGGGAGAGTCAGGCCTTTCTTAGGAGCACTCCTTGGTGCATAACCAAGGCAGTCTGCGCTGTGGCACATGCCTTACGTGGAATGTGCTTGCTCCACGCTGGGGTTGATGGGCAATCGAAAGAACCTGGTAAGTTTATGGAGGGGGTGATCTGAGGAGATTGCCTACAATGACACATGGCCTATCCATGCTGGCTGTTAATAAAAATCTCCAACGGCCGGAGATGAAACACTAGAGAGGGAAGGCTCTGAGTTACTACAGAAAATTTGTTCCCAAGTGTCTGGCTGGTGGGTCTCACCCACATGCTCAGGGTCTAATTGATCGCCATATTCGGAGTCAGGAAGGAATTTCCTCCCAGGTCAGATTGGCAGAGACCGTGGAATTTTTTTTGTCTTTCTCTGCAGTGTGGGGCCTGGGTCACTTGCTGGTTTGAACTAGAGTAAATGGTGGATTCTCTGTAACTTGAATTATCTAAATCAAGTTTGGAGGACTTTGGTGACTCAGCCAGAGGTTATGGGCCTATTGCAGGAGTGGGTCGGTGAGGTTCCGTAGTCTGTGAAGTGCCAGGGTCAGACTAGATGATCATGATGGTCCCTTTTGGCCTTAGAGTCTATGAGCCTATGAGCTAAAACCACCAGGATTTTCTGCCATGGCAGGTAATATGCCCTTCTGATTCCATACTTAGCTCTTTGGGCCAGAGACTGTCATTGTGTTGTCTTCAACACATAGCACTATGGGGACCTAATTGGAACCCCAAGGTGGTATCACAATACAAATTATTATCAACAATAATGATTTCCATCCCAAACTCTGCCGTGCAGGTGATGGACGTGCGGGAGCTCAGAGGACAGAGAAGGGTGTGAAGGCGGAGCCCTATGGAGAGCCCAACAGTGCAGCCGTACGTTGACGTGGACAAGGGGTTTGCCATTGGGTTTGTCATCCTGATGTGCTTCTTCCTGATGGCCATGATCGTGAGGTGCGCCAAGCTTATCGTGGACCCGTACAGCGCCATCCCCACCTCCACGTGGGAGGAGGAGCAGATCAATTGACTGGCAATAAAGGGGAGGGAAATTGCTAATCAATTCTATGTGTTTGACTCCTTTGCCATCCCTGTAATCCCTGCCCCTGCAGGGAAAATGAAGATTCCGTAGTTTAAATTGTGCATTTGACAGAATCTAACACTAATGATAATGCTCGGTACCCTCCATCTGAGGGCCTCCAAGCACGTTGCAATGAATTCAGCTTCATAATAGCTCTGGGAGGTAAGTGAATATATTAAACCCCTTGTGTCAAGTGAGCCAGTGGCCAAACCAAAAACTGAATTTAGGAATCTTGACTCTCTTTGTCTGAAACAGTAGATTCCTGTGACACCTTATTGAAGAAGACAGTAGTAGCCATCTGGGCCGGCTGACCCCGACAGCAAGACGGAGTCGGAGATGGTTGCTTATGCCAGGCAGCTGTCTCTACAAGGGGCAAGCGAGTGGCTGCAGACCATCATACTCTGTTATTCCTGCACACTCATAACCATGGTATCTGTGCACGATTAGCATGGGTCGCGTGGTGTTTCTCTCCTGTGATTCTGCGCATGTGTAATCACCCCTGGCGAGGTCCTCACTGTCTGAACTCTCTCGACCTCCAGCACAGGCCTCTCCCGTTTGAGATGAAGGAGCAGCAGTAGTAGACTGTTATCCCCCACTAGCGTAGGGGCATGTGGCTGGCACCCAACTACGCACCGCTCAGAGACTTGTGCCCAAGTAGCCCCCAGGACTCCAGCAGGGATTCTGGAAGGGTGTGTGTGTGGGAGGGCAGACTCCTGATTGCCATACCCGCCTCTGACACTGACTCTCCATGTGACCTCGGGCAAGTCACCTTCCCCCTCCCAGCCTCCCCCCTGCCCCTTTAAGAGAAGCCTCAGCCCGCTGGTGCGACATCTTCAACAAGGGTCTCGCAGCTCTCCCAGCGCATGCGCACCGCCCCAAACAGCCCCACGGGCCGCTAGCCCTTTAAGAGCGCCCCCACCTGGCGTTGTTAGCGCATGCGCAGTATCCACCTGTGGGCTCTCGTCCCGCTCTCAATCGGAGCTCACTTGAGCTTCGCGGGCTACCGTCGCCGGAAGTGTCGTAAGGTCCCTTCCGGTCCGTCCCTGGCGGCGGCTTCTCAGAAACTGTCCCCCCCCACCCCCGGGAGAGGTGAGGGCTGCAGGCCCGGGGGGCTGGGGGCGGGAAGGGGGATATGGGGTGTGTGTATCTGGAGGCCGGGGGGTTGGGGAGCCCGGGGGGCGGTGGGGGAGGTCGGGGGGACGTAGGGGAGGGGTCTGGGGGGTGGTGGGGGAGGGGGATATAGGGGAGGGTTCTGGGGAGGTCGGGGGGACGGGGGGGCGATGGGGGAGGGTTCTGGGGGGGAGGGAGACGGGGGGGAGGTCGGGGGGGACATAGGGGAAGGTTCGGGGGATCCACGCGCACGCTGGGGAGGGACACATGGTCTCTGGAGGTAGGGGGTTGGGGAGCCCCGGGGGGGGGGTGAGTTGGGGAAGGGGCATGGGAGGCTCTGGGGAGCCAGGGGCTGATGGGGGAGGCAGGAACCAAGGAGTGGGACGGGAGGCGGGCTGGAGTGGGGGACATAAGGGTGGAGCTGGTTGAGTGGTAGAAGCATAAGAGGTAGCTCTGGGGGGGCTGAAAGATGCGAGATGGCTTAAGGGAGTCAGTGGAAAGAGGGCCGGGGAGCCAGGAGATGATGGGGGTGGAGTCAGGAGCTCTAGAGAGGAGATGACTTTGGGAAGCCAAGGGGGCTGGAGATAGGGGTTGAGGTGAGAGCTGGGGAGCCAGAAGATGATTGCAGAGGGGTGACCGGAGCCAGGGGACCAGGGGGAAAGCAGGAGAGTCAGGAAAGTAATGAGAAGGTGGCTGGAGCTAGGAAGTGGCAAAGGAAATGGGATGGCATAGGGGAAAGACAGGAGTTGTGGGAAGGAGGGATGGCTGTGTGGCTGGAGGAGCTGCAACCAGCGGATGTTGGGTGGGGGAACTGGGGGCAGGAATCTAGATACTGTTGTGATCCATGTTCTCTAGATAGATGTGTGGGGAGCAGTCTTGGGTTATTTTCATGTATGTAGGCTTGGGGTACTGGATGCCAACAGAGGGGTCATGTTCTCTTTTTCTCTCTGGTTAGGCAAGTAGAACTTATGGTAGCATGGGAGTGAGCCCAGCAGTGTCTCAGATGGCTATGAAGGGGATTGGTGGGGGTGGTTAGGGATGGTGAGGTGTAAACTTTGAAAATTCAGGCGGCTTGGAGAATTTGTCCAAACTGAAATTCTAGCTGTTTTAGGGCCCCTCAGCCCCCTAATTCATTTACAACCACTTCCAGCAACCCAAAATGTAGATACTTTGGTTTAAAGGTTCTGTATAAACAAAACAAAATTACCTGGAAAAACTAGCTTTGGTGTTCCTGCTTCCCACTCCGTTGCTGGTGTATTGGAAGCAGCATTCTGAATAGTCGTATTCAGTGTAGCTTCTTGTTTCGAGAAGAGAGCAGGATATTTGAAATTATGTTAAACATTTTATTGATTTCATCTAAACGGTCAGTCAGCTCACGTTAAGCACCACTTCATGTGCACCTGTTGGGGATAAATCACTTGACGATTCCCTGTTCTGTTCATTCCCTCTGGGGCACCTGACATTGGCCACTGTCGGAAGACAGGACACTGGGCTAGATGGACCTTTGGTTTGACCCAGTATAGCCGTTCTAATGTTCATATGCTTGTGAGGCCTTGGGCTGCAGTCAGGAGAGTATAGTGGTAAAATACATGTGCTGTGGCTTACAGCGTGTGAGAGGAAAATCTTGAAACCTTGCATGTTGTCTCATATTTCTTTATTGCTTTGGTTTTAGCAAAAATGGATTCTCCGGAAGTAACAGAGCTGCAGCAAGAAGTGATGGAGGAGTTGGGGATCTCTATGGAAGAGCTCCAGCAATTCATTGATGAGGAGCTGGAGAAGTTTGAGTGTGTGAAGCAGCGGAAACAGCAGCTGGAAGAGCTGGAAAAGAACGTGGAACAGAAAGAAGCAGAAGTTGCATATGTCGACCAGCTCTTCGATGATGCTTCAAGGTGGGCACACTTGCAGTGGCAGCTTTGTGTTGAACAGTGAGCTAGTGGAGGTAGCAAGGAGCATGCTGGAACAGGTAATTGGGTCTCAGGGCTTGTCTACACTACCCACCGGATCGGTGTGCAGTGATCGATCCAGCGGGGGTTGATTTATCGTGTCGTGTTTAGTATAGATGCGATAAATCCACCACTGACGACTCTCCTGTTGACACTGGTACTCCATCAGAATGAGGAGCGCAAGCAAGTCATCGGGAGAGCGTCAGATGTTGACTTACCTCGGTGAAGATACCGCAGTAGGTAAATCTAAGTACGTCAACTTCAGCTACGCTATTCACATAGTTGAAGTTGTGTATCTTAGATCAACCCCACGCGGTAGTGTAGACAAACCTTCAGGTTCTATTTCCATCTCTACCACTGATGTGTGGGCAAGTTTTCAGAAGTGTTCGCTAACTTTGTGTGGTTCGGTACTTGTTTGTGTGTAGTTCGTGCAATGCCACATTCTGTCGTGGCTTTGAAAGTCCTTCAGATTAAGGTTTGTCCAACCCCTAACTACGGTTTGTTTACTGAGGTGAAGTCACAGTTCTGCTTAGTGCTAGTGATGGCAGCAACTGCTGAGTAGCCCCTTAATGTAGCAGGCGCTGCTGTGCAAAATCTTCTCCTTCAGGGTGGGGTGGGGTACAGCTGTACTTATCTTGGAGTTTTCTCTCTGCCCCTCTTTTCCCCCAATACGCTGCAGAGCCATTGGTAAATGCGAGATACTGGTAAAAGATCTCTACTCCAAGCTGGGCCTTCAGTATCGTGAGAGCAGCTCTGAAGATGAGGACTCAGCTTCCAAGCCCACGGAAGTGATCGAAATCCCAGATGAGGATGACGACGATGTTATGAGTATTGATTCGGGTTGGAAGCACAGTTCAGTGTTCCATGTGACATTGGGGAGTGGGTTGGTGAAGGGTGGGGAAGATCAAAATGTATCCCTGGAAAGAATACGAAGGGGAAGGGGGAATTGGTGAAGGAGCATCCTCAAGAATGGGCCACTCTTCCTCAGGCTGTGGAGAACCAGATGGAGACTCCCATGGAGTCTGTGGGAAGTGTAAAACTTGTGAAGTCAGTGCATTTGTTCCCTGAATTGAAAGGAGTTAAATTGGGAAGCTGTCAAATGACACTCCCCTCCCCATTCTCCTGCTGTCTCAGGAGTCGTGCAGATAAGCTGCATCCAGCACTCAACAGCCAGAAGGGCTAGTTAACCCATCCCAAAGCACAGCTTTTTGGTGGGGAAGAAGGAGGGTGAAATGGAAGGAGGTCCTGGGGAATCCTCTCGCCTCAAAAAATGAGGCAAAATTTGGGTCATGGGCTGAGATCCTGAGCACTCTCAGCTCCCATTGAAGTCACTAGGTGTTGTACGTGCTCAAGATGTGGCCCTTAGTTATCCTGAGATTCTGTTTACAAGGGCTTCCTGTTTGAAGAGGGATGGCTTAATGGTATAAGCCTCAGTTTTGAAATAGCAGGACTGCTTGGAACTACATGTTTTAACCCTAGAAGGATTGGCATGTCCCTCCAGTCATTCTTAGGTATATAAAATGAGTTCCATTAAGATTACTGTGCATGTATTTCTTGGGAGAGTCCTTATAAGTAAAGACTTCGGAGGACCTGCATAGATTTTAAACGTTCCGTAGCTCTTAAGAGTTTAAGGCCTGTCCAGGTATTCCACCCCAAATCTTTCCCTTGCCTGTTGAGCCCAACACTTGTGTGGCAATTATCCCTCTGTATTGGTGCCTTTCACCTCAGAGGTGGCTGCATTTCATGAGAACTGTGAAACTTGTCTTAAGTGGCCCACTCCAATGACCAATGTAAATCTTTGGTTTAACAGAGTGAATCTTCTAATAAATGTGTAAAAGAACTATACTCTAAATTATATTCTCCTTGGGAATGGATGTTTTCCTTTGCCCCCTTCCATTTGCTCTGGTGTCTTGGCAGGAGGAGGTTGTGGTCTGATTTAGACTCTTTTCCAGCATCAGTTCCAAGCTTCAAGTGCTTTTTCTGTTTTCTTTAATTTAAATCTAGGTGATACAAGTAACAGAATCTCAAAGGATCAGTCGCTGGTGAGTTGGAAAAGATGTGTGTTGTAATGTGCTCTTGTATTACAAGTAACGATCAGGATGCTGGTGTGCTAGGCTCTGTGCAAACATTAAAAAAGATACTCCTTGCTCTGGAGAGCTGCCAATCTTAAATTTTGTTGAGCTTCGTCATGCTTCCTTGAGAAACTTGTAGGACAAACAAATCATGTTGAAGTTGCAACTCCTCAAAGAAAAAATTGTATATTGAAAAGTGTCTTCATTTCTACCTCCTTCTTCCCTCCCTGTAGCTTCGAGAAGCCATGGCTGCAATGAGGAAGTCTGCCCAAGATGTTCAGAAATTTATGGAAGCTGTTAACAAAAAAACAAACGCCCAGGACCTGCAAAAGGGTGTGTTTGTATGTGAGGGAGTGAGAGGGGAGTCCCATTACTGGCTTAGCCGTGTGCCCAGGCTTTTTATCTCAACCCAAGACAGGTCACTGCTGTTCTGAGATAGAAAGTGATTGGGAGGATTGCAGTAATCCATCTCTAGAATGTTACAGAAAGACCATTGTCTTTTCTTTGCTACTTGTCTGCTTGAAGGAACTATCAGGTGGTTCGTGCCCCAACTTTAGGTTTTGTCTCTTGACAATCTTTTCCAAACCCTAGTAGAAATAGCAACACTCTCGTAACACTGTGTTTTTGTTAAAGGGCTTAGTTTGCACCTAGCCCTGCAGGGTTTGTCACCCAAACATCGCTGAGCTGGGGCGTGAGAACCCGAAAGTGAAACTAACTAGCTTAGGCTGAGTGAAATAGCATAAATGATGGAAAGCTAATGAGGTTTCTAGCTTGTCAAGCTCTAAGCTGAAGTGGTTTTTAGTTGCATAGGTAAGAAGTTTGCTTTGAAAAATGATTTCTGACTTATCTTTTGTTCTCTCCTGGACAGATGGGCTGTCCTCTCCACCAATCTCTGTTGGCGTGTCCCAGCAGGTGAGCTCTGCACTTGCTGGGGGTGATCTCAGCAATGACGGTGACCTGGTGGTTGGTATGCGTATCCTAGGCAAGAAGAGGACCAAGACGTGGCACAAAGGAATTTTGATTGCAATCCAGGCAGTAGGTGAGTGAGGCCCACAGTCTTGGCTGTAAACTAGCCAGCGATGTCTCAAGGTGAATGCAACATGCTAAGCGTCATTTTGAATTTAGTGACCAACATGTGCTAGATTTGCAGTTTTCCATGTGCAGAACAAGTACAGCAAGGGGAGTAGCCCATGCAGTTTACTGTACAGTGGCAACTACACTCCCATCTGGCCTGGTTTTGAACTTGCTACCTACAAGTTAAATGCTCTCTTAAGGTTTTATGCTGCTGCATGTCACCATATCTGAGCTCTTCATATCCTTAGGGCCATCCTCTTTCCTTCAGATGAAGAGTTTCAATACATAGTCCTTTGCTCTCCTCACCAGCTATGGATCAGAGCAGCCTGTTTGGGGTGAAAATGAGTCTAAAGGTCGGTGCCAGTCCACTGGTTATTTAATGTTTTCTTGTTGCTAATACCTGATGTTGAGGAGGGTACCTGAACCTTCTCTTTTAGCATAGCTTAGCTCAGGGTTGGTCAGACTCTGGAATCTTCTCTCTTAAGAACTTGTGTCCTTGAGATGGCAGAACTATGCTGTTAGGAACATAAGAATTGCTATACCAGACCAGAATAGTCGTCCATCTATTCATGGGACCTGTCTCTGATACTGACCAGCTGCTTCGGAGGAAGGTGTAAGAAACCCTTCCAAATGTGGGATAATCCGTCCCCAGGGAAAGTTTCTTCCTGACTCCCATTGGAAGTTGTTTTATATTCTGAAGCAGGAGGGTTTATATTTTCCCCAAACTTCTGTTTAGTTTTTACTACTAGAACTGTTCCTGCAGTTGAGCTAACAGTAGTAATGGAATAACAGTGTGTGTTCTGATATTTGCAAAAGCGCTTGGAGGTAACATGGGCTCTTTATTTAAAACAGAGGAGTTTCGTCGAGATTTCCTGCATTCTAGTCCCAGTTTTATCACAGAGTGGATGGTGGGGCAAATCGTATCTCCTCACAGTTGTGCCGGTTTCCCCCCCTGTGTAAAAGGGCATAATGCTTGTGTGTCACACAGGGGTGCCAAGGTTGAATGTCTTAAGTGCTTTCACATCGTTGGATGAAAAGATGCTGGATAAGTGCAAAATACTTTAACTAGGGATGATAAATGATGTGGTCTTGCTAGTAATCTTCTGAATTAAACTCTTAAGTGTTTCTATCTTGGATCATAGACTTAAGTGGATGTTTTTGCCGAAAGATATGCTCTAGTTCAAAGAGTAATTCAAACAGGGAAGTCCTATGATTGTGTTTTATGCAGGAAGTCAGCCTGGATGGTTGCAATGGTTGCTTCTGTCTTTATAATCTAATCTGAGGTTCTTTTTGGTAGTGGGATCTCAGTGTGAAGTGACGTGGTTCTCATTGACCGTAGCCCTCTTTAAAATGCCTTTCAGGTGCTGGTAAGAAGTTCAAAGTGAAATTCGACAACAAAGGGAAGAGTTTGCTTTCTGGCAATCACATTGCGTATGACTATCATCCCTCTGCTGAGAAACTCTACGTTGGAAGCCGGGTCGTGGCCAAATACAAGGATGGGAATCAAGTCTGGCTCTATGCTGGTATTGTGGCCGAAACACCGAACATGAAGAATAAACTGAGGTATTAAACAACCGCCTCCTCCATAGTGGTGGTCCCAGTCTCAGGGGCAGGTATATGTAGAATAGTAAGACTATAGTGAAGTTGAGGCTGGGTCTCAGATTCTAAACCTTGTTGTGAATTTGGGCGAACCATCTTTAGTGAAGTGGTTTGGATCTTTGATGCTTAATAGCCCGAGAAGCGTTCCCATTCCACTAATCATACCGTCAGAATTCCTATTCTGTGTGCAACTTTCTTCTGAGATAGTCAAATCGCACCTGCTAATGCCATGACCCTCCTGCTACAGGGTCAAGGAGTTAGGGTATGTCTACACTGCAACAACAACAACACAGTGTGTTCTTAACTCAGCTTAGCTAACCCAGGTTAACTAGCAGTGAAGGCATGGCAATTCAGCTTTTAACTCGGGTTAGTTGCCAGAGTCCAACTCCATGCTCCCTATAACCCTTAATTTGATCTGTTAAGACGAGTTGTCGTGTCTTCAATGTTGGTTTTTAACCCAAGTTAGCTAACCCAAGTTAAGAACACAGCTTTTTCCAGTGTAGACATACCCTTGGTCTCCACACAGCCCAAAGCAACTGTTGCCCTAAAACACTATGATGAGAAATATAGGCCATGGAAGTATTAATGACCAGCAGCATTACCAGTATCACTTCCCTTGAGAAGCCCTTAAGGAAAAGAGATTGTAGGCCTAAAACAGGGTACACAAATCTACATCTAACTAGGCAGGGTTCTTTCTTCCAAATATGGTTTAGGCTGAATCTTCCTTAGAGAAGATTAATAATCAAACATGACTCGGTCATAAATTCCTGATGGTGCAAAGCTGTGTGCAACAAATAGTTAACTATCTAAAATTAACTGCGTTCAGAGGCTATATTGCAAATACAACTTATTTTATAGGTGATCAGTGATCTCTTTGTAATATAACTTCAACTAGATGCTGTTGTCCTAAAACTGTTGTGTAGTGTTACTGTATGCTGTTAAACAGCTACCACGTTCCACTCTATAAATCCATAGCCCCTGTAATCTCAATGCCCCCTGTCCCCAGAAAAAGTGATTCCAGGGTTTGGTTCCTATTTGGTTTTGTTCTCGTCCCCTCCCCCCAAACACAAACTATTTCTAAGTGCCCCTCTGCTTACCTGAACTGCCTAGAAAATAAACTCCTCCCTCCTGGATGCATGCTCTGGTTAGGGATGGGATGCCACTCGGAGGCCATCGATCTGTTGTGGAGCACACTCTCTGATGTCAGTGTTTCAAGGGTACAGAGGTGCTGCTAGGGGGTGCTTTTTGCCTCTGGGGAGTAAGCCCCGTCTGTGGGAACGGCTCCGACTGCGGCTTCTTCTGCTCTTGGCCCTTGTGGTTTGGGGCAGGGAGCTTTGTCCTGCCAAATGGGAGGGTGGATCCTCTCTCTGCCATGCTCATATCCAAGGCTGGGAAGAAGTCCTGGCTGGGATCCCTGCCCTGCTGTTGCTCCTCGCTGCTGGGGAATCTTTGGGGCCTCTCTGAAGGAAGCCCTGCTTCTCCTTTCCTCAGCCCCTGAGGCTAAATGGAAAGGATTCCCTTGTGCTGTGATGGTGTGATATCTCCACTGCTGTTCCCATCCATGGTGAGGAAGTGGAAGTATCAGCTAACTTTGATTGTAAGCTCTCTCGGGCAGATGTTTGTTCTGTGTCTGTACAGTGCCTAGCATAAAGGGCCGTGACTTGGGCTCCGAGGCACTACAGTAATACAAACAGGCTGTGGGTGAGGTGTTTTCAGCTGCGTTCATGAGCACTACTCTCATCACATAAGGCAGCTCCATAGCCGTATTAAATACATGGCCCCTTTGTCACACTTTTAATCCCAGGTTCCTGATCTTCTTCGATGATGGCTATGCTTCTTACGTCACTCAGTCGGAGCTATACCCGATCTGCAGGCCACGTGAGTTCTCTGTTTGCACGCTCCTATGCTTTGCTAGGGCTCTAGTTGGGTTCTGTCCTAGCGTTGGAATTAAACGCCTTGCCTGGAAAGATTTGCTGTGCACAAGAAGCTGCAGAACGTTACAATCAAATTATTACTAGGGCTGTCAAGCGGTTAAAAAAATTAATCTTGATTAATCGCACTGTTAAACAATAATAGAATACCATTTTTAAATATTTTTGGATGTTTTCTACCTTTTCAAATATACTGATTTCAATTACAACACAGACTACAAAGTGTACAGTGCTCACTTTATATTTATTTTTGATTACAAGTATTTGCACTACAGTAATCATTCTATTGTGATCCCTCATTGTCTTTTAGACTGTCTTAGTTGGCTTGTCTAACGTAAAATCCACCTGGAATATCACCGGAGAGGCTGCAGAGAAGGTCTTTGTAAAAGCCTTCTCCCCGCCTTTTTTCTTTCCTAATAGTAAAGAAGACCTGGGAAGACATAGAAGACGTTTCCTGCCGTGATTTCATAGAGGAATACATCAGTGCCTACCCAAACCGTCCCATGGTCTTGCTGAAGAGCGGCCAGCTGATTAAAACAGAATGGGAAGGGACCTGGTGGAAATCCAGAGTGGAGGAAGTGGATGGCAGTCTGGTCAAAATCCTCTTCCTGGTATGAAAGCATTCCCTACCCTTGGAACGGGGGAAGCTTGGGTTTATTTTGTTAAAATGTTTCCAATCTGGGGCTGAGGACTTCCTTCTCCAGTAGGTCAGGCTGGACAAAATGAGCTTCTTTGCCATGGAAAGTAAATTAAAAGTGTATTGGTTACTGACCACAGTTAGAAATGGGATGCAGGATTAAATGGGCCTCAGCTCTGATCCAGGCTGGTAGTTCCTCCATTCTGCATGGAACATGGTCCGATAGCTGTAGGTGGGCTTGGAGATGCCACCTGAGAGACTTTTGCTTAAAATGAGAGTGGGTCAAATTTTCCAAAGCACCCAAGTCATGTGTTCAAAAATGGCTTCGGCTCCTAGGTCAAGTAGATGCTCCTAAAAATGTCTCATTTTTAGGCTCAGTATAGGATAGATGTGTTTTCTCAAATTGAAATAGATAACACCAGTTTTGTTTCTTATTTAACGGTCTATTTGTTTTGGCTTCTTTCTGACTGTAAACTCCTCCAGCGGCCTCCTGAATCCAAACTTAAGAGCACTGTGCTAGTGTGAGAAAACTGGTGTGAAACTGACCAGAAGCTTAAGTGATAGTCTTGCTGTCCTAGTACACTACTGTTCCCCACCCCTCCCTCTGCTTAATTCCCTTCCCTGATTTCCTGTCTCTTTCCATGCTTATCTAGGTCTCGTGTGGCCTTCATAGTATGTGAAATCCTGATGATAAACACTAACCAATTTATCCTTCGACCACCTTTTAAGGCAACAAAGTATTATTCTTGGAACTGAGACTCAGGGAGATTACTTGCTCAGCATCCCCCAAGAAGTTGGTGGCAGAGCTGGAAATAGAGTCTGGGTCTTCTGAGTACCAATCCAGTGCCTTAGCTGCAAGGCCATCATTTAAATGAAAGCGCCTACTTCCGAATGCAATCCTTACTCCCTCTCCTTACTGTATCTTTTGCCAGCTTTGCCATCTTCTATCTTTCCTTTGCACGAGTCTCCCTCCCTTTCTAACTGTAAAAAGCTCACCGTCTCTCTTCTGTATTGTACATGCAGTGCCCCTAGAGCGCATGCTCTTCTGCATGCTTTTGACACACTTGTCCTGTTGTGTGATTCAGAGCACATTTAGTGCACTATGATTTTTAAACTCTGAGTTTTAATACACTGTGGAAATAGTGTAACATGAATGCACTTTTGTATATATACTTCAAATCTTGATGTCCCCTTAAACACACACACTTCTTGTCTTGAATCTCAGACAGATGCTGTGAGTGTTACAATATTCTCTCTTTGCCACAGGATGACAAACGCTGTGAATGGATTTACCGTGGTTCCACGCGCCTGGAGCCTATGTTCAGCATGAAAACCTCCACGGCCTCCACTCTGGAAAAGAAACAAGGAGGGCAGATGAGGACTCGTCCCAATGTTGGTATGTCACTCCCCCAGTGTCTGTCTGAGGGCATGAACCTAAACTGCTTTCTCAGGCAGGACTCCTATGGAAGCTTTGACCAAATCAGGGCTACAAGATTGGCCCATCATTCACTAGTTTTAAGACTTGGCAAGGAAATTAGTTGCGTTCAGAGTCCAGTCTGTTGGAGATAATTGGCAACACCGGTGTCTACAGCACTAGAAAATGGGATTCTTGCTGTCTTAACTTTGCTAATGTGGACTTAACCCTTCTTGAATCTACACATCTCCCACTAACTGCAACGTTGCTATTTGCTAGATGTTCAGTGCTGTGGTTGTCGGTCTGAAGTCTTTCCAAAGAATAGATTTGATTGTTTAACAATCTGTTGTTCACAGTTCAATTGCATATTTTTCTGTGAGCGGTAACTGGAATCTACCAATATCATGTAGTTAATTAATGCACCAATCTTTGAATCATAGAATATCAGGGTTGGAAGGGACCTTAGGAGGTCATCTAGTCCAACCCCCTGCTCAAAGCAGGCCCAATCCCCAGACAGATTTTTGCCCCAGATCGCTAAATGGTCCCCTCAAGGATTGAACTCACAACCCTGGGTTTAGCAGGCCAATGCTCAAACCACTGAGCTATCTTTTGGCTGAAGTAGAGATTCTCTCTTCCACCAGGTGCTGTGAGGAGCAAAGGGCCCGTAGTACAATACACGCAAGAATTAACAGGAACCAGCACCCAGTTTAAACCTATAGAACAAATCCAAGCAATGTCTCTAGCTGCACCGTCTGTTTCCCCACAGCCTGCTGAGATGGAGTAAGTATCTTATTAATTCTCTGCTTTATCTCTCTGCTGCACCAAATAGTCCAGTGCTTAGTTGTTCCTGGCTCCATCCCTTCCCGTGGGAAGGAGTCTTCTGGTGTGGGTTTCTTCCATCACTTGGCTTATTTCTTGGTTGCGCAGTTGTTTTAATTCCAATGTGGGGAGACTGTAGATAAAGGCTGATGGATGAGTATCTTGGGGCGGGGAGGCTGACAGCACAGTACCCATTGAGCAAAGCTTCTTGTCCTTGTTCAATCCTAATGCTTCACACTTGATGTATTTCCAAGTTACCAAGTTTGTTGCTTCTCTGAATTACTCCCTCATGTCACGATCCAGGCATTGGCCCCCTGCTGCTTTGCATTCCTCAACTTGGACTGACCGGCTCATGGACCTCACTGACTTACAAGGCACTGAGAATTCAGAATCCTTGGTTGGTCTTGATGGTCACGGACCAGACCTGATCAAGCCAATCTCCAACCAAATCCAATGTGCACCTTCCGCCGCAAGAGGCACGTGTTGGCCACTGTCAGAGGCACATCCTAGTGCCGGAGGAGGACTTGACGAAGGAGAGAAGCCGCAGTGCAATGGAGATTGTGGGCTGGAGAATGCAAGATTTCCTGAGCACGTGTGTTGGGACTTCAAGATAAACTTCCTAGGAGAAAAAGATACTGTCCCTGTTCACTTTTGTCACCACTGTGGATTTCCCATCAGAATTTATGGACGCATGATACCTTGCCTACATGTCTTCTGCTGTGACTGTGCCACTTTGCACGGGGAAAAGGGAGATAAGAAGTGCCCAAGCTGTAGTGAACCAGTGCAGCAAGTTGAACGTTACACACGAGATTCTTTCCAGACGTAGCAGCATGCAAGTAACAGTCTCTGCCGCTGCCTGTAGCCCCGAATGCCAGTGTCCTACAAATCCTTCTGCCCTGAACATAGTGGCCGACTAGCGAATCCACACCACTCTAACCCTAACGCTTTCCCAAGGCTTGGGAATCCAAGCTGTAGTTTCATTCTTCCTCTTTTCATAGCCAAGGGGAGAGTCCTACTCCCAAGTGGTTGAAGAACGCAGAGTTTGGCTTCTCATTCTCCGCTCCCAGGGCCACATCCTCAGAACAAGACCGGGACTTCTTTGCTGCCATTAAAGTAATTCGAACTGAGGAGGCTACAGGATGATAAACAGCAGCACCGCCCATAGACTGATAGTCTGTTACGCTAAACTGCAGGATAAAGACTTCCTCTAGCTGTCTGAGCTGCACTCTTCTGTTATAGAGCAGTCATTGCAGTGGCTGCAAGACGCTCTGGGATCTTAAATCTTTTTTTTATTTTTTTTTTATTTTTTTTAAAGATCCGGTCTTCGAAGCACATAGTTGCAGATAAGTGGCTCGGACTACAGCTGTTGTTCTAAGCCCCTTTGCCTTTAGCGTGGCACACTGCTGCAAAGACGATAGTTTCTAGTATAAACTAAAAACAGACTCCGTACTTCGAGTATTGCTGCTGTTCAAAGGGACATGGCTGGGTTAAAAATCCTACTCGTAAAGACTTTTAAGATTATGATTATTAAAACTGAAAAAACGGCATCTTTGCCTTGGTGTCTTGTGTACTCCTAGTCCACTGACGTTGCCTGGTCTTGTTTTGATTTCTAGTCCTTCACTTTCAGGTTCTTGTGCAATGCCACAGTGTTGGGATTGCAAGTGCTTCAGGCTAACAGTCTCTTCTTCAAGCCATTTTCCCCTGGATTTATGTGTTCACAGACATGTCTCTTGGTCCTGGATTTTAGAACTTGTTTTATATAAATGTAGCCCCTCTGCCCCCCCCAATGGTTGACATACAATGGTTGGTTTCACATATGGTGCATTCCGTCAGTCGGTGTGTAATTTGGATGGGAAACTACCATCATCTCTGCAAAGAATGAGCCTTAATTGCGCTCTTCTGAGCGCCCGGCATCTTCCGGTACAGATGTTCTACTTCACTCAGCAGTTGGGCTTCCCTTTTGTAATTGAGTCACACAGCTCAGTCTAGAGAGGAGACCTATATTCCCCTCGCTCTTGCTGCTAGCTGAGATGGTAAGGAGAGCATTACAACTGGGACACTTCTTAATTTCTCATTGATGCTGAAAAGTGCCACCAGTACAGATCCCAAAGGCTCTTTGTTTCTGCCAGCCTAGGGATCTTTGGCTGTCCAGGTTTCTCCGAAACGCCTGAAATTAGTGTAATATTCTCAAGCGCCCACCCCACTTCCCAGAAATCCCCTGTGTGCCAACAACATTTCTAAAATGTAATCTTTATATTCAACCTGGGATTCCCTGTATCCCTGTACATATTCTATTGGGTTGAACGGATTATACCATCACACAGAAAATCTTTGCTTGAGTTTGTTTCTGGCAGGCAGCAGTGGGCTGAGCAGGGTCACGAATTTTCATAGAGTTTTAGGTGCCAAATTCTGTTTGTTAATCCCTGCCACTCCTGTGAGCATCTGGCCTTGAAATCGTGCATCGTTCTTCTTCCTTTGTATAGAAGCCCCGAAAGTCAGCTGGCTCAGTCCAGAAAGCAAGTGGCCAAGAAAAGCACGTCCTTCCGTCCTGGCTCTGTGGGGTCTGGACACTCTTCACCTCCTTCTCCTGTGCTAAGTGAAACTCCTCCCATGGGAAAAGCTGCAGTGAACCAGCAGTATCGGTAAGCAAGCTCTAGTGTAGTTTGACTTTAACATGCATGCTGCAGAATCCCTAGGCTCGTGCATATTTTACACGAGACTGCTGTTTGTACAGCGCCTAGTACAGGGGTGGCCAACCTGAGCCTGAGAAGGAGCCAGAATTTACCAATGTATGTTGCCAAAGAGCCTTAGTAATTTGTCAGCAGCCCCCCCCCCCCCCATCAGCTCCCTCCCACCTCCTGCCCACCGATCAGCACCTCCTGCTCCCTCCCCACATCTCCGGATCACCTGTTTCGTGGGTGCAGGCGGCTCTGGGGGGACGGGGGGAGGGCACGGCAGGCTCAGGGGAGGGGGCGGGAAGGGGTGGAGTGGGGGCATGGCCTGTGGCAGAGCCAGGAGTTGAGCAGTGAGCACCCCCCGGCACGTTGGAAAGTAACTCCAGCCCCGGAGTCAGTTCCTATACACCAGACCCCCGCTAGAACGCGGGAATCGGGATCCATGCACAGTACCGCGTTACCATGACTACCAGTGTAAATATTTACATTTGGGAGCCATGTCCGTGACCGCGTTCTAAAAGAATCCGCGCTATATAGGCGCATGTTCTAGCGAAGTTCTGCTGTATTAACTTCTGAAGAGCCACATGTGGCTCTGTTGGCCACCCCTACCCTAGTACGTTCGGCTCCTAGTCCATGACCAAGGCTCTTAAGTGCTGTGATAATCCTAATAATGAAAAGACCTGATCTCTCTTTACGATGGTGCAGGTGTACTAGGCAGCTCCCAGTATAGAGTTGAAAATCTTGTCCATCCTCAGCCACCGTAGGGTCATCCCCCCTATTCCCTGTGGCTTTTTGCTCAGTGTACTCAGTGGTGCTTCCCTTGTGAGCCTATCTTACAGTGTCTCTGAGGAGGGCTTCATGTGCCAAATCAAGGTGGTGGTGTTGCTTTTCTCCAGGTGGCGGATCTTTAGTGTATCTTATTTGCTGTCTCTCTCTCTCTCTCTCTCTCTCCCCAGTGGAAGCTATTCCAGTGGCCAGCCAGGCAGCAGCGCAGTGCAGCCATTCCATGGCATGATGGACCGGGTGCCCAATGAGCCCTCCTACCGGGCCCCGATGGAGAAGCTCTTTTACCTGCCCCACGTCTGCAGCTACACCTGCCTGTCGCGGGTCCGCCCCATCCGGAGCGACCAGTACCGCAGCAAGAACCCCCTCCTCATCCCGCTTCTCTATGACTTCCGGCGCATGACTGCCCGCCGCCGCGTCAACCGCAAGATGGGCTTCCACGTCATCTACAAGACGCCGTGCGGGCTGTGCTTGCGCACCATGCAGGAGATCGAGCGCTACATCTTCGAGACGGACTGCGACTTCCTCTTCCTGGAGATGTTCTGCCTAGACCCCTACGTGCTGGTGGACCGCAAGTTCCAGCCCTACAAGCCCTTCTACTACATTGCAGACATCACCAAAGGCAAGGAGGACGTGCCGCTGTCCTGCGTCAACGAGATAGACACCACCCCTCCTCCGCAGGTGGCTTATAGCAAGGAGCGCATCCCGGGGAAAGGGGTCTACATCAACACCGGCTGGGAGTTCCTCGTGGGCTGCGACTGTAAAGATGGCTGCAGAGACAAGTAGGTGACTCTGTCTGCAAGTCCTCAAGTCGCTGGGCCACACATTGAGGGAAGGCTCTGCAAATAGGCCTTGCTGTATGGCCTGAATGTTACCAGCTCCTGGCTTGGTTGCACAGTATGTGGGTGGTGGTAAGGAAGCAAATCTCAGGGGCCAGGGCTCCCCATGGAGAACACTGTTCCCAATTCTAGGGTACTTGGCTGGAGCCTCCCAACTGACCGCAGTAGCACTGCTGTCAGAAGGCTGAGACTTAAGTTACTGTTTCTCAGCCGATTCCCAAGTGTTCTAAAATCCACCTCTTTATTCCGATTGTCTCAAAAGTTGTTTCCCCTTGTGCGGGTGCAGGTTAGGGTTGGAGGCCGCTTGAGTGCGGGGTTCCCACGATCCAGCCCACAATAGCATTTTGTTTGTTCTAATTTCTTTTGCACGTATCAAGGTCTCAGGTTATGGCTCTGATCTCACTGCCCCAGGATTGCTCTTGACTAGCGTCCTGCGTCCACTGCTGCTTTGGGGAAGCAGTGTTAAATGTTTGGGGTAAAAGTTGGCTCTGCCGTGTGGCTCAAGTCGTCTGTGCACGGGCAGCAGGACAGGGGCTCTGTTGCAAGCCAATCTTTAAAGGTAACCTGCCATCAGAGTACGTGGGAGGGGCTCACAGTGGTGTGCTGTGGCACCGTTTACCGAGAATCCTGCCCTTGGCGGAGAGTCCCAAATGTTCAGACCCCCCTCATGTGTATGTGACTTGAAAGGTGTGACTTCTCTCGCAAAACTGGTGTAAAATAAATCTTTGGGGGGGATTTGTGACTTCAGATCTAAATGTGCCTGCCACCAGCTGACAGTCCAAGCGACAGGCTGCACCCCCGGTGGGCAGATCAACCCCAATTCTGGCTACCAGCACAAGAGGCTGGAGGAATGCCTCCCCACAGGGTGAGTAGAGTGGCACTGTGCTTTCGTTATGCTGGATTTCTGAGACCAGTGTGGTCAATCTGACAACACACTGGAGAGCTAGGTTCTGTTCCTGGCTTTTCTGCTAACTCCTGGCATTTGGCAAGACACGTCTGACTCTCATCAAGTACTTCACAATTTTAATCTAGTTATTCTCAACAAAAAAAACCAACCCCACAAATAGGACACGACCTCATTCCTATTTTACAGAGGGGGAAACTGAGGCCCGGGCTTACATGATTTGCACCTAGTCTCACAGGAAATCTGTGATGAAACAGGGAATTGAAACTGGGTCTCCCGCGTCCCAGACTAGTGTCATAACCAGTGCACCAACTTGCCCGCAAGAAACTTCCCCATAATGCAATTCTTCCTTTCATGTGTTGTTGCAAAACGAACTTTGCCGGAAAGCACTTTGAGCACTTCTGATTAGACTGTACAAGTCCAAGGTATTGCTAAAGCTCCATGGAAAATTGGTCCTAGCCACGGCACCAGGGAGGGGTTCAGCGTCTGTGGCAGTCAGATGCAGCCGGCTGGGTATTCTGTGACCTGTTCAGATTCACTGCAGAATGTGGTGAATGCAATCAGTGGGAGCCGTCTGTCACCTTGCTTAATGCTCTAACGGAAGGCACTCGGGTACCGTGGTGATGGGCACAGTAGAAGAGTTGCTAAATTGTAGTGGACCGACAAGTCAGCTGCAGTTATTTTTATAGTAATTCTGTCCCTGAATTCTCAATGGACTGCTGATTTATTTATTTATTGGTATTAGTAACACAAATACTGAGCTTTGAACGGGTGCAGAGAAGGGCCACTAGGATGATCAGAGGAATGGAAAACCTGTCGTATGAAAGGAGACTAGAGGAGCTTGGGTTGTTTAGTCTGACAAAGCGAAGGCTGAGAGGGGATATGATTGCTATCTTTAAATATATTAGAGGGATTAACACAAGGGAGGGAGAAGAATTATTCCAGCTTAGTACTAACGTGGATACGAGAACGAATGGATATAAACTTGCCGTGGGGAAGTTCAGGCTAGAAATTAGACGAAGGTTTCTGACCGTCAGAGGGGTGAAATATTGGAACGGCCTTCCGAGGGAAACGGTGGGGGCGAGGGACCTGTCTGGTTTTAAGATTAAGTTAGATAAGTTTATGGAGGGAATGGTTTAATGGTAAAACATAGTAGTCAAGGAAAACCAAGCAATGGTAGGTAAATAGCATAATGGCCAACAGGGGTCAGGCTGGAGACTCTTGCCTATATGCTCGGGGTCTTACTGATCGCCATATTTGGGGTCGGGAAGGAATTTTCCTCCAGGGCAGATTGGCTGAGCCTCTGGAGGTTTTTCGCCTTCCTCCGCAGCATGGGGCAGGGATCTCTAGCAGGAGGGTCTCTGCCGATTGAAGTCACTAATAACAGGATTGGGGACTTCAACAGCAGAGTCCAGGGAAGGGGTGGGGACGGTTTTATGGCCTGCAGCATGCAGGGGGTCAGACCAGATGATCATAATGGTCCCTTCTGACCTTAAAGTCTATGAGTCTATAAATGCGTTGGAGAAAGCAGGGGGCTTCTGCGCCAAAGTAATTTATGCATTATTTCATTCTACAGCAGTTCAGCCTTATTACATGGGGTGTCTCAAATCCCCCAGTACGTCACTAGAAATCACTCCCATCTTATGGCAAGCGATTTACTTTCAGATGCAGGGTTATGTCTGGACTTCTGTCCACCTCTACCTCTAATAGGGATAGGTCCAGTACTCTTCAGCTGTGAATGGGGGAGGGATAGCTCAGTGGTTTGAGCATTGGCCGGCTAAACCCAGGGTTGTGAGTTCAATCCTTGAGGAGGCCATTTAGGGAGCTGGGGCAAAAATCTGTCTGAGGATTGGTCCTGCTTTGAGCAGGTGGTTGGACTAGATGACCTCCTGAGGTCCCTTCCAACCCTGATATTCTAAAACTGTCCTCAGCAGGTTTTAAATTGGTTTCTGTAACAAGCGTTACCAATGCTATGTGCCCTCTAGAGCTGAAAGTTGGGATTTCCCCACTTGTCATAATATGACATCTACAGCACCTAGGCAGTGCTAAAGTAACACGGCAAGATTCAAATGGAGTGTCCTGGCCTCAACTCTGTTTGGTGGTGTTTTAGGCGCTCAGTCTGGGCTTTGAAACTTGCAGCGATAACCATCTGCTTTCCCTTTCCCAGAGTCTATGAATGTAACAAGAGATGCAAATGCAACACGAACATGTGCACCAATCGCTTGGTACAACATGGACTCCAAGTCAGACTCCAGCTATTCAAGACTCAGAACAAAGGCTGGGGAATCCGCTGCCTTGACGATATTGCCAAGGGCTCTTTCGTCTGCATCTATGCAGGTACAGCTGCCATGGCGCAGTGGTACTGAAAATCCACCTGGAAGTCCTTTGGTTAAAATGAGGCACGACTAACACGGCTCTCTCTCTCTTATGAAATGTCTGCTCCTACTAGACTGCGCTGCTCTCGCCAGCAGTCCCAGAAATCAAATACTAACCTACCCTTTCTTAAACCAAACAAATATTTATGTAAAATGACACCGGCGTTAGGTTTTCTTTTTACAAAATGTCAGACTCGAACAGAATTGTCACAAACCTCCTCGCGTGCATGTTCAACTCCTTTAAGGACGCACTGCAATTTAAGCCCTGCTTTTTCCCGTAAACAAGGAAATACAGAAACCATGGTGACTGCGATGCCAGTATTGAGAAGGGAAGCATTTGCTAAGAGTGAAGGCTTCCCTTGCGGCGTTCATTCAGCAGCATGGGGCATACCGAGCTTCCTGTTTGTTTAAACAGTCTAGCACTGGGTTGCCGATAATTGAGTGTTGATGTTGCCTCCGTGATAGTTTCTTATACGAACTTGTGTTCTTGGCCTACGTGAGTCCAGATGTCGTAGCCAGTATAGAGACTGGACACTTTGGCTAATCAGTCCTCTCTTCCGAGAGTCCTTGGCTGGGTAGAGCTGTCATGCAGTCATTAAAGTGCAGTAGGTTTAACAAAACAGAAAGTGCCTAAAACGGGTTTCTCCTTGCTGGCTTTACAGCTTGTTTCAGTGACCTGCCGGAGAAGCTCTGCAGTAGGGCTGATTGGAAATTGTGCCTCAGAGACCTCCCTCTCTATGAGCTGGGCTTCCTGGCTGTACTCTATTTCCCATGACACACCATGGGCTCTCCTCTTGCTCGTGCTTGCATTGTGGGAGATGTAGTCCCTCTGGGGTCCCGGCCTGTAGAGGAGAATGGGGACATGAAGGTCCTGAACTACAGCTCCAATGAGGCCCCATGGTGGCATTTCAGATTAAAAGTTTTCTTTCCGTTTTCTGGTATTTGGCTTTTTAACAAAGTTGAATTTTTCCATGGAAGCCAGACCCTTTTTTTCCCCCACTTAAATTGTTGAGTCAAAACCCAATTATCCAATGAAAAATAGCTTCAGTGGAAAACTCTCCACCGGCCTTAGCAGCTGTTGTTATACTTCCTGTCCCTGATTTGGGGGTCAGCCAGGGTCCGTTCAGGCACACCAAGCTGTTTTAACCCCCCTTGATTAGCCACAGGCATAGCATGCTTTGTTCTCAGAGCACAGCTTGGGTGTAGGCCTGGCCTTGGGTGTAGACCCAGGCCTATTTCCTTTTGAAGGGGTAACACACCCACTAAAGTTCATGCCGCGCTCGTTTTCCAGGGAAAATCCTGACAGACGACTTTGCCGACAAAGAAGGGCTGGAGATGGGGGACGAGTACTTCGCTAACCTGGATCACATCGAGAGCGTGGAGAACTTCAAGGAGGGCTACGAAAGCGATGCCAAGTGCTCCTCCGACAGCAGCGGCGTGGACCTGAAGGACGAAGAGGAAGAGAACACCGGCACCGAGGAGCAGGAGGAGTCCAACGAGGACAGCTCCGACGACAACTTCTGCAAGGACGAGGATTTCAGCACCAGCTCGGTGTGGCGCAGCTATGCCACCCGCCGGCAGACCCGGGGCCAGAAGGAGAACGGCCTGTCTGAGACAGCCTCCAAGGACTCCGGCCTCACCAGGCAGATCAGCCACGACGAGGTCGCCGTGGCCGCTGCCTGCAAACTGCCCGTGTCCGAGGAGACCTCCAAAAACAAAGTGGCCTCCTGGCTGAGCTCCAACAGCATGTCGGACAGCTTCCAGGACAACGATAGCGCCTCCTCGTTCAAGATGAACGAGGCCAGCGAGGTCAAGGCGGGCAAAGTGGAAGTCCTGGGTGACCGAGAGAAGCCCTCCACTTCTGGGCTTGGGGGCAAGGAGGCCTTTGGCTTGGATGCCGACTCAAAGATGCAGAAGAAGGAGGTAAGCGAGAGGCTGTTGTGATGATTCTCTAAGTACACGGCATTCCCCATCACTGGGGAGTTGGAGCAGCATCCCCCCTCTTTATAGATGAGGTGCAGAGAAGGGGAATGCCTGGACCAGCCGTGCCACTAGAGCATTCCTGGATCCCAAGGCTGTGTTCAGCTAGGCTACGGTGCCATTTTGTACAGCCCACCTCGCCTTGGTATCTGTGAGGTAGGGAAGCATTATCCCCATTGCATACATGGGGAAACAGGTGTGTAGAGAAGGCAAGTGTGATGCCCAGGGTCAAACCGGGAGGCTGTGACGGAGCCAGAAATAGAACCCAAGACTTCAGTCCCCGGTCAGTGCCCCCTCTGCTAGATCAGTGGTTCTCAACCAGGGGGTCCGAGGGCCCTGAGCAGGTTTCAGGGGGGCCGCCAAGCAGGGCCAGCATTAGACTCGCCAGGGCCCGGGGCAGAAAGCCAAAGTCCTGCTGCACAGGGTTGAAGCCCAGGCCCTGAGCCCTGCCACCCGGGACTGAAGTCAAAGCCTGAGCCATGTAGCATCATGGGGGCCCCTGTGGCCTGGAGCCCTAGGCAATTGCCTGCTTGCTACCCCGTAACGCTGGCCCTGGCTTTGATATGCAGAAAGCCAGTTATTGCAGCACAGGTGGGGCGTGGAGCTTTTATAGCATGCTGGGGGGGCCTCAGGAAGAAAAAGGTTGAGACCTCCTGTGCTAGACCATCCTTCCTCCAGCAGACACGTTCAACACGTTCAAGGGATTTGCAGCACTGAGTGGAGAAGTGTCAAAAGCCCCAAGTACTAATTTACAGAATGCCTAATGACTTGGCTAAGCGGCCACGAACAGGAATGTAGCTGTCTAAAGGGTAGAAGCGTTGGGGGATTGGAGTGATCCAAGGCCCATTACTTGAAGGAATGGGATGACATTAAGAAAGGGGAAGATTTAACAGTGAGCTCTGTTGGCGTGTGGAATAGTCTCCTATGGGAAGTTGAAGTGCCATATTATAAGATAGTTAATCCTCGGCGGACAGATTTAAGGCTCAAACCTGGGCTGAGCAGGGTGTGTGGACTTTATGGAAATGAGATTGAAAACTAAGCCCTTGTAGAAGGCTGGAACGTCCCAGATGAAGGTGTAGCCAGTGGAAACCAGTCCCCCGAAGAGTCTCTGTTTATAGCACGTGGGTTACAGTACTTTAAGTCTCTGAGACACTAGATATATATTCACAGAAAGCGAAATGCAGCCTGCAGAAGAGGTGTTTAACTGTCTCTTACGTTTTTCACTTTGTAGGAATCTGAAGAGCCAAACAAGCTTTCGATGTAAGTGTTGAAATATTTGATTTTGAGTGAAAGGTTGCAGCTTACCAGTGCGCGCTAGCTACCTTTACTGCCACAAGCACTGTCGCAGGTAGATGCCTCCCAGGTAATTTGGCTGGCCTCTGTGTGCAGCCAATGAGGGAGGTCCATGGTAGCTGACTGATTTGCACAGTGAGTGAGAAACCAGCTCTGTGCCAACAGAAGGGGCCGGGAAAGCTGCTGCGTTATTACCGAGGCTGGTGAAGCCCTTGTGTGTTAGGCCATGGAACTGGACTGGCTAGATTAGCAAATTACACAGTCAGGTGTGACCGTCTCTTACCTTCTCCAGTTCTGTGTTAGCTCTCCTGGGCATCAGTGCGATGCCGAGTATCCCTAGGCAGGCTGGGGAGATGGCTAGGAAGCGGCGTGGGTGACTTGTTTTGTTCTTGCTCCCTCCAGGGCATCCGAGCCCGGCAAGGTGTATGGCTATAATCCAAGCCCCATGAAACTCGAGGGGATCCGGAGGCCACCAAGCAAGACCATCATGCATCAGAGCAAAAGGCACTTGGCTCCTCCCCAGCAAGCAACTGACGTAAGAATCATGCTGTAGGGCCTGATCTTTGAAGACTGGCCTGTGCCTTGTGGGTTTTTCGGTTTGCATTGCAAAACTGCAGGCTGGCGTGAGGCCCTCTTTAAACTCGAGTCCTTTACATGCTCCAGCCTGATTAAGAGCCACCCCCAGTCCAGTGGATTATGATTGCTAGTTCCTTGGGGTTTCGTCTTTCCAGGCTTTGCTTTGAATTGCAGGTCCCTGTATTTGGGTTTTGAAGGCTCTGGGAAAGCAGCTATGATGACTTGGTCTAAATGGGGTGAGAGACTCCGCTGTGGGGACTCTTACGTGCATGGGGTTCAGGTGATTGCCAGAATTAGTGTGAAGAAGGAATTGTCCCCAGGGCACGTGGACAGGGATCGTAGGTTTCCTTATGCCTTCCCCTAGGACACTGAGCATCTGTTGGGGTCAGATAGACCTATCCCATGTAGTTGATCTCTTGCAGTTCCAGCGAGCATGGATTGGCGTGAGTGGATCTTGGCGCTTTCTGACTTATTTCTTTTTGTAAGAGATCGTCTGCCCAACCTGGAGCGAACAATCACTTGTGTTCTGTGATCCTTAGCTCTTTGTGTGTGTCGTATATTTCATACAACATTGGGCATTGAATTTGGGGTCTTTTTTAATCAAAACACTTTCTGCATCATTAACCCCTAATTGCAGAACATAAAAAAGGTAGCTGTTGTAAAAGTTGATTAAACCAAAGTTCTGACCATTAGTGGTCATTAAAGAACTTCTTTCACTGAGCAAGGCAAGGGGTATTATCTCTGTGTTCTGATTAAATTCCACCTTGGAGTTACTAACCAGCCTCTCAGATTTCCCCCTGCCGTTTCAACCTGAACATTATTCTTTTCCCATTTAATAAACTGTGGACTGTAGTGCGACTTTGCACTGTTAGCTGCACATTTAGGTGGCTAAAATCCTTCCTGTCCAAATAGTCTTCAAGCCAAAAGGTGCTATAGACGTTTTTCTGAAGTCTCTAGGCCTGTTTATCAGGGTTTCTGGGTTCTGTTCCTGCCTTTTCCATGTGTGTATTTAAAATGACTTCCCAAGGGTATCGGAAGTTTTAATGAATGAAAGGGCTTTGAGGGTTGCTGAAAGGTTCTATAGAAAGGCACAATATTTAACCTCAGCTCCTTGGAGGAAGGAGAGTTAATAGAGACTTTAGCAGCATTGTGGAGAAGGTAGAAAGATGCTTTTGGCCTGCATTGCAGAGAAGGTAGAAAGATGCTTTTGGCCTGCATTGCAACCCCTCTGAGCCGCTGGCACACGTGCATGTTTACAGGATGTGCTGACGCTATCAAGTAGCACGGACAGCGAGGGGGAGAATGGCCAGCCGGCAGCAGGACAAGCACAGGGCAACACGAATGATAGTGATGACATCCAGACTATTTCCTCTGGCTCAGAGGAAGAGGACATCGACGACAAGAAGAATTCCTCTTCCGGTCTAGGTAGGTGCAGCAGCGGCATTTTGCCAAGGAGTAACGGGATTGAACAGGGAGCTCTGTACAGAGGGCAGATGCAGAAGAAGAAACTGTGTTCAGAAGCGACAGGAGGTGTTGATAATGTGTCTGTAGTGCCCTGGGCAGAATAACCATATCTACCTATTACACTGGTCCCAGTGCAGCTGACTACAGACTAAATTCTGATCGAGGCCTAAAGTTTCTCAAAGTGACTGGTTTTGGGTGCCCAACTTGAGACATTTTAAAGGGACCGCACTTCAGATGAATGCTCGGCACTTCCCGAAAATCGGGCCCCTCTTAAGATAGCTCACAATGGGCACCCAAAATTACTCCGCCGTCTGGACAACGTTCGGCCTGAGATTCTGAAGAAAGAGCGATTTGTTTTCCTGTGGATTTCTGGGCACGGACTGGCATTGAGTGGGGAGCCCAGGACTCCTGGGTCCCAGCTTCAGAAGGGATTCAGGATTTTGTCCCAGCTCTAGAAGCTGAATCCTGAATGGTCCATGAGTCTTGGCTGAAACAGGACAATTTGTTAGCAGACAGTGCTGGTTGAATTGAACTGATTTCAGCTCCCTAGCTACCACTAAAGTAATGTCACTGTCTTAGACCCCTTTAAGGAAGTGAGAGGAAATCATGCAGTGATTATTTCTCTGTTTTGGCAGGCCCTGTGAAAAGGCAAGTGGCAGTGAAGTCCACACGGGGTTTTGCCCTCAAATCGACTCACGGGATCGCCATAAAATCGACCAATATGGCATCAGCTGACAAGGGGGAGAACATGCTAGTGCGCAAAAACACCCGCCAGTTTTATGACGGCGAAGAGTCCTGCTATATCATTGATGCCAAACTCGAAGGGAACCTCGGCCGTTACCTCAATGTGAGTTTCCTGTTCTTAGGCGCTCTCCCAGGCAGTGCTGCAAAGGGTGATGTGCGTGAGTCCTCCAGGAGCATCAACCGTGCTGTCTGGTTCTCGGCTTCTGTTTGAGTTGAGCAAACGTTGCATAGGAGTTTCACTTCTCTTGGGTCCTTGTGAGTCCGAATCTAGCCTCAAGTGCAACTTCCCCCTTTGCCGTACTCCGAACTTCAGCCCTGTCCTGGAGGGTTTACTCGTCCTGGGAGACCAGTGCCTGCCAGTTCTGGTGGCGGTTAAGTCAACCCCTATCCACTAGGAACTGACCTGAGTTCGTCGCTTCAAACATCCGTTACTGTCCCAGTGCAGCGTGCTGGACTTGACCTCTCCAGGTCCCGCCCAGCCCTATATTTCTATCATTTAAAGGTGGACGTCTTGTCTGCTTTAGGTTTGTACGGCATTCTGTTGTTTGTCACTCTGTGCTCGACTCTGGACCAGCTTAGCAAGGAAGTGAAACCTGTTCCACAACCGAGCGTATTTGCTCTTGATATTGGGTGGGGGATGGAAATGCAAGAGTTGAAGATAGATGCTAAGTGCGGCTGTGTGAAATACACGCAGTACAAACACTACAGGCTCTTTATATGTTACAAGACAGAACATTGTACAAAAGCCATTCCTTTGAGTAAATGTCACTTTCTATTACATCTTGGGACTTAGTCCATGTAGCGTGTGTGGTGAGACAATATAACCCCTGTTTCAATTGGCTTAATTAGTGATCTACCTGTTTTTAAAAACACTGCGTCCCACCGTCTGCTTGTTCCCTGCCTGTCACACGTGCCTGGTCACAAATTGTCCCTCTTGTCCCTTTACAGCATAGCTGCAGCCCCAATCTGTTTGTGCAGAATGTCTTTGTGGACACGCATGATCTCCGTTTCCCTTGGGTTGCCTTCTTCGCTAGCAAGTAAGTGACCTGATGCTGCCCAGTCTGAGAAGTTTTGTTGGCTGTAGGGCTACGGCTGGAGACACTGGTTGCTTTTTAGTTCCTGTTGGTTCAGGAGGTTTAAAACTTCAAGACCCCTTCAGAAGTTTTACTACTGGCTTATGCCATGAGGATTCTAATGGGGTCTTGTGACTAGACCTGGGGAGTCAGGGCTTCTGGTTTCTCTTCCTAGCTCAGGCCCTGGCTTATTGTGAGCTTGGGCAAGTGACTCGTGGAGAGACTTTCAGAGACACAAGGTGCAGTTTAGGCACCCAAGTGCCTTTGAAAGTCTGTGAGAGCAGAGCCCCAACTCCCATTTATGCCCTTTGAAAGTCTCCCCCGGGGCCTGCAGCACCAGCTCTTGCCAAAGTAACTGGGAGCTGCAAGTTCTCAGCTGTTGGGAGGGGCGGGGGGAAGGTGCGGCCAGTTAATCGTTGGCAAAATTGCACCTTTCACAGGTTGTGAAGCTTAATCGCTCAAGTACTTCTGTGGCCTCCATTACTGTAGCACATGAGCACCTCAGCTCTTCGAGGAGGTAGAACAGGGCTGTTCTGCCCCTTGTTCTCCATTCTGGGCCTCAGTCCTCATCTGTACAAGGAATTAAACCCAGGTCTCTGGGGTTGCAGGCTAGGGCTCTAACCGCTAGATGTCCTGCCTCTGAATCCTATAACGAAATGTACTGGACCAGCCTTCACTTTGTGGCTTTCCAGAGTCTTCCCAAAAAGAGCAAATGCAGCACCACTGTGCCGTTCTGGCGGTAGCAGGGAAACCACCTCGGTCCATAGCCGCCGGCTACGCCGCCCTCTCCCCACCCACCTCTTGTCGCACAGGCTGTTTCTGTGCAAAGCTTGTGAAATGCTTCTCTTCGGTCGAGGCTGGGGGCGCTGCCAAGGCACGGATCTCGCTGCTGAGCAAGCGTAAGCCTTGCCCTGTGTCTGCTGGCAGAGATACACCTGCTTCCTTGGGAGCTACCCTAATCTCCCGGCCGCAAGGCCAGCAAGTGCGGCTGCTAGCTAAGTAACCCGCCTGCCTCCCTTCCTTCTCAGGCGGATACGAGCCGGCACTGAGCTGACCTGGGATTATAACTACGAGGTAGGCAGCGTGGAGGGCAAGGAGCTCCTGTGCTGCTGTGGCGCTATCGAATGCCGAGGCAGGCTGCTCTAACCACGCTGGTGCCCGCATCGTGACGGACATGGGCTGCTGGCCCTGGATTCCCCAGTTGCTCTGAGCCAGAACAAGGTTGATTCTCAACCACAGGCATTATCCCTCCCCTCCCCACACAACCCTTTGTCTGTGAGGGTGATGTCCTGTGTTTCATCTCGAGCGGTTTCTAATTACACCGCGTTGATTTGTAATTGTAGCTGTTACAAGGCTGGTTACAGTAACTTGGAGCTGCCCCGTTCACTTGAAAATACGCCCACAGGTACACAGACCACAACACTATCAGGCTAACACAAGGGTCGCTTGGCTTTGTGCGTAGGGCTGAGATGGACAGCAATGTTCCCAGCGAGCTACTGCCTTGGTGTGGAGCTCTGTCTGCACTGGGTGACGCACTGATCAGGCATTCAGCTAGCTCTGAGACTTAATACCTGTCAGCGTGACAGCTCAATTCAAGGATGAAACACACTAGGCAGGCACTACAGAAGGGGCCCCTGCTTCGCCATCCTACAGCCAGCCTCTGTTGCACCCAAGTCTGCCATGTCAAATCCCCCATCCCCAAAAAACTAGGGCAACTACAGTTAGAATTGGTGCCCTCTTATTATCACTATTTCAACAAAAGAAACATTTCAGAGAGAGCGGGGGTAAATCATCCAATCCAGGAACTGTATTGGGAGTTTCCTGGGGTATTGCTGAACATGCTGTTAAAAAAAAAACCAACCTGGCGGCTGTTGAAAGCAATAATGGATGCTTTCCAATAAATAAATAAATAAATACTTCCACCCTCCAGTACAGCGTGAACTTGAAAGTGGCTTGGGGCCTGCTTTTGGGAAAGCATCACTTCCAGGAGTGGACTTAGACAGAGGCAAGCTGTGGGCTCAGGTAGTGGGTGAACAGGAGCGAGCACATGAGATTTTGCCTAGGAATTGGACACTGGGACCAACAATCACTTGTCGGTTAGTGAACAAACCCAGGTCTTTAAGGCACCACCAGAGCCCCTTATGGCTTGTACGGCATGAGGCTTCTATGCAGCTGCTCCCAGCTGCTACAGAAGTGGAGGGAATAAGATCAAACTTAATTGTAGCAAGGGAGGCTGTACCTACCAGTGCTTATAAAATACTCAACGCAGGCAGGATTAACTCCGGCCCATAACTCCTCTGACTTCAGTAGAGCTAGACCAAAGCTGATAAAGGCGGTTACTTGGAGAACCCTTTGTAGTAGCCATGTTAGTTCTAGAGTATGAGCACGTCCAGGCAGGTGAGGTCATATTTTATAAGACCAACTTCTCTCACCCTGACGAGCTAGAGGAAGCAAGAAGGGTATGAAACCAGAGTTATAGGAGACGGGTGCTCAGTCACACAGCTGAAGATGCTTAGATTGTTCTAGGGCTAAGTTACAGCTCCATCAAATAGCAGACTAACTTCTGCAGCACCAGGACTACAGCCCGCTCTTCCCCCTGCCAGTGACAGCACACTACCTCTTAGAGCTTTGCATGACAACTGCCCTCCTCAGGGCAGTACATGGCAAATTCCTTCGCCTAGCAATGCCAGGGCACGTAGCTCACCACGGAAACAAATCTAAAAATGTCTGCTCCGAGAACGGTGCATCGAATGGCAGCTGTAGGTTTACCTGAGGAGCTTGATCTCCTGGGGATGGAAAGAGGCTGTTGCACCCCCTCCACACAACCTGGCTTTAGCAGGGTGAACACTCACAAGAAACCACAGATCATTATGTCTGGGGCACGTAATTTATTTACACATGTACCCAAGATACAGAACAGGGAGTGTCTCCTCCTAAAACGCTCTTCAAGTAGGGGATCTAGCAATGGAAACTGCAGTGGTAAAATCCAAGTCACTTTCAAAGTGACAGTAACTAATTCTAGTGGGGCCTGGGCTGCTAGAGGGGACATCCCTGCTGCCAGGCTCCAGCTGACACTGGCGAGAGTAAGCTTGGGCCGCTGCTGTGTAAACACGCACACAGTCTATTTGGACCTGCTCATGGGGTTTCTCAGGGGCCAGGCTAAGCTTTCCAAAACCAAAGGGTTATGGCTGCGGGTGAAGCTAAAAGTTGCTCCTTTCCTTAAAGCAAAGACGTGATTTTAGGCCTCTTTTTGCAGGTGGAGGCGCTGTAGCTTGTCCAGGTCCCTGCACAGCCAAAGGGGTTGAGTGACTTCCTTGTAAGGGGTCTCTTATTAAACTAAACCGAGCTTACAAAGAGCTGCACTTTACCATCCTAAACCCGTAGCAGGTTCTACTCAACTCAGCCTAGCGCAGCATGTTTAGCTTAACACACTTTGGACTGTGGGCATTGTCACCACGAATCTGCCAGAACCACCCCATCCGCACATGGCACCTGCCAGAGCCTCTAGGGGAGATCCCTAGGCACCAGCTGTCAAACTGCAGCACGGGGCACAGGCAAGTCGAGTTCACGGTGATCGTGACCGAACCAAGCTAGGGGGAGTAAACTGTTCCAGTTGCTCCCTCTTTCCAGCCTGCAGCAAGCCGGCTCAAGGCCAGAGCGTCACCACCCTGCACGGCACTGAGCTACAAAGAGCAGGCCCCTCTACTGAGCTAGTCAGAAATGAATGGGTCATGGGAACGGAGGGTCCCTGGACCAGCAAAGGGGGTCACTCCTGAGCAGAGAAAAGGAACTCCACCCTTGCTAATGGGGAGAGAGAGTTTGACCATGGCTTTTAAAGTGTTGTATAGTAATTACCTTTCCTAGGACATCTGAAAGCTCCTCCGCTCGCTGACTGTCCATTTGAGGGGCTGCATGGGAATCTTGCAATGCTAATGGAGAAGTGCTATGAATAGCAGAGTTAAATCAGTGGCTCCTTCCTCCCAAGCTGCCTGTAGGAACAGCTGCCCGTAGCCACATTAGTATTTCAACAGCGGAGCCTCAGAGGGGCTGGAGCAGGTGGCTTTTCTAGGAAGTGGGAGGCCAGTTGTGTTTAAAAGTAGGGCGGTAGAAAGCATGTGAAGTTCTGAACCCCCTCTCCAAGCATGCAACACCCACACTCGGGGCTTGGTTCCCCCCAGTGTTCAGGCTCTTAAATAAAGGCCAGACTTTCAAAAGTTCCCCACACCTCCCAGTGGGCCTCATCCCGGTTTCCAGGAGACCTCAAACCCAAGCAGGCTGAGTGAGCACTTTTGAAAATCTGGCTGCTTATTTTGATGCCTTAAAAAGGGGGAGCTGATCCCTGCTAGCCTTGGGATGCTTGTAGTGAGCACGTTACCACCACAAGAGGACGCTCCTGTGAAAACCACACCAGCTCAAGTCTGGCAGGAATAGCACAGCTGATATGAAAGTTGTCCCATGTGTTTCATACTGATCCAAACCCCTCAGATGGGGGGGTGGGAACAGGGTGACACTCCAACAGAAACCACCACGCCTGTTTTTACAGAAGTTTTAGTTTTTATTTAACTTTTAATAAATTTTAACTTTTAAAAAACTCAACATTTTGGTCTGAAGTTAGGTTAATGGTCCTTTTCTCCAATCCCTCTGTCTAACCTGGAAAGTTTTACTGCCTTCAGCATTTCAGCCCCCACCGAATCTGTTTTTACATGAAAGACTCTCTGCGGTCCAGTTCTTTTTTGTACTTAGTCCTAGCTTTAAAAAAAAATAAATAGAAAAAAAAAATCAGTTGCAAATTCATTTGTCCATTCATAGCCTGGGCGGAGGGGAGGGGGAAAGCACATTAGAAGGGAAGTGGAATAGATCGTTCTTAAAGGTGATCAGAACCAATTCTTATAGAGCAAAACAATGGGATGTATTAAATCCCCATCGAAATGGATACTAGGTAGTGTGTCTAAACCACACAGCTTCCTTCCAGCAAGTATTCAATAGTGTTGTCTAATAAATCAGCCATTAATACCCAGACCTTCATCTACTTAACTTGCCTCCCCCATGGTATAACGAATGTCACCTGATCCCACAAGTCTGTTACTGTGGCGGTGAGCTGTAAACCAAGCACAAATTCCTTCTGGCTGCTCCCCAGAGCAAGTCAGTGACTTTGCTCCTCATTTTTCTGGGTGCAACGGGCACATCTCTGTCATGCTGGGGAGCCAGCCGCCAAAGCTTTGACCGCCATTCACTAACGGTGGCAAGTAGCAAAGCCAAAACGGGGACCAGGCCCTTCTTTCAAAACAAGACCCGGCCATCTTAGTCCCTGAACTCCACTCTGCAGCGGAGCGAAAGCTCCCGGAAGGGCCTGAACTGCAGGATGGGCTTAGCTGAAATTGACAGGTTGGTCTCTGGCCTGCCAAGGCTTTGATTTCATGCCTTTGCTACTACCCAAGAAAGCAAAATAAACTCCATGGAAACACTTATTTCCTCTACAGCTGGAAAGGAGTTTGGGGAGAGGGCTTGCAGTCGTTTCCAAAAAACCCAACAACAAAGGGGAACGAACGAGCCTTTGCGATTGAATCCAAGCCCTCGGAGGACATTAGAGTTCTGCTTTTTGTGCGTTATTTCCACCAGCCACACAGCTCGGGGATTCCCTTCCAGAAACTCGAGAGGCGAGAACAGAGCAACTCGAGAGGCAATGAAACCATACCTCACCACTAAAACAGACTGGGAAGGAACTGGCACCAGCTTTCTCTGTGGATGTGTGTGTGTGTAAAACACAAAAACAGAGAGAGCAATTTGCCATCTCTCCCTCATGTAGCAGTCTGGCTGTGCCTTCCCCTGTGCACCTAGAGTTTGGGGCTGGGGCCAGATAGTCGTGGAGAAGGGAATCCTTGCGTCCCAGTTTGGTTTTAAGGCAGCTGGGTGCAGATGCAGAGAGAAAGGACACTACTGTATGGTGGTGGCACAAGGCACTACCACCCCTCCCCCCACAAAGTTGGCACATTTCCATCTGCAGCGATAGGAAAGAAAATTGACCTCAAATGATGTATTCTAAGCACACATGTAGGGTTGGTGCTGGCACTCCAGGGTCCATTCCTTTAGCCTCCCCCCTAGATGGGTCAGCTATTTCCACTAGATCCGTTTTGAGGAGAAGAGGGAGAGTAACTATTTATAGGGGACAGGAGGGAGACCCTGGCACTACAGTCGGTGGCAGGGTGGAAGCTGAAGTTCTCTTGACGTTTTGGCCTCAGCTGATGCCCATGGTGGTGGGGCCGGGCGGCAAGCTGGCAACACCTCCACATGCGCCTAAAATCAATCGGTTTTCCGGTGGTTGTTGTTCAGGACGGGGTGCCCGTTGGAAAGGGGCCCATTCTTTGTCACTTCCTCCTCCTCCGTGTTGTCGGTCTCTTCGCGATCACTCCTCTCGTCTTCCACCACCTGGAGGGATTGAAAAGAAAGGGGCTTCACGAATCAAAGTGAAACAGGGTGAGCGGGCTAGAGCAGAGTGGGCCTGGGTGTCAGGACTCCTGGGGTCTGTTCCTAGCACTGCCACTGACTTGCTGCGTGATCCATTTTGCTTCTGTGCCTTAGTTTCCCTGTGGAACACCATGAGCGGGGCTTAGTGAGGCCCATTCCGTCCACAGCCCTGCCCCTCCTCCATTAGTGCCAGCTGCACGGGTGGCTTTGTGAGCCAGGCACTTGACTGGGAACTGGGTGAAATCCTCCCACACATCTCACATGGGGGCCACCGCACGCACTTCAGATGGTAACAGATACTGCCTGGAACGGAGCTGCACTCACCACTGCGATGTGAAAGGCCCCCTCCCCGTTTACCCCTGCGGCATGCAGGTCCCACTGACCCCCTACTGCCTTGCCTTCCCCAGAGATGCTCCAGGACTTCGCTACTGAGCTCTGGCTTCTCCCTGCTCCATGCTGTTGCCCTAGCAAACTTCTCCCGTTCCTAGAGCACCAGCCAGCACGTGGCCCTGCTGGCCCCGGACGCGCCACTGGAGCCTCAAATCACGCTGCTGCTTAAAGTCCCAAGGCCCAGATCCTCATTGGGATTTAAGTGCCTAATTCCCATAGGACTCCGTGGGAAATAGGCGCCTGAATTCCTGAAGATTGGACCAAAAGCTTTTCTCTATCCTCAAAAAGTCAATAGAGCCCCCAGTGCTCACCAATCCCCCCCCCCCCACACACACACACACCAGCAACCCTACAAAACACACACCCCTCTGCTCCTTTGACGGGAATCTCTGCACTGCTGCACCACAAACAAACGAGCAACCCTACAATAAACACCCCTGTCCGCATCCTGTTATTTGTCCCCATTAATCAAGACGAGAAAACGCCCCCTGGCCAGTCTTAAAAATTGCTGATCTCTTCCACTTCCCCATCCTGCCCGGAGCGGTGGCTTCACTTTGCTTCCCTCCTGGCCCCTGGGTTCCAATGTAAGTGAAGGGTGACCTGGAAAAAACAAAAACACCCCCTCCTCCCTCCCCGCCAGAGAAAGTGAACCTGCCTTTCCAGTTATGAACTTGTGGGCCATGCGGATGATGAGATACGCCCAGAAGATATGCAGCGATTGCAGCACCACCATCATGAAGTTGAAGAAGTAATAGCCGAAGAAGGGCGGGTACAGGTCCAGAGGATAGACCACCGTGCAGTGCATGATCCTATAGGAGAGCACAGGAGACCTCAGACATGTTCGCTGTACTGAAAGTGAGGCGGCTAAGCGACCCTCCTGGCTCACGCCGCTCAGAAGCAAAATTGGCAGCGTGGCCTAGTGGCTAGAGGGCCAGACTGGCACTCAGGAGCTCTGGGTTCTATTCCCAGCTCTGCCACGTAGATGAAACTCCTGGATCATCCTCCAACAGCCAGCTTTTCCCGCCCCACCACCCGCAATGCTGTCCCAGGCCTAGGAGTAGCAGTAGGCCACGGTCAGAGGCTGGGGCACTTGCTCACCAGAAGGGCAGGATGATGAGGCGCGTGACAATGAAGACGGCGGCGAACACGATGAAGATGTTGTTGCAGGTGTTTTTCCAGCCGGCGTAGTTAAACATCTTGGCAGACTGGGGGCGAGAGGCCAAGACCACAGTAAGCTGTAGTGCCTCTGAGGCGTGGGAGACGTGAGCTGGGGGCAGAGCGTGGGCCTCGGGAGACTTGGATGAGTCATTGCGTCTCTCGGGGGCTCTCCCACTTGTCCAATCCTGCCTGTCTCCCACCCTCGTCAGTCTCGACTGGGAGCTCCTGGGGGAAGGGGCCGGGTCTCGCACAACAGGGTCCTGCCCTTAGCTGGAATCTCTAAGCACTAAGATAGAGCAGCGCTGCTAACAGCAGCTGCAGGGTTTGGTTTGCCTCTGGAGAGCAGCCCCCAGCTCCCGATGACGGACGTCTCAATGAAACGCACAGGCATCCATTTCGCATTAGGTGTATTGCTGCAGCACCCAGAGGTCCTGGTGTGCCAGGTGCTGCCCAGACACAGAGTGAGACGCTGTCCCCTGCCCCAAGGAGCTTAGAGTCCAAGTAGACCAGGGATGAATCATGGAATATCCGGGTTGGAAGGGACCTCAGGAGGTCATCTAGTCCAACCCCCTGCTCAAAGCAGGGCCAATCCCCAGACAGATTTTTTTTTTTTTTTTTACCCCAGTTCCCTAAATGGCCCCTCAAGGATTGAACTCACAACTCTGGGTCTCTGGACTCCTGGGTTCTGTGCCGGGCTCAGTGGGGGAGTCCCACTGGCTTTGCGGGGGCACCAGGGGTTCTGCTCTCACTGGCATCGTGGTCGTGTGGTGCATCAGCCATGGGGAAGAACCGCAGGGACCGGGTGGGGGGGTTGCACTCACCTCCAGCAGGTAGTCGCACGAGTCGTGCAGGGCCATGATCAGCGTCCCCGCCCGGATGTAGTTGGCGAACCAGGAAAAGCTGATCAGGATGATGGTGGCCACGTGGTGGATGATCTGCTCTTTGAAGTCCTGCCAGGAAGAGAAGGGAGGGGAAAGGAAGGGGTTAAGCCCCCAACAAACAAGAGGAGGGGTCAGACCCCAGCCCAGCCCCTCCTGCCCCAGATACATCAGGCCCTGCCAAACCTCCTACCCCTCCCCAAACACACCAGACCCTCCCTGTCCAGCCCTGCCCAGACACCCCCAGCCCTGGACACAGAATCCTCTCTGGGCGGGAGGCAGATGTGCCCCCCCTGCGATATCCCAAAACGGGGCTGAGAGGGGCTGCCTGGGGATCACCAAGCAGCTACACCCATGTCGTGGGGGGAGGGCCACATTCCTAGTACCAGGGCTGGCTTGGGGGCCACTGCTCGCCCTATGGAGCTAATGGAGGCAGCCCCAAGCAGAAGCCCTCTGACCCCAGCAAACCCTCCCCGCCCATGTCCTGGAGGCCTAGGACTGATCAGGGCACAGGGGATTCTCTCCAGACCCCCGCAGGGGTGGCAGGGCCAGCCCAGAGCCGCCAGATCTCTTCCTCATTCAGCGGCAGCCCGGGACTGGGGACGCACACGGATCTCCATCCATCCCCCCTGCACAGCCAGGCACGCGGGAGACAGCCTACCTTGCGCTTCACGTCGGAGGCGATGCTGAAGAGCAGGGACCAGTAGAACGACAGCTCGATCATGTAGTACCAGTACTGTGACGGCAGCGTGGTCTGCAAGGCAAACGGGACCAGAGAGCTCAGCGGAACAATGCTCTGCTGAAGCATGTGCGCGCGCCCTCTGCTGCATGGGATCAGAATGGCACTGCTGTGTGCCATAAGCCCAATGCTGCACAGAACGAATGGGGATTCTCCTGTAGACCTGAACTTTGGAAGCAGGAGGATCGGAGCCTTGACATCACCCTGGATTTCCTAGGTGGCCACAGGCCACGTATCCCAGCAATTCCTCAGAACCCCCTCCAAGGAGATGTTAACCAACGAGTAGTTGCCAGGTAACCATCCTGACTTCGGAGCACGGGCACCAATGGCCGTGCGTCCCAATGAAGCAGGGAGCCCGGGCTGTGTTTCATTGGCTGCCCAGGCAGCTACGCTGGAGGCTGAGCCGAGCCGAAACTCTCTCCGCTTGCGGAGCTGAAGGAGAGAAACAGCCGGCTCTGTCCTGGGGCGCTAACCCGACAGCAGGCGCGCGCTGGACTCACCTGGATCGGGTACCCTTTCCACACTTCCTTCAAGTCGTAGAACCAGGGCTTCTGTGAGGAAAAGCGGGAGGGGGGAGACAGGGCAGGGGTGAGCAGGGCAGCTGGGCCAGGACGGGCCGAGAGACCGGGAAGGGGTCGAAATGCCAGATCTTACTTACATCCACTATGACGGCCATGCCAGCAATGAAAGCAATAAGGTAAAAGGTGAATCGCCAACTGGAAAAAGGAAGCAGATGGTTCTCAACAGAGGAGCACGGGGCGGAGTGAAGGGGAGAGAGAACACGTCATGGGAAGGGCAGGTAGGGAGCCCCAGACGCTGGGAGCGCCAGAGGGAGCCGGCCCAGGGGACACAGGGTTGAAGAGCCCGTCTGGATCACCGGGAACCCTTTCTGTGCCTATCTCGTGATCTAGCAGGGACGGAGCCTTGTCCTATGCCCTGTGAGAAAGCGGGAGGAAGCTAGCCTGGCAGCCACTGGGCTTTAAGAGTCCCCTCAATCCTGTCACCCTCTTGCCTTTTGCCTTGAAGCTGGAGCCATGCTCGGAGCCCAGCTGGGCTGAGGAGGGAATAGGCTCCTCCGCTCCCATGCACCCCCCCCCACCACCAAACCTGCCTGCTCAGCCCAGTCAGTTCTGATGCACGCACGGGGGCAACAGGGCACTATGGGCTTAAGGGGATCACCCCAAATGGAATCCCGGGGCCCCCTCCACCGCCGTTCCAGCGCTCAGAGCCCACAGACGCTCCCTTCACCACCACTGGAGAACCACCCACCTGCCAACCCCTGCCAGGTCTCATTACCGTGAGAGCCCCAGGTCCGCCCCACGGTGCCCAGCTCGGCAGAGAGCGCAAGGGGGTCCCGAATCCAAATGGAGATGGACTGCAGGGGGCGCTGCAGACACCAGGGTGCGACAGGGCTGCCGTTGCACGGCTGGGCGAGCGGCACCAGGCTCTTACCTGGCCTCCCGGAACTTCTTGAGCAAGCTGGGCCTGTCCTGGTTGCGCCTGCGTCGGAACCAGCGCTCCACCTGCCGGACCACGCAGCCGCTCTTCTTGGAGAGCATCTCGATGTCGCCCTGGGAGGGGAGAGACCCGGGGGCGGTTACCGGGGCGACCCAGGGGCTGGCTGGGCCCCAGGACCAGACGACAGGGTGGTCAGTGGGAGTCAGGAGCCACTTGTGCCGGGGGAGGCAGACGGTGTCTGCCTGGCAATCAGTGCTGTGCAATGGCGGCTCGCTTTGGTCTCATGAGCTCAGGTACTGGCCATAGGCACCAGGTGGGGGCATCTAGCCCGTGACCAACTCTCCAGGGGCCCAGACGGGCCCTGAGCCGGTGCTGCTGCAGCTTCGCTGCTCCTGAGCTAGCTAGATCGGGTCTGTCTACACCCGCTGCAGCCACAGCCCGCTGTTACCGCGCAGCCAGGCCCAGGGGTTTGTTTTGAGCTCTCAGAGCCAGTGGCCACCAGGGCTGGGGGGCGCTGGTGCCGGAGAGAGTGAGACGCTGAAAGCACCTGGGCTGAACCAGACAAGTGCAGGGTCCCAGCTCCTCTGCAATCCTGACCCGCAGCCCGTTATCCTCGCACACACCGCTCTGCCGGGGCCCCTCAATCCTAACCAGTACCACCCTGGCTAGCCCAGCTCTGGTTTTGCCCCACACAGAACTCTGCCTGGGCCCCTCATTCCTGACCCCCATCCCCTGCTATCCCAACTCCTCACACCCCCAGCTCTGCCGGTGCCCCTCACTCCCACCCGGCAGCCCCCTGCTATCCCAGCCTTAGGCCCATTCATCCCAACCCGCATCCCCCCTGCTAATCCAGCCCAGGGCTCCCCCTCTGCCCCAGCAGCTGTGCCAATGCCCCTCAACCCTGCCTTGTACCTCCTCCCTGCTACACCAGCTCTGGGAACCCCCGGGCAGAGGCTGCCACTCTGGCCAGCGACATACTGGGGATGAGGCAGAGCGCCTGTAATGATCAGGAATGGACCCCCCCACCCCACCGGGGGGAAAGACCAGTGCTTTAGCCCCTGAATCACTAAAGCCGCATGCAAAAGCGCCCCCGAGCCCTAAGTGCAGCCACTTAGCTCCTCAACTCGCCTCCTGGTTTCTTCCAACACACAGAGCCAGATTCATTTAATACCGTCACATTAACGCCCCAGGCGCCCGGCTAGCCCCATACAGATCAGCTCCCAGAGGTGGGAGAGGGCAGCCCGGGACGCCTCGCCCGCAGCACCCCGGTGCAATCCCAGCACCACGCTTGTCGCAGGCTGCAGGCAATACAGCCCTCCCCCTCCCCCCGCCGGTAGCATGCACTGTACCTGCTTGGGGTGTTTTGTGGATGAAGCGTAGAACTTTTCTAGCACAGGATTTGGGGTGGCTTTTAATCGGATCTTCTCCTTGACGTTCAAAAGCCCGGCTAGTGGGGTGGCCACATATCTGGGGGTGGAGTGAAGGGAGGGGGGAGAGGAATGGGGAGCATAGACACAAAACACGTGGTTAGAATAATGCTTTAGAACATGGAAGCCCTTCCCTTTGTGGCGATACGGCGTTGTTATAACCTGGGGCCACAGTCTGGAAAAGGGACAGCACTGATGCTTTCCCCCATCTGTGCAAGGGGGAGGAGGACATGGCTCTCTAGAGTACTTTGCCATCTACTGATGGAAAGTGCCACGGAAGAGTTAGGAGGAATTATTAGTGTGTGCAGCACCTGGCACCATGGGGCTGTTAGGTGCTACCATAATACGCCTAATTATTAGGTTATAACTCTTCAGGGCAGGAACCGTCTCACCCTACATTTGTGCAGCTTCTGGCAAAGACACACCCATTACTGCTCAGCCTGTAGGCCCTACCATAACAAATCCATATGGACAATCAACTCCCTCAATCAATCAGAACTCCAAAGCCGCCTGTAAAGTCACTGACAAGAATTCTGCTGGGCAGTGGCCATTAGGTGGCAGTCAAATCCACATGACAGAGCAAACCTACCTGGGCCAAAGGGGTGCAGCTATGCGCCACAGATGGCCCGGGAGGAATCTTAACATCCTTCCCATTTTACAGATGGAGAAACTGAGACCTGGAGAAGGGACTGGACTCACTCCCGCGTCATACAGTTGGTGAGAACAGAATCCAGGAATCCTGTCTCCCAGCCTCCCCATCTCTAAGCCCACTCCTCTCCCAGAGCTGGGGACAGAACCCAGGAGTCCTGACTCCCAGCAGTTGGAGCAAAGAGTCACCAATGTGGGTGTTTTGATCAGAAGACCTGCCAGAATGGAGGTGACTGACAGTTGCAGGGGAAGTAAAGGATTAAAAATCAGAGTGAGGGATCTGAAATGATGGCTGGGGAGACCGAGCGAAAGAAAAATGAATTGAGGGAAGAGAAGAAAGGCTCAGGGAGAGAGAAGTGAATGATATGAAAGCAAAGAGAAAGACTGAGTATGTCTAACTGAGGGGAGAGGAAAAAAGAAAACGGGTGAGAAAAGATAGAAAGAAAGAAAAAGTCAAGGGCTGGGAAAGTGAATCTTCCCTTTGCTACATAGAAAAGAAACATCTCCCGCCTCCTACTTCCCAGTCCAAGGCCCCTGCTTTCACCCCACAGGGGTTGGGCATCCAAGGTGGTTTGCTGACAACATGTGGGGAGACATCCCCACAGAAACCCAGCCCCCTTCTTCCCCCAGCTTCACGCTGCTCCTCCCATCCAGCTGCGATCACAGCAAGATGCTCACAGGCATAGAGCACCCAGGGCACACGCACAACACGGGCGGACAGCTCCCGATGGAGCTCTGCCCACCCACCGGGCCTGTGCCCAATCCACCAACAAAGCCAGCTCTGTTCTCCCGTCTCCGTTTGTCACCGCGACGGTGGTTTATACAACAAATTGCTCTTTAGTGCCTCAGCCCCCAGCATTGCTGAGATACTCGGGATCGGGGGCCGGAGTGCACAATGCGAGCGTCTGTGCCGTGCTGCCTGGGACGGGGGCATATAAATATACACCACATGCTCCGTATTCCTAGAAGCTAGGAGGTTAGAGACCCTCTGCCAAGCTCGCTCTCATTCCCTCAGAGGTCAGTGCAGGTCGCAGCCTGCAGTCCGTTGCCTGCTGTTTTATGCAGTCTGGGTTTATGACTTTTTAGTATTTGGAGGGAGGGAATTTTGCAGTGCAAAATAAAACCACCTCCAATGAGGGGCAGTAGCTTGGTTGGTGGGAGAGCGTCTCCTACCGACAAAGCGCTATCCACACCGGCGCTTTTCATCGGTAAAACGTTTGTCGGTCAGGGAGTTTTTTCACACTCCTGCCCGACAGAAGTGCAGTGTACACACAGCCCACGTGAAATAAGGAGATTCTCCCCCTTCATTTGTCCCATCCCACCCAATCAGGATTTGAGCCAGTGTCCATAGAGCCTAGAAGGCACCCCTGACCCACACACTGGACTGGGGGATTCAGAACTCCTGGGTTCTGTTCACAGCTCTGGATGGGGAGTGGGGTCTAGTAGGTTAGAGCAGGGGGCTGGAAGTCAGAACTCCTGGGATCTAACCCCAGCTCTGAGAAGGAGTGGGGTCTAGTGGTTAGAGCGGGGGGGGGCAAGGAATCAGGATTCCTGGCTCTGGGAAGGGAGTGGGATGTGGGGATTTGAACTGGGGCCAGATTTTCTAGACCGCTCAGGCACCTTAACAAGATCTGGGTTTGCAGACGCGCCTAATGTGCACCCAGTGTTATGAAAATCTGCCCTCAACTGTCTGGCATTAAAGACTAAGCTTCCTCTAGGGGCTGGATATTCCCTCACTGTCCACCAGGGGGAGCTCCTTGAAGCTGGCTCCAGCCAGGCTGCAGGAATGGATGCTGACCTGGCCTCCCCTCGGTACTCACATTTCGAAGAGGTGCCTGACGATGAGGAAGAGGAAGGCTAAGGGGATGGTGATGTAGAGGTCTGAAGCCTTGGCATAGATCCGCCCATCCTTGTCTTCCAGGTCCGACCATGTCAGGTTCACCGGCAACCAGAGCCGGTCCCACCAAAAGTAATTGTATAACGTCTGGAACATCCTGCAGTGAGAGAGAGACAAATGGAGTGACTCATTCATGCTCCTCCTATCCATGCCCCTGGGCAACAGTGGCCAAGGCTCCCGCCTCCACCCTCGGATTCGCAGCACCCAGCTACAAGGAAGCAGCATGGACACACATGACTTATCACGGCTGCTCCAACCCTCGCAGCCCCAGGATCCCACCGCTCATCACAGCACAGGCCCCCTCCTGTCCCAGAGCAGAAGGAGAATCACCGTAAGCCCTACAGTGCTAAGGACACACAGGGAAGTGGTGAGAACGGAGCTGGCACAGGAGGACGGAATGCTGCAGCTGTTTAAACACCGCATGGCAGTTTAGCAAGGAAAGAACCTTGTATGTGACTGAAATCGCAGAGGAAATCCAGGGAAGCCAAACGTGAAAGCTCAGGGTTGAAAAGCACCATGGGGTCTATAGAGGCTGCAAAGGGTCTGGGTTGGGACAGATGTACAGCAGGTCACATGCCACGTTCAAGTCAAGATGCTCTCTAAGTATAGATGTGTATGTCCTTCGGGGCTGGGACTGGCTTTTTGTTCTGTCTGTACAGCACCTAGCGCCAGGGGGTCCCAAATGGCGACCTTAGGTGCTACCACAGTACAAATAAACAGCATCAGTAGGAGGCGCTAACAGCACAAATGCACCCAGCTCTGCATCTAGCCTTCGCTCACCTCCATGCAGAGTTCCAGCTACTAGTCCCCCCCGGCCCATCCCGGCCACACGTGGGAGATCCGGTTACATTCTGCCTGGGGCTCAGAATAGGGGAGGCTGAGCAAGTGATGGTGGCTTTCCCAGGATGACTGCAGCACCCACCTGAGACACACAGGCTCCTTGGCAAAGGGTCCCTTTTTCTTTGCGAACAACTCTCACCTCAGACCTGACAAACTCACTACACCAAACATGTCTTACAGGATTTTTATCCAGCAAGAGTAAGCTGTAAGGCAGGGGCGGGCAAACTTTTTGGCCTGAGGGCCACTTCGGGGAATAGAAATTGTACGGTGGGCCAGGAATACTCACAAAATTGGATTGGGGCCAGAAATGAGGAGTTCAGGGTGTGGGAGGGGGCTCTAGGCTGGGATTGAGGGGTTCGGAGAGCAGAAGGGGGAATCAGGGCTGGGGCAGGGGGTTGGGGCGCAGGCTCCAGGCAGCGCTTACCTTAAGCAGCTCCCAGAAGCAGCAGAACGTCCCTTCTCCGGCTCCTATCCAGACGTGTAGCCAGGCGGCTCTGCATGCTGCCCTGTTCTCAGGCACCACCCCTGCAGCTCCCATTGGCTGCGGTTCCCAGCCAATGGGAGCTGCAGGGGCGGCACTTGGGGCAGGGGCAGTGTGCAGAGCAGAGCCATGCTGCTGCTTCCATGAGCCGCGTGGAGAGGCCCCCAACCCTGCCCCCCAGCTGGCATGCCGGAGCAGGGCAAGGACCAGAGCCCACTCCCCAGCGGGAGCTCAAGGGTTGGATTAAAACGGTTGGTGGGCTGGATCCAGCCCACGGGTCTGTAGTTTGCCCACCCCTGCTGTAAGGTGTCTAAAGAAAGCTCGTAATTTGTCAAGATTCACAATTGTACGGGTACTAGCAAGGACTAATGTATTTCTAATGACAGTATGCTTTATGGACTTGCAGTAAAAAAATCAGTCACCAGGATATAGGTCTCGGTGACGGCCCACGCAGGCAGGAGGGAGTTGTCACTCCTCCTCTATTTAGCCAGTGATGCAATGCAAGGCTCCATTGTCTAGCCTTGTACCATACAATCAAAACCTCTTAAAGGTGAAAAAGGAGCATTGCAACAAGACCTGGGCTCGCCCAGGCTGTGAACAGGAACAAAAAACTGTTTCAGTGTCAGAGGATGGAAGGGTTCTTTAGATCTAGTCACGGAAGAAACCTCTTGGGGAGCAGGGGTGTTTTCACGAACGTTTGGATCCTGGTTCTTCTGCAACAGGCTGAACATTGGGGGGAACCCGACTTTATTAGCTAGGAAAGGGAACTATTGATAAGTGCTGACCCAGCTTTGCATTTTGTTTTGTATCGCAACCTTTTCTCTCCACCACTCGCTCTTGTTTCTAGTTAAATCTCTATTCTCTCTCTGATAAACTGGCTTTGGTTTTATTAAAAGTGCTCACAAGCGCAGAGTGGTTTATGATAAACTAGGGCACACTACACCCGTGGGGGCAGAGAAGCTGGGATTTCTGTGAGCATCAGGGTCTGGATATCCCAGGGGAACGATTCAAAAGGGTCTCTTGGACTGGGGTGCATCTCCTGTTCACCGGCAAGGCGAAGACAGGACTGGCATAGCCTGGAAGAGAGTGCCTGGGCGGCAGAGAGGCTGGTGGTGTACGACCAGCCAGGCATGGCCAAGACTCAAGCTGGAAGTAGGGTGTTGGTAAGAGGGCTTTCAGTGCTGACTGTCAGGTTGGCTCTCTGCTGCCCCCCAGCCCCAGCATGTGCAGCAGAAGATCCTCCAGATCAGCCATGGGGCTGGCTCCCAGGGACAGGGCTACTGCCCTCCCACTCGGACAGCAGCTCAGTGCAAGCAGAGCAATGTCAGATTCCAGTCCAGCCCACTCCCTGGCAGTGAAGCCAAAGAGAGGAGGCTGCCCCAGTGTCTGGATCGAGGCTCATCTCGGTGTGAGCAGCTTGTACGAAACAAGGCTGAAACCCACCAAACAACTCTCCTCCCCCATGCGGCTGCATAACACGCTGTGCAATCTGGCACTGTGCTCCACCCCAGAGATGGCTGCCCTTCATCAGTGCTGGAGAAACACAAGATCCACCTTCCCCCTTCTTGCATGGGCAGGGCACTTGGGTTCTATTGCCAGCTCTGCCACTGCCCTCGGACAAGTCATTGCCCTGCCGTATGCCTCTGCTTTCCCTCCCCGCCTTTGCCTTGGCTATTCGGACTGCGAGCTCATCAGAGCGGGGACCGTCTCTCACTCTGTGCCCAGGCAGGGTCCCAATCTCTGTGGCTGTTGTAAAACTCTAGAGCTTAACAGGGAGCATGGAGCACTAAAAAGCTTAATGGTGACCAGATACTCAGCACAATATTCACAACAAGGGGGAGGGAACACAAGCCACAAGAGGGACAGAACAGGTTAAAGAATATTTAGCTAAGTTAGTCAAGTATTCAAGTCAGCTGGGCCTGATGAAATTCACCCTAGGGTACTTAAGGAACTAGCTGAAGCAATCTCGGAACGGTTAGCAATGATCTTCCAGAACTCATGGAGGAGGGGTGAGGTCCGAGAGGACCGGAGAAGGGCAAACGTAGTACAGTACCTGTCTTGAAAAGGGGAACAAAGAGGACCCAGAGAAATATAGACTAGTAAGCCTGACTTCAATACCTGGAAAGATACTGGAACAAATGATTGAACAATCAATTTGTAAGCACCTGGACGGTAACAGGGTGATAAGCAATAGTCAAGAACAAATCATGCCAAACAAAACTAATTTTCATCTTTGACAGGATAACTGGCCTAGTGGATGGCGTGAAGCAGTAGATGTGGTAGATCTTGATTTTAGTAAAGCTTCTCACAGTCCCACATGGCATTATCAATTGCACACTAGGGAAACGTGGTCTAGAGGAAGGTGGGTGCACAGCTGGTAGAAAGACCACACTCAAAGATAGTTATCAACGGTTAGCGATCAAACTGGCGGGGGAGTGAGGGGGACAGAGTTAGTGGGGTCATGCAGGAGTCAGTCCTGGGGCCAGAACTATCCAATATTTTCATTAATGACCGGGATAATGGACTGGAGGGTATGCTCATAAAGGCTCCAGATGACACTGAGCTGGGAGGAGTTGCTGGCACTTTGGAGGACGGAATTAGAATTCAAAATGACCTTGACAAATTGGCCTGAAATCAACAAGATGAAATTCAATAAAGAGAAGTGCAAAGTACTTCACTTAAGAAAAAAAAAATCAAATCAGTTGCACAACTACAAAGTAGGGATTAAGTGGGTGGTAGCACTGCTGCAAAGGATTTGGGGGTTATAGCGGATCACAAATTGAGTAAGAGCCAGCAATGTGACGCAGTTGCGAAAAAGGCTAGTATCGTTCTGAGGCGTGTTAACAGGAGTGGCGTTTGTGAGACACGGGAGGTAACTGTCCGGCTACATTCAGCACTGGTAACGCCTCAGCTGGAGTACTGCATCCAGTTCTGGGTGCCACACTTTAGGACATATTGGAGAGAAGCCAGAGAGCAACAAAAATGATCAAAGGGTTAGAAAACCTGACCTAAGAGGAAAGGTAAAAACCTGGCCATGTTGGGGCGGGGGGGGGGGGGGAAGGAACCTGGTAACCATCTTCAAATATGTTAAGGGCTATTATAAAGGATGGAGATAAAATGTTTTCCTTGTCCACTGGGCATAGGACAAGAAGTAATGGTCTTACTCTGCAGCAAGGGAGATTTAGGAGAGATATTAGGAAAAACTTTATGACTAAGTTTAGTTCAGCTCTGGCATAGGCGTCCAAGGGAGGTTGTGGAATCCCCGTCACTGGAGGGTTTTAAGAGCAGGTTGGACAAACACCTCTCACAGATAGTCTAGGTTTACTTGGTCCAGGGTCAGCGCAGGGGGCTGGACTAGGTGACCCCTTGAGGTCCCTTCCAGCCCAACACTCCTATGATTGAGCTTTTCTGGAGTTTCTCCTAACTGTGGGATTCAGGCACCAGACCCCATTAGTCTGGAGCATATCTAGTGTCCAGTTGACTTGATCATCTCAAGCAAGGCTCCCAGCATGGGTTTGCTGGGGGACAGGGAGGAGGTACAGGATTTTCCACCCGCCTTCGCTCCTGCCGCATTTGTAGGGCTCCCTGAAGCAAGGAGCAGACGTTCCCAGACCCATGTTAACTACTAGCTATTCAATAGCACCAGGAGGGGGAGGGCTGCAGGCATTGGTGGATTGGAGCCAACTTTGCAGAGAGATGGCGTGGCCAGCTGACTTGCGTTCTGATTATATTGCGGGCCTGGACGGGGAGGGGGAGGGGGGGGGCTGTTCAGTGGCTCTTTGCAGGGCAGCTAACCTAATACCGTCCAGTAAACCTTGGATCTCCAGTCACCTCATCTGTCCCATAGCTGGGCCTGAGCATAAAGGGATGCTTTGAGGTTTTATTCCCACTTCTAACAGACCCTAGGGAGGTTGCTCCCTGCTTCTGTGCCTCAGTTTCCCAGCCTGTGGAACAGTACTAACACTTGCCACATGGGAAATATGAAAGGGACTACATTCAATGTCCTTTGAGCCCCTCAGAGGAATAGGACACTAGGGTGTAGCTTAACAGCTGCCCCTCCCCTCCCCAGAGGTGGCTACATTTTGGTGCTGGGACGGCAGAATGCAAGGACAAGCCAGTCACTCACCCCATTCCCTGCTCCTGGCCTTGGGCAGCCCAGGCCCTTCTCCTGGTCAGTTCTCTTGTCCAGACAGACGCTGAGAAGCAAAGGACCTGCCCAGCGCAGAAAGCGGGTAACCAAAAAGGCCAATATTCACCTGGCTCTGCCTGGAGTCAACTCACCAGAGTCTGGTGTGCACCTGAGACTGACTTTGCTACATGGCACCCTGCCTGGGCCACTGGACAGACTGGCTCGGCCACCCCACCAACATGCAGTCCCTCGTGCTGGGGGCAGACTCAAGCAAGGGGGACCCTCCCTGCAACAAGTTGCCTCACCTGCCAGAATGCCCCCCAAAAAGGCTTGGCTGAGGTGTGGGTGAGACAGAACCCAGGCAAACGGACAGAGTGGGGCTACGGCCACAGGGTGCGCCTGTTCAAGAGGAACCAGTCACGCTCTGCAGCATGGCGCAGCCCAGTGGGGGAGGGAGCAGAGCGCATGGGGCGTTGGAGCACCAGCAAACCATTTCCTAAGCACTTACCGCTCCTCGCAGCACATGAGAGAAGGAATCCTGCCACGAATGCACCACTGTGAACCATGGCGCTTGCTACTGTGAGCGTGGGCAGCGTCCACGGAGCACTAAGCATTACCGCTGTGTCAGCGGGGTGGGCAGATTCGCTCGGAACCAAACAGCCTCTTCACGCACGCACACGAGGGTGGATTTTATCAGGGCTAAACTCCAGGGTAAATCTAGAGTCGCGCCCCCAGCCTCGGCATGGCATCTCCCAGCACTGCCAAGAGCAGTGGCCGGCCCCGCGCCTCAATCAAAGCCGGTTTAAAAATATCATCGACCCTGGAGAGGACTGAGATCGAATCTATAGAGCGCAGGGGGCTGGGGTTTTCACTCCCCCTGCACCACTGACAGCCCAGACACCAACAGCTGGGCCGGCTAGTTTCACTTCCTGGTTCTCTCTCCTCCTGTCTCGATCTCCCTGCCCTACCCCTAACCTGCCCATCACACTCCTCCTCTGCTCTCTTTCCATCCCCTCGCACAGGGTATTGCTACATCTATTGAGATATACCTACCTTGTAGAACTGGAAGGGACCTTGAAAGGTCATTGAGTCCAGCCCTGCCTTCAATAGCAGGACCAAGTACTGATTTTTGCCCCAGATCCTTAAGTGCCCCCCCGCAAGGATTGAACTCATAACCCTGGGTTTAGCAGGCCAATGCTCAAACCACTGAGCTATCCCTCCCCCCTCATCCACCCATCTCCCTCCATCCCCTTATAACCCCAAACACAGACCTGAGCCCCTGTATTCTGCCCTACCCTGTCATTTCCTCCCTATCTCATACCATCCCCCTACTCCCTGGACACCCAGCCACTGGCCTCTCCCATCAGACCCCCAATCCCGTCTCCCCACCACTGGCACCCACCCATCTGAATAATGATAAAAAAAATAAAAGGGAAAACCCCAACCAAATGGATGATTCAGGTGCCGAATAACCAGCCCCCCTCCACTACCCCAACACTGATTAGAGTTGTTGCCCCATCAAGTGGCGTCTCACATCATTAAAGGGAAACCTGGGTGCTGATCCGCATTAAAACTTGCTCAATAGCACAACAACTGCAAATCCAACACACAGCCCCCGGCACAAACACCACCACAATGTGCTCAACCAACCAGCAAACGCACCATCAACCACACCATCCCAACGCGCAACGGCAGCCAATAGCCCAACCCAGAGCAGGTGGCGACAGGTATTATGTGTGTTACAGTAGTACTCTGGGACCCAAACTAAGATCAGGGCCCCGTTGTGCTGGGCACGGCACAGACACAGAGCGAGACACGGTCCCCACCCCAAGGAGCTTGCAGTCTAAAGAGACTGAGCAGGTGGAACCTAATTAGGAAATGGAAGGGGAAACTGAGGCAGAGACGGGGCAGTGACTTGCCAAGGTCATCAACAGGTCAGTGGCAGAGCTGTGAATAGAACCCAGGCATCCGGAGTCCCACCCCAGAGAAGCAGTGTGGGATGCATGATCTTTCACAGGGGTCATACCCTGCTCCCATTTCCTCCTACAGATCCTTCTATCCCATCCTGTGCAACAGGCAGTTCAGAGCGCACACTGCTGGGGGCCGGGAGCTGCCAGGTGTCCAGAAAGTGCCCATACCCCCTCCCCCAACGCGGCACTAGCTACAGTCTTTACTGCACGCTCTCTCTGGGGCAGCCCGTGAGCTCTCTCTCGAGGCAGGCACTTGGTCTGACGTACTGCGCCCAGGGAACTAGAATAGCCACCGCGGCAGCAGCGTTGCAATCTGTTGATGCAAACGTCCCAAAGGAGACAGCATTCCGGGCATGGGCATGGCCTCACACCAAGTTCCCAGCCCTCGGAAACCAATGACACAGCCCCTAGTGTCGGGTTCTACATGCCACATCCCCTGCCGGCACAGAACTCAGAGCCCTCTCGGCCCTCGGTGATCTATGGGGCAGAGCCACAGCTGGGGTAAGCATGTGCAGCATGGAGAGGAAGGGCGCTAGTCTAGGACTTGGGAGAGTCGGAATCAACTCCCTGCTCTTCCACACTACCTATGTGACCTTGGCACAGTCACGCAACCGCTCTGGGCCTCAGTTTCCCCACGTGTACAGGATAACAGCACTCCCCCGCCCACAGGGGGATGACAGGATAAATACACTAAAGAGCATGAGGTGCTCAGGTACTAAGGAGACGGGAGCCTAATGACATCCTATGACATTCCAGCTGCACTGAGGTCAGTGAGAACACACCCATTTACCCTAGCTGAGCATCTGACCCTCTGTTTTCCAAAGGGCAGAGAAGGGTACAGCCGGGGAAGCCCTGCACAAGGAGGGTAAGTGACCCGCTGCAAGGCCACAGAGTGAGCCAGTGACACAAATGGGATGAGGACCCAGGAGTCTTGATGCCCAGTCCCCTGCTCCAACCCTTAGACCCCACTCCCTCTTGGTTAATTTTAACCTGACTTTCCCTTCTTTGCAGGGTCCCCTTGATTACAGCAGTGGGTCTCTACCCGGGCATACAACCACAGAGATCCTCTCCGGCTGATGAGCTCTGTGTTCACCCTGCCATTCTAGGGACTGCGTGGATTGGGTTCAGGGGAGAGTTGGGCACAGAGGCCCACCCAGGGTGCATTTGGGCACCTTATTGCCCAATCCCCCAAATGGCTGCATGTCCCCTGGCAGGTGCAGGGCATCCTCTGCTCCTGCCAGTCAGTGGGAGCGAAGGCTGCCTGGCAACCAGGAGGATCGGGACCCCTTAAAATTGTTGCAGAGGGCAAGCAATAAGGCTGCAAAGTAGGGTGAAGGGGAGGATTCCTGAGCACAGCTGAGCCGGGGACAGGAAGCTGCCGCCACCATCTGTCAGTTGGGTTGGGACGGCGGCAGCATTGCAGCGTGGGCTGTCTAGCCCTACAGAGCAGCAGCGACAAGGCAAGGCTCTCCCCATCCCCACCGCCGGGAGCCTCCTTGTTACCTGAGCACCCTTCCCCCCCCCTACCCCCACCCACACAGAGACCTGGGAGATGGCAGTCACAGGGGAGGTGTGACAGGGTGTGCTGAGTCAGGGGCTAATTCAAATCCCCACCAGTCTCTTAACTAGAACCTAACTGGAAGGAAGGCAGGGAGCTGATCGAGGGTGCCAATTAACTGAGTAGAGCTGCAGCTGAGGGCTATGTGAGGGGGAAGCGCCCCAGCAGCTAGGGCGATCTAAGGAAACAGGCAGGAAGTGCTGGGGGGAGCGGGGAGCCTGACGGAAGGCAGCAGTAGGCAGGACTGGCTGCGGCAGCAGACAAGTGGGGAACCTGGCGCTGACTAGAAACAAATATAATAGAGCATGGCGTGGTCAAGCCCACCGGGGTGGCTGTGGGCTGAGACTGAGGCTGGAAAGGACTGTTGGGACCACTCCATGACAGGATGCTTCTCCAGTGCTAGAGGCAAGGGGGCTTGCAACGGGGGCTGGGCCGCCCTGGCATCCGAGAACTGGAACGGGCTGCAGTGGGTGGGGAACCTGCGTTGTTCCTTTTCTCTGCAGCCGGAGCCCACAACAGCTGATATATACAGAGCCCCAGATGGTCCTGGGGAGAGCCTGGCTCCTAGGGGCGCTGAGCAACAGCAAGCCCAGGACAACTACAGGCTTTGCCCCTCTGAAAATCCAGGCCCCAGGTCGAGTACTCCCTGCACAGAGAGCAAGAAGCCTGCCCGGCTTGCACACGCCCCTCAGTCCTTCGCCCCATCGCTTCAGTCACGCCTCGAGCCCCTACAACAATCAGATGGGAGCCCGCCAAGCCGCTGCGCTGCTGTACGCACGCTGCAGAGATCAAAAGCAGAGCGGCAAACCAGGGCAGCGATCCCGGCTTTCACGCTGCCAACACGGATGGGCTTTTTCTGGGAAGGAATGGGAAAGGGGGGGGGGGGGCTCATTTCCACTGCACAAATGCACCAAAGGCCCTGGCCTGCAGCCCAACCAGAGATCTCCCAGCGGTCCACCATCACGAATCAGGTCCAGGGCATCCAAGGTACATGGTGCAGCTGGTAACAGCGCTGGGGAAGGGAGAGCGGGCTTGGAAAGCAGCCACAACAGCCCTGCCCAGGCCTCTATCAGCGCTGTGCAAGCAACATGTGAAGAACGCACATGGGCTAAATGAATACCCAGCGCAGCCAGGGTCAGTGCTCAATAGGGCTATTCAAAATGGATCTGTCCTCAGCAGCTGGGCAAGAGAAAAGAGCGATCACTGCAGGGCATGCCTCCATGCATACACACTCAGGCTGTGTTATCGTGGGGGGGGTGGGGAGGGAAGGGCTCGCCAACAGTCCCCAAATTACAAGCGAAATGTCCCTTATTTACATAGAAAATTGCCTGTCCAGTACTCAATCAGGACACCTAGTATTTCAACAGCAGGTGGCCAGTACTCATGGGTGCCTCTTTCCACTCCCCTCCGGCCCGGGTCCTTCAGTGCTGCTGCGCAGGGAAAGCAGGCAGCGCGCAGTCAAAGGCCAGGCCAAGGTTGGGAGGGGAATGGAAAGGTGCACCCATGAGTACTTGCCCCCTGCTGACTCCAGCCCTTGAGTGCAGCCCCATCTGCTTTCCCTGCGCGGGATCTGTCTGGCAGGGCAAGTGGACGGGGCGGCATGCCCTGGAGCTGCACTGAAGGGCCCAGGTCAGGAAGGGACTCTGTGGAGGGGGAGGGGGAAGTCAGTACTCCCAGGGCATAGCCTCCCCACTCGCGGTCACTGCCAATGTCTCCAGCAGAGGAACATAACTGCTGGTTGGTGGCTGGCTAAGTGCTGCAAAAAGCAAACATAGGTAAGTACTGCTTAGTACTCCTACTATTATTATTGAGGATACCGAGAGGAGGGGTGAGGCGGGGGTGCTAAGAAAACGGCCCCTTATTTTTGAAATACAGTGTTGGCAGCCTTAGTGGGGGATGCCCCTTCCCTCACCCTGTGCCTGTCTGATCTAGTTAGACTGTAAGCCAGGAGTGGCCAACCTGTGGCTCCGGAGCCACACGGCTCTTCAGAGGTTAATATGCAGTTCCTTGCATAGGTGCTGACTCCAGGGCTGGAGCTACAGACACTAAGGCCTTGGCTACACTGGCAATTCACAGCGCTGCACTTGCTGCACTCGGGGGTGTGAAAAAACACCCCCCCTGAGCGCAGCGTTGTAAAGCGCCAGTGTAATCAGCGCCTGCAGCGCTGCCCGCTATTCCCCTCGGAGAGGTGGAGCACTTCACAGCGCTGTGAATCCGCGAGTGTAGCCAAGCCCTAACTTTCCAATGTGCCTGGGAGCGTTCACTGCTCAACACCCTGCTCTGCTCCCACTCCACCCCTGCCCCCAAGGCTCCTGCCCCTTCCCCAGAGCCTGCGCATGCAAAACATCTGATTGCACCGGGCAGGAGGCCGGGGGAGGGAGGGGGAGGTGCTAATTGGTGGGGCTGCTGGTGGGCGGGAGGTGCTGGAGGACGGGGGAGCTGCTGAGGTATTACTGTGGTTCTTTGGCAATGTACATTGGTAAATTCTGGCTCCATCTCACGCTCAGGTTGGCCCTTGGGCACTGCCGTAATTAGTGGGATTAATCCAAAATTTAAAAAAAAAACCAGCCCAACCCAAATGAGTACAGAAGCAGGCACACCCTGCAGCAATCAGTGGAGCTTCATGCTGCAATTGTATTTGAACACGCATCACACCCCCACCCCACCTAAGTGTCATTTGCCCAAGATAAGATAAATTTAAGCAACTGTAGGACAGACTGGGGAGGGTGGGTAGGACGGCGTTCTGTAGGATCAGTCAGGACCTGAAGGAGAAGGCAGCCTCATAAAGGGTTCCATCCTCTAACTGCGACGGTCAAATCAGGCCCCAACCTAGGCACACAATGAAGCATGTGCTTAAAGTTAAGCACGTGCCCAATTTGGACTGAATCCAACACATGGACCTAAGTGTTCCGCTAATTCATGGCCTAGAACACAAATCACACAGATGCCCACAGCGTTTCATGCAACTCCAGCTCATTAAAAAAAGCCAAGAAGGGATTAATTTTCAACCACAACGATTCTTCCCCTGCCCCATCACCACAATTTGCAAATGGCTGGGTGGAAGTTTACCACCTGCAATCATTCGCACAGCGTTTAAGTACCAAAGGGCCAGACAGTCTACAGATGAGCAGAAGGGCCCAGGCATTCAAGAGTCGCAGCTCCCATTTAGGAACCAAAAACAAGGGCAAGGTTAATTAACATGCTCCTGAAATGCTGAGCTCTTGTGATGACCCCGGGCCCTTGTTCTGGTGCCTAAATGGAAGCTGAGACTCTTGTGAAAATTCTGGCCCAAGTGAGCAAACCTGCACCTACGAACTGGGACAAAGGGCGGCTCTTGAGAATCTGGTGGGCAACAGACAATCCTGGACTGATGGGTCTTTGCCACATGATACATCAATGATAAAACACTCCCCTTAAATCTGGTGTTGGAGGATCTCAAAGCATTGGAGCAACGCTCTTCCCATTCCATCGCCTCCATGATGACCTCAAAGTCGAGGCATTAGGCGATCAAGCAAAGCAATGCAGATTCAAGACAGGCTAGTTAACAACCTTGAACATGCTGGACTTGGCTCCTTGTGTTGGGGCCAAGAGACAGGCTGAGTGCTGAACCTGGAGACGCTAGACTTGTGATTTTTTTTTTTTTAAATAAAGAAAAGGCAACTCAACACACACTGGCTCCCACCCTCCAGAGAGAAAAGTCGCTGTGGAGCCCAAACTAAGTCAGATGTCCCCCCCTCAGAGAAGGATCTGAAGAAGACACTTTGTAGAGATCATAAAGCACATTAATCTTTCTGTTAGGACTTGCACATAGAGTTATAAAATACACAAACACCCTTTAATCCAGGTTTTAGGGCTGAGTTGATAAGCAACCCTGAGGCATGCCCCAAAAGGAGATTAAATTTGCAAATTAGACCACCACACAATCACTATATGGGTGATATTTCATACCTATTGTTACAGCAGGTAGCACTGTTACAGTCGCCCAAATTCTTTTCTTGGTGTGTGAGCAAGTGTTCCAACTCGGGAAGACATGCTGCGATAGATTTTGCTTAGACAAGGTTGCAGAAGCAGTGCAAATGTTTGCTCTGTGCCTGAGCCCTGATGGGAGCCAACTCTTGACACAGATTTGCTCCCTGAGAACTAAGCACTGGCTCTCCGCTGAGGTTCCTGGGAGAAGGGATTGCTCTGTGTGCTGTTTGACGACCCGTTCCAGGACTGGTGTACGTGTATAAATAAAACAAGTGACCTTTCGAATATACCCAGCCTCGGCATCACAGATTTCCCCTCCATAGGGAGCTGATCTGCAAGGCCCCAATATCTGGTGTTAGAGGAGAGGCAACAATACACAGAGACTATATAGTATCGCACCATTTGTTCCCACCCCTCGTGCATTAGATACACTCAATAACCCTTCTCCAACGCACTCCTGGTTTGCTGTGTAACCGGGGCAAACACGCTGCTAGTGTAACGCTCTACCAGTTCACCCCAGCAGAGAATTGGGCCCAGCGTGTGCCTACTATCTATTAACATGGTTGGTTGGTTTTGCTGAGGTTAGCTGAATTCTTTGGCTCTTCTACGGGTAGAAGTCTCTCTCTCTAATGAGCTCATAGGTTTGTTCAGAACATGAATTTGGAAGGTATTTTTAAGAAGTGGATATCTTGGGCTTGATCGATAACAGACAGTCACAGAGCATAAGGCCAAGAGGGATCATTATGATCATTTAGTCTGGCTTCCTGCCTCACAGGTCAGAGAACCTCGTCCAGCAATTTCGGCATCCACCCCATAACTTCTGGCTGAGCTAGAACATGTTTATAAAAGAGAGGCACCCAACCTTGAGTTACAGACTGTTCGTGATGTAGAATCCCCTGGGTTAGCTGTTCCAAAGATCAATTCCCCTCACTTAAAATGTAGCACTTTATTTCTAGTCTGAATTACTCCAGTTTTAGCTTCCAGCCTTTGGAGCGGATTCTCCCTTTGTCTGCTCACTTCAAGAGCAGAAACCTTCTCCTGATGTTGGTGTCTATAGACTGTGATCAAGTCGCCTCTCAACCTTCTCTTTGATTACAGCCAAGACGCAGCTCTGCTATATATAACTTTGAGACTGGGGCTGGTTTATACAAGAAAATTAGGTCAACCCAGTGACATGGCTCAGGGGTATGAAAAATCCACCCCCCCCCCCCCCCCCCGAGTGACATAGTTAAGCCAATTTAAGCCCCCATATAGACAGTGCTAGGCCAACAGAAGAATTTTTCATGCAACCTAGCCACCACCTCTCGGGAAAATGGATTGACTACAGTGATGGGAGGGTTTCTCTGGGGCAGCTGCAGTGCTGTAGTGTTGTAAGCGTACACATAGGGTACGTCTATACTTACCTCCGGGTCCGGCGGTAAGCAATCGATCTTCTGGGATCGATTTATCACGTCTTGTCTAGACACGATAAATCGATCCCGGAAGTGCTCGCCGTCGACACCAGTACTCCTGCTCGGCGAGAGGAGTACGCGGAGTCGATGGGGGAGCCTGCCTGCCACATGTGGACCCGCGGTAAGTTCAAACGAAGATAGTGAATAACGTAGCTGAAGTTGCGTATCTTAGTTCGAAGTGGGGGGTTAGTGTGGACCAGCCCATAGCCTAAGTTACTGTTCAACAACCAGGTTTTCCTAGTGCTCTAAAATCCACATGCTGTCTCACATCTTCTTGAAAACTCCTCTGCTTCCTGGGGCAGGGTTGGTGGTCCAAATTTGGGCTCATTTGAGCAAGGGATCCCAGAGACACAAGCTAAATTGATTGAGTTGAAGTCTTTCACAGGAAGGAACATGAATGGTCTTGTGTTGCTAGCACCCTTCACCCCCACGCATAGGCGCCAACTTTCCCCGGCGCCAGTGGGTGCTTGCGCCCCGCCGCCCCGACTCCATCCTTTCCCCGCCACTGCCCCGCCCCCCATTCCAACCCCTTCCCCAAAGTCCCCGCCCCAACTCTGCCCACTCCCTGCCCCTATTGGACTCCTTCCCCAAATCCCTGCCCCGCCTCTTCCCCTGGCGTGCAGCATTCCCCCTCCTCCCCCCCAGCCGCGCAAAACAGCTGTTTCGAGGGGCAAGTGCTGGGAGCTAGGGGGAAAAAGCGGGCACAAGGCGCACTCAGGGGAGGAGGCGGACTGGGCGGGGAGCTTGGCTGCCGGTGGGTGCAGAGCACCCACCATTTTTCCAGCCCCCGGAGCACCCACAGAGTCGGCGCCTATGCCCCCACGTGACCGCTCGACAGACCCTTGGCCTTGCTTTAGGCTAGATTTGTGTCCCCAACTCACAAGTAGAGGGGCTGGGGAAGGGGCTGCGTTTCAAGGCTTGGGAGCTGCGGGATTTAGAAAGCAGAAGAGCTACTAGTCCAGGTGGTGAGAGGACAGGACGGAAGTGGTGCATGCACACCCACCCCCTGCCCTTAGCAGGTTTAGCAGATTAGGAAACTAACCGTGTCAGGACTTGTCTTAAATACCATCCGTGGAAAACAAATGACGCCGGGTGACCCCATGTCTCCCGAGCAGAGCAGCTCCTCCCAGGTTCTCCCACTGCTGCATCTCTCAACGCGGAGCTGCAGGTGCTGGGCCTTGTGCATGCTGCTGAGGCTCGACGGGAGGGGCAGCCAGACAGCGGAGGTCGTTGTGGAACAGCTCTACAGCACGAGCGCCTACTGGCCAAGCAGGTTGGGCCTCGCCATGCCGGGTGCTACAGAAACACACTGAGGGAGAGTCCCTGCAGCTGCACCGACTGGTCCCACGCTGATGTGCTGCGTCACACACACACACACACACACACACACAGGAGAAGCTGGATGGATCAGTTAGTGCATTCACTGAACAGAGATAGCACAAACACCATGGCTTTCTAGGACGCTTTGCATCTATACATCTTAAAGGGCTTTGCAAAAGTGTCACGCCCCTTCAGTTTATGGGCGGAGAAAGAGAGGCAGAGTGATTTGGCCAAGGAGTTAGTGGCAGAGTCAAGAGTGGGACCCAGGAGTCTTGACTCCCAACCCCCTCACCCCAACCAGCAGACCCCACTTTCCTCACAGAGCTGGAAATAGAACCCAGGAGTCCCAACTCCCAGATCTCCTGCTGCTGATGATCACCATGCAGAGGTACCAAGGAAACGTATACTGCAAACGCACCTTGTCACAGCCACCTGGTCAGCTGGCACAAAGGAGCACATCTCCCTCAGTCCCTCTGTAGTGCCTGTTCCTACATTCCAGGGTGCCCTCGACAGCCCCCAAGTACTGCCCTCAATGCAATAACCCCCTACGCCAGGCAGGCCACGGGTGCGTTCACCCCACATGCAGGGAGCACAAGAGGAACGGGGGCCCTGATGGCTGCGTGGGGAATGGGATGAGTCGAGGGGGCTCCCAGATCACAGCAAGCAAGAGCAATAAAAGCCCCCCATCCCTCAGCCTTTTCTTCGTAGGATCCCCCAGTCCAGGGGTGGCCCTGACCCCAGAGGGATGTGCTATGGCCCAAAGGCAGACAATAGCTGGTATCGCCTTTAATCAGTAGCCCGGACGCAGAGTGACCCCGATGGCAGGGATGCTGAGCCCCCACACTCAGACCCCTGGAAGGGAGCACCAGGAAGCGGGTTGGCTACCTGCCAGGGTCCTCTGAGAAGCCAGATGGATCCAATCCGTTGAGTGCATAGCAACCTGAGCGTGGCCAGCTTCGTGCACAGGCTGCTAAGACATGGCTTCTGCCCCGCAGGACGCTGAGGTACGTGGGAGCAGGCAGGGTGGGACAAGTGAGCACACAGACGGGGTGGCGGGGAAGTGCGGAGTGGGCGAAGGGAGCAGAGACATGGGCAGCACATGGAGATCTGGAGTGCGGGAGTTGGGGAAGGGCGCAGATCTTGGCTGCAGTCACAGAGACCAGGCTGTGCCCAGGGCCCTTCCCCTCCACCCCCCACAGCTACTGAAGTGCTGCTTCAATGCATCTGCTGAGCAGGACCCTGGAAGGAGACTGTCCCCCTTCCCAGGGCAAGGGCCTAGCTAGGAAGCCCAGGACACAGGGAGCTGAGGAGGGGTGTAGCTGGGCAGGCATGTGGCAAGAGCCAGGGACACCCAATGGTGCAGCTTGTCACAAGCTGTGGTTTCCTCCTGAGTCACATGGGGTGTTCCAGGGCGGGGTGGGGCAGGGACTTCCTCAAACGAAGTCAGTACTCCTTGCCCAAGCGCATTGCGAGTGTCCACAGAGGTGAGCCAAGAGGCTCACGTTTGGGAAATAGAGGGGAGAGGTTACCACACAGTGTCTCACACACCCAGAGCACCCCATGTGCACAGCTCACTCATACACACACACCCCAAGCCAGGTGCTCGTGCTCTCTCACACATACATTCGGATTTAAGAGCACTGCAGCAACAGCCAAGCCATTGGAAGTAACTCAGTCATTCAAGAGGAAGAGCCACGTGGCAAACACACCCATGGGGAAGATCCACTGTGTTTGCAAGCCAACCAACCTAGCTGCTCTCAATGCAACATACACAAAATAGACACACAGAGACTGCAGCTGAAGATGACAGTAGCCAGGAGACGCTAGATTTCGCCATTCTGGGCCTGCTGCAGCCTAGCTAATAAGGGACAAGTCTGCAAATGAGGACTCCTGGGTTCCTTTACTGGCTGTGGGAGCAGATCTAGTGGTTAGAGCCAACAGGACTGGGAATCAGGACTCCTAGAGTCCATTCCCAGCTCTCTCTCTCTGACTGGCTGCAAAATGCTGGGCCCTCTCTGCCCTAGTTCCCCCTCTTCAAACCAGGGACGTTGATCTTCCACTCACCTCCACAAAGTACCAAGTTTGATGGGTACAGACCACTATTGGGAACAGTGCAATTTTGGCCACATCCAAATGGGAATTGGAAAATAAGCTCTTCCCCGCCCCCCCTCGCTCTGTGCTGAACTGGGACCCAGACTTTGCAAAGCAGATTGTGCCTGGTTCTCAAACCCGAGTTCTTCTACCCCTCACAAACATTAAGTGGGTGGAAGCCCCATAGTTAGAAGCAAAGCACAGACACGGGACTGGGCCCCAGCTGGGGCAGCAGACAGGTTTGCTATGTCATGGCCTGGTGCAGGACAGGCATCTCAGGGAATCGCACAAGGACTGAAACGGCTGCTGCAGGGAACACAGACAAGGGCCGAGCGCTGCCAGCTGAACAGCTTTGCAGGCATTAAGGGAGGGCCGGGAAGTGACTTAAGGTCACACGTTTTGGCTCAGGCTAGGCGGGGAGACGGCGCACAGTGGAATGTGTGGGGAGTCCCCCAACAAAGTCCTCAGAAAGAGTCCTATCGCTGTAGCATTGCTGCCCCTCTGGATTTGTCGTTAACACTGCAGTGTGATATTTTAATAAGCCACCCACCAGGAAGGGCTGTTTCCTGATTCACAAGCATCTATGTGCTGTCATTGGGGAGCCGAAGAAAGGGAAACAGAGGCAGCGGACACATGGCCTGACCCCATGAAAAGGTGTATAGCTGCTACTGCAATACAAGCAACAAACTGAAACAAGACAATGCACCAGTTTGTCCAGTATCCCATTGCTAACACCAACTCATACCAGTCAACCTCCAATAATGCTCCAAATTCTGCAGGAATGGTGGGGGCAACACCAGTTGGTAGCTCAAGCAATGGCCAGATGCATAGTTGTACCTGGGATTACTACAAGGACCCACCACATCAAGGAACGCAGATCACCTCCTACCCACTTTCCAACCTTTTCTAAGCTACTTTGCTGTTGCTGCAAGTTCCATAGGTCAGCAAACCTGTGCGGATTCAAGCCAGGCTGGCCAAGTGCACAGCCCGTTCCACTTCCCTAGCACTAGCCATTCCAGAATCTGCACGCGTGTTGTGATGCCATCCCTATCCCCAGGGTATTCCAGTCAACAGCTGCAAGGAGATGCTATGTTATTAGTAGCCACTGGGCAGGGTTGAGAACAAGTCACAGATCAACTTCCTGAAGGAGCCAACGTGCCTTTCTAGAGAATGGTTCTTTGGCCAGGGCTGGTCTGTTATAAAGACAATCGAGGAGCAAGATGCCTAAGGTTTGATTTATGAACTCACTTTTGCACCCAAGGGCAAAAGAAGCTGGCAAAGCCCTCGCGTGTCTCAAACAGTCCCTGCATATCAGACTTAATCACACTAGTGGGTTGTGGTCCTTGGCTGGAGGCCCTAAGCAATACCACAATGCACATAAATAATAATTACAGGTGCCTAGAGACACCAGCCAAGATCAGGGCCCCATTGTGCCAGGCGCTGCACAGACAGAGGACAAGAGACCCAAAGAGCTCATTGTCTCAACAGATAAGCCAGACAAATGAAGGATTATGATCCCTATTTCACAGATGAGAAACTGAGGCCCAGAGATTCATGGCTCCATTCACATTTTTTGTTCAGGTTTAACTCAGTTGGTTAGGGGTGGGATTTTCTGCCACCATAATTAAATTGGAAAAACCTGTGGACGCAGTGGTACTGGTATAAAGGCACTCAAAGGCTCATGGTATGGTGCTGTACCACTTTAATTGTAGCCGTTTCTAAACCAATGTAGTTAAAGTGCTGCACGCCCTTAAGCATGTGCCTAACTTTAAGCACAAGCTTCAGTCCCTCTGAAGCCAGGTTTAAAGTTAAGCATGGAGTTTACTTACTCAGGGCCTCAGCCAAAGGAGTGGCAGAGCTGGGAATCGAAACCCAGTCACCTAAGTCCCAGCCCAGGGCCTTCACTTCTCCGGAATTCCCTGCTCCTTTATTCAATCTGAAATACACAGCCAGGTCTCACAGATAAGGAGATGCAGAAGATGGGTGCCCTAAGATTTGATTTCATCCTTCCTGATTATTTTGAAAGCCCCAAATCCTTTTACAAAATTACAAGCCACCTACACCAATTCCCTTCAGCCGCTATAAAGATGTGGCCACCTCTGGATTGGAATGTGGCAGCTGCTAGTGCTTAACAGCCATATGGTAACACTACACAGCACTTCAGGATAGGAACTGGTTACTAGTACCTAGCTCTTATCTAGTGCTTTCCATTAGCAGATCTCAAACTATTTTCAAAGGAGGTCAGCATCATTACCCCGTTGTACAGATGGGGAAACTGAGGTACAGAAGGACATGACTCACCCATGGTCACCCAACTAGGCCAGAACAAGGAAAATTCTACAAGCACTTAAAGCAACAGGAGAGCTTCAGGAGGGGAACCGAGGTTACCCTACTGCAATCCAGGTTTAGAACAAACAACAAATATATTGACCAAACTATGACAGCAATGAGGTGCGGAGGTATCATGTGACTTATAGACACTGCTGTCAAGTCGGGATCAGCTGCAGGCTGTCATGGAAATCCACACCTAGCCCTTGAATCAGCACCCGGCTGGGCACTGGGGAGGTCTTATCCGCCAGATCGTTCAGCAAACATTCTCAAGCCCACCTGACCCAGCCAGTCACCACAGGGTTGTGAAATTATTGTGCTGCTGGCATGTTGGCCAAAGGTTTGGCTCAGGGACTTTGCCCTCATTCTGGAGGGTCACAGAGAGATGATTAACCTAGCTCCGCGACCTGAGACCTGGGGTAAAAAGACTCCCTGAGTGCTGAAGAAAAACCCAACAGGATCTGCCTTAGTGGGAACTGCTCTCCTCGCTGCATGTCTAAGGGTCAGATTCTGATCTCAGGGGCATGGGCAGAAATCCTGGGTAACCCTTCAGACTCAGCAGTGCATCAGATCCAACGTTCCTCTAGCGCACAGATCACACCCACACTGCCGAAGCAGCCATAGGAAGTGGCAGGCGTTTGCCTTGAGGACATTCGTTCTTGCCAAATATCTCCCCACCCCACCCAGCTGAATTATTCTTCCAACCCACCAGCACACGCTGGCACCAGGGTCTCCCACTTTGAACATTTCTTGTCTCCTAACAGGGATGAAAAATCCCCAGGATACAGCAACAGGGCCATGGAATGGGCACACCTTTAAAGGGACACTGTTAAAAAAAAATAAACGGCAGCTTCCTCCACTCAACCAGTCTACTCGGGATGGGGATACACACCCACAGCCGCAGACTTTAAACTCAGACAGGCGCTTTACTGGAAGCTTGGTCTACACTACAGAGTTAGGTCACTGTCGCTACCGCTGATGTAAGCTGACCATTACACCAACTTAATACCTATTGCATTATTTACATCGCCTCTTGGCTGTTGGCCTCGGGGCAGGAGGCTCCAACTGTCAGTGCCCCACACAGTTAAGTCAACGGAAGCACTTCTGGTGAGGACGCACACCATCGACAGAGCAGGCGCAGTGTGGACATGAACACCGCAATAATTACTGCAATGGCTGTAAATTGACCTAACTTAGGTCAACTGAATTTTGTAGTGTAGAAAAGACCTTAGGTCACTAAGGGCATTTGCACGTGTATAATCAATGCAAAACCCCGATGTAGGAGCTCTGCAGCAGGTAAAGCAGGCTTATGCCATCCATCTTATTTCCATACGGGACCAGATTAAATTGCTCCAGGATAAGTGTTTGCATGGGCATAACTACACTGATGCACTAATGCCAGCATGAATTTTTTCTTCCATTAGTATTGCAAAATCTCAGCACAGCTGTGACAGAAAGAGCCAGAACAAAATCTAGCTCATGCATCAGAATTAACTAACTCTGATTGCCTGAGGCAGAAGAAGTCCTAGTCTTCACCCTCAAGATCCCAGAATGCAAGGATGACAGAACAATACCCCTCACCTAATTTTTAGTCGTCAACTAAGCAAGTTCAGCACGGCCAACATTCATGATTTTAAGGGAAAAAAGCAAGTCTCACAATATTTTGTGAGACTTGCTTTTTTCCCTTAAAGCCCCAACTCCTGGAGTCCTGTGATCTCGGCACAATTTTAAAAAAAGAAGGCAAATTTCTAGCTAAAATGATGGTGGAGAAAAGCTTGGACAATTGACCCTATAAGGGTCCAAGACATAGGAAGTCAATAAAAACAACCCATTATTACGGTCTCATGGTTTGGTTTTGTTTTGAACCACCCTCATCAGATTTGAGCACTCCAGGGGGTTGGCAGATTCTCTCCAGAAGACATCATCTAGCTATTTAGAGTGTAGGCTGTTCAGGGCAGGAATTGGCTCTCACTGTATCTGTACAGAGCCTGGCACAACAGGACCTGAGCTGAAATCAACAAGATGAAAGATTACAGTGGCTACCGTAATAGAGCTAAGAAAACAACAGTCAATATGGAACCCCATGGTATCATTTTTACTAGAGCAATGCTGTATTTTCAGAAAGATTTCATACCTGCTAGAGAAAGACAAAAATAATGGTCCTGAAATCAGTACACCGCTACCTTGATATAACGCGACCTGATATAACAAGGATTCGGATATAACGCGGTAAAGCAGTGCTCCGGCGGGGCTGCGCACTCCGGTGGATCAAAGCAAGTTCAATAGAACGCAATTTCACCTTTAACGCGGTAAGGTTTTTTGGTTCCCGAGAACAGCGTTATATCGGAGTAGAGGTGTACATCTTAGCCAGGTCTACACTAGAAAGGGTTTTCCAGTGTAGCTATAACCAGCAAACCTTCCTAGTGCAGATGCATCATATACTGGCAAAAGAGGGCTTTTGCCAGTATGGCGTATATCAATCAAAATCAGTTACACCAGCAAATCCACTTTCATGCCGGAATAACTGTGCCCACACTGTGGTTTTGCTGGTACAGAAGAGATGTTAAATAAATAATCAGTCCCTTAAGCTACATTACTATACCAGCAAAAGATTCTAGTCTAGATCTGGCCTTCCAGTAGTGATATGACATTTGGGGAGGAAATTGCTGTAAAACTATTTCTATTTATTAGGTGTATTACGGCACCTCTCAGCCCCAGTCATGAATAGGGACCCCATGGTGCAAGGCGCTGTACAAAGCACAGAACAAGACGACAAGTCACTGCCCTAAAGCTATTCCAATCTACCCATCAGCAATGAGTGTGTGGAGTGGATTCCACTGATCTCCCCTGCTGTGACAATACCCTGAACTGCATGATAACCCCTAAAAACACATAACAGTGCTACTTTAGTGTGTGTATTATGGCGGCACCCAGAGGTCCCAGCTCAGGTGCTGCACAAACGTAGAGCAAGAGACGGGCGGGAGAAAGGATCTCCATTTTACAGATGGGAACCCAAGGCCCAGAGAGATCATTTAACTTGCCCAAACAAGGTCACACAGGGAGTCGGTGGCTGAGCTGGGAATCAAAACCCAAATCTCACGAGTCCCAGCCCAGCACCTTCAGCCCCAGACCATTCTTCCTCTGTGTTTGCTTAGGGGATTGGTAACCGATGCTGTGGTATCCCCTCTGAAGGAATCAACTGACCACTTTGCAGGGATCTCTGGCCTGGTCAACTGGGGATTCATTCCCCGGCATGGTTGCTACTGCTGCAAATTCCCTAGCGTGGACACCGTTTGTGCCAGGTTAACAGCACTGACGGAAACTGTGCTGCGCTGGTGTAATCCACGTACACATTAGGGGTTTGCATTAGTGCAGCTACCCCAGTGCCCGATATCTGCAATGTAGAGCAGGTCCACCTGCATGCACTCACCTCCCAGAGGGATGCCAACAGAAACCCTAGCGCTTAATGCTTATTCACACTGGCATCACCAAGCCAACATTCAATAATACATGAAGCCCCAGTCCCTCTCCACTGAGATACGCATTAGTTCCAGTTTTATAGCTAGGGAAACCGAGGTACAGAAAGTGGGAGAGTCTTGCTCAAAGACACAGAGGTAACTCAGGACATCCCAGCTCCCAGGTCTGAGCTCTGGCTGCTACAGCAGGCTGCCTCTTGGCAAGCTGAGTAGCTACTCTTGATGCTGGAGCCATAAAATTATACAAAATTCAGCCTGGAAGGGACCTTGAGAGGTCATCTAGTCCAGCCCCCTGCACAGAGGCAGGACCAAGAATACCTAGACCATCTCTGGCAGGCGTTTTTTTAACCTGCTCTTAAAAGCCTGCAGCCACGGGCATTCCACCACCTTCCTTTGGAAGCCTATTCTGGCATTTAACTAACCTTATAGCTGGAAAGATTTTCCTATTATCTAACCTAAATCTCCATTGCTGCAGATTAAACCCATTACTTCTTGTCCAACCCACAGTGGACATGGAGAACAATCTAGCACAGCCCTTACCATATTTGAAGACAGTTATCAAGTCCCTCCTTGGTCGTCTTTGTCTCACGACTGAACATGCCCAATTTTTTTTACCCTTTCCTCACAGATCAGGTTTTCTAAACCTGATATCGTTTTTGTTGCTTTCCCTGTGGACTCTCTCCAGTTTGTCCATATCTTGCCTGAAGTGTGGCACCCGGAAGTGGACACAGTCCCCCAGCTGAGGCATTACCAGTACTAAACAGAGTGGGAAAATTACCTCCCATATCCTACACACAACACTCCTGCTAACACACACCAGAATGATACTGGCCTTTTTCAAAATTGCATCATATCGTTGGCTCCGATTCAATTTGTAATCCACTATAACCCCCAGATCCTTGTCAGCCGTATTACCGCCTAGGCAGTTAGTCCCCATTTTGTAGCTGCGCATTTGATTTTTCCTTCTTAAGTGAAGTATTTTGCAATTCTCTTTACATAATTTCATCTTGTTGATTATGAACCAATTTGTCAAGGTTGTTTTGAATTCTAATCCTCTCCTCCAAAGTGCTAACAACCCGTCCCAGATGGGCGTCACCTGCAAATTTTATAAGCATACTCTCCACTTCATTATCCAAGTCATAACTGAAAATATTGATTAGTACTGGATCCAGAACTGACCCTTGTGGCACCCACTAGATATGCCATCCCAATCTGATAGCGAACCACAGATAACTCCTCTTTGACAATGGTTTTTCAATCAGTTGGGGACCCACCTTATAGTCGTCGTCTTCTTCAGCTATCCCTCGATACGAGGATGATGTCTGCCGAGGGGGGTAATCGGTGAGTTTTTAAGTGGCCGAGGAGCCCAATTCTTGCCCTGCAGATTTTCCCACAGAAGTGACAGGTGTCATCTTGGAGGAGATATAGTTGTTGGCTGGAGTGTTGTGCCCTTTCTTTCCTCCTTTGTCGCTTCTCTGTCTCATGAGCACGTCTGTTCTCCTCAAAGTGAGCTGTGGCTTGGTGTATGGTGTGGCATCACTGTGTTCTGTTCCGTGCTGACTCCTCCCACTTGGTTGGGTTGATGCCTCCCTTTTTAAGATGTACTTTCAGTAGGTCTTTGAAACTCATCTGCTGCCCTCCGCAAGCCCTTCTTCCCTGACTTAACTGAGAGAAGAGCACTTGCTTCAGGAGGCAAGTGTCAGATATACGTACAGTGGCCAGCCCAGTGGAGTTGGTATTTCATGACCTGTGCTTCTATACTGCTGATGTTGGCTGCAGAGAGAACGCTGATCTTAGTGCGTCGGTCTTCCCAGCTGTTGCTGAGAATGCTTCTGAGGCAGAGTTGCTGGAACCACTCCAGCCGCTTGAGATGTCGTCTGTAGGTTACCCAGGTCTCACATCCATAGAGAAGGGTGGGGGTGACAACTGCCTTGTACACCAAGATCTTGGTACCTTGATCCCTACACTGGAGACTCGTTTGAGTAGTCTTCCAAAAGATGTGCTGGCACAGCGGATCTTGTATTCAATGTCTGTGTCAATGCTGGCTGTTTGGGAGAGGTGGCTGCCAAGGTACGGCAAATAGTCCACATTTTCTAGGGGTTCTCTGCTGACGGTGATTTGTGGAGTATGAAGAGTAGTTTGTGCAGGTGAGGGCTGGTAGAGTACCTTGGTTTTCCCAATGTTGAGAAAGAAACCCAGGCTGTGATAGGCATCTGCAAAAAGATTTAGGGTGCTTTGCCGGTCGGCCTTTGTGTGTTCAAGAATGACACAGTCATCTGCATACTGAAGGTCAGAGATGCCAATTTTTGTGATTTTAGATTTTGTTTGGAGACATCGAAGATTCAGGAGTTAGCCATCCAGATTCTGTCAGGAAGGCAGTCGCAAATGAGAATCAGGATCACAGCAAGGTAAATAGAGAAGAGTGTTGGAGCAATGACACAGCCCTGCTTGACACCGGTGCGAATGGTTCGGTCTCTGAGCTGTTGCATAAAATGGTGGCAGTCATCTCATCATGAAGTAGTCTGTTGATGGAAATGAATTTCCGTGGCCAAAACCTACACAGCACCTTCCATAGGGCATCACGATTGATAGAGTCAAAGGCCCTGGTTTGGTCGATGAATGCCATAAACAGTTCCTGGTGTTGCTCTCTGCACTTCTCCTGAATCTGTCGTGCCACGAAGATCATGTCGGTTGTGGCTCAGGATGGCCTGAAGCCACACTGATTCGGGGAGGAATTCCTCAGCAAGGGGAAGGAGACAGGTTAGTAGGATCTGGGCAAGAATCTTCCCTGCAATTGAGAGGAGAGCAATACTGCTGTAGTTCCCACACAAAGATTTGTCCCCTTTCTTGAATATTGTAACAATGCTGGTGTTCTTAAGGTCAGGTAGAATTTCTTCAGAGGTCCAGATTTTGTCAAGGAGTTAGCAAAGTTTGTGGTGGAGTATTGTTTCACCAGCTTTAAAAACTTCAGCTGGGATGCTGTCTGGGCCTGGTGCCTTGTGATTTTTTTGTCTGGGTGATGGCATGCCAGACTTCCTCAGAAGATGGGGGATCAGCAAGGTGTTCCATTGCTAGGCGTGGTGGAATAAACTCAATGGTGTCTTCAGAGACCGTGGATTCGCGGTTTAGTAGGCTCTCAAAATGCCCCTTCCAGAGTTTAATGGCTGCATTGTCCTTGAGAAGGGTGGAGCCATCCTGAGAACGTAAGGGGATTGGGCCCTTTGAGCTTGGCCCATATATAGCTTTTGTTGCTTGAAAGAAGCTTCTCATGTCATCCTAGTCTACGAAACCCTAGATCTCAGAGGCCTTCTCTTGTCACCACTTGTCTTTGATGTCACATAGCCACCTTTGGACTTTGGCTTTAAGCAGGTGATAGGGCTCATGTTTTTGTTTGTTAGAGGAATCATTTTGCCAGTTACAAAATGCACCTTACAGTAATTTCATCTAGACCACATTTCCCTAGTTTGCTATTGAGATTGTCATGTAGGCCTGTGTCAAAGGCCTTACTAAAAATCAAGATACATCACATCTACTGCTTCTCCCCCAGCTACTAGGCCAGTAACCCTAATCTGTTCTTGACAATTCCATGGTGGCTATTAATCATCATCCTATTATCCTCCAGGTGCTTACAAATTGATTGTGTAATAGTTTGTTCCAGTATCTTTCCAGGTATCCAAGTTTGGCTGACTTGTCTATAATTCCCCAGGTCGTCTTTGTTCCCCTTTTTAAAGGGAGGTACAGTACTATGTTTTCCCTTCTTGAGTCCATTCACACCTCAGCCCTCCTCCATGAGTTCTGGAAGATAATTGCTAAGGGCTCTAAGACTGTTACTGAAATACCCTAGTATAAACTTCATCAGGCCCTGCTGCCTTGAATATGTCTAACTTATCTAAATATTCTTTAACCTGTTATTTCCTTATTTTGGCTTGCGTTCCCCCCCCCCCTTGTTGCTAATATTAATTGTGTTAAATATCTGGTTACAATTACAATATACCTTTCTAGTGAAGTCTGAAGCAAAATAGACATTGAACACCTTGTCCGTTATTAGCTCTCCTTCCCTGCTAAGTAGAGAATCTATGCTTTCATCCACCTTTCTCTTGCGCCTAATGTATTTAAATAACCTCTTCTTATTGCCTCTTATGCCCCTTGTTACACAGAACTCATTTTGTGCCTTAGCCTTTCTGATTTTGTCCCTACATGCTTGTGCTATTCCTTTGTACTCCTACAACAAGTGGGAATATGGATGAATTGCCAAGAGAATTCCCATCTTGTACCACCAGCCCAATAGTCTATGATGCCACTGTAGTTACCTGCACTTCTACAACATTGGCAGAGCTGAGGGGTGGGGGAATTCAGGGCAGGAATGGCAGTAGAGGCTGCAAGTTAGGATTGAAGCAGCAGTGATGTGGGAGTGGGTAGACAGGACTGGAAGAGCGAGGAGTGCTGCTGGCTGAGGTTTAGCAGAGCAGTAGCACTTGCCCACCCTATGCCCGGGTGACATTAGCACATCCTCACTTCCACAGATGCTAAATTCCCAGGCTTCAGCCTTCCTAGGGAAGGCAGTGCTGGGCATACAGCTATGCTGGCCGCCCTCCCCCGCTGCAGAGGAACTAGGAGGACAAAGAAGGAAAACAATCTCACAAAGCAGGATTAGGCACTAACACAAACAGGCCACACTCTCGGGTTTCACTAAGTAAAGGACATTGGATGACTGAAACCAGAGCTGAGGATCAGGGAACCAGACCAGGGTCCTGATTCTCCTCAGTTCAGGGTTGAGATTTCCAGAATCAGGGACCTAACAGGAGGCACCTAAATCAGTGGCCTGATTTACAGCTGTCACTGGGAGCTGCGGGGACACAGTACCTCTGAAAATTAGATCCTCCCCTTGCAAAAAGCCAGCGCACAGACCCCTCCCCACTTAAATCCATAGTCTCCGAGTTCAGGGACAAAAGGGCACTTACGGGATGTCTAAGAGCTACCACAGTACAAATCGAAATGCAACCAGGGGAGATTTAATCCTGTAGCACCCAGAGTGAGGGGAGGGATAAGATCCCAGCTCAGGTGGGGTATGTAACCCATTGCACTAATACAGATTTAATAGGACCATCACACAGGGAGGTAGCACGGGCTGGGAGTCAGGAGATAGGAGATCTATTCTCAGCCCTGACCTTCGGCAAGTCTCTCCATTTCCCCTCCCACTTCACGTCCATTAGATGGTTGGCTGTTTGGAGCAGGGACCATCCCCTAGAGGGTTCACCTACACTGCAATAAAAAAACCCAGAGTCTCAGAACTTAGGTCAACATGGGCTCGGGCTGCGAAGCTAAAAAATAGCAGCGTAGACATTCTAGCTTGGGCTGAACCCTGGGTTCGGAAAACTCACTGTAAGGGATGGGTCCCAGATCCCGGGCTCCAGCCCAAGCCCAAACAACTACACAGAAACAACTACCAGCTGCAGGTCTTTTATTGCAGTGTAGACTTACCTTATGTGAATGTACCACATCTAACATGATGGGGCCCATATCTCAGTTGCGGCCTCTAAACACCAATGGAATGTTATATATTTGTAAAGTGTTTTTAGCTCTCCAGATGACAAGCACTAGATAAGAGCTGGAGGGTTGCGTATATACACCGCTCTAGCTCTTGCCTACCAATTTTCATCTGGAGATCTCAAAGCACTTTACACAAGTGGTCAGTCTCATTATCCCCATCCTATAGATGGGGAAACCAAGGCATAGGGAGGGGAAGCAACTTGCCCAAGGTCACCCAGCAGGCCCACGGCAGAGCTGCGAACAGAACCCAGGTCTCCTGAGGCTCTATCCGTCAGGCCACAGAGAGAGGATGAGCGAGAGGGGAGGAGCAGAGCTGTCCCATGAAAGGATCTTGACGTCTGGAATTACAGGTTTGAATGACAACCAAGAACAGGCCCCCACTGGCATGACCCTCCAGCCTTGGGAAATCAGTGCCTCTGGCATCTTCGCTGTACAATCAATATTTTACTTTCAGTGAAACAAGGGATGAGTGCGCCAAGCCCCCTGATCGACCTGCTGGCTCAGGGAGGTCTGCCCTGCCCCGTGCCAGAGCTAATATTAGTTTGTCTACTTAAAGATTCAATTGACTGCGGGGGAGGGAATGACACTTCTTCCAAGGAACTTGGTTTCTATTTGCCTGTCTCCTCACCCTCCTCTTCAGTCTTGAAGCTTTGCTAAGTAAGGAAGATTTGTAAGGAGGAGGGAGGGAAAAGAACAGCAAGAAATCCATGCTGCTGCTAAAACAAATGGGAGCAAGGGCTGTAGCTGGCATGGATCAAAACTGCCATATGTCAGCTGAGACCATCTGGGGTGCAATGGAGGAAAAATATCCCAACTATTAGCATAGTTAAGCACCAGAACAGGTTACCAACAGGGATGTAGAACCCCTGTCAGGGGTTTTTAAGAACAGGTTAGACAAACACCTGTCAGGGATTCTGTAGGCTTACTTGGCCTGCCTCAGCGCAGGGGACTGGACCAAATGACCTCTCGAGGTCCATTCCAGCCCTGCATTTCTATGATTTGATGACGATCAAAGGCACAAAGGGCAGGTAGGTGCCCCATGATGCTACAGCCCTACTCCCCTATCACCTTGCATTAGAGCAGGGGTTGGCAACCTTTCAAAAGTGGTGTGCCAAGTCTTCATTTATTCACTCTAAAATAAGGTTTTGCGTGCCAGTAATACATTTTAATGTTTTTAGAAGGTCTCCTTTCTATAAGTCTATAATATATAACTAAACTATTGTTGTATGTAAAGTAAATAAGGTTTTTAAAATGTTTTAAAAGCTTCATTTAAAATTAAAACAAAACAGAGCCCCCCCGGACCGGTGGCCAGGACCTGGGCAGTGAGTGCCACTGAAAAATCAGCTCGCATGCCGCCTTTGGCACATGTGCCATAGGTTGCCTACCCCTGCATTAGAGGATCCCAAAGAGCTTAACATTGATTTGGCCTCACAACCCCCTTGTATGGGAGGAAAATCCCATTACCCCCATTTTACGGATGAGGGAAACCGAGGCACAGAGCAGAGAAGCAACTTGCTCAAGGTCACCCAGCGAGTCAGTGGCCAAACCAGGATTAGAACTCAGGGGGTCCTGGCACCCAGCCCACTGCTGTGCCCAACAGACTATGGTCTGGTTTAGTAGAGGAAGGTGGGTGAGCATTATCTTCTCTTTATAGATGGGTTACATTAAAAGCTTTTTGGGACAGGGGCTGTCTCTCACCAAGAAGGGCAAGTGACCTGTCTGATGTCACATATCCAACCTGGTGACAGGAACAGAACCCAGGAGTCTGATCTCGCAAATGGCTCTAATCACTACACATCACTCCCTTCATCTCTAGATCTCAAAGCGCTTTACAGAGGAGGTCAGTATCCCTGTCTCCCCATTCAACGCACAGGGAAACAGACACAGACAGGAAGTGACTTGTCCAAAGACCCCCAGCCAGCCAGTGGCAGAGTTGGGAATAGAACTCAGGGCTCCAAGACCAAGTCTAGTATCCTACATACCAGGCCACAGGGCCTCTCATCGTATTAACAACAATGTAAAGGGAGATTTTCCAGAAGCATCAAAGGGATTTTTAGGTGCACAAGTGCCATCCAAAGCCAATACGACTTGGGTCCCTAAATCCCTGGGGTACTTTTGATCACCTCCTTCCTTATTGCTTGGTTTGTTTACTAACCCGTACAGCTAATCAGAAGTATTTTAGTTTTTAATGAACACTGTGTGAGATTCCCTAGATCGCTAACAGAATTTTTGCAAAAATAGCTACTTACAAAATATATTTAAAGAAAGAGCCTATGGGGGGGGGAGGGGAAATCAATCCCTCAGATACTCTTCTGCCAATCCCTTTAGCTCAGGGGAGTGCAAAAGTTAACGAGTGCTGCGCTCCATTTTAGGGATGGGATGACTAAAGCAGCATCATTAAGTCAGTTAATATGCTTTTCAGCTCATTTTTCATTTATAGATTCATAGATGCCAAGATTGTGATCATCTAGTCTGGCCTCCTGAATAGCACAGGCCCCAAAACTGCCCCGAATTAATTCCCGTTTGAACTAGAACTTTTCTTCAATGCTGGGGGTGTTTTTAAAAGATAAACATCCAACCATTGTATGGCTCTGGTCCGTTCCAATTGTCCCACTGTCACACCTGGCTGATGAGACATTTCCAAAAGTTTGGGCAGCAAATGGTTCAGGCACTGGACAGGAACTCAAAAGACCCAGGTCTAATTCCCAGCCCAAGTCACTTGGCCTCTCTGTGCCTCAGTTTCTCTTCTAAAGGGAAGAGGATAATTATTTCTCTCTCCCACCTTTGTCTAAGGAATTCAGGCCAAGGACTTTGTCGCACTATGCATGTTGGGTTGGTTTAGAGTTTGGATATGTTTAGTCTTCAGAAGACTGGGGGGGCGGGTAACAGTCTAAGTACACAAAAGGTTGTTACAAGGAGGAAAGAGAAAAAAATATTCTTAACTTCTGAGGATAGGACAAGAAGCAATGGACGTAAATTGTAGCAAAGGCGATTTAGGTTGGACACTAGGAAAAACTTCCTGTCAGGGTAGTTAAGCACTGAAATAAATTGCCTAGGGAGGTTGCAGAATCTCCATCACTGGATATTTTTAAGAGCAGGTTAGACAAACACCTGTCAGCGATGGTCTAGATAATATTGAGTCCTGCCTTGAGTACAGGGGACTGGACTAAAAGACCTCTCGAGGTCCCTTCCAGTCCTATGATTCTATGTATAGTACTGATCACAATGGGACCCTGATCCAGTTGGGGCTTCTAGGCACTGTTATGATGCAAATAATAAAATAGGAGAATTATGACTGCTTCACATCAGCACATAGTCATAAGCACAAGACCACAGAACTCAGATGCTTAGACTGGCTACCTAAACTAGTCTACAAAAAAAACCCTCCATCCTATGCTAATCAAGAGTAAACCGATTGATAAACTCATTGCCAAAATAGCATCCTCATTGTTGCTTCAGTGTGTCACAGCAGCACATTGAGACCCCACCAGGCATTGCACAGACTGTGTGAGGACCACACCCTGCCCGTAAAGAGCCCCCAATCTAAACAGACCAGACAGACAAGGACTGATTATCATCCCCATTTTCCAGTGTAAAGCCCCGATCCTACCAGCACTTATGCACATGTTTAATTTTACCTCCATGAGTCACTGTTAGGCACATGATAAGAAGCGTTTGCAGGATCAGGGCCTAACAAAAACTAGGCAGACAGACAATGGGTGGAAATGGAAAAGAGAGGCCCAGAAAAGGGAATCACAAGGTCAAACAGGAAATCAGTGGCAGAGCTGTGAAGAAAACCAAGGTCTCCCAAGTCTCAGACTGGTGCCCTACCCACTAGACCACAAAGCCACTCTGATGGAGAACTGTGCAGCTCGCTGGCTGATGAGCTAGAGAGAGCCAGACCATTAAGAAAAGAGATTTTTGTCGGTCAAAGAATGTAAGCAACCAACTGAGCAGAGAGCTGGATTCAGAGATCTAAACAGAGGCAGACACGCAGCTGCAGGCTATGAAAAAGCTTATCAGATGCATTTGGAATTTACTCAAGTAGTTTGGGTTTTGTTTAACTAATTCCATGCTTTTTTTTTTTAAATTAAAAAAAAAATGAATGAATGAGATTATGTGCTTGTGATCCCCAAAACCAGGGAAATCTGTAGCATTGGCAGTGATGCTCCTCAGAATTAAAGGGACACCATCAATTTAAGATTAGTCTCCAAATTTAGGGTTAGCAGGGGGTTTTTTTTGTTTGTTTTTTTTGTTTTTTTGTTTTTTTTAAAGTGGCATTATTATTTATACAGCACCAGAAGGCATCTCATGTGCGCTGCAGTATTAAGATGCCAACACCTCTGTCCTCACTTAAATCAGGATGTCTTCAAGTAGACAACTTTACAGATAAGAGCTCAGGGTGGGGTTACAACAGAGCAGTGATGTTTTATTACCTCCACAATTTCCTTTTTTTTTTTTTTTTAAATATACATACATAAAAATTCACACACATGGTTTTTCAGTTATTTGGAGAAGGCTTTCAGACGGTTAGAAGGGAGAAATAGGATTTATTTGCAAAGAAGTGTTGCCGATTCTTGCAATTTGAATCATGAGTCTTGTGATAATTGTTGTTAAAAAAGCCCCTGGTCCTGTAGTCAGGAGGTTACATGAGAATCTATCACTTCTAGCCCTTGTGGTTGCAGAGAAAAGCTTGAGAATATGACCCCCAATGGCAAAACAAAAACAAAATACACCGCACACACCACAGAAGGCAAATCAACAGAACCCAACAGTGCAGCCTACTGGGTAGGTCACTGGACTGGGATGCAGGAGGCTTCGTTCTATTCCTGGCTCTGCCACTGATTTGCTGGGTGACTCAGGCAAGTCACTACCCATCTGCGTGCCTCAGTTTCCCTGTCTGTATAATGATACCTCCTTTGCAAAGCACTTTGAAATCTAAGTTTTGAGTTCTGTTTATTTGCCTCCTGATTTCATTTCATGTTTTTTTAAAAACACATTCATGGGACTACTCATAACAGTAAAAAGTTTAGTTTGTGTGTAGGTGTTTATAGGATCAGGGCCTTGAGTGCTTTTGAAAAACCACACATGGATTTCCAACCAAATCCAACCAAACAGCTATCCAAGGGGCATGAGAACCAGAAAGTGAAAGTACCTAAAAACAAAAGTGAAACAGATCAGCCTATGTAAACATACACACATGGAGCAGTAGTGATGACAGGTCAATATTCTTAAAATTCTTTCAACCCATCTGACATCCTATAATTCCTGAGTGACAGGTAGGGATTTATTGAGAAGAGAGTCTTTTTGTCTTCATAGTTAACACATTACATCTGGGCAACTTCTGCTTTGCTCCTGCTGGCTTAAAAATAACCAAGCCACGATTTTCAAAAGCAATGAGTCACTTTGGGGAACCGAACTCAAAGCGTTTTAAAAGGGGTTTGAATTTCAGAGCGTCTCAAGTACCTGCCATAGCCACAATGGAGCTATGACAGTTGACACCAGCTGAGGATCTGGCCCAAGGTGTTTCAGGTTGGGCGCCCAAAAACAGAAGCATCAAAAAAAAAAAAAAAAAAAAAATCACCAGTCATTTGGGGAGGGAGAGGAAAAGGGGGAAATCTACACTCAAAAATAGATAGCTCAGACGAAACTCTCCACTGATGTGAATAATTAACCTGAAGCAGTTGAGACTTGATTGTCCAGCACTTCAAATCACAGAGCGAGGGAAGCGAAGCGGGAGGGAAAATGCATGGATTAACAACGTTTGGTTAACTGGGTGCTCACAAAACGCCCCCATCTTGCAATCTGACCTCTCCACACAAATCCCAGCCCAAAAGTGTGGTTCCACACGAGTGCAAGGAACCACCCTGCTCAAACCAGACCAAAAGATCAGGCCAAAGCACTAGCAAGAGACAGAAGTGGTAATGATACTGCATCCTACATTTGCTTCAGACTAAAGTAGTGTTTTCTGCCACAAAGAGCTTTCAAACTATTTCTGCAAAGTGCCAGGTGCTGCATGTGCCCCCACAAGATTCTGCTCACTCAGCCAAGTTGTTATATTTTTTTTAAAGAGGGAATATTTATAATTCCAGTTATGATGACAAAAAGGAAAGAGTAAATCAAGTACCATTTTCCACTGAGAGCCCTGCAAGATTTGCTGTATAAATAATGCTCCTTGGAATTAATCCATCTAGATGGGAATGGAGAGGAGGGTTGTTTTGGGATGAACTTGGAATCAGAAAACTGTTGCTTTTAAAGTGTTTTGGTTTGCTCAGTGCCAGGGTTGTCAGCTGGAGCCACCACGAACAAGGCCAAAGATTCAGGTTCCCCAGTAAATATAAACTAGAACTAGGATGACCCTGGTTAAAACAAGATTAGAGGCGAGACCTTTATCTCAAAAGTAGAAACATACCCCCTTTAACACAGCTATCAACATGCCTCCTTTGGCCAGAAATTCACTGACTTATTTCTGTACAGAATAGACTAACTTTAAAAGGTGCCCAAGAATTACTATAGCATCAAGCAGGTTACACATTCTACCTTATAGACTAACAGATGTATTGGAGCATAAGCTTTCATGGGTGAATGCCCACTTCGTCTGACGAAGTGGGTATTCACCCATGAAAGCTTATGCTCCAATACATCTGTTAGTCTATAAGGTGCCACAGGATTCTTTGTTGCTTTTTACAGATCCAGACTAACATGGCTACCCCTCTGATACTTGACATTCTAACTTAAGGTCCTTATCTGGCCCCCATTATTGTAGTATCTGAGCCCCTCACAATCTTTACCCTATTTATCCTCCCAAACCCTCTGTGAGGAAGGATCACCCCCATTTTACAGTTGGGGACCCTCAGGCACAGATGAACTAAGGCCCAGATGCTCAAATGTATTTAGGCTTTTAACTTCCATTGATTTCCTAAGTGACGTGCCCAAGGTTACAAAGGAAGTCTGCGGCAGGGCAGGGAATTAAACCGATCTCCCCAATCATAGATTAGTGTCCTGACCACGGGGCCATCCTTCCTTTCAAGTTATTCCTAGATTGTTACATTATTCTGCTGATCTTGTGCCATAAGGAAAGTTATTGCAGATTCTGACTGTCCTGTTTCGTACAGAGTCAACAAGGGTTCTGACACCCTGGGCTCCTGTCCCCCTTTCCTCCCTCCCCCCCCAAAATATGGTAATTGAGAACCTGTATTGCTGAATCAATGAACATTACAAACAGAGACTTTCGTTCTGTTTAAGAGAGAGCCCAGAGATCCAGCTATCTTACTTTGGAAGGCAGCCTCAGATTCTGTATAATGAAACCTATTTTACTGAATGCTAGAATGTACTCACAGACGAAGCATGGGGCTGGGAGCCAGGAATTTCCCTGGCGTCCAACTTGCTGTGTGGTCTTTCCTGAGCCACATAAAACTGGGGTTTTCAGAGTACCCTAGGGGAGTTAGGAGCCCAGCTGCTATTAAATTTGCATTTTTCCATCCCCTTAAGCCCCATTAAAAGTTCACGCCCTCTCTGATTCAATCCCCCCAAAACACAGGGTGTCTGAAGATGAACATTTATCCAGAACTTAATGCGTGATATGGAATCTTTTCCACAGACTACAATCCGCTTTGACTCAGACTCGTTAACTGGCAAGTCACATTACGGCTCCTGGAATTCAGAAAGCGGGAAGTCAGCAGCCCAGGAGCTTAAAAAACATAAAAAGACTCGGCAGAGATATGTGCTGTTTAACATCTGAAGAGTCAAAACAAGATAAACTCTGGTAATTGAGGCCTTGGAAAACATGCTCCCTGCCAACCTTCCCAGTGACATTAAGCGTTCTGCAGAACCGTGTGCTTTGGAAAGGTCTCAAACTCACCACAGCAACAAGATTGAGGGCAGGGCTGGTGCCTCTCCCCTCCTCCCCTCCCCCCCAAAAAACTGGAAGCAAATGAATAAAAGCCTTATAAACGTAGAAAGCACGTGCCCCAAATGTAGGGAGTATGGGGGGGAAGAGACCATAGACTACTTGGAAAATAATTATAGCGCACAAACTGCATCGTCCAAACTCCATAAGGCACTACCCATCAAGCGGGGGCGGAGAGAGGGGGTAAGATACTTTAACAGCGGGATAACAGCCGCTCCTCCAACTTACTTTCTGTGCATGATCCACCCAGCCCGTTGCACTCCCTCATTTTAAGGGGAGCGAGAAAGGCCTCGCACACCCCGCCGGCCCACGTCACCTCGCCAGAGTCCCAGCTTTTGCCTCGCAAACGGGAGAGCCGATGGACCCCCCCCCCCCTCCTCGTTGGCAAACAAACTTCGCAACCCCCCCCCCCCAAGCGAAGAGCAGGGCGTGGAAAGGATCCCGAGGAATGGGGTGGGAGGGGGAGGTAACGCTTTCGTCCACCGTTTCAAGCCCAGGCGCCAGCCAAGGCAATCGGCAGCGAGGGACCGACTGCAAAACGACCCCCCTTCCCCACCCCCACGAATCAGTGTCTTGGGAACGCTTCAGGTGGGCGGCCACGGGCTGAAACGCACCAAAGCCCGTTTGAAGCCATTAGTCCTGGCGGGGGGGGCGGGGGGGGGCTGCAGAAACCACCCCTCCCTTTTTGTTAAATTACTTCCACACACAAAAGACAGGGAGAAATCGAGAACTCCCCAACCCCCGCCCCCATATCCAAGGGGGGATATCCAAAGGGGGGGCTCCCCAACCCCCCATATCCCGGGGGGGGGCTCCCCAACCCCCCCATATCCAAGGGGGGATATCCAAAGGGGGGGCTCCCCAACCCCCCCATGTCCCAGGGGGGGCTCCCCAACCCCCCGCCCATCCCAGGGGGGGGCTCCCCAACCCCCCATATCCCAGGGGGGGGCTCCCCAACCCCCCCTTGCACACGCCCCCTAGCGGGGGCCGTTGTTTTCCTCCCCCTGGCTGGGGCGGGGAGAAGCCGCCTGGCGAAACCCCACCCTGCAGCCAACTCTCGTCAAACGCCGCAAGTCGCTTCCCCTCAGGCGCCGCTGCCAAGCGCCCCGCCTCGCCTCGCGGCGCCGGGGCCGGGGGCGGCGGGTCCCCCTCACCTGTGGAAGAGCGGGAGCGGGAGCGGGCTCCCTGCGGCCTCTCGGTCCCCTGCCAGGCGCCGGGCAACGCGCGCCCTGCCCAAGTGACGTGCCCGCCGCCGCCGCGCGAGAGGCTGGTCAAGCCCCAGCAGTCGACCGCGGAGAAACCGATCGGCCGCGCGAGGCCTCAGCCGCCGCCGCCGCCGCCGGGAGGAAAGGCGGGGCCGGCGGGCAGGGGCGGCTCCGGCCAGAGGCCACGCCCCCTCACTGCTGCCGCCGCGCGGCCGCTCCTCGGGGGGCGGGGCGGGGCGTGAGGGGGGCAGGCTGAGGCGGGAGAGATGTGGGGGGGGGATAAATTGGATAGATAAGGGGATCAATTGATAGATTGAGACAGGGATCGATTGATAAATCAATAGCGAGAGACAGGGATCAATAGAGACAGAGAAAGAGAGACGCGGATAGCCGGATAGATAGAGACGGGGATCAATAGATAGATCAATAGATACGGGATCAGTAGAGAGATGAGGTGTATAAGGATCAATAGATAGATACAGGGATCAATAGAGAGATGAGGTGTCTGAGGATCGATAGGTACATGTGGGGATCAATAGAGAGATGAGGTGTATGAGGATCGATAGATACATGTGGGGATCAATAGAGAGATGAGGTGTATGAGGATCGATAGATACATGTGGGGATCAATAGAGAGATGAGGTGTATGAGGATCTATAGATACATGTGGGGATCAATAGAGAGATGAGGTGTATGAGGATCGATAGATACATGTGGGGATCAATAGAGAGATGAGGTGTATGAGGATCGATAGATACATGTGGGGATCAATAGAGAGATGAGGTGTATGAGGATCGATAGATACATGTGGGGATCAATAGAGAGATGAGGTGTATGAGGATCGATAGATACATGTGGGGATCAATAGAGAGATGAGGTGTATGAGGATCGATTGATACATGTGGGGATCAATAGAGAGATGAAGTGTATGAGGATCGATAGATACAGGGATCAATAGAGAGATGAGGTGTATGAGGATCGATAGATACATGTGGGGATCAATAGAGAGATGAGGTGTATGAGGATCGATAGGTACATGTGGGGATCAATAGATGAGGTGTATGAGGATCGATAGATACATGTGGGGATCAATAGAGAGATGAGGTGTATGAGGATCGATAGATACATGTGGGGATCAATAGAGAGATGAGGTGTATGAGGATCGATAGGTACATGTGGGGATCAATAGATGAGGTGTATGAGGATCGATAGGTACATGTGGGGATCAATAGAGAGATGAGGTGTATGAGGATCGATAGATACATGTGGGGATCAATAGAGAGATGAGGTGTATGAGGATCGATAGGTACATGTGGGGATCAATAGAGAGATGAGGTGTATGAGGATCGATAGGTACATGTGGGGATCAATAGAGAGATGAGGTATCTGAGGATCGATAGATACATGTGGGGATCAATAGAGAGATGAGGTGTATGAGGATCGATAGGTACATGCGGGGATCAATAGAGAGATGAGGTGTATGAGGATCGATAGATACATGTGGCGATCAATAGAGAGATGGGGTGTATGAGGATCGACAGAGCCTGTTTCCTGAGTGCGATCAAACAACAGGTAGCTGTGACTGCTGGATTCCAGCATGTTCAAAGGGGCATCAGGAAGGCAGCAATGGGCCAGTTCACACCTCTGCACCCTCCTGAGCTACAGAGGGTTATGCAGAACCCCCTCCAAATATGCTGGCCCCCAGTGAGGGTGCAGCAGCTGGGGCTCCCCTCCACTCTTCCTGGCTGCCTGCCAATGGTCGATGTGCTGCTCAGAACCCATTGCATACCACCTTCCTTCCTCCCCAGAGCCACTCCAGCCCTACTGGCCCATCCCTGCCCCAAGGAGGAGGGCAGAGCTGGTAGCTGAGTTGCAGTGAGGTGCTCCCTGGAAGCCTCCTTGCGCCCCTCATTTATGTGCCCTCACTCCCCCTCTCTTCCCCAAACAACTAGGGAAATTCACTGCCCAAAAACTTTGTTATTGCAGCGTTAAGTCTGGCCGGCCTCGTGCCTTTCCAGAACGTTGAGGGGCCCCCTTACTTAAACCTCTGAAAACTAGGAAATACCGAGGTGCACACCAGCCCCTCCTTGCAACCTTCACTCTGCCGCTGGGGAAGTCCTGTCAGTAAGTCTGGCTGATGGGAAGGACTCTAAACCTCAGATGCCATGTCTGTGTCACCTGATGCATTCGCTTTTTAGAGACTGCTCCTTTGAGCTTCTTCTCTGGGGGTGCTGGTGCATTGCCTGGAGGAGACACACAGCTTGAGCATCTGACCGAAGTGATGCAAGAGTGGCAGGTGAGAGAGACCAAAAAGAGGAAGCGTGTAGTGGAAAGTCTCAGGGGCCCATCATAGCTTGAGAGTCAGCAGTCCCAGGCTCAGTGTACCAGGTGTCCAGTGGCAGTACAGAGAGCACCCAATGAGAATCTCTGTTATGGCTTTTGCAGTGCCAGTCAATAGGGAGGGGGAAATCTCTATGCTGCTTTCTTGGGGCTTGTCTACAGTGGCACAAAGCACAATGTGGTGCCATAGTTCCTGATGCTTGGGTGAGAACCCAGCTTGGCTTATTTTTTGGTGTATCAGAGGCTGGAGAAACACTGAGGCACATCATCTGTATTTGCAAACTCAAGAGAGCAATTGGACACGCCCTATGCCATGCTATAGCGGCAGGTCTTACAAACTCCGCCTGGAACCAGCTAAAATACATTCTTATGAACTCCTGCCAAGGCACAGAGTTCTCTTGTGAAACCTGGGTGTTGGTGTTAAACACAAAGGAGCTGACAGGTAGACAGCGCAATCCTGCCTGGTAGTGGAAAACGAAGAATCTTGCCTGGCTACAAGATTAAACCCGAGGTTGGCCAAATGAAAACCAGACATAGGAACCTCCTGTTATCAGGGGGAGAAGTAGTAGGTGCTCCCTGAAAAATGGCCCTTGAGTCTGGATTTAAGAGGCAACAGGGTGCTGGCAAGGGACACCAACCAAGAGCTTTTAATAGAGCTCTCGATGGCACTTGGCCAGGGTTTTGTGTCAGTAGCTATGGAGTGAATCCAAAGAGAAGTAGACAAACAGAGCGCCTTGTAACATGAGGACAGAAATGCTACTTCGGTCCTTGGTACTTCATGGTTCTGACCGTCACCAAGCTATGAGCTGCCAACTTCCTTTACCCAACATCACAAGAAGGAAGGAGAGTCCATTGCTTTGGGCATGCACACTGCGATGTTAGATGAAAACATCAATACTCTTGCTGGAAGGTTGTAGCATAACACGACTTTATTTCTTAAACTCCAGACCTTAACACACAAGAACCAAAAACAGAGAGAGACAAAGCAGGCTGCTCCCTAAGGCGGGGAGGCACACCTCACCCCACCTTGCTCTAGCATGACTCTTTGCAGACTGGCACTGACTGCTGTTGGGCCCATATCGCATGCTTCCCTACAGAGCCCCCTAGCCTGCCAGCAAAGCCAGGAAGGCCCCCGAGAATTTAAAGTGACAGTTTATAATTAACACAGTTGTCAATGCACCACAATTCACACCAGTTGCTGTCCTGCGAATGCTATCAACAGAATCAGATCCCTAGCTCTTTGTAGCCGTAGATCAAAAAGTACTTTAAGAAGAAGGTCAGTGTCATTGTCCCCATTTTACAGATGGAGAAACTAAGGTCACCAGCAGAGCTAGGAATTGAACTTGGGTCACCTAAGCCCCACTCCAATGTGCTGCAAGTCTAAGTCCTCTTCCTTTAGCCCCAAAAAGTGACCCCATGAAGTCACTGTCGGTGGCTGAAGGGGCCTCCCTCCACTCACCCAATAGATTGCAGAACCCGCCTGTGCAGCGCCGGCTCTTAGCGGATGTGTGGCACAGCCAACCGGCCGCCTGGGAGGCATCTAACTCACACAATGGCCACGGTGGCGAGTCAGGCAGGTTTCTGTCGAGCGGCAGGCCTGCTCAGACCAAATGGAGAAGTGTGTGCTGGAGGAGGGGGAGGGCGTATAACTGACTGGGCTTAATTCTGTGATTTGCAGGGACACCCAATTGGCGGCTGCAGGGAGTACCCCAGGGCCAGAAGACTGAGGGAACGGTTAACCTGCCATAAAAGAACCCCGGCAGCAAGTCTCAGAGCCGGGATCAACTGACTTGGGCTGGCACTACAGGGCTAGAAATAGCAGTGTAGACCAGGGGTAGGCAACCTATGGCACGTGTGCCGAAGGCGGCACGCGAGCTGATTTTCAGTGGCATTCACACTGCCCGGGTCCTGGCCACCGGTCCGGGGGGCTCTGCGTTTTAATTTCATTTTAAATGAAGCTTCTTAAACATTTTAAACACCTTATTTACTTTACATACAACACTAGTTTAGTTATATATTATAGACTTATAGAAAGAGACCTTCTAAAAACGTTAATATGTATGACTGGCCCGCGAAACCTTACATTAGAGTGAATAAACGAAGATTTGGCACAGCACTTCTGAAAGGTCGCCGACCCCTGGTGTAGACAGTCGGGCTGGAGCCCCAGGCGCTGAGACCCAGTGCGGACGGAGGGTCTCCAGCTCAAACACAAAGAGCTACACTGCTATTTTTAGCCCTCTAGTATAAGCCCAAGTCAGTTGACCCTGGTTCTGAGGTTTACTGCTAGGGGTCTTTTCTTTGCACTGTAGTTCTACCTTAGAGGGATGGAGGTTTCTGCCCCCTCCGGAGGGCGGGCGAAGCATCCCTGAGCCTCAGGGAGGGATGTGTCAAGTCATCCATAAAACAGCAACTAAAGAGTTAATGGGCGAGAGTGAATATCTGGCGTGTTAAACATGGGGGCATGGAGCCATGACACTCGGGGAGAAGGCAGGGAGGGAGAGTTGGTGCAGTGATCGGAGCACTAGCCAGAGGCCTGGGTTCAAGTATCTGCTCTGCCACAGGCTCCTTGTGTGACCCTGGGCCAGTCACTTTGCCTCCGTTTCCCCATCGGTACAATGGTGATAACTGCCCTGCCCTGCCTCACGTGGGTGGCGTAAGGATAAATACATTAAAGACTGTTACGTGCTTAGATACTAGGGTGGTGGGGGCCAGGTCAGAACCTAAGATAGTGAGGCATGACAGAGGTCAAACAAACCCCTCCCCGGAGAGGAAGAGTGGCCTAGTGGTTAGCCCACTAGCCTAGGACTTGGCAAACCTAAGTGCAATTCCTTACTCTACCCAGGCTCTTGGGCAAATGACTAGGGACCAAACCTTTGAGGATTAGGGCCTCAGTTCCCCCATCTGTAAATGGGATCCGTAATAGCTTTCCTGTTGCACAGGGTGTGTGTGAGGCGCTCAGATGCTCTGGTAATGGGAGGAGCCCCGTAAGTACCTTAAATACAGCTAGACGGTCAACCCAGAGTGCCCAGCTCCCCACAGTACTAGGGACCTGCTTTTCAGAAGAGTTCAATGCATGGGAAGCATCCTGGGTGCCAAGACTCTCACCAAATGTGAACCTTTTGGGTGCCGGGCTGGAAATTTGGGCCACTCATTCCACAGCAGCAAGTCTTAGAGTCCAGGTCAACTGATTCTGGGCTAAGGGGCTAAAAATAGCAATGTAGACGTTCCCGCTTGGGTTCTGAAACCCAGCAAGGGGGGGTGGCTCTCAGAGCCTGGGCTCCAGCTAGAGTGGGAACATCTACACTGCTTCTTTTAGTGCCGTAGCGTGAGTCCCGCAAGCCCGAGTCAGTTGACCCAGGCTCTGAGACTCGCTGCTCCAGGGTTTGGGTTTTTTGGGTTTTTTTTTTTTGCAATGTAGACGTACCGTGAGAGGCTAAACCAATACAATCCCAACACGCAGTGCTGGGCAGAGCCGTGATGCACAGCACTGGCTGTGGGTTGCCATGCCTAGGAATGCAGAAACACACCCTGGTGCAGATTCAGCCGGTACAGAACAAGAAATCCCATCCGCCTAGCAACCGCGATCCCTGTAAACATACCAGCCTGGTGCTCTGTTGTCTGCCCTGGCTCCCTGGGGAAGAGGCGGGGGAAAGGTCCCTGTCGTGATTTTCATAACCTTCCATCAGGTTAGCCCTGGCCGTCTCGCCCTCTGCAACCAGGGCCACCCACCATAGCCCCGGCACCATGACACCATCCAGGCCCGTGCAGAAGAATGCATGCCACCCACACCAGGACTGAACCAGGCGCTGCTGCAGTGTGATTCAAAGAGCCAAGCCTCTAGCCTGCAGGGCTGTAACAGGCTCATGTCCTCTGTGGATTGCCCCCCGGGGAGGAGGGAGCCATCACGCACACTGCCCAGTGCATGACAGAGGCGCAGAGAAGCAGAATGATCAGTGTCCCCAACTTGCATCGAGGGCTCTAACCATATGGGGTGTGATGGGAACTAGTGGGAAACACACGGCACGTAATCCCATCCTGCCCTAGCAGGACTGGCTTCTGTTCAGCCTGACTCACAGGGGCTTTCTGCCAGTGACACATGCTCCAGCAGGAAGAAAAGGTTTAATTCCTTCTCTGGGTAAGCAGAATCCTATGTGGTCACTGACTTGTTACAGTCCCATCAGCACCATTCTACAGATGGGGGACACTGAGGCACAGGGCAGGGATGGGACTTCCCTAAGGTTGCACAGGCAGTGCTGGGAATAGATCCCAGGAACCCTGACGCTCAGTCTCCTGTTCTAGGGACTAGACGCTGCTTTCCTCCCAGCAGTGGGAGTAGAACTGAGGTCTTCTGAGTCACAGTTCCTGGCTGTAAACACTAGACACCACTCCTCTCCCAGAACTGGGAAAGAGAACCCAGGAGTCCTTGTCCCCCCCTTCTCTAACCACCAAACCTCACTCCCCTCCCAGAACTGGGGATAGAACCCAGCAGTGCTGACTCCTTGCGTGCTCTTCTAACCACTTGACCCCACTCCCCTCCCAGAGCTGGGGACAGAACCCAGGCCTCCTGATGCCCAGACCCCTGTTCTAACCACTAGACCCTGCTTTCCTTGGCTGTCTCTTGAAGTGGCTATGCAAAGAGCTCAGCACTTCCCCGCTCCCATCCCTGTCTGCGTCTTTGGCGTAACCTCTTGCAGGGGTGGGGAACAGGGAGTGGGGCAGGACAAGCAGGACTTAGGGCCCCTGATCTCAGGGTGCTGTTGCAGTAAAACAGAAGCCCAGAATGCCGGGGCTTGTAGTCATTGCCAGGCCACTGACGTCTAGAGAAGCACCCCGCTAAACAGCACCCCCGAGATCGCAAACTCCAGCTGGCTCCTTCCACCACCCCTGGGCACAATGCCATTGCAGCTGGCAATTCAGTGGGTCCAGAGGACACCCGCCGCTCACTCCCCCCAGCTGGCAGGGAGCGGGAGGGCCGAGTTGCCAGGATCAGGGGATGTGACTCAGAGACACGCAGGGAGCAGGTTGAGTAAGCGGGGCCAATGTTTTGCGCAGTCACTTCTCTGGCCTGAATCACATTCCACTGAGCGTTTCCTCTGCGCGGCCTCAGCAGAGGTTGCGACATTCTTCCCCTCTCTCCCCTCGCCCTCCCATGGCCCCGATCCTGCAATGAACTCAGCGTGGGCGGAGCCTTTGCCCCATTTCGGCAGCTGTTCTGCTGCCAGTGACGTCACTGGGCAAACTTCCCAGGGTGGTCAAATGAGAGCGGGGTCAGGTCGCCCGCTGAGTCTCCCAGGGCCTGATTCAGGAAATGATCCCTATGCAGGCCAGCGCTCGCACGCCCGTGGGACGTACGCACATGCTCCAAGTTAGACATGGAAAATCAGAAAAATGTCTGGCTGGAAAGGGGACCCCTCCAGGGGTCATCTGGTCCAGCCCCCTGTGCTGAGGCCGGGCCAAGTAAACCTAGGCCATCCCTGATGGGTGTTTGTCCAACCTGTTCTTAAAAACCTCCTGTGACGGGGATTCCCTTGGGAGCCTGTTCCAGTGCTAAACGATCTTTACAGTTGGACCGTTTCCCCTAATCTCTAACCCAGGGGTAGGCAACCTATGGCACGCGTGCCGAAGGCGGCACACGAGCTGATTTTCACTGGCACTCACATTGCCTGGGTCCTGGCCACCAGTCTGGGGGGCTCTGCATGTTAATTTAATTTTAAATGAGGCTTCTTAAACATTTTAAAAACCTTATTTACTTTACATACAACAATAGTTTAGTTATATATTATAGACTTATAGAAAGAGACCTAAAAACGTTAATATGTATGACTGGCATGCGAAACCTTACATTAGAGTGAATAAATGAAGACTCGGCACACCACTTTTGAAAGGTTGCCGACTCCTGCTCTAACCTAAATCTCCCTTGCTGCAGATTAAGCTTGTTACGTCTTGTCCCACCTCCATTGGACACAGAGAAGAGTTCATGAGCCCAGGGCCGACCCTAGGGGGTGCGGGGCCTGGGACAATCCCACCCCCTTTGCCCCAGGCCCTGCCCCCTCCACCCCAGGCCCCGCCCCCACTCCAACCCTTCCCCCAAGTCCCTGCCCCGCCCCTGCTCCACTCCTGCCCCTCCTCTTTCCAGCTTCCACCTCCTTCCCCCAAGTGACGCCGGGAGCCAGCGGGGCAGGGTGGGTCACTGCTGCCGGTGCCAGGCCCCTCACTAATCCCCCTGGACCAGTCTGGCCCCTGCACCCTAACCCCCAAGAGCGCCGCCAGCTTTTCTGCCGCCCTAGGCAGCAGAAGGTCCCGCCCCGAAATGCCACCCCCCACAGAGGCAGCAGAAGGTACCACCGCAGTCGCCGCCCCCCAAATTGTAGTGCCCTAGGCAACCTCCTAGGTCACCTAATGGGTTGTGCTGGCCCTGCTAACCCCACCTAGGGTGACTAGACAGCAACTGTGAAAAATCGGGACGGGGGTGGGGGGTAATAGGAGACTATATAAGAAAAAGACCCAAAAATCGGGACTGTCCCTATAAAATCGGGACATCTGGTCACCCTAACCCCTCCCCCACTAGTCTGGCCTAGTGCCCCCTGCACGACACACACACAGAGCTGTCCCTAGGGTACGGCGATTTGGCCGTGGGGTCCCCCAAAGCGCGGGGCCCAGGGCGGCTGCCCCGATTCGCCGTACCCTAGGGACAGCTCTGGATGATCCCCATCCTCTTTATAACAGCCCTTAACATAGTTGAAGTCTATCAGGTCACCCCTCAGTCTTCTTCTCTCTAGACTAAACATGTCCAGTTCTATCAACCTCTCCCTAAATGCTGCCCCGGATAGGAACGCTGGTTAAAATAGTTGAGCGATTCCAGAGCGTCAGCCTCAAGGAAAGCCAGCGGGATCTGGGCTCCTAAATTACTTAAGAACGTTTGAAAATTTGAGCCCCTTCCCTGCATGTCTGTTCCAGAGCATCTGTCTGCAAACGCCTCCCGCCCTCCTTTGCAGGCTGCTGGCGTGCAAACCAATTCGTAAGCAAGTGAAATCATGAAGAGATTAGATCAAAACAAGAGAGCAAGCACAATAAACAATACAACCATGATTGCACCATTAATTATGAGTAACAATTAATTAACAATCAGCATTAACACACGCCTTGATAACATTTTATCCCAGGCTCCACACTGCCCATTTTTTGGACTGTATTCTCCAAAAGGCCCAAAGAATACAAAATGTGTTGTGGCAAACAGGCTTGTGTGTATGCGATTTATAATAATAATAATTGTATAATTATATTATATATTGAAATGATTATTAGCTAGCTCTTATCCAGCACTTTTCATTCCTAGGTCTCAGAGTGCCTTAGAAAGGAGGTAGGTATCATTATCCCCATTGTACAGCTGGGGAAACTGAGGCACGGAGCAGGGAAGTGACTTGCCCAAGGTCACCAGTGGCAGAGCGGGGAATAGAACTCAGAATAAAGTAGAATTAAATTAAATGTATTTCTTTATTTGACACTTGGACTTCCATCTACCTTAGAATTTGGTGCCACTCTGGGCCCTGCCCATCTGACTCCAGCTGTGTGATCGGGACGTGAGTCTTTCGCAAAAACTCATCCGGTTTAGCTCATCTCACTGAATGAAAGCCAAGAGCTGGGTAGGGCTTTACAGTCCGAGGTTTTAGCTTTGTTGTCATTAGGCCTGGAGGGCCCACGAGCCTTGAAAAGCCCAGCTGGGGAGAACTAATTTCCCAGACCTACAGGACTGCTGAGTCACCGCCCAGCAAATGTTTGTAATACAAACATCTCTATGTTTACTCTGCTGCCATCTGCTGCGCCTTGGCAATATGAAGCAGAAAGGGGATCGCGTTGTTATTCTTATTGATAATAAAAATAATAATTAGGGGCAGGAGCAGTGATCGGCTTCGCATTCCTGGAAAAAATTGCATCCTCACAGCTGAGGATTATGTACTGAGTGCCTCCCAGAACACAACCCCCTCTTCCCCAAATCAGGTAGAGAAGTGTGGTTTGTTAATAGGGTGATTAAAAGCTAATGAACGCACAGCCTTGGAAAGTGAAAAGCCGTGTAAGTGCTGAGAAATGTTAAGGCTAAAGCAATGGGGATCATAGCCTGCTGGGAAATGGAGTTCAAATAATGACCAATTACATTAATAATATTAACAGAGGGTCCTGTGGCACCTTTGAGACTAACAGAAGTACTGGGAGCATAAGCTTTCGTGGGTAAGAACCTCACTTCTTCAGATGCAAGAAGTGAGGTTCTTACCCACGAAAGCTTATGCTCCCAGTACTTCTGTTAGTCTCAAAGGTGCCACAGGACCCTCTGTTGCTTTTTACAGATTCAGACTAACACGGCTACCCCTCTGATACTTGATTAATAATATTGTAATGGACTGCAGAGTGTGTGAGAGATATATAGAAGGAGAGTAAGAGAGTGGCCCTCTACTGGATGGAATTGAAACAACTCCATTGTGTGTCATATGTCCTATACATAAATGGTGATTCTCCTTTAGCTCAAGTGGTAGGGGCATGGCTTGGGCTCTGGGAGAAGGATCCATGGGCAATTCCCCCTCTTGCTACAAAGTTCCCAGGGGCTAGTCCTGCAACAGCTCCTACATGGACAGGTTTTCTTACCATAATAATAATGACACTTTGCATTTCTCTCGCACCTTCCATCGGAAAATCTCAAAGCATTTCACAGGCACTAATGAATTAGACCCCCTGTGTCTCTGTGAAGAGCTGTGATCCCTGTTTTGTAGATGGGGAAAATGAGGCCTAGACAGGGAAAGTGAATCTCTCCAGGTCGCGCAGCAAGTCAAGTAGCAGAGTCATCAACAAAACCCGCATACATGACGAATAGAAATTAGAGAAAGGACTATTGAATACCAGGGGGTGGGTTATGATTGTATGCAAGTCATGATGCAGGGTATCGGAAGAGCTGGGGAAGGAGGGGCAGAATAGCGGGGGATGGGAGGCCTGTAGGTCAGAATTAGGAGGCATCGGGAAAGCTGTTCTGGGCTAGCCCAAGGCTGTCAGGGCAGTGGCTTCAGGTTGGAATTGAGGGACATCAGCAGAGCGGGCGTTAGGGGAAGTCCAGGGCTAGGATAGCAGGGGGCTGCGGGTCGGGATTGAGGGGCATCGGCACAGCTGTGTGAAGGAAGTTTGCCCAATATCTGCCAGGACTATATTTTTCTCCGTACAGCCATGAACAGGCGTGGCGCAGCAAGGTAACCTGCCGAACAATTAGCAGTTCCCTCCTCTGATGAGCCTCTCTCCTTTGGCATTGCCCAGCTTCCCAGAACAGATTTATAATCAGATCAGATAATAAACACCTTGCGCTTTTCATCCCAGGATCTCCACACTCTGGGCAAAGGGGAGGTCTGTACCACCATTTTACAGGGGGGGGGGGAAACTGAGTCAGGGAGCACAGAAATGACATGCCAGGGGGCCACACATCATTAGGATTAGAGCTCAGGCATCCTGCCTCCCTGTACCATGCTCTCACCTTTCGCTTATGAACCATGTGGCGCAGGGACAGTGTTTTTGTTCAGTCTGTACAGCCCCTAGCACTGTGGGGCTCCTGGGTTCAGTGACTGGGGCTCTTGGACGCTACCGTAATACACCTAATAAATAACAATGATAATAATAGCCCTCACTGCCGTTCAGACAAAGGTGGGACGGGCAGAGAACAATAGGGAAGCAATGCCAAGCCATCTGGGAGAAAGCAGAGAGAGGGAGGGAGGGGGCGTGAACAGGGGGGATGTTGCGAGAACTAGCCTATTTATTGCAGATCTATAGCATCAGGCAATAATAATCTACCCTCTAAAATTCGAGCGTGCAAGCGTCTAGCCAGGGTCTCTAAACTCCAGGGGACAGTGTGGCCTCGTATTGCACCAGGAAATTCAGTCAATAAAATCCAGCCAACCCAGGGTGTGGTATGGCAGCTTCCCTCCCTCCCCGGCTGGCTTTGCCCGGCAGATAGTCCCTCGCTCCTCCGGTACCAGGAACCTGTCCACGTCCACAGCCTGAGAGATCCTGCAGCAGTGTCTGTCTTCAAAGCTGCTTGGCCCCTGTCCAGCCCACAGAATCTCTGCATCAGAGGCAGTTTGACTAGCAAGAGCATCTGGCTCACTGGCTCCAGGGGTTTATTCTAACCTTGGGGATGGGGCCTGTATGCCGGAAGCGCCCACAGCTGCCGATGGGAGCTCTGGGTCTGCAAAGAGCACAGGGTGGGGCCCTGACAGCCAGGCACTCCAGACCCCATTGCTGCATCGCAGTGGGATGCAATGACTGTTTTTTCACGCAACCTGCCGTTAGTCAGCGGAACTCACTGCCACATGATAGCATCAAGGCTAAGAGCTTAGAGGGATTCCAGAAAGGATCAGACATGGATGTGGGTAATGAAAACCTCCAGGGGGGTGGAGTGAAAGGTTCTGGAAAGGCTGTAAACCTCTCTCCTTAGGGCCATAAACTAAGCTCTAGCTTCTGGGATCAGCCGGGGACTTTCTCTGGGGGGCAGGTTATCCCAGCGCTGCAGGGTTCTTGCACCTTGCTCTGAAGCATCTGCTATTGGCCACTGTTGAAGACAGGATGTTGGGTAGATGGGTCCATTGGTCCAATCCAGGCTGGAGAGTCCTGTGTTTCCTAAAAAGCAACAAAGAATCCTGTGGCACCTTATAACCCACACCGCCCACCTCCTCCACTGCTGGGATCCCTTCCCAACCTGTGTTGCCCGTGCCACCCCCGCATTAGCATCTCTGCACTAGCTCACGGGGCCCGGGAGCAACGTGCGAGAGGTAGGCAGGCTGGGAGCACGCCCCACACACACACGCAAGCTCACGCATAGACACACGCAGGCACACACACGCAGGGCCAGTTCTATGGGCAGCCGGGCTCGGGGGGCGCTGGGATCGGGGGGCACCAGGCTTAGGGGGCTGTTTTTGTTGCTAGCGACAAAAGGGAAAATAGAACGTTTGAAGTAAAATGTTTCTGGCATTCTGTCCGTAGTTTCATTTTTCATTAACCTCCTAGAAAGTGGTCAGCCCCGCTCTGTACATTTCAGTTATTCTTAAAAGGTTTCTAGAAGCTTTAGAGGAAACTAATTTTTGTTATTTGCTTATATCCGGCACGAATAACTACAGATGTACAGATCCCAGGTGCAAATGTATCAGCTTATACGACGGGGATAAATCACGCAGGCAAATGGTGCCTCAACGTTGTGACGTGGGTTACAAATGCAATAAAAAAGAAGGTATTCAAAAGTTTAACAAATGGGAGGGGGCATCGAAGACGCTCCTTGCCTGGGGCACCATGTGGTCTAGGGCCGGCCCTGCACGCACACCCACACACGCATGGACACACACACACCAAGTCCCACGGGCACAGCAGTGCCCACCTGCCAGGACAGGTAGTGTCAGCCTTAGCCCTGCCCCCTGCACTTGCCTGACGCTCAGCCCAGCTGCAGTGTTGTTCCCCAGCTGGGCTGGGGGGCACGTGCCCGGCTTCCCGGCTACCATGGGTGCTAAGCGGGCAGCCAAGGCTTCCTGCCCCTTCCCTCTCCCCAGGGGGCAGGCTGGCTCACCCGGACCTGAGCAGCTGCAACACAGCCCTTCTCCAGGAGGGGAAAGCATTGCTCAGGAGAGCGGGGAGACAAGGCATGCGGGGGGCAGCGGTGGGGGGAAGGAGACAGGCGCAGAGGGGTGAGGAGGTGCAGGGGAGGGAAAGGGCTGAGGCTGGGGGGAATAAGTGGGGAGTCGGGCCAGGGAAGCGGGGGAGGCAGGGCTCTTTGTAGGGCTGCAGCAGGTGGGCTGGGGAGGGGGCTCTGCTCAGTTGTGGGGTGGGCTCGGGGATTGGGAGCAAAGAGGTTGGGAAGGGAGAGCAGATCCCAACAGAAGAGTTCAGAGGAGGCTTGACAGCAGCAAATACCATTTGGGAAAAAAGAGCTGGGGGGCGCCTTCGGCTGGGGAGTCAGATGCCACGGGGATGGGCGGCACATCCAAGCCCTAGCGAGGCAGACAGGCGTGTGTAGGGCTAAGATAAGATTCCTCACCCCGAATGCAGAGATGAACCCCACACACCCAAGATTTATCCCCTCTAACTTTGGGGGGGCTTCCGAGTTCCCAACCCCAGCTCCAACCCCCCCCCCCCCCCGCCAGCGAGAGCTTTGGGACCCAGCCCCGGACTTTGCTCTCTGCCCTCCAGCAGTGACTGCCCCGCAGCACTCCGGGCGTCAGAGCCCGGAGTCAGGTGCTGGCAGGCACGGAAACCTTTGCCGTGTTGTACACGCGGGGCTCTGGGCCCATCTGATCCGCCCTCATCAGTGGTTTTGTTACTTATTCCCCGTTCTCCTCCGAGGCAGGAATTGTTTGATCTTGTTCGACAAGGAAGGAAATTCTGCTCGGAATGCAGTCTGGCAGCAAGGGGGCTGAGTCACCCAGGGCCTCCGGGCTCCTTCCTGGGAGGTCGGAAAAATGGCCCAGGTTCCTACCTGCTTGAGATTATTCTGTTTTGGCTGCCACGCCACAGCACCTGATCTGTTTAACCCCAGGTGGGGAATAAAGAGAAGTGAATTCAGCCTGGGAGCTGGGGAAATACCATCCGCATTTAACAGGTGGGAAACTGAGGCACAGAGCAGTTAAGGACCTCACCCAGGGAGTCTATGGCAGAACAGGGAATCAAACCCCAGTCCCCTAGCCCAGGGTCATATCACAAGGCCATCAGCTCTCCCCAGCCTGTTTGATGACTGAGATGGTGGGCAGGGCCCACTGGACCAAAAGGCCCCGCCTTCCTCAGGTGTAGGCGGGGCCACAGGACCCAGATGACAACTGAGCATGGGGGACAAAAAATTAGCAGAGGGATGGGGGTACAGTAATAGGGTCAAAATGAGGGACCCAGAAGGGGACACCGAGCGAAGCACCCCAGACTGTGCCTGCTGCCCCAAAAGGGAGTCTGTGGACGCCACCCAGAGGAACTGTGCGTGGTCAGATGCCTGAAAGAAGCCGCCAGTCACCGAGATCTCCCCCACCCCATCCAGCTTTTTCCTGCTGGCTTGATGGAGGCTGAAATCCCCTCTCTAGCCACAGAACAAGCACAGCATGGGGATGGCCGGGGCTAGTTTCCCCATCCCACCTGGCTCGTTGCATGCAGGCCACCCAACGTTTGCAATTTGTACCCTAGAGCCGAGCGGCTCCATATCTCACTCCCCTGAGCTGGAAGCGCTGGGCCTAGGAGGCTCGGAGTCAGACTGGCTGGCTCAGTGCACCCCTAGATGCAGCTCCAGACAGCTGAGAGACACCCCTGCATTTTCAGCCCAGCACACGCAGGTGTGGGGGTTTATGCCACAAACGCACCGCTGGCCACCTAGACGGATCCAGCCGACACCAGCTTTTGCTTGCTAAGAGGTTGCGGCAGCTGCTGCTGAACTGGTGCGGCTGCAGGATCCATGGGGGATGGAGGCACAGGGCTCTGAGTGTGTGGGGCTGAATTCCAATGGTCCCATTGAACCCTAAAATCCATGCTCTGTGCTGTCTCCTTCTGGCATTCTCTGGTGGCAGCTGGGTCTACTGCAGCTGCTCCAGCCCTACCAGACCTTCAGTGGCAGCAGGTGGTGTTTGCACCCCACTGTATATCAGTGGCTTAGCCCCCAATGATCCTACAATCCGCACTCCTCTGCCCAGTTTCCCCTCTTAACCTCCCAGAGACTCCCTTTCCATGCCGCTCACTGTGTATGTGGAGGGGTAGGTCGTTCTGCCTTGAGAACCTTCCCGGCCAAGAGGCCTTTTCCAGGATGGCAGGCTGGGAATCTAACTCCGCCCCCAAATCCCAGGCTCCGCCCACAGCTAGACGTGGCCCCTGAGCGACATAGTGACACCGATATAGGTCTGCAGTGTAGACCTGGCCTAAGTCTGAGATTTCAGGGGTACTTAGTTACCTAAATATCCTTGAGGATCTGGGCCTGATTGATTTGCCCAAGGTCGTAGAGGCAGCGTGGGGGAGTTGAAAGCAGCTCTCGCTACGGGCAGGCTAGTACACTAACCCCTCCGCCACCCGTCTTCTCCACTGAATGATCCACGCCGGTAGGCCTGGCCTCTTGCCAACCCCACTTGGTCCCCCTCTCTGGCTTCCCGATGGGAACCCGTCCCCAGGTTATGCTGTAGCAAGTCAACTCGCTGCCTCCCCACTAAGAAACCCAGAGTCGGTCACAACCGATCCAAAAAACCAGAGCCGCTCGCCCCAGTGCTCCCCCTGGGGCACGGCCCGTCTGGCATCCTCCAGCAGGAGTGAAGCTTGGCACGGTGCACAAGCCAAGCTGAGAACCATCTGACTCTCTGCTCCCACCCACCCCAGCTCTGGAGCGACACGCTGGACAGGTTTTTCTTTGCACTTCTCGCCAGCAGCTCCCTGCCCAATGCCTGCTCCCCCCGGGGAGGGGCATCCCTCCAGTGCCCGCTGCCCCAGTGGGTACTGGCTGGTGGTGGCTGTCACGTCAAGCCGAGGACTGCGCAATACAATGCAGCCAGTGTCCTGAAAGATCCGGCTGCTGGGAGGATGGGCAGGCTGTGTGTGTGGGTTGCCATGGCTGCTTCTGGGTGGGTTAGGGGGTGGAGGGTTCTTTCTTTGCCCCCCCTCGTCCCCACACCTGCACAGAAGGGTGTTTGTTCGGGGGTGGGGTGGGGGTGGGACAGATGATACACACCCACCAGTTGTGTGGACCTCAGCCAATCAGATTACTTTAGTCCTGCCCCTGCCCTGCACCAGCCGAGCACACACACTGGTCGGGTCATAGCGTGCACTGATCCGGACTCTGTCTAGCGCGGCTCAGGGTAAGTGCAGCCTCGTCAGGTCTATCTCCGTCTCTGGGAATCCAGCTGGGCTGCAAACGAGGAGCGTTATCTACCGGAGGGAGGGTGATCTAATGGGTACAACACAGGAAGTCAGAACCCCTGGGTTCCTTTCCTGGGTCTAGGAGGGGAGTGACGTCTAGTGGTTAGAGCGGGGGGTGGGAGTCAGGACGCCTGGGTTCCCTTCCCAGCTCTGGAAGGAGAATGCGTTCCAATGGTGAGGGCAGGGAACTGGGAGTCAGGACTCCTGCGAGCGAGTCTCAGCTCCGCCACTGACTCCCTCCATGGCCTTGGCCCACTCACTTTCTCCCTTTGCGCCTCAGTTCCCCCATCTGTGGAATGAGGATGATGCTAATTAACAGGGGTGGATCCGCAGCTGATGATCAAGAGCGTGTCCAGTACCTAGATCCCAATGGGGATTAGCTGGACAGACATACATCTACCGGCTTCCCACAGGGTGGATTCATTAATTCATAATAATTCTTAGCATTTCCACAGGGAGCTTAACCTCAATTAGTGCTTGAGAAGCAGGGGGAAGATGGAGCCCCACTAACTGGTCAATCTGCCTTACACTTTAGGGGGACTCCTGCTTTTGACGGCTGCCACCCCCAGGGCTTCACACCAGTAAGGGATCCCCGTGTCCCAATGGGGCTGCAGGGAAGAGGGAGAGGGGTACAGAGTGGGGCAGGGGCACTGGGCACGGAGAAGAAGGAGCGCATGCAGTCCCCCAATGCCGTGATCCCCAGAGCAACGCTCCCCCGGGCGTGCTGTGAAAGACTCTCTCTCCCGTGCAAGGCTCCCCAGCGTACCCCCCCATCCCCTGCGCCAGACTCCCCGCAGACCAGATTAGAATCTCAGCTCCCCGCTCGCAATAGACTAAACAAGTTAGTTCTGCCTGGCGGCTCGCTGGGCCACGGTCACGAGCAAGCACAGCCGGGAGATGGAGGAGGGAGCCAGAGAAGGAGGCCATCTCCGGGCTGGTGGCAAAGGCTCCAACTCCGCGCTAAAGGCCAGGCTGGGAGAGGCAACCTGCAAAGAGCTCGGGGCAGCTCAAACTGTCTTTCCTCCCAAGATGTTTGAGTTAAAAAGCAACCCGGAGCCTCGAAACAGTCCGAATAAAAGCCCTCGTGGCTCTCAGTTCCCCTTGGCGCCTGTCCAAGGCATGTGTCACGGACTGCGCCCTCCCATCCCCCAGCCGGGTGCGGTTTGAGAAAGAGAGGCTGGCGAGGGGGCCTGGAAAGCAAGAGGTTTGGGGCTGGCTGGTGCTGAGGGAGGCCAGCCCTAGGGGAGGCCGTTGTGGAAAGGCTCGGGCTGCACTGAAGAGCTGGTTGGATCTCTAGACAAAGCGGTCTCGCCTCACTCCAGTCACGCGGCCTGGATTGCTAGCACGGGCCTCATTTATTTCGCCCCTTTGGAGGTTGCTTTTAAAGCCCCGTCCGCAATGAACAAATTCCCTTCAAACGCCACGATCCCCGTCTGCCTGATTGACAGCTGGGCTGACACGCCAGGGCCCTCCGCCGTCCAAAGCAGGAGCTGTGACGAATTGGGCAAAAGCGCCAACACTCAACACCCAGCACAGAGAGGGACGAGAGCGCACACCCATCGGTTACGTTGGCAAAACTGGATCCACGCCCTTTAGCTCAGGGAAAACCTCACCGCAGGGAAGTGTGGGTCAGCGGCAGATGTGCAGGCCAGGTCCCCAGCTGTTGTCCATGAGCAGTGCTATGTTGAAATCAATGGAGCGCCAGCCAATGACCGAAGCTGTAGGAGCCTGAACATTGGTGTGCTGGGTGCTGCCCAGACACAGAGTAACCGAGATCAGGGCCCCATCAGGGCCGGCTCTGGCTTTTTCACAGCCCCAAGCAAAAAAAAAAATACTCACAACCAGGGTGCAGGAAGGCCGGAGCAGCGAACCACACAAAAAAAACAGGGTGCAAACTTTCGGTGCCACTTACTTGGCGGCTCGCGGGTGCCTCCCCCGGCTGCGCTGGCGAGCCTCTGGGCGGGCGGCGGCTGCACTCTGGCTAGCGGGACTCCCTGCACTGCAGACATGCCCCGGGCAGCGGAGTGCACGCCCCGGCTAGCAGGGGGGAGAGAGAGAAGGGGGGTGGTCAGGGCTTCCTTCAGCCGAGGCACTCGCCACTTGGCCCCTCCTGCCGCGCCGCCTACCGGGAGGGCTCCGGGCCTCTCCCGCCTGCAGGTGAATTGAAAGTCGTCGGTCGGCGGGGAGGGAAGGACGCAGGCTGCCCTGCCGGGCTTGCTGCAGACCTGGCACTGGCTGGGGCAGACGGAGCGCGCAGCCCTCTCCCAGCAGGGCGCTCCCCTCCTCCATGGCGCGCTGAAAGTCGTCGGCGAAACAAAAGAAAAACAAACAAAAAACACCAGGGCGCAGGGCGGCCGGAGCAGCGAACCAAAAATAAACAAAAAAAGAAAAGGGCGGCCGTGCCACGCTAGGATTGGGCGGAATGCCGCCCCTCAGAATCTGCCGTCCCAAGCACGAGCTTGCTCGGCTGGTGCCTGGAGCCGGCCCTGGGCCCCATCATGCTGGGCGCTGCCCAGACACACCTGAGAGACAGTCCCTGCAGGGTGCAGAGAGGTGGGGAGCCTGAGACAAAATCTGAAAGAAACGCTCCCCACCCTTCCAAAAATATTATCCCTGCGGGGAGGGGTCTGCCCTGCACTCGCCCAGCAGCGGTGGCTACTGTCCCACAGGGCTGGCTCCCCACTCTGGGCATTGCAACCTAGTGCGTGGGGTTGCAGCACCACTCCGGTTAGGGGGCCCTCTCAAATGGGAGGCCCAGGACACAGCACACCTGCCGAGAGTCTTACAGCAGATAGCGGAATAGAACCCAGGTGTCCTGTCTCCCACGTGGCTCTCTGGTCAGTGCCTTACCCACTGGGGTGCACTTAATCCCCTCCAGGGCTCCCAATCCGTCCCCTTTGACTTCGCACGTGCCCCGCAGTTCTCCGTCCTCTGTCCCCGAGTGCCGGCAAAGGAGCAGGGCGCTGGCAGGAGGCCTGGACCGGGGCAGGGAACTAGCCCTCCTACCCCAATCGGATCAGGCTTGAGGAAATCAGGCCTATGACCGGGCCTGTTGAAGGCGGCTGTTTTGGGATGCCGGGGGGACAGTTAAGTCTCCCTGTGGGGGGGCCTCACCCCCTCCCCTCTCTGCCTTTCAGGGCCGTCTGCTGGAAAAGACGACGCGATGCTCCTGGGGGACAGGATGGACAGACGTTCCCTCGCCCAGGAGATTCTCAGCCAGCTGCCCCTGGCCCAGCAGGTGAGTGGTGCCACAGAGCGTGGGAGGAGGGGGGCACCATGGGCATCCCTGCCCTGGGCATCGTGGGGCATGGGTGGAAGGGTGTTTCGGGGGGTCTCTGTAGGCATCATGGGTATTTTAAGGATGGTCTTGGGCACCATGGTGAGTGTTTCACCCTAGCAAGTGGGGGGGTGGCGATTTGGGGATCACCCTGGGCACTCTGAGGGGGTGATTTGGGGGCACTCGCAACACCACAGTGGATGATTTGGGTTTCCATTGGGTTAACCCCAGTGATAGCCAGCAGCATGGAGTCCCACAGGCATGCCCCACTAATATCAAGTAGCAGGGAGTCCCACAGGTTACCCTCCATAATGGCAGAAGTCCCACAAGTTAATCCTAGTAAGACCCAATGACAGTGAGTTCCACAGGTTAAATCATTTCCAGTAGCAGTGAATTCCATGAGTTAACTCTCATAATAATATCTAGTGGCAGGGAGTCCCACAGGCTATCCTCAGTAATATCCCACTGCAGTGAGTCCCACAGATTAACCCCAGTACTATCCAATGGCAGTGGGTCCCACAGGTTAAACTGAGTAATATCCAGTCGCAGGGAGTCTCATGAATTAACTTCAATAATAACCTGGGGCAGAGAGGCCCCACAAGCTAATCTTGTTAATATCTAGCAGCAGTGAATCCCCTGGGTTAACCCCACCAATATCCCGTGACAGGGAGTCCCACAGGCTCACCTCAACAATATCACACAGCAGCAAGTTCCATATATGAGTTTCAATAACAACTACCCGCTTAACCGTCTCTACTCTTACCATAGACAGCAGCCTGGGGGACGCTGGGCACCATCAAACCCTACCTGGGCTTCGACGCGGAGAGCGACGTACAGCACCTCGTAAAGGCCATCGCGGGCAATGGTAACGCGATCCCACCGTGGAGGGGTGCGGGGAGGGGATCCCGGCAGCCAGCTGAATATTCACACCCAGTTTTCCTGCCCCCTTGCTACAGGCGCTGACCATGGGGCCATCCTGGATGTGCTGACCAATCGGACCAGTGCCCAGAGGCAGCAGATCACCAAGGTGTTCCAGGCCCTCACCAAGCAGGTGATGGGAAGGGCCCCGGGGGGCGCTGGGCTGGGCTCTCAGCAGCAGTGATGGTGTCCGCTTGGGGCCGGTCTCAGGCACTGGAGTCTGTCTGCCCTGCGGAGACATGCCCTAGTGCACAAGGTGGGGCCATGTGCCGGGCATTTGGCAATGCACCAGCCATGCGGAAGACACAGCAGCCGCTCAGCGGGCTCCTTTCTGTGTCCCCAAAGGAGCAACCCCCACCCCGTCATATTAATAACCCAACACATCCTGGTTGCTTCTACGCTGCACAACGGGCCACTGTGATCCTCACTGCAGCTGCTCTGATCCTCCTATAGCCATAGCCCAGGCCCCAGCACTTGCGCCAACGGAGAATCTTCATTAGCTGTGGGCAGTATAGGGCTTATGACACATTACCAAATCGCTCCACTAGAGGGCAGCGGTGCACCCGGAGACACTGGCCACCTCAATGCAACCCTTTTCCTTTCTCTAGAGGCTTCCATCTGAAACTCTGTGCAAGTAATATTTATTAACCCGTGTAGCTCCCCTGTATGGGAGCCCTTACTCTCTTCACTTAACAAATGGGGAAACTGAGGCTGTGCTGAGGTTACCCAGCGAGTCAGTGGCAGAACCGTGAAGACAGCCCAGGAATCCTGACCTACTGTCTCTTGCTCTACCCACTGGACCACAAAGCCTCCCAGAACCCAGGAGTCCTGGCTAGTTTCATGCTCCAACTGCTAGACCAGCCCACTTGGGGTGACCATTCGCAGGGCCCTGAGGAAGGGAGCAGCCAGGGGTCCCCCAAATGCATGAAGCCTCCTGTCTCAGGGGAGTTGGGGCCTGGAGCTAGGCCACTGCTTGGCCTCAGTTCTGACCCTTCCAGGGCTCTCTTCCAGGACCTGCTGAAATCCATGGAAGCGGCTCTGTCTGGGAACCTGGAGCGGGTCATCGTGGGGCTGCTGAAGCCGCCGGCTCAGTACGACGCTCACGAGCTGAGGGCGGCCATGCAGGTACGGCCTGGGGACGCCGCTCCCCCTTGGGAGGCCGGTGGGGTGCACGTGGCCCTGCTCCCGACTCTGTGCCTGGTCGCGTCCAGCAGCGAGGGGCCCGCCAGAGAGATTATAAACACAGGTGGAAAATACCCAGAGGAGATTCAACAAATTCATCTGGTCAGTGGGAGGGGTCCGAGGAGCAGGAAGAGTTGGGGAGGGGCCAGTGAGTGAGGGGCTTGCAAAGGGGATATAGCAGCAGAAAAGCTCAAGGGGGTTTTGGACTGGCCAAGTCAAGGTGCTGGGATGTGATATTATCATATATGATGTGTAGAGACCCCATGGCGCAGGGCGCTGCATAGACCCAAAGGGAGACAGTCCCTGCCCCAAGCAGCTCACAGTCAGAACAGAACAGACGAAGAGTTGGAGGGGAAACTGAGGCACTGCGAGCGGCGAGGACTTGCTCAAGCTCACCCAGCTGGTCCGTGGGCATTGAACCCAGGTGTCCTGCCGCTCTGGGGTGACACCTTGGAGGGAGGTCCGAGAAGAGCAGCACAGACAAGGAGGGTGGCAGGAGCTGTACGGAGAGGTTAGAAGGGGGACGTGATAACCGGCAGCAAATGCCGTCCCCGTCCCAAGGGCTAGCTTGCCACAAAGCAGCGTCACTGCCCACAGGGCCGCCCATCCCTGCTCCTGGCTTAGTGCTTCCCCTTCGGGCTGGCTCTATCCGCCCCCTATTCCAGTGCAGCCAGCAGCGGGCTCGTCCTCATCCCTTAGCCGTGCCAGCCACTCCTGTGCCAGCCACTCCTGTACCCGCTCTGTGCCCTTTGCTTTCACAGGGTATAGGCACTGACGAAGATGCTTTGACTGAAATTCTCTCCACTCGATCCAACCAGCAGCTCAGAGAAAGCCTGGCCTTTTACCAGCAAGGTAAAAGTGGGGGTGGGGAAGGCCAGGGGCTGTGAGGGGAGACCCAGGTTAGCGCTGTCTGAGCTCGGGAGGAAGGGCCCTGTTACTCTGAGGACATTTGGAACCGTGTGTCTCTAGAGCCGGCTGGGATTCTTTTTTGTGGGAAATTTCAATGAAAATGGCAGGGGGGGAAGGGAGGGAAATCATTTTGTCATCTATCAGCCAGGCTCCCTGCTTGGACTACATCTCCCATGATGGACCATGCTCTCCCCTTTTGGTGGGAGAGGTGGTGCATCATGGGAATCACTGGCCATGATGCATCATGGGAAATGTAGTCCAGCCAGGGAGCCTAGCCCAAGAGAGGAACATGGGGAGCATGAGGCACCTGGACTACAACTCCCGTGAGGCACTGCAATAGCATTTCCTAATTGAAAGAGTTCAGTTTTGGGGCATTCTGCTTTTCAATGAAAAATGAAACTTTTCTGTGGGGGAGCAGATATGTCTTGTGATTATTATTTTTTTAGTCAAACCCCCAATTTTCTGTCAAAAAACAGTTTCAATGAAAAATTTTGGACCAGTCCTATGTGGTCGCACATTAAGGTAGCTTTCTGTCCCGCCACCCCAACGCTAGAGTATATATACAGGCTTCTGTGGCCACCCTACCAGGGGTGCTCCTTTCACTCAAGCAGAAGAGGTTGCTGCTTTTAGATCCAGAGGTCTCTTAGTTTGATCCCTGCATATATTCTAGCTGGCGGTGGTGTTACCCATGCAAGCCACTGAGCTGAATTCCCCTTTAACCAGGGTGGTTGCTCTGTCTCCAGATTTTAAAGCAGACCCTGAAAAGGACATAGCCTCGGAAACCAGCGGTTGGTTCAAGGAAATTCTCCTGGCGCTAGCAAAGGTAAAACTTTGCCTGGTTCCTTTTCTGCATGACCTGAATGGGCACGTACACTGGGGACCACTGTTCAGTCACAGGAACCAGCACAGCAAGGGTGTGGGGGGGGGGGCGAGCCTTCACCCATCTACTTTATCATCTCCAACACTCCCTTCACTCAGCATCTGTGGGCATCGTGGTACATACAGCTACTGGCAAACAGACAAGCTTCCACCCAGCTCAAGACCCAACTTTGTTTCTGTTATTTACCAGACAGCCACTCTCCGCCTCCTCCACCCAGCCCACCCAAGGGTCCTCTAGTGGCTGAATACTGTAACTGCGAGCGGACATACCGTTAGGCAGGTTGTGGGGCGAGGGACGCCAGCTCTGACCATGTCACAAATCCGTCTCTCTGGCCTTCTACCCTGCAGGGGAAGCGCGAGCACTACACCGGGATCATCGACTATGCCCTGATACAGCAGGATGCCCAGGTGAGCCTGGGGATGTGCCCGAGCTGGGGGCGTGAGTTGTTGAAATCCTACTGCTGGACTGATTCCCTGCCTCACGGGGTCCCCATGGATCCCGCTCAGTTACCCTAGAGAGCTGCCTTGGGGAGGGGTTGCTTTTAGACCAAAGGAGGCCAAGGAGCCCTCCAGTGGCAGCAGTCAGTACTGCACCTTGCTGTACACCAGCCACATGCCGCCGGTGTGACACGATTGGTGCCAATGGGCGGCTGTCCCTGCCCGTTGCACCTGTTCGACCCTGTGTTGCTGGATCACATGCCCCCTGCATGCCTCAGGTCTGAGCTTCCCCAGCGAAGCCAAGCTTTGCTCAGAGTGGCCTGGTTATGCCTCTGGAATAGGTGCCCCCGGTCCCATCTTGCTGCATCCCAGAACACAGTGGGGTTAATTCCAGGCTAATGGGGAAGCCCCCTGGGGGGAGGGAGCCACTTCTCGCAGCACCCGCAGCCCGTCACCGCTCTCCTCCTCCTTCCAGGCTCTTGCAGACCCAGGAGCCAGGAGCGAGGGGGCCGGTGAGAGGACGTGGATAAGCATCTTCACGCAGCGAAGCCCTGAGCATCTCAGCAGAGGCAAGGCCCGGACGCCCTGCTGCAGGGAGCCCCTGGCGTTGCACACAGCTGGGAGCTGGCACAGGGAGTCGGGGCCCTTCTCTCTCTGTGTCCATGTGGCCCGACTCAGGGGTACCCCTGGAAATTGAATCATAGAATCATAGAATATCAGGGTTGGAAGGGACCTCAGGAGGTATCTAGTCCAACCCCCTGCTCAAAGCAGGACCAATCCCCAACTAAATCAATGGACTCCTGGAAGCACGGTGCGGCTGGGCAGGGCCCTGGGGGGGAAGCCCTACAGGAGCCAGCCCCATGGCAGCAGAGGAGAAGCGGCAGTGGCCACCTCACTGTCCACTCAGGTGTGGACCTGCGGCCCCCCGGTCATGACAAGGATGCTGGTCGGGCCAAGTCTGAGTGAGCAGTGTCATGATCTGATGCATGGGGTCCGAGTGCTGCTTAGGTCTGACCCATGGTCAGTGAGGTGGCCAGCACTGTGCCGCCTTACCACTGCCGTGGGGCCGGCTCCTGCACCATGGCTCCCCACTGGGGGACTGCCCAGCCTCCATCGGCCCATGTCCCCTCTGCTCTGCCCTCGGGACTCGCTCAGCAACAGCCTGGAGACCTGCTACAAGCAAGGGAAGCTGCAGTGGGTACCTGCCCGGGGGAGCCAGCCAGGACACGGGTGGCAGGCGCATATCATGTGAAAAATGTCTGGAGGCGTCTTGGCCCCAGGGTAGATGTGGTCATGCCGGCAGCGCAGTATTTTATCTGTGTTGCTCGTTTCGCTCGGCAGGGCGGGAGTCAGCCCTACCCGTGAGAGTGCAGTGTGGCTGGTATACGCAGTGTCTCCCTGTCCCAGGAGCGCTTTGCTGATACAGAGTCCCGGGCCGGCTCCCTGGCAAAGCGCACCGCGTGCAGGCCAGGACTAACTCTCCCCTTTCCAACTTCGGTAGTGTTCGGTCAGTACCGGAAATCCCACGGGCTGGAGGTGGAGGAGACCATCTGCAAGCGCTTCCGGGGAGATGGCCAGGTGGCCATGCTGGCCCTGGGTAAGCACTAAACCGGGCTGCGGCTGGGTCTGGGTCCCCTGAACCTGAGAGCGCCATCAGCCTAGTGCGGTCCAGAAAGGCAGGATGGCCCAGGGGTTAGTGTGCCAGCTGGGGACTGGTGCTCTGCTAGAGACTCCCAAGGTGACCTTGGGCCAGTCGATCCGTGCCTCAGTTTCCCATGGGAGACCATGGCATTTACCTGCCTCACAGCGGGTTGGGGGGATCGATCCGGGATGGCGGATGGTGCTCAGGGATGGCGGCCGGAGAGGTAGAAGAGAACATTTAGTGGGAGTCGCTATTGCAGATTCCCTGTTTTCTGACGGTGTCACCCGCCGGGTGCGGGCCCCATTTATAAAGGGCTAATTCCTGGCGAATGAACGGGGTAGACATGGTACAGACAGGAGTAGTGGGTGGTGGGCGTGGCTATGCGGCCACCAGAAGAAGGGGGCATAGATGGTTATAAGGATCCTGTTTGAGTCCGTCTATAACACTCAATTGATTCACGTAGGTTATACATTCTGTGGGATAGGGACTGGTTTTGTACAGCCCCTAGCGTAATGGGAGCCTGGGCCAAGCTACTCATTTATTTACTAACCTGTTATAAACAGACCCTGCAGTGCCAAGCGTGAGAGCCAGGCTTTGGACTCCATTTGAGGCCCAGAAGAACACGAGCATGCGCATGGCAGTGGGCACAAAAGGTTCTGGGCTCGATAGGTGACTCGGGGCGGGCGCTGAGCTGCCTGGCCTTGAGGGACAAGATGGGCGATCGCTGCCCCTGGGGCACCGGGACAAATGCCATCTGCTTGCTAAGGAGCACTGCCGTCTGCTGGCCCCTCCTTGTCAGCGCAGTTCCTAGCGGGCCGGCGCTCGCCTCGCAGACGCCAGCTGCAGCGTTGTCTCCAGTGAGCCCCCCGGGCTGGCAGCCCCCGCTGAGTGGCTGAGCACTGAAGGGGTCATGGGGGAGGAAGCACGCTGGGAACGGGGCAGTGTGGCGCTGGCTCTGCCTCCTGCTGGCCCTGCACTTGGGGGGACGCGGGGGGAGAACAGAAGACATCAGTACTAAACCCAGTCGTGGGTCTGTATCAGTTCTGTGGTCCCTTAGGACGTGACAGGTGACACCCTGGTGCAAGGCAACAGCAGCGAACCCCAGAGCAGAGAATCCTACTCTAGTAACCCCCCCCCTCGTCATGCCAGCTATGGGAGAATCCCCAGGCGCTGTGTACAGTACAGGGCTTATGACACCCAGTGGAGCAGTTCTGATTCCACCCAGCAAACGGCAGCGGTGCCCCCTGCACACTAGCCAGCCTGTGCCATGGTTTGAACCCTGAGCCCCTCTCTCATTTCAGCCTCGGTGTGCAGGAACACCCCGCGCTACTTCGCCGAGAAGCTGCACAACGCCATGAAGGTGAGTCGCCTTCAACCGCGCCGGTGCATCGGCAGCGTATGGGCCCAGCCTCCTTTTGGGGGAGCCCGGCAGTGATGTTCAGGCTGCAAGGGGTTCTCTGAATGCCACAAGGGTCAGGCAGGGTCTTTAGCCAGCGGGAGGGGGGCCGATGCTGCATTAGATCACTCTGCCGGCCGGGGGCAGATACTGGGCTGTATGGACTAACGGGGATACAGTGACCCCTACCTCTGGAACTTGGGGCTCCACTTCCCCTCTATCAGCAGCTGGAATTTCTCCATCTCCCAGCCTGAGCATGCACCTCCCCTCCCTCCACAGGGCCCCGGCACCAATGACAAAGTCCTGATCCGCATCCTGATCTCCCGCAGTGAAACCGACCTGCTGAGCATCCGCTCCGAGTTCAAGAAGCACCATGGGAAGTCTCTGTACTCCTGTCTCCAGGTCAGCACGATGCGCACCCCCCTACCCCCGGGGGCAGAGACAGACCCAACAACAGCGTGCCCTAGAACCCGGGGGCATAGAGCCGTTAGACCAAGACCCCGCCCCGTGGTCCTGACTCCCAGATTCCCTGCTCTACCCACTAGACCCCACTTCCCTCCCAGCACCAGGACTAGAACCCAGGCGGCCTGGCTCCCAGCCCCTTGCTGAGTGAGAGCAAGACCGGAGCCTGCTCCTTGGAGTCAGGCCTAGAATCCGGGCCCTCCGCCACCAACTTTCCTGTTCTAACCACTAGACCGCGCTGCTTTCTTCCAGTGCTTGCTGTAAAGATTTAGTCTGGAGAGGAGGAGGAAATGTCTCATTGCTCTCTCCTTTCCTTGCTCCAGGTGGAGACGAGAGGCGATTACCAGGCAGCGCTGCTAGCCTTGTGCAGGGCGGAAGACCTGTAGGGCGGCTGCCAACTTCGGAGAAACCCGCTCAGCCCATTGGCCTGCAGAAAACGGTGGGGAGCGGTGCGCCAGGGAGGGAGGGAAGCATGAGTCCACCCTGTGGCATCGGGTTCATTCCTCTGCCGTTTTATCACGGAAACAGCCACGAGCCGCACTCAGCAGGGTGCATCTACGCTGCAGTTGGGGTATGGGATCGCATACCTGAGCCTTGAATAACAAGAGCAGGGATGGGTGGCTGCCCGGGCAAGCCCTGCCCTCCCAGGACCCTGGATACTTAATTGAATGGCCTCCGCCCATGCAGTGCTTCGATAGGTGCGGGCATCACTGCTGCTGTTACTGGAGCGAGCTGGCTAGATCCCCTCTGCATGCTCTGCAGTCACACCTCCCCATGGCAGGGTAGACCATTTTTAAATCAAGGCTGGAGGTTTTGCTAAAAGCTCTACCCTAGGAATTGTTTTGGGGCACGGCTCTGGCCTGCACTATCCGGGAGGTGAGCCTAGATGAGCACAATGATCCCTTCTGGCCTTGGACTCTAGGAATACCAGGACCTGCAGCCGGACTGGGGCTGAGAAAACAGCAGTGCTGCCAATTCGTGTGATGTTCTTGAAGTCCCAGCTCCAGGAGTCATGTGATTCTGGGGGAATGTTGGCTTGCATTTTCAAAACAGGCTTTGTCCACATGGGAAAGTTTTCCAGTATCACCTAAAAATGTGATTTTTTTTAAACTGATATAGTTATACTGGTATAACCTCCTCCATGGACACGCCTATCCTGGTGCAAGAGGGCCACTTAGCTATGTCACTTGGGAAGGGGTCTAAGTGAAATCCACACCCCCCCATCCTACTGAAATAAGAGGGGCCACACCCAGGGTTACCCCAGTATTTCTCTAATTACAATACCAAGCTCTGCTATTGTAGAATGCAAAGTGCTTTCTAACAGAGGGCAGTGTTCCCTTCCCCATTTTATAGATGGGGCAACTGAGGCACAGAGCAGGCAGTGACTTGCCCAAGGTCACCCAGCAGGCCAGCGCTCCAGCTGCTAAAACACTGCTGTGTAGACACGCTCTCAATTTTTAGCCCTTGGGCTTGAGAATGTGACCCGAGGGAAACCCTCAAAGTTCAGAAACCGGGGCTTGGGGAACAGGGTGCCAGACTCCACATTTATTATTTTTGAACAAGCTCATGATTTTTTAGCCAAGCTTGTGATCTTTGCAGGCCTGATACCTGGTGTTCGATCCCTTGACTTTGGCAACAGAGAGTCAGGAAAATTGAACCTCTCTCTGGCCTGGCCACTATTAAAATTTCTACCTTCATAACTGTCAATCAGGTAATTGTGTTTTAACCAGTCTAGTCAGCCCAATGGGTCAAATCATACTGTGTATACCAGTGTAAAAGCACCTTATACTGGTACGGCTGATTCCCCTTCTCATATAGGACTAGCTATGCTGGCATAATGCACCTCTCTCCTCATATAACTGCATCCCCACTAGGGCCAGGGCTACCCTATAGATCAGTGGCTTTCCAGACGACTGCACCCCTTTCAGGCGTCTGATTTGTCTTGTGTACCCCCAAGTTTCACCTCAGTTTTGCTTACAAAATCAGCCATAAAAATACAGGCGTGTCACAGCCACACCATTACCGACCAATTGCTGACTTTCTCCTTTTGACCATATCGTTCTATCAAACGCATCGACTGGAATATAAATATTGTACTTACATTTCAGTGAGAGCCTTGTTTGAAGCCAGAGCCTCAGGCAGTGGGGCTGAAGCATGTAGCACAGCTTTGCGGGGTCCCCTGTGAGGCAGGGCCCCGGGCAATTACCCTGCTTGCCACCCCCTAATGCTGGCCCTGCACTTGCGATCCACCTAAACCCATCCCGTGACCCTCCTAGGGGCTGCAACCCCCAGGCTGAGGAGGGGAGGGATAGCTCAGTGGTTTGAGCATTGGCCTGCTCAACCCAGCGTTGTGAGTTCAATCCTTAAGGGGGCCCGGGGGGGAGTTGGGGATTGGTCCTGCTTTGAGCAGGGGGTGGGACTAGATGACCTCCTGAGGTCCCTACCAACCCTGATATTCTATCAAACATGAATCTAGATGAGTTGAGTACCCCGTGGAAGTCCTCTGCTATAGACTTCTGCCAGCATATAGCTGAGAGCTGCCCCTTTAAGGCCAGGGCTACCCTGACCTCAGCTGGTTAACTATGGTGGGCAGCAGCGTGATCCCCCAGCTACAGAGCTGTACCCCCACAGTTCTACCAGCGTTGCTCGTTTCACTGGGCGGGGCTGGCGCAAGCTAGACCGGTAAAAGTGCAGTTTTGCCAGTGTAAACGTGCTTTGCTGGTCTATCACTGTAGCGTAGGGCCAAGCAGGGCCCTGGCTGCAGGGTGGGGTTTGCTGCTTTAATTATACCAGGCTATAGTTCAAAGTGTACAACTTTCTAGCAGAGCCACATGTGCATATCTGGCCCCACTCGCAGTGGCGTGGACTCAGAGCGCCTCGGAGGCAGGGCGGTGCTGTTATCCCCCTTGCATGGATGGGGAACCGGCACCCAGAAAAGCTACATGATTGGCCCAAGGCCATGCGGGGGAGCTGGGGGTTCTGGTAGGACTGAACGCTGCTAGAATCGAGCGCTCGCCCTGTTCGTTTCCTGGACAGAAGCCGATGGGAGGCCCTGCAGCTCTGCTGACCCGAATCACTCCGCCAAAGTGAAACAAGCGTCATTTACAAAAATAAATGATGAAACCCTTGGTTATGGAAAGAATGAAGCAGCCGTCCCCTTTAATTTTCTCAGCCCAGAGGTGGCATGATGCAGGGAGACCACGGCTCCCGTGGCAGAGTCAGCGTCTGACGCCCAGGCCTTCTCCACACCCCACGCCCCTCCCCAGAGTTGGAAACGCAACCCAGGCGTCCTGCCTCCCAGTTCAGGGGTCAGTTGCTCAGTGACACCTGAAACGGTTCACTGTTGCTGCAGCACCACGTATCATTTTTAGGCAGGTCCTATATAAACAGCGACTTTTTAAATGTACCTTTTGCTGGCAATGGAGACTAGCAAGAGAAGATGAACAGCGGCTCCCGCAGGGCGACTCACAGGCTGGCAAAGGGGGCCTCGGAAAAGCTAGCAGAACTAAACACAAATTGGATTCCTGGCTCATTTGCGCATACCAAGGTGCTGTCCGTTTCCCACACCGGTGCTGTGCTGGGCCTGGCTGAGGTTAGGACTGAGGGAGGTTATGCTACTGAGGTGCAGCGTCTTGGGCTGCTAGATTGGAACAAACCGAACGAAGGCTTGTCTACACTCAAAAGTTAATTCAGATTAAGGTAGGGCATGAATTTACATTGCAGTAGCTATTCCCGAATAGAGTCAAGGATTCTGGCAGAAGAGTGCCTTATTTCCTGTTTATCTTAATCCAGATTAAACTACAGCAGAACCAATTCCCTCAATCCAGACTCAGTGTCCACACAGGATGCTAATCAGGTATAGCTATTCCAGAGTAACTCCCAGTCCCATGGACAAACCCAGACACCAAAACTGGAGAGGGGATAGGGAAGGGGGGGATGGGTTTAGTCCTGACACAGAACACGCTCTTCCGCCAGTGACCTGCAGGAAGGGAGTTTGTCGAGTCTCAGTCATCTCCAAAGGTGGCCACATCCCCCAAAGACACTGCAGGCCGCCCGTTCTGGAGGCCCCAACAGTTGGAAGGAAAAGGCTGCTGGGCTCGAGACGTGCTTTGGTCATGGGTGAGACACCAGGGACTTTCATTTATTCTCTGTTGCCACCAAAACAACAACAAAAAAACCCCAACAGTCTTCACTGTTTATGTAGGACCTACCTAAAAGCACTATGCCTGGCTTGCAGAGGAGCAACTCCCACTGGACTTTAATTGGAATTGGGGGGGGGGGGGGGGGAGGCTGTGTTCTTTGCAAGGGGCAGAATGCCCCCCCACCCCACCCATGCTGGATGGACAAACAGATGGACATCCCCCATCCCCGCTTTGTGGGGGGGAGACAAACACCCAGCAGACTGGAGCCCGGGGGCTGGATTGGACAGACGAGCCCTGGAGACTGACATACAGAAAGTCATCACACCAGTCCTAAGGAGACAGACACACCCCATGAGCAGCCTAGGAACAAGCCCGCAGCCCTAGACACACCCTGTCCCCCAAACCATCACACCAGCACCCTAGGGAAAGACACGTTTATTTCCAAACGTCTAAGGCAGTGTTACAAATAACGGCGAGTAGAAAAGAAAGAGTAAAACTCGTCGAGCCCGAGAGTGTCAGAGCTTGGGGACAGAGCCCAGCCCCCTGTCAAAGGGAGTGCCCAGGCGCCTACCGCAGAAGGGTCGTTCGTATCCTCGAGGTTTGATCCTGATCCCATTCAACCCGCGGGGTGGAGGTGGGGGACGTCACAGGATGAGAAGCGGGGCAGGGTTAACCAACACGTGGTAGCCACCCTGATCCCTTTTCCTAAGCATGCCCCTCCCCACTGCAGCTTTTCTGGGGAGGAGGCTGTCTAGACGAGGACGAGGGATCGGGCAGAACCAGAAAAGGACGGGAACAAGAGATGCTTTTTGTGGGATATTGGCCATTTTTGTGGGCTCGGCCACCGCTGACCTGGAATGGCCACAAGCATCTCGGTCAATTCTCCTCCTCCCTGGGAGGCGCTGGGATCCAGTGTGCAGTCACCCGGGAGCCGGGGTAACCGCACTCTCCCCCCCTCGAGCTGCAAGTCCTGCTGTCTGCTGCTAGACAGGAGTGTCATGCATCACTCAGCATCTTGCAAACCTCCGAGAGCCTCCCCCGACCCAGATAGGTGGCTGCTGATGCCAACGAGGTTCGGCCCAGGCAATGACCCACCATCCTGCCTCGGGCTGTGTTCCACAGGGCCTGGTTTAACCCATCCCTGCTGGAGGGAGGACGCTGCCATGGCGGAGAGGGCTAAGGGAAAGCGCCAGCAGGGAATTTACATCCAAACCCACCCCCTGCCTCCTACGCTCTGAGCGCTTTACTCTGTAATTATTTCAATGCACCCTGAAAATGCGCTTCCTGCAGCTCGGATCGCGTCACTGGGCTGGACAGAGAGTTCTGACCCGACAGATCCCCCCGCTCCTCAGCCAACGCTGCCTTAGTTAATTAGAGCCGACGGCCTTGCCCGCCGAATTCCCCGCGGCACCGCTGAGTGCAGGATCGGGCCCGCCCAAGGGGAGACTAGAGGGGATCGGCTCCTACACAGGAGCAGTGAGGGGGAGGGGCAGAAAAATGTGCTTGTTCGGATTCTGCGCTCGCCCTGCCATGAGAATCGAAACAAGGAGGCAGCAACTCATGGGCTAGCACCCTAGGGACCTTCTGCATCCTCCTGTCTGTGTCAAGGCCGTGCAGAGCATTCCTTGCACCTGTGGCAGGAGAGGGACACACGGGTGTCCCTCCACCTTTGGAAGGGCTCCCCCTGCCCCAGAGATCCTGCACTGAATTCACGAGAGGCACCGGGCAGCTGCCTGGCACGCTCGGTGGGTTAGCTGCCCCCGCCCGAGGGAGGCTGGCAGCTGCCGCTTCGTCCCTGTTAAATAAGCCTGTGTTTTCACAGCATCACAGCTGCTTCTATCTGAGGAAGGAGTGGGTGCACCAGTACCATCCCCCCCTTTTCTCCCCTCCGCCCCCCGCTTTATCAGATGGAGAAATGGAGGAACGGGGAGGGGGGGAAGCAACTTGCTCCAGCATCCCCCAGCAAGGCAGGGTGAGAGCTGGGAATGGAACCCAGGAGTCCTGGCTCCCACCGCCACCCCCACCCTGCTCTAAGCACTGATCCCACTTCCCTCCAAGAGCTGGGAATAGAACCCAGGAGTCCTGGCTCCCAGCCCCACCCTGCTCTAAGCACTAGACCCTACTCCGCTCCCAGAGCTGGGAATAGAACCCAGGAGTCCTGGCTCCCAGCCCCACCCTGCTCTAAGCACTAGACCCTACTCCGCTCCCGAAGCTGGGAATGGAACCCAGGAGTCCTGGCTCCCAGCCCCACCCTGCTCTAGGCACTAGACCCTACTCCGCTCCCGAAGCTGGGAATGGAACCCAGGAGTCCTGGCTCCCAGCCCCACCCTGCTCTAGGCACTAGACCCTATTCCGTTCCCAAAGCTGGGAATAGAACCCAGGAGTCCGGGCTCTGATCACTGAACTCTGCCTCCACCACAGAGCTCTGCAGGGAGGAAGCTCAAAGGGTGCCAGCAGGAGTGAGAGCAGCCCCGGGCCTGGCCCCGGCGTGAGCTGGGAGAGGAGAACACTCGGCATCTTTGGTGAGAGCTCAGAAGTGCGAGGTACAGCTGAGGGCGTCGGGGGCGAGGAGAAACCCCAGGCGATGCACAGCCCAGCTGGACTCTGCCCTGCGAGGTCCCTCCCGGCCCCAACGCGCTGCGATGTACAGGCCAGGGGCCGGGGAAACACCAGCAGCACGGCCCGAGGTTTCACCCCCGCAGTGCGGGAGCCAGGACCGAGTTCTTAGGGACGCAGGTCCTGTGCTGGGGAGGGCGGCGGGCGGGGGAACCGGAGGCGAGGTGAGGCGAGCCCCGCAGGGGCTGTCGTCTGGGAGTCTTTACGGTGACGCGGCAGGACCGTGGGAGGGCGAGGGGTCCGAAAGCAGCAGGCAGGGGGCGAGCGGCTCTAGAGGAGGACGCAGTCCGACTCCTGCTTGTGTCTCTGCCTGCGTTCCCCGGCCGGCCGGCTGGACGGCTGAGCTCTCCCCTGAAACCAAGGAGACAAAAAAGCAGCCGCTGCCTTCAGCGATCTCAGGGTGCTTTTCAGACCAGTCCCATTCCCCTCCCCACCAATAGCCTCTCCTAGGAGGGGGCAATGGAAGCAAAGAGAGGGGAAGTGACTTGGCACATGGCCTTGGCGCAGCCAGGGATGGAACCCAGGTGTCCTGGCACCAGCTCCCTGCTCTAATCATTAGGCAATACTCCTCCCAGAGCTAGGAATCTGAGTCATTGGGTCCCCATTTCCAGGACTGCACCCTGGCACCCTCCACGGGCTTGGGAACAGAACCCAGGTGCCCGGCCTCACTTCCAGGCTCCAGTCGCTGTCCTGAGAGATGCAGCAGCTGCTGCAGAAGAGAACACGGAGGCTTTGGAGTTAGATTCCCATGCAAAGCCGCAGATCCCCGCTCCGCCCTCCGCCACGGAGCAAAGGCCTGCGGGCCGCAGCTAGGCCGTGGGGAGGAGGAGACAGAATTGCACAGGACGGAGTAGCAGTCCCAGCACCACCGAGTGTGACCGGCGCGTCGTCCCCACACAAGGGGGACGGTCGGGCTGAGCAACTCCTGGGTGGGAGGGTTAAAGGGAGGCTGGAATGGACCCACCATGCAGGCATGAGTTCGAGTCTCCCTCGCCGTAGGAGGGTGCCACCCCCACAGCACCCCCTGCTGGCCGGTCTAGGAGCAGCGCTGACACGCTCCCCGGAATCCCTGAGGAAGGAAGGTCCTCCCAGCAGGGGAGTGGGATGGGGCTGCAATGTATTCTGGGAGGGGGGCCAGGGCCCATTACCTGCGCAGGAGGCGTCGCTGGCTGCTGCTGCTGCTGCTGGTATTCCTCCTGCTGCAGCTGGCGCGCAAGCTCTAGGTCGCTCAGGGCAGAGGGGCCTTGCTGCTGTTGTTGCAAGGACAGGGCTATCATGTAGTCCTGGGGGCAAGGGGAGGGGGAAGACGTGGTCAGTGCTGGGACTTCCAGGGAGTGAGATACACGGAAGAGGAGGAGATCTTATATCCCAGAGGGTTCCAAAGCCCTACACAAATTGTGCACGTACAGGATCACTCGCCCAGCGCTGGCATGCGGCCACCTCTGGGGAGCAACGCAGCAGTCATTTAACAGTGCTGCAAAACACTTAGGGGCAGGAACTAGAGACAAGTCGCTGAGGAGGTACGTCAGTCTCAACAGGCCTCTGCATGAATTCACTTTAGCAGTGGTTATCGGGAGAGGGGGGGTTTGGAAGGCTCGGAGGCTCTGGGCTAGGTCACCTGTCCGCAATGACCCGCCGCCCCCCCCCCCCCCCCGGAGGTTCTATCAGCCTTGCTCTATGGGGAGTGTGTGCGCAGGGGGGATGGAAGCTCAGAGGCGTTAAGAGACAGAGCCACCCAGAGAGATCCTGAGCTCCTATCTCCCTCACTGACCACCCAGGGCAGCTCCCAGGAGCCCTGGCTCCCAGCGTCACCCCGCTCTAACCACTAGACAACATTGTCCTAAAGATAAGGATCCTGCTACAGTAGATACCGATTCCTGGAGGTGACACATTTCAGTCAGAAGAGCAGGGGAGCTACAAATTCCATTCTCTAGGCCACATATCCTGCCTGGAGCTGGAAAGGAACCCAGGAGTCCTGAAGCCCAGCCCCCTCTGCTCTAACCACTCAGCTACAAAACTGTAACTAACCACCTCCCAGCGCAGTCGGGCCTCCCCTGAGCCGTTTGTTTCCTACCTGGTCCACCTGCCTCTGCTCCTGGGGGGAGCTGCCGGCCGCCTCCTTCCCCAGGGTGTGGCTCAGGTGGAACTCGGCGTCACAGAAGCAGCTGTCCCCATCCACGTTGTGCAGGCTCTCCCACGTCACCTTCTCCTCCTGCAGGAAGCCCTGGTCCGTGACCAGCAGATATAGGTGGCCCTGTGGAGAGATGAATAAGAGACAGCGTCCACTTGAGAGCCCTCGGAGGGCGGGCGGAGCAGCAGCCTGTGATTCACAATGGGGACGTCGCAATCAAGGGGTCACCATTACCCCACCTCTAGTGGGGCACACAAGCCTCCATGCAAGGCAGGAAAGGGTTAATGGGCTACCGAAGGCCCAAACAGAGACACTGGGGAAACTGAGGCACGGCTGCCACAAATGCTGCACCGGGCCATAAAGGGCCGTGCTGGGGCAGCAGCCGTGCCTCTGTTTCCCCAATGTCTCTATTTGGGCCTTCAGTAGCCCATTAACCCTTTCCTGGAGCCTCCCCAGCCACAGAGCCCCCGTGCGCAAATGCACGCAGCAGCGGTTATGGAAGGCAGAGGGGTGGGCGGAAGGGGCCAGGCTGACCTGGTGCTTGATCATGGTGCTGAAGTGGTTGTTTCTGAAGAAGACGCTCAGCTCCCCCTCTTTGACCGCGGCCGTGAGCTCGCACAGCCCGTGGTAGGTCAGCTGGGTGGCTGTGGACTCCAGGAACTGCTCGGCGATCAGGCCTGGGGCGGAGAAACGAGTTGTCAGCTGGGGTGGGGTGCAGGTGTGAACGGGGTGTGTGTGTGTGTGTGTGTGTTAGACCGGCGCTCAGCATGGGTGAACCGATGCTGGGTGTGAAACCAGTTCAGCTTGCACCTACAAATTGACTGACCGTAGCTAAATCGATTTACCAAACCAGAGACAGAGAGAAGGGATGGGACTTGCTCAGTGCCAGAGCAGGGAACGGAACCCAGGTCTCCTGCGTCCCAATCCAGCGCCTTACCCACTGGGCCACTCTGCCTAGCGACCCACAGCTTGGGAAGCACATGCCTAGAGCGAACACGCTGCAGCTTCACCGAGCAGCGGTAGGGGCTGGGAGGAAATACCTTTGGGGTGGGGGGGTGCAGGTGCTCTGCCGAGCAGTGGTTTAGCTCCCTCCATGCCTGTAGCGGAGTCAGCGTTTGCCCAGGCAGCCAGGGAATGGCTCTGATGCCTCGTCCCCAGCTAACCCTCCTGGGCGCAACCTGACGGCCCGGTTGTCTGACGCCAGCAAGGGCAACCCGGCAAGGCCTTGAACGGAAACGCAGCCAGGCGCAGGGTGGCTCCTCCCTGAGCTTTTCCCACCTGCCGACACTGGGTGGGCTGGTGGAAATGGGGCGAGGGGGAGTGTCCCACCTGCAGCACCCCCGCCCTCAACGCAGCCAGGCCCCTCAAAGAGCCACGTGCACATCCTCCGATTCCCTGGGGAACCCCAGTTCCTCGCTGCCCGTGAGCAAGCCTGTACCCTGGTTATTCTGCACTCTTCCGCTGGCACACGGGGGGGTCCCCTGAGGGTGGCACAGGCTCCCGTAACCCCTGATTAGGGGAGACTGTACCCCCCCCCCGTACCAGTGCAGAGGTGAATCTGGCCACGGGGTCTACCCCATTGCAGATCTGAAATCGCTTCCCTCACTATGCCCCGAACGAGGGGCGAGTGCCCTCTGGTGTTCAGCGGGGGGGAAGGGGGACTCGGCGCCTTGCAGGACTGGGGAGGTACAGCTAAAGGATAATCAGCTCGTTGCTCCCCCTCCGTTAACAATGTCAGGAGCCCCCGAAGGCCGGGGGAGCCCCAGCACTCAGGAGGTCCCCCCCGTGCCAAGGTCGGGAGTTGAGTTCTCCGGGGGCCGGGGATTTACCTTCGGTGACCAGGTTGGGGTCGCTCGAGTGCTTGCAGGTGATGATCTTCTCCACCAGTTGGTTGTAGCTCAGCTTGCCCACGGCCTGGGCCGCGTCCGGGCTCTGGGGGAGAAGGGGGGAGGGGGAAGGAGATGGCCCAAGGAGGGCTCCCGACAGGGGTTTTTTAAGCCAGACCAGAAGGGAAAGCGCAGGCCTGACCGGTCGCTACCCTGCGGCCCCTTTGCGCCAGCGAGGACGGTGCACAGGGAGTTTAATGCCCGTGCAACCTGCCCCTCCGCCCCTCAAGGGGATGCTCCCCTCAAGCAGGGCCAGCCCTGCACCCAATCCAGGGTTCTGGTGCAGCCCTGCGCTCTGGCTATCCATTGCCTTGCAAAGCCCCAAGGGGGGCCGAAGAACCAGAGGGTCCAGTAAGGGCCAGATGGGTGCCCACTGCCCCTGCTTTGGGGTGGCGCAGGCTGCCTGCCCTCTGTGCCGCTGCCAGCAATGGGGCAAACCTGCCCTGGTGTCGCCATTGGTCTTTTAGCTGCACCTTTGGTGTTAAGTTGTAAATGAAGGAGACAGGAGACCGGGGCCCCTGGTTATTCCCAGATCTGGGACAGCCGGGCCACCACGCTGCTCCCCCGCCCCCACCTGTCCTGGAAGAAGGCAGCCCATCCTTCTGTATGGGGAGATCTCAGCCAGAGTGGCCCGCTCCATCCTCAGCTCTCTGCTGGGCAGCCAACGAGGGCGGCTCTTAGGTTGGTGGCTTTTTGGGGGTGCAATCCGGACACATCTGCTCTGAAAATGGGACCGGAGCCCCGTTCCGGGGGGGCAGAGTGCTTGGTCACTACCAGCCCGGCTGGATTCAAACTAGCAGCCGACGGGCACAGAAAGCCTGGCTCTGTTGAAGCCCACAGGAGTTTTGCCGTCGGCTTCAGCGAGGCCAGGATCTCACCTGCAACCCCCCCCGACCCACCCGCTCGCCCTTGTGTCTCAGCATCGACCCAAACACTGGCTCTTGGTCCCAGAGATATTTCCGCTCTTCTCCCGCTATCTGGGGGCTGGGCTCGACTTCCTCCGCAGTCGGGGCCGAAACTGCTGTCAGCTTGGCATGACCCACAACGTTGCAGAGACAGAATGCACCATCTCCTGCCCGGCTAGACCATCCCCTCTGTTCTTGGAGAGGACGTGGATGGGTGTCACCCCGCTGTGTGGAGTGACGGCCCTTGAGCGGGCTCCAAACCTTTCGTTGTCCCCCCAGATGTTCCCAGCTACCAGCAGCCATAAGAAGCTGAATTAAGAAGCTCTGGACGGGACTTCAGCTTCGCCAATTCCTAAAACCCCCTCTGAATTTACAGCTGCCTTTGTCCCCGCTCTTATAATAACCATAATGTCGTCTAGCTCTTTCCTATTGCTCTTTCACCAGCAGATCTCAAAGCATTTTGCAATGGGGAAACTGAGGCACGGGACAGGGATGTGACTTGTCCAAGGTCACCCAGCAGGGCAGTGCCAGAGCTGGAGACGCCTGTCAGTGAGTGCTACAAGGATCAGTCGAGGACTCTATCCACTAGATCACGCTGTCTCCCCCTCCCCTGCTCCACCCCCTCCATGCACCGACACACCGGCTCTGGCTTGTATCCATTCGATGCCCAGGGTGGACTTTACAGCAACGGCGCTCACCTGCGGGTCCACCAGCCAGCCGTGGTACAGCGGGACGTTCAGGAGATCAAAGACAATGCACTCCGGGGTGTACTCGAAGTCGGAGACGCCCGTGAACCTCACGTTCACGTCGAGCCCCGTGGACAGTTTGGGCAGGACCATCATGGCATCGTTGACGTTCTGGAGTCGGGAAAGAGAGAGGACAGCACCTTGTATAGATAGGAGACAGAGGAGTCCTGGCAAGGGAGGGGCTGGGATTCCTGCTTTCCTCCTATCCCTGCCTTGTCGGTCTCTTTCATCCTGTTGTCACATCGTTCATAAGCACTCCAGAGCAGGGAGACTTGTCTGTGCAGGGGGCCCTGATCCTCGGCTAGCGTTCCTAGCAGTACCAACTGGAAGTCGGGACTCTCGGGTTCTCTTTCTGGCCCCTCACTTCACCAATCTGTGTCCTCCCAGCGCAGGGACCGTCTCTTGTGAGGCCTGCGCAGCATCTAGTACAATGGGGTCCCAATCCCGAATCGGGCACTACTGTCACATAAACTTCCTAGCAGGGCAGCTGTGAGACTCAGTCAGGACTTGTCTATACAGAGAAACTGACCAGAGGAGCCATTCCAGAATCGCTCCCCGTGTGGACACTCCACTCCAGAACAAGAGTCACTCTGCTCTAGAATAATCAGTGCCCTTCCAAAGCGGAGTAATTATTCTGGAATAAAGTCACTTTTATTCTGGAACTGAGCATTCACAAGGACAGCTGCTCCGGAAGAGCTTCTTCGGCACTAGTTATGCCGATCAATTTCCCCATGTAGACAAGCCATTAGTGCTTGCAAAGGGCTTTGAGCATAGGATTGGCCAGCCTGGATCAGACCCGAGCCCACCTAAAGTCCAGTATCCCAACTCCCATAACGGCCAGCTCCAGATGCCTTAGAGGAAGGTGCACAAACCCCACAGGAGGCAGATGTGGGATGACCAGCCTCCCCAAACAGCTCCTCCTAGCCCTTACCGAGATGGATTTCAGCCCTGAAGTTCTGTCTCCCTTCCAGTGCTCATATAGTCAGCATTAGCTATTCTAGTTCTGGCTATACTTGTTCTCCGTATAGACACCCAACTCCTCTTTGAGCTGTGCTCTATTCTTGGCCTCAGTGGCCTCCAGCAGCAATGAGTTCCACAGGTTAATCACATGTCTCCTTTTATTAGTTTAGAATTTACCACTTTTCAATCTCATCGACTGTCCCCTTGTTCTCAAATAAATGAGAGAGAACAGAAGTGCCTGCTCGACATTCTCTGTCCCATTCATTATTGCATATGGTTTTACTGTGTCTCCTCTTAGAATCATAGAATATCACAGGATTAGAAGGGAGCTCAGGAGGTCATCTAGTCCAACCTGCTGCTCAAAGCAGGCCCAATCCCCAGACAGATTTTTGCCCCAGATCCCTAAATGGCCCCCTCAAGGATTGAACTCACAACCCTGGGTTTAGCAGGCCAATGCTCAAACCACTGAGCTATCCCTCCCCCCCATTTGCCTCCTCTGTAAGATAAAACAATCTCAATGTTTCCAATCTCGCTCCATCGGAGAGTCTTTTCAGGCCTCCAGCCATTCTCGCCGCCCTTCTCTGAACCCCGCGCTGGTTCTGCCCTATCCTTTTGGGGCTGGGGTAACCAGTGCTGCATACAGTAACTAAAGGGGGCTGCGCAGCTGATCGAAATCCAGACAAGATGCTCGTGTGGAACGGAGGACACAGGTCTGAAAGGGGCCTTCTGGGTCACGGAGTCCAGAGTCCCTGCTAGCACAGACAACCCTGCCACGTCAGCCCGTTCAGAAACTGATCAAGCTCCATCTTAACACTAGTTAGGCCATTTCCCCCTCGTATTGGAGGCTGGTCCAGAACCTCCCTCCTCTGGTGGCTAGAAACCCGCTTTTAAATTTCCAGTCTCCATTGACTCCTGGCCAGTTTAATCCCCATTTGTTCTTGGGCCAACACTCTCCTTTAGGTTCAGTGGCTCCTCTCTCACCCTAGTGGAAAGTGCCGTAGAGGCGGAAGGCATCCTGAGTGTGGACACAGGGCGAAGGAAGATGGAGCAGCGTGCGGCTCTGAAATTGCTCGCCGCTGCCTGCTCAATCAACTAGTCTGCTACTTATCTAAGCGTTCAGGCACCTATCTGGCCTTCACCAGCAACAAATGTGAGCGTGGAATTTTTTTTAATCCCTATAACCCAGATGGAAAGTGTTACCTAAATAACTTTTATTTTATTTTATATCAGGGCTGGCCAAATTCACTGACCCTCCGAGCCGCATAGAGCAATTTACAGAAGCTCAAGAACTTGGGCACGCCTGCCAGGACTTGGGGCTTCTGCCCCACGGGAGGCACTTGCCGGGGCTCGGGGCTCAAGTCTGGTAGGTGGAGAATGGGGGGCAGCATGGAGAGCTCCGCGAGCCGCACACTAATTGTAAAAGAGTCACATGTGGCTTGGGAACCACAGTTTGCCCATCCCTGTTTTATATAGACACACACATTGGGGTTTTTGTCTGTTTAAACAGGTGGAGAAACTGAGGCATCGAGCAGATTAAGTGGCTCGCACAAGGGCTTCAACCGGGCCAATGGCAGAACAAGTCCCTGTCCAGCGCTCTATCTGCTAGACTACTCTTGCTAGCTACACAGCTCCCTGATTTGCAGATTCCTTTTGCAGCATGCGAGGTCTCTCCCCCTCGCAGTGGGGCTGCGGTTCAGGATGACAGGATAGGCCTTTTTAAACCCTGCCGCCCGGACCTCCCTCGATACTCTGCAGCAGGTGTGTGTGTGGAGGGGGATGGATCCAGATGGTCTCACCTGCTGGAAGTTGAGCTGCAGCCCTTCCGAATTCTCTTGGGGTTTGATGGATAAGATGCAGTCGCCTTTGAGACAAGAAAACACCCAGTCCCTATTACTGATGGATGGTACTTATCTAGTCCCCCAATACCGTAATACCTGGGCGCCATTCTCTAATATTTTTATCCTCGCAGCCCCCTCCCCGCCGTGAGCCAGAACAGGGCTATTATCCCCATTGTACAGATGGGGAAACTGGGGCACAGAGAGGCTAAGTGACTTGACCAAGGTCACACAGGGAGTCTGTGGCAGAGCCAGGAACTGGCATATCCTTTTTGCCTCTAGGACCAGGGCAAGGGCTTGGTCTATCCCTGGGCGTGGGCTGGATCTAGATTATGGTGAAGATGGCAATTCCTGCACAGGCTCAATGGAAAGGCCCCTTTGATGGCTCTCTGTCTAGCCCTGCAGCATGGTCCTGATGGGATCAGGGGATGAAGACTGGGATGGAGGGAGTGGGGTGGGAGGAACAGAACAGAGACGCACTAAATGCAGCCCGTTTCCTGTTTGGGGCAGGGGAGAAAGGCACCCACACAAGCAGGCAGGAGGGTCCGGTCCTGTTTTCTTCTTTGTGTACCTAGAATTCCCAGAGAAGCAGATGGGAATCTTGAGCGCCCCAGGAGCACAGCATAGCTCCGGGAAGCCCAGTCCCCTCAGGTGTTCTCCTGAAGTCACCACTTACCGAGATGCGCCATCAACTCGTCCGACGTGATCACTTCCTTCTGGGGGGAGAGCTTCACCTGCAGACAGAGGGGGGTTGGGGAAGTTAGCGAAGGACCCTTTCTCCCAGCACTGTTTTGACCCTCAAGGCTTCCCCTTGAATCAGGGCATAGGGATAATCAATACCAATAACATCCTTACGTAGATTTGCCATGCCACATGAGATGGTCCAGCTAACCTGGTAGCCCCGCTTCAGCCATACCGGGTCAGACACTTGGTCCATCTAGTCTGCCTCCTGCCATACTGATTCAGACCATTAGCCCTCGTAACCATGTCGGGAAACCCACACCACCACCAGCCAACACCTGATGTTTCAGAAGATGGCAATAAAACAACCACCCCACCATAAGGTGGCGCTTACAGGACTTTTCATCCATCAATTGCTAAACACTTTCCCACACCGCATCAGTTGCGTTATCCCCATTTTACAGATGGGGAAACTGAGGCACATAGCGGGGCAGTGACTTGCCCAAGGTCATACAGCAAATCAGCGGCAGGGTTGGGAATAGAACCCAGGTTTCCCGAGTTCAGGCCCTGATCCACTGGGCCATGCTACCTAGCAACCCAGCACGGAGGTAGAAAAATCCTTCCTGACCCCGGCAATAGCCAGGAGGTGCCCTGAAGCATGAGACTTGACTAGACTTATTTTTACCGTAATGTCAGACACATCCCAGGATACCCATGGCTGCTCCAAAGCCCACTGCAGGCAATAGGAGTCTTTCCACCAACTTCAGTGGGCTGGCGCTGGCAAGAACCCTGACAACGGGAGTTCAGAACGCCAGCGCTTCAGTGGCTGCAGAACAACGGCAGCTTGAGGAACATGGTGCACGTTTCCCACACGTGCACAACAGCAGGTAGCTAGCACCACCCATTAAGTTCCCCCTTGCGGCAGGTTTCCCCAGTGTCCTGGATACCTATCTGGGCCCCATCGTATCTGAGCACTTTATGGCCTCAAGCACCCATGTGGGGCTGGGCTATTATCCCCATTTTACATCTGGGGAAACTGAGGCACGGAGATGCTAATGACTGGTGTCTCAGCGTCTGTGGCAGAGCAGGAACTTGAACCTGGGTCTTCCCAGTACTAGGTCAGTGTCCTAACCCTGGGGCCATCCAACCTCTCAGTACAAGTAGCCTCCTCCGTGCCACTAGATAGCAGCCTCTCACATGAACTACATTCGATCTCTAGGTCCTTACCGCCCCCTCCTCGCGCCCAGCGCCCCTGCTCTGAACGGCAGTCCTGGGCCTCCCACCTACCTTCCACTGCAGGAACAGGATGTTCATGATGGCCAGGAGTGGGCAGGGCCCGTTCTCACACTGGGTGATGATGGGTGTCCTCTCCCCTTTCCAGCTGATCCACTTCACACAGTAGAAGTCAGGCTCGGGCTCGCCGGCTGGGGGCCGGGCCTTGGTGGCGTCAGACGCCTGCTCTGCGGCGCCTGGGCTAAGGCTGGAGATGGGGTCGTCCGGCGAGGAGTCGATGCCTCCTGTTTGGATGCTCCCGCTCGGGGGAGGCTGCTTCTCTTTGGGGTCCGCTCTTCCTTCTGGTTCCCCACGCTCCAGCTGCCTGGCTTCGTCACTGGGCCCTGCTCTCGGGGACGGATCCTTCCTCGGGGTGTCCTCATGCTCCCGGCCTACGGTCTGCTGGCAGCTCGAGCTGCCCTGCCCAGAAGGAGCCTCCTCGCTATGCGTTACCCCAATCCCCTTTGGGCTTCCTAGCCCCTGCCCATTCAGCATGCGGCCTTGCCCTGCTGCCGCTTGGGTTTCATCCCCCATGCCAGCAGCGTCCTCCTCTAGCCCCAGAGGGGCTTGGCAGATTTCAGGTGTGGTGACTTCTGTGTTTACATCGTCCCCTTTCGTAGCCATGGGATCCACCTGCTCGAGTCGGGGCTCCATCTGGCCCAGACAAAACCCCTTCCACAGTGCCCCTTGGTGTCCTTAGTACATTCACCGGGGCAGGGAGTGGATCGCGCGGGCTGGTCCCTCTCCGGCAAGCAGCGCCAGCTGCAATCCCGGTTCACTTTCCGCAGCAGTCTGACTGTCACGTATTTCGCTCCCGTCCCTGACTCTACAAATTGTCAGGGAATCCGATTCCACTGAACACGACTGGAGGGGGGTAACCAACAACAACCACCACAACCTGCTTCTGAAAAAAAAAAGATCCCCACGTCTCAACCTAGCCTTTACAAACACGTCAAGTCTGTCCAGTAACAATCAAGGACTATGTTCCTTTCAAGGATATAAAACTAGTGTGTTTTAAGCAAAAAGAACTCTTATTCATTTATCAGGTTCAGCGCGCTTTCCTCTTCCTGTCTATTAATTTAGATTCCCCTTCCTTCCCATTAAATTTGTTCAAATTAATAAAAAAAAGTATATCTAAAAAGGAGAAGATTATAATAAATAGCTCCTTTTAAAACAGTCTAATTCTTGTTCCAGAATCTATTTAGTTCTGCTTGGTCAATCCAGGGTATTAAAAAAAAAAAAAATCTTTGTTAGGCACTTTGAAGTTTCTATGAAAGTTGGTTTTTTAAATGTCTCCCCCTCCCCAAAAAAACTGATTCCAAACTGATCCCTGGCCTATCCCTTATTGATCAATTTCCTCAAAGCAAATTAATCCCAATCCCTCTTCCTTTCCTGTTTTAAATTCAATTACTCAGCATTGATTAAATGCAATATTCCACCTGCTCTCTCTGTGTGTGTGTATATATATATATATACACACACTTTGGATAATTATAGCTTAAAATCACCTTTAAAAAATAAAAAAAGGTGTGTCTGCAACTGGCGTCTCAATGCTTTTCTGGGTGTAGAAAAGTAACAATAAATCTCTCCCCTTCTTTCTAGCTTAACTCAAAACAAAACAAAGACAGAACACTAGCTTGCAAAAAGAGCCTGATGGAATTATAGAAAATGTATGTTCCCAGCCCCTTCAATCTATAGAGCAAAGATTTTCCTACAAAAAAGTATTTTTAAGTCATAAAATAAAAAAAGCAAAGTCAGTGGGGTTGTTTGGCTAATTCTCGCCTTATCAGTGGTCTGGAATCTCCTGATTCCTCTCAATTCTTTACCCAACGTCCTTTTCTCTCTAGCCTTGAGGTTATGTCAACAGAGCAGAGGGCTGGTGCTTTCTTATCTTGTTTTGACCTGATCTGTGGGTCTTTCCACCTAGTGCGTTGACTTGCCTTTCCAGTTTTTCTTCTGTAGCTGTTTTTCTCCGTTTCGGGATTTAACTGGGTTGGGGTATCGGCAGCATTGGAGTTGTCAGATGGAGCTCCAGTAGCAAGACTCCACTCTGTTCACTGAATAAAGACACACAAGAGAGGAGAAAGATGAGCTAATAATTCCATTAAGAGATTTCCAATAATCGTTACAGGTCAGTTCATTTGCAGCTGGACAGACACACACCTAATGGATATCAGCTTTGCTTGGCACACAGCAATACAGGCCAAGACTTTCCAGCAACCAGAGTTTTTGGGTGCCCAATTTCAGATGCCTTAAGGGGGCCTTGTTTATCAGGCAGAGCTATGAACTTGCTCTCTAGGTCCTTTAAAAAGTGTCTGAAGTTGGCTCCCCAGAAACGAGGCCAGCAGCATCGGTCCCCTTTTGGAAATCTTAGCTGCATTTCCCGTTTCTGGGCCTTTTTTTCATGCTGATCCTAATGCACTGATTCCCTACCCCATCCCAAACCAACTGCTTCAATTCATTCAAATCCACCCAAGCCACCTAGCAGGCCAGGGGCTGAGTCAGGGGGAGGGATAGCTCAGTGGTTTGAGCATTGGCCCAGGGTTGTGAGTTCAATCCTTGAGGGGGCCATTTAGGGATCTGGGGCAAAAATCTGTCTGGGGATTGGTCCTGCTTTGAGCAGGGGGTTGGACTAGATGACCTCCTGAGGTCCCTTCCAACCCTGATATTCTACAATTCTAATCTAGGTCTCCTGAGTCCCAATCCAGTGCACTAGCCCACTCTACTGGGACCCTGATCTTCATTTGGCCCTCTGGGCGCTCTTGAAATAAATAACTATAACAATAATTACTGAGTCAAACAAAAATTTCCTTCGATAGGTGTTAAAACTGAAAATAAAAAATCCAGTGTAACTTTCTCTGGGGCAGGATCTCAATGTTGCAATGTCTAGGTTGCAAACATGTAAGCAACTGGAAATTTCCAGTGGCAACAGCAATTTTTTTCCTTCAAAGTCTTGATCCCAAACTCACAAAGACACAGCCTACACGCATGATAGAGGGGTGACGGGGTGAAACTCTCCATAACAGCCCAGAGGTCAGCCTGGCTGATCTAATGGTTCCTTCTGGCATTAAAAACATCACTATGAATCCCAGTTTTTATACTGGTCTGTCCGTTTTGGTTAGGAGGTGATTTATTTATTTTTAAAACCTTAATAGTTATACCAGTACAACCCCTACTGTGGATGCAGTTAAACCAGCACCAAGATGCCTTATACCAGTAGAGTTTATTCGCCTTCTCACACAGAAACAGCTGCACCTCTCTACCAATATAACCATGTCCACACTAAGGTTATGTCTACACTACAGACTTCTGCCGGTCAGGGGTGCAAAGAGCTGAAACAGCTGTACCAACAAAAGGCCCTAGAGCGTACACAGCTGTACCAGCAACATTGCGCTTCTACTGGTATCGCTGGTTTTGCTCAGGGTAGAGGCTGGCATAAGCCGTGCAAACTTACATCAGTATAACTACATCACTCAGGGGTGCGAAAAATCCACCCCCCTGAGCGATGCAGTTATACCGACCTAGCCCTGGGTGTAGACAGCGCTGTCCGTGGGAAGGGCTTCTCCCGTTAACATAGCTCCCGCCTCTCGCGGAAATGGATTAACGACGCCAACGGGAGAAGCTCACACAGTGGTGTAGCAGCGTCTTCACTGAAGCGCTACAGCGGCGCAGCTCCATTGGTGCGGCTGCAGCTTTTTAAGTGTGGACCTGCCCGCGGCGTCCGCTGCAGGAGAGCTTTGCTGGTATAGTATACCAGTATAAGAACGGCCATACTGGGTCAGACTAGGTCCATCTAGCCCAGTATCCTGTCTTCCGACAGTGGCCAATGCCAGGTGCCCCAGAGGGAATGGACAGATTATCATCAAGTGATCCATCCCCTATCACCCATTCCCAGCTTCTGGCAAACAGAGGCTAGGGACACCATCCCTGCCCATCCTGACTAATAGCCACTGATGGACCTATCCTCCATGAATTTATCTAGTTCTTTTTTGAACCCTCTTATAGTCTTGGCCTTCACAACATCCTCTGGCAAGGAGTTCCACAGGTTGACTGCGCGTTCTGTGAAGAGTATGGCTACACCAGCCAAGCACCGTAGACATGGGCCAGGAGTGGAAGGTTTACTGCTTTATAGTGGTACAGCCTGAGCGTGTAGACAAGCCAAAAGTCAATGGAAAGATTCCTAGTAGCTTCAATGGGCTTTGGACGAGGCCCTCCATTTGTTTATACGGGATCTAAATTTTAGCTCAAAGTTAAGCTGACAGTGTATCCCTTATGCTTCGAGGATAGTTTGATCATTAAAACTTGCTGGATTTACAAGTCAAAAATGCTCCCTCACCACTCCCCAGGTGTTCGTGTTGCAAATTTAAGCCCTTAACAATTCCTTCATGGCTCTTCCCACCTCCTGATGGCATGAGCAGTGCTAAAGCCTCGGCAATCAGCTGTTGACGGCTCTACCAGCGAGGGATGAAGAACTACAACCAAGGCTCAAAGCTGCAACAGGCCTGAAAACTTGCCTCAGTCAGTCAGGTCTACAGATCTGATTCATACAAACGGAACGGAAAAAGCGACCGTGTAAAGTTCTCCCCTTTCCAGCTACCACCACAGCTTTAAAAAAAAAAAAAAAGAAAAAAAAGAGAGAGGAAAGTCAAATAATTTCAGCCCTGATCCAGGAAAGCACTTAATCACATACTTAACTATCAGCATCTTAGTAGTACCACTGAAGTCAATTGGAACCGTTCCTGTGCTTAAAAGTTAAGCACATGCTTAAGTGGTTTGCTGGATCAAGACCAGATAAATTTAAAAGCACACTTAAAAGCAGCCAGGATACATTAAAGCTTCCTCTATTTGCATGCGGAGTACATAGGGGATTGCAGGGAGAAAGGAGAGTGGTGACGAGTTGCCAGCTACAGGGCTTTGTACCCTGCATCGGTAGAAAATGATACTGACGCAGCTGTGAATTCTGTCTTGCCATTGTAATTCACTGCCAGCTCCCTTAATGCCAAAGCACGAGCGGTAATAGAGTCTGTTGTGATAGATTAGAGAGAGACAGGATCCAGGCGCCCACCATTCACGAGAGAAGCATCCAGCTTCCACCTTATTCTCTGTAGTCTTATGTCTCAAAACAGGCTTTCAAAGCCACCTGCAGTTTAGACACCATCTGAACCCTCCTTGGTAACCTCTCTGCCGAGACTAAGGACTGAATGGGTCACGGACATGAGCTTCCCCTTTGGGGGACCCCTCCCCAGATCAAGGTTGAGGCACATTGGCAGTGGGAGAAGCAGTGGGGGTTACATGCCTTGCCAGTGATAGAGGGGACTTGAGATCTGAGACTGTCAAGCCAGCCGGAAATGCTTTTGCTTTAAAAGTATATATCTGATGTCTCTTCCCAAGGAAAATACGGTCTGAACATTTGCAGTCACGGGGCTGTCACCAGTCTTGCCTGCCCCAGGTACTAAAATAAATAAAAGTCACTAGTCAGGATCCCAAAGAAATCACAGATTTTTTGGGGGTTTGCTTTTTTTTTTTTTAATATAGATGTGGGGTTCTTTCTATTCACTTCTCGGCCTTTGAGAGCACTGCCCATTATTTGTCTCCTTGTGCTCCCCTGTCTGACTGTATACATCTGTTCTCTCTTTTCTTATACTTAGATTAGAAGCTCTTTGGAATGGGGGCCCTCTTTTTCTTCTGTTTGTACAGCACCTTGCACAGTGGGGTCCTCATTTATGACTATAATACAAGTAATAACTGAGCCTTTAGGTATCAGAGGGGTAGCCGTGTTAGTCTGGATCTGTAAACAGCGACAAAGAGACTGAGCCTTTCGCTTTTACGTTTTCAATCTTTTCTCCACCACCACCAGGCCTTGAAACTTTAAAAAAAGGAAAGTTGAGATTCTCCCACACCACATGACGCCAGGAGCTGGGGTTTTAAGAAACATCAAATATCACAAGACTTGCAACAACAAAACCCAAAATGACAAGAGATGGCAATGTCGTGTTGCAGAATCTCACATTCCTTCCCCGGGCCACTCCCCGGAGCTGTCAAAACAGCCATTGCATCACAGCCGACAAAGGCAACTTATCAGAAGTGAAACCCTGAGAAAACACTTTTCACCCAAATTCCTCCCCAGCCTTAGTCCACTAGAGTATGTCACTTGCTTATGTCCAGGCTCAGTTTTAAATGGCTAGCAGGCCTGGAGTCTAGCGGGGAAAAGCAGGACACCCGAGTTCTATCCCCATCTCTGCCACTGACTCGCCGTAGCCCACTGGGTAAACCACTCCCAGTTCCATGCCTCAGTTTCCCCACCTGTAAAATGAGGAAAACAGCACATACCCATACCTAACCACATACCAAAACACAAGGGGGGAGGGGGGGCTTTTACATGCAAAACCTATTCAGTTAAAAGTTTTGTGATGGGTAAGAACTGTAATTTACTTCGTACAGGCTCTGAAAGCCCTCGGACAAGGCCACAGATTAGACTCAGAACTGGTGAAACCATGGGGCTCGATGGGACGATGGCGCTGCATTGAAATCGGAGTTGCATTCATTTACACCGGCAGTGAATTTGGCCCCAGGATAGAAAGGGTTAAGTCGGAGAGGCCTGGGTGGGAAGGAGAAGGGGTCTCCGTTCCCACATGAGCAGCTGGTTTCAAATATCTAGGCCTCAGGACCCAGATGCCACGGGGATGGGTGCTCTATAAATAGCTATAGAAAGGGAGGGCTGACCTTTTTACTGCTGTGTCCGGTAGGATCATCTGAGGGGACGGAGTCATGGGGACCACAAAGCAAGGAAGAGAGCTTGCTTGCTCGCCATTCTCCGTGAGAGATGGGGTTAAGAGAGCAGCTTTTAAACAGGCAAGCTAGGGTGATCCGCGGCCCCCATCCTCTTCCCAGAACACGAGCCGCTTCTGACTGCAAATTACAGGTTTATGAGCTTAGCCTGGAGTGACCCAGTTTCTTAACTGGGGTCCTGTTGTCTGGGCTCTCAGCAGCCACCACGGCTTGTGTGGCTCTCCTGGGCACACCCAGCATAGCCACAGAGCCAGGGGCGTCTCTCTCTGAGCCCCTCCCTCCTCCAGGATTGCACGCTCCAGCGCAGCAAAATAAAAGGAACATCTGGGGAGGAGATGGCAGGCCTTAGGCCGGAACCGGAGAGGAGCCAGGATCCCAGCAAACTTCCCACACTCGATTCATTGCCTTATAAACTCAGGCCGCCGCTGCCACGGCAAAGTTTTCCCCCTGCTTTGAATAACTCCTCCAAGCCAAATCACAAGCCTCTGGATCCACCCCTCCTTGTGTTTTACCACATAGCAATCTTTGTCTCAAGCTTTGCAACACACACGCACACACAAAGAGACGCTCCCAAGCTTGTCCATTAATTGTAGAAACACCGCACCCTAGGTGGCTGGGCATTTTTTCCATAATCGTCCTGCACTACTTCAGAATCTGGGAGCATGCCGCTCTGGGGGCAAGATGGGTTTGCTCACATGGGTGCCCCCGGCCGACATTAAAAGCAAAGCTTTTGCACCGTGCAAACAGACGCTGCTTGCCCTGGGGACTAGGGAAACAGCCTGCAGCAGGTTTAAAGCGCTACAGGAGAGATTATTAGCTCTTAAAAACAACCCCAGCCCCCAAATACACCTCTACCCCGATATAACATGACCTGATAGAACACGAATTCAGCTATAACACGGTAAAGCAGTGCTCCGGGGGGGGGGGGGGGGGGGGGCTGCGCACTCCGGCGGATCAAAGCAAGTTCGATATAACGCGGTTTCATCTATAACGCGGTAAGATTTTTTGGCTCCCCAGGACAGCGTTATATTGGGGTAGAGGGGTATTTTATTACAGTGCACCCGCCAGTGAGTCAGCCACCCCTGCCCCAAAGACAGCCAGCAAATGAGTTGTCGCCTTGCAGATCCAAACCACCCCCCCACATTACAGATGTGACAGTGATCCCAACACACTGATTACCCCCCTCCCATACACATACACCCTCTGCAAACTCTGCTTCTCAGCAGCCATATTTCTTTCACAGCTGGCATCTGTCCCACTCCCCACCACGCAAGCCGCGTGCCTCCTGATTTTTACCTGATATGGGTGTAAAAGTTTCTTTGCAGATTCCACTCTGAAGCTGCTTCAGGGCAAGGAACGACTTTTCTCACCTTCGTCTTGTTGTCAGCACTGCGCTGCTCTCCCTCCCCACCCCTCTTGGTGCAAATGTAAATGCAACTAATCCAGATTGTACTACTACTGGGCTGAAACCTGGTATCTTTCCTCCCCCCACACACATAGATGCAGGCAAGCTCTCCTGCCTGCATGGGGTGCCCAAAACACCCCCACGCCCCTGGAACTCTCTGATGCTACTTTGCTGCCTTCTCTAGGAAGTTTTTTATTTTTTATTTTTTTTCCCCCTGGGTGAATTGATCAAGGACAGGACTCCAGGCTGCTGGGGAAAGAAAAGTGCTTGGGTTTCTTGGCCTAGCTTTTGTGTTTGCGGAAGAGACATCTGCTGGGTTGGAGGATTTACAGCAACCAAAGAGGAGGGAAAAGAGATTATTTCCTCCCTCCCAGTTGAAGCAATACACAAGAACTGGCTGGAGAAAGAAAGGCAGGGCAAACAGTACCAGGGAAATTAGCTTTAATTGGTATGTGCAGGAGCTGTCTCATAGGATAAGAGTCCAGGGCGAAAGCAAAGCAGATCAACCTACTGGGGATTACACTGAAATATCATCATTCTCATTTAAGGCCTGCAGGATCTGACATATTGGGTCAGTGGGCTGGTCCATCTTGTTTCTTATCCAACAGCACCCAGTTCCTGTGATTTTATTGTGAGTCTGGCAATATTTGGTGCGTGTTTCTTAAAGCTCCCGCTGCTGGAGGCATGTGATTAGGTGTGACTCTCAGGTGTGGCATGCGTGTTTTAAGTAGGTGTCTAGCTTTCATGGTTGCGGAGCAAAGCATGATTGAGACAACAGATGCCAAAGAAAAAGAACCTCGCTTTAAAAAATAAAAATAAGCAAACAAAAAAGCCCCTGTGTTTTTTAAGCCAACCTCGTCAGATTCTGGGGGGCCTCACTCATCTTTAGGGGAAACTCTTCCAGTTGTGGGATACTCTTTAAATTTAGGACAGCAGCTGAGGGGGTTGTAGCAGAAATGATCAGATAATTCAGAGAGTACAATCTGCCTAGCCCTGCAATGACATTAATTAGGAGGGTGCACACTTTGTAGCTTGCGTAGGCTGAGCTCACTGCCCACCTCAGGGGCTTCTCGCATCCCTCCATCTCCAGCTCCCTGGGTACCACGCTTCCATACCCCTCTATTCCAGGAACTCCCTGCAACCTCCCCATGCCAGGGGCATGTACCCCCCATTCCTCCAACATCCCCCATTCCCCCCAGGCTCGGGGCTGCATGCCCCTCATTTCACCAATTCCCATTTCTCTCCCCCCCCCCATGCTGGGGGCTGTGTGCTACCCCATTCTCCTCTCCCTCCATTCTCCCTTCCCCCTATGTCTCCCATTCCTCTCTGCTCCCATACCAGCAGCTGTGTGCCCCCCACTCTCTCATCCTCACCCCATGCCAGGGTCTCTATGAGTCACCCCTACATCCTCCCAGATGAAATAACAAACCCCTCTTGCCTATCTCCATAAGAAATGCTGCCACCTGGACATTATAACTAGTACATCACAGCTCATGGGGTTTTATACCTGATGCCTCCCTCCAGCAGGGCCAATTCTACTCTCACCCTGGACAAATATCACCAGAAGACCTTTAAAAATCATCCTGATTGGCATAATGGATGACACAGGGTTGTGCAGAACCATTCATGTTTAGGTTTCAACCTAGCCCAAGTTATTAAGTAGCCAAAAAAATCCCAGCCTGTCTGAAATGAGCTTGCAGGGATAGGCACGTGCATCACAAGACCCACCGTCACTCTTACAGCATTCCCACCTCTCGAGATTTCATTGCGAGCCTCACGAGATTCGTGATATTTCCAGCTGCAGGAATCATGAGATTGCAAGAGACTCTTAAAAAGGAAACAAGAAAAAAAGTAACTTTCTTGTCCTTATGGTTGAAGAGAAATGCTTAAAAACATGAAGCAACTGAACCCTAAAGTCTCAGATAGCAGAAAGCAAAGAAGACCTCCCCCCAAATGTTGCGGTGCTATAAAAATATTCATAATTTTTAGGCCAATCACAATTTAAAATCATATTTGATTTTTTTACCCTTTAGACATACCCTTTTCTCTTTAATCTGTTTTGCGCTTCTTTATTAGGAAGTAAAACTGGTTCACAGGCAATATTGTCGGCCTAATTGCAATTTGCTGCAGGGTTATTTTTGCCCTATGACGATTTGTTTTTTTAATTAAAGTATTTATTGCAAAGGGAGTGTATGACAGAGACATGCACTCACACACTGGCCTCCCTATTTCTGAACCGCAGCTGTCAAAGAAATGACATCTCCCACAAGCCAGCTGCTGCACTGGATTTGGGTCTCACATCTGAAGCTTAGCTCTTTAGCAAGAGGAGTAATTCAGAAGACACAATGAGAAGCAGGACTGCTGCAACAACATAGGAAAAAGAACCAGTCCAGCAATGAGCCCTTCTGAAAGGAGAGCCAGTGGGTTATGTAAAACACCACTTGGATGTTAGGTAGCAGGGAATATTGTTTTCTGGCAGTGGTTTTGGATCAAAGAAATGTAGCGAACAACAAATCAGGATTCAGGGCAACAACAGTTACAGGGTGTGGAAAGCTGGAAGAGGGATGGGGAATCGTGTGACTGTGAAAAGCCAGACCCCCGCCCCATCAGTACTTCCACAGAGCTCCCTCTGTCCCTGTCACTTGGCCTGAATGATCTGCCTCACTCCTGTCAAACTGGATCACAACCCCTTCCCTTTCCTACACACAGCCCCCAATATCCTCCAGCAACTACTCACCCACCTCTTTCCCGCAAATCCCACAACTACACACACTCACACCTGCTGCCGATGTGTATTTCCATATAGCCCCCACCTGCAAAGTACTTCCCCCCCACACACACCTTCACCTACCCAACCCCACAGCACATGAACACCCCTCATAAGAATGGCCCTACTGGGTCAGACCAAGGGTCCATCTAGCCCAGTGTCCTGTCTTCCGACAGTGGCCAGTGCCAGGTGCCCCTGAGGGAATGAACAGAACATCAAGTGATCCATCCCCTGTTGCCCATTCCCAGCTTCTGGCAAACAGAGGCTCGGGACACCATTCCTGCCTATCCTGGCTAACAGCCATTGATGGACTTATCCTCCATGAATTTATCTAGTTCTTTTTTGAACCCTGTTATGGTCTTGGCCTTCACGACATCCTCTGGCAAGGAGTTCCACAGGTTAACTGTGTGTTGGGTGAAAAATACTTCCTTTTGTTTGTTTTAAACCTGCTGCCTATTAATTTCATTAGGTGACCCCTAGTTCTTGTGTTATGAGAAGTAGTAAACAACACTTCCTTATCTACTTTCTCTACACCAGTCATGATTTTATAGACCTCAATCATATCTCCCTTTAGCTGTCGCTTTTCCAAGCGGAAAAGTCCCTGTTTTACTAATCTCTCCTCATACGGAAGCTGTTCCATACCCCCAATAATTTCTGTTGCTCTTTTCTGAACCTTTTCCAGTTCTAATATATCTCTTTTGAGATGGGGCGACCACATCTGCACATAATATTCAAGATGTGGGCGTACCATGGATTTATATAGAGGCAACATGGTATTTTCTGTCCTATTATCTATCCCTTTCTTAATTATTCCCAGCATTCTGTTCACTTTTTGGACTACTGCTGCACATTGAGCAGATATTTTCAGAGAACTATTCACAATGACTCCAAGATCTCTTCCTTGAGTGGTAACAGGTAATTTAGACCCCATCATTTTATATGTATAGTTGGGATTATGCTTTCCAAACCCCTCGGCACACAAACAGCCTCACACAGCTCCCTGCAAACATGCTTACTCCTACATACAAACACGCAACTACACACACACTCCCCCATCACAACCCCTTGACTACCAACCCTCTACTCATTACACACACATACTCCCCATCACAACCACTACACTCACACCGCCCCATCACAATCCCCTACACTCACACCAAACTACACACTTACTACACACACGCTCTCCCGACTCAATTCCCAATGTTTATAACCCTCCTACACACACTCCACCGTCAGAACCCATACACACTCACTCTCAGCTACACATACACATCACAACCCCCTAAACTCACAACCCTCCTATGTACAAACTCATAACTACATACCCTATCCTGCACACACAACCCTCCCACACATACTCCACCATCGCAACCCTTACACACACACTCCTGATCAGAACCCCATGCACACTCATTTACAACTACACACATGCTCTGCCATCACAACCCCCACAATAATAGAAACCCCCCTACATTCACAAGCACACACACTGCCCCATCACACCCCTTCCTACACACTCCACCAACACAACCCTTATACATTCACTATACACACACACTCCCCCATCACAATCCCCCACAATCACACCAATCCCATACACATTCACCACACAAACACACTCTCCCCTACACACTACTCACAGCTACACACACACATCACAATCTCGGACATGCACAACCTTTCAACACATTTACAACTACATTCCCTGCCCATCACAACCCCCTACACTCAGACCAGATTCCTATACACTCCCCCCCACATCCCCAACACAACCCCCCACAGTCACCCCGACACACTCCCTCCTATATTCATAACCCTCCTATAAAATCACAAGTTACCACATTCACATACACTCCTGATTACACACACACTCATAACTACAAACACATCCATCACAACCCCCCATGGTTTCTCACATCACACCCTCTCCTATTCACACAACCCACTGACACACACACACTCTCCCATCACAGCCCCCCACGGTCACACCTTTCCCTACACACACCCCACAGTCACACCCTCTCCTACACACACAGACAACCCCACAGTCACACTCTCCCCTACACGCATAACCCCCGCAGTCCACCCTCCCCTACACATACACAACCCTCGCAGTCACACCCTCCCCTATACACACACACAACCCCTGCAGTCACACCCTCGCACACACACACACACACAACCCCACAGTCACACCCTCCCCTATACACACAACCCCTGCAGTCACACCCTCGCACACACACACACACACACAAAACCCCACAGTCAGACTCTCCCCTATATGCATAATCCCCACAGTCACACCCTCCCCTACACACTCACACACAATCCCCGTAGTCACACCCACACAGAACCCCCCAGTACACTCTCCCCTACACACGCACAACCCCTGCAATCAAACCCTCCCCCCTACAACCCCCGCAGTCACACCCTCCCCTACACATACACACAACCCCGCAGTCAAACCCTCCCCCCCAACCTCCGCAGTCACCCCCTCCCCTACACCCCCCCCACAACCCCCGTAGTCACACCCTCCCCCACCCACAACCTCCGCAGTCAAACCTTCCCCCACCCCACAACCTCCGCAGTCACACCCTCCCCTACACACCCACACACAACCCCTGCAGTCACACCCTCACACACACAACCCCACAGTCAGACTCTCCCCTATATGCATCACCCCCACAGTCACACCCTCCCCTACACACACACACACACACACAACCCCCATAGTCACACCTACACAGAACCCCCCCCCCGCACACTCTCCCCTACACACACACACAACCCCTGCAGTCACACCCTCCACTACACACCCACACACAACCCCACAGTCACACCACAACCTCCGCAGTCACACCCTCCCCTACACACACACAACCCCGCAGTCACACCCACCCAGTGACACTCCCGCTCTCTGGCGCTCCGGGGCCGCCTCCATTTCCCGGCAGCCCCGCGCGTGGCTCGTACCGAGGAGCCGGGACCGGGACCGGGGCCGGGCTCGGGCTCCCCACCCCGGCGGGAGGAGCCGCTCGCTCCGGAGCCAGGGCCCGCTGCGGCCCCCGCCTCCTGCCCCGCTGCCCGCCCGCCATGGAGCGCTTCGTGCGGAGCCGCCGGGCCGCCCTGCAGGTGCCGGGCGGGGCTGGGGGGGGGGCAGTGGAGGGAGCGGGAGCTATGGGGGCACTGGGGGGAGCGGGAGGGGGCACTGGGGGGTGAGGGGCTGTGGAAGGAGCGGGAGCTATGGGGGGCACTGGGGGGAGCGGGAGGGGGCACTGGGGGGTGGGAGCAGTGGAGGGAGCGGGAGCTATGGGGGGCACTGGGGGGAGCGGGAGGGGGCACTGGGGGGTGGGGGCAGTGGAGGGAGCGGGAGCTATGGGGGGCAGGGGCTGGGGGAAGCAGGAGGGGGCACTGGGGGGGTGGGGGCAGTGGAAGGAGCGGGAGCTATGGGGGGCAGGGGCTGGGGGAGCAGGAGGGGGCACTGGGGGGTGAGGGGCTGTGGAGGGAGCGGGAGGGGGCACTGGGGGGGTGAGGGGCTGTGGAAGAAGTGGGAGCTATGGGGGGCAGGGGCTGGGGGAGCAGGAGGGGGCACTGGGGGGGTGAGGGGCTGTGGAAGGAGCGGGAGCTATGGGGGGCAGGGGCTGGGGGAGCAGGAGGGGGCACTGGGGGGTGAGGGGCTGTGGAAGGAGCGGGAGCTATGGGGAGCACTGGGGGGAGCAGGAGGGGGCACTGGGGGGTGGGGGCAGTGGAAGGAGCGGGAGCTATGGGGGGCACTGGGGGGAGCAGGAGGGGGCACTGGGGGGTGGGGGCAGTGGAAGGAGTGGGAGCTATGGGGGGCACTGGGGGGGAGCAGGAGGGGGCACTGGGGGGTGAGGGGCTGTGGAAGAAGTGGGAGCTATGGGGGGCAGGGGCTGGGGGAGCACGAGGGGGCACTGGGGGGTGAGGGGCTGTGGAGGGAGCGGGAGCTATGGGGGGCACTGGGGGGAGCAGGAGGGGGCACTGGGGGGTGAGGGGCTGTGGAAGAAGTGGGAGCTATGGGGGGCAGGGGCTGGGGGAGCAGGAGGGGGCACTGGGGGGGTGAGGGGCTGTGGAGGGAGCAGGAGCTATGGGGGGCAGGGGCTGGGGGAGCAGGAGGGGGCACTGGGAGGGTGGGGGCAGTGGAAGAAGTGGGAGCTATGGGGGGCAGGGGCTGGGGGAGCAGGAGGGGGCACTGGGGGGTGAGGGGCTGTGGAAGGAGCGGGAGCTATGGGGGGCAGGGGCTGGGGTGAGGTCAGGAGGGCATGGGGGGCATATGGGGACCATAGATGGAACTTCATATCTGGCTCCCACAAAGTTTTCCCTCCATCGCCCCCCTCACAAGCCCCAGCTCTCCCCCCTGCTCCCTCAGCCTTGGTGCCCCCCAGAACCACACAGCCTGGTCCTGCCTCTCCTGCGCCCAACCCACCTCCCCCACTTGCTGCTCCCCAGCCTGACCTCCCCTCCACAGCTTGCCCCACCCTCACCCCTGTCCATGGCTGCCCCCCACTTCTCCCTGCTCCTTTAGTCCATGGTCCCCTTTGCCCCCCAGCACCTGCCAACCGCTGCCCCCAATTCCTCCCCCATCCATCCATGCCTGGTCCTCCAGCTTCCTCCATTCCCCATCCAAGCCTCCCCATTCCCCCTTCAATCTCTGCTTCCCCATACCCCATGGTCCCCCTCCATGCTGCCTCCATGACCCTCCATCTCCCCTCATCCTGACTCTGGGACTGGACTGGGATCTAGGCTGAGGTGCCCAGATGCTGCAGGGATGGGCACCAACGGAAGAGCCTAGTTTGATGTAGCTCATTTACACCTGCAGAACTAGGACAAAGGATACCCGGGGATTGAAGTATTTTCTGTTTGGTGACGGGACTGAAACCAGAACTTAGCAAAACGTGTTCGTCCTGGAACTAACCTTATACCCCAACCTTGAAAATCACAGTGCTCTGATTACTATCGTGCTTTTCCTCGGCCCCTGCGGCTTTTCAAAATGATGTTAGCAGCTGATCTTTCCTGATCCAGGAGAGTTAGAGACTGAGGCTGGCATCTTCAAAGGATCCTTACAGGGAAGTTAGACTCCCAAATCCCATTGACTTTCAGTGAAAGGTGGGTACCAAACTCCTTTCAAGTTCCTAGGAGAATCCCAGCCTAAGACTTTCTGCTACTGGAGTGCTGGACTTTGAAGCACTGTCTGCTGTCTTAAGAACCCCTGTGACCCCTTAAGTGACCGCTAAAATCATGGGCGAATTTAAGTAGAGAACGAAAGTTAAGCAAGATACACCTTTAAAGTGACTTACCAGAGATTATAAGAAATATATATACTCACTTCAAATCAATTTTCCAGTGGCATCTAGTTCTGATGTTTCATGTGAAGCTGGACTTAAATTCTACCATCAGGCTAGATGTTTTGTTTTGGTGCTAGTTCAAACTGGCTGTAGCATATCCTGGACCCGTATAATTTCCTTTACCTGTGGGACCTGTTGACTGACAAATATTATGAAAACAGTTTGAAGTTGTGGAAACAAAGGGGCTGGTGTTTAATGTTAGTGTGTATGGGCAGGGAGAGGGAGTGTCAGAAGTGGATGCACGAAATGACCCGGTTTTTGCCCTTCGGGAGAAGCTGTTGTTTTCATTTCTTTAGCATTTTCAGTTCTGCTGTGATGGGCAGCTGTGCACAATTCTAAAGTGAACGTGTTACAGTGTCAAAATAAGAAGTGAAGGAAATAGAGGTGGTTGCCTTGTCTGTATTGTAGACTTCTCTCCAGGAATGAAGTAGACCTTGGCTGTAACATTTAAAAGATAAATTTTAGAAATTAAGGAGCTCCCCTGATTCGAAAATCAGCAAAGGTCTAGCTTGTTCGTTTACATGTGATCTCTGCCCAGGCTATAAACTCATGGTGAGGGCGAAGTTGTGCGTCAGATCTGAGACTTTACTGCACTCTGAGTCTAGAGAGAATTCTCTTTGCGTTGGGCTAGGGCACCCTCACCAATCTGTAACTGTCCAGCAGTATCACAGGCTGACAGCTATGTATAATGTGAGGCATTCTGACCTGTGAGCAAAGTGGCAAAAGAACAGACTTGTGGTTAAGACACATGACTGCGAGTCAGGAAACATGGGTTCTGTTCCTGCTGCCGACGTCTCATGTGACCTTGGAGAAGTCTCTGGGCCTCAGTTTCCCCATCTGTACAACACCTCCCTTTTGCACAGGGCTGTGGGGGCGGAACATCTAGTGTCGTATATCTTTGCAGCAACCTTTTCAGAGAGGGGTTAGCATAGAGTGCTATGAGCACTAATTATTAGGTTCAAAAGGACCCTATGGATGAAGACATGTCAGTCAAATGAAATATGAGTGGGCCCTCCTTTAGGGATTCATTCTGGCCTCAGGGCCCTGCTTGTCTTTTCAAGGCCTAGTACTTACTTGCTTTGCTTATGTGGAATAAGTTAGTAAGGCTGGGATAGGCAATAAAACAGTCATCACTGGCCTCTGAGGTGTTTGAGATGGTGATATACTTGAGAAGCTTGGGAATGTCGTGATTAGCATGAACCTATCGGATAGAGCATAATCCAGGTGGGGAAATACAAATGGAAGCTTGCCTGTCTCTTACAATAGAGTGTGTTTCTTCCCATCTCCCCAAGTGTGCCAAAATTCAAGTGAAGGCAACAGTTCTATGCAAGCAGGTTTGCTAATTGCTGAGTGTTTCATTGCAATGAGTTTTGACATCCGGATGCTGTTTGTGGCCATGACACGAGTTTGTGTTTGGGCAGAAATTCTCATGCCACGGGTTCCAATGTCTCTCTGCATCTGGAAAATGTCATTCATCTTCTTTGGTCAAGGGATAAAAAAATAATAAAAGCCCCAAAACCTAGATAACAAGATACAATGCTTTTTTCAGAGACCTTCTAATAGATGCAATGGAGAATTAGGTCACTCAGCTAGCTACAGGCTGTGGTAATATCTGTGTGCTTGAGGAGCAATGGAAGATATGAAAGACAGAAGAGGCTTGTCTATTTTGATCCTGTTTACTATGCAATTTAAATTACACTTCTCCTCTGATAGCTTTAGATTTCCTAACCAGAGTGTAGCGCTGTCAGGTTTCTCTACACTGATACCTTGTTATGGTAAGGAAATGATAGATGAGTATTTTTATGCAGTTCTTTGCAGAAAGACATGAGCTAGTCAGCAGCCGGTAATATGTTTAATCTCTCTCTGCGCAGAGGTGTAAAAATATCAGCTGAGATTTAAAAAAAAAATCTACTTGACATTTCAATATACCCTAAAACCTCCCTATTTCTCAGCTAATCCCCAGGTTTGATTGTTCTTTCTGAAAACCCTCCTCATTCTTGGGGGTGGGGGGGAAGTGATGTCTCCTGTTACTACAAATAATAGCAGTAAGTTTTAGTATGGTAGTACTCAGAGGCTCCAGCTGAGCTCAGGGCCCCATTGAGCCTAGCGCTGCACAGATACTCAGTAACTGACATGAGGGGGCTGTCATGCCAGCCGCTGCACACACACAGAGTAAGAAACAGTCCCTGTCCTGAAGAGTTTACAGTCTAAATAGACAAAAGGCGGAAGGAGAGGAAGAAGATTATCCCCTCTTTGCAGATGGGGAAACTGAGGTGCAGAGCGATTTAAGTGACTTTCCTAGAACCCAGATCTCCTGAGTCCCAATCTAGTGCCTTAGCCGCAAGACCAACTTTCCTCCTCACAGTTACAAAGTGCTATGAAGAATTATCCCCACTTTCCCCTGTGAAATAGATAGGTTAGCAACATGGTGTCTTACCCATTCCATTCATCTTCCCCAGTGTTGAGCGTGTGTTTTGAATGCTAGACCATGGACAGAGTGCGTTTCACATGTCTGCCTCCAAGGGCGTTTTCGTCAGCAGATGCCCAAAGAACTCTTGAATTGGTGCTAAAACTTCCTCGTTGCAATCTGTCTGTGCCCCCTGCGTCTGTCCTTGGAGGTGCTGCTTGGGGTGACCCTGGAGCTGCTGCCTTTTGGCTGGTGATACTTGTGGGAGAAGCGTGGGGCCTCCGTAAGGTGAGCTAGGCATTCCTGTTCTCCCGTCCCTTGGAGGTTCTGCTGAAGGACAGTTCCCCACCTTTCCATGTTGCTAGAGTCTTGAAGGCAGGTGACACTCTATAAACCTACCTTCCAGTGCTGCAGGGGAGGGGAGGGCTGGGACGCTGACTCGCAAAGAATAAGACTTCACTTTTCCTTTCTCCTTCCCCCCAGCTGCCTGGCATCATTGCCTGTGCTGTTCACTGACCGGCCTGCTCCTCCGCGCTGGGTAGCAGAGAGGACCTAGCAGTGGTGCTAAGGCCTTATTTAACACAAGGATTTTTAGCCAGTGGTGTATCACATTGTGTTCTCTGCCTCGGGCCTGATTCTCCCTTGCTCTGCACCGTGTGCAATCACTGACACCAGTGCAGGTTTCGGTATCGGGTATTTATTTTTCGGCGCTGTAAAAATGCAAGGGGTGGTCAAAAAGGAATATTCTTCCCTGATGCACAATTGACTTCATCAACGATGGGCTACAGCTGGAGATGGGACACTGGATGGGGTGGGCCAGTGCTCTGAGGTGGTACCGTGAATCCTTTTTCTTAGACGCCTGGCTGATGGCTCTTGCTCACATATTCAGGTTTGGAAGGAATGTCCTCCCCATGGCACGTTCCACCGAATCAGTTCCCTGCCCTTGGTGGCACCTTGGTCTCTCCCGTTCTCTGCCCGTGGCGCACAGTTTAGTCTCCTGAGAGCTGAAATGTTTTGGTTTAGTCTTTGGGCTTAATATTGGGGTGTCTGGGTGAGATGTGTTATACAGGAGACCAGACTAGATGATCTAATCCAGGGGTCAGCAACTTTCGGCATGCAGCCCATCAGGGTAATCTGCTGGCGGGCCACAAGACATTTTGTTTACGTTGACCGTCTGCAGGTACGGCCCCCCCGCAGCTCCCAGTAACCCCGATTCACCGTTCCCAACCCCTGATCTAATCGGTCTCTTCCGACCTTAAACTCGCATGAACCTATAAAAAAGCAGCATGTGTCTTCGGTTCTACGTGCTCCATGATGCATGGTTTGCTCTAGGAAGCCTCCTTCGCCCCATCGTTAATGTAAATCATCACCTGGCTGCTAGAACCGTATTTCCCGTCTTTATGGTCTCCACTGGAGTCGTCTCTGTTACCAAAAGCAAATGGACCTGGCAGGAGTGTTTCAGACTACGGCAGAAGGAACAAATTCAAAACTAAACGGCCCTCACAGAGAAAGTTCCACCAACTGCACCATCTCTCTGATGGGAGTGGGGAGTGCCCTGCTCTGATTGCATCTGTGGCAGTAGGACCTGGGGAGAAGGAGATTGTTGGTAAATAGGTCCCTGGCCATGTACCCAAATCTGCCTCGCTGCTGAATCAGTTTGGTGTAGTGGTTTATACAGACTGTACGCTGAGCGAACGCGGCCCGTACGATACGCGCGCTGCATTAGTGTAAGACTTCATTTACATCTGCACTAGGGATTGGCATTAGCATAACTACACCGGTGACTAAAAGCCAGACCATAGACAGAGCTTCAGTGGTGGGGCATAACCTAAATGCTGACCTGGTGAAGGGGTCCCCTTGTTCTAGAGATCAAACAGAACACAGAGAGGGGTGGAAGTGTGGGGAGCCGGCACAAAAAGCTGCTTTCTCCCGGCCTGACGGACTCTGCTGGCTGCAGAGAGGAGCTGGTAGGATGAATGCAGGATGGGCGTTCTTCCATAATAACTGTTTGTTTGGGGCTGCACATAAACAAGCCTCTGTGTGTGGCTCATGGAGTGCGGCCCGTTTGTGCCGAGCGCGTCGGTGACGTCGTCGGGCTGCTATTCGTGTGCGTCTTTGCCTGCCGCAAAAATAAGTCTGCTGCATTTGCTTGAGACTCACGTGAAGTCGCGCTGCCGCTGGGCCTGCAAATTAACGCTGCCTGCAGGCTGGGTGTGAGATAATGCGCGTTACCTTTGCAAGGCTAAAAAAGAAAAAAGAAAAAGAAAAGTTGGGCAGGAGAAAAGGGGATGCCAGAAGCCTGAGCGGCAGCGTGGCCCAGTGGGATAGCACATTGAACTGGGCCTCAGTAGTCCTGGGTTCTAATCCTAGTCCTAGCTCTGCCAGTGACCTTGGGCAAATCACTTTCCTGCTCTTTGCCTCAGTTTCCCCTCCCTTTCTGTTTTGTTTGCTTAGGCTGTAAGCTCTTCGCAGCAGGAACTGTCTTGGGGTACAGTGCCTGACATAGTGGGGCTCCACGCTCAGTGCAGACCTCTCTAGGCACTGCGGTAAATAGCTCGGAATACTACCCTGGCTTGAGATGGTGGGTCTGTGACCTCCCTTGATCAGACTGCTTCCGAAGATTCAAGTCCTCTCCAGTCCCCTGCTGGGTATGTGCCGTGTATATATATAGCTATGCTACCGTTTCTGTGAATTACCCTTTCAAATTGCTGAGGATTGCGCTGTGGGCAGACAATAGCAGCGATTTTGACTCTTGTTGGGTGCAGACTTTTCAAGTAGACACCCTCCCATGCTGGGCTCTCTATGTCAATACTAGCTAGCGTGGCTAAAACTAGCAGTGAAGACACAGCGGCATGGACCCCCATGCGAGCTAGCAATGCGACCGCATACCCAGGGTCCCTGGCGGGCTTGTTCCAGCCCGCACTGAAGCCTGTGTCACTGCGTCTTCACTGCTAGTTTTAGCTGCAGTCACACCTCCGATTGCAGTGTAGACATAACCTCTGTCTTTCCTCGTTGTTCTCCCAGACCGACGTTCTGTCATTCAGCCCCACGGTGTCTGTCCGCTCATGGTGTACGAAGAAACTCTGGTTTAGTTTGGCAGGTTGCTGGCCAAGGCTCTGTGAGCCACCTGGCATGCTGGGTTAGGATCTCTTCTACTCCCCCCCCCACCTTCACCCCCCGCAACTTGTTTTTTGTGGCTGTCTCTCCAAAGTTGCCCTTGCCTGTCGGCTTCCCCTTCCCCTCTCAGTTTTGAACCCAAAAGATGAACTCAGCGCCTGAGATAAGCCTCGTGTTCTGTTAGTATGAATGAGTCAGTTCCTCATCATCCGATTCTGCCATCACTACAGGTCTGCACCATTGGGATTTTCTATTTACAGTTGCAGAAGTAGCTCAAAAGTGAACTTTTTTCCTTTTCTTGCCCCCCCCCCCCCACCTTCTGTATCTCACAAATTAGGAATATAGGAATTGCCAGACTGAGTCTGATCACCGTCCCCGCAGCATCTGAGCCCCTCCCAGTCTCTTACTTATCCTCATAGCCCCCCTGCGAGGCAGGGCATGGCTATTATCTCCATTGTATAGAGGGGAAACTGAGGTACAGAGAGGCGAAGGGGAAAATGTGCTAATGCACCCACGTGATTTATTCAGAGTCGATGAGGTTTGGACTCTTTGGTGTCTAGGTCATTTTTGAAAATGGGAGTTAGGCTCCTAAGTCACTTAGGTGCTTTTGAAAATGTGCCACGAAGTGAATTGTGCAAGGAAGCCTGAGGCAGCACAGGGACTTGACCCCACATCTCCTGTGCCCCAGTCTAGCATTTTAACCACTGCACCATCCTTCCTCTCTATAGCCAGCTCACTATCCTGTCTCCTAAGGAGGCCAGTACCAGCTGCTTCAGAGGCAGCTGCAAGCCACCCTTGCGGTGGGCCTCTACGGAATAACCTGTTTGTAAAGGAATTTTCTTCCTGTCACCTTCACTTAGTGGCCGTATATGCCCTGAAGCAGGAAGGTCTATTTCCCTTCCAATCTTTTCTTCAATCCCACCTAAAGTATCTTTGGAGGCCCTCATTGCCAGTATAAAAATCCAATCCTTGTGAATCTGACTGAGCTGTTCACCTTGCTGAAATCTTGTGGCAGTGAGTCCCACAGGCTAGCTGCCCACTGTGTACAAATAAAACCATTTCCTTTCCACAGTCTTTAACTGGCTGCCTTCTGCTGAAAAACGTCCCTTTGTTCTTGTGTTCTGGGAAGATAACTAGGATTGTCCCAAGTTCTCTTCTCTCCATTGTCTGCTGTTTTACATACTCAATCATATTCCCTCTGACATCGTTTCTGGAAACTAAACCCTCTCCGCCTTTTCAATCTGGATGTTTTCCCATAAGGCCCTCTCTGTTCTGGCAATCTCCTTCTGGAGATAGCGGGGCCAGGATTGAATCCAGTATCCCAGGAAGAGACCTACCATTGCTATAGCTATTACTATTTGGATTGCAGTCCCAGGATCTCAAATCGAGATACACCGGGTGCTATAGCAGTGAGTCAGTGCTGACTAGGCTAAAGCAACTCTCCTAGGGTCATGGTGGTGCAGACACTGAGTCAGGGCGGGATGTCTTTGTACAAGATACACGCTTGCCCAGCCAGAAGGTCTGGGCTGGATGCAGAAGTTACTGGGTGAGGTTCTGTGGCCGGTGGTATGTAGTAGATCAGACTAGATGATTGTATTATTTAGATGGAATGACAATTTTAATTGCCCCCCCCCCCAATCTATTCTGATTCCAAAAGGTGCTAGTGTGTCTCTTACAATCCTAATGGCTCAGACCCGTCATGTTGATTTAATGTGTTTGCAGGAATGGCTGGGACATCGCTGCCATTCCCAGCTAGCGTGGAGGTAAATTAGCTTTGAAAAGGCTGTACACATCCCTCTCCAAGGCCTTTGAGTGCCTTTTAGTGCAAATTGCTTGTGCATTTCTCGGTGAGGTTGTTTTCTTTCCTCCCTGGGGCCATATGCTGCTGTTTTGCATGTTTGCTGGATAACATGCAGCTCTTAACTCTACTCCATAAATGCACTATCCCAGCCTTGCTTATCTAAAGTGCTTGGCCAGCCAGGTTTCAAACCCGCACTGAGTGTGTCTGCCTGTTCTCTTGACGGTAACTGGGAAACAGATGCTGCCTCTTAGCACCTGCGGGGAATGGCAAATTGCTTTTAGGGAACTGGTGCAAATCTGCCTTGTTTGCTGTCTGACAAGGAGGGCTTCTTGGCTGCTGTATCTGTTTGCTTTTGCAGGTACCAAATGCTTCATTCATAAGCGGTCACCGAGATCTAGCTACCCATGTGTAGTTTGCAGGCTCGCTTTTCACTGGCAAGTTTCAGCACTGTAGCAAAAGGGCCAGTGTAGAGATTGGAGCGTCAGAGCTCGCTCAGAGAGGCCATAAGCGTCTCAGCCAGCCCTTCACCCCACGTTCACGTTGAACCTCAAACATCTTGGGCCTGATTCTCCATTTGCCCTGCACTTCATACAGTCACGTACGCCACTGTAAAATGCTGGCAGGTCAGCATAGTTGCACTGTTGTAAATGACTTCATGGCAAACAGAGAATCGTGCCCCTCAGTTTTAAACTCCCTCCTTCATCCCTTTCCGTTTTCCTTGCATCTGAACTTCTGGCTGCAACCAGAGGAGCCACGGGCACTGGTCTAAAGTGGAGTTACACAAGAGTAAAAGTGGTGTGAGTGGAGAATCTGGCCCAGAGCTTGTTCTTGCAGCTCTCTTTGCACGTGCCTCCCCCCCTCAATCCTTCTCTCTCCCCCCCCCCCCCCATGTTTCAGAACCAAAGAGAATCAATAGCAGCTGGAGTTTCGATTGCGTCTCTGACGAGCCGGTGATGGGCCTGCTGTGTTAGGAGCACGCAGTGCTGAGATCTGGCTGCCTGTGTTTTGTTATAGGCTGCCAGAAACCTTCCCTTTCGCGCCGTGAACCCCAGATGTTTATCTCCCTTTCAATACACAGAGCAGCCCTTTCGCAGCATGCTGACCTCCGGCGAGCACAGTGCAAAGCAGTCGCCAGTGGTACTGACATTGCCTTCCTCCCAAGGGCCTCCGAGCCGTTTGCACGCAGCAGGCCTCATGCCCTCTCTGTGCCTTATTTTACAGGCACAAAGTTTCAGAGCTAGGAATGGGCCCCAGGAGTCCTGATATCCAGTTCCCTGGTCTGAGCATGAGCGCATCCTCCTCCCCCCCGCCCCGCTCACCCTACGGACTCCTCTCCTGTCCCGGCAGAGCAGACGTCCTGCTCAGCTACTTCATTTAATGCGAGGAGGAGAGTGGGGCAGGCGCTGGCTACGTGCTTGGGTAGGACACATGCTCTGGGGGGCCGGGAACGATCAGGTTCAAGTGTGGTGCTGGATTGCTTAGCAGATGAACTTGGGAGCCTCAGGTCCTTAAGCCAGCAAAGGGTCTAGATGAGCAAGCCTTACTGGGCCAGGCAGGAAGGAGCTGGGCGGGAAGACCCTGCCATGTCAGACCCCCACCCCCGTGCCGCTCCCAGCTCAGCCTGCCCACGGGGGAGACAGCCTGTATTTTCTTTCTGCGTTAGCACATGGGAGTGAGTCTTTTTCCCGTGCCAGCGGCATTGGGCCTGCTCTGCTGGGATTCAAAGCCTCCTGTCTCTTGGCAGGAACATGTCCAGCGCAGGCAGGAAGTCCACGTGGTGCTGGGGAATGAAGCCTGCGATCTGGACTCCATGGTGTCGGCGCTTGCCCTGGCTTATTACTTGGCAAAGGTGAGTGCTGCCCTGCGACTTGGCTCCGCTTTGGCGCTCTGCTTTGGCTGGGGTGGATTTAACAAGGATGGGGAGGGAAGGGGATGTGGGGAAATGGGCTGGCGACCACATAGCACTAAGACCAACACACGCTAGAGCTGCTGTGTGATGCCTGGACCCACCCTGGGCCGTGCTCTCCGTAGCCAAGGCCTGCTGCTAACCGTTCCTATGGTTTGCTGCGTTCTCCTGCAGACCTCTCTGGAGTCCAAGGCGGCATTTGTCCCCGTGCTGAACATCCCCCGCTCGGAGTTCCCCTTGCGCACAGAGAGCGCCTTCCTCCTGCAGGAGCAGCAGATCCCCGACAGCTGCCTGATCTTCCGGGATGAGATCGACCTGCATGCGCTGCACCGGGCTGGCCTCCTCTCCTTGACGCTGGTCGACCATCACATCCTGCCGAGGCAAGTGGAGAGGCAGTGCAGGGGATTTAGGAGATCTGGTGTGTGTGTGTGTGTGTGTGTGTGTGTGTGTGTGTGTGTCAAATTCTGGCTCTGCCACCGACCTACTGGGTGACCTTGGGCAAGTCACTTCCCCTCTCTGTGCCTCAGTGTCCCCATCTGTAAAATGAGGCTAAGGACACTGAACCACCTTTGTAAAGTGCTTTGAGATCTACGGATAGAACGCGCAATACGACAGCTCAGTGTTATCTTTAAATCCCTGGTGAGGGGGAAAGTGGGGGCTCCAGGCAGGATGGAGTGGGGAGTAAATGATGGGCGAATGAAGACATTATTATTTGTATTGTGGTAGAATCCTGGCCCAGGACCCTGTTGTGCTAGGCACTGTACGAACACAGAACAGAAGGACGGCCTCTGCCCCAGTGAGCTTGCAATCGAAGTAGATGAAATTGCTTAGTCTTATAAACAGAGGGACTGTCTTGTCCATGGAGTGGATGGCATCCTTGCTGGATTATGCAAGATAGGTGCACAAGGGCAGGTGGGAGCCCCTAGAGGAGCAAGTGACTCGCTTTAAAATATTCCTAATCTTGCTGTTGGCTCACGTCTCATGGGCACTGGGGAAGAGACGGGTCTTTCCCAGGGACAGCTCTCTGCACACGGAGGTCAGCATGGGACAAGGCACAGAGGGCTTGGGCAGGGTGGACTGTTACCCACCAGAGCGGATCTGACGTCCAGACAAGTTCATGAACCCTTCAGCTTCCTTGGGAGGAGCCGGGAGAGTTCTGGTGGCTGGAAGGGGCCTATAGACAGGAGCTACGGCTTCCCCACAGCTGCTCTGCATCCCTGGGTGCTCTGGGAGGGTTTTGCTAAAGGGGATGAGCTGTAAAATCTCTGATATGAGCAGGCAGGTTTGCACAGCGTTCCCCTGCAGCGCTGGGAATCCAAACACGATGGCGTTCCCCCTTCGTCTTCTACATGCGTGTCTACCATCCTTTCCTGTGCCCGCCTTGCTACCACCCCACCCCATTCCTACACCACCCTCACCCCTGCCCACGCTCTGGGTATTGTCTCCCCCTCTACACGACTACCCCAACCTCACCCCGCCCCAGTTGCCATACCATCCTTTCCCTGCTTAGGGGCTGAAGACCCCCTCGCTGCAGCACCGCCTTCAGCCCAGCTCCTTTGCATGTGCATGTCAATATATTTTCAGTGTAGAGGAAATAAGCCCCCCCCACACATCAGCCTTTTTGGTTCGGGGGGCAGGAAAAGAGCCCGAGAGTGGAGGAATTTTTGGTCCATCCCCAGGGTGATGCGATAAATACACAATAACGCCCACCAGGGTGCGCCATAACGCCCTTGGATGCTCTGGGGTGACCATCACATCTCGGCAGGATGTGATGGTCGACCAGCGTCAAGGAGAGGAGGCCAGCCCGGTGACGCCAAAAGGACAGGATCCATCCCTGGGGTGACTCCATTGACCCTAAGTCCCTCGTTTTGGGGCGGGGGTGGGGGGAGAAATGCCAGAGAGAAACGCCTGGGGACGAAACCAGGGCCTTTCTCGGCCTGCACGCACCTCTCCAGAGAGGGGCGCTCTCACTTCCCCGTCTCGCCCGCCCAGCGGAGACGCAGCCCTGGAGGAGGCCGTGATCGAGGTGATCGACCATCGGCCCCTGGAGAGGGCGCCTCGGTGCCGGGTCACCGCGGAGCTGGTGGGCTCCTGCGCCACGCTGGTGACGGAGAGGATCGTGCAGGGCCCAGCGGAGCTGTTGGACAGACAGACAGCCGCCCTGCTGCGTGGTGAGAGCAGTGCTCGCCGGCTTTGATGCTCAGGGAGGGGTGTAGCGTTCTGGGGCGGAGACCCACAGCCGCAAATATCAGGCCCGTGCCCCAGGCTGTATCCTGCTGGCTGCAAAACCGACCCCTAAGCAGTAGCGTGCTCAGCATGGCTGCATCTTCACTGACCCAGGAAGCGGCAAAGCCTGGACTTCTGCAAGGCCCGTTTTCTGCAGCGTGGCTTTGCCTAGGGGAGATATTCCAAAGCACCTGTCTAGACCCAGCGGCTCTAACTCCCCAGCTCATATCTGAGACCGCAACAACTGTGTCTGGTCTCTGTTTTCTCATGGCTTGGCTCACAGCACACTGTGTTTCTGTGTCAACTGCTGCTCTCTTTGCTTTAAAGGTACCATAATTCTGGATTGTGTCAATATGACTCCAGAAGCTGGGAAAGTGACTCCCAAAGACACTCAGTACGTGGCCCTGTTGGAATCCAAGTTCCCAGACCTCCCGGCGAGGAGCGTCCTGTTTGAGGCTCTGCAGACAGCCAAGTTCGATGTGTCAGGTACCGGCTTTTCACAGATTGATGGGGGATCAAATGGGACGGATGGGAAGGGCAGGGACTGCATGGAGCTTAGATAGTTGGAGGCACTAAATCAGACGAGTATCTGAATTCATCTGAAAACAGTCCAAGAATCCACCTAGCAGCGTGGTCAGAGGGTTGTGTGTGCGAGCGCTGTCTGAGTCTTTTGGAGCAGCAAAACACAAAGCTCCCTGGAAGTGATCCGAGCTCCCGCTGGGAACGAAAGTCCCTCTTCACTCACGCTTGCCCCTCTCGTTTTTCTAGGGCTCACTACAGACCAGATGCTGCGAAAGGACCTTAAGGTGCTGTCGAGTGATGGGCTCGTTCTTGCCATCAGTGCTGTGTACGTGACGCTGGAGGTAAGGATCAGTACAACGTGGGGATACCGAGGCGCGGGGAAGTGAAGTGACTTGCCCTGGACCACGGAGGGAGTCGGTGGCGGAGCTGGGAATAGAGCCCAGGAGTGAAAGCAGCTTTCTCCCGCTAGGTGTCTGTGCCTTTTGTGATTTAAATGTTACCCTGTGCAAGTGGGAAGAAGCTGATCCTAGGATTGGGAGCTAGGACTCCTGGGTTCTCTCCCTAGGTCTGCCAGTGAAGTGGGGATAATGCTGCCCATCTACCTTGCAAGGCAGTGGAGGGTTTTCTCTCTCTCTGTGGTACTTATCAGTGTAGTATCTGAGCACCTCCCCCCACAACCCGCCTCTGAGGCAGAGCAATGTTGTTATCCCCATAATACAGGTGGGGAACTGAGTCACAGAGAGGGAACTTGCCCAAGGTCACCCAGCAGGCCAGTGGCGGAGCTGGGAATAGAACCCAGGTCTCCTGCCTCCCAGTCTGTTGCTCTATCCACTAGACCCCACTGCTGCCAAATAAGCATCCCTTCTCCAAGGAGCCTGCAGTCTGAACAGTTTAGACATAACAGGTGCATGAGACAAGTGGGTGGTGCTGGGGGCGGGGGTAGTAAGATGGGCAGGAGCTGGCAGCGTTGCCCGCCGTCCTGTCCCATCGCGTGCCTGTGCGTTCCGGACTCTGACGCCGATCGCTGTCCTTGTCTAGGCCTTCCTGCAGCGGCCGGGCTTGCAGCAGGACCTGTGCGCCTTCTGCCAGCGGCACGGCTACGGCGGGTTGGTAGCCATGACGATCTCCTTCAACGAGTGGAACGAGCCATTCCGGCAGCTCGCGGTGTACAGCCAGCACGCGGCGGTGCGGACAGCGGTGAGCATAGTCGGGGCATGCCGCCTGCCTGCCTGGGGTCTGCCCTCACATTCTCAAGGGATATTCCAGAGCCCCGCACCCTCCCTCAGTGGCCAGTCCCGGCAGCCGATGCATATAACAAACTGAGGGCACTGTGATTCCTGCCTGCAGGTATCTAGTCCAGTCCCCTGCACTGGTGGCAGGACTTAGTATTCTCTAGACCATCCCTGGCAGGGGTTTGTCCAACCTGCTCTTAAAAATCTCCAATGATGGAGATTCCACCACCTCCCTAGGCAATTTATTCCAGTGCTTAGCCACCCTGACAATTAGGAAGTTTTTCCTCATGTCCAACCTAAACTGCCCTTGCTGCAATTTAAGCCCATTGCTTCTTGTCCTATCCTCAGAGGTTAACGAGAACAATATTTCTCCCTCCTCCTTGTAACAACCTTCTATGTACTTGGAAACTGCTATCTTGCCCCCCCCCCCCAGTCTTCTCTTCTCCAGACTAAACAAACCCAATTTTTTCAGTCTTCCCTCCTAGGTCATGTTTTCTAGACATGTATGACTTAGGTTCTGACGCAGCAAAGCACTTATCTGACTTGTTCTCATAGTGGCCCATTGCTCTAGTCTGGCCGTCGCTTGACCCCTGATAATCCCTGCCCCCAAAGCTGCCCCTCCCTGCCGCCCCCACCTTGGGAACCTCCTAGAAATGGAGCGAGGGGAGGAATGGGACCTTGGTTAGTTGCTTCTGCAAAGAGCCCAGAGCAGAAACGGATTTGCTCCTGCAAATGGGGCAGAACGTGATGGGGTTTGGGAGCCAAAGCTTGGGAGCTGCGGGTTTTGTTTGTCCAACATAAAAAACAAGGGAGCTGCCTGTAGGAAGAGCCCCCGCTGGGTATCAGACTCTCTGGATGCCCCTGGCCTTGTGAATTCCCAGATCAGCCCATGTCTCCCAGATCAGCATGCTGGGCTGTAGCAGGACCAGCACTCTCTTTACCCTGCCAAAAAAGCATTGGTGACCTGTTCAGCGCCTGCCCAGTTGAGATGCTTCTGAATGGAGTCCAGATGCAAGACAGCATTCGCTCTTACAGCGATAGGCACTACAGAAATCTCACAGGGGACTGGCGTTTCCAGCACGCTGCTTTCCCAGAGGTTCTTCCCTTGATTAGGCCGGCCCCTTCCTCTTTGCGGCAGTGGTGGGTGGCTGGCTGGGAGAGGATTTACAGGGTTGTGGCACCCCCCCGGTGGGTTACCTCCTGCAGCCTCGGCCCCCGGCTCTGCAGAGCGCTGGAGTCCTGTGGGAGTCAGTGCCTTATGAAACACCCACCCAAGTGCTTTGCTGAATCGGGGCCCAGGTGCTTGAGCTGTTCCAGCACCTTCCACGGCTGTCTGGTTCCAAGCACCGTCCGCCCTGAAACCTGCTCGCTTGCCTGATGTGCCGAGCTCCCAGCCGAGCCACTCTCCACCCAAGTGGAAGCAAAACCGCTTGAGAGCCCTGCTCCCCTCCCCCCGCCACCTCGGTGGGTGTTGCTAGGTCCCCGCAAATCCCCCTCCCCCAACCCCTCAAGGCTCAGCACTATAGGCCCCCCCCCATCCCCTGCCCATCAGAGCTTGTTCATGCCGTGGTCGCTCCCGTAGCCGGCGGGGTAGCTGCTGAGCTGTGCCAGCGTCGGCGTTCACCCTTCGGCTCCAAGGCCACCCCCAACGCAGCAGCCCACGTGCCTGCAGAGTTTGCTTCAGTGCTTCCCAGAGCCTGGCGAGAACATACCATGAGAGTGAGGGGGAGGCCGTGTTTACTCCCCCCATCCCCAGCTGTGCAGCAACGGCTCCCCCCCCCCCCATCCCTTGCCATCGCTGGTCGCTCATTAACTGTGGTCAAAGGTTTAAAGCCGTGGGAGGGATCACGGGCTAATCGCCCGGGGGGGGTCAGAGATCACGGCAGCCGAGGGAACCGAGAGGGAGACGGCAGCCTTAGAGATGGGAGGTAAGAGGCTCCTTTTTCCATCCCTGCAACCGGCTCTGCTCCAAAGGGAAATGCCCTCTGTGTGATCCTGCCCTGACGTGCACCCTTGGCGTCTCCCGAACCTGGTGCTTTGCTCCGGAGGCTGAATCCAGAGGCTGGACTTGGCAGATACAAGCTGAATGTCGATCATTGGAACCCAGCCTGTCCGTCCCCCTCTCCCCCGCCCGCCCCCACATCTACCCTCCCAGCCGGTGTCCACTGATTTTACTAAGCTCTGAGCTCGCGGGCCCTTATGGTGCCTCTCGCTTAACCCCACAGCAACCGTGTTGTCTGGGCGAGCGTGAAACCCTTCCCTGGGCTGGGGGGGGCACGTACGGTTTCTCTCGTTTGTCCGGCTGTCCAGGCACAGGAGACTTGGAGTCTGACACTCAGCTACTCTAATAAGCGTAGCGTCATTGGAGTCTGGGGGCCAGATCTCCGGTTGGGGTAAATGCACCGTAGCTCCATTGGCGCCTATGGGCCAGATCCCCAGCTGGGGTAAATCCGCCACAGCGCCATTGGAGTCTGTGGGCCAGATCCCCGGCTGGGGTAAATCCGCCACAGCGCCATTGGAGTCTGTGGGCCAGATCCCCGCCTGGGGTAAATCCGCCATAGCGCCATTGGAGTCTGTGGGCCAGATCCCCGGCTGGGGTAAATCCACCATAGCGCCATCGGAGTCTGTGGGCCAGATCCCCGGCTGGGGTAAATCCGCCACAGCGCCATTGGAGTCTGTGGGCCAGATCCCCGCCTGGGGTAAATCCGCCATAGCGCCATTGGAGTCTGGGGGGCAGATCCCCGCCTGGGGTAAATCCGCCATAGCGCCATTGGAGTCTGGGGGGCAGATCCCCGCCTGGGGTAAATCCGCCATAGCGCCATCGGAGTCTGTGGGCCAGATCCCCGGCTGGGGTAAATCCACCATAGCGCCATTGGAGTCTGTGGGCCAGATCCCCGGCTGGGGTAAATCCACCATAGCGCCATTGGAGTCTGGGGGCCAGATCCCCGGCTGGGGTAAATCCGCCATAGCGCCATTGGAGTCTGGGGGCCAGATCCCCGGCTGGGGTAAATCCGCCATAGCGTCATTGGAGTCTGTGGGCCAGATCCCCGGCTGGGGTAAATCCACCATAGCGCCATTGGAGTCCCTGGGCCAGATCCCCGGCTGGGGTAAATTAATGTCGCTCTCTTGGGATCTGCCGACTGACACCAGCTGAGGATCTGGCCTGCTGTCCGGCAGACTGAGCAACCTGGGAGCTGTATCCAAACTTGGGGGGAGAGCGACCCTGGGATCAGAAGGGCCCAGCTGGGAGCACTGAGCACAGAGACCCCAGCTCTGGCATTTCAGACGTGCTGCAGCAGCAGTCGCGGGGTGCAGCAGAACGGGGCTCCCGCCCAGGATCCAGTCAGTGGGAGGCAAGCTCTGTATAATTCCATCCCCCTCAAATGGTGTAGATCCGTGGAGCTGTGCCAGTTTACACCAGTGGGGGATCGGGCCCTGAGTGTATCCCAATAACATGGCAAGTGCCCCAAACGGCGGAAATGTAGGAGGGGAAATGGGGGGCCCAGCCCAGAACAGACGGAGGGTGAGCCTCAACTCCGGCTTTGCTGTCATGATCCCCTCCCTGCTGCGTTGCGACAGCAGGTTCACCCTTCGGGAGGGTCCTTGGCTCCCAGCTGACTCCTCACCCCCTCGTGTTTCTGTCCCCACTAGGTGTGTGGCGTTCTGGAGCGCGCTAACAACCCGCCCCTGGACCTCTCCCCTCTGGGGAACCTCTACCCCAACATCTGTGCCTACCACCAGGGCAACACAGTCGCATCGCGTAAGAAAGTCCTCCCGATCCTTAAAGACTTCCTAAGGGAGCGGGGCATAACGGCTGGCCCCATGCATCCCGCGGACAAGGATTCCTGTGGCACGACGAGACCGGAGCCGAAAGACTCCTCTGCCGGTTGTGGCGAAAGCGACGAGAACCCGGAGGACTCGGATGTGGCTGGCGAAGCGGGTGCCCCGGAGTACGAGCCAAGGGGCAGGAGAGATCCTGCCAGGTGCCCGAGGCTTGGGGATGCCCTGCTGGAGGACGATGCCCCGTTGCCTCCCACCCCCATGAACAGCCTGGTGGATGAGTGCCCTCTGGACAGGGGGCTGCCCAAGCTGTCGGCAGAGGCGATCTTCGAGAAGTTCAGCCACATCACGGTGGTGCGCCCCTCCGCCAGCAGCAGCCCCGAGAAGAAATGACACCGGGGCTGGTGCCCGCTCGGGTTTCAGGGACGCGATTGCAATCCGCTCTGGGATTAAACGAGCGGCCTCTTTCTGCGTGTGGACGAAACACGTCCAGCTGTCTCGCGGGGACGTGGACCCCGGCCTCTGCAATAAAAGCCAGACGTAGGCGCTTTTGTCAGCGATGCTCTGGAACTGACCTCCGTGGAGCTCCTTCTCCAGCGGGGGATTTCATAGGAAAGCCAAACCAAAATGCCAGCAGAGTGGCACCCCCCAGTGCAAAGTGGAGCTGCACTTCAAAGGTACCCGGGGGCTTGATCCTGGCTGGACTGTGCCCACAAGAACCACCTCTTTCTCTTACAGTGATTTCTTTAAACCCTGCCCTGCCGCAGCCGCCTCTTGTGTCGCCGGGCCCTAGGTCATGAGCAGTTGTGCCGTGTTATGTGCAAGAACGCCCAGGTCCAGCAGCCCCTGAGTCCCAGTCCACGTTGTGTCCCATTTCTGTGTGCACAGGCTTACCCCGTGCGTCCCCGTCGTTGGACTGACATCGTGGGAGGGGAGATCTCGGCCCCACTCTCGTTGAACCCTCTGTGGATTTGGCAGCTTTGTTTCTATCCAGAATCCCCCTCGGGGAACAGCAATAAAGGAGAGGAACTTCTCTCCCGTTTCCCCCGGCTCACGTGACCCAGTCAGCCGTCTTGCCTCCTGTGAGCCATTGGGTCTGTCACGTACCTGCCTGACTGTGCAGCACCGTACGTAAAGGAAAACTCTTCCTTCCCAACTTCCCCGTTATCTGTGGTCGTAATTGTCCAATCCCTTTGAAACCCTGGCTGGGTAACTTTGGAAACTGACCCCCGGGACAGGGAATTCCAGCCAGCCGTCCAGGGGTTGTGTGAAGGGGTTTCTAGTGATTGGTTCCTAAAGCTCTGCCCTGGAAAGCGACTGTGAAAGGGAGCTAGTCCCAGGGCCAGGACAAACTGGTTTGGGGTCCTGTTAGTGAACCGGGGCCAGCCTGGGGAGAGGGCTGGGGTCTCTCCTCGTTAGCCCCACGGAACCAGCCCAGGTCTGTGAGGAGGGGGCTCGGGTCTATTCCTCCTTGTGCATCATCTATGGAATTGTTTCTAATTTCCAGTTACAGGTTCTATAGGGCTTTTTCGGTTGTTCCTCCCCCCACCCCGGGGTGGGTGCACAAGAAGGAAGGAGCCTGGCTTGACTTTTGGAGCCCTGGCTGAGTTTGCAGGGCTCACAATGAGGAAAAAACTCCTCGGCGCTCATGAATTGGACGCGTTTGTTTCCGAGTCACTGAGAGGGAATAACCCCCAAATCTCAGGCTGCTGTCTTTACCGTCCTGCTGGAGAGTGAGCTACCCGTGCCTTGGCACGGTCCGACCTGCAGGTGGGGAAATGGACCATACAGAATGCCCCAGTGCGTTTGTTCCTTCTCCCGAGGGGACTAGCAGGGGGTGTCTTTGACCCACAGCTTGGATCATTTTTACTGTCTCTGTTTAATCCACTTTGATTGGTAAAGCCAGTTGTGTTAACGCTACTGCTCCCCTTCCTGGGGACACGCACCTTGCATAGTTCCCGTTGGAAAGTAGCCGTTAATCTTTTGCTGATAGTTGAAGGTGACGAAGGAGATACTTTTCAGGTGGCAACTATTCATTAAACTATCGAAGGGGCCACACTATCAACTTGGCCTCTTTTGCTGTGAGCTCCCTTGATTTCAGACACGGTTTCGTGTCTACGATTCCGTGGGTTGGCAGTTCAGATTGCTTGAGGCCTTGTCTACATGGGAAATTTGTACCACTTCAAGTTAAATCGTTTTTTAACTAATATCGTTAAATCAGTGCAAACCCCTGAGTGGGCTCTGAGGAGAGGAGGGGCTTATTTCAGTTTAATTTAAGCCTGTTCCCAATTGACGTAAGTTAAACAAAATCAGCCACGAGTAACGGAAATCAGTTTCCACACGGGTTATATCCGTATATTGATTTAAATTCACACCTTAGATTTATGCCAGTGCAAATGTTCCGTGTAGCCAAGGCCTTAAATGATTTATGCTTGCCACCCCGCAGCTTCCATTGTTCTCAGAGGGATGGGTGTGAGATTCCCCATTATCCTCAGCGGGTAGGGGATGGGAGACAGCTCTTTAGTTAATCTGGCCCCAAAGGAACACGTGGTCCCATTTTATTTAGGTACTTACATAGGAACTGAGCCCTCTTGCAAACTTGGCCCCATGGCCTGGACTCTGTCTGCAAATCAGGAGTTCAAGCAGCAAATTGACCTAAATTGCAGGTTGGTACAATTGGGCCTGCAAAAACCAGAAAATCTGGCCTTGAAATCTCTTCCAGGCTCCGTTCCTTGGAAATGGCCCTTGTCCGCCACCCTGCTGGTGCTTTTGTTGTTAAGGACGGACTTTCATGCTGGGGCGGTGGTTCTGGTGCACCTGGCACCCAGGAACTGGCGTTCTCCAGAATTGTCATTCTGGGCTCTCATGTGATAACCGCAATGGCCTGTGACTCCTAAAAAGGACTCAGGTACTGACACTGCAGGTTAGCAAGTAACCGCATGTGCCCCCAAGCCAGGTCCACTCTGCGGGGGCACTTGCATGAAGGCGACGAACTTCCTGACCCCATAGTCCGACACCCATGTAACCCCATAGTCTATGGTGGCTGTCAATAAGCCTTGGGTGCTAAAACCCCAGACACGTTCCTCGGTGTGTCATGAATTCCCCTCCTCCCTTTCGTCTTGTGAATCATCTAACCTCTGTACGTCTCTATGGTACGTGCACCCTAGAGAGACTCTCTGGTGGTGGAGCCCTGAACCTCCTACACTACTGTCTGTGTCTGTCCATATGTCCCACAAGCAAAGGCTCGAACAGGTGGGTCTGGGAGCTGCACTGACGGATGAGGTCGATACCAGGAAATGAATGCTGCGTCTGAATCCCTCTCCACTTTGTAGCTGTAATGCTGTCTCTACGAAAGCAACGTGCATCCTTATTTATGGAGGATACCTCGAGAGGTTCAGGCTCAGAGGCTGTCGGTCCTGCACCTTGCACCAGAAATAAGACAGAACCACGTGTGATCTCCCTCTTTATGTGTATTGTAGTGGCATGCAGGAGTCACAGACCAAGACCCCATGGTGCTAGGTGCCGTAAAAACACAACAGACAATCTGTGCCCTAAAGAGCAGGGAAGCAGAAAGGCCCTGGAAGGTTTAACAAAAGCTTTAGTATCTGCGAGGTACAATTGGATGCTAGAGTTGGGGGTGATATTACATAGCCCTTTTTGAACTAGTCTTTGCAGCACCCCTCTGGGTGAGTGTGGTCATTATACCTGCTGTGCAGCTGGGGGAAAGTGAGGCACAGCGGGGGACGTGTCCTGCCATCAGCGAGTTGGTGTCTACTGGGGTATGATTCAGGAGCTCCCAGCTCAGGCTGCCCCACATGGTAATCAAAGGAACCAGAATGCATTTGCAATCTGTGGGGTAAAGAAAATCTGCTTTGGGGTGAGGGAAGGGAGATATTGAACTTGTGGGGGAGTAGGGTAGGGAAACTCTCAGTTCTATCAGAGCTGGGGTTTAATTCACCCTTGCGCAGGGAGAGGGGAGCAGCACCAAGGTTAATGCATCATATAAGCCAGCAAAATTGGCCTCCACGCCCTGATTTAGGAAAGCATCCCTATTTGGGAAGGGTGCTTAAAGTTAAACACATGCTTCAGTGCTTTCCTGAATCAGGGTTGGATATGTCTTTGGAGGGGGGTGTCAATTTCACTCTGGATGCAGGCTCCTGTTAATCTGGGTATCAGCTGAAGTGATATACAGTATGTAATCAAAATAAGATGAGAAGCAGCTTTATTTAAATGGAGGGGACTGAGGCACAGGGAAGAGAATGCGGTTTGATTTTTCATCCAATGTAGCATTGTATAAATCACATTTTAGCAAGAGAACCCATGAGAACCTCAGAGTCGTCGCAGTGGGTCCATAAGCCTTTCTGTTCCAGTCTCGGCAAGCCCATCTGCAGCAGGATGAGACGCTGTTCTCGGCTGGCAGTGCTTTCTGATGGTCAAGTTTTGTTATTTAAAAAAAAAAAAAAAAAAAAACCTGATTTGATATGGTAATTTCCCTTCCAACACTTTTGTGGTGTTGTGTTTTTACTTAGGCCACCGGTCTACTAAAATATGCTATGTTTCAAAATTAATTTCAGAATTGTATGAAAAGAGAGAAATACTACGTAACCAAAGTTTTTTGTTTTTGTAATTCTAATGATCTTGCATTTTAAGGATTAAATGTGTGTGCTTTCCTGAGCTGTGGTGGTGTTGGTGTGTGTGTGTGTGTGTGTGTACTTTAACACACACTCTCCCCGTGCTCATGGTGGTGTATATTTTAGAACCCACCCATCCACCCCCTATTCATGGTTAAGGGTTCCATGACTTCTGCAGCGGTCCGTGTGGCTGGTTTTGGGGTTGCCCAAGCAGATTAGGCAGCCCCTGGGCCAGTCGCACTGGCCACTGATGGGGCAGTTTGGGTGTGGGGAAGGGGCTCAGGGTTGGGGTGTGGCTTCCCTCTGGGGGGCAGGGGGGCTCCCTGAAAGCAGCCAGCATGTCCCTCGAGCTCCTAGGCAGAGGGGTCAGGGGGCTCTGCATACTGCCCCCGCCTGGAGGCACTGCCCCTGCAGCTCCCATTGGCTGTGGTTCCCGGTCAATGGGAGCTGCCTGCCGCCCCCTCGCACCTGCTGTGTCCCCGGACCACCCCCTCAGAGCACTCCCAGCCAAGTTTTAGTCCGGGGTATAGTACAAGTCATGGACAGGTCACGGGCCATGAAATTTTGTTTACTACCCCTGACTTTTACTAAAAATACCCGTGACTAAAACCTAATCTTATTCATAGTATTTGTTGTGGAGATCAGAATCAAACACAAAAGACCGAACAACCCTTTTTGGGACAAGTTCTGCGCTGGCTTAGATGCAAGTGGATTGACAGCCTCCACGGCTGGACCCAGCCTCTCCAGCGTGAGTGAAAAGGCCCCGTGAATCATTATTAGCTTCTAGGCAGGAGCAGACTTATCAGGTTCTGTGTTGTAGCCACTAGAGGGGGCTAAAGAGCCACACTGATATCCTCACACCCATTTCATAAATTTGAGGGGTGTGTCTGAAGGCCAGGGCTGCCCCCGTGATAAGACTGAAGAGCGGGACGGAGGGTGACATTCACCCATGTGCAGAAGGGACACGAGTGGTGCACAGAGCAGCCCCCCTCTTCAAAGCGGAGCAAAGTTTCTCCATGAGGCTTGATTCCCCACCTCCTTGCACCAGTGCCGAGTGGGGCGTGAAACACCGCTGCCTCACAATGGTAGCATTGTTGCGCTCACTTTGCACAGATATAAAAGACGGCCCTGTTACAATCATGGCTTGAACACAGAGACGTTAGATAAAAACAAATTCTTTTGCTGGAAGATCATAACAACTGTATTTCTTAGCACTCAGAGCATTAATACATAAGAACCACAAAACAGAGAGAGGCAAAACAGGCTGCTTCATAAAACTAGGCTGACCGGATAGCAAGTGTGAAAAATCAGGACGGGGTGGGGGTGGGGTTATAGGAGCCTATATAAGAAAAAGCCCCAAATATCGGGACTGTCCCTATAAAATCGGGACATCTGGTCACCCAATCTAAAACAGAAGTACAGCTCACTCCACCTTGCTCTAGGCTGGCTCGCTGTAGAGAGTGACCATTGCTGCTAGATCCAGTCTTATGCTTCCCTACAGAGCTCTTACAAGCAGAACCAGGAAACCCCCCTGAAATTTAAAGTGACAGTTTACACTTCTAAACTGTTTCAAGACACTCCAAGCACAAAGGTGCAGGGCAAAGGTGAATGAGGCCTGTGACGACCACCATAAAAGCGCAAAGGCTGAGGTTTTCCCAGGGGCCTACACCAGTTAAGCACCCACATCTCCTTGACGTTTCAAAGGCTGCTTTGGAAATCTCACTCTAAACACTCCTTTCCTCCTGCCAGAGCTGGGTTAAAGGTCCCTTGTAAATGGAAAAGTAAACTGGGGTCACACCCATATTTTTGCTGCCTTGTTTTTAAAGGCCTGAAAGGCACTTAAAATTGTCCCTGCTTGGTTTTATACTTTTAGAAATATCAGGCATGTCAAGTCGCTTTTCTGCTGGAGGGGCTCGGAGAACTAAGTGGGGAGCAGCCTTCCGGGAGCTGGGAGGATCTTTAACAAAGAGAGCATTCGTCCCCATTGTTTGCCGAGTATTTGAGTTAAATAGGTGGTTTTTTTTTTTTAAAAAGGATGCTTAAAGTTGAGCATATGCTCAAGTGCTTATCTAAGACTTAAAAAAAAAATTTTTTTTCCCTTTTTTGTTGCTGTCAGGTCACTGTTTAAACACATTTATGAGTCAGACTTTGCCCCGACTTGCTTTTTTCAATCAAATGTGTAACCAAAGCTCCTGTATTTACCTAATAGTTCCTGGCAGAGTGCCGTTGTAACGAGGAAAATAAATGTTTGATTTTGCAGCTTGAACGGCAAAACAATAGCGGAGGTGCTAAGCAGGGTTCTCTCTCCCATACCTTTGCCAGCCACGCACTTTGATTGCTTAGCAGGGGAAGGAGAGAGAGAAGACAAAAATCTTCACAGGCCTGTTCCTGAACTAGTGGAGAATTGGCAAGATTGTGCCATGAGAAATAATGAAACTGGATTGAGATGGGGAGCGGCTTTTATCCAGGCTTGTCAAACTTTTAGGTGTTGTTAACGCCAATTTAACTCAAAGGCCTGACTAGCGGCAGGGGGAGAAAAACGTTCTTTGTTAAAGATACAACAGTGACTGTAAGGGGTCAGACTCACCCCGCGGCACCTCCTGCGGGTCTCTTCCAGGAATTAGCTCATCCCAGCTCCAGAGCGCCCTCTGCAGGCCGGTGATCCACCTTGCCACTGGCCCCATGTCCCTCCCAGGACCCCAGTGCCACTTTCTGTGGGTGCTGCCCCCTGCCAGTACCCGCACACTCTGGGTCTCCCCTCCCAGGGGAACCCCCACCCACTAACCCCACCTCACCTCAGGGTCAGGCTACTGCCAGTCACCATCTAGCCCCACTCCCTGGGGCAGGCTACAGTATCAACCACTCATCACAGGCAAGGTTGGGTTTGGACCTGCTGCCTTGGCCTACCCCTGGGCTGCCCTCTGCAACCCCCAGTACCTGTTGGCCCAATGCTAGGCCACAGCCTGGGGTTTTCCAGGCTGGAGCTCCCCAGCCCTGCTCCACTCAGGTACCCTGTCTTAAACTCCCTGCAGCCAGGCCCTTCTCTCTCTGAATGTAGAGAGTGACTGCCCACTTGAGTGCCTGGCTCAAGCCTTTATAGGGCCAGCTGGGCCCTGATTGGGGCGTGGCCCCAGCTGAACCTGCTTCCTCCCAATCAGCCCAGGCCCCTTGCCCTTCCACAGCCCTCCTCCAGGATTTTTTAAACCTCTCAGGGCAGGAGCGGGTAACCACCCCGCTACACCGACTCTATCCTTAAAGGCTGAAAAACGCTCTCCGTCCATATCACTGGGCCCTGCAAAAGCAGGGGTGACTGGCTTTGAAAGCCCTACGGTTCTTCTTTAAAAAAAAAAAAAAAAAATCCTTGCTTTGATGAATCAATTCAACTACATGAGCACGAGGGTTGGAGGCTCATCTAAGCGGAAAGACCCGTCTTCCCAGAATTCCTCGGTGAGCATCAGTTCGTTCCACCCGGGAAACATGACATCATCAGCGCTTGCTCTCATTGGCAGAGGGGCAGATGCAGACACAGCTGACGGATGCCTGGGGCCAATGATCAGATCACGCCTGGGTTGGAAAAGTCTCCCTTGTATGTAAACCGAAGAAGGCATGTGCCCATGTGTGCTAGATTGTAAGGCCAGAGGGGCCTATTAGCTCATCTAGTCTGACCTGTATAACAGAGGCTGGAGAATTTCACCCTATTACCCTGTATGAGTTTTGTTTCGTTTAAAGGGCTGCTGGGAGATACGTGCTGCGGACTATTTGTGATGAATCCGGGGAAAATTCACCCCTGCGTTGTGAAACTCTGCGGCATAATGGAAACAGCATTTGTTAGGCTTATCTATATTACCAGAGCAATTTAAGGCCCAAACCGAGATCAGGGCCTCATTGTGCTGGGTGTTGCACAGACACAACCTGAGAGACTCTCTGTCCCAGTCTAAATAGGCAAAGACCGGCTTATAGTTAGTTGTCATTTTACAGATGGGAAAACTGAGGTCCAGAGCGATGGTGCGACGTGTCAAAGGTCACACAGGGAGTTAGTGGCAGAGCTGGGAACTGCATGCAGAGGTCCTGATCCCCTGACTCAGCCCCAAGGCAGTTCTACCACTGAATTAGATCTTTTTCCAGCTGAGTTGCTCAAAGCCCTCCCGTCCGGCAGCCTGGTGAGTGGTACGGATGGACAAGGGGGTTCTGTGACGAGCCCAAGAATGACTTAGTTCTGCGCTCCATTGCTTTTCCTTTTCAGTACAGCGTGTGTCCCCTTACGTACAGGGCAGGGATGCTGGGAAATCCCAAAAGCCAGGGCAAAGGCCTGACTGTGTTTCTGAGTGAAGTGTGTGGCAGAGAAAACAGGAAGCTGGTGAGGCAGTGGCTGGTTCTTGGAGCAGGGGAAGTCGGGGGGGCCGTGTCGCTGCGGTAACCCACACGCCAAGTGTGCTTCCTGGCAGCTGCCAATGGTGTTTCGCAGCAACCCAGGCTCCTCTGAGTCAATGGAAAAGCTGAGCCGGGCCTGGAGGCCGGGGGAGAGTTTGTTGGTGTTGTTAACAGCCCTGGTCGTTTCTCCTGGATGCTGGCCCGCCCACACGCACTGCAAGCTTGCACACGAGAGAGCAGGTTGGGAGTTTAATTCGAGCTGCTCGGGGCTCAAATTCCCCCATCCTGGGGTTCCTGCCCACAAGAGAGGCTGGGAGCTAGAATCTGCAAGCTCCTTCATGGCGGGGACCATCTTTTTGCTCTCTCTTTGTACAGCGCCTAGCACATCTAGGCACAACTGAGATACACAGGATGCCTTTGACTTTGGATCCCTCAATGCTCCTCCTCAATTGGCTGGAGGAGGGTGTGTGAATTGTGACTAATGCCTGGCACCCCTTTTCCTGCTTCCCCTCCCCGACAGAGGCTGAAAGAGCTGCTGCTGCAGCGTGCTTAGAATTAGCCGATCAGGGGAATGAGGCCCCTGGGAATCTTGCTGGGAACAGAGGGGGGCATTGTTCTGTACTGGAGGGGGAAACTGAGGCACAGAGACATGCCTAAGGTCATCGAGTGAATCAGCAGCAGAGCCGGGAATAGGACGCAGGAGTCTGTCTGTCTCAGATAACTACCCCCTGTGGACGGTCGGGGGCCCTTTTTCTCAGGTCCTTAGGACATGGCTGCTTGTCTGCTCCCACTTTGCCTATGGTCTAATGCCAGGACCGGGGAATCTTGCTGCAGGGTTACCTAGAGCTACAGCCCCCAGTTTTTCCCGGAGCTTGGGGGGGCCAGTTGGGATCCAGGGATTTTCCCTGAAGCTGATGCTGTCCTTGGACGACGTTTCATTATGATGGAGCCCTGTGCCTGGGCCCACCTTCCTTGGCCCAGACACAGCAGCAGGCAAACTGGGGGTAACAGGGAGCAATCGCCCCCCCCCCCCACTACCCCTTCTGCCACTCCAGAGCTTTGTCTGCAGGCAGGGCCGGCTCCAGGGTTTTGGCCGCCCCAAAAAGCCGCGATCGCGATCTGCGGCGGCAATTCGGCGGAAGGTCCTTCGCTCGGAGCGGGAGTGAGGGACCGTCCGCCGAATAGCTGGACCTGCCGCCCCTCTCCGGAGTGGCCGCCCCAAGCACCTGCTTGCCAAGCTGGTGCCTGGAGCCGGCCCTGTCTGCAGGGGCAGAACAATGGGCACTAGGACCCAGTGAATTCTCATCAGGTGGAGTCAGGAGGTGCTAATGCAGACAAACCAGTTTGGGATGAGTAGCACAGGGGCCATAACTGGTGTCCTGAGAGCCACAGGAGGGAAAATCCATTGGGGATTTGGCTCCCAAAGAAGGGGTGAGAGAGGAACCCAGCTAACTTCAGTGTTCTCTGAGGGCTGGAACGATGGGTTCCTACGCAGACTATGATGAGAAACTGCAGCCTCAAAGGTGAGTAGCCCAGCTGGGTGTCTGTGACCCCCGTCAGGCCGGATTCTGATCTCGGTTAATCCAGACCAGTGGTTCTCGCGTATCCCTGCTGGGGGTACGCACAGGTCTTCCAGGGGGTACATCAACTCAGCTCAGTATTTGCCTAGTCTTGCAACAGGCTGCATAAAAAGCACTAGCGAACTCAGTACACACTAAAATTTCATAGAGACAATGGCTTGTTTGTAGTGCTCTGTAAACTGTACTCTGAAATGTAAATGCGATATTTATATTCCAACTGATTTATTTCATACGTACATGGTAAAAATGAGAAAGTCAGTCAGCAATTTTGCAGTAACCGTGAGTGTACCTGGGAGTGCCTATCGGTGTGGGGTCTAGAGACTGTGGAACCAGCAAACACGGTTTGGGGTTGTTGGGGGAGGCAGCTGGAGAATCAGGCATGTGTTGTCCTTGTGATTTGATTGGCTTGTGATTTGATTGACTGTCTCTAGGGTTTCAGAGTAGCAGCCGTGTTAGTCTGTATCCGCAAAAAGAACAGGAGTCCTTGTGGCACCTTAGAGACTAACACATTTATTAGAGCATAAGCTTTCGTGGACTACAGCCCACTTCTTCGGATGCAGGGTGACCAGACAGCAAGTGTGAAAAATCGGGACGGGGGTGGGGGGTAATAGGAGCCTATATAAGGAAAAGACCCAACAATCGGGACTGTCCCTATAAAATCAGGACATCAGGTCACCCTAACTGTATCCTACCGTGCCTGGCCTTTCAGACAGGCCGATAAATCCCGCTCAGAAAGTGGATGGTTGCTGAAAGTGGAGCCTGATCCTGTAGAGAGGCTGCCATGCAGAGGGCCAGGTTTTTCAGTGCGGAGCACCCACCGTTGGGACCAGACTTTCTGAAGATCTCAGCACTGACTTATGTATGTGCCTGCATGGGAGTTGAGCTGAAATTCCAGGCCATAGTGCAATGGAATGGGGGCTGCAGTAAGCTACTACTCCCCTAGGGTTTTCAGAATCCGACTTTTAGGAGTGACGCCTCCCCCTCCAAATAGCATTTGAATCCTAATTTTATTGGCAGCCCAAAATCACTAGTTACTGTTGAAAATTGAGGTCCATATATCCCTGGTTTCATTTCTACCCTTACTTAGACTGGGCTCTCAGAGCGATGACTGTCTCTTTGTTCTTTGTTTGTACAGCGCCTAGCACCATGCCATTCTGGCCCATGACATTACCATGGCATTACCACTATATAAATAACAACAATAATACCCTGACTTTTATTAGCTGGCTAATTATTTTAGACCTCGCAGAAGAAGTGGGCCTTGAGGAGGGATTTGACGGGGAGAGGGTAGGCAGGCCGGTGGGTAAGACAGGGATGGAGCTCTGTGATGGGGGAAAAGAGCATGAACGATGATTCAGGATTGCTAAGGAGAGAAATGGTGTTTTGAAACACTGTCAGTTTCCAGCAGCTTGGGGTCAGATCTTGAGCTGATGTCACAGGGCGTGGCACCAATGGAATGACCAGGATTTACACAGCTGTAAATTCTATTATTTGTGTTTGCGGTCGCACTGATCTTGACCGGGAGCCCAGTGTGCTAGGCGCTGTACAAACAGAACAGCAAGACAGTCCCTGCCTCAATATGCTTTATAACACGTGGATTTTGCTGAATGCTGCTTATGCATCCCACTCAAAGGTCACAAGCTCTAAATGATCATTGCTGCTTAAAGATTTTTAGTCCCATTAAATATTTCCTTTTGCCCTCCCTCTGGCTGGCTTGTCAGTTTAGACTGGATACTCTTCAGGGTGGGGATGGTCTGTCTCATTATTTAGGGGAAGGTCTCTGGTCTGTGCTGTGCAGGATGATCTGGCGTCCCTTCTGGGTGTAGAATCGATGGATTTGGATTAGCAGGGCGTTCTGGAGTTGGAAAAGGCTCCGTTACTGCTCCTGGTGTGGTGAAAACAGTTGAGAGCCCGTGTTAAGGTTCGGAAGGCAGGTGGGGCATAATCACTGGAGAATTATACAGGGACTCCCTCCCGCTTGTGAGGCAACTTCATGACTTGTTTGTTTTCTTTGAAGGAGGGTGAAGCAGAAAAACACGCAAACCCTTGCGGTTGAACAGAGAGGGTGGATGTTTCATTGTCTCTGTGCCTCTTTCCTCTGAAGGCAGGGCGAGGAGGAAGTGGTGGAACTTTACGCTCTGCCCACAATCCTGTGCCCCACCCGAAATCCCCCTTTTCCCCTTTAAAATGAGCAGCAATGAAATAGCAAATGTTCACGACCACCATTAGGCTTCAGAGTCAACGTGTCACTCAGCAGTAAAGCGCTTTACCGAGGATTTCATAGCTCACCCGGTTGGAACCACAGGAGCAGCTTTGCCAAGCGGGAGGTGATTTTGTGGGAGCTGGATTTTAAGCCAGAATGCCGGAAATTGCACCTGCTGGGGGATTTTATATCCCATGTGAAAGATAGCGCCTCCATGAGGACCTAGCGCCAACAGCTCACAAGGGGAGAGTGCGCCCTGCTGCATTGCGACACCGCTTCCTGTAGCAGCCTGGCTTTTTTTTAGAGGTCTCCATCCAAGAACTGAGCAGGGAGGCAGTGTGGCCTAGTGGAAAGAGCAGCGGACTGGCACTCAGGAGGCCAGCATTCTATTCTCAGCTCTGCCACTGGCCTGCTGGATGACCTTGGGCAAGTCACTTTGCCTCACCATGCCTCAGTTCTCCCTCCTGTAAAATGGATAATGATATTGACTTGCTTTGAGACCTACTGAGAAAAAAGGTAGGTAGGCACTAGTATTAGGCTGTTTCTCAGAGGTCTCCCCTCCAAATATTGACCAGGTCTGATCCTGCTTAGTTGCTCAGACACAGCTTACAGGATGGGGGGACTCTGTCCTGGGAAGCAGCAAGTCTGCAGGAGATTTGAGGGTTGTGGTGGGTAATCAGCTGAACCTGAGCTCCCAGTGTGATGCTGCGGCCAAGAGGGCTTATGCGATCTTGGGATGCAGAAAGAGGGGAATCTCGAGGAGGAGCCAGAGAGGTGATTTTACCTCTGTATTTGGCACTGGTGGGATCCAGTTCTGGTGCCCACAATTCAAGGATGTTGATAAATTGGACAGGGGTCAGTGAAGAGCCACGAGACTGATTAAGGGTTAGAAAACCTGCCTTACCGTGAGAGACGCCAGGAGCTCAATCTATTTAGCTCGACAAAGAGAAGGTTAAGGGGTAACTTATAGGTATAAGTACCTACATGGGGAACACATATTTACTAGTGGTCTCTTCAGTCTAGCAGAGAAAGGGGTAACAGGAGCGAACGGCTGGAAGTTAACACTAGACAAATTCAGCCTGGAAATAAGGGGTGAATTTTTAACAGTGAGAGCAATTAACCATTGGAACAACTTGCTAAGGATCATGGTGGATTCTCCACTGACAAGTTTTTAAATCAAGTTTGGATGTTGGTCTACAACAGGGGTAGGCAACCTATGGCACGTGTGCCGAAGGTGGCACACGAGCTGATTTTCAGTGGCACTCACACTTCCCGGGTCCTGGCCAGCAGTCCAGGGGGATCTGCATTTTAATTTAATTTTAAATGAAGCTTCTTAAACATTTTTTTTAAAACTTATTTATTTGACATACAACAATAGTTTAGTTATATATTATAGACTTATAGAAAGATCTTCTAAAAACGTAAAAATGTATGACTGGCACGCGAAACCTTACATTAGAGTGAATAAATGAAGACTCGGCACACCACTTCTGAAAGGTTGCCGACCCCTGGTCTACAAGATCTGCTCCAGGAATGATTTAGGGGAGATCTCTGGCCTGTGCGGCCAGGAGGTCAGACCAGATGGTCACAATGGTCCCTTGTGGCGTTGGAATCTATGACGAGTGCACAACTTTTGATGGCAACGCAATAGCGAAGAAGCCAGGCCTTGGAGACACCGTGGACAGCACCCCCTCCCCACAGCCCCAGCCGTGTTAGAGCCCGTTCCGCTGCCTCGCCCCATCTGTATGCACCACACAGTTCTGGCCCCACGGGGACCCGCTAACCGAGTCGTGTGCCAGCTTGTCTGGGAGCTCCCGGCCCAGGGCAGGTTGGAACAGCAGGGCGTGTGCCCGGAAGCCACAGATCACCGGAAAGGAATGTGTTGGCAGCAGGAAAGGTGTCATCATGCTCATTAAGATGCTAATCACATTGTCCTGATGAGAGAGGCTTGCTGGGCAGGGGAAGACACCCCAAACCCTGCACGAGGGTACCCCTGGCTCTTAGCATCACTTCACTGCTGTCTCCTCTCCCTTCTGCTGACACAGATGTTTTTGACCCATGCCCCTACACTGCTTACGTCCTCACAGGCCTGGTCCGCTGGCTTCCTCCAGCCCAGCTGTTCTTTGCTTCAGGGCACAGCCCCCAGGGTCTGGAGGGAACTGAATCCCTCTCCCACTGCAACACAGCAGAAGTTATTGGAGACATACTAGAGGGAGCAGGGTCTTAGCTGGTGTAGCCAGAGCTAAGGCCTCGTCTACACTGCGGGTGCTACAGCTCCACAACTAGGGCGCTGTAGCGTGGCTGCTTCCTACAGCGACGGAAGTGGGCATTTCATTGCTGTTGGATCTCCCCAAGCATCCGCATCTACAGCAGGGGTTAGACTGCCACACCCTTCAGCGCTGTAGCTATGTTGAACTAAATGTAAAGGGTCGTCCAGGGAGCAGCTCTGATGGACGATCTCATCTGGGATAGAACCCAAGAAGTTGGCCTGGCCCAACGAAATTAACAGGCAGCAGGTTTCAAACAAACGTGAGGAAGTTCTTCACACAACGCACGGCCAGCCTGTGACCCTGGCAGACGGTGGATCAAAATCTGGTAAACTTCCAATTTCCATTCTGCAGGAAATTCTTTTCAAAATTTGCTTTCATCGCAAATTGGCAGGAAGAGTTGAAATTCCAAACGCTTTATTTTGACTTTTGTGTTAATGATAGAATTAATTTGCATCACGGCCAATCACAGGACAATCTTGAGTTTTGGAAGAAGGCTATAAAAGTCACCGGCCCGGAATAGAGACGTGGCAAGACAGAAGATATAATATCATCAGTATGATATAAAATAACACAGACGTCAGAATAGAGTGAAAACAAAGTGCTTTGACCTTATTGAAAGGAAACGTTTGGATCATTTTCCATTATCCACTGATACGTTCTCGGGAACCATTTTGATTTTGTTCAGTCGGGATTTTCTGATAGGAAACTGTTTTGTCGGAAAATTTTCAACCAGCGCTTGAGCTACGTATTAGCTCTACCGACCTCAACAAAGCTGCTCCCTCCGATGCTCAGAGAGAATCCCCCTCCCTTTCCTTGTTCTGCCTGCACCTGTGAGGGTGATTGGAGCATCACCAGCCCCAGCTGTTCAAATACACGGAGTCAGGCCCTAAAAACATCATAAGATTCTATTAAAAAATGAATCTTGGGTTCTTTTTCTTTGCTGTTCGGCTTCTGAGCCTTTAGGATCGCGCTCGAGTCCTGTTCTCAAGGGTTTTTTCTGCAACCACTAGGCTAGAAATGTACTTTTAGCTTTAAGAAGAGCACCAAATATCGCAAGAGTTGTCAACACTTGATTGTTTTCTATATCACAGTAACGCCTGGGCCGGGTCACAGCCCCTGCACCAAAGAGCTTACAGCCTGAATACCCAAGAGGGACGTGGTTAGCCCAAAGTCACACAACAGATCAGAGCCAGGATTAGAACCCAGATCTCCTGCCTCACAACATACAGCAGTGGACAGAAAATCAATCCCGTGCCCTATCTGTTAGACCACGCTGGCAATGCCCCTTCGCCTGAACCCACTTAGCTGGCAGGAGGAGGCGAGCTTGCTGGAAGCTCGCCCCAGCATGAAGGCCATCGGTGGCATCTCTTAGAGGAGAGAGTTTGCGTTGTGGCATCACCCAAAGTGGGGAGCTGGGCTGGCGAACGCAGCAACTGTTCTGTGCCTAGCCATGAAGTGCCCGGGAGGCAGGGCCAGCTGCAGCATCCCGTCTTTTCAGTGGCCAATAAAGATCCTGCCTGTTTATCTTGCAGAGCAAACGAAGCAGCGTCAAACTCCATCTGCCGCTACTGGCTAGGCCGGCTGGTGGCTAGCGTCGAGTGCCTCGTTGTTCCCCTGGACATGGTCCATGTAAGAGCAGCTAGGCCAGGAGCTGTTTCTCCAGGTCTGTTCCTTTAGCTCTGCAGGGCCTGGATTCGAAACTCACTGAGGACCCGGCTGCAGGGTGTCATTACAAAAACGGTGCTCTAAAGCCCTTCCGCCGGACAGAGCACGTTCGCTCGCAGGCTTTGCAGAGGCGCCGTGGGGAGTCAGGCACCAAAATGGTATTGAAAGCCGATGGGAACGGGCCGCCGAACGCCTTCAAAACCCCCGGCCTCGGTGAGTTAATTCAGAAGCCCCTTTGCAAGGAAGTGAAGCGGATTCATCTCCCCCTGCCCGCCAGTGCCAATCCACCTTCGCTCCCCGTTTTCTAATGGGGGTCCCCTACTGCTGACAAAAGATTCCTAGTCCCCGTTCCCAAAGCGGGCCCAAAGTGACACCTGTTTTCTACCCCCCCCCTGCTTGCTGGATTTAAGTTTCCTTAGAGACGCAGAGTGGCTGGGTGCTGCGCTGGCTCTCCGGGCTTGTGTCAACAGGACCAGCCCTGCGCTAGACTACAGGGCTTGCTAGGGCGGCGCTGGGTTGATTTTCTTGGGTGTGCCAGCGAGTGCCGCCAGGTACAGGGCTGATGTCAGCTGGCTGGAGAAAGGGAAAGCTGCCGGCTCTGAGCAGCTGCTCCAATGCTCCTCGTTTTCCTTCCCTGCAACGGGCCCAAGCAGCAGTGAGGCTAGCCGGCCGCGTTTGTAACTGAGCAGTGTTGAGAGGTAATTGCCGACTGCCACAAGAGGCCGGGGGGCAGCTACGGGATCCCCTGCATGCCAGCCGAGGTGATTCTAGCCCGGTGCTAGCTGCAGATGGACGGTCAAAGAGGAGGAGCTGTGATCACCGCGTATGTTTCAACACAGGGCTTCTGCCTTGGGGCAGGCTCGGGACAAGGGGACGTAGGCCGGGCACAGCAGGGACTCTGCCAGCCAGGCTGTCATGGAAAGGGTGGGGGGGGCCTCTTGCGGGTGTCTTGGTTCCTCCCCAGCTGCAGCGGGGATGTAAGTCAGGCTTTGGGGGACCGTGTGGGTGGGGGATGGGGACGGTGGCCGTGCCGCAGGCTCAGTGCTCTTGCAGCCAGGAGAACTCAGCACCCCCTGGGGTTCGGAGAGGTGGGATCCGAATGCAAACCTGGGTCCCAGTCTCAGAGCTTGAGTCCATCTCCTGGGTGCTGTAGGCAGGGGAAGAGCAGAGCTGAGCTCTGCGGGGGCACAGGCCGGGGAGGAAGGGGAGCCGGCAGTCAGATGGTGCCAACTCTGCCACCCTGTTTCCACCTCGCTGATGCCCACCCATGGTAGCAACAGGGTGTGTGTGTGGGGGTGGGGTTTGATGACGGGGAATAGGAGGGGAAGCAGGAGGGGCTGGGCGATGGATGGGGAAGCAGGACCTGAGTGACAGAAGATGGGGGTCAGGCAACGGGGTTGGGTGGGTGATGGAGGGAAAGAGATGGGGAGAAGGAGGCATGGGTGACGGCAGGGGTGTGTATGTGAGAAGGGAGGAGGTGGGGTGTGAGTCCGGTGGTGAGGCAAGGCCCAGATGGCAGGAGATGGGGGTCAGGTGACAGGGTTGAGGTGGGGCCTGGGTGCCCAGGTGGGTGGATGGGGTCTGGGTGCCTGGGTGGGGGGAGGTGGCCGCGAGACAATCTCTCTCTTGCAGCGAGTTCCCTGCTCCAGAAGAGCTGGAAGAACGGGCGATCCTCCCTTGGCCTGGCACCGAGAGTGCCCTCCGGGGGCCGTATCAGGCCATGCCAGACCAAGCCCGGAGGGGAGTTGAGCGGTGGCAGAGGGTGCCCTCGCTGAGGGAGGGGCATGTTCTGCCCACTCGCAGCAGGGACAAAGGGAGGAGCAGCTGCACTGGGGCCCTGGCGGTGCTGGGTTTGGCACTGGTCCCTCTGGGCAGGAGGCTGTGTGGGGGCATCCCGGGGCTCTGGGGAAAGACCCACAGCCTGGGGAAGGCGTCCCAGTGGCAGGGCCAGACAGCTCTGCCCTGCCCTGCCCTGCCCTGCGGGGATCTGCCTCGATGGGTGAGATGGGAGCCCCTTCCCTCCTGCGGCTCTGTGCCCAAGCTGCCAACGAGGGGCTCCCGATGTTAGTGCCAGCTGGGGCGGGGTCAACTCGTTCCACGCGGGAGGTGGTAACAGCTCCTGGTTCCTAGGAGCCCGGCTGGGTCTGACCCGCGGACGGGCTCCATTCACAGCCCGGGGGGCCTGGCCCTAGGAAGGCCGCAATCCTGGTTCAGGCCAAACCTCCCACTGAGGACGGAGCTGCCCTTGTGGTCGTCCCTGTTTAGATGCGTTCTCCTGCCCAATTGTGGACTGGCCTGAACCCGGTTCCTCCAGCCCACGCTCTCCTCCGTTGGCATTGCAGGGACCAGAGGGAACCGGAGAAGCAGGACTTGGCCGAGCTGGGGGAGGACATCCAGGACATGGAGCTGAAGGAGGAATGGCAGGACGAGGAGTTCCCAGGGTAAGAGATGTAGCGGGAGGGGGGGACTGCGCTGCAGAGCGGGGGGCGCTGTCTGGGATCCTCACCGCGTCTCCTGTCGCCCTGTCCCGGGAGCAATGGGAGGTGACACAGATGGCCCCTGCCCCACTCACATCACTGCCCCTGGGGGACCCCAAAGGGCTGGCGCCACCGCGGTGAATTTGAACTGCACTATCAGGAGGACGGGGGCGTCCTTGGGGATCAGAGGTTCAGCCTGCAGGGTGGGGAGGGTGGGGGTGGAGCTAATGGGGGAACGGAAGGACTAGAAAATGGCGAATGGGTGTCGGTCTGATGAGGCAGCTGGCGCCAGGGAGCTCAGGGCACAGCCAAGGGGTTCGGAGTATGGGAGGGGGCAACCGTCCCCTTCCAGCCGGTGTCTTTCAAGAAGCAACATGACTGGTAGAGGCAGCGTGGACCAGCAGATAGCCCCCTGGCCTGGCAGTCTCAGGACTCCTGGGTTCTGTGGCTGACTCAGGGCAAGGAATGCACTAATCGAGTGGATAGAAGGGGGGACGGGCAACCAGGACTCCAGGGTTCTGTGCCCAGCTCTGCCAGTGACCTGGGGAGAGTAGCTTCCCGGCTCTGTGCCTCAGTTTCCCCTCCTGTAGAATGGGGATCAATGGACAAAATAACTAGCAAACAGTTGGCCATAAAGAGGAAGCAAAGTCTCTATTTAACCCCCGCAGTGGAAAGCACCCGGCACAGACACTCTGAGCACACGCAAGCGCAGTTGGTGTCTGCGACTGGATCCATCAGGCAAAACGCCTGCCGCGGCGCCGCTGCAGGAGCTGTATTCCCACCTCCTTCCGATAGGCAGCTGTTGCCAGCGGTCACGTGCCGAACGGGGCACAGCTGTGCCGGCTGAGCTCTGCTGTTTACCCAGCGGGTAGTGGCGGGGGGAGGAGGGAGGGAAAGGGAGAGGACAGAAAAGGATCCGCGTTGTAAATGACATGAGGTGGGGTTTGAGAGCCAGGACGAAGCCTTCTCAGGGACCTGGGTTCAAATCCTCATGTGAAATGAGTTGGGTGGTCTCAGCCCATGGGTTTGGTTTGGTTTGGTCCACTACATTGTGTGACTGTCTGGTCCAACTCGTCCTGGACGTGAGAGGGCAGAGGGCCAGCGGCAGAGCTGTGTGTGTGAGGAGCTAAGGCCTGGAATAGCAAGTTGGGGGGCTGTGGGTTGGGACTGAGGGGCGTTGGCAGGGCTGGGCATGGGCAGCCCAGGGCTGGAATAGCGGGGACGGCAGGGCAGGGTTTCAGCAGCAGAGCCTCCTGTGTGTGACACTTGCTCTGCCGCTGACTCCACTGTAGGTAGCTCTGGAGCTAAGTCAGTGTCATTATTCCCATTTAACAGATGTGGAAACTGAGGCACAATGTGATGACATAACATTAATTCGAGCACACAGTCCCCACCCTGGCCCTAGCCAGGGCCAGCTCCAGGCACCAGCCGACCAAGCACGTGCTTGGGGCGGCACGTTGGGGCGAGGCGGCGCTCGGGTTTTTATTTATTTATTTATTTATTGGTTCGTCGGGGCAGCGCTGGAGGGGTTTTTTTGTTTGTTTCCGCGCGCGGCGCTCGGAGGCGGGCGGGGCTTCGGGCGGCACGGTGCTCGGAGGGGCGGGGGCTTGGCACTCGGAGGGGAGGTGGGGGCTGGCGTGGCACGGCACTCGGAGGGGTGCGGGGTCTTGGCACTCGGAGGGGAGGTGGAGTCTTGGCACTCGGGGGGGAGGGCAGGGCCTGGCGCGGCACGGTGCTCGGAGGAGGACGGGGGCTTGGTGCAGCGCTCGGAGGAGAGCGGGGGCTTGGCACTCGGAGGGGAGGTGGGGGCTGGCGCGGCATGGCGCTCGGAGGGGGGCGGGGTCTTGGCATTCGGAGGGGGGGCGGGGGCTGGCGCGGCACAGTGCTCGGAGGAGGACGGGGGCTTGGCGCGGCGCTCGGAGGGGGGCGGGGGCTTGGTGTTCGGAGGGGGGGCAGGGGCCTCAGGCAGCATGGCGCTCTGGGGGGGCGGGGCTTCGGGCGGCGTGGTGCTGGGGGGGTAGGGATTTCGCCGGCGCTGGGGGGGTTCGGCTGCGCGGTGCTCGCGCGGGGGGGGGGGGTACGGTGGCGCGGCGCTCTTCTTTTTTGCCTGGCTCTAGCCCCTTGCCTCCCTTGGGAATGGAACCCATAAGCCCTGACTCTCCCCCGGCCCGGCCCGGCCCTGCCCCCCCCTGCTCTAACCATTAGATCATACTCCCTTCCCAGAGTTGGGGATAGAACCCAGGAGGCCTGACTCCTGGCCCCCTCCCCCACAGGAACATAGCAATTCAGAGCTGGGAGGGATGCTCCCGCTCACCATTTTTCAAACTTTTTGATACCAGGGACCGGCTTGCGTCAGGGAGATCTCAGAGACCGGCGCCAGTCCACGGACCGGTCATTGAGAAACACTAGCCGTCCCTGACCCATCCCCCTGAGTGTCTCATCCTCACCTGTCTTCCAGGCCTCTCCCAGAGGAGGTCTCGGAGGAGGACCTTGAAGACTCTGGCGGGGAGCCCAGCCTAGGTAAGGCCGTGCCCAGGGGGCGGGCGAAGTTAGGAAGGTAAGATCCCAAGAACACCAGCAGGGAAGGTTCTGGGTGTGAGAGTGCTGGGGGTGCAGCCAGGCAAGGGCTACGTCCCCCCGCGTCCCCAAACACCCCCAGAACACAGCTGGTCTGGGTGGGAAGGTTTTGTCCACTCGGCCCCAATCCAGCGATCGTTGCATAAGCAGCGGCGTTTTCTGGACGATACGTTTTCCTTCCCTCCCCCCTCTCTTTTCTGTTTCACATCCCTTTTCTCTTGCTTTTGTTTGTCTTGATCCTTCCTTCCCTCCCCATCCCGCACCAGTTGCCCCCAACACCCTGGAGCTGTGCGGGAAGCGGCACATGAAGAAGCGGCTGCCAGCGCCGGATCTCAGCCTCTCTTTAGACCGGGCCGAGGGCTCGGTGCAGTCGGGCGATTACCCGGAGCGCACGCCGGACGGCAGCCTGGACATCAACGTGGACGAGCTGGAGACACCGTCCGAGAGCGAGCTGCTGGACGGGCCAGAGGGCGGCCATGACTTTGAGTGGGAAGGTGGGGCTGGAGAGAGGATGCGCCCGCAGCTGGGCTGGGCTGAGCGTCAGAGCAGGGGAGGGTTTTGTGGGGGCAGGTCTGGCTGAGGTGCAGGGGTGGGTGGGAAGCAGGCCTGGCTGGGGCTCATAATGGCAGGGGGCTTAGACAAAGCTGAGGTGGTGGGTCAGGATCGGCAGGGGAGTTGGAGTGGTGGGTCAGGAAGGGCGAGTGGAAATGGGGGGCAGGCTTGGAGGGGAGGACTGGGACTGGCTGGAGATTTGGAGGGACGGTTCCAGGGAAGTTGAGTGACAGGTTCGGTCACAGGGACCCCCTTGGGACTGTCACCTGATGTGCTGAAATTACCTCTGAGTCTGTTTTCCCTGCCTGCTTGGGACTCCAGAACCCTGCCTTGTGGAGCCAGACACACTAGCCTGCTGCAACACAGACTCAGGGTCTGGACCATGCCCCCAAAACTGCAGGCTCTAAGTGAAAACAACTTAGCAGGTTACCTGCCTCCAGCACCCAGATCCCAATGGGATCCAAACTCCAAATAAATCCGTTTTACTCTGTACAAAGCTTATACAGGGTAAATTCATAAATTATCCCCCTCTATAACACTGATAGAGAAATATGCACAGCTGTTTGCTTCCCCAGTTATTAATCACTTACTCTTGGTTTATTAATAAACAAAAATGATGTTATTAAGTATAAAAAGTAGGATTTAAGTGGTTTCAAGTAATAACAGACAGAACAAAGTAAGTTACCAAGCAAAATAAAGCAAAAACACGCAAGTCTAAACCTAATACATTAGGAAACTGTTTACAGGTTATATCTCACCCTCAGAGATGTTCCAATAAGCTTCTTTCACAGACTAGACTCCTTCCTAGTCTGGGCTCGATCCTTGCCCCTGGTACAGTCCTTGTTAATTCCAGCAGACATCTTAGGTGGAAACGAGGGGTTTTCTCATGACTGGCCTCCTCCTTTTATAGCTTTGGCACAAGGCCGGAATCTTTTGTCTCTCTGGGTCCTCACCCCTCCTTCTAAATGGAAAAGTACCAGATTTAAGATGGATTCCAGTCTCATGTGACCTGGTCACATGTCCTGTGAGATTCATTCTTCATTACCCACAGGCTGGCCCACACCTACACAGGAAGGTTTGCAAGTAAACAGAGCCATTTACAACCAATTGTCCTAGTTAATGTGAGCCATCAAGATTCTAAACCACCATTAATGGCCCACACTTTGCATAATTACAATAGGCCCTCAGAGTTATACTTCATATTTCTTCCTTCAGATATAAGAATGATTCATGCATACAAATAGGAGGAATATATTCAGTAGGTTATAAACTTTATGATACCTTACTAGAGACCTTTTGCATAAAGCATATTCCAGTTAAATCATATTCACAGTCATAAGCATATTTCCATAAAACATATGGTGTGCACAATGTCACTTTGATTGGTGAGCAAGGGGTTTGGGGGGGTCGAGAGGTTGGTTGGTTGATGGAGTTGGGGGATGGTTGGGGGGGGTGAAAGGTTGGTTGTGGTGGGTGGTTGAGGGGTTGGGGGTTGGTTGGGGGGTCGAGGGGTTGGTTGGGAGACTGAGGGGTCGGGGTGGTTGGTTGTGGTGAGGGCTTGGGGGGTCGAGGGTTGTTTGTGGCAAGGGGTTGGTTGGTTGGGGTTAAGGGTTGGGGGGTGATGGGTGAGGGGTTGGGGGTCGAGGGTTGGTTGTGGCGAGGGATTGGAGGGTCGAGGGTTGGTTGGGGTGAGGGTTGGTTGGTTGATGGAGTTGGGGTGAGGGGTTGGTTGGGGTGAGGGGTTGGTTGGGGTGAGGGGTCAAAGAGTTAGTTGTGGCGAGGGGTTGGAGGGTCGAGGGTTGGTTGGGGTGAAGGGTTGTTTCTTTGATGGAGTTGGGGGATGGTTGGTGGGGTGAGGGGTTGGTTGTGGTGGATGGCTGGAGGGTCGAGGGTTGGTTGGGGTGAGGGATTGGGGGATGGTTGGGGGGTGACGGGTCGGGGGTGGTTGGTTGCGGTTTGGGGTGGATGTTTGGCTGGAAGGTTCCAGGGGAGCTGGACTTGGGGGGAAGGTTTGGGAGGGGACTGGGTCATTTGTGGGGTGTGATTCTCCTTTCCTTGGCCTCATTCCCCCACACCCATTGACACCCATCTCATGGGCACCCCAGTGCCCTGAGGGGGCCATGCATTGCAGAACACAAGGCAGGGCCCAGGTGCTCTCTGGTTATTGGTAAAAGTGCAGAAAAGAGCCCAGGAGCCTTTCCTAATACACGCCCCCGTCCCTTCCCCTCCGCAGATGAACTGCCCAGGGCCCGGCGCCTGGACAGCAGCCTGCTCGAGGAGAAACTCGGTGAGGGGCGCGTGGTGGACGTCGAGGACAAGGATGGACGGAAGTGGAGGATCTTCCTGACGGACGAGCGGGAGCAGAAAGTGGATCTGAGCGTCGTCGAGCCCTACAAGAGGGTCATCTCCCATGGGGGTAACGAGGGAGCGCATAGCCCTGGGGTCTGGTGCTTAGAATGGGAGGCAGCAGGACGCCTGGGTTCTAGTCCTGACTCTTGCATGGGGAGTAGTGTCTAGTGGTTAGATGCGGGCAGGTGGTGCTGGGAGTCAGGATTTCTGGGTTCTATTCCCAGCTCTGGGAGGGGAATTTGGTGCTAGGGGACTGGGAATCAGGACTCCTGGGTTCTCCTGGGAGTGGGGTCCCAGAGTTATGATTTACATGGTGCCGGTCAGTACCTCAGGCACTTTACGGGGCATAGCAAACGCAGCCAATCAGAAGAAGCTCCTGCCCCAAGAAATCCACGACCCCAGCCCTATGGGACCCCGGCATCCGAGCCTGCTGTACTAAACCCAGTTCCGCCCAGCCTGTGGCCCCCAGAGCACCACGGGACGCCGTTCACAATGGCAGCCCCGTCCGTGTGGGTCGGGAGCCAAGCAAAGCAGCCAAACCGACCTGGTCTGGGCCAATCCCGGAGCTTCCCCGTGGGGAAGCACAGGTGTGCCAAGGTGTAAGGGGGCGGGGCTAGGCTCCTGTGCCAGCTGGACCCACTCGCTCGGCTCTGCCGCTCCAGGGTACTACGGAGAAGGCCTCAACGCCATCATCCTCTTTGCCTCCTGCTACCTGCCCCACAGCAGCATCCCTGACTATCAGTACGTGATGGAGCACCTGTTCAGGTGAGCATGCTGCCCCCTGCTGGCTAGTGAACAAACCACATGGGTAACAGCCTGGGAGGGGGCCGTGGGCTGGGGGTGGCTCTGAGCCCCCCACTGGAAAGTGACGCCGACGTAAAGCTGCGGTCACTGGAGGGGGCAGAAGGGATGTTGCCTCCTTAAGCCTCTGCATTGGGTACGTTCCCAGGCCGGGCTGGGCTTTCCCTCACCCCAGTCTCAATTGCTGTGGGGCTCAGCACAGCACAGAGGGGCAGGGGAGCCACCCTCAGATGCTGCCCTGGCAGCATAAAGGAGCCTTAAAGTGGGTGCAAACAGCCCCCTGATACAAGGGCCCTGTGCCCTTCCCTGACATAGCGGGCAGATGGGCGTGTGGCCGGAGCGCAGGGCACTCTGGCTATTCCCTGCTCCAGGTAGAATTCCCAAGGCGCCTCTGATTTACTCCCCGGCACCAGAATATGCGGGAGCCCAAAGGCGGCTTAAAACCACCCTCACCCTGAGTTCAGGGACAGCGTAACTGGAGATCGGCCCTAGTGCCGAGAGCAGCAGGAACAGATAAACCCCTGAACAGGCCTGAAGTCCATTGTGGGTAAGTGGGTGGGGGGGCTCCTTTGCCCTGGGATTCTTGGAATCTCCCCATAGACATCAGGAGGTCCTGGGATGCCATCGCAGCTGTTTCTCTGACCCTTTACTGTCCTGGTAAATGGACCCTTAAAGTGCCAAAACCTTCTTTTAAAATAAGCCTCTCGCTCATAACCGTCTCCTCCTCAGCCCTGCCTGGCTGCCAACAGGAACACGGGCTGTTCCCCTTCTGAGCTCACTCACAGTCTCTTCCCGTCCCAGACCATAAATGAGGACTGTCAGTGCACTAGTCAGGACGGGGAAGCTGCTGGCACAAGAGGGTTAAATGCTACAGCAATGGGCGCTCTGTGAATGCCTAATATAGAATATGGGCTAGTAGTTAGTGCTGGGGACTGGGCATCAGGACTCCTGGGTTCTCTGCCCAGCCCTGCAGCAGGGAGGGAAGTGCGGTCTAGTGGTTAGGGGAGGGATTGGGGGGGGGAGGGAGTCAGGACTCCTGGGTTCTCTGCCCAACCCTGCAGCAGGGAGGGAAGTGCGGTCTAGTGGTTAGGGGAGGGATGGGGGGGGAGGGAGTCAGGACTCCTGGGTTCTCTGCCCAACCCTGCAGCAGGGAGGGAAGTGCGGTCTAGTAGTTAGGGGAGGGAGGGGGGAGGGAGTCAGGACTCCTGGGTTCTTTGCTCAGCTCTGGGTGGGGAATGTGGGCTATTGGTTAGTGTAAGTGACAGGGGGTCAGGACTCCTGCATTCTATTCCCTACTCGTGTGGGGGCTAGTCACAGCCCTACTCTGTGCCTCAGTTTCCCATCTGTGAAATAGGGGTGGGGGATAAGACAATTTACCTCACTGCTGGGGGGGAGGGGCGTGTGTGATGTGAAGCTAAATCCACGACTGTAGCGTGGAGGCGCTTTGTGCCTAGAGGAGGGCTGGTTCCAGGCCTCCTCTCTGCTCTCCCGGCAGGTACATCATCGGGACGCTGGAGGTGATGGTGGCAGAAAGCTACATCCTGGTGTGTCTGAATGGCGCCACGCTCCGCAGCCAGATCCCGTCCTTCGGCTGGATAAAGCAATGCTACCGGACCATCGACCGGCGGTACGACCCAGCAGGGGACCGCTGCTTCCCCAGCCTCCAAAGGGGGAGATCTCTCTTCGCTCTTAGCCCCGTCCCCCTTCCGTTCCCCCGCTTACTCTAACCACTGGTGAGCCAGGACTCTATCAGGAGTTTGCGGAAGAGCTGGGAACGGAAGACACGAGTCCTAATTCCCAACCACCCTGCTGTAATCACGAGAACCCCCTCTCCTCCCAGGGTGGGGAATAGAACTCCGGAGTCCAGCCCCGCAGTCACCACAGCTGTGGACAGACCCCAGGAGTCCTACATACCTTCCCTCCCGGAGGTGGGACTAGAACCCAGGAGTTTTCATACTGAGCCATCTGCACTAACCCACAGACCCCGCTCCCCATCCAGGGCTGCTTTGTCGCCCATGTGGAGGACTCGGGACTGGGTGGGTTCCCTGTTGAGTTCAGCGGTGGCTCTGGCTGGCTGCAAATTCAACCCCTTTTCCCCCACACATACCCCCAATCCCAGCCAGAATCTGCACCCCATAGTCATTGGCAACAGGGAAACAGCTGCTTCCTACCTGGCTCGCACGGCGCGAAGGCCAGTGATGCTGACACTGTGGTACAGGCTGGGCCATAAATAAAAATCCCAGCCTGGGTGAGGATGGAAACTGCAGCCGCCCTTCGAGGGGCTGGAAGAAGGGACTGCGCTGGGCTGTGGTGAGTATAAAGGGGTGGGGGGTTGTCTAACGAGGCTGCTGGACAGAGGCAGACCCTATGGCTCTCTCTGGCACCCCAGCTCCCAGCCTCTGGGCTTTGTAAGCACAGGATTTATTCCAGAATGGAGTGTCCATATGGGGAGCTACCCTGGTCAGTTTCCCCATGTAGACAAGCCCTTAGCTACCTTTAAAGAAAAAACTCCGGGACTTCAGAGCCCCTTCCTTGGACCTGGGGCCCATCCAGAAACCTCCTACTGGCTCCCGATAGATGTTGGCTAATGCCATGAAGCAAGATTGTTTATAGCCCTTGCAAGCCCCGTTTTTTTTAAAGCTAGGATTTTCAAAGGCATGCAGCTCCGGTTGAACCCTAGCGGGATTTCTTGACTCCCCTTAGCCTCCTTCAGCGCCGGCCTCAGCACTGACGACTGTAACAAGGGAGTCTCGTTAGCCAGATCAACATCTGACCCTGCTGAACTCTTGGCTTCAGGGATATCTTGTGGCAGTGAGTTCCACCGGCGAATCGGTACCTCATGCCCTGTGTTCTTTGCATCGTTTCAGGCTCCGGAAGAACCTGAAGGCCATGATTATTGTCCATCCCACCTGGTATGTCAAGGCGCTGATGGCCGTTATCCGCCCCTTCCTCAGGTAGTGTGAACTGGATGCTTTACTTGGCTGGGGGGAGGCTCCCAACAGAGGGGTGTGTGTGCGAGGGGGTTGGCGGCCACCCAGCCTGCAGTATCAGAGCACCCCTGGAGATCGTGCCCAGACCGCTCATTAGCCCGGTGGGCTGCACGTTATTAGCAACAGACCATCCTTGTGCCTCACCACACTCCAATATTGTGATCTAGTGTCTGCAAGACCAACTGCTACCCTTAGGGGGCGCTAGGAACAGCCACAGTGTCGGGTGCGTCCCCTTGCGCTCAGGACCCGCGCGTGTTAACACCTCGCTGGCTGGAGAGGCAAGAGCCCCCTCCCCGCCCCCCCCAGACTGGTCCATGCAGAGAGCTTTTTACGCCTTCAGCAATATTTCCTCCCTGAGCCTGGGCCTCTACGCAGGGCTCCGCTCGCCAGAGAGCAGCGCTGTTAGCTACACGGGTACATGGAGCAAGTATCCGCTATGCATCCAGACACTGTGGTGACAGGCACAGCGCAAGAGTCTAGCCCAGGATTTTTCGGATGCACTCTGCCAGCATTTCCTAGGTGCCCAGACAACGGGCATCGTGTAAAGACCTGGATTTCACCTGCCAGCTGCAGCCTTGTCCTGGTGCTTCCCTCTGCCCCCTATCCAAGAAACTCAGGCCTCTGCCTAGGAAGCAACTCTACAGTCTGGGGAAGAGCAAAGTGGGGCGCCAGTAAGCATAAGCCAGCCTGACGCAGGCTGTTCAGTAGAGGGCAGCGTCGTACATTACAGGTACCGGTTCATATTCCAGTCCCTCCAGAGAACAGCAGCAGAATGGAGTGTAGCTGAGATTGCAGGGCTAACAGCGGGGAGTCAGATATAGGCCCCGTGCCATACAGCCGCTGGGGAGGGACACATGCTAGCTGCAGAATTCAGGTCAACGATTTCGTGATTCAGGGACCCAATTTGAGGCATCCAAAAGGAGCCTGTTTTTTGGGGGTTTTTTTAGAACGCACCGAGCACTAGCAGAGCTGCCAACTCTCTCCGTGTTTGATGTTTGTCTTAAAGCCCCAGCTCCCGGAGCTAGGTGATGACGGGAAAAATCTTGGCTTTCGTTTAAAAAAAGAAAGGCGTTTCCTGCCCTCGTGGCTGCAGAGGAAAGCTTGGCATGTGACCCAGTGCATGGTAAAGGCTCAGAGACCAGACAACAAAGAAAAAGGAACTTGTTTGTTTGGCTTAAAAATCATGAGATTTAAAAACAATCTCATGATTTATTTGAGGCCTAACATGTGACTGTGGAACGCCTGGAGTTGGCAATGCTGCCCCAACCCTCTGAAAATCAGGCCTCTTTCAGGGGTGTCCAGTGGGGCCCCCAGAAACAGACACCTCAAATTACTAGTCCGTTTCAAAAGTCCTGACCTTAACCTATTGGTGTGTGCGTGTGTGTGTGTGTGTGTGCGCGTGAGTCCTGACCTTAACCTGTTTGTGTGTGAGCTTGCACTATTTGCACCAAGCGTGAGATAAGAGAGCCAGATTCTTACCTGGAGTAAACTGGCATAGCTCCATGAGCTTACACCCATTTGCACCACACCAGAGTGCCTTTTGCCGACAGATTGCTGGTTCCCATCCAGCTTGGGATCGACTGGCTGTTTGTTGGCCTATGTGCAATCAGCCGTTAGGACTCAGCACTTGGACTGTCTAACTGGCACTAACGTATCAGCAGTGGCAGCGGAGAGGCCAGGGAGACTCCATAGAGGAGCTACAGAGTATCTCCCCCTAAACCCACTGAGCTTTCCCCGGCATGCATGGGGATGTGCAAATGGGGAATCTCATGTTTCAGGGCTTCAGCTGATGGCCTGCAGGGGTCAGGAAGGAATTTTGGCCGGATGTATTCTGGGGTTGGGTTTTTTTTCCGCCACAGCAGAGGTTGGCCACAGCTGGAGATGGGACACTGGACAGGCAGTGTGCATGGCTGGGTGGCTAGTGAGATGTAAGTCATGTTGCTTAACACGTTTGTGAAAGGTGCCTCGGTGCTGGGGGAGGGCTAGGAACCTGGGTAGAACAGAACAGACTAGAAGGCTGTCATCCTGGCGCCCTGATGGGAAAACGACCGCTCGTGTGACCTGAATAACCTACCCCCCCCTTCTGCCTCCTCTTCCAGCTCCAAGTTTGGCAGGAAAGTGCAGTTCGTGGACAGCCTGTGGGAGCTGTCGCAACAGATTCCTCTTGAGCAAGTGCACATCCCCGACTGCATCCGACAGTGAGTTGAGCATCCTTCCCTGCTCGCGTCGAGGGCTGGCGCCCCTCGGGCTGCTTATGGGGTGCGGCAGGTTCGACTAGGCTGGGATGGGGGGCTCTGGATCCATCCGCCTCCAGGGGAGTGAGGACTAAGTGGAAGCCTTTGAAATCTTCCCCCCACCCTCCCCAGTCACCTTTTTCCCCTTCCTTCGCACCATAATTTTTGCCATTTTCCCCCCCCCAGGGAGGGGGGGCTATTAACCCTTCACACTTAGGTAGGTCAGTGTTATTACCCCCTTATACAGGGAAGGGAAGTGAGTTAGGAATAGAACCCAGGCGTCCTGGCTCCCAGTGCTACACCGGGAGAGGGCTTGCGCTGGTGTAACTGCACCAGCGACGTAGCTGCCCCAGTTCAGACCAGTCGTGTCGATGCCTGCGCCGGCGACTTGCACTGGTGCACGTTACCCCCCGTGCAAAACCACGTTGGTGCAGACAAGGCCAGAGTTTGCAAAGCAAAATCATCCCTGTTCCCCTTTTGAGCCCACCTCTCCTCTCAGGTCCGGGTCCCATGTTGTGTTGCAGGCCCAAGAGGCATGGCATGACTTTACACCACCACTGCTCCTGCTGCATTCTGCGCTGCTCCAGGAGCCAGACAGGGTGACCAGACAGCAAGTGTGAAAAATCGGGACAGGGGTGGGGGGTAATAGGAGCCTAGATAAGAGAGAGACCCAAAAATCATCACTGTCCATATAAAATCGGGACATCTGGTCACCCTAGAGCCAGAACACCCCCTTGGTGTAACACAGAGCACCCTGGCCCATCCCAGCTGCCTATGGGTTGCATCGCCACCCCTGGCATGCCCCCTATGCGGGGTCACTAGGGTACACTGTGCCTACTTTGGGGGGAATTCTCCCCTGGCCCAGGGGCTGGAGCAGAGGACAAAATCTGGACCAATGGCCACATCAGTGCCTTCATGTCTTCTCTCTTCTCCCCCAGGCTGGATCACAGCTGGAACGGCTCCAGGGACACACAGCGGTGATGCTGCACGGCAGCAGACCCCAGCGCCAGTAGGGGGCAGTCGCGCTGCGTAGTTCTGTAACTCCGTTACTTCTTCCCACCAGTGTTCCTTTAAAGGAGAAACCGAAACGACCGTGTTTGGGAAAGGCGGGTTTGTAAATAGGTCCAGCTTAAATGGATGCATTGGTTTAAACACTGGGGGGCTTCTAAGGTTAGGCCGGCTTAAATGGAGGACTTGGCTTACACAGGTTTTTATGTGAGTGCTGTTACAGTTAGAAACGTGACGGTAGGAGCATATGCGTTACTGGGCTCAGTACGGGGTCCTCTGGCCTGTGAGACAGGCAGTCAGACCAGATGATCTAACAGTCCCTTTTGGGCTTGCAATCCCTCAGAGCCCGAACCTCTACACTACACTTTTATAGTTCCGCAGGCCGAGTCAGCTGACCCAGACCAGCCACAGGGTTTTTATCACTGTGTAGACGTACCCCTGTGGATCTAAAACCAGAGTGGCTGTTGGTCTCAATCGGACTGATCCCGGTTGGCTTTATGGATGGAAACAAGTTTTTTTCACCTGCACAGCTGCTGCAGCTCCAGGAGAGGGAGTAATTTCGCCTTAGCGCTGGCCAAAGCAGCAGGAGTTCCTTTGAGCCCCCAAGAACTGATCCAGCTCTGGAAGAAGGCGCTGGATTCCGTTCTGCATCCTGGTGGAATCGGCACTTCGGCTCCAGCTGCAGAATTCTGTTCCCAAGAGGCAGATAAAGCCCAGGTCCTGGCAGCTGGAAAAGTAATGCTCCAGTTTGTACGCTGACCAGCTCCAGGTTAGCCTGGAAGGGAGAGGGGAGAACAGGGACCCGCTGGGGAAAGTAGTGCGGCAGCGTTAGCTTTGTTAGTTCCTGGCGCCTTTCAAGGGAAGTGTCTCCATTTGCAAATGGCACCGAAGCAGCCAGGACCCAGGTGGCTGGAAATACCGTGCCCAGGGTCAAAGACTTCACTCTGCATCCTGCCACAGCTCCCCCTAGGCAGTGACGGGACGCTGCAAGCTGGCGAGCGGGACAAGGGCAAATGTATTTCACGGAGAGTGTTTTTCTCCCAAGCGTTTATTGTCAGGAGTCTGATGCAGGAAACTAACCAGCTCTCCCAACACCCAGGCCCATAATAACCTTGCATTTAACTTTCCCAGACTACACTTCCTTGCTGTTTGTCTCTGTCCGCTGCCCAGGCATGCATCCTTAGTCCTCGTTTAGTGTAAGATCTCTTGGGTGTATGTCCTCAGAGCTGCATAACATTGCACGTGTGGGGGCGAGGAAGCTGCCAGAGTTAACCCCGTGTTACTCAGACATTTTAAAGCAACAAATGGCCTGCCACATTACCGACAAACCCCCAGGCTGTTAAAGCTGCAGGAAGTTTTCAGAGCTGAGTGGGAGATTTTCCAAGGCACAGCTGGAAATTCACTCTCCAGGTGCCACTGACTTTCAATAGGTGCCCAACAGCCCTAGGTGGCTTCAGCACGTCACTTTTCACCTCTTACCTGTTCTCTTTTGTTTTGTTTCACTTCGGTTGAGGCAGAGAGTCTGTACCGAGCAGTTTCACTTTCTGGTTGATGCTGCTGTGTTTGGGTTCCCAGTACTGCAAGGGGGGGCGTTGAATTTTCACAAGCACCGAAGGGACTTAGATGCATTTTCAAGTGCCTTATGGCCAGAGCCTCAAAGGTGCTTAGGTGCCTAACTCCCACGCATGTCAGTGGGAGTTGGGCTCCTAAATATGTCTGAGACGTTGGGCCTTAGGAGCCTAGATCTCACTGAAAGGTGATGGGACTTTGACGCCTGTCGCTTAGATGCTTTAGAAAATTTTACCCCAAGTCCCATTTTCGAAAGTGACTTAGGCAAGATTTTTAAAAGGGACTAGTGATTTTGGGGGTCTGATTTGAAGGGGCCTGACTTTCTAAGGGTGGGAGCTCGGCGCTTTATGTCTTGCATCTGAAGAAGTGAGGTTCTTACCCACGAAAGCTTATGCTCCCAATACTTCTGTTAGTCTCAAAGGTGCCACAGGACCCTCTGTTGCTTTTTATGAAAAGCAGGGGCCTTTAAGTATCTCAAGCTGTCGTCCCCCTGTCCCCCAAATGAGGCACCCAAAATCGCCAGTCACATTTCAAAATCCCAGCCTAAGTCTCATGTAAAGTCCAGGAGATTTTGGCTCCTAAGTGCCTTAGTCTCTTTTGAAAATGGGATTTGAGAGACAGATTTTTAAAGGTACTTAGGAGCCAAAAGGTGCACAGAGGTGCTGGGGAAGGCTCAAAAATGCCTAATTCCCATTGGTCTGGAGTTGACACCTAGGTGCTTCTGAAACTCCCACGAGCAGGGCCGGCGCAACCCATTAGGCACACTACAATTTGGGGGGCAGCGACCGCAGTGGTATTTCGGCAGCGGGACCTTCCACCGCCTCTGTGGGGGGCGGTATTTTGGGGCGGGACCTTCCGCCGCCTAGGGCGGCAGAAAAGCTGGCAGGGCTCCTGCCCAAGAGGTTCCCTATCTGCATCTTTAGGCACCTAAATACCTTTAAAAATGTCCTGAGGCTCCTAAGTCACTTAGGGGGCGTTTGAAAATGTTACCCTTGATCTAAACCCCAGCTGTGTTCTTTGATGTAAATATAGCAGCTGCTTGAACGATGCCTTAGACTGGAAGCTCTTTGGGGCAGGGACTATTTGTTCTGTTTCGCAGTGCCAGCGCCATGGGGTCCCAGGCTGCCAGGCACAACCACTGTACACATCATAACACTGGCACCAAGGATGACACGAGGGGAGAAAAGAGGGGCTCAGGGGGACCCCCAAAATGTCTGTAACTGAGGTGAAATGGGAGGGGATGGGGCCTCTGCAAATATGATGGGCCGGGGCCCAAAATTTCTCTTGATAAGGCTGATTGGAACCGCATGGGGGGCTCGGAGCCCAGGCTCCAGTCCACGCTCACACATCTACCCTGCAATTTTTAACCCCCCAAACCCAAATCAGCCAATCTGGGCCAGCCGTAGCCATGCTGTGGGTCTTTTATTGCAGCGTAGACGTACCTATTGTCCGGGGTAAGCTGGAGGGGGTTTGTGAGATCAGCAGATGGCACTCCCATCCCCTGAGAGTCTGGGTACCATCTCCCCCATCCTATCCCTCCCAGAGCATGGCAGACACATGCCGCAAAGCTGGGCAGCCCCCATGGCACTGTGGTAACTATTTTGAAAAGGCTGTTGCACGGGCTGGTGCTTGCACTTTTTGCACATTCACAAGTGGATGCGTTTAGCACTGACGCTACAGGCACTGTATTTATTGTACCAAGTTTGGATGTTTACAAAAATGAAATAAAGTGACTGGACACATGTCTGGCTCCTCAGCCCAGTTTCTCCGTCAAAACCGGTGGCCAAGTGGCATTTTCAAAGCTCTGGGCCACGGGCAGAAATGATCAACACGTGCATCCCAACTCCCTGGGGTCAGTGACTGGGAAGAAGGCAGCAAAAGTGGAACGTATTGTAGACAGTGGCCAGGCGTCATACCTTTTCTGAACTCTGGGTTTCTCATGCAGCTTGGCAAAGAAGCGACTAAGGGGGGATATGATAGAGATCTATAAAATCATGAGTGGTATAGGGAAAGTAAATAAGGAAGTGTTATTTACTCCTTCTCATAATACAAGAACAAGGGGCCACCAAATGAAACTAATAGGTAGCAGGTTTAAAACAAACACAAGAAAGTATTTTTTTCATGCAACGCAATGTCAACCTCTGGAACTCCTTGCCAGAGGGTGTTGAGAAGGCCAGTACTATAATGGGGTTCAAAAGGGAGCCTAGATAGCCATTGATGGACCTATCCTCCATGAATCTATTAGCCAGGATGGGCAGGAAGGGTGTCCCTAGCCTCTGTTTGCCAGAAGCTAGGATTGGGTGACAGGGCATGGATCATTTAATGATAACCTGTCCGTTCATTCTCTTTGGGGCACCTGCCATTGGCCACTGTCAGAGGACAAGATACTTGGCTTGATGGACCTTTGGTCTGACCCAGAATGGCCCTTCCTACGTTCTTAAAATAGCTTAATTTGGGTTAGAAAAGGAGGGGGCGGCAGAGTAAAGCACTGAGCATGGAGTTGTAAAGGGAGGGGCTCCCTCCAGGACCACTGAAACTGGGACCCTCGGGGGGCTAGTTCCTGAGGGCTGGGCAATGGGCAAACGCTGCAGCTATGTGGCCTTTGCAGGAGCTGAGCTCGGCCTCTATCACCCTGCGAACCTGCAAAGGGCACAGATGCCTTGTGTGCTGTTTGGTTAGACAGGGCCACGTTAGAGCAAAGGGAACAAAGCCAGCATCCCCTTCTCCCCCAGGGCCCCCTAACCCCTCCCAGAGGCTTGGGGAGCCCCAAGCCTTCCCAACTGCCTGAGCCTTTGAGAGAGTCTCTGCCACCCCCCACCCCCCGCTACATTGCCGCGCTCCCCCCAGGACACCTTGAAAAACTGCACCACCCCACCCCCGCCGGGGCCCCCTGAAAAAAAATCCACCAGGCCCCTCCCAGACCCGCCTAAAAAGCCACAAATTCCCAGCCGCCCCGCCCCGCCTCCAGACCAGATGCCATCCTCCCACCAGTTCTTATCCCGGCACCAAGCTAACCCTGCATCTCGGGAAATGCATTATGCATGCACGCTCCCGGTGCAGCAGGTTAAGGGTGTGTCACCCCCGCCCTGCCGCCATCTGGGTGCTGCCCTGCAAAAAGCAACCCCCCCCTTCCTCCCCCAAAACCGCGTGCCGTGCAAAGCAGCAAATGCCTCCTGCGCCGGCACCACGCAACCCGCCCCCGTACAAAACACGTGCACCCGCCTCCTCCTGCCCGGCGCGCGGCGCGGGAGGAGAGTCCGGCCGCTGCACCAGGGTTTGCAATGTCGGTGCAAAGCAGGCGCGTGACTCCCCCCGCCCTGGGGCAGGCTCGCGCCCCGCCCAGCCAACGACCCGCCCAGCGCCCCCCCCCCCCCGTTCGAACGACGCTCGGGAGCCTGGGGAAGGCAGCGCCCCACCCCCCAGCAACAGCTTGTGGGAATCCGCCCCCCCCCCGAGAGCGACTGCCCCCCCCAGGGGCCTGGGGTCTCCCCTGACCCCCCCCCGAGAGTCTCTGTTCCCCCACAGGGGCCTGGGGTCTCCCCTGACCCCCCCCCCGAGAGTCTCTGTTCCCCCACAGGGGCCTGGGGTCTCCCCTGCGCCCCCCAGTAATCTGAGCCCCCCCGAGAGAGCGACTGCCCCCCACAGGGGCCTGGGGTCTCCCCTGAAACCCCCCCCCCGAGAGTCTCTGTGCCCCCCCAGTAATCTGAGCCCCCTCCCCCCCGAGAGCGACTGCCCCCCACAGGGGCCTGGGGTCTCCCCTCCATCCCCCCAGTAATCTGACCCCCCCCCGAGAGCGACTGCCCCCCCAGAGGGGCCTGGGGTCTCCCCTGCGCCCCCCAGTAATCTGAGCCCCCCCCGAGAGAGCGACTGCCCCCCACAGGGGCCTGGGGTCTCCCCTGAAACCTCCCCCGAGAGTCTCTGTGCCCCCCCAGTAATCTGAGCCCCCCCGAGAGCAACTGCCCCCCACAGGGGCCTGGGGTCTCCCCTCCATCCCCCCAGCTACGTGAGCCCTCCCCCCGAGAGAGTCACTCTGCCCCCTGGGGTCTCACCTGTGCCCCCCCCTGAGAGCGACTCCCCCCCACAGGGGCCTGGGGTCTCCCCTCCGTCCCCCCAGCTACGTGAGCCCCCCCCCCCCGAGAGAGTCACTCTGCCCCCTGGGGTCTCACCTGTGCCCCCCAGCAACCTGTGCCCCCCAGCAACCTGAGCCCCCCTGAGAGCCCAACCCCAACAGGGATCTGGGGGATCCCTTGCACCCCCCCACCTGCCTGAGCGATAGTCTGTCCTGATCCGTCCCCCATAACCCCTCCCAGAGGCTTGGGGAGCCCCAAGCCTTCCCAACTGCCTGAGCCTTTGAGAGAGGCTCTGCCCCCCCCGCCCATAACCCTCCTAGGAGCCTGGGGTCTCCCCATCCCCTGTGAGATACTCCAGTCCCCTCCCAGAGGAGCCTGTGGAAAGGGGGGGGGTTCGCCCCCCCGCATGACAATGGGGCCACTCCCTCGTGCCCTGGCCCTGCTCCTGGCCCTGCAGGTGGCCTTGGCCCTGATTGTAGGCCCAGGGGGGCGCGACCAGCCCCAAGAAGCCACCGCCCACTCCTCCTCCACCATGATCAATGGCATGACAGCCCCGACCGCCATGGAGACACTCTCTGCCGCCTTGGCTAGCGCCACCACACCCGAGGTTGGTGGGCACACCCTGGAGGTCTCAAGCAAGGAAGTGGTCACCCCGGGCAACGGTGTAGGCTATGAGTTCACCACAGCCAACGGTGTAGAGTATGAGGTCATCACCGGCAGCAACGGAGGGTATGAGGTCACCACGGGCAACGATGTCCTGAGCAACACCATGGGCTCTGGAGGAGTAATCGGCGTGGGAGACACCCGCTACAAGTGGCTGGCGTGGAGCAAGTGGTATTGCAACTGTGAGATGGGTAGCATGTCCCGGGTGCGGGACATTGCCTACACGAGGCCCGGCCTGCAGCTAGATCTGGACGACTACAACGCCCTGCGCTTCCAGCGCGTGGCTTGCAGCTATGGCCACTGCAAGTGCAGCCACAAGCACCGTGAGTGCGACCATGCCAAGGTGACCTGCAATGCTCCCAACCCCTACCTGTGCGCTGTCAGGGACGTCCGGCAGGCCCGGTACCGCCAGGCTCGGCACTTCTGGATACGAGTCCGCACGGAGCTCAAGGGGCTGTGGAAGAGCATCCGAAAGGCCTTCTCCCAGCTCGAGGTGAGGATAAGCTGGCGCTGCCACATGCCCTTAGGACAGGTGTGAAATGGAGGGTCATGGACAAGGTATACAGGCTGCATGGTCTGGGAGTGCAGGGAAGCACAGGCAGGATATCCAGGAGGCATGTGCTGGGAGCTTGGGAGCACACAACCATGGAGTCCAGGGATGCACGGGTTGGGATTCTGGGTATCAGGCTGCACATCTTACAAGGCATTTTATGAGCACTAAAGGAAGCACCTTTTAATCAACCTACTAAAATATTTCCCCCTCTGGGTTTCCCAGTGCATCCTGTGATCTCTGAATCTTTCAGATTCTAAGTATAAATGACCCTACCTCCACCCATGGGTCATTAGCAGGGGTCAGCACCTCAGCATCTCTCTCTCTGAGCTAACCCATTAGCTAGTAGCAGTAGTAGGCAGCTATGCTCTAGGGGATCGTCCACTAGAGGGAGGTATGACACGCTACTCGTGCCAGTGTGTTATGTAAGTGCTTCGAGGTAAGGGGTGCCTGTGTACTGTGCAGCAATATGTACACATAATTACAGTGACGCATTTAAAATAGAGGGAAAAAGTTTGAAACAAGAATTTCTACCAGGTCCCAGGGTGGATTCAACCACTTTAACGATTAACCAGCGAGATCACCAGGCGTTAGCCTGCTTTGCTATAATGACTGTCAGTATATTCTGTACAGGACAGGCAACTGGTGGAATCAATATTCTTTGAATTGTTAATAGTAATGGGCCTGAATGTAGGCGGTTAATCAGTTTTCACTTTGGTGGGTGTCTGCAGAGTAAACGTAATGAAGCCTTATTACTCCTAATTCATTCCAGTTGTTGAAGCTACTTATAATGAGCATAAGTTTCTGCACGATGCATTTGTGAGATGCTGCAGGCCTCACCCTAGAAACACTCTGCATTTGTGTACTGGGACAACCAGCGTGAATGTTTGCAGGATCAGAGCCTGTTTATTTTTAAATTTCCAAACATGGCCAATACATAATCTCTGGCCAATGTCTTTTTTTATTAAAACTCACCAACATTTGCTGACCCTAGTGATCATGTATTTCTGCGTTCCATGTCCTAGACTGTTGTAGGCATGCAAACTTTAAGCTGTTTAAGGAGTTTATAATCTAATATTGTTATTGTGTAAAGTGAAAGAGGCACCAAATGGTGTGGATATGAACAGACAGGGTTTGATTTACATTTACGCTGCAGCCTTGGCATTTACAACCCCTTTAAAGCCCATTTGCACTGCTAGAGGGATACAAATGGACCTTAGTCAAATGAGACTCAAGCCGTTCTGAATTTTTTATATGAACATGCATCTGTGATGGGCAGAGATGATATTTATATGTGAATTAAATATTGGTGCCAAGCAATGTTGTGAAGGCCAAAATTACAACTGGGTTCAAAAAAGAATTGGCCATTGATGAACCTCTCCTCCATAAACTTAGCTATTAGTCAAGATGGTCAGGGGGATGCAACCCCATGCTCCAGGTGTCCCTAAATCTCCAACTGCCAGAAGCCGGCACCCAACGACAAGGGTGGATCACTCGAACTTGCCCTGGTCTGTTCATTTTCTCTGAAGCATCTGGCACCAGCCACTGTTGGAAGACAGGATAGTGGGCTAGATGGACCATTGGTCTGATCCACCATGGCTGTTTATATGTTCTTATTATTCTATAGCAGTAAAACATGCATAGTTTTGTCAACTAGCAAGCTAAGTTAATGCTGTTTAATTGATTTTCTTTCTTCTCTAGGAGTACAGCTGAAGATGAACTCTGTATTCAAGGTTAAGCAGCTGCAGTCTCTGTTATCAGCAGTTGGCAATAGCAATCAATCACGCTAGTGCCTCCAATGAAATCTATAGTAAATGCTCTTTACAAATCAGTATCTACTCCTGTGCTTTAGTGGGAAAGTCTATTGTTTCTAAAGGTGAGTGTCATTTCAGCCCCTGTTCTGAGGCACGCTTGAACAAGAGAAGCCCCGATGACCTGGACACTGGGAGGTTGGCAGTGCCACTGTACCCCCATTGCTTTCCTCACCCACCAAGAGAGAACACAGCTGGGGCAGGGCGTAGGATGCTAGACTAGAAGACCTATCTTCAGGTCCCTCCTTTGCTACAGACGTGGCCCTTAGCCTCTCGGTATCTCAATTCCCCATTTGTACAACGGGACTGCCCTACCTCACAGGGCGGTGTGAGGATAAATACATTAAATAGTGGGAGGTGCTCAGATACTGTAGCTAAGCTAGAACCCAGGCAAAGGTAGTCTTCCTCCTCGCTTTGAAATAGCCAGTTGCTAAAGGTCAAAAGTTTTCAGCAGGTAGATCTGAAAAAGCCCTTTTAGACCATCTAGTCTGATTACCTGCCTGAATGAAATTGATTTTGCCTATAGCAAACATAACAGCTAGTAATAGATTGATCTCAACTTTTATAGCTTTAAAAAGAAAAGGATTGTTACTTAAACACAGAGGAGTTACTGCCAATTGCACCAAGACAGTGCAGAACCACCCATGGACGTGTTACTGTAGGGCTTCTCCTGCGTTCTTGGTATCAAATTTAAGTACAGGGCAGTAGGTCAAATTTTGGAGCTCCCCAACTTGAACATTATCACTTTAAGTTGCAAGCATGCTGGTATCATTGCTGTTGGTAAAACATTAATAGTCCAGACCTATTAACCATAAAAGTATAATGTTTGCGATAACCCCCTCTTAATAGATGAAGGGCCTAATTCTGACCTCACCTTGATTTTACTCAAGATTTTAGCTGGTAAAAGAGTTTAGGGAGTCCATGAACTGCATGCAGTTAATCAACTCCAGTAATTCACAGCCAACGGTACTAGACTTTTCAAGGCATATTTGTTTAGAAAACATTGCATGCAAATGTGTGCTGCTTGATAGATCATATCTTTCAAAAATCCAACAGGGGAAGTGGATGCAATAGGATAAAGCAGGAAATGTTTACTGCCAGGAAGAGAACAAAATGGTTTGAAGGTCTAGATGTTATTTTATGGCACTTATATTTATTAATCTGATTCCCCACCCACCTCCATAGCTGATGCAACTGCCTCAGGTAGGAATTAGCAACATGCTGCTGCTCCATTTATCATCTAAAGAAATCCTATTCTGTATCAGACTAGAAATAAGTTGCAAATTTTTAACACTGTGGGTATTTCACCATTGGAACAACTCACTTTGGAACTATTAGGTTGCTGCTCAGAAACAGGGCATTGAGCCTTTTTGATGATAGAAATTCTGGTTTTATACTGTTAGCATGGTTAGTGGGTTCCACTACTAAACTAATAACAGGAAATGAACAAGGGGCAGTCTTCAAGATCGTTATACAGTAGAATCTCAGAGAGTTACAAACTGACCAGTCAACCACACACCTCGTTTAGAACTGGAAGTACGCAATCAGACAGCAGCAGAGACAAAAAAAGAAACAAATTCAGTACAGTACTGTGTTAAATCTGGGGCCGGCTCCAGGGTTTCTGTCGCCCCAAGCAGCCCCCTCCCCAAAAAAGTCCGCGATCGCGATCAGCTCTACTGCCAACCGCTTCAGTCTTCGGTGGCAATTTGGCCACTGGTCCTTCGCTCTGAGAGGGAGTGAGGGACCCGCCGCCAAATTGCCACCGAAGAGCAGGAGGTGCCGCCTCTCTCCGTTGGCCTCCCCAAGCACCTGCTTACTGGGCTGGTGCCTGGAGCCGGCCCTGGTTAAATCATAATGTAAACTACTAAAAAACAAACAAAAACAGGAAAGCAGCATTTTTCTTACCTCCATTCTCAAGATGTTCATAACTCTGAGGTTCTACTGTATTTGCTCCTGTCTAGAAGGCTACCCTACGTAGCAGCCTCCCTTTTACAGCTTTTATTCCTTGTACAAAGCCTATGCCAGTCAAAAAGCACAGTCCTTGATTTAATTTAGATTTACCATACCAATTAGTTTGTGGGTCAATCTGCAGTGGGTAGCAGGTAGGGGAAGCCAAGATGATGGCATCTTATGTTCTGTATAAATATTTCATAGTAGGAATTGAAAATTATGGAACAGAGTTATTTATTTTTAAAGGGGAGGGGGGAGACACAAAGGGATACTCCAACCTTCCACGTCACAAAACATGAGAGTCTCTATTTTCATACAAACAGTCAGACAAAATCTTTGACTTTTATTTTATTTTCAAACACACACTGTGTAGGAAAAGCTAAGGTGTGTAAAAGAGAAAGAAGGATATTTCTCTACAACTGTTCCACAGACACTCCCCCACCCCCATAAAACCCTTTTCCACAGCAGAATATAATTGTAAATTCTCTACAACAGTGTCTCAGTACAGCAGAGATTATTATGATAAATACGTTTCAGTGTATTTGGATTTATTGTAAGAGGGATCCACCGGATAGTTAGCGCTATGGCTTCCCAGTGCTAAGTTTCTTTAGCACAGGGACACCTTTTTATATGCAATGCGTTTCTTGCTTTAAAAAAAAAAAAGTTTAGGTAACAACATCAGAATAGCCCAGCTATTCCATCCGAGTGATTGTTTTCAACAGGCCAGCTGTGATATCCAAGTTTGTGCAGGAGCTAGAATTTTACTTATTTAAAAATCAAGTTCTTGGAAAACTGAGCCAGATTCTTGCAATAAGTCCTGTGCTTTTTCCCCCCCCTTTGCCAACAGTTGATCTTTTCCAAATGTATGATGGCTGAGTGAGTTCATTCAGCAAAGCATTTGAACAGATTCCCTCCTTCTTACCCATTCTGCCTTTTTTTTTTTTTGCTTATGCCTTAAAAAAAGAAAAAAAAAATCCACAGATCCTCCATTTCTTGCACACCCCAAACTTCCACGGGAATTTGGGGCACTCAAGTGATGGAGGTCCAGGACCCAGTTCTCCAAAACAGCCAGGAAGTAAAAGAGAAATGGCCTTTGCCAGAACTCTTTCAGCAAAGAGAGGATTTGGCAGAGCAGAGAAAGCAGTCAGGCTTCTGCAGCATTGAATGAGATGGTTGTTTTTCAGGATTATTTTATCCACAGGGATTCTGGTCTCTGCCTAAGACTGTTCCAGATCTCGCTTTTGCATTTGATTTGTCCCAATTGCAATTGCTTCTGCTCATTGGGAAACTCTTGAGGATAAATAAATGCACAAGTACAGGTTCCTTGCTGCCTCCTAGTCATGTGTGAAGAAATGTCCTTGTCATTCTCCATCATCCTGCACAATGTGCAGTTATTTAAAGCATGTAAAGTCACTGCCATTCTGTTCGGCAATATTTGCATTCATGTAAATGAGCGCACAACATGCAGGACAACAGAGAATCAGGCCTCTCCTGCCTCCTGTGGCTTCAGGCCTTTAGTACTAAAGCTTGTTCCCAGTGGCAAGACTCCCATGGACTTCAATGGGGCAGGATCAGGGCCTTAAAATGAGCGTATCACACTTGGCCCTTGACTCCAGTAAGAGCAGGGTCCTTGTTAACGTCAATGGAAGTTTGGTTCAATTAAGGACTGCAGAATATTGGTCCTTATTTTGTTTCTCAACGCAAACAGACATGCAGAGCATGGTAAGAAAGGGTTTTGCACTGATACCACGGACCAGAGAGGTTGGTAGGGAAGGGATGATTTTCATTTAATAGTGACCTGTCAGGTCAAATTGGGATCCAAAACTCAGGTTTTGTTTAAAAACAAGCTTTTATAAACCAATATCCACTTATAGATAGAAAATAAAATTTAAAAAATTGAAACCATTTAAAAACAAAAACCACCACACAAACATTACATCCCCCTGCAGTATTTGGCTTGCAAAACACTGCAATGTTGGGCTAGTGGTGGTGAACATAAAACGGAAACTGACTAGAAAACAAAAAGGGGAAAATGACCTATTTTCACTGTCAAAGCTGAGAGAAACATACAAAGTAATGAAAACTACATAAATAGTGAAACGTGAACTTGACTTTTAATTTTTTTTTCCAGTTACAATCATCTAACAATACAGAAATTTATTCTGTGAGGTTTTAAAATAGGATTTAACCTGACAGTGATTTTTTTAAAAAGTCACAGGGCCAGATTTGATTTCTGTCAGCAGGGTATACCTGGAGCAACTCTTCTGGAGTAAGATGCCAGATTTGCACCTGTGTGATCGAGATCAGGTTCCAAATGGCAGTTAAAATCTTCTGAAAGCTTGCAAAAATAGATGCGCATCTTGCAACAAACAAAATGGTGTGTTTCCTACTCTGTTGTGTGAAATGTCACCAATTCAAGGCCAGGTTCTGCCCTCATTTAAACTAGTGTAAATCCAGTGTTGCCATCAGTGTTATTCTGGATTTACACTGAGTTAGATGGAGGCACACTGCATTTCCACTAATCTAAAAGAGGAGTGCTTGTTCCTCTGACTGGAACCTGGCATGCTGACCAATAATGCCCCTTCACTTTGTAGGAACACTAGCAGGCAAACAAGATGCTTTTGCAACAGGCCTTCAGAGCCTGAGCTAAACAGTAGTTTTATGTAAATTTCTAGCTGTCAATGTACAAACAGGACTAAAAAAAATAAAATGCAGAGACTGTCAGGATCTTAACTGTACATCAAACAGACTCCAGTTCAGGGCAAGCCATTTAACACCCCTCCCCGCCCCCCAACACACACACACACCCCTCACCTCAGTATGTGCTCATAGAAAGGATGGCAGCATCCCCATTTTGACAAACTGTTCCATGTCAACAAATGCATTTGGCAGTTCTAAAGACACACTCCCTCAGGATAGCACAAAAAGTTTTAGTATCAGGTTTTGGAAAAACTGAATCAGCATCTGCAGTTCATATATAAAATACCAAGGAAAGCAACACGCTACAGGAGGAAAAAATCAGTGGAAGAGCACGGACTAGCTTTCTGCAGAAGAACTGATTTTATCTCCATAGGTCAGCTTTCACAGCTTCATCCAGAATATCTTCTGCTTTCAATGCAAATCAGGCCTAAAACTTTTCATAAACTGGCAAAAAAGAGCCTAGCACGTGAAGCAAAAACAGAGACTGCAATACACTGTTTCCTTCTCACCTTTGACCAGAGTGTGCATGTATATAGCTAAGCAATGATACACAAAAGATGTGTGGTTGCAATTTACTAATCCACAAGCATGTTGGGACATACAATATAAAACATTAAGTCAACTGTGAGCGCCTACAGATTATTTTTCCTAATTTTGGGGTGAATTTAATGCCAGTAAAAGGCACCAGATTGAGACCTTTGGAGACCAAAATCTTCCCTCCCCCTGGGGCAGTAGCAAGGCAAGCTTCCCACAACACATAGTCCAACTAGGGTCTTTCACTCTGCTCCAGAGGGGAATCCAGTTGCCATAGTGCATCCAAACCTGGGCCTTGCCGTAGAGACTACCAGCGATCGCAATAGCAGCGTGTGTCACTGGGGCGGAGACTCACCAAACAGCTGTCAGATGGCTAACGATAGCTTTCCGTGGCTACTGATATGGGCTGAATTTGCAGGAGCAGCCTAGAATTTAAGAAGCTCCGTATCCCACGACCAGGTCCCCCAAGCCGTCCGGCCCTTCACAAAACAAGGCTGTTTAAAGGTGGGGCTAGCAAGCTCTGCAGTCCTTGGATACGCCTCAAATCTAAGCCACTTGGTAAACCACACTGATGTTTATACTCTGTACCATCCATAGCAGCTCTTGTCCACTGTAGCGATAACTGACTGCCACTCTCTTTGATGGGAATCCTGAAGCAGAGCTGTAGCGACCGTTAGCTGCACATCCAATCAGGCCCCAATGATGCATTTGCTGTTCCAAGATTTAGTCCTTCCCCTTATGGCAGACGTCCTGCTTTGTAGAGCTACGGACCAAAATTCTCTGCCGGCTTACACCCTGGGCAGCTCCTGCTCTCCCGTGTATGGTCATACATCAAGAGTTACTGCACTGAGCTCAGTGGGAGTTACTCCAGTAAAGAGATGAATTGGGCCTGTAAGCCGGGGGTAACGGGGAGCAATGCCCCCCCCCCCATAGATAAAAGACAGATCAGCTGCTTGCTTTCCTGGGGAATGTACCAGGGGACTAGTTTCAAAGGTGGATGTGGGGAGAGATCCAGAGACGAACACTTTGAAGAGACTTTGCATTCCCAGAGCATCTTTCACTTAGAGCGAGTCGCCCTCAAAGCACCCTTATTCCCCCTGGCTGTGGATGTGTTGGAATCATTGCAGCAAGCGGTGTCTGCCTTATCCCTCAGGCCCCTACTTCTCATTTATGGTCACATATTAAAGGCCTGCTCCATAGCTCCTTGAAGCCAATGCTGTTCTTTCCATCAACCGGCTTTGGACTGGGCCTTAAAGAGAACAATTATGACTGTATCCACAGTGACTTTGGATGGGACCAGTTCCTGCTAGCATGGCTACACTTTAGAGGAAATGTATTGCAGGTACAGTTTCATGAAGACCGATGCTCTCTCCTGGAGGACACCTCAATCAGAAACAGGTAGTAACCGTAATTCTTCAGACGTGTTTGCGAGGGGATACTGAATCATCGCTAGGCGATTCACCTTTAGGAATTTGTCTCCGGGGCCATTGTCTATTTACGCATTATTGGGACAGTATAGCTGAGATATAGCTGAGGACTCTTCTAAACTAGTTTTCGGTCTTAAAACCAAAACAAAAAAAACCACGCATGTGTGTGTTTGTACCACACTGACATCTCTAACAGAAATATGGAGGAAGATCCCCTTTCAACCATGACAGTAGTTTATATGTACCACCTCTTACAGGACTGATCTATTCACAGAAAACTGTTCCACACACTGCACGAGACAGGTCTTAAAGCTGCAGGCCAAAGTTGTTCAAAAGTAACTTGGGACTTTAGGAGGGATGTTTTTCAGAGGTGCGCCTCGCTTTCTGAAAGTCAAGCCACATTAAGGTGTCTCCAAACTGAGGCCCTGAAGATCACTATTCAGTTCTGAAGATCTTGGCCATTAACATGTCTTTTTAAGTACACTGTGGATTGCTGTGCTGTGCATTTCATCGTGCACCTGAAGAAGTATCAAGACGACTGGGTAAATCCATTTCTTCTAATAGTCCTGTTATATAGCACAAACAGCTCTTTGCAGAATGCTAATCCTCACAACATCCCTGTGAGGTAGGCACGTTGTTATGAGCTGGGGAAACTGAGGCAGGGAGGCCAGCCCTTTGAAAATAGTCTACTAATTTTGGGTGCTCAACTTGCGACACCAAGAGCCTGATTTTCAGCTGGACCACGCCCCCAAACTCCAGAAGCTTGGCACCTGTGAAAATCAGCTCCTGAGGTGCCTTCAAGTTGGGCACCCAAAATGAGTGGGGACCTTTTAAAATGTAGGCCTAAGGCGTTGACTCAGGAAAGCACTTGAGAGCAAGCTGCAAGAGGAATCTGCGTTCGAGGCAGGACTAGCAGTCAGGAGTTCTGCTCTCTGACAACTAGACCCTCCATCACTCCTGAATATTCCCATCTTAAAACTCGGCTAATTAAGTTGCGTAGCGCCACTGACATGAATATCTTCTGGTGCTATTAAAGACCAGTTAAACCGAACACATTGGTGTTAAGGGAGTGTTTTGCTCTGACAGCAATCCTGATCATCAGCCCCTGAATTGGATCAAATTCCAAAGAGGAAATTGTATAGCTTGAAGACCAATGTTTTAGCAGTGACCTTTCCTCTCCCATCGAAGGTGGGACCAAACGATGCTCTGACAGTTTCATGGGCTAATCTTTCCATTCTTCACAGCAGCGCTGAAAGACTGTCAAATAGACTGGTGCTTGGCTGTTATTTTTGTGCTTATAGTCAGGAATAGAGTTAGAGGGCTCTGAAAAAAACCCAACAACAACAGCAAAAACACAAGCTGCTGGGATTCACATGGGGGGCGGGGAGCTATTAGGAGAGGAACTTTCAGTATTAAAAAAAAAGAAAAAACCCACATTGCACTTTCAGTGAAAACTTATTAGATGCTGAGAAAACATGTAAAAAAAAAATTGAAGTTTGGGATCAGTTTGCATAAGTTATCGAGTGAATAAAGCGCTAGATATTTGTATTTCCACATGTCTGGCAAACAGGCAATTCAAGTGTGGGCTGTTGCTGTAGCCTGGAACCTGCAAAGTGAAACAGATTAAAGCAAGAGTTAAAACTTGCCCTTTGTGGCAGAGAAGACTGAATTGTTAGAAGTGGGTGAATTTCATCTCTGTGCAGAAGGTCAGTACAAGTGCTTATGCATCACTTAAACCAGGGATCTCAAACTCCCCGCCTATGGGCCATCTGCAGCCCGAGAAGCTCCCCAATGTGGCCTGCAGGGCTAGGTCTCTCCCTTGGCCCCACCTGCTGCCCCAAGGCGATTTACAATGGCTCGGGGTCCCACCCACCACCAGCAGTGCAGGGGGACTGAGCAGCGTCTGCCTGCTCGCTCCACATGTCCACCAGCCCCTCCCTGCTGCCCCTGCCCGGAGCGCCCCTGCGACCAATGGGAAGCTGCAGGGGCGTTGCCTGGGGGCAGCAGCGCGCAGAGCCCCCCCGGCCTGCCCTGCCTTGGAGTCCCAGGTAAGCGCCGCACTCCCCTACCCCCTTCCAGAGCCTGCAGCCCCTCCCCACACCCTCCAAACTCCCTCTCAGAGCCTGCACCCCCCCACACACCCCCTCCTGCCCCCAAACTCCCTCCTGCACCCCCACTCCCTGCCCCAGCCCAAAGCCTGTACCCAGCACCTAACTCCAGCCCAGAGTTGGGTGCTGCACCTCTGACCCCCTCCCCCACCCAAACTCCCTCCCAGAGCGTGCAGCCCAATCCCCTACCCCAGACCTTCTCCCCCACCCAAACTCCCTCCCAGAGCCTTAGGCAGGTGGGGAGTGGAGTTTTGGGGGGTCAGAGTTTTGGGGGTGGGTTCTGGGTGGCATGAGTGACACTATTGGCCCGCTGGTAGGATTTGAGGACTGGCACTGGCCCTAAGGTATTGAGTTCGAGACCCCTGATTTAAACCAATCTTGCCCGGAGCCCGAGCTGCCCCCGGAGTGGGTGAAGACACAAAGGACTAGCCAGGGGACATGGACAGGCTTATCAGTTATAGTGTCAGCTTTCATTTTTAAAGACGTACCCCTCTAGTGCTTATGCTTGAGAAGCAAACCTAAATGTGACCAGAGCATCTGTCTGCCTGAGTTTGCAGAGAGCTGGGAATGATCTCTCAGATGTATGAGCTGCCTCATTTGTCTGTGCTGGTGCTAGTTCAGATGCCAAGGAAGATACCCCAGATGACAATATCATTAACTAGTTCACTGTTCAAAGCATGTAAGAAAGGAGAGGGAGCATGGGACATGCCAGAGACTAGACTTGGGGAAACAAAGGTCTATATTAAGTTATATCTGCCTTTAACGCCACGGGTGGGGCGCAGATAGGGAAGGGTGTTTGATTCGATTTCTGAAGGGGTGGGATTTCAGCTTCCAAAAGTTTGGGAATCGCTGACCGGAGCTGTACCTGGGTCTTGTGCTGATTTTCAGCAGAAGGATGAATTTCACCCCCCATGAGAAAGGAACTTAGGAGGTGGCAAATGGTTCTGTCTTTGATTTTCCCCACAGCTTTACGTTATGATGTAAGCAGTTTGTAGGGGTGCGCTCTCTGTTCATCTGGAGATCAGACTGCTGGAGTAATCATATGAAATGATTCGGAAGGGGCGGGGGGAGGATTATATTTGAAGGCCAAGCTTTTCAGAAGTACCCAGCCCAACCTGAGACACGACGAAGGGGCCTATTTTATTTTTAGAAGGCGAGGGCCCCGCAGATTCTGAATAGCCACACCCCCTTTAGGGTACGTCTACTTTGCACATTCAGCTCTGACTCCGGTTTGAGCCTAACCTGCTCTCCCCGCAATCCAGTCCCAAATTAGTCTGATTTGGCTCAGCCAGCTCTCAGGACCCAGGTACTAGGACTCTGCCAGGGAGGGTGGGTTAGAGCCAGAGCCCAGCTGTGACTCAGGTCAGCTCAAGCTGCGGACCTGAGTTAGGTGGTCTGCGTAGAGCAGTGTGGACACATTGACACGGCTGTGAGACCTGGCCCTAGCAATTGTAAGCCCAGGTTTACAGTGCAATGTGGACGCTCAGTTACGGGCTGGAAGCACTGCGTCCACAAGCCCAGGTCCTGCAGACTTGGGTTAACTGTGTGGTGTAGACATACCCTTAGGGTGCCTCTAGTTGGAGAGCCAAAAATTAAGGGCACCCAAGATCACTGGGCGCTTTGGAAAGTCTCAACCTACAGTTTCCAAGGCTGGGATTTCAGTGAGATTCAGGCCCCAAACCCCAGCAGTAATGTGAAACCTACCAGACCTCAGTGTGTAATGCCTACCAGCAGTAAACTGAAAAGTGATCAGTCCAATGGCTGACTGATTTTACATCTGGACTTAATCAGATTAATTGATTGAGATAGTATGTTCTGGGCAGTCATCATGCAGAAGGGGAAATTTCCTCTTCCAAAATTCACAAAGATAGCAAAGTACTTACACTCTGTTGCTACACTCCATTACTAGAGCTACAAAACTCTGGAGCTACTCCATTGTCTCTCCCGTCCGCCTTTGGATCTCATCTCTTGAACAGCGCCTGTCTGCAGAGAGAGAGAGCGCACACGCTTAAAAAAAAATAGTCATTTAACACTGCGCCTCTAGGATATTTTTGTGCAAAGGGGTAGAATATTTGCGTTAGTGACGGCCTAGCTAAGAGCTGCTAGCAAGCTTTACTGCACATTGATTAGAAAAAGCGGCACAGAAATCAACCAGCATCTATTGAGAACGTGCTTTCGGTCACCTGACAAAGCTGCCGTGGAGTGGTTTGAGCAGAGTTCTGCAAGTTAGAACTCCTGAATTCCTTCCTCCAGGCTCCAGCAGGGCACATGGGCTAGTTGAGAGGAGGGAGCTTAGAGTTACAACTCCTGGGTTTCATACCCAACTCGGTGAGGGAAGCGCGGTCCAGTGGTTAGAGCAAAGGGCATTGGGAGTCCAGACTCTGATGTTCTAGCCTCAGCTCTGCCACCGATTTCCTGTGTGATCTTGGCTAAGTGATTTTCCCCTGGCACAAAGATGGGGGATAGATAGTGCTGCCTTACCTGACAAGGTGGCAGATGGGCAGCATTAGAGAGCTTGCTTCCAAGCCCTTCATGGTGGACAGGAGCAGACAGGGAAAAATCTGCATCCCTTCTCCCACTGGGAGTTCCCCTCGTCCGGGCGAGAACGCAAAGGAGCCCTAATCATGGAGATTGGAGGTGGTGGGGTGTCTGGCAGAGCCCATTAAGGCCATAGTTGGCTTTCTGCAGAGGGGTTCTATGGGATCTCAGATATTCCCTCTCTGGTTTCTATCCTGCCCTACGTGCTAGACGGCTTCTCTGCTCAGTTGCATTTGTCATTTCCCACCCCGCCACTGCATCAAGAGAACCCTGGATCCAACAGCTACTCTAACACATGGCTCACCACAAGCGCTGAGGCTGTCTGCTCTGTCAGAGGGAGGATCTTTGCTTCTGAGCTGCGGTGGGAGAAGAGACACTGGCTGTTCTGTGCTCAGCGCCTAGTCCAGTTACTATCTGGCTTTTCCCACCTGCCAGACATGCCTCTTTTTTAGCACACCACCTGGGTGTTGCTGGGACCGGAGAGCGTTTCTGCAGAGAGCGTCCACTTCAATCAGGTTTAAGGGTGGGAGGCGAGATGGTAAATCAGGGGGATGTGATTTTAAAGCCAAATATCCCAACCCACCTGCACCCCTCTCTCGGGAGTCTGATGGGAGAGAGAGGGCGCACTAGTGAAGCAGTTTCTCCTTCCACCTAGCTTAATGTGGCTAGATATTTCATCTTGGATTCATCTTTTCTCCCCCACCACCCTTGTTTTGCGTCTCCTGCCACTTCTCTCCCCTCAAAACTCAGGCAGCTGCTCGTTAAGTTTCCCTTGATCACGCATCTCAGCTGGCTGAGATGCTGCTTGTTCTTTAAGATCCACCGGCATAAAACATAAGTGCTGAAGAAGGAGATGCCGTCCAACTTATTGCAGAGCCTGTGATACTTCTTGAATATCATCAAGATCTACCTGCCTGGCTTTGTTTCTTCAGCAGCAAGGGAGCCACATAAGCACCATTAACCCTGGGTCATGGTCATAGACCCCAAAGAGATTGTTAGCAGGCTAACCAACTTTGTTCAGGATTGACATTTCTGCACATTTCAGGAGAACCAATGGTCACAGCAGACAGCACCAGGCGGTAGGACTCCTGGGTTCCATTCCCAGGTCTGGGAGGGAGCAACGTCTAGTGGTCAGAACAGTTGGGCCTGGGAATGGAACTCAGGAGTCCTGACTCCCAACTCTACAAGGGTGTGAATGTGGCAAGTCACTTCCTCTCTGTGGCCCATCTATAAGGGGAGGCAGGAGGGGACGGGTCACCGCAGACCCTCCACGCAGCTAAGAGGGGTTTGGAGGCTGTCGTTCATTCCTGTTTGTAAAGCGCATTGAGATCCTCAGCTAGGGCAGCACCACGTGAAGATAAATGATTAGCGTCAGTGCAAAGCCATTGACTGAAGTTCGTTCCATGACCGAAAAAAAGCCCAAACCCTGGTTCCTCTAGAAGGAAACACCAGCATGAAGGTCACTTGCAAAAAGACCCTGGGATCTTTAGTGCCGGCTGCACGGCGTTCTGAGAGAGTTCACTGCCATCATTCACCACCCTTTTTCAGCGCACAGTGTGTCTGCATGCCTGGCAAGGACAGGCTGGATCCCAAGGAGAATTACTCATGGACTTGGGCTTTCTCTCTCTCTGCTTCCAGGCCCCACCCTCAGAGTTAAGCAGGTTTAATGAACTGGGCAGGAGCAACCTGGCAAAATCCAACTCGTCCTCAGGCTGACCTGACACTCGTAAATGGAAAAAGGAGTTATGTAACCGCTGCCCCGACCCTGCTAGCTGCCAAGTGCCGTCCCTTCTCACGGGAGGGGAGGGCACTCGGAGCCATTGGGGAGGCGCTGAGCACCTGGCAGGATCAGATCCCCAGCTAAGAGAATGTAAGGCAGCCAGGCAGCTCGCTATATGCCTGGGCAGAGCATGTGCCAATCTGCTGAGCTAACTTTGACCACATTTGTGTTTGCAGCACGTCTCCGCCTTGCTGCAAAACAAGATTATACCGGCTCCAGCCGAATCATGGGTTAGCTGCCTCCGCCCGGTCCCAGCATGGCCTTTCTTGCAGGCGGACCTATTCTAATCACTTTCCCCAAGTGAAACCCTTTGATCACAAAACAAACATGCCCGGTTAATCCCTAATCTTAGGGCTCATTAGTTACACTCAGTCCTTCCAAGCCCAGTTCCCACAACTCCAAAACCCCCCCTGCATACCTGAGAATAAATCAGGCCCTGTTATCTTCTGGCCAGTACAGCTTCCTTTGCCCAGCCCATACCTAACCTTTGGCATCTGCCTTCCCAGTGGCTGCTTCTGCAAGATGGTAAGTGACTTGGACTTGTACCACTGTAGCCTGGGGTCAGAAGCTACCTGGAGAAGAGCAGATGGACCAGGCTAGGCTATCATCTAGAGCAGAGGTTCTCAAACTGGTCCGCAGACCATCAGTGGCCCGCGAGCTCCATCTGGGTGGTCCGTGGATAGTTCCCTCTAAGGTGCGCGCCTGGGCGGCTGCACATAAGAGAATGAAGGGCCACCCACCTAATTAGTGGAGCCACGCATGCATGGCTCCACTAATTAGGTGCCTGGACCCTGGAGAAGACGCACATGTAAGGTGAGGTGGTGGCCTTGGGGGCGGGGGGAAATAGGAGCAGCGGTGGCTCCAGGCACCAACGCTCCAAACGTGTGCCTGGGGCGGCAAGCCGCGGGGGCGCCCTGCCGGTCCCTGCGAAGGCAGCAGTCAGGCAGCCTTCGGCGGCTTGCCTGCAGGAGGTCTGCCGGTTCCGTGGATTCGGCGGCGGGTACGCTGAATCCGTGGGACCTGCGGATCTCCCGCAGGCATGCCACTGAATCCGCGGGACTGGGGACCTCCTGCAAGCATGCCGCCAAAGGCAGCCTTCCTGCCGTGCTTGGGGCGGCAAAAAAGCTAGAGCCGCCCCTGGATAGGGGATAGATGGGAGGGGGCAGTGAGGTGAGAAGGGGGGTGGGGGGAATTTGGGACGTAAAGTGCTGCAGCGGCCAGAGAAAGAGGCGATTTTCCCCAGCTCCAGGGCTGCGGCTGCTGGGGAGAGACCCCGCTCCTTCCCAGCCCCAGCTCGGGAGCTGCCGCGGCAGGGGAGAGAGGGCACATCCATCACATTAGAAAGGTAAGACTACTTATATTAAAATATGAGTTGTGTGCTTTTATTTGTAGAACAAAAAACCATTAATTATTATTGGGTTTTTTTATATAGCGCTTTTATCCAAAGTGCTTTATAATAGTTAGCTAACGGTACAAACAACATTGGGAAAGATCATTAAATGGTCCGCCGAGACCCTCAGCAATTTTCAAGTGGTCAGCGGAAAAAAAAAAAAAGTTTGAGAACCACTGATCTAGAGCATACCAACTGGGGTGGGGGCTGTATGAAATCAGAGGATACTGTCTTTAACATGGTCTTTCAGTGACCTGATCCGAAAGGGAAAGCCCCCCACTGTCAGGAATGGAGACAGTGGAAGAAGGGAGAGCTCCTGAAGAGGCTGCAAAAAGCGGATAGCTGTTTGGCCATAAAAATCTGTGAAGTGGCAAGGGAGAAATGGAATTAATTCAGGGCAGTTCCCTGACCTGCACCATTCAGGAGGTCAGACTAGATGATCACTGTGATCTCTTCTGGCTTTAGAATCCAAGAACCTGTGAAGGGTGCTGACGTCAGTCACTGGTGGAAAGAGCCACCTGGGAACCTCTGTAGTTGGATTCCTTATCCTTGCTCAGGTAGGACTGGCTTGTTTGTTTTACACCTGGTCCCATAAATCAATAGAGGCTGGGTGATGGGCTGGAGTTGGTGCTGGGCAGCACCTTGTTAAAGTTCTCAGCGGATTGAAGGACAATTTTCCTTGCTCTGAATGATCAAGGTCCCATTGAACCGTCTCTGCTAGGTGTGATTTCCTTGAGGCCCAAGCTTCTTCTGAAAAGTAAATGTTATGCCCTTGGAATACACCAGCTTGCAGCCAAAGGGCAGAGCTTTATATAAAGGAGGAGGATCCGCTAGATTTCCTACAGGGTCTTTTCTTCACCGAGCCCAGCTTTTACCCCCATTCCCATCTCAAACCGCGCTGCACTCTGCTCTCTGTGCACTCAGTACACTGATCAAGGGGAAAACCTACAGGAGTTCCAGGGAAAAACACTTCATACTGGTTTGTTGGCCCAGCCCTGCGACTCACTTCCTTGGCTGTGGTTCCCAGGAAGTGTTTTTGTTTAAGTGAGAAAACAAAATGAGAAGAGTCAGTGGGAGTGGTGCAAAGAGAACCCAGGAGTCCAGAATCCCAGTCCACACCCTGAATGGACTCAAGAATGTGGACAACTAGACCCAGAGCTGCAAAAGGAGTAGTCAGTCATGCAGAGAAAGTTGCTTAGGCCTGCTCTGTGCTCCAAGTGCATTTAGAGGAGAAGAAAAAAAACCCTACAGCCGACCCATCAGATTACCTTTGTTGTGAAACTCCCTGGCCCTCGAGCCTGCCAAATTAAACACCCTGCTGCTAAGATTTGCAAGTCACAGTCGAGAACGATTTCACCAAGGCTGTGAGCAACTTCCGGTCAGCTGCAGGAAGGACAGCCAACATGTCACAACAAATATCTCCTGTGTCGCTCTTCAGTACGTGACACTCCCCTCCTCCAGGAAGCTTGGTGGCAAAATGTTTACTGCTGAGGAGGTTGGGGGGGAGGAGATGCCCCCTTCTTCTCCTTTACAGGTCATGGCGTGAAACGACACAACCAGCACAGTAATAGCCATGACAACTGTCAGCAGGAATCCGTGCAGCATTGGCAGCTGTCTCCAGTGGACAGTGCCCAATCTAAGAGACCACCACACTGGCAGCCTGGCTGAAGCCTACATATCCACCGAACAAGGGACACCAGCCTCGATGGCTTCCCCCTCCATCCTCTCTCAGTCCTGACCTGCGAGGCTCAGAATTTGGGGTCCAGCCAGTCCTTGGCCTATGCTGCCATCAGCACTCATGATGCTAGGTTTTGTGATAGGGATGCTTGTGCTCCAAGACCCGACTAGAGCCACCAGCTCCATCCGCATTGGAGCTACCAGTCAGCTCGCTGCCTGCAGCCAGTCGCCACCACCCCGGACTGGATTTGAACCGACGATCTAGCGGGGATAAGCCTCGTCACCCTACGTTTCCTTGAACCACCCAGTTCGGAAGGGAGACGCCTATGAAGTCACTCGGGTATAGCTCTAGTGGCTGGTTCTACCCACACAGAGTCCGTGCGACATGCACAGGGTGCGGAGCACTGGGGGCTCTTCTCGGGGCCGTTACTATCCTGAAGCAAAAATGCACTTGTGAGGACGGACCAGGAAAAGGACTAAGACCTGGCATGGGGGTGCGGGCCGCCTCTTTGGGAAAGCCCCTGTAGATTTTTCTGCGGTGAGTGGATAGGTTGCTACCTGAGCGTTATCTCCATTTTGCAGATAGGGAAAAGGAGACTCAGAAAGGTGAAGTGCTTAAGCCAGCAGCAGGCCAGATGTTCCCACTCCTGTGCTTATTCCATTCGAGGAGGCCGTATCTGTGGAGTGCAGGGCCTTCTTGCCAAAGCAGTGAATCAATGTCTAACGCGGCTCATGGCTTTATGCCATGGAGAAGCCTGTGAAAGCCGAGAAGCCCCGAAGTCCAGAAGGATGTGAGAGAATCTGTCTTCCTGACGCAAATGATACTCCAAATGCCAGAGCCACATCTTAGTTAAGTGCCGCGGCTTAGGAACATGCGAGCTTCTGCCCTGGCTAAGGTACGTGCCATGCTGCAGGGAGGCAACGTTCCCTGATGCCGTGCTGTGGTGCTTGATAAATCCAGGCTTCGGGAGGCAGCCGGATTGGAGGAAGCACTTTAGAAGAGCGCACAGGGCACTTGGACATTACGGCTGGGGAACGAGGAGGCTCTTACATAAAGATTTCCACTGCTTAAATAACACAGACGCGCGGGCAGAGAGAATGCCAGGCTGGGAGGAACGCAGCAAGGGCAAACACTCCCAGGCATTTACTCCCATCTGTCTGGGAGTCTGGCTGCCATTAGAAGCTGCCTTTTTCCCAGTGTGATACCGCAGCTGCTGCAATCCGCTGGGGCGCCCAAGCTAGCAGTTGGCCCAATGGAAGATCCCACAGGTGGATGGAGAGGCCGCGCAGGGTGCCCTAGAGATCAGGAGCGTCTTAGGCTTCCCCTGCAGAAAGCTGGATAAATGAGACGGCTTGAGAGGGAGAATAGAACTTGTGGCAGGTCAGGAGCCCGCCTAGCTGGAACCTTGTATCACAGAACCACACAGGCGCCAGACGCACGGAAATAAACAAACTCATTCGATCGGACTAAGCGCAAAATCCAGATCCTAATGGCAGAACTCCCACTGCCCTCCGTGGGACCAGGGTTTCGCTCGAACCCAGCGACTCCGAAGCCTGAGGTAGATGCTTCCCAGTCTGGAAAACAGCCAGAGAGTCGGTGTTTTTCATTTGCAAGTCTCCCTGCGTCCCACCTCTTCCTCCTGCTGCTCGGCTCAGGCCGTTTAGCCTCATGGCCCAAATCCCACCAGTAGCCCTCCTCTAGGAACATTTACTCAGGATCAGATCTGCCTGTGGTCCCTGAGGCCACCTCCAACGGAAGCCTCAGCCCCACAGGCTTTAAGAAATTGAGGGGGAGATAGATCATATGAAAGGGCACAGTCTGTTGGGTTAGCTTTCACCCCGGCCTCCAAAACACAGCTGCCGAGTCAAACCGATTCTGGTGGGTGTGATTGATCTAGTGGAACGCAGGCAGCAGCAAACCTGGGTGTGTCAGGTCACAAGGAGGCATTTCCATGCACTTAACCGTGTCTTTAATGCTACATATGTAAATAGGCTGGTAAAAATCCATTTGGTGCGGGGTCAGTTATTGTTTAGTAAGTGGGTGTGCAGGCAGTCCTTAGAATCATAAAAGTTCACAGACAGCCCACTAGAGGGGCCCCAAGAGCAGCAACAGCTACACCTTCCTTTTAGGCCTCCTAGCAGCAGAATGCCAAGGAGTTTTAACGCAGGTCTACATGGGGATATCCAGGAATATTAATCCGAATTAATTGAAGATGTGAATTTGAAGTGGATGATTTAAACAGTATTAAATCCCCATGAGACCACTGTTATTCAGAACTAAGTGGCCTTAATTCGGTTTAGTGTAATTCACTTTGAAAGTGAATTTAGCCAGACCAAATTAAGGCCACTTCAGTTCTCAGTGAGGGTGTTCACATAGGGGTTTAATGCAGTTTAACTAATCCACTTCAAATTCACACCTTTAGTTAATTCGGATTAATATTCCTGGATGTCCCCTTGTAGACAAGCCCTCAGACTAACCCGCTAGCCCAAGTGACTTACTCAGGGTCACAAAGTGAACCCGTGGCAGAGAGAGGAATTGCCTCTAGATGTCCAGACATCCAGTCCTGTTCCTTAGTCACAAGGGTCTCCTCCATTCCTCCAGCTGCCTAGACTGTTATTAATTATCCCTATTACGTAGACCCCAGTCAGTCAGGGCCCAGTTGTATTAGGTGCTCTACAAACACAGCCATCCCCCACTCCTCTTAACATGAAAATGGTTTCCACCCTGGGATCCCCTGCCAGGACTCCCCTCTCCCTCATTCTGCAGCATTAGAAGGGCAGTCGTGACTCCCAAGTTAAGAACTCATGCACTAGACCACGTTCTCTACCCATTTGTTCCACACGCAGACACGCACCCCATAGCATTTTGCTCGTCTGGTAAAGGCTCAGCACTTATCCAAGGGTGAAGTTCCCCTCCACAGAGTTTTTAGTCACACAAACAGGACATTCATTTTAGACAAAGGCAGCACAACAGCAGCGTCTCAGCTCTGACTGAGAGTTCGTTTACGGTTTCCCATGCTGGGCAATAAAATAATACCAAGCAGCAGCATTTAAGTCGGTCTTGCAAAAGAGTCATGAAAATTCACCAGTCCGGCAAGCAGGAGAGTGGAATTTTGCAAGGCTGATGTACCTGTAGCCAGAAGGGGCTGCTCTAGGCAGAATTAGAGAGGTCTGTTTTGATTCAGTGGCAACCTCTCTGCAGCTCGCTGGGGTAGCACGAGGGCTTATCTATATGGGGACATGCAGGAAAGTTAATTTGAATTAACTAACAGTGTGAATTTGAAGTGGATTAGTTAAAACACATTAAACCTCTGTGTGAACACCCTCATTTAGAATTAAAATGGCCTTAACTTGGTTTCTGAATAAACCGCTGTGTGAACACCTTCATTCAGAAATCAAATTAAGGCCATTTTCATTCTAAATAAGAACATAAGAACGGCCATACTGGGTCAGACCAAAGATTCATCTAGCCCAGTTTCCTGTCTACCGACAGTGGCCAATGCCAGGTGCCCCAGAGGGAGTGAACCTAACAGGTAATGATCAAGTGATCTCTCTCCTGCCATCCATCTCCACCCTCTGACAAACAGAGGCTAGGGACACCATTCCTTACCCATCCTGGCTAATAGCCATTAACAGACTTAACCTCCATTAATTTATCCAGTTCTTTTTTAAACCCTGTTATAGTCCTAGCCTTCACAACCTCCTCAGGCAAGGAGTTCCACAAGTTGACTGTGCGCTGTGTGAAGAAGAACTTCCCTTTTATTTGTTTTAAACCTGCTGCCCATTAATTTCATTTGGTGGCCCCAAGTTCTTGTATTATGGGAACAAGTAAATAACTTCCTTATTTACTTTCTCCACACCACTCATGATTTTATATACCTCTATCATATCCCCCCTTAGTCTCCTCTTTTCCAAGCTGAAAAGTCCTAGCCTCTTTAATCTCTCCTCATATGGGACTCGTTCCAAACCCCTAATCATTTTAGTTGCCCTTCTCTGAACCTTTTCTAGTGCCAGTATATCTTTTTTGAGATGAGGAGACCACATCTGTACGCAGTATTCAAGATGAGGACGTACCATCGATTTATATAAGGGCAATAAGATATTCTCCGTCTTATTCTCTATCCCCTTTTTAATGATTCCTAACATCCTGTTTGCTTTTTTGACTGCTGCTGCACACTGCGTGGACGTCTTCAGAGAACTATCCACGATGTGCATTACTTTACATTTATCCACATTAAATTTCATTTGCCATTTTGTTGCCCAGTCACTTAGTTTTGTGAGATCTTTTTGAAGTTCTTCACAGTCTGATTTGGTCTTAAGTATCTTGAGCGGTTTAGTATCATCTGCAAACTTTGCCACCTCACTGTTTACCCCTTTCTCCAGATCATTTATGAATAAGTTGAATAGGATTGGTCCTAAATGAGGGTGTTCACACAGAGGTTTAATGTAGTTTAACTAATCCACTGCAAATTTACACAGTTAGTTAATTTGGATCAACTTTCCTTCATGTCCCTGTGTAGACAAGCCCTCGGTTTCCTCCCTGCAGTTGCAGTGGGGTATTATTCTACAGATTCTCCTCTGCCCCAAATTAAGAAGTAAATGATACGGTACCATGGGAAGGCCCTCGTTAGCTGCCATATCACCTGATCCGATGTGCGTCAGGTGTACAAAATTCATCGGCTCCCCTATCATAGTGCGGTCAATTCGCCTCCTTTTCTTTTTCTGCAGGGAGAACAAAAATGAAGACTTAACAGACACAGAAATTAACATTAGTTTCTTGCTGGCAAAGAGAGATGCATCATTGACAGGCATTTGGGGCACGGAGTGTGCCCACTGGGCTTCATGGCAAGGGCACTTAGTGGGTTAAATAATACTGTTTTGCCCCTTTGTGTGGTTTTTAAGGGCTCCCAAAGTGCATTATGTAGGAGGGAGTGTTTCAGCGTGCCCGAGTTACACATGGGGAAACTGAAGCACAGACAGGGGCCAAAGTTGCAGAGGAGTTGGTGGCAGCACCAGGATTAGAACTCAGATCCTAGCTGGCTGATTCCTAGAACAATGCAGGCACCGATTCTGTGCTGTGTCTCTCGAGAGGGAAAGGGGACAACACAGAACCACATACCCTGCCCTGTGCTGCTCCCGCTAGCCACCTCTTCACAGGCCCTTTGCACTGCTGGAATGGCATTCAGGGGCCAGAATCAGTCCCCCGTGGGCCAGATTCTGCTGTCAGGTCCACTGCTAGAGTCAGCGTAACACCCTGAAGTCCATGGAGTGAGAGCGGAATCTAGCCCAGAGCCCGTGAAATGGAAGAAAGTTGTTGGAGTGTGTGTATGTGACAGATTCGTGTCAAGCCTCCAGAGCTTGAGTCATTAAGAGACCCAGAAAGGAGAAGCTCAGTCAGCCCAAACAAATTTGTCCCCAGAGTGGCTGGGGAAGGAGGGCATCTCAGATGGGAAGGACGCCCGGAGACAGGGGATTCCCCGGTAATCACATGAAATCCATCGCCTGCCCGATCCTCGCTCCATAGAGGATACACTCGTCCTGGCCAAGGGCCCGGCTGATGTTCCCTGACCAGAACATTCCTTCCTGGCCCCCAGACCTGGTGCTGGGGTGAATGAGTGTAGTGAGGCAGCAGATCCCCGAGACCCTATGCCAGCCCCCAAGTTACAGCCTCGTGCCCACCGGCCAGGTGCATTCCAAGGGGTTTTGTTCGTGGCTACTGCCAAAGGCAGGCCAGTTAGGCCATTGGTCTGATCTGGCTTGGGTACTTCCTGCAGATTGCGGGCAAACACAAGGAAAGGGAGACACATCCCAGCTGGAGAGTCAGAGTCAGAACCCCATCGGAGGAGACGTCAAAGGATTTTAAGATATCCCAGGGCAGGAGCTAAGACAGTAGCAGTGAGCAAGCCTTCCTGCCCTACCGCTAGCCCAAGAGCGGTCGCTGCAGCTGAACTTCCCAACCCACAACATGGGGGCGGGTTTGAGAGGACGTCTATTGTGGAACGAAGGAGGGATGTGTGTGTGTGGGGGGGAAATACCCTATTTGAATGGTGGGGGTAAGTTAAACCTAACAGCTCTGGAGAGGGAGGGGGACTTCCAAGCACTAGACACTCCAGCGATAGGTGAGAGACAGATCTAACCACGGCTCGTGAACGCGACGTGGCTACATCTAACCGCGCTCAGCTGTCAATGGGGCCTGCGATCCCCGCATCAGATCTCCTGCTGGCATGCAGCCTTCACTTCTCTGCCTCTGTCAGGTAGCAAACAGTGACTTCACCTCCCCCCCCCCACCACCACACGCTGCGCAAGTTTTGACAGGATGTCTGGCCACAACGCCCGCTAGCTGTAGAGACCGGCGCTTTGAAGCCGAGAACCCAGGCTGCAACTGTGAGGAAATATTGAAAGGACAGCATATTTTGAAATAGGAAGCGAGAGGATGGATGCAGAGCGCAGAAAGGCTGCTGCAGCAGCATTGGGACGCCCAGATTGGAAGCAGCCCGTTCCCTATCGAACCCTTTGGCCAGGCTCCCCTGGCAGCTTAGGGGATCCAAATTGCAGAATACAGGGCCCGGTTCTTTTCACAGTATCGGCGTCGCTTGCATTATGGACAGAACGAGAAACATTCGGCATGAGCTACGGTCAGAGACGGGACTGGACTGGCTGGACCATTGTTCCGCTCTGGGCACGGGCTGGCTCCTCAGTGGGCATAAACTGCAGCGCTAGTCAAAAGTGTTTCCAACCAGACGGTTTGCCACCGAAAAATGCTGATTCAACAAAATCCAAACATTTCGTGGGAGCGTATCGATTTCGTTGAAAATTGACGGGAAGTCATTGAAACTTCTAATTTATAGGGGACATTACAGTTGAAATGAAAATGCAGAATAAAAGAGTCAGAACAGAACACGTCAATAAGGTTGTTTTGATGTTTCTGAAACGACGTCTTCGAAATTTCATTGTGCGGCAAAGTTTGAAATTTGGATACTTTGTTCTCATTTGGGACAAAAGGAGGTTTCAAAATGCCAGACGTTTCCATTTCCTGACCACTCTAATAAACAGACTTTCCTCCCCTGACTTCAACGGAGCTACGCTACCATGGCATGTGCAGCCCACATTAGCCACAAACGAGAGCCCATGAGGCCAATTAAGTCATCTGGCCTCACCTGACAGAAAAACGGGCCAGGGTCAACTGAGCTAGAAACCCAGCAGGGGAAGAGTTGGACCAGTATTATAAAGCCAAGAAGCGGAGATCAGAAAGGGGCTGACTGCACAACGTAGGTGCAGTGGGGATAAAGGGAAGAATGTGTGAATGGATTAGAGAATTTTTGAGTAAACGGACCATGCAGGTCAGAGTGGGGAAAGTTATGTCGAATATCATTTTAACAATGGTACACCACAGGGAAGTGCCATCAGCCCGGCATCATTTAATAGTGGGACAGATCTTCAAAACAAATAAGCGCTGGTATCCCTCTATTTTCAGAGGATTGTGCTGGATGAGTTAGGAGCAGGAATGCTGAGGTGGCCAGAAAGAGAGACTCAACAAAGCACTACGAGAGACTTCAGCCTGGAGAAATGCACGTGGGTTTCAAGTTCTCCGTTGTAAAACAAAAGGATTGTTCTTCACAAAGAGGAATGCTACGAAGGAATGTAAACTGGGTCTGTGTAGAGAACAACTAGATGGAGTTAAAAGGTTTTGATTTCTAGGGGTATATTTGATAGATTACTTTGGAAAGATCATACAGATTGCTAAAGATAAATGCAAAGGAAGGATCAACCTGCTTAAAAAGTCTTGCTGGGACTAATTTGGGGGTGAATAAGAAAACACAGCTGATGGCATACGGAGCCTTAAATCAGACCAGTTATCTATCAGCTATGGCTGCCAAGTTCTTGGGTAAGCATCAAAAGCAGAACTTGATAAATTAGATTGAATACAAGCACAGGCACTACGAGTTGTGTATGGTGCATTTATTACAACACCCATAGGAGCGTTACAGGCAGCTGCTAGTGAAATGCCAGTTCCACCACAAATGAAACTATCGGATCTAACTTTCTGGGCCAAAGTTAATGGGGATTACAGTGATGAAACATACCAAACAAGTGTATGAGGATTGTTGGGATTTCAGTAGGCGAGCTAAAGCACTTACAACGTTAGAACGCCACATGCCGTCCAATTAAAATGTGGATGCAGGAGTTGAAAGACAAGGAAAAGCTAAACGAAGTGAAAACTTTTAGTCATGGGAAAATTAGTTATGGATGGAAAACCACACGTCCAAATGTGGATTTAGATTTATTTGATAAACTTACGGATAAATAGGAGACAGTAGGTATAAAAAAAATTAAGTGTACCAGTATCTAGATGAAAAGTGGAGTCGTTTTTGTCAAATATGTACAGATGGGTCCAAAAAAGGGAAAAAAAAACAAAAAAACAAACACAGGAAGAGCAGGAAACAGCATATTGTGTACCAAAAGTCAGGAATTAGTGCATCTAAAAGAATAACCGATTTTGTAGCCATCATGCCAGCCAAACTAGTAGCAACAATGCTGGCATTAAACTGGATCGGTGGCAGCCAGTCATCTTTTCTGACTCAATATCAAGCCTTATTGCAATAACAAAAAGGGGTGTCTCCGTATATAGAAGGGATTTAAAAATCGATGAAATGATATTTCGCATAACCGAACTAGAACAGATGGGGATGCATGCAGCATTCGCTTGGAGCCCAGCCCATCTCAAGCGAACAGGGAACGAAATGGCAGACAAAGCAGCTAAACGTTTGAGCAACGTCAGTCCAGGTTATTAGAGAGACAAAGTGGGTGAAGGAATCTCTTATTGGAGAGAGAGACAGACAAGCCTTTGACCCTACAGAGCTCTTCAACAGAAGTTGCTCCAGTAAAAGATATTACCTCACCCTCACCTTGTCTCGTGAGTAGACAGGAATTCAAAAGCCTAGTACAGCAAAATTTAAGAGAAGAATGCAAAAAATTTGGATCAATTAAAACAAAAAAAACCCCAAAACAAAACCAAAGGAAAAAGATTTTTTGGATTGTGCCCTAGAGTTGAGGATAATGACATACCTTAGGGCCCGGATGGGAAAAATGAAACGATTTTGTGTGGAGTATTAATCGGCCCCTGTGGTTTGAATGCAAATCTTTTTCGAATCAATAAACACAAAGGTGGACTATGTGTACACAGAAAGAACAATGGCTCACCTTTCCTGGATATGGAAGGGCTTTGATAAAGAAAGGGAAAAGCTCTGAGGAATTGAAATGGCTTAAGGTTACAAATGTTACATGAGGTTATTTAGGGAAACTACTGGGGAAAGGGGGCACTATTAGAACGGTGTGGTTCCATTACTTGATAGACACAGGGCAGAACAAGAGACTATAAACTGCTAGGTAGTTGGTGGCGACTTTAGACTAACCAGTCAAGCCTGGTTTGCCATGAAAGAAGAGCAAGACAAGAAACCCAGAAGGAGGAAGGAGAAGATAGGGAGGCTGGTAGGAAGAAGCCCAGGGAAACAGCAGAAGGGGCCTGAGGACCTGGATTGCTGGTTGGTAGGGTCCCTGAGTTGGAATCTGCTGGAGGGCTGGGCTGGGTTCCTCTGGTATTGTGGCGTTGAGCTTCGAGCTGGGGACAGCACTGGGTCAGTGGGTCCTGTTGGAAGGTGTAACCCTGGAAGGGGTGGCCTAAAAGATGAGCTGGCCAGCGGGCCAAGTGCCATATGGGGGTTTACACCAGACCCTCTCTTGGTGCCTGGGAGGAAGGTGGATGGGACAGAGGAACAGGGATAGTGCGACAGGGGGAGGAGGATGAACCTGATCGAATAATCAAACCCAAACTCTTCCTTGGAAGGGTTAATGCTGATACTCCAAGCAGCCCAGGGCCCCAGAGGGAACCAGCTCACAAGTTTCTGTTCGCATTTCAGGGCAGAAGATTATTTTTAGATTTCTATGAGAACTGCCTGTGTGTGTGTGTGGGGGGGGGGAGAGGGAGGCACAGATGGCTGGCAGCAGAGCAGAAAGGGGAGGCTGGCACAGCAGCAGGGAGCCACACACAATAACTCTCAGCGGTCAGACCTTGGTGCAACCTCTAACTGCAACTTAGTCCAATTGGTGCGTCCCCCACATACCTGCAGAGGAGGGACCACACCCAGCAGCAACCGTGCACCAGGCCTGCCCCGGGCCAGGCACGCCAAGGGTTAAGCACATTCCAGCCCAGGGAAAGAAAGGCCCAAACAAGCTAGTGAATTAATGAAGGCTTTGGAAGTTGGCAGCAAGCGCCGGTGGATTCCTGTCTCTGCGCTCTGCTCCGCGGGAGGGGAACATGGCTCTTATCGCCAAGGGGCCTTTGGTGCCAGGACCAATGCAGCTTCGCAGACTGGTATTCAGCTGGCACTGCTCACCCCCTCCAGTTCTCAGCTGACTGGGCTGCCCGCGCGTGCGTTCATCTGTGCTTGAGGCTAGGGGGAGGAGATAAACACCTAGAGATTGAGCAAAGCAAGCCAGACAAAAGGAGGACCCTGAGCAGATGGAAGGGGAGATGGCAAAGAGCATTGTCTAATGAGTAAAGCACAGGATTGGGCATCCGAACTCCTGGGTTTATTTGCCAGCTCTGCCACGTGACTCTGGGCAAGTTACTTCCCTTCCCTTCTGATCCCCTAGAACTCAATACCCTGCTCCCCTCCTCCACTGGCCTCTGTCCCTCAGCACCACCTTACTCCTCTTGGTGCGCGAGCCTTCTCCTCTGCAGCCCTGGAACAGCCTTTCTGCATCTCTCTGCCCGCCTCTGAAATCCTGGGACATGTGCCGGGGGGGGGGGGGGGGGGGGGGAAACATCTGCATTAACACCCACGGGCTTCCTTGCTCCAGATACCTGCTCCTCTGGGCTGGCCAGGATAAGAGCAGAGGGGAGCTGATTCCCTACAAACTGCTCCTCTAGACGACGATTCAGTGCAGAAAAGGGGAGCCAGGAAAGAAGATGCATTAGCCCCCTGAACAAACGCTGCCCGGGCTGGAGCAAGACAGCCCTGGACACGGATGAGGTGGTGACGTTTCAGTGGGCAGAGTTAAATCCAGCCCGAATGTTTCACAGCGTGGTTCTAGCCTGAAAAGTGACTCAGAAAAAAAAAAAAAAAAAAAAAGGCTCCTTCCTAAGCAAATCGTCCTGCCCCCTGCATGTGTATTTAGAGTCTTGGCCGCTTAGCCCTACAGACCCAGCGCCCAGCTCTGGGAGGGTGAGCTAGGTTCTGTTCCAGCTCACCACCAGGTTAGTTCATTCCTGCTGCAGAAGCTTTAAGCACTCACGATGCACGAGCTAGTGCCGAATCCAGCTCACTCGCCCAGAACCGTGACTGAAAACCGAGTATTACTTCTACACGGAGCAGATCTGAACTGGAGTCATCGAGAGCAAACGAACAAGGGGAGCTGCAGGATGCCTCGTTTGGGAAGCTGCTTCTCTGAACTGAGCCCAGATGGGGCTGGGAAATGATTTTTGTAGCTTTGCTGCCTAAAATAAGAGCAACCAAGTCTCATGCTTCAGGGCTGACTGAGGCAGGGGCCAGGAAGGAATCTCTCTCCTGCAGAACTGCACCATTGGCCAAGCATAACGGGGGGGCTTCTCCCTTGCCTCTTTCTGCAGAGGCAGCAGATTTCAGCGTTAGATGGCTCAATGGTCTGATCCAGAATGCAGGAGACAGGTGATATGGATTTGGAGCTGCTCTGGAATCGATGACTACTGTGCGTTGACCTGATTGTTGGGATGTTACTGTATGAATATATTGGTTTAATTCAAGGCGGGGGGGGGGAGGGGAGAGAAACAAGCAGGAAGGCTAAGAATGGCTCTAGATAGCCACCGCTCAGCAAACACTTAAGGGCTGTTAAGAGACAATGGCAGATCTGTTAGCTTGATGATTTCATCTCCGGCACCAACCAACCTACAACTACACCAGCTGCACTGCTGTCGCAGTTTAGTGTAAAACACTGCCTACTCCAACAAGAGGGTCTCCTATCGCTGCAGTTAATCCATCTTCCCAACAGGTCGTAGCTCGGAAGCACTGTCTGCGCCGGTGATTAGGTCAGGTTAACTATGTTGCTGGGGTGTGTGTGGATTTTTCACATCCCTGACTGATGTAACTTTTCACTGTAGACCAACCCTTAGACACAGGCACCTGTGGGGGGTGACTGAAGAAGCTACGCCTGCCTCGTTTACCATCGGGGACGCCTGTAGCCTCTTCCACAATCCTTTCCTCCCTTATGCTTTGTTCCTACTGCTAAAAACAACCGACGCTTTGGTCCCCGACTTCTGAAGGGAAGAACCGCAGCTGTCCAAGCTCCATCAGCCCCACCGGCTAAGCACAGGATGTTGTAGCCTAGAGCCCAGTCTAAGGCCTCGTTTCCATGGGGACACTCAGGAAAGGTAATCTGAATTAAAAAATTCACGCCTCTCCGAGAGGTGGATGTCACTACAGTTCCTGTCACTGTAGGAAGTCTCTACACTCCGTGTGGTGTTTCTAGCGTAGACAAAGCCTGAGCATCCCCATGTAGACAAGGGCTAAGGGTGCAGAACTGCAGAATTCCAGCCCAGGAGAGCCCAGACACCGGGGAGGTGGGGTTTGCACTCCAAAATGCAGCTAGCTCTGTAACCATGACAACGGGGTGGGTTGACAGATGTTCTCCTCCAGGCCTGGCAGATTAAATGGAACAATGAACCGATCGGGTAGGGCAGGAGTCGGGATGAAGTCAGGGTATTAGACTACAGGGAGCAATAGGCTGATCCGGTAGAGCAAACCCCATGTGGCCATGTTGCACTGTACCTCCCTCCCACCCCGTCCCAAGCTGACAGCATCAAAGGTGGCAAGTTTACATGGGAGCGACTTACCGGTTGTGGTTTCTCTACTACGCAGCAGCCGAGTTTGTGCCAAAAGTCACTCATATTCGCAGAGGCTTCCAGTTTTTCTTTTTTTCACCCTCTGGTCGCTCGGCTTCCAGATGTGGTCAAGGCTCCTCCGGCCCCCGGCTTCACTCCCACTTGAACTGGGAGGGTTTACACCCAAGAGAAATGGCAGCCCAGGCCCAGCTCTGAGTCACTCCATGGAACAGGTGTAGTTGGTCTCGGCTAGGAAATCCCAAGGGAAGCGGGGGAAGGTCACTTTCCCCTTCAGCTCTCAGGGTCGTGTGTCACCGTTCAGGTCCCCTGCACTGGCCACACCTATCACGGAAGGAGAGATTTGGTTAGGAGACTTATCAGGAGGCATCAGAGCACGAGCAGTCTGTGGGGCACAACTCCATTCCAGCTACACCCCACCCTGCATGCATCCCACGGAGCCATGGCTGGGGTACCATCATCTCCAGAGGGCTGGGTTACAGCGCCTCTTCCATCCAGGGCACTGTGGCAGAGAAGAGAATGACTCAGTCAGCCCAAGCAGACATAACCTGGAAATACCCCTGTCCACTGAGGTCTCCAGCCGTCTCAGAGGAACACAAAGAGCCCTAAAGTTACTAGGCTGCACGCCATGTAGCTTCCCCCACGCCAGCCAGGGTAGCCTTCCAGCAGCACACTTTCCCAAGTCCAGAGGTTGTGCTGTTGGTCAGTTAAACAATACATCTGATTAACAGATCTCATGCTTCAGGGCACAAGCGGCAGGGGTCAGGAAGGAAACTTCTTATCCCTGGGAGAGCATTGCACAATTTTTTAGCTTTTGGAATTCCAGTAGGGATTGGTCACAGCAGGAGGCAGGATATCAGACTAGACGGACCCGTGACAGTATCTGGCTATGGCAAATGCTGTGTGCTGAGCAGGGAAGTGGGGGCAGGACTCCTGGATTCTGTTCCCACATCACTGGGAGAAGTGTGGTCAAGTGGTTGGGGACCCGGGGGAAAATGCCTGAAAGTCTGGATTCCATTCCCAGTTCTGCCACTGACTCGCTGCGTGACTTTGGGGTGAGTCACTTTCCCTGATCCGCGCCTCAGTTTCTACATCTGTAAAATGGCTGCAACATGCACTTTGAGTTCTGTGCACAAAAAAAGAAGGCACCCTAGAAACGCAGCATTACTAGTCACTGAACTCTGCTCATTTCTTTTGAAGTTTGGGGATTGTTTCAAAGCATGTCTTTTAGGAAATACATTAAGAATGAAGTCCTATGGTCTACCCCAGGGGTGGCCCAGCTGCAGGTCACGGGCCACTCTTTTACAGTTAAATGTGGCTCACGGAGCCCCCCCATTCTCCACCTACCAGAGCTCCGGGCTTCTGCCTTGTGGCGGATGGTGGGGCTAGGGGCTTCTTTCCCGGGGAGGTGAGGGGGGGGGGGGAAGTCTAGGGCAGTGGTTCTCAAACTTTTGTACTGGTGACCCCTTTCACATAGCAAGCCTCTGAGTGCGACCCCCCTTATAAATTAAAAACACTTTTAAATATATTTAAAATTAATAATGCTGGATGCAAAGCAGGGTTTGGGGTGGAGGCTGACAGCTCATGACCCCCCCCACCCCCATGTAATAACTTTGCAACCCCCTTAGGGGTCCTGACCCCCAGTTTGAGAACCCCTGGTCTAGGGACTTCTGAACCCCGGCAGGTGCCTCCTGTAGGGCTGGGCTTCAGTACCAGCAGGTGCTCCCTGTGGGGCTGAAACCCCAAGCCCCCGCACCCTGCCGCAGGGCAGAAGTGCCGAGCGGGTATGCCTCGGAGGATCGGTAAGTTTCGCCACCCCTGGACTGAGATCATAGTGATCCCTTCTGGGCTTAAAACCTATTAAGATTTTCTACCCTTCTCTCTCTCTCTGTCACACACCCACAGCGCAACCCGCATCAGAAACACACCCCAGCAAATACCCTAGAAACATCTGCTATGCCCGGGGTTGGGATTCACAACCCCCGCAGGCTCCCAAACGACTGACATCCCCCAGCGCCGCTCATCTCGGCTTCTTTCAGCTCGAGCGGCTTTCGGTTTGCCTTGAGAGGAGGTGCAAGGTCTGCTTCTCAGAGGCTCTGGGTGGGGTGGCAGCAATCTCCAGACACAGCATCAAAACCACTTCCTGGGCGGCGGCAGCAACCCAAAGCTCTAAACACCATGTCAACGAGTTCCCTTGAACTCTCTCTCTTTGCTCCCACTTGGTGTCATTTTAAAGCCTCCTACAACGTGCCCAAAGGATTGGAAAGATCGGCGGCTACGTCGGTGGGAAGCCGTGCCAGGATGGGGTGAGGGGGGGTTGCCCAGAGGGGCACATGAATGGAGAGAGGAAGAGAGGGCTCACAAATGCATTTACTTTATTGACAACGTCTTTCAATATGATCTTTAGCTTCGCTGGCCCTGGAGGCAGGTGCTGTTCTGACAGGTCTGCAACGCTGCCCTCTTCCCGGTGAGCTTGACACACCCTGCTCAGCCCCCAGCATGGCGGGTAACACGGCCCTGGCCACTGAGCGAGTGGGACGCCCCTGCGCTGGCCCGCACCAGGCGGCTTGGGAACACGCCCTTTGTTCGTGGCAGTGGTTGAAGCCAACGGCCCAGCTCCTCCGTTCGGATACGCTGACCCCTTGTTCCTGAGCCACGCTGGCTCAGCGAGGGTCGCGGCTTCCCATTCCTAGGGCTCAGGATTGACTCCTTCCCTGTTCAGATCCAGGGATCCCACCCCCGCCTCGCCCAGCAGGATGGGTCAGCGACGCTCCGCTGCAGCGCAGGCGAGGAGAAAAGAGTCGACAGCTGTTCCAAGCTCTCCGGCGCGGAGTTATTCAGGGCAGGGCCTCAGGGAGCAGCGAGCATCATTGCTCCAACTGCAGGGCCTCAGGGCGGCGCAGCGAGGAAACGGGCCAGGTTAGAACCGCTGGCCGGGATCCTCAGCGATGGTGGTCCACGAAACGAAATGCCCACGCTGCACCTGGCCAGCTGAGTGGGCCCATAGGATGCTACGCAGGTGGCTCCGTGCGTAAGAGCTCTGCATCCATCAGTTCACAGTGGCCCTTTCTCTCCTAGCTAGATAAGGTTTCTTACAGTTTATTGCTCATAGGCAAAACCTCACACACCCAAATCCCGTCTCACTGGATGTGAACGTTAAAGATCCCGGGGCGTTAAGAGTAGGGATCTGCCCTCTTTTCCTTGGCCAGAATTCCTCCTCTCCCTACAGTTGCAGCTATCAATTGCCATCCTCCGCCTCAGAGGCGGCTGCATGTCCGTGGGGCTGCACGTACACGTGATGAATGATGCTATAGAAAGACGATATTATCGTTACAGGGGTAGACGAAGATCCCGTCTGACCCCTGCAGCAATCCGCTGACCCCAGGAAACGTGAGAGTGGCGAATAGCTACCGGTGTTTGGAACATCCAGCCTTTCACCACCTATCAAGAGAGCTGATGCATACATGGAAAAAACAACGCACAGTTCCAAGCACACCTCGCTCTCGTTCAACACTTTCCATCCAGAGAGCTCAAAGCGCTTTGCAAGGGCCGGCAAATATCACCGGGCCCATTTTATAGATGGGGAAATGGAGGCACACAGACTGGAAGTGACTTGCTCGAGGTCACACAGCAGAGCCTAGGACAGAACCCAGGTCTCCGGAATCCCGTGCTCTAACCACTGGGCCGCACTGCCTTCCCGCATGGCGCCAGCAACTCCCCTGACTTTTTGCTTTGACTCAAATGTTTGACTCAATAAGGAAAAGAACAAAAAAAAAAAAGGAAAGAAAAGGAAACATGATCAGCACTAGCTACTCCGTGCGGCTGACTCTAATCCTCAGCGGCGAGGGCAGGAACATGTCAGAACAGGAGTGGCCGTCACGGAAAAGCAAATAGTGAAACTGAACTAATCAGGGACTGAATCCGATGCCCTAGATCCAGCAGCTGTTGAATCGAGACATCAAATAGAGGCCTGGCCACTCCTGGTCATTAAAGAGCCAACCCACGATGCTCATCACAAGAGTTAGACTGACTGGATTGCAATTTGGTTAACTGTGGTTTGTTTCCCATCCCTCTGATTTCAACCAGAAAAGGTCCAGTCCTAAACGTGTGCTGAGAGGCTGCTAAAAAGAGATACCACGCTGCTTTCAGCCCCAGAGGTGGCTGCATTTCAGGGACCGGTGAAGCAATGTCTGGATGGCTCATTTATAAACCACTTTGGGGTGAAAGGCACAACATTGTTTAATAAATCCCCTGAGACCCCGTTTGCCTTTGGCTTGCCCAGTGGTGGTGGCAGCATGTCCTATTCAGAACACGCCTGGTGACATGCAGCTTAGACTGTTGAGTTTCAAGAGAATCTGGATTAGATGTGGTCAGAAAGCAGGTATTTTTTTCCCCCTCGTGGAAACTTTGGATTCTCCCCCCCCCCCCCCCACCACACACACACACACACACACACACACCCCAATTTGTTTTCATCAAAATTTTCCACAGAAGCGTTTGAATTTTTGGCTGAAAAACAAAACCTTTCAATTCTGAAATGCCGCCGCAGTGCCTCATGGGAGTCGTAGTGCAGTTAGCTCGTGCTCCCATTCTTCTCTAAAGGCCAGGCACCCTGGTAGGACAACATCTGCCATCACCAGGGTGCATCATGGGAGATGTAGTCTGGCTGGGAACTGCCGCCCGTAGATGTGAACGGGGACACAAGGAAACCCAGCTGCAACTGTTTTAACGCTGGAGAACCTGCAGAAGTGGATGGCTTCCTCAGCCCTAAATTGGAGGGGGCGGGAAAGATATTTTCATAGAATCATAGGGCTAGAAGGGACCGCAAGGGTCATCTAGTCTAACCCTCTGCCAAGCTGCAGGATTTGTTGGGAATAAACCATCCAGGACAGATGGCTCCAGCCTCTTGAAAATCTCCAGCAAAGGAGCTTCCACACTTCCCGAGGCGTCTGTTCCATTGTCCTACCGTGCTTGCAGTTAGGAGGTTTTTCCTGAGATTTAATCTAAATCTGCTCTGCTGTAGTTTGAACCCACTGCCTCTTATCCTGCCCTCTGTGGCAAGAGAACAATTTTTCTCCATCTCTTTTATGGCAGCCTTTCAAGTATTTGAAGACCGCTATCATATCCCCCTCTTAATCTCCTCTTTTCCAAACTAAACATACTCAGTTCCTTCAGTCTTTGCTCAGATCGCGCTTGCATTTCATCCCTTGGATCACCTTTGTCGCTCGCCACGGGAGCCTTCCCAGTTTCTCTACATCGATGACCAAAATTGGACACACTACTTCAGCGGAGGCCTAACCAGCGCTGAATAGAGCAGGGCTATCAGCTCCCGGGACTTGCCTCTGTTAACGCAACTCAAAATGGCATTTGCTTTTTTTACAACAGCATCGCATGGATGACTCATGTTGAGGATGTGATCCACCGCAACTCCCAGATCCGTCTCAGCAGTGCCGCTATGCTTCCCTAACATAAGAGAAGAGAAACCAAATGCACAAATATAGACTGGAGGGGATAACTGGCTTGGCAACACCACTGCTGAGAAGCATGAACTTTACATTGGTCATGGTTGAATTTCGTTTTGTCATCTAAAGCCCAGTTCTTCAATTTATCAAGATCCCTCTGAATTTTAGCTCGATCCTCCAAAGTGTTTGCAACTCCCCCACGCCCCTGCAGCTTTGTGTCATCTGCAAATTTGATCGGGATGCTCTCTCGTCTTACATCCAGGTCATTAATAAAGATGTTTAACATCAGACCCAGAACAGGTCCCCTTGGAACCCCACCTGAGACCACCTTCAAATCTGATATCATTCCATTAATAGCTACTCTTTGTTTGTGATTGTTTAACCAATAATGTATCCACTTAATGGGCTGCTTTTCTCCAGTTTACTTACAAGAATGTCATGTGGGACTGTGTCTAAAGCCTTGCTGAAATCCAGGTACATTAGGTCTACCACATTCCCCCATCCATCAAACAAGTTACCTTGTCAGATAAGGAAATCAAGCTGGTTTGGCATGATTTGTTCTTGGTAAATCCATACCGGGCCGGCTGCTAGTGCTCACCCTTCGTTTGCTAATTGAATGTTTCATACATTGCTCAAGTGGCTTCCCTGACTGGTGACCGAGTGTTTGTGTGAAGCATTTTTAAAAATGAGAGAGATTTTAAAAAGATGGATTAAAAAAAAAATCCTCCCCCCCTTCTCCTTTAATCAGATTTCAGCTCTCTGATGTCAGAACCCCTCCAGCTCACCAGTCATCTTTAAAGTATTCCCAGGGCGGGCAGGTGACCAGCGTAGACAAGGCCCAGAAGGGCCCAAGTCCACAGCTCCCCCCCTTTGCAGGTCACCTTTAAATTCATTAAACAAATACACAAACTGCCAGACAAAGCAGCTCCCCATCTTAATAAGATTATTCTTGTGCAACGACACATTCTCAAAAGGCCTTTTTTCTGCGCTCCTTCCTTCACCAGTGAGGCAAGCGCTAGTTCCCCCTAGAGAAAGATCGGGGAGAGAGACAAGCCCTCCCGCTCTGAAAATGGCTGTCCGTTCAGATAACAGGAAGCGGCTTTCAGTGGAGCGGAACAGGGCTGCATTTTATTTTCTCTCTCTCGAACATCAACAAAAGCGTTTCCTGTGAGGTCTGCTCTGCAGGGGGAGGTTTTTCAGGCCATCGCCTCCCGTTATTGTCCCCGTGGCTCATTAACCTGGCGTGTCAGTCGACCGACTCCTGGTGTGTCCTGAAACCACCCCCCGGCACTCCAGTCCCTAAGGCATCACGCTTCCTGCTACAGAACCCGAACTGGGGCTGGCAATTCCCCTGCCATGTCTGGCTGAATCATTCCAAACCGACCGCGCTACGCCTGATGCTGCAGTGTTATTTACCTCGCAGGAGCGCCAACAGACTCCAGGCGAGATCGAAGCCCCGTGGTGCAAGGTGCTGTACAAACACGTGCGGCGAAGACTGCTCTTGTCCAATCAGCTCACAACCTACAGAACAGTGGTGGGCAACCTGCGGCCCATCAGGGTAATCCGCCGGCGAGCCGCGAACAGTTTGCTTACACTGACTATCCGCAGGCACGGCTGCCCGCAGCTCCCAGTGGCCGCAGTTTGCCGTCCCCAGCCAATGGGCTAGAAGGATCACCACCAACAGGCAGATGCAGCAAACTCGGCTCCTCCCCATCTGGGAGCAGCGATACGGTTCTGCTGAGCAGCGGCTAGGCAGGTCAGCTAGCCAGCGTGGCCTTTGTTTGTAGGCCTCACAGCAGAGAAGGGATTCGCAGAACTAGGGCATAGCTTTGCCCAGACAGAGGGGGTGGCATGAGACACAGCGGGAAGGCGCTGGCGGGAAAATTTGGCACATGGGGAAGAGAGGCTGGTGTTGCTGGCAGAGCGGAGGCAGGGGCGGAGAGGTCAGGTGAGGATAGGCCACGAAGGGCCTTAAAGCAGAGACCAGATTCTGAGCCTCTAATTCGTTCGACTTGGGGGCGCGTGCACGGCCCACCTGGCAGGAGCTCGGCACAGCTCAGGATCGGGCCCCGAGTCGACCATTCTTACAGGGTCACTCGCTCTGTCCAGACACAGCGGGGATGACGCTGAAGGGGAGGCTACTGGACACAGACCTCGTGTTTCTCTCGCTCCCGCCAGGCTCGCTCACCCTGCGCTAGCTACTAGCCGCACACAGGGTCGGACCCAACGCCTGCACCGGGGGACCGGACGGCAGGAGGACTGGGTGTTGTTCGCACAGGGCTGAAGGGGTGCCTGGGATTTGACGGAGTTACAGGCGCAGTGTTCCAACAGGGTTACAACCCCAACAAGGCATATCGCAGAGATCACACCACCAGAAGGGCCAGGCCGGGGCCTGCGGGGAGAACATGACACTCAGCCGTCAGAGATGAGCTTGTGGTTAGAAAAGTGACTCAGCAGAGACAACAGCTTGGGTGTCTATATTTATGCTTCTTGGGCGACTCGATGCCTTCCCCCCTCCCCCCCCCGCCACCTCTCTCTAGCACCTCCTGGCTTAAGGATCTCAACGCGCCCAGGAGACAGGCATTATTCCCATCACCCCCTTTACAGACTGAGTAGAGGGAGGGGAAGTGACTGGTCCAAGATCAGAGGGGAAATCAGCAGCAGAACAATGGTGCTTCGCTTGAAGGTTTAAAGGGTTTTTCGGGTGGGGGGGGGGGCGGGTTATGGGGGATGTTAAGTTTGCCACACTATGATCTCCACGAGGAGCTGGAAATCGCAGCCGCGTTCCTTCCACCGCCGACGTTCCCCTCCCCCCCCAACGATGCTGCTGTCGGAGGTCCTTTAGGACGATGCACGAGTCGGAACAGATTCCAGCTCACTCCCTCACAGCTCTATCAGGGATGAATAGGAATTAAAATGGGTTTGCCTCATTAAGGGAAGCAGGTACCGCTCAGAGCTGGGGGTGGGAACAGCCGAGAGCAAGGGGTGAGCAGCAGCTGGGTACGACCAGACCTCTTCCCGATCTTGCTCCCTTTGGAGCCAGTGGGAGTTTTGCCGATGGATTTCAATAGGAGGAAAGTCTAGCCCTGCACAACGCTTCATCCTTCCTCCAGCTTAGGGGTCCCTCCACCCCTGCACTTCGCCTCTGGTTTCAAAGAGATTACATCTCCCTGTAGCCACCATCAACAGCCTCCAGCCACGGTGAAGGGTGTGGTTCTGCTTAGAGGCCCGGTGCTTTTGCACAGCGTGCGTGTGTGCACGCACTGCCATGAGGGCTCTGCCAGACACCTCAGCGCGGTCCCGCCTGATTTCCACCAGTGTAAGTGAGAGGAGACTCCAGCCCAGGGAGAGACCAGGACGTTGCACTGGGGATCTGTCCAAGGAAGAAGATCCACCCATGCAAAGACCAAAACAAACCCTGACAAACGGGGCTATAAATAGCCTGCCCCTTCCTGGCAGGTCTTCGAGGTTAAAAAGTTTAAATTCTAAACGGAGAAGGGGGAACTAAATCTATATTTTCAGCTGGGCTCTGGGCACTGACTCAAAGCCAGAACAACAAATAAGCAGAGGGGAGGTCAGCAGGCCAGACAGGCAGGGGGAGAAATGGGGGTTTTCATGTGGTTACTGGCTAGAACCCAACACTCCAATCCATAATTCTGCAGGGGGGGAGGGTGCGGTCAGGGGTTTTTCATAACCTCGGAGATCTGGGAAAGACTTTCTGGATCCTCCAGTTCAGCGCGGGACCGTTCCCACAGGCATGGGCTCCACTTCTCTTCTACAAGCGTGACGGCCGAATGACCCCTGGTTTCCAGTGCTCGGAGAAGAGGATCAGGCCCTGTTCCTGCAGCACTAACCCATCCTGGTTCAAGCTGTCTCCCACTCCCGTGCCCTGGGGATCGTCTCCGCCGAGGCACCAACCCGGATGTTGGAGCCACCAAAGGAGGACTGCCCCACCTCAGCAAATCCAAGGAAGCCTGGGATAAGACTTGGGAGGTCTAGCGCCACCCCCTAAGTCCCACCCAAACCTGGATTAGCTGGTGCTGGTGTCTGTAGCCTGGCGGCAGACAAATGGATACGGGCCTAGCCTGGAAATCTGGGTTCTAGTCCTGGCAGGTCCGTGCCTCAGTTTCCGCCATCTGTAAAATGCCGAGAACGATGCTTGAGAGCTGAAGGTAGTACGATGTGGGTGAACGTGAAGGAACTTGAGGCCTTGGGGCACACCAGCAATTCTGGGTCAGACTTTGCCACACACACACACACACACACACACACACACACACACACACACCCCATGTAGTGCCTTAACTATACACAATGCCCCCACCCAGCGTGGACACAGTTAGTACTTCTATCCACATAGCTTATTCCCATTTGGCCTAGTCCCAATACCCTGGGACTCAGCAGACCTGGGGTCTATTCTGGCTCTGCCGCTGGGTGACCTTGGGCAAGTCACATCCCCGCCCTGAGCCTCAGTTTCCCCACATATAAAATGAGGACAATATACCGACCTGCTTTGGAAAGCGCTTTGCGATCTGGGGGCTGGTCTACCCTGGGAACTCACCTCGGCGTAGCCACATCGCACAGGGGTGTGAAAAAGCCGGACCGGAGAGACGCAGCCCCTGGTGTAGACAGCGCTGGGTCACCAGAAGAATTCTTCCATCCACCTAGCTACTGCCTCAGGGAGGTGGGTGACTTACGCTGATGGGAGAACACATCCTACGTCGGCGTAGTGGTTTAAGTGCAGACAGTGTAGGATGGAAAAGTAGCTACAGAAGAGCTAGGTGGCGGTGGTATTTTTACCAGCATAACCGAGTCCGCCCTTGGGATTGCAGCAGGATATTTATAATCAGTAAAACAATCACACCCCAGCATAGTTCTACTGGGAAACACTGTCTGTAACCCAGGCCTTAATCAGCCAAAAGGAAAAATGTTTCCCAGAGGCAGGGGAATGAGCGAGAGCCCTTTGCTGCGTCACGCCAGCCCTTGCCGCACGCAGGTCCAGGGGGGGTTGTTTTGATTACACGTTGGGAAACAGGAAAGGTCACTTCCTCTGCCCCGGCAGCTCGAGTGCAGCAGACTTGAAAGGGAGCCTTTGGCGTGTTTGCCGGCGAGGCTGGGCCGTGTGCTTCCTGACTTGGGGGGGCGGGGGGAGAGAGTCACCTCGCCTTTACATTTGCCGCAGGCCCCTCCTGGGTGCCTGCTCCAGCCAAAGCAGCAGAGAGACAAAGACAGCCGTTGATTTCAGTGCCACACCAAGGCCCCTCTATGCCACCAGAGGGGCAGAAACCACTCCCCGAGAAACGCTGGGCACAGCTAGTGTGGGGCAGGCATGAGGGCTCGGGGCCAGTTTTTAAGTAATGGAGATATCTTATCTCCTAGCACTGGAAGGGCCCTTGCAAGGTCATCGAGTCCAGCCCCCTGCCTTCACTAGCAGGACCAAGTACTGATTTTGCCCCAGATCCCTAAGTGGCCCCCTCAAGGATTGAACTCACAACCCTGGGTTTAGCAGGCCAATGCTCAAACCACTGAGCTATCCCGCCCACCCACTCGCCCAGAGGGCAGATGAGGGGCATTCGGCTGGAATTCACTGCACAGGGGCTGAGAACCTGCTCTGGCCCTAATTCAGGGCAGCCGCTGAGGGCTGGGAAGGGCCCCGCACGGCCCCAGAATAGGGGGAGTGCCAAGGTGGCTTGAAACCGTCTTAATTCCAGGCTCTCCAAGCACAGGGACAGTTTCTGGTCCCCTAAACCAGCCCTGCTACTGTACACCCGTTTGCAAGCTGTCTGCAGTTGGGTCTGCTTCCCGCAGAGAGCTGGGCTCCTTCACCGTGCCGAAGTCTTACTGATATTTCTCCAGTGCCAGTCATCCAGCAAGCTAAACACCCTTTACCACTGTTCATTAACCCCCAAGGTAGATCACGCTCATCGGCCCCCTGGGACAGATTGGAAACCGAGGTATGGGGAAGTGAAGGGACTTGCCGAGGGTGCAAAGTTATATAGTGGCAGAGGCAAGAATAAGCCCTGGTGTCCTGACCCACCCCCCAGTAGTTCACAGACATGCCAGCACCCCTCTTCCCTGGAGACCTGGTCACATTTCTCGTTAGCGGGTAACCACCAACACGTACAACGCAAATCAAGTGCGCACTGAGCAGCTCCACACCCTGCCTTGCTCGCAGAGACCGGTATGGACTAGGCCTCGGGATTCGGACAGGGCCCCTTTCATTATTCCCCTCCCCCCCCCCCCGCCGGCAGGAAAGAGATGGGTGGGGGGAGGAATTTTTGCATTAGACCCAAGAGACAAAGTGACAACATCACCACGCCATGCTAGGGACCATATCAAGTCACGGACCCTAAATACACACGCACGCAAATGTGAATACGATTACAGCCAGCGCCTGCTAGTGGCTGGAGGTCCAAAGGCTTAGAACCAGTCTACTACTGCTACTGAATGGAGCTTCTCCCTTTAGATCAGTTTTGGACCAGGTGGATCCGTAGTGTGGAGTCCAAAGTCCGTCGTGGCCATGGTTCTGGTGCGTGCAAACATCCACACGGCACTTGCACGGCCCAGGCACAGCAGAGCACTTCCACGGGCAGGGAGAGGAGACGCCCACGGCTGTTCTTTTTAACCGCTGATCTTTATGTGAGAAACTAACTTCTCTCTCAGATTTTACATACGCGGGGGGAGGGGAATTTGAAGCGTGGCAGGAAACTGGGCTTTCCATAAGAGCTAGCACCGTGTGGGCTGGAGAAACTTGTGTCACGAGATCCCAGCCCCAGACAATAGCTCTGGAAAGTTTGTGGAGGTGGCTTTTACACCCCAGACTTCCCCCTGCCCCCCCCAGCCACACTCCCACCCCCTGCATTCAGGGGCAGGTTTTCAAGGACTCAGCACCCACCGTCGGGGCTACGTATTCAAAGGCTACCAATCAAGGCCAGATTTCCAGCTTAGCCCTGGACCAGATGTGCTGAGCTCTTGTGCAAATCCAGCCCTTGGAGTCCAGTTAAATGCCAGCCACACACATGCTCCAGTCAGGTGGGGAGCGGCCAGGATCAGCCCTCAACCCCTGGCTGGCTGATCTTCCCTGCAGCCCCTTTCTCCCCAGGCTCTGCCCGCAACAGACCGGCAGATCCAGCCAATCAGAGGAAGTGCTTTGAAAAACAGCTGCGGGGTGGAGGCAGCGGGCAGGATGGAGGCAGCAGGAGGGCGGGGTGTCTCTAAGTGCCTTCCTGACAGCGAGCGAGCGGTGGCGGGACCAAAAGAGGGCCCGTTTGTGATTGCATAAGAAACACGAGCAGTGATGCCAGCGCACGGGAGGCTGGAGGCTGTGACAGACATTGCAATCCCAGGCAGAGTCTTTGGGGGCCACTGTGTTACAAACGGTTTATGTACGACTCTGTTGTACTCCCCCCCAGAGCTCCTGCAGGAACTAACCTGTGGGGGGGAGGGGTTGGATTACCTGCGATTATAGAGAACTTGAGAGAATTTCCATCCTGTGGGGGGTTTGAATAGTCTTCCCAGAGACTCAAACAACACAAGGGCCTTTGGTTTAAAACGCGGCGCTCAAACTGCCACCAGGTTTCTTTCGGATGCAGCAAACGGACAGGAACTTCTGTCCCAGGGGGCCCCAATCCTCGCGGAAGAGTTGGAGAGACTTTGGCCGACAAGGCCCCCTAAGATTGATGGGCACCCCTGGAGCAGCCGTTCGCATGCGGATAGGAACATCTCTTGTTTTTCCACATTTCTCCGGAATGCTTTTACCTTAAGAATAAAGGTGCTTGCTTAGAAGGCGCTGGGTGGTAACTTATCACACCACTCTGTGCATAGCCCTTGGAGAGAAGGCAACGCACAGCCGCTGGCAGACTGGCTCGCTGGGGTATCTGTGACACTCGGAAAGCGAGGGGTGGGACAGGACAAAGGGATGGAACTAGCCAAGCCCAGCGAGAACAGCCACGTACCTTGGACCTAGAGGGCGAGAGGTGGATACAGCTGGGATGTGCGTTCATTGCATAGATTAACAGGAAAGTTAGGGCCTTCAGTGCTGGGTCTGCGCAGATGTGTCCCTAGACGCACCGAGGCCCCCCTGGAATGCGGAGATGTCACCAGGACACGGGGCTGCCCGAGAGGGGCTACTCCTCCACCCCCCTACCGGTTGTATCCAGCAGCAGTCCAGAGGGTAGAAGTGCGAATAGAGACCTTTGCTGTTACCACCACAGAGAACATGCTGGTTGGAAACATCCCCAAGATCACGGCCCGCACCCTCGATCCCTCCTACCCGCTTGGTATTCAACATCCCGAGAGCAGTCGGGGGCGGTACTTGGGCCAGCCTCAGAGAAAGCATTATCTAGCAGCTAGAACAGTGAACTGAGAGCCAGGACACCTGGGTTCTAGTCCGACTTCAGAGAACGTGGCGTCTAGTGGCTAGAGAAGAGGGGTCTACGAGCCAGGGACTTTTGCCAGAGATCACGCAGCGAGTCAATGGCAGGTCACTTCTCCTCTCCGAGCCCCCGTTTCCCCACAACAGGGATAATGATACCGGCCCACTTCCCAGAGAGGTTGTGAGGACTTGATTCACTGTTTGCCGAGAGCTTAGGGACCCTCCCCAGAGAGAGGGCGATAGCAGAGCTTGGCTGAGAAGAGGAGGGTTTGGAACAGAATCTAAGAGAAACTGAAAGATGTGAAAGAACTGCTTTTTCTCCAAACAGAGCAGGCATTTTTAAGACAGCGTGAAGGGGGGAAAGAGGGAAGATTAAACCCATGACTTTAGCCTGCGTGACTAGCCGAGGGCAAAGCTGGCCTCTTCTTCCCAGACCTCCCGGTCGTGCGGCAGAGTCATTATTAGGACCCCCCGGGTTTGTCTGACGCAAACGCACAAATTGGTGTTTATCGGCCGGCGTGCGCAGGCAGGAAAAGTGACTCAGCAGAAAAGCGGCACTGGAAGGGGGCCGGAGGAGGACCTGGGGTTTATTTCCCGGAATCACTCTGCTGAGTTTGCAGGTTACATGAAGCTTTCCCCAGCCGCCCGCCACGGTCCCCACCCAGCCGCTGAACATCCAGCCAGCTCTGCCCGCACATGCCCCCGTTGTGCCCACAGGCGGGCATGGTTACACCTGCTCCAGCGCTGACAATAGGCTAAGTGCTAGTGTAGACAGAGCTACACCAGGCTGACTGTGGTCTAGACAGGGCCAATGAAGCTCAGGGTTGGAGGACGCTTCTGTTTCTTCACCCCTAGGTTAGTGAGGCTGGTGCAGCCCGAGGGAAGAGCACGGCCAAGGCCAGCCAATGCCACCAGGCCTTCGACACGCTCAGAGGAGAGAAGAGTCCACACATGGGGCTTTCTGGGCGGTCAGAGAAGGGGCCTGTTATAGGCCACATGGGAGCAGGACCCTGTCGGATGAGGCCAATAGCCAGAGCTGCTTGTTTGGGTCAGACCCGGAGATCTGTCGTATATACTTATACACTCCCCATTACCGTATTGATCCTCACAACCCTGTGCGGCAAGGCAGGACTATTTTCCTCTTTGTACAGATGGGAAACTGAGGCACAGCGCGGTGAAGCGACACAAGGAGTCCATGGCAGCGCGGGCACCCAGACCTCCCAAGTTCTGGGCTAGTGCCCCACGCAGAGCATCAAGGATCCGCAGAACACGTCCAAAGAGCTCTTCAAAGTTTATCAGCCTAGCACAGATCCTTTGACCGGCCGGGGCCCTATCAGAGGGAGATGCGTGGCTGTTTACAGGCGTGCAAGTGCCAGGCGCTAAAGGAATCCGGCAGCCAGAGGCTTTATCTGGGAGTTGGTTTCCATCCAGCAGCTCCCCGACAGGCCACGCAGATCGCCCACCCTGACGGACCAACACACCATCCCCCAGGAGCCTGCTTCCTTGTGGGAGCCCACAGGGCTAAACTTCCCGCTGGGCATGCTAAAGGGAAGTGGGGGAGGCAGGAAAGGGATGGTGCATAAGTGGGGTGCTCTCAGCCACGGTACTTCTAATGCAGCCATCACCGGGGTATCGAGGCGCGAGGAGCAGTGCGTTGGAGGGAGGCGAGAGAGCCACGTGCACATACAGCTTTGTCTACACTGGGACATTACTTCAGATTAAGGCAGGGCGCGAATTCAAAGTGGAATAGCTACTCTGGAATAACTCCATGGGTGGACACTTTTATTCCAGAGTACGAGCCCCTTATTCTGAATTAAGCCTGGTCTACATAGTAACACTCAGGACCATTAATCTGAATGAACGAAAAGATGGGAATTTAAAGAGGGGATTCGATAAACTGCATTAACCGCCTGCCTGGATCCTCCTGTTCAATTCATTCAGATTAAGGCCACTGTAATTCTGAAGGTGTCAATGGAAGCGGGGGAGGTGTGGGGTCCAGATGGGACCAGGGCAGTGCAGGGGTGCAGATGGGCGATTGATGGACACGGGGGAGGGGCAGGGTGCAGTCAGGAGCCGGGGCGCTGTGGGGGTACAGACGGGAGCATAGACGCATTGCTGGAAAAGAGGGGGCGGGGGGCAGATGGGAAGGAGCGAACATGTGTCTGTTAATCTCTTTTCCAGGCAGACCCTGCTCTAACCCAGCCGGCTTCACGGCTTCACTTGGCCGTGCAGAGAAAATCCTCCCCCGAATCAGTCGGCGCGGGCGGCTGGCCCCGACCTGCCTGAGTGCAGGCTGGGCCCCGTGGCCACGGCTGCCGCACAGGAACGCGCCTCGGGCCGGGCCTGATTGGAATTGCCCATCCTGCCCCGACCTGCTTGGCTCTGATGAATCTTCCACCTGGAGCCGGGAGGAATCCGCCACTTGGCAGAGCAGGGAACGTCCCTGCCAGGGCCCGTCTCTCTGGTGCTATGGAGGCGGGACGGGGACTAGGGGGAGAACAGGAAAAATCGCTCCAACGCGCTGCTCACCCCACCTCAGTCACGTCAGAGGCTCCCAGCTCTCGGTGCGCACGTGAATCTCTGCACCAGGCCTCGGGGAAGAGCCGCTGAATCCACCCAAAACCAGACCCAACCCACCCATCTGCAGGGCTGGGTGCTGCCCAGACACAGCAAGAGACAGTCCCTGCCCCAAAGAGCTCACAGTCTGAAGAGACACAGGGTAGGAAGGGAAACTGAGGCACAGAGAGGGGAAGGGAGTTACTTAAGACAGTTCTAGCCCTGCCTCTCTTGCTGTCTCTGGAACCCCCTCACCATAGTATGGAGCACCTCACAATCTGTAATGTATTTATTCTCATGTAAGGCAGGCCAAGCTATTATCCCCATTGGGGAAACTGAGGCACGGAGAGACTGAGTGACTTGCCCAAGGTCACGTAGGGAGTCTGTGGTGGAGTCCCTGGGCCATCCTGCCTCTGACCCCTTCCTGTGCCCCAATCCTGTGCTCTAGCCACTAGACAACACTTTCATTGCGTGTTGGGCTGGCTTCTCTCTCCCCGTGTGCCCCTCCTCGTGGTATCTGGCCCACAGCTTTGGGGTCCCACCTCACACAAGCTGGCTCCTGGTACGCGGCTGGCCTTAGAGCACATGGCTTGGCACCTGGTCTGGGGCAGATGGGGGAAAACAAATCTGTGCTTTCTCCATGGCTCCGGGAACTAGGGAGTGAAGGGGGAGTATGGGCGGCTCCCACCTCGGGCCGCCCAGAGGGACTGGGATAGAGCGATTCATGTGCCAAGGCCTCACTCCGTAGCCCGAGCGCCTCCAGCCAGAGGCAGGCACGGCAGCAGAGTGGCAGGCTCCCTCCGAGAGCCGGGCAGGGCACAGCCGCAGGGACTTGCCTTAATGGAAGATTTGCATTGGCTGCCCTCCCTTCTCCAACCCCGCCCGCTCCCAGCCCTCGGGGAGGGTCAGACTGGCCCGAGTCGCCCTGCGCACGCCAGGGGAGCTGTGGATTTGGCCCAGACGCTCGTTGTAAACCCCACGCCGAGAACAGGAGCGGACACTCCTCTCTGGCCAACTGACCCCCTCCTCCCCCAGACTCCAGCCCTTGCCCCACGCTCAGAGCGCCCCGTCCCCACCCACATCGGCCCCCAGACGGCGGAGCAGAGAGGTGCCCTGGCAGAGCTCCATTTCCTTGAAGGAACACTGTGGACGGCGGGGAGGAGGAGGAGGAGGGAGCAGATGACTCAGGTCCCTTGAGCTGCTCATGGAAGAGAGACTGCACAGCGAGATCCTAGCTCGTGCACCAGAGCAGGCCGGCTGGGGGGTTATATAGCGCTCAGGGCAAGGCCGGGGGACAGCAGGGGTGAGCTCATATCGCAGCTGGGAATATCCCTCTCCCACCTGCGCAGCTTTGGTGCCGGTATCAATCCAGCTGTTTCAGTGGAGTGGCTCCCGATTTACACCGCTGAGAGTCGGATCAGGCCTGGGGCTGCTTGACTCCATTGAATGCCAGGCACTGATGGCTCAGAAAGGGGCCACGTTCTCTCCCTGGACGTCAGCGTGTTGATGCCGGCAGAGCGGCTGGCTCTGTCACGTTATGTGCAAAACGTCACTAATTCCGATGCAATTCGATGTCCTGACAGGACGCCCTGGGCCCAGCTAGTCCGTTTTGCAGGAAGGGGTCAACACGAACACGTTCGCACTGGCCTCTGTTGCATCCCGGCGCGCTACAGCGGGGACCTGGGGGCCAGGACTCCTGGGTTTTATCCCTGGCTCTGGCAGGGAAGTGGGTTCTAGTGGTTAGCGCACACAAAGAGGAGTCCTGACTCCTGGCCCTGGGAGGGGAGTGTCACTTCGGGTCTGTCTACACTGGTCTCTGATTCAGGTTTGAGCCTAAGCCCTGCTTCTGTCCATCCACAAACCCGCCTGACTCGGGTCAGCACTCAGGACTTGGGTCCTAGGACCCTGCTGAGGGGGTGGGGCAGCACCGAAGTCCTGCTGTGACTTGGGTCCAGTCCTCCTGCAGCGTGGGTGCAGCTCAAGGCACAGACCCCATCGGAAGGTCTGCGTCGCGCAGCATGGACACCACAAGCTCGGGTCCCACCGACCTGGGCTTCGGGTGCGGTGGAGCCAGACCCTGAGCGGTCAGAGCAGGGCAGCGGGAATCAGGCCTCCTGGGTTCTGTCCCTAGCTCTGCTCCTGGCTTTCGGGCAGCCCCTTTCCCTGCTCAGTGAACCCTCGTGCGAAGTGGCGAGGAGACGGACCTGCAGCAGAGAGTTGGGACTGATGCTCCGTCGAGCAAGGAGACCAGAACAGGTAGAGCGGCCTGCAGACCGGCTCTGCCTTCCTCTTAGACTCCATTACCCCTCTCCCTGCCTAACTGGGAACGTCCGATCGCAGCTTGGCTGCTCCCCCCCAGCACTAAATTCACTTTGAAAGCAACAGGGCGCACGTCCAGCGGGTAAAAACCGAACTCAGGGCCTGATTCGCCTCTCGTTCCCGCTGGGGTCCGTCGGGAGTAACTCCGCGGCCCACAGTGGCGTTCGAACCCTGTAGGGGAGAGGAGACAAGACAGGGGCCCTGGATCCGACTCGGAAGTGGCCCAGCGCATTGGGTGGTCCGGGCCCGTTGTAGCAGAGCGTGTCTGAGGGAACCGCCGGCCTCCCGTCCACGCGCATCCCCAGGCGGAGGGTCAGATCACTGTGACTCATGCTCCTCTATCAGCTGTTGGGGATTTCGCCCCAGTTCTCCAGAAACAAACTGAAAAGGGGAAAGACACCGACCAGCCAGCCAGACCACCCGCATGACTGCAGAATCCTGCCTCCCCCGCATCCTGGTGCCAGTCCTGCCCCATGTACAACTGGGAGGGGGGGGGAGATTCTGATCCGGGCTGGGCCTCTGCTGACTCCCAGTTCACACCAGAGAAAGGCAGAGGAGAACCAGGCCCAGGGCTGATGACTAAACGGCTCCTTCCTACACCACGTATCTGCCCTGGGCTAAAGTCACAAGCGGACGCAGCTCACGGTGATTTCAATGAGACCAGCAGCCTCCTCCCATCAGGGCTAGATCCATCTCATCTGCTCCTGGGACGTCCCGGGGGCAAGAAGGCTGATACAGCTGTGGGCGGGGAGTGAGAGTCCGTTCGGCTGCTCAGGGTCTGTCTACGCTGCAACGCAAGCCCAAGGTGAGTAGAACCCGAGTGAGCAGACCCCGGGTTTGGTAACCTAGGGCTTGAACGTCTACACTCGTCTGTAACCCCAGGTTAGGAATTGTTGAACCCTGGATCCCAACCTGCATCTCCACTGCATTACACGGGCCAGGGTCCAAACCCCCGGACCCCAGCCGGCATCCCTTCGAGAAAAGGAAAAGGCCCCATGTCACACACTCGTTCCAGGGCCTTTCCCTACAGCCCAGCGCTGCCGAAAGCGGAACCTGATGCCAGTCGGGGGCCAGCCCAATCCGCTGACCCAGTAACCCCGGTGCCATCCCATTGGACGGCCAGACGAGTAGAGAACAGGCGGGGCACAGTCAGCATGCCCTCGACTTGCGCAATGCACTGTTTTATTTAACCGCTGCTGTCGTCTAGCAACTGCGGGGCTGGTCCGACACGAACAGCAGGAGACGGGTGAGGGCAGCGCCAATGGGCGTGACTGCACTGGGGCCTACCGTGCCAAGACAGCTCCTATAGTCATGTGCCAGGGATACATCTAGTGGCCTCCTGGACTAGCATCTCTGGAGGGGCTTTGGTGCTCACTGGTGATAGCCTCTGGTCGTGAGATTCAAACGTGCACGAGGCATGTTAGTTTCATACTAATTTAGGGCTTGTCTACACATGGAGTTATTCCCGATTAACTATTCCTGATTCACTCCCTGTGTGGACACACTTATACTGGAATAAGGGCTTGTCCACACAGGGACATTCAGAAAGTTAATCCTAGGGTGACCAGATGTCCCGATTTTATAGGGACAGTCCCAATATTTGAGGCTTTTTCTTATACGGAAGCCTATGACCCCCCACCCCCGTCCCAATTTTTCACACTTGCTGTCTGATCACCCTAGTTAATCCTAATTAACTGAAGGTGGGAATTGGAAGTGGATTAGTTAAAAATCACATTCGATCCCTGTGCAGGTGCTGGGATTCAGATTTAAAGTGGTCTTCATGCAGTTTAGTTTAATTAATTTTCGAAATGAATTAAGACCAACCAAATTAAGACCACTTTAAATTTTTGAACGAGGGTGTTCACACAGGGGTTTAATGTGGTATAGTTAATCCTCTTTAAAATGTACACCCCCACCTTAATCCAAATTAATTTCCCCATGTAGACAAACCCAGAGTCCTAATTTTCCTTCCAGGTGGGTCTAAGGCTGAGAAGTTGGATCGATTCACTCGTGGGTGCTGTCGAAATCCAGGCCTGTTGTGCGGACTGGACCTGCAGCACGACCGGATCCACACTACAAACCGGAACGCTGCTTGGCATCGGCGGAAAGCGCATCCACATGGCTACTAGATCCCCAACACGGCTGTGTGCGTGTGTAGCACAGACTGGGCCTCGGCATGCAGCTGGACGGGCCTGGCAACAACACTTTGATTTATAGCAGTAGCCCCTAGAAACGCCAGCCCTGATCTGGGACAGTCCCTGCCCCAAAGAGCTTACAGTCTAAATAGACCAGTCAGCTAATGGATGGGAGGGGAAACTGAGGCACGGAGAGGGGAGGTAGCTAGGTCACACAGCAGGTCAGAGCCAGGAACGGAACCCAGGACTCCTGAGACACCCCCGCCCCCAAGCCTAACCACTAGGCCACACTGCCTCTGCAACACCATCCTGAAGGTCAACAAACTCAGGTGGTCAGGCCCAGGGGGAAGGCAGGCAAAGCAAAGTTGCATGGCAGGGCTGAGCGGACTCTTCCCCTGGACATACCGGCCCAGGAACACCGAGCTCTGGCCCCCCACACCGGATCTCCGCTGCACAAAGAGCTATCCAGATGTGGCCTCCTGCGCTTTAGCTCCAGGCCATTCCTCCTTATTCCCCCTTCATCTCATCGGAGACTGAGCAATTCCTATCCGTATTGTTCTGTGTAGATATTTATAGCCTCCGTTCACCTCCCTCCCCCATCCCCAGCCCAGCCTTCTTTTTCCTGGGCCATTATACATTTAGTTCCCTGCTTTCACTACCGCAGCCTAGTGAAAAAATCACAAGCGTCTCCTCTGTGGCGAGATCAGCTGGTGGGTAGGAGGGGAAAGCACATGTTCCGGGATCTCTGGTTTCACTGAGACATGGGGTCCCTGTTCCGGGTTGTCTACAGATCAGATAAGGAGGGGGTGGAAGAGGAGACGTGTGACAAGACATACAAGAATACCGTGAACTTCTGTAGCGCCTTCGACCTGCACTTCAACTCCACTTTACAGAGTGGGAAACTGAGGCACCACGGGGCACGTCACTCATCAGCAGCAGACCCCAGGAGTCCTGTCCCGTGGTCACTAGACTAGGTCGATTTCCACCCCCCTGTCACAGCAGCGAATGATGTGCCATGGATGATACACAGCGGTAAAAGCGAGCCCGGTTCGCAATGCCAGGGCCCTCAGCGCTGGGGAGGCACCTCTGAAAGAGCCGTGAAGGAGATGAACAGTTCTCCCACCCCCCGCGGAATCACTCATGCCCGTGCAAAGAGGTGCCCTCCCGACTGGGTAGCAACTACACCCAGTTAACCCTGGCGTGCAGCAGCTAAACTGATTGAGAAGCCGCCCGGCCGCAGCCCCTGGCCAAACCTCGTGGCCCAAAATTCCTACGTGCCAGGAGGTCACCATGGGCAGACCCCTCTGCTCAGCTCCCAGTGTGAGCGGGAATAGAGGCATCTACAGAAGTAGCTTTTATGTTAGCCGGTCATGGAAACAGAACAAAAATGAATAGAAAGAAAAAAAACCTCCCCCCCGAAACACACTCAAACCGGTTTAGAACGTAGCTGCGCTCCAGCCGCCTGCCCCTGGGGTGACCTGTCTGTGCACAGAGCTGCCACACGGACCTAGCTAGCCCCACCACAAACGGCCGCTCTGTTCCCCCCCAGCAAGGCCGCGGCTACGCTCAGACCCAGGGAACTCTTCAACGGGGCAGCTGCTAACAAGGACGCTCACGAATTACGTCTGCCTTGGAAACGCCAGCTCCAAGCCGCCAACACAATTCACGATTCGGCTCCGCCGGGCCAGACTCCCAGCTGGTGCAAATCAGGACCGCTCTGCTGACATCAATGGAGGAACACTGATTCACATCGGCTGGGGAATCTGAGGCAGAGAGAGATGGGGCTGCTCCAAACAGCAGGTGCTGCAAAGCAGAAGGTCCTTGCTCCCACAGGGGAGAGAGGGTGGAAAGGGATAAAGAAGAGGGCAAACAGGGAAGCGAGCAGGGGATGGGAGAGATGCAGGATAGAGGGCAGCAGGTGCAGAGGCGAAAGCTCTGCTGACCTGGGCAGAAGGAGCAGAGAAAGGGGCAACTGGGGGTTAGCTGCAGTGAGTCCATGGAGGGTTTGAGACGCATGGGAGACAATTCTGAACCACTGGTGAGAGTGGCAGGAGTTCTGAGGGGGCCGTGGTGGAAAACTGGGCATCTGAGCTCAGGCAACAGGGCCCGGCTCACCCTGCGTTCAGGGCGAGGGGGATCAGAGGCTACGACGGAGGAGAACGAGGTTGCCCTGGACCGGATCCTCAGCTGGTGGAAATCAGCACAGCTCTGCTCTTCGCCGTATCTCGTGACAGAGTGACGCTGATTTCCACCAGCCGAGGATCCAGCCCCACGTTTGTCACTTGCTACTGTGTGTTCCAGCTCTGCGTGCATTTTCTTTGCCCCTCATCTTCCTCTTTGGGAGCCTGATTCGGATCTCACATCTCTGGAGTCACCCCTGATTGACGCAGGGGTGAGAAGAGAATCGGGCCTCTGGGGTCTGTGGTGTGTCAGGCAGTGGGGAGACAGAAGTCACGTCCAGGAAAGTACACCCTGGTAGTCCCTGCAACCTCAACGTGGATTGTCTCTTTGCTCTGTCTCTGTACAGCGCCTAGCGCACTGGGGGCTGTACCGTTGACTGGGGCTTCCTACTGCAATGCTGTCAGTCATCCCCGTATCCCCCACACCGTGTTCTCACCCTCAGCCTGGGAGAAGGGGGTGCAAAGGCCTCTCTGAAACCCACCCATGTGCTCCCCACCCCCTCTGGTAAATGACTGAGGTTGTTCCTCCCGCAACTGCTGAATGAGAAGAAAGTAACAGTCCACAAAGACGTTCCCTCCTCCTCCCCCTCCACGGCCCGCTCTTGCGAGCAGAAAATCTGCTCGGCCCCAAAGACAGAGCATTCCTCAGCATGCCAAAGGCTCATTGTGCCCTGGCCCAGCCGCTGGCATTTGCAGAGCTCGGCTAAATTCCATTAACCCTCTGCGGGGCGCGCCGGACTAGCCGGCAGTACCCATTCCAGTCGGGCTCCCTTGGACCCGTCACCAGCCCACGCATCAGCCCCAAGCTAAGTGCCGAGCAGGACTGGGCCTCTTTTCTGCCCTCAGCGTCACAGCGAGCTCTCCCGGACTTGACGCCTTGTGCTTTAGTCCAGTTTCGAGTGGCTACTCCGGGGCAGCAGCGTTCCAGCAGCACGGCCTGGCGGCGAGTCACACCTGGCACGTCCCCGTGCCGCTGGCAGGAAAGACGGTGAGATGGGACGCTCCATCCCTTCCCCTGATCGCCTTGGAGTCGAACCGCCCTTCACAAGAACGCCGGCCAGCTGCACGCAGGCCTTGTGGTCATATTCAGGTCACCTCTGCTCCGGGCCAATCATTCCCCTTCATGCCCCTTAATCCTGGCCTGATGGCGTTAGGACTCAAGAGATCTGGGTTCTGTGATTGGGCTGCTCCACTGCCCAAACATTATCCAGCACGAAGCTCTCTGGGTACGTCCCCACTGCAATGAAAAGCTCACGGCACCAGGCCTCAGAGCCTGAGTCGGCTCAGTTCTGCGGGGCCAAAAACAGCATTTGGGCTTGGGCTGGAGCCTGGTTTCTGACCCCCTCCCCCTCCCCGGGTCTCAGAGCCCAACCTGAGCATCTACACTGCAATTATTAGCCCCCGGAACCAGCTGACCCAAGCCAGCCGCTTTGATTGCAGTGTAGACGTACCCTCTGCAACTCTGGTTCCCCTCCCGTCCTTTGGCTATTGAGACCAGGTGCTCGTCAGGATAAGGGGTGTCTGTGTGTCGCCCAGCACAAGGGGAGCCCTGCGACCATCTTTTCGGTCTGTGTTTGTACCGTCCCTGGCACCCGGGGCTCCTAGGTACTATAGGAACACAAATAAAATATTATTTAGTACCATAATGGAGGCAAACTTGCCCCAAATCAGGGGCGACTGGATCATCCGTTTTGGCTCAGCTCACCGTAGTGATCACAGACGGATAGGAAATTCATATCCGGGTGCCCCTAAAAAAATCAAGCGGTGTCTGGATCCCCTGGCGAGGGTTGGGCTCACCACTAAGGCGAACACACGCAGCCTCTCTCTTCAGAAGCCAATGGGCCAAATCCTCACCTGGTGCAAGTTAGTTTTGCCTCACTGAAGTCAACGGCGCAATGAGGATTTATTCCAGCCAGGGATCTCGCCCTGGCTTTTAAAGAGATGGGCCAACCCTACGATATTCAGCTAAGAACTGAAGGACCAAGTTCTGCTCGGATACCTGCCTGTCCTCTTTAGTCCAGCTGAAGTAAATCGACCTGGCTCCACCGTTGCTGGTTTACCCCAGCCGTGGATTGAGCCCTTTGACGCCCGAGCTTTGCACAACCGCAGCTGAGAACTGAGGCTGCACCCAGGTGGGTCTGAAAAACCAGGCTAGAAATGGCAAGATTTCAAACCCGCGTCCGCCCCCAGCCGAGAATACTGTGAGAACGAGCCTTTTGCGCAGCGTTTCAGCGCTTCTCCTGCTGGCCCCCGGGGAACAGCAGAGGCAGCACGAGATGTCTGGTATTTAATCAAGATCCTTTCTTGCTACTGTGTGGAACAATGGGTGCCCAGCACGCCACACGGGGTAGCAAAATTAAACCCTGCTACTGAAAAATGCAACACAGTTTAATTTCCCTGTTAAGTCCTTGGGAGGCTGTGAGAGCCGCAAACATGCCCAAAGGCAGTGAGTCACTGTGTTTATTCTGCAGGGCTGTAGCAGGGCTGACCAGAGGAGTTTCTCCATAGAGCCACAATTCTAAAATCAGACGGGACCTACCGTGACCACCTAATCCCACCTCCTGCACAGCACAGGCCAGAGAACCTCCGCGAAATCATTCCTGTTTCAGCTACAACATCTCTTTCAGAAGAGGCTGCTTGAAGAGGTTTAGGTTGGATATTAGGAAACACTATTTCACTAGGAGGTGGTGAAGCACTGGAATGGGTTACCCAGGGAGGTGGTGGAATCTCCATCCTTAGAGGTTTTTAAGGCCCGGCTTGACAAAGCCCTGGCTGGGATGATTTAGTTGGGGTTGGTCCTGCTTTGAGCAGGGGGTTGGACTAGATGACCTCCTGAGGTCCCTTCCAACCCTGATATTCTAGGATTTCAAAATCGCCAGTGAGGATGGAGAACCCACCACGACCCTTGGGGAATTGCTCCCACGGTCTAAAGTGTCTCATTCAAACACACACCAAAAAAATCCATCAACCCATCCTTCATCACATGAGAGACTGCTTAAGAAAAGCAAAGGCCTTACAATTAATCCACCCTAAGGGAGTTTCCCCTGCAAAGGACAGAGGCTGGACAGGTCTGACTCTCCAAGCCACAGGCTACATTCTGTCCTCGTCGCCAGCGGCGCATCTCCACCAAACGAGGCCAGAATCTGACACAGGTTCTGCTGAGACGGGGCTGGGGCGGAAAGTAGGTTTCCCCCAGGGGGGGCTTTGAGGATGTGCAGACCACGTTTTGCTGACAGGGAAAGGCTCTGGGGACCCAACCTTGCTTCCACGGACAGCACGACTGGGCCTGCCTGTTCCTACGGCCCTTTGGAAGGCAAGGGAACCATCCGGTTCTCAGCTCAGAGACACAGACACACACAAAATGACTTCTCTTGCAGCCCTCGTCTGGCCGCTTTGCTGTTGAGAAATCCTACAGCAGCAGGCAGCACGTCACAGGCGTGGGATCCTGCCAGGGCCGGAGTGCCCCACTGTCCTGGACTCTGGGGGGAGGTTCTGCATGAAGCAATTGTGTAGATACAATCAGAGCTCTAATGCTGTCTTAGTGGGTCTCCGGTTTCTTACTCACCACTGAATCAGCAGGGATCACGGGGGCGGGAAGGTTCCCCAGAAGGCTTGTCAGCAGCCTACATTTTAAGGGGCCAACGCTGGTTTTATTCCTCTGCATTAGAACTGACCTTTGAAGACCCTTATTGACATTTCGGCCACCACCACAGAGGTCCTGGGCTTGAGCCTGACCTCAGGCCAAGGTCACAGCATTGGGGTGGGTCACACTATTGGGGGGGAACAAACCGCTCCAGCTCCACAGTCCCATAACTGGGGCAATTGCTGCATAACCAGCCAAGACCCAAAGGCACACAAAGGAGAGAGGAAAAGATGCAGTCCCCGTCCCCGACCCGCTTGGATCAAAATCACCAGTTTCACCATCAGGAACATGCCGCCCAGAGCCAGGGGGTGACCCTGCAAACCCCTCACTGGCTCCAGGGCGGCCGGAGTAAAGGCTGGCTCCATGAGAAAGGGTTCCCACTTCCATCAGCAGAGGAGACACACAACAGCACCAGCCCTCTCCCCTGCCAGCCATTCCTTCACAGGTTTGCAAGTTACAGCCTGCAAATGCTTTGCTCCTAGTCACCCTGCCCATTAGTCACCGTGAGAGGAGACAGAGCGATTTGAACTCCCTGCTTCTCCGGCTTGAATTCAAACACATGTCTGAAAAGAGCGAGACTTCCGGCTCCATCCCACCCCGCGCCCCTTTTCTGTTGGGAGCTTTGAATATTTCAAGCCCTGGAAAAGCATTTCACCTACCTGCTTAAAAACAACCCCCCCCTCCCAGCTGTTACAGGAAAGGAGGGGGGGGGGAAAACTTTCCCACAAGTCCCAGTTCAAATCTGAATCAATGGGACGCATTCAAGCCAGGCTCTGGAATGTTTTAAGAGCTCCTGAAGGTGCAATCGGGTTTCACTTCAGAGCAAGTAACAGGCGGGGGGGAATTGCCGGTGAACTGAGCGAAGAGCCATGTTGCTTTCAAACACAGGCTCCTTCCCCACCCATGGGGAAAGGGATCAAGCCAGGCGGGTGCCTTAGCTAAGGCGAAGAAGCCCCTTGTCCGAGCCACTAACCGCCCCCCTCCCCTTGTGCCTGAGTGCCGGGTCTCCCACGCACAGACACAGGGTGAAATGAACCAGGGTGAAATTAACCAGAGCGAAGAGTCTATTGTTTTTTTAAATCAAGTCATCTCCTTACCTTCCCCTTCTCGCAGCCCGATCCCAGCGGGGCTTTCTCCGGGGCTTTCCCCCCCGGCCGGCTCTCTGTGCCCGAAAAGGAGGAGGAAACTTTCCTTGGGAACTTCAACCCCTGCCCGAGGTGTGGTTCTGTTAGAGAGGAGCGAGGAAATGGTCGGGTTGCAACACTGTTGTTGAAAGAGACGCTCTCCGGAGGCACAGCACCGACCCTGGCCACCGGCGGGCATTGCACAAGGCAGGAAAAGATGTCAGAGGAACCCTGTCGCTTTTCTCTTCGTGCCGGCCAGATTAACTCTCAGCTGTCTGGGCTCCGGGCCAGATGAGAGGAACCAGTTTATTAGGGCCAGAGAATTGTTGGCTTTTGGGGGTTTTTTTTTAAGGCTGATTTTAGGTGCCTGGGTCAAAATAAAAGGCCCCCCCCCCCTCAATTAGCCTCATTTCCTTTAAGTGAACTGGGCTGATTAATGCCAGCCGAGCCACTGGCCAGTCAGTTGCCCAGAATAAAAGGCCATGGTTTGAAAATGAAGCTGAGATGTATTTCCCAGGAGAAGTGGTTGGCAGCAGCTGCAGGGGTGTCATGGGGACATCCCCAGGTAGAGGTGGGGAAAGGGGACTTGGGTTTAGGGTACAGGGTTCTATCCCTGAGTGTTCTTACACAAGTAACTGCCTCAGTTTCCCCCACTGGGCTAGTGAGACAAGCCCTGTGAACACTTATGCAGCTGCTTAATTAATGGTCTACTCGTTTGAGAGAAGGTAAGTGTGCATGTCATTGTTGGTAAGCGCAGGCCTTAATACAGTTCGGTTCTGAGGATAAATTCTCTAATGTGCCTAAAGTGCTTGGCGATCGTCAGTGATGCCTGGTCGAGAGGGAACAAGACCTGGGGCATGTCTACACTACAGCTGCAAGGCTTCAAGCACGCCTCTCCGTCCGGGTCGATAGACACACGCTCACTCTGCTCGCGTTAGCACGCTATACATCACGGTGTAGGTGTTGTGGCTCGGGAGGTGGCGCAGGCTAGCCACCTGGGCAGGGACACGGGGTCGGTCGGGCATGTGCTCTGGTGGCGAGCTGTGCTCAATGGCCACTTGGCTGTTTTAGCACACTAGCTTGAGCAGAACCAGCATGTCCGTCTACCCAGCCTGGGAGGCATGATTCCCTGCTGCAGTGTAGACATACCCCGTGTCATGCCACTTGCATTCGGCACGTGGCTGAACCTTTCTGGGCCTTGGTTTTCCCATCTGCAAAATGGGTGTAAAAATAAATATGGTTTAATATGGACAGAAATATGGTTGTGATTTTTCTGGGCCTGATTTTGTCTTGCACCTTGTAGAGTCATTTGTACCGGCGCAAAATGGGCATAAAGCACTATTCTTCTTATCGCACTGGAGTAAATCAGCATCATCCCCAGCAGATCTCAAAGCACTTTGTACAGGTCATCAGTATCATTATCCTCATTTTACAGATGGGGAAACTGAGGCACGGAGCGGGGATGTAGTTAAGAGACAGGATAGCGCCTCTGGAGATCTGAGTTCAGTTCCTGGCTGAGATTAAACTTGCCTCTGATTCCAAACGTGGGCTTGCTAGGACGGAGCTTGCATGGTCACTGTCCATCCTGTACCTGTGCTGTGGAGATCTCTGGGGCTGTCTATAGGTGCTTGAAGTGATTTTCATCCTATCCAGGGTTTACAGTTCAAGGCTTTCGGCACCCCCACTATACAAATTATTCCAGCACCCTGGGTGGTCAGTTCCATTCTGTTCCTTCCTGAAATGGTGCTAACTTGCCCACAAGAGAGGAATCAGGGAATGGCAGGAGAGGAAACACGGGAATTGTGGCGTTTGACCCCCAGGATTCCAGACCCTTTTGCTTTGTGTCCCACAATGCACGGCGAGGGATGTCCCAGAATGCACAGAGCCCAGCGGTGAAGCAAAGCACTGGGAACGTTGCATGCTTCCCCTCCACAAAGTCCCTGCTGTGTAGGTGCCCTGGCCGGCTAGATCCTCAATGATACTGAGGTGCCTCCCTCCCATCGGCTGTGCCCACCCCGTGAGTGTCAGTCTTCCGGGGAGGGCACAGCCGATGTCTTGTAGGACAAGAACCCCCCTAAGGAGGCGTCGAGGGAGAACTGACCCAATTGTTTCAAAGGGACCCTGTCCAAGCACTCTGTGGGATTTAAAAAAATACTGGGCCAGATCCCCAACTGGTGTAATGTAACATCTCTCCACTCCATTGCAAAGGAACTACAATGATTTCCCCCAGCTGAAGATCTGGCCCATTGTTTTTCATTCACTGCGCTTTTAATAACAACCCAGTTGGGGCTTCCTCCCGGTGCATGCACCGAGATTTATTATTGTAGGGTTGATTCAGACACATTGTTAAAATGAAAAATAAACTCCAGGACACAGCAGGTCTGAATTCCTGTTGTGGCTGCCAGCCTCCACAATCCGCAGCTTTGCCCAGTAGAGAGAGGGGGGCGTCTGGACCAGATTGTGAGACGCTGAGGCCAGAATTTTCAGACGTGACCACCGATTTCTGCAATGCAATTCGTGGGGCTCCAAATCACTGTGGGCCGGCTCAACTCGTGCAGCAGCAAGGAATTGTTTTGCATCATGTGAGTAAAACATCATTTGTCACTATCCCTGTGGCAATGATGGGGCAGGGGAATCGGAGTCTGGCTTTTTGCAAGGCACAGCCGGTCTCACACATCCCTCATGTCGAGAGATGGCTCTCGGGTTATCTCCAAACCCAGATCATCAAGTCAACGGGAATGAGGTGCCTAAACACCTTTGAGGATGTGGGCCAAAGTGCCTTATGGCCCACGCAAACGGCCTCACTTTTACAGCTGAAAATGATTCGCGTCACCAATGCCTGGTCCTGACGCTGCGGTTAAAGAGACCGACAGGCCCAGCTCTGCAAAGCTACCTAGGTTCCTCCCTTCCATTGATTTCAGTTGACGTTCGGAGCTGCAAGTCTGAGGATCAGGGCAGAGGGCTTGTGTCATAGGTTCAGGCGCGTTGGGCCCAGCCTCATCTGTGATTGACCAGGCAGCTGGGATGGATCAAGTGAGTACACAAGCCAGCAAGCGGCTCTATTGAGGAGGAGAGCGACAGGAAGCAAGGTGGGTGAGGGGAGGGGAAAGGTCGGTGGGCGCCCGCAGCCTGCTTTGTGAGTGTCGCGTTTGAAGATGCCAGAGGTGCCCTGATGGAAGGTGACAGTTCTTGCGCTGGGAGAACAGGCTGGTAGCTCTGCCGCGTTGTGATTCTATAATTATACTGCTCTCGTTCAGTTCCCCCTGGAGACGAGCCCGGCTTTACCCCGGAATGCCAGGGCAGTTCAGGTTTCCTGCATGAATAATATCGAGGCTCTGTCTCCCACACGGCATCCCCCTGTTTGGGCCTTGGCAGCTTGGTCGGGATGTTGCCAAGCAGAATGTATCATCGCCTCTTTGGACAGCTGCAGACCTTGGGCACCCGCTGTCCCTGGGCGTGAGAAACCCAGCCTTGTTCCTGGAATGGAACTTTGTGGCAATGCAACTGTTACACCAGGAACAGTCCGGAGCCTTTCAGAGCCCCCGGTTTGCGCTCAGAATGTGTTAACAGCCCGGGGGCTGGCACGGCTCCTCCGGCCGCATGGGAACTGTGGGCTATCGCTCCGCCCATGTGTAAGGATAGTGGTAAGTGGGCCTATAGGACATCACTGGTTAGGCCACAGAGCAATCTCCCATCCCGGAAGCTCAGCTTCCACTCCTCGTTAATTTCATTAATTTTTCAATGGCAAAATGCTTTTTGGGAATGAATTATAGAGCGGCCCTGGGCTCAGCTTATGTAACGCGCTGCAACCGTTCTTTCTTGGCCTCTTCCCACTCTCCTTCTCACCTGCCCCCACGGATTTATTTTCTCAAGGTGGGTTAAAGGCACAGACTCGACCGGCTGCAGCCCTCCTACGGGAGAAGCCGTGCAGGAGATTCAGGAGCGGGGGTGGGGGGTGGGAAGGAGAGGACTGCAAAGTAGCGCCCCATAGATCTGTGGGGGCCGAATCCCTTTGTTGTGCCAGGCTGTCGCTCCAGAGAGAATGAACCATAGAGTCTCCCTCATCTTCATCCTCTGCAGCAAGTGACACCACCCCCTGCACAGAAATCAGAGCTGGGATAGCCTAGAACAGGGGCTCCTGGGCAGTGCTTCCTACGGCCTCGCCTTCACGCTGCGCCCAGCCTCACTGTCAGTGTCTCCAGGGATGGCTCTTCATAGAATCATAGAAGATCAGGGTTGGAAGGGACCTCAGGAGGTATCTAGTCCAACCCCCTGCTCAAGGCAGGACCAACCCCAACTAAATCACCCCAGCCAGGGCTTTGTCAAGCCTGACCTTAAAAACCTCTAAGGAAGGAGATTCCACCACCTCCCTAGGGAACCCATTCCAGTGCTTCACCACCCTCCTAGTGAAATAGTTTTTCCTAATATCCAACCTAGACCTCCCCCACTGCAACTTGAACCCATTACTCCTTGTTCTGTCATCTGCTACCACTGAGAACAGCCGAGCTCCATCCTCTTTGGAACCCACCTTTAGGTAGCTGAAGGCTGCTATCAAATCCCCCCTCACTCTTCTCTTCTGCAGACTAAATAATCCCAGTTCCCTCAGCCTCTCCTCATAAGTCATGTGCCCCAGCCCCCCAATCATTTTTGTTGCCCTCCACTGGACTCTCTCCAATTTCTCCACATCCTTTCTGTAGTGGGGGGCCCAAAACTGGACGCAATATTCCAGATGTGGCCTCACCAATGGCGAATAGAGGGGAATAATCACTTCCCTCGATCTGCTGGCAATGCTCCTACTAATGCAGTCCAATATGCCTTGAGAAACTCTTCCACAGTCTAATGGGCTGGGAACGAAACAGAGGGATGTGCCCCTAGCGGCACTGGATCCAACTATCCAGCTCTCTGCTCACCACGCCCTCCGTCAGGCTGGCTGGGAAACGGCATTCGGGTTTGTTCCTGGGGGGGGGAAAATTCAACAGAAAAGTTTTCATTTTGGGGGAGGGGGAAATCCAAAGATTTTTGGGGTTTGTTGAAAAACTGAAAACCCCCCAACTCAAAAACTGTCAGGTAAAAGGAGGTGGGCTTTTAATGAGATCTTGAAACATTTCATCCAAAACAGACGTGTCCGGTGGAAATTTCTGTTTCGATGGGAAAGTGATTTTTCGTTAAAAATTTATCAGTTGAAAAGTGTTTTTCCATCAATTCTCCCTCCCCCGCCCTCCTTCTCCCTCCCCCGCCCTGCCCAGGAGCATTTGTCCTGTAACCTGTAACAAATTATCCCCTGACCACACCTTGGCCTTTTAAAATATACATATATATTTCCATCTATTCGCTACTGGCCTTAGGAAAATGAAAATCTTTCAAGTGTCTCAGGTTTCCCGCAGTGCTCAGGAGAATAGGAAGTTCTCACTGTCCCCAAAAGAAAGTCCAACTCCAAAGATTTGTATGGAAAAGAGCCTCCTGATTTCCCCACTAGGTCATTCTGGTTTTACACTGATGTAATTCCACAGATTTCAATTAGGGCTGCCAACTTTCTAATTGCTGAAAGCCTTGTCCCGCCCCCGCCCTGCCTCTTCCCCGAGGGCGGCCCCACACCCTGCTCACTCTCCACCTTCTGCAGCTCACTCCCCCCTCTCCCAGGACTCCCCTCCTACCTGCAGATCAAGCTGGGAGGAGCTGACACAGAGCCTGCCCACCTGCCCAATTGGGGCACAACAGGGCGGAGGGGGGCCAGGGCACAGCGGTACACGGGGATCGGTCCCCGTAGCGAGGGGCCGGGGCAATCGGAGCACAGTGGGGCAGAAGTGGGGGGCAGACAGGATTCCCTCCCCCTGGGTGGCGGCACCTACCTCTTGCAAGCCAGCCAATGCTCTGTCAAGTTTCAGCAGCTGAGCAGAGAGCAGCTCCTCCATGTGGCTCCAGAAGACGCTGCTGCTCTTTCCGCCCCCCAGTGGCAGAGGCTGGGTACTGTGGCCAACCGGACTTTTAGTGTCCGGTCAGCTGTGCTGACTGGACGCTGCCAGGTTCCCTTTTTGACCGAACGTTCCGGTCGAAAACTGGACACCTGGCAACCCTAATGTCAACGGAGTCCTGCTGGGGTCAAAATGGAGAAACTGGGGCTATGTCTAGACTGCAATCTAAGCTGTGACTGATAGGCATCCCAGAGCTAGCTTCACCCGCAGTGGCGTGGCTAAATAGAGCCGTGTAGACGCAGTGCTGGTGAGATGGTAACGCAGCACCCCTGGCCTGCTTGCATTGACCATGCTGAGACGCACTCCGCCACATTTGCACTGCCATTTTTAGCCATGCTAGTGTGGGGACGTGTACCCGAGCTGCAATCACCCCTCAGGTTGCGGTGTAGACACACCTGGAATGGGGAATCCAACCCAGCATTTCTTTATCTGAGCTTCACCTTGGGCACTTTCCATCCCAATCCACACCACGGCCAGGTCAGCTGGAACTGGGACAAAAATCACGGCACAGGAATAGAAAAGTTATGATGGGAGCACTTAGCGGTTCCAGTCAAGACTAGTCAGGCCGGGTGCTGCACTGACACGGAGTGAGAGACAGTCCCTGCCCCAAAGAGCGTCCAGTCTGAATAGTCAAAGAGTGGGAGGGGAAACTGAGGCACAGAGTGGGGAAGTGACTGACCCAGGGTCACCCAGCAGGTCTATGGTAGAGTTGGGAAGAGACCCAAGGTCTCCTGAGTCTATGTTCAGTGTCCTAGCTATCACACTGCGTTGCCTCTCTCTAAGTTGAATTCAGATTCCTCATCGGGGAGTCCACGTGGCCCAGGAAGGAGGGGAAGGGTTACAGCTCCCTGATCTTCGGAGTCAGCCCCAATGAACAGATGGGCTGCATTAGCTTATGCCCCAGGCACAGGGGCCCGGCTCCTCAGAGGTATTTAGGTGCCTGAGCCTCACCACCTGCCTTGCGTCTCCTCTGCCCTGCGCCTGGCACAGTCCTTGATACCAGTGCCAAGTGACCCCGAAGCAAGGAGGCAGTGCGGCCTAGGGGACTGCGATTCTGTTCTTGGCTCTGCCACTGCTCAGCAGGGGGCTTTGGGTAAGTGACGTAAGTGACCCCCGTGCCTTGGTTTCCCCATCTGTAAAATGGGGGTAATGATACTGCCCTCCTGCGTGAAGCGCTTTGAGACCGACAGATGAACAGCGCTATAGGAGAACTCAGGGTTATTGTCACCTGGTGTGAGTGCACAAGGCATGGAACCACACCAAGTCCCCGCCCTGCGTATACGCTGTCTGGGATCAGCAACTACCTTCGTGAGTAGCCCACGTTTACCAGGCACCTTAAGCGTGCGGGCTGCAGCGGAAGGGCTCTCAGTGGGAATAGAAGCCTCTTCTGCTTGCCAGCCACATGGGGAAATAATTCACTGCTTGGGGCCAGGCTTTGCCGGGAGTGGGCAGAGGGCATCATGCGACGATGGGTAACATTTTCGAAAGCCCGTAATGCAAGAACCTCTGTCCCATTTGCAGCTGCCTCAGAGGCACTCAGGAGCCTACGGCAGTACTTAGGCCCAGATTTTTAAAGGGACTTAAGCCTTGCTGCACTCAGCATTCCAATGCCAAACTGATTTAGGAGCCTAGATGCCTTTTTGATTCTGGACCTTTTGCAAATGAAATTACCCGTCTTATCTACACCAGAGAGCTGTCCCCCGTCAGCGATCCCGGTGTAGTTAAAGCAGAACCACCACCTAGTGTGGCTGTGGTCACATCAGTATACAGGTGCTTCATATTGGTACAGCCGTTCCCATGCAGGAAGGAGAATAAGGTATAGCCGTATACAGCACCTTTAAACCAGTATAACAGTGCCCACACCAGGGGTTGTACTGGTCTTACTAAATATCAGTTAAAAAAAAAATCACACCCTGGGGGTGTGTCTGACCTGGAGCTGGAAGGTGGAATTCCCAGCTCCAAGAGCGAGCATCTATTGCCATGGCAGTGCGAGCAGCGGGAGGGGGCTTTCCGCCCGGAGTACGTTCCTAGTATCCCAGACAGATCGTCCTTGGCCTAGCCCCACCCGCTGCTCGCACCCCCGTGGCTACACACTACCTGGTTATACCTAGGACAGAGTACGGCAGAAAGGGATCAGGGGGTCCGAGTGGACCACAAGCTAAATATGAGTCAACAGTGTCACACTGGTGCCCAAAAAAGCGAACATCACTCTGGGCTGTATTAGAGGGAGGCTTGTAAGCAAGACACGGGAAGTCATTCTTCCGCTCTGCTCCGCGCTGATTCGGCCTCAGCTGGAGGATTGTGTCCAGTTCTGGGTGCCACACTTCAGGAAGGATGTGGACAAATTGGAGAGAGTCCAGAGAAGAGCAACAAAAATGATTAAAGGTCTAGAAAACATGACCTGTGAGGGAAGATTGAAAAAACTGGGTTTGTTTAGTCTGGAGAAGAGGAGACTGAGCGGAGACATGAGAACAGTTTTCAAGTACATAAAAGGTTGTCACAAGGAGGAGGGACAGTTACAGGGACAGGAATAGCACCCGGGTCTCCATCCTGTGCCCTTTGTACTGGGGAACGCTGCCTCCGCAGCATGGCACCTCCACAGTGCGCACACACATAGCACTGGGCGACTGCCACGGGTAGACAGCCCTGTTTCCTGTTATGCACCCCTTTGAGAGCAGGAAGCAGTGGGTGTCTCCTGCTCTCCCCAGGGATGTGGACCCAAGTGGCTTGGGTCAGCTGAACAGAAAGCAGCATGGGCCTTGGCACTGTGAGGGAGGCAACAGTCATTCCATGGCAACATCCAGTGATGTGCTGGAGGAGTGGCGGACGCTCCCTAAAAGTAGGGGGGGGCCACCAGCACCTGAACCACACCTGCACCACGCTGCCCCAAGCTCACGTCCCTTTCCCCAGAGGCCCCGCCCCATGCCATCCTTCTCCCTGCGCCCCTGCCCTCACTCCACCCACTCCATGCAAGGCCCTGCCCCTGCGCTGCCTCTTCCCCCCAAGTGATGGGGCCGTGGTCCCCTGTGCCCACGCCCCTGGCTGGAGGGGTAACTTGGTGACATTTAATTGCCTGTGATATGCCGGAAGTCAGAGTAGATGATTTAATGGTCCCTTCTGGCTATGAATCCACGAGGGAATCTGATGACAACCCTCGCTGCCCACTTGGCCCCTAGCTAAGGGTCTGGTTGGAAGAACTAGATGCAGCTCTGGATTTTCCCCCTCCTTGGTTTACCCCATCGAATCTGTGTGCTCCGGATCAGTTTCCCACAGGGTCTGTCATTCGGCCTCCATCAGCAGAAAAGCAAAGGAAAACAAAGCTACTCAACCTTCTCGGAAAACACCAGAGAGAAAAATGTCACCAGTTTCGGCAGCAGAGTTCTCACACCTGCTAGGTTGCGCAGCCCCCTCCTCCACCCCAACCCCAGCTGGGCGAACATGACGGAACTAAACGTGGGTCTATTTAGGGAGAGAGAGCGGATCCTCACTGCTCCGCTAATGGCCCAGGCGCCGAGATAAGTGGATCTGAAAGCAAAAACAAGGAGGCAGAAATAGACAGTCTGAAAACCTAACGCAAAGGGGGCTTGGCTTTGATGGGAATTATGTGCACACAGCAACAGGAAAACCACTCCAGCGGAGGACCCAGAAGAGAATTCGAATCCTATGCCAAAAATATAAGGTCTAGGATAGTAGAGGCGGATTTTATATCCTCGGGAATTTGCTAGGAAGCCGGAACAATACAGCCTTATTTGGTATGGGGTCTTTTCAAACAGTGTCTTGAGTTAATTATGGTATGCATCCGAAGAAGTGGGCTGTAGTCCACGAAAGCTTATGCTCTAATAAATGTGTTAGTCTCTAAGGTGCCACAAGTACTCCTGTTCTTTTTGCGGATACAGACTAACACGGCTGCTACTCTGAAACTTGAGTTAATTAATTCCTCCCTTGCTGAGCAGGATCTAAGGGATTCACAGGTCAGTTTCCCCTCTGGAGCAGAACTCGGGTGCCGTCTCAGGTATTTGTTTAGTGTCATTTGTTTATTTGCAAAATGTCCCCGGCTCCTCTACGAGACCTGCCCCGAAACCCTTCCCAGAGCAGAGCTTTTACCAAAAACACCCTGTCTTGATTTAAAACTGGTCAGTGCCGGAGAATCCACCACGAGCCTCGGGAAATTGTTCCGGGGGTTAATTGCTCTCCCTGTTAAAAACGTGCGCCTTATTTCCAATCGGAATGCGTCTGGCTTCAACGTCCAGCCGTTGGAGTGTGGGCTCCCTTTCTCTGCAAGACTGAAGAGCCCCTATTAAATATTTGTTCCCCATGTAGGTACTTACAGACTGTGATCAAGTCCCCCCTTAACCTTCTCTTTGTTAAGCTAAATAGACGGAGCTCCTGCAGTCTATCATTGTAAGGCAGGTTTTCTAATGAATCATTCCCGTGCCTCTTCTTTGACCCCTCTCCAGTTTATCAACATCCTCCTTGACTGCTGGCACCAGAACTGGATGCAGGATTTCAGCAGCGGTGGCACCAGTGCCCAGGGGTGAAAGTAACGGGGAAGACTTACCGGTATGGGGGCTGACTCCGGTCCCCGGAAGGGACGGGGCCTCGGGTGGAAGGGGCGGGGCTGGGGGTTCAGCATCCCCCAGCTAGCCCATCTGTGTGCTGCCTGGCCGGTGCCAGCCGGGGCTCCAGCGGCGATTTAAAGGGCCCGGGGCCGGCCGGAGCCCCAGACCCTTTTAAATCGCTAGCCCGGGGCAGCTGCTCCTTCCTCCCTCCCCCACCGTTGGCGGCCGGGGGGGGAGGGGGCAAAAGGCACAGCTGGGTATGGGCTGGTACCGGTGGCCAATTTTTACCGGTATGCCGTACCGGCCCATACTGGTTTACTTTCACCCCTGCCAGTGCCAGATACGGAGGTAAAATAACCTCTCTGCTCCCACGTGAGATGCCCCTGGTTATGCCTCCCAGGATCCATTCACCCTTTTGGCCACGGTGTCGCACTGGGAGCTCATGGTCAGCTGAGCACCCCCCATGGCCCCCAAATCTTTTTCCATCACTGCTTCCCAGGAAAGAGTCCCCCGTCCTGTAAGTACGGCCGGCATTCTTTGTTCATAGATGTATACATGTAGCCCTATTCAAGCAGACAGCGTCTGCTGGCACCCAGCTTACCGAGCGATCCAGCTCGCTTTGTATCAAGGAACGCCCGTTCGGTTTCACCAAAGAGCCTCCGGATCCTACCATTTTAAAATGAACGTTGCTTGCAGTTGTGAGTGGGTAGAAAGGGAAAGTATGGCGCTCCTCAGCCCACACCTATTAGCACGCAGAAGATGAAATGGGAGGGACCCTGCCCAGGTATCACAAGATTGTTCTGTTTTAAAATCCTCTTGGCATAGGTTTTCCCTAACATTATAGAACTGCAACTAAGCTCAAGTGTGTGGATGAAGTCAGATCGCTTCTGCTTTCAAGCCCGCTCCCCCACCCCGACTAGAATAAAGCCTGGGTGCACCACTTAAATCACAGAGCGTTCCCACAGCTGAATCATCGGCCCACCAGCCCTGGGAGGAGGGGTAATGAATCTGCCTCTTTAGGAGGGGCTGCATTGCGGAGACAGACAGACACGCGCGCACACTCGCACCCAGACAAAAGCAAGGCAGAACATTCTGCAAGCCTGCCTGACGCCCAGCTGCAGCAGAAAACGCTTTCGGCACAAAGAAGACCCTGTCAGCTGGGTTAGCAGCCACCAGATCCGACCCTTCCTTAAAACAGGTAAAAAAGCATCACTATTCCTTAAAAAGAAAGCCGAGTCGCTTCAGGGGGGCTGGGGGGGTTGCCGAGGCTTGGATTGCTGGTGTGTCAGCCCTCAGAGGTTTTCCATGCATCTGAAGAAGTGAGGTTTTTTACCCACGAAAGCTTATGCCCAAATAAATCTGTTAGTCTTTAAGGTGCCACCGGCCTCCTCGTTGTTTTTGTGGATACAGACTAACACGGCTACCCCCTGGTACAGGGAAGGAGAAGAAATGGAACATACAGGATCAGTTTAGCACTAGGCTTTCACTGCAGTGGAATAAAGGCTCCAGTCCCCCATCGAACCTGGCTGATTGCCCGTTAACATGATTCCATTAATCAAGGTGACGCGCTTCTCTTTGGCCCTGAGGACGACAGGCAACGCAGAGGAATCTCTGAAGTGTAAATTGTCTTTTTTTAATATCTGCCTCTTTTTTTTAATATATATAATTACCCTCCCGCATCACGGCTTAGAGGCTGGCCTCGTTGAGTGCAGTTCTAAATCAAGCAGATTGCCCGGTGCCAAACGCATCACGGAGCTAATTTTAATAATCTGCTGTCCTCTTGCAAAAAGAAAGCCGGAAATATACCCGTGAGCAGAGTGCTATTAAAAAAAACCACAGTTGTTCGTTTTATGGAAGGGGATGACACACAGTCTTTGGGTTTTTTTAAATTTAGAAGCAAACTGGTCCCTGTGTAATTTGATGGGAATGCGAGCGCCCAGATGCAGGGGATGTCGGAAACCCAGTGGATTCAAGCCTCGTAAGAAACAGTCAGTGGAAAGCAAGGGAAATCTAGATATATAGACTGATTGGTCCTCGCTGTCTTTGATTTTACAGTCAAAGGACAGAGTTCTGCCAGGGAAACGCACATTAAGGGTTGGATTCACTTGGACTAGGGTAGGCCAGGTCTTTGGGGAGTGGGGAGAATTGTATTTTAAGGTGGTATCAAAGTGAAGAGCAAGAGCGGGGGAGGGGCACTGCAGCAAATCCGTCTGGGTGGGGCAATTGCAGGAACTGTCTGGCTCGGCACACAATGGATGTCGCGTGATGTGCCGTGCAGCGGGAGGTAGGAGAGGCGTCTCAGGTGTGTGACGGGGGGGCTAGAAACCCCAAAGCAGAGCTCTGTTACAGCCGATTGGGTCCTGATTCTGCTCTCACATCTGGCGGGGAGGGGGCTGGACTGATGTCAGTGGAGTGACTCCTGATTTGAGCAGGGGCGTGGTGGAAAGAGGATGAAGTCCTTTGTCTTTGTGGATGGGTGTGGGGTTAGGGTGTGTATACACACCCCCTCTCCACAGATACACACGCATGCCCACACAGATATACGCACACACACCATGGCAATACCTCTTAGACTCTTCTCATCAGAAGAGCTCAAAGTGCTTTACAATGGAGGTCAATATACCTTTGAGGAAATGGGCCATTATCCCATTGTATAGATGGGGAAACTGAGGCACAGAGCTGTGAAGTGAGCTACTCACAGGCCAGCGGACAAGACAGGAACAGAGCCCAGATCTTCTGAGGCCCAGGCCAGCGTGCTACCCACTAGGCAACACTGTCTCCTCCACAGGCATAGGTGTGCATGTACACACACACACACACACACACACACACACACACACTCGAATATATATATATTATATTCTATCTGGAGAGTTATAGTCAAAGGATAGCAAGAATTTGTTGTGCGTCCTTATCATGAATCCTACTAACCCTAATTCTATTTCTGTTCCTGTTTTATTCCCATTGTCCACACGTAGTTCTCTTCGTGTTCCCGGTCACCCGCAAATTTTCAGCACTAGAAACAAACCACAGGGGATTTTATTTCCACGCCCCACATGATTAGTTTCCTACCATGCAAACATTAGGGTGGCTCCTTCCGAGAACGTCTGTATCTCCATATCCAAGGTAAATGCTATAGCGAAGCCAATCGTAAGCCTAGATCCTGAAAGGGAGTTAGGCATAAATACCTTTGAGTAGCTAGGCCCTAGTCTTACCTGGCACTTTTCATCAGCAGCTCTTAAGGCACTTGACAAAGGAGGTCAGTTTTGTCACCTCCATTTTATAGATGGGGAAAACTGAGGCCCGGAGCAGTTAGGTGACATGCCTGAGGTCGCCAGGAGGCCAGTGGCAGAGCTAAGACTAGACCCCACCACTGCTGAGTCCCAAGCCAGTGCACTAGACAGCACTGCTTCAACAAGCTGGTTTTGATCCTTTATCAAAACAGGACAAAACGGCCGCTGAGGTGCGACACGTGGCTGCTGGGATAGAAGGCGGCTGTAAAACCAACCCTAGGCAGCCTGGGGAGGGGAAGATCCGGAAGGGCTCGGGGGCTGGGACCTGTCCCAAGATTTGTGGAATGTTTCCATCCCATAATTTCCACATTAGGAGGTGTAGGCGGTGGTACCACCCAGGGACCCCGTGATGCTACACAGACACAAAGTAAGAGACAATCCCTGCCCTAGAGACCTTACGATCTCCCTAGGCCAGACAGAGGAAGGCACCAGTACTAATTTACAGATGGGGAGCTGAGGCCCAGATCTTCAAAGGTGCCTGACAGCCTGGGCCGAAGGGACCTGCCCTAGAGCACAGAGAAGGGCGCTGGGACAGAGCCTGGACTAGAACCCAGTGTTCCTGGCTAAGGCCTGCTGCCTTCTCCACCTGCCCACACAGCAATATTCTTCGCCGGCAGCATTGATGGGGGAAGGGACCATTGTACCCCCAAACGTCTAACTGTGGTGAAATGGGCTGAGGGGAGGCCCCAGCGGATGACGTATTGGGGCCTCAAATTTCTCTCCATGGGCCTGTTCACAGGTTCAGGGCCTGGGTGATCATGAGGCAGTAACGTTTTAGCTCATTCCTTACCCCGAGTGGCTAGGACTGCGCGGTAACCTGCGTCTCCAAAAGACTTTTCCGTCCTCTTCCTTCTAGGTGGAGATGCTGGACACGGCGAACAGCCAGTACAACTCCTTTCTCTATTGGAGGATGCCCATCCCGGAGCTCGACCTGGCGGAGCTGGAGGGGCTGGGGTTGACCGACGCGGCGCTCTACAAAGCCAAGGGAGGTGTGGGCAAGCGGTCCGGGGCCTGGAAACAGCTCAGGCAGGACATCTCCGAGGAAGAGGACACTCTCCTGCAGTTCAACAGCTTCAATTTCTGGCGCGCGCCGATAGCCAGCGTTAGCGCGTTCGATTTTGATCTGGTCTGATGCCAGCGGCCCAGGCACACAGCCGGGTCTTTTTGGTTAGGTCTCTGTGTTGTCCTTTACTTTGAAAGTGGTTGCTGACGATTCTGATTAACGAGTCGCCCAGTGATGACACCTCCAAGGCTCACCGTCCGTGTTTCCCCATCCACCCACCTTCTCTCTTCTCAAGGGTATGTCGACACAGTCAATGCAGGGGTAGGCACACCTGAGCTAGCGTTACTCTAGCTGGCGTGGGTAACCATCGCAGGGTAGATGCGGCAGCCGGGCCATTTGTCCCATTTTAAGCCGGGCTGTGCTGTTTTTCTGTGGTTGGGCCTCTGTCCAGCACTGGGATAAAACCAGACATGGGTTTGTCCAGTATCAGGCACAGAGGACACCATGTTGAAGAGTGCGCCCCTCTGCCCCTGCCAGTGTGACTGGGGTCAGGGGCAGTGAAGCCTCCCCCAAAGTGGGGGGGCAGGGACCCCTACCCTCTCCGTGGCACCGCCTCTGCCCCTCTTCTTATCACCGAGACCCCACCCCTGGCCAAGCCAGAAGCGGGGCTGGGGAGCCCGGGCCCCTCCACTTACCTAGGGTACAGGGGGCTTGAGAGCAGCCCCTGACCCTTGTTCCCACCCCTTCCCCAAGCCCTCCGCCTAGGGCAGGTGGAGGGTCCGCGGCTCCCCACAGCTCCCCAGGCTCCCGTTGCCAGTCTAGCCAGGGGGCGGGGCCTCGGGGGGGAAGAGGAGGGGCAGGGACAGGGACCGTGGCAAAAAGTGGTCCCTGCCCTCCCCCGTTCCAGTGCCCCTGACTGGGGTGCTCTTCAACATGGCATCCGTAGGGTCATGCCAAAGGGGCAGTGTCACACAGCTGAGGTCGGCCCCACGCCATTCCCAGAAGTACTGAAACGTCTGGTATTTCTGGGGATGCATCAGTGGCCCCCTTAACATCTGGTGGCCCAGGCTAGCCACCCCGGTACTAGCCTGCCAGAGTCCTGGGGTGCCTATTTGGGTTGCCAGCCCATGCCCATGCCCATCTCACCCTTTTCTACACTGCTATTGTTACTCACGCTGGCTAGACCAAAACGACCCGGGGCGTGCCGAGCCGTACTGCAGTCACATCTTCACGTGCCCGTGCGGAGCTCAGAAGTGTTGGAAGCCACAGTCAGTTTGTCTTGGTGTGAGCAGGCCTTGTGCGATAGCTCTGACCGTACCTGTGCGACAACGTGCTAGAGAACCACCAAGTAGCGGTCGGATTTGAGCTCATTCCTATTGTGTTTTATTAAGAAACGTGGGTGCCAACAGAAGACCACCTCACCTATCCAAATTCTCCTCTTAGCTGAAGTCCGATTGCATTGCCCTGGGGAGGCGGACATCCCTGCTTCTCTAACCCCCCCCCTCCCATTTTTCCAACCCGTGCTCAGTTCCCCCACCCTTTCCATTTGGATATTCAATGGTTTCTCTGCCGGACATCGCCAACAGGCCCTTTGTTCTGCTCAATTCTGATCAGGCACAAGCAGGAGTGCTGCCAGCTTTTTTGCCGCCCTAGGCGGTGGAAGGTCCCGCCCCCGAAATGCCGACGACGACCAGGGCGGCCGAAGATCCGGCCGCCGCGGTCGCCGCCCCCCAAATGTTAGTGCCCTAAGCGACCGCCTAGCTCGCCTAATGGGTTGCGCCGGCCCTGGGCGCAAGGCTCATTTCTGAAAAGAGTCCCAGCTTGTCTGCCTTGTGTGTCCAAAACCGCAGAGCAAAGAGAAAACCAGCAGTGTGACAATTTTGCTAGGAACGTAGCTACATTTTCATTAGGATGTAGAGAAATGTCTGGGCCAGAGCCTCAGGAGGTATTGATGGAGCCGGTTTCCACCAGCCGTAGATTTGGCTGCCTGACCCACTAAAACCAAATACAGCCACCACATCAGTTTTGCCTTAAAGACTTGGGGTTAAATATTGCTCGGGCTCCCATCCCCTGAGATTACTGCCACGCTGAACATGGGTCGCATGTGGGCTCTGAGGACCCGATTCGGATTGCCTCGTAGTGCCTCACGCCATGAGCCGGGCATTGGCCGTCTAAAGCCAGGGAGCAACACGTTACTCCGCATGGGTGCGGCCATCGGAGCCGGACCCTTACGGCCGGCTCTTGCTGCCCGTATCACAGGAGGGCCACCCTGCGAACCCTCTCGCTGGTGATCATCCGATTCCCCCCCACTGAAATATTTTGGGGAGACGTCTGAGTAGCCACTCGCCAGTGGGATGAAGACCTTGGCAGCCTGCTTACTGAGTCGTAAGTGGCTCTGTATGTTACTCTAGTCGGGGCGGCTTTGAGCAGTAAGGCTCAGAGCCACAAGAATCATAGGACTGGAAGGGACCTAGAGAGGTAATCTAGCCCAGTCCCCTGCTCTCATGGAGTTTTCGGATACTCATGGAGTAGCAAGAGGATTAGGCGTTGTGCTTTACCCACACTGGCTTCACGGGCGGCTGTGGGGTCCGTCGGCCCCGCCTTGCTACACCTGGCTGGCGTCAGGCTTGGAGCGAGGGGAGAACCCGGCTCAGATGAAAGCGGATTGGGGAGGAGAGCGGTCGAGCCTTCCAGAGCCTCCCTAGGGAAAGGCAGGAGAGTTGTGGGACCATGTTGGGATCTATGTCAGCCGTGAATGACCTGCCCCTGCCCCTGCGTTAGTTTGCTGCAAGTGGTCCCCTGCCTGAAGGGGGCGACTGCTTGGGAATCAACCTTTGGTTTCCTTACACCCGACTGCTAGTGCTGACTTGTCCGGAGCCTAGAAACAACCTGACCGCAGCTGCCTAGCGCTTATTGATTTCAATGGGGGTTAGGCACCTAAATGCCTATGAGGATCTGGGCCTTAGGGGCTACTTAGAGTGAGCAGCCCTCAGGTGAAGGGGTTAAAAAAAAAAGTTTTTCCTCCCCCAAGTGCAAAAGAAGTGTCTGCAAACAAGTGGTAGAAAATCTGGGAGGTTTTTTTTATGGCCACATAAATAAAAAAAAAGGCTTGTTGGCTGGATTGTTCATACCTGTGCTGACGCCAGGTATGAGAAATGTTAGTCCAAAAGGCAACAGGACAAGAGAGATGGAAAAGGCTGAAAAGGAGGGTTTGTGCTGAAGGGTAGCATTGCTCCAATGTACCTGCTGTTTATGGTACACAGTGCTGCAAGGGAGGCTAGGAACGTCTATTCTATATGGAGATTAATTGTAACAAATCTATGGCAACGTAGGACTTCACAGAGGTCACCATGCTGCATCAGGCGGTTGTTTGGAATTTCAGAGTGATAGAACTCAGAGCCACTGCTCCAGGCTTCTACAGTGTGAGCTCAGAGTGAATTTCCTTTAGCAGCGACCAGTATAGGGTCTATGACCCACAGTGGAGCAGTTCTGATTCCACCCACCAGAGGGCAGGGGTGCAGCTGCATGCTAGCCGGTTCTTGATGTTATGATGCTAGTCAGGAAATTCGCGATGTGCAGCAATTCAAAGCCTTCCTGGAGCTTGCAGAGTATGTGACATGTAGAAGGGAACGAGGCAGCCCGAACTAGTAAACGGCCGGGAAAAATGTAAATTCCACATACAGAGCATGGCTATTTCACCTTCCAAAAATAGCCGGGCTGCTGACTTTAAGATGCCGATTTTAAACTGGAGGTGAAGAATGTAAACTTTCCTTCACAGGCCTGTATGGTTTTGTGTCCCAAGCCAAGAACCCATGGAAACCAGGGGCGAGGTACTTAGAATGAAACTTTAAATAAAATTCGTTTTAAAAAAGTACGCATTCCTGTGGACACTTGAAATCCATACAGACTGGAACAAAACGCTCTTTATAGTTGTTATGCCTCAGCTGCCTTTAAACCGTTTAAAGTTCTTTTAACTATATAAGGTTAACGGACATGCCAAACAGTGGGTGCGCCTTGTCTGAAACGCCTGCCTTCTTGCCTGGGGGAGTGAAAAATCAAGAGGCTTCTCAAATAAAGGGTCTGCTTCTCCTTTACCCTGCACCAGTGCCAACTCAATGTAAGAGACAGCTGTGCGGGAAGTGCTTTCTGTTTCACGAGAAATCCTGCCATTTTGAAGTTTTTCCCCCATTCCAGAACAAAACAATTCAATTCAAAAATTTCCCGTGAAACAAAATTTGGAGGGTGGCGGGGCGGGGGGACGGGACACTATTTGGGGTCGATCACGTTTCACTCGGATTTCAGCTTTTTCAAAATGTTATAGTCTGTGGTCTAAAGTCAAACGATTGGACAATCATTTTGAAATGGAACCTCGGGACGTTCGGCTCCAGAAGGAGTGAAATGGAACATTCCACCCTTAGCGGAATGTGCCATTATGATTTCGTTTCTGAAATGAAATGGTCAAAATTGACACGTTCCCAGCAAACGTTTTGATTTGGATGAAACGGCATTTTCCGAAGGAAAAACATTCCGCTGGGAAGCTTCCCAGCAGCTCTAGTGACAGACACTGCCATTCTGAGCACTTGATATCCACTTGGCGTTGGGGTAAGTGCTATACAAAGGTGCAGGGTACCAGGGAATTGGGCCCAAAGTCTCCAAGACCGACATGCTTAATGTTCAGTGTGCCTTACAAAGAAAGCAGGTAATGAATGGGAGAAAGCTACTAAATTAAAATGAAACGAAAACCACTGTATTCTCCATCCATCCTTCACTGCTGGTTTGGTGTCAGTGCTGATATAAAAGGCCTCGGAATGGATTACAGAAACCTGCCTTCATCTTGGTTTCTGTGTGAATTCTGAGGCTACGTCTTCACCCTTCATGAGCTCTTTCTATGTCCTGAATTTAGAACCGGGATGCTTCCAGGGACTATATATTCCTCAGATCTCACAGAGAAACAAAGGTGTCCTGATCAAGCCAATATGGTCAAGGGGAGGGTGTGCGTGTTTGGTCACTAGGTACTGGGGATCTATGGTTCACGCACACAATCTAATGGACCGCAGCAAATGCTGAGAACTAGAAATCTCAATATCTGGGTGGGTTAAGTATCATACGGTGTATGCAGAATGTTATGCTACTGTACTTTGTCCTAGAGCATGCACAGCTGTATAAGTGTCCAGTAGTCCTCTTACATACAGAAATCTGCAGAGTATAGACACCAATCCTGTGTATGGCTCTCTTGTACATTGCAAGTGGCTTCTGAGTAAGTTGTGTTAGTGAGGAGTCCTTGTTTTACCTCCCCTTTTATAAGGACAGATGCCTTGTTTGCCTTCACAAATTGTTCAGTCTTCCACTGGCCCAGCTGTCTAGCACTTCCACTGCCGCTTTGTGTTCTCCAGGCCGGACTGAGCGAAGCCGATGCCAGAGGTGTTTTCCAAAATCTTTCAAGTGTAATGGTCCCAAACTCTAACCGATGGCTTCACCTGGCAGTCTGTCACCGTGCTGCCTCCGAACAAACGTTAAGAAAGTATTTCGCCCCAGAATGACGCTAAATCTTCTCTGCGTGAATATTACGCCATGATTCGTATTCTTTGAACTAAAATGTTTATTGTGGCAACAGATTCACCTAACTGTCACGCCGCTGCTTTTACGGTCTATTGCTTTTGCCGGGCATTTAGAAGTCTGGCACTTTCGCTACGATTTCAGCTGCCTCACCACTTTGTGCTCCATAATATCATCTTTTACCTCTCTTGCCATTTCATAATAATAAAAGAGTATGAAACTAAGAGGCTGTATCTGTAATTTCTGGGGACCACTCTCCCCTGGCTGGGTGCAACTATGGAACTCAAGTGTGTGGAGACATCAAAACAAAGATCTACTGGTTTTCTTTATGGCTGTTTTCTAGTTGTCGACTTTCCCATCCGAGTGGGCCCAATCGCTCAAACGGTTGTAGGTTTATTTCCGTCCTGTCTGATATCATTATAACTAGACTTGGCTGCAACAAAGGAATTTTCATCCTGCTGATTATGCCAAGGTTTAGGGGGAAATTTCATCCTAAATTGGAGTAAATCTCAATTTTTTTCATGGGACAGAAAGTCTAAAATAACCAAAATGGAAATTTGTTTTGGCTTGCTGGCTGCCTTCCTTGTCAATTTCATGGTCCCCCTGCAGGGAAAAAGTGAAATTGACAAGACCCTTCTCCATGAGCTTTCAGGGTTCCAGCATTTGGATTTTTTTCCCCATGGAAACATTGAATTTTTTCAGCCAAACTGAAATTTTCCCACAGACAATTTTGATTTTTGCACAAGGGGCCTATTCGGTTGGAAAACTGCAGCCCAGAACTAACCGTAACATCACATTCTCTAGTTTCAGAGTAGCAGCCGTGTTAGTCTGTATCCGCAAAAAGAAGAACAGGAGGACTTGTGGCACCTTAGAGACTAACAAATTTATTAGAGCATAAGCTTTCGTGGACTACAGCCCACTTCTTCGGATGCATATAGAATGGAACATATATTGAGGAGATATCAACTCCGGTTTGAATAAAGACTGGGAATGGCTGAGCCATTACAAACATTGAATCTATCTCGCCTTGTAAGTATTCTCACACTTGTTATCTAACTGTCTGTACTGAGCTAGCTTGATTATCACTTCAAAAGTTTGTTTTCTCTTAATTAATTGGCCTCTCAGAGGTGGTAAGACAACTCCCACCTGTTTATGCTCTCTGTCTGTGTGTGTATATATATCTCCTCAATATATGTTCCATTCTATATGCATCCGAAGAAGTGGGCTGTAGTCCACGAAAGCTTATGCTCTAATAAATTTGTTAGTCTCTAAGGTGCCACAAGTCCTCCTGTTCTTCTTATCACATTCTCTCAGATCCTTGGACTTTGTGACATTCCCACAGAACGGGCATCATGTCAAATGCAAGCAGTCCGTCTTTAAGAACATAAGAACGGCCACACTGGGTCAGACCAATAGCCCATCTACCCCAGTATCCTGTCTTCCAACAGTGGCCAGTACCAAATGATTCAGAGAGAAAGAGGAGAACAGGCTAATTAAATCAAGTGATCCATCCCCTGTTGTCCAGTCCCAGCTTCTGGGAGTCAGAGATTTAGGGACCCCCAGAGCATGGGCTTGCATCTCTGACCATCTTGGCTAATAGCCATTGATGGATCTATCCTTCAGAACTTAGTCTTTTTTGAACCCAGTTATACTTTTGGCCTTCACAACATCCCCAGGCAGTGAGTTCCACAGGCTGACTGTGTGTTGTGTGCAGAAGTCCGACCTTTGGTTTGTTTTAAAGCAGCTGCCTATTAATATCATTGGGTGAGCCCTAGTTCTTGTGTTAGGTGAAGGAATAAACAACACTTCCTTATTCACTCTCTCCACACCGTTCAGAATTTTGTAGACCTCTATCATATCCCCCCACCTTTAGTCATCTCTTTCCTAAGCTGAACAGTCCCCGTGTTTTTAATCGCTCCTCCTAAGGAAGCAGTTCCGCACTCCTAATTAATTTTTGTTGCCCTTCTCTGTACTTTTCCCAATTCTAATCTATCTTTTTTGAGATGGGGCGACGAGAACTACCCTGCGGTATTCAAGGTGTGGGCGTACCATGGTTTTAGATAGCGGCATGGTGATGTTTTCTGTCTTTGCATTTGAAGGAGAAGGAAGGAAGGTTGGTAAAGCATTTGGAAGATGTAAATCTGCACCGTGCGCTTGATTCTGCATCTCCCTGCACCTGCTGCGGTAATGGACACAAGCACAGAGTGCAGGTAAAATGCTGCCCGATCAGGATGGTAGCATCTTGCACTGCACTCTGGAGTAAATGGCTGTATAAGCTGCAAGAGAATGGAGAGCCAGGGCCACAAAGCGTTAAGTGTATCCTCTTGGTCTAGATTGAGCTCTTCGAGGTAAGGGGTCTGTCCGTTGTTTTTCACCAGGTCTGTTGTATGCTTGCAGTGGTCTATTGCCCTGTGTGCGCAGCTGGTATAGACCAGCATAGCTCCACTGATATCAGCAAAGCTACCAGCCCAGGATCTGTCGCATCATGTCTTCTTCTCTTTCGATTGTGGTGACTGGATCTGTTACAGGCTTCACTCACCGCAAGAGCGCCTCTTTCCCGGCCTGGCCTTGCGTAGCGGCTTTCTTTCTGTATGGCTCCCTCTGCCGATGGTCACTCCCTCAGTGCGACGCTCTCTCTCACAGCCCTCTGGCTAGGTCGCTATATGATCCCCCCTTCCAGGGGCTCAGAGTCTCACCAGGCACTGCCAACAACCCAGTGGCTGGTAGGGGAACCCCGGCCCTCCCTCTACACTGGGTTCCAACCCAGAGTCTGCACTGTCCCCCCTCCTTGTTGCTGTTAGCCTGAGAAGGCAGGGTAGGAAGAAACCCAGGTTTCTTTCCCCACAACTCCTGTGGGGTTGATGCTCCTTCCAGGGCGTATTCTCCCCCCCCCCCCCAGCTTTCCTCCTCCCCACTTCCCTGCTGCTAGAGAGCAACATGCAGCCTCTCTCCCGGCTCCTACAAAACTCTTCACACAAATCTGACATGAGGAATCATAACATTCAAAAACCAGTGGGAGAACACTTCAACCTCTCTAACCACTCAGTGACAGACTTGAAGGTGGCAATTTTGCAACAACAAAAAACTTCAGAAACAGACTCCAAAGAGAGACTGCTGAACTTGAATTAATCTGCAAATTAGATACAATGAATTTAGGTTTGAACAGAGACTGGGAATGGCTGGGTCATTACACTAATTGAATCTATTTCCCCATGTTAAAATATCCTCACACCTTCTACGGGTCATCTCGATTATCACTTCAAAGGTTTTTTTCTCTCTCCTGCTGATGATAGCTCATCTCAATTCATTGGCCTCTTACAGTTGGTATGCGTACTCGCACCTTTTCATGGTCTCTGTATGTATAAATATCTTCTTTCTGTGCGTTCCAGTCTATGCATCTGATGAAGTGGGCAGTAGCCCACGAATAAATAAATGTGTTAGTCTCTAAGGTGTCACAAGTACTCCTGTTCTTTTTGCGGATACAGACTAACACGGCTGCTACTCTGAAATCTTCCCTTTCTATTCCTTACCCAGTTCTCCCCCTGCTGGCTTCCCTCAGCAATTAGTATTTATAAATCCCTGGGCCTCCCTTCAGGTGCCTCTGGGAAAGCGAATTGGCCTCTTGGGGCCACCATAACCCTTTCAGGGCTGATGTGGGGTGATCGCCTTTGGCACTAGTGCAGGGGTGGATTAGCCACTGGGCCAACGGGGCCTGTCCCCAGAGGGCGGGGCCTGGAGAAATGGGCACCCCCGCGCCCTGACCCCACTCCCCAGCAGGAGCACTGGGACCCCCAGCTGCAGCCGCAAGGGGAAGGGGCAAAGTGGGGGTGGAGCAGAGCAGAGATTGAGAGGGGCCCCCTCACTTTCTCTGGCCCAGGGCCCCCCCGAAACCTTAAGCCATCTCTGCTAGTTAGGGTCACAAATAAAGTTGTTTTTTAAACAAAATGCCAGCTCTATTTTCCCAGTCCCTTGTCTTGCGAGACAGGCTCCCCACCACACAAACTTCCAAGCTGCCAGGCTATGAAAAACAGAGAGAATTTTCCTTGAAACCCTGTGGGCACAGACACACCTTTGTGCATCAGTTCACAGAGCTTTGGCAGGGTGACATGCTCCTCGGCCAATGGGTAAACAGTCTGGGGAAGAGACGGAATTTCATTTACATGCATTAAAAAATGAAAAAATCTAGAGGCTATTACACACATGTGCTTTTGACACGTGATCCTATTGGCAGCCCAAATGTAACTTTATTCAGATCTCCGAACCTCTCAATCTAACCATGCCACATATTCATGCTTCTTCCCGAGAAGTTTCCTTTGCAAAGCCCATATATTTTGTCTCAATTCTCAGTCCGTCTATGCCTGTGTATTCCCTCTGCATTCTGCAGAGGTTCCTGTTGGATGTTTGGCCCTGTGTCCAAAATTTCTGGTTTAAAAAGGCTCTAAAATCCACAGGCAGACTTCGATTTTTCTGACGGAGTACAGTCAAGGAAATCAGCACTGATTCAATAGAGGGAAGATGAAAGACTCCAGTAAGCAGCCAGGGGTATGTAATCCTGACTCACTCCTCAACCATTTCCTGGACAATGGGACTGAGCGTAATCAAAGGAAAGCCAGTGACTGGGTCATTTTGACAAGCGGTTCTGGACACACAGCTCCCCTAATGTGAGCAGACGGCACATAGAATGTTATCTTGACCCACTCTGTTACTATGGGGACTCTGCTGAAAGGACAGCCCTGCTGCCGAACTCCAGCTCTGGCCCAGGCTCCCGGCAGCTCCGACACCTGCACTCCTGATCCCGGAGCTCCTCAGAGAGCAGATGCTGCAGTCCTGCCCACCAGGTTGATGCTCCGTATCAGAGGGCCTGGGCACCTGTTCCAGCATCCAGGGGAGGTGCTGAAGGGGCTGGCAAAGGGTGAGTGCAGGGGAGTTACTATGTACGCGTGAACGGCGAGCGAGCTCATGAAGTTTCCAAAATGCCAGTTAGATTTTAAGCTGACATCTAACAAACTAGATTTGGCAGTTGGATAAGTGTTGTAGCCAATATTGTGATGGAATTTAACTAGGATCATACCTTTTTAATGGAGTCCAGGGGAGGGTTAGGTTACTGTGGGGGGTTTAGTACCTCATCAGTCCCCTTAAGGTAACCCCACCTCTCTACGCCTACATCCATTTTCTAAACGCCCCCCCCTCCCTCCCAGTAGTCAACACAGTGTGGCCCAATGGCCAGAGTCCATCTACTGCCTCTTCCTGAGTGGGGTAGCACAGCCTAGCAGCCAGAGGCCATTCAATGTGCCCCAGAGTCCACCTAATTCCCCTTCCCCTAGTGGGATAGCCCAGCCTAGCGGCTAGAGTCAATACAGCCACCTTTGGAGGCAGGGTTGGGTGGCCTAGTGGCTGGTGCTTGGGAGCCATCACAAGGGGGTGGCATCCCCCAGTAGGGGGGCCCAGGCCCACCTGACTCCACTGGGCCCCGACCCAGGGTCCTAACAGTGGCAGAGCAGTCCACCACAGGGTCAGCAGGGAATCCCACCAAAACACATTGCCCTCATAAGGGTGGGAGGTACAACTCCCTCCCCGGGTCACTTCCTACCGGCTGTCCTGCAGCCGTAGTCGGTATCGGGGTCTCCAGGCTCCTTAGCACCAGACGCTCCCTGGGGCTCCGGTAGCGGCAGGCCTCTGGTCCGGGTTTCAGGCTCTTCCGCTCTCGCTGGTAAAGGCTGTAACCGCTCCTGGGCTGGAGCCCCTGCCAAGTATCCTTCCTCCTCCACTGTCCGGCCTGACTGAGCAGGCTTTTATACCTGACTTCCAGGTGGAGCATGCCCAGCAGAGCCTGGGGGCGGGGCTTCCTCTGCTAGGAGGGAAGGATTAACCCCTTCCTTACCAGTGCGGGGCCGATCCGCCCCCTCACAGTTCCTAATTGTAATGATGGGTTCTTTTCAGGTCAGCTTTTACCTCCAATCAACAGCTTATTCATTTACCCACAGACATATATGTATAGATCAAGTTGAGGGACACCAGACTTGTACTGCACACACCAATACACCCTTGCAAGCAGTTGTCATGGATTAGGGTCGAGGCTCAGCCGTTAGACCAGACAAGAATGCAAATCACTGTGGTATTTTTATTACATTTACTTATGATCCTCAGTTCGTTAGGACCTCTAACACTTCTCACGCTTCCAGTCCTCCTCCCAGGAGTAAGGAAGTATTTGTGTTAAAGACAGGGCCGGCTCCAGGCACCAGCTTACCAAGCAGGTGCTTGGGGTGGCCACTTCGGAGAGGGGCGGCACGTCCAGCTGTTCGGTGGCAATTCAGCGGACGGTCCCTCACTCCTGCTCGGAGCGAAGGACCTCCCGCCGAATTGCTGCCGCAGATCGCCATCGCAATCGCGGCTTTTTTTTGTTTGTTTGTTTGGCTGCTTGGGGCGGCCAAAACCCTGCAGCCGGCCCTGGTTAAAGACACTTAAGAGCGTATTCCCTGTTATTTGAATGTCTTCGTCTGAAAGGGACAGGTTTAAAATATCAACAGCAATTAAAGTTATTGCTTAAAATCACTCTTAGGCCAATTTGCCTGGGCTTACAAAGGAGAGCATGCGAACAGCACCAGTTAGCGAACATCTAATACGAGGTGTCACTGAGAAGCGTAGAGCCAGCCAAAGAACCTATTCAGTGGTTTGAGCATGGGCCTGCTGAATCCAGGGTTGTGAGTTCAATCCTTGAGGGGGCCATTTAGGGATCTGGGCCAAAAAGCTGTCTGGGGATTGGTCCTGCTTTGAGCAGGGGGTTGGACTAGATACCTCCTGAGGTCCCTTCCAACCCGGATATTCTATGATTCTAAGTGTGTAACAGGGGAAGGCTGGTCACCATCCTGGCCTGAGTGTGCAGCGCTCACCACTTCTGGAATTGTGCAGCTCGTTCGTGGGTTTTGTCAACTCCGAGGTCCACACGGTGGTGGCCCTAGGTTTATAGACACTGTTTCTGGATGTGTTGGAAGAGGCCAAACCTCTGATTTCTATTGGGTATTGACCAGCGCCGGTATATTCAGATTTCAGCTCCCTGAGTTTCTCTGCTGCTTCCGTCGGTATCCAGTAGATGGCAGCGGTGTAAGACAAACTGCTTTTTCCTCACAGGGTTTAATATTTGATTCATGTCACGGACAGTATGTCAGTATTAGCCCCGGCTGTTAATGGGAATCTCCCCGTTTTAAGCAATTTCTCTCAATATTCCAGAGTTATCCTCCGACTAGGTGCTTAGGTCTTTCAGTCCTCGATGGCCCAGGAAAATCTTGGTGGATTTTGTTTAGCCTTTTTAAATGTTTGTATTTTTGCTCAGAAGAGTCGGGTAAATGATCCCTTCTTGGAGTTATTTGCCGGCCCTTACAACACACAGGCCCCTTGTCCCTGCTGGATTTGAACGCACCGGCCATCTAAATCAGTGCAGACTTATCACGCCCCTGATCAGTGACCCCCCTAGAAGAATTTCTTCCTTCTTCAAGTGTCTTTGATCAGGGCAGGGCGGGGTCACTCACAGGGTTGCCTGGTTCCACTGAGAGTGCACAGAGAGGATCAATACATTACTGATTGGGCAGTGCTCGGTTACTGTGGGAATGGGAGCCAGATAAAGACCACAGACAGTCAGGCCGGGGCCCAGCCCAGCCATAAAGATGAACTGGCTTCTCTTTTATCTTCGCTTTTCCCCTCTGACACCAGCCCAGAAAGCAATGGGCCCACAGAGCCGAAGGCTCCTTGCCGCCCCTGGTTATTGGTGATGTCACAGAACAGTGCATCCTGGGATAGCTACAGTGTGAACCAGAGAGTCCCCCGGGGACTTCGGAGGAGTCAAGCTTTAAAACGGTCCCCACGCTAGCCTGGCACAGAAACCTGCACTCTCCTCTTTCTTTGGTGCTTATCTGGACCCCATTAGAGTATTATCTGAGCACCTCCCAGCCCTTCTGTGCGGGAGGGCAGTGCTGTTATCCCCATTGAATGGATGCAGAGCAGAAGCACAGAGAGGCTAAGTGACTTGCCCAGGGTCGCAAAGGAAGTCAGTAGCAGAGCAGAGGTTTGACTGAGAGCCTGAAGAGGCCCAGGCCAACACCGGCTTCTCCTTCCTTCCTGACTAATTTCATTCCTATTTTACAGATGGGGAAGCTGAGGCACAGAGCCCTGCCGTAGGCCACTGAGCAGCAGCGGGGTCAAGGCTAAAAGCCAGGTTTGCTGAGCACAGGCTGGCCCATGCAGCCTCCGTACTCAACGCTCACCTCTGCTTTGCACTTTGTATTTAACAAGCAGATCGTGCACCCGGCTTCCCTGGCTCTGCGGCGCCAAGTGTCTGCAGCAATTAACCACACGCCCCGAAAAAGCCGGCTCAGCAGCAAGACGGTCAGTCATTAATTCTGGTTCCCAGAAGCTCTTTAATGAGACAACCTTGAGCAGCAAATCCAGACAAGACCGTCTGAAAGCGCTAGTTCAGCCTTGCGCGGAACAAGCAGGCAGCAGGCCCCTGAGTGCAAACACTCCCTGAGGCTGGATTTAAAAGCCCAGTCCCTGCACAGCGCCTGCAGGCGGTGCAAGCTGACTGAAGAGTTCGTTAACACTTAGAAAGGCTGGGTCCAAGCCGCACAAAAATCTGCCCTGCCCTCCAGTTTCACTTTGCTTCACTGTGGGCCAGATTCACACAGACCTTTAAAAGTCCGGTCGGCAGTGTGGCAGGGCTAAGGCAGGCTCCCTACCTGCCCGGCTCTGCGTGGCTCCCGGGAAGCTGCCAGCATCTCCCTCTTGCTCCTAGGCGTAGCGGCAGCCATGCTGTCCCTGCCCAGACCGCCAGCTCTGCAGCTCCCATTGGCCATGGTTCCTGGCCAATGGGAGCTGCAGGAGTGGCGCCTGCAGACAGGGGCAGCACGTGGAGCCATCTGGCAGGACCTCTGCCTAGGAGCTGGAGAGAGATGCCGGCAGCTTCCCGGGAGCTGCCTGAGGTAAGCACCACCAGGAGCCTGCACCCCGAATCCCCTCCTGAGCCCCAACCCCCTTTCTCAGCTCGGAACCCCCCCCACACCCAAACTCCCTCCCAGAGCCCAAACCCCCTCCTGCACCCCAACCCCCTGCCCCAGCTCTGAGGCCCCTCCCATAGCCACATCCTTCCCCGAGCTCGCACCCTACCCTCCCTCCCACGCCCCAACCCCCTGCCCCAGCTCTGAGCCCCCTCCTATAGCCACATCCTTCCCTGAGCTCACACCCTACCCTCCCTCCCACACCCCAACCCCCTGCCCCAACCCAGAGCCTCCTCCCATACTCTCAACCCCTCCGCTTCAGCCTGGAGCCTCCTCCTGCACCCAAACCCCTCATCCCCAGCCCTGCCCCGGAGCCCAAATCCCCAGCCGGAGTCCTCCTCTCCTCCTGCACCCCAACCCCATACCCCAGCCAGAGCCCCCTTCCTCATCCTGAACTCCAGAGCCTGCACTCTCCACCCCAGAGCCTGTACCCCCTCCCACACACCCCAACCCCCTGCCCCAGCCTGGAGCCCCCTCCCACACTCTGAACCCTTCGGCCCCAACCCCCAGCCTGGAGGCCCCTCCTCCACCCCAAACCCCTTATCTCCAGCCCCACCCGCCCAACCAGAGCACTCACTGTTATACCAGTAAAAACTAGCAGGATCTTATTAAAGGGGACAAGATAAAGATGCCACATTTATTATGATAACAATTTGATTTATGACCAATAACAAATATCTTAATCCTTATACACACACACACATTATACCTAATACCTATTCTCTCACACACACACACACACACATTCATCAGATGTTCTGCAGCTGCTGCATAGTTACCAGTCCTGCTTGCATCTGTGGCTTGAGTTTGCAGCTTGGGTTCGTAGCTTGTGGCAGCTAACTGGCCAGGAAAGCCGGGCACAAGGACGAGCTGGGTCTCTGTTGGGCGCACCGATGCCCTTCCATGTTGGCAGCAGAATGTTACCCTCCTCCAAAGCTTTCCATCTCACCCATCCTTTTTGTAGGCTTTAGTTTGAATCCAGAGTCTACAGGTCTTGCTGTGTCACGCTGCCTTCAGGTTTGGTGATTGATCACCCGTCAATTGCAGACATGATTTTCAGCCTTGGACCGGGCTTTGATCTTCCTTCTATTGTACCTTTTCTTTTTAGGGTGGATTCTTCTTACTTTGTTAGGGCTCTTGTCTGCATCTTCAGTTGTTGGTGTTTGAATTCTATTTAATCAGGACAGGCTGGGGCTGGAGGTTGATTCCATCATCCATACATACCTCATTCACACATTTAAACTAAACTAATAAGATTACAGCAGGGTTTGCAAAAATGAAGGTTGCAGCAAGCCCTTACAAAATGGAGTAAGCATTTTAAAATGGGGTTTGAATTCCAATATGGCAAACAGTGAACAGAAGTTACATTGCAACAGAGGGTCCTGTGGCACCTTTAAGACTAACAGAAGTATTGGGAGCATAAGCTTTCATGGGTCAGAACCTCACTTCTTCAGATGCAAGACATCTTACCCACGAAAGCTTATGCTCCCAATACTTCTGTTAGTCTTAAAGGTGCCACAGGACCCTCTGTTGCTTTTTACAGATTCAGACTAACACGGCTACCCCTCTGAGAAGTTACACTGTAGGCAAGTGTAATAAATGGTGAACAGAAGTTACAATACTGAAACAGTGCAAGTGATTAGTGATTTAAGCAGGAATTGGATTGATAGTGAAACTTACAAAGGCAGCTGACTGAACAGCTATGGCTCTTAACAAGCATCTTAATGGTTAATTAGCCAGTTATTGGGGTAACTGGTTTTATGAATTAATATTGTTTCATTCATAAAACTTTACTTATGAAGTTACATTAAGAAAGTGAACAATTAAAAACAATTTCATTCGTCAGTTCTACATCACCCCCTCTCACACCCCAACTCCCTGTCCCTGTCCAAGCCCGGTGAAAATGAGCAGGTGAACGAGGGTGGGGGAGAGCTAGTGACGGAGGGAGGGGGGATGGAGTGAGTGTGGGCGAAGCCTCAGGAAAGAGGAGGGGCAAGGGTGTTTGATTTTCTGGGAATAGAAATTTGGCAGCCCTACGCATGGGCAGAGCTAGGCGCCCAGGGAAGGGCTTTTCAGAGCAGACCAGGAGTGAAATGCAGAGGAAAGGGGAGCGGTTTTAGGGCCCAGATTCACAGTTCCTACTGATCTTGGCCTTCCACCCCGCAGGGACGGCTGGCACTAGGTGCCTCTCTCCAGCTGGGACCCTCAGCCATGAACCCTCGCCTGGAGATGGGGACCTGAGCCAGCTCGCCATTTCTCAGATAAAACCAGAGTGAGAGCACGAGTCCCTAGTCCCCATCGCCTAGAGGTCAGGGCATTCAGCTGGGATGTGGAAGACGTGGGGTCAAATCCCTGTGCTGCCTGATTCAGAGCAGGACTTGAACCCAGATCTCCCATGTCCCCGCGGAAGGCCCTGTGCACCAGGCTGTTTGGGAGGGTGTGTCTCAGTCACTCCTATCACAGCTGTTCCACTTTCTACACATAACTCCATGGTCACTGGGCCAGAGAGAGACTCCGATCCTGGAGACACCCCCCCGCCCTGTGCCCCAGAACAGCCGGGCGGAGGATCAGGGATTGCTACACATTTGGCCAAGTGTAGCGTAGTAGAGTCGCTGCTGCTTCTGTTTCCTGAGGGGGAGGGAAATGGAGGCTTTTGCAGTTGGCGATGGAGCATTCTCGTTCATTAGCCAGCCCATGTGGGAAACTTCAGCAGGGTGGGGGGGATTGACAGCCCCAGTGGAAGCTCCTCTCCTCTCAGGGCCGTCTCTGTTCCCTTGCGGCGAGGATGTGCACCGTGAGGATCCCAGCCAGCAGGGTTCCCAGCACCCCCAGCACAAGGATCCCCTTGGCGCGGCAGTAGGACAGCGCTGGGGTCTGGGGCAGGGCGGGACCTGAAGGAATAAATCAATGTTTAGGGGGTTCACACCATCTGGAAACCTAAATCCGCACCGGGTGCCGGGAGCTCCGATTCCGAAGACCCCAGTGAGCTGGAATGCAAACACCCAGAGGTGTAGCGAGCGCCCTCCGTACCCTCCGACCGGAGGGGGCCCCACAAGGAAGGGGGCCCCTAAAAGTGGCAAAATAAATACCGCATTCCAGTTTCTGCATTGTAAGGGGCTCCGCCCGGACATATGTTCGGAGGGGGCCACCGTTCGGAGGGGGCCACGTTCTTTGTTGCTACGGCCCTGCAAACACCCAGCTGTTTCCTTTGGGCCAGACCCTCGGTGCCCCCCGGTCCCCCAGTGACAGACCTTCCTGCCCAGCGCCATGGTGGGGTGTAGGAATTGGGGAGTAGCTCCTTAAAAAGCCTGCGAGCCCACTGGTGGTGCTCACTGTGCCCGAGAACCCAGCCAGAGCAGCAGGGGGGCTGTTCCCTGCTGTGTATGCTCGAGGGGGAGGGATGGAGCGAGCGTCACCTTCACAGGCCACCTTGGGGGAGGCGCTGGCTGAGCTGTGGCTGACGAGGTTTGTGGTCGTGCAGGTGACGGGCGAGTCCTCATCCCCCAGTCTGTGCTGGACCAGCAGGGATACCTCAGTGGAGAAAACGGCGCCTCCTGCTGGGCGTGTCCAGGTGTATTTGATGGTCTCATTCCCCACCCCAGCGCTGCAGGTGAAGGTCACGTTGCAGGTGCCGTTCCCAGCCATCACAGAGTGGACCCTGATCTCCGGCTCCGACAGTCGCTCTGGGGGCCAGACGGGGACGGGAAATACAAAATAACATTGTACAGAGGCTGCCGTGGTGAGAACCTGCTGCAGGCCATAGGTGCCTACTTCCCCTCTGCCCAGTAGATGCTCGACCCTCCCCCCCCGGCCCTGCCCCTGCCCCTGCCCCTGCCCCTGCCTGGCCCTCCAGGGCCGGCTCCAGATTTTCTGCCGCCCCAAGCGGCTAACAAAAAAAAGAAGAAAACGAGCGGCGGCACTTCGGCAGCAGCTCAAACAGGAAGAGAGGGAGTGAAGGACCCGCCACCAAAGTGCCGCTGCAGACCTGGACGTGCCGCCCCAATACTGGATGGAGCGCCACCCCTTTGAATTGGCCACCCCAAGCACCTGCTTCCTACGTTAGTGCCTGGAGCCGGCCCTGCCGCCCTCACCCCACCCCCATTCCACTCCTTCCCTAAAGTCCCCGCCCCACCCCGCCTTTTCCCACCTCAGCCCCGCCCCCCTTCCCACCCACCATTCCACACACACACACACACACACACACACCCCGACACCAAATGGTCTGGTTGCATCATTAAAAGCTTCCTGTGAAGTCTGCAACTGATTTGAAGTCCACATTATGGCCTCCCACTCCCAGTGCCTGCCCCTCCGCCCATGCACACCCTCAGACACTCACTGTAGATGGACAGGGGATAGTCACAGCCGTATTGATTGTTTGCAATTAGAGTTTGCTCTACTTCGTATTTGCCCTCATCTGCCATCGTCAGGTTGCTGATCTCCAGCGAATAGGTCCGGCCGTAGAGTCTCAGTCGCCCTCTGTATCGCTCGTCCTTCACATCAAGACGGGGCAGGGCTCCGGGTGCCCCCGGTGTGACAACAGCAAGAGGCACCGTTCTGCCTGAGGCTTCGTCCTGGCGAGGGCTGGGTGCGGACCACCTGATGCTCTTGAACATCTCCTCGTAATCAAGCGGGAGGACGACTGATTCTCCCAGAATCCCATTCACCCATTTGGGGGAACAGTATGAGGTAGCAGGACTTGTGTCTGACAACACAGAATAAAAGGGTCCAGGAAACAGACCAAGCCCAGCCACCCCTGCCCCTGCCCTGCGACTCCCTCCAGTCACGGAGTGCGAATTACAAAAGCCCTTCGCTAGCACCTCACTGGTTTGAGTCCCTGGGCCCCTTATGCCCATCCATGAATTCTCGGGCCTGTCTTAGACGGGAGGTCAGACAAGGGTCTCTTCTGGCCTTGGAACCCCTGAATCAAGCCACATAGCATGCTGTAGGTAGGAGGGAAATACAGTCCTGTCCCTTTAAAATTTCTCCTCTCCTGTGGGTGGGTGGGGAAATTTCCTTTCACACAGGAACTCAGTGTTACCCAATGGCATTCATCATGCAGGACTGGAGGAATTTTTAAAGGGCCAATGATAAATTATATCCAAGTGGGGAAACTGAAGCATAGAGTGGTGCAGTGACCTGCACAGGATCACTGGCAGAGTCAGGAACAGGAGGGGAGGGTTCTGGGGCCGTGAAGCCAGGCTGCAGGTTTCATCCCCTGGCCACCTGTTCCTTGCTCTCCCTGCTGCCTCTGCTGGGGCGGGGAATGGGGGGGGGGGGACGCTGAGGTTACAGCAACGCTGGGGTTGTAAAGAGAGAGAACCCAGCTCTCCTGTTGGCCAGTTCTGGGCTCTCACTGCTGCGCCCTCCTGCCTCTCCCTGAGGGTCGTTGGCTTGTTTAACAATGTGGCCGTGACCCCCCAAATCCTCAGTCCTTTTCATGGAGGCAGCAGCCCTGGTGAGTACCCCAAGGTGGCTGAGTCTCACTGCCTGGCAAACCACCTTCTTGGGAACAAACACCCCACAGGGCGAAGGAGAGAACCTCCAGCGGGGACAGCACAGGGGGTGGGGGGAGCAGAGAAGAGGCCAGCCAGGAACGAAGGCCGAGAGTAGGCACCGGGTCTCTCCGGCATTCCCTCTGCCTGGGCAACATGTGGGTCAGGGATGCAGGATCAGACCCTTGTGTTGGCTGGGCTCAGACTGCACCGGATCCCTGGGGGCAGAGAGACCCCCCAGCCCGGCCCAGCTCCTGGGCCTGGCCCCTCTTTTGTTCCCATCCCTTCCCAAGATCAGGGCCGCCCAGAGGATTCAGGGGGCCTGGAGTCTTCGGCAGCGGGGGTCCTTCCGCTCCGGGTCTTCGGGGCACTTTGGTGGTGGGTCCCGGAGTGAGTGAAGGACCCGCTGCCGAACTGCCGCCGAAGACCTGGAGCGGACGGAACCCTCGCCACCGAATTGCCACCAAAGACCCGGAGCGGAAGAAGCTCCGGGTCTTCGTTCCAGGTGTGTTCGGCGGCACTGAAGGACCTGCCGCCGAAGACCCACCGAAAACTCTTGTGGGGGCCCTTGCAGGGCCCAGGGCCTGGGGCAAATTGCCCCACTTGCCCCCCCCCCCCTCTTGGCAGCCCTGCCCAAGATTCACCCTTTCATTTCTAGCCCCCCGCTAGAACTTACCCCTGGGCTGGGAAACCAGCAGGAGGAAAAGAAGGAAGGAACAGGGAGCTCCTGCCATCCTGGTGGGCTGCAGAACAGGAGAGTCAGTGCCCGTGGAGTGATGGGTCAGAGACTGGGACGGTCGGGGTGGCCGGGTCTGGGTGCCGTGGAGATTCTGGGATCACCCCACTGAGCGGCGAGGGCTCTGTGAGGCTGAACACAACGTCAGCAGCTTTGAAACTTCCTTTTCACCAGCCAATCAACCTTGCGACAGGCACAGGATGAGATAATCCCCTGCCCCGATCTCCCTTCCCCTTCCCCCTCCCGGAGCCTTCTCCCTCCCAGTCGCTCGCACACAGGCTCAGCCCGACTCTGCCACCCCCAAGCCATGGGGCGCCCTTGGAGACAGTGACAGGGAACCGGGATGCCTCTGGGGAGAGGCAGCCTAAGTCGTCCTTTCCTAGCCCCTTCCCAGTTACACCTTGCTGGGATGATCGATCGTGTGCATTGCAGCAGTGCCCGGGAGCCCGAATCACTGAGCAGGGCCCCGCTGTGCTAGGGGCTGTACAGACACATGACCCTGTCCAACATTCCTCTCCCCCGTTGGTGTTTACACTGCAGATAGGCCGGCAATTCTTGTGCCTCCTCTTGCATGACAGCCTGAGGCTGCTGGGGGGGTGGGGGGGTGAGACCTGGGGACTCCTCACACCAGGAGACCAACCCCCACGTGTGAAAGCAACTCCCAACCTCACCCAGTGACATGGATGGCACAGGGCAGGGGTCATGCTGCCAGCCAGGGACCTGATCCCACCCAGGGGAGGGGTTTAGCCGCCCCCCACTCTCCCCGCAGGGCAGATCCAGATTCTGCAGAAGCTACATTTCCACTCATGCTGTGAGGCGGGTTGAGTTCTTTCTTGCCTGGAACCGACCCTTGGGTAATTGCATTGGCTACGCTACAGGGTTTGCCTGGCTCTCTTTGCTATAGTTCTCCACCCTTCCCACTACTCTTCACGGAGCAAGCTCCAGTTAGTCAATATCACCTGGGTGCAAGGTGGGGTCCAGGATTAAGGGACAGTCCCAGGAAGGGGCCTGCTCTACACCCCTTTTGTGTCCTGGTTTAAACATGTCAGCTAGAAGGTGAATTTTTTCAAACAGATCTAGTCACACCGGTACAACCCCTAGTGTGGACACAGTTTGACTGGGATAAAAGGGCCTTATCCCCACATGGCTCATTCCCCTTCCCATATGGGAATAGCTATAGCGGGATAAACACCGTCATACCCATATGCCTCCACTCTAGGGGATTTGCACAGCTTTGCCTTCCCCGGGGACAGTGACAGCGGCCAGGTCTGGCTCACAGCCGTGCTCACGCTGGACAGCGAACGTTCTGGCACTGATAAGGCATCTCAGCCCAGGAACTGACACAGCAAGATACAGGAAAGGCGATAAGCGACTCTAGATAGACAGCACCTGATGCTGTATCCCCCTGCAGCCTGCGGTGAAGCAGTGGCAAAATTCTCCAGCAATTGACACACACTGGCCAGTGTCCTCACCGGCTGGGGCCTTTCCAATTGCTCCAGCCACAGACTCAGTTTGGTGGGTGGCTCCGGCTCTTAATTCCGGTCTTGGCGTTCTCCCCAGCGCTGCAGTTTCATGTGGTGTTCGGGTCACAGCGTGACTAGATAATCTCTGATAGCTGCTTAGTGGGGGATGCAACATACAGAAACAGAGACACGGATGTAAAAGGAAATGACCACAGATTCTCACATCCTGACACTGCCCGGGTGTCTGAGATGGGATACTGATCTAGACACAAAACTTTGTTCAGGACGACCCGCAGCTCACCCGCTGTGAAACCCTGTAGTGAGCGAAAAACCCCAAGGAGCCATGATAGAGACAGAGACAATTTAGAATTCTGTTGAAACGTACAAAAAACTCCAAAGCTTGAAAGTCTGGAAATTCCCAATTAAGCCCTCAATGCCCTTAACTCTGCCCTTCTCACCCTTCCATCTTCCCTTCCTTGCAGGTAGGGTATCAGAAATGTGCTCCAGAGCGCATATAGTTATTCACACAGCCATGAGTTGCTCTGCCCCTGCACTGACCACTGCTATTTCCATAAAAAGCAACAGAGGGTCCTGTGGCACCTTTAAGACTAACAGAAGTACTGGGAGCATAAGCTTTCGTGGGTCAGAACCTCACTTCTTCAGAGGCTATTTCCATAGAATCGTGTGATGACTTGATCTGGGCCTGGTAAGTTTGTACGAGGAGATTTTCATCGATGCAGATTGTAAGGCCAGACGGGACCGTTAGATCATCTAATGTGACCTCCTGTATAACACAGGCCATAAAAGTGATGTGTCAGCTCTGGATGTAATGGTCCTCGATGAACTAGCTGGCACACGGGACTCTGAGGCCAGTCCTGCCAAATGCAGAGAGTTGTGAATGACATCAGCCCAATTAAGGAAAACTGAGCTAAACCCAAATTCTCTTAGGGCTAGTCTACACTACAGAGGTTTTGCTGCTATAGCTGTATATGGAAAATCCCCAAGTGGAGACGTAGCTTCTACCAGCTAAAGGAGTTCTTTTGGCAGTACAGTTAAATGACATAAACTATATCAGCACGGGTATAAGCTGTGTCTACACTGGCAGAGCATTTCAGTGTGATTTTTTTCATTTTTCTAGCCACCCTAGTTAGGTCGGCAAAATTTTGTAGCATAGACCTGGCCTTAACCCTGCCATAAGAGATAGAGCAGGGGTCTCAAACTCAATTTACCTCAGGGCCAGGGCCAGTCCTCAAATCCTCCCAGCGGGCCCATAACGTCACTGAAGATGGTGTTCAGAAAAGAAAACGTTTATCTTGTATTTTTTATTTCAAATTTCTTAGAAATAATAAAACTGTCATACAACTTTATACAATTCTTCGCCTGCCAGAGAGTTTTTAGTGTTTGCCCGACGCCTGTTTGTTGATGTTTGGCCTCAGTGACTGAGCAGTTGAAACCTTCGGGATTGCAGCAAAGTGTGCATCAGAAAGTTGTGTTCGGTATTTTGACTTGTTTATATTCATTGTGGAAAAAAGTGATGCTGCCTCCATGGCTGACTCTGCCCGGCGACTAGTGATGGTATCTCTGTCCCTCTCCCCCAGCCAATGGGAGCTGCGGGGGGCGGCGACTACAGCAGACATTGCCAGCAGTGTGTCTGCCTGCGTCTCTCCTCCGCGGGCCACAGTGGGGAGGTTCTCGAGCCGCAGACGGCCCACAGGCTGGGACTTTGAGATCCCTGAGATAGAGCCACACCACCCTATCAAAAGCCTTTTCAGTATCTGAGTTTGTTGACAGGCAACCTGACAGCTCATTAGTCCAACAGGATGGCTTGCTGGAGTAAAAGTATGTACACGTGTCACTATCTTCAGGATCAGGGCCATAGAATGGTTTTAGACCAGTGTAACTCTATAGGCTTCCCCAGAATCACTCCTGATGTATATCAGTCTGAGGGAGAGGAGGCATAAATAGCCCCCTGTAAGGTGCGTGAGTCATTTATGTTTTTCCCGCCAATGTGCCTTACTTTGCATGTGTTGACGCTGAATTTCCTTTGCCCTCGCGTTGCCTGTTCAGACCTGCTGGACCGTGTGCCGCAGGCCCCGCGTTACTAGTGGGGATTCTATAACTGTAGTGTGGGGGCGGGGCTGTGCTTTGGACCTGGAAGATCTGGGCTCTAGCCCTGCTATCTGCGAGTGGGGAGAGCCAGGAAGGCCTGGATGGCTCCAGGTTTGTTACTGTGCTATTATCCCTCAGCATCTGCAGTGGACTTACCAGGACAGAGCCCATGAATCCCGTCACATAGAACCCGGGCGCTTTCCAGAGAGCTCAGCACCTGGTCCCCCTGCCCGGGAGAGATGGGGACGTGCAGGAGAGAAGCTGTTTCCAGCATGCTGGCTAGAGAGGGTTTAAAGAGAACAGGAGGAACAGCTCCACTTCCTGAGACACAGCAGAGAGACGGGGTGTTTAAGACACAGGGCCTGATGCTGACTGCAGATTAGGGTGCAAAAACCCCGGACATCTGGGACGATGCTGAGCCCACAAAACTGGCCAGCTGGCCATGTACACTGAACACCTGGGCAGATACATCAGAAAAGGGATGATCCTGGGAGAGCCTGGACAGGTGGCAGCCCTATCGCAGGCACTGGTGTCAATCCAGAGCCTGCCTCTGGGTTCACTGGAGTGACTCCAGATTGAAACCAGTGTTCCTGCGAGCAGCAGCTCAGCAATTGCCCTTCACAGGTGATGTTCAATCCTCCTGACCCACAGCTCTCCCAGCCCCCAGCTCTGCTGACCTCTCGCAATCTGTTGAATTCAAGTAACAATGAATACATTTATGTTCTGGGAAAATGGGAGAAAGAATGGCCCAGAACAGACCCCTGATTTTGGCCTGACCATCAGAAAGAAATGCGCCCCTCAGCCTGCTGAGTTTGTGCTACCTGAAATACGCCCGTCGGTGTACAAGGTCTGTGTTAATTGTAGAACCACATCCCGAGACAAAAAGTCTGTTCTAAAGTGACAAGATTACGGTAACAGGGCAGGACTCACCCCCGCAGCGCCTCCTGCTGGTTCCTAGGAATTAGCTCTGTTTCCAACTCCGGAGCACCCTCTGCAGGCCAATGTCCCGCTTGCCGCTGGCCCCGCATGTCCTTCCCAGACCCCAGTGCCATTTTACCTGGGGTGCTGCCCCTCCAGGCAATACGCCACAGATCTGGGTCTCCCCTCCCCAGGGAACCCCCATCCTCTATCCCCGCCTCGCCTCAGCCTATGGGCTACTGCCAGTCACCATCTAGCCCCCTTTTACTGGGGCCAACTGCAGTCTGTATAAGCCAGTCATCATAGGCAAGGGAGGTGTTGACCTGCTGCCTTTCCCTGCAACCCAGAACCTCCAGGGGCCTTGTACAAGGCCCTGCAGCCTGGGGAGTTGCTGGCCCGGAGCTCCCTAGCTCCTCTGGCCTTTCCCCAGCCCTGCTCCACTCCAGTCCCCTTTAGCACTCAGGCAGCTAGGTCCATCTCCCTCCTCAGCTAGAGGGGGACTGCCTGCTCTTGGCCCACTGCCCTCTTATAAGGGCCGGCTGGGCCCTGATTAAGCCAGCTACAGCTGTGGCTACTTTCCCAATCAGCCCAGCTTCCATGCTGCAGCCCTCTCCAGGGCTGCTTGTACCCTTCCAGGGCCGGAGCGGGGTGATCACCCCGCTACAATTACCATCAAAGACAGCTGCTGTTACAACTGTTTCCCCTGAACTCGGGAAAAAGATCGGTTAACCCCTCACTCTAGCATTTTGATCTTGCTTGTTTTCTTTTCCTCTGTAACGAGTGGTATGGACAGGTTTGTTGGAGCCTGTCATGCCCCAGTGATTTGAGAATGGTTCTGTTAAAGAATGAATAGATAATAAAATACAGATGTGATGAGGAAAATGCTAAGTGAAATAGAGTGTGATTGCAGCTGTATGTTTGCATGGGTAATAAAAGGTTGAGGTGCCAGCCTTAGAATCATAATAAACGACACTACATCTGGAGGAAGAAAAACAACTAACCGTTTGGCCGAAGAAAGCACTGGGCGATAACCCGGAGGGCACATCGGAATCCACCCCCAACCGCCCCAAGGACAGGGAGAGCGGAGAACCAAAGAGCAAGATACCGACAAACCCAGAAGCGGCTCTATGTTTTTTGCTGCCCCAAGCACGGCAGGTCACGCGGATTCGGCGGCATGCCTGCGGGAGGTCCGCCAGTGCCACATCATAGGCGTTCCCGCCGCCGAATTGCTGCCGTAGCCGCGGGACCGGCGGACCTCCCGCAGGCATGTCGCCGAAAGCCGCCTGCCTGCCACCCTCACAGTGACTGGCAGGCCGCCCCCCCGTGGCTTGCCGCCCCAGGCACGCACTTGCTGCGCTGGTGCCTGGAGCCGCCCCTGAACAAACCGTCATTGCTGTGCCATCTGCGTGATTGACTATCACTTCAAACGTGAGACCAGCATGACGAGGCCAACCCCATAGACTTGTATGAGGACGGATCTCTATAAAGACAGACCCTGAAGACTGAGGACTTTGGGTCTGGTTCTGCAACCAACTTCCAGGAGCATCGGATGCGCATCTGATAAGGCCCAGCTCCACCCTCGTGTCCAGGCCGCCTGGCCAGTGACTTGGCACGAGCAACTCCGAGGCTGGTAATTATAATAACAACCTTGCAGAACTTGAATGTGTGTGTGGATGAATGTGTGCGTGAGTGGAATGTTACAGCTATAACTGATCGCTTACTCTGATTCTTTCTGTACTCACGACAAAGACGGCGTATGGCCTTAGCCCCTGAACAAGATACCGCTGGTTTTTATTTTCTAAGTATAACAAACCCTGCCTGCAACAGCCGCTGCTATCCCAGTCCAGGGCCTTCATTCAGATCTCCTATTGGAACCTCTTAGCACCCCACACCCACAATGCCCCAGGTGTAAGGGACGACCCAAGGTGTGGGGGAAGGGAGCCACCCGGCCCTGTACAGCTCTGGGTGGATGAGTTGACCGTCTTTCCAGAACTACACAGCAGATGGTGCAAAGAGGCAAAAAGCAACTAGCCTGTGTCAGTACAACACCCCAGGAGAGGTGAATGCATGGCTGATGATCAGAATATCCAGCACTGTTCTTTTTACTTTTTTTGGTTAGTTAAGTTTTTATCAGAGTTTGCTTTTCGATACAAACATCACGGAAACAAACCCCACAAACGTTATAAACGTATAATGCCTGCCTGTAACACCGCACAGCGTTAACATACACATGCAAAAGCCATTCTAACCTCGTTAATATCAAACGATACAATGAAATAGATCCACACTTCACAGCTAACCGGGGAGGGGACAACCCAGACAAGGCCACAGCTAGGTCTTCTACAGCGCTTTTCATGCGTGGATCGCAAAGCGCTTTCCTTACAAAGGAGGCCAGTCTCATTATCCCCATTTTACAGATGGGGAAACTGAGCCCTGGGGCAGGGAGGTGACTTGTCCAACGTCACGTCGCAGGCCAGTGGCAAACCCAGGTTTTCTGAGTCCACTTGCTCAACCCATTAGGCAACACTGCTTTCTCTGGGTTTCCAGCTAGAGTGGGCCTGCCCCACGCTCACCCCTAGTTAAGCAGTGGGTGTGCTGCAGTAGCTGCTTGTCATACTTACCTTGCTGTTACCCATTTCTTGGGGGCCCCCATTTGTCTCTTGTCTTAGCCCTAGATCAATGAGTCTCCAGCTTCTCCCACGTGGCAGCCCCCTCGGCATTATAGGAAGGGCAAGTAGGTCGCGACCCCCTGGCACCGGTGTGTGAGCCCCCAGGGGGGTTCAAACCCCTGACTTTGATTGTATGCGCTTTGGGGCAGGGACTGTGTGTGTGTCCAGCACCCGGCACAAGGGGCCATGGTCAGGATCTCTAGGTGTTACCGCAATTCCAGACCTGTTGAGTGCCATGCAGCCCACGCGGCACTCCTGCGTTGTGCTGCTCTGGGGTGTGTCCCACCAGGGGGGCCATTTCAGATTTGGGGGGGCAACTTTAACCGGGGGTACTTAGGCACTTGAAAACTCCAGTTTTTTGACAGGAGCCCTGTATTTAATTCCTTTATAAAAGAAAGAAAATGAAATCAATATTAGACCCACTCAGCTCTAATAACAACATGTTCTGACGTCTTGTGGCAAGTCACTTAAGGGACACTGGTTAGGTTTAAAATTTGAATATATATTCTTACTTTATTACTAACTCTGTGGAGAGAGAGACCCCGTCAGGACTCCTGGGTTCTATCTTAGCTGTGGGAGGAGAGCGGGGTCTAGTGGGTTATAGCGAGGAGCAAATACATCTGGGTTCTATATAATAACATTAGAACGGCCACACTGGGTCAGACCAAAGGTCCACCTAGCCCAGTATCCTGTCTTCCAACCGTGGCCAATGCCAGGTGCCCCAGAGGGAATGAACAGAACAGGTAATCATCAAGTGATCCATCCCCTGTCATCCATTCCAGCTTCTGGCAAACAGAGGCAAGGGACAGGCAGAATTCTATAACACGTTTGTGGGTGATTTTCAAGATCCGCCCACTCCTTGTAACACTGAGACCAACACACAAAACGAAGGACCCCTCCACCCCCTAACGCGGTATGGAATTTCTGGACGGCCCTTTACCCGGGCTAACAGCCTGGCTCTTTGTCGATGGATAGCGAATTGACCACGTGCAATGGTGCCTGCCGCAACCTCAGGGCTAATGTGCCTGGCCATTTCGCTCAAACGGGAGAGGCTTTTAGCCAGCACTTAATTTGTACTGAAAGAAGTGCCGGGACTCAAGCAATGACATAACTGATGTGGCAAGCCCAGAGGTGCCGGGGCTATGAATTGCCAAACCTAGCGGTTTAAGCCCTGTCTTTAACTACAGAGAGCCAGGCTGGGTCCCTGCAGATGGTCCAAGCAGCGGTGTCATTACACTTGGCTTCACTGGCTCTAACCATTGGTTGGTGCACTGGTCTCAGACCCTGGTCACCTCCCATTGCAGTCCTAGGCACAAACCGCTGTATCCCCCAGGGCTGCTCTGGAGGACGGAGCCCTCCCAGCCCCCCTAGAAAAAGGTCCCCCCAGATCAGGGCAGGGGAAGCTGACCTGATAGATACACTGAGAGCTCCATCCCCAGAGCTGTCTTCCCCCACCACAAAACCTGCCCACACGGTTTAAGCCAGAGTGATATGCAAATTAGCCCATGGAATAATTTGCATTCAAACGTCACTCCTTGCGCACTACAAAGCTCAGCGGGAGGCGATGCCCTTCAGCGAACATAGAGACCCACCCGCCCGCTCGGACGCCATGGGGTTAATAACTGTAATTAGCATCGGTAGCTAATTAGGTGCCCTAACCACCTGCTGGAAGCCTCCCAAAGGTGCAGCTGATGTCCCGCCATGATCAGAAAGGAGGACGTGCCACCACACCAGGCCCATCCCCCGCACCCAGGGGGAGATGATGGTGCAAAGGGAGCCAGCAGCTCTCTGAACCAGGAACCAGCTCTGTGAACCGGGCTTTGCATATTAAATACTTTGGCCCAGACCCTCAAAGGTATTTAGGTGCCTACCTCATGGGAGTCAGGTGCCTAAATACCTTTGAGGATCTGGTCTGTGGCCCAAATCCAGGGGTAGGCGGGCAAGATGCAGCTGTTTACTCCAGGCTGCCGGCTGGCCCACAGTCTGCAGGTCATGCAGCCTGCTCTGGGAACTGAGGTAAGAGCCAGCGAGCAGGGCTCAGCAGCGGAGTGGCCGGATCCCTCACATGCATCCGCCATCCATGACCCTGCCCCGGGGGAATCCTTTTCAGCACCGCCCAGGGCACCAGTGCAGCCTCAGCATCAGAGAGGCCAGCATGCGAGAGGCAAAGACGGAGTCCGGAGCTGTCCATGCACTGGGGACGGTTCTGAACCTCCCTCCATGGCCCTCAGCTTCTAAGAGCTGCCGGGTGGGGTGGCAGGACCCTCTGCCCATCAACCCTTGGGGAAGCCCGGAGGGAACGCCCCAATTTGCTTCTGCCCCGTAATGCCACTGGGATACACCTGGGCAAAGCAGCAGGTCAGGGATGCAAAGCACAGACCCGGTCTCCGGGGGGGAAGGAACCGTCCTGTGAGAAGCAAAACAAGCCGCCCGAACAAGGGGAAACAGGAAACATCTGCAGCAAGCGATCAGAGCAAAGTATTGACGGGGGGGAAGCGATGCAGTGTGGAAAAGGAAAGTCCTTCCCTGGGGGGCACGTGAGCGGGGCTGGGAGCCGGGCTGAGCTTCTGGCATCTTGCGCTGTTCAAGAATTATTGTTCGTTATTATTACAGCCCCTAAAAGTGAGCAGGGCTCTGAAAAGGACAGACAGACAGAGTGACGCTGGCAGACTGGGCACCGGCTCGTGCCCAAGTCGCCACGGCCCAGCTGAACGCTGACAAACACACAGCTAGAATCAGTCTGGCTGACCTGGGTAAAATAGCTATCAGGATTATAAGAACTTGTTCAGCGGTTAGACATTATTGCATGCTTGGGAGTTGCTGCCTGCATTAATCTCACTGATAACATCTGTAACCCCTATTGTAAGGTAATATTTGAGCGGTTGTATTCTGAGCCTCTGTGAATATGTAAATCCCTGGACAGGAGAAAGAATGTGAGGCGCTGATCGGCAACAGAAGGTGTTACCCCCTCCCCAACAAGAAAAGGTCAATCGACACTTGCTGGATTATTGTGGGACGTCTGCGCTGATTAGGCCTCAATTGGAGTACTGTGTCCAGGTCTGGGCGCCACATTTCAGGAAAGATGTGGACAAATTGGAGAGAGTCCAGAGAAGAGCAACAAACACGGTGAAAGGTCTAGAAAACATGACCTATGAGGTTTGTTTAGTTTGGAGAAGAGAAGACTGAGAGGGGACATGAGAACAGTTTTCAAGTACATAAAAGTTTGTTACAAGGACAGGGAGAAAAATTATTCTCCTTAACTTCTGAGGATAGGACAAGAAACAATGGGCTTAAATTGCAGCAAGAGTGCTTTAGGTTGGACATTAGGAAAAACTTCCTAACTGTCAAGGTGGTTAAGCACTGGAACAAATTGCCTAGGGAGGTTGTGGAATCTCCGTCATTGGAGATTTTAAAGAACAGGTTAGACAAACACCTGTCAGGGATGGTCTAGATAATTAGTCCTGCCGTGAGTGCAGGGGACTGAACTAGATGACCTCTTGCAGTCTCTTCCAGTCCTACCATTCTTTGATTCAAGAGGACAACAGACTTTGTTTTCTTCTCTCCCCCATCCTCACCCCCATGAAGATGAGTCATGCAAGTGGATTCAGCTGAGTTTTCAGCTCAGAGCACATGGCAGGAAGAAGATAAAAACCCCAAAGGAAAGGAATGAGGGATCTCTATGGTGCTTGGTCTCTGAGAGGGGCAAAGTGTTTCTAGGCATAAGTGAGAGATCCCCCAACTATTTGGTCTGGGTTAGCTCTTAAAGACATTTAGAGCTTGCTTATTATAGACGCTTCTATTACCTTTTGAAGCTTAAGATTGTAACTCATTGTGTATGTTTACCTGCTTTAATCTTGTAATAAACACACTGGGTTCCTTTTCCTTTTTAATAAATCTTCATTTAGAGGGATAGCTCAGTGGTTTGAGCATTGGCCTGCTAACTCCCAGGTTGTGAGTTCAATCCTTGAGGGGGCCACTTAGGAATCTGGGGCAAAATCAGTACTTGGTCCTGCTAGTGAAGGCAGGGGGCTGGACTTCATGACCTTTCAAGGTCCCTTCCAGCTCTAGGAGATAGGATATCTCCATTAATTCATAGTTTATTCTAGGATTGGCTACAAGTGTTGTCTTTGGTGTGAGATCTCAGGTAGGGTGACCAGATCACCCAGGTGAAATATCGGGACGCCGGGGGGGGCGCAAAAAAAAAAAAAAGCCGCCGGAGCTCCACGCCCCACCCCCCCCACCAGCTTGCCTCCGCCTGTCTCGGAGACACTCTGCCACAGCTCAGCCGCCGTGGGCCCATGCCCGCCCTGCTTGCCCCCCCCCAACACACACACAGACACCGGTCACCCCTTCCCAGGCTGGGGGCTGCTCCGGCTGCCGGCGTGCAGGGCCGGGCTGGAGGGGGCCGGGCAGCACTGGGCGCGGAGAGTGGCGCTACCACGCGGCGTTTGCGGGCCTGGGCTGGACTCGGCTGCTGGCGGAGGGGCCCTGGGGCGGCTCGAGAGGCAGGCGAGGTCCCGGGAAGACGCGTGGCCGCGGAGGGGCTGAGCTCCTGCCGCGCCTCGGGAACCCCTGGCGCGGCAGCTGCAAACGCGTCTCGCTCGCCCCAGCCCAGGCCGGGCCCCTCCCGCCGCCGCCGCTCACTACCCAGCCCAGTGCGCCTCATCCCTGCAGCGGGACGGGCAGGGGACCGGCTCCCCCACCCACTGAGGAAGAGGCTCTGCACGCCAGCGGCCAAGCTCCGGCTTCCGGTCCCTCTTCAGTCACCCGCCCCACACGCTGAGCCAGCTGCGGCCAGGGGAGCAGACCGAGCTGGCTGCAGCGTGCCCAGAGAGTGCTTGGGGAAGAGGCGGGGTCAGGGCAGGGATTTGGGGAGGGATCCAATGGGGGAAGAAGGGGGCGGAGTTGGGGCGGGGGGGGGTGCAAGCGCCGGAGCGGAGGGCAAAAGTGTTTGTTTGTCCAGTGTCCCGGCCGAACATCAGTCGGGACGCGGGACAAACAAACAGATATCGGGACAGTCCCGATAAAATCGGGACGTCTGGTCACCCTAATCTCAGGTGAGAGAGACAAGGTGACCTCAAGAAGAGCTCTGTGTCAGTTCGTCCAGCTGTCTCTCTCTCCACCAGAAGTTGATCCAGGAAAAGCTATTACCTTGCCCATCTTGTCTCTTTAGGATGGCATTATGGGAGTCTTTAATTACATGATCACAGATTATTTCCCTGACTTTGTTGTCGGAAATGACTGAACCATTTTAGTTAAAACTTTCCAGCCGAATTCAGCCACAGGCAGACCCTCATCACAGAAGTTTCAGCCCAAACAGTTAAAGTTTGACAAAGTTACAAGCAACTGAAAACATGGTCTTCCAATGGGCAACTTTGTGCAGCCCTGCCTGCCCCCCAGGGTAAATCAGAGCAGCTTCGGGTTGGCTCTAACTTATGCTGTGGTCCCGATGTGCCCTGGGGAGCAGAGAGCAGCCCCAGTGCAGTGTGGGTTCAGGGCCCTTACTCCGGATCTGGCCCGAGAGGCCCCTGTGCAGAAGGGGACTCTCGGGGGCCATTTCCAGCCACTCTGATGCCCCTTTACGCTGCCACAGTGGCATAAATGAGGCTTCGGTGCCAGTGAGCATCGCCTCAGGCCCGTAAGATTCTAACCCGGGGCTGATTCTGAGGGTCCCAAAGCTTGGGGGTTGGGCCTCAGGGTTTGGCCCAGATGCACTTGGGCACTGAAGGTTCCCGTGGAACAAGCCTGAACCGTTTCTCCCAGGCCCGGGCAGTGGGCGCTGAAACCATCCATTGCGACTGGCAATCAGGGGAAGGCTTAGCATGGAGACACGAAACTCTGCCAAGCAAGGACTCTACCCACAGGGAAATCATTTCCCAGCCTCGGCGGGGCTGATCCCTCCCTGCCCAGCCTGGCAGGGAAGTCCCAGCTCAGCTCCTAGGGGAGGATGCGCTCTCTGGCTGGTTCCTAGCCCAGGCATAGCTTGGCTGTCCCAGGGGTCCTCTATGCACAGCAGGGAAGTGGCTGGGCTGGCAGTAGTCTGGTGCTGCTTCCACTGGTGCGAAGAGATGCCCTTGTTTCTCTGCTGCGGCAGGTTAGCCTCGTGACGTCTCCTGAGCCTTACGGGAAGCTACCACATGGGTGCCCTGGCTGAAAGAGCCATGGGCCTTGCCCTCTGTGACAGCTCTGAGAACCTCCCCTGTGCTGAGGCCTCCCCAGCCAGGGTGGGGCGGGTGTAAGTGCTCCACTGGGGGCCCTGCTCCCAGCCCCTGGCATGGGGGGCGAATTGGGGGAGTGTCCAGAGCACCCTGCACTCTGCCTGTCCTCTGCTCCCATGGGTAGAACAGTCTGCAAGTAGCCCCAACTCAGACCTAATCGGGGGCCGGCAGGGCCCTGTCTGGACCCAGAACATGGAAAGCCCAAAGGTGACTACCTAGATTGCAACATCTTTGGGGCAGGGAGCATCTCTTTGTTCTGTGTTTGTACAGCACCTAACACCATGGGGTCCTGGTCCACCACTGGGGCTCCCGGGCGCTACTGCAAGACACGTGATCATAAGAATTAAAGCCACTTTAATCCCCCACGTGCCCTGGCCTTCCCCAAGCACAGGGATGGGGCACGTGGGGATCAGGGCCCCATCGATCATTTCATTGGCATTGCTACGTGCTCAGCGACCGCTGGAGACCCTTGCTCAGAAGGCCCAGACTCCAGAGCCGCTCTCTGGCTACGCCCATGCCCGGCTTCCTCTCTCGCCTGCGCTACCATTAAAAGCAATTGCTGCATTTTCCCCACAGCTGCCCTGTGGAGTGAGGCGCTTCAAGAACTAGACAGCCTGGGACTTCAAGCAGAGAAGCCTCCAATTAAAACTCTGGGGACTCGGGGTGAGATAGCGGGGGCCGTACGTCTTCGGGTCCCCAGTGCAAACCCAGCCTCGCTTGGCAGGGGCTCAGAGCTGCTTGGTGCGCCCCCAGGGAGATGAGTTCGGGGGCACTCAGCCCAGCTCGCCCAGGGCTTAGTGACGGTGTCGCAGTCAAGTGCCAATCACAGCTGAGGTGCATCGGTGGCCGCAGCTAAGGACTGAACAGGGCATGAAGATCCAACCGCCCGGCTGCACGAGATGGAGCCTGTCTGAGGCCCGGTGCCAGGGGCGCAGGAGGGGAGTTTACCCGGGCGCTGCCCTCGCTGTATGTGTTCGGGCAATAAATAGATCCAGAGCGGCAGTGCCGTCATTCCCACAGGGGCTTGGAAGTGCCAGGCCGTGAAAGGGCCGCGCCCAGGGCAGGGCTGGGAGCAGCAGGGGCGGGAGTGATTATCACAGGCCAAGAATAACACCTCGGAGCAGCCGTCCTGCCTGGCCCAAGGAATGACTGAGAGCGAAGGGGAGGGGAAGGATGGGGACGGGATGTTCTGAAACCCCAGGGAACGGGGCCAGCTGGGTACCTGGGTTAAAGGGAGAGGGTGTGTATGGGCTAGATAAAGAGATAGGCCAGGCAGGACTGCTGCTCTGAGGTGTTATTCTTGGCCCTGCCCCATGCTGCTCCCAGCCCTGCCCTGGGTGTGGTCCGTTCAGGTCCTGGTGCTTCTTTCTTTCTTTCCCTCCCCAAACACCTTATCCACCTACCTATCTAGCCCCACAGACCCCCCTTTTCTCTTTAACCTAGGTACCCAGCTGGCCCCATTCCCGTCCCCATCTGTCCCCCTCCCCTTCACTCTCAATAATTCCTTGGCAGGGCAGGGCAGGGCAGGGCAGGATAGATAGATAGCTAGATAGATGGGGTGTATGGAGATAGATAGATAGATAGATAGATAGATAGATAGATAGATAGATAGATAGATAGATAGAGGGGGTGTATGAGGATAGATAGATAGATAGATAGATTAGATAGGGGGGTGTATGAGGATAGGTAGATTGATTGATTGATTGATTGTATGGGGATGGCTGGACAGACAGAGAGGAGCTGGGGATGGCTGGACAGACAGACAGGAGCGGGTCGGGGACAGACAGACCCACACAGCTGGACTGGAAGGCTGGTCGGTCTCTCTCACCAGCAGGCGCTGGGCCAGGACCAGCTGTTCCCTCTCCCACCTGGTCTCTCCAAGCCCCGGCCGCCCCGGCTCCGCCGCACTGCCCCAGCCGGCCGGTGCGGGGCAGGCAGACGGGCTCTCGCCGCTCGGCGGCTGGGCGCAGGCGGGCCCGGAGCGCGGTGCCAAAGGCAGAGGGCACCAGCGAGCCGGGCTCGGGGCTGCAGGGAGCCGCGTGTGACTCAGCCCGGGCCGGACTCAGGTTTCCCCCCGCCTCCCCCCGGATCTCCTCCCTCTCCGGCATAGTCTAGGGCCGGCGGCTCCAGTCCCACCCACACTCGCTGCGCCTCGGTCCCCGCACGGCTGTTCCGCTCCTGCGCTCCCAGCCAAGGTGAGTCGGGATCCCCGAGCCCCTCCTGCAGCGCACTGACCCGGGGGGGGGCAAAGCCCCCATCTGCGGCCACCCCTCAGCCTGGGGGGCTCTGGGCTGCCATCCTGCCCCCAGCCCCTCCTGCAGCGCACTGACCCGGGGGGGCAAAGCCCCCATCTGTGGACACACCTCAGCCTGGGGGGCTCTGGGCTGCCATCCTGCCCCCAGCCCCTCCTGCAGCGCACTGACCCGGGGGGGGCAAAGCCCCCATCTGTGGACACACCTCAGCCTGGGGGGCTCTGGGCTGCCATCCTGCCCCCAGCCCCTCCTGCAGCGCACTGACCCGGGGGGGGCAAAGCCCCCATCTGTGGACACACCTCAGCCTGGGGGGCTCTGGGCTGCCTTCCTGCCTCCAGCCCCTCCTGCAGGGCACTGACCCGGGGGGGGGGCAAAGCCCCCATCTGTGGACACACCTCAGCCTGGGGGGCTCTGGGCTGCCTTCTTGCCCCTCAGCCCGGACGCCTCAGCTGGATGGGGGAGGAGGAGGTGCCCCAGCCCTGCCCCCCCGGAGCCAGGAGTCAGAACGGCTGGGGGTACCCCAGAGCTTGCTGCTACAGGAATTGGGGGAGGCTGCAGAAGATGGATTTAGGAGCGGGGAGCCCTAGTCCTGCTGCCCCCGGGGAGGATAATCCCAGCCCGGGCGCCCCAATCCAGCCCCACTGGCTGTGGAGGTGGCACCAGGCGGTGGTCACACCCAGAGCTCTAGCTGCGGCCAGGAGCCCAGAGCACCGGGGGCAGGGACACACCCTGCAGAACAGCGGCCTGGGCATCACTCATTCGGCAGGGAGGGCAGCCGCCACTAGGGGGCCAGAGGGTCTGTCTGTCTGTCTGAGGTGGGGGCAGAACTATGGAGGACAGGCTGGTTACTAGTATCTGCTGGTGCCACTTGCCCCCCGACACGGAAAGGGCTCTGGGACGCGGCCCCTCCCTGGGGTCCCGCTCAGGTGTGAACGTTGCCGTGGGACGGAGTGAAATCTGCACTGGGATGGGATTCTGCCGCGGGACCCCAACTTTCTTTGGGAGACTTAGATGGTTTAGACTTTTTGAAAATGATGCATCTATTGGGACCCTGTCCTTGAGCCGAGCTTGTTGGTTTGTTACGCTCCTCTTTGCATGTGTTGCGTGGGGTAGGGTCTCTCCAGCACCCTCTTCTTTTCATGCTCCCCTCTGCCCCAGAGCTCTTGGGTGTGTCTAACCAATGGCAAAGTCCCAAGGTTGCTTTGCACTTCTTCGTACCACTTGGGCTGCGCCCCCTTTGCTAGTGCTCAGGATGGAGCCAAACCCAGGCCGGGGGGACCCCGCTGCACTCAGGGGAGTCACCCCAAAGGGTGAATGTGCCCTGTGTGTGCGTGTGCCTAGTTGCGGTACAGCTACTCACACTACACAGTCCCGTTCACTTCAGCCACCGGTCTGAGCGAGACCTTCACAAGCTCATCGACTTCAAGCTCAGAAGGGACCATCATGATCTGGTCTGGTCTGACCTCCTGCACATGGCAGGCCACAGAGCCTCTGACAGTCAGGACCCAGGTACTCCCTGCTGCCAGGGCTGACGAGGGGGGGGGAAGCTGGTACAAACTACCAGGGCCCGGCGGTCCGGAAGGGGGCCCCGGGGCCTGGCTTCCCCATTTCCCCCCCCCCCTTGTCGGCCCTGTTTAGCCGGTTCGCCCTTGCTGGGGGGACCCGAAAAATTTTTTTCACTGGGGCCCAAACCTGCTCTCGGCGGCCCTGCATGCCGCAGCAGTGACTAACTGGTAACTCGCTGCCAGGGTTGAGCCGTGTCCATAGCAGAACTGGCATGAGCGTCCCACGATCTGGGAAGCCTGGGTGTGGCCCCTGCTCTCAGACACTGGGCAGCCGGGAAGCGAGGGCACAGGCCCTTTCTGAGCTTTACAAGGGGATGCGAACAGCTTGAATGCTTTCGATGGCTGCTGTGGGGCCAAGGGAGGGCACATGAGAGCCAGATCGGTGCTCCCGCAAGGTACCCAGATGCAATACTTGCTATACAGATGCCATTGAGCAAGCGAGCAAGATAGATGGAGACGAGAGAGAGGTGGTTACGTGCAGGGATGTATAATCACAGCATTGAAAGCCGGCCAGTTTTTACCACAGATTTTGAGGACGCGCTGTTCTTTTCCAAGTGCCGCTGCGCTGCTCAGACACTCCGAGGTTCCAGGCTTCCAACTGGAGTTGCTTTTCTTGCTGGGCGCATGGGATGATTATAGATACCAAAGTCACTTCTCCTTTTGAACTAGAACAGATCTTCTGAAAAATAAAACCCACCCAATCTCGAGATAAAAGTGGCCGGTGATGGAGAATCCACCCTGACTCCTGGTCAATTGTTCCAATGGTTAATTGTACTCACGTGTTAAAAATGTATGCCTTATTTCAAAGATTTGTTTGCCGCCCCCCTACTTGCTGCCCTCTCTCTGCACAGCGTCGGTTTCCTTCTCGGGGCTGGGCCTGGGCTCTCCCAGAGCAAACCCCGGGCTCCGCTGGGGTTGCCCTGCACCGGGAGATGCCGTTTATACCCAAATGCTCCAGATGCTTCCCTGACTCATCCCAGTGGAATTGGGTCACACCCGTTTTGCATCGGTGTGTGTGACACAGGGCTGGCTCCCATCTCTAAGAACCCAGACTTTGTCACTGGGCAGGGAGGGACAGAGAGCTGGGTCCGTGACTTGACTGAATAACCCTTGGGGAAGAAGGCTCCCTCTTCCTACACTTGCAGTCTGGCTTCCAGTCGAGTGCCTGCTCCAGGAAGGCGCCTTTCAATAGGGTCTCTCTGATCAGCTCCTCAGAACCTGCCCTTGGGCTGGAGGTTGCATCGGGGCAGGACCTTCGAGGTGCTGTTGTTCTCAGATTGAGAATGGTGCACGCCCTGCCAGACTCTAGCAGGCAGAACAATGCGGCGGAGCTGGCATGAGCCCCAGTTAACGATCCAGGAACAGAGGTCCTTTGAGGAGACTTGCATTCCAGCCCCCCCTTCTTTCCTGGATCTGGAGGGATGGGCCTGCCACTCCGTTCCCAGGGTTTTTTTCCAACTGAAGTTAGAACGTGGAGCTGATGTGGGGAAGCACGTCTCAGCTCTGGCCAATTTTCCAGGCAAGCAGCCCCGAGCGCAACGGGCACAACCGCCAAGCCTGGCTGGGCTTCCTGTTTTTTCCATCAAGGTTTTCAGACACCAGCTGCAGATCTGAGGGCAAAGCAGCCTGAAGCAAACACAGAGCTAAGGAGCCAGTCAGGGGACAGATCTTCAGCTCGTGCCAGTTGGCATCGCTGCATTGACTTCAGTGGCCCTATACTGAGTCACACCAGCTGGGGATCTGGCCCACTGGCTTCAGTGGTGCTACAGGACAGCCCCCAGGCCTGGCAAGGAGTGGGCTGCTGAGACAGACGCCGCTCTGGAAGGGAATACAAAAACCGCCCCACTCGAAGGCAGCCCTGCTGTGTTTGGATAATTCAGTCCGAATGCTGTGTCCTTATTTATCATGTTGCATCCGAAGACCGCACAGGAGAGGCAGCGTTTCACAGATGGGGAAACTGAGGCACAGAGCCTCACTCCATGGTCGCACAGGCGGAGTCAGAAATAGAACCCAGAGTCCTGCCCCCCAGCCATGTGCGGTAACCAGTAACTCCCACCCCAGAGCCAGGAATAGAACCCAGAAGCCCTGTCTCTGCACTTCTCTAACCACTCCCCCCTGGAAAGAGAACCCAGGAGTTCTGACTTGCAGTCCCCCGCTCTAATTACTAGGCCCCACAGCTCTTATCAGGCAGCCTTGTGTCCACCCATGACATTTTATGGCCAGTTTCACAATATTTGGTGTTTTACTCAGAGCCCCAGTTTCTGGAGCCATGGCCCAGATCCTCATAGGTATTTAGGCACCTAATTTCCATTGATTGGTTGATTTCAGGATCTGGGCCCATGAGAACGTGAGCTTTCCTTTTAAAAAAAAAAAAAAGATAGCTTCTGGCCCTTTTGGTTGTGGAGCAAAGCTTGCAAATGTGACCCCTGGATGCTCAGAAACCAGGAGGCAAAGAAAGAGGGCCACAAATTTTTTTTTTTTTTTTAAATCTCATAATCTGGAAGCCAAGTTTGTGATTTTTCAGAGGCCCGACTCATGATTTTTCGGCGGCTGGGGTTGACGATCCTGCTTTGTGGTTCATCTTCAGTGCAGCACATTTGTCTGCCTTCCGGTTAAATAGCCACATGGTCTTGAAAGGACTCCTGGTTAACCACAGACTCCCCAAATCTGCCTGCAGAACATCTGATAAACACGAGGGCGAATCCGGAGTGACCCGGCTAACAAACGATAACGTTCTCCCACTGACGATCGGTGACGTGCGCCCCTGAGCTGCCCCACGGCTGCCACCCACAAAAGACACGCTCCTTCACGAGGCAGCGAAGGGGGAATGCCACCCCTGTGCAGAGGGCCAGAACATGAACTGCCCCGGGGGCAGCAGCGGCATTTAAGTGGCACATAGTCCTTGTGCTCTAGCTTCCCTGCGACTGAAAACATCAGTCCCCATAGAAGGAAATTCATTCCGCAGGTCCCAACCACACTACTTGATTAGTAAAGACAAAACGAGTGTGATGGTAGCACCTTGGAGCCAGTGAGAGATTGTCTCAGCAAAATCATTACAAGGGAAACCACGTTTCAAAATACTGTCCCAGCATTTGTTTGGCTTTAAAAAAAAAAAAAAGATAAGTGAGTTTTTCCATCATCAGATTGGGAGTCAGGACTTCTGGGTTCTCATCCCAGCTCTGGGAGGGGAGTGGGCTCTAGTGATCAGAGCAGGGGGAGTACGAAGTCAGGACTCCTGGGTTCTCGTCACAGCTCTGGGAGGGGAGTGGGGTCTAGTGATCAGAGCAGCGGGGAGGATGGGAAGTCAGGACTCCTGGGTTCTCGTCACAGCTCTGGGAGGGGAGTGGGGTTTAGTGATCAGAGCAGGGGGAGGATGGGAAGTCAGGACTCCTGGGTTCTCGTCCCAGTTCTGTGAGGGGAGTGGGGTCTAGTGATCAGAGCAGCGGGGAGGATGGGAAGTCAGGACTCTTGGGTTCTTGTCCCAGCTCTGGGAGGGGAGTGGGGTCTAGTGATTAGAGCAGCAGGGAGGATGGGAAGTCAGGACTCCTGGGTTCTTGTCCCAGCTCTGGGAGGGGAGTGGGCTCTAGTGATCAGAGCAGGGGGAGGACGGGAAGTCAGGACTCCTGGGTTCCCGTCCCAGCTCTGGGAGGGGAGTGGAGTCTAGTGATCAGGGCAGGGGGAGGACGGGAAGTCAGGACTCCTGGGTTCTCGTCCCAGCTCTGCAATTCATTCCCCTGTGACCTTGGGCAAGTCGCGAAGACTGACATTTTTGGAAACTTCAGGATGCCTCATTTTTGGGATTCCCAACCCTAGATGCCGACAGAGACCTAATTTCCAGGGGGGCTCAGCACGGGCAGTGCCCCTTGAGCCAGAAACTATTGCGGGTGCTCAGCATCTCTGCAACTGAGGCCTTAGGGGCTAAAACCGAGTGCCCAACCTCTGAGTTAGAGCCTCTGCTTTGGAAAATGTGAGTCTCCCCCCTCTGGGCCTAGGTCACGTGGGCTAAGGACACTAACCTTCCTCTGCAAAGTGCTTTGAGATCTGCAGATGCAAGCCCTATAGAAGAGCTCAGTGTTGTTATCATCCGCGTTTCCCAAATGTTATTCAACCAAAATGGTGGTGGTGCAAGATTCTTCTTTTTCTTCCAGTGATTTGCAACAGACTATCTAGGGACTGTCTCTTTGCTCTGTGTTTGTACAACATCTAGCCCTGCTGGGCCCTTGCCAACAACTGGGCTCCTAGGTGCTACTGGAATACGAACAGATCATCATGGTGCAACTCATAAGAAGGAGACATTTTGCTATCTTGCTTATCTGGCCCCCATGACTATAGTATCTGAGCATCTCCCAATTTTTGGTGTATTTATCCTCACAGCACCCATTTTACAGATGGGAAACTGAGGCAATGAGCGGTTAAGTGACCTACACAGGAAGCCTGTAGTGAGGCAGGGACTTGAACCCAGGGCTTTCGAGTGCCAGGCTAGCGTGCGACCGAGAATGAGTGGGAAGGGGTCTCCGTGAAGAGTTTTGTCCCTTGCGTTCCCCTCCCCGTCCCCAGGCTGGTTGGGTGTCACCCTACGCAGTTCCTCTGCTATCTGTCCCCACCTCGCTCCAAGCGGTGGTGGCTGTGATGACTGTTTGAGGCAGCAGAGAACCCACCAGCCCAGGACAGGTTGATCCTGCTCTTGGATGGAGATGGAATAATCGGAGTCATTTCCTCAGAGGCTCCTCTGGCCGCTTTTCAGCAGGGCTGGAAAATACTAGCTCAGGCCAGGCAGGGGCAGGGAGGACACCCTGGGATGGGGATGGGTGGGGCATGGTGACCAGCACTGCTCCAGCGAGGACTGCAGCTTCAGGGGGGAGGAGAACCTGGCCAGAAACAACGGAGTCCTGTTTATCACACATCAGGATTATTTTTCCATCCTGCCCTGTGTTTATTTTTCCATCCCCGCCCCGTCAGCAAACAAACCCTGTCTGCGTGGGGCTCCAGCAAACTCCCATTCTGGGATGGGGCTGGAGCTGTAGATGCTGTTTCATTGTATTTGCTCAGACGCTCTTGTTATAGGCTTTGCCCTGCCCTGGGTTGGACAAGCAGGGGACAAACTGGAATACTGACGTGGCTGCTTCCCTCCTGTCTTGCTGTTTGTCGCCCACCTGTTGCACAGCTGGAGTTGGGGAGCTTTTCCCTTGCTACGGGCACTTCACTTCCCACCCCAGCCTCTATTCTGAAGGCCAGCGTGAGCACCACATCCATGGGAAATGGACCAGAGAGAACAATATGGCCTGAGGCAGTAGATGAGTTGGGGCCCTCATTGGAGATTGGTCTGCATCAGGACCACCCTTCTCCCCAAATTTCAGATCACTTCCAAGTGCCCTGTTTGATTGGCCACCGTACTAGGCTCTCCACAGTTGGAAGCATGAGGTGCTACAGCCCGACCTAAAGCTCTCTAGTTGGGCGTGTAACATACTCACCCCTTGCACAGATCAGGCACTGAGGGGCCCCTCTCCCACCCACTCTGCGGTGGGTCACGTCGAGACGGCAGGGATAACACGGGAACAGCGGAGAACAGATCAGGTCCCCACGTCAGATGGTGGCCATGTGGTCAGATGAGCCGAGCTCAGCGGCTGGGATCTTGTCAGAACAGCCTGTGCAATTCTGTAGCTGCCACGCTTAACCCCAAACGGGAAACCCAGCCTGAACTCAAACCCAACCTCCTCACCCCATTCCTGGCCTGACACCGCAGTTCACCTACGAAGGGGGTCAAGGACCCAATCGCTTTGATTTCAGAGCCTGCCCAATCCCCTCTGCCCGCACTCCAGGGTTTGACTCTTTCTCCCAAGGCTGAATGGCGAGACGACTTCACAGAGAGGCCTCAGTAGCTCAGAACGGTGGAGATGGAGGAGAAGCGGCTGTTGCTCACTCCCATCTCCTCCCCGAAGCTCCTCATGCGTGAGGCGAAGTGGCCCGGGGGATGCTGAGACGGCAGCCCCCAAAAGACAATGTCAAGCTCTTAGGCGTGGCCTGTTGGTCAGGTTTTGTGCCCTGAGCTTCGAGTGATGGCAGGGTCCTGCTAATCCACAGCAAGGGGAGAGGAGACGGGGGGAGAACTACCGAATGCTGTGGACAGTGGCATGACCAGAGTAGCAGGCAGGCACCGGGTAAGAGTCACCCCTGGGAAGGAGCAAGTGTTCGCCATGAGGTGGGCTGTTAACTCGTGCATCTCCCTTTGCAATGGAACAGCAAAGGACTGGGACCATGGGGACCGTGTCTTCCAAAGGGGGCCAAAATGGCGGTCCCTGGGGTGGAGGAAAAACGGCAGCTGTGAGTGTGGTGACCAGGCTGAGGACCTCTTTGGTGCAGCTCCAAAGCCATCGCAAACGCCCAGGTGGGCAAATGACTGCCTGGCAAAGGAACACGGCCTGGGCAGAGCAGGTGGCATGTTCCACGCCCTGGCTGCTGGCTCCCTCCTGCTGTACCCCAGGGGAGCCGGGAATGTATCTCCCAACACTGAGCATTGGGGCCTCATTTGGAACCAAGATCCCTCAGACTTCACAGTCTTCCAAAGAAATCACTGATCACCGGACGGGAGCAGGCTGGGGGCCAGGCCAGTACCCCGCACAGACCCTTTGCGTGTCTCAATGCTCAGGGATGCCTGCGGTTCACTCCTTCTCCCTTCCAAGGGGCTCAGCTCAGTGCGTGGCACAGGGCGGGGATGTGCATGCGGAGGAGTTGCTGTGCACTGGTGGAATTGCTCGTACCTCACGTTCGCTGGCACACTGATGTACTAAGCGTCTGCGGGGCTCCTTTCCCTAGGGTCCCTGATGGAGGGCAGCAGCTGTTAACACCCATGGGTGGATGTAGCCCAGAATACAGAGTCTGTCCCCTCCCTTCGCATTCCTGCCATGTTCTCCTCTGGTGCTTTGGGCGGGCTGAGGAACGCACACGCCCGGTGATCAGCATTCTGAGCTCTGCCGAACATCTGCAGACGGGGCAGCCCATCTGGTTGACGTGGGGGGATGATTTTGCTCTATGGGAGGAGTTCTTGGCCAAAGTCCCTTGGCTCCCCGGAGGAGGAAGCTGCCGCTGACTGCTCTGGAACGGATTCCCTTGAGCAAACTTTTTAACCCTTACGCGGCCAGCGGCGCCTTTATGCTAGCGAATTCTCCGTGGTGCCGTCCATCCCACGGCGTTAAGGGTTGGCCTCATCCGTTATCCCAGCACGGCAAGTGCCCCCATCGCTGTCCCACCAACATGCCCCGCCCACACGCTCAGGGGACCCCCTCTGGAGGTTGGAGGGGGGGGGTTCTCTGCTGGGACAGGAGGACACATCATAAGGATGCACTCCGTGCCGGGAACGTTTGCTGCTAAGGGACAGAGACCCAGAAAACACGTTGCACGTGAGCCACTCCCAGCGGCAGTGATGTTATCACTGGTGTATTTGCACCAGATGACCAGGGAAAGAGAGGCTCCATGTCCCGTTCACACTTCCTCAAGCCAGCTGGTTCCCTCTGTCTGTCGTCTTTCATCTCTCTAGATTTTTTAAAGGAAGGCGCACCCCAAGGCATGGTACCATGTACACCATCAAGATAGTCACTCCAAAGGGGCTATATTCTTGTCAACACCAAAAAGGGATCCCAGCAGAAAAGCTGCTTTCCCCCACAGCAAAGATGGCTCGAGGAGGACATTTTTAAAAAGCTTTGTAAGCGATTACTCTTCCCCCACCCCCGGAGGCCCTACTCATGGGACTGCGGCATTCGCTACACGCCCCTGTTCTCACTTCTCTTCACTAACCGGCAGTGTATGAGGCGGTTGGATCTGGCAATGGATCAAAGTCTCCCGTTCCCGGTGGGGGGCAGAGAAAGGAATCTTCCCTTGAAAGACTTTGCTTTGACAATTCATAAAAAAAGCTACAGCGTTTAACAAGCAGCCTTGCTTTTCCTACTGACTCCGGTCAAGTCTTTCCGTTGAGTTCGCCCCCGAAAGCTGTATTCCCTCTCCAGTCATCCGCTGCTCCGTATGGCTGTGCAGTGCAAGGGCAACCAGTTTGGGGACCCAGCAGGGCATGCTCTTGGCTGGGCCGAGTAGTCACAGAACACTAGGCATGGCTCGTGGGTATTTTAAGACCTGTCAGGTTTCTCCTTAGCCTGGACATGCATCTCGGCTATACACCCACTCCACTAATTGCATCCTGCTCACCGCAAATTACCCCGGGAAATAGGAAGTGCCTTCACTTCCTGTCCCAAACTGCGGTGAACACATAATCATAGACGCTAGAGATGTGTGGGGGGGAGCCCTCTTATATCACCCACTCCCTCCCCTCTCAGGGGGATTGATCGCTGGGGGGACATTCTCTAATGTCTTGCTGCATGGCGTTACCATGCGTTGATAAACAGCTGCCATGTTCTACCCCAGAGGTGACTGCATTTTAGTGGTGGGAGAAGTGTTCCTGGAATATACAGGCTAGAAATCTGCCGCAGGATATGTGCGCTGGGCAGCTTTCGGCTCATCATTTGTTTAGTGGTTTGCAGAGATTGTTGAGCTCCTAAGGATCTTGCTACGAAAGGCCTAAAATAAGAAAATCAGCTGCTAGCCGCGCCTTTTGCTTTTATATTAAGCTTGTCTCAGGCGGCTTTCACAGGGATTTATATTTTGAACAATTAACTGTGGCTCAAAGCCAATTATTGACCTTGACGCAGGAATAAGGGGGTAACATTCCATGGCCTGGTCCTGTGCTAGGTCAGATTAGATTATCATAATGGACCCTTCCGGCTCCGAAATCTACGAATCTCTCTGCAGTACATTAAGAGTCAGTCTCTAACCCAGTGTTTTAATCCAGGGTTTCCCTTGAAAATACCTAAACCACCTCAAAAATGTCAATGCATCAGGCAACCTGGACAGAAATAACTGAGAGCTGTATTCGTTTCCCTAGTGCTGGAACATGAAAGAGACATCACAGAAATTGTCCAGTCGCTCCCCCTTTTTCTAATGTAAACCAAACTCTCGACGCTGCCCCCATTCAAAGCAATCTGTGTTCCATAAACCGTATTGTGAGTTAGGAAAGTGTAGTTACCCTGGTACACTTTGTTCTCCTTTTTATGTGCTAGAATGTCCTGACTTTGGGGTGAGACGCTGCATTGTATCAGTTTGATAGGGGGTTAACTGCTGAGAGGGGAAGGGATTTATTGTGCAATGAAATCCTTTGCTCTAGTGGCACAAGCCAGCGATTGTGATCATTGGGCCGAGCAGAGCTAAAATGGGAAAGGAGTCCAGAGGTTTGGATGCTGATCCGACCTTTATCCCATCTCTCCTGGCCTCTCCAGCGTCTGCCTGGCAGTTTTCCACCCTCTCTAAAAACTAGGCAGATGTCGGAATACAACCACATCGGCAACAGGTTTTTAAACCCGTGGAAAGTTTCCATTCGGGTCTGAGCGCTCAGAACCCACAGTGGTGGCTGCCTGCGGGAGTAAGAACCTAACTAGCTAGTAGGTTTGGCAGATGTATTAGAATTCAAGTTAGAAATGAGGCACCATTTTTTAATCGTAAGGGAGCAAACTACTGAGGGGAATGGTGGATTCTCCATGTCTTGATGTCTTCCGATCCAGCCTGGAGGCCGTTCTGGAAGATGCGTTAGTCAAACATGTTATTGGGCTCGATACAGGGGTAAAAGGGTAAAGCTCTGTGGTCTGCAATACACAGGACGTGACAACAGAGGATCTAATGGGGACCCTTCTGGCCTTGAAATCTATGAATCCAAACGGCAACGCCCAAGTCCCTCATAGTAATTAGCATGGGGGGGTCTTGCTCCTGGGGACAAAACTGAGTGCAGCTACTGAGACAAAACAAAGCTAACCGCTGTCTGTGCTATTTCTCCCCGCTTGGGCAGGCTCAAGAGACCCACGCAAAGATGCCGTCTCAGATGGAACATGCCATGGAGACGCTGATGTTCACCTTTCACAAATACGCCGGCGACAAGAACTACCTGACGAAAGAAGATCTCCGGGTGCTGATGGACAAGGAGTTCCCTGGGTTTTTGGATGTGAGTCAGAAATGCCGATAAGCCCATTTGCTGATTAATTCCTTCTGTTACGGTCCATTGGCTTGGCTAGTCCCAGTGGCTGGAGATTTGGGGCGGGGCGGGGGAGCGCTCATCCCTCCAGGCCAGGACTCAGCAGCGATGCTCCAGTGTGGTGTTAGGGGATGCTGTGCGGCTGGAAGCGCCTTCAGACGCAAAATCAAGGTCACAACCGTTTTATACTTTAGCAGGTTTTTACAAGTCAGGGCCGGATGTTCAGGTACCATGTCAAAGAAGTCAGACAGAGCAGGGAGGACAGGGCAAATGGACGAGATGGGACAGGACAGACAAGGGTCAAAAAAGAAAGAACCTAGGATCTAGACAGACAGAGTCCTCCCAGTCAAATTCCAGGTTGAGCGATTATAGTTTTTCTAGCTAAACTCCTCCTCTAACTTCAAATGAAGAAACTATTCTGCACTCAAAATGAGGGTCCAACCCAGCTGGCCTCTCAGTGCTACCGCAATATCCGCTAGGATGATTTCCCCTCCGAAAAATTCTTCTTTGACTTGCTCAATCAAAGCCAGCTATGGGATTTAGCCCTTCAACTTGCTGTTCGTTCACATCAAAGGAAGCCACGTGGTAAAGGTGGCTGATTGGCTTTGAAGACCTCAGCCCAGGTGCATAGCTGTTGGCGTAAGCTGGCTGCCAGGCTTCTCCCCAGAGGTGGCTGCATTTCCACAGTATGGATAGACTGTGTGTAAAAGGCTTTAGGGTGGGAGGTGCTGTGGGCTCCTTCCTGCTTCACTGCTGCCTTTGGAGCAAGGGGAGGGGAGGGGCCAGGATGAATGAGGAGGAGCTGTCTCTGGGCTGAGATCTGCTGTTTCCCCAGGGCAACTCCACCTCCAGTCCCTGTGGGTTGCACTGGAGAATTTGGCCCTCCGGCTTCTAGCCCCAAATTGCTCTCACTCTTGTCTCTCGAAAAGGCCGGATCATATTGAAGCCAGCGGCCAGGTTCCCATGGCTATGGATTGACCCCGCCGTTGGGTTTGAAAACTCTCAGCTGTGGCACGGAGAGGCAATCGGCCCCTTCTCCCGCTCCCAGCCCCTGTTGCATTCATGCACCGCAGATGCCAGGACTCACAACTGCCTCCAGCAGAGGAGGCTCTGCAGGGGCGGGGTCGCTGCTGCACTCGATTCCCTGCCATTTATCAGCTCGCGGCTGACACAGATGATGGGGAGAGGCACTGGGCAGCGTGTTCCCTTCCTGATAAATGATGCATCGTCCAAGACAATAGCATTTTGGTAACAGCCTGCTACGTGCCGTGCTATTAATAACCCTGCTGCCTGGTGCACTGCGTTCTCCCTGCTCCTTGGCTGTTATGGTTTGGTGCAAAGCAAGAAGAAGGCTGGAGGGCAGACACGTGAGAATGGCAGATGGGCAAAGCTCCCCCCTTTTGCCCCCTGATAAACCTCCCAAGCACCCAGCTGCGGTCCTGTAACTGAGGAATGACACCATGTCTGAGCAGTGACGGGAGTCGCCTCTCAGGAGGTGTAATACAGCGTGAATCACATGGAGCAGTTAAGTGACGTGCCCAGGGTCAGACAGTTAGTCAATGGCAGAATTGGGAATACGACCCAGGAGTCCAGGCTCCCAAGCCCCCACTCTAACCACTAGGCAACACTCCCTCCCGGGGCTAGGCACAGCACCTAGGAGTCCTGGCTGCACGGCAAATACGTTAAGCACCGACTTTGTGTTCACAAAGAGGATCCCAGACGGAAAGGGCATAGCCTGGGAGGGCCTGGAGACGCATTTCTGGGTAACTCGTGCCACGTTGAAGAGGGGACTGGGTGCTATCACTGTCCCTGCAGACGTGTCTTTTCTCAAGGAAAGCCAAGCCAGAAAGGACTGGATTAGCATGGTGTGATACAGGGCAGGCTTGCAGTGCATCAGCAGGTTGGCCTCTGGGTCAGGGAAAAGGGGCAGTGGCAGAGCTGTGTGTGTATGGAGCCCAGGGCTAGAATAGCAGGGGGCTGCGGATTGGGGGACATCGGCAGAGCTGTGGGGGTTCAGAGCTCAAGGCTGGAGTAGCGGCGCGCACAGCACCTCGCTGTCGAGGTGGCTGGGCAGAACCAGCAGGCACAGTTCCTGCCTGGTGCCAATTACCGCGGGTAGATCACTGCTTCCATAAGAACCGGATCAGCTCATGCTTTGGAGCAGGAAAGCATCATGAAGTCCTTGGAGATAACTGTCTTCCCCCGCCAGCGTCTCCTGTGCTTCCAGCGTTCACAGAGGCCAGGTTATTATGCAAGCTGGCATGGATGGCACAGGCTGATATAATCAGAGACCGATATTTAATGCTCCAGCCCCAGGACATCCATTCCACTGCATGGGTGCACATTGAGATTGGCAGCAATTAACCAGTGCGCTGTAGTCCTCCCATTACCCCCTGCCCCAGGGATACAGTCACCTCCATGGCAGGGCCTCATCTGCAGCTGGCATTGCTCCTGCTAACCCCAAGGCTGGATTTGGCCCATCACCTGTAACTCATCTAGGCTGGGTTTTCAGAGGCACCTAAATCCCATGGACTTTCAAGGATAGCTGTGTGCCTAACTCCCTTCAAAGCCCCAGCCTTGCTTTTACCACCGCGACATGGGGCCAGTTTCTGATCCCAGTGACACCGGCGTAGATCCAGAGTGACTGCAGGGACAGGACTGAGGTTGCTGTAGGGGATGTATTCTGATCTCAGGTACCCCGGTGTAATTCTGGAGTGACGCCCTTGAGGTCCCAGTTGACACCAATATTCGGGAGAGCTGAACCCGTTCTTGGTCCTCTCACCTAATTCAGTGCTTGGCTCCTTACTGATGCACATCAGTCCTGGCCCGCATCACACCCTGTCAGTCCAGGTGTATGGGGTGGAGAGCAGAGCTAAGAGGTCTTTGTCTGGAGTGGCAACAGCTTGGAGAAGCTGGTACCCATAAACTGCTGCTTATCACACACTTCCGGGCCCACGGCTTGTTTCCTCAGTCTGTAAAGCAAACCCTGGTTGCTTGCAGATGGTGTGCCGTGCGCAGAGCTCAGCCATTGCTTTGTTAGGTTTGGAGTGTGGCCTGGATGCACCGAGGTCATTGTTTATTGCTTGCTGTGCAAACCATGGGGTGAAAGGTTCCTCCCCAGCTGCGTCCTCCAGACCCCTTGTGCTTGGACTCAGAGGGCCCAGGCCTCTGTACAGGGTGGAGTTTCACTGCCAGAGCACAGAAATCAATCACCTCCAGAATGTCTCATTAGAAGAGATCCTAGAAACCAGAGCAAAAAGCCCTTGTCCCCAGCCCTGGGCGCACACGCTCCTTGCAATGCATGCGCAAGCTTTAAATGTCTCCTTCCTCTGCCTGGGAGACCATCACATTGCAAAATCCAACAGATCCTGCAGCAAACAATGCCTGCCATTCATTTTACGGGCTGCACACCTACATCACAGTTAGCATTCACACTACATTGGAGCAGTGCCACTGTGGATTTACCACCCCCACCCCCCAATCGAAAGACAAAATATACAGGAGCGGATCTATGAAGAAGCTGAAATCTGAGGAGAGGGGAATAGGGTGCAGGACTCCTGGCTTCTTTTCCCTTCTCTAGGAAAGGAATGTTTGGACAGTGGTTAGAGCAGGGGGTTTGGCATGAGGACTCCTGGGGTCTAGTTCCAGCTCTGCCACTGGCTCACTGTATGACCCTGCCCAAGTCACTTAACTGCCCTGTCATTCAGTTTCCCACCCTCAAGAGCACGCTGTGGAGCTATTCGTATTCGTGACCTATCAAGGACCAGGACCCCATTGTGCTGGGCACGACAGAGGATGATTTCGGGTGGTAGAACTGAGAATAACGAGAGGACATTAAGAAAAAGGAAACTTAGGTGAAACGGCAGGAGAAATTTCCAGACACTGAACTAGATCCTCAGTTGGTGTAAATCTGCCTAGATCCACTGACTTTAACAGAGCGATACTGATTGACGTCAACTGAGAGTCTGGCCCAGTGAGAGCTGCCTAGGAGGTGATCCATCTAAACCCTTGTGGTTCAGGCCATGAGCTAACCTCTAAGTGATGGGGTTAGGAGGGGATTTTCCCTGGGAGCAGGTTATCCCATCATCAGTTCAGGCTCTCTTGCATCTGTCTCTGAAGCAGCTGGTGCTGGAGACAGAATACTGGGCTAGATGGGCCCTGATCTGCTCTACTCCGGCAAGCCTCATGTTCCCACGGGAAGTAGTGAAAGCTACATGACTTTGGTCATTTCAAAGCAGTAGGAAATGTACCACTGGGACCAGTCGTGGGTGGGGAAGGGACTCAGTGATCTAATAGGTGCTTGATCACATGCCGAATGGAAACAGGCAGCTGTGGGTTCCAAGCCTCCCCGGGGCAAGGAGCCCACAGAAACCACAGCTTCATCAGTACGTCGTGCACGCAGCCCGCAGCGCTCAGGGGGCTGGGCCCATCGGTGTCCTTAGCTCCGGCTGGGTGGTGAAAGGAGAAGCCTTTTCGAAAGCTAGTTTACATTCGCTGCTCAGCGTTTGTATCTTGCTCAGGACGGGAGTGTTGCCTGATGTGTGCTACGCAAAGAGGAGACTCACCCCAGCACAGGGCCTGAAATCCATAGGTGCATCTCTTGAGCTCTCTGTACGGGGGCGGCGGGGAGGGGGAGGAGAGGAGTTTTACTTCTAGTCACCCTGGTTCAGCATGGGATATAGGCTAGTCAGTTTCAGGGCAATGCACTGGCCTGTCTGAATTAGGAACACTGCAGGGGGTGGAGGGAAAAGGAGTTTGAAACTACATTAAAAGATCATTGTTAGTTATTACTGGGGCTTGGGGCTGTTCAATGCACCAATAAGGACACTGCCCACGACCCAAGGAACTTGCATGGTCATAGGGCCCCAGTCCTCCAACCTGATTCATGAAGGCAGGCCCTCCCACCCACTCGGATTGGAGCCTGAAAGACAGGCACAGGGGAACTAGGATGTATGGGGAACGTCAGAGCAGGAAGAAAGTGGAAAGACCGGGCAGCATGTGTCTTTTAAAGAGAGGTCCAGATGCCACAACGATGGGCACTATACAAAGCCCCACACAGATAAGCTATGGAAACAGTGAGATGGACGGAGGGATGAACAGATAGATGAAGGGATAAGGAGCCCCTGGAATGGGGGAAGGATGGATATGGAGCCAATGGGATGGAGGGTAACAGATAAATGAAGATCTATGGAGCCACCAGCATGGATAGACAGACAGACAGGCTCCCACACTCTTGCTAATGGAGCAAATTCAGATCCATTAGCTCACAGCCCCTTCTGGTTTTTCTTTCATGTATTTTCCCTTCCCAGAACCAGAAAGACCCCATGGCCGTGGATAAAATCATGAAGGACCTAGACCAGTGCCGGGACGGCAGAGTCGGCTTCCAGAGCTTCTTCTCGCTAGTGGCTGGGCTGACCATCGCGTGCAACGACTACTTTGTGGTACACATGAAGCAGAAGGGGAGAAAATGAAGAGGTGACCGGAGACGCGCCCTGCCTAACTCCTAAACCCCGAGCCCTATAAAGGGGGCCACGTCGCAGCCTGGATCTGAGCTCCCAGCTGGCCATTGAACCAATGGAAAGTTGGGCGCGTGGATCAAGGACACAATGTGATCCTCCGAATGTGCAAACAGACTCCCGAGTCGCCGTGTAACAGGCACGAGAGAGTCGGCTATCTCCGCCCCAGAGCAGCTTATGGTTTTTATAGTGTATCCATGCCTTGCCCTACAATAAAGAATCCCTCCCTTTGTTTTTTTTAAATCCTAACGGCGTATAGTTTTTTTCCCTCTGCACTGGCCTTGTCTGATCAGCGTCACTTTAGAGGGAGCTCTGAAGGGTGCAGGAGGCATGATAAATCCGAGATGATGGAGCTTGCAAACTTCCAGAGCTGGCGCATAGAGCGTTCTGGAGATACACACAAAGCTGGCACGGGGCACCTGAGCTTTGAGACACTGAGGGTCACGGGGGCAACTTGCCAGGAGTGGGAGGGGCTTGCCTGATTGACATATATTTGCATGACTTTAAATAAAAAATAAGAGCACTTTTTAAGAGCATGCAAAAAAGTGTATGGAGCATACTCTGCTCGCTGCCCTAATACAGTCTCCAAGAAGTCCATGCAATGCCCTCTCCCTCGCGCAGTCCCAAACACGCCGTGTGTGCTCCCAGAAAAACCCACCGACATCCATGCAGAGTCCCCGATTTGCACCAGCGAGGTGGGATTTGCACTGGCCGAGTTCAGGCGCGTTTGAAGTGCACCAGTCCCATCGTTTCAAGCTGATACAAATACAGCTTCAGATTTGGAAATCTGGCTGTGCAAAAGAGCACGCTCCCTGGGGCTGATGCATTGTCTCTTCTTGTTTTGGCCTGATCCAGATGAACCACGGGTCATCTAGAGCCTCCCAACCCTCGGCCCCAATTCAAGAGAGAAATCTCAACAGATGTGGAAACAGCGCTGGGATTTCAGACCAAGCAAATGGCCAAGTGCCGGCTCAGAAACCCAGTGCAAAGGGCATGACTGTGGAAAGAAGCAACTGCTTCCTACCACGCGCCGTTGTCTGAGTGCGGCACACGGAGCCTGGTGCCCCTCTTGTATCTTTAACGGCAAGAGACGCTCTGGCCCTTGCCGGCCAATCGATTTTAACAGAGACTAAGCCACTGAGGCTAGGACAGGATTTTCCAGCAGGTTCGTTCGTGTGACTGCTACTCAACAGGACAATCTTTAATTCCCGGAGGCTCCAGGGCAACCCTGGAGGGCTGGCAACCCTAGACAGCCCTGAGCGTCCAAGCTAAATAAGCAAGGCTCAGTGCAAATGACCATGCAGCAGGAAAGGCAGCTGGGCGTATATCAGCCCCTAACATTCACGTAGCCCTTAACCCAACGCGCTAAATGACACCTCCTTTGCTTCCCCTACTGACATGGAATTTCTGTGCATCCCTCCCTAAGTGGCCAGTGCTGATTGGGGAGCAGATGCCAAGCCAGCCAGAATATTGCTGGAAGCATTCTTCACATTTGCCTGCCAGATCGCTGGCTCTGGTCACCCAGGAAAACACAGCTGTAGGGCCTTTTTGGAGGAATCCGTTAAGGGGCTGACTCATCACAAAACAGCAGCTGAACTGGAACCTGGCACCAGAGTGGGGATTGGGTCCGAGGGAAGCTGGGAGTCAGGATTCCTGGGTTCAATTCCCGGATCAGGGAGGGGAATAGAGTCTAGTGGTCAGAGTAGGGTGTCAGGGCTCCCGGGAGGGAAATGGGGTGTTAAATCAAGGAGGGTTGGAGTCAGGATTCCTGGGTTCAATTCCCGGATCAGGGAGGGGAATGGAGTCTAGTGGTCAGAGTAGGGTGTCAGGACTCCCGGGAGGGAAATGGGGTGTTAAATCAAGGAGGGTTGGAGTCAGGATTCCTGGGTTCAATTCCCGGATCAGGGAGGGGAATAGAGTCTAGTGGTCAGAGTAGGGTGTCAGGACTCCCGGGAGGGAAATGGGGTGTTAAATCAAGGAGGGTTGGAGTCAGGATTCCTGGGTTCAATTCCCGGATCAGGGAGGGGAATGGAGTCTAGTGGTCAGAGTAGGGTGTCAGGACTCCCGGGAGGGAAATGGGGTGTTAAATCAAGGAGGGTTGGAGTCAGGATTCCTGGGTTCAATTCCCGGATCAGGGAGGGGAATGGAGTCTAGTGGTCAGAGTAGGGTGTCAGGACTCCCGGGAGGGAAATGGGGTGTTAAATCAAGGAGGGTTGGAGTCAGGACACCTGGGTTCAATTCCTGGCTCAGGGAGGGGAATGGAGTCTAGTGCTTAGGGGTGGGGGCTGGTATTATGCCGGAAGACTCCTTTGAATAGCCTCTTGAGCTTCAGGAAGGCACCCCCATCCCCAGCCCTCCCCAGCTCTCCCTTTCCACACCCTTGTCCCTCACTCGCTCTCAGCCTTGCAGGTGATTCCATGCAGCTATTTTCAGGCAGAGGGAGGTGTCCCGTAACCCATGAATTTTCCTAAGGATTTTCAGCCTGGCCCTCCTGCTCTGACTGGGGCCGCTCGCTGCAGCAGCCTCAGAGGGAAGGGGCCACTCGCTTGTCTTCACTGGCAGCGGGGATCCAGGCAGTCAGCACAGCCTCCAGAGAACCGATGTCCAGGGCAGTGCCCTCCAGCCCCCATTGCTCTAACCAGTAGCCCACACTCACATTTAAAGCCTGGAATAGAACCCAGGAGTCCTGGCTCAAAGCTCTCTACCCAGGCCACTAGACCCCACTCCCTTCCCAGAGCCTGGCTCCCAGCCTCCCTGCTCTAACCCTTAGACAAGTCTTCCCCCGTCACAGGCATGGGAGTGCCAGAGAACTGCTGCAGCTCCACCTGAAGACAAATACCAAGGAGCTCAAGAGGATATGAGTATTTGGGTGGGGTTTCCCTAGAGTCTCCCACAGGAGTGGGTGTGGGATGTTAACCGTTTACTTACACAACCGCATTCTAATGAGCCTTCCTCCGCCCCCTATTTCAGCTCAGGGCGTGTGGGTTTCACTTCCCCACCCCTGGATGTGCTGTAAAGAAGCCCAGCGCCCTGCCAGTGCTGAAGATCTAGCCCTGGCGCCACCTCCTCTTGCTCTCCCTGTTTCTGGGGGTGTCACAACCATCTTCCAGCGTGGGAGGCTGCTGCGTTCTTGCTCGGCCTGGAGCCCTGAGGGCTTCATTCCTCGCCCACTCCTTGGCTCCGGCAAAGCAGGCTGGGGAGGGGAACAGGACCGTGCATTTCATGGGCTCTGTGCCAGTGGGATTCCTCCGTGTCCCGCGTGGCAGTGAAGTCTTGGAAAGCTACAGAATACAAGCCTGGCCCTTCCCACTCTCCAGCAGACAGTCCAGCAGGCTGAAGGTCTCTGGCTCTAAACCCATCCCTGCAGCTGCTACCTCCCCAGCTCAGAGCTTGCACGGAGAAGGCTCGAGCAGCTGGTTTGTGCCCCCCGCTTCAACAGCTCCCCCCACAATAGCCTGGCCAGAGTGCAGCCCCGCCCCGCCAGCCTGTCTCCATTCCGCCCACATGCCAGCACAAAGGGGCTGCAGGGCCCTTATAATGATGACTAAGACCATCTCCAGAACACATACAACAGAGGGAGCGGGCAGGTGAACTTCCGAAACACACTGCCCCCCTAAGCCGGAGGGGGTGCGAGGGGAGCTTATTCTCCATATGCCTTAGCCTCGAGGACGCCAGCAAAGAGAGGCCAATTAGTGTTCATTATTTTTGCCTCTTGCTCACTGGGCACTGGACAGAGACCTACCCACCTCATTGCACGCAGAGGCCGGCTGCCTGTGGGTGCGTCTATACTGCAGCGACAGGCAGCTCATGCAGATATAGCCGAGCTGGCGAGCTCGGGTTACCGGAGCAGGAACCCCGGGTAATAACTCACGGGCCTAGCCTGCACTGAAGCATGTGCTGCTGCAACTTCACTGCTCCAGCGCCCGAGCTAGCTAGATTAAACCCAGCTCGGGGAAGTCTACAAGCATTAGCCACTGTGACTTTCAGACGCTCCAGGCTGGTCCGATCTGAACCAGCAAGTGGGCAACTCAGCACCTCGCTCCCTAGAACTAGCCAGCCTGCTTACATGGCCAGCTGTTCGAATGGGCTCTTTATACAATAGAGAGGCGCTGCTGAGGGGGAAGGCAGCCCCTGCCAAATATGTGTCCGAAGCACATTCCTTTGCCAGCTCAGGACTGGAGTTTGCTGCCTCTTTGTCCTGCCCTAGGAGGATTCGGTGCCAGGGAACAGCAAACCTCACACAATGGAGGCATTAATCATGCAGGGTTATAAATCCCTTGGGGCCTGGCTTTCCAAAGGGCTCGGCCCATCGGGTGCGCGGTGCTTGGGAATCTGGAACAACCTGGAGAACCGATTCCCTGTTGCTCCACTGAAGCCATGTGGGGCTGGAAGCGCTCAGTACCTCGGAGATCAGGCCTTTGGACCATGTGACTCACACGTGATCCGCAGCTGAATAAATCGCCCCCACCCCAGGGCCGGCTCCAGCTTTTTTGCCGCCCCAAGCGGCGAAGAAAAAAAAAAAAGAAAAGAAAAAAAGAAAAACCCGATTGAGCTGCCGCCGAAGAGGAAGAGAGGGAGTGAAGGACCTGCCGCCGAAGACCCGGTCATGTCCCCCCAATAACGGACGGAGTGCCGCCCCTTTCTATTGGCTGCCCCCGGCACCTGCTTCCTTCGCTCGTGCTTGGAGCTGGCCCTGCCCCACCCAAACCCTCAGCTCATGCCCGGGAATCCCATTCACACTTGTGGTGCAAGGAAGGGGTGAAAGCCAGCCAGACCTGCAGCTCAGTCCTTAGACTGTATTTCACTGCAGTGTCCCCCGGCAAAGCAGAACACTGGCAGCGCCAGAGCGCAGTCAGCAGTCCCTTCCAAGACGGTTACATTCAAGCCAAGATTAAGGCGAGCCTGTTGGATGACACTAAGCACCAGAGGCTGGGCAGTCTAAGGTCGTGGGACCGTGGAGCAGCCGTGCTCCGGCCGGGGTTGCGGGGCCACGGGGCTGCCGCGCTCCAGCCGGGGTCGCAGCACTCCGGCCGGGGTCGCGGGGCCACGGGGCTGCCGCGCTCCAGCCGGCGCTCCAGCCGCGAGAGCAGGGGGGCTGCGGGCCTTGCCGCGCTCCGGCCAGGGTCGCAGCACTCCGGCCGGGGTCGCGGGGCCGCGGCACTCCAGCCAGGGTTGCAGGGCCACGGGGCTGTCGTGCTCCGGCCAGCGCTCTGGCCAGGGGAGCGGGGACACCGAAAATTTAAACAAAAAAAAATTAAAACGGCGCCTAAGGCGCAGGGCCCGATTCCAGGGAATCGGGTGCATCGGCCTAAAGCCGGCCCTGCTTCTGCCATTCTGCTCCCCAGTGCAGCCTGAGTTGCGGGAGCCCTGTCCTGTTTCTGATTAGGAGGCCCTTCCACACAGAGATTTACAGACATAAGCTGAAAGGAATGCACCGTGCCTGTCCTAGAGCCACACCACCTTGGGCTGTCTGAAGTGGTTCACGACCGGGACTGCCAACCAATGTTCCCTCCCTCTCGCTTTTCCCATGCGTGTGCGGAATGAATTGTGTTATGTGCACCAATATGGAGGTGACGGGGGGTGGGGGTGGGGCCGAGGGGTTCAGCGTGTGGGATCGGGCTCAGGACTGTGTGTGCATGGGGGGAGGGGCAGGCACAGGGAGGGGGAGGTGATAATGTGGACTTCAAATGAGTTGCCGGCTTCACAGGAAGCTTTTAATGATGCAACCAGACCATTTGGTGTCGGAGGAGGGGACTCGGGGGGGGGGATCGCAGGCTTTTTAAGGGGCTACTCCCCAATTCCTACACCCCACCCTGGTGCTGGGCAGGAAGGTCTGTCACTGGGGGGCACCGAGGGTCTGGCCCAAAGGGAACAGCTGGGTGTTTGCATCCCAGCTCACCGGGGTCTTCGGAGTCGGAGCTCCCGGCACCCGGTGCGGATTTAGGTTTCCAGATGGTGTGAACCCCCTCAACATTGATTTATTCCTTCAGGTCCCGCCCCGCCCCAGACCCCAGCGCTGTCCTACTGCCGCGCCAAGGGGATCCTTGTGCTGGGGGTGCTGGGAACCCTGCTGGCTGGGATCCTCACGGTGCACACCCTCGCCGCGAGGGAGCGGAGATGGCCCTGAGAGGAGCTTCCACTGGAGCTGTTAATACCCCCCCGTCCCCCGGAGTTTCCCACGTGGGCTGGCTAATGAACGAGAATGCTCCATCGCCAACTGCAAAAGCCTCCATTTCCCTCCCCCTCAGGAAACAGGAGCAGCAGCGACTCTATTGCACTAGACTTGGCCAAATGTGTAGCAATCCCTGATCCTCCGCCCGGCTGTTCTGGGGCACAGGGCGGGGGGGTGTCTCCAGGATCGGAGTCTCTCTCTGGCCCAGTGACCATGGAGTTATGTACAAAAAGTGGAACAGCTGTGATAGGAGTGACTGAGAGACACCCTCCCAAACAGCCTGGTGCACAGGGCCTTCCGCAGGGACATAGGAGATCTGGGTTCAAGTCCTGCTCTGAATCAGGCAGCACAGGGATTTGACCCCACGTCTTCCACATCCCAGCTGAATGCCCTGACCTCTAGGCGATGGGGACTAGGGACTCGTGCTCTCACTCTGGTTTTATCTGAGAAATGGCGAGCTGGCTCAGGTCCCCATCTCCAGACGAGGGCTCATGGCTGAGGGTCCCAGCTGGAGAGAGGCACCTAGTGCCAGCCGTCCCTGCGGGGTGGAAGGCCAAGATCAATAGGAGCTGTGAATCTGGGGCCTAAACCCCTCCCCTCTCCTCTGCATTTCACTCCTGGTCTGCTCTGAAAAGCCCTTCCCTGGGCGCCTAGCTCTGCCCATGCATTGTATGCAGAGCTCTGGGCGCCCGGCTCAGGATGGAGAATTCCACTAGGTGACAGGGCACCCAGGGTTACAGGTAGCAGTGCTGAACATTGCAGCCTCTTGGTCCCTGTGTGAATCTGGCCCACACTGACCTGCAAAGCAAAGTGAAACTGGAGGGCAGGGCAGATTTTTGTGCTGCTTGGACCCAGCCTTTCTAAGCGTTAACAAACTCTTCACTCAGCTTTCACCGCCTGCAGGCGCTGTGCAGGGACTGGCTTTTAAATCCAAGCGAGCTCAGTGAGTGTTTGCACTCAGGTATCACTCTCCTTCCTGGAGGGAGTTAGGAATGAAATCAGCAAAGTCTCTGTCCTCTGATGCTACACAATATGTCCTTAATAGTGCCAAGTCAGGCACTTAGGGACTAAGAACAGAATGTTTGCTATCAGCTGGGGACTCACCCAGAGCCGGCTTTAGGAAGTGCGGGGCCCGATTCGAACAGTTTTGACGGGGCCCCGGCAGGGATGACTAAAAAAAAACCGTAAAAGAACATGTGGGGCTTGTACTCACCGGGCGACACTTGTAGTCTTCAGCGGTTTGTCCTTCACTCGCTCCGGGTCTTTGGTGGCACTAAAGGACCTGCTGCTGAAGTGCTGCCGAAGACCCAGAGTGAGTGAAGGACCCGCTGCTGAAGTGCCGCCAAAGACCCGGAGTGCTGCCGGGTGAGTAAAAATTAAAAAGGAGCCTCTAGCCAGGGAAGGGATTCTCGGCCACTTGCCCCCACCCCGGCGGCCCTGCCACTGGGCGCGGGGCCCGATTCGGGGGAATTGGTGGAATTGGCCTAAAGCCGGCCCTGGACTCACCAGTTGGAAGTGACATAGGAGGAGAAGGACCTGGGTGTATTGGTCAATCACAGGATGACTATAAGCCGCCAATGTGATGCGGCTGTGAAAAAAGGCTAATGCAGATCTAGGATGCATCGGGCAAGGTATTTCCAGTACAGATAGGGAAGTGTTAATACCATTATACCAGGCGCTGGTGAGATCTCTTCTGGAATACTGTGTGCAATTCTGGTCTCCCATGTTTAAGAAAGATAAATGCAAACTGGAACAGGGGCAGAGAACGGCTACTAGGATGATACGAGGAATGGAAAACATTACCTTATTTACCCTAACCACAAGAAGGCTGAGGGGAGATATAATTGCTCTCTACAAAGACATCAGAGGGATAAATTCCAGGAAGGGAGAGGAGTTATTTAAGTTAAGGACCAATATGGACACAAGAACAAATGGACATAAATGGCCATCAACAAGTTTAGGCTTGAGATTAGACAAAGGTTTCTAGCCATCGGAGAAGTGACATTCTGGAACAGCCTTCCAAGGGGAGCAGTATGGGTTTATCACAGGAGTGGGTGGATGAGGCTCTGTGGCCTGCGACGTGTAGGGGGTCAGACTAGATGATCATGATGTCCCTTCTGACCTTATAGTCTATGAGTCTATTTGCCTTCAGTGAGCCCTTTACCTTAATCAATGCTTCTTCTCCTGTTTGCCGAGTTACACATTTACAGAGGTTTACAATACAAACTTATAACTCATACAAAGTCATTATAACTTTATACCACTGACTATAGAGATTACAAGTGAGATCAATACATGCAGCATCCTACAAGCATTTTATAAATTCTAAACGCGAAACACATTCTCATCAACTTAACATCTAATTTCTAGTTGGATAATGCTAAAACACAGATAAGCAAGTATGGTTTCCAGCTATGCATTTGTAAGTGTTCAGTGAGGCCTGGGGCCTTGGCATGAACTGGCACCCGGTTTGCCAGCCTCATAGGCTGTAGGCTCAGGGTGAATTTTGCAAGCTTTGCAGGGTGGGGACTCTTCAAGTACTTGGATAGGAGACTTCCAAGAAACACATAGGAAGTGGCGCGCCTCCGTCTGAGTAACTACTGAACTAATGACCGTGGTGGTGCAAGGTACTGTGCTGTCGGCGGGGATGTAAAACAAAGGTATCAGCCACTTGTGTGGCCTAGTGGCTAGAGCACTGGACTGGGACTCATGAGATGAAGAGTCTAGTCCTAGCTCAGCCAACTGAGGTACCCTGAGTTAGTCATGTCACTGCTCTGGGCCTCAGTTTTTCCATCTGTAAAATGGAGATAACGATACTGCCATTTTTAGTGAAATGCTTTGAGATCTATGGATGAAAAAGGTCATGCGAGAGCTAAATATCATTGTTTTGGTCATTAAAACTAACTAAAGATTCCCCTGAAGATGGGGGGGGTCACTCAGCGCCCTGGACAAATTCTAATATGGGATATAATTCCATTCTGCCTTCCTTAAACTTTCACTTCGATTTCAAGTATGTTAATGATGCCAGATTCTTCTTTACTATTGTATAGTGTAGCTGTGCATTGTTAAAACAGCTGCTGTCTTTCACTGCAGAGGTGGCCGCATTTCAATGGTGGGTCGAGTGAACCTTTTACAATAGTTTAATATGAGTGTGTAAGAGTCTGATCCTGCAGCATCCTTACTCATGGGGCTTCAGTTGGTCCAGGGGTGGCAGCATAAGGCCCTATGCTTGTAACGTGGATAAATGTCCTCTACACGGAATGGATCAGTATAGTCACATTTGAGCCATGGCACAAAACTGACACTGAGCTCAATCCTGTAGGATCATCACAGGGACTTTGAAACCGGTTCCCACACTGTCGCTCTACTACCTCATGGGGACCTCATCAGCATCAGTGAGGCCGGATGCCTTGAGTAACCAGGAGAGACAACAACAGGCGCATGATTCAAGGCCCCCACTGCACGGACGCATCCCACCACCCAAGGGGCTGACGTCCAGAAAGAGCTTTGCCTCTGAAAATCCTTTACCCCAGCGTACCACAAAGCAACAAACTGGCGGGAAATGTCGATGATCCCCGAGACCCTGGCTGCTTCAGAACAACTCCCTCCAGGCACTGACCTCGAACAAAAACAGGGGCACTCCAAATCGAGCAAGAGCTGGGCAAAGACTGGTGACAACAGGACCAAGTGGAAGCTGAGAAATGAGCCCAAATGTGAATGTGGAGAGCGTGGACACACAGTTGAACACTACCTGACGAACACTGCCCCCGTCAACATCCCGTGCCCCGGAGGAACTATTTGAGATAAGTGAAAACACCACGCTTTGGCTGCAGGTTTGGAGCAATAAGCTATTAAGATGATCTACGTGGCATGTAACATATTACGATGATTCCAGCAGAGATATTGGGCAGGGACTGTCTTTTTGTTCTGTGTTTGTATGGCGCTTAGCACTATGGGGCCCTGGTCTGACTGGGGCACCTATGCACGATGAGGACACAAATAATCATCATTCTCTGAATGGCTAATGCATCTGGGGCCTGATTTGCAGAGGTGCGGGTCATGTACGCATTGGCTTCTACGGTGGGTGCTTAGCACCTTTCGAATCTGGCTCATACACACAGTCACTGCATCCTGTTTCCCCGCGCTCTGCAAATCCATCTACCTGGCTTATTGTGTTCTGTCACCCACTTTCAGTTGATAACACAGCAACAGAGACCCTGGCACAGGGCATTGCCTGGGCATTAATAAACAGCTGGGATTCCTCAGGGGCACCTTCCGATGATCCCCACAACGAACTACCCTGATCATCTCTTGTTATTGCACTCACAGTGGGTCCAAACAGCGCGGCTGGAACATTCCCTCTTACCTCAGCTCTGAGGAATTTTATCAGCTAACATTCCTGAAACTGATGGGAGGGGAGGGGGGGGAATGTGGAAAAAAACTCCAAAAAATACCCAAAGTACTGAGCAACCTGTGGCACAGTCTGCCTGGAAAGACAACGCCTTAGAAAGGGGCCAGTGAGGGCAACTATTTTTCTTCATCACCACCAATATTCATAAGCTCTAATTGCCCGTTTCTTTTCTGCACCAGTTCACGCTGGACCTGAACTCTGAGGCGAAATCCACTGGAAACATGCAGGTGCCACCAGCAAGTCACTATCTCTGCTGGAAATGACACCAACACCGGGGGAAGGCCTGGGCAGCAGCAGCTGTTGCTATTGTTTGAAGGGAAGGTTTAACCATCAGTCTTCTGTCCTGGGCTGGAACTGATACCGAGGGCACGTCTATACGGAGTGTTAACTTGCAGTGAGCTGGGTGCAAATCTACAGTGCTCTGGCGTGCTAATTAGCCTTGTGGACCCCGCACTAAAAGTTCCACTGGCGCATTCGCAGACGTGCTCCAAGCTACAGTAGATGGAATACGCCTGCAAAGTGAACTTGCTTGGCTTGAGGGTTTAGTTAGCCAGAATTAAGTCTCACAGTTTCCTCTCCCCTCATTAAGTTGGTAAGCGTAATTAATTCACGTCTTACAGATGGGGAAACTGAGGCACGGAGCAGGGACAGGACATGCTCAAAGCTGCATAGGGGCATGACACTCAGTCACACTCAGGCCACATAAAAGGGCATTACAACAGGTGGGACTGGCCCTCTGAGAATCCCTCCTGTACAGCCGGGATGGAGTTGAGGTAAAAAGTCTGCACCAGTCCTGCTCCCAACCCCTGGAGTAGGGGGCGGATTGGGGGTGCGACCAGAATGCAATGCATTGTGGCAGTTCTTTGCTTCTTGGGGTCCATGAGAAGCAGAGACAAGACAGAGCAGCTAACTCTAACTGACACCGAGGACGGGGCAGGCACTTCAGTGGCCCCAGAATATGGGGAACGTAAGAGTGGTCCAAAGGCAGGAATGAAGGACCTGTTACCCACACCCTATGAGTCTGTGGGGGTGTCTTCTCTGCACAACTCCCCGAGTGATCAGCACTCAGCTATGACCACTTGAGTTGGCCTAGCTTGGGTGAGAGCAGCCATCGGCCAAACCATCATCGTGTGACTGCATCCACACTGGCCCTGCATCCAGTGCTCAGAGGCGCTAGCCTTTTGGGGGTATACCCATGCCTCTTCGCACCGCGCTAAGCAGCGCCACTCTACGAGTTCTTTTGCAGTTCTTTGTGGGAGAATTTCTCTCTCTCATTTCTGGCCACATGTGCAGAAATGGTCTTAGCCAGCAGTGTAAACCACTTCCGGCTTGACATTGCTCCAGATTTCGGTCCGTGACCTTTGTTCCAACTGACGGCAGCACGGAGCCGACGCTGGGCCAAACGTTGGCATTAATGTAACTCTCGTTTTGGGAGAGGGAGGCAGATGGAGGGCACAAGGCATGGTGGAGGGCATTATGGCAGCAGCTTGCCCTGAGAAAACAGCTAAGAAGATTGCGCCGGCTGCATGCAGACATGGAGCAGTCGATGTAGCTCGTGCAGGTTTCTCTAGCTGTAGAATTACCCCTGCATTGACCAGGACCATGAGCACAGAGTGATGGGATTACATCATCAGGCAGACCTGGCCAGGCCAGCAGTGGGCCCAGAACAATTGCACACGGAAGGACGCCTTCCCGGAGCTGCGTGATGACCCTGACCCAACCTTTCAAAGCAGGACACGCAGATGACAGGGGCCATACCCCAGTCCAGGAGTGGGTTGCTATCACCAGCTGGAAGCTGCAATCGGGGTTTAGCCGGCACCCCCTGATGGACTAGCCAGCTTGGGTGTAAACCACCACCACGCTCGAGTGAGAGGTTCTTGTGTGTGGATGAGATCTGGGACAGGGCTAAGAGTAAGCACCTGAGTTAGCTGGGCAGTGAAGACAAGGGCCCTATGACAGAATCCATGTCACTGAGAGCAGGGCTTGGGCCCTTAGGCTTTGTCTGCACTGCGATAAAACAGAGCCTGGGTCAACTGACTTGGGCTGGGGCTGCAGTGCTAAAAATAGCAGTGGAGATGTTTGGGCAAGGGTTGGAGCCTGGGCTCGGAGATCCTCCCCCGTCACGGGGTCTCAGAGCCCAGGCCTGAACACCTACACTGCAATTTTATAGCCCCCCCGTTTCCTCGAGGGTTCAGCCAAGCAAAGGATTGTCCTCCCCACAGCCACTCCTTGACAGCAGCCCTGTCACCTGGCCAGTGTGTCATACAAGACGACAGCTGTTCTCCACCTTCCCAGCTCACGCAGCTGCAGACTGATTCCGCAGTCAGACCTTAGCTGGAGGGGAAAGAGCAGGCAAATGGGAGGTTACCAAGTCTCCGGTGAGCTCGATCCGCTGGCTCCAAGCTTTTAAAACGATAAGAGTAAGCTGCCTTCGCAGCAAGCACGAGGGTGTAAGAAATGCTGTGCCTTGGGCAGACTGGCAGCCGCACGCACGTGCCCGCTGTGCGGAGAGGCTGGTGCCTTTGAGCTATTCACCGGGACTAGGGGAATAGGTAAAGAAGATGCTTTTCCAGAAAAATAAAAAACAGAATTACTGGGCTGGATTTAACACCATGAGCTTCAGCGCTCCCCGCGGGGCTAAAGCCCCGAGCCCTGGCGCCACACGTAGGGCTGAAGCCCGGAGCCCCAGCACCAGTGTGGGGCAGAAGCCCTGAGTCCGTTGTCCCCCCCCCCCCCCCCGAGCCCCAAGCCCTGCAGGATAAGAGAGAGGCAATGGCTGTGGTGCATCCTAGAGCACGGCTATGCTGGGTGTGTGTGGCCGAGAGAACGGAGTGCCTGTGTGTAGGTGTGTCTCTGCACAGATCTTTGTGGCAAGAGGCAGCTGGCGCATGCTGGGACACAGGAAACGCATCACTTCCTCATGCTGCGCACTGCCTGCTGCCTGACAAACCCACGCAGCCCTTTCCAGAGCCACATCGATCCCTCCCGCTGGGGCACCAGGCCCACTCGGCCTGAGGGCTTCACTCTAACACCCCCCACTTCCCAGCCATCCATAAAGGTGCAGGCCAGATGTGGGGGGGAGCGGGGGACTGGGACAATGGCAGAGGCAGCAGCTCCTGCAAACCGCCTTGGTCCACATCGCAAAGATCATCACGACCCGAGAGCAAATCAGGATATGTCGACACGGCTTCCGATGGCATGTAAAGTACGTACACTGCATGCCCCTCACCTGGTCCAAATAGCCATGTAGACAGGGAGGCCCTGCTTAAGTGCGTAAAGACACGCCTGAACCCATAGGGTATGTACCCTACACAGCTCTCTATACACCCAAGCAGCACCTCCCCATCAGTGTCCCCACTGCTGGAGCTTCTCCCTGCTGCCTCCTCACTGCCAGAGCTTTTCACTGCTGTGCACAGCTACAGCACGGTGCAGACACAGCCGGCTTTTCACTGCGGCGTGGAGCTGCATACACCCTGCAAGCTGCTGCCAGTGGTGTGCAGTGCTGACGTGTCATCTCACAGCTGATCCTTGACCAGTCTCTGCCCTGCACCCACTGGGTGAACGGAGGATCCCTGGGGTTGTCTGCTGGTGCCTCAGCAATGCTAGGTCTCCTAGTGCTTTTCAATGGGTCCGTGCCCTGTGCTCTCGAGGCTGGGAAATTCAGCTCCCGACCTGCCATAAACAGTCCAGAAGCTGGGAATAATATATGGAGCTACACCTATCTCATAGAACTGGAAGGGACCCTGAAAGGTCATCGAGTCCAGCCCCCTGCCTTCACTAGCAGGACCAAGTACTGATTTTGCCCCAGATCCCTGAGCAGCCCCCTCAAGGATTGAACTCACAACCCTGGGTTTAGCAGGCCAATGCTCAAACCACTGAGCTATGGGCAACAGGGGATGGATCACTTGATGATCACCTGTTCTGTTCATTCCCGCTGGAGCACCTGGCTTTGGCCACTGTCGGAAGACAGGATACTGGGCTAGATGGACCTTTGGTCTGACCCAGTGTGGCCATTCTTATGTCCAACCAATACAGCATCTCATACACCTGCAGGGATCACGTCCCCTGGGTTTTACATACATGCACACTCCACTCCACTCCACACGTTCACGCTGGGTACCACTGTGATTCCTCTTGATAGAAAGTTTGCTTACTGAAGGTGAAACAAGACCCATCCCTTCTGCGAACAGAACCCAGGAGTCCTGACGCCCAGTCATTTGCTCTAACCACAGAACCCCAAACACGGCTCCAGAGCAAGGCACAGAACCCAGGAGCACTAACGCCCAATGCCCAGCTCCAACCTCTAGACCACATTCCCTTCCCAGAGCTGGGAACAGAACCCTGCAGTCACAACTCTCCTTGTTCTAACACAGTGGGTTTCAACCCCCGGCCCAATCAGCTCACAGCTGCGGCCCACGTGACATCCTCAGAGCCATACAGGCGGCATATACATTGTGTGGATGTGGCCCACATAACACAGAGAGCTGCATATGCAGCCCACAATGGTAAATAGATTGAGAACCACTGCTCTAACAGCATTGCTTCTGCTTCTTTTAATAGTAACACTTTGCATTCATATGGCACTTCAGGTCAAAGGAGCTCAAAGCACCCCCAAAAGGGTGTGGCGACTTCCAGCTAGTTCGCACATACCACGGGAATAATCTTTCTTCCCTTATTTCTGTATCCAGTCCCAAATGAAACCAGGATCCCCGTGAGAAAATTAAAACAAGATACTAAAAAGCTTTCCCAATTTTTTAATTGAATCTTGAAAAAAAATTAGGGAGGGGGAGTCTGGTTGAAGACTTGGGGGGGAAAAGCTGGGTTGGTTCTTTTATGATCCAAACCTTTGCCCATCCCTGCTCTTGACTGGGGTAAGTGGGTGATTAGGTGTACCCCATCCTTCTGGGCCCCGATGTCTGGTGGGGGTTGTCGTGGGAGCCCTATACTACACAACCATTTATGCAATAAACATCCTGTGTTTATTTCTCCTGACTCATTGATTTGTGCTTGCTTGAATCAAGCCGGGAGCCTTTCATATCTCAAATATTCCCTAGTGCCTGGTTGAGTTGGTACAGATTAAGCTCTTCTCTGTGTAATTGAAAACAGTGGCTAACAAACCACGCCCCACACACACTCCACAAACTCCCCTCACTATTATGATTCACCCACCATCTCCATTCCAAGTGTTTTGCCAAAATACTTGATGTTACTGCGGCAACAGGGCTGAAAATCCCGAGGCCGGTGGTGGAAGCTTTCTGGCGTTGTTTCACTGGTTGGATCTCATTTCGAACTGTGAATCACTTCACATGGAGGAAGTGACTCCCCTGTATGTGGCATTTACTGAGCCAGGCACCAGGGTGATAGCAAATAAAGCGCACTCGCCTCCTGCCAGCATCTCGTAAAGAGCGGAAGCTGCTTGGAAGGTAATGCAGAAAATAGTTCTCTCTCTTTGAACCAGGGTGACATTTCTTACTGGGTTCAGAGGCAAACACATTTTTGCAGATATTAACAAGGATTAATTGCAGCTCTCTCTGATGCTGCACAGGACAAAGGTCTCTTTCAGAAAGGCAGATGTTCGTTCACCATGCACTTATCTCAATTTAAAATATACTTGAGATTACACAGGAAGTCAGTAACAACGCTAGAAATAGAACCCAGGAGTCCTGGTTCGCTGTTCCCCTATCTTAACCACAACTTTTTGGGTGTGTTTCTAGCCTCTGCACATTATTATTTTATTATCTGAGTCATGGTAGTGGTGAGCATTGTGCAAGATGCTGTACAAACACATAACCAAAAGGTGGTCCTTGCCCAAAAAAGATTGCAATCTAAGACAAGAGGAGACACAACATGTGGATACAACAAACCGTTGTGAGGGGAGCGCAAGGTAAGGGTGAGCGGATTGATCTACATGATAAGAACAGCTGACTACCAGCTGGGACAAGAGGGTCTGCAGGATTCTGAACACTTTTGCAAATCTTGCCACTTCATTGAAGAGCCTAAATGAGAGCAGAGCTCACTGGAAAATCTGGTCCCAATTGCGAAGGCTTTTGAAAGTCAAGCTTTAAGCGATTTATTCACTAACCTGGGGTGAAGGGGTTTTGCTTGTGTGGTCTAGGGTGCCACAAAATAAAACACTGTGTACCTTCCTGGCGAGATCAGCTTTCTCCAACCAGCTGCATGCACCACTCAGGCTGGTCTTGTGGCTAAACTACAGGATGAGGAAACAAGAGATTCAGGTTCAATTCCCAACTGTACCACCAAGATGCAAAGCAGCTGAGAATCTAGCCCTGCAAATGAACTGGCGTTATTTTGCCTGAGCATGCGCTAAGGAATCCCACGGAGCCAGCATGACAGAACTTAAACCTATTTGAATAAAATGCAGGTCTTTGAAATCATTTATTTTACATTGGATTTGAATTATTGGTCTTGTTTTGCAACATTTGTAAAAAAGGAAAGTTGTGAGAGAGGCCGGGGGGGATTTGCCAGCTCCACAGGTGAGTTACTCTGGCTGAGATGGGTGAACTGTGTGTGCATCTGTAATGTGGGTTACTAGTTGAGGCGTGTGTGTTTGTGTATAAAATATGGTCTACTCGCGGAGGTATGTACCGTACCTGTGTGATCTGGGCTACAAAATGAAGTTTGTGTGTCTGTATATAATAGGGGCTACACGATTAAGATTTGTGTGTGGAATACAAACTGAGGTTTGCATGTGTATGTTGGGTGGGCTACTGGCTGATGGGTGTGACTACTGGATGAGTTTTGTGTGTGTGCATGTGTTGCTAGCATAGTCACCAGAGGCAGCTGTTACTGTGTAATAAACCACTCTCTGTAGTTTGCTGAACAACTGTAACCTGGTTACTGATTGCATTTGGCTGAAAAGCAAAGAAAAAAAAAATCTTTCCAGTGAATAAGCCCCTGATTCACTCCTGCCAAACAATAAACCACAAAGGGCTGCAGAGATGAAATCATGGCTCCATGCAGACAGCCAAGCACTGAAGGAGGAGGGGAACTGGGTTTGCTCCAGAAGAGTGGGTGGGGTTTTGTCAGCCCTGCAGAACAGGGTTCTCTCTCTGATCCCCACCAGCGTTGTTAGCATGCAGGAAATGTGGCCAGATGGACTTTGACATGGTGGGCCAAATCCATCCCTAGGGTAAACCAGTGCAGTGGAGTTGCGTCAGTGATTAATCTGATCCAGAGAAAAGCCTTTGGCTGTGGTTGAAATAATTCTACAGCCTCTGCCTTCTCTTTCTCTTAAAGGGTGGTTAGGCTGGGGCCAAGCAGGGCGCAGGGGAGTCCAAAGGTGGATCCTGAGAAGATACCTCTCATGGACCAAGGCCAAGATGGGCCTCCCTAGCTCTGGGAGTTGAATTCCAGCCCTGAGTAGGGTGTGTACACTGAAAACAAATGATCCAGCAGGCATGTTCCACTCAAGTAGCTTCATGTTCAACCTTTGGAGCAAACTCCCTTTCCACTACCTTTCCAGAGAATCCAGTCTGGCCCTACTCCCATTCTACCCCACCCATTTTACTGTAGCCCAGTGCCACGCTGGCAGATTAAACAAGGTGTACACTGAAAATTCCAAGCACATTCCTAGATGAAACAGGCAACACCCTCTTCCAACACACCAGAGGATTTGCTAGGGAATCATACCCTCTATTTTGGTAGCCCATCTCTGCAAATGGCCAATCCCTGATGCTACTGAAGAAGGCTACCCTCCCCCCGGCATACCCCTCAGGGTCTTTGTGATTAATTATACAGTATTATCTCTGACGGGAAATTTCTTTCCTACCCCCTCCAGACAGAGATCAGTTTGTAGTTCTCTGCAGCATAGGATTATATTCAATAATTTAGGCCCTGACCTTGCTGCCGTGGAAGCCAATGGGAGTTTTGCATTTGACGTCCAAGGGAGATTTATCAGGCCCTTGTCCTGGGTAGCATTAGCTGCAAATGCAGTTAGCATAACAAATTTTATTAGCAGTCCATCCATCCAAGGTGGTATTAAAGCAACAAATGCAATGAGCATCCATGTTCACTAAATGAATTGCTTCCAATTTCACTTCCCTGTCCTGAGGGAGCATGGCCTAGCCCTAGTGATTAAGGCACAGAACAGGCAGTCAGAAGAACTGGCATCTATTTCTGACTCTGCAGCTCCTTGTGATAGGGGAATTATCTTTTTATGTGGCAATCAGTAAAACTATCCTTCGCTTTGCTTTGGGTTCACTTAAAGGTCTTTCAGGGAGAGCAGCATATGGGGGAAAGGAGGTTTAGAGACAATGAGTGCACAGTGGGGAGGCCACAACATGAACAGGCTGCAGAGGAAACTGATAATATACAGGGCAATGGCCAGCTAGGAAGGCACTGAAATAAATTCACTGCAAGGTTCGCTGGAATTGACGACTTTTTTCTTGTTCACAGATCTGTAAACAGAACTGCAAGTAAATGCCAATAGCAGGGTTTTTAATTATTCATCATTGCTGCAATACTGTATATGTCTGCAGTGTTCAGTCATATTTTTAAGCACTGGACAGAGTATATTCTTGCCATCAGCAGAGGTAATGTTAACAGACCTCCTGCCAGAATCTGGGCATGCAGAATGTCCAGTCAAATTGTCTCCGTTTACTGGAATGCTGCAGTCTTTTCAGAAACCAAGACGTGTTTTGTCCTGGGACTCCCTCTTGTGTTAAAAAGGCTTAATAACCAGAGATGCTCCCAGCTCCTCTGTATTTCTATAGCAATTCTCCTCCTGAAGCACTTTATAAAGTTAGATTGCTGTGAGATAAGACACAGGGAACATTTTGCCTATTACTGAGGTGCTTCTAGAGCAGAACATGCCAGCTGTCCAACAGCACAAAGCAATATCACAATAATGTACCAAAAAAGAGCTGTATATCGCGGAGCCTCATTTTGAGCTGTTAAATAGCTGCCGAGTTCCACCCTAGAGGTGGCTGCACTTCAGGCCCATCAATTTGCCTGATGTGGAAATCTTAAATTGGACTCAACGTCAGTCAAATTCAGAGACCCAGATGTTATATTTAGGTCCAAGTTCCCCCACCCCAAAACTTTTTTTGCACTGATTTTAAGGCAGGTTTAAAAATCCCTGACTCTTGTGAAAGAGGATATTGATAGTGTACATTTCAAGGGGGTTTCTTACCTTTCAGAATCCATCTTGCACAAAGCCATGGGGAGGCCATTTCACAGTAGTTACAGGATGGCAATATCGTCCTGCCAAGCAGCCTTCTGTGATGTGGCACTGGGTAAGAAGCCAGGGCAGTCGTGTACAATTTTAAAACCTCATCCTTCTATTTTCTTTTTATCTTGTCCATTTAAATTAGTCAGAGTAATTACCAGAGCCCACTTTCCCCCAGACGTTTATAAAGCTGAATCTTCTGCTGGGAAATATTGGCTGCATGGCCAAAATGTGGCTTTCAAATAAATCCTCGCCCCTCAAGGGAATTCAATGAAAATGCAAGTCCTACACATAAAGCAAGCTTTGGCAATGGGCACTTAATAGGGTCTCATATACTTCACTGCCCACCCTATGGCCACTTTTACATGATATTAGGTGGACAAAGGTTTCCTGTATACAGAATATAGGACCTCATAGGCTATATGTCAATGAGTAGCGTGACCATATTTCCCGAAGAGAAAACAGGACACCCCCAGCTGTTTGCCCAAAGCCCCCCCCCCCATGCTGTTGCTGGCTGGAACCCCCCCTCACAGCGAGGTTGTTGCCCACTCACTGGAACCCTGCTCCTCTCCCCAGCCCGGCCTCCCCCCTATGGGGGGTTGTCATCTCCACTCACCCCCTCTACACTGCACTTTTTTTTTTTTTTTAAACAAAAGTGGGCATTTGTCCCGTTCGCTCTTGGCCACTGATCAAGTCAGCAAGAACAAAGAGGACAAATGCCTCCTTTTGGGGAAAAAAAGTAAGGATGGCCGGGACAGGGCTTTAAAAAGGGACTGTGTCTGGGCCAAAATGGGATGTATGGTCACCTTATCAATGAGAGCTATATGGCATAGAGGTGTATGGGGCTATGTGGCTGCTGGGGACTATATGGGACAATAGACAGGCCAAGGGACTATATAAGGACTATATGGACCCTGGATGTGTAGGGTTCTATAGGGTCTATATCGGACCTAGAGAACTATACAGGCTTAATGGGCCTGAGGGGGCTATATGGGAGTTGAGGATAATTATATGGGGCTGTATAGACTCTGGGAGGGGCTATAAGGGATTTGGGGGGGCTCCATGCTCCTTGAGCAGAGACATAGATATAGTTGTCTACAACTATAGATGGGACTTGAAGACCCCATGGGAGTGGGAAGGGTTCTATAGGCGCTAGGAAGCTATACGAGACCTGGGGAGGGAGGGCTCTATGGGCGCTAGGGAGCTATATGGACCTGGGGAGGGAGGGCTCTATGGAGCTATGTGGGACCTGGGGAGGGAGGGCTCTATGGGTACTAGGGAGCTATACAGGACCTGGGGAGGGAGGGAAGGAGGGCTCTATGGGCGCTAGGGAGCTATATAGGACCTGGGGAGGGAAGGCTCTATGGGCGTTAGGGAGCTATACAGGACCTGGGGAGGGAAGGCTCTATGGGCGCTAGGGAGCTATATGGGACCTGAGGAGGGAAGGCTCTATGGGCGCTAGGGAGCTATATGGGACCTGGGGAGGGCTCCATGGGCGCTAGGGAGCTATATAGGACCTGGGGAGGGAAGGCTCGATGGGCGCTAGGGAGCTATATGGGACCTGGGAAGGGCTCAATGGGCACTAGGGAGCTATATGGGACCTGGGAAGGGCTCGATGGGCGCTAGGGAGCTATATGGGACCTGGGAAGGGCTCGATGGGCGCTAGGGAGCTATATGAGACCTAAGGAGGGCTCAATGGGCACTAGGGAGCTATATGGGACCTGGGAAGGGCTCGATGGGCGCTAGGGAGCTATATGGGACCTGGGGAGGGCTCGATGGGCGCTATATGGGACCTGGGGAGGGCTCGATGGGCGCTAGGGGGCTATATGGGACCTGGGAAGGGCTCGATGGGCGCTAGGGGGCTATATGGGACCTGGGGAGGGCTCGATGGGCGCTATATGGGACCTGGGGAGGGCTCGATGGGCGCTAGGGGGCTATATGGACCTGGGGAGGGAAGGCTCTATGGGCGTTAGGGAGCTATATGGGACCTGAGGAGGGAAGGCTCTATGGGCGCTAGGGAGCTATATGGACCTGGGGAGGGCTCGATGGGCGCTAGGGGGCTATATGGGACCTGGGGAGGGCTCGATGGGCGCTATATGGGACCTGGGGAAGGCTCGATGGGCGCTAGGGAGCTATATGGACCTGGGGAGGGAAGGCTCGATGGGCGCTAGGGAGCTATATGGACCTGGGGAGGGCTCGATGGGCGCTAGGGAGCTATATGGGACCTGGGAAGGGCTCGATGGGCGCTATATGGGACCTGGGAAGGGCTCTATGGGCGCTAGGGAGCTATATGGGACTCGGGGATAATTCTATGGGGTTCTAGCCTGGGGGGGGGCTATAGAGACTGGAGGGTCTGTGTAAGCCCTGGGGGGGCGGGGACTCTATGGGCCCGGGAAAGGTGTAACGGCCCCGTGGGGAGGGAACGAGGCTGCCGCTCTCCGGCCCGTCTCCCCCAGTTCCCATGGCAACAGGGAAGAAGGCGCCGGAAGGGGCGGAGCGGCGGCGCGCCATCCCTGTCACGTGGTGGGGCGCGTGACGTCACGCTGTTGTAACGTCTAAGCCGGTCCGAGCTCCACACCTGATGTTGGGTCGCCGGTGAAGCTCGCTGCGGGGAGGCGGGAGCTGCCACCTGCACTGGGGTCAGAGGTCAGTGGAAAGCCCCCCCCACTGGGGTCAGAGGTCATCCTAGACCCATCCTAGGTCAAAGTTCAGGGAGGGAGCCCTCCATCCCTACTGGGGCCAGGAGGTCATTCCAAGGTCAGAGGTCACTCAGGGGTGATCCCTTCCCACCCCCAGTTCCTTAGGGCACCCCCCAGTTGTGGGCTTCCCCTTCCTCACTTGTTGCTGCTGCAGCCTGGCCTCTGGGGGGCGGGGGGCTGAGCCACAAGGCAGGGCCCCTCCCCGCAGCCCCCCATTCAGGCCAGTGGTCCCCCCCCCTCCCTCAGCCCCCCATTCAAGCCAGTGGTGCAGCTCTAAGCCATAGAGCCCGCGCTGGTGTGTTAGAGCCTGGCTGGGGCTAGTCTAGTCCAGTCCTTGCTGCCCCGAGTAGAAGGGACGAGATTGCCCCCGAATCCTCATCCTGCCTCCACCGAGCTCCATGAAATTTCCCAAGATGCTGCTAGCAAGCAGTTGTGAAATCAGCATCTGGTGGGTAGGTGAACGATTCCTGCTCGTTGCACCCGGTTGCATCACCAGCTTGCGTTACAAGTAACAGAGACAACATTTGTGGGCTGCGTTGACAGAGCAAGTCTCAACGTTTGCTATCTCTGCACTAGAAGCCATGTGGAGGAATTGTGTTAGGTTGGCAAGGGGGCTTGGTTGCGGTGCATTCCTCCGTCCGGATCCAAAGGTGTCACGCTGCGGTGTCGTTCGAGGGTTAAGCCCAGCTGCCCCATGCAGTCCGCTCTGGAACTCAGTGGTGAGTATCGCTTCCCAGTTTGAGAGATGCATGAACTGAGCAGGGGACGGAGCCGGAAGCCAAGAGGTTTTTAATCTTAACTCTGACCCTGATTCTGTTGCTGGCCTTGGACATATCTCTTAATTCGGGTCAAAAGTGGCCACTCATCTGTGATCATTCAATTTCTGGGTGCCCAACTTGGGGTCTGCTTTTCAGGGGTACTGAACATCTCCCAGTGTCTCTGCAGTTGTAGGCACTCAGGATTTATGAATATTAGACCACAGTGTGTCAGCTTGAACTCACAGATGTTGAGGCACCTAAAATCAGTGGCTAGTCTTAATTTCTCAACCTGTCTGCCTCCCAGTTCCCCATAATTTGAAGAGAGAGAGAAATGTTTTGGGAGGGCGGGGGGGGGGGAGCTTTCCTACCCTATGGTGAAAGGCATTATACAATCACCAGGTAGTATTAGTGGTTGTAAATTTTGAAAACCATTGAGTTGAAGACAGTTCAGCTTCCTCCTATCTATACAAAATGATTTAGTATTCTAGCACAGAACTGCAGTTCAGATATATGCTTTTAAGGTGAATCTTCTCCTACCTACCCATCTAATAGTTCATTTGGCTGAAAACACTTCTGATGAAACAGAAGACAAAACAGAGAGAAATGTCTTTTAATTATTCCCTTATTACCCTGGGTGAAAGCTGTATGTTTGTTTAAAAATGTGTTCTGTGCTGAGAGAATGTATGCGTGGCCCTCTTTGCCAGGCTACTGTGAGGAAGGGATACGAATCTGCAGACAGATGGCTAGCAATTGCAATTCTCTGAAAATAATCAGAGGAAGAATTCTTGTGTCTGGAATATGAAGCGTTATGAACAACACCACGTTATAACAAAGATGTTTTTGCCTTTCTTAAATATAACAAATAAATACCATTGGAATTTTATTTGCTATATTAAACTTTTTCTTGAGTATCTCATGGGTTGCTCTGTGTGATTGAATTATGCACCACCTTCATTTCTGTTCCTTAAAACAGTCATAGAAGACTTTATGCCAATAAAATCACATGAAGGTATTTTTAATCCCAATTCCTAGTTTGGAAATATTTCTAGCAGACAACGTGATTAACACATTAGGGCTACCTTTGTTATAGGCAGCAGTCTCCTGAATAATAACACACTATAGTATATGGGCCAAAACTTGAGGTTTGAAGACCAAAGAGCAATAGAAAAGTTTTTGATTGTTGTTCTTCAAATGAAGTGTTATTTTTTAAAACCAAACTTTGATCTGCTATGGTTTGTAACATGGCAGCAGAGGTGCTAAAACTGAAAGGGATTGTAATCGAAAGCAAAAGTGACTTTATCGATCTGAGATGCATTCAGTCAACAAAGCATCCATAATGACTGTAAATTGGATTTGGAAACTTGTAAGTAAGTTGAGTTTAAAAAAAAAAAAAGCCACTTAACCGTGAGTCTGTGTTGATAGAGCGATATTTTGCTACCCCATTAAAGTATACTCTGCTTACTTGGGGAAAAAATGATATACGGCTGACTTGATGCCATTGGCTAATTGCATCCAATGAAGGAGGGACTACTGCATTTCGACCCTGGAAAGAATCTCACTAGCTAACATAACAGCTGGACAAGGTGGGGGGGCTGAAGACTGAGTATGGACCACACCAGTCTTCAAATATGTGAAAGACTGTTAGAAAGAGGACAGTGACCAGTTGTTCTCCATGTCCCCTGAAGGTAGGATAAGAAGTAATTGGCTTAATCTGCAGCAAAGGAGACTGAAGTTAGATGTTAGAAAAACCTGCTGACTATAAGGATTGCTAAGCGTTGGAATAAGTTGCCAGGGGAGGTTTTGGAATCCTTATCATTGGAGGTTTTGAAGAACAGGTTAGACAAACTAATACTTCGTCCTGCCATGAGTGCAGGGGGCTGGACTAGATGACCTCTTGAGGTCCCTTCCAGTCCTACGATTCTCTGAAACACCTGTCAGGGATGGTTTAGGTTTACTTAGTGGTGCCTCAGTGTGGGGGACTGGACTAGAGGACCTCTCAAGGTCCCTTTGAACCCTAGATATCTATGATAAGGTGCACTTAAGTGACTCTGGATTTGTGTGGTGGTTTATTCTGTCTTGTGACTGCTTCTGAAAACCTGTTCAGTGTTCACTAGATAAATAACAGCATCCCATTGCATCCTTGCATGGAAACCTTCTCACAGGAAGTAAAAGGAGAATGATGTTTTCCAAAAGGCGATGCAGTCAGTGCACCTTTCAAAATTGTCCTGCTAAACCCTATGCAAAAAGGAAACCCAAGACAAAGCAGGCAGATTGCATATACGACTGTCTGGATCTCTGCCTTGTCAAATGGGGTGGATTAAAGCTTTCATGGTGCTTTGAAGGCTCAAAGTGCTAGATGAATGCTTATCAGGATTATTAGGAGATGGTCACCAGCTTCACGGTGTCTCAACAATTTCTTTTCAGACCTGGCTCTCTCAGGCCAGAGAGTTGAAGGATTATGCCCTCCCCAACTCCAGCTGGAGCCAGGGCATGATGGATTTGTATAGCAGGTTCCTGGAGATGTGTAAAGATGGGACATGGAAAAGGATTCCTTCCTACAGCAATAGTGTTGATCATTTACCAGGCAAGTCTTTCTGGTGTGTGTGTGTGTGTGTCTGTCTGTGTGTGTCTGTCTGTCTGTCTCTCTCTCTCTCTCTCTCTCTCTTCCTCTGGAATTCTGGATCAAGTATTCACCCTACTTCCTTTACCTTGTCCGGTATGTGTTGGGGTTGCCACGAAAGCCTTGAAGACATGCACTGGCTCACGGGCTTGAGTTTTCCTTCACCAACGCTGGTGTAAATTCAGAATAGTGCTAGTGGGGACTGGTGTAACTGAGGGGAAAATCAGACCCCCTATCTTTACCCTGAGATACTTTTTGTGTGTGTGTGTGTGTGTTACCACTAACCATCTCACATTCCTGTTGCCACCTCCTGGGTAAAGGGTAAAATCAACCCCAGCTCTGGCAAACAATGTCTGTTCACTCTCCTATTTGTAAGTGCCTGTTCTGGATCAGACCAATGAGCCATCCTGTCTCTGATAGTGGCTAGTAATACACCCCCTTTCCCCCATAGCGAATAACTATGCAAAGATGGTAGTTTCATCCCAACCCCAAGCAGCTGATGGCTCGGTTTAGATCTTGAACCTTGAGGGTTGATATGCCTTATTTACCCCTCTATCCAGCCAGCGTAAGTCTGGAGAATAGTTTCTTTATTTCTATCAATGACTAATCTTTTTGAATCCTGCCTCTATAATATCTTGTGTCCAGCATTTCTTAGAAGTCAGTTACCAAATGAGAATTCTATTGATGTTACTTCCCGTTACATTTCCTTGTGTGTATTTTGGTTTGGATCTAAACATTCCCCTTCCCCCTGTGCAGTCCAAACTGCAAATGTTGTGGTCAGCTGTTTCTCCTGCAACCATCTCTGTGTTTCTTTCCATGCCGCCCTTTAGGCATGAAATATGCTTCCAGTCTGCCAAACCACTCTCCCCTCCTGCAGACTCATGTTCTTGGAGGCGCCCATAGGAAACGAGTCAGTAACGAACATTAGAAACAAAAAAAAACCCTCTCTTCCTTGTCTCCCTTCCTCTGAGCTTCCCGTTGCATCCCGTGAACTCTGTGCCTGTCTGTATTTTGTGGCTGGCTCAGTGGTAAGCACATTGTCCCAGTTTATCAAACAGCAAATACCAACATTTCACCTGTGTTCTAATGCAGGAGAACTAGAAAGCGAAACTGACTAGCCTGGCTTTACAGGTCAACCCAATTAAATCTGAAAAGCATCCGTAGTGGAAAAATCACCTTAGCCTTGTAATATTTTGAATCCTAACAATCCAAGGGATCGTTAGCCATACAAGTAAGGGATTTAGGCCCAGATCCACAAAGGTATTCAGGCTCCTAACGTCCGCCATAGGTGCCGACTCCGTGGGTGCTCCGGGGCTGGAGCACCCATGGGAAAAATTAGTGAGTGCTCTGCACCCACCGGCAGCCAAGCTCCCCCCCCCACCCCCCCTCCGCCTCCTCCCAGTGTGCTGTGTCTCTGCTCCCTCCCTCCCAGCGCTTGCCGCCACCAAACAGCTGTAGCAAGCTCTGGGAGGGAGGGGGGAAGAGGCGGGGCCAGGGATTTGGGGAAGGAGTTGAATAGGGGCAGGGAGGGGGCGGGGTGGGGGCGGGGACTTTGGGGAAGGGGTTGGAATGGGGGCGGGAGGGGTGGGGTTGGGGCGGGGACTTTGGGGAAGGGGGCGGGACCAGGGACAGATGGGGGTCGAGCACCCACTGGCTCCAGAAGAAGTCGGCGCCTATGACGTCCGTGGAAATCTTTGTGCATCTGGGTCTTCGTTTTTAGCCTGGCGCTGTACCTTTAACTCCTAGCTGCTTTGCACCTTGCCGCTCATTTGTTGTCACTTTTCTTCCACCCGACTAGAATCGCTGAAGCTGACGTCTGAGAAGGAGCGGAAGGAAACCCGCCTCTTCCCCAGAAACATGGATACGGAAGGAGTGGGCTTCGAATATGCCATGTTCCTTAACACGTCTGAGAAAAGGATGGTGTGTCTGTTCCAGCCGGGCCCCTATCTGGAAGGGCCTCCGGGGTGAGGAGGTCCCGTTAATTGTCCTCCCCGAGAGTTGTGATCCGCTTAACTGCCATTGACTGGGGTGGGAGAGCGGCAGCACTCATGTCTCGGGAGATCATGTTCAACCCTTTCTTACGTCACCTTCCCAATCTGCCTTTCAGGTTTGCCCACGGGGGCTCCACTGCAACGATCATTGATAGCACGATTGGGGGCTGTGCTATATTTGTCGCTGGCAAGGTGATGACGGCTAACCTCAGTATAAACTACAGGAAGTAAGTGAATTAAGGCTTCTGTGTAGCCTCAGGGCTTACCGATAAAATCAGGGGGCCTGCAACAGTGCAAAGAGATTGTAAGCGCTTCGGGGCAGAGCCCAGCTCCTGGGTCTGTGTTTGTGCAGCACCTAGCGCCATGGGTCCATGACTAGGGGTCAGATGATAACTTCAATTGCGTCCTGCTCTGGAATGGTTTGACAACTTGGTGCCCTTAGGTTTGTAGCCCTGTTCATCCAGAAAGATCTAAGTATGCTTCCAGCTCAATCAATGTACTATTGACCGGGCACTAAGGAATCGCTCGCCCCTCTCCAACATCCAGACAAGCCTTTCTAAGGAACAGTGAGCTTGCAATTAAGGCACTGGATTGGAATCTGGGTTCAGACTCCCTTTAAGACCCTGGGAAGCCACTAGATCTCTCTGTGTCTCTGCTCCCCATCTGTAAAATGGGGACATCACCTTTCTACCTCACTGGGGTTGTGAGGATAGTCACATCCTCCTAAGTACTCCTCAGAACAAAAGCTGGTTAACTTCTATAGGCAGTAGAGCAGTGGGCTATCTAGGATGGCTCTGCAAGCACTGGAGTGACTGTGGGTGAGGATGTGATGTCAGAGTAGAAGCTGATGTTGGGAGCCACTGCTTAGACTTTCTGTCCTCTCTGGGTGATACAGCTTACTGGTTAAGGTTGTGTTCTCCACTGTAACCCGAGCTTAATGAAATTCTCTTCTAGGAAACTTTAGATTGCTTCACCCGCCACTAACGTGCTGCCACCTCTGGGGTGGAACGCGGTGGCTGTTTAACAGCTCGCAGGTACGCTCAACGGCATAGGACAGGAAGTGGAATCTCACTAACAATCAGCTGTTTTCTTCTCGCAGCCCCATTCCGCTGGGCTCGGTGGTCTTGGTGGACAGCAGAGTGGACCAAGTCGAGGGAAGGAAAGTGTTTCTGTCCTGCCAAGTCAGGAGCATCGATGGCCAAACGCTTCACGCAGAGGCGACCGGTAAGGCTCATGCGGCTGGCTTTAATAGATGAAGCAGAAGCTGTGGGCACTTGGCCCCTGGGCGGTCAGATAGGGCTGTGGGGCCTCAGACTTTCTGTCCCAGTGGAAATAGCTTTGCCTGGGGAACAGAAACGGTATCTGGCCCAGCGTGTGCCTTCCCATGCTGGTACCTGGACATGACCACAATGAATGAACCCCTGGTGACATGGAGTCCTGGGTGCTCCCTCCCCTTCCCCTTCCCCATCTCCAAGAACCGTCTGTCTCTAGGTGACCCAGTCTAGATGCTCTAGATGGGTCATCGCTGAGGGCTAACCCCCGCGGGGCCTGGTACTCAAAAAGCACCAGCCCCCGCAGCAGCAGGCTCAAAAGTCTGCGAACCAGCCACTAGAGGGCAGCAAAGCCCTATTCTATTAAAGCACGGCGCACAGTGCAATCTGCCAGCCAGCCCTGTCCCATTGAAGTCAGGGGCTCCTCGCGAGCGGATCCTGCTGTAGGATCGAGGCCTTGACCTGGTCTCTTCACTGCGTAAGGTACAAGCTGGCTGAAGCAGTGAGGAAATACCCAGCACTGGCCCTTGCTGCTTGCTTTGCAGAGACAGCCTGCAGCTCCAAGCCTCTGTCCCTTTCACAACGTGGGGGGGAAGCTGCAGGGTCCCCCTACTGGAGAGCTGGCAAAGGACAAACCACTTGGCAAAGCAGAGCGAGTCGCATTTCTCCAGAAGAGCAGTGGTGCTCTGCCTGTCTGCAAACAGCCCTGTGCCATAGGTTGCAGAGCACAGGACAGACACTTCCTCTCCCTGGGAAGCGCCATGCGGCTCTTTGGTTGCCATGGCTGTTCTGAGCTGACGCTTCCATCCTTTCTTCCATCCCGGTTTAGCCCTGTTTATCCGGGTGGATTCCACAAAGTCCCTGCAGCAGCAGATGAGCTCCCAGTGAGTCGTCTTGGCCTGTCAGACGACCAGGCTGCAGCCGAGCCCACTACGGCCTCTGCTTCTCTCCGGTCGCTAATTCCCTGCTCTGATCTCTCCTGCTCTGAAGAGAGAGCTCTGCCCCGGACTTCTCCTGAGTAACAGTGCCGTGGTGCAGATTCTTCTGCATTCATCGACTCTCTGGAGGCCACCTCTGCCCATTGGGCTCTACTACAGCTGTTGTGTCATCCCACCTTCAGCTGGCCGGTCAGTTTCTGATTAACCTCCGAAAATGAAGATCCCATTCGTTGCCTGCTGTACAGGGAACTGCTGCTGGGAGTTGGTGCCGTCTATGGACTTCAGAGGCTGTGAGCATGTTATTGTGTGTTACAACTTCAGATGTTTTATCAAAGGACAAATGCGATTAACCCTTGGCCAGCCACTTACTGCACTACAAGCCTGTAGATTCTCTCCTCTCCTTCGGATGTCTCTTACTGCTGTTTCCATTTTGTCTGCCAGCCCTCTTGTCTGCTGAGGAAACTTGCGTGCTATCTTGTGATCCAGCATGCTGTCTATCCTTCACAGCGTACGCGATTTACATGCCTCGGGATGGGTAATGGGTTTTAAAACCTTACACGCTAGTTCACCAGTTCAGGTCTAGTTCTACCAGACAGGGTGATCCAGACCCAGGTTGTATCTTCTCCTCCTGGCTGTGACCCATTCTCCTTTAACATGGAGAAGTGGGGAGGAGGGGGAAATTTGGCTTCCATGCCTAAAAGAAGGAAACATAGGACATAATTTGTCCCGGTCATTGGAAATTAGTGAACAGATCCGTTAGTGACACGCGAGCCAGAAGAGAAAACAGCTCCTGCTCTCGTAAGCTCTGCAGAGCCAATGCAGGAACGAAAAAGTAGATCCGAGTCCGATTATGGGATAGATCTATGGAATTGGAAGGCACCGTCATGCAAGAGTCACCGCCAAGCTTTGCAGAGACATTTTTAGGGCTGGTTGAAAATTTTCAGTCAAAACCTTTTTCTTTTTCGTGGAAAATCGGGCCTTTGATCAAATGAAACGTCGGCAAAATGCCTCTGCTTTCCACGGCAGACGTGCGTGTTTTCCATCAGAAAACGGAACACGGGACTGGAAATGATTTTGATTCTGAAATGCTGCTGTGGTTCAAGTGCCTCTCGCTCCTATTCTGTGTGGGCCGGGATCCCTGGCCAGGTTATGTCTTCCATAATGCAGCGCAGCCAGGCAGCTGTCCTGAAGTGGGGCCTGCCTCACCAGGAGGCACCGCAGCAGCATTTCACAATCACGCTATTTGGGTAGCAGCAGATTTTAGTCAGACTAACCCTCTTTCCTCTTCAACCACTTCGTTCTCCAGGGCCCCGATCCTGCAGGGAGCAGATCTCGGAGCACCAAGTTTGCGGCTGATTTGTGACCTTAACTATCAAAAGCCAGTGCGCAGCCTTCTTTCCTTTGGGAGTGAGCTGTCCCGGGGAGGGAGAGGAGAAAGGGGTGGGGGCGAACTCTTGGCTTCCCTTCTGAACTCTGCCACTGCCTCAAGTGGTCATGGGAAAGTCACTTACCCTCTGTGTGCCTTGGTTTCCCCACCTATAAAATAAGGGTCGATGAAACTTGCCTGTCCTGGGAGGAGAAGAGTGAGGGTTAATTCAGCTTTGTCAAGCACTAGAAGGGCTAATTATTTATAGTAGATCTCTAGTTGCGTCTGGGCTATCAGGCAAAGAAAATGTTAATGGAGGCAAAGGAAGTAATATATATACACTTGTTTATTTATTTTTGTAGTTAACTCACTGCAGTCTTGCTACATTAGCGAGAACAGCAGGTTTTGCAGAAGCCCCCTGAGGAGTTTGCCTGTAGCTACCCTTAAAGCTAATCTTGACTGGGATTTGAATTTGCTCACTAAAGAGTAGCAGTGCCAGTGGCCGCCACAGAAAGTTTGTGTTCCTGAGATCCAGGGATTTACACACCTTGCCATGAAGGGGCAGGCTTTCAGGACAACTTTAAATCCTCAGTGGAAAGGGTTTGTTTGTCTTTTAAACATCTCACCTTGTGCGAAATCTAACCTCACCAGTATTGTCCTGGTAGCGTCGCTTCTCCCATCCTGCAGCTGCTCCGCTTCTGCAACTAGACAGAGCTAATCGGCTGTAGGGTCTCATCCCGGAACCGAGTGAGGGAGCAGTTTCTGTTCCTCGGTCCAAGTAGATCAAAGAACTCCCATATGCTGGGATGGGGCCTATGTATTTTAAGTTATGTAAATGAATCTATAAATGAGCATTCATTGCCAGTAACTAACATGTTCTGTGGCGTCACAGTGTGAACCAACAGCGGGAGAACTACCCACAGCTGGCACCAGGGAAGTATTCGTGTAGATTGGGCTCTGGCATCTCTGCCATGGTGCTGTCTATCCCTGCTCAGTCTAGACACCAGCCTGGTTTAACACTGCCTGCACCCGAGCTGTGTCCACGCTCCTGCAATTACTACACTGATGGTTGGAGAATGCTTCGAAAAATTCTCACCATAGACAGCCTAGTGCAAAGTGCTCCATAGGAGAAGCAGAGCATGAAACTGACCAGGCTAGTTCCACCTTCAGAACTGCTTGAAGAACAAAAATAAACACAGGGCAGCAATGCGGCAAATCGGATCAGGTCATGAAACTGGAATAATTGTTAGGCTCTCAGCCAGTGCCAAGAATGCTGGTAAGGGAATCTCTCACAACGGCTGGTAGAATTAAAGGCATTAGAGCCTCAATCAGGGGGCTGTGATGTGAATTGATTCTTTGTTCTTCACCCAGTGCGCAGGGTTTAAAAACTTGAAATCATCTCTCTCAAATATCCTGGTGCCTGGGGGGGGAGTTGGTCTTGGTTTTGAGTTGGATTGTTATCTTGTTTGTCACTGTTTGGAGCATCTCCATCTGAAGGGGAGGGTTTCTGCAATCTAAAAGGGGCATGCCTAGCAAGGATTAAAGATGTTTATTTTAGAACAGATACGTGCTGGTCCTTTTTTAATTTTTTTTCTCCCCCCCACTCCCCGCATGGAACTGTGGCCGGGTGATCCCTCTGGACAGCATTGCTCTCGGGTTGTGCTGGGCTGCAGTAAGCCACCCGGAGAGGGGTGGGTTGGCTCTTAATAATAATTAGGAGTGTCCTGGTCTCTGCTGCTCTCTGTTGTTGTTGCAGAAGCACCTGGAGGTCCCAGTCAGGGATCAGGCCCCGCCCCCCCCAGTGCTAGGTGCTGCACAGACACACATGAAGATGGTCCCTGACCTAACGAACGGGCGTGAAGTATAAGACGAGAGAGAGCGGTAGCTACCTGGCGTTGTGTACTGCCAGCAGTGCCTCCCTCCTGCCAACCGCTCCGGGATTCTCTAGGTAATACATCAAAACCCTAGGTCACCCCTAGGGACTGCCAGGCTGGAGCAGACCTGAGCTCCATCTAGCCCAGTATCCTATTTATGACAGTGGCCAGCATGACATCTTCCAAGGAAGGCATCCGAACTCCCCCGTAGCAGATGTGGGATAATCTGCCTCCCCCATCGGCTCTCAGCCTGATCCCTAACAAAGAGATTTGTGAACCCCGAAGCACAAGGCTTAACCTCCCTCCTAAAGTGTTTGTTCCTATAAACTGTGCTAGCTTTGGCCAGTCCCATGAGCCATGTCAGTGTCCCTCTTAGAATCTACGCAATCTCTGGCCTGGGCGATGCAGACTAGACCTGGCCTTACTGACCCACGGGGTTGTCTGTGCTGTACCTGGAGCTCCCTCGCTGCCAAGAACTGGAGGCACTTCACACAGTTGTAAAAACCGGAGTGAGCACACCCCCACCTTTGTTCTTTTCTTCTTTCTCAGAGGCTGATCCTGAGGGGAAAGAACAACCGTGTAGCCTTGATCAAACACAGGGGAGGGTCAGGTCTGCACCGGCCTTTCCACCCGTGTTGAATTACTTTGAGTTAATTGGGTCTCTCTTAACTCAAGGTAAAAAGGAAGTAGAGTGAAGACAAGCCCCTGCCCAATTGTTTCCCCACACACAGCACCACGAGGCAGGATCTAGGGGATAGAGCACCCACGTGTGACAAAAAGTACTGGGAATTATTATTACTACGTTGTTACTACATGCAATAAAGGCCTTGTCTACACTTACAAGTTTTGCCGCGTCAACTGTGCTGGTAGAATTAAAGCAGCAGCCCTGCCTTGTGTAGACACTAGGATGTCTGTCTAAAAGGGCCTATGCTGCTATAGTTTAATCCGATTTGGTGACGTGAGGTAAGCCAGGCTGCCAGGGGTGGCTCTATGTATTTTACTGCCCCAAGCACAGCAGTCAGGCAGCCTTTGGTGGCATGCCTGCGGGAGGTCCGCCGGTGCCGCGCCTTCAGCGTACCTGCCGCCAAAACCGTGGGACTGGCGGACCTCCCGCAGGCATGCCGCTGAAGGTTGCCTGACTGCCGCCCTCACAGCGACCGGCAGGCCGCCCCCCGCGGCTTGCTGCCCCAGGCACGCGCTTGGTACGCTGGTGCCCGGAGCCACCCCTGCATGCTGCTCGAAAGTGCCCTATAACAGTATTACTGTGTTCATGCGGAGGCTTTTATCAGTATAGCTAGGGTGGTACAATAGCAGAGCCCTTCCCAATGTAATGTAGAGCAGGGTTAAGCCTTCTGTATAAGCATGCGTCCACACTAGGAAAAAGGATGCTTCCTTTACCATATGTTAACACGCTAAACCCTAGCGAAGACAAGGCTGCTTGTAGTTTTCACCCACGTTAGTAGGTCATGATAAACACAACTGGGGGGCCCTGGGGTTTATTCTCGACCAGCTAACGTGTGTCAGAATGCCAACTGCCTGGGCGGTGCTAGGATTTTGGGGAGAATGAGGAAATGTCTGTATTATTTGCAGGTCTGTGTGCGGGGGAGGGGGGGACGGGTAGGACGGGTTACTTGCTATGGCCTTAGATCAAAAGCGGCCGTTAGGAAAGCCAAGCAGGAAAGGTTAAACAATGGGCCCGAGAAGGGATCATCCCTATGGACGCTGGAACACAACAGCCAGAATTAGAGCCATGAAGAGGTGACTCCAGCTGGTGTGGATGCACCTCCAGAAGTCCCAGTGACACACCCAGGGGAGCGCGGCGCCATGGAGAACGTGGTAACCTAGGCAGGGCTTTGCCCCATGGCTGCTGTCGCCCAGGCTAGGCTAAGCTAGGTACCAATCACCGGCGATAACCCCGCAGTGAAGACGCACTGTTGTTGGTGCCGGCAGCGTTGTTGGTGCTGTTTAATACAGCCAACTAAAGACACTTCCTGCTCGAGAGCCAGAGAACGGAGGGTGCAAGGGGGAAGCAGGAAAACAGAATGCTGGAAGAATTTTATTTTAACGTATTAAGCCCCGACAATGTGTTTTGTAGGCCAGAGCTGAATGGGGAGAGGGTGGTAAACGGGTCGGATGGCCCTCAGCATGGAAAAAATGTTCTCTCCTTGTCCCGTGCTTTCTGGTACGGCTCCATGGTCTCCCAGGGGAGCGGTGGTCTTGTTTTGACCAAGCTGGGGATTGGGTTTGCCTTTAAACCTCTGGGACTTGAGTCAAGGGGCCGCTGGGAACAGCGGATCCCTTTCTGGAGCAGACCAGCGGATGGAAAGCTGCGTGGGCGTGAAGCTGATCATGGTGGAAGCTGGAGGTTGGGAGTTAGAGGCTATTGGCTGGAGAGGGCGAGTTCAAAGCCGGCTCAGGTGCGTATGGACTCTCATTAAACTCCCTTCTACCACACTGCCTATTTAAATAAACCCCTCGCCAGTGGCTAGGCAGCTGCTGTGCTGTGCGGTTTTCTATGCAGGCTAATATTGTCTCATTATCTAATATCCAAGGGGAGTGGGGCACCTCTGGAAAATCTCCCAGTGCTCCCCCATCTGCCTGACTTTATTCACCTGCTGTCCTACACTTCGAGTGTAAGCCTTGTGGAGCAGGGGCTGGCTCTGTTCTGGGCTTGTACAGCACCTAGCGCTGGGGCACCCTGGTCTACCACTGGGGGGAACCGCATGGTTAGAAAGCAGTGCCTGGTGGGTTTTCAAAGGGGGCCCAGTTCCCATGGAATTCATAGCCCTTAGCGTTTGCCCACAGATGACCTGTTTCACTAGGGCAGCTTTGCTGTGTACCTGGCAGCAGTCTAAGTGCGCTTGGGCCAATGGACAGGGCAGGTGAAGCCGAAACAGAGCAGGTTCGAGCTTATCCTGGGCGTGTTTCGGAGGAGGGCAGAGGTTTGGTGCTTTGGGAAATCCCATTAAGTGCCTCTCTGCATCTTTAGGCGCCATAAATACCTTTGTATCCTGGCCTTGGGGCGCAGGTGTGATACAAATGTAGCAATTGAAGATTAGAAGCGTAGCAGTGTCGAGAGGCCAGCTAGTCCAGCCCCCTGCACTGAGCCAGGACCAAGTAAACCTAGAGCATCCCTGACGGGTTTGTCCAGGCTGTTCTTAAAAACCTCCAGTGACGGGGATCCCACAACCTCCCTTGGACGCCTGTTCCAGAGCTGAACTAACCTTAGCGTTAGAAACGTTCCTAATCTCAGTCTAACCTAAATCTCCCTTGCTGCAAATTAAGCCCGTTACTTCTTGTCCTACCTCCAGTCGACCTGGAGAACAATGGATGGCTGTCTCCTCTTCACATATTAGGTCCCCCCCATCCGTCTTCTTTTCTCGAGTCTAAACCTGCCCATTTTTTTTTTTTAAACCTTCCCTCACAAGTCAGGGTTTCTAAACCTTTGATCATTTTTGTTTCTTTCTTCTGGACTCTCTCCAGTTTGCCCACATCCTTCCTAAAGGGTGGCACCCAGACCTGGACACAGGACTCCGGCTGAGGCCTCACCAGTGCTGAGTAGACTGGGACAAGGACCTCCCATGTCTTACATGCGACACTCCTGTTAATACACCCCAGGATGATATTAGCCTTTTTTACACCCGCATCACATTGTTGACCCCGACAGCGGGCAGCTGTTCAGAGGTGAAATGTGCCCGTTCTCTTGAGCCCCCTCCCAAAACTTCACCCAGTGGCTGATCCCTTCATTGGTTGCTGCAGCAGCGATGCCTCGGATTGAATGAGTTAACCGCCCCCCCCCATCCACTCCATGTGCCACGGCGGGGGCTAGATTCGGGGAGCATGGGGTCAACTTGCCCTGCACAGGGATGAACAGAGCGAGTGCGAGTGCTCTCACTCCAGCACTCCACATAAGCACTATGGGAAATCGGTGTCGCTCCGTTGAGATCAGTGGTGCTGTGTCAGTGGAAGATCCGGCTCTATCATCTGCCTCCCTTGTGCATTTGCCATGGAGTTACCCGGGTCGTGCACCGTCTTAACAAGGCAAACCCTGAGAGGCCTGTGCTGAATGATCGCTGGAGCATTCGGCCCAGCAGGTGCCGCAGAGATTCCTTGTTTGGGTCTCAAACTGAGCTCAGAACCCCCGCCCACCCCGTCTCCCTTGCTGCGTGTGCCGTTTGGCTCGTGCGCCTTTCCTGTGACACGTAGCGCAAACACGTCCCTCGGAGAAGGGATTAAGGGCTGCGTTAACAACAAAGCCAGCTGCTGCTGCTCTGAACAGAGAGACTAACTTCTGGGGCTGGGAGTTTCCAAGGGATATTAGCACTCCAATTCCCACTGATCTGTGCCCTTGTTTGCCTGTCTGTGCAATAGGAGAAGGGGAGTTCAGTGGGGCAGCATTTCCAGGGTTTCTTTAACCAAACTGGCTCCATTCCCTGCCACCAGCCTGTTCCCAACGCACCCAGCGTCAGCGATGTTGGGAAGAATTTGACCTATATTCGCGAGGTGGTGACTTAAAAATGGCCCAAAGCCACAATTTCGGCATTTTTCCTCCTCCTAAAGTCATGATTTTCTGAGCCCCTGCCCACCGCATGGTGCTGCTGGAGTCCGTTTGCAATCCTTGCTTCAGGACTGAAAGGTGCCCCGGGGGCGGCTTATTTAGCCTCGTTCACTGACCAGGTTGAAGTCTCGTACGAAAGGTCACTTGTCTGGCCTTGTCTTAACCTCCCTCCTGTTTCAAAAACATCTTCCCGCCCAGCCGGGGCCAGGGTGCAGCCTCCTGAATGGGAGTCACCTCACAGCGGCGCGGGAGACTGGAGCCCAGCAGTAACTTTGCTCAGAAACTCGTGCGGTCAAAGAAGTAAGCGTGTGCCGATCTGGCTCCGGCTAGGCCAGATGGGAGCCTACACTGGAATCTCCAGCTACTGTGCCTGTGGTACCCGGCTGATCTCTAGAGCCGGTCCTCCTTTGGCCAGGGAGTTCAGGGGTCTCCTAACATATCAGGCTCTGCAGGCAGTCTTCTCTCCCTGCCATAGCCCAAGATCCAGACTACCAGCATGGGGGTGTGTTGAAAGGGCCACTGTTAGGGCAGCGAAGCCGGGTCAAGGCACATTGTAACTATCAAGTTCAGCTGCTGCAAAGAGAAGCCTACGACGTTCCCTGCTGCCGTTAAAGGCTCAGAGGATGTCGCCTCCAGGTGAGCCCGTGAGCTGGTTGGCAGCTGGAAAGCAGATGCCAATTGCTTGGCAAAGAGAGCAGAGAAGCCAAGCCCCATCGTTGCTTCCTGCGCTGGCATTGCACCGGCGGTGGATCTGGTCCGGTTTTGTCCACCAAGCACTCGGTGTGTTGGGTTTCACCTGCTGCGTTCCTCTTACTCATTGGCGGGAACCCGTTAACGTGTCCCAGTTGGCACTGCATCAGAATATCGTTTGGGGCAGCGGCCGAGCAGACCCCCATTGTACGGAGCCGGTATGATGCCGCTTGATGCTGCCGCCATCTCTCGCAGTGGACAAAAGTGCCCACGCAATATCTGCGCTGTGCAGCTCCTCGGCTTGACTTCGATGCCCGCCAAGCCCCAGGGCCTGTGTGTGTGTTTATGGAAATGACATGGACATCGGCCTACAGCATAGCTTGAAGCACAGACCGTGCCTCTTCCATCCCAGCTCTTCCAAGGACCTTGGCTGCTACCCGGAAAACTCCAGGGCCTGCTGGGAAGAAGACATTTTCCTCTGGTCTCCCTTGCACCCTGCATTGGTAGGACGTAGCATAAGAATATAAGAATGGCCCTACTGGGTCAGACCAGTGGTCCACCTAGTCCAGTATCCTGTCTTCCAACAGTGGCTAGTGCCAGGTGCCCAGAGGGAATGAACAGAACAGGTAATGATCAAGTGATCCATCCCCTGTCGCCCATTCCCAGCTTCTGGCAAACAGAGCTAGGGACACCATCCCTGACCATCCTGGCTAATAGCCATTGAAGGACCTATCCTCCATGAACTTACCTAGTTTTTTATTTAACCCTGTTATAGTCTTGGCCTTCACAACATCCTCTGGCAAGGAGTTCCACAGGTTGACTGCATGTTGTGTGAAGAAATACTTGCTTTTGTTCGTTTCAAACGTGCTGCCTATTAATTTCATTTCATGACCCCTAGTTCTTGTGTTCTGAGGAGGAATAAATAACACTTCCTTATTTACTTTCTCCACACCAGTCATGATTTTATAGACCTCTATCATATCCCCCCTTAGCCGTCTCTTTTCCAAACTGAAAAGTCCCAGTCTTATTCATCTCTCCTCATACAGAGGCTGTTGCACTCCCCTAATCATGTATGTTGCTCTTTTCTGAACCTTTCTAGATCTTTTTTGAGATGGGGCGACCACATCTGCACGCTGTATTCAAGATGTGGGCGTACTAGGGATTTATAGAGAGACAATATGATATTTTCTGTCTTATTATCTCAGTGATGTCTGCAGAACAGTGGGGGCTTGGAGGGGAGGGAGATGCGAGATGAACTATTTTGTTTCTATTCTGTGGAGGTTCTTATACCGCACTCATCACCGCAGTATCTGAGCGAGCAGCGTGACTAATATCTGTCTCGTGTGGCTTGGTTGCTCATCCTCTCCCCCGCGGGAGACGTGTGTGCAGTGAAGTGTCTGGTTTTGGTAGCACACACGTGGCTCTGTGGTAGGGAAGGTAGGTCAGAGAATTGTCCCTTGCCCTTGGACGGGCCTTAGTTCCTGGGGGAGTCGTTCCACAATCTGGGATTGGCCCCCGGAGAAAGTTCTGCTCCCACTCAGATGAGTACGTCATCTGTACGGCACCCTGTGTGTCAGGGGAGAGACATTGCCCACGATCTTCGTCCTGCGGAGTCAGGCTCGGTCACCCTCCCTGGCCGCAGGCCGTGGAGCGCCTTGTAGAGGAGGAGCGAGCCCTTGCCTTGGATTTAGTAGTCGGTGGGGAGCCGGTGCAGCAAGCGGAGGACAGGTGCGATGAGCTCGCCACAGCCTGTGTTGCTGAGGAGACGCGTGGCAACGCGCCGAGCGAGGAGCAGTTTCCAGGCTGCCGACGTCTTTGTGCCCAGGTCTGCCACGTTGCTGCAGCAGAGCCGAGGGGTGACCATGCTCACTCCCTTCCACCCCGGGCCAAGATTTTGACAAGGAGGCTTGGGGGCGGGGGGGGGGGAGGGCCTCCATTTCTGAGTCCAGATTCTGAGAGGGTGTCTGCAAAGGAAGTTAGAGTCAGAGTCTAAAATCACCAGGGACCACCCCAACATTGCGTCTGACCTGCGCATTACGGGCCACCAAACCCCACCCCATCACCCTGGTATGGAGCCCAGCACCCTGGATTAGATGCAAGCCTCGCAGCTCTCCAGAGACTAAGCACATGTGGGCTGCAGGAGGCAGAGCCCGAGGTCCCTGCCATGGCAGGGGGTGATGAGGTGAGATATTCCCTGTGACCTGTACCACATGCTGGCAGGGAAGGTGAATTCCCCCCCCACCCCCATGCCTGGTCCTTGCCAATCAGACCCCGGGGGAAGATTCTGAAAGTGTCGGTCCATATGAGATGCTTAACAAGTTCATCTAAGGCCGGCCGGGACCGTCATGATCAGCTGTTCTCACCTCCTGCCTGGCCTCGGCCCAAGTTTCCTGCTCCAAACCCGGGACTTCTGGTTGAGCCAGAAGCCGATGGTTCAGAAGCCATCCCGCCTTGCTCTACCGGCTCCCACCGGTTAGTGCCCCTCCCTCTGTCAACACTGGACTGCCTGAAAATCTCCTTTCTTTGTCAGCCTCTTGCAATGTTGGGCCAACTTCAGGCCCACCCTAAGCAGGCCGGTCTACGGTTTTTATACAGCCCACATCACCTTCCTGTCGGAGCACCTCCCAGTCTTTAATGTAGTTATTTTCATAGAAAATAAAGCAGGGCAGTGCTCCTAGCCTCATGGGGAAACTGAGGCACAGAGCGACTCCGGGATTTGCCTTGGGTCATGCCGGGAGTCTGTGGCAGAGCGGGAAATTGAACCTAGGTTTCCCACAAGGCAGGTGAGCCCCCTAAGCTCTCGTAGCCTTCCCGGGCTGGCTAGTTCAGCCAAGAATCTCAGGGCAGGTGCTGCTAGGATCTACCAAAAGGCACAAAGGTTCTGTGCATGTCCCAAAAGCAGCAGTGAAATCCAGCCACAAAAGCCTCTTTGTCCTGTGTTATTGGACGTGACCCAGCGCAACCTGGGGCAGCACGAGGGGAACAGAGCCCGAAGAAGGAGCGGCATCAAATTAGTCAAAGCCTGTTAAGCGTTCGCTAAGGGGAGGGAGGGAAGATGCAAAGTCCCAGGGATTTCCTGGCGCTGCAGGGGCTGGTGAGATGGGCCTGGACCAGGGAAGGGCTAGCACGGGCAATGGAAGGGCAAGCGGCCCCTTGGGACGGCTCTTAGGGGAGGTCGGTCGTCACGGCCCATTCAGCTGCCGACGGACACGATCGCAACGGAGGTTTTCCGACAGCAACTTGTTTCCCTGAGCAGCCGCCGGCCGGCAGAGACTTCCCCTCGCTGCCAGCCGGGGCCGGATTCAAACCCAGCTCGGCACGGTGTCTCGTTCCTAAGCCAACAAGTTCTGCCAAGGAGCCGCACCGGCCTGCAGCGCGCTATTGTTTGGCCAGCGCCGCCCTCGGCGAGGCAGGACGCGGCTCCCTTTGGTGCGGAGCCAGAAGGAGCAGTGGGGTCAGCCTCAGGTAAACAGGGAACCTGATCTTTGCTCCTTCCCCAGAGCATTATCCTATTAGTGCAACTAACCACTGTCAGCTGGGATTCAACCCAGGGCCTCCTCAGCGAAATACAGGCTTCCCCCAGTTGAGCTATGTAGAGATTACAGGGATTTAGGCTATTATGTTTGGGGGGGAGGGGGAGATATTCACTAACATCACAAGCTGGGACAAGCGAGTCTATCAGCATGCGGCTATAGTAGGCTCTTATACTCTAGGTGAGCGTGACGTAACTGAGCCGTGCGCTCCATTCATAAGGGCCATGGAGCGGATTCCTCTTGCCCTGCGGGGAGGGTCAGGAACGCCGCGTTGTCCGGTGGCCTCCACCTTACCGGAGAAGCAGCATTTCAGGGATCGGAGTCGGGAGATTTGAACCCAGCGCCGTGGCAAGCACAGCAAGCGACTCCAACGTGGGGAAGAAAACGCCCTTTGTACCGTTCCTCCCAGCCACGTTGCCCGAGACACCCTCCCCTGATGACCCAGGAGAAACAAACTCGATAAGGTGCCCAGCCACGCACTGGAAACAAAGGCATCTCGCCTGCCGCGAGTGGCGTCTGTGCTGAGCCGGCCTGCTTCCTTCCTTCCTCGATCCATCCGTGGTCATAAATATCCATCGCTGGGGTGGTGCTTGCTCTTTATGACGGAGCCCCCTGCTGGGAAGTGAATCTGCGAGCACTGGGCTCCCTGTCTCCCTGCCCAGCAGCCGGCTGACTCAGAGCGTGACGCTGGGAGCCGAGCGCTATAAACCCCGTGGCAAAGGCTGGCGGGTCCCAGCTGCTCTGGCAGAGCAGAGAGAGCGTGAAGCCGAGGAGAGCGCTGAAGGCAGGTAAGGACGGGGGCTGTTGTTCTGGGCCAAGCCTTGGTCCCACTTGGAAGAGGGAGCTCTTTACACCGGAGACCTTTTCCAGCTTGGCTTCTATGAAAACCGGCCAGGATGCAGCGAGGGGCTTTGATGGCAGGTAACTGAGGCAGGAGAGATGGGGGTGGGGGGTGCAGTTTCTAAGCATGGCAGTTGTTTTTTTGCCCTAGTGACATGTTGGCTGATTACCCTTTGGCGAGGCAGCGTTGGCAGCTCCCCCGGCCCAGGTGTCTGGGGGAGACACGCGGGCCGTTCGGAGCAGAGCAGGGCTCAGTAGGGCAGAGGATGGAGGGCTCTCCCTGTGGGTTTGGGTTGGGTAGGGTGACCAGACAGCAAGTGTGAAAAATCAGGACAGGGGGTGGAGGGTAATAGGAGCCTATATAAGAAAAAAACCTCAAAATTGGGACTGTCCCTATAAAAATGGGACATCTGGTCACCGTAGCGTTGGGAAATGTAAATCGGGGCCCGCTGGCTCTACAGATGTGACCCCCTGGCTCTGCAGATGTGGGTGTGGGGGAGGGAGCAGGATGTGGGGTTTAAGGGCTTTTAAAAATCTCTCATTGCTACTGACAAAAATGACTCCAGTATTTTAAAATATCGGCGCTGCTGATTAAAGCAGAGAGGGGCTGGGAGTTAGGACTCCTGGCTTCTAGTCCTAGCTCTAGGAGGAGAATGGGGCTAGCAGATTAGAGCTGGTGGTGCTGGGAGTCAGGACTCCTGGGTTCCATCCCCAGCTCTCAGACAAGAGTGGGGTGCAGTGAGGTGGAGAGGGAGCCAAGACTCCTGAGATACGGAGGCAGTGCTGTCTAGTACCTACAGTCCTGCAAACCTAGGTTCTAGTCCCACTGGGTCACCTTGTGAGAATCCCCTCTCCTCTCTGCCTCAGTTATCTCATCTGTGAAATGGGCACAATGATATATGTGTGTTTTGAGACCCTCCAACCCAAGGGCTAGACAAGTGCAATGTGTTGGCTGGTCCTTCTTTGCCACTTGAGCGATGGGGCAGATTCTTCCATCCCACCCGAACTCTGAGCCTCTCTGGCTATTGAAACATGAGGCTGCGTATCAGGGCCCTAGCGCTTCGCTCCACTGCCCAGGCCCCCAGCACGGCTCCGATTACTGCAAGCCCAGGGGCTCTGGAATCTAAGCAGCTGGGTGGGTTTCTAGCAGAGGAAAACACCCGTTCGCGAGGGGCCACGGGAGATGTTTGCTGGGCCCAAGGATGCTTCTGCTCTGCCATGAGACGGCGCCTGGCTCCTTTCTCCAGCTGCGCTGCGTGAGCGCCACCCTTTGGGCCAGGGCATCATCTGCCCCCTTCCCCCCAGCTCCTTGCGCGCAGGGCAGGAGGGCCCAGCTGCCCTCGGGCGTGAGCCGTGCTCCGGCGGTAGCGGGTCCCAGGAGCGTTTGCCTCAAGGGGGCTGGGTTTGAGGGGGCTGCTGGCTGGGGGGTAGCTCCCGTGAGGTGAGGTGAGTCCGTCCATAGGATGAGCACCGCTGCTAGCGTTTGCCTCGGCAAAGGCTCCAGGGCTGTAATGCGCAATAAAGCCCAGCCCCTGCCCCCAACTGCTCTGAGTCCTTCCTCCCCCCCCCAGCTCCACTTCAGAAGCAGCTCTCTAGCGTGAGGAGAGGACGATGGCGATCCAGCCCCTTCCACCCTCCAAGGCTTTAACTTGCTGCTTCTGGTTCTTCCTAGGAAGCGTTTGACTCCAGGCGCTGGACCGGGGTTCCTCGGGAGGGGGCAGCTGCCCAGTGACCTGCTCCCCGCCGGCTGACTCTCTGCCCGGGCCTCAGCCCCCGACTCCATCGAGATGTTTCTCTCCAGACAGAGGGCCACGAACAGGAAGCCGGGCCCGCTGCCCACCTGCCCCAACGTCCTCACCCCTGACCGGATCCCCAAGTTTTTCATCCCCCCCAAACTCTCCACCCTGTATGGCAGAGCCCTGGGCGGGAGCCCCGCTTCCCAGCAGAGCCCCCAAAGGACCGGGAGCCCAGAGACACACAGGACACTGCTCAGAGCTGCCGATCAGTGTGTCATCCACCCACACAGCCAGCACCAGGACCCTGCGGCCAGGGCAGAGGGTGAGGCTGGCCAGCAGCTCCCCACTGCCTGCTCCATGCCCCACCTCGTCAGCCCAGGGGGCTTCCCCCTCCTGCCCGAGAGCCCCCACACGCGCCGAAGGGAGTCCCTCTTTCACACCACGTGCCCACCCCACCGCATCTCCCTTGACCTATCCCCAGAGCCCGGCGCCAGGCTCCTGCCCCCAGAGCTGCGGCCCGTCTCCCAGCCCGGCGCCTTGGACAGCGACACGGCCTCCTCTGCAGGTTCCTCGCCCTTCGGCTCTCCGGTGCTGGGGCACTCGCTGGCCTGCCAGGCCCACCGGGGCCGGCCCCTCTGCAGCCGCGCCCCGGCGGCGAGCCGGGCCAGCTCGCTGTCTGCCGAGGAAGCCAGCTCTACGGACGACAGCCCCAGCGTCCCGCGCCGACAGGCCGAGCCCAGCTGGGGGGCAGCGGCCAGGTTGGCCCCCCCACCCTTCTACCCCTTGGACTTCATCTGCCGCCCTGCGCGGGTGGCCCAGGAGAACACGGTGGCGCTGAGCCGAGGCGGGTGCCTGCGCCTCTCCTCCGAGTACGTCCCGGCCAGCAGGCGCCTGCTCGTCCGGCTGGTCAGCGCCGAGGGGCTCTACCCGCAGCCCTGCGACCCCCGGCGCGTCGGCTGCTGCGTGGCCCTGCAGCTGCGCCCGGGCAAGGCGCAGAAGCAGCGCAGCGCCGTGGTCAAGAGGAGCTGGAGCCCCATCTTCAATGAGGACTTCTTCTTCGAGGGCCTGGCGCCCCACGAGCTGCCCGGCCGCCGCCTCCGGCTCAAGGCGCTCAACAAGGGCTGCGGCGTGAGGTGGGACACCGTGCTGGGCGAGGCCGAGGTCCCGCTGCCTGCCCTGCTGCCCCCCTAGGGCCCGGTGGCGCTTGCTCCCAGCAGGGGCCTGGGAGGAGGGAGAATCAGAGAGCCAAGGTTTGGGGGGCTGGAGGGCAGGCAGCGGGACCTCAGTAGTAGACGTATGGCTACTACCCAGCAGCCCACCCGTCCCTCCTCTCTGCCCTGCCCAAAAATGACTGGGCTACCCCAGCCCCGGATGGACAAGGGCTCGGCGTCCCCATGCCCCTGGCCCACCAGGTGTGGGGGCGCTCGGCAGGGCTGAGCGCTGGCCCCCAGGCTCTCTGTGCAGGGGGCGCTGGCTGCCTGGCGCCCAGCGAACTGTTTGTTTATTTTTTGATAATAAAAAGGAACCTGTACTGCATGGGATCCCGGCCGTGGCTGCGTCGGGGGAGGGGGGGGGCAGGCTGCAGCAGAGAGAGGGCCAGGGCTTCATGGAGAGAGTGTGTGGCGTGAGCCACCCTTTGCCCAGCCCCTTATCCCCTCCCCTTCCCTGACTCCAGCAGTTTCTCTCCACCTGCCAATGGGGGGAGGTGTCTCGCTCTGCCCGCAACATGCGCCACCTCTGGATCCGGTTCCTGCTGCAGGGAGGGGGGTGGAAGGGGAGAAGAGACATGACAGCTGAGTTTGCAAATAGAAGAAGAGAAAGCTGCCAGCCAGCCAGCCAGCCGCCCCCTCCTGCCCCGGGGCTCTGAGCTGGGGGAGAGCACAGCCACCCCGGCAGGAGGCCCCTACTGCTCGCACTATAGGTGGAACTCTAGCAACAGCTCGCAGTAGTAGGTTCTTACCCTCTTCTGTGAATCAGCCACAGGAGGGCGACACGACCCACATTGCAGTGCCACAAGGGTAGAAAGCAACAGCCTCCTCCCCCTTCGGGTGGCTGAGCGGGACAAGGGAAGAAAAGGGCCGACAGGCTGCAGGGAAGAGGAGGCCGCAGGATGATGTCACGTCTATGACCCCCCCTCGCCCCCGCGGGACGTCAGTGTGTCCCACCCCCGCTCGCTGGGCCCAAAGGGAACGCTGTGCCTGGGGGGCGGATGTGCACCCCAATGGGCCCGGCTGGCATGAAAGGGCCAGCCCCCCTCACCCTCGCATGGGGCCTGAGCGAGGTAAATGGAAGGGCTCCAGCAGGCTTTGGCTCAGGCCCCGAGGGGCCTGCGCCAGAGCTGGGGTTGGCCAGGGACCCCCCCACCCCTCACTGGCTCAGGGCTCCCTGGGGTGCTGGCATAGGCACCGTGGCATGGATGGGAAACCGTCCAGCTCCGTGGCAGGCACAGACCCTTGAGGACATGGACGGGAAACCCACTGGTGGCCATTCTGGGGAAGCCCCACAGCAGTCCCTGCCCTGTGGCCAATTCCTCACAGGGGAGGGGGGATGGCAGCATGGGGTGGGCCCCGGGCCCTGAAACGAGGGGGCAGACCCGCAGAGGGAGACAGGAGGGCTTGCATTGGGGCGGCCGTAATGCCCCCCAGAGGCAGGGCGGATGGTAATAGGACATTCAACACCTCTGCCATCCTGGGGTGGGCACCGCGCGCGGGGGGGGACACTTTGTGGCATTGTTCTCAAGAGAGAGCACGACACCCAGCACTGCAGCAACCAGAGCGCGCCCGGCGCTGCATGAGCCAGCCTGCTCCTCGGGACGGGGGGATGAGCGAAAGTTCCTGGAGAAGTCGCCCCTGTCAATCGGAATGAGACCCTGGGGGAGCTGGCACAGAGCCCCCACTGCCATTGGACCTGAGCATCTCACAACATCTTGAGCCTGACAGCCCCCACCCCAAGAGGGCAGGAAACCCTGCAGCGGGCAGTGCACTGGGGTGCGGAAGGGGGGATTGGCACAGGGCTGGGGGCTGCAGCGCCAGCAGAGATCAGGGGCAGGCCCTGGCACATCCAGGCTGCGGGGGAGGACTTAGCTCATGGCAGGCACTCAGGCTTCATGGAGGGAGGTAGCCCGGTCAGCAGACCCCTCCTTGTCTCACCCCCACCGGTCTCGCTGCTGGCCCCATGGCTCTTCCGCACTCTGACCCAGCCCCTCCCACCCTCCATGGATTCCCCTCCCAGCCGTTCAGCTCTGTTGATCTTTGCAGCTGGCAGGGGAAGGTTTGTTTGCCAAGGCCCTGCTCTGCAAACAGCAGGATGTCACCACTGCCACCCCGAGCCACCCCCTCCTCTATTCCCATCAGCGGGTCTGTGGGGGATGGCGTGTGGGGCTCACATTGGCGCTGGGCTGGAGGGGATCAGAGCCAGGGCTGGGGGAGGCATGGCCGGTTTTGTCCCATCCTTTCTGGCGCGAGATCCTAGTGCTGCCCCCAAGCAGGGTGGGACTGCGACATTCGGGTGGGTCTATAGGGGCAAGCGACATCGACAAGGCCCCTAAATCCACCCCCGGTGGGGCAGGGCGTTGAATGGGCAAGATGCCAACAGGCTGGGCAGGATGGAGTGGCTCAAAACCCAGACTACGTGCAGCGTGGGAGAAGCCGGCCCACGGGCCTGGTCTGGCCTGGCCACAGGAGGGCTGCTGGCCTGGCGGGGGGTCTGGTGTGCCAAGCCCCAGTGAAACAATGGCAAAAGCGGCCTTCAGTGGGATGCCCAGCAGAGGGCACTGCTGGGCAAAGGATCGGCCCGGCTGCAGCCCCGTTCTCCACAGTCTGCCTCGACCCAGCAAAGGGGAATCAGGTGTGGGTGCTCTTCCTTAATCTGGGGGGCAAGGGTGTCTGGTGGTTAGAAGAGTGGGGCATGGGGAGTCAGGACTCTTGGGTTCCATTCCCAGCTCTGCCCCTGGTTTGCAGTGTAGTACTGGCAGGGGGGAGGGAGGATGACGCTCTGCGCCTCAGTTTCCCCTCATAGGCTTTTAGGAGCCAGGACAGGTTTCTATTCCTTGTTCTGGGTGGGGAGAGGGGTCTAGTGGTTAGTGGAGGTGACATGGAATCAAGACTCCCATTCCCACTGACTCACTGTGACCTTGGACAAATTGCTTCCCTTCTCTGTGCCTTGGTTTGCCCATCTGTAGAAAGGCATCCTCGTTTTGGGGTGATGAGGCTGAATTAATGAATGAAACCCTCCAGTGGAAGACACTCACAAAGACATTCTCTTTCAAAACCTGCCGAACTGGAAGGAACTGGGCCCAGGGTATTCTTGGAATAAACACAGGTAAAGCTCGGGGAATGTTCCTTAACGACGGAGCTAGATCTATTGTGCAAATACGGAAGACGAAATCAAGGGAGAGAATTTTTAATATCCACTTGTTGCATCTTGTCTTAGCTTGTCTGTGACCTCTTTGGGGCAGGGACTCTCTCTCAGTCTGTCTGTGCAGCGCACGGCATGACGGGGCCGTGATCTCGGTTAGTGTGTGTCTGGGCAGTGCCCAGCGCGACGGGGCCCTGATCTTGGTTACTCTGTGTCTGGGCAGCGACTGGTATGACGGGGCCCTGATCTCGGTTACTCTGTGTCTGGGCAGCGACTGGTGTGACGAGGCCCTGATCTCAGTTACTCTGCGTCTGGGCAGCGCCCAGCGCAACGGGGCCCTGATCTTGGTTACTCTGTGTCTGGGCAGCGACTGGTGTGACGAGGCCCTGATCTCAGTTACTCTGCGTCTGGGCAGCGCCCAGCGCGACGGGGCCCTGATCTTGGTTACTCTGTGTCTGGGCAGCGACTGGTGCGACGGGGCCCTGATCTCGGTTACTCTGTGTCTGGGCAGCGACTGGCGTGATGAAGCCCTGATCTCGGTTACTCTGTGGGCAGCGACTGGCGTGACGAGGCCCTGATCTCGGTGACTCTGTGTCTGGTCAGCGCCTGGCATGACGGGGCCCTGATCTCAGTTACTCTGTGTCTGGGCAGTGCCCGTCAGAAGCGGGTCCCTGATCTCAGTTGGGGCGTCTCAGCGCTACCATAATACAAAGGAACAACAACGGAGAGTTGGCTGAAAAGTGCTTGCTTGCTTGCAGTGGTGCCCGGGAGGCCAGGGGATATGGGTCCACCCAGCCCTGCATCACGAGCAGCGCCCGGCTCTGCCGCCTGTTCTGCTGGGTGAGGCTCCAGGCTCTCGGGAGTTCCCACGGGACATGGATCGGGAAGACACCCAAGGGGGTGATGGGAAGGAAATGGGGCTGCCCAGACAGGCCAAATCCATCAACGCAGGGATTGGGAAGGCTCCTCCCTGATGGATGGCCCCAGGGAGCCCTGCTATCTCCCCATCGCTATGGCAGAGCCTGGAGGTCACAAGCCCCAGAGGTTGCATCAGGTCAGGAGACGGTTTCCAAGAAACGCCGACCGACAGTGCGGTGCATTAACACAGGCCCTGTGCTCCGGCAAGGGAAGGCTGCAGCCCGCTGAACCCAGGCGCAGACCAGAGAGATTGCTATTATGTGTAGCGGGCAGCACCTGGTAGCTCCGGCTGAGATCAGGGCTCCCCGTGGCACCGGGCGCTACCCAGACCCTGGCCCAGATCAGCCTTGTAAATCTGACCCACCCATTTCACCTTCTCTTGTTTAGTTGCCCCATGGCTGGTTGCCGTCTGACTACAACTGGCCATGTAATATCTGGTACTAGGATGGCAGCTGGGGCCAGGTAAGCTGCCTAGGCAGGGGGAGGGGGAGGGATCCCGGAACCCACGCCAGCACCTGGTTAGCCACTGGCCCCTAAGATCATGTCAGTGAGGAGTGCAGGGCACGGAGGGGAGTGGGAGTTCTGGCAGGGCTGGAAGCCAGGTTGCTGGATTCAATTGCCTTTAAACACAAATGGGAGCTGGTTTCTAAAGGAGGGTCTGCCCAGCCCACTGCTACCCGGCACCGAGGCTCACAGAAGTAACAGAAGAGATCTGTTGAGCAAGTACAGCTGTGCACATCTGGCTCACACATGCCTCTCCATTTCTAGAATGCTGGCCACAGCTGGAACGCACATGGCTACGCACTGCTGGCCTCTGGGCACAGCTGGGATGCCCGTGCCACATCTGGCACATGGGGTGGAGCCTGGAGCCTGGCCAGGGCTCGCCTGGTGGGTGAGCAGGGAATCCTGGTGCCACAGAGAAGGAGAGATGCCTTGAGACTGGCTGCAGGAGCTGCCCTGGGCCAGGCAGGAGCTGGGACATTCGGCGATGCCCCCAGGGTCACACCAGGAGCCTATGGCCACATTGGGAACGGAACCCAGAGCTCCTGAAGGCCAGCTCAGGGCCTGACTCACAAACCCACCCTTTCTCCCTGGGTGGGGGGAGGTCAGCTCCCACTCCCCCCAGTGCCACTGCATTAAGCTAGGGAGAGGGAGCAGGGGACCCAGCCCCCCAGGGACTTGGGAAAGGGGCGTTTGGCAGCATCTGACTTCAAGTGGTGGCTGTGGTTTCCCGCAAGCAGGGCACATGACCCAGACAGGAGCTTTGTCGAGTGGCCAGGCCGAGATGCCAGGGCAGATAAGGGTCCAGGGTTGTTCCTGTAACCCTGTACGTGCCTAGCACCGTGTGGGCAGCACTTACCGTCAACCCTTACTGCAGCCCTCCCATGACGCGCCGGAGTGTGGTGCAAAGCATGCACGTGAGATCGCTGCGTGGCTCCAGTCTGGACCCTGGGGTGTGGCAATGCCCCTCAATCCCCACCCGCACCCCCCTGCTATTCCGGCCCTGAAGATGGGGAGAAAGGGTGTCAGGAGATCTGTGAGGGGGGAGGGGGGACCCAGGGCTGGGATAGCAGGGGGCTGTGGGGCAGGATTGAGGGACACACCCCTCTGTGCATGACCCCCAGAGCAGAGCTGGTTTGCGTGTTACTGAAGCGTAAACAAGGAGGGGAGGGGGGTTAGCACGTCCCTGCCCCCGCGGGCTGGAATCTCTGATTCACGTCCGACCACGGGTTCTCAGCCCCTCTTGGGAGCGTAACCGTCAACACGTGACTTCCTCCACAGCCCCCACCCCGTCAATCAGCCCCAGGCCTTCTTGTTTGCAAGCTGCCCTCAGCCTGCCCCCAAACTCAGCCCTGTGCCTGAGCCAGTCTGGCAGCGGCAATGCCCCTGGGGAGGGCACTGGAGTAAAGAGTAAATCAAGCACCCACCGCCCTACCGCCACATCTCGTTCCCTGCCCCTTCTAGGCCAGGCTCTGGGGGTCATGCTGCCCTTAGCCTCTCTGCAGGCAGCACCAGCCACGGACAATCACTGCCAGTATTAGCAACCCCATAACGCTGCACAGGGACAGCTCTCCCGGTGCTGAATTGAATTCTTGGGGGGAGCCTGGCAGCTGGTTCAAACCCACATTGCCTTGCAGCATGGGAGAGTAGGAGAGCGGCAGGGGCTGGGCCCAGCTGCCAGCTGCATAGGGCCAGGGGCTTGCGAGCTGCTAGGATCCCCGGCCACAGGCCCATCGCTGCACTCAGCCAGGTAACACCCCTGTGATACAGTGACCAGGGCTGGAACCAGGCTGGGGCAGGGCAGGAGCTGAGCCCTCCAGTTCCCTGCTGAGGGCAGGGCCACCGGCAAGGGGTAGAGACAGGGGCCCTGCAAGAGCACCCCACTAACAAGGAGTGGGGTGCCGGGTGTGGGATCCCAGGGGATTCTGGGTAACAGAGGACAGAGCGCTGGAGCTGGGCAGAGGCCCCAAGGCCCTGCAGGGGGTGATGTCTTTTCACTGATATACCCCACCGCCCTCGCAGAGCCAGCCCCATCTGCTACCCCCTCTGTGGCACAGCCAGCACCCGACTTCCTGGGGCTGTTCCGGGCCAGCAGCCAAACCAGTTCACCCACTGCTCTGACGGCACATTACCAGAGACGTGAACCTCCACGCAGCACCCCACAAGGAGATGCCACAAACCCACCCCCAGCCATACCCACCCATCACAGGCCTCACACACACACACACCAGCCACACCTACCAATCACAGCCCACACACACCTCAGCCATGCCTACCAATCACCCCCCCACACACACACACACACACACAAACCCATCCCCAGCCACACCCACCAATCACAGCCCTCACACACACACACCCTGGCCATGCCTACCAATCACTCCCCCCCACAAACTCATCCCCAGCCACACCCACCAATCACAGGCCCCACAAACCCACACCTGGCCACACCCTCCCATCACAGCCCTCACACACATCCACACACCCCAGCCACACCTACCAATCACCCCCCCCCACACACACACAAACCCATCCCTAGCCATACCCACCAATCACAGCCCCCACAAACCCACCCCCAGCCACACCTACCAATCACATCCCTCAGAAACTCACCCCGACCACACCTGCCTATCCCACCCCCACAAACACATCCTTACACCCCCCCCAGCCACACCCACCAATCACATCCCTCAGAAACCCACCCTCGGCCACACCTGCCAATCACACCCCCACCCCATGCCACACAGCAATACCCACCAATCACATCCTGCACAAACCCACCTGGCCACACACATCCACATGGCGATGCCTGGGGAACAGCCTGAGAACAGCTCGAGATGGAGATCCAAGGTCCAGAAGGGGACCTGTTATGCACACTTCCCAGTGGGTGTGGGTGACACCCACACACCCCTGTGCAACACGGCTCACCACAAGGGGACACACACACCCCCAGGCCCAGACACAGCCCCTCTGCCACACCTCCATATCCCCTTGTCCCCCCAACACAACCAACCCACGTCCTGCAACCTGGCGCTTGCGGCCACCCCACAGACACCCCCTAGTTCCCAGTGAGAGACCCCCACATGCAGCCCCCACAGCCCAGGCCCTTTCCCTCCTGCTCTACGCAGCCCTGCCCTGCCCTCTCTCCCTGGCTGGGTGGCTCAGGGCCAGAAGCCCGCAGCACCACCCGGGTGGGTGCCAGCTGCGTCTCTCAGTGGGCGTAGCTCCGGCGAGTGACTCACCTGCCAAGAACTGGGAGACTTGCCCCGACGCCACCTGGCTGGCCCGGCCTGTCCCTGGCTGACTTGACCCCGGGGCAGGATGTATGGAGGGGTCCAAGTCAGATCCTGCTTAGCCAAACCATGGGGGCATGCAGGGGTGTGGAACTGGGCAAGGGGCATCGTCCTTAGGAAGGTTCCTGGGAGACCCCCTTTCCCGCTCCGGATGGAAACAGCAGTGCTTTGGTTGAGCCTGGACTCGGAGACCAGCAGCAGCAGGGAGCCAGAGAGAACCACAGGGTCCATCTGCAGTCCAGCAGCCTCGCTCCAGAATCCCCCTTCGGATCCAGCCCTGCCCTGGCTGTTCAACTGTGTGAGGGACGTTTACACGCTGCTGAGGGAGGCAAATTGGGATCGAGGAGCATCAGAGAATGGTAGAGAAGCCAACCAGAGGAATAGTGGGGGAGCGAGTGCTGCAGGTTGGGATTGAGGGATACCGGCAGGGCTATGTGGGGGAGAGACCAGGGCTGGGATAGCAGGAGGCTGCAGGTGGCTAGGATAACAGGATGGGGTGGATTGAATCTCCTGAACAGACAGGTGATCCTGATTATTCCAAGCAGCCTGGTGGAGTAGGGCCTGCCCCTGCCCCAGTACTCACCTGCTGCCCCATGTTACACTGGTTGCTCTTTGGGGCTGAGACAGGGCAAGGACCATGTGCGCTTTACTAGGCCCCCTAATTACCTGGGGCTGGGTGCCACCCTGTCTGGGAGGGGGTGAGGCAGTGCAGGACTCCTGGGTTCTAGTCCCAGCCCTGCCCAACCTGTGGCAAATGGCTCAAGTTACATGTCTGTCTGGGAGGGTGGATCCAGGGGCCTTTCCCCTGCTGTTTCAACCCAAATTTTACCCCAAGGAAAAAACAATTAAAACCAAAACAGCAGAGCTAACCTGGGGTAACTTCTGTGGCCTTTTGTGTCACTTTCTAGGGTCCAAATCCTGTTCTCAGTTACCCTAGTGTAAACAGGGTGTAACTCGCTGGAAGTGATGGGGGGGACATGGTGTCAATCAGGAGTCGCTCCCTGAAAAATGAATGGGTAGCTCCATGGAAGTCAGTGGAGGGATGTGGTGTAAATCTGGAATAGCTCATGGCAGGCAATGGGGAGGCAGTGCAAATCCAGAGTAGCCCATGGAAGACATTGGGGAATGTGGTGTAAATCCGGAGTAGCCCATGGAAGGCAATGGGGGAGGCAATGTAAATGGGGGATGTGGTGTAAATCCGGAGTAGCCCATTGGCAGGCAATGGGGAAGGAGGCAGTGTAAATCCGGAGTAGCCCATGGAAGGCAATGGGAATGTGATGTAAATCCGGAGTAGCCCATGGCAGGCAATGTGAATGGGGAAGGCGGTGTAAATCCGGAGTAGCCCATGGAAGGCAATGGGGGAGGCAAGTGAATGGGGGAGGCGGTGTAAATCCGGAGTAGCCCATGCAAGGCAATGGGGGAGGCGGTGTAAATCCGGAGTAGCCCATGGAAGGCAATGGGGAATGTGGTGTAAATCCGGAGTAGCCCATGGCAGGCAATGTGAATGGGGGAGGCGGTGTAAATCCGGAGTAGCCCATGGAAGGCAATGGGGGAGGAGGCAGTGTAAATCCGGAGTAGCCCATGGAAGGCAATGGGGGAGGCAATGTGAATGGGGGAGGCGGTGTAAATCCGGAGTAGCCCATGCAAGGCAATGGGGGAGGCGGTGTAAATCCGGAGTAGCCCTTGCCCACGCTGCCCGCACGTGCCGGCCGGGGGCGGGTCCCGGCTGGGCAGGGCCAGTCACGCGGCGGCGGCGTGGCGCGCGGGGGGAGGAGCGGGCAGCTCGCGGGCCGGTCCAGCCTCCTGCACCGGCGCTGGTTATGTAACAGGGGCTCCCAGGCCCGGCTAATCGAGCACTGCTCCCGGGAGCCACGCGTGGAAAACAATCAAGGGGCCTGGGTCCCTGGGGAGGATCCCGGGGTGCGGGGGCAGGGGCGGCCGTGGGTGCTCAGCCCCTCTGGAAATCAAGGGTGCTGCGGGCGCCTGGGGTCATGGGGGCTGGGAAGGAGACCGGGCAGCCAGAGACATTAGCCGCCCCAAGGATCTCAAAGCACTTTGTAAACACCCACTAGCTTCCCCTCCCCTATGCCAGGTGATACTGCCCCCGCTTCACATCTGGGAAACTGAGGCATGGCCAAGGCAAAGTGGCTTGCCCCAGGCCATGCGGCCGGGAAGGGAACCCAGATGTCCTGCCCAGCTGCCCTTCCAGTGCCCCTCTCTCCCAGTGGCATAGGGAGTTTGCGGTGGACAGGCCACGAGTGGGAGCCCAGCGAGTCCGTGGGGTGGGGACGGGGATTCCCCTGGGGATGTAGGCCTTTATGCCTCTTCCCTTAGCTCTGCCCCCTGCTAGGTTGCACTGGGGGGGGAAGAGTCCCTGGGCCCTCCTCTGTGCACTGGTGTCTATCAAGGCCCTGATGAACCTTGCCACTCCCTTCCCCCTAGTTAGGGGGGCTTTTGCTCTTTTGTCCCAGGACCATCCCCTTCTTTAAGGGGGCCTGGGCTCCCTCCCTGCCACGTTCAGAGCTGGGTGATGCCATGCACAGGGTGGGGGTGACCTCTGAACCCCACCCTCCAGCACCGTGGGGAGGGTGTCCCTAGGGGAGAGCTATGGAGGGACAGCGGCAGGGGGAAAGGAGGAAATGACAGAGGGCAGGGGCAGCCATATGGGAGACACTGAGTCGTAGCCCCCATTGCACTCAGGCACTCAGAAGACTCCAGCAGTTCCCCTCCCGTCCTCTCTGCAGGGAGGGGCAGGTTGGGCTGGGGGGTGAGGGCTTTTCACGAGTTTTGTCCCACCTCTCAGGGCCATGAGTCAGGGCTCGGCAGCACAGATGCCCAGGCCTGGAAGCTGGGGCAGGGGCTGACTGGCACGGGAAGATAGCAATGTCTGTCAGTGCTTTGCCATTCCCCAGCCCCTCCGCAAGAGGCTGTAAGCAGCAGTGTCGCCATGGGACAGAGGAGGGAAACTGAGGCACAGAACCAGGATTTCCCCCAAGGTCACATGGAGATAGGGTGACCAGATAGCAACTGTGAAAAAACAGGACAGGGGGTGGGGGGTAATAGGCACCTATATAAGAAAAAGTCCCAAAAAACGGGACTGTCCCTTTAAAAACAGGACATCTGGTCACCCTACATGGAGAGCAAGAAATAGAACCCGGGAGTCCTGACTCCCTTCCCGCTTTAACCATTAGACTTTATTCCCCTTCCAGAGCTTGGACTAAAACCCAGGAGTCCTGACCCCCACTCCCTTCGGTGACCACGAATCCCCAGCTTCCTTAGGAAGTTCACAGAAACCACGGTCCCAGCATGGGCAGCGCTTGCAGCTTTATATCCCGGGAGCAGAGAATTGGAGGGGGCGGGGGGGGGGGAGAATGGGGGCCTCCCGTACAAAAAATCTGAGCTGGGAAGGCAGGAGCCTTTCTCTGAGGGGTTCTTGGGCCATGCAACGCCTCAGCCCCAGGTTCTGCGCTGGACCCACTGACGCAGCCCCAGGGTGCCCAGGCACCAACTACGGGGGATGCGATGGGAGGGTGCAGGGCTGGGCTAGAAGGAAACAGGCTGGGGGATGCAGGGGGCAAAAGGAGGGATAGGAGGTTGCGAGGGTCATGCAGGGCTGGGGAGATGCTGGGGTGTGTGCAGGGATGCAGTGGGGGATGCTGGGGTGGTGGGTGCAGGGCTGGGCTGGGGATGCTGGAATGGGGAGGAGGGATGCAGTGGGGGGATGCTGGGGTGGGGGGTGCAGGACTGGGCTGGGGATGCTGGAATGGGGAGGAAGGTGCAGTGGGGGGGATGCTGGGGTGGTGGGCGCAGGGCTGGGCTGGGGATGCTGGAATGGGGAGGAGGGATGCAGTGGGGAGATGCTGGGTGGTGGGTGCAGGGCTGGGCTGCGGATGCTGGGACGGGGGGAAGGGATGCAGCGAGGAGACGGTGGGATGGAGGATGCAGAGCTGGGGACAATGCTGGAATGGGGAGGTCGGGGGGACAGGGCAGGGCTGGGGACATGGGTGGGAGGATGCTGTGGGGGTGCAGGGACGCAGTGGGGAGATGCTGGGGTGGGAGTGGTATGGGGCAATGCTGAGCTGGGAGGCCGGGCTAGGGAGATGCTGGGCTTGGCGGGTGCTGGGCTGGGGGTGCTGGGGAGTACGGGGCGGGGGGGGCAGGGATGCAGTGGGGGGATGCTGGCTGGGAGGATGCAGGGTGATGCTGGGGAGTACGGGGCGGGGGGGTAGGGATGCAGTGGGGGAGAAGTTGGGGTGGGGGTGCAGGGCTGGGAGGACAGGGCGGGGCTGGGGAGATGCTGGGATGGGAGGGTGCAGGTGATGCTGGGGAGTACGGTGCGGGGGGGCAGGGATGCAGTGGGGGAGAAGTTGGGGTGGCGGTGCAGGGCCGGGAGGACAGGGCGGGGCTGGGGAGATGGGTGGGAGGATGCTGGGGTGGGAGGGAGTTGTGGGGGTGCAGGGACGCAGTGGGGGGATGCTGGCTGGGAGGATGCAGGGATGCAGTGGGGGAGAAGTTGGGGTGGGGGTGCAGGGCTGGGAGGACAGGGCGGGGCTGGGGATGCTGGAATGGGGAGGAGGGATGCAGTGGGGGGATGCTGGGGTGGTGGGTGCAGGGCTGGGCTGGGGATGCTGGGGTTTGTGTAGGGATGCAGTGGGGGGATGCTGGGGTGGTGGTGCAGGGCTGGGCTGGGGATGCTGGGGTGTGTGTAGGGATGCAGTGGGGGGATGCTGGGGTGGTGGGTGCAGGGCTGGGCTGCGGATGCTGGGACGGGGGGAAGGGATGCAGCGAGGAGACGGTGGGATGGAGGATGCAGAGCTGGGGACAATGCTGGAATGGGGAGGTCGGGGGGACAGGGCAGGGCTGGGGACATGGGTGGGAGGATGCTGTGGGGGTGCAGGGACGCAGTGGGGAGATGCTGAGGTGGGAGTGGTGTAGGGCAATGCTGAGCTGGGAGGCCGGGCTAGGGAGATGCTGGGCTTGGCGGGTGCTGGGCTGGGGGTGCTGGGGAGTACGGGGCGGGGGGCAGGGATGCAGTGGGGGAGAAGTTGGGGTGGGGGTGCAGGGCTGGGAGGACAGGGCGGGGCTGGGGAGATGCTGGGATGGGAGGGTGCAGGGGGCGGGGTTGGGGTGCAGGGGGCGGGGCGGGCGTGGTTGGGGGCAGGGCGGGGCGGGGCGCCTCTGCCGCCCGCCCGCCGCTATTGCAGCCGCTGCTCCTCGGGGAGCGACTCCTCTCCCCTGCCCGGCGCGTCCCTCCCTCCCCAGCGGCGGCGGCACTCGGCTGCCCGGGCAGAGGCGCCGAGGGTCCGGCCCCAGCGCGCAGCGGAGCCCATGGAGCCCGGCGGCGGCAAGCGGCAGCGGGACGGAGCAGGCAGAGGTGGGGCTGGGGGGAGGTTGGCACAGCGGCCGGGCGCGCACGCGGGGAGCGGGGCAGCTGGCGAGGGGGGAGCGGGGGGTATCGGGGCAGCTGGCGAGGGGGGAGCGGGGGGTATCGGGGCAATTGGCGAGGAGGGAGCGGGGGGTATCGGGACAGCTGGCGAGGGGCGAGTGGGGGGTATCGGGGCAGCTGGCGAGGGGGGAGCGGGGGTATCGGGGCAGCTGTCAGGAGGAGGAGGGGTATCGGGGCAGCTGGAGCGGGGGGAGCGGGGGGTATCGGGGCAGCTGGCGAGAGGGGAGCGGGGGGTAGCGGGGCAGCTGTCAGGAGGAGGAGGGGTATCGGGGCAGCTGGCGAGGGGGGAGCGGGGGGTATCGGGGCAGCTGGCGAGGGGGAGCGGGGGGTATCGGGGCAGCTGGCGAGGGGGGAGCGGGGGGTATCGGGGCAGCTGGCGAGGGGGGAGCGGGGGGTATCGGGGCAATTGGCGAGGAGGGAGCGGGGGGTATCGGGACAGCTGGCGAGGGGCGAGTGGGGGGTATCGGGGCAGCTGGCGAGGGGGGAGCGGGGGTATCGGGGCAGCTGTCAGGAGGAGGAGGGGTATCGGGGCAGCTGGAGCGGGGGGAGCGGGGGGTATCGGGGCAGCTGGCGAGAGGGGAGCGGGGGGTAGCGGGGCAGCTGTCAGGAGGAGGAGGGGTATCGGGGCAGCTGGCGAGGGGGGAGCGGGGGGTATCGGGGCAGCTGGCGAGGGGGAGCGGGGGGTATCGGGGCAGCTGGCGAGGGGGGAGCGGGGGGTATCGGGGCAGCTGTCAGGAGGAAGCGGTGGTGGTGGTAAGGGGGTATGAGTGGTGGGGGCAGTTAGCAAGGGGGAGCAGAGGGCCAGTGGGTATCATGGTGGCTGGCGGGGAAGCTGGAGAGCAGCGGGCGTCCCTGGCAGGGCAGAGGCCCGTGGGCCTTGTGGCACCCAACAGGTGTCAGCAGGGCACTGTGGGCATCGGTGGCAGCTGCCAGGGGAGGTGGGCCGAGCAGCGCTGCAGGTGTCACGCTGGTGGGTGCATGGGAGTGGGCAGAGGAGGCACTGGAAGGAGACTGGGACCAAATCTGGCTGCGATGGATGGCTTGAAGGGATCGCCCTGCATGCACTTCCCAGCATGCCCAGGGACCCGGGGACAGGCTGACCCCTCTGCTGGGGGCACCTAGATGGGTGGGGGAAGTTTTTACCTTCTTGCCCCACTTTGTCCTGTCCCATTTTGTTGACTTAGCAACCTGGTCTCTGGCCTAGTGTTGTTTATTCTGCGTGCCGGGGCTTGGTTTTGCTTTGTTGCCGTGCCCCTCTGCTTTCCTGCCTGGTGCATCGGCAGTGGAGCTGTGCCAGCCAGGAACGTTCCCTGGGCGCAGCAGTGTACGTGTTTGTATGCAACATTGCCCTCTGCCAACAGGGATCAGAACTGTGCAACTGTGTGTCATGCACCCTATACTGCTCGGCCAGAAGGGAGAGTCTCCTTTAGACAGGTGGTAGCGGGGCTGTGTGTCCTACCCCCTTGCTTAGGGAGGGAGGATGGCCTAGTGGATAAGACACTCTCCTATAGCAGGAGAGCTTAGTTCCATTCCTTCCCCACTCTGGGCCTCAGTTTCCCCATCTGCACAGTGGGGACAACGACTCTTCCTTTGTCTGGCCTGTTTACCTGTGATCTCTTTGGGACAGGGATGGTCTCTCAAAGGGGACCTGATCCCAGCTGGGACCGTCCTAGGTGCTGCCATAATCCAGCTAATAAAGGTTTTTTTTTTTTTTAACAGTTCAGGTCTCTCTAGTTTGTGAGGTTCCCTCCCTCTTCTTTTCTCCCTGAGTTGTAAACAAAATCAGCTGCTTCTGTCCAGAACCTTCAGTAAGTGATTTGCACGGTGGCTGCGGTGCGGCGTTAAATCAGGGAGCGTCTGACCATAGGCTGTTTTCTGCACTGTGAATACAGATCTCGTGGCGGCCTGTCCGGTTTCCGAGTTACTGTTCCTGGCTCCTCTGCCTCTTGGAGGGAAGCTTCTTAAACGCCTTCCGCGTGACTAGCCCCCCCACCTGGTGTCCTCGGGGGGCGCAGGGGCCGGCACGCTGCGGGGTCAGGGACGCCGGGCGGCGGGAACGGCTTACGGAACTTTGCCTGATGCTTGCAAACTCCCTGCTGCCTGGCACCTGACAACAGATGCTTCCCCCGTGCAGAGGACAGAGCCAGGCCTGGGATAGGCAAGGGCCCTGCGAGGCGTTTTCCTTGGTGGCCTATTGCTTGACTCTGTGGTGCCTTTCGAAGGAGCTGTGAGGAGGGACCACAGGTCCCAGGCAGATTTTACAGACGGCGCCGCCCCGATCCCAGAAACCTGCTCCTGGGGAAGGTCGGGGTGGAGGGGTATTGCTGTGGCGGTCCATTGCTAGGCTGGGGGTGACCAAACCTTGGCTGGGCTCTGAGTGAAACCCTGCAGAGGCAGGATGGCCCAGTGGTATGGCCCTGGCCATTTGGGTGACCTGGGTTCACTTCCCTGCTGTGAAACCGGGCAAGTCACTGAGCCTCTGTGCCTCAGTTTCCCCACTGAGTCAGTGCTCACAAAGCTAAAGTCAGTGCCTCTTCACCCTCTTTCATCCCCTTATGGACCTGCTTTAAGTGCTGCCAGCAGTGTTGTCTAGTGGCTAGATGTGGGGACACAGCTGTGGGACCCCCTTCCCGGAGCTGAGACGGGGGAGTGTGGTCAAAGGGCAGCGCGTTGGGACTCCTGGGCACTGGGCTCCTTTCCCAGCCTGGGAAGGGAGCGCGGTCTAGTGGTTGGAGCTGTGGACTGGGTTTTAGGAATCCTCAGTTCTGTTCCGAGCACTGGGATGGGGAGGGAGTTCTGGTGATTCGGTGTTAGGGCTTCTAGGTTCTGCATTGGTTCTGGGAGGGAAGGAGGGAGCTCCAGTGGCTAGAATGGGGCGGAGACTGGAAGTCAGGACTCCTAGGTTCCATCTCTGGCCCTGTGAGAAAGGGTGACCTTATGGATGGAGCAAAGGGGAGCTGGGGGGTCAGGACTCCTGGGTTCTTTTCCCCAACTCTTCCACTCTCTGTGGGGCTTGAGCAAGTTATCTCTCTGTGCCTCAGTTTACTACTTCCCTTTGTCACTGTCCGGGAGGGTAGAGGCGTGTGTCATGAGGCTAAGTGAATGCTGGTGAAGTGCCCAGGGATCTCGGTACATGTGCTTGCCCCCAGGGTGCCAGGGCATTGGCTAATGCCGCCATGCAGGAGCAGCAGGTGGGTAGTGGTGGATGCACTGGGAGGTGCCGGGGTTACTGGCAGTGGCTGGCGTTGCCTAACACCGGCTGAGTTGCTGTCATGCAGATGAGGCTGTTGTTTTTGGGGGTGTGTGTCTCCTTGGAAAGGGCCAGCGCTGGCAGTATCGGTGGAGAAATATTGCCGTAGCTGTTCAGTGCCCGGCCGGGGGGGCCGAGCCCCAACTGGGACATGAACATGTTACTGGAGGGGCAGGATGGCCCAGTGGTTAGCACACTAGCCTAGGACTTGGTTTGATTCCAAAGATTCCCTGTGGGATCTGGGACTCGTCACTTAGTTGCTCTGTGCCTCAGTTTCCCCATCTGTAGAATGAGGATAATACTCCAGCCTCACATGGGGGCACTGAGGATAAATACGTTGAGATCGTGCGGTGTTCAAATACTATGTAATGGGAGACAGGTACGTGACCACGGATAGCTCCCAGCCGATGGGAGATTCAAGTAACCATGAAGCCCTGAGCCTAACGCCTCCCTTGTCCTCTCCCTCCGCAGGGCCCGGACCTCTCCTGGGGGCTGGTCTGCTAATGCATAATAGCCTACTGCTGCCGGGGGATGGAGTTCCTCCTGCAGCCCCAGTGACAGAGGGCCTGGGAGGCTGTGTCAGAGACCCTGGGTTCAAGCCGGGGTGCCCTTTCCCATTGGGAGAACTGCACGCCCTGGACGCTCTTATCTCCTCAGGGCAGAGGCTTTGGCGTCTGGATTCCCTGAGCCCTTGGGGATACCTGCGGACTAAGTTTCTGGCTGCCCAGAAATAAAAACCAAACCCATGGCAAGAGGCTCCCTTACGCTAGGTCTCAAAGGATCCTGGTTCCTTTCCTAGGGTAGTGTCTGCAGCGAGAGAAATTAGAGTTAGCTGCGCTTGGATACTAGGCTGGTTTCATTTACACAGAGGGAGGCAAAGGGTTAGAGCAGGGAGGATTGGGAGTCAGGTCATATTCTCGGCTCGGGGAGAGGAGCGGAGTCTAGTGGTTAGAGCAGGGTGGGGATTGGCAGTATGGAGTCCTGGGTTCTATTCCCAGCTCTTCTGCTGGCTTGCTATGAGACGCTGGGGCCGTGCCTCAGTTTCCCCATCTGTAGGAAGGGCATAACAATACTGGCCAAGCATACTTTACAAGCAGCATAACGCGGCCTGGATGAAAGGCGCTGTAGCAACGTATTAATAACGCCGTGTTATACAAGAGCTAATTGATGTTGTGAGTAGCAGCGAGGACTGGTCAGCTGGCCGAGAGCATGTGCCAGGTGCAGTTACTGGCGCGGGCGTCTGTAACCACCTCTGGGATACACAGTGGCACATACCGCTAGGGAGGTGCCTGTGTTTTTCATCCCATGCAATACTCAGGGTGGGGTCAGCCCAGCACAGCAGGCTGGGCATTGCCCTCCCCTGGGATCGCCATTTTCCCAGGGCTTCATTTCAGCAGGGACCCCAGCATTTCCTAAGCCCCAGTGACTGATCCGTGCCCTCATCTCTGGAGCTCGACTCCCAGCGTCGCCCTGGGAGGGACAGAGGACCCGGCTTTGGGCCGGGCCACAAAATTTGCAGCCAGGAAAGAGTCAACGTGGCTAATGGCAGCACGACCGAGTGGCTGGGGCGCTGACGTGGGGGACCTGGGTTCTGTTCCCCACGTAGGCAAGTTACTCCCCTCTGTGCCTCAGTTTCACCTCCCACCCTCTGTCCGTTTAGACTATCAGATCTTCGGGACTGTCTCTTGCTCTGTGTCTGTACAGCGCCTGGCGCAGTGGGCCGCGCTGGTGCTACCATAATGAACCTAATAATGCTCTGGTGGAAACCGAGGGGTACCCCCAGCCTCGCTCGAGGCTGGTTTTGATGGCTTGCTTCACAAACAGGGCCAGTGGGAGCGGCACCATCCCCTGCAAACTGCACGTGCTCATGCACCCCCCCCACTTTTATTTTTAACCAGAGGGATGTAAGCTAATTATGTTAATGCGCTGGCTGTGGCGCGGGGCAAAGCCGGCTCATGGCGCTCGACGCTGCCTGCTGCATAATCCCGTGGTAATCCCCACCCAAGGATCGCCCCCATTTCAGCAGCTAGGGCCTGGCTGAGGTGGGAGACCCAGGCAGCACCAGGGACTCGATCCTGCCAAGTGCGGCGCTCCCCCAGTCGATGAAGGCATTTGGCAGGATTGGGCCCGTCTGCACGGCTCCCCCTTTGCCAGGAGAGAGCCGCCCACCGGGCGAGATGGGCCCCTGCTCCGCTCCAGCCTTGCCGGCAGCTGCTGAGTGTCTGCACCCCTCTCTCCGTCCCTTCTAGTCAATCCAGATTTGGCCAGCGTCGCTAGCGATGACCAGCCCCACCGGGGCTACGCCGGCCCTGCTCAGCCAGGTGCCTTGTCCGAGGCGCCCCGGGCTAGCAAACGTGGGGTGAGCTGCGTCCCCAGCCTGCAGCTGCAGCACGGCCCGTGCTGCCTTCGGAGCGCCTCTTCCACCTTTCTAGGCTTTGCGCCTTCTTTAATTGGTGTGAAACTGCGCCCGAGCGGCCCACACCCACTGGGCGGCCTGTTGCAATCAGCGTGTGGGCGCCTCTGGCAGATGGAGCTCTTTGTTTTCCTTCGTGCGAGGGGGACATCCTCCTCCGGCCTTTCCAGCCCCCCAGCTGCAGGGGCAAGGGGCTTCTGCATTAGCCCAGCACCCGGGCTGGGCCCCGGCATCAGACTCAGGACATCTGGAAAGGGCGGAGACCAGCTCCTTCCATCTTTCAGGCCCAAGAAGCCCATGGTGCCGTCATCTCACAGAGAGGGGAGCCGCAAATAACCTGGCATCACTGGGGGCTGAGATGGAGAGATGGCACCCCCTCGCATGCGTGGGTGCAGTTCACAGTGGAGAACTCCAGGGGGCGTTTAGGAGAGGTGGCAGCAGTGGGATAGCGGCTCATAATTATCGGAGCGAGTTAAAATAAAGAATCTGGTGTAATCAAAGAGGTTCTTCGCATGGGGAGGGGGTTGCTAAAGGTGGCAGGGCACCACCCGGCCTGGGGTCCCAGTATGGCAATGGGGGCCCCAGCGTGGAACGAGGTCGAGCACCTGTTGGCGTCGTGCCCAGAGATCTCACCACGCCAGTACGACAGGCCGCGATCTGACCCTCTATGCAGACGCTGCTTTGGCTGCTCCTAGTATGAGATGCCGATGCTTTGCTTCTCGCTCCCTTTAGCCTCGTCTCGCTCAGTTATCTGGGACTCTGCTGGTGCTAGGGGCTGTACAAGCCTGGGACAAAGGGCTGGTCCCTGCCCCAAGGAATGAAGGGTCCCTCCGTCAGATCTAGGCCTCCATGCGAGCCAGTGGGAGCCCTCCCATCCGTTCCCAGGGGAGTCGCTCTTGTTGGGGCTGGATTAGATGGATTTGAGCCCCCTCCAGTGCTGGCTAGTCTCTGTTCTGCCTCTACAGTTTCCTCCCCACATCAGCCCCCTGGCCCCTTACCTGTAGGGCTAGTGAATAGCAGCCAAGGGGGAGAATTCACAAGTCACAGGCCAGCGAGGGCAGAGGAGCTTTCAGCCGAGTCTCGGAGCGACGTGGTGTTTTGGAGAGGGGAGTTGGATGCGGAGGAGAAGGCTCTCGCCCCACAGCGACGGGCTGGCGAAAGTGGCTGGCATTGGGGGGTGGGGGTGGGGAGGAGAGACTGGCAGGGTGCTTGGGAACTGGATCCTGCAATGCTGGGGGGGGCAGCGGGTGGGTGGGTGCTGTGCTTGGCCCAGGAGCGTGGAGGGGTTGGCAGGTGCTGTCCTTGGTGAGGGCTTCTGGGCACATGCTGGGCCTGGCATGGGCTCGGCATAGGGGCATGGTGAATGCCACGTGGGGCAAAGGCCAGCAGGCAGGTGCTGAGCTGTGCTGGGGCACAGACACTGGCAGGAATGTGAGCTGGCAAGTGGGAGCTATGGGTGCTGTGCATGGCACGGGTGCTGCTTGGGGGCAGGGTGTGTAGTTGCTGCATGGGGTGTGGTTTGCTGCTGCGTGGGGTGCAGGCTGGCAGGTGGGTGCTGTGTGGAGGGCTGGCGGACAGTTGCTGTATGGGGTGCGGGCTGGTGAACATAAGAACGGCCACACTGGGTCAGAGTAATGGCCCATCTAGCCAGTGTCCTGTCTTCTGACCATAGCCAATGCCAGGTGCTTCAGAGGGAATGGACAGAACAGGGCGATTATTGGGTGATCCATCTCCTGTCGTCCAGTCCCAGCTTCTGCCATTCAGAGGTTTACGGACAACCGGAGCATGGAGTTGCCTCCCTGACCATCTTGGCTAATAGCCATTGATGGACCTATCCTTCAGGAACTTGTCAAGTTCCTTTTTGAACCTCGTTACACTTTTGGCCTTCACAATGTCCCCTGGCGGTGAGTTCCACAGGTTGACTGTGCATTGCGTGAAGAAGTGCTTCCTTATGTTAGTTTAAAACCTGCTGCCTGTTAATTTCATTGTCTGACCCCTGGTTCTTGGGTTATGTGAAGGGGGAAATAACACCTCCCTAGTCACTTTCTCCGCACCGGTCATGATTTTATAGACCTGTCGTATCCCCCCTTAGTCGTCGTTTTCCCAAGCCAAACAGCCCCAGTCGTCTTAATCTCTCCTCCTATGGAGGCTGTTCCATCCCCCTAATCATTTTTGTTGCCCTTCTTTGCACCTTTTCCAATTCTAATAAATCTTTTTTTGGGCGGGGGTGTGTGTGTGACCAGAACTGCCTGCAGTATTGCAGGTGTGGGCAGACCATGCCTTTGGATAGTGGCGTTATGATATCTTCTCCCTTGGTGCCGTGCTGGGGGGGGGGTGGGCTGGCAGGTGGGCGCTGCGTGAGTTCACTTGCTGCGCTGGCACTGTGTGGAAGGCAAGCGCTGCGTGGGGAGTGGTGCAGGCCGATGGGCAGGGACTGGTGACGGGTGTGGTCCTGGCAAGCAGAGAGACTCGCGCGGCGCCAGGGAACCCCGCAGAGATCCGCTGGGGTCAGGGTCTTCCTGCTGCCGGCTGGGATCACGTCTCCATTGGCGCTGGCCCGCCGGAGGAGCCTGGTGCCCAAGCTGCCCTGGCCGGGCTATGTCGCCAGGAGGCCGCTGGGGAGCGGGGCGGAATGCGGCTGCCAGCTGGGGATTAGCACTCCAGAAGTTGAGCTCTGTATCATCAGCATCAGCATCTGGGCATGCTCTCCTCCCCTGCTGCACAGACACTGCCCGCCCCTCCCCACCCCCACACCTCAGCTCTGCCCCGCCTCCCCCATCCCACCCTCGCCTGCTCCCACAATGCCCTTTGCCACCCCTGAGCCACCTTCCGTGGGTCCCCTGCCCTGGGGGCTTTGTCCACTCCCCACCCTCAGCTCCAGCTGTGCTGGGCCAAACGCCTCCCTGAGGATTTCAATTGCATTGCCTCAGATACAGGTTTGGCAAGCAGGGGAGCGTGGTCTAGTGGTTAGAGGGGGATGGGGGTCCTGGGAGTCAGGACTCCTGGGTCCTAGTCTCAGCACTAGGAGGGGATTAGTGTCTAAGGGGTTAAATGAGGGAGGGCTGTGGGGGGGGGTGTTAGAACTCCTGGGTCCCATTCTCACCTCTCGGAGAATATATGGTCTAGGGGTTAGAGCAGAGGGAATGGGAGCCAGGACTCCTGGGTCCTATTCCCAGCTCTGCCACTGATTTGCAGAGTAATGCAGGGGAAATCATGTCTGTCTGTGCCTCAGTCTCCCCTTCTGTAGAACAGAGCAGCGTTTAGCTTAGATTCAGAAATTCCAAGGCCAGCAGGGACCTGGAGCTGTGACCATCTCCTCTGACCTCCTGAATGATAACCAGCCTGAGACCTGCCCTGAATGAATTCCTCTTTGAACTAGAGCAGAGCTTTTAGAAAAGCAGCCAGTTTCCATCGAAAGCCAGGGGACCCTGGCAGGTTAATTTATCTTTGTAAAGGACTTGTTAAACCCTATGCTGTGTAACTACTGGGCATTTCCCCCTGGGGAGCAGATAAATGTGTGTATGATCATGTGGGGAGAGGGGCCCCTGCTTGCCAGCTCGTAACCTGCCATGCGGGGCCGTTCCAGCCCTGTTTGCTTTGCACTGAGAGGCTCTTTGTGCCGGGGGCTGTCGCTTCATCCAGCTGAAATAACAGCCAGCTCTGGGGTGGGACCCGGTCGCTCTTTAACAGCCCACAGCAACAGGCCAGGGAAGCAAAGATCCAGTCAGACCAGCAGGGGCGGCTTGGGGAATGAGGGTGTGCTGGCTTTGGAGAGTCGCCCAGCGCGGTGTCCTGGCGGGGCCCCGGCCGTTTGGGGAACAGGGAGGCTGTGATGTTCCAAACTAGGCGCAGCTGAGTCAGCGCCATGGAATGCTGGGAAGGCTGCCATGGAAATGTTGGCTGTAAAAGCCCCGGCGGGCCGTGGCAGCACCTAATAGCACCTCTTTCCTCCTGAGCCAAGTGCAGGAGCTCCTGGCGGGTGCCGTACGGGTGGCAAGCAAAGCAGGGGCTGTTTCGGGGAAAGGGCAGCCCCCGGGCTCCACCCTCCCCGGGCACCTGCCCCCTTGGGAATTTACAGCGCTGGATAATGTTAGGGATTGCGGCCTCACGGGTCCATACTTGAATGCCCGTTTCACAGAAAAGGAAACTGAGAAACGGAGGGGGGGGTTGAGGGGGTGGAGCTGAGAATAGAACCCAGGAGTCCTGGCTCCCAGTCCCCAGCTGTAACCACTAGGCCTCACTCCCCACCCAGATCTGAGAAGAGAAGCCAGGAGTCCTGACACCTGATCCCTCCTACAGCTGGGATCTGGAAGTCCTGGCTCCCTCTGGGTCCTGTCTGCAGTCCAGGGATGGAGCATGCCCTGGTCTCGGGCACAGGGGCCGGGAGTCAAGGCGCAAGTGTTGTAGTTCTGCCTCTGCCACTCAAGTCGCTCTATTATTCTGTGCCTCAGTTTCCCCATCGGTGACCAGACAGGGGCTGTTTTCCCATATTCCTGGGGGGATTGGGAGATTTGCAGTGTTCCTGTCTGTCAAACTCTGGTTCCCCCTCCATCAAATGATGGGGTAGGAAGGCAGAATGCCGTCGTCAGACCTGTCCCATCGCGGGTGAGTCTGGGGGGGGGCGGGATGGGCTCCGAGAGGGGACGTTGTGGGTGGAAGATTTCACCCCAGGAAGGGGTCGGTGCTGAGTGCAATCCCATGCGGGGGTTCAAGGCATCACGTGTTGCTTGAGCATTTCACAGTGGGGGCTTGGAACAGAGTGTCCCCGCTGCAGAACTGCTCTGCATTATTCCCGTCAGTTTCCCTGCGGAGACCAGCCCTTTGCCCTCAGCAGGGAGCGTCTCCTGCCCTGGCTGGGTGTGCTGGGAACCTGCGCTTTCCTTGCATTGTAAATCAAACCAGACGTCTCCCCCTGCCCCTTTTGCAACCAGGCCTTTAGCCCCTTCTCTCTCGCCGGCTTGCACAGCCCTGAGCCGCCCGGCTTGGGGAGAAAGGGGAGCTGTTTGTAAAGGGCTTTTGCCACGAGCCGCTTTGTGACGCCTGGCAAAAATCTTTCTACTTTCGTCCCTCTTGCTTGGCAGCAGGGGATTAACCCGGAGAAAGGAAAGGAGTTTACTGGGTGGATAAGTTTTCTCCACTCCCCCTGCCCCCCCGTCCCCCATCCGCTCCTGCAGGTGGGAGATTATTGCATTGACGTAAGGGAGGCAGGAGGTTAGTGATGGCTAAGCAGTATCCTTTCCCAGGTCGCCTGCCTCTCTCCGGAGCCCCGATCGAAGAGCGTCGGAGCCGCGCTCACATCCTCGAAGGCGGCAGAACACGGTCATGCCTAGATGGGAGGCCCTGCCTCGGAGAGCCCACCATCCAAGCAGAAGGGTCACGATCCCCGTGTTACAGACGGGGAAACTGAGGCTTGGGGGCATGAAGCGATTGGCCAAAGGGAGTGGGCAGCAGAGCCAGGAATCGAAGCCGAATCGCCCCTGAGCTGTAACCCCAACACCCCATATCCCTTTCTGCCGGCAATATGCCTGGGTCCCTGGGGAACCGGGCCTCCATCCCAGCATCCCCTTCTCAAACCAGGCAGGGCCTAGGGTGGTCATTTATCCCTGGCTGTAATTTCACCACCTGCTCCTAATACCCCTGAGCTGGTGACCGGGACCTTGTATTGTCGCTTGGCCTTCCCAGAAGCCCTCAGCAAGGTGGCTGCTGCACAGCTGGGCTGTGTCATTGCAAACATCTGGGCCGTGGGACCGCACCACCCCAGCCCCACCCCTCCCTGGGCAGCCCAGGACGCAGCAGCCAGCCCTAGGAAGCCAGAATCCAGCCTGTGGCAGTGGGGTGGGGAGTGTGTTTGGGGGGGGGCAGGGTGTTGTCATGCCAACTGGCGCGTGGTGTTAGCAGCTCCCCAGTAATTTCACTACAGGGCTTTTAGTTATTTTTTCCCCCTCCTTGATGTTGGCAGGAATTTGCAGCAGAGCCCGGGGAAGGGTTGGGCGGGAGGAGGCTGCGTCTGGCCTGGCAGAGCCATGCAGTGGGCTCAGTAAGGGGTCAGGTTTACATCCCGCTGCGCACGGTGAACAGCAGGCTTCAGCCTGAAGACCCTCGGCCCACAATCCCAGCCCAGGGTTCCCCACACAGCTCTGCCGGTGTCCCTCAATCCTGCTCCCCAGCCCTGGGATCCCACGCCCCTGCTCTGCCAGTGCCCCTCAGTCATGACCCCCAGCCCCCTGCTATCCCAGACCTGCCCGTGCACTACAATCTCCTCTGCTGTTCCTGCCCTAATCTCAATTCGGCTCCTGCGGTGCTATGGGAGGGAAGCAGCCGCTAGTGGGTAGAGCAGAGGGGGGTTGGAGGCAGGACTCCTGGGTTCCCACGCCGCCATTGACTCCGTACAAATACACAATACTGGGCAAGTCACTCCCTCTCTCTGCCCAGCTGTGATGTGGGGTGAGGTTCCCATTTGAAAAGCTCCCAGTTATTCCTCCCGGCAGGTTTCTCAGCTCGCTGGCGGTCGCCCTGGTGCAAATGACGACTGTTCGATGGATGGCGTCTGAGATGTGGACATGCACTTCTTGGCAGTGCGAAATCCCCGCCATCCATCCCAATTTACCCTCCTGCGTTGCAGCTAACGCTACAGCTGGGCTTAGGTCTCCAAGGGTAAAAACTGTGATCTTTCCATTGCCTGTCTTGTCTGTTTAGGCTGTGAGGCAGAGACTGTCTCTCGCTGTGCATCTGTGCAGCACCCGGGGACCTGATCTCCGCTGGGCAGGGCCTGTCTCTGGCTGTATGTCTGTGCAGCGCCTGGCACAACGGGGACCTGATCTCCGCTGGGAAGGGCCTGTCTCTGGCTGTGTGTCTGTGCAGCGCCTGGCACAGCGGTGCCCTGATCTCCGCTGGGCAGGGCCTGTCTCTGGCTGTGTGTCTGTGCAGCACCTGGCACAGCGGTGCCCTGATCTCCGCTGGGCAGGGCCTGTCTCTGGCTGTATGTCTGTGCAGCACCTGGCACAACGGGGACCTGATCTCCGCTGGGCAGGGCCTGTCTCTGGCTGTATGTCTGTGCAGCGCCTGGCACAACGGGGACCTGATCTCCGCTGGGCAGGGCCTGTCTCTGGCTGTATGTCTGTGCAGCGCCTGGCACAACGGGGCCCTGATCTCCGCTGGGCAGGGACTGTCTCTCACTGTGTGTCTGTGCAGTGCCTGGCAGAATGGGGCCCTGATCTCCGCTGGGCAGGGACTGTCTCTCGCTGTGTGTCTGTGCAGTGCCCAGCACCACGGTGCGCCGATGGAAGCTGTTTGGGAATTCTTTCGACAAAATGGTTTTTTGGCAAAAAACCCTAATTTGTTTAAAGTGAAGTTGTCTGAAACGTACCAGGTTAGATGAAACTTTTGCCAGGCAGGTGTCTCAGGTCCGGGGTGGAATTTCTGGAGGGGGCGACCCCAGAATAGCCAATGACCTAGTGGGTAGAGCACTCACCGGGGCGTACAAGAGACCAATTCCCATCCCTTCTCTGCCTGATTCAGAGCAGGGATTTGAACCAGGGCCTTCTGCGCCCCATAACCACGAGGGCACGGGGGTATTCTGGGGTTCTGTAGAAGATTCCCAGAGCTCTCTGTGCCCCTCCCGGCGTGGAATCACACCGAATGCGACTCATTTTGAGGTTTTGCCGAAACGTAATGCTCGTTTTCCGGCCCTGATCTCGGCTGGGCTGTTTCTACGCTTCCATCGCACGGCCAGGTAGTACCCGTAACAGTCCAGCTGCTGAAACAGCCCATCTGCCTCTGAACGGAGGAGCGTCTTGGTCGCTGTCCAGCTGAGGGACCAGCAAACCAGCCGTGGGGTCTGCATCCCACCCACCCCCTTCCAGCCGTCAGTTGCTACAGCACCTTGCACAGCAACAATTGGCACATCCCCGACTGCCCCGCTCCTACGGGATCCTCCCCCTGCCTGGGGAGAGGTCTGATCGCTGTGCCAGCGAAGCCCTGGGAGCCAGCAGGGCGTGTGTGTGTTGGTCGTTATGTAATAGCTGCCTACCGAGGGCGTGTTGTTTGCCTAGGTGTGAGATTATACAAGAGCTGTGGGTTCTGGATACTCCCTGTGCCGCTCGCAGGAGCCAGATTCCTGAGTGCCGTCCATTACGCCGTGGGAGCAGCTCTCCTGGGCGGAGAGAGGGTAGCCGGCCGCTGGCCTGGGGTTCTAGAGAGATGGGTTTGAATCCTGGCTCTGCCACTGATTTCTTGTACAAGCCCTGGCAAGTCCCTTCCTCTCACTGGCATCAGTTCCCCCGTCTGTAAAATGGGGAGAAATCCGCCTGCCTTTGTGTAGTAGATTGTGAGCTCTGTGGGGCAGGGATTGTCTTGACTTGTGTCTGTGCAGCGCCTGGCACGATGGGGCCCTGATCTCAGCTGGTGCAGGGACCGTCTCTTGCTGTGTGTCTGTGCAGCGCCTGGCACGATGGGGCCCTGATCTCAGCTGGCGCAGGGACCGTCTCTCGCTGTGTGTCTGTGCAGCGCCTGGCACAATGGGGCCCTGATCTCAGCTGAGGCAGGCACTGTTTCTTGCCGTGTGTCTGTGCAGCACCTGATACGACAGGGCTCTAATCTCCATTGACTCTTCTAAGCGCTGCCGTAATATAAATTATAGTGACCTGGGATGTGGTTCTCTGTGGGCTTTTGCAAGGGCCTCAGATCATGGATTTCGGCTGTTTTCCCCCCTCTGCCATGTGGGCAGGGCTTTGGGCTCCCAGCAGTGAGCTACTGGCAGTATCCCAGCTGAGCCTGGCTGGGTATGAACCTGGAACATTCTGTGCTACAAGCACCATCTTCTACCCCGGAGCTAAAGGAGCAACACCATTAGCTGGTACCTATAGTAGACTCTTATCCTAGACAGACCAGCTACTAGAAGGGGGACAGAACCCCACACTCCCCTAGCGAGGCGTTATTATTACTGACTGCACTGAGCTCCAGGCATGGACCAGAACTCAGGGCGCTAGGCGCTGTACAAACCCAGACCAGCAGGGGAGTGGTAGGAAGCTCGCCTCTTGTCTGCAGAGCTGCCAGTCCAGCATGTAAAAAGCCAGGCCAGGGCTGGGGGGAGCGGGCGGCAGAGCCCTCACTGCCTGTGGTAGGGGGCTGCAGAGGGCCGTGGAGCAGGAATTGCATCCAGACCAGTCCCCTTCAGCAGCCGTGGCACGGCTCTCCGGCCCAGGCCCGTGAGCTCCCGGCAGCGCTGCTGGCTGATGTGAGGCCGCTCGTATCAGGAGCAAAACCTCTTTGGTGCTCCCTTGGAAGAGCCGGTGCCCCCAGTCAGCTCCCGGAGGACGGCTGGACGGCAGGGCCACTTGGCAAGCAAGTGGGGCACCAGCCCCAACCAGTAGCTGGGACTACCCGGCAGGGGCAGGCTGGGAGCTGGCGAGTCAAGGGGCACGGCGCGGGCTGTCTGGGCCCGGCAGCCTCCTTAGAGCGTCACCCTCTGGGCTCCTGCAGCTCAGGTTGGGTCGGCGTCCCTGTCGCTCAGCTGGAGGGGAGCCCAGTGCTGCCTCTTCCCCCTGAACGTCTGTGCAGCGTTGCTGTGAGACTGCTGTAAAGCCCCTGTTCCTCACCCCAGAGGTGGCTGCATCTCAGCGCCAGGCAGGGGATCCCTGTATGAGCAGCCCCTGTTCCTCACCCCAGAGGTGGCTGCATCTCAGTGCCGGGCGAGGGATCCCTATATGAATAGCCCTGGCACCCCACCCCAGAGGTGGCTGCATCTCAGTGCTGGCTGGGGGGATCCCTGTATGAACAGCCATGGCACCCCACCCCAGAGGTGGCTGCATCTCAGCGTGTGGCTCCAGACTGGGATAAAAAGCTATAGGGAGGCAGTGTGGCTGCTGGGAGTGCAGGCGATGGCTGCGAGGGGTCCCAGGCCCCATGTCTGTTCAGGTGCCTCCCTGCGCTGTGACTCAGACACGTGTGGCTGGCAGGCGGCCAAGGCCCAGGAGCCGGATTATGTAAGCAGGGAGTTCAGGCGAGGCCAGTGTGGGGGTTGGGCCACGCTCCCCCACCCTGCCCTGCTTCCCCTTAGTCAAACCCCGCCCAGCAGGGGGCAGCAGGCAGCTGAGTGGGCACGGGGTGGCACAGAGGGTCAGACCCTGGGGCAGCGTGCTGCGCCTTGACCTAGAGCGGGGTCCCTGTTGTGTCAAGTGCTCCCCAAACCCAGACCAAGATCAGGCTCCCCATGGGAACCCAGGGGTTGTATGGGCTCCAGTTCCGAGTTCAGGGAGCCAGGGGCCATACGGGACCCAGGACTGGGCCGTACAGGCCCCAGGACTGAGACTCTGGACCGTGGGCGGCCAGATGAGACAGCTGCTGTCCTGCAGAGCCCCTAGCCCAGGGGGTACAAGGCCGGGCCGTGGGTGGTGGTGGGGGGAATCTTATCTCTTTCGGCCTGAGATTTTTCTCCAATTCTTCGCTATCTTGTGCCGCTACCTCTTGGCCCCGCATATGGCCGGTACGTGAGTCCTTCTGATTGGAGGCGGGGGCCGCCTGCCACTGGCTGGGCTGCCTGATTGGACGAGAGCACCGTGGTGCCTGCCACAAATTCAAAAACTGCCCCCCCCCCCCCCACACACACACACTGTGAAAGGCCCACAGGCACTGGCTTAAACTGGGCCAGCTCCGCTCCAGCCTATGAGGGTGGGAGGGGGGCTTGGAAAAGGGAAATAAACTAAAATCTGCAGGAGTAGACTCTGGGATTCTCTGCCCATCAGATACCTGGTGCCATGGCTGACCCGCCCTGAGGGGGATCGGTCCCCCTGTTACCCACCCCCCGAGGGGGATCAGACCCCTTGATAGTCCCCAGGAACAAGGGTCTATGTTGGGCTCCGTCTCAGAGCTCCCTGCTCCCCCAGGCCCACCGGCTGCTGCGAAGCGTCTCTGCCCTTGAGTGGGGAGCACGTCCCAGATGGGGAGAGGGCCGTGAATCGGGGGGCAGGGGTGAGGGAGGTCCCCACTTCAAGCTTCAGCAAAGTGAGCCAGGACAGTCTCAGCTCCCCAGCCCCCCAAACCACCAGCTGTTTGGGGGAGAAAGGACCAGTGCCCCTTGCAGCCCCAACTGCCCGCCCTGGGTGAGTCCCTCCGGGGGGAGCTCTGCCCGCCCGGCCAGTCCCGTCCTGGGGAACCGGCTCCAGCCGTGCGCAGAGATGGCCCCGGAGCCACGGGGGTTAAGGCGAGGAGCGAAAATAGCAAAGCTGCTTAGGAGGGTGGCGTGGCGAACGTGCGGCTTTCTCCGGGCCCGATGCTCAGCCAGCTAATCAGATTGATTTTCCCTTTCGGGGGTGGGGGTGGAGGCACAATTAACCCTTTGTTGTTGTCTGCAGGTCGGGATTGAGGGGCACTGACAGGAGCTGCGGGGGGCAGGGCTGGGCTAGCAGGGGGCTGCGGGTTGGGATTGAGGGGCACAGGCAGAGCTGGGGGGCAGGGCTAGGATAGGAGGGGGCTGTGGGTTGGGATTGAGGGGCATGGACAGAGCTGGGGGGCAGGGCTGGAATAGCAGGGGGCCGTGGGTCGGGATTGAGGGGCATGGGCAGAGCTGGGGGACAGGGCTAGGATAGGAGGGGGCTGTGGGTTGGGATTGAGGGGCACAGGCAGAGCTGGGGGGCAGGGCTAGGATAGGGGGGGCTGTGGGTTGGGATTGAGGGGCATGGGCAGAGCTGGGGGACAGGGCTAGGATAGGAGGGGGCTGTGGGTTGGGATTGAGGGGTACAGGCAGAGCTGGGGGGCAGGGCTAGGATAGTAGGGGGCTGCGGGTCAGGATTGAGGGGCACTGACAGGAGCTGCGGGGGGCAGGGCTGGGCTAGCAGGGGGCTGCGGATTGGGATTGAGGGGCATGGGCAGAGCTGGGGGGCAGGGCTGGGCTAGCAGGGGGCTGCGGGTCGGGATTGAGGGGCATGGGCAGAGCTGGGGGGCAGGGCTAGGATAGGAGGGGGCTGTGGGTCGGGATTGAGGGGCATGGGCAGAGTGGGAGGGGGCAGGGCTGGGCTAGCAGGGGCTGTGGGTCGGGAGTGAGGGGCATGGGCAGAGTTGGGGGGCTGGGCTAGCAGGGGGCTGCGGGTCGGGATTGAGGGGCACTGGCAGAGCGGGAGGGGGCAGGGCTGGAATAGGAGGGGGCTGCGGGTCGGGATTGAGATGTTTCTCCCACTGTCCCAGCTGTGGGCTCTCTAGGTCTGCTGATGCCCCCTCAATCCCAGCCCCCACCCGCTATCCCAGTCCTACCCCTGTCCCCCAGCTCTGGGATGTACCTTGGTTCCTGGAGTGGGAGGGGAAGTGGAAACTCTCTAAGTAAATTACAAAGCATGGAGGAGGGGAGAGGAGGGGGGTGGGTGCTGTGGGAGGCTGACGGGGTGGGTGCTGCGTCTCTGTGGCTCAGTCCCAGGGGGCACGAGGTATCGTGCTGCCCGGGTCCAGGTGCTGTGGGGCGCAGGCAGGCTCTGCCCCACATGATTCCTAGTAGAACTGACCCCGCAGGGTCCTAGAGCATCGCAGGCCTGGCCCTGCCAGGAGCCAGAAGCCCCGGGGAGTGCCCACTGCAAGTCCTGCAGCGGGAGGGAGTGGGGCCCAGTGGTTAGAGCAGTGGGACTGGGAGTCAGGACTCCTGGGTTCCATTCCCAGCTTTGCCAGACTTATTGTGACCTTGGGCATGTCGGGGGGGTGGGGGGGGGCGCTGATCCTGCCCCATGTTTTGTAGCGCCCTCGGAGCCCCTCCAGCAGATGTGCGAGACCAAGGGGTGTCGATGCTGATGCCTCTGTCACCATCTCTCAGGTGCCCCCAGAATCCGTCCAGTCCCACGCAGGCAGGCAGCAGGATTTCTGCCCCACAGAGTGCCCTCGATGCCCGCTGCTGGCTGGGAGCACAAAGCCTTTCTGTGTGGCTTTAGCATCTCTCCAGTCCCCGGGGAAGCTGGCTGACCGAGCAGGTTGTCCCTGCCTGATTACGTCCCCCTCCGCCCTGCCCTAAGAGAAAACGAGCCGTCCATCCCCATACACCCCCTCTGTCCATCCTGATGCATCTCCTCCTGTCTGACTGTCTTCCCATACAGCTTCACCTATCCATCCCCATGCAGTCTCTCCATCTATATGCCTACCCCCACCTGTCTGTCCATCCCCATGCACCGCATCTGTCTACCCATCTATACCTATAACCCTATCTATCTGTCCATCCATCTCCACACACCATCATCTGTCTGTCTGTCCATCCACTCCTGTGCACTCCCGTCTATCTAAGGTACTTACCTGCCCCCCCTTATCTTAGTAACCAAGTGCTTCATCCTCACAGCCCCCCTGGGAGGCAAGACAGTGCGGTTAGGCTCATTGTCCAGGGGGAAACTGAGGCACGGAGAAGCTAAGTGAGTTGCCCAAAGTCACGCAGGAAGTTTATGGAAGAGCAGGGACTTGAACCCGGGTCTCCCGATTCCCAAGCTTGCCCCCTAACGACTGTGTGAATACAGGGGGTTTCTGAGATCCGCTACCGTCCCGCCTGGAACAGTGCGGCATAGTTTATTACTGAGTTAATTATTAATCAGTCTGATAATGCCTACCCAGTCACTGAGTTATTAATCAGGGTATTGGGTGTGTGCTTATGGGGAGAGATCAATCAATAAGCGATGGCTCCCACTGAATAATGAAAAGCTCCGGTCTTTCCTCTTGGCTCGCCCCGGCCCTCGGTGTCTTGTGGCACCCCCCTGCCCCCCTCCTCTCTGGCCTTGGTGCATGCAGGCCGCTGCAAGCCTCGTCCTCCGAGCCTGGGGCTTTCCCATCTCAGCTCCCTCTCTGCTTCCCTCCTCTGGCTGCCCCGTCCACCACAAGCTGCTTGGCTGCCCTTCCAGGCCCTTGGCAGCCTGTCCCCTCCCTCCCTGCCATCCCGCATTCGCTCCCCCCTCCGCTCAGCCCATGGTCCCAGCCTCCAGCACCCACCTGGTCCGTTTTCACACCAGCCCCTTGGCGCTCTCTCCCGTGCTGCCCCATGCGCCTGGGAGGAGCTCGCTGCGAACGTCCGCAAAACGAGCTCATCTCCTCCCGCACGGCCCTCCTTACACCTTCAGAACTCCTCTGCCGGCTCTGGCCTGCGGCCATGCTGCGAGCCCGGCCCCCCAGCCTGAGCGGGGGGTGCTCGCTGCGCTCCCCCAGCTGGCTGGTCTTGCGTTTAGATTGTCAGTTCGTTGGGGCGGGGGCCGTCTTTGTTCTGGGTTTGTACAGCGCCTGGCGCCGGGGGAGCCTGGTTTGTGACTGGGGCTCCTGGGTGCTACCATAATACACCTAATCAATAATGTACAGCGCCTAGCACCGTGGGGACTTGGGTCACGAATGAGACACCTCGGCACTACCCCAGTGCAAACAGTGATAATAATATTGTTTTGACACATCGAGCGCTGCGTGTGGGTCGTTCCCCAATGCTCTGACTGGTCTCTGCTGTAAGGTCTGCAGTGAGGCCTGGCCCCTGGGGCATTTGCACTCAAAGCAGGAGGTGCTGGATAAATTGGGGTGGGGAATGGGTTGTAGAGCATTTCTCCTGGAGGGGTTAGTGGTTAAAGCAGGGGGCTGAGAGCCAGGACTCCTGGGTTCTATTCCCAGCTCTGGGAGGGGAGTGGTGGCTGGTGGGTTAGTTGAGGGGAAATGGAGGCTGGGAGGACTGGTAATCAGTCCCCTGGGTTCTATTCTAAGGTGCTGATGGGCCCTCTTGGTGCTTCAATTTCCCCATGCAGCTTCAGTAGCCATTTGGGAGAGGTGGCAAGCTCTTGGGGGGGATGCCTGCAGGGGTCCTGCTGCTGCTGCCGTCTCACCCCGTCTCTCTCTTGGTTGCAGGCCCGATCGCCATGAAGAAGACGCACACATGTAAGTACAGTTCCCGCCAACGGCCCTCTCCCCCTTTGCACTGTCCCAGGCGTCCTGCCCCAATGGGGATCTCGGGCCCTGCCCCTAATTGGGGCACAAGGGAGATCTGCAAAGCCCAGCACAGCCTAGACCCTCTCGGCTCACGTGGGGATGTGCTGTAGCAGAGGCAGCGTGGCCTAGTGGGCTGAGCAAGGGGGACTAGGACTCCTGATATTGCTGAAATCAAGCCAGGCACCCGCACCGTGCCTCAGTTTCCCTCCTGTACAGTGCAGACAGTGATACCTGGCTGACTCTCGGGAGTTGGGCAGTTCTTTGCTCATGACTACGGTTCTGTTTATAAAGGGCTAATAAGCAAGGGAGAGGTTGGTTAATTAATTATAGAGTCTTGTAATACCCAGGATCTCAATAGCTGGTTGATATTAGTCTGTGGCCCCTTCTCGCAATGTAGATGCAGCCAGCGCGCGCCTGAAACGGGCTCCTGCCGTCTGTTCACCCTTTGTGACAGCAGGGTAGAGTTACCACTGAAACTCGCTTGCCACTTAGCAGCCGGCTTTGTCTCAGGGCTGTAAAACCCACCTGCTGGCTTGGATTGCTGCTGGGCCTCGCGGGGGGGGGGGGGGGGGGGGGAGGAGGGGGAGAGGGTTGACATAGAGGGGGAGGGGAGGGTGGCACCTTGGGAGCGGTTGGTGAAAATGGAGCGGTCCAATGAGCTCGGCCGACACAAACTAATCAAAGCGGAAGTGGGACGTTGGTCCAGAGTGCCCCAGGTTCCTCCCCACGCAGGGGGTGCCAGTGCTGAGCGTGGGTCTTTAGGAACTGCCCCACGCGGGAGGGGCGAGATTGTTAGCAGGTGGTGGAACAGTCTTGTCCCAGCTTTGATGAGCCGGTGTGTTGGGCCACAGGCGGGAGCTGTCGGGAGAAGCAGGACGGAGGCCAAGAACCTAGACACTGCCCCCCCCCTCGCTCACAAGAGGAGTGGATAGATCTTGCATGTATTACACCCAGCTCCTCCTGTATTTGCTGTTCCAATGTCTCTTTGGCTGGGCCGACGAAAATGGGGACAACGCTGGGGATATTTCCAAACAGGGTTGGGTAAACACCATCCTTGCAATATCGGCTTCACAAGTCTCTTGCATGCCAGATTTCTCTGGCATCTGTGCCTGCCAAACCCTGCAGCAGCAGCCAGCGCTTGGTGCCGCACAGAAAGGCCACGTGTCCAGCCCTGTGATGCCATCCAGCGATTCCTTCCTGACCCTGAATGCCTGAAGCATGGGAGTTGCCATCGTTAGAGTATCGTCTGGTGTGCTCTGTCTCCCTCTGGTGGCTGGATTATGCAAAGAGGTTGCGTCGGCCGCTGCCTCTGGGCTACCAGATGAGCTGCAGCTGAGGCTCGTGTGTTCGGAACGAGGGGGCTGTGGGTTCGGTGCCTGCTCAGGGGTATTGTGGTGTTAGCTGGCAGAGTGGCAGATGGAGGGTCTCAACCCACAAGGAGGGAGATTAAGGGTGCAACCAGCTGTGGGGTCTTAACGCACACCCAGCTACGGGGTCTTAGTGCCAATGGTTGTTTCACCCCCTAGTGGCAGGCCCTGGTGACTGCAACAACTTGCCCCTGAAGACTAAAGCCTCCGTCCTGCACCCACTCCTGGCCTCGCCACTGGCTTAGACTGGGCGCTCAGGGCAAGCTGTGGCTAGCCAGCCCTGAGGTGCTCAGAGCCAGCCCTGCCTTGGCAAGCTCCAGGTCTGGGTGCCTGCCTGTCTGCAGCCCCTGCCTTTCCTTTTCTCCGCGGGCTGCCCTGTTTAACCCCCTGCTGCTGGGGCTGGCTGGGCCTAGTTGTGCCTGGCAGCGGGAGGGGAGGGGGGCCGTTTCTCCCTGGCTCTGCCTGGGGGCTCCCTCTCAGCCAGAGCCCCTGCCGTGCACGGTGGGGGGTGGGGGGGCGAGGCAAAGGCAGGGCAAAGGCAGGCGCTGCGGTGAGCGGCAGGTTTGGTTTTCACAGCGCTGCGGTTAACTCGTCCCGAGGTGTGAATGCTCCTGAGGCCGGGGTGGGGGGGAGAAGGAAGTCTGGAGGGGGGGGGGGGGCTCTCTCCCCAGCCCACCTGCTGCAGAGGCTGGTCCCCCTTCCCCCACCTTGCCACAGGGAGAGAACTAAAGCACAGCTGCCCCCCCAGGGCTGAGCTGGAGGGGGGAGGTGCAGGCCACTTCCTCAGGAGGGTCCCGGGGGGGTGGGGATCTGGCTGGGGGGATGGGGACCATGCCAAGGCAGTGGGCGTTGTATTAGCTGAGCCCTTCCCAGCGGGCTGCGCGGCTCCGTTGGTGTCTGCGTTGTGCCTGGGAGGGGGTGAGTGAGGGCGGGCGTTAGCAGGGCCCTGGCTGGCGCAGGGGGTTGTCATGGGGCTGGAGAACCTGCCGCCTCTCCAGTTCGAGCCCTGCTTCCGTGAGCTGAGGGGGGCCAGGTCCCATCTGGCTCCTAGGGGACCCCTCCCTGCACCTCCCCCAGGACGAGGACCCTGAGCTGAGAGACCAAAGGACTTGGTGAGCCATAGGCGCCCATCTCACCCCCTGCAGGGCCTAGGCATTTCAGGAGACGTGTATTGTTGTGGGGTGCCCCTCGGCCAGGGCCTGCTTTGCTGCTCTTCAGAGACAGCAGGCGTCTGTGCCCCCGGGAGCTGCACGCCCTGCCAATGCATCGGGCCCCTGGCGCTGGGGTTGGGAACTGGCCGGAAACCTTTCTGTGCAGGTGCAGGGCAAACCACAAGGGTTTCCACTGCAGGTGTGCGAGCGCCCTCCCTCAGCCCAGCCCTTCCCCTGCAGCCAGGCGCACGGCGGGTGTGCACTGAGCTTCGCCATGCACACCATCAGGGAGGCAGCACTGCCTAGCGGTCAGCTGAAGGGGCTGGGCGGCAGGACTCCTGGGTTCTAGTGCCGGTTGTAGGAAGGGAGTGTGGTCTAGTGGTTATAGCAGAGGGTACTATGAGTCAGGACTCCTGGGTTCTAGTGCCAGTTGTAGGAAGGGAGTGTGGTCTAGTGGTTATAGCAGAGGGTACTATGAGTCAGGACTCCTGGGTTCTAGTCCTGGTTGTAGGAAGGGAGTGCGGTCTAGTGGTTATAGCAGAGGATACTGAGAATCAGGACTCCTGGGTTCTATTCCCAGCTCTGCCTGGGACTTGCTGTGTTATCCTGGTCTCTGAAGCGCCATCTCCCCACCTGTAAAACAGGATGATGTAGGCCTCCCAGCAGCTGAAGGCACTAATGCTTCTCCTTGGACGGACCTTGTTAGAGCAGAGCAGAGACGGTTGCCGTTGCTTAGTCTGCCGTCTGTCATCTCCCTGCCGCCCCCTGATGGCGGCTCTGGTGCCTCGCGGAGTCTCCACTTGCCCTGAGCTTGCCGGGGAAGTGGCCGGGCCTGGGTCTGTTGACGTGAGTGCGCGGCGTTTCCTGTGTCGCCGGCGCTCCAGGGTTAGACGTGCTGACTTGATACCTGCACCGTGCCATGGCCCGGCCAGGATCAGTGCTCTGTGTATGCCAGGCGGCGACGCTGGGGAAGCATGAGCAGCATGGAGAGGATCGGTAGATAAAGAGCTGTGGCCCCGGAACTCAGTGTAATTCACTAGGAGAGAACTGGAGGGATTTTAAAGGGCTGGGATTGTATTTAGTATTTTTTTGGTTACCCCGTTTGGACCAATAGCGGTATAGATTTGCCTCGCACCCAGTAAAACCCACATTAACCTCTGGCATCTTCCTCCCCCCCGCCCCCATCTATAAAACCCTAGTTCATTCCATTCGGCCTCGCTAATATTCCCTTGCATACAAAATTCTTCTCAGTTCCCTTGTCCCACACTGTTGTGTTGAACGGCTGCCACGTTCCACACCAGAGGTGGCCGCATTGCAGCGCCGTCACACGCCCAGAGTTCCTGAAGTGTGCTGGGCTGCAGGGTGCTGTAGACAGGGCGGATGCAGTGCTGCCGTTCACGTCGGGGGGTTGGTTTTCCCTGTGTCACTGAGGCTCTGGGATGCAGAGCTGAAGTGCTGTTGTGTCTCACGCCTTGGGCTCGATCCGCACGTGGGTTACCAAGACGGCACACAAACCGCACGGCCGCTCGCTGTGGCCCCGCCGGCCTCCACGTCCTCCCACCCTGCCGATCGGTGGCAGCTAACAACTCACCACATGGCCAAGCTGGGGCCCTGGGAGCGAAGTTGATGATTCTGCCCTCTGGGTTGTGACTGGAGGGAAAGCAGGTCCCAAAATGACACCAGAAGTTAGTGGGGGGGGGGGGGGGAGGAAGATGCGTGTATCTATATACACACACGATTTAGTTGGGGTTGGTCTTGCTTTGAGCAAGGGTTTGGACTAGATGACCTCCTGAGGTCCCTTCCAACCCTAATCTTCTATGATATAAAAAAGACTTAGTTAAATTCACTGAGGGATTGAGGCGCCTGGGTTCTGCTCCTGACTCTGGGAAGGGAGTGCGTCCTAGTGGTTAGAGCACGCTGCCAGGAGCCAGCACTCCTGGGTTCTCTTCTCAGCCCTGGAAGGGAAGTGATTAAAATAGGGCAGCTGGGAACCAGAACTCCTGGATTTGTCTCTTGCCAGCTCTGGGCAGAGAGTGGGGGGCTAGTGGGTAGCGCCAGCAGCGTGGAGTCAGGGCTCCTGCACCCTTTTCCCTGCTCTGTACAAGGGACGGAGTCTAGAGAGGCTTGAGAGGGAAAAGCCGGAAGAAGCCCGGAATACCTGGCCTCTGATCGTAGCTTGACCCGACTTGTTGCAGGGCAAGTCACCCCCCCCACACACACACACACTTTGTGCAGCGCCTCAGTTTCCCTGGTTTTGAAATGGGGAGCCTGGTGCCCAGTGCTTAATTTGTGCCAGAGTTTGCCAGGGCTGAGCCCCGGCGCCTCTGGGCCTGGCGGTTCAGAGCCCCGGCGCCTCTGGGCCTGGCGGTTCAGTTATGAAGGTAAAATATTTGCTTGAGCCCCGTAGGGTGACCAGACGTCCCGATAAAATCGGGACCGTCCCGATATTCAGTCGTCTGTCCCGCATCCCAACGGATGTATGGTCAGGATGCCAGTTATCCCGACATTCTGGCTCGGGGCTTTTATTTTTATTTTATTTTTTTTTGCTTCGGCGGCACTCCGGACCTGCCCCCCCCCCACGTGTCCCGATATTTTGTTCATGTAATCTGGTCCCCCTAGAGCCCCGGCATCTCTTTCATTACAAATCAAGCACTGCTGGTGCCGACCCACCGCCCGGGGCGCTGCGAGTGTGTCGGAAAGAGCCCTGTGCTGGAGAAGGGGGCACAGGTTTTAATGCAGGAGAGAGTCACGGGCTCTTGCCAGAGAAGCACGGGCTGGCCGGGCCCAGGGCTCGAACCCCCAGCCATGCCGCCCCCCTCTCCCTCAGCCCTTCGAACTCAGCAATGGAAACTCGGCCTCTTGTGGCTTGTGGCTTTGGAACTTTCCAGTCAGTTGCCATTGGTTAGCCCCAGTGCATGGCGGGGGCCCTGATTGGCCGGGGGGGACGCCTGTCAACCGGTCTTGCAAAGCCACCTGTGCTGGCGAGTCTGCTTTCAAATGCAAGCAGCCCTGGGCAGAGCATGGCACCCCGGGCCCCGCGCTGAGTTCCCCATCTGGCAGCCATAGGCAGGTGCTGCCGGTGTCCTCCCCAGCCGAAGCCGCCCCGCAGAGCCGCTCGCGCCGCCGGCACCATGAGAGGTGGGTGGTTTTGGGGGGAGATGGGAGATAAAGGGCCACCTGGAGCAGCGAGCTGGAGGGCTCTGAGCTGAACATGTGTGGCACGGACGCAGCCCTGTCTGCCTGCCTGTGGCGGCGAGGGGGGGTTACGGCACAGGGCTGGCAGGCGGGACGCCTGGCTTCTCGTGCCCTGCTCTAGCGGGGAGCGGGGTCTAGTGGTTAGAGCAGGGGAGATTGGCGGTCAGGACTCCTGGCTTCTCGTGCCCTGCTCTAGCGGGGAGCGGGGTCTGGTGGTTAGAGCTGGGATGTGAGAGTCAGGACTCTGGGTTTCTCTTGCCCCTCTCTAGGAAGGTGTGGGGTTTGGTATGTAGCAGACGGGTGGCAGTCAAGTCTCCTGGGCCAAGATTGTCCAAGGGGGCTAGTGATTTTGGAAGCCTGACTTGAGACACTGTGACGGGGCCAGACGGAGACCATTCAGGACAGCTGCCCCATGTAGATCAGGCTCCTTTAAGGGGCTCCCCGAATCAGTAATTATTTTTGGAAATCTTGGCCCCTTGTTCCTTGCTCTGGGAGGGAAGTACGGTCTAGCAGTTAGTGAGTTAGACAGTGGAGTCTGGAAGTTAGGACACCTGGGTTCTGTCCTTGGCTCTGGGAGAGGAGTAGGAGTTAGTGGTTGGAGCAGAGTGGGGCCAGGGAGTCAAGTCACCTGGGTTCTGTCCCTGGTTCTGCCGCTCGCTCACTGTGGGACCTTGAACAATCACAACCCCTGTCCGCGCCTCAGTTTCCCCATCTGTAAAATGGTGATAAAAGTCCGCCCAGCTCGCTGGGGGGTTATTGCGAGGCTGAGTCGATTTGCATTGGCAGGCCGTTTCCTGCCCCTCGGATGGAAGGTGCTATGTACGATTCCCATCCAAAATCTTCCTTCAGGTGGGGAAGGCCTGGCTTGGGGGGCTGAAGTCCGGCTTCTACCCATCTGAATGCAGCTTTTCAGAGCAGCTCAGGGTGTCGGATACATGTGGGTGCCGAGTCTGTTTGCTGATGTGCATGCTAGGGAATGGTGCGCTGACTGAGTGGCAGGGCTCTGGCCAGATGTCTAGGGGCTTCTGGGTCATTTGCATCCCGGAGGGGTCGAGATCCAAATGGACCATGGAGATTGAGCTCCCCTCTCTCTCTAGGGCTGAGGCATGGACGGCAGGCTTGGAGGCTACCGCTTCTATGCCGTTCCGCACTGCCCAGCTGGCTGTTTGACAAGCCCCCTGTCTGTCATTGCGACCACGTCCCCCATGGCCTGATTTCCCCCCGCAAACCGGATGCTGATCTCAGTCACCCCCGCCGTGTAAATGTTCTGGCCATCGGTGGGGTCACTCCGCATTGATGCGGAGAACAGGAGCCGGCCCGTCGGGTTCTGAAGCTGGCATTTGGAAGGCGGAATGTAAACGGTTTCCCAAACTGGGATGTCCTCTCCTCTCCTCTCCGTTCCGAAAGAGCCATGCCAACATCACAGCCCACGTGGGTTCCCGAGGACTTCCCAAGGCAGGGAGCTATGGACCCTCCCTGGGGTTTGCAGATGGGTTGGAACAGCTGGTCTGTGAGCTTGGAGCTGCACGTTAGCAAGGGGAGCCTGCTTTTCATGGGGGGCGGGGGTGTGAGAAGTGTCTTGTGTGTGTGTCTGTCTTTGTCTTTTTTATATGTGTGTGTCTTTTTGTGTGTGTGTCTGGATTAATTGTGTGTGTGTTTGTGCATGTCTTTGCTTTTGTTTGTACCTGTCTGTGTTTTGATATATAATATGACTGTGTGGGTCTGTCTGTGTCTTTTTTTAATATGTGCGGGGACCTTGTCTCTGTGTGTCCTGATACAGAATGTGTGTGTGTGTGTATGTGTGTGTCTAGGTTGCGATAGATAATGTCTTTGGTTTCGTGTGTGTGTCTGTCTTTGTTCGTGTGTGTATGTATGTGTGTGTATGGGGGGGGGGGACAGGGCGCATCACAGCAGCTGAACCTGTCTAAAGCTGCCCCATACAGCGGAGTTTCTATTGTGTTGATACACCCCTCCTTTCCCTTTTCCTTTTCAACGCGGATTGGCTTCCGGTCCCGTTTCCCCCCCTTCAAAGGGATGTGTGTCAATTACATGCATGTCACCCCCGGCTGTGGAACAGGAGGGTGTAGATCAGCCCGCAGAAGTATTGAGGGCGAGGCGGGGAGCCCAGCTCTTAAGCTGGCTTCTGCAGGCCTCGCAGCTTTCTCCCGGCTCCGAGCAGTGACGGACGAATCCCCGGCCCCCCCCGGCCCCGTGCGCTGTGGCACAGCTCCTTGTCGGCTAACGAACAGGCCGAAAGGCCCGGAGAAAGTGGACAAGGACAGAACCAGCGCGATTGCCGTCCTGCTTGTGCTCCTAGCTGATGCCCGGTGCTGAGCCAGCAACCCATGGCTGGGAGCAGGGCTAGATTTTAGAGAGACTGGGGTTGATGAGGGGGCACAAGGAGCTGGTATGGCTGGGGGGAGCCATGCGGGGAGCTGGGGGGGGCAGGCATGAGGACCCAGTGTCCAACAGGGTGATGGAGGGAGGATCTGAGGGGGGCGTGAGGAAATGGGGGGCGTGAGGAAATGGGCTTGTGGGAAGCAGAGAGGGCACAGGCATGAGGGCATGAGGACCTGGAAAGGGGGGTGGGTAGCCTGGGGGGGGCACAAAGGTGCAAGGACTCAGTGTCAGGGGGATCAGAAGCTGGGGAGGTGAGGAGTTGGGTCTGGCGAAGGCTGTGGGAAGCTGAGAGGGTGGGTGCAGGCACCTGGGGAGGTGGGAAACCTGAGGGAGGGGTGTGAGGAGCCAGTGTCAGAGGGGGGGCACCTGGCATTGGGGAGTTGGAAAGTGGGGGGGGGGGGCAGGTGCGAGGAATCAGTGTCTCAGTGAGGCATGTGGGAAGCTGGGGGGCGGGCACAGACACGGGGACCTGGTGTGGGGGGGGGGGAACGTATAGGAAGCGGGGGGGGGGCAGGCTATGTGCGAAGTTGGGGGGGGGCATAGACACGAGGACCCGGTGTGGGGGGAGCGGTGTGGGAAGCGGGGGGGTGGGGGCGGGCGCAGATGCGAGGACCTGGTGTGGTGGGGATGTGGGAAGCTGGGGGGGATGCAGATGTGAGGACCTGGCCGGGGGGAGGGTGTGTGAGAAGCGGGGGGGGGGGGGGGGGGGGCGCACAAACGCAAGGACCTGATGTGTGTGGGGGAATGTGTAGGAAGCTGGGGGGGTGCAGACGCGAGGACCTGGTGGGGGGCGCACAGACACAAGGACATGGTGTGGGGGAGGTGGAAAGCCTGGGGGGCGGGGGCGAGACTGAGGCCAACGTTTTCAGCATTCGGGTACCTGACTTTGCCGGCCTCAAAGGGCGCTGATTTCCAGGGGGGTGGGGGCTCAGCACTGTCTGAAAATCAGTCCCTTTACGGTGTCTCAAGTGGGGCCCAGAAAACCAGAAGCCACCTTTGAAAACCTCGGCCTAGCAACCTGTCCACACGGTCGCCCAGGGAGACTCTGGGAGAGCCAGGAATTGAGCCCAGCTCCCTCAAGTTCCAGAGCAGGACCCTAACCACCCCAACCTCTCCGTTGAATTTCCCAAGAATTTAGGCAGCTCCTTATGCAAATCCCGAGCTTAGGCTCCTCGAGCCAGATAATTCCCTCTCACCCTGGTAACTCCAGTGAGCTCATCCCGGAAGGAAGTAACCCATAGATAACAGAGACAGGGCAAGCCCCTATCGGGGCACTGAATCCATTTCCCTGCTGTGCATGCTAGCCCCCAGCTACCGGGGATCCTGCTTCTCTTCCCTTCGTTCTGTGGTTCGGCTCGCCACCCTGTTTGAACCGGGACCCCCCCATAGTTCAGAGGGGCACTCCCTGCTTCCTGCCCTGAGGCTGAGTCTAGGCCCAGTATTGGAGATCTCACCCTCCCGCCACCCGCCCTGAAAGAATCGGGCCTTTGGCCCCAGGGGAACAAAGATCTCCTCACCCACAGAACCTTTGAATTCCCACCCAGGCTCCCAGCCTGTTCTTACGTCACTGACTCTTCAGGGACGTTTTAGTCTCACTAGGCCAGATGCTGGGCCGATGTGAATCGGTGTCGCTCCGTCTAAGTCCCATTAGCTGGGCTCTGCCCCGTTCGTGTCAATGGGGCGATGCGGATTGCCACCAGGTAAGGGGCTGGCCCATTGACGTCAATGGAGCTGTGCTATTTTACTCAGGTTGAGGATCTGTTCCATTGACGTCAGTGGAACCGGCTGGGGAGGTGGCCCGTTGACGTCAAAGGAACTGCGTCCATTTACGACAGTGGGGTTCTGGTCCAACACGTTGTTCCATTTTCGCCCCTGTGCGAGTGGGACAAATGGTCTAATTTAAAACCCCAGGGAAATTTTATGGAGTGTCCGATGTCACGCCCCTCTCACAGGCTTTTAGCAGACCCTAAAATCGACAAGGTACAATAAAAATATCCAAAAAGAAATTAACGAAGCTAAAATAGATAAAGGAATGGCCCACCTAGAGCTAGTGTAGACACCGCTGAGACTGCAGTCCTATTCCTTCAGCCCTCGACTGAGCTCAGAAACGCCCCGACACGACAATCCTCTGGCAGCGACCTTGAGCAGTTCAACCCCCAGGTACTTGAAGTCCCAATCCTGCAGTTGGATCTGTGCTGGGGGACCCCTGCACCCATGTGGATCTGACCAATGTTTGTGATCTCGCTAGCTTGGCAATTTGTCACATCCTTGCCCCGGCCCTGAAAACTGTTTCTTGTGCATGACAGAGGGAAATGTTGGTTTGTGTTTCTAAAGGTTTAAAACAACAACAACAACAAAAGCAGACGAATTTAGGGGTTTGGAACAATTTAACTCCTTTGGGGAGGGTGGATGTCTTTGTTCCTCTTTGCCCCACGTATACAGCGCTGACCTCTCTTCGGGCTGCAAATACTCTGTAGAGTGCATTGGTCCTGGGAAACCTGTAACCTTGTCCCACTTCCCCACCTATGATTATGATTTATTTATATTTCAATAGCATCTCACGGCCCCAGTCAAGATCTGGGCCACATTGTGGTAGGTGCTCCATGAACACAGAGAGAGACAGACCCTGCCCGAAGAGCTCACAGTCTTTAAATAGGTTTCAGAGTAGCAGCCGTGTTAGTCTGTATCTTAGAGACTGACACATTTATTTGAGCATAAGCTTTCGTGGGCTACAGCCCACTTCTTCAGATGCATAGACTGGAACAAATATTGAGGAGATATATATATACACATACAGAGAGCGTGAAAAGGTGGGAGTTGTCTTACCAACTCTGAGAGGCCAATTAAGTAAGAGAAAAAACTTTTGAATAATTTTAAATAGACGAAACAGGCAAAGTGTGGAAGGGGAAACGGAGGCACTGCTCGGGGAAGTGATTCGCCCAAGGTTGCATAGCAAGTCGGGGGCATAGCAGGGAATAGAACCCAGGAGTCCTGGCTTCCAGTGCTGTGCCCAGATCATGAAACCTCACATACACACACACACACACGTCCTCTTGGGTCTGCGCTCGCTCCCGGCATGGAAATTCGGCTGGGTTTAGAATTTGCGTTAATGCCTTCGGCTCAGACTAGCTCACGGGGAGTTTCGTTTAAACAACTTTCTGAACAGTTCCTTCAAAAGAGCCCACCCCAGCCAGCCACCAACAGCTTTCCGGCCCCTTGTAGAAGTCAAGATGGGGCTGGGCTTTCTCTCGGCTCCGGGTTCAACCAGACACCCCAGCTCTGACTTGGCTCAGCCCACCTGAGCTGGAGACCCTTTGCCCCTCACCCCCTTGCAGCCACTGCCCGTGGAGGGCCCTGGCAGCAGGCAAAACGGAACCGCGGGGCGGGAGGGGAAGGTTGTGGGTTTTCTGCATTCGATGCCACACGTACAGGTTAGTGCTGAAGAGGTGGAGGGAAAGTTGCTGATTAAGGTTTTTTTTGATCTGCGGAGGGACTCTGTGGTCTGGCTTTCTGTTCACCTCCCCTTTGCTCAGTTCATGCGCTGCTCCCAGGCTGGGGCAGTCAGATGTGTCAGCGCCTTTAACTGCGCTGGCCAGGAAGGGCAAAGCAAGCGCTGTAGAAATCTCTGATTATCAGCCCAATGGGCTCCTTCCTTCCTTGGTTTGTGGCTAGCAATGTTCAGCAGTCAGTAGCCAGATTCCCCTTTGCAGGGAGGTGCAGTGTCTTCTAAGGCAGTGGAGCCCTGTGGATTTGAACCTCCTCCCCCTGAAAACAGCGGCAAAACTACGGCCAGATTCCCCCATCTCCATAGCTGGGTTAAATTCGTTTGAACTGCCCCTGTTTACGCCAGCTGAGGATCTGGCCTGGGCTGGTTTCGCTAGTGTGGGATCGGAGCCCTATTCACCAATGCAGTCTTCCTCCCCGCCCGTCTGCCTGCCCGGCTGTTGTGGGAATCTCCTGTGTCCCTCTGCCACTTGCCGTCAAAACCGGTTCCAGGCCCACCCTCGCCCGTTGCCGTTCCTTTGATGACATAACTCGCCCCACTCCACCGCGTGTGTCTGTGGGTGGCAGGAGATGGTTTCCTGAAGTCGTCTGAGGGCGTGGGAGCAGCAACCCCAAGCAGAGAGGGCCCTAATAACAACTGTGGGCTGCTTTTCAGACCCTGCTGTCCCGGGACCAGGACACCTGGGTTCTATTCCTGGGCCCTGGGGGAGGTTGCCCCTGCATGCGTCCATGTCTCCATGCAGATAACACCCAGCTTCCCAGGGAAAAGCCGTGGAGAATCACCCAGTATTGTTTGTTGTCCTTGCCTCCAAATTCCACCCTGTGGATTCCGCTCCCCGTGGGGAAGTGGGTGATGGAAAGGGTCAGATGTCCCCAGTTTAGCCTATACCCTTCCATCTATCCGGGCTCTTAAACAGCTGCTGCCTCCCCTGAGTCTCACACACCTCTCCCCTGAGCCGTCACCTGTCGGCTGGGACTCCAAGGGCAATGAGCAGCCCGAAACCGGAGATTCCTAGAGGCCAAAGGCAGGGAGACCCCACTGAGCCTCCTGCAGTCCACTCTCTCCAGGGCTTTGGCCAGGCCTTCCGTTAGGCTCCTGGGCTGTTAGATGTTCCCAGCAATTTCCAATTTCCGCTTCAGCCCCCAGCAGCATCCCAGGAGAATATCACTGCACTGCGGAGAGGGGGCCCCTCAGAAAATCTGGTTTAGTGTTTTGTTCTTGTTTTCTTCCCCCTAATCTTCTCGTGTGTGTTGTATACACCTGGGCAGAGCAAATGTGCTACTGTCGGAACCACAGACATAAAATCAACCCACCAAGCAAAGGGATTAAAATGTTTATTCTGTGTCTGTACAGCGCCCAGCACAACTGGGTCCAGATCTATAACTGGGGGTCCTGAGTACAGATAGTATATGAGAAAAATTAGCTTATCAGTTTCTGCTCCCCTACATTTAATATCCCCTATTACTCACCCAATACCTCTGCTGGGCTCTCAGCCCACTTCATTCTTCTCTTAAAAACCATTCCAATTAATAATTGTCTGCTCCAGTAATTTGTGTGTTTTTAGAGTTGATGAATTTAAAAATAAAAAACCTCAAAGCCCACTCCCCCAGTCACAGACCTGACCTTGGCTTGCCCTAGATACAGCGACTTACAGGATCTCTGTAAATTTGCAATAGGAAATTTCAGACCCTTTTTTCTTTCCAAGAGCCTTTTGAGAAACAACAGGCCAAATCCTTAGCTGGTGTAGATCAGTGTTGTTCCGTTGAAGTCAAGGTAACAACCTGCTTTATACACTCTGAGGATCTGACCCAAATCCTTTGCTTCAAGATGTGTTGGGGGTTTTTTCGATTCATATTTTGTGTTACCAGAAAGAAAAATATTGCGACTCATAATAATGTTTCTAAGTGTGTCCCAGGTACTCGTATAGTTTCAATAGAATCGCTTTGAGGTTTTGCTTGTTGCGTGTGTAGAAAATGGGGAGACATCAGGGTGGATTGGTTTAAAGAGAAGCGATTTAAATCACCACTTTTAATCATAGGTTTCAGAGTTGCAGCCGTGTTAGTCTGTATCAGCAAAAAGAACAGGAGTATTTGTGGCACCTTAGAGACTAACAAATTTATTTGAGCATGGTTTAAATCAGCAAATAGGAAACCTTAATTTAAATAATCAAGTTTAATTGTGCTTTGTGTTTGTCCCTTTCAATTATCTTCCTAAAGAAAAATTGATCTCATTGGTTAGTAACCATTAAAGCATGTTGCTTTGCAACCGAATATAGCCTTCACACTAAATTTGGTGCTGTTTTAGCTAACCAGGAGGCTACACTATGTCTACACACATTTATTTAAGCAATTTATTTATAGCACTTAACTTACTTTTATTCAAATTTTTACTTTTTTATGATGTTAGAAAATGGTGAATGATGCCTTTCTCATTTACTGACAGGTTTCAGAGTAGCAGCCGTGTTAGTCTGTATCCGCAAAAAGAAGAACAGGAGTACTTGTGGCACCTTAGAGACTAACAAATTTATTAGAGCATAAGCTTTCGTGGACTACAGCCCACTTCTTCGGATGCATATAGAATGGAACTCTATGCATCCGAAGAAGTGGGCTGTAGTCCACGAAAGCTTATGCTCTAATAAATTTGTTAGTCTCTAAGGTGCCACAAGTACTCCTGTTCTTCTTTTCTCATTTACTGTATGTGTTTAATTTTTTATTCATGATTTGTATCAAGCTGTATATGGATGGAAATTGCAATTCAAACAAAACTGCATAAAAGCAGCGTTTTCCATTTTTTTAAGTTAGTTAAATCAAAATACCTTTCATGTGCTGGATTCATAAGAAACAAAAATAAGTGAATCAAAACATGTTTTGTATTTCAAACTAACTGATTTTCCTGGAAGATTTTAGAACTAATAGAGTTTGTCCTCTCACATCTTCGCTTTTATTCATAGATTGGAAAAGAGAAAAACAAGCTTTCCTGCTTTGTCAGCTCTCAGTTGGTTTCTTAACTTTGAATGAACTAGCCATTGAATTAGCTGAATAAACTGAAATGATGGAAGTGTTCTCTCTGCCTGTGCTCCAGAGGTGGCTGTTGTCAAAAGCTGATGTAGAACTACTTCAAACTCTGGTTGCAGGCGCTTAGCCGGTAACTTACACGAGTTCAGTGGTTTGACTTTCTTTAAAATTTGGCAGCTGCTTACTGCTTAATATTATTTTCTGCATTTCACTGAAATGATTTTAGTAGATTATAATGAGCGTAGGTCTTAACGTAGGTGCAAATTTATTTTTTAAATAGTTCACTTAAAAAAAAAATGAACCTGTCTTTAATTTAAATTTAAAAATATGATTTTTTTTAAAGTTATTGATAAGGCAGGTAGAACTGGAACTCTGAGGTTAGGGCCTGATTCTGCATAGCACTGAGTGCCTTCAACTTCCACTGAAGACGTTTTGCAATCTTTATAATTATGTGTATTGTGGTTGCACCCAGGCACCCAGTCACCATGGTACTAGGTGGGGTACCGAGACAGAACACAAAGATGATCTGAGTTTTGAGGAACCCATCATGGTGAAGCCATGCCACATGTTTTCTGCCTGGGGATTGTAGCGTTTGTGGTGTGGTTTAGCGCGTGTGTAACCCAAGAAGTAGATACAGCTGAATTCTGCCTTAGCTCTGGTAGAATTTCCACTGATCTAAGAATTCAAAGCTCTTAGGATAACGGGTTCCCAGACTGCATCTTCTTTGTTGTGTGGTTTTCTCTTAATGTTGTGAATCCCAATAACCATTGTAGTTTCCTAAAGGCAATATATAGAAGTGACTAAACTAGCTAGCCGTCTAGCCGTGCCCCGAATCAGGGTATTTGAAATGTTGTTCTGTAGTGAAAGCAGTTGTAATAACGTAGTTTGAACTGATTTGCGAAAGTGATTTCATCTCCTGTGATCAGTTAACGCAAATATATTTAACTCTTGGGCAAAATGTAGTTTCCTTGTCAGTGATGTTCAAGCCTCTTATCTGAGGCACTGAGAATATAATGAAAGTGTATTCATCGGGGGAGAGTTTTGCTTTGAAAGGAGGTGATAAACAGATACAGATAGAGAGAAAAATAAAGGGTGGTAGCAAGAGCTGAGGTTTCAGAGACTATATTGATGCGCTGGGTTCTTAAACCTGAAACTGCTTTTAAAATACATCTCTTTTCCATTCCCACATTTCAATTAGTGATGCCGTATTCAGAGACATACTCAGTGTTTTTTCCCAAAGCCTGTCAGTTGTCAGGGTGGGACAAAGAGGAGTGGGGTTCGTAGCAGCAAGTGAAATTTCACAGTTGTCTCTTTGATGGGAGCGCATATTTTGTCAAATTTCATCTCCAACTACATGGATATTTCCAGTAAGATCCAGAGCGACAGCTCTTACAGGAGAAGCCATGTTCAAATCAGACACGGTAGGAATTGGATGAAGATGGGCTACAAAAGATTTACAAGGAATAGTTCTGCAAGCAGATCTTTCTTTCTTTCTTAGAAATGGTAGCGATTTGGGCTAGACCAGACTAGACCTCTAGCCCCACCAGAATCCAAATGTGCTTGCAGACAAATTTATTTTTGATGCATGATTTTACCTCTGCAAACAGGAAATAATTCTATTCTCTCCTCCGATATAAAATGCGTTGAGGTCTATGGATGAAAAGTGCTAGGTAAGAGCTAGGGGTTATTATTATTTCTTTATATTACACACAGAGGACGTGATGATGTGACTTCTAGAATCGGAGTCCCCTGGGATCTAGTGAAATGATTTAAGGTCTGGTGACCAAATGATTTAGAGGATTGATTAGATCTGCTGATTGAGAAAGGGGGAAATGAAATAGCAGGGTTATAGTGTAAGAGTAAGGAGTAGATCTACAAGAATGGGCTGAACTCTGGAAAACGTGCCTGAGAGAGAGAGAGAGACTGAAGAAGCTCAATCTACCGGTATTTCATTTATCCAAGAGAAGGTTAAGAGGTATCTTGATTATGGACAACCTGGGGAAAAGATTTTTGATCGTAGATGGTTGGTTAATCTAGCAGAAAAAAGCAGAATTAAATCCAGTGTCTGGAAACTGAAGCTAGACAAATTCAGACTAGAAATAAGTGCACATTTTTAGCAGGGAGGGTAACTAACCATTGGATCAGTTTACCCAGGGCTGTGGTGGATTCTCTGTCTTGTGGAAATTCTCAGATCAAGACTGGATGCCCTTCTAAAAGATAAGGTTGAGTCTTTAAGGTGCCACCGGACTCCTCATTGTTTCTGAAAGTGATGCAAAAGGTCAAACTAGAATAGAGGATCATAATGGTCCTTTCTGACGTGAACTCTATGCAAACTTTAGCTACCACAGCCCGATCCTGTGATAGGGGGAGTCAGCCTGGCTAGGATCTGTGGCACAATTATAGTTTTCTGTGAGTGTGGAGGCTGGGAGGGCGGGGGAAAAATGCATTTGCAGTAAGGGGTTTGAGCATAGAATAATAGAATCATAGAATATCAGGGTTGGAAGGGACCTCAGGAGGTCATCTAGTCCAATCCCTGCTCAAAGCAGGACCAATTCCCAACTAAATCATCCCAGCCAGGGCTTTGTCAAGCCTGACCTTAAAAACCTCTAAGGAAGGAGATTCCACCACTCCCCAGGGAACCCATTCCAGTGCTTCACCATCCTCCTAGTGAAAAAGTTTTTCTTAATATCCAACCTAAACCTCCCCCACTGCAACTTGAGACCATTCCTCCTTGTTCTGTCAATCATAGAGTGATTGTTGATGTTTTGGCATGGTTCTGAATTCTTTTCAGCAAATTGGGGACCTGATCCTGTGGAGGGCTTAGCTTCCTGATCTCAGACGGGTAGGCGCTCAGATACTTTAGTGATTGATCACTCCAAGTCACTAGAGAGAGAGAGCGAGGCAAGTCAGTCAGTAATAAAAGAGACAAATTAACTTTTTTAGAGACGGGTCCTAGAGATTGCTGAATTCTCAACCTGAATTCTCTCTCTAGGGGACCTAGTGTGTGTGTCTTGCCCGGCCATTGGTAACTTACCTATTTTGAAATTGACTAAGGTCAGGATTTTCCAAAAGATCCCAGCACCCATTTAATTATGATCATTTATTTCAGTTTAAACCACAATTTAAAAAAATGCCCGTGCAAAATGGCTCTAAAATTAATTAGTCACCGCCACAAATGATTACTATCCAGAAGCAAAATAAAACAAACTTCGGGCACAAAAATATTTAGACACCAAACTAAGTGGCTAGATCTTCAAACAAGGTCTCAGCGTCGGGAGCTGAGCCCATGAAAATCTGGTTTTGTATGTCATAACTTTTTGGGTTTCTTTTTTTAGTGTCTGATTCAATCTGTTACTGAAATAAACCTCTGATCTCGGTCAATTCATCTCTCGCCTTAACTGACTGAAGATGTTTCTATGTGTTCAAAATCCCAAAATCAATAAGATGGAACAAATAAGACTTAAAATCTTTTCGCTTCTTTCCAAGAAGTATTTCAAATCTGCATCAATCGGAAACTTGGGGACATCACAATTAGGTTTTGGACAGTACAAAAATATCCTGAATGTATATCTCCACCAGTTGCTGTTTAATAACACAGCAGAATGCAAAAAGTTGACTTTGTTAATAAAAGCCACTTGCTATGTTGTGAATAAATTTCATTTTCACAGACTATTTGAGGATCTGTTAGTGGGGGGAGCTGTCCCAATGGTCCTTTTAATTCAATTATAAAGACTAATTAAGTCCTACTCAAATCCAGCTGGTATCAATGCTAAACATCGTTCTAATTAGTGTAGTGCTTAATGTAAATTTAAAAAAAATGTTTGAGATGCAAAATAAAAAGAAATACTCAGAGGAAAAATGAGATTCCTAAAGATGCAGTCAATTTAACCGTAGTGAAGCAGTGTTGTATTAATTAGAATATGTTGATTATTAAAACACTTTATTTAAGAATTAAACATATCCATATCTTGTGCGCAGTTATGCAATTGCTTTCATTTTAGCATAAATGAGTTTGACTTTAGAGAATAATTATCGTGTGTTAATTAAACACCACATTATGGTGGTTAGCAAGATACACATCTGTCGGCTCTTGAATCCTCCATTGTGTTCAAACATCGGTTTGCTTAACATCAATTGCTTTTTGATGATAAGAGATTATGAACTGTTTGATAATGAAGTTTCACAGTCAAACCGAAGCGACTCTTAGACCCTCTGAGCAACGGCTATGGAAAAACAACACGATCTGTCAATTATTCTGAGCTATGTACATCTTTCTTGGGTATAGTGGGTGTTTAAAAATTCTTTGGGCCAGATCCTCAGCTGATGCGATGTCAGCCTCGCTTTATTGGCTTTGGGTTCTGGTTGAGGTCTTTTGGGGAAATCTCTCCCCTATTGCGGATGCCAGACCACTTGAGAATCTGCCCCAAAATAAATGCGTGATCCTGCAGCGTTGAAACTTGAATTTAGTACGAGAAACAGCATCATTCTACAATGTTTTTATTTGAAATCAGTAAAACAGCGTCAGATGCAAAGGCACAACCGAGACTTTTGTCAAAGAGTAAAAACGGTGCTGCTCCCTTTGCATGTAAAAGGAACAGAAAGGAAGGGTTGAACTTTAGAGCAAGATGCTGGATTGATCAGACACACGTCCTAGATAAATAAAAATACCTCTGCGTCAAATACACAATGGAAAGTAGACCCCGCTGAGTGCAGTATCTTGCTGCCTCTGTTAACAGCAGAAGCTTAAGAAATGTGCAATCTAACTAGCATGCTGCTCCTCTTAGCCCAGGTCCACACTTCAGAATTGTCCCAGTATAATTTACGTTGGTTTGGAGTGCGATTTGCTTGCTTGCAGATATAGTTATATCAGTATAACCCCTAGTGTGGGTCCAGTTATACTGGTATAAAGATACCTTATGGGATAGCTTCTTCCCCAAAGTGGTACAACTTTCTAGTGCGGACAACCCTGTAAAGTGTCGTCATTTTTTAATGTGCAAAATTCTCTTGGAAGTTTGTACGCTGTCCTCTTATTTCAGCTGTTTTCCGTTGTGAATTTAAAGAAAGCTTTCGCTTGGTTTGTTAATTTTATATATATTAAATCTTGCATTGCCTAAGCAGGGACAAAACTGAGACAGACAACAAAAGTCCTATAGACCGTATTTAGTTGATGAATGAGGATTATTTTTGGTAACAAATGACCTGATTTTTTTTCAACACTAGCCCAGTTTATAGAGCCAGGCAATCGACTCCTTAGTGAATATTAATGTTGTGTCATTTGTCAACTATAATATGATGCCCAATCTCCCCTTTATTCATAATTTATCTGGATTCAACATACCTTTAACTTTTATTTTAAACTCTGGCTGTCTAATCTAGTTTATCTACCTTATCTATCAGTCGATCTGCCTGCCTGCCGGTCTAACCTGTTTTATCTTAATATACCCCATTGCCATGGTATCCGGGTGCCTTTTGCATAACACCAATAGCATATAGCTGGGTCTCAGTGGACTTTCTCCATTTTTCGTCGTCAACATCCTGCTTGTGGTTCGGTTTTGGGGGTTGATTTTTATTTATTTTTTCAAATTTCAACTTTTAGCTTCGCTGCAGTTTTATTTCAAAACTGTCAGTTACAAAGACTTTCAAGAAATAATAATGGTGTTGAGAGACCCACCTGGGGGGCCAGATATTTAAAACCAGCTCAGTGCCCACTTAGAGACCAAAATAACAGGCCGGATTTTCAGAGGTGCTCAGTATATTGGGGTTTGGAAAATCAGCTGCTTGGAAAACCTGGCTGTAAGCGGGTCAGTGGGAACTGGGGACTTGAGACTCTGAATGGGAGCTGCAAAAAGCAACAGAGGGTCCTGTGGCACCTTTAAGACTAACAGATGTATTGGAGCAGAAGCTTTCGTGGGTGAATGCCCACTTCGTCAGATGCATGGGAGCTGTGCTTTTTGGAGGACCGGGCCCCTGGGTATGACCGTGAAAGAGGCTGCGTGTAGCCAGGGCTATGAGTAAACACAAGCCCTAAACTTGTGGGTTTTTTTGCACAGCTGACCCGTGGGAGGTTCCTTACCCTCTCAAGTGGAGACGGGGGGGGGGGGTGGCTATTTGACTTTTTTCTGCAGCCCGTCTTGTCTGCCCTGACCGGTTTGGCCCCCCCAGAACAACACCTGTCTGAGGCTCTGTCTCAATCTCCAAACCTAAACTAAAAAAAAAACCCCACTCTTTTTAAGTTGGGGGGTAGGGGGGGAAACCCAGCCCGAGACACCGCCTCCACGTCTAGACCCTGTGGGCTTGTTTTCGAAGCTGTGGGTCTCACAGGGCCCCCAGATCTCGGGAGCTGCTTTGTTCTGCAGACACCCAGAAAGCTGAGTAACTGGTTGGGGGCGTGGAGTGTGCCTTGACATCGCCAGGAGTTCATACTCGGGTGTTTTCAGTTTGATTAATGTGGGGAAAGTGTTAACAAGTCACCCTGCCCTTGTGGATGCTCAAACCCAGTCCAATAAGTCACTTTTACTCAAACAACCCGGCCCGAGCCACGCACCGAGTTGTTTGCCAAGCAAGAGAAGTAAAAAAAAAAACCACCTCTCAATGCTTCCTCGCGGGTGTCCCCATCGTTGTGTGCAAGGGAGAACATTTTGCCTGTCTCTCCAGCCTGGTGATACTGAGAGCACATGGGTGTCAGCGGGGCGGCTGCACCACTGGAGAGATCTGCCCGAGGGTATCGCAGGCTGCTTTCTAAGGCCAGGCCAGGTGGCAGAGTTGCAAACGGTGCCTCGTTAGGTCACGGCCTGTCGTCTTTGCTGATTTCAGGGAGAAAACGGTAAAGACCCCTCCCCATGCTCTTATCTAGATAAGAGAGCTCTTCACTAGTACATCTCAAAGCCCTTTCCCGAGGAGGTTAGGATCATTAGCCCCATTTTACAGATGGGGAAACTGAGGCACGGGGAGGAGAAATTGCTTGCCCGAGGTCACCTAGCAGTAGAGCTGTGAATAGACCCCAGATCTCTTGAGTCTGAGAGTCTGTCTATGCTGCAGTCAGAGGCGTGACTGCAGCCCGTATAGGCATACCCCTGCTAGCTTTGATCTAGCCGGCTCCAGTGCCAACGGCAGGGAAGCAGCACAGACTGTGTGAGGGTGCTGGGAATCCTGGGGACGCCCTCGAGCGGTGAGCCCATGCGTCCAGGGCTTCGCTGCTGCTGGTATTTGAGCTGCCGAGATCAAAGCTAACCCAGGGGTTTTCTCTGCATGCTGCGGTCACAGCTGTGTATGCAGGGTAGGTGGATTCCCGTTCCAGGACTCTATCCATTAGGCCATGCTGCCTTCCTGCTACAGCCTCTGCGCCCACGCTACAGAATGGACTCAAGTCACCGCACGTTAGCTTCGTTACCATTCTCTGCCCCTGGCCTCTGAGAGTTAAATTCCCCCGAGGGGTCTGTCGGGAGGCTAGGAAGGCCTGTGAGTTCCCCGTGGCAGTAGGGAGTCCCAGGCCTGACCCTCCCGGTGTCGCCTGGCTCCAGGTAGGCCGTCTCCTCCTGCCGCGCGGCCGGTACCAGCACCGCGGCTAAGCTCCAGCCGCGGCCTCCCTTTGCAGGTCTGACTCGGGCCCCTCCGTGGCGAGCAGACGGGGTGGCGGAAGGTGCACAGACGTGGGCAGCGGGGAGACGGGGCTACCGGCCTGCCCTGGCTCCGTGCCACGTGGGCAGCAAGCAGGGAGCTGGCCACAACAGCAGACGGGCACCTGCCCTCTCTGAACCGGGCCGGGCCCTGCATTTGAGTAGGCAGCCAACCCCGTTGGAGTCACTCAGCCCTCAGATTGGCAGCTCTTTAGCGCTGGGTGGGGAACGGGGCACACAGATTGGACAGGCCTGTTGGGGGGTAGTTGGGAAAGAGGAGAGTGTAGTGGGTAGAGCAAAGGATTTTGGAGGTGGGGGCTGGGAGAGAGAGGCAAGAGGGCTGGGTTTGGTTCCAGGCTCTGGAAGGAAGGTTGGTCCAGGCTGGTGGTGAGAGCGGAGGGTCAGGACTCCTGGGTTCTATTCCTGACTCTGCCAGGGCAGGGCCGGTGTTACCATTAAGGCAAACTAGGCGGTTGCCTAGGCCGCCAAGATTTGGGGGCGCCAAAAAGCGGTGCCCCCAATTTTTTTTTTTTACAGCGTTCCTCCCTGAACGCGCGGTCACCGCTCCACTTCTCCCGCCTCCCAGGCTTGCAGCACCAATCAGCTGTTTGGCGCCGCAAGCCTGGGAGGGGAGGAGATTTAGAGCGGGGGCGGCGTGCTCGGGGAGGAGGCGGAGCAGAGGTGAGCTGGGGTGGGGAGCTGCCTCACTGGTCCCCTGGGGGAGGGGCGGGGGGGAAGCTGCCATGGGGGGGGCACCTCAGGGCGGGGGGGAGCTGTCGCGGGGGGCGCCTCAGGGCGGGGGGGGGGGCGGGGAGCTGCTGCAGGGCTGGGAAGGGGGGCGCAAGGTGGAAGTTTCGCCTAGGGCGCGAAACTTCACCGGCCCTGCGCCAGGGGCTGCTTTCTATCAGCAAACCAGCAGGGATGCCCCTGCCTGTGAAGAGCCTGCAACTCAGCTTGGCAAGGAAGCCAGCTCCTGTTGGTGCCAAGTGAGGGGAGGGTAACCCTCCTCCACCCCGCCCTGCCCCTGGTTTTCCTCCGGGGCTGCTGAGTTGCTCAGTTCTGTTTTACGAGTCTGCCTTGGCCCTGGTGCTGTAACATTTTGTTAGGACGCATCAGTCACCTGGTATTAACTGAGCCTCGTGTAACACCCCCCATCCCCACGCCCACGCTCCCCTGGCAGCCAGACACCCTCCCTGCAACCATGGCTAAGGCTGCGCCGCTGAAGGTTATCGTCCCCCCCGTTTCAGGTGGGGGAAACCGAGGCACACGCCGCCACAGTGACTCGTGCAAAGTCACACGGCAAAGTCAGCGGCGGCGCAAGGGAGGGGACCCAGGAGTCCTGACTCCCGTATCCACGAGACCTCTCTCCCAGCGCTGGCAGTAGAACCCAGGACTCCTGACTCCCAGTCCCCTGCTCTAATCACGAGATTCCGTTCCCAGACCTGTGGAAGGAACCCAGGAGTCCTGGCTCTGCCCCCTTCTGACAGATTCTGCTCGGGTGTCAAGGTCGACATTTCCACCCCTCAAGTGAGGCTCCCGCGTTTCATAACGAGCCACCTCTGTGCAAGGGGCCTGGTTTGCAAAGGCACTGAACTGTGTGCTTTTTGGCTCCTTGGCAAAGCAGGTCATGTTGGACACCAAAATCTGAGGTCTAGGAGTTTAATTTCGGCCTTCGAGTGTGAAGGTAAATCTTAGTTTTCAGCAATTAAAGCAATCGACACCAACATTAAATACACAGGGCGGGTTAATAGAGCAGCCGGCTGGAAGTCAGGACTCCTGGGTTCTCTTCCCTGCTCTGGGAGGGGAGTAGGGTCTAGTGACTAAAGGAGGGGCAGAGGGCTGGGAGTCAGGACTCCTGGGTTCTCTTCCCAGCTCCGGGAGGGGAGCGGTGCCTAGTGGTTAGAGCAGGAGGGGGCAGGGCCTCCAGACTCATGGGTTCTATATCCAAATGTGTGACCTTGGGCAAGTCTCTTCCATGCTCTGTGCCTCAGTTTCCCCATCTGAGGCATTCCCTCCTTATGCAAAATGCAGTGAGATCCACGGGCCAGGGGGCTAGGATTATTTTGCTGGCCATGGCCTTGGCTTGCTGGTAGGTCACGAAAACCCCGTAGGTTCTGCCCGAGACCTGAACCACGGCCCGGAGCAGTGGGGAAGGGAAACACACCGAGCTTCAAAGCAACCTGTGATCTGATCAGCCCCTCCCCTGGTGGCTGCTGCACGGATGTTTTTCTGTTTTCTATTAATATGTAAATATGCTGATCTTTCCTGGAACTCAGGGCGGGGATCACCGCTAAACAGCCCTGTGCGCCCCACAGCTCGAACTGCAACCCCCACAGCCACATGGTTTTGAAAAGTGGGGCAGGGGGAGTGCATGCTGGGGGGGAGGGTTAAACCACCAGTTAAAGTATGGATCTGCCAGGTTCTTGTGCGGTTGATCTAAAACGCTCCGCTGCTAACTGGGATCAGGGCAAGGAAACCAGTGCCTGCTCAGGATTATACTGGCCAGGAGTGCCCTTCAGCTGGGGGATCTCACGAGCCCCATTTTACAGGTGGGGAAGCTGCAGCACAGGGAAGCGGGGAGCGGCTTGCCCAGTAATTTAGCAGGCAATGCAGCCCAGGTGTCCTGACTCCCCTCCCACCCCTGCACTAGCTGCTCAACCCCCAGAGCTGAGAAAAGAACCCAGGCATCCTGATTACCAGTCTCCTGATCTAACCACTAGACCCCACTGCCCCCCAGAGACTGGGAGACGAACCCTGGAGTCCCCTGCTCTAACCATTAGTTCCTCCGCTCCCCAGTTAGTGTGAACACCTGCATAGGCTCTGAGAGTTTTGCAAGGGATCCTCAGAGTTTAGTCGGTGTATTGTAATAGCACCCAGGGGCTCCAGCGTGAGACGGGGGCCGGGGCTGCCCTCATGCGTGCCGTCACTCTCCAAGCCGTGGAGCAGAGGCGACTGGGTGCTGAAAGGGCCGGGACCACCTGAGTAGCTTATAAGAGGGGAGGAAGAATAGAGAGAAGTCCCTCCACCTGGGCCCATCCCCATAGCATCTGGGCTTGGGCTCCCTCCCCTCTCAAGTGTCAACACGGCACATTGCACAACACTGCGGGGCGGCAGGCTATTGGCTCACGCAGACAGGGAGCTGAGCCTTAGAGAAGGTCACCCAGGGCGCGTGTGGTCAAGGTAGGCCCATGCCTGGCCTAGTTGCCTAACCACCGGGCCATCCTTCTTCTCCTGCGGGCTGGGGCGGCGGGGGTTGGGCCATTGCTGGCCCCACTACCTCTGTGCCTCTCCAGTGCGCCCCGCTCTGCAGGGCATACGCCCCTCAGCTCCGTAGCAGCGCTGAGTGTGCCCGGCTTTCCCTTCTCCCAGGCCAGGTCCTGGCAGGCCCCGGCTCGGCGCAGGCCCCTCAGACGGACAAAGCCGGCGTAAGGAGCAGTGTGCACCTAACGGGGCGGCTCGGCCTGGCCTTAAGTAGGGCCGTGCCGTCCCCCATGGGCCAGCAAAGCCTGGGGGGGGGGGCAGGAGCAGGTTAAATAGCAACATGGCAGATGGGGGGACGTGGGCCCAGATTCTCAACGGTCTGTGGGCTCCTCATTTCCACTGGCAGGAGCCTGCGTCCCTTTGAGGACGTGGGCCTTGGAGACTCGGCTAGCCAGCCACGCTAAAGCTGGGAGCCCCAGTTGGGACTGATGTCTACATGGGAGCCGCCGGTCCGTGCATGGGGCCGTGGTCCCCTTGCGGGGGGTGTTTGGCTCTTTAGCTGGGGCTACCCTGACTCTTGCCTTTGGTTTTGGAGGTCCCTGGAGGTGACGGGGGGCAGCCGCCACCTATCACCCGCACACGTGCTGGGTTAATTAACGCGCTGATTTCGGCCGATGGGTGGCTTGAGCCCGCTCCTAATTGACGCAACGTAGGCCGGGTTAAACGGGACCGAGAGCAGCCCCTCTCCGGCCTGTTGCACTGGTTTCGCTGAGCGGGTTGAACGCCACGCTCCGCATTAAACCGCTGTCGCCCGTGTGTGTGTGTGTGGACAAGGCCGCGGAGGGGAGAATTCTGCTTTCCTGTCCCATGCGGTATCCGCTTCCCTGCTCCGGTACTCGCATCTCATGACTTAGCATGTTTTCCCACGTGACCCCCATTTCAGTAAGTTCCATGTGCCCTCCCCCACCCCCACCGCGGGCGCGTGGAACTTCCCGTGACGCCACGGGAAGCGTGACACGGACTCACCCGCTGACGCCCCTCGGTGGTTAAAGTCAGGAACGTTGGCCGGGGCTGGTTCCCGGCCGGGTTACGCTGCACTTTTTTGGTATCAAAGGATTTTTTTTGGAGGGGAAGGGGGGTTGCTTCCTCCCCTCCGAAGTCTTGGCTTCATCCTCTTACTCAGCCACCCGCGGGCATCACACGTCGATTATGGGGTTGCTGTGGGGGAATTCGCCTGAGACCTCGCTGACCTTTCTCAGGTTGAATTTACTGCATGAGCCATCACCTGAAAATGAGAGTTACTGGCAGCTTGCTCTCTGGCTTTTGAGTTTTTTGACTAATTCAGGCACTGGGTTCCTGTTTCTGAGTCAAACCCAAGCCCATTCCCACCGATTTGATTTGCTATAGATAGATTGAAAAGACCCAAAAAAAAAAAAATTACAATCATTCTGTTGTGAGGTTAGGGCGAATCAATTGAAGCTTGTGGTTTTTTCTTCTCGTTGGGTCTGAGTAGTGGGTAGTTGCAGAGAGGAAATGGAATGCGTAGGATAGAGGATGATTGTTATCAGACAAACTTACTAGCCCCCGTGTTGTTTAAGGAAATACAGGAATGTATCAGCACGCACAAGCCAGCCCTTGCTGCGTAGGGCAACCTGAAAGAATTCCCTTCCTGGCCCCGGGCTTAGCTGATGCCCTGACGCAGGAGAGTCGACAGAGAGAACTCTGGCTAGTCTCGTTAGCCCCATAAGAGTCCAGCCCCTTCTGCTGTGCTGCGGAGCTCTTGGCTTCGGGGAGATCTTGTCTCGGCGAGTTCCGCAGGCTAATTCAGTGCTGGGGGAAGAAGTGGGTCGAGGGGGGTTGAGAGTGTGCAGGTGTGTGCGCACCAATTGTACATGCGCAGTGTGTGATGTAAGCACAAAACAGCAGTACTGGGACCAAAGGAACCCCTGGTGTAACGGCACAGAAGTCCCTGGGTTTGGGCTAGTTCTCTGCTCCTTTTTAATGGGCTGCAGAGCCCTGTTGTTTTCTCTGGGGTGCCGTGGATTGTCTGAGTGTACTTGTGCCTGGTGAAGGACACCCGTAGCTTGTCCACAGCAGGTGGAGCAGGGAAGCGGATACCGCATGGGACAGGAAAGCAGGGTCAGACACACAGTACCCCCTGCCCACCTGGCGAGGGGAAGTCAGTCTCCATTATGACTCCACCCATGGGAGTCAGGCACCTAAATCCCTTCAAGGATCAGGGCCTTAGTGTCTCGGGTCAGGGCCAACTGCAAATGCTCTCAAACATGCTCCTTTTTGTGTCCGTCTCCTCGCAGCCGCAGTCTGGGCTCTCTCCTTGCTAAGGGAGGGATAGCTCAGTGGTTGAGCATTGGCCTGCTAAACCCAGGGTTGTGAGTTCAATCCTTGAGGGGGCCACTTAGGGATCTGGGGCAAAATCAGTACTTGGTCCTGCTAGTGAAGGCAGGGGGCTGGACTCGATGACCTTTCAAGGTCCCTTCCAGTTCTAGGAGATGGGATATCTCCATTAATTTAATTTAATTTAATTTAGTTAATAAATCCATCCCGAAAGGGGTAACCTATGAATACTGCTGTCTGTCTAACGAGCCGCGGCCCAGCAGGGGACGTGGCTTATAGAACGGCGACGGGGTGGGAGCTGCAGGGTGCAAAAGGCTTCTGGGTGCCTCCGAGTCACAAGTGGCTGAACATGGTCACAAAGGTCTGTGCAGCCGCGGTTGCAGCGGGCTAGGAGCTCTGGTGTTGCTGCTTGCGCCAGGCCGAGGGGAAGGGCCTGAGGTTCAGCCCATCTCGCCACAGCCACACCAGGGCATCTCAGCGCTCCATCCCGCCTGCTCTCCCAGCTCCCCGCCGCAGCAGATCAGACCATGGACCCACCTTGCCCTGCCCCCCTTGGGACGTTGCACTCAATATGATTTTATGGAAGTATTCTGATGAGTGTGAATATAATGTAACTAAAATATGCTTCATGCAAAAGGTCTCTTGTAAGGTATCATTACAACGCTTATAATCTACTGAGTGTGATCATCCTATTTGTATAAATGTACCACTCTTGTAGCTGAAACTAGAAATAGGAAATATAACTCTGAGGGTCTATTGTAATTATGCAAAGTGTGGGCCATTAATGGTGGTTTGGAATCTTGATGGCTCCCATCAACCAGGACAATTGACTGTGGATGGCTCTGTTGGCAGGCAGGCCTTCCTGTGAGTCAGGCTGGGAGGAATGAAGGCTTGGGGTCTTACAGTGACATGTGATCATGTCACCTGAAGTGGAATCCATCTTTAACCTGGTGTTTTTCCATTGAGATGGAGGGGTGGGAACCCAGAGGGATAAAGGATTCCTGCCTTATGCAAAAGATATATAAGTGGGTGAAACAGAACAAAGGGGGCGGCCATCCTGAGAAATCCCCTAGCTGCCACCTGAGCTGGAACAAGGGCTGTACCAGGGGAAAGGATTGTGCCCAGACTAGGAAGGCGTCCAGTCTGTGAAAGAATCATAGCATCATAGAATATCTGGGTGGGAAGGGATATGGAGGTCATCTAGTCCAACCCCCTGCTCAAAGCAGAAACATCTCTGAAGGTGAGATTTTATCTGTATTCAGTTTTATTACTGTACTAGGCTTAGACTTGCATGTTTTATTTTATTTCGCTTGGTAGTTCACTTTGTTCTGTCTGTTACTACTTGGAACCACTTAAATCCTACTTTCTGTATTTAATAAAATCACTTTTTACTTATTAATTAACCCAGAGTATGTATTAATACCTGGGGGGGGGGGCAAACAGCTGTGCATATCTCTCTATCAGTGTTATAGAGGGCGAACAATTTATGAGTTTACCCTGTATAAGCTTTATTTGGGGTTTGGACCCCACTGGGAGTTGGGCATCTGAGTGTTAAAGACAGGAACACTTCTTAAGCTCCTTTCAGTTAAGTCTGCAGCTTTGGGGCACGTGGTTCAGACCCTGGGTCTGTGTTGGAGCAGATTGGCGTGTCTGGCTCAGCAAGACAGGGTGCTGGAGTCCCAAGCTGGCAGGGAAAGCAGGGGCAGAAGTAGTCTTGGCACATCAGTTGACAGCCCCCAGGGGGTTTCTGTGATCCAACCTTCCCCCGGCTGAATCACACCTCGAAAGGCTGAGGGGAGCGGACTAGACAGGGCCGATCAAACATTGTGACCCATCTAAGCCAGGATCTGGCCCCACTTGCAGCCCCGCCGATTCCATCTAGTCCCATGTCCTGCTTTGGCTGGAGGCTAGGAGAGAAGCAACTCCCTTCCTGACCCCTGCCCATATAATAGCCCTGGAGCCTGCAATTTGCTAGCCCCTTTGCCTTAGCCTCACGGGGCCTTTAAAGCCCTGTATCAGCATGTTTGTGCCAATGGAAAATTGTGGTGCTTCCCCCGCCTCGTGGCCCCATTAGCTCGCTCCTGCCGGGGGGTGATGGAGAGTTGTTTACTGGTACCTGCCTGTGAGCAGCAGGTAGGGGTTTTCACCTGTTGGTGTGTGGTGAGCAGTGGAGGGGAGGCTGTGAGATTTCTCTGCCCTGGAGAAGTTTCTGCCTTCCTGCGCGGTGGGAGGTGTGTCCCAGTTGTGGGTTAGCGTCAGGCGATCTGCTGCCTGCTGAGGTTTCGAAGACGATGGGGGGACGAGTTCTCGGTCCTTATTTAGGGCGCCGATCGCCTGGGTTCATTACACAGCGGGGGGGGAGGGGGACATCGATAAGGGAAGCTCTAGAGAGGAAGAGCAAACCAAATGGGCGCCTGGCGTATCGCAGAGCAAACCAGCGCAGGAGCTGGGCCGGTGCCAGGCGGCTGCCTGTGGGGGGCAGGGAGGAGATGCTCGGGAAAGCAGCCGTTGGGCCTGGAAGGTGCGGGATGTGGTTACGCGCGCCCCTTCACAAGGGGCTTTCATCTGAGGGACTCAGAGCTCTTTGATGCTCACAGCTCCCTGTGGCCAGAGGCCCAGAGGGTTCAGGAAGACGCAGAAGCTGCTGTCCTGCTTCTCATCCCTGTTGGATCAGCCCCTCCCAGAACTCGGCATGTATCCCAGGAGTCCTGATGCCCTGTCGCCCCGCTCTAACCACTAGATCCCACTCCTCACCCAGAGCTGAGGATGGAACCCAGGAGTCCTGGCTCCCAGCCCCCCTACTCTAACCACTAGATCCCACTCCCCTCTCAGAGCTGGGGATAGAACCCAGGACCCAGATTCCCAGTCTTCTGCCTCACATACCCTCTCTCCCCCTTTCCAGCTTAATTTTTGGCATCACATTCCCACCACAAAGCAGCAGGGAACTCAGCATGTCAGTCCCCACAAACCCTTTGCTGTCAGCAGAGCCCCCAACCCACAGGCCTCGACCCTTGGATACAAGCAGACTTGGTGCCAAAGACTCTAAGCCCCAGTGACACTGGTCGGACCCCGGGTGTGTACGCACGAGCAGGGCATGATTCCCCGGTTTGCTCCGGGCTGTTTATTCATAGTCCCGACCCTCCTTTAAAATTGTGCGCCAGCCCCCAGTCCCTAGCAGTGACAGGCCTCGGGTTTTTGCAGGAGTTAGTTCAGGGGTAGAGTTTCTTGCCCTTCTGGGAAAAAGTTTACCCTGCACCGGATTCCATGAACGGCAGTCTAGGGCCTGACACATGCACAGCCATCGCTCCGCCCCAAACGGCAGCCCCGCCCCTCCTTGGGCCAGCAGGAGGTTGGAAGCCCCGGGAACGAGGTTCCAGAGCTGTTGGTGTAGGCTGTCTGCAGACTCAGGCAGGCATTGGTTACACTCGGGGCCCGTTTTCAAGCTTTTCTGTGCGTCCTTGAGGAGTAACTTTTTTCTTTTTTAAATCAAAGCTGAATTTCGGCGCTCATCCCCTAACTCCAGCAGCTGGGGCATTAGGACAATCAATGGTGTCTATGACTTAATCCAGTCTTGATCCCCACAATACACCCCTGCTTATTACTGCAAGATCCTAGGTGTCTCAATGTCTTCTGAGACAGTTTGTCTCTGTCCCAGTGGTTACAGCAGGGTGTGCCGGGGAGGCTGGGAGCCAGGACTCCTGGGTTCTGTTCCCAGCACTCATAGGGGAGTGCCAGGGCTGCCAATCCAGCTCCCTAAGGAAAACCCCCTGGCGAGCAGAATGCCCAGGCAGCAGCTGCCTGCGAAGGGGTTAAGGGGGCCCCCGCAGGCCTGGCTGGCCGATTATGAGATGATCTCCAGGTTATGTAACCGGCCATCATGTGACGATAATCTCCGGGGGGGTGGGCAGGGCGCTTATCAGTGTGGAAGAGCTTTGCTCCGGCTGGATAAATAACCCCTGGAAAGAGGAGCTGCTGGGCTGTACGATGGGGCGTGGCTTAGGCCCAGGGGGCAGCTCTGGCAGAGGGGAGCATGCCCACAGGGTGACCCTCCGGACTGGAGCAAAGGGGCTATTGCCAGTCTGCGACTTGCCAGCTCTTCCCAGCACCCCAGGACACACTGCTGCCCTCCCGGATGGGCCCCCAGCCCCACGGCCCTCCCTCCCCTTCAGGAAGCTGGTGCCCTGGCCCATCCAGAGCTCCAGCTGCGTGTTGTTCTCTCCACGGCCCCGCCGAAGGGTGGGGATGGAGACCCTAGTTAGTTGGCTCTTGGGTGAGTGTGTGGGGTCGCTTTCCTGCCCTGGCTCCCTCTTATGACCCGCCCCTTCTCCCTTGCTTTCCCCACCCTGTGCCCTTGGCTAGATCAGCCAGCCCCAGCCCTGCACCACGGCCCGGCTCAGAGAAGGCTTCATCGTGCAGAGAGGAGTGCCACGGAGCCATGCTGTCTAGTGGTTAGAGCAGTGGGATGGGTGTCGGGACTCCTGGGTTCTGTGCTCTGCCTTCGGAGGGAGTGGGATGGGGGGTGTGGGGTGTTAGGATATCAGGATCCCGGCAGGTTTCTGTTGCTGACGCTCAGCGGGCTGGGAGCCAGGACTCCTGGGTTCTATTCCCAGCTCTGCCCCTGCCTCGCTCTGTGCTTGAGCGAGTTCTTGCTGCTCCCTGTGCCTCAGTTTCCCCATTTGTGAAATCGACCTCTCCCCCTCCCTCCCGAGGCCACTGGGAGTGTGGCTGGGATCTGCCCCTCTCTCCCTGCTGAGTTTGGCAGCTGGCTGGAAGGCAGAGGCGGGATTAGCAGAGGTACGCTGGCCTGCAAATTGGTATCCAGCCGGGCAAGCACCCCTGCGCCCTGGCCAGTGCCTGGAATCCGGCCATGGGAGGAAATGTGAGACGAGGGTGCCCCAGTGTGGGCAAACTCTGCGTAACACGCAGCACTTTCCTGGGGAGTTGGCAAGATAAATTCTTCTTCTCTGTTGGCACCAGCTCCCAGCCAAGCTAGTTTATTCACATAAAGGCTCTACCCGCAATCCTGATTTAGCCATTTAAGGACCCCAGCTCTGCTCTCTCTTAAATGGAGTCACCCCCCGGGGTTCATTGAGGTGGTATGTGTAATAGAACCCAGGAGTCCTGGCTCCCAGCCTCCCTCCCCAGCTCTAACCCACTAGGCCCCGCTCCCCTCCCAAAGCTGGGAATGGAACCCAGGAGTCCTGACTCTCAGCACCCCCACCCCGCTCGCTCTAAGAAGCATTAGACGACAGTGCCAAAGAGCCAAGCAAGGGCATGCAGGGAGCAGCACACTCCGGCCAGTGCTCATGTTCTCTCTCTCTCTCTCTCTCCATCCTAGCACAAATAGAAGTGATCCCGTGTAAGATCTGCGGGGACAAATCGTCAGGGATTCACTATGGGGTCATCACCTGTGAAGGCTGCAAGGTGAACAACACCCCAAATCCCCACTCCCACTCCACCGTCCTGCCCCCGCTTGCCTGATCTCTGCCACCAGGGGGCGCCCCGGGTGTGGGATTCCGTTCCAATTCCCTTAGCGCTCCCAAATACACAGAGCCCTGGAACAGCGCCTCTCCTCCCCCCCCGAGGGGGCCGTGGGCCAGCGCTGGAGCAGATGCTGCCCAGGGTCTGCCAGCGGAGCTATGGGACCATTGGAGTCTTGGCCCTGCTTAGCACCCGCCCAGCAGCTAAGCAAGCATGCCCTGGGCCCTGGGCCCTTACCACCACATCGGAGCAGAGATCAGCCCATCGTGGCTTGTTCAGCCCTGGGACCAGTCAGCACCAGCCACTGTGTTGATTTTATGCCGCAGATGCCCCTCCCCCGGGCGTTGGCACCCCCAGTTGGCTTCACACACAAGCCGCTGAGCCACCTTGGTCAGTTTGTGTGTCTCTCTCTCCCCAACCCGTTGTTTCAGGGGTTTTTCCGCAGAAGCCAGCAGGGCAACGTGACGTACTCTTGCACCCGCCAGCAGAACTGCCAGATCGACCGGACCAGCCGCAACCGCTGCCAGCACTGCCGGCTGCAGAAATGCCTCAGCCTGGGGATGTCCCGAGACGGTAAGATGTCTGAAACAGCTGCCACGCTCCAACCCAGAGGTGGCTGCATTTCAGTGCTGGGTGAGGGATCCCTGTTTAAACAGCTGCCACGCTCCAACCCAGAGGTGGCTGCATTTCAGTGCTGGGGGAAGGATCCCTGTTTAAACAGCTGCCACGCTCCAACCCAGAGGTGGCTGCATTTCAGTGCTGGGTGAGGGATCCCTGTTTAAACAGCTGCCACGCTCCAACCCAGAGGTGGCTGCATTTCAGTGCTGGGTGAGGGATCCCTGTTTAAACAGCTGCCACGCTCCAACCCAGAGGTGGCTGCATTTCAGTGCTGGGTGAGGGATCCCTGTTTAAACAGCTGCCACGCTCCAACCCAGAGGTGGCTGCATTTCAGTGCTGGGTGAGGGATCCCTGTTTAAACAGCTGCCACGCTCCAACCCAGAGGTGGCTGCATTTCAGTGCTGGGGGAAGGATCCCTGTTTAAACAGCTGCCACGCTCCAACCCAGAGGTGGCTGCATTTCAGTGCTGGGGGAAGGATCCCTGTTTAAACAGCTGCCATGCTCCAACCCAGAGGTGGCTGCATTTCAGTGCTGGGTGAGGGATCCCTGTTTAAACAGCTGCCACGCTCCAACCCAGAGGTGGCTGCATTTCAGTGCTGGGGGAAGGATCCCTGTTTAAACAGCTGCCACGCTCCAACCCAGAGGTGGCTGCATTTCAGTGCTGGGTGAGGGATCCCTGTTTAAACAGCTGCCACGCTCCAACCCAGAGGTGGCTGCATTTCAGTGCTGAGTGAAGGATCTCTTAAAACAGCTGCTGCCTCCCACCCAGAGGTCCCTGCATTTGACTCATTTCTTATGCCCTGATGTTAAAAATACCTGGCTCTGGCTGTAAAAATATGGAGATTTCTTTTGCTTCTGCCCTTTACTCCATCTAACCCAGTCTCTCATCTCTGACAGGGGCTGGTACCAGCTGCTTTTTGGGGTTTTCAACAAAAAACTAAAAACTGTTTTGTTTTTTTGGGGGAGGGGGTTTAAATGTTTTCAGTTAAAGAAAAAAAACCACAATTTTTTGTTGAAAGTAAAACATTTTAACCAAAAATGTTCAGTTCTTGACCAAAAATTGTTCCGTTTTTGGTTGAAAAAAACTGAAAAATGGCATTGGAAAAGTAGCAATGTTTCTCTTTGCCCACAAGCCATTCATCACCGAAAATCCATGATGATGGACAAACAGCAGCCACTGGTTCCCAAGTCCTCCAGTTCAAGAGGGTCAGTGGGTGAGAGTCTAAGGTGCACCCCCTGCAGGTGCTGATGAGAACCTGCAGCCCAGGTGCCCACCCTCTTCCTTCTGTGCTGCACCTCCCAGTGTAACTTGGAGCAGCCTCGCTGGCCTCTAGGTCTGTGCTATTATCCCTGTTGTGCAGATGGGGAAACCGAGGCTCGGACAGACACAGCTTGCTCACAGTCTGTAGAAAAGCAGGGAATTGAACCCAGGTGTTATGAGTCAGAGGTTAGCACCTGAACCAGTGGGCCAAACTATCTCTAAGTTATAGCCGCTTCTTCAGTGCTACCTGTGGTGCAGGGCAACTTAGCCATAGCTGCATGTGCTCTGGCCCCGCCCCCAGCATGCCCCCTACGCCAAGGCTTGAAGTGGGGGCGGGGTCTACGGAAGGCAGCCAATGGCAGTCCAGCGCAGCGCCGGAGCCTGCAGAATCCCCCCCTCAGCCCTTTGCGGGCTGCAAAGGCCTCTGACCGCCAGCAGAGCGGTGTACAAGAGCAGGGGAACCGCCCTCCTTTCCAGCCCAGAGAGGGGTCGAACCTTCATTCTCTTCCGCCCCCTGGGCATAAAAAGGTTCGACACCAGACTGCTTAGCAGAGGAGGAGTCCTCGGGCTGGGGATTATTAAAGGTGCTAAAAAAGCTACAAGCGGAGGCTGAAGGAAGTGAAAGAGAAGTGCAGATAGCGAGGGTTCGGGCTGGTTAGGTAGCACCGTCAGCGCACAGCCCTGAGCCAGGCAGCGGGGGAGGCAGGGGGGTTAAACCAACCAGGAGGAGAGTGAAAGTCACACAAACACCCCCCCCCCCCACCAACCCAATCCAAAGAGGATGGAAAAAGTAGCTCAAGCCTTTAGCTGGGTTTCTCTCGGTGGTGAGTATGTAGGTCGCTCGAGAGAGCCAAAGAGCCCGACCACGTGGCACATGCGATCAGCCGCCCGCTGCGACCGCGGTTCCTCTCTGCAGCTGGGTAGATGAGGCTTCTGCTCAGGCACGCGACCACATACAGACCACATGACCACCCGCAGAGCACGCACCATTGTCCCTGCTCCCAAGTGAGTGCGCCGAGATCCTGAGATAGCCGTCCCCCCGCCCTAGATCCTGGGCGCTTCTCTAGCGTGAGGGATCTCAGGCTGGGAGTCGCTCCCCCTGCCTTTCCCAGATTGCTGGAGGGGAGGGAGAAGCTGCCAAGGTGGGAGCTTCTGGGGGCAGAAAGTCTGCGAATCGCTGCTCTGGGGCCTTTCATCCTCAAGGATCCCAAAGCATTTTATGCCCCCCCGGTGATCGGCTACCTCTGAAATGCAGCCACCTCTGGGGTGGGCGGTGGGAGCTGTTCAAGCAGCCGCAGAGCAGTGTTGTCCTAGGGCGAGAAGTGAAAGGGATTGGAACTGCGGGGCAGAGTGTAAGTGACCCGAATTGGGATACGGCCAGCAGCCCTGCTCCAGGGAAAACGCCCTGGTCTCGCTTGTGATCCAGGTTTCATCCTGTCCGCTTGGCGTGCTTTGCTGCTGGAGGGGAGCGATGGGGGTTGGTTACTGACTTGTTGGGGGGAAAGCACCCCTGTTAAGTAGTCACCCCCCTGCTGCACCATAGTTGGTGTCCCCCCATCCCACCCAAGTGCTGCCCGGGCCCCTCGCTTAACAAGACAAACTTGGTGGGTCTTGATAGGCACAAGGAGCCAGACTCCACCGCTCTCAATGAGGGCAGCTCCTTCTGCCCTTTCCATCCCTGGCAGCTCGCTGCAGGCTCCTTATGGGACCCGCTGCCCCGTTATGTCTCCTGGATTTCCCGACGGAGGGAGCCCAGGGCCCCTCACAACGGCTCCAGCCGTGAACACAGGGTCGGTCTGAGCCCCGACTCGACTCGTCCCTGCCCTTTCGTTCTCCAGCCGTCAAGTTCGGCCGCATGTCCAAGAAGCAGCGCGACAGCCTCCACGCCGAGGTGCAGAAGCAGCTGCAGCAGCAGCAACAGCAGCAGCAGCAAGGCGGCGAAGTGGTGGCCCCGGCCTACTCCCTGGGCCTGGCTAACGGGCAACTCAAGCTGGCCTCCTCCCCGGACCTGCTGGAGTCCTCCGCCTGCTCCACGGCCCTCCTGAACGGACAGGCGCGGCTGAGCCACTCTCCGGACGAGACAGCGGTTCTGGCCTACCCCAACGGACTGGCCAAGGGCCACAGCCGGCTGAGCGACAACCTGCGCGGCCCCTTCGCCAGGGACTACAGCCCCGAGCGGATCAAGATGGAGAGCAGGGCCAGCGTCTTCTACGCCCTGGAGATGCAGGCGTCGCCGGACCTCTCCCGGCTGGACATCGGCGGGGGCAAGCGGGGCCAGGCCGGGGGCGACGTCGGGGAGACCGTCGACTTCTACACGAGTCCCAACTTCACCAGCCTCCTGGAGTCGCCCAATTCCTCGGTGACTGAGATCGGTGAGTCTCCTGGGGCAGGAACGCTCGGCTGGGCAGCCTCGGCCTTCTAGGGATCCCCACTCAGGCCGTATTCCTGGGGGGCGGGGCTGGGGTTCACCATCCACGCAGGGATTACAGGTCTTCTCCAGCTGTCAGCAGCAAGCCCAGTCTCTTAGCTTCAGCTGCTCTTTGTTCTCTTGGCCTTGGATTCGAGCCCCGGTGACAACTCAGATGATGGTTCTTACACTCAGCTCCCATCATTCCCGAGAATCAGAGAATATCCGGGTTGGAAGGGACCTCAGGAGGTCATCTAGTCCAACCCCCTGCTCAAAGCAGGACCAACACCAACTAAATCATCCCAGCCAGGGCTTTGTCAAGCCAGGCCTTAAAAACCTCTCAGGATGGAGATTCCACCAATCTCCCTAGGTAACCCATTCCAGTGCTTCACCACCCTCCTAGGGAAAAAGTGTTTCCTAATATCCAACCTAAACTTCCCCCACTGCAACTTGAGACCATTACTCCTTGTTCTGTCATCTGCTACCACTGAGAACAGTCTAGATCCATCCTCTTTGGAACCCCCTTTCAGTCCATGGGATGTCCTTGGGAACATCCTGCTCCATATCAGAGGATAACAGCCTACTGCAGCTACCAGCTAGTGGAGTTACTCCCCCACTGACGCAGGAGAGGCCCATGCTTTTAACACTGCAGAGTCAAACCCTGCTAAGTGCCGGGCTGGGGGGAGGGGGCAGATCGTTACACACAGGGGCCTGCGTGCCAAGGCTGGCAGTGCAGGGCGATAGATTCAGGAAACCACAGAAAAAACTGAAGGGAGAATCAGGGCTGCGGCCCAGGGACAGGCCCCGCTGTTCCCTGCGCTCCCCCTCTGAGCCTCGCCGCCTGCCGTCCGCAGAGCACCTGACCCAAAACGTCCTCAAGTCCTACCGGGAGACCTGCCAGCTGCGCCTGGAAGACCTGCAGCTCCTGAGGCTGGAGACGTTCTCGTGGGAGGAAGTCAGGAGCTACCAGAAGAAGGTGAGGTGGGGGGCGGGGCTGGGAGCTGGCGGAGACGCCTGCCACGGGTAGTGCAGTGACTTCTATGCTCGACTGATGCCCGGCACGGGATAAGCTGGTAGCCAGATAACCTGGGAAGCCAGCCTGCCGGGGTATGAGGCTAGGATAAACACCTCCCTTCCGGCTCGCTAAGGGATCAGTGGGGAATGTAGGCAGAGCAGCAGGAAGGCTTCCCCACCACAAGATCCGTTACGTGGCCCAGTTAAGGATGGGCCGGCAACTGGCCAGGAGGCAGCGTCTCTGGGGATTGGCCGAGAGAAACGACCAACGTTCTACTCTTGGCTCTGATTGACTCTCTGGCTTTTGGGCAAGTCCCTTATGGCCCAACTTGTTCCAAGTTTTCCCAGGAGCAGAATCAGACTGTCCACCTGGAAATAGCCCGGGGGGATTTAAACAGAGAAGGGAGGGATGGTTCTTCTCCAGACGTTCTAGACCAGCCTCCAGGATTTTCTAGCAAGGATATTAAATTCTATACGGTTGGCTTAAAAATGGATGATCTCCTCTGTTCAGGTCTATGGGACCTTACTGAATTTTGGAGGACTATTCCGTAGGGGCTGCCTGTAAATTGTCTTCCTAAATGACACCAGTTCCTCTGCTGGTGTTTCCTCTTGTACTGCGGTGGCAGAGCGTAGCGCAAAGAGTTCTTAGCTGGCACGGAGCCCTAGCAAGTTTGCGGTCAGGGTCTGCTCAGCACCGGCTGCAAGAGGGGACTCGACTGAGTGACCCAGCGCGCGGTGTCTCTGACCTTTTGTGGCACTTTGGGGTTTAACATCAGCCGCATAGAGCCGATGCTGCCCCTTTATTGTTTATCGGGACTTCATTCAGCGCGCAGGGTTTTGGGTGAGTCACTGCTCGCTCGGTTGGGTTCAGATGAGGACTTTGCAATAAAATCAAGGGATGGGTCAGAGGGAAGAAAATGAGTTTGTTTGATTCAGCAGCTAATTAAGGTCCATTAACTAAATGGGAACTTCTGTCTGGTTCGCTAAATGCTTCATCAGCTTTCCAGACGCGGCCAAGTCGTTTCGGAGCAATTCATAATGGCCCTGGTATAGGAACATTGGGATCAATAGAGACCCAGCTTTGGGCCCGGTGGGGAGAGGAAAGGAAAATGGATAATGTATGCGCAACCGCTGGGTTTCTGTCCTCTGTGGAGGAGACTAAAGGGTTAACTGCCCTGGCAGGACTCCTGGGGTCACAGGTGCAAGTGCAGTAAAAGGGGCAATGAAAACCCAGAAAGAACTGGGGCGGGCTGGTTGAAAATATTCCGTTTAAATGGTTTGGGGCAGAAACTTGGGGTTTCGACTCAGTGACATTTTGCGAGGAAAGTGCCCCCTTTTCACGGGAAATTTCAGTTTTTCATCAAAAAAACGAATGCCCCCCAAATGGAAAATTTTGGTTGAGAAATGCCCCCCGCGGCGACTCATGTCTCTGTTCTCTGGTCTGGGCTCTCCGGCCAGACTTCATCCCCCACATTCCACCAGGGCCAGGGACACCCATGATGCACCACCTCCCCTGGCCAAGAGGGGAGACAGTGGTGCATCATGGGAGATGTAGTCTAACCAGGGAGTCCGGCCTCTCGAGGAGAACGGGTGTCTGAGGCACCCAGACTACAACTCCCATGAGGCACAGCGGCTGTATTTCCAAATTGAAATATTCATTTCTTTGATTGTTCGCCAACAAGTGGGCTTATGGGGTGCTTGCTCCACATGGGGTGGGGCACATGGGGTGGCCGCACCAGGCATGGCACACGTTTATGGGGCAGCCATGCCATGTGGCATGGGGCACGTGGGGTTTTGGGGCAGCCACACTAGGCCTGGTGGGTGGGGTAAGGAGCAGCTGCGCTCTACGGGGCGTGACGGAGCCAAGGGGCTGCAGCCGTACATTGTGGTGCAGCCATGGCCTTCTCTCTTCCAGTCCATGGAGGAGATGTGGGAACGCTGTGCCTGCCGCATCACGGAAGCCATCCAGTACGTGGTGGAGTTTGCCAAGCGGATGGGCGGCTTCATGGAGCTGTGCCAAAATGACCAGATCGTGCTTCTGAAAGCAGGTACGCGGCTGGAACTGCTGCAGCCAGGCCCCCGCAGGGATGCCCCCTTCCCCCGGCTGGGTCAATAAAGAGGCCATCCCTTGAGCTCTCAGTGAGAACAGCCTCCCTGGGAAGCAGACCCCACAGGCTCTGTATTCGGAGGCACAGCGCCCGGCCTGCAGGGGCTGTTTGCACCTGGATCTGTGTTGCTGCAAAACCCCGTCGTGCAACCGGGGCTGCCGTGCCGGGCTCCAAACCACGAGCGTCCTTGGGTGGGAGCCGTGGGTTCGGCCCACATCCTGCATGGCCGCCGTCTCCGATCGCGCCTCCGGGGCGGACCGTACCCTGCGAATTTCCCAGATGCTCTGGACGGGACAGCGTGACTCAGGCCACATCTGCGCTGCAGTCGGGGGGAGACGGGGTGACTGCACCCCGGCGCCAGCTTTAACCTAGCTAGCAGGGCTAAACAGCAGCGAAGCCATGGCAGCGTGGGGGAGGTCCCTGGGTATGTGCTTCCATTGCTAGCCAGGCCCATGCCGCCACGTCATGTCACTGCTATTTTTAGCCATGCTAGCGTGGGTAAAACTAGCTCAGCCATGCCCATCCGAGCAGCGGGCACCCATTTGATAGCAGTGTAGATGTAACCTCAAAGGCTGTGACACTCAGCCCCTACCCCCCAAACGGGCGCATGCCTGGGGCTAGCTTACTTCCCTGGACCTCCCTGCTCTCGTGCATAAAGGCAGAGATGTTGGGACTTCCGCTAAGTCCGTTTACATTTGCAACTTCTTCACTCCCCGCCCCCCCGGCTCTGTTTTTGCAGGCGCCATGGAAGTGGTTCTGGTGCGAATGTGCCGTGCCTTTAATTCGGAGAACAGGACGGTCTTCTTCGAGGGCAAATATGCAGGCCCCGAGCTCTTCAAATCACTTGGTATGATATCCGCGGTATTACGGTAAAGCCCAGAGGCCCCACTTTGTGCAGATACAGCACAAGAGACGGTCTCTGCCCCAGAGAGCTCCCAGGCTAACGCGACACGGTCGTCCTCCTTTTAACAGATGGGGAAACTGAGGCCCAGAGAGACAGACCAAGATTTTCAGATGGCACTTGCTTCCATTTAGGTAGTGAAATGAACCAGCCAGGTTTTCAGCAGTGCTTCCTTTGTTGGGTTGCTGAGCGTATTTGAAAACACCTTGCCCAGGGTGTCAGCAGCCAAGCCAGGACTTGAACCCCCATCCCCTGAGTGCCCGTCCGGTGCCTTAACCACAAGGCCGCCCTCGCTCTCTTGCTCGTGGGACCCCTCACTCACTCTATTACCCCAGCTGTTGGGAAGCCTCCTCTCCGTTGTAAATGGAATTTTCACTGTTCTGCTTCTCTTCGAACCCTGGGTGAGAAATTTCTCTCAAGGAAGAGGCTGCACTAAGGAGTAACTGCAATTCAAATGCGGCAGGCCGTGCCCAGCGCCCCACCAGTACATGTGTCTGCTTGGCAAACACGTGTGTCTCTCTGCCAGCAGCTAATACTAATGTCTCTGCAGAGATAATCTCGGGATGGGGGGGCTGATGGGCCCAAAAGACACCTGCACTGGGTCATGTCCAGTATGATGCTCTGCTGTGTTCGATCCGGAGCGGTGGCTTTGATTTTTGCCCAGCCAATATCCGAGGGACTGGTTGGCAACAAGCCGTGGAGCCGTTTCCTTTCTAGGTCCCTGGTTCAAATCTAGCTCGGGGCGCTAAGGCCCAACCAATGGCCGCTTAGGCTCCTTGGGCCAGCGGGCATCAGTTACTGTGTGTCTGGGCAGTGCCTAGCGAAATGGGGTCTGACTGGGCTGAAGCCTCTGGGAATATTAAATAATATCTTTGGGGGCCTCTGACCAGTTCCCGGTGGCCAGGCGTTCACATCGCAGCAAACCCCCGTTGTTGCCAATCTCAGAAGAGAAGCAGAGGATTATATGAGCCCTGGAGACTAGACTTCCCTCCCAGCCCCAGCGGGTGGAGGCTTCTCCTGTGATCCCAGGGGGGACAATGCGTAGTCAGCGATGCCTGTAGACCCTGTGGGAGGCTGGTGAGAAAGGAAGGCCACTGGGTGGCGCTGGAGAGGGGGCGGGGCCGCCTGGGAGGAAGCCGCAGGTGACTGACGGCTCTGCTCCGTTTCCCAGGGTGCAACGAGCTCATCAACTCCATCTTCGACTTCGCTCACAGCCTGTGCTCGCTGCACTTCTCCGAGAATGAGATCGCCCTCTTCACCGCCCTGGTGCTCATCAACTCAAGTGAGCGTCTGCCGCTGCTGCTGGCCTTCAGTCCTAGGGCCGCAGCCCCCATTGTGGGAGTGGGGATGCCGCATGTTAATTGCCAAACAGCCACATAAGTAGAGCTGGTCAGAAAATAGCGGGGCGGGGGTCCCTGGGAAATGTTGACTTTTTGACCCCTCCCCCATTCTACCTCCCCGGAAATATTTCACTTCATAATGGCACTGAGTAGGGATGTAAAGAGCGGTTTAAAAAGTTCACTAGTGAAACGATTATAATTATAATTAAAATTAAATTAATTAAATTAAATTAAATTAAAATTGAAATTATCCGGCTCTGGAGTCCCACCAGCCCCTCTGGTATGGTGTGGCCAGGGCTGGGGTCCCGCTGGCGCGGCCAGGGCTGGGGGTTTTCCTGCCAGTGCAGGGCTGCTTGGGTTAACAGTTAAGGTTGGCAAAAAGAAGAACAGGAGTACTTGTGGCACCTTAGAGACTAACAAATTTATTAGAGCATAAGCTTTCGTGGACTACCTTTTACATCCCTAGGACTGAGGTGCCTCCTGGGATTTGTAGTTCAAGTGCCTCATGCTCCCATTCTCCTCTATATGCTCTCTGGCTGGACTACATCTCCCATGATGCACTACACTCTCATTTGGTGAAGGGAGGCATCATGGGAAATGTAGTCCAGCCAGAGAACCCGGTCCATAGAGGAGACGAGGCGGATGAGGCACCGAAACCACCGCTCCCATGAGGAACCGCGGCACCCTTGTAAATTGAATTATTTCAGTTTTTGGCCAAAAAATGTTTGGTTTTCGAGCGGTCGGTTTAATCAATGAAATATCACAATTTTAATGACAAAATTCCTGCAATCAAAACCCCCGTTTTCCATCAAAAAACGACAGCACATTTTCAACCAGCCCCTGCCCCAAAACCTTTTCCTTCCTGAATCCGGTGCCCTCTGCTCTCCTGCCAGCACAGATGGGCAAGCGTCTGGGTTTCACCCTGAGGTGCCCATTTCCAAGTCAGCGCTGAGAATGCCACCCCCTTTCCTTCCCCATCTGGTCATGCGAATGGAACCAGAGAGAGACTGATGGGGCTTTAGAGTCACCCCTTCTCAGCCTGCTGCATCCTGCAGGCCATGCAACCCCAAGCCACCGTCCTCAGGGACCAGGGCTCAGATCCTGAAGGGGCACTAGACGGGGTTATTATGGAGGGCGAGATGTCACTCCAATCCCATTAGGAGGCCACTGACTAGCATTTGGCCAGGACCCCAGGGCTGAAACTGCAGAAGAGTTCTGCGGGAATCTCTGTGTTGCCACGGTGGGGTGTTCGTGGCTGGCCAGACGCTGTTGCAATCCTCAGCTTCAGTGTACGGTCGCTTGGATAACCCCAAGCACTCAGCCAGCCTGGCCTGACCGCAGGGGGCTGAGATCCATCCATCCTGCACCTTAAACTGTCATGCAGCAGAACGCCGGGCTCTAGGGAGGCAATGCTCTCCCTCCGTCGTTCAGGTAGCATTGGCCCATTAAGAGAGGCGGGCGTGGGCCGAGAGAGACCCCGCCCCCCAGTCGGGCATGGGAAATGCTGCTCAGTGCCTTCTCCTGTCTCCGTGCAGATCGGCCGTGGCTGCAGGAGAAGGGCAAGGTGGAGAGGCTGCAGAATAACCTGGAACTGGCCTTTAAACACATGTTACGGAAAACCCACCGGGAAGGCATCCTGGCCAAGGTAGGTGCACGGGCCCCACGGCCTTCCCTGACTCCTCTGTCGCAAGCCACACGCCCTGCCGGCGTAGGGCACCTCTCGAATGCTGCTGGTGTTGTGAAGCCCAGGAGCAAGGACTTGAGGGCCTGCTTCTGGGTCCCTTTACTGTGCCCCGTCTCTGGGGCTAGTGGGCCCCCAGCGCTCCCTTGCCGGAAGGAGACGCTCAGAGCCAGAGGGGGAGGGAGGCTTGAGCTGCTGGAGCTGGAGCTGGTTACACGTGTCCAATGTGGATTGGGGGCTGGGTGGCTGAGGGGAGAGGTCTACACTGAGCAGACGATACGCTCAGGTTGGACATTAGGGACTCTCACTAGAGGATTCTGGGTAATTATGTAAATATTCGGTAGAGGTGGAGGGTTCCAAAAATGGGATCATGCTCACAGACCGGCAGCAGAGCACATACGCACAAGCACACACACACACACACACACACACACTCTGTCACACGTACGTGAGCACACGCATACTCTCGCACACGTGCACATGCGCACGCACACTCTGTCACATTCTGTCACACACACATGCTCTTGCACACTCACACATGTACCATGCACAAACACAAACTTACACATGCATGCACACATGTGCGCACACATGCACACGCGCATGCATGCACATACGCTCTCACACTGTCACGCACACACTCTCGCACACTCAAATGCACACACACACCTTTGCACGCACACATGCACGCACACTCTCGCATGCACGCACATGTGCTCACACTGTCACACACATGCACTCACACACTCACATGCACCCATGCACGCATGCGCACACGCACACTTTCACATGCACGCACGCACATGCACGCACAGACACGCGCACACTCATGCATGCACATGCGCTCACACTGCCACACGCATACACTCTCGCACACTCACATGCACACATGCACCATGCACACACACACTTTCACACATGCATGCACACACTCTCGCATGCACACGCACGCACATGCACACGCACCCCAGACATGTTCAGCAACATCACAAGAGCTCACAGAAGCCCCAGGCATTGCCAGACCAGTTACTGCCCTGATCCCACCGAGCGGCTTTGGGTCCCCGAGGCCCCATTGCCGACGGACTGTCTTGTTGGTCTGTGAGTGCACAGCAGAGGGGCGGGGGCCTGGAGATCTGCGTTTATACCGCGTGCCTCTCTCCCCTGTAGCTGCCGCCCAAAGGGAAGCTGCGCAGTCTGTGTTACCAGCACGTGGAGAAGCTGCGGTCCTTCCGGCAGATGTACCCCATCATCGTCCACGCCGTGTTCCCCCCGCTCTACAAAGAGCTCTTCAGCTCCGAGTGCGAGCTCCAGGGAGCGGTGGCAGAATGATCCCCGCGGGAGGCCGGTGCCCAGAGACCGACTCCCATCTCGCGCCGGTCTGTCGCCCCCGCCACCCCGGGATGGGAGGTTGCGGGGGAGAGGGGGGTGGACCAAATTAGAACCTGCTCCCTCCCATCCCCTCCCAAACAGCACAGCAGAGGGCTGCGGTGCAGGAGGGGGTGCGGGCAAGTGATCAGAGCAGACAGCTGGGAGCCAGGACTCCTGGGTTCCATGCCCGCCTCTGCCACCAACCTGAGCAAGTCACTGCCCCTTTCTCTGCGCCTCGTTCCTCTCTCTACAATGCAGGGGGGAGGGAGACCCCCTCCCACACACTCCATGGAGGTGGTGGGGTGATGCTTAAATAACCTCGTGCAGCTCTTTGAGGGTCTCAGCTGGCAGGTGCTACCGAGGCACAAAGTATTACTGGGGAGACGCCCCAAGCCGAGACCCCAGTGGGGCTGAGATCAAGGAGGTCGCTAGCTTTTGCTGTAACATATTCAGGGCCAAGGAAAATACACTGCCCACCATATTACTCCAGTGACTAGAATCTAGTGACCGGCCCGGGTAGTTCAAATACCTCAATTTTTATTTTTATTTTTTATTTTTTTTGGGTGTCCTTACAGATTTATGGCAGGAGACTTTTTAACCAAGCTGTTTTAAAATAATAATTGTACATAACATAGAGATCTATTTTTAAACGTTTGCCTTTACGTCTATTCTGCAGCGCCAGGGGACCAGCCCCCCCTCCCGCCCCCTTGCCCAAGCTCTTGTATTTCTTATTAATATCCAGCAATTGACCAGAAAGTTTGCATTGCACTCTGCTGCCCCCTGCTGGAAAGAATCCTCATCCCCATGAAATTCTCAGGGTTTGAAACCCAACAATATGTTTTTACTCATAGTAAAATAGATATATATATAGATACTGTATAAAGTTAATATAATAAAAGGCTGGTTTTTAATGTTAAGGCTATTTTTGGAAAGCAACAGATTCTAATTTTCTTAAGTACGGGGCTTTTACTGAGTGGGAGCTGATGGTTGTTTACAAGGGGAGTGATGTTCAAAATCGCCTTTTTCTAAAAGAGCTTTTGTAACCCAGTAAAAGGATTCGGATTGAAAATAGCTGGGGGTTTGTACAGCTGGGATTCGGAAGTACAGCCACCGCGGCGGGAGTCCGTCCATGGACCTCAGCCGGCCTTGGATCAAGCCAGTAGATCAGGCAGGCACATGCCTAACTTCAAGGCCATGGTTGGCCCCGTTGATTTCACAGGCCATTGCCCCATAGACGCTGCGTGACATCGCTCTGAGGGGACAGCTTGGTCAAAAAAAAAAAGGTTCTCCGTGACTTAGGAGCTAAGTCCCATTTTCAGAAGGGGACTTGGGTACTTCGGCCCAGCACTTCAAAGAGAGCTAGGCGCCTAAACACCATTGGAGAACTGGGCAAACATCCTCCTGTGCACGCGTGTGCGAGAGTGTATGCGTGTGCTCACGTACGTGTGACAGAGTGTGTGCGTGTGTGTGTGTGCTTGTGCGTGTGTGCTTCAGGAGTCAGTTCTGTTGAAGTCCACAGAGGAACTGGAGTAAGTGAGATCAGAACCTGGGTCATTAAGGGGAGTTCACCCCAGATTTGTAACAAACACCCAACTTCCTAAGCACCTTTGAACCTTGCGCCGTCTGGATTCCAGAGGAATTAAATTGATCGACCCTCGAAACCATCTGCCTCTTTAAGAGCGTCACTCAGGACAGTCCTGTTTCCAGCACAGTAAAAGACAATCAGACCCTCTCTGGCCTTAGGTCCTTTCTGACCATCTTCTAGCTTGATCCATAGCCGACTCTTAACCCAGCAACCCAAGGTATCTGCTTCACCGAGCCGCTAACCGCTTTGCATTCAGGTCTAGTTTACCGTTGCTTTTTGGTTGCATTCTTTTAGTGTAAAAAAACCCAATAATAATCTAATACATCTAACCTGCAATACTTTCATTTTGTAAAATTGTTTTAAATATTTAAATATGTTGTCATGCCAGGTTTGTAAATATTTGAAAGTTGTAATTTTTTTTAATAGAGCGATCAAGAGGTTTTAGGTTTCGTTTAATTTAATTAAACTGATGGTGCATTTTATTTTGTGTTTGTTTGTCGCCCAGGGTTATATGTTTACTTGCAAGGGTTTAAAAAAAAATATTATTCAGAATGCACATTGTAATGAACAGGTTGTTGAAAAGTGTCCAGTTTTCTCTGCTATTTTCAATAAACTAGGTTGCCAAGAAATGGAGCCCGGCTGTTTATTTAGGTATTTATCTGCGGCTATTCCTAGGGCTGCAAACTCTTGTGGTTTTATCGCGAGTCTAGGGCTGTTTTGTTATTTACTAATTTTCACCATCCTCTAGGTCATGGAGCTTGGTTTGCCTGCTGAGCGTATCTCACCAAGCCAGTTCCCTGCCACCGCAAGGGCCTTGGGCATGGTCCGGATGGCACTTTGGTCCCTTCCTGGTCTCTGCCTGTGCCGCACAACGCTTCAGTCTCCTGAGGACCAAAATGCTTTAGTGTAACTAGAATTTTGGGGCTTATATAGGGCTGTTTGAAGGGACATTTATTGGCCGGTGATACACAAGGGGCCAGGCTAATGGTCCTGTCTGGCCTAAAACTCTTACGAAATCTCCGAGAACCTAGGAGTCACGGTCACAGATCAGAGCCCCACTGTGCTAGGCACTGCACAGACGTGGCCATGATCATCAAAGTGTTTTATTAAAGCCCCAGCTTCTAGAGTCATGGGATGACCGGAGATTTCATTTTTTTAACAAAGCTGCTCGCCCTTGTGTGTGCAGAGGAAGGTTTGAAAGGCACAGGAACAGCCCCCCCAAATGATTACTTTTAAAAGTCTCAGGACTATTAAGCCGCGCCCGGGATTTTCCAAACGCTTGGGGCTGGCGAGGGTGGGGGCTCCCCAGGCGGGCTCGGGGCCCCTTTGCACTAGTGCCCACTAGGTAGCTGCCCCAGAGAGTTCCCAATCAAAGTTTATAACAAGGCGGAACAGCTGGACAGAAATAGAGTGATGGGGTGGAGGGGAACACGGGGGTTTGCCCCTTAGGCTGGGGTGCCTGGGCTAAGCCAGCCTCATCACAGAACGAGCCGCACCTGAGGGGAATCAGGGACTTGCCCAAAAAGAGCCAGGCTAAAGCCCTGATGCAGGGCAGCTGGGGACAGAGCTGGATGGCGAGTTAGGGCAGCTGAGAGCAGGGACGGGGCCTGGGACCGGAGAGACCCTGACTAAACGGGAGAGACCGGGAGACCCAAAGGGACAGCAAGAAGCCCCATAGCCCAGGTAAAACTGCAGCCCCAGTAAAGGGGCGGAGCTAGCTGTCCAGGGCAGGGCCACATTGCCCAGCGATGAGGGGGGAGCTGGGTTTCCCTACCAGCCCCAGCAAAGGGGGCTGCAGGCTGAACCTCGAAGACGACAGCCCCAGAGAGAGCAGAAGGGTCTGGTTTGCGTTCAGACATTTCCGGGGACTTTTTAGTTGGTGACCCCCAAAGAAACTGCCTTAGGATGGTGCCCTCGGGTGGGAAACCAGCACAGCGCTTCAGCGGCCGTCGGCAGGGGGTGCCCCGCGGTGACGGGACTCAGTGACCGGGGCAAAAGGGCACGGGCTTTTGTGTGACGTTTGTGGTGCTGTAGCACGTGGGGGCCCAGCGTGGGGCCCCGCTGCGCCAGGCGCTGCACGTGCAGACGACACCCAGACACCGAGGAGCTAACAAGCAATAGTGAGGCAAGTTACAATCTGCTCACGTGTAGGAAGGGCTAGGGCTGGAGAGCACTGGCCCATCAGACCCGTCTGTCAGGCTGGCCCCAGTGCCCTGGCTGCAGGCTGCACTCTAGAGAACTGTCTAGTCACGTTGCAGACGCCAGAGTCTTTGCTACAGTAGGGCGCCTCCCCCCCACCCTTTGTGTCAGGTTGTTCCACCATCCGGATGGCCACAGGCTTCCCCCTGACCCAACCTGCCATCCCACAAGTTCCTCGCTACAGATCTTCCTGGTTTGACACCATAGCGGGGTTAAACAGGCCCAGGGCAGGGACCCCACCAGGGTGAGAGGCGGCCAGTGATCTGTGGGCAGCACCCGGGAAGGGAAGCAGATGCAGGGCCGGCTCCAGGCACCAGCTTCGCAAGCATGTACTTGGGGTGGCTGCTTGGGGGAGGGGCGGCACGTCCAGCTATTCGGCGGCAATTCGGCAGACGGTCCCTCACTCCCGCTTGGAGCGAAGGATCTTCCGCCGAATTGCCGCCACAGATCGCGATCGCGGCTTTTTTTTTTTTTGGCTGCTTGGGGCAGCCAAAACCCTGGAGCCAGCCCCGGGCAGATGGCATAGGCGGGAGAGTCCCTCGCTGGAACTAAGAGCTAATGCAGTGTCACTGAGCAGTGAGGCCTCTCGACTAATGGTGGGTCTGTCTTTGCCCTGCCAGGCCTGGGCTCTGCCCCTGCAGTCTGGGTGGGAGCAGGCCCTGGGTTCCTCGCAGCACTGCCTAGGGGCATGATATTGCCAGATCCCACCAGCCAAGCAAGGTTTGGCCAGTTCAAAGTGTTGGCGTCCTCCGGAGGAAGGGGGCATCTTTCCTCCCAAATCTGCCTTAAATCAAGCCAGAGTGTGCTGGGGTGGTAGGAGACGTTGCATTTCTGATAAGGAAGGATGGTCCAGTGGTTAGAGCACTCACCTCATGCTTGGGAGAGCTGGGGTCACATGCTAGATGTGGAGAAGACGTTTACCGGGGAGGCTGGCCTGCTTCCTGCCCAATGGGCTGCCCCCAGAGAAGGCCATGCTGCAGCTCCCAGGAGGTCTCCGTACAGCATGAACCTGGCCTGAGAATGTTGTTATTTTGCCAGGCTGCCAACTTTTCCCTGGCCTGAGGTCATTCACCCTGCTGAGTAGCAAAGGTGTATTGCAAACAATGAGCTTCTCAAAGAAAACATAGCAAGAAGCCATTATAATGGAAAACGTTAGACAACGTAAATATAGGGTGCACTACCAACTCACCCTATGCGTATGTATGCAACACAGGTGAATGCAATGGAGTCGTAACAAAAGCCAACTTAATGCACCATCCTAGTTGAGACTTTAAACACCTGCCGTTTGGAAAATTCAAATCCCAAGACTAAAACCTTGCTTGCGCACCAAGAACAATGAACTTGGAAGACCATGCATCACAGCGCCACCTGGTGGTGCCTTCCCCTTACACCCCATGTCCGGCCTTCCAGCTGCACGCTCAGCTCTGCACTTTGGTACACTGCAGACTCCTTGGTAGGAAACATTGTAGCCTGGGGGTTTCAAACCAACTTTGTGAGCTCTGCACTGAGCATCTTCAGCCCTGTCCAAGGCCCTTGTGCTCGTTAAGGACTAAAGGGCTGGGATATATTCTGCAGGGAAAATGGATCCCTGAGATATCAAAGATTAAGGAGGAAAACAACTGTCCCAAAGTGTCTTATGGGGAGAAAAGCACCATTTTAGTCCTATATTTTTATTACTATTCGCCGCGGGTTCTTATACTTCCTATCACAAGGTATCTGAGCAGCTTATGGTGTCACTAAGTCTCCACCGAGATCAGGGCGCTGTTGTGCTAGGTGCTGTACATACACATACCATAGGAGACCGTTTCCAAAGCTTGCGATCAACAGTCGAAGAAACTTACATGATCCCCATTTTACAGATGGGGAATTGCGGAGCACCGAGATGCAGCGACTTCCCCAGCATCATCCGGTGAGTCGATGGCACAGCAAAAGGGCTGAAGCCAGGTCTTCTGTACCCTACTCCCCTGGTTCACCCCGAGACCATCTTTTCCCTCTCCGCGTGCAGGAACTCAAATAGAAATCAGTATTTGCCACACAAACCCACTTTGGAGTGAGAACAGCCTAGAGGGTATTTTTAACTATAATGTTTTAAAGGTTTGCAGGTGGGGGTCCCTTCTCATTCATAGCTTCAGTCCCTAGCATGAAGCTGCTATAAGCACCAAGGCACTTGTCTTGCTCTGTCCTGAAGTTTGGCACAGCGTTCCTGTGCGCTGCTAGCTGCTGCGTTCCACCCCCGAGGTGGCTGCATTCCCGTGGAAGTGATTCCTGGGCGGAAAGCACTCTAGGCTGAATGGCCCTACGGAATCATGATCCTATTAGTCACATATTTTTAACGTCACCCTTTCTATTGGGTACCAACTCCCAATCTGGTAGCTTTTGACCCTTCCAATCCCTCCCTTCGTACCCCGGCAGATGCAGCATGAGTCAATGCAATGTTCATAGGCTTTTGCTGCTCTGATATTCAGTGCTTAATTGGTTATGAACGAGGTGCTGGGGCTCAAGCAATTTTTTGTACATTCATCCCTGATGCAGCAAACCCACAGGTGCCGGGGCGCTGAACTGCCGAGCCTAGAGGTGCCGGTGCTCAGCATTTCATGCCAGGCCAGCAACACCAGAGCTTCAGCGGGAACAAGGAAAAGGTGACTGTCATGTTCTCTTTTGTTACAAGGGAATCCCCTGGCTGACAATCGGCCGTCTTGGGGTTTAAAAAAAATTGCTGGCTCACTGGGGACCGATCCTGCGAGATGCTGAGGACCACAGATCTCAGGGAAGACTTGGTAAAGGGACCACTAAGTAGGGTTGCCAGGTGTCCGGTTTTTGACCGGAATGCCCAGTCGAAAAAGGTCTCTGACGGCTCCGGTCACTACCGCTGACTGAACTGTTAAAAGTCCAGTTGGTGCAGGGATGGCTGGCTCCCTACCCAGCTCCACGCAGCTCCCGGAAGCCACCGGCATGTCCCTCCGGCTCCTAGGTGGAGGCACGGCCAAGGGGGCTCCGTGCATGCTGCCCCCACCCCGAGCGCCGGCTCCGCATCTCCTATTGGCCGGGAACCGCGGCCAATGGGAGCTGTAGGGGCGGCACCTGCAGACGGGGGCAGCGCTCTCAGAGCCTCCTGGCCACACTTCCGTGAGTTGAAGGGAGCTGCCTGAGATCAGCGCCGCCTGGAGCCCGCACCCCCTCCCGCATCCCAAGCCCCTGCCCCAGCCCTGAGCTCCCTTCCACACCCAAATTCCCTCCTGGAGCTCACACCCTGCCCCAGCTCACAATCCCCTCCCACACTCCAAACCCCTTGGCTCCAGCCTGGAGCACCTTCCTGCATCCTAAACCCGTCCTCCCCGGCCCCACCCCATAGCCCGCACCTCCAGCCAGAGCCCTCATCTCCCCATTCCACACCCCAACCCTTTGCCCCAGCCCCCTGAAAATGAGAGAGTGACTGAGGGTGGGGGAGAGCGAACAACCGGGGTGGGAGAATGTAGTGAGCAGGGGTGGGGGCTCGGGGAAGGGGCAGGACAGGGGGTGGGGCAAGGATGTTCAGTTTTGTGCGCTTAGAAAATTGGACGCCCTACCACTAAGTACAAAAAAAGGAAAAAAATAAGTCCACTCCCAGGACTGCAGGCAGGGAACTTGCTGCTTTATTTAACTGCATCACAACAGAGAGTTGGCGGGGAGGCGGGGGAATCTTTATGCAACTAACCAAACAGGAACTAAGGGGGTGGGGGGTGTAAGGAGCATGCCACCAACCCATAATACTCTGCGTAACCCAGTGAACCCTTGATGACCCCCGTAGCTACAGAAGTCAATGAGAGTGGCCCTTTCAAGGTGATTAACTCTATGCATGCTGCAGCCAACCCCCAGAGCAGCAGGCAAGTTGCAGCCTACCTCCCTGTCCCTCCTTCTATTTTTTGGCAACCTTTCCATTTATATAGGGAATGGGTGTGGGGGGGGGCTGATTTCTGAGGGAGATGCTGTATGAAGAAATCTTTCCTGCAGGCAGCAGCCATGCGACAAGCGAGCTCGCCTGGGGTGGCACATTGCCTGGGAAAAGTGAGAGCCACGTGGTTGAAAGGCAGCAGCAGAGGAAAGCAGGGATAAGACACACACTGACGACTGTCATCATGCAACCCAGAAGCATCCTCGCTCCCACAGGCACCAGAGGCTCCAGGTAAGAGGCTGCCGGGCGCCCTCGGCTACCTGTTAGCAATGGCCAGAGGCTCGAAGGCACTGCATTCAGAGCCACACAGAGCTGCGACAATGGGAAGAAGGCAACCGCTTTGCAAAACGGTTCTTTTGCCTCCTGGTCGGGTTTTGGCTTGGGAATGGGGGCAGGAGCATGTCGCTGCGAAGGCTGTTGTGACAGGGCGTGGGGGTGGGTTTGGGGGTGTCCTCTCTGGAAAAGCCCAGACTTTGGGGAGATTGGTGCTTGGAGCTGATGGGTCGGGGGGAAGGGGGGGATACTTGCATTGCAAGAGCCTTTACAGAGCTCCATTGAGAACCAAAAAAGACTCTGGTATCAGTCAGAGCATCACTGAAAATTATGGAGAGGGTTAGAAAACACAGAACTCAGCTTGTTCCATGACCCAGGACCCACCTGTCACCGGCATGTCAAGCTCAGTACTCACAGCTGTCCCTTCTGGAAAAAAATCAGTGAGTGGAACTCCCCGGGCTTAGGAGAGAGATGCCAGCCGGGTCAATATTTTGTAGAAATTGAGATCCGGAAATGGGGCAGATTGCTATGAGGAAAAGCGATGCAACCTTGTTCCTTAAATGCAGCTGGTTCATTTTACTCGTGCAGCCCGGTTTTTAAATTCTGCCCTTTCCGTTCTAGCTTTTCCAACACCCAACGGCTTACCTTAAAACAGGGAGGAGACATTGGTTCCAGTTGCCTGTCGCCAAACTGCGGGCTGGCTAAATTCTCCGGGGAGGCATGGTCGATGTTTTTGTCTGGCGGTTGGCAGACTGATCACTTGTTCAATATGTTTTTAATATCCAGGGCAAGGATGTGATCAAGTTCAACCTGAGTTAAAATGCTTAGCGGCAGCTCTGCAAATAATGGGTTGTTTTGTAGGCTCCAGGATAACACACAGACTTCACAAACATCCATGTGCTACTGCTTGTAGTCAAATGCCATCCAGAATGAGAAGCGGTGTGATTTTTCTTTAGCCTCTTGTTAATCAATCTTTTTCTTGTTTGTAAGGGCACACGCCTGAGACCGTGTGCGAATATCCTGATTTCTAATGCACATTTCTTAGCTTTAAGGGGAACTAAATGGCATTGCCGGCTGGAGGAATATATAAGTCTTTAGTGTTAATCCAGAGGATGATAAAGCTAACACATCGGGGTAGATCCTCAATGTTTGCAAACCAGCAGGGCTCCGCTCACTTCGGAGTTTGACTTGCCAGTGTACATCAGCTGAGGGTCTGGCTCGGCGGGTTTTAAAAATAACCGGCATTTACATTTTGATCAGCCACAAATTCAGCTGTGCAGAAGGAAAGGCGGGTGCGTTGAGTTAAGATAGTCTGTTCTGATGCGTTAAATAAACTCAATTATCTCCTACAGCCTCATCCAATTGATTCGAACCAGACTATTCATGGAGGAAAGCGTGAGTAAGGATGGGTAGGGCCATCTAGTCCAGTACCCTGTCTCTGACACTGGCCAGCACCAGCTGCTATCAGACGTGCCTTAGAGATTGGCTTAAGCCCTGAAGCACCAGGGGTAATATCTCTGCCAAAGGGATCATTAGCAATAACTACGCTAACTCTGGATCTTCTAGTTATCCATATCAATGTCCAGTCCCTCTTTGAATCTTGCTAAGTTCTTGGCTTCAGCCACGTCCTGTGGCGGTGAGTTCCACAGGTTTGTCGCACATTGGGTGAAAAGGTCTTTCCTTCTGTCACCTTTTCATTTCATTGAGCATCCCCTTGTCCCGGCGTTGGGACACCGGGAGACCAAAACCTGGGCAGCTGGAGGGTAACTAGTGTCCGGAAATCTTCAACGGGGCAGAGATCTGCGGGAGGGCTACGAGTCTTTGGCCACGGGGCCCTTTAAAAGGGTTCAGCCAGTTTCTCCGGGCACTGCTGCAGATTGGTGAGGGCAGTGTGCAAATAACAAGGTGTGAGCTGGTTTCAAAGCAAAGCCAGGAACCGTCATATGGAGAGCGGCATCATAAAAAGCAGCAAACTTGCTTCGCTTGGGCTATAATTAGCACCGATCAAACTTCATGATGTAAATGCAGCATTGTGCCAAGGGTGGCTATTTAAAGCAGTCGGTAATGTGCAATCCCGTCTCGGTCAATAATCCTGGGTGGCTCTGTGCTGTCCCTGGATTTCTGGGAGAAACGCGTCTCTCTTGTGCACTGTCATAAACTGCGGGTCGCCACTTCCAGGGGGTCATTTCCCGGCTGGCTCCTTCTGCTGGGATCTGGGCTCCTGGAGATGAAAAGGATGGTTTAGTGGTTAGGGCGCTAGCTAAGGGCTTGGGGAAGGGATAGCTCAGTGGTTTGAGCATTGGCCTGCTAAACCCAGGGTTGTGAGTTCAATTATTGAGGGGGCCATTTAGGGATCGGGGCAAAAATCTGTCTGGGGATTGGTCCTGCTTTGAGCAGGGGGTTGGACTAGATGACCTCCTGAGGTCCCTGCCAACCCTGATATTCTATGCTTCGGAGAACCAGGTACAATTCCTAACTCTGCCACAGGCTTCCGGGGTGACCTTGAACAAGTCACTTCGGGCGAGATTCACACAGGGGACTTCCGTCTCTGTGCATTGCATGGGGAGAGGTAGGCACCTAGGAAAGGCAGCCCCAGGCATTGAGGACCTGCATAAGCTAGGTAGCAGAGCAGAGGTATCAGTGGGGGAAGGTGTGAGAATACCCAACAGCCCTGTGGTTAGGGATACACCTTTAGCATGTAGGAGACTCTGGGTCCAAGCCCCTGCTCCAAATCAGAGATTTGAAGCTGAGTTCTTCTGTCAGCTCGGGGGAGACACACGTGTCATTGTCTGATCGCCCCTCGGTCGCTTGTGTTCGGGCGAGGGGTGCTCAGCGCTCGCCTACTGGATCGCGCCCCGCAGGGGAGAGAGACAGGTGGGGAATTGCCTCGTTTGAAAATCACCCCGGGGGCTGAGCGGCTCGTTAGGTGTGGGGCGGGGTCAGGACTCATCTTTGCTCAGGCTTGACCGCAGAAATCTTGTGTGCGCGGGGAGAGGGGGGACCCTCGCTGTGGCAATGAACGGGTTAATGGGGGCCTGGGAGGCCGGTTCTGCTCCCTGGCTGCACCAGGAGGCTGGGGACGGGGCTGAGCGGGGAAGAAGCTGCAGGAAAGGAATTCCACAATCCCTCTCTCGGCCTTGGAGGGCCCAGGGGAGCTGGCCGAGCCCTCCAGGATCTGGGCTTCCAGTGGGCTTGGTTGAGGGTCAGGTCGAAGGTCAAGCCCCAGGAGGGCAGTAGCTGGGTTAATTTGCACTTTGCGGGTTCCCGGGGGGAGCCCTGTGGGTTTTGGCCCAGAGAGAAGGGTGAACCTAGAGAGGCTGTGGGAGAGGCCCAGCTGACAGAGGCTACGGGACAGACCTCAGCTGATGGTTACAGGGTCCCTGGCTTGGAACCCAGTTTAGAGGCTGGGCCGGGCTTCCCCCACCAGCCGCTGGGGAAGGTGGCGTGAGGCCCGTGAGAAGGGGATAAGGATGGCGGAAAACCCAGAGAGAGGGGCTGTGAGGCCCATGGGACCGAGGAGCAGACCTCAGGTTGTTGCATCTTTCTCTTGGGCGTCCTGGTCCCCCAGAAGGGGTGGCCCCAAACCGTGACCTGGCCAGCGGGCTGAGTCGCGAGATGGGGCCTCTGCAGCGCTCGAGCAACCATTGCCAGGGAGTGCTAGAGAGGAAAGAGCTGCTATGCTATGCCCAGCCACCAGTCAAATCTTCGACAGGCACGTATGGCGTTAAGCGACAGCGAGGAGCATGCCAGTGGTGCCTAAATGTTGGACTTAGGTGCCTAAACCCCTTTGTGTAGCTAGCCCTTCTGTGCCTCAGTTTCCCCATCTGTACAATGGGGATAATAGCACCGCCCGACCGCACAGGGGTGCGTGAGGATAAATACAGTAAAGGCGGCGAGGCGCTCAGATACTACAGCGAGGGGGCCAGATAAGGGCCTTCGACTCGCCTCCACGGGAACTATTGGATCAAACAATCCCCGCTCCTGCTTAATGAGCGGCCATCTTGGAACTGCAGTGACAGGGTCGGTCAGAGGAGGCGCAGGACCAGGACGAGGCGGTGGCTGCTGAGGGCTGGCTCGGGGGGTGGTAAAGGGGAGCTGACGGTGCAGAGGGTTAGGCTAGGGGAGACTGGGGTGGGCCCAGAGCACAGAACTGTTCCGGAGCCTGCTCCTGCTGAAATCAAGTGGGAGAAACTCCGGGTGATGTCAATGGAGAAGCACTGGGGCCTGAACCCCTCGGACGGGGGTAGCTGTAAGTCGGAGTGGAACAGTCAGAGGGGGCGGGCGGCCGCTACTGTAGACAGACATTGGGCCCATCCCCTGCCGATGGAGATCAGCTCGCACAGGTTACCTTGGTGTAACTGAGTGGAGGAATTGGCCCTTTGGCTTTAAATTCTATGGAAAACTGCCTCCGGGTGAATTTTAGAGAGGCGGGTGCCCTGAGTTACCTGCCTCTCGGCCTTTCAAACCCTGGAGTTAGGCGCTTGTTTCATCTGATCTGCCAGATCAGCTGCTGCCCCTCTAGAACCCGTACCCAGGTGGACAATTCGGGGACCCGTTAGCCCAGTGCGAATGCAGCAGCCCTGTCCCCTCTGCTGATCACCTGGGCCAGTTTGGTGCTAGCGGAGACGTGGCCAAGATGAAATGATTCAACTAGCCCAACCGGCCAATCCCCTGCCCTCCCACGGTGCCTTCTGGAAATCAGCCAGAGTCCGCTGCTTCTTACCCCGAAGGCACGGCAGCTGAGAGGTGAGGGCAGTGCCACTGAGGCTGGTTTGGGTGTATTCGACCACTGGGGTTGAAATTAGCAGTTCATGTCTCTAGCCTACACCCAGAACCCTCACATTAAAACACTGTCCCCAGCCAGGATCGCGAGACCCTTACTAGCAAATGAAGACTCAGCCTGGAAGCTCTGCAGGGCAGGTATCATCTGGTTTTGTTCTGTTTGTACAGCCCCGAGCGCGGTGCGATCCTGGGCCATGACTGCTGCAATACCGATACTAAATTACAAAGCCCCATTCACATCGCACGGGCCACCCCCGCGTGGCCGATTGGCCAGATTCGAAAGCCCAGCCGGCAGGGGGTGGCTTTCCAACCCTGCGACTGGATCGACCATTCAGACAACGTTACGTTGTGGCAGGAGGATTACAGAGCCCGGGGGAGCTGCTGGCATGGACGCAGTGCGTCAGATCCTCTTGTGTGAGACAGAGGCGGGTATTTGAGGGGTGGCCGAAGTTCTGGGAAATGGAAGAACATTAATAACCTTCCCGAACTTGTGAAGTCACTATTGGCAACTTAGTGACTGGCAGAGTGGTGCTAATTATAAGTGATATAGACACGCATACAGCTGAGCTGTCCTCCAATGATGTAATGTAGCTTATGGTATTTTAACAAGGCCGGCAAGGTTGTAGGGTCAAGATTCCTGGGTTCTTTTCCCCAGCTTTGCTCTTCAATCAAAGGCAAGTCACTCTTACTGGGTTGAAATGTCTGTAAAACGGGGCAAATGAGACGCACTGTTCAGTGACGATCCCCAGCTGTAAAATCAGACCCTTGGACGTTAACGAGGTGATTGGGTGAGGCGTGGGAGAGTCTGGGATATGGAGTTCAGATCCTCACTCTAGCCTCCTTCCGTCATTAATTCTAATTAATTCAAGCATATCTAATTAATTGACGAATTCATTAAACAGTCACTCCTGTTTCCGAGTGAACGCGTTGCGTGGGACTGTCGGTGGCGAGGGGGTAAAGCTGTAAGAATGCCACTGACTTGATGGGAATCACCCTGAACTGACACCTGAGCAGGACTGACCCTTCCCCACCTTCTTGCTTATTTCCCCATTCAAATACCCCTAGTGACAAAACACGAGTTAACTGGGGAAGGCCGTACCTTCTGGCTCCTCCGGAAAACACCCCCGTGTGAAGGAGTGTATGATCTACCCCTTTAAGATACAGGCTGCAGCTTGTACGTAGCCTTTTTAACTCCTGTGAGTTGCACAATGTTCTGATGTTTGATAGCCCCAGTTCCTGGAGCTGTGATTTTGGGGAGCTTTTATTTAAACTTCTTTAAAAAGCAAGTTTCCAGCCCCATGACTAGGGAGAAAAGCTTGAACACCTGCCCCCAAAAGGCTCACGAAGCAGACGGCAGATCAAAAGCATTCGACATCCCTTCTGATCTTAAAGTCTATGAGACATTTATTTAAAAAAAAAAAACTCATGCTTTTTAAGCCACTCTTTTGATTTTGTTTAAGGGCCTGATTCATGCTTTCTGAACAATGGTGGGGTTTTCAGTGGGACCCCCAATATCTCCATCTATCAGCTTCTCTGGGATTGTAGTCTCGTGCTCCTCAAGGGGTTAACTGGGTTATTCAGAGAATTATGGGTTGGTGCCACATTCATAAATCCCCAGCACTTCTAAGGAATACTGCCCCCAGGCAACGCTCTGTGTACATGGGATCAGACTTGGGTCACCAGATAGCAAGTGGGAAAAATCAGGACCGGGGAGAGGGCAATAATGTGTGTGTGGGGGGATTAATAGGGTCCTATATAAGACAAAGCCCCTAATAATCGGGACCGTTTTGATGAAATCGGGACATCTGCTCAGCCTAGATCAGACAGGGAGTAAGTTATTGGATGGGGAGGGGCATCTTTCTACTAGGCGACAATCAGGAGTTGTATTAGATGACTGGAGCTGCTGTGTAAAATCAGGTGGGTGGGGGCGGTACTCTTTCCAGGCCCCACCCACTAAATAGGCTCCACCCACACGAGTCACACAAAATATGCTTGTGTTGCCACCATCTCACTAAGTTCCTTGGACTCAGCTCCTCCCAAGTTGGGGGGAAAAGTAAGTGGTGGCCCCTCCTGCACATTACCCATTTGGGGCACAAAACGAGACGCCACTCACACTAGACGGTGCTGATCTATGTCCCGCCCTCTGCTCTCACACTAGGAATGGAAGGGCTAACGTTTAAATTCTCGTCACTCGGCGTCACAGTTCGCTCCTCACCGAGGCGACCGGGGCAGTTCACACCTCCCCAAGGCATTGTCCCAAGTTCCCCGCAGACCATCGGTGAACCTCCAAAAAAGCGAACAAAGCGTTTCTTCCCAGCCGTGCCTGACCTCTTAAGAAATGAAAGCGGAGACTCTGGAGAACAAGGCTGTGGGCTCAGAGCGGTGGTGGGAGGGTGAATGGGTGCGTGCCAGCCGTTCCTGAGCGCTGGGTACGGTGCCTGAAAGCTAAAGGTTATCTCGATTGATTCAGAGCGCAGGAGGTCTTTGCAGAGCTCTCGTTACTTGAGATGACATCCAAGGTGTAGCACCACGCCGGCCATGCTGATGCCCACAAATAGGACCACAGCATTGCGGGGATGAATTCCACCCTCCCCTTGACGAAGGCTCCTTGCCTGGGGAAGGCAAACAGAGTTTCGCCATAGATCCCTGCAGTGTTATCCTGGGTCTGAATACTTGGGTTAGCCTAGCCCGGGCGTGAGCAGCCACACGGCAGAGCCCTGCCCAAGTTACTGTGTCCTCATTAGTGCTGCATCTCCCTGTGGACTTCTGGGGGCGCATCCCACGGTGCTTTGTGCTGCCCTGAGCAGAGCCGCTCTTCCCTGGTCAATTGGAGGAGAACTTATCTGTCCTTCTAGGCACACGGAGGGGAATTGTGGGAAGGCTCTGGAGGGCTGTCAGCACTGGAGGGGTTTAACCTGCGTCCTCACTGCCAAGTGAGCAGGGTCCCAGCCCGAGTGAAAGGGGGACCCGAGCTCTAATTTATAGCCCCAGCCAGGCCAGCTAGCCTGGGGTTGGAAGCACCAAACTTGGGGGAGAAGGTTTTGTGTATGGACAGGAGAGGGGGGAAGGGCAACACCCAACTTAGCCCTGCAGTGAAGACGTATCATGAATGCCTCCCACAGCCCTCCCCAGCCAGACTCTCACCCTGCAGGCACCAGCTCTGCTGAGTCCATAGAGAGGGAGCAGCTCTCTAGCTTTTATTTATGGTTTTAAACACCAGCAGCGAATGGGCTCCACCTGGCAGGTGAACGTCAGCCCTACGTCGATACTTAGGGTGCGGCTTAAACCCACTACCGGGCAAATTCTCTCTGTTCCCCACCCAGGAGGCAGCTCAGAGACATGGGTGCAAATCCTAATGGAGGGCAGGATCGGTCCTGTCGTGGAAGCCCAGGGCAGGATCAGGCCCGTCGTGGAATCCCAGGGCAGGATCTGGCCTGTCGCAGAATCCCGGGGCAGAATCCCGGGGCAGAATCGGACCCATCGCGGAATCCCGGGGCAGAATCAGGCCCGTCGTGGAATCCCAGGGCAGGATCTGGCCTGTTGCAGAATCCCGGGGCAGAGTTGGGCCCGGGGCAGAATCCCGGGGCAGAATCAGGCCCGTCGTGGAATCCCAGGGCAGGATCTGGCCCGCTGCAGAATCCCGGGGCAGAATCGGGCCGCTGGGTCTAAGCCAGTACATTTCTTCCTGTGCACTGCAGTCCCTGCCCCCACCCGCCCCCCACCCCGTTTTCTCTTTGGCCAACACACCTGCATTAGCCTGATTAAATCTCCCTCGGCTCAGATCTCTGAATCTAATCACCATCCATCTGCCTCCTGGGGCTACTTCGGAGTTGGCAGCTCTGCGCCTGGACACTCGGGCGGTGTTTTTACTGAAAAGGGCCTTTTAAAAAAATAATAATTAAAACTGTGTTGCCAGCACAAAATGATCCCGGCCGGATCGGTTGTTCTCAACCCGTCAGCATTGGCAAAACGAGGAGGCGAGAAATTGACGGTTTCTCTTGGGAAATGCCGCAGCATAGCTGTGTCGGGCAGGGATATGAAAAAATCAGCCCCGCCCAGTGACACAGCTATGGTGACACCCCGCCGCAGTGTAGACACAACCATACCCACAGAAAACTGCTTTGAAGGATCCAAAAGAGCTTTGCAAACGGCGACCAAATCCTGCAGTCCTTACTCAGGCAACTTTACCATTCAAGTTTTGTCCAAAAATAAAAATGCACTTTGCCTGGCACCAAAATGCAGTCTGTTCTGGGGTAGAACACGGCAGCACACAACAATGCTACGTCTTTGATTTGTCATATCTATATATTTCTTTATCCTAAAAGCAAGGAGAGAGACAGTCCAGTTCCTGCCGTGTGTACAATCTAAACTCGTCAAGTGAGGCCTGGACAGACTAGATCGGAATAAAGCCCCAGCAAGTGCGCTCAACAGACAGAATGGGTGAGTATTGGGCCACGACATCAAGAGAGAGACCCTCTCTCTTCCAGCAGCTGCAGTTCGAGGGCGTTGTCCTTGCTCCGGGCCTGGAAGACTTCACCAGCATCGAGTGGAACTCGGATCCCGTTGCAAAGGGGATTCTGTACGTGGAAGTTGGATTGGTAGAGGATTATTGAGCCCCGGGAAGGTGACTTTATAGTGTTTTTTAAAAGGGGGGGCCGCCTCTGCTCTCTGAGAACATCTTGGGGAGGGATGGTAAACTCCAGCCGAGCTGCACAGTCCTTGCTCCTCTCTGAAAACAGGGGACACCTTTCAATTATACCCACAGCCCAGTCCTGCTCCTCCAGTGTGCCAGGATCTACCCGGAGTAGCCCTGCCGGAGTGACGCTGAATTTACACCAGCGTCACGGAGATCAGGATCTGTCTGTCCTCTAGCCGGTGAAGAAAGACAACATTGGGAAGCGCCAGGCGTGCCAGACCTTATTTCACCAATGACATCCTAGTCGAGTAGGGAAAGGCGACGGCTCCCATTCCAATGAATTCTTGTCCTCCCACCCCTCGATGAATGTTCTCCCCCTTTTCAATCATCCCTTGCTTTGATATCTGCGTTTTAATGCATGTGCTGGCGAGATGCCACAGGGGCACTCAAAGGAGATTGCATTCCTTGGCCTGACTTGCGAGCCACAGCGTCCCGGCCTCTGCAAACAGAGAATTGCCAGCCGGCAGGCTAGGAGGAAGCCATGCCTCTGGGTTGGAGATGCGACCGTCTCTCAGTGTTTGCACAAGCGTGGGCACATAACAACCATCTCCGCATTGCCCTGCCCACGGTCACCGGTGTTAGACAAGAAGCGCTAAAATCCAGCGTCCAGCCTGAATAATAGTGCCCTGCCTATAGAGCAGAGGTTCCCAAACTGTGGGGCGCGCTCCCCTAGGAGGGTACGGAGGCTGCTCCCAGCCCCCTTACCCCTGTCCACATTCCCCTCCCTCCGGAGCTGGGGCTCCGCTCCCAGCCCTGGCTTCAGGGGATGCAGGGGGGGACCCTGAAAAGTTTGGGGACCACTGCTCTAGATGGTCTCCCTCTCCAGCCTGCCAGTCTGTTGCTGCGTGCTGTTAAAGGCTGCGTACCCCACCCCAGAAGAGGCTGCTTGTTAGTAGCTCTAGGTACACTTCTAACGGGCTTTGGGGTGGAAGGTGCTCATGGAGGGCAAAGTGGCTGGGAAGTATCGGTGGAGGGGGAGGTGGTTGGTTGGAGCGGCCCAGGGGGAGGAAGGAGGAAGAGTAATGGGATGAAGTTAGGGAGAGGTAAATCTAAGCTGAATAGCCAGGAAGATGAAGATATGGGTTAGGGGCACAATCATCTCCTGGGGGCCAGTGGTAGATACAGCTGGCGAATAGACCATGAGGCAGAGAATGGGCACGAGGCACCATGCCCTGGCATTGGAGCGAAATCAGGGTCTTGTGTCTAACCCGCTGAGCGACCAGCCAAAAGATTTGAGTTCAGTTCCCAGCTCCGCTACAGATTCCAGGGCTGACCTTGGACAAGTCACTTAGTCTCTGTGGGCCTCAACTTTTCGTTTTCTTACAGTCAGCCCCATTTCCTTTGCTCTGGGCCTGTCTTGTCTGTTCAGACAGCGAGTGCCAGTGGCAGGGACTGTCCCTCCCTGTGGCAGTACAGCGCCTGGCACAATGGGCTCTAGATCTCAGTTGGGTTCTCTGATCACAGGGCAAGACAGGGTGTTTCTGGGGCTAGAGCACTGGATTGGGATTCAGGAGACCTGGGTTTGAGTCTCAGCTCTGCCACTTGGGGACCGTGGGCAAGTCCCTGACCCTCTCCATGCCTCGGTTTCCCCCTCTGTACAGTGGGGATAATGATCCTGACCTCCTTTGTAACACACTTGGAGAACTGGGGGGGAAGAGACAGGTAGTACTGTTATCCCTGTGTACAGAGGGGGCACTTGTGACTTGTGCAAGGTCACACAGGAAGTCTGTGGCAGAGCAGGGAGATGAACCCACATCTCCTAGGCTTGGGCCCTAACCACTGGGCCATGCTGCCGCTCTAGTAGCTGTGTTTCTGCAATGCAGCCTCCTGCTTGCGGCTATGGTAGCAGCCCTTAAAGCCTGGGGGGTTTTAAGGCTGCAGCGTCAGATCTCTGCCCATTTTGTTTCCAGGGGCTCAGCCTCACGGGGTGCAAGTGACAAGCACTCACAGGGACCCGAGCGTATCTTTGCCCCCGTCCTACAGAACCAGCTGGTTCTTACTGATGGGTGTCTCCCGGGAGGGGTGATGAGTCACCGACTATTTCTGTTCTCTCTCCGCAGCGGGCCATGACCTGCGAGAAGGACAGCGTGGCCGGTGGAAGCCCTGGGGAAACGGGGAAGTCGAACCGGAATCTCTTTGCCGCGATCTGAGCGGGCCGTGCACACAGACACCCCGCCGGGGTCATGATTACAGGCAAGTGTGTCGTCCGGGCGGACACCGGATGGTTGGCTGGAAAGGCGGGTTGGAATTAAATGATGAAAGCCGCCCGTCCCTGGGAAATCACATGCAACGCGTGTCTGACGTGCCGGGCTGCCGCGGGAGAGGCCTGGGTTTGATTCTGCGCTCTCGCACAGGTTCCTGGGGGCACCTAACCCTGCAGCTGGGAGCACGCCAGCTACCGCTGGAAAAGACCCTTTGCCGCGCCCCGAAGCCAAACCCCCTGCCATGGGAGTGGGGTGTGTGCGCTGGGGTAGAGCATTCCTCTCAATACTGGGGATATAAACCCCTTGTTCAGGGCTTAATGCCAACCCTTTGTGGGGGAAGGGGCGGGGGCAGCTACAGGGTTTGTTGCACCTCCCTGTGGCAAACACTAGATGGGGCACTGGTCCGCTTGAGGGGCTATTTCTGCATTCCCGCAGGAGCAGCAGTGTCCCTGGTCAAGGGCCACACGACCGCAGTCACGTCCGAGCGAGGGGCAGGGTTTTCCACGCCCGTCTGGGAAAAGCACGTTTCATTCCCGCCAGATCCAGGCACAGACTAGCAACGACTCTAGTCCCCAGGGGCGTCTCCGCGGCAGCAGCAGGGGCAACGTCCAGCTTGGGCAGACGTTCCAGCCCAGTTCCCCGGCCCTCCCCGCTGGGACTCAGTCTCGGGTCACTCACTTGCCCGACCAGATCCCGTGTAGCCTTGGCCAAAAATGAAAGAAGCTGGATCACTGGTCCCTGGGGACAGCTCCTGCTCTGGGATCCGACTGATACGGCTCCGTACCATCAAAAGGCATCTTGCAGCAAGTGACGAGGATGGATGCCGGTGGCCTCTTTACCAACGCCGGGGCCCGTTAGTGACACTTTCAAGGTGCTTGGTGCAACACAACAGTGGATAAAACCCATCAGTAAGGCTAAGCTTTTGTCACAGATATTTTTAGTAAAAGTCACGAGCAAGAAAGAAAAATTCACGGAAGCCCGTGACCTGCCCGTGACTTTGACTAAAAATATGCCTGACAAAATGGGGAGCTGCGGGGTCCCCACACTGCCCCCCGGTGGCCGGACAGCTGCGGGGGCCCTGTCTCGGCGCTCCAGAATCCTCCGCCACCCGGGCTCAGAATTGCAGGGTCCCCCTCCCCTCCCCACCCGCAGAAGGTGGGAGCTGCGGGGTACCCCTGCTGCGGCTCGGAGCTCCAGTGGGCCCCCGCCGCTACGGGCAGCGGGGACCCTGCAACTCCTGACTGCCATGGGCTGAAGTCACAGAGGTCTCTGGAAGTCACGAATTCATAGCCTCACCCACCAGCCCTGCAGGAAGCGATGCTCTGAAGCCTTCCAAACTTGTCAAACGGCAACTGCGGAGAACACGGTTTTCTACCCCTTGGGCGTTCGTTAGAGGGGGGGGCTTGCGTTTTAATAAATGCTGGGAAAGTTCCTGGCATCGTCCTCTGCTTTAAAAATAATATATCATATCCCAGGGTCACTGAATTTCAGCGCTGAGCGAGATCCATTGTCCTTCACCTGAAATGCCAACATGAAGAGGGTGAAAATAAAATACAGCCTTGGGTGTGCGTGTCAGTCACGGAGAGACATGTCAAGCCCATGGATAGGGCCAGCTCTGCTGCCGGTTAGCCGACGTTCTCCAGAAGGCAAAGGTTTTATCAGCCGTGGTGTGACCCAGCGGGTGGAAGGCTGGACAGCGACTCAGGAACCCGGGTTCTAGTCCCGGCTCTGCCACTGATGTGCTGCGTGACCTTGGACAAGCCCCTTTCTCCTCCTGGGCCCACGAGGGACTCTCCTCCTTTAAGTGTTCTGAGGTCAACGGATTGCACCCGTCTCAGGCGCTATGGAGGAATTGTGCCTTAGGAGCACCCCTGCAGGGAGAGAGAGTCAAACGCTGACCCTCTCCCGCGACCAGACGGGCAGATGGGGAGGCAAATTGGGGCACAGATTTGGTCCTTGGGAGATAGCACAGTGACTTGCCCTGGCCAGATGCCATGGTGGTGGGCACCAAGGGAAAGAACAAAGAGCCAGCCCCCCACTGGTATTAGGTTCGTGAAGCTGTGCTGTCTGGCCCTTAGATAGATGGGTCTGCTGCATGGCTCTCCCAAGGCGCCCGTGGGCCAGGTGCTGTCTAGGGGCAGATCTGCTTCAGTTCTCTAACTGTGGGATGTTCTTGTTTTGCAGGAAGCAGGTAAGATGGTGGCTGGGGCTTTCCTAGACTCCCCCTTCTCTTGGGCTTGTTGGCATCCCCTGTTCTTCCTTGCCCTGGAGGCCCTCCTGACGGGATCCAGCTGGAGCTGCCCTTCCAGGTGCCACTGCTCCTCCCAGGACAGGTCTGTCTTCTGCAACCGCCGGCGCCTGACCACCGTGCCGGGCGGGATCCCCCCAGAGTCTGAGCTCCTGGACCTGAGCAAGAACCGGATCAGGACCTTGCACCAGGGCATGTTCTCCCGCCTGCAGCCCTTGAAGGAGCTGGACCTGAGCGAGAACATCATCTCCAACATCGAGCCCGGAGCCTTTAACAGCCTGCAGAAGCTGATGACCCTGAGGCTGAAGAGTAACCAGTTGAAAATCGTCCCCCCTGGAATCTTCACCGGCCTCCCTAACCTCACCATCCTTGACATCAGCGAGAACAAGATCGTCATCTTCCTGGACCATTCCTTCAAAGACTTGTTCAACCTTAGGAAGCTGGAGGCCGGGGACAACCACCTGGTCTTCATCTCACCGCAAGCCTTCAGCGGGCTTCTCCGCCTGCAGCAGCTCACCCTGGAGAAGTGCAACTTGACGAGCGTGCCCCAGCTCGCCCTCTCCCAGCTTCACCACCTGGTCGAGCTCCGGTTCAAGGTGCTCAACATCAGCGTCCTCCACAACTACTCCTTCCAGAGGCTGCACCGCTTGAACGTGCTGGAGATCAACCGCTGGCCTTTCCTGGCGACGCTGGAGCCCCGCAGCCTCTTGGGACTGAACTTGACCTCCTTGTCCATCACCAAGTGCAACCTCAGTGCCGTCCCTTACGAGGCGTTCAGGCATTTGGTTTATCTCCAGTACCTGGATCTCTCCCACAACCCCATCTCGGAGATCCCTGGCAAGAGGCTGAGCGACCTTTCACGCCTTCAGGAATTCCACCTCTCCGGAGGCAGGCTGGCCACCATCGCCACCAGTGCCTTCCAAGGACTCAACTACTTCCGGCTGCTCAATGTCTCGGGTAACGTCCTGAGGACCTTGGAAGAAGGGGTCTTCCACTCGGTGGGGAACCTGGAGATCCTGCGGTTAGACAGGAACCCCCTGGCCTGTGACTGCCGGCTCCTATGGATTATCCGAAGGCGACGCAGGCTTAACTTCGGAGGGCAGCAGCCCGCCTGCGCGAGCCCCACGACGGTCAAAGGGAAAGTCTTCAAGGACTTCTCCGACGTCCTCCTGCCCAGTCACTTCACCTGCAGGAAGTCTAAGATCCCAGACAAGACGCCTCAGCAGGTGAGCGTGGAAGAGGGGGGCAAAGCAACCCTGAGCTGCAAGGGCGAAGGGGATCCACACCCCATCGTCTACTGGGTGTCGCCTCATAACATCCGCCTGGACTCCAACCACAAGGGGCGGATGAGGGTCTTCGCAGATGGCACCTTGGAGATTGACTATGCCTTAGCCCAGGACAGCGGCACCTACCACTGCGTTGCCAGCAACGTAGCAGGGAACGACACTTTGCTGGCGCACCTTCGCGTGAGCAAGCCCTCCTCCCAGTTGGGCAACGACTCCTTCCTGTTCTCCAACAGTTCGGAGGCCTTCCAGCCGTCCCTCATCGACGTGGGCACGCTGGTGGGAGTCTTGGCCATGGGCATCCTGCCGTTCCTCAGTTCGGTCGCCGTCTGCTTCGTCTTCATCTTCTTCTGGAGCAAGAGCAAAGGGAAGGTCAAGCATCACGCCACCTTCGAGTTCGTCCCTCACTATCCCCACGCGGCCTGGAACAAGCCACGCAGCAGCGGCGGCGGCGGCAAGTTTGCCATGAAACTCATGTGACGAAGGGGCCATTTTCTCGCCTCAGGCCCCCATAGCTTTGTAAACCCGGAAACGAAAAATGCAGGGAACTTACAAAATTGGTTCATCTTTGTGAGCTGCCGATGCCAGCACCACGCTCCACCTGTGTAGCAGCGCGGGGGGCCGGGGAGTCTTGTGGTCAGCATGAAGCAGAGATCGTTTATAGTGGACCTTTTTGGCCGACTCTCAGGGACCTGGCAACGATACCGGTGCAGGTTTGGTGCAAAGATTACATGCTAAGGCAGAAGCTAGAGGCTTGGTGGCATGGGGAGTTGGGCCTGGACTATACAGCCTTTCATCTCTAGGTCACTGGTTCTAACACTGCCTAGGTTGGCAGGGGCTGGAGAACTGGAGACTTCTGAGGTGTGGTGAAGTTCCCAGGGGGGCAGCGGTCACATCTCGATAACTGGACGAGCCATGGTCCTTACTCCAGGAAGTGGTCAGGTTTGAGGTGGGCAGCATGGGGGGAAAACATAAATGTCCCACAGCTGTGGAGAGAGGACGTGTTCTAACGGAGCGAGGTAGAGAAGGAAGGACTTTGGGGGATGTCGTAAGATCATGACTCCTTCCCCTGGAGTGGAACAGCTCTCACACCATGGCAGAAAATAATAAGACGGTCCGAGCGGGGTAATTTATCAGGGGTTTGGGCAGCTCTGCTATAAAATGATGGTGGTAAACCGGGGAAGGGGGAGGGTTAAAAATTGGAAGCGTCTTTGCCAGGCCTGGAGTCATCTTTGTCCCTGAAATCACCCAGATCCTTAATGGGCTCCCAGAGGGGAGACAAAATGCTCATCTTTCCCCTCCCCCCGGTCCCTTTTACAACCTCTCAATCTGCAGTGAATTATTCATGTCAGGCAAAAACCAAGCGTGCTGCTCAAGGCAATCTATTAAAACCACTGTGGTTGAAAGTCTTGTCTAACGCTTAACCAGATCATTGAGAGCAATAAATAACACTCCGCACTTCTATAGCAACCGCAAACCAAAGAGCTCAAAGCCCGTCACAGTCATTACGGGGTTACACCTCAGAACAACCCTGGGACGCAGGTAAATAGCACAATCCCCGTCCTGCAGATGGGGAAACTGAGGCACAAAGTGGGGCGGCGGCGTGGCCTTTGCTCTTTATGCTACAACACTACGAACAAGCCACCCAGGCAGAGCTGGGACCTAAATAACCACTTTCAGTCACTATACAGGAATGTGCCAGAGTGTGTGGCTCTGGCTGGTTTCTGACAGCTTCTCAGAACTTAGACCACTGTGAGTGCCACTAGTATTAACACCTAATTGGGGAAACTGAGGCACAGAGAGGGGACACGATTTGCCTTGAGCTCACACAGCAGAGCTGGGAATAGACTAGACCATGCAGCCTCCAGGAATCCTGACGTGCATCTCTGCTCTAACCACCAGCGTCTGTTTCTCAAATGCGGCCACTGTGGCTGCCTGAGGCCACCAGGGGCTTTTCTTGTGGCCACGGCCTCCTGGGCTGTGACTGGGAGGAGGAATATAGCAGCCCCTCCGACTCCCTGTTGGTGGCCACACTCTGAGGCCACCAAAAATTTTGTCCTGAGAACCCCTGCACTAGACAACCCTCCCCAAGACACCCGATGGCTGGGGAATAACTTATTTTCCCCACTAACTTTGCCAGGTGGCTTCCCTGCAACTCCAGACCTGGCCTCCCAGCCTAGGGAACCAGGGATGACTTGGAGACACAGAAATTGAACTTCCGTTCCTTTTCCCTGTGTTTTGTTGGACTCATTGCCAAAGATATTGGCTCGTAGGAGCTAAAGCCGGGCTGGGAGCGCTGTCGCTTTCCAGCCGCCGGGTCGAGAGCATCCGTCCTTGGGCAAGCAGCGCCCAAGTCCGAGCCCGGGGACATTTATGGTCTGTCTGTCCCAAATCGTTTTCCCTCCTTGGTGCAGTAAACAGAAACCGCTCCGGGAATCCAGGGGGCAAAGGAATTTCAGGCGCGGATGATATTTTTGTGGCAAGTTACTGGGCATGACGCCGGAAGCCACGTTCGCTCGGGGTGACGGTCGTGCTCCCTCTAGGGGTGGCATTGGCCACACAGCGAGGTTGATGGGTCAGCTCCTGGACTTGTGCTAACGGGATCTATTTTAGCAGAGAGCTCAGGTTTGATCCCTCCTGCCTACGACTAGCCAGGTGCTTTGCATTAGCAATGTGCGTCCTGAAGAAGGAGCCTTGTAGCCCCCCCAGCCCCAGTGCTAGGTGCTGTACGCACACAGTCCCTTTCTCCTACTTGTAGCCCACCTCTCGAGCCAAAAGCCATGGGCTTGGTCCATCACGCTGCTCCTGGCTTGTGAAACGTATGAAGCTCCCAAGTCATTTTTCTCAACTGCATTTTTTCGCTACTTCCTTGGAGAAGTTGGAGCATGGCTGGGGTCCAAAATCCTGGGGGATTTTGTCCCCTGCATTTTATACCAGCTTGGCCGAGGTATGAATTTAGCCCTGTAGGTTCCTAATTTCATCCCAAGAGAATTCTGTCAGTTGTGTGCTTGGGTGGGAGGCTAATTGTCTAAGGGGGAAATTGACTCCTAGGCCTGGGTGCCAGCACACAGCAGGAGCTCTCAGACTGTGATTCTCAGTTGCTCTGTTCCCGCACCAGGGACAGGGATGAAAGGCCGGGAGCGGAGAGAGGAGGCACAATGGTAGCTCTGAGCTTTAAGCCATCTTTTTGCTCTCTGTATCCTGGAGCTGTGCCTTGCCTGATCCCTGGGGTCAGTTAGAGCAGCCTCAGGGCTGCGTCCCTGCAGGGGCATACAACGCAGAGAATAGCCACAGCCCCGAGCACTCCAGCTCCCCCTCTGACATGCTCCCCACACCGGGGATGAAGGCCAGTTTGGCTCACTGGACATGTCTGCAAACAGCCCTCATCCTCCAGCTTGAAATTCCCCACTGGATTCTCTCTCTTCGCCAGGCCCAAATCCACGAGCCCTTGGACTGGGGGCAGGGTGGTCAGAGACGGAGTGCGCCATTGTGACGACTGTTCTGGGCCCTCTCTCAGGAGCTCAAGGCTCGTCAGAGGTGTTAACCCTCCCCATATTCCCCCTGTGAGGGGGGAAACTGAGGCACAGAGCTCCCCTCCCAGAGCTGGGAATTGAACCCAGGAGTCCTGACTTTCCTTCCTCCTCCCTGCCCCACAATATGCTGTAGCAGCCATTCCCAGCCCAGGAACAACCGGGCTGATTCCCACGGGGCCTGCATTGTTCCCAGCATTTCCCTGGAGCAGGAGGAGGCCTTGGCTCTCACAGGAGGGGAGTGCAGGATACACCGACCCAACCGTCACTGCAGGAAGCAGGCTGTGACCTCCCCCACTCTTTTGGATCTTGCCACAGCCCTGCTCCCCAGCTGGCCCACCGCTGCCACCCTCCTCTGCTGGTCCGTGGCATGGCTGCGTGGGGAGAGTCTCACCCCAGTCCTCCGGGCAGCAGGACCTTTTCCAGCATCAGTTCGTGCCTTTGCCTGGATCGGGCCCTGATCCGAAGCCCACTGAAAACCAGGCCCCAAAGTCACCCCAGGGTGGCTCCACACACACTGGGGCCAGCAGCGGCTGGCGCCGGTGGCTGGCTGTTTCCCAGCGGACGCTGGCAGATCAGGCTGGGGTTTTCGAGGGCCTGCCTGTCGACAGGGTAACCGATTTTCCCCCACCAGCCTTGTCCGTTTCAGCATGCGACGTCTCGCCATACTCTCTCTGGGAACGGAGCTGCTGGTGATGCCGATAGCTTTCCCAGGGAGGGGGCGGGGGCTTGCCGGCTGGGATTGTCCGAGGCGTTGGGCAGACTGCCAAAGCCCATTGGGCTCCATTGAAACTCCAACCAGGACTCTCAATTCAATTTCCAAGGATGGCTCATTATCCACCAGGTATACATGGGGAAACTGAGGCACGGAGAGCCCAGGTCATGCTTGAGCTCATAGAGCAGGTCAGTGGTGGAGCTAGACCAGACTCCCGGTCTCCACAGACTTCCCCTCCCCTCCCCATTAGGCCACCGAAGGCAGCGCCTATCTGGTTGTTGTATATTACCCACACTCTCAGCAGTATTTATCGTGAGCCAATAATCATAGAATATCAGGGTTGGAAGGGACCTCAGGAGGTCATCTAGTCCAACCCCCTGCTCAAAGCAGAACCAATCCCCAGATAGTTTTTTACCCCAGTTCCCTAAATGGCCCCTCAAGGATTGAACTCACAACCCTGGGTTTAGCAGGCCCATGCTCAAACCACTGAGCTAGCCAGTCTGCTCTAGGATGTGTGCCAACCCCTGGGGCATGGATCCCCTGCTCCTCCAGTGGAGCTCATCAGGGGGCTTTTGTTGGTTCTCCAAGTGTCTTTCACATGCACCAAGTGGAAGCAAAAAAATCCCTAGAGCTGGGGACTTCTACAATCGCTGCAGGCGGAAGGCATAGCTGACCAATCAAAGGGTGCCCTTATAAGGTATCTTATAGCTGAGGATCCCAGGGTGCTTATAAGTCTTAGTTCTCGCACTGCAACCTGGGGGGTAGGTCACATTTCACAGGTGGGGAAACTGAGGCACAGAGCAGGGACGCGAGTTGCCCACGTTTACACAGCAAGAGCTGGGAAGAGGAGCCAGGAATCCTGCACCCTTGTCCTGCACTGGGTCCCCTGTTCCCACCACTGTCCCCCACAGCCAGGAATAGAACCCAGCTGGCCCAGCTCCCATTCATCCCCCAACCCGCAGGGCTGGCTCTAGGCACCAGCAAAACAAGTTGGTGCTTGGGGCGGCACATTTTTAGGGGCGGCATGGCTGGCGCCAGAATGCCACCCCTGCCGCCCCTAAAAATGTGCCCCGGCCGCCCTAGCTCACCTCCGCTGCTGCCACGGTGCGCGAAACAGCTGATTCGCGCGCCGCTGCTCACCCTCCCTCCCAGGTTTGAGAGCCTGGGAGAGAGGGGGAGATCCCGAGTAGCCGCGGCACGCAAAACAGCTGATTCGCGCGCCGCTGCTCCCCCTCCCTCCCAGGCTTGGAAGCCTGGGAGGGAGGGGGAGATCCCGAGTGGACGCGGCGCATGCGCCGCTTCTCCCCCTCCCTCCTAGGCTTGAGAGCCTGGGGGAGGAGGCAGGGCTGGGGATTTGGGGAAGGGGTGGAGTTGAGGCGGGGCCGGGGGGTGGGGTAAGAAAAAAACGGGGGGCGGGCGGCCAAAATTGATTTTGCTTGGGGCGGCAAAAATCCTAGAGCCGGCCCTGCCCACCCGCAAACCAATAGTCCACCCTCCTCCCAGACCAGACTGGACCCTAGGAAATCTGGCTCCCAGGGCCCTGCTCCAACCACTAGACAATATTCTCTTTGAAAAGCGCTAAGAGAAGAGAGGCACAAAGGTGGATGAGGACACCCCCCACAGCTGGGAAGCAAGCGCTGGATCCCTGCACGGGAATCTCACCTAAAGCACAAGAGACCTGACAGGTACCAGAGCAGGAGACGCACAGGTAGCGGGTAAGCATGACAGACTTTGCTTGCCGGGATTAGATTTTACCTTTTGGCTCTCACTGCCTACCTCAGTGGCAGTCCGGCACAGCTAGGGAATCGCTACTTCGAAAGCACTTCCATGGGCAAAAGAGAGATTGGCCCTAGCACACAGATGAGAGAGGAGAAATAGAAATAGGGGGTATAATAATTTCCTGTGGCGCCACAGACCTGATTCGAATCCCTAGTTTAAAAAAGAACCAACTCCAGAAATGTTGTTAAGGATTATATCCAGTGCTTGTCATCAGGAGAGCGCAGAGTGCTTTATGAAGCAGGTCAGTGTCATTGTTTTCATTTTAAAGCTGGGGAAACTGAGGCACGGGGCAGGGCCGTGAGATGCCCAAGGAATAGCACCCCCATCTCCCAAGTCCCACGCCAGTGCTCTAGAAGCACTACTCGAGACTGGGACCCCAGCGCGCTAGGCCCTGTGCAAACGCAGCCCAAAAAAGGCGATGCCCCGGCCCCAAAAAGCTTCCAGTCGACGTATATGGCAAAAGCCAACAGTCGGGTAGAGCCAGACAAGGAAACAAATACCCTTTACAGTCTATTGTGCCAGCCGTTAGCTGGCGTAAAGCAGCAAAACTCACCAGCGTCTCTACACACCAGCCGAGGCTCTGGGGCTCTTGAGCAACCTCCATTCACACTGGCTGGGAATTTCAAACCCCTCTGAAGACTTGGCGTCCTTCTAATGCAGGGCTGGGCACATCTGGGGGGGGGAATTGCATGCAGGCCATGAATGTAGGGCTGGGGCATGGGGTGGGGGGGCAGAAGGGAGTGCAGGGTGTGGGAGGGGGTGTGGGGTGCAGGAAGGGGCTCAGGGCAAGGGGTTGAGGTGCAGGAGGGAGCACAGGGCAGGGGGTTGGGGTGGAGGAGGCAGTGCAGAGTGTGGGAGGAGAATCGGGGGGGGGCTCAGGGCAGGGGGTGTAGGGTGCAGAAGGGGCTCAGGGCAGGGGGTTGGGGTGCAGTAAGGGGTGTGGCAGGGGGCTCAGGGCAGGGGGTTGGGGTGCAGGAGGAGTGTGGGGTGCAGCAGGGGCTCAGGGCAGGGGGTTGGGGTGCAGTAAGGGCTATGGCAGGGGGCTCAGGGCAGGGGGTTGGGGTGCAGGAGGAGTGTGGGGTGCAGCAGGGGCTCAGGGCAGGGTGCAGGAGGAGGCTTAGGGCAGGGGGTTGGGGTGCAGAAGGGTTGTGGGGTGCAGGAGGGGGCTTTGGACAGGGGGTTGGGTACAGAAGGGTTGTGGGGTGCAGAATCGGGCTTAGGGCAGGGGGTGCTCAGGGTCCCCCCTGCTCCAGGGATCGCAGGGACGTGGTGCCGGCTGCTTCCAGGAGCGGCGCGGGGCCAGGGCAGGCAGGGAGCCTGTATTAGCCCTGCTGCACCATGGGGCTGACAATCCCGCAGGCCGGATTCAAAGCCTTGACGGGCCGGATCCGGCCACGGGCCATAGTTTGCCCATCCCTGTTCTAATGGGAAAGGAGTGTCCGGCCGCCCCAGACAGCTGGACCAGGAGCTGGGCCATCACCTATTTCCACTACAGCCAAAGACTCGGCGAGCCAGTTTTAACAGATATATTAATTCGCTCGCTGAAAATGCGTTGACTATGCCATTGAGTCCGTGTGTTATTCTCTGCACCATGCGACGGGAAAAGGTTTTACATGCATCTCAGCAAAGCACAATTCGCGCTATCAAGCAAAGGGTCAATCGTTTCTTCTCTCTGCTCCCCCCGCCCCACGGGCTTCCTGACAAACAGTTACAAACTTTGCTGCTCAGTCCCTGGCCAGGACGCCGGGGTTCTCTTTCCAACACTGCCACGTGATTTGTGACCTTGGACCACTCCGCAGGCCTCAGTTTCCCTGTCGGTACAACAGGAGGTAGGTGGGTCTCATTCCTCCAGGCCTCATTGTGAGCAAAATGTTCGGAAGCTCTGGGCTGACAAGGGGCTGGAGGGATTTTAGGGTTTGTTATTCTTGATTCTTCCCAGGCCTTTTCTGTCCCCGCGTTACAGCCAGGCAGGACAAATCAGTACAAATGAAACGAGGAAGCTGCTTCGTGAGCCGCAGCCTAAATCCAAGACACCAGCAGCGATTTGGAAGAGAGGTTCCAGGACACCCGTTGAATTGCCTGACTCTGCGAAACACAATCTCTCATAAGTGCAGGGTGCGCAGGCGGGCAGACGAGGGAGCCCATGGTCACAAACGGCCCAGGCTGCTGGGAATAAAAGGTAAATAGCTGAGGGAGACTGGGCTGGGCTTAGAGAAGAAATCAGGACGGGGGGTGCGGGGGGGAGAGTCAGCCCCGTGGGAAGGGCGCAGACTGTGTCAGCAGAAGAGATGCTGCTGCCCAGGGTTTAAACACTGACCAATTCCCGAGCCAGGCGCCGGTTGCCCAGAAATCAAAGCAGGGTGAGGAATGGACTAGCTACGGATTGTACCATGAGTCAGTGATGGGGGTCGGAATCCCAGCTCCCATTCCCGCCCCTTGCTGTAACCCCACTCCTCTCCCAGAGCTGGGAATAGCGCCCAGGAATCCTTGGTCCCAGCCCCCCTGCTCTAACCACTAGCCCCCATGCCCCTCCCAGAGCTGGGAATAGCCCCCAGGAGTCCTTGGTCCCAGCCCCCGTGCTCTAACCACTAGCCCCCACTCCCCTCCCAGAGCTGGGAAGAGAACCCAGGAGTCCTTGGTCTCAGCTCCCTGCTCTAACCCCTAGCCCCCACTCCCCTCCCAGAGCTGGGAATAGCCCCCAGGAGTCCTTGGTCCCAGCCCCCTGCTCTAACCCCTAGCCCCCACACCCCTCCCAGAGCTGGGAATAGCCCCCAGGAGTCCTTGGTCCCAGCCCCCTGCTCTAACCCCTAGCCCCCACGCCCCTCCCAGAGCTGGGAATAGCCCCCAGGAGTCCTTGGTCCCAGCCCCCGTGCTCTAACCACTAGCCCCCACTCCCCTCCCAGAGCTGGGAAGAGAACCCAGGAGTCCTTGGTCTCAGCTCCCTTCCCAGAGCTGGGAAGAGAACCCAAGAGTCCTGACTCCTCACCCCCATGTTTTAACCACTCTCCTCCCCTCCTACAGCTGAGAATAAAGCCCAGGGCGCCTAGCTCCCAACCCACCCCCAACCACTAAGAAGACCTCTCCCCTCGCGGAGCTGGGATCAGAACCCAGGAGTCCCGGTGCCCCTTCCCCATGCGCTAACCCAGGGGTCGGCAACCTTTCAGAAGTGGTGTGCCGAGTCTTCATTTATTCACTCTAATGTAAGGTTTCGCGGGCCAGTCATACATTTTAATGTTTTTAGAAGGTCTCTTTCTATAAGTCTATAATATAGAACTAAACTATTGTTGTATGTAAAGTAAATTAGGTTTTTAACATCTTTAAGAAGCTTCATTTAAAATTAAATTCAAATGCAGAGCCCCCCCGGACCGGTGGCCAGGACCTGGGCAGTGTGAGCGCCGCTGAAAATCAGCTCGCGTGCCGCCTTCGGCACACGTGCCATAGGTTGCCGACCCCTGCGCTAACCACTAGCCAGCAGTGCGGACGGGACGCTCAGCCTGAGTCGCTGCCCTGCCTTCCAGAATGCAGCAAAAAAAGCGCGGGAGCCACTGTAGATTTACAATAGCTAAAGCCCTGAAGAGCTCTCCCGAGCTGGGTCAACTCCCCAGGCCAGGCGGGAAGAAATGAGAGTCCCGCTGGGCGCCCTGGGCCCTGACCCAGCCCACCTGCGGTGCTTGTCCAGCCTGGAGATGGGTGGGGCTTCGAAGGGAGGATCCGGGCTCAGTTTGGGGGGGTGCCTGGAGGAGCGGGGGACAGGAGCCCAGGGAAGAAGGGGTTTCTGCTTGGGGAACCTGCTTGAAAGTCTTGACTGCCCAGGCCCTCGGGGGGACTGGTTCTTGTCTGGGGCTCGGCCTTGGCATGCTGGGGAAGCCCCCTGACTCTTTGTGGTTGGATTACGGGGCGGGGGGGCAGATGCCCTGAGCAGCAGGGCTGGACTCTGGCAGGAACCATGCCCACCCTTTCCTCATGGAGGGTCTGGAGGGATATAACCCATTACAGGCCCATTCCTGGGGCGGTCACCCGGCTCCCTAAATTCCCCCTTTGCTCCAGTTCAATAACACGTTTAAAATGGCTGCTGTGCTCCACCCCAGAGGCAGCTGCATGTCAGCACCTGAGAAGTCTGTCTAATATACGGACTCAAGCACTTTCAGCCCCCCTGTGGCTAAGGGGAGAGGTACAGGCACTGACATGAGACATAGTGGTTGGGGATGGGTGGGGGGAGGAGCTTATTCAGTCTAATGCTGCTGAAAATGCAGAAGTCAGGCTGGGAAAGCATTCGAACCCGGAGTCACTTCCAACAGAACCAACCTGGATCGGGGAGCATCGCCAAGGAGTTGGAGAAGCTGAAATGCTGTCCGGAAAGGTACAGAGAAAGGCAATGAAAATGATTAGAGTATGGAACAGCCTCCGTACGAAGGGAGATTGAAAAGACGGGGACTGTTCAGCTTGGAAAAGAGGCGACTAAGGGGGGAGAGGATAGAGGTCCATAACATCATGACCGCTGCGGAGAAAGTGAATAGGGCCATGTTAGTTACCCCTTCACAGAACACAAGAACCAGGGTCACCCGCCGAAATTAATAGGCAACAGATTTAAAACAAGTGTACGGTATTCTTCACAGAACACAAGTCTTCACAGTCAACCTGTGGAACTCACCGCCAGGGGATGTTGTGAAGGCCAAAAGTATAACTAGGTTCAAAAAAGAAAAGTTCCTGAAGGAGAGGACCATGAATGGCTATTAGCCAAGATGGTCAGGGACGCCATCCCATGCGCTGGGTGTCCCTAGACTCTGACTGCCAGAAATTGGGACTGGACAACAGGGGATGGATCACAAAAATTGCCCTGTTCTGTTCATTCCCCCTGAAGCATCTGGCACCTGGCCACTGTCAAAAGACAGGATACTGGCTAGATGGGCCATTGGTCTGACCCAGTATGTTCTTATCCTCATCTTGTGTGTCTAGGGCTCACTCGGGCATTCAGAATGCAACATCTTCATGGCTTCGCTCCATGCTCTGTTGTCATGGGGAAGGCCCAGCAGGAATAACCCTTTGGGAAAGTGCAAAGATAAAGAGCGCCACGCTGCGGGCGGCATCGTTTGCAAAGCTGGTCTAACCCAAAATGAGACTCCGAGCAGCCACCTGTGGAGAGGTTGGCGGGCGAGGCTCGGATGTCGGCAGTTCTAGTCCCCAACTGACTCCCACAGCTGACATCTTCAACCCAATCCGAGACATCTAGAGCCTGATCTTCAAAGACGTGGTGACCCACAAATCTAGCTGACGGCCAGGAGAGCCACATCTCTGAAAAGCGGGCCCTGGGCATCTCAAACTGGGCCCCGAAAAATGGAGGTGTCCAAACCTGAGTGGCCGTTTGGAGGTTTTGCACTTGGCCTCCTTGTGCCATCAGTGGAGCAGATAAACCGGACACGAGCAAAGGTCCCGGGCCTGGTTTTAGAGTCGGGTTTGCGGGCACAGTTGGGCTCACGTAGACCCTTGCCCAATTTTGCTCACCAACCAGGTGGTCAGTCCTTTAAGTCCCAGCAGCTGAGGCCACGTTTGGTTCTGGCCCCAGAGCAGGAGGCTGGGTCGCAGCACCTGGGGAAGGCAACAGTCACACAGCGGGAGGAGTGCTTGTAACCCCACCGCTGTGTGTATGCCCAGTTTTTAAATGGCTTTAATGCCATGGGCCTGCCTCTGTTCCTGCACTCGGGGGAGAGACAAATCCAGTGTAACCCCCACACCCCTGGGTGTTGCATACAGTAGGTGTGGTTAAGGCTGGCTTTGCCTTGAAGCCACCTTTCTGCTCCCAGTATTCTGGGGCTGTGCAAGGCCCTGCCTCAGCCTCAGGGCCAGTTAGAGCAGCCCCGAGGCCGCTCTATTCTACGCTCTACTCCCCATGGAAGCAGGGGCTGGGCGCAAGGCAAGTGCAGAGGCTAATCTCAGCTCCAGAAAGGTCCCCTGCACAGGAGAGAGTCTTGCGGAGAGGGGGGGGGGCAATTTCAGCCCCTTGTATGACTCACCAGAGCCCCTGGTGTAGCCAAGAACCAGGCCCCTTCTGTCTAGCACTGCGCCCATCACCATGGCAACCTGTTCCTGTGGCAGAAGCCTTTTAACGAGGGGAACTAAAGTCCCTCCTCGGCTTTACGACACCCAGTGCCTGGGTTAGCACCAGCTCCTGCCAGCTTCAGAGCTCCCCTGTTCCGGAGAGCATCATTTACTGGGCAGCCCTCCTGGAGTCCTCGCGGAAGATATATGCCGGGGACCGACCTTCCGGCCTCAAGTGATCGTGCTAAGCGGTGGGAGAAGGGGGGCACTGATTGGGCTCAAGGGTAGGTAGCCTTTCTGCACTAAACGAGGCTTCACGCTGAAACCAGGACAAAATGCAGAGCCTGGTGTCTGTGCCTCCAGTGCAGGGCTGATGCTTGGGCTAGGAAGTCCCAGGGGCAGGGCGTGCCCTCTTCCTGATGAGCAACCCCCAAATGGGTGGCCTTTAAAACCATGCTGCTCCGGCACCCTGTGATTTTCCCATCCTCCCCCACAAGAGCAATTTCTTGCTGAAGCTGTTTTGTGGAGCTCCATTTTGTGGAGCTCGGAGGGGGTTATTTCCCCCCCCCCCCCCTTTGAAGGAAGTTATGCTGACGTTACATCTCCTGGCTCAGGACAGCAGGTATAAAATGCGAAACTGCAGAACAGCCCGCCAGAGAGAGCCCAAGGAGCAGAACCAGACAGACAGCACCGCGCCAGCTCTTGCAGAGTTAACATCAGAAAGAAAATTCTCTCCGGAGACGCTTGCATGGGCACAAATATGAGATCTCTCTGTTTATTCCTCCTGTCAGCGTTCTGTTCAGCCCAAAAGATACCAAGACTGAAGTTTACCCTTAAAGGTGAGATAAGATCTGATGCTTCTGCTGGTGCCATATGCCTGATCCACTCGGTATGTTTCATTTCATGTTGTTTTCGCTGTTTCCTTGACTTGGCTTGTATGACATGGGGGATAATTTCCTTTCGGCCTCCTGTGGATTTGAGCATGGGAAATGAAAGGTGGGATTGTTTAATGGGGGGCGAAAGGCGGACGGCATGGTGGGTTTAGAAAGCAGCTTTTGAGGTGGGGAGGGGAGTTTTGTTGGGGGAATATTTTACTTAAAGACCGCTCCACACATTGATTTGATTAAAGAGATGACAAGAAGGACACTTTTATTTATTTTTTGGCTGCCAGTTGCAATCAGGGCTCTTGGTCTGACAGGTGTTACAACTGTAGCCTGATCAGTGATTTCATTTGGAGTCACTTCCCATCTGATTCAAAACTGACAGGCTGAGGGTTAACGCCTAGCTGTTTAAAGAGCCAGCGGGTGCCTCTGTTACTGAAAGATGGACTAGGGATATTATAGACTAGTCCCTGCACCCTCTGCAATGCAGATAAGCGCCTCCAGCTGCAGTCTGATCCATGCCTTCCTCTCCAAAATAGCCTCTTCCAGGAGACCAATTCCTCAGCACAATCCAGTCTGAACCTCCCTCATGAAAAAGCCATTGTGAAGTGCTGGTGGCTTGCCAGGGGGAGAAAAACAACGTCTGAGTAATGCAGTAGCTGCAGTTTTCTGATGGCTCTGCGGTTTCCCGGAGCAGAGTGGGGTCTTTTTTTTCCCCTTTGCCGCTCGACGCACAGAGAACGAAAAAGCCACATTGCACAAACCCTGGCCCGGTCCAGCTCTGCCCATTGCTCCGGTGGGAAATCAAAGCCTGTCTTTGCTTGGCAGCAAAAAACCCAAGGGGTGCCTGGTGCAGGGCGGGGCTGAAAACGTTTGCCCTGAAAGAGGCGCTGGGAGGGAAGGAAGATCCGTTGCTTTGGTAGTGACATGTAAGTGGTAGGGCATGGGAGGCAATGGAGGTAAAAGTAATGGACCCCCTGGGCTAGCCTGAGAGGCAATCCCTTAGTAGGAAGGCATTTTAAAGGAGTTGCCAGTGATGGGACCTAAGAATCAATTTCCCCCCAGTTTCCTCCAAATCCTCCCATATCTGAGGGGGTGGGAGGCTGTCTGTCGGAATCAGAGGCAGGGCCCGCTCCCCTGAGCTCAGCACGGGGCAAGATTGGGCCCCCAAGTCTGCTCTCTCTCTCTCTCAATGCCTGCAGCCCCCACCCACTGATGGGGGAGGAGAATTTTTGCTGCTGGTAGGGGTGCGCTCCTTGCCAGAGCCAGAGATGATTTAACCCTCCGGAGCCTGATGCCCAGCCAACAGCCACTCCCCATCCCTGGTGTGGGTGCGTCATGATGCCCCCCCTCTCCCCGATCCTTAGTACCAGAATCAGAAACTCCTAAATGCCTGTCACTACTGCACGCCCATCCCATGATCACTACTCTAGTGAAAACATAATGGGACTCCCTGCTGCATGATCAGCTGTGCCAAGGGGAGGGCAGGGACCAGCTTTCTGCATTGGCTTGTACAGCACCTGGCACCATCCCAGTTACAGAGCAGGGCGTGTAGGCGCCTGGATCAGCTACTGTGGGCACACCGCACTAGAGCGGAGTGCTTGTCCACCAGTGCCCCCTGCGTTCGTAAGATGTGGATTAGGCCGGCCGGAGCTAGCTTTTCCCTCTGCTCCGGTCGCAGGAACCGAGGGTGTCTCTTTAAGCCTTCATTAGGCAAGGGATGAGTTTGGCAGGTCTCAGTCCAGTCTCTAGTGTCCACACTACAAAGAAGCCGCCATTCAGTTTTGGCACCGAGTGACCGGAAAGAGAGACTGAGCATCAGAATGGGCCCTGAAGAGTTGCCTCAGGGAGAGTCTGGCGACCACAAGAGAAGCTGTGCGGTCTAGCGAACTGTGCTGCGAGCCGGGTTCTCTTCCCACCACTGCAGCTTGCCCACTGTCAGTCCCCAACTATGGCCCTGCTGGGTGCCTCAGTTTCCCCACCTGTAAACGGGCTGATCGCAACATATTTGCCTTAGAGAGGAAAGAAACCAGCTGGTTTGGCGGTGGGAAGGACAGGCAGGGGGTAGAGTCTGGATTTCAGCCTTCAGCAAACTTCATCCCCTCCTTTCCCGTCCTGCCCCCCACTTCTGCCCCCCCAGACTCTCCTGTGCTGAGCTTCGAGAATGGGGAGAAGGCCACAGTCCTCTTCCATGACGCCGGATCTGAGCAGCTGTACGTTGGGGGCAGGGGAGCACTGCGCATCTTGACATATAAGGAGTCGGAGGTCAACCAGACCCAGGTAAGAGGTGGGGTGTGTAGGGGTCTCTAGCTCCTCATTGGGTTTATCCTGGCCCCTGCCAACCCCACCCCCCCCCCAGCCTGCAATGATGATGTATGGTCAGCCAGCCTCAGCTGGAGAACCCAGACAAGCCAGCAAAGAGATCCGGCAGCTTCCAGAGAAGACCGGCTCGGGCACAAAGAAGAGACTCCCAGCAAGGACAGGCTCCATCAGATCCTACGGGCGAGTTTCCTCTCCTTGGGCTATCAGCTCGGCCTGGGGAAGGCAGTTACCAGCCGAGACCGGGCTGGGCTTCGAAAGGAGAGCCCCTTTGATCTCACTTGCTGGGCTCAGGGGCCACCTGCCGACTGGCCAGGTACCCACGGGACGGCCACCTGCCATCCCACAGCAGGGCTTTCCTCTCGCGAGGCCGCAGGGCAAGAGAGATCTGGGGCCATCTCCATTTGCAGCGGGTCCCCCTGGGAGCACAAGGGGCCCCGATAAACACGGGGTTAATGCCACATCCCCCCTCGGAGCTGGGCCACGAGGTCTGTGGGAAGATGGGGTATGGCCAGGGTCAGAGGCCTGCGGGACCCCTCCTGTGGCTGATCAGAAGCACCATTCCCTTGAGGGCTACCCCGCTGGGCCTTTCCACCTGTGGCAAGGGGTGGGGTGCAGATCAGGGTGTGATCAGCTTTGTTCCCCGTCTGCCTCCCAGGTTCCCCTGCAGGCCGACGAGAAGGTGGAGAAGAACTGCAGGAGCAGGCCTGGGGCGGTGCAGGTGAGAGGGGACCCTGGCGAGGGACGGGCCTGAGCTGTGAGCGACCGACACCCCCAGCCGCATGTTGAGCCCCCCAGAGATGGCTAACGGGGCTTAGAGGCCCCCCCACGGTGCTGAGCATGGAGGGACCCCTTGCCTCTGCTCTGGGCAGGGCTGGTGGTCCCTTCACCGCGCCAGGGTTCAGCTCCAAGGAGCTGGGCAGTTGCTTTGAGCTTCCTTCACCGCCACAGTTTCTCCATTTCCTGGGAGTGTCCCGCTACCCACAGCACAGACAGCATTGCAGCTGTTGCATGGGGGTGGTGGGGTCTAGTGGGTAGAGCAAAGGGGGGGCCGGGAGGCAGGACTCCTGGGTTCTGTTCCCAGCTGTGGGAGGGGAGTGGGGTCCAGTGGTGGGAGCAGAGGCCAGGGAATCAGAACTCGTGGGTTCTATCCCAGCTGTGCCCTGGCTCCGTCACCCAGGGCGGCTCTATCGTGGGTATATAATCACACACAGGGGCCATCTCAGATCTACCTGCTCAGTGAAAGGCTGCGGGCTGGGTCTGTTCCTGCCATTAACGCCGGGTCCGTGCAATGAGCACTAACCGCTGTGCATCGGGGCTGGTTCTCCCACAGGCCGAGTGTGACAACTTCATCCGGGTGATTCAGAGGCTGAACAGCAGCTCCATCATCGTCTGCGGCACCAACGCGGGGTCCCCCAAATGCTGGTTCCTGGTGAGCATGGGAGGCTGGGGGAAATGCATAGAGAATGGCCCACGGGTGTAGGGGGCACCAGTCACCTCACTCGTAACTGGACTGTGACATTTCCATCCCCGGGTCTGTCATATTGCCCTGTGACCTGTCAAATCTGGGCTCATTCTTCTATGGCATCTCTTAAGGACGCGGTTCCATTCCCAGTTCTGGGAGTGGAGTGGGGCGTAGGGATTGAATCAGGGGGGAGTTGGGTGCCAGGACTCCTGGGTTCTATTCCCAGCTCCGCAGTGGACTCCTGTGTCCCCCTGTGTGTAAGATGGGCACTGCCTCGTGGGGAGACTAGAATCAGAGGCATGTCAGTCTGCAAGAAGCCAGCTGGGCTGAGGTCTGTGAAGCTTCTTGGGTAAGAAGATCTATAGAAACAATTAGAACTGTTGGCTTGGGTTTAACCCCCCCTTCCCGCCCCAGACCAATGACAGAACGCTACAGCAGGACAAACGGGGCCAAGCCCTTGCCATCAGCGGGGAGAGCCTCGCCCCGGCCTCACCGTCTCAGCCGGCTGCAGCCATCGCCGTGGGTAAGGAGATCCACCTCTTTCCATCCCCAGATAGAACGTGGGGGGAGGAGAGCCACCTAGGGTCCCCCCAGGCCTTGCCTTGGGTGTGTTCTCTGCTTGGATCCCAAGTCCCAGAGCAGCGGTGTTGGAGAGGGAGGTGGCACTGGACCCGGGCAGTGGGCTTCCCCACTGCAGCCTGTGATAGCCCCAGACGAGCCAGCCCCATGGGAAGGTCCAGCGGACAGGGGAGGTTGGGAGCAGGACTAGTGCCAATAGAGGAGTTTCCTTCTTTGGAGGAGATCCCACCTCAGCCCAGATGAGCTTTGGAACTCTGCTGAGAGGTGATGGGGAGCCTGGACTCTGGGTTCTGTTCCCAGCTCTGGGAGGGAATGTGGGCTAGTGGTTAGAGCAGGCAATTGGAAGCCCTCCTCTACCCCTGTCTCCCAGTGTGAACTGGGGCTGGCCATGAAGAACAAGCCTTGTTCTTTGCTGCCCATAGAGCAGGGTCCTCTGTTGTCTTGAAAGTGGACATTGGCATTCCACTTGAGGCTGGTGGGGCTTCCCCCAGAAGGTGGGGAGGGGGCAGGGGCTCCTCCCCCGCCCCATGGAGAACACCCATCCTGTTTTGTCTTGGGTTAATATTGCAGAGGGCAGCCTGTACTCGGCATTGTCCCGGGACAGAAGCACCATCCAGAGAAGCTACGGCCCAAGGAAGCTGCTGAGGACAGAAGACAAATGGCTCGCCAGTAAGAGAGGCTTTTCCTATTGACCAGTCCCAGGGAGGGTCAGAGCAGCCAGGCTGGGCCCGACGCTTTCCCCAAAGATCCGTCACCTCCAGCAGTGGCCAGTCCCTGATGCTGCAGAGGAAGGCGGATCTCGCCCCAAGGCAACGCACTGGGTCAAACCTTGCACGGGCCGGAGGTTGTGTGCCACTCCATCCCGCTGGAGTGATCATCTGGTTCCCTTTAGCATCAAACTCCGTTACCCCAGTCTCAGCTGAAAGAGCTCTGTGTTATATTGGCCATAGAACTGTCCAGCCCCCACAGCCTTTGCCTCGCTGAACCCCTGCAGCAGGGAGTTCCACAGGTTGGCATCTCAGACCCTTCAGCTCTCGCAATCTAGGCTGGAAAGGTAATAGGAAGAAGGTTCAAAGACTCATTTGCAAGCATGGCAGATGGCATCCAGAAAAAGCTGGCACATCAGGGATGGGCACACTGCCCCTCACTGCAGAGAGGATACAGATTCTCTGCCAGGAGAAGCTCTGATTCCCAAACCAAAACGTGGCCTAGGGGATAGAGCACTGGAGTGGGGAACAGGAGACCTAGATTCTGTTCCTGGTTCTGCTGCTGGGTGACCTTGGGCAAGTCCCTTCCCGTGCCTCAGTTTCCCCATCTGTGAAATGGGGATAATGATACTGACCTCCTTTGGGGAGAGCTAGCGATGATCACTATTATTCTATGAAACAGACGCAATCCAGCAGAGCCAACTCACACAACTATCTTGCAAGCCTCACAGTAGTTAAAGTCCTTCTTCAAGCCCCAGCTCATCGAGTCCTGGCGTTGCAAGAGAATCTCAGCTTGCTTTAAAATATAAATTATTTAGCTCTCCTGGTTGCAGAGAAAAGCTGGACAATGTGATTCCTAAAGGCTCAGAATAACCAGAACCCCACATTTATTTATTTTTGTCAACCTCATGATTTTAAAGCCAGTCTCATTGTTTTGAGGGGCCTGGGGTTGGTGACACGCATGACCCCCCTCCATGCCCATATCTTGACTTGGCCAATCGACCAAGGAATTAGTGGTGGTGCTGGCACACACACGGCTCCAGCCAGGTTTCTTTACACACTTTGATCTCTTTTCTCACCCCGTCCCCCTTTCCTCCCGCAGAGGCAGAGTTCGTCACTGCCGCCTTGGTGCCGGAAAAGGAGTCCCACCTAGATGAAATCTACTTCTTCTACAACGAAGTCAACAAGACAGCAGGGCTGGATGAAGAGCCGGTCAAAGCCCGGCTGGGCCGCGTGTGTAAGGTACGGAGACCCCACGGGCCGAGAGCTGGCAGTGAAAGGCAAATGTCTCGGCTAGGTCTCCAATCTCAGGCCTGGTATGGCTGCGAGGGTGATGTCACAGTGTCAGCAGCAGGCCCTGGCACCATGAGCTGGTGTAGCTGGAGCTAAAAGGACCAGTTTTGTGATCCGTGTGTGTGAGCCACATCTGTGTCATTATAACAACTCTAGCTGTTAGCACAGGCCGGGGCTGCGCGCTTTGGCCAACGTGGTTCAGGCCACGCGTGGATCTGGTGGCGGGGAGTGGGGGGCGGGGGTTGTGGTGGAACGTCTGTGCTTTAGGCCTGAAGAGCTCTGGGATTTTTCCTCCCCGACCCTGCTCAGGTGGATGAAGGTGGGAAGAGCCTCCTGGTCGATTTCTGGACCACGTTCCTCCAGGCCAGGCTGGTGTGCGGCGGCCCCACCCATCCCCAGCGCTTCAACCAGCTGCGCGACGCCGTGGTCCTGGGCGAGGGGAAGAGGCGCCAAGGGATGCTATACGGGATCTTCGCCAGCGCCTGGTGAGCGGGGGCCGCGGCCGGAGCCGGGCAGGGCTGGGACCACGCTGCAGGCTGGAGTCACACAGACTCCTTGCCCCACGGCTGGTGATGGGGGCAGAATGTTGCCTAGGGGTGCAGGGAGGAGGCAGGGCCATGGGGGGAGGGGCTCTCACTCACCCTGTCCCATGGAGTATGTCTCATGAGACAGATGGGAATCACAGTGCCCCTTTGCCAGAACCTCACCCCATGACCGGGGGAATAGCATTGGCATAGTTTGATGTCTATATATGGGGGGTGGGGGCAGCTCCAGTCAGGCCAATGGGGCCAAGTGTAGGGGGGGAAATTCCGTGCCTCCCCCAGACTTGCAGTTTGGGGGAGCAATACCCCCCCTTCCCCAGCTCCATCCCCAAACTATGCCTGTGAAGAATAGGCCAGGAAGTTGCCCAGCCTGGAGCTGCTTTAGGGTGACCAGATGTCCCGATTTTATAGGGACAGTCCTGATTTTTGGGTCTTTTTCTTACACAGTAACTCCTCACTTAACATTGTAGTTCTGTTCCTGAAAAATGCGACTTTAAGCGAAACGATGTTAAGTGAATCCAATTTCCCCATAAGAATTAATGTAAATGAGGGGGTTAGGTTCCAGGGAATGTTTTTTCACCAGACAAAAGACTATATTAATATATATATTAATATAGTCTTTTGTCTGGTGAAAAAAAATATATATATAAGAAACACACACACAGTATAAGTTTTAAACAAACAATTTAATACTGGTACACAGTGATGATGATTGTGAAGCTTGGTTGAGGTGGAGGAGTCAGAGGGTGGGATATTTTCCAGGGAATGCCTTACTGCTAAATGATGAACTAGCAATTGGCTGAGCCCTCAGGGGTTAACTCTGACAGTCTACAAGGCAGCAGGAATGGAGGGAGGGGAGAGAGCATCGCAGACAGAGACAGAGACACACACTGTGTGTGAGAGAGAGAGATGCTCATTGCCCCTTTAAGTACACTGCCTTGTTAATTAGATCCGCTCGCTGAGACTGCAGCTGCTGCTGCCAGCAAGCTCCCTCTGTCCTGAGCCCTGTCCTGTGTCCCCCCTGCTCTATGGAAGATGGGGTAAGCGGGGTGCAGGAGCAGGGGGGAGGGGGGCATCCTGACATTAGCCCCCCCCTTCCTCTCCCCCCCTCCCCAGCAAGCAGGAGTCTCGGGGAGCAGCTCCAAGGCAGAGGGCAGGAGCAGCACATGGCAGTGCGGGGAGGGACAGCTGCAATTGGTAGCCTGCTGGGCAGCTGCTGCACAGGGAACTTAGGGGAGTGGGGAGCTGATAGGGGGCTGCCGGCCCACCCTGGTTCCAAGCCCCAACCAGCTAGCGGCAACCGGCTGCCCTTCCTGCAAGCAGTGGACAAAGCAGGTGGCTGCCAAATGACGTTAGACGGGAGCATTGCACAACTTTAAACGAGCATGTTCCCTAAGTGATCAGCAACGTAACGACGAAACAACGTTAACCGGGACGACTTTAAGTGAGGAGTTACTGTATAGGCTCCTATTACCCCCCATCCCCGTCCCAATTTTTCACACTTGCTGTCTGGTCACCCTAAGCTGCTTAGACAGGCAGGACATCCATTGGGCAAAGATGCGGAAGACAATGACAAGGCGTCCGAGCTCCCTGGCCAGTCTCCTTCTCCACCCCCCCTCCCCGAGCAGGGAAAATAACTCAGCGCTGGCTCCCCCATTCGACTCCAGTTCGGGTCTGCCGCGCCTACCAGTCATTTCCATTGGGTGGGCCTCAGAGCTCAGGACCTAGCACAAAGCGCCCAGCGCCAGCGGTAACCGGCTCTGCCTTGCCAGCCGCCAAAGCCTGAAGGGAGTGTTTTCCCCCTGCAGGGGCACGACTGCCGTGTGTGCCTACTCCATGGACAAGGTGACCCGTGCCTTCAAAACCTCCAAGCTCAAGGGTTACACCAGCGTCCTGCCAGCGCACCGACCTGGCACGGTGAGGCCCGCACGGGGTGTCCCAAAACAGCTCCCCAGGAGTAACGAAGGGACCCCCGTTTCTGACAGCGAACGGAGGTGCGGTGGGGACTCTGAGCTTCTGTGGCTTGCAGGGAATTACCAGAGAGCTGCCCGGAGCAGTCAGCAGCCGCAAAGGGCCCGGTTTCAGTCACAGGGGTCTGCAAGTGGCCGCAGGGTCATTTTGAAAGCTCAGCTTTGCCCTTCTGCTTTCTGGGAGCTGCATGAAGTTAGGCGGGAGGGGTCCAGGCCAAGCACTGAGCACCCCTTTAAACGCTTGCAAATAAAATGCGGCCGCAACCCAGAGCTCTTCCTCCTTTCCACGGGAATTTGTAAACAACAAATTATCTCCACAGGACCGGGGTTGGTCCCTCTGCCCCACATCCCGCCCTCTGCCCACAGCCCCACATCCCTCCAATCGAAAACCAGCCATCTCTTCCCCTCACCTCCTGCTGCCCTCAGCACCTCACAACTGCTGTCTCTCCTCCACTCTGCCAGCGCCTTCTCCACAGGACCCCCTAGCACCAGACGCCTGGGCCCTGTCACATCTTTGAGAGCAAGCTGAACCTGTGGCAGGGAGAGGGTTAGTAGCTGCCGTGCAGTGCTCTGGAGGGAGGACTGGGAAGGGGATGGGACTGGCCCAAGGTCACCCAGCAGATCAGTGGCAAAGTTAGGGATGGAACCTGGTCCCCTTGAGTCCCATGTGGGTGCCTGAAGGGGGCAGGTGCACATGAACAGGGAAGCATTTAGGGAGGACCGATTAGCACAGAGACCGTTGCAATCTCATGGACACAAGAGCTGGGTGAATAACACATTTTTCGGTTCACTGGCAAATCCAGAAAATTGGGGGAAGAATCATTTGGGGCAACCCAAAATTGAAATAAAAAAAAATAATTGGCACGTCAAAAAGTCAAAAAATTTTCATTTTGGGGCGAACAAAGTTTCATGTCACTTTGGGACTTTTGCCTCCTTTTTTAAAAGCGAAATTAAAGGGAATTTCAAACCAAAAAGTTGGTTTGAATTGAGACATTTTTTGAGAAAATTGTTAGGGTTTTTTTTTTTCAACCCAGAACAATTTGCCGAAACCAACACGAATTCACAAAATGTTTCAATTGAGCCGATCCTGCATTCTGATTTTTTTTTGGTTAGAAAAAGTGTTGTCCGAAAAATTTCGCTCAGCTCCCATAGCAAGCACTTACGTCCAGATCCTCAAAGGTATTTTGGTGCCTAAATCCCTGTGACGGGGTCCCAGGGAAGCCACACCCCGGTTACTTAATTAGGGCAAACAGCAAAGAATGGGGCAGACAGTCCCCAAAGCTGGTGGTCATTCCAGTACTTAGATCCACCAAGCTAGCCTCAAATCAGCTTCTAGAATACCTTACTGGTTACCCAGATGCCAAAACTCAGTTCCCTTAAAGCAACCCACCCAGACACCCAAATCAAATATGATGAGGATTATTGAACATCTTATTCACCACAGAAGAAAGTTCTACCAATCCCAAAGGATCGGACCCATTACCTCTCAGCTTAATGAATATTTCAGATCTTACCCAAATACACGCTCACAGCCAATTCTTATTAACGAAACTAAAATGTATTAAAAAAGAGAGAGAGTATGGTTAAAAGATCAGTATACATCCAGACATGAATACAGTTCTGAGATCAGGTTCACAGTAGAGAGGGTGAGTTTTGTAGTTGCAAAGAGTTCTTTCAGAATTAGTCCAGAGGTTATAGTCCAATGTTCATATTCAGGGTGGTCCAGATGGGACTGGAGATCTCCGTCTTATGACTCAAGTTTCCCCTGCATAAAGCATCAAGCAGATCTGACATGAAAGGATCGGATCCCAAGAGCCTTTTATACAGTTTTCTAGCAGCCTCTTGACCATACAGTCCTGGGTGAACAATAGGCTTTTGATGTAACCTGCTGTTTCCTAAACATCACCAGTAATCAACTACCTGGATTAACATTAGATAATTTCTCCATTAAGCAGTTCATATACAGTTTACCACAAACTTTAAAGAGACATAGAGACAATGACATTATTTCACCCAAAATTCATCTAAATCAGGGCTGGCCACATGCGGCTCTTCAGAGGTTAATGTGCGGCTCCTTGTATAGGCACCGACTCCAGGGCTGGAGCTACAGGCGCCAACTTTCCAATATGCGGGGGGGGGGGGGGGGATGTGTGTGTGTGTGGGTGCTCATTGCTCAACCCCCTGCTCTGCCACAGGCCCTGCCCCCACTCCACCCCTTCCCACCCCCTCCCTTGAGTGGCGCCTGCCATGCCCTCGCTCCTCCCCCTACCCCCAGCCTCCTGCACTACAGGTGATCAGGAGGTGTGGGGAGGGAGGGGGAGGCGCTGATCAGTGGGGTGGGCAGGAGGCGCTGGGAGCGGAGGTGGGGGAGGGAGCTGATGGGGGCTGCTGACATATTATTGTGGCTCTTTGGCAATGTACATTGGTAAATTCTGGCTCCTTCTCAGGCTCAGGTTGGTCACCCCCTGGTCTGAATCATAGGATATCAGGGTTGGAAGGGACCTCAGGAGGTATCTAGTCCAACCCCCTGCTCAAAGCAGGACCAATTCCCAACTAACTCATCCCAGCCAGGGCTTTGTCAAGCTTGATCTTAAAAACCTCTAAGGAAGGAGATTCCACCACCTCCCTAGGTAACCCTTTCCAGTGCTTCACCACCCTCCTAGGGAAATAGTGTTTCCTAATATCCAGTCTAAACCTCCCAACTGCAACTTGAGACCATTACTCATAACATGTTAATATTCCCTTTTGATCTCTATAATAATAGACAGGAACTGTCTGTTTACAGAACTAAAATCTAAAAAAAGATATAAGTCAACACACACAATTGGAATTACCTCTAGTTTTCTAACAAGACAGGTTTGCATTTCAAAGTTCTAGCCTATCTAACATAGAATGGCCCTAATCACCATTTACATACTTTTCTAACATGTCTCTATAGGTTGACTCTGGGTCATTTAGCCTGCGAGCTGCTTAACCCTTTCTGGCCTTGTGTCACACTCCCATTGATTCTAGTAGGAGTTAGGTGCCTAACTCTCTTTGACCCTCTGCTGGATAATGCCCAGAATGAGCTCTGCCATTGGGTGGCTCCTCGTAGACATCACTGGAGGAGCCTGAGGGTCTGTCTGTGCAGAACTTGGCCTCCCTCTTTGTTACCCCCCTTCCTTTTCCGTTCTTTCCATAGTGTGTCCCCTACAATTCCCCCAGCGCCCCCTCCAAAGCCGTCCTCAGCATCGTCAAAGATTACCCCGAGATCGAGACCGTCATCTACCCCGAGGGGCAGCGCCCCCTGTACGTGCTGCAGACTAATGACACCTACACCAAGGTGGTGGCTGACAGGGTCCTGGACGCCAGCAACAATTCTCGCACTGTCCTCTACCTTGGGACGGGTAGGTGTGGCGGGAGCTGGGGAAGTTCCCTCTGGGACTCAGCCTTTGTGGAGCCACGTCTGGGTGCTTAGGCTTTGTCAGTGTGGGGATGCAAAGTGGCCAAGGCCACACAGTAGAGCCAAGAACAGCACCCAGGAATTCCCAGCCCTCCTGCTCTAACCACTAGATCCCACTTCCCTCCCAGAGCTAGGACCCAGGAGTCTTGACTCCCAGCTGCCTGCTCTAAGCACTAGCCCCCACTCCCCCAAGAAGTCAGGCAGCTGAAGATCCCAGGGCGAGATACGTGCTGCATCCGCCCCACGCCAGCCACAGGTCAGGTGGGGTCTATGCCTCCTTGGAGGGCCTGGTCGTTGCTGAGCAGACACTGACCTTGGTGATTCCTCCCCCAGGAGAGTCTCTTCTACCCGACGGCGCTTGTGCTGGCCCTGTGAGGTGAAGTGTAGGCCAGGACACAGCTGGCTCAGGGCTTGGCTCGCCTCCAGGTCGCCAGTTCGACTCTAGCGCCGGCTGGGGATGGCTTTGTGCCATTCTGGTCTGACGGCTGCTTGCTGGTCCTTGTGATATGAGCTGGGGGGCGGGGAAACCCAGGTGTCCATATCACAAACCCGGGAGCACCACAGGCAGCACGTTGACCCCTTTCTGGGCAGCCCCAGCAGAGGCCAAGGGCTTGCTTGGGCCCCGGAGATGGTGCTCCCCTCCAGTGGGTCCCTCCAGGGCAGAGCTGGGGCATGGGGGCAGGCCCATGGAAGGCAACTAGCCCTGTCCCTGCTCGGACCCTGCCTGTCCTGGGCATGCAGAGAGGCCTCTGGCTGTCTGCAGGTGAAACCCTGACCAAGCTCCCATCGCCTTCGAGAGGGCCGGGCTCCTTCCTCTGAGTTCCCCGTGTCTCTGGCCGCTGCAGATAAAGGGAAGATCCACAAAGTCCTGCAGAGTGGAGGGCAGACGGTCATCATCGCCGAGCTGAGCCCTTTCCAGAGAGACGCGCCCATCTCTGGGATGGCCCTGGATGCCTCCACAGTAAGCGCCCTTCCCCATCTCTATCTATGCTCTGTATTTAACACTGGGGACTGCGACATATTGCAAGCTGTCTCTCTAAATGCAACGGGGTTTTCTTGGTCCTGCTGGCAGGCTGGGTCTAGCAGCAGTTAGTCTGCAGAGAGGCAGCCTTGAGTAAAGCGGAGTGGGTTGTGCCTCGCTGTCTTAGGGAGCAGCCTGCTTTGTCTCTCACTGCTTTGGGGTTCTTATGTGTCAGGGTTCTGGATTCTAAGCAGGAAGGTCGTGTTATGCTGCAACCTTCCAGCAAGAGTATTTGGTTTTGTCTAACGTCTCAGTGTGTATGCCGTGAACATAACACCTGTTTCTAAGACAGACCCCCACCCCCACCCCCAACAAGTGCTTTTGCTTGTGAAGTCCATTACGGGCATAATCCTGCTGCCAGTGGAGATTTCAATGGGAATTTTGCAAGTGCTTCTGCTTGGAAAGGGATTGGCCCCAGTTTGCATCGCACCCGTCAGTTCCAGAGCATGCGGCCTCCTCTCTCGCTTGTTTGAACCTTTGACTAACCCGGCCCCTCCTTGGCAGGGGCACCTCTATGTAACCACTGAGTTCGAGGTGACGCGCCTGCCACTGGCAGACTGCGGGCAGTACAGGGAGACCTGCTGGAAGTGTGTCCTCGCCAAGGACCCGTACTGCGGATGGGATCCAGACAGCAAAAAATGCTCGTCCATCTCCCGAGAGGCAAATGACACTGCCAGGTGTGCTTGGGCTTAAAGGCGGAATGCTTGCTCCCAATCCCCCATCCATTCAATGGTCTTGTCAAGTTGGGGAGAGAGGGAGGAAATGAAAGGAGCTGGTAGTTGTAAACATACACACAGTAATATGAAGGCAGAATGGCCTATTGGTTAGAGCATCTGTCACACAGGGAGATCTCAGGATGCCTGGGTTCTGTTCCCAGCTGTGGGAGGGAGAGATGTTTACTAGTTAGAGCATGAGGCTGGGAGCTAGGACACCTGGGTTCTATTCCTAGCTATGCAACTGATTCGCTATATAACCTTAGCCAAATCACTTCCCCGTGCCTCAGTTTGCCCATCTGTATAATTTCTTCTCGTTCACATTTTTGGAACACAACTTTAGGGCACCTCCCATACTATGAACCTAGACAAAGGCTATGGCAGGGGAATGGCTTGGCTGTAGAGCTGGTCAGGAAATGAGATTTTTTTCCTATGGCAAAAATTCAAATAATGAAAAATTCAGAAATGCTACCATGGTGCCTCACGGGAGTTGTAGTTCATGCGCCTCAAGCTCCCATTCTCCTCCCTAGGCTGTGCGCCACAGCTGGGCTACAATTCCCATGATGCACCTTGGTCCTGCCTTTTGGAGCGGCAGTGCATCATGGGAGTTTTTCGCCGTGGTGCATCATGGTAGACTAGCTGGGGAGCTCAGTCTATAGAGGAGAATGGGGAGATGAAACAATCAACCTACATCTCCCATGAGGCCCTGCATTGCAGCAATATATCCAAATTGAGCTATTTCAGTGTTCCAACAAACAAATGACTTTTGCTAGAGAAAGCCGACCCTTTTTGTGAAAGGATAATAACTTCTATTTATATAGTCATCCATCGTGAAGGGTAAATAAGAAATGCAGCCACCTCTGGGCTACAGCAAGAGAACTAGAACAGGGCCCGGCAGTGCTGCACAGTAGGACCCAGAATGAAGGAGAATCCTGTATCCTAGCAGGAGGTCTGGCTAGATCCCCACAACTCACCTTAAGCTCTTGTATGTAGCGCTAGTTCCTGATTTCTGTGTTGCAAGAGTGAGCTTCCGGCAGTCAGCTTGGGGGCGGGAGGGGGGAAGCTGTGCCTTCCTGGGGGGCATTGGCCCTTGTTAAAATGACAGTCCCTTCTCAATCCCCTGGATGAGGATGCGGCAGTCACGGGTCCCTTGCCACCCTCCTGAATGATTTCCCCTCTCTCTGCCTTTCCCTGCAGCAACTTCCTGCAGAGCTTGGACCCAGAGGCCGAGGACGTGTGTGAAGGTGCAGCAGGTAGGTGCCTCGGCCTTGGCGGAACCCGTGGAGGAGTCCCTCCCTGAAAAGCAGATGACAAAAGGCCCATCTGCCCGAGGGAATCTCGCTGTTGCCCCCGTGGGCATGGAAAAAAACAAGCGGCGTCTCTCAGGACTGCGAGGCCTTGTCTGAGCTAGACCTGGCTGCCTCCAGTCTCCCGTTGCAGCTGCAGCAGTGGGATTTTCCTACTCTGCACCGGTTAGCCGGCAAGGCCATTCAAGTGCCCGCTCTCACTACCAGCAGGCCTCAGTGCTGGAGCAGTGGAGGGAGACAGCCCCAAAACTCTAGTGCCTTAGCGAGAGCCTAATGTTACTCTTTCCCCACTGCTAAGCTGCGTGAGGACCCAGTTGCTGGCAAAGTGCCTCCCCCCTCCATTTGAATTGGTGCATTTCCAGCTTCAAAAGCCAAGACCAAGGTACGGCAGGAAAATGGTTTGGTCGAGACCGTGCCATAAATGCAGGGTTGTGCTAGCTGCCGTGAGGAGAGAGTCTGTGGTAATGGTTCAAACACCCCAGTAATAGGGTGCGGAGTGGTAGAATGGTTGGAGCAGGGGGAGCCGGGAGCCAGGTCTCCTGGGTTCTCTTCCCAGCCCTGGGCCAGGGAGAAGCGTCGAATTTTAAAAATGGCTCCGGGCCAGATTTGCACGTGCTCATCACTCCCAACCGGGATTAGATTTTCCCAAAGAGTTCAGGTCCCCTTAGGGCATGTCTAGACTGCAATCCTGGGGTGCGAGTGACGGCCGCTCGCGTGGACGGACCCGACCTAGCTTTAATTTAGCTAGCTGAGGTATCAAAGCAGTGAAGCTGTGATAGCCGGCGCTCCAGTGTGGGCTAGTCCTGCGAGCAGTCACCCAGGGTGGGGCTTGTACAGTTTGTGCATGCGGCCATGGTGTCCTCCTGGAGCCAGGAGAGCTAGATTGAAGCTGGCTCACGTATATCCACACGATCTGGAATCACATCCCCGGACTGCAGTGTAGACATACCCACGGGCGCCTAAACAAGGGCTGAATTTTCCAAAGTTCCCAGCAGCTGCCACTGCGACCCCCAGAGCCAGATTGACAGCAGAGTTCAGCCCCCGGCCTGCAGCCAGTGTGCTGAGCACTGCTGCTAATTCCCCCCTCCTGCCCAGAAGAGGGAAACTGGGACTCCTGGGTTCTCCTGCCAAGTCCTTCAGCCAGAGCATTGGCTTCCCCGTCTGCAAAAAAAAAAAAAATGGCCAGCATCACATTCACCTCTGTGGTGCAGTGCTGGGAGACACACAGCACGTTGAGATCCTTGGATGGGGTTCTACACAGAGCGGATCGCGGGCTTTTCGCTGTCGAGGCTCAGGGTGTCCGTGTGCGCAGAGGCTGGGGCTGCATTTGGTTGGGATTTTGTGCCTCCAAATGATGGATCTCTCATTCTTTCCCCTGTTCTGTCTCCTCTCCCCCACCACCTTTTCCTTTACGATTGCTCTGGTCTAACCCCCGATCCCTCCGTTCAAAGAACAAGTAGCGCAGGAAGCCCTGAAAAAGGTGAGTGTGGACCCGACCAGCTACATCTACCTCCCGTGTCCTCTGCGCTCCCACCACGCCATCTACACCTGGGTCAAGGACGGCAGCAAGCAGTACCCCTGTGCCATGGACGGGCACTCCTGCACACTGCGCTTTGGGGAGAACGCCCCCATGGACCAGGGGCTGTTCAAATGCACAGCCACGGAGGACGGCTACCTAGAGGAGATTACTGCCTATAAACTCACGCTCAACACTGCCTGCATCCCACAGCTCTCCGTGACAGTGGCCGCTGGTGTTTTATTCCTTGTCATCACGATCCTCTTGCTCTAGACTCTGCCATCCAAGCGGCGATCTCATTACACTGCCAACGACCTCTCTTTCTTTTTCTTCTTGTAACCCTCCCTCCTGAAGATTCTCCCTTTAAACCCCAAACAGAACATGCGACGCTCCAGGAACAAAATTCCAGGGGACTCCTCCTAATGCTCCAATTTGGGCGTCCCATCAGCAAACACAGCCGTTACAGTGGGGGTTTTGCTAGCCATCGATAACCCAGGAGCCTCCTTCCCAAAATGTAAGGCACGACTAAACTTGGCAGAGCCGGGGAGAGGGATAGTTAAAGTAGAGGCAAGGAGGGTAAATGGACTATTTATTTTGCTGCTCGGTGGGCCAGTAGGCCCACTGCCATGCTGATCCCAGTTTAGCATCCAGCTTGTCTGATGGGCACTGGTCCAGACTGGGAGTTTGCTTGTTCCAAGGCTGCTGGGCGATAGGAGTTTGCTGGTTTCCATGATGTGGCTTTCTAATGCTTCTTTAAGGACCAATCCTTCCCAGGTGCTGCTGGGGGAAAGACGATGCATGAGTGGGTCTCTTCCAACTGCAGCTGCTAGGTGCTAAATCCTTTTAGCATCCATGTTGTTTAAAGGGAAAGCTTCAAGTCTGACCCGTTCGGAGTCATGATCCAGTCTGTTCTCTCTGCGGTCTCTTGTGCAGTTACCCTGATTACCAGCCTGGCCTGTGTTTTCAAGGGAAGGGAGAGTGATCATCCAGACGCTCACACTCTGAGCTTTCACTGGGGTAAATGCAGAGTCACTGCGTTGACTTGGCGCTTCCAGATCCGCCTTCAAGCAATCGTCTTCAGCTACCGTCTTGCAGCGGTTTCAATCGGCGCCATGCAGAGGCTGCTACACAACAAACTGGTGGCCGTGGGCGGGATCTAAGGTTTGATTCGGCACGACTGGCTCAAATCCACCACTCTAAGCAACTGCGCTGGAAAGGGACAGATGGAGAAGGGCTTCCAGCTAGAGGGGATTTCAGATCGAAAAGGAAAAGGGAGGGAGGGAAAGTTAGCGGCTGAGCTCATTCAGACCTGTGTAAATCTGGATGGCACTCACAGGAAAAGGTGCAGGAGCTGAGTGGTGAAGTTGCTGTCCTACCAGCTTGAAGGTTGTGGGATGAGTCTTGCTTGATCCCATGCTAGGATGATCTCACCACTGCGAAATGGGTACCTGCTCCATCAGATTAGGGCAGCCAGGGTCCACATCAATCCCTTGTGTCCCGTTGGCTGTGAAAGTGATGTGCCTTAACTGTGTCAGCCCAATGAACCATTGGCTTGGGGAAGCTTTGCCTTTCCCTCCTGAGAATGACTCCTGTCTGACACGGCTGTCACGGGGATCAGAATCTGGCCCAGAGACCGGGAGAGAGCGATTCGAAACTGGCTTTCAATCTTGCACCATTGCTCGTTTCCCACCAGTGCTTTGGGTGCTTGTGTGCAATGGGACGGAAAGAGTTAATCATGTCACCTTTCTCCGCCTTCTGTGTCCAGAGGATACTGACCAAGCCAGTGCCCTGGACGTTAAACTGCATTGGCTAAATTTGCAAGCAAACCTAAAAAAGCAAAGAACACTGGAACGGCCCTACTGGGTCAGACCATCTAGCCTAGTATCCTGTCTTCCGACAGTGGCCAGGGCCAGATGCTTCAGAGGGATTGAACAGAGCAGGGCAATTTATTGAGTGATCCATCCCCTGTCATCCAGTCCCAGCTTCTGGAAGTCAGTGGTTTAGGGACACCCCGAACATGGGGTTGTGTTCCAGACCATCTTAGCTAATAGCCACGGATGGACCTATCTGCCAAGAACTTATCTCATTCTTTTTTGAACCCACTCCCAGTTATACTTTTGGCCTTCACAACATCCCCTGGCGGAGAGTTCCACAAGTTAACTGTATGTTGTGTGAAGACGTGCTTCCTTATGTTTGTTTTAAACCTGCTGCCTGTTAATTTCAGTGCATGACCCCTGGTTTGTGTAAAATTCTGGTGATTCTGAGCCAGAAACCAAAGTCCCCCTTTCAGCAGGTTAGCGGCTCTGCTGAGTGCCAAAACAGCTGTCCGCATCTGGGTACTGCACATCGGCCAGAATCCAGCTGCTTCCTTCTCTGGATTTTCAGCAAAATAATTTTTTTTATCTTTGTATAAAATAGATATGAAAGTTTTTGCAAAAAAAAAAAAAGTATGAGGAAAAAAAATCTCCCAGTCCCTAAACTGGCTGTAGTCAGCAGCTGTATGAATGTAGCTAAGGGCCCATGTAGTTTAAAAAAACCCCAGCCAAACAGGTAGGATGTTAGAGTAACTCCCTTTGCTTGTATTTATCAGCTCTGGGCATTTATTTGGTATCATTAAAGAGGTATTGTCTACTGAGCATAAAGCTAGGCCTCGGGCACTTCTGTCACCGAGTCGCTGTGCGACACCGTGCCTCAGTTTCCCATCTGTGACATGGGGCGAATGATAGTGCCGAACCTCACAGGGTTGTCATGAGATAATGTTTGAAAAGCACAACAGAGGTGCTGCATATTACTTTAAAGTGATGGGAACGTGGGATGGTGTATTGGGAGTCTCCGAATCCCACTCTAGTCCCCAGATAACCTCACCTGCCGTTCTAGATCTGCCATTAGATTGGCTGGGAAGGATTTCACTGCCTAGGAAGATAAGCATGTGTAGAGAGAGATGTGTGGGTTGTAAATTACAATGACTGGCAGCCACTACCCATATGCTCCAGGCGGTGTGTGTGAGCAGAAGAATGTCCCATTATGGGGACATTAAAGCACCTTAAAGACTAACAGATTTATTTGGGCATAAGCTTTCGTGGGTAAAAAACCCACTTCTTCAGATGCATGGAGGTCCATGTTACTGATGCCCAGCCCCACTCCACTTTTTGGCTCTGTGCTGTCTGTTTCCCTTATTACCCCACGATGATGCTGAAGAGTGGATGTAAAACTGGCCTCATGGAGCAAGTGTCTCCCAGCAAGATGGAGTGGGGGCCTGTTAAGGAAGAGATTTATATTAATATTCAGATAGGAAACCTGAATGAGTTTCTTGGAGCGTGATCGCAGGAAGTCCCAGTGTTGCCATTGTCATATCTGGTGTTTTCCTTAAAGCTCCACCTCCTGGAGTCCTGTGATTGCAAGAGAATCTCAGCTGTCGTTTAAAAAAAAGATAGGTTTCTAGTGCAGAAAAGCTTGAAAATGCAACCCCTGAAGATTCAAAACCCAGAAGACAAATGAGACTAATGCCAGTTATTGTTTTTTTTAAAAACAATCTCGTGATTTTTTTAGGGGCCTGACCTGATTTTTGCATGTTTGCGTTTGACGATGTTGGTAGTCTCATGTTTGCACCAGGTTGGGCGCTGTACATTGGAAAAACACAAGTTCATCTGTTTCCCTTTCCCGTTTGATAGTATAGAACTTCCGTCGCTGGAGGAATGCAAACAGCGACGAGAAGCTACCGTTAGCTGCTTCTTAGTAAACAATCCTCGGCCCTTTCTTTTTGAAAGAAACAGAGCAGTAAATGTTGTTCGGCTCCCTCCCACGGCATATGCTTCCGCTCCTGCAGGACCCCGCTTTGCTGTGTAGCGATCTGAATATGTCGGTGTTCCTCCCCATTGTAACATGTGACCCCCGCCCCCACAAAAAAACAACCTATGTTCCGCACTCTTCTGAGTCGAAAGAAAGTGTAACGTGTGCTGGGGAATGGAATAAATGCGTGCAATCGTCAAACGCTAAGTGTCTGATGGCGGAATCTCTCTCTCTCTAATGATATGGCCCTATGGTGTATGGCAGCCCATCATCACTGTGTGAGAAAGATGCTACCAGGGCTTTGGAGCGGAGCCCAGAGCTGGAGCGCGGAGCAGTGGAGCTGCAGGTTTTTGCCCGGAGCTGTAGCAGTCACTATTGGTGCCAGAGCGGAGCTGGAGCATCCAAATCCCTGGATGCTACTGCCCCAGTAATGTGCTTTCAGCCAGGCTGCTGGCCTTTTGGCACTATGTAAGGTTAGGGCAGGAGTGGCGCCAGGGTTTTTGCCACCCTAGGCGGCAGCGCTCCTCCTCAGAGCATTCGGCAGCGGGGGTCCTTCCGCTCCGCGTCTTCGGGGCGCTTCGGCGGCGGGTCCTTCACTCGCTCTGGGACCTGCCGCCAAAGCACCCCGAAGACGCGGAGCGGAAGGACCCCCCGCCGCTGAATTGCCGCCGAGGCCGTCCCCCAAATCCTGCCGCCCTAGGCGACCGCCTAGGGTCGCCTAGTGGAAGCGCCGGCCCTGGGTTAGGGGCGGTTGGTACTTGGGGGTGTAAGCTTCCAGGAAACCCAGATGTTTCAGGAATTGGGTTTGGTGACTTACTATGTGGTGTTCTTGACTCTGAGTAACTACTGCAGCCAACGTGGAGTAGGGGGACATCACAGGCTTCAAACGAAGGCCTTGACCTCCTATGGCCATTGAACATCCCAATGGCATTGTTAGCACGAGTAAGGGTAGTAACCCCAATGTCCTGGCTAAGTTCCTACGTGGGTGGTTACATTCTTCCTGCATTAACTCCCCCTGCAGTTCCACCAGATGATATTGTGTGCTGTTAAACAGCTGCCATGTTTGACAGCAGAGGTGGCTGCAGTTTAGCAGTCGATGAACTAGTGACCCGTATAATCTATAAAGTGCTTTGCCATGATAGGTGCTCTGGAAATGTCAATTGCCCTCTGTATTCTCTCCTGCATCTCGCTTTCAGCCACGTGCCCTCAGGTTATTTGGAAATCCCTAACATGGGCCAGAGACTTGGAATGTTCCTTTGCAGCAGGCTCATTCTCTGAGATCTCATGCCTCGCCCAAGTGGAGATCACCCCTTAGCAGCAGCTGGGGGGGCGGTGCCTGTGGGCGAGAGCTGGGAGGGCGGTGCCTGTGGGCGAAAACTGGGGGGGGGGCGGTGCCTGCAAGCGAGAGCTGCACGGAGCTGCTTGTGCACCTCCGCCTAGGAGCCGGACCTGCTACTGGTCGCTTCTGGGGCTCAGTGTGGTCCACGGTGCCAGGACAGGCAGGAAGCCTGCCTTAGCATCCCAGCTGCGCCGCTGATCAGGAGCCGCCCGAGGTAAGCCCACGCCCCAATCCCCTGAGTCCCCCCCAAACCTGGAGCCCCCTCCTGCACCCCAAACCCCTCATCCCCGGTCCCACCCCAGAGCCTGCACCCCCAGCCCAGAACCCTGACCCCCTCCTACACCCCTGCCCAATCCCAGAGCCCCCTCTCACACCCTGAACCCCAACTCTCTGCCCTGAGCCCCTCCCACACCCCAAACCCCTCATCCCCAGCTCTGTTGGGTCGCGGGCATCAACAGTTTTCTTCAACTGGGTCCCCAGAAAAAAAGTTTGAAAGCCACTGTCCTAAAGGATCCTTTCCTGGCTCGTTGGTTTCTAATGGAAGAGGTTACATGGATTACAAAGGCAGAAGGGACTCCCGTGATCAGCTCGTGTGCCCACAGGCCATAGGACTTCACTGAATTCATTCCTGTTTGAACTAGATTTTTTTAGAAAAACATCCAGTTTGATTTAATATTGCCAGGGATGGAGAATCTGCTACAACCGTAAGGAAGTTGTGCCAATGGTTCCTTCACCATTAAAAATGTGTGCCTGATTTCCGGTCTGAATGGGCCTAGCTTCACAGCTATTGGGTCATATTATACCTTTCTCTGCCCGGTTGAAGAGCCCCGTATCCATTGTTCCCCTTGTAGGTACTTTAAATAAACTGGGGTCAAATTACCCCTTAACCTTCTCTTGGTTAAACTCAATAGACTGACCTGCTCGAGCACTGGACTGTTCCCTCTAAGTGGCAGGGAGGTAGAACTGTATGCAATGGAGCATTTGGAATTTGGGGTTTGTCTACACAGGGAAATTGACTGGCATCGCTATAGGGAATAACTAGTCTAGTATAGCTCCCCATGTGGATTCTCTATTCCAAAATAAATAAGACCTGAGAGTGTCCACATGGTACTCCTGAGGGCATTCTGCGCCAAAAAAAATAAAAATTCTGCGCACAATATTTAAAAAATCTGCAAATTTTATTTGTCAAATAAATGTGGAGGCTCCTGCATAGCATTGGGGAGCACAGGCCACTGTGCAGCTCCCCCATGCCCCCCCGGGACACTGACTCAGCGGTGAGGCTGCACCCAATCCTGACACTGCACAAGGAGCGGGCCTGCCCCAGAAACACCCCAGGGCCCTGCCCCTCTGTGCCAGGTGCACCAGGTGTGGGCAGGCAGGATCTAAGTGTGGAGGGACTTATTGGGGGCAGGAGGGGGTCCAGGTATAGGTTGAGAGGGTTCTATGTGGGGTATTCTGGGTGCGGGTGGCTCAGTGGGTGATATGGGTGCAGGGGGGGATCTGGATGCACAGGGGCTTGTTGGGGGGTTCTAGGTACAATTGTAATGGGACTCTGCAGGGGGGTCCATATGAAGGTGGTTGGGGCTCAGCGGGAGGGCTGGGTGTGGGGGGGATAGAGCTCGGTGGGGGGGCTGGGTATGGGGAGCTCAGTGGGGGGGCCCAGATGCTTGGGAACTGGCGGTCAATGGGGTGGGGATTCAGGTGCAGCTGGTTGGGGCTCAGGAGGGTGGGGATCTGGGTGTGGGTGGCTCGTTGGTGTGGTCCAGGGGCAGGGCTCGTTGGGGGGGAGGGGTTCTGAGTGTGAAGGGGTGAGGCTCAGCAGGAGGGTCAGGGCATGAGGGGGTCTGGGCATGAGGGGGTCTGGATGCACAGGGGCTGGGTGGATACAGGAGCAGCTCCCTGTACAGTGATCCCTCCCCGTGCAGCTGAGAAGCAATGGATGCGGGAAGCACGGGGGGTGGAGAGTTTGCAGAGCTTCCTACAGCTGGGGGAGAAATCTGGGGGTGGGGCCCTGGATGCTGTGCAGGGGAAGAAGAAGTCCCATCCTCCCCAGCCCAGCAGGATAGAAGCTGCCGGTGCAGGATTGGAGCCACCAGCCAGGTCTTCCCCAGTCCCGCCCCTGCCCCACAATGATTTACCTCTCTGCCAGCTGCCTTGGGCACCCAAAACATACTGCTGGGGAGAGTCGCATGACTGCTCTTGTGGCTTCCCTTTGCTTCTGTCAGAAAGTCATTTTTCTGCAAGGAAACAAAGAAATCTGCGGGGAATGTAAATTCTGCGCATTTGCAGTGGCGCAGAATTCCCCCAGGAGTAACATGGGGGAGTTATACTGGACTAGCTAAATTTTAGAGAGACAAGCTGGGTGAGGTAATATCCTGGGACCAATATGGCTGCAACAACACTGCACAGAGCTAAATTTTATCAGAATAGCTGTTGCAGAATCGTCATCCCATTCTAACTATGCAGGAAATTCCCCTCATGTAGACAAAGCCTAAGACTTGATCAACCTATTTAAACGCGTCTCCCTCTATTAGAAAAGCCTCAGATGTCATGAGTTTGACATGGAAAAATACAAGGACTTTCCTCTGCATTTTCCTGACAGGTTGGTAGCATTTATTGCACAGGATTTCCCCTGCTCAACAGAGACATTGGTTGATGAAGCAGCCGTGGGTGGGGGAGGCAAAGGGGAATGAGGAGCAAAGATTAAACTGGCGAACTGAGAAGTGAGCTGCACTGCTTAGTGAGAAAGTCCCAAAGCTGGCCTCCTGTTGGAGCTAGCCTGGGAGGGCTGGGGTCGGGGATGCTCCAAGTGATGCACCAGGCCCCTGGGGGGAGGGGGAGGGTCATGTGTGTCAAGGAGCTTCTTACATGGGGGTGTGGGAGGGAGGCTAATCAGGGGTATGTAAAAGGGAGGGAAATTGAGGGGCAGGTGACTATAGAGGGGAGATGGGAAAGTATGGAGGGAGATAAGGAAGGGCTGGCAGTTTGGTCATTGCCTATGTCACGACTTGCCTGGGCATGTCATGACATCACAGTGGCTTTGTTGTGACATGGTACCAGGCTGCCACAGACCGGTGGCACTTACCACGCACCTGCCGCTATCACATAACTACTGGGGCTGCCCTGCAGTGTACCATGGCCATGAGACTTCTCAGTCTGCTGCCCCCTCCCAGTGCATCACGGGGCTTCTCAGAGTGCTGCCTCCCAAATCCTGGTGCATCAAGGGACCTCTCAGTATGCTGCCCCCACCCCAGTGCATCATGGGTAGAGCCCTACCAAATTCATGATCCATTTCACGGTCATGGGATTTTTAAAAGCTGAAATCATGAAATTTATGACATTTAAATCTGAAATTTCAGTGTTGTAATTGTTGGGGTCCTGACCCCAAAAGATGGTGTGTGTGGGCGGGGGGGGGGGTCACAAGGTAGGGAGGATTGCAGTACTGCTACCCTTGTGTGCTGGTGCTGGCTTTGCCTTCAGAGCTGGATAGCTGGAAGGATGGTATTGCGACCCTTACTTCTGCGCTGCTGTTGGCAGGGCGGTGCCTTCCGAGCCGCTCAACGGCTACCCAGCTCTGAAGGCAGCGCAGAAGTAAGGGTAGCAGTACAGCAACCCCCCCCCCCAAATAACCTTGTGACCTCCCTGCAACTCCCCTTTGGGTCAGGACCTCCCCCATTTGAGAAATGCTGGTCTCCCCTGTGAAATCTGAACAGTACAGGGTAAAAGCAAACAAAAGATCAGATTTCACCGGGCGGGAGACCAGATTTCAAGGTCTGTGGCACTTTTCATGTTCATGAATTTGGTAGGGCCCAAATCATGGGGCTTCTCAGAGTGCTGCCTCCCCCCCCCCCCCCCTAGAGCATCATGGGAACTCTCAGAAGGCTGCTGCTGCCCCCTCCCCACCCAGTGCATTATGGGGCCTCTCAGCATGCTGCCCCCAATGCATCATGGGGCTTCTCAGAGTGCTGCCTCCCCCCCCCCCTCCTAGAGCATCATGGGAACTCTCAGAATACTGCTGCCCCCTCCCCACCCAGTGCATCATGGGCCTTCTCAGAATTGACCCGCCCTCAGTTCAAGGTGAGGGGCGGGGCCCGCTCTCCCAATACCTCTCTCTTATTGGCTGGGGGGCCCCGCTAACCTAGCCACCCATTGGTTAGAAGGAGTGGGAGCTGATTGGCCTTGGGGGAGCAGCGGCGGTGTGGCTCGCCCGGCCACCCGTGTAGCGATTGGTTCAGAACGGAGGCGCGGCCCTGTGATTTGCTGCGGCGGGCGCGCGGGCGTGTGCGAGCTGCCCAGGCAGGCGGGGCTGGGGAGCGGAGCCGGTGACTACGACGGCGGAGCTGCTGAGACAGGTGGGGCTGGCACGGGGCGGGGGTTGCAGGAGCCAAAGGGGTGGGGGTGGCATGGGGCAGGATGAGGTTGCAGGGGCCAAAGGGGTGGGGCTAGTATGGGATGATGTGGGAGTTGGAGGGGCTGGGGGGGGCTGGCATGGGGCTGCAGGGGCCAAAGGGCTGGGGGTGGCTAGCATGGGATGATGTAGGAGTTGGAGGGGGTGGGGCTGGCATGGGGTTGCAGGAGCCAAAGGGTTGGGGTTGGCATGGGATGATGTGGGAGTTGGAGGGGCTGGGGGGGGCTGGCATGGGGCTGCAGGGGCCAAAGGGCTGGGGGTGGCTAACATGGGATGATGTAGGAGTTGGAGGGGGTGGGGCTGGCATGGGGTTGCAGGAGCCAAAGGGTTGGGGTTGGCATGGGATGATGTGGGGGTTGTAGGGGCCGAGGGGGTGGGGCTGGCATGGGATGATGGAGTTGCAGGGGGTGGAGTGGGGGCTGCAGGGGCCAAGGGAGTGTGGGTCCTGGCATGGAGTGGGGAGACCTGGGGTGTGAGAGGGGAGAGATCGGGAGTGGGGGTGAACCTGGGTCCTGGGACAGTGAGGCGGGTAGGCTCTGGGGGAACCTCGTGTGGTGGGGGGGAAAGGTGGGATGGTGATGAGGGTAGACCAGAGCAGCTGAGTCCAGGCCATCCGAGGGGCTTGTTTGGGGGTAGCTGAGGGATGTGGGGGGTAGAATAGTGGGGGTGTTTAGGGAGCTGTATTATGGGGTGTCCTTGGGGAAGCCTGGCCTGGCAGAGCAGCAGCCTGGCAGGGCTGTGGCATGGCAAAGTAGGGCATGAGTGGGGTGGGGTTGGCTTAGGCACACTGGCTGCATGGTGTGTGGAGCTGAGCTGCGTGGCATGGTGGGCTGGGGTGGCTCTAGTGCGTTCGATGTAACAGCACAGAGGTGAGTGGCCTGGGGGTTAGATATGCTGATGGAGAGGGGTGGAATGTGGGGTGGGTGTGTTGGCATGGAAGGGGGTGACTGTGGATCTGGGGTGTTGGCATTAAGGGCAGTAGAATAGGGGGTGTCTGATTTCAGAAGTTTAGCGCTGATTAAAAACAAAATATAAAATGCCAACACTCAAAACGCTTTTGCCCATGCCTAAGTCTCTGCTCACGTCTTCCTGGGAGCAGGTGGTGGAAACCAAGGGACCAGATTAGCTGGACCTTGTGCCTGATCCCTAGTGGCGGTTCCCGTGACTGTCGGGCGCACACATTTCTACTCCTCCTTGTGCAGGTTTGCTCAACAGCTGAGCTGTGCTGTGGAGAGAACCTGATGCCACAAGCTACTTGGCCTGCCAGCTGCCTTTATTCCACTATGCTTAATGCCAGGTCCAGTGACTCTGATTACATTTTACCTGCCAGATCTGTATTTTAATTTTTTCCAAAGTGAACTGATCAAAACAATCCCATCACGTAGTGAAAAATGATCATTAAAGACAACTTGTAGACTGGCTCGGTGCTAGCAAAGGACTTCCAGCGGCTGCAGCGACATCTTCAGTGTGTTAGTTGTCAGGCTGTCTTAGGTAATGTCCCTAGCATCAGAGCTCTTCACAATCTTTTGAATGTATTTCTCCTCACAGGTCCCTGGGGGGTTAGGTCATCCCGCTGACCAGATGGTGAAATGAGGCCCAAAGAGACTAAGTGACTTGCCCAGGTCACACAGGGAGCCTGTGGCAGAGTAGGAAATACATCCCAGATCGCTGGGCTATCCTTTCTCTCCTACCAATAGCAGTGTTACTTGCATACAAAAGACTTGTGCTTCTGTTTCTCTGCTAGTGGGGGAAACAACTGGGTTCCTTACTGTTCTGCCATTGATCTGTCACAGTTCAGGGCAACTGCACCTGTATTCCCCCTCCTTGGCCCAGCAGGGGCACCTGCTTTAGGCTTCTGGCTCCCAGCTGTCACCTCTTGTGGGGGGGAGACCAGTGTCTCGCTGCTCCTGATGGGGGATTTCTGCACAGTTCTCTGCCAACACTGTGCTATCCCCAGCAAGCCAGACTCTCTGCTTTCTCTCTCAGGCTAAGACTGTTGTGTCGCCAACCATTACAAGTTACCACACAGCTCCTCCGAAGTACTGTACATTTATTCTGAAGGTAAAAGCATTACAGAGAAAATACGTAAAAACAATAAAAGAACTGACAGGCTAAAAAGCTAACCAGAGGTCACCCCCAACTCCGTCCTACAGCTCTGGTAGGTGTCTCTTCTTCAGAACCCACAACTAGGTTTTCCCCATGCTTACAAGTTCATCCATCTTAGATCCAGGGCAGAGACTGGGCAGATCAGCTGTTTCTTTATACAGCTTGGGTCTTGGATCTTGGCCCTCTGTAACAGGTAATAAACAGACAGTGACCCTCTCCTCAGGGCATAGCTTCGAAAAGCTGGGTTTTTGCTTAGCTGGGAGTTGGGGAATTTGCATTAACCCCTCCCTAGGGATTCCCCAGGAAATCCACTTGTTGTGCCAGACAAGTATGGACTTTTGGGACATTTTCAGTAGAGTCTCTTGAATTCCCAGGTCTCACATCTGTCACATTTCCCTCTAGAGTAGTAACAGACAATCCCAGCCCACAGTAATACATGCATTTAATACAATAATGGCGTCCGGGGATATTGCAGGAAATTGCCAGCTCTTTCACAACTGGGTTTTGGAGTTTCTTACTCTTCTCCCATTGAACCCTCTGTAATAAACAAGACAAGCCAGTGAGGCTGTTATTTATTATTTGCATTATAGTAGGTGCCGGGATCAGAGCCCCATTATACTGGGCGCTGCACAGACACACACAGCCCCTGCCCCTGAGGAATTTAGTCTAACTGGACAAGGCAGATGCATGGTGGGAGAGGAAGTGACTTGCCCGAGGTTGCACAGTAAGTCAGTGGCAGAGCCGGGATAAGAAACGAGCTCTCCTGGCTTCTAGTCCCGTGCCCTACCCACTTTGCGATGCTGCCGCCAGGCCCTGGCTTATCCCCTTCAGAGTAGCTCTCGCTACCACCCTGCTTCGCAAGGAGCATATGATCTGTGGTGACGTGGGTGTAAATATCAATCCCTGTCCCCCGTTACAGTCTGTTCCAAAGCGTAAGTGATGTTCTAGCTGGGCTGTCATGCAAACTGAGAACTTAATTACCACAGACGCCGGTGTTAGGATCCTTTTTGCTAACAACTGAGCCTCGCTTAGCTACCTGTCTTGCATTCTGATGCGCTGCACTTCACAGGAGCACAGATCTCTGAATTGTGGCCTTGGGGTAGAACCCAAATGGGAATGACAGCTTTCCCTGCTGGCATGTTTCCACGTGAAATCTCTCTCTCTCTCTCTCGTTGCTGTCTAGAGTCTGTCTCCATAGACTATGTGTTAAGCTTTCGAAATGCTGCTCTCGCTCCTCCATCCCCCCCTCCCCCATTCGCGGTCGCTCTCAGTAACTTGTTGATGATTCTTCGGCGGCAGCATCGGTATCCTCCACCAGCCACTGGGAGGCAGGACTGCTGGATTCTATTTCTGCTGCATGGCCCTGGGGCAAATCAGATAATCTCTTGAGACATCATTTCCTCCCCCCTCCCCCCCAGCCACTATTGAAGTCATTAGGAGCCGCTGCATGCACCCAGCACCCCTGAGTATCAGGCTGTTTGTGTTTGAGAGGTTACCCTGCTTTGGGAAGGGGTTTGAGATATAGCACCGTTCCCCAAGGGATCAATGCTAAGTGTTATTATTTATCGTGGGGGGTCCTTTCCATTGGTGCCAGATAAGTATTTCCTCCTAAAGTAGGGCCAGGAGCAAAATCTACCACAGGTATTTGCGTGGCCCTGTTGTTGCTGTATCTGAGCACCTCACCACACCCACGTGAGGACGAGAAGTGCTATTATCTGTAGAAGGGGGATGGGGACCGGAGGCGTAGAGAGATGAAGCGACTCGCCCAAGGCCATGCAGGAAGTCTGTGGAAGAGCTGGGAATTGAACCTGGGGACCCCAAGTCCCGCCAGCTTTCAGAAGCTTTGATATAGTAACTTGGGGTACGGAGCACCCACAACTCCACTGACTTCCCAGGGCACTGGTGTGTGATCAGACCCTTAGTTTGTTTAGGGTCCCCAAATCCTTGCCAGAGTTAAGCAATGGCAGCAGCGGGTGAGTAAAGAGGCATGGGCACGGGAGGAAAGGAAGGCAGGCAGGCATGGGGGGAGGGATAGCTCAGTGGTTTGAGCATTGGCCTGCTAAACCCAGAGTTGTGAGTTCAATCCTTGAGGGGGCCACTTGGGGATCTGGGGCAAAATCAGTACTTGGTCCTGCTAGTGAAGGCAGGGGGCTGGACTCGATGACCTTTCAAGGTCCCTTCCAGTTCTAGGAGATGGGATATCTCCATTAATTTCTAATTTCTGTTCCAGAGGTCAGGTAGCTGCACAGGAGAAGGCCCTTGCGTCTAACATTGTGAGAGTGCAGAGAACCAGGGAGGAGTTGGGTGCAAGATGTTTGCAAGGAGGAGACTAGACAGAGACTAGGTCCATGGAGAGCTTTAACAATGGGGGGCACTTCATTTATTCTTGTTTCAATTCCCAAGCTGGCGGCTTCACCCTCCTGCCTGCCTCTTCCTGTAGCAAACTGCTTGATGCTGCCTGGTTTGGAAGAGCACAGCCTGACGGGTACGGCTTGTATGCCTTGACAGATTGGATTTGTGATGCAGAGCGATCCTGCAGAAGGCTTGAAGCCTGCAGCTATCTATGAGCCGCTTGAACGAGTCCTGGCATGTGCCAATTGTGTTTTCAGTTTTGCCCTGGTCTGGCAGTGCCCAGGGCTAGTGGGGGACTGCCAGTCATGCCAATCATGGTCTCAAGAAGAGGGGCTGCTGTGGTGGCTAAGAGAATTTCTCTCTCCCCCACTTAGGCTGTGGCCCATCAGTCTGGGAAAGATGTCAACAGACCAGGGTTACTGGAACAACCTGACAACCCTGCAGAAAATCGCTCTGGCCCTCGGGATCCCAGCCAGCGCAACCGTCATGTACATCTTGTACCGCAGGTACAGAGAAAGCCGAGGTATGTCTGCATCACCCCGTGGTGATGACCTTCGGGTGGCCCGGACGCTGTTGTTGCCTGGTGACTAACAGCTGGTGTGTTGCATTTAGGCTTGAATTATTCATTACTTGGGCTCCTTCTGCCCCCACCCCATCCCCAGCCCTGCCAAATGTTGGCAGGTGCTCAGAAATAAACCTCTCCCATGCTAACGAGCATATCCGGGGGTGATCCCTGGGGACAGGAGACCTGTTTCTGAGCAGCGTTGTCTGTTCTGAATTTCCTCTGCCCTTTCTATAATACCATCCCTGCAAGAAACTAAAATCCTTTCACCCTCCTCCTAATTCCTTCCCGGATCCTGCCTGGTGCTTGGGGGAAATGCAAACCGACTTAGCACTGAAAAGTTAAATGTCTCACTGCTCTCGAGCTTTGCAGATTCCCCTTCTCTCCTGTCCTGGAGCTGCTGAACTAGTGGGATTGGCCACCTTCAGGCTGTGGGGAAGATGGCTTTCGGGGGTGGATGTTAGCCTGTTTAACCTGTCTACTGTGGCTTGCGCTCAGAGGAGCGGCTGACGTTCGTAGGAGAGGATGACATTGAAATTGAGATGAAGATCCCCCAGGAGGCTGTGAAATTGATCATCGGACGGCAGGGTGCCAGTATCAAACAGGCAAGTGGACAGCGGTTAGCGAGTCCTGCATCTGTGCCCGGCCCTACCATTGGCTTCAGTGTATTCTTCCCCCCCGCCCCTCTTGCTCCATCCCGGAGGATCCCAAAGATCTTTGCAAACCCTTTGTATAAGCTGCTGCAGCCAGGTTGGCAACCGGCCCAGCAGCCTGGGGAGGGGAAGATTTGGGCACAGATGCCAGGGGAGGGCAATACTGCTATAAAATGTGCCACTGGATCTTAATGCCCATCCCTTGGCTTTTAAAGGTCCACCCACTCTAACAGGCCCAAAGGCCTGAATCGATGGCACTTCCAAGGGGGCTGAGTTTTAAGGGTGATGCTCAGGCTGCTAAACCATCCCCTCTGCGTGAGAACCGTGCTAGACTTCTGTGTCCCGTGTCTCCACAGCTGAGGAAGGAGACCGGCGCTCGCATCGATGTGGAAGTGGAGGACTCCGGTGAGGAGCGGGTGCTGCTGATCAGTGGCTTCCCCGTCCAGGTGTGCCGAGCGAAAGCGGCTATTCACCAGATCCTGGTGGACAACGCCCCCGTGTCAGAGCAGTTCTTTGTGCCGCAGAGAGCCGTCGGCAGGATTATCGGTAACTGTCTAGAGACTTAACCGTGCCCCCCACTTCCCATTAGCCACCAGAAGAAATGCAAGGGGCCTGGGCAAAAATGACCCGGGGGCTGGTTTGTACAGCTGCTCCAGAAGCACTGACCGCAGCTGTGGTGAAACACGGCGACTGCGAAATACTGCTTCTGTCTGTTGACCAGAACTTGCTGTTCCCGGGCAGGGGCGCTGGGGAGAAATATTGAGACATAGCAATAAATCTGCATCCAGAGCCCGGGATTAAATAGTTATCTCATTCTCCACTCATTGGCTCCTTAGGGTGACAAGAAAAAACTGAGCTGCTTCAGTTTATCAAACTGCAGCATCTCAAATCTAAGAACCTTTATTTTGCACCTTTGATCCTAGTGTACTTTGGAAGCCTGTATTATAAAGCTAGGGTGAATCGCCGGCCACAGGACTGACATCTCTGGGGTAGAACGCTGCTTCTGTCCAACGGAGACACTTGGGGGGAAGGAGACTGTGCCCTGACCAGCTGGAAACTGGCTTGGGCTGTGAGAGATCTGGGTTCAAGTCCCTTCTCCTCCACTGACTTCCTGTGTGACCATGTGCCAGTCACTTCGTCTCAGTGCCTCAGTTTCCCCACCTGTACAGTGGCAATAAGAGCCCTGCCATGCCTCACAGGAGGGCTGTGAGGATAAATACCCTTAAAGGCTGCATGGTGCTTGGCTAGTTTGGTGTGGGGGGCTAGAGATGTATCTGAGGTAACACAGAAATATAGGAAGCCCGGCTGTGGTTGCCTCAATCGGAACTTAGCCAGCAAAATGGGGCTTAGCTCCTTGCCTCTTTCACAAAGCATGAGACACCAGGCCCTGGAGTTTGCATCACACCCGAAGGCCGGCCCTGTACCCCAAGTGCGGTGCTGGAGCGCTGGTTACTAGCTAGCTGTACCTGTAGGCGGCAATGAAAAACCTGGGTCAGCTGACTCGGGCTCAGGGCTACAGAGCTAAAAACAGCAGGGTGGACGCTGAGGCTTGGGCTGGAACTGGAGGGGTGGTTCTGAGACGCGCTGCCGTGGGGCTTTGATTGCAGGGTAGACGTAGGCCGAGCGGGAGCCAGCACCTTCCAAAACTGCAGCTGGATCTGTCTAAGTTCTTATGGTGGTTCCCATCGCTGCAGCATCTGGCCGCCAGCAGCCATTCGTCCTTGGCTAAAATCATCTCCCTGGCACGGAGCAGCCAAAACCCAAATTTCTGGAGGCGTTTGTGTTCTGGTCACAAAAAAAGTGACTGGAGTGGGGGAAGTGGGCATTCCCCTCCGAGCCGTTTCTTCGGCTGGGTTCTCTAGTTCCTCTGCTGCTGCTGACGAGAGAGTAACCTACTTCTCACTGCCCCTCTCAGGCAGGGGTGGCGAGACGGTGCGAGCCATCTGCCGCAGCTCGGGGGCCAGAGTGGTCTGTGAGAAGGAGACGGACAACGCCCTGTGTCTGACCCGGCTCATCAGCCTCTCGGGGACCCGCAAGGAGGTGACTGCTGCCAAGGTGGGTCTGGGGTGACTTGCCCCCTTTAAGAGGGAGTGGGGTCCAGTGCGCCTGAGACTGGTCAGCTGCCTCTTGGTCTGGTTTAAGAAAAGGCAACTTAGCTGGGAGCTGCTGGCAATGAGCTCTCAGGATGGGCTAGAGGGGGAGAACGCTGCCAAGCTGCAGAAAGGCTTGTGCAGAGACCCCTAGGAAGGAGGGGAAGAACTAGGTTGGAGTGGATGAAAGGGAAACTGAGGCAGGACTTGCCCGTACTGTGAAGCTTGGCCACAGAGGAGCGCCGTGTGTGTGAGTTACCCTGTGACAGGGTCTCCTTCCGCTGACGGCGCTGAACCAAACACCCTTCTCCCCCTTCCTTTCCCAAAGCAACTGATCCTGGAAAAGCTTTCGGAGGACGACGCGTTTCGAAAGAAACTGGCCCTGTCGGCGGCGGCCCGGTGCCTGCGCAAGCAGCCCTTGGGCGTGAGGAGAGAGGATCCCGGGCAGCAGGGGGAGCTACCGCGCCCCAATGGCGAGGCTCTCTGCCAGCTGGCGAGCCCTCCGCAAGGGGCAGGGGATGGAGGCCGGCTGGCCGCAGAAGCCCTGGACCAACCACAGGAGCTCAGAGCCGAGAGCGAATCCCTGGAGGAGCCGGTGATGGAGCCCAGCCCGGCAGTGCCCATGTTCGAGGGTGAGTGGAGCAGTTTTCTCCAGGGCTGGCTCAAACAGAGGGTGTGTGGCATACGGCCACTGGGGGTGCTGGGGCATGGGCTGGCCACTGAGACCTAGGACTCCTGGCTTCTCTTCCTGGCTCTTCGATTGACTTGCTGGTCTCAGAGCAGAGCCCTCCCTGCTCTGTGCCTCGGTTTCCCTGTCTGTTCACGGGGGGGTTAGGTGTCTGCAAAGGGTGCTTTCCTGGAGAAAAGCAGCTGTAAAGAGAAAAGGGTTGGGGTTGAATAGATTCTAGGACTGGAAGGGACCTCGAAGTCTTCGAGTCCAGTCCCCTGCCAGCATGGCAGGACCAAATACTGTCTAGACCATCCCTGATAGACATTTATCTAACCTACTCTTAAATATTTCCAGAGATGGAGATTCCACAACCTCCCTAGGCAATTTATTCCAGTGTTTAACCACCCTGACAGTTAGGAACTTTTTCCTAATGTCCAACCTAGACCTCCCTTGCTGCAGTTTAAGCCCATTGCTTCTTGTTCTATCCTTAGAGGCTAAGGTGAACAAGTTTTCTCCCTCCTCCTTATGACACCCTTTTAGATACCTAAAAACTATCATGTCCCTTCTCAGTCTTCTCTTTTCCAAACTAAACAAACCCAATTCTTTCAGCCTTCCTTCATAGGTCATGTTCTCAAGACCTTTAATCATTCTTGTTGCTCTTCTCTGGACCCTTTCCAATTTCTCCACATCTTTTTTAAAATGCGGTGCCCAGAACTGGACACAATACTCCAGCTGAGGCCTAACCAGAGCAGAGTAGAGCGGAAGAGTGACTTCTCGTGTCTTGCTCACAACACACCTGTTAATACATCCCAGAATCATGTTTGCTTTTTTTGCAACAGCATCACACTGTTGATTCATATTTAGCTTGTGGTCCACTATAACCCCTAGATCCCTTTCTGCCGTACTCCTTCCTAGACAGTCTCTTCCCATTCTGTATGTGTGAAACTGATTTTTTTCTTCCTACCTTTTCTCTTCCCACTTTGCATTTGTCTTTGTTAAACTTCATCCTGTTTACCTCAAACCATTTCTCCAATTTGTCCAGATCATTTTGAATTATGACCCTGTCCTCCAAAGCAGTTGCAATCCCTCCCAGTTTGGTATCATCTGCAAACTTAATAAGCGGACTTTCTATGTCAATATCTAAGTCGTTAATGAAGATATTGAACAGAGCCGGTCCCAAAACAGACCCCTGCGGAACCCCACTCGTTACGCCTTTCCAGCAGGATTGGGAACCATTAGTAAGAACTCTCTGAGTACGGTTATCCAGCCAGTTATGCACCCACCTTATAGTAGCATGTCATGTAGCGTCACTCTGTGGATTGCCCAGGGCTTGGGTCCCTGGGGCTCGCCCTCTCCCTTGCACCGCGACCCTGACTCACAGCAGCCGACCTGCCCAGTGGGACCATGTGCCGCTCTATCCGTGTCCTTAGGGCACCAAGACCCTTCCTCACAGGGGCACCTTTGCCGTGCTGCCAGGATGGAAGGTATCTTAGCTGGCTGCTCCCACTTTGTTCTCCACACACCTGCTCTGAGCGGGGTTGCGGTGTGCCACTCCTCTCCGGCGAGCTGAGTGGAGACCAGTGGGGTGCCTGCAGATCTACCCGCGAGTCTCTCCTCAAAGCTTCTCACATGCGGTGAACTGTTGTCTCCCCCCACCCACCCCAAGACCCTTGTCCCTCCGTCTGGATCAGCAGCCCACACTTGAACTCGTACCCTCTGCCTCCCGCTCTGGGTCGCCCTGGGCCTCCCCTTCCCCTCTTGCTCACTGCTGAATGCCCCTCTCAGTCCCCAGCCCCGACTTCAGCTTCCACGCGGATGAACACCTGGAGGTTTACGTCTCGGCCTCGGAGAACCCCAGCCACTTCTGGATCCAGATCGTCGGCTCCCGCAGCCTGCAGCTCGACAAGCTGACCGGCGAGATGTCCCAGTACTACGGGAGCAGCAGCCAGTCGGTGAGTGTTTGCCGTGGCGTGCCCCGCCCGACGCGATGGCTGGGTAAACCTGCCGCAGCTGAATGGAATGATGTATCCCCGCCCCCGGCCCGCTAGCCGAAGAGGGGTTAATCGTTCTCTTCCTCCCCTGCTGCTTGAACCGGCATCGCTTCCCGTTCTAGCCCCGAGAAGCTGCGCGTGTGACTCCCTGCCCCTCCTTCTTGTCTCACCAGCCCGAATTCCCCAACGTCCGGGTAGGCGACATCGTGGCTGCCCCGTATGCCGATCACGGCGCCTGGTACCGGGCCCGAGTCCTGGGCACCCTGGAGAACGGCAACTTGGATCTGTATTATGTCGACTTCGGGGATAACGGGGAAGCCCCGCTAGAGGCACTGCGAGCCTTGCGGTACGTGCAGCGGGGAGGGCGGTGAAGAGGGAGAGCGTAGGCTAGGGCTGGGGGCGTGGAGCAGGACTCCTGGGTCCCATTCCTGCCGCTGATTTGCTGTGGGATTCCGGGGAAGCCTCCTGGCTTGCTCTGCACCTCGGTTTCTGTAAAATGGGGAGAGCCGCTATCTCAAGGGGGTTGAATGGCCGAGCTAACGACTGTCCGGGGTGTGGAACTCCTTGCACATGAAGGATGAGGATGGGTGCAGTGACACCGCAGGGATCTCGTGCTAACATGTGCAGATCCCTGCTAACGCAGAGAGATGCGGCTTAGCAGGGCAGACCTGACCAATTTCACCAGCTGCGGGGGCCTCCGGGTGCTGGGGTCGTATCGCTGTTCACAATGGTTCCTCCCCTCCCTTTCTGCTAGGAGCGACTTCCTGAGTCTGCCCTTTCAGGCCATCGAGTGCAGCCTTGCTGGGATCGCCCCTGCGGGTGAGTGGCGAAGCCAGGGGCGAGGTGCTCTCGGTTGTGACACATCCCTGCAAGGTAACCAACTGGGCTGCCGGCAGGGTAGCCCAGCTGGGCTCGGGCAGCGCCCAGGGAGAGGCGGCTCTCGATGGTTGCCAAGTGGCTGGTTGATGCTGAAATCTCCCATTTCCAGACCCGCCTGCACTTAGCTCCGTGGGGTTCTCTCTCTGTGTCCCGGGGAGTCAGACTGAGTAGCAGAGGCTGGGTTTTTCTCCACAGGGGAGCAGTGGGAAGAGGACGCCCTGGACGAGTTCGATCGCCTCACGTGTTGTGCCGAGTGGAAGCCCCTGCTGGCGAAGATTTCCAGTTACGTCCAGTCTGGGGTCTGTACCTGGCCGCGCATCCAGCTGTACGACACCAGCCACGGACAGGTGAGCGCTGGAGGCCGGGTTGTCTGGCAGGCTGTGGGCTCCCCTTGCGAACACAGCGTTTGCTGACAAGGGGTGTGTAGAGCAGCACGTTTCTGCATCTCCACTCCCCTTGGTGCGGCCGCTGGTAACCAGAGCCTGGTGAGCCCGGAGTGGGCTCGTCTCTGCATATATTGAGATCAGGATTCAGTCAAACTCCCGTCCATCTCTCTCTCTCTCTCTCTCTCTCTCTCACACCTATCTGTATCGTTCCCCAAACCACCAGTGCTGCTTCCTCTCTGGCCCCCCCTCCCCGAGCGGCACCCCCTTAGAGTCTCTTCCCCTTGTGCTGTCGTCAGCCTGCAACTCGCTGCCCCTTCCTGTTTCCCCTTCAGAGCCTCGATATAGGGGAGGAGCTGGTCCGGCTGGGTCATGCTGTGCGGTGTCCGCAAGAGGAGGCCGATGCTGCGGGGGACGGCGCCCCCCAGCTGGGGAAGGAGGCCACGGCCGAGGCGTTCCAGAAGATGCTGGTTAGTCAATCACTAGCCCCGTGGAAGTGCTGGGAAGCCATCAGGAGAGGCTGGAGTTTATCCAGAGGCCAGCGTTAGAACAACTGTTGGCGTAGCTCGTTTATTTCTGGCTGAAATTTTGATGTCCTCTCCTCTCCGGTCTGTGGCCTCTCTCCAAACCCCCAGGGCTGTGCCATTTTCCATCAGGCTGGGCTCCAAAGGCTGCAAACCCTTCCCGACGGCTGGGGAATTGTGTAAGGAACTAAACGGTGGGGGCCGGAACCACCATTGGCGAGCAGCTCTAATGAGCCCATTCTCCTCCTGTAGGAAAAGGAGCCTGAGGAAGTGACGTGTGCCGGGCGGAGGGGAGGGGCTCTAGGTGCCCTCTGCTCTCAGGCTGCCCCGACACACGCGGCTGTGGCATCGCGGGCACGCCTGCAGCTGGCGGTGTAGTTTCCAGCTCCGGCTGACATGCCCGCGCTAGCTTTGATCAAGATAACAACATGGCTGCAGCTGCATGAGACCCGAGTTCATGCCCAGGGTCTCAGGCGGGATTGCAGTCAGGCAGCCAGTCCGAGTTGCTGCCTGTGCCCGCCACAGCTCTGCCACTGTTAGGAGCGCGTTAGCTTGAGCTAAGCTAGTGCGAGTCCATCTCCCTGAGCCGGGAGTTGCACCTCCAGCTGCGCTGTTCACCTACCCCACGTGTCCCACTCCTTGTTCCAAGGCTAGCTAATTGCTGAGTCTGATTGCCCTGAGCTGGTGGGACGGACGCCCCCCGAGAGAGTTGCTGTAAAACCGCGTCCGTGTTTTTCAAATGCAGAGGCCCACGTCTTAATTAAACCCGTCTCGCTCCATGTGGAGCAACACATATCGCCCCCTGCTGTTGTGAAAGCTTCATCTCTAGCTACGGCTCTATCTGCCGCTGAAGATCTCTGCCTTGGGGCTGGTTTCCTCTTCCCCTCGACGGGCCCTGGTCGGTTCTGCTCTGTGGAGGTGTTTGTCCGCGGGCGCAGTAATCGGATTAACGTTGCCTCTCTCTCTTGCTCAGGGGAATGCTGCAGGGACCTCCCTCGAGAGCCTCCTGTCAGAGACCTGCGTCAGCCTTTCAGGTACGCCGCTGTGATCGGCTGAGCCGCCCCTCCTGGGGGCGGCTGCTCCAACCGAATCCATCTGCCTTAGGGTTGGATCTTGCTGCCCATCACTGTAGTGTCTGGGCATCTTCCACATCACATCAATAGCTAAGCCTCTGGCTCTCCTCCATGTGCCACCTCTCCTGATTGATTCCTCTCCCCCACCCCCAAGATACCAGAGGGAGCAAAAGAACTGGGAATTAAGGCTTTTTCTCCTTTGTCTGAGACCTGATTCTCCACCTCCATCACGTGAATGGGGCAAAAAAATGGAGCCTCTTTATTCTAGGGGAAAAACAGAACCGACCGTTTCAGGCCCGGCACTTACATTTTGTGTCAAGGATTTTTCAGGAAATTCAGCATGAATTGGACTATATTCACGTAGTTCCTTTTAAAATACACTTCCGTGGGTGAGGATGGGAGAGGTATTTACTAATTCCTCTGCAGTTCGTAGCCCGAAGAGAACACTGTGCCAGATGCATGCGAATTAGAAACTGGCTGGTCAACTTTACAGGCAGTGTGACCTAGTGGGTAGAGCACTGGATGACGACCTAGGAATCTAGTTTCTATTCCTGGCTCTGCCACTGATCTGCTCTGTGGCCTTGGGCAATTCACTTCTGTGCCTGAGTTTCCCGCCCCTCTCCTGCCTTTGTCTACTCCGATTGTGAGCGACTGTCTCATGTCTGTGCAGCACCTAGCCCGATAGAACCCTGATCTCAGCTGTGGCCTCAAGGTGCTGCTGTAATACATGTAATAACTGCCCCCAAGCTGCCTGAAAGGCAAAAAGAAAATGGGGTAATGAAAATAGAGATTTTTTTTGCAAATCCTTCCAGTGTTTAATAACTAGTGCTAATTCCCGTATTCCAAGCGCTGGATGGAGAGGGCTGTTGAAAGCTCCACTGCTCCTAGCACAAGAGAAGGAACATACTGTAGGGCTAATCCTGCCGATGGATGGGAACCAAAACCAGGCTTCCCTCTCTGTTGTCTGGGATCTAGTGAGAAGGCTGGGAATGTCGTTTGTCAGACTTGACTCTTTGAAAGCGGCTGTGTGCGTAAGACTGAGCATGACAAGTTATGGAGGGGATGGGATGATGACTGCCTACCCGCGATTCTTATTAGCAAATATCTCCAGTGTGGGACCCTGGGTGGGGGGGGCTCTGAGTTACTACAGAGAACTTGTTCCCAGGTGTCTGGCTGGTGGGTCTTGCCCACACGCTACTGGTCTAACTGATTGCCATATTTGGGGCGTGAAGGAATTTTCCCCCAGGTCAGACTGGAAAATCCCCCAGGGTCGCTGCGTCTTCCTCTGCAGCATGGGGCATGGGTCACTTGCTGGTTTGGATGAACGTTCGGGAAATAGACAGCCTCCGTCCTCACGAGATACAAAGTGTATCCCTCCAACGCTTTGCAGGGGTTAAATAATCCGTTAGGCAAAGGAGAAAACTTACTTCCGGCTGTGGTAGGTAGGAGAGTTGGGGCAGAAAGGTTCAAGAAACCCCCTCTAGGGTTGGACCAGGCGGTGAGGAGGCCAGGAGGAGATAAGTGGGGAAAGGTGAAGAGCAGAAATAGAGGGGAGGCTGTTTCAGACAGCGGTAGCTGCAGAGGAGAAGGTTCTTGCGCCAGCAGTGGCCAGGTGGCACAATGGGACAGAAGAGAGACCGGGGGCGGTGGGGGGGAGCTTGTGTCCATGTGCTGAAGACACAGAGGAGAGAGCGCGGCCCAGCCCCCCATGTAATATGTGCCTTTGGCTTGGTAGATAACTCCATTGAGCAGCTCCGAAGTGACACCGAGCCCACAGAACCACCCTCCCAGAAGACTGTCATGCCCTCACTCTGGTCCCTACGGATCTCGGCTCCCTCCTGCCCTCTGGGGGACTCCGAGGCTCTCGCCTTGCCAGCTGGCGGTGAGAAGCAGAATGGCTCAGGGGGCTGCAGCAGCGAGGGAGCGTCGGAGGTTGGGAGGTCTCTGCGGGCCACCGGGAGCCATGCAGCAGATGCCACGTGGACATCCAGTCCTGCTGATTGCACGCATCTCGCAGCCTGCTCGGGAGAGGCCTCTCCCATCTCCCTCTCAGGCAAAGGCTCCAGCACCTCAAACGCCAGCTTCCCTACCACCCTGGCCTCTGGGGACAGCAGCTGCTACTCCCCCCGCGGCTACTTCTATTACCTCTCCACTTCAGAAGAGTGGTCCAACTCCTCGGTCTTCTGCAGCGGCTCGGGCTCTGCCGGCGATTCCCTCCAAAGCCCCGTCCTCATCAGCTCCTCTGACAGCGAGGGAGAGGAGGAGGAAGGGGGGCTGAGGGCCCGGAGGAGAGGTACAGAGGGCACCATGGATGGGTAGCCTGGGCACCGCACTGTGGTCTGGGGTGTCAGAAGCACAAGGAGTACATGCAGGAGTGTCCCATGCGCTCTCCCTGCTTGCAAGGGGGCAGCCGCAACCCATGGCTGCTGCGCCATTTGCCGCCTTGCCATCGTTTGGCTACTGGCGATCTCCACCAGCTGGCAACATCTGCTCCTCCCCCGAGGGACAGCCCCTGGCGAGAGCCTCAATCCTTAGCGATGCCTCTTAACTTTCAGTGCGGAGCAGGCCCCGGGCAAGTGCTCAGTGCCGCGTCGGGCGCCCCTGCATCGCTGGGCTCAGGCCTGCTCTCGTTCCTCCTGGTGTCAATCCGGAGCAGCCCCCTGCTGGTGACGTGTTCTCCGGCTTGAGCCGGGTGTAATTGAGATCTGAACCTATCCACTGTGTGTCGCTGCGGCCCGGATCACCCGCTCTGCAGAGCCAGGTGAAGGGGGCGTGAAATGGATGCACAGGGGCTCTTGGTGTCAGCTGCGCCACGACTCTTGTTTCTCAGTGCACGGGGGCGCACAAGTGGGGAGAGCTGGGCCTTCCTTGCACCAGGGAGCAGCTGGACACTGGTTACGGCTCTTCCTGAGCAGAGCAGGTCGTCTCTCTGCGGCCTGTCCCCAGAGAAGGGGGCCCAGACTCCCGGCTGCACGGTGACGTGGCTCTTGGTGGCAGGCCGGCGCCGGGGAGCCCTGATGCTGCACCTGTTCTACCCGCTGCCTCTCCTCTTCTGTGCAGAAGCCGCGTCTATGTCTGGAAGCGGCGACGACGTTCTTCTGGTCGAAGACGATTCGCTGTGACCCCTTCCCCGAGCAGCAGCGAGCCGGAGGCGTCGCAGAGGGGGGGTGCGTAAGTTTCAGTCTAGCTGGGGTGGTCCTGGGCCCCTGGCTGTCCCCAAGATCCTGCTTTCAGGGCAGAGGAAGGGCCCAGCGAACGCCCTCTTGTACATGTGGCGGGGGGAGGTCTCGTCTGCACTGCCGTGCTTTGCATTTGCCAGCATGGCTGCCCCGAGAGCAAGAGGGCGCTGCTCAACAGCGACCCCTGTGGGCAGGTTAAGGAGTGGCACTAGCTACAGTCGGAGGCTGTCATACACCCACTCCGGGCTGCTAGTTTAAGCAAGCAGCTGCCGCTCCCTGCACCACTCAGTGCCTCTGCTTTCTTGCCTTCCCTTTGGTCCCTAGGAGGTTGGTGCCTGGATTGAGACAACCATGAGGACTCCCCGACGGGGGCGGGGGAATAAAATACTGCGGGAAAGTGGAAGGAGAGACCACGGCCATTGGGGACCCACCCCCTTTCTCCGGGTCCAGAAACGACGGGTTTGCATCGTAACCTCGTCCTCGTCTGTGAGCATATGTTTGGGGCGGGGGCTGCACCGCATCGAGTGCACGTTGCTGGCTCCCTGCAGCAGGGACCTGATGCCGGCTGTTGTGGGACTGCCTTCTCGGGGACTCTCTGGGATGTGGGGGGGCTGGGATGGGGAGTGGGTGTTTTCGTTGCATTTGGAGGGTGCTGATCCTAGAGATTCTGGAGCTAACTGCCAGCATCTGTTGAGTCAGACGCCAGGGTTCCGGTTGTGCAGTTCTGTGGCGCTCCCAAGGGATCACGGTCTGCGGAATACAGGTATTCCGGGGGTAGCCGTCCTGCGGTCCCCTTCTATCCCCAGTTGACAGCTGCTGGGCTGTCCTGGTGTAGAACCAAAGTAACGGCACTGACTGCATTTGGGTTGCTCTATAGCCGCTGGTGTAATGAGAGCAGGATCAAGCCCCCTGGTCCCCATTTCCTTCTGAACAGCTGAGCCCCTCCTTCCCCTGACTGGTGGGAGGTCCCCACTCGCTCTCCTGCGGGCCGTTCGGCTGGGTTGCGCTTGCTCTGTTGTGAGTCAAGGCTGACTTCGGTTTTGGTTTAAATCTCGGCGCAAGGCGCCTGCACCAAAGACTCGGCTCTACCGTCCCTCCCGCTGCAGGGGCGAGGGAGACACTGGCGCTCTGGTGACGTGACTGGAGGGGCTTTTTCTGCTGCAGGAACGGGGCCGGAGGACGGTTGTGACGCCCCCCACCCCCCAGTGCCGCCCCCAGCTTTGACAACACTTGCTTTACTAAAATAAAAAGTTATGTTTAAAAAGGAGAGAGAATCCTCTTAGGCTGCAAACGTTGGAGCTGCGTTTTCGTTTCAATAAACGCAGACCGAGCTGGTCCCTTTTTGTTTTCGTGGCTGAATCTGCTTCGTGCAGAACTGCCCCAGCATCTAGCATTAGTAGAGAGTTCGGAAGGGGGCGGTTGCTGGAGCACTCTGCATGGACTTACTGCTCTTGCCCTTGGCGATGACGGGAGCTGAGTTAGGCCAGCACCGGGGGCTTTTGCAGATCTCTGCCTCTTGCTGTCTCCGTTGCTGCGTAAAGGAGAAGTCTGGGCAAAGTGTGTTTAGCCCGCTGACCGCTGGAGAGTACCTAGCTGGCTCCGTCAAAGCTCCTGTCTGGGAATTGGCCAAAGCTTTATGAGGTGGCTTCGGAGGTCTGTCGCTGCACGTCGGCGGAGGCTGCCCTGTTGTGAAGATGGGCATTTTCTGCCAGCTGGTGGTTGCAGTCTTTCAGCTGGATGTGTTTTCACCCCAACCCCGTTTTTGGGAGTGGGCACGGGGAGATCAAATAAGGTTTGGGAGAGCTGTATGCCTCGGCCATTGGTTTCTTTATTAAATAAAAGTTCTGTTGAGTTTTTTCTTGTGAGTCAGCCCAGTCCTTGGGGGGCCGGGGGTGCGTGGGGGGCTTAGAGCTGGGCTGCAGGCTGCCTGGGGTCTGTTGTCCACCTTACCTCTCACTCTGAGAGCATCTTAGTCCAATTCCTCCTTGTGCTTCTTGCACCATGCTGTAGAATGGGGCTGATGATGCATAATTAGTGGGTCAGGGACTTTGCCGTTCATGGGGGTCAAGCTCTGGGTTAGCCAGCGCCAAGTGCAAATTGAGGCCCCTGGGGGCTGCTGGCTGGAGGTGCCCAGCTCGGGGGGGAAAGGCTGGCTGGGGGGGAGGGGCCTGCTGCCCCTAACCCTGCCATCACTACCTCCCCCATATAGTCAGAGCGAGTCCACTCCCCTCCCACAGGCCTCGCTGGGCTCATCCCCTCACCCCTGGAGCCAGGAAATGAGGTTTGTTCCAGTTTTCCCAAACAGCTCGGGGGCTCTGCCCCTCGGGGTCTAGCAGGGTCCCTGGAATTTTTTAATGGAGCAGGTGCAGGTTTTCTAAAGCGATCGCGTGACAGACTGAGAAATGGCACCAAACATAGGGCCTCGCTTCCCTCGGCCAGCTCTCTCCCTGAGCGGCAGGAGCCTTGGGTGGACGATGCTATAACCAGCCAGTAGCTGTCTGCCGGCAGCCTGTCCTGCAGAAGTCGCCCAGGCTAGGGCTTTAAACTGGGAGTGGCACAAGGGCATGGAGATTGGGCGGTGAGTTTTGGGTGCCTGAGGCAAGGGGTAGTGGGGTCACATCCCATGCTGTGAAATCAGTTGGGGCCTCAGTCCAGGTCACAAGGCCAACCACTGATTGCACAGGGGGACTCTGTTCAGCTCTGGAGCTGATCCTGCCAAGTCAGGCTGGAGGCATGTAGTGGGGCAGTTGATCAGGGTCTCAGGAACAGCTGTTGACCTCAAGTGAGAGTCAGAACCTGCAAGGTTGAGTCTCTCTTTCCTCCCTGCCCCCAGTGCATTCTGCAGTGAGTGTCAAAGCCCTTCCCCCAACCAGACACCACACCTGTGCTTTCACGCCCGTTTAATGATGCTCAGGGGGACACGCTCAGTTACACACATCAACTCAAAGCCTCTGCCCGATCCTGCCAGTTCCAGGCCCAAGTTAAGCGGGAGCTAAGCCGTCCCCCACCCATCCCATCCTGTCTTTGCACAATGCCCGGCTTCGGGAACTCTCATTCCAGCTCCGGGCAGCAGTCTCGCTCCAGCGGGTAAACCATGAAGATGATGTCCTGCCAGGGCGGCAGCGAGGGATGATCTGGTCTGACAACCTCAAAGCCCAAGTAGCTGAATGCTCGCAACAGGGCTCCTGGGGGACAGAAGAGGAAGGGTCACCATTATTAAAACCAGCGGTTCTGACCTCCACTTGGGATCCTTAACCCCAATGCTCGTGTTCCTCTAGAGATACTAGACACTGAGGTTACAGTGGGATGAGGGCAGAAAGGATGGGGCGCTACAGGAAGTAGTTCTAATGCATAAAGTCGGGCAGTCAACTTCCATTGAAAAACCCTTGCTGCGTGTTTGAAGTCAGACCAGGGCCTTAGTCTTTTAATTGTAAAAGTCAAATAGCTTCTCTTACCTACAAATATTGTAGTAATGGCTCAAAATACTGCAGTCCCTATTGTAACAGAGTACTGCAAAATAGTGTACTTTGTTTTAAAATGCGGGTTCCCACTGGACATACACCGTCTGTTCTTACATACAGAAAAGTCAGGAGAAAGATGGCTTCTTCGACTGCTGGTCTCTGTGCATTCCACATTCAGGGTACATAATAGCCATTACTGGACAAGCTGTATGCTGGGCAGAGAGCAGCCTCTGCTCTCGTTAACAGAAGTCACTAAGCCACGGGGTCTCAAACTGGGGGTCAGGACTCCTCAGGGGGTCACAAGGTGATTACATGAGGGATCACGAGCTGTCAACATCCACCCCAAACCTCGCTTTGCCTCCAGCATTTATAATGGTGTTAAATATATAAAAAAGTGTTTTTAATTTATAAGGGGGGTTGCACTCAGAGGCCTGCTATGGGAAAGGGGTCACCCGTACAAAAGTTCGAGAACCACTGCACTAAGCTAGCAAGAAAAGAAAAGATTCCAGTGGAAACTCGGTCACTGTACATTAAGTATCAAAAACATGGCCCAAGCAACTTGCACTTCTCTGTACGTGGAAGGCGATCACTCTCCGTGTCAGGGTTCGCCAGCCCGGAGGGCCCCTTACCGCGATCGCTGCGAGCCGGCTGGAAGTTCACAAACACGAGGTTCACGGTGGTCTGTTCCTCCACGTATTCCAGCGTCGCAGTCAGGCTAGAAAGGAACACACCCCTGTGTTCGAACAAGCTGAGAAATAACCCCGGGGGGGAGTTTCAAAGGAGTGAGGTGCTCCTCTCCCATTAAAATCCAGGGGGAGGTGGGGAGGCTGTGAAAATTCTAGCCCCTCGCTACGGATTCGATTGATACGGGATGGGTTGGTCTAGTTCTGTAGGACTGTGATTTGGTGGCACTTGGGAATTAAAACACAACCACAAGCAGCAGCTGTATAAAACCCAGTTTGGTCAGCTGGAAAGAGACAAACATCAGGGGAGTTTCAAGCTTCTACGACATTTCCAAGACTGAAGAGGACCAAGAAGTTGGATTCATTTAAGGGGGGCTCATTTAGAAGCTAGCACAACTGTTATGGCTGAGAAGAGTTACACGGGCTTACTTCCCCTGGCTTAGGCAGCTTGAAGGCACAGCCCCAGTGAGCACACAATGGGGAGTGGAGGGTCAGCGGTAATTATCTATGACCTTGGACACTGCCCCGGGGGGGGGGGGGGGGGGGAGCTGCTGCCGTTTTCCTGCCAGCCACCTAATGTCACAAGGTGGGGGTGATTTACAGCTGCAGAAAGACGGTCAACGGATAACTATAACGTGGTTCAGGAGACATAGGCCCTGGGATCCTGGATGTCTTAAACATCCCAGCGCTTAGAAAGAAGTGACCCCTAGATGGAATAAAGGACCAGCCAGCAGCATGCACCAGAGGGGCTAACCCTGCGCTGCCCTGAGGGCAGCACTGAATGCTTCCAGGCTCTTCGGTGGGTTTGCAGATGAAACTGGAGTTACCCTAGATCGCAAGTGTCTCGGGGAAGCAGGGTCCAAAGCAGGAGGGTTGGGGCTGCTTTTCCCCGTGGCCTCCAGACAAAGGAAGTGGGAAATCCCCTCTCTCATCCTGGGCCAGGCTCCTTACCTTTCGCGGTTGTTTTGATCCAGGGCGCCGCGGGGCGTGTCCAGGAAAAGCTTGCCGTCGGTCAGGAGTCCGTGCCAGTGAGCGGAGCTGTGGGGACCGAGTTGGAAATGGAAGTCCAGCTGGACGGGGAGACCAGGGAGCAGAAGATCGCCAGCAAACACTGTCAGGTTCCCAGCCTGCAAGGAAGCAGCGAAGCCCCCGTTACCAGGCGCGCTGACTGGCTGAGAGCCAACACCTGTTAACGCTGGGGTCTGCCAAGGGGATCTAGCTCTACACCCAGATCCTACTGAATGGGAACTCCCAGCCCGAAGCCCTGCCCATGTGCTCCAGGCGCCGGGGAGCCTAGACTAGGATCTAACCAAGAAGCCCTGGGATTTACAGGCAGGAAGCCAGCATCACACAAGGCAACTTCCTCCCTACACCATTTCCCACCTGAAGAATCTGAAACCGTTTCTTGTTCACAGGGCAAACGTTAATGATTGCTGCCCCTCCAGTTCCCCTGGGCCCATCACCCTCCTCTCTAGGCACAAACGGGCCACCCCAATCCTTCTCTGAAGACGTCCACACAGTGTGCCGCGGCGGTCAAAAAAGCAAACAGGATGTTAGGAATCATTCAAAGAGGGATAGAGAATAAGACGGAAAATATCTTATTGCCCTTATATAAATCCATGGTACGCCCACATCTTGAATTCTGTGTACAGATGTGGTCTCCTCATCTCAGAAAAGATATACTGGCATTAGAAAAGGTTCAGAGAAGGGCAACTAAAATGATTAGGGGTTTGGAACAGGTCCCATATGAGAAGAGATTAAAGAGGCTAGGACTTTTCAGCTTGGAAAAGAGGAGACTAAGGGGGGATATGACAGAGGTATATAAAATCATGAGTGGTGTGGAGAAAGTGAATAAGGAAAAGTTATTTACTTGTTCCCATAATATAAGAACTAGGGGCCACCAAATAAAATTAATGGGCAGCGGGTTTAAAACAAATAAAAGGAAGTAGTTCTTCACACAACGCACAGTCAACCTGTGGAACTCCTTGCCTGAGGATGTTGTGAAGGCTAGGCCTATAACAGGGTTTAAAAGAGAACTGGATAAATTCATGGAGGTTAAGTCCATTAATGGCTATTAGCCAGGATGGGTAAGGAATGGTGTCCCTAGCCTCTGTTTGTCAGAGGGTGGAGATGGATGGCAGGAGAGAGATCACGTGATCATTAGCTGTTAGGTTCACCCCCTCTGGGGCATCTGGCACTGGCCATTGTCGGTAGACAGGATACCGGGCTGGATGGACCTTTGGTCTGACCCAGTCTGGCCGTTCTTATGTTCTCATCTCCTTAGACACAATCCGTAGCTACGGAACGATCCCCTGGATTCACCCTTGACTCAGCCAGGCGGCCGGAGGTTTCCTACCTTGTACAATTCTTTCAGGTCCCCCTGGTTAGCCCCTCTGCCGGCTGGGCCGCCTCCCAAGGACTCAGGAACACTGGAGGCAGTAGCGAGGTCTGAGGGTCAGGCTCTCGCGCTCAGTCATGGTGATACTGGGAGGACCAGAGAACAAGAGAGAGAAGGACAGCAGGGATGAAATTCTGGCCCATTTGCAAGTCAAGGGGAGTTTTGGCCTTGACTTCAATGGGGCTAAGATTTCATCCCAGGTCTGTAACAAATTGCTCCTTCGAGGGAACATCCATTGTAAATGCCTCAGTTCCTGATCCCTTATCATGCCAAACAGTCTTTTACTCTGTAAATTAGCCGCAGTGAAGGCAGATGCTACCACCCGCATTGTTACAGGCATCAGACTCTGGCACCAAGCATGCGGCCTGCTTTAAAGGACATTTGACTGATTGGTGTTGCCTCGGAGAGCCTTGGCCCTGAGGAATCAAATCAACGCAGCTGGAGAAGGTATTTTGATGCTAAATACTGTAAATGATTCCCAGCTTGACTTGACCTGCAGGAAACAGCCCAGAGGGGCCAATCTTTTCCACGAGGCCAGTTTAACGGGTGGACAGACTGTCCTGTTCATCGCCTTTCTGTTGGGAACTAACTCTGGCTTGCAGTTAGGAGCTTTATTAACAAAAGCAAAACACCCCCATTAAGAGTAAAATCTGTGACTACTGAATAGTATGTCGTGTGTGTGTGGAGGGGTGTTTCACCCTCCCCACTTCAACTATATACAGAGACATTTGGGGGGGCTGATTTCAGAAGATGCTGAGCCCCCCTCCTTCTGAAAACCAGGCCTTTCTAAGGGGTCCGAAGTTGGGCTCCTAAAATCACCAGTTGCTTTTGAAAACCCGATGGTTGATTTGTGGTGTGGTCACGTACCGGGACCCAGTTGTGCTAGGGGCTGTACAAATACAGAACAAAAGCCAGTCCCTGCCCCACAGAGCTTATAGTGCAGTAAAATCTTGGCCTTAAGACCTCGGATATACACCCGCTGTTGGTTTTTTGAAGGATGAATCATTCTCAAAGCTCCGAAGACAACGCTCAACAAGTTACAGGCTGGCCCCCGGCTCTGGAAAATGGGGACTTCTCCCCTTTCCAGACATTTTTACCAACATAAGCCCCTTTGGGTTTGATTCCCCCCCCCCCCCCCCCCCCCAGTGCCGAACAGAAGGAAAGTGACAGTCCCCTGTTAATCTTCGATAGAGGGGGTGGAAAAAGCCACTCACCTCCCGTGGGAAGGCACCATCCTCCGCCTGTAGATGAGGCGATAGCGATAGTAGTAATAGTAATACGCAAAGGGGGAGCAGATGGGGTATAAGTAGTTCCGTTTCCTCCCTCTCTCAGTATAAGAAAGGGAAAACAGATAGGTGTGGTCCCGGAGCAGCGACGTTTCTTCAGGCAGTGCCTACCCGTGGCAAAGTGAGTCCCTGAGCCCCAGGGCCCCAGTTCAAGTAGCCAGGTGCTTTATGACCCAGCCATTGTGACATTCCCCCATGGGGAGGGCATCATTGTGACATGCCCGGCCAGGCCACACACCCCAGGGCCACACCTAGGTTATTCCCTCCTGGGCATAAGTGTGGGATGTTGCCAGTGTATGGCCAGCCTTCTAATACCGTGATCTAAGGGGGACAGAGCTGTAGTTTGGGGGGGGTGTCCCTCAGTCCCTGGCATCCATCATGTTCCCTCTTAATCCCCCAAACTGCAGGGTCCATATTGATTTAAACGATGGAGATTATGATGGTTGGGGGCCTCTCTAAACCCTGGCTCCCACCGTGGGGTCTCTGTGTAGCCCCCACCCTGCTAGGCCCTAGGGTGGGTCCTTTTCTCTCTACAGCACTGTGCCAACAGGGCACATCCCCTCGGGTTTGGGGAGTCAAAGACTCAGATAGTTTGAGGCCAGATGGGACCACCAGCTCATCCAATCTGACCACCCAGCTCGCACAGGCCCCACATACTAAACCCAACGCCCCAAATGAGACCAAAGTATATCAGTCCACGAGAGCCTACACTGGTCTCTGCCACCAGTGCCCGAGGCCCCCGCCATGGCAGGGAATTGATGCTATGAGAAATACCCAGATCATCCCAGCAAGTGATAATCCCACACCAGAGAGAACGGCGAAAACCCACCCCACTCCCGCCAAGCTCCCTACCCATCTGAGCTGGGAGGCAGATTCCTTCCTGGCCCCACCTCTGGTGATCAGTTAGGCCCTGAGCGTATGAGCAAGAAGCGCCAGCCAGGCACCTATGAGAGATGCTTGGTGCCCCCTCAGAGCACAGCCCATCTCCAGCCGTGGCCATCCCTGATGCTTAAGAGGAAGGAGATTAAAACAACCCAACCAACCCTCAGAATACACGGGGGCAGCAAATCCCTTCCTGACCCCTGCTGGTGGCCAGCTGAAACCCTGAAGCATGAGCTGTAGAAACATAGGCGATAAACCGGAAGTGAGCCCCAGGGCTGCTGAGCCCTGCCTCCCCCACCACCACAAGCAACTCCATCATACAACTGCACTCATATATTTGTCCAGGGGGCTGCTAGCAATTGGGGGACCCCCCTTTTGAACATGGAAATGGGGACACCTGAGAATAAGTGGCCACAGTTCAGTGATGGGGGTGAGTGGGCACAGACGTGAGCACAGGGGCCATGGGAATTTCTGTGACCATGGCCATGAGGGCTCCTGGGAATTAGGTGGCAGTCCCATGACCATAGGCACAGGGGCTCCTGGGAATTGCCCCCCGCACGTACTGGGCACCCTTCCAATGCTTGGAACCCCACTGATGCTTTGGGGGGCATGGACAGTGGGTAGGTCCCAAAGGGGGGAAAGCAAGGGGATCCCTGAGAATGAGTTGGTGGGTCCTTGAAGGGCACTGGGAGAGAGTTGGGGGGAGCAGCAGGAAGGAGACTCGGAGGAAGTAAGGCAGTGGTGGGGGGAAGAGGTTCTTGAGGGGACAAGCAGGGGAAGGGTTCCCTTAGCGGAGCAGGGATTTCGGGGAGGGAGTCTCTAGCTAAGATGGGGATGGGGGGATGAGGCCTGGAAAGTAGGCGTAGAATGGGGACATTAGGGGATGGAGGGTCCCTGTGGGAGGCAAGGGAGTGTGGTTATAGTGGGGGGTTAGGAGGATGGGGTTCCCTGGAGGCACAGAGTTGGAGATACAGTAGGGGGTTAAGGGGTCCCTGGGGAAGCAGGGAAATGGGTTACAGTGGGAGGTTAGGGCATGGGGGCTCCTAGGGGGCAGGGAAATGGAGGTACAATGTGTTAGGAGGATGAGGGTCCCTGTGGGAGCAGACAGGCAGAGGTATAGCAGGAGGGGGGTGGGGATCCCTGAGGGGAGCAGGCAGGCGGGGGTACAGTGGGGAGTAGGGGGTTCCTGGTGTACAGGGGGTGGGAGTACAACAGAAGGGGAAGGGGATCCCTGAGGGTAGCAGAAAGGTGGGGGTACAGTGAGGGTTAGGGGATGGGAGGTTCCTGGTGTACATGGGGTGGGGATACAGTGAGGGGAGGGGGTCCCAGTGGGGGGGCAGGTGGGTGGGAGTTCAGTGGGGGAGGGGATCCTGGTGGGGGGCAGGTAGGTGGGGGTTTTGGAGGGTAGGGGGTCCCAGTGGGGAGGCAGGTGGGTGGGAGTTCAGTGGGGGAGGGGATCCCAGTGGAGGGCAGGTAGGTGGGGGTTCAGTGGGGGAGGGGGTTCCAGTGGGGGTTCAGTGGGGGAGGGTTCAATGGGGGAGGGGGTCCCAGTGGGGGGGCAGGTGGGTGGGAGTTCAGTGGGGGAGGGGATCCCGGTGGGGGGCAGGTAGGTGGGGGTTCAGGGGGGAGGGGGTCCCAGTGGGGGGGCAGGTGGGTGGGAGTTCAGTGGGGGAGGGGGTCCCGGTACGTGGGGGTTCAGGGGGAGGGGGTCCCAGTGGGGGGGCAGGTAAGTGGAGGTTCAGGGGGGGAGGGGGGTCCCAGTGGGGGGCAGGTAGGTGGGGTTCAGTGGAGGAGGGGGTCCCGGTGGGGGGCAGGTAAGTGGAGGTTCAGGGGGGTTGGGGGTCCCGGTGGGGGGCAGGTAGGTGGGGATTCAGTGGGGGAGGGGGTCCCGGTGGGGGGCAGGTAAGTGGAGGTTCAGGGGGGAGGGGGTCCTGGTGGGGGGCAGGTAGGTGGGGGTTCAGGAGGGGTGGGGGTCCCAGTGGGGGGGCAGGTAAGTGGAGGTTCGGGGGGGGAAGGGGGTCCCAGTGGGGGGGCAGGTAGGTGGAGGTTCAGGGGGGAGGGGTTCCCGGTGGGGGTTCAGTGGGGGAGGGGGTTCAGGAGGGGTGGGGGTCCCAGTGGGGGGGGCAGTTAAGTGGAGGTTCAGGGGGGGAAGGGAGTCCCAGGGGGGGGGCAGGTAGGTGGGGGTTCAGTGGGGGAGGGGTTCCCGGTGGGGGTTCAGTGGGGGAGGGGGTTCAGGAGGGGTAGGGGTCCCAGTGGGGGGGGGCAGGTAAGTGGAGGTTCAGGGGGAAGGGGGTCCCAGTGGGGGGGCAGGTAGGTGGGGGTTCAGTGGGGGAGGGGTTCCCGGTGGGGGTTCAGTGGGGGAGGGGGTTCAGGAGGGGTAGGGGTCCCAGTGGGGGGGGGCAGGTAAGTGGAGGTTCAGGGGGAAGGGGGTCCCAGTGGGGGGGCAGGTAGGGGGTTCAGTGGGGGAGGGTTCCATGGGAGAGGGGGGTCTCTCGGGCAGTGCTGGGGGGCAGCAGGGGTCGGTCTATAAGGCGGGAACGAGGCGCTGCGGGGGGAGGAGGCGCGTCAGGCGCGCTGCGGGCAGCCCCGGCTCGGGGTCCTTCCTCCGGGCCGGCGCGGCCGGGGCCTTTCCCCTGGGCGGTCGCAGGCGGCCCCGGCGGAGGATGCTGAGGCTGGGAGCGGGGCGGGGCTGCGGCCTCCTGCTGCGGGGGCTCGCGGGGGAGCAGCTGGGGGCGCCGAGCCGGGGGCTGGGCCTGTCGCTCAGCCGGGTGAGGGGCCGGGCTGGGGGGGGTCACGCCCTGAGGCTGGTCCCAGGGGTGTGTCAAGCCCTGGACTGGTCGGGGGGGGGGGGTCAAGCCCCGGGCTGGTCTCTCGGGGGGGGGGGGGTCAAGCCCCGGGCTGGTCTCTCGGGGGGTGGTCTTTCCCGGCCCGGGGGCGGCTATTTGCGGGCGGTCACCGCCCAGGCTGATCGGTTTCTCTGGGCAGGGCACAGTGGTGGTGGAGCGCTGGTGGAAGGTCCCGCTGAGCAAAGAAGGGTCCCCGCCTCGCCTGCACCCCAGGAGGCACCGCGTCTACAGGCTGGTGGAAGACACCAAGAACCAGCCCAAGGGGGAGCTGGAGGTGATCCTCACTCAGTCCGTGAACAGTAGGTTCCCATTGGGGGCATTTGCTTTCCAGACTGAAGAGCTGAGGTGGTGCTGGGTATCTGTCGTAGGAGTCTGTATTTCTTTCCTGATTTTCACCGATCTGTTATGAGCTCAGTGTTATCTAATGGTTAGAGCAGAGATGTGAACCAGGACTCCGTTCCCAGCTCTGCCTCTATGTCCCTAGCAGTAAAATGGGGAGATCACTGCACTACAAAACAGAAGGGATTGTTGGGTGTGGGGTTTTACCTGTTAAAACAGAGTGGTTTTGGAGTTTAGGAATAAAGGAATTATAGAAGTAATTAGTATTGTGCTGGTGCTAAAGCCTGCCCTCAGATCTCAGGCCCAGACCCAGAAGTTCTAACTCCCAGTCCTCTGCTTTAACCACTACACAAGAGCAACCACTCAACTTGGTGTCCTTTGGTTTTATTTGTAAATGCTATTCGTTATTTTTAGATATTGTTGTTCAGAGCTTTTCCTTTGCCATAATAACCTAACTCCAATTATGAGTGTGTACACACATACCGGTACATGCTCATATGTTCTGAATATGAAGCGTGGTATAATGAAGCAGCTGATAGTCCCCATACAGCGCTCAGTCATCTCTCATGCCTCTGTCAAAACATTTCTGCTTTTTAGGCCCTGTTTTCCAAACTCTCTTTGAAATGCCATTTCCTTTTCCTGTGTTCGAAGTGCTCTGGCATCCTTCTTGGGAGCCATGTGCTGTGTAACTATAAAAGCTCTCTAATGATCTGTGTGCTGGGTTAGCCAGAGATGTCATATTGTGCCCCGTGTGCCTCATTCACAGATTTGGGAAGCCGTGGTGATGTTGTCTCAGTGAAGAAATCTCTGGCTCGTAACAAGCTCCTCCTCGAGGGACTCGCAGTTTACGCCTCTCCAGAGAACAAAAAAATGTTTGAGTTTGAGGAGGAAATGAAAGTGAGTTGGAGGAGGGAATTGCCTTTCCAGCCCACATCATGCTCTCTGCTGTCCTAATATGCAGAATTCTGCCATGAGCAATTTGAGATTCTCACTGGATTCAGTGGGAGCAGCATGCAATCTCCCAAAAGCTAGGATTTGGCTCACACAGTTAACCTGTGATTTTGTTGGGGGAAATATACCAAGCCCTGAAAGTTTAGTGTCTTCAGCAAAACATCTAGGTAGTGCAGCCTCAGAATGAAACTGCTGCTCACTTGGGGCTTTGTGATTATTATTTTTATCCAATGTGAGATTTGCAATCAGGAGATTGTAAACCAAGAGAGTAATTTTGTTTTGTTTTTAAATGAGTTGATAGATTAAACTTTTTTTAGTAAATTGTGTGTGTGTGTGTGTGTGCGCGCGTGCACACATTACTGGGATTTGAATTGCTGATTGTTTTATTAGAAATAGACTGCTGAAATCTTGCTAGCAATGTTAAAGCTGTATTTGGGAACACCCTGTAAAGACTATTGAGTAAAGTCAATTGTTTCTATATCCCCTATAAAATGAATGGTGTGTAAAATGCCTTTCAGTTAATATAACCTTGCTAATGACCAGGAGACCCATTATGAATTGCAAAGTAACAGGTAATTTAACAAATTCAACTTTTAAAAAAGACATCCCCCTAGTACAATAGGCTGCTGGTCCATGATCCGGGCTCCTAGGGATTACCGGTAATTCACAATCAAGGATTCTGCATTGCCAAAAGTCCCTTCTTCACCTGCTTTGACAAGTGCTGTCTAATTTCAGTGATGTAACACTGAATACACTAGTAAATCTACCATACAAAGCCAAAAAGGAGCACTGCTATTAAAGCTTTGTTGCAAAGTGGGGTGAGAACTGGGGCTTTTGACAATTGCTGGATTTGCTGGCTAGTGAAATGGGAATTAATGAGTTGTGACTCAATTTTATAGCACACCGGAGACGTCCTATCCCAAAATACCCAGAATGGGGACATGGCTGACACTAAGGCATTTTGAATTGAGAGCCCCAAAAGTAACCCCAAATCCTGGACTATGCAGAGATAAACTGGGGGACATTGTTAACTGTGTGTTCGTCTCACTTTTCCCCCCCAATCTTATTTCTCATAGCTGCGTGCTGAAGGGAAGCTGGAGAGACTTCAAACCCAGAGTGGTGAAAAGGTGAGTAAAAGGTTGTTGAGGGGGGTGGGAAGACCTATGAATGTTCGTGAAACAGCGGTGCAATTCCAGTGAAATGTGGGGAGAATCCCAGCCAACAAAACTGAAACTCCTGGCGTGTTAATCTGATTAGTGATATCCCCACATAGAAAGACACCATTCCAGGGACGTTTGTTCATATAGCTTTTTCCTCCTAAAAAGAAAAGAAAAATACATAGACTGTGAGCCTGCAGGGGGAAAGAGCTTGTCTTTATCTAAACTTCCATTCCATACCTGTGGCATTCTCTAAATGAGTGATACTATCATCCCTTTAAAGGGAGAGTGAGGTAGCTAAGTTCAGTCCAGTTTTGAATCGGAGTTATAATGAAGCCTCAGTCAACCAGTGGTATCCATCTCTTCACATGATCTTGGCAAGAGAGTTTACCAGACCTGTTCTGCATCAGTGACACTGAAACATCTCTACCCCGGGCTAGCTCGTCGAACAAAGCCATTCAGTCGGTGCTGGCTTCATGACGCTGGACAATGAAGAGCTGTTCATTCCATGAATCTTTGCAGTGTGGGTGACAACTGGGTAAACTCCCACCCTCCACCCCCCGTCCTGCTAGTGTGACTTAATCCTGACCTTCTGGGACCCTCCTGCAGCGTGAGTGGGGAGTTCATTCTCCGTGGGCCATGCAGTCTTGGGTTCTGTTACTGCAGTAGCTTCGTGATGCAGACACCTGTCCGCTAGAAATTAAACTGAGACCCGGCCATTCCTTACTCATCTGTCATCCTCCTGCCCTTCCCTAGACCGTCCAGTTCCTGAGGACCTGCCATCTGGAGGTGGGGATGAAGAACAACGTGCAGTGGGAGTTGAACAACGAGATCGTCGCACGCCACTTCCTGAAAAACGTTCGTGGTCTGACTGTGATTCGGGCTTGCGTGCGCACTGAGGGTGGGGGGAGGTGGCTAATTTAGCTCCGCCCCCGGGATGCTGAGAGTGTTAATCCCAGACAGCAAAGCTGGCTCGCTGTAGGTTGGGATTCAGTGAGCGGCTTGAGTGGAGGCTCGTGAATTTATCATAACAGGCTAATCGGGATAGACCAGTAATCTAGGGCGAGGCCAAGGCCTCCGCGTTCTCGCTAGACGGCTCTTGGCTGGGGTTAGGATTTACAAGGCCGAGCCAGTCCTAGTGTTAAACCGGAGGACATCTGCGGGAGCCTGTCTACTCCCTGCAGGTCCCTGCCATCTCCAGGCCTCCCACCTCACCAACACTCGGGCATCTATTGCAGCAGATCCTCCCTGTCCAGCCCTCCTGTTTCCAGGCTTCCCCCGCCTGCACTAGGAGCCCCCCTTTACCCTCCCCAGCAGACAGTCACATCAATCAGTCACCTGGCCCCCTGTTCCCAGCTGGGGCTGGTGAGCCACTTCCAAACACCTGTTCTTAAAGGGGCCGCGCAGGACTAGCTGGCCCCCGACCCCTGCTGCCCTTATAGCGGCAGACCGCCTTGTTGAACACCCACAGGCCACCGTTTGTGGTTAGACTAGAGGGACAGCTGCTGGCGTTGGGTTGGAATGAACACCCTGGGGCTAAGTCGTGGTGCTGGTTCTTTCAGCTTAATGTCTTCGTGGCGCCGCATGCGTTGAAGCTGCCCGAGGAGCCCATCACGAGATGGGGCGAATACTGGTGTGAAGTGACGGTAAGTGCACGTTTCTTTGGAAAGGGGGCAGCTGCTTTTGTTTGAAGGTCACTTAGCTACAAACAGCTCCACCTTCCTAGTCCCTACCCTCCCTGTCAGCCTTCACATTGTGTTTGGAAGACGGCAAGGGCTGCTGGCTAGCGCCAGGGAAATGGGAATCGGGACACAAATTCTGATCTCAGCTCTGGCCACCGGCTCGCTGGTGTCTTTGGGCAAGTCACTTCCCTGTTCAGTGCCTCAGTTTCCCCCTCTGTGACATGGGGAAAATACTTGTCTGCCTCTTGGGTGGCGGGGTGGCTTTGTTGCCGACCGAGCCTGCTTTGAGATCCTCAGGCACGAAGTTACTGCTGCATCCCACATCTGCACCACCTGACACACTCCAGAGTGCTTTAGAAACTAGATACCCACGGAAACGCAACCCCCTCTGGGGGGGGGGCGGAGTACCAGCTGAGTAGACAGCCCCTCTGCAAGGCAGGGGGCAGGAGAACTTTGGCCAAGCCACAGCCAAACCCCTACTCTCGTGAGACGTGCCGGCATGCCCACAGTAGAGAGGAGGCAGGTTTTTAAGATCTCTCCCACCCACCCAGGAGGCGCTTTGTAAAACACAGGGTCCAAGGCAGAAGAGATTTTCGCCTGCTGCATTTCTATTCATCTTTTTTCCTTCCTGCCCACTTGGGGGAGGAGAGCCAGCTCTGAGACGTGCAGGACGAGTGCCGAATTGGTGTCTTTTACAGCTGTTCCAATTTGCATCGCCTCCTGCTTAATTTGCTATATTGAATTCCCGATGGTGTGTGCGAACGTGCTACATTTCCATGTTGGTTACTGCAGCTCAGCAAGCTATGGGCCTGTAATGTACCAGTATCTTCTCTACATGATGTAACCCCAAAAGAATAGGGAACAGAATGGCCCAACGCTGAGAGGGAGAGAGAGACAAGGGAGAAAGGAGCTGATGTCGCAAGCCGAGATTTGAAATGGAACTGGGGGGATACAGGAGATTTCAGAGGGGAGCGGCAGAGGTGAAGGCCCTGGTACCAACCGTGCAGGAACAGAAGACCTGGGGGGTGAGGGGGGAGTCAGAGGCACAGTTTGTCAGGTCAGCTGTAGCAAGCCCACGAAGGGTTTTAAAGGTGAGATCACTTGTTCAGCTAGATTTGAAGCAACTCTAAACGTCTTCCCCTCTCCGCGAGGCATTGGTGAACCTATGTCTGGGCCTGCCTCGCGTGCTCTCCGACCTCAGGCCTAGGGAGTGTTTCCTGCCTGAGAAACCCTTAGCCAGCGACCAACAGAAACAACCTGCTATGGAGGGCTCCGCAGGGGCCCAGCCACTTTGCATTCAGTTAACCTGGAAGCACGGGGCCGGCTCATTCTCTGGGGCCCTAACCTGTGTCTCCGTCCTGGGCTTATGTGTTGCAGGTGAATGGCTTGGACACCGTCCGGGTGCCGATGTCTGTGGTGAACTTCATGAGGCCAAAGACCAAGCGCTACAAATACTGGCTGGCCCAGCAGTCGGCAAAGGCGGCATCGGAGGAGTAAAGGCCCCTCCGCTCTGTCCTGGGGAGTTCTCCTCAGAAGGTTGGACTGGTGGGGGAATCCCCCTGCTGTGGAACCTGGACCCTTCACCCTACCAGCTAAGAAGGGCAGCCAGGCCCCAGCTGGCCCCTCTCGGCTGGGAGCAGTTAGCAAACTTCATTTAAACTCTGTCGGTGTTTGGGGGAGATTCTTGTTGCAACCACAAAGGGACCCTCCATCCCTCCCAGGTGGGGCTCTCTGCACAGGACCAGGAAAGCACCCAACGTGCTGTACGTTGCTGCCGGTCAAAGCAGGACACCAGAACGCTCACAGCTACTAATAAAAGGCTCCTGTGTCCAAGCCACTGGCAGTGTGAATCGGCTGTGTCTTGCTGCTGGTGGGTTCGGCCAGACAACACCTCGGAATTGGGGCAGCTGGAGGCCAAATGCCCTATGGGGAGCGGAGGGGAGAGCACGGGGAGAAGCAGCCACCAGTGACTCACCTGATCAATAGAAAAGCACCAAATGGTCTGTTCCCAGATGTGCAGCCTGATGCCCGATAGTGCTGGTGCTGATTCCAGTCCAGCCGGATGGGGGGAGAGGAAATGGAAGATGGAGTGTCCCCTACAGGAAGTTACCTTATTGCAGGAACGAGACTCTCAGCTCCCTTTCGCCACCCTCCCTGCTGCAGGCATCCCAACAGAAGGAGGGAGTGATAAACCCACACCCGGCACCCTTCCCCTCTGCCCCCTGCAGCTACTTCATGGGTGAATGGGGCTTATACCCCAGAGCCAAAGAACCACTGTGTTGCTCATTGTCAGCTGCTCTCACAGTGGCAGAGCAGGGCTTAAATGCAGCAGCTACAGTGCTGGAAGCAGGGAAACCAAAGATTCAGTCCTGCCAACCCTTCCTTGGGGCGTAGCCCAGTCAGGGTCCTCTGTGTCAAAGCTCCTTTCTGCTAGTTGCCCTCAGGGCAGCGTGGGCAGAGGCTTAAATGCCCTGCCTCTAGTGTGACTGGGGGACCCCAGCTGGTTTGGTCCCTGATCAAAGGGGCAGGGGAAGGGAATTTCCATGTGGGGACTGCTTCCTCTAGCGGCCCACACCCCCATTTTCAGCTTCTGACACCATGTCTGCTAGGGTTGAGCCCGTTCCAGTGGCCAGTTGCAAACCCATCCAAAGCAACATGATCCCAGCAGGGCATCCTCCCCTATTCTCTGTAGCCCCCTTGCTGGGCTAGTCTGAGCCCTCGTTGCTGGCTGGAGCCCACCAGAGCTATTCGAGGTTCCCTGCTCTTACTGAGGGGGTTAAATCCATCCCTGCGCCAGCTCTCTGCCTCCAGGAGAGGCTGGTCACATGCAGTTCCATCTCTGAGGGGGAGAGCCAGGTTCTAAAGCTGAGGGTGCTGGTCAAAATCCTGTGAAGCCCGGGTTTAAAAGACCCAACAGCATGTGCAACGTCCTTGGGATGGACAGTCAGCCTGGGCCCTTCCCCGGGAGCCATGCTCCGGGGCGCTGGGAGGATGCAGTGTCCCAAGCAGGGCTCAGGCCTTGTCTCCCCTATGAAATACTGGCCCAAAGAGCCACTCACTGCACAATGTGCTGCCCCTTCTGCAGCTAAGGGGGAGCCCGGCATTGGGAAAGACCCTTCTGACCTCCCAGTGCAGGCTGGGGCCTGTTGAGATCTGCCAAGTGCGCCATCATCTCTGCGAGCAGACACAGGGAGGTGATCGCTGTGTCCTGCAGCTCAGGGTGCCCAGAGAGCTTGATTTGCAGAAACACCAGCCCCCGTTCTCTGGCAGTGCCCAGGCAGCTGCTTTCAGCCTGGCAGACCAAGGCCATGCTAGCCTCATGCACCCACCCTTAAGCAGCACGGAGGCCTCTGGCTAGAGAGTGCCAGTAGGAGCACGCTGGGGTTTTTGTCCCACTTCAGCAACCCGCTTCCCCTCTGCGTTTCACGTCTCTCGCAAGTAACACGGAATAACATTGAGCCCCTGCATGTCACCAGCTTTGGGGGTCAGACTCTGCCGGCCGGGTGGTGAGAAGCCCTGTGCTCTGCCTGGGTTGGGCCCCTTGACTTCAATCCACCTCTCCCTTTGTAGCTGTCTAGTACCTGGCACTACCATCCAGAGCTTCTTCCCTAGCCACCGCCAGGCGATTATAACCCACCCGCTTCCATGATGCTTTGCAACGCAGGCCAGTAACCAATCAGAAAAGCCCGGCTCCTCCTTTAAATAGTTCACTGCAAGGCGGAAAAGTGAAAGAAGACACTTCCCTCTGCTGCTGCCGCCGTAGCAGCCTGCTCCAGCAGACTGTCTTTAAAAGGAGGCGCAAAGAAAGGGATAACCTAGAGGTGGAGGGTGGAGAACAGGTAGGATCACCCTCTCCCCGTAAGAGCTCTAAGAGCTCTCTAGCGCATCTTGCCGGAAGGATCCCAAAGCACTTAACAAACTGCTGTACAAACAGGATTGTTTGGCCAGTCATCAAAATGCAGCCACTTCTGGGGAGCACACAGCAGTTTCACAGCCCATAACCACATGTTTTGAGGACAGGAAGTGAAATACCCGTGGCTTGTATTTTCAAAAGTGAGACGAGATTTGGGAGGCTTCTTTTTTGGGGGGCTGCTCACCTCAAGCCATCTCAAAGGGGTCTTGTTTTCTGAGGGTGGGCGCTTGGCCCTTTCTGAAAATCCGACTCCTTCAAGGTATCCCCTAAAATCACTAGGGCTTGGTGAAAACGTAGGCCGCTGTAGCCCAGGGAAAGCGCAGGTGGAATGTAAGGGGGGCAGAATGTCCTCACCCATGTTGGAATTTCGCCAGGACGTGCTGGGGATCTACTGGATCAAGTGTTGAGGAGCCATTGAGGGAGGGGGACCAGGGATTTACTGTGGGAGAGGGCAAGGATCTGGGGATTAGGGATCACCCCCGGTGAGGCATCTACTGCTGACGGCCGAGCAAGCAGAGAATAAGGGTCCTTTGAAGGATCTCCTGGCAATTGGGGAGGGGCTAATAATTAGGGAATCTGTTAGATGAGGGATTAGGGAATCTCTTTGGGGAGAGACTGGAGGAGGACTTGGGCATGTGGGTGCAGAAATCAGGGAGAGGTTAGCTGAAATGAGAACACAATGAATGGTATATAAATGGAGATGTCCAGCCCTGGCATCCCTCTGTCTTACCTGCCTTAGAGATACATTCCTAAAGCTACCATAGCAGGCGAGCGTTGGCTAACACCCAGCACTGATCCATGCCCCTCAGAGGAGTCCTTGTGGCACCTTAGAGACTAACAAGGGGGAGGGATAGCTCAGTGGTTTGAGCATTGGCCTGCTAAACCCAGGGTTGTGAGTTCAATCCTTGAGGGGGCCACTTGCGAATCTGGGGCAAAATCAGTACTTGGTCCTGCTAGTGAAGGCAGGGGGCTGGACTCGATGACCTTTCAAGGTCCCTTCCAGTTCTAGGAGATGGGATATCTCCATTATTATTATTATTATTATTATTATTTGGGCAAAAGCTTTCGTGGGCTAGAACCCACTTCATCGGATGCATGGAGTGGAAAATACAGGAGAAGATGTGAATTGCCTTACCAAGTGTGAGGTCAGTCTAACGAGACAATTCAATTGACAGCAGGATACCAAGGGAGGAAAAATGCCAGCCGGGGTCTCAGCCGGCTGCCAGCCTGGGGTTCCTTCACCCAGGCCAGCAGCAGGCGCTGAGTGAGACTGGCGGTGGGACCCTGGCTGGCAGGAGCCGGCGGTGGAAACTCCAGAGCGGTGGCGGGCTCAACCTGCCGCGGCATGCCATCAAAAATCGGCTCACATGCCACCTTTGGCACGTGTGCCGTAGGTTGCCGACCCCTGATGTAGGGGCTGATTTAGGTGAGAGGCTGATGAATCCACTAGTGGCCCATCGCAATCCTTTTTACACAGTAGCCAATCCTGTTTGTAAATCCCGAGGTGGCTGGCTCAGTCTCCCAGGATATTCCATCCAAGAGGTCATTGTTACTGAGCATGTCTATGGCGGTGGTGACTGGAGGCCAGCCAGGCCAGGACCCTAGGCGCTGTACGACTGCATCTGAATCAGGGGAGGTGCATAGGCAGATGAGTCCTGTTAACTTTCCCCTTCAGAATCCCTCCTGAATATTATTGAAACTCACAAGTTATATACGGTCCGGTGTCGGGAAAGAAATGGATTGGGCTGGATGCTACCAGCGTGTGGCATAAGATTAAATTACATTTTGTCGGCAATCTGCACGATATATGGGCTCTTTAAATTTTATATGGGGCCCAATAAATTGTTTGAAATAGCCAGCCTCGGGTGATGTGGCTGGAACGCAACGTTTTTTATGAGTCGGCAACTGGGCTGGCGGCGTCGAGACGAAATGGAACCAAGTCACATGCGAATGAAGAGTCATAAAGCAAATGCAAAACTAGCCAGGAATGGCAAAGCTGAAGTCAAAGTGATTATGGAAATACAAGAGCGGGATGTGTATGAGTTGTCTCTATAGGCGGGTTTCTGTGTTGTGTCTGTGCGTGTTTCTAAGTGTGTGTTTGTGTCTCTGTGGGTGAATCAGATATCTGAGTGTGTGTCTGAGATTGACTTGTCTGTGTGTGTCAAATCCTAGGCAAAGCTTCGGGGGGGTGTTGTCCCTGAGAGCACAGACACAGTGTTGTCCCTGCTGCACAGGCACGTTGTGTTACCTCAGCGACAGGGACTGGTCCCTTCGCTGGCCTCTGAGATGAGTTTTGGTGGGTCTCAGCCTAGTTCCTCTAGCAAATAAGTGTCCCCACCACAGCAATCTGCCCGACAATCCACTTCTCAGCAGAGAGGCCAAGATCGTGTGCCTCTGCTGAGCCCTGCTGAGGCCAACGGGACCCTGTCCAGGCCTGGGTGGAGCAGCTTGCAGGATCGGGGCGGCGCAGAGCAGAGGGAACGCTGCGGAAAGGGGAGTCAGTGGCAAAAGGCAGTTGGGTTGGAAGGGCAGGCGCTGGGAGATGCCACAGATTTGCCAGTGGCTTGTTAACTTCATCCCATTCCTCCTAGTTCCAGCCTCTTTATTGTTCTCTCTGCTTGATGCTTATACCCTCAAATAGCCATAGACTCTTCCCGCTCCCCGTCACTGCTCTTTCAAGCCCAAAAGATTCAACCCCTCTTGGAAACTGTCCCCTCCAGCCCCTGATCGTCCCTAGGATCGCTCCCTGCCGTTTGTCACTGATCACAGGAGGGAGAGCAGGTGCCTTCCAGAGCAGGACGCAGGCGTGAGTCCAAGCAGGTGTATATCACCCTGGGGACGGGATGGAGCGGAGCAGCCAATTCCTGCTCGGCCAAGGTTGTTTCTCAGCTCCCTGGTGTGTCTGAGGGACTTGAAAGTGGAAATCCAAAGGGGCTGCGCAGCGCAGCTGTGGCAGGGCATAAACTGGAGTCCCCGGACCTCCGTTTGCTGGATCTTTCCTTAACAAATGGCCCAACGGGGGGTGCGATCGAATCCCCGCTGCTGAGCAGCCCGAAGCGAATGGGCTTTTCTTTTATCGGGCCGTGCAGCTGCCCCCGTGCTTTCTGCCGGCAAAGGGAGCTGCTTTTAATGGGCAGGAGATGTCAGGGTTTGATCAATGTAATAGCAGAGAGTCTAGCCACGGAGTTTGCTTTGATTCCCCCCTCACACACACACGCACGCACGCACACACACCCCCACTGGCCTGCTTTCAAATCCTCGAAGTGGCAATTTGCTGAATTTCGCAAGGAGCTGATGAGCGAACCGTCAGTCATTAGTAAATAGTCATTAATAATGAAAGCTTGGTTCTCGCGTTGTGCGTTTCATCCACAGCTCGCAGAGCTTAGCGGGCAGGGACTGGGTTTGTACGGCCTGGTCCGTCACCGGGGCGCCTGGGCGCTACATAATACACCTAATAGAGAACGTACAGCACCTAACACCATGGGATCCTGGTCCATGGCTCGGGCTCCTAGATGCTACCGTAATCCACCTAATGTACAACACCCAGCACAGTGGGGTCCTGGTCTATACTAGGGTTCCGAAGCCCTACCATAATACCATAATAATAAAGAGGTTTACAAATAATAAAATAATTACAAATAATAAAGGAGAGTCTGTGTTTTCGAGGCCTCCTCTTACGCGTGACTATAATTTATTTCTATCTGTATAGAGGATGCAGCCAAGTTCAGGGCCCCATCACGCTGGGTGTGGCACAGACACCGAGTGAGAGACTGTCCCAGCCCTGCATGCAGTGCTGTTAAACCCGAGAGGTGAAAGAATTCACAAATTCCCCCCCTGAAATCATGAGACTGCCTTAAAAATTATGGGGATTTCTCTCTCTCTCTCTCTTTTAAACTGGGGTTCTTCCAATTTGCCATCTGGATTTTGATCCTTGAGGGGGCCGGGTTCTCAAGCTTCTTCCTCAACCACGAATCATTGTCCAGGGAGTATGAGCCCTGAAATCCCCAGGAACCATGATCTGACTGTTCAGTGAACAGCTTGGCTCCGCAGGACTTTCTGTCCCCAGCCTGTGCACACAGCACCCTGGGTTTGTCTGCTGCTCTCTGTGCTCGGGACATAGGCCAGGATTCCACCCTGAGACAACCCCCCTAATTCCTGCCAAGCAGGCCTCGTTTAATTACCCCCTGCCGAGAGATCGGCCCTCGCCCTGAGTCCAGAAACCCCCCATATTTGGGAGAGTCCCTCTCCCCTTTCCCTGCCTGCCCTTCACTCCTATTCTTGCCCCTCCTCTGTTCCCCCCCCCCTTTACTTCTACCCCTTTGCTGCCTCCCCCCCCGGAACAATCCTTCCTTCTCTATTTCATTTGCCTCAGCTCCTCTTGATGGAAGGTAGAAGCAGTTGCGGGGTGAGGCACAGGGACAGACAGACATTGCTGAGGGACACCTTGCCAGGCTAGGAGCACTTCACCGGTATAGTTTATTCCACCCCACCCCCAAGTGAAGCAAGCGACGCTGGCAGACGGGCGACGCCACCTGCAGAGCTGTGCCCAGGCTAAGGAGGGCCTGACTCTTCATCTTTGAACGCCAGAGGTTGGCACTATTGGAAGAGCTGTTTCCATTTCATCCTCCTAATGTCACATCCTGGCAGGTAACATTCTTTGTCTTGGGCGTTACCTAGCCAAGTGCTCTGATGGGATCACTCCGGCCCGGGTTTCTCCGCCTCCCAACACCACACCACCCCCACCTCCCAGCTCGAAACGATTTTTCTTGTCATTGCAATTAGCAGGTTTCCTTTTCTGGGGCCGGAACAATCAGCCGGCCTCCTAAAAGAACAGGAAGCCCTGGCACGTAACAGAGGGGAACACGCACAGTGCACAAGGAGGCTAATGGGAGCGGTTGACTTGAAGAGAAAAGCTGGAAGAGGTGCCAAAAAAGTCATTAAGTCCCTTTTCCAATGGGATTTTAGAGGAGGACGGCCTGAATATTCACGAGCATGCTCTTCCTTTGCGGGAGACGTTCCATCAATTATCACAAGGTTGGCATCCGGGTGGCGTCAAGGTTACTCCCAGCATAACGAGAGAGGTGGGTCCTGGCTGGCGAAGGGACAGCTTTGCTTAGAAACTCCATTGTAAAGGCTGCAGCAGAGTTTCTGTATATGGCCAATTATTTTTCCCTTAAGTGCTCCAAAAGCCACATGCCTAGGCCGATTGCCTTGAAAACTGGCGTGCTACGTGGGGGGCAGGGCTAGTGTGAATGGTGAAAATTTGGGGTCCGTTGGCCAAGGGGTTCCCAAGATGCAGCTCCTCCCTCCCCAAGGGACCCATTTGAAAAAAAATAACATGGGCCTGATTCTGATCTTACACCAGCGCAAGGGAGTAATCCGACAAGCACTTGACCAAGTGCTTAACTTGAAGGTTGTGGGTTGTTCCACTGACTTCAATGGGGCTACATATGTGCTTAAAGTTCAAGCGTGGCTGAAGTTCTTTGCTGGATCGCACCCTCCAGCGGGCGTAAAGCTAATGAAATCACTGGCGTTACCCCACTGTGGAATCAGCGGGAGATCAGAATCAGCCCCATGATTTATACAACACAGTTGTATGGTAACAGGGGCCATAGAAGTACCTAAGGGCTTGTCTACACATGGATTTACTCTGGACTAGCTAGTCTGGAATAACTATTGTGCTTTAAATTTACACCCGACCTTAATCCAAATTAAATTTCAAGTGTAGACGTATGTGTGTGTGTGAGAGCGAGAGAATGAAGGGTGGTGAATTTACAGAGAACAGAGAACTCTGGAGATCTGTAACTCCCAGACTTCAAGGAAAAGCTCTTCGCCCCAAGCACCAGTTTGCTTTGTTTCTGCTTGGCCAGCAGGGGATTGGCACTGAGGCAAGCCAGGCTTGTCCTCCCTGCCATGAGATCACTCAGAGGCGCTTTGACGGTGGGTGTTGCCTGGCCACCAGGGTGCTTTGCTCCTTTTTCAGAAAAAAATATTTGAAAGCGAATTTAGGCCTCTCTTGCCTGAGGCTGGCAGCTGAGAAACACCACTCTAGATGAGATAAAAGAAGAGTGTTAGGCAACGGCGCAAAGGGCGTATGTACAGCTCCTAGCACAGTGGGGACCTAGTCCATGGCCGGGGCTTCTAACTACAACAATACAGATAAATAACAGCTCTCTGCCACAAGGGGTAAGTTACTGTCCATTGAGCAAATGCTTAAAGTCTAGGCAAATTAACCATCATTCCCTGAAACAAGCCTCACCTCAGTCCCTGGAAAAATCATGGAGCAGGTCCTCAAGGAATCAATTCTGAAGCACTTAGAGGAGAGGAAAGTGATCAGGAACAGTCAGCATGGATTCACCAGGGGCAAGTCATGTCTGACTAACCTAATTGCCTTCTATGAGGAGATAGCTGGGTCTGTGGATGAGGGGATGCACTACTACAGACTAGGGACCGAGTGGCTAGGCAGCAGTTCTGCAGAAAAGAACCTAGGGGTTACAGCGGATGAGAAGCTGGATATGAGTCAACAGTGTGCCCTTGTTGCCAAGAAGGCTAACGGCATTCTGGGCTGTATAAGCAGGGGCATTGCCAGCAGATCGAGGGACTTGATCATTCCCCTCTATTCGACATTGGTGAGGCCTCATCTGGAGTACTGTGTCCAGTTTTGGGCCCCCCACTACAAGAAGGATGTGTAAAAATTGGAAAGAGTCCAGTGGAGGGCAACAAAAATGATTAGGGGGCTGGAACACAGGATTTATGAGGAGAGGCTGAGGGAACTGGGATGGTTTAGTCTGCAGAAGAGAAGAATGAGGGGGGATTTGATAGCTGCTTTCAACTACCTGAAAGGGGGTTCCAAAGAGGATGGAGCTAGACTGTTCTCAGTGGTACCAGATGACAGAACAAGGAGTAATGGTCTCAAGTTGCAGTGGGGGAGGTTTAGGTTGGATATTAGGAAAAACTTTTTCACTAGGAGGGTGGTGAAGCACTGGAATGGGTTCCCTAGGGAGGTGGCGGAATCTCCTTCCTTAGAGGTTTTTAAAGTCAGGCTTGACAAAGCCCTAGCTGTGATGATTTAGTTAGGGATTGGTCCTGCTTTGAGCAGGGGGTTGGACTAGATGACCTCCTGAGGTCCCTTCCAACCTTGATATTCTATGATTCTATGATAGTCTTGGGCGCTGCTGGGAAATAACTAATAGCGTTTCACGGCAGGGGGAGCACAGAGACATGAGGTGGCCTCAGAGTGCTGTCTTATGGAGACAAACCTGCGCCCAGAAGCAGCTCTGGGATCATAGAATCATAGAATCATAGAATATCAGAGTTGGAAGGGACCTCAAGAGGTCATCTAGTCCAACCCCCTGCTCAAAGCAGGACCAATTCCCAGCTAAATCATCCCAGCCAGGGCTTTGTCAAGCCGGGCCTTAAAAACCTCCAAGGAAGGAGACTCCACCACCTCCCTAGGTAACGCATTCCAGTGTTTCACCACCCTCCTAGTGAAATAGTTTTTCCTGATATCCAACCTGGACCTCCCCCACCGCAACTTGAGACCATTGCTCCTTGTTCTGTCATCTGCCACCACTGAGAACAGCCGAGCTCCATCCTCTTTGGAACCCCCCTTCAGGTAGTTGAAGGCTGCTATCAAATCCCCCCTCATTCTTCTCTTCTGGAGACTAAACAATCCTAGTTCTCTCAGCCTCTCCTCGTAAGTCATGTGCTCCAGACCCCTAATCATTTTTGTTGCCCTCCGCTGGACTCTTTCCAATTTTTCCACATCCTTCTTGTAGTGTGGGGCCCAAAACTGGACACAGTATTCCAGATGAGGCCTCACCAATGTCGAATAAAGGGGAACGATCACGTTCCTCGATCTGCTGGCAATGCCCCTACTTATACAGCCCAAAATGCCGTTAGCCTTCTTGGCAACAAGAGCACACTGTTGACTCATATCCAGCTTCTCATCCACTGTGACCCCTAGGTCCTTTTCAGCAGAACTGCTACCTAGCCATTCGGTCCCTAGTCTGTAGCAGTGCATGGGATTCTTCCGTCCTAAGTGCAGGACTCTGCACTTGTCCTTGTTGAACCTCATCAGGTTTTTTTCTGCCCAATCCTCTAATTTGTCTAGGTCCCTCTGTATCCGATCCCTACCCTCTAGTGTATCTACCACGCCTCCTAGTTTAGTGTCATCTGCAAACTTGCTGAGAGTGCAGTCCACACCATCCTCCAGATCATTAATAAAGATATTAAACAAAACCGGCCCCAGGACCGACCCTTGGGGCACTCCACTTGAAACCGGCTGCCAACTAGACATGGAGCCATTGATCACTACCCGTTGAGCCCGACGATCTAGCCAGCTTTCTATCCACCTTACAGTCCATTCATCCAGCCCATACTTCTTTAACTTGGTGGCAAGAATACTGTGGGAGACAGTATCAAAAGCTTTGCTAAAGTCAAGAAATAACACATCCACTGCTTTCCCCTCATCCACAGAGCCAGTTATCTCATCATAGAAGGCAATTAGGTTAGTCAGGCACGACTTCCCCTTCGTGAATCCATGCTGACTGTTCCTGATCACTTTCCTTTCCTCTAAATGTTTCATAATTGATTCCTTGAGGACCTGCTCCATAATTTTTCCAGGGACTGAGGTGAGGCTGACTGGCCTGTAGTTCCCCGGATCCTCCTTCTTCCCTTTTTTAAAGATGGGCACTACATTAGCCTTTTTCCAGTCATCTGGGACCTCCCCCGATCGCCATGAGTTTTCAAAAATAATGGCTAATGGCTCTGCAATCTCACCCGCCAACTCCTTTAGCACCCTCGGATGCAGCGCATCCGGCCCCATGGACTTGTGCACGTCCAGTTTTTCTAAATAGTCCCGAACCACTTCTTTCTCCACAGAGGGCTGGTCACCTTCTCCCCATGCTGAAGAAGATGAAGAAGAAATGTCGGCTTGTCCTTCCTAGGAACCAGGATGATGTTGGAGCTAACGCACTTGTGGCTTGAAATAATAAGACTCCCTGGCTCTGAGCATCTGCAGATCCCCCGGTGCTTTCCAAAGGAGGGCAGTGTCGTTATCCTCATTTTACAGATGGGGAAACTGAGGCACAGGGAGGGGGAGTGACTTGCCCAAGGTCATCCTGCAGACCAGTGGAATAGAACCCAGGTCTCCTGAGAGCCAGTGCTCTACTCCCTACCCTATCTCCTAGAAGAGAAAGGAGGCTTGTAAAAGCCCTGAAATTTATCCCCAGGACATTTAACAGGAGGCTGGCTCTGCTGAAGGGGAGAAAACCCATCACATCCTGTGCTGGCCCCCTGCACTGGGATAAATCTCACCCACCCTGGGCCATTGCAGCGAAGGAGTTATGGCAGCTTAAACACCTCCCACCGAGCTCCAGCAGGGGGCAGTAGAGATTCACGCGGCTAGTTGATTTGTTTACCTTCGCCTTCATCCTTCAGCCCCAGGGCTGGGAAAGGTAGCCCAGGACGCGGGCACTACACACCGGCACAAGAGCGAGCCCTGCTGCTCATCAGCATTACTGTCTGCCATCCTCTGATGTGGGCCCAAGCCAGCAATTAAGTCACTGGACTGGAAACTGGTCCAGGAGCCTTCCTCCGAGAGGCCAGGTCTTGTCAGAGCAGCTTCGGTTTCTCTTCTATCGGCCTGTGCTCTGGGCCATGCACATGTCTCCTACGGGAATGTGCCAGAGATTTGCCGCATTGGCGGTGGGCAATATGGCTACTGCCAGAAGGCGGGGCGTATTTCACACTGGAAGAAAGAAGTGCTGGGCTGGGACAGAGATGATCATAGAATCAGCCATAAGACTGAGAGGTCATCTAGTCCAGTCCCTTGCACTCACGGCAGGACTAATTATCTAGACCATCCCTGACAGGCGTTTGTCCAACCTGCTCGTAAAAAACTCTAATGATGGAGATTCCACAACTTCCGTAGGCAATTGATTCCAGTGCTTAACCACCATGACAATTAGGAAGTTTTTCCTAATGTCCAACCTAAACCGCCATTGCTGCAATTTAAGCCCATTGCTTCTTGTCCTGTCCTCAGAGGTTAAGAAGAACAATTTTTCTCTCTCCTCCTTCCTTGTAAAAACCTTTTTCATACTTGAAAACTGTTCTCATGTTCCCTCTCAGTCTTCTCTTTTTCACATTAAACAACCCCACATTTTTCAGTTTTCCCTCACAGGTCATGTTTTCTAGACCTTTCATCATTTTTGTTGCTCTTCTCTGGACTTTCTCCAGTTTGTCCACATCCTTCCTGAAATGTGGTGCCCAGAACTGGACACAATACTCCAGTTGAGGCCTAATCAGAGCAGAGTAGAGCGGAAGAATTACTGCTCGTGTCTTGCTTACAACACTCCTGCTAATACATCCCAGAAAGATGTTTGCTTTTTTCAATCGTGTTACACTGTTGACTCATATTTAGCTTGTGGCTCACTATGACCCCCAGATCCCTTTCCGCAGTCCTCCTTCCTAGGCAGTCATTTCCCATTTTGTATGTGTGCCACTGATTGTTCCTTCCTATATGGAGTACTTTGCATTTGTCCTTATTGAATTTCATCCTATTTACTTCAGACCATTTCTCCAGTTTGTCCAGATCATTTTGAATTTTAATCCAATCCTCCAAAGCACTTGCAACCCCTCCCAGCTTGGTATCGTCTGCAAATTTTGTAAGTGTATTCTCTATGCCATTATCTAAATCATTGATGAAGATATTGAACAGAACCGGACTAAGAACTGATCCCTGCGAGACCCCACTCGTTATGTCCTTCCAGCCTGACTGTGAACCACTGATAACTACTCTCTGGGAACGATTTTCCAACCAGTTTTGCACCCAGCTTATAGTAGCTCCATCTATGTTGCATTTCCCTAGTTTGTGTATGAGAAGGTCATGCGAGACAGCATCAAAAGCTTTACTAAAGTCAAGATATACCACGTCTACCGCTTCCCCCCCAGCCACAAGGCTTGTTACCCTGTCAAAAAAAACTATGAGGTTGGTTTGACATGATTTGTTCTTGACAAATCCATGCTGACTGTTACTTATCACCTTCTTATCTTCTAGATGTTTGCAAATTAATTGATCTAGGTTCAGTTCCCAGTTTTCCCCCTCCTTGTGTTTCATGGACTGCAGGCTGGGTGATAGCATGAAGGGTCTCCATGCTTGCAAGACCAAACTCGCTGTTTATTGCTAGAACTATTTACAAAGATGTAACTGCAGCCAGCATTCCAGCCATGAGCACACAGACTGACTTCCTGGTGCTTCCTCCACACAGTCTCCTCCTGCGACCTGTGCTCCCCGCTCCAAGTTCCTGGCAGGTTGCTACCCTGTGTGTCCTTGTGCCTGTCACTTTCTCTCCCTGGGCCTCTGTCCCACCATCCGCAGAATGGTGATGGATGATGATCCTTTCACTCAGCCTTGGCTTTTCAGATAGTGAGCTCTTTGCAGGTATCCCTTTGTTCTAGGTTTGTGCAGGGCCGAGCACAATGGGGTCCTGAGCTGGGGCTCCTACCTGCTGTTGTATTAGGGGCGGTGCCTTGAACGACTGAGCTTCCCTGACCGAAAGACTGGAAAATATGAGATAAATAATGTGAAGCTCTTTGCCCAGCCTGGTGGAACCGGCCAGAATAAACCAGATCTCCCGGAAGCACCTTACGCACTGAACACCACAGGTGCTACCCCCGTCCAAACATTAGTGTGCAGCACCCAGCACAATCAGCCCTGATCTCTGCTGGGGCCTCTACTTGCTGCCTGCTACAAATACTATTCCTAGTGGAGAAACGTTTCTAGAACTGGGGCTGAACAGCAGCTGCCCCTGGCCCAGAGCTGTTTGGATCTGGAGGTGGGCTTTAGCCAAGCACAGAAATAGGGGCCAGCCCCACAGCTCAGCCCCAGGTTCAAGCTCCTCCAGAGGGGTGGGGGGAACGCTGGGGGGTCAGGCCTGTCTCTGACCGTTTCTCAGCTCCTGGTTTTGATGCAATCCAATGGCAGTTTTGCTGCTGGCCTTCACCTGAACCTAAGTTTGACCTGGTGCCTGAATTTCAGAGACGGGAAGGCTGAGTCACACGAACAAACCTCCCCCTTCTCTGACAGATGGGCATTTGGTACGGTTCCACAGGCTGGTCCAATGGAAACACCCCAACGGGTTTGGAACTGGCCTTAAAGGGACTAGCAGCCAGGGGCTGCTTTGTGCATCTGACCTCGTTGAGAAGAGAAGGTGGGGGCCTGGTTTCCCTTTTGCTCCAGTTGTACACCAGGCTCCTCTGATCTGCTCAGAACAGTTCTCCTCTCCATGCACGGCCAAACCAGGACTGCGACGCAAAGGGAAGTAAGGACAAGAGGGAAGGAGGCTCATGGTCAGTGGATTATACCCATCTGCATGCTTCACTGACCTACGGTCTCTTCTACTTCCTGAGTTTCTGGGAGCCAGGGTTTCACTGGGCTCCAGGTACCGGGACTTTGGGCTGCTGATTTGACATAGAAACAGAATGAGAAGTTTGCAATGGGGGGAACAAACCTTAAATTATAAGGCAGAAGAGCACCATTCAGAGGCGACGACTCCGGCTATCTCAGAGCTACGTTAGCAGGGCCAAGAAGAGGGCCTGATCTAGCAAAGTGCCCTCAACTCCCCTGGAAGTTACTGTAGCACACAGAGCTCCCAACCAAGATCGAGGAGCCCGTCATATCAGATGCCGCATGGATGCAGAGCGACCGAGCTCGGGGCCCCATCGGGCCGGATGCCGCACGGACACAGAGTGACCGAGATCAGGGCCCTGTTGGGCCGGGTGCTGCACAGAGGCAGAGTAAAAGATAGTTGCTTCTCTGATGATCTTACAGTCTAAATAGACAAGAGAGACAAAAGGTAAGAGAGGAAACAGAAGCACAGGGAAAGGAAGTGACTTACCCAAGGTCATCCAGCAAATCAGTGACAGAGCCACAGCCAGGATTAGAACTCAGATCTCCTGACTCCCAGAGTCCTACCCTCTCAACACTACCTCTGGTGCTCAGCTGCTCCCTGAGAGAGAGCCTCAGACCTCACAGGATCAAGCCCAAAGGAATGTATTTTCTGGCAAAGACAGAAAAAGGGTGGAGGATGAAGGGCAGGTGCGAGAGTGACTGATGGAGACCCGTGTGAGAAGCTAGCTAGTACCTCATTCCCATCACTACGACCACTGCAAATAGTGGGGAAAAATCTGCCCAATAAACAGCAATCCTCCTGCCATGAGATCTGCCTCCTGTCTTTGTACATTTCCTTTGCCAAGGAGAGAAGCCAGAGTAGGGAAAGGAAATCGTCCATGAATAGAACAGGGTTGCCCAGCAGATCTATTTTAATGATGCCGTCAGAACATACAGCTGTAAAGCATGAAACAGCACCAGCAACACACAGTGGTGCAATCTCTCTCTCTGCCTCCAGAGGACACTATACAACTGAGAATTATTAGCCATATTGCAAAGCCTTCAAAATAAAAATAAACACATTCCAGAGAAGCTGGAGGATAAATCTAAGAATCGTCCAAAAAAAAAAATCTCCTAAATTTCTATCCTGCTTCAGCAAGGAAAGAGTGGGTCACGTCTCTCTCAATTCGCCTGGTTTGCTTTTTCCGCTAGTTTTTTCTGCGTCTTCATTGGAAGCTCCGGATCCGTAAAATGTTCTGAAATGACAGAGAAAGGTGAAAAGAAATATTGGTCTAAGGCATCTTTTGTTTCATTCGGTGCCTCCATGCAATGGTGATAGATAGATAGACCCGAAAGGTGGCTGGACAGATGATAGACGGCTGGGGATGGATGGTGATAGACCGATAAGGCACATCTCCATCTCATTCCACACACGTCCGTGCTCGATAGACGGGTCTATATGGTAAATTTGCTGCCCAAAATATTATTAACACCATTTCAGGTTGATCTCCAATGCCTTGTAGCCTCCCAGAACATCAAATGCACCTAGAGCCCAACCTCCGAAAGCCAGGAAATACACTAAGGGCCCAGATTCACAAAGGTAGTTTAGGTGCCTAGCGCCCATTGGAATCAATCAGTGAATCCGTCCCCGTAACACGGCGAAGGCCGTTGTGGTGTATGCAGACGAATGACAGAACACAGAGCTGAGCGACACACCACGCCACGTCAACTACATCGTCATCAGCCCGAGCTCTTCTCCAGCAGTTTTCAGCTGCAGCTCTCAAAGTGCTTTGCCAAGGAGGGCCGTATCATTAGCCCCATCTGTAAAAAGGGGAAACTCAGGCCCAGAGAGAGGAAGTGACTTGCCCAAGGTCACCCAGCTGGCCAGCGGCAGATGGGAATAGAACACAGGTCTGGTGAGCCCCGGTCCAGTGCCCTAGGCAGTAGGGCACAGCGCCTAAATGCAAGTACCAGTGTAAATGGCATCTTTACTTACTCATTGCTCTCCAGGGGCTCTTGCCAGCTCCGGGGGGGCAGAGTTAAGGGTGTGGAGTGAGACTGGTGTGCACCTTGCCACCAATCTTCCTCTTAGAGTCTAAACCTTCCTTTAGAGACTCTAACCAGCCCAAGATCCAGTTTCTAACCAGACTCTTCCTTAGCGGCTTGAGGGAAACCTCAGCGGGGGTGCCAGCATATGCCAGCCCCTGGCATCTAGACCCCCGTCCCAGCGCAACAGAGCCAGAACTTTTGGAGAACAGTAAATCATTGGAGGCCCCAGTGGGCCATGAACGGGCTCATTCCAAACATCTGCCATGGCCGCAGGCCGCACCTTCCACAGCAAAGGATGACTGGAAACCCGTGCAGTAGAAATAGCAAGGCTGTAGTGGGGTGGCCACTGACCGAGCGCCCCCTCTTGACCAGAGGTCACTCTGCAGTGCCCTACTCCCAGTTTCTTCCCTCTTCAGCGCCCCTTAATAACTCACAGTCCACAGGTAACGAAAACACATTCCCCTCATGGGGTCCCGTTTATTGAGCCCTTACATATTGGCCCCTCCGGCCCCAACCCATGGGATGCCACCCATTATATTTTCTCTGCCAGTCAAGAAGGAGCAGAGTCTATGGGATCCCCAGGAGCGCCAAGCAGCAAAATGATCATATTTTGAATGCACACACTACCTACCGTAAGCCGTGTCCCACTTTGGCAACTCACAGAGGCGGAGCTTATTTTGTGGGTGGAGCTTGGAATAGCCCCACCCTCCTTTTTTCCCCCTTCCAATTCAACCCTTGCTTCAGTGGGGTTGTACTGGATTTACACTGGGGTAAGCTAGACAGAATCTGGCTCACTTTCTCTAGACTGTTGCCTCAATACTTCTGAAGATGATAATAATACTAACAGGTCTTGCTTTTCATGTCTAACAGGATTAAAATAATGGTTTTACCTGCTGCAAACTCAAGGATATTCTCTGGTCTTCTCAGCATAACTTCTCTGGGGAAAAAGGGGGAGAAATAGACTTTAAACCGAGTTTTACTGATTGCTCTTGTGGTGGCTTATTATGTTAGTCCTGTCTGAAGATGCAGAAGACGAATTGGTAAATTACACTTTTATATTGGGAATCAATAAGCCAATTAGTTACTGAGGAGAAACATTTAATTTATGTTTGCCTTCAATTTTAGGGAATTTTATATTTATAAAACCCAACAACAATTTAGACTGGCACAAAGCTAAGGAATATTTATCACAATTAAAGCTTCCTCACTGAATTACACAGCCCTGCATTGGGAATCGATAAGATAATTAGTAACAAATGGGGGAGAAAACATACATTTCACCTGAAATAAAACCGCAAACATTTCATCGTGGTTAAATACTATCCCGGGATAATGTCCCAAGCATTTTGTAACCTGAAATCCTATTGAAAGCAATTAGATATTGGTATGATGGATTGCGATCTGCATTCACCTATGCTCCTGCCGTTCGGTTGGGTACCTCTGCAGGGAAAGGCCCAGTTCTGGCCTCACGCTGGAGTATTTCTGTTGGCTTTGATGGAGTTACTCCTGATCTACAGTAGGGTACGTGCGAAGACAACCAGGCACACAGTATCCATAATACATCAGGGTAAATCAACATAGCTGCAGTGAGGTCAGTGAAGCGATGCCAGTTTAAACCAGCTAAGGATCTGGCCCATGACTGGAGTGGGGAAAAAAGGAGCCTCTCCCCTTCCCACTTAGGAACACCCATCTCCATGCCATTTGGTTCTTGGATGTCCACACTCCCTTATGCTACTTGGGATTTCCCTGCTAAGACCAGAGAGCTACAAGAATCTTTAATCATACATGCACGAAGCAGCAAGAGGGAATTATTTAGGACCACAGGGGTATAACGGAGAAACAGGATGAAATTAAGAAAAGAGGGGCAAAAACCCTTCGGTGAAGTGTCTTAAGCTATGGAATAGTCTGCCAAGGCCGGGGTATTAGAAGCCCCATCACTTGAGATATTTGAAATTAAACTGGAGAAGATACATCCTGAAAAGAAAATGTCGTAGACTAGAGGAAATAATCAAGCATCAACAGGAAGTAGATGGGCCCTACCAAGATTTTTCCATCTCTAGTGTCTGGGTAGAAGCTTTCAGACCCAATTTTCAGGACAGCTGAGCACCCCCAACTGCCGCTGAAATCAACGTGAGCTGCAAGTGCTCAGTGCCTTTGCGAGCTATCTCCCTAATAACCCTCCTTCCCTTTAGTCCAGGTGAGTCCATGGGGTTCTATCCTGGCCTACGCTCACGCCCCTGCCAAGACATAGCAGATAGTGGGGTCCTGCAGTATTGCTTTTCCATAGGAGAAGAAATCAGTGATACAGAGTGTGGGTGTAGTCTTAGTACAATCTGTTTTATTTACACTTTATACACAAGGCCTGGAACAGAGAGGGTTGCCAAGAGCATGCAGGCAATGCCTCCTGTCAGGAAATTTCAGCCACGATACCAAGGCCTGGTTCCCAGGGAGGAACTCTGCCCCAAGAACTGGGATTAAGGCAGAAAGCAAATGCCCCAGCTGCTTGCAAGAGCACCCCCAAAGAGTGGAACATTATAAAACTAACAACGCAGCATTTCTTCAGAAACTGAACATTGCTCGCCAGCACAGACAAAGAACTTGTAAGACTAGGTGCAGCGGTGCCATCTGGTGGCCCCCAGCCTTACAATGTCATTCTCAACTCTCCTTTTCCTTCTCCCTTGCAGTGATATTTCCTCTTACGAACTGCCCTCCACATATACACACTAAGGGCTAGCTTCTGGTTAATCGGTTTCCTCCTCCCCCAGACAGCACACTGTACCTTTCTCATAGAGCTGGAAGGGACCCTGAAAGGTCATCAAGTCCAGCCCCCTGCCTTCACTAGCAGGACCAAGTACTGATTTTTGCCCCAGATTCCTAAGTGGGCCCCTCAAGGATTGAGCTCACAACCCTGGATTTAGCAGGCCAATGCTCAAACCACTGAGCTAGCCCTCCCCAAACCACTGAGCTAGCCCTCCTCCACTGCACCTCTTGCATGCCAGTAGAACCCCTGGAAAATCCATCCAGTATGGGAGAAGGGGGCCTGCGCTAGCAATTGCAAATTCCTGCTGGGAATGGATGAGTTTAAAGCTGTTGACAGCTTCCACAAATAGCTCTGATTCTCCCTGATAAAATCCCGCTGGGTCAGCTGCATGGAATGGGGGTCAGAACAGATGCCTGGGGGTTACAGTGCACTTGCTCACTACAAGCTGTTCCATGCTGGGAAGTGCGAGGAGATATTCACTGGATCATCTCATCTCTGGCTAATTGGTCACGTCAGGGTCTGGTCTTTTAAAGGGAGCTCAGGCCCAGCTTACACCCGTGTTTCACTCCCTCCCAGACCATGGGACTTGTAGTCCAGGGAGCATGTGACTGAGTGTGAGCGAGGCATGCTGGGAAGGTGGAAACAGCATATCAAGGGAGAGAGCTCTGAAGAGAGCCACAGCCGGGAGGGGGGAGTCCTCCAGGGCTGGGCTGGGTCTCAGCTGCCAGGCCACTGAGTCAGCAGGACAATGCTGAGTTGAGGGCAGACTGCTTGAGTGGTTGGGGCTAAATCCTGCAGCAGCGGGGGAGCATGGGCCCCTGGGTGGTGTAGAAAGCCCTATGCTGAGGGTGCTAAGCCCAGGGATGGCAGAGGGTGACCATATGGACTGTGTTCCTCCTCTGAGCAAGAGGGGAAAGATTCATCCAGGGCAAAGGGACTGTGAAAACCTCTGTGACCTAAGCAGAGGCCCTGAGCCCAGGGAGGGCAAAGGGAACCGAGAGCCTGTGAGCCGGGGAGAGGGCTGCTTTCTGTTTGTCCTGGAAGGGGAAGACTTTTGACTTGGCCAGAGGACTAAATCAGACTGGGGAAGACCATCTCCTGAGGAGGGGAAACTGAGGCCCGGTGAGGCAACTGAGCCAATAGCTGCATATCTGGTGTTGGAGGTAAATTTTCAAGACTCCAATTACTGTAGTAGCAAGTGTCTGTGTTGTTGGGAAGATGAAATTACCTCAGAAATCCTGATAGCAGCAGCTCAACTTCTTTGTGAGACCTCAGGTACTTCTCATTGGCAATGCGAGTGTTAATCTGGGAGCAGAAACACAACAGCAAAGGTATGTTTAAGGGATGCAGCTCTGAACTGGAAGTAACCCCGGTTCATTAGTCCTACGGTGCCTTGCTGAAGCAGTAGTGATACATAGCATTTACGTAGCCCTCTGCGTCTCCAAAGTGCTATGCACATGTTAGGTAATCCTCCAAATTCCCCCTGTAAGGGATGATCCTGTAAATCAATATTATTTATGCCCATTACATTGATGGAGAAACTGAGGCACAGAAAGGTCATCTCTTCCACTAGGCACCAGTGGTAGAGCCAGGAATAGAACCCAGGAATCCTGACACCCAGAGTCAGATACAAGACTGTACTCTCTGCTCTGCGGTAGACCAGTGTGACTGAGAATTGGGCAGTTGGTTACAGTGGTGTAAATCCAAAGTGACTTAGTTCAGATTTACGCTGCTCTTGCTGACAGTACATTCTTGCTTGATCCAGCTCTAATCACTAGACCCAGGCCTGATTCTTCTCTCAGCATTACACCTGATGACTTCATGACTTCATGACATGACTTCAACGGAGTTACACCTGATTTGGGTCAGTGTTAATCAAAGAACCAGGCCTACTGCCCTCCCAGAAAACGAACGGCGTGTGCTACATTTGGGCTTACAAAGTGGGGTGTAAGGAAAGCATTTTGCAATGGACTCTAAGACAGTCCCGTTTCATAAATAATCCTTGCAACAAATCTCTCATCCCTGCAAGGACTAAACAAACGGACAGGTTTCTCACTGGGGTCCCCTTTGGCAAACTGTCAGACTGAACAAGGATCACTGTTTTTTTTGTGGTAGTTTTGCATGAAAAGGTTTTCTCTAGTGGTCTAAGATAAAAGTTAATTTTGCCGATCTATACAGCACCACAGCTTTTCAGAGCACTTGCTGTGCTTCATAACAATTATTTTCTAGTTAATATCTGCTTCTTATTTTTGTGCTTAGAGTCCCTAGCTGAGATCGGTGTCGTGTTGTGGTAGGTGTTGTATATACTAGAAACAGTCCCGGCCCTGAAGAGCTTGAGCAGAAACACAACAGCAAAGATATGTTTAAGGGATACAGCTCTGAACTGGCAGTAACCCGGTTTCATTAGGCCAACGGCGCTTTGCTGAAGCAGCAGTGATACATAACATTTACGTGGCCTTCTGCATCTTCAAAGTGCTATGCAGATGCTAGGTAATCCTCACCATTCCCCCTGTAAGGGATGATCCTGTAAATCAATATTATGTATGCCCATTACATTGATGGAGAAACTGAGGCACAGAAAGGTCACCTCTTTCACTAGGCACCAGTGGTAGAGCCAGGAATAGAACCCAGGAATCCTGACAGACAAATTCTGAGGGTGACAGAGAGGCCCAGAAAGGTAGCAGAACTGGGCATAAAACCCAGCTTTCCTGACTTTGCAGTGTATGCTCTAATAAACGTATTAGATTTTATTCACTGACATCCTTCTAGATCTAAGGTTTAATCTAAATCAGGCCCTGGGGAAGCTGAGTAAGTAATTATCACCTTGATGAGAATATTCTCCCTAAATTGGAGGAAAGACTGAAACGCACTAACGACTGATCAAACATCTTTTGAAATCCTAAATACGTTGACTCTGCAGATGGCAAAACGGAGCAGCTACAGTTTATGTGCAAATGCAAAATGTGCGCTGGCTGGGTAGGGTCAAAAGCACTTCAACAGGGTTTTCTGGTTGTTTATCAGTAAATTGGATTGCCAGCCCTCCGGCTCATAGCTTTAAATCCAGGAATCTGTGATCTATCCTTGAGACCATTCCAGCTCAACGTAACTAGAGCTGTGCAGATAATGGGGTTTTTCACTTGGCTGGCGACTCCAAAAAATCAGAAAACATTTATTTTGAGTCAAAGTGAAAATGAGCTTTTTTTCAAAACTTTTTTGGCATAGCAAAGAAAAAAATATTTTGAGTCCAATGAAACGTTTCTTTCAAGTCTAAATGAAACATTTTGATTTGATTCTGAGCATTTTTAAACACTTTTGATTGTTAATAGCATTAAAGGAAACTTGGAAACAAAAAGTTGTTTTGAACTAAAAAAAAAAAAATCAAACCATTTTGATTATTTTTGGACTTTTTTTCCAAGGTTTTTCGACTAAAACAATTCCGCAAACCCGACACCAATTCATAACACATTTCAGGGTGGCTGAATCTGCATTTTTGGCTAAAAACAAGTTTCTTAGGAAACACAGATTCTGGGACTGGACATCAAGGGATGGGTCACTCGATAATTACCCTGTTTGCTTGCACTGGCCATGCACAACAGGTCTGACCCAGTCTGGCTGTTCTTATTTAGAACAGGACGAAAATTAACACTTTTGGGTGACAATTCCGGGAGTGAAACCAGGACTCGATCAAACTCTGTGCCCCCCTCCCCATGCCTCGCTCATGCCACCGATGTCTTGCCAATAGCCCTAATACGGTCAAGACAGCCCATAAATCGGCTTAAACAAAATGATCGGGTAAGAAATCCAATCTTCCCCCAGCGGTGACCAGCAGCACCACTCCCCCCTTACTGGGGGGACGACATAGGGTTGTAGATCTAACCCTTAACATCCTCAGTTAAGGGGTCCTAGAGCTGCCTCAGGCCTGCACCCTAATTTTTTGGGAGGGAAGAAGAGGAGGAGGAGGAATGCCTCCCAGACTGAAAAGTTTTGGGGGGAGCAGCCCTCCTTTTGGGAGAGGGACGGGGGAGAGGGGAACCTTTCTCCACCCCCTCCTGTTTTAGGGTGGGATTGCCCCATTATTTGGGGGGAGGTGTTTCTCTTGGACCCAGCCCCCTCCCCTCACTTTAAGGGGGTGCCCCAGCTCCCCCCCACACACACCTTGAACTCCATGATCTGTGCCTGCTGCTCTGGGCTCAGGGCCCCCAGATCCAGCCCCTCCAAGCCGGAGGCCACATCAGCCATTTCGTTTGCTCAGGCAAGCTGCTGGGGTTGCTATGGGGACCGCTCCAGGCTCCAGCAGGCCCAGCCTTGTTCTGAATCCTGATCCTCCCTCCAGCCCTGGAGTGGGGCCGCAGGCCGGGGCCTCCCCTTCCCCAGCAGCAGGGGAGGAATTTACTCCGGCCTCACCTCAGAACTGGGGGCAAACCCCCCTCCCCAAAATCATGCCCAGATGGAGGGCAGAACCCCCCCAACCCAGTACAGATGCCACCCACCCCAGTGATCACGGGACTGAAAATGGCACTTGGCCCATGAAATTAGCCCACCTGTCTATGCGCAGTCACTGGCCAGTTACGTCCGCCCCTCTGGTTCTCATGCGCTAGCCCCAGGCTGCAAACCATTGTGGGGATATCGCCGGGGCCAACTCTCATGATATTTAGTGTGGGTCTTGTTGTGTTTTTAAAACCCCAGCTCTTGGAGTCATGGGAATGCCCAAGAATCTCTCCTTCTGCTTAAAGAGGGAAAAGTATATTTTTCACCCATGAGGTTGCAGAGAAAAAGTAAAAAACGTGACCCAAATGCTCCCTAAAGTCTCAGAAACCAGGAGGCAAATAAACAGAACCCACAACTCGTCTGTGTCTTAAAAATCATGAGATTTTAAAGAAAATCTATTGGTTTTTTTTAAGGCGCGATCATGATTTTTGGATTCATCAGGCCACCAAGCTATATTTATTTGTGTGGTTTTTATTTTTCAAATATCAATTTCCATCAGAACTTGAAAACAAATCATTCTAACCATGGAAACTTTTTGATTGGCGCCAAGATTGGCTTGGATTACAAAACCCAAATTGGGGGCTGACTCAGGCCTTTCCAGTATGAACAACCCCAGGGACACCAATAATTGTGAGATTGGAAAAAATAAAATTTGGGGAGGGCGCTTTTCTTTTTCGTTCTGATTTATATTTTTCAGTGCACGGGTCACGTTTTCAAGCTTTTCTCAGCAAGCAGGAGAGCCACAAATTAGTGCTTTAATGAAATAAGGCTGCCTTTTTAAACGCTGCGTGTCTGTTTTCTCTAAGCACAGATGGTAGGCGGAGTGAAAACTAAGCTTAAATCAGAGATGGCTAAGCCAAGCTTATCTCCAGGTGAAGGATTTTGTCTAATTTGGCTCTGCTCTATCTAATTATTCCTTGTGAAAGGAATGGGAGGGGAAAGACTGCCGTCCCACGTGATCTAAATAAGCAGACACAGAACGGACTGCATGTAACTTCTTAATCTTCTAGATGTTAATTTACACACACGGAGGTTGAAAAATGTTAGGGCCAGTTCTGATGGGCTCTCCTGTGATGCTCCGGGGGCATATAGGAGCATAAATAAACTTCAAAGCATCAGGGAAAAGCTGGATATGCACCCGTATACTGTCCCCAAACCCCAGCGTAGGGGATGTGGGGGGTATGGATAGGGATTGGGAGGAGGAAGAAGGAGTTTGCATTGCCCGCTCTCGTGATTTTACTGCTAGTCTTGTGATATTTGGTGATAAAGATGCCATGTGATTAAATGAGAGTCTCTGCTCCCCTCCCCGCCAAAGTAGAATGGGTGCAGAGAAAAGCTTGACAATATGACCCCAAAGGCTCAGAAAACAAAGAAAAAGAACCTAAATATATTATTTTGAAGATCTCGTGATTTTGAAGCCAATCTCATGGTTTTTAGGGACCAGACGTGATTTTTAGACACATGGGGTTGGCAGTATGGTAGCTGTAGCCCTTGGTGTGCCTATGGAGAGGCTAGGCAGCAGCCCAGCCAATAGGCAGCTCTGAAGAGGCCTTTGTAAATCTAGAGCAGCCCCGAGAAAGCTCCAGTTTATGGCGGCGACGGCTTGGAATACAGTCAGCACTAAGCCGGGCTTGTCTGTTTTCCCCCTGGGCTGCGTCTCCAGCACAGAACATCCCTGAAGCTTTAAAGCAAATGAGGTTGGATTCCTTTAAAGACTGGTTATAATCGGCAAAGCAGTTCTGCAAGAAACCATATGTGAGTGTTCCACTTTAATCATCTGGGTAAATTCCACATAGATTTTGCCTTCTTAACTTGTGGAGACCCCACAGATGGTCCCTCCATTGGCTCCAGAAAACCTTTGGGGTCCTTTTGCCTCTTGCATCACAGGCACTGATGAAGATCCTGCAGTTAGGATGTAGAATTGACAATTTTGATGAGTTGTAAAGCTGGGAGACTTAACTTGAAGAGCCATATGGTACTTTGATGAACAAAAGGAAGGTACCATTCTTACTTAGCACTTCTAATTATAATAATAGCCTTTGGAACATCTAGCTTATATTTCAGAATCTTAAAGCACTTTGCAAACGTTAATTAACCCTTGGAGTGTTAATATTCTCAGTCTACAGATGAGGAAACTGAGGCAGAGAGAGCTTGTGCACCCTCATCTATTTCTATCTGCTGTCTCTTGTCTTACACAAAGACAAGTGGGGCAAGGGCCACCTTCTCAATGGTGTGTACAGTGCCTGGAACAATGGGGTGCTGATCCCTGATTAGGGCCTCTAGTGCTACCGTAATACAAAGAACAACAATTAAGTGACTTGCCCAAGGTCATGCAGTGACTCAGTGGCATAGTCGGGAAAAAAGCCCAGGAGTGCCGAATCCCAGTCCCCTGCTTTAACCACTAGACTCCATTTCCAGTTATCATTTCCACTTGAAAAGGATGCAGTTACATAAGCATAAAAACGGACTCTGTCTCAAACAATAAGCCAGCCATGTATCTGCCCTATGACTGAATGAGCATCTGCCCTACCACAGGGCCCTCTGTGGAACCGTGTAGCATCGTGAACTCCAGAACCATGGGCGCTGCTGATTATATTTAAAAAACCAGGCAACCAGCAGTCTGTTTCTGCCCCCGACACTTACCGATTCCTGCCTTCCTTTGGATTATGCTGCAAAGAGCTAAGAGAAAAGAGGAGGCATCTGCTCCCAAAGCCTGCTGCTTTTCTTGGCAAGGCGTTCCCATGCCATGGCAGGAAGGAAAAAGAAATAGATCTCTATCTATTGCTGGGCCTATGTCTGCTCTCAAGGATAAGGGGAAGGAAGGGCTGAGGGTTCTAATAGTGATGAGTTTGTGGGGTCATGGTAAAGTTCCCAGTGACAAATGTCCCCATCATTCATTGAAGCCGTGGTAGACGTCTGAGCAGGGGAGTAATAGAGTGGGGAGACTCCCCTTCCACCTTTAGGGCTAAGGTAGACGGGTCGGGTGGGGACTTTGCCCAGCTTGTGTCTTGTGGATACATCCCACTAGGCTCTGATTCTCAGCTCCCACTGGGGTAAATCAGGAGTAGCTCCATTGAGGCCAATGTATTATTATCAATCACATTTATTAGGGTGGTGCCAAAGGGCCAAACGAGCATGGGACCCCAGTGTGGAAGGTGCTGTACAGACAGAGCAGTACATAGTCCCTGCCCCGTTACAACCTAACTAGACCAGCCAGCATGGGGTGGGGGGAGGGATGGAACACGCCAGCCGAGCGACCAGTGCACAGGCAGCAGATGGTGTGTTAGTGCCATGATCTTTCTAGTCTGGGTGGGTTTAGTTCAGAGGGGATCAGTTCCCTGGGCTGAAAAGGGAAGAGAGTGCAGGGCCAGGGAAGAGAGTGCAGGGCCAGGGCAGGGGAGAAGAGGGTAAGAAAAGCAGGTGTGGCGTGACGAAGGATGAATGTAGTTGCACCAGTGTAAAATGGGTAAGGAGCCAACCCAGCCAGCAAGGGCCCGATCCATCGTCGCATTTGTGTTTCTTACACCATTCAAGCTGCGTGCGACATGGGCACTCTGCACTGGAGTAAATGGCGCCGATATCTCCTTGGCCCACATCCACCCAGCCCCAAAGCCAGGCACTTTGCTCTGCGTCTGTCCGTAAGGAGCTAAAGCAGCTAAGGCTAAACCGAGATTACAGCCACTGGCCGCCCGGTTGGCAAACTGATCGACACGGGACAGTTTGTGCTGACTCTGCCCATCTTTGACCGACTTCAGGCTCAGACCCCGCTGCTGGGACGGGATTTTGAAAAGCCTGTTGTTCAGCTCAAACTGTTTTGCTTAAAGATTTAATGTGCACATCTGAGTATTAAAGATCCCCATAAAGGGATTTTTATATAGATAGATAAATTAAAATGTAACTGCATGTCAGGGCTCATAATTTACTGGGGGCGACTTGTTAGGAGAGGAAATATTTTATGGGCTGTCAGGGAAGTTAGGACTGGTCTGACACCATTAGGACAAAGGGACAGGTTTACATTGGAACTTATGAGCTGCCAGAGCTGAGGCCAACCAGAAGATCCCAGGATGAACTTTGCTTTGGGTTTAGTTTCATGCTGGGGGTTGGAGACTTGCTCTGAGTTGCTTCAGACCCCCACATTTAGAGCGAGACATCATAGAGTTTGGATGAGTGTCAGGATGACACGTGTGGAATCAAGGTGCAAGATTTGCATTCAGATTTCCAGTAACAGTGTCTTCTCTGCTGAGTACTTGGATATGGGTGGAGCCGGGTTTTTGGTTCAGCCCACTACAGGGCCATTGCAAAAGAGAGAGATCTGGTTGGACTGCTAACACAGGGCAGCTGGGACGGAAGGGTTTGGCTCAGATCAAAAGCAGGAGAAAAGGAACTTGATTTGGTTTCTCCCCCAGGCTTGCTCAGCTCTGCAAACCTGGTCCAGGTTTGGGGGTCTGTAGCAAAGGACAAACCTAGGCGAGGCTTGCCTGGGTTTCCCAGTTCTGTTACGAAAGATCTGTACATCTCTAAATGAAGAAACCAAGCGGTCTGTATAGTCCACTGCCCCTTATGTGTATGGGTAGAGGGGACGGATGGACCAGTGGTTAGAACACTGGCCAAGACCTGGGTTCAGATACGCCAGTAACGGGGGTCAGATAAGGACTTTAGATAGATTCGTCAGCTGAGAGAGAAAGCCCTATCCCAGGCTACCCCGGTCTATGCACCGGGGAGGTGAGCAGCTGAGCTCGCCTCCTGCACTAGGATTTGCCATCCCTCTGATCCCAGCTGGTGTCATTGTGATGATGTCACAGCCTGATGCAATGTCATCATGCCCTGGACAGACTTGTGAAAATCAGGGCTGTTTAACCACTAAACCACACTCCCGTCCACAGGTGGAACTAGAACCCAGGAGTCTAGATTTGCTTTAATCACACTCCCTTCTACGGGTGGAATTAGACCGCAGGAGTCCTGCTTTCTACTGCCTGGCGCTAACCACTAAACCACACTCCCCTCTGGAGCTGGGACTAGACCCCGGGAGTCCTCATGCCCAGTCCCTGCTCTAACCCCAGAACAAAACTCCTCATTACTATATGAAGCGTAACAAGGGTGAAAATCGGTTGATCCTAAACTGTTTGAGGAGCAGTCTGTACTTGCACTGCACTGGTGCCTATAGCAGAGATTCGGGGGGGGGGGGGGGAGCACCCGGGGGGGTTGTTTTCATATCAAATGAGGAAAATCTGGTTAGAGAGTCCCTGACCCATGAGCTGACAGCTGGGTCCCTCCATTGCTCTCAGCCCTCCTGGTCCAATCAGATCCCACTGCTCAGCCGGCCCATTTTATAAATAGCTTTCTGCACCACGTGTCTCTTCAAAATGTCAGAGTGGGGAGAATGACAAAAGGTACTTCAGGCAAAATCAGGGACATGGAAAGGTTAAGACTCGAGCATTTCACGGGGAAAACGTGGAGTTCTCCGTGAGATCCAGCTGCCTGTCTGCAAGGGACTGTTGGGTGAACAGCTGACAGGCCTGCGTTTATAAGAATGAGAAGAATGAGGGGGGATTTGATAGCTGCTTTCAACTACCTGAAAGGGGGTTCCAAAGAGGATGGATCTAGACTGTTCTCAGTGGTGGCAGATGACAGAACAAGGAGTAATGGTCTCAAGTTGCAGTGGGGGAGGTTTAGGTTGGATATTAGGAAAAACTTTTTCACTAGGAGGGTGGTGAAGCACTGGAATGGGTTACCTAGGGAGGTGGTGGAATCTCCTTCCTTAGAGGTTTTTAAGGTCAGGCTTGACAAAGCCCTGGCTGGGATGATTTAGTTGGGAATTGGTTCTGCTTTGAGCAGGGGGTTGGACTAGATGACCTCCTGAGGTCCCTTCCGACCCTGATCTTCTATGATTGTATGGTTCTATAAAGGGGAGAGGGGAATTGCACAAAGAGCGGGGGGTCATCCTGAATGTGGCATGGGAGCAGCTGTGGTGTTGTGGGTTTAGCATAGGGCTGGGAGTCAGGACTCCTGGGTCCTCTTCTGGGCTCTAGAAAGGAGCATGGGCTAGTGCAGGGAAGTGGGTTTTACTTTTGGCACTGGTGTGGGGAGTGTGGTCAAGTGGTAAGAGCAGTTAACTGTGAGAGAGGACTTGGGGGATTTGATTCTGGGCAGTGAGAAGGAGTGTGATCCAGTAGTTACCGCAGAATTACAGAGGGTCAGGATTCCTGAGTTCTTTTTCCGTCTCTGCCACTGATGTGCTATGTGACTGCAGTCGTCACATGTGTTTGTGCCTCAGTGTCCTCGTCTATAAAATGGGGTTAATGATACTTTAAGATCCAGAACAAAAGGGACTATTCACATGCTGTGGTATTAAGTTGAGGACCTGATCCAGACCATGAGTTTAGTCAAATAAACAGTGTGCCATCGCTGGTAAATAGTATCAATGGCCAATGAGGGTCTGGCTGGAGAATCTTGCCTACATGCTCGGGGTTCTACTGATCGCCATATTTGGGGTCGGGAAGGAATTTTCCTCCAGGGTAGATTGGGAGAGGCCCTGGAGGTTTTTCGCCTTCCTCCGCAGCATGGTGCAGGGATCGCTAGCTGGAGGGTTCTCTGCTACTTGAAGTCTTTAAACCACAGGATTTGGGGACTTCAACAGCAGAGTCAAGGGAAAGGGGTTGGGACGGCTTTTGTGGCCTGCAGCATGCAGGAGGTCAGACTAGATGATCATAATGGTCCCTTCTGACCTTAAAGTCTATGAGTCTATGAGTCTATAAGTTTTATCCTCCAGCTAAATTGCCCCAAACCCGCAGGCCCCTGCCCTCTGATTGCAATGTAACAAATTCATGACTACTCAGGAGCGTCACAGGTATTGCTGTGCTGTACAGCATGGCTCAACGGCAAGGACAGAACTCAAATCTTCCTTCTACAACAGGCCCTTGACTTAATGGAGAGTCTCCATTAGCTGTTAGCAGTAGAGGCCCTATGACACTCAGTTGCGTAGTTCTGATTCCATCCAGTAGAGGGCAGTGGTGCACAAAAGAGCACGTGCTTCTGAGAACGTTTTTCAAACATCTTGTATCCATGGAGCGACCAGCAGTGGGCGCCCATCTGCAAGACAGCCCTTCACCTCCCAAGAGACTTGCTTCCTATTTGCATTGCCGGGTAAAGACTATTTCCCCTTTCCACTGGACCGTGGGAGTTGGCAGAACTGAGTGCTCTGGCGCTACAATCTGGGATGTGGGCTAGCAAAACCTAGGCACCTTCTGATGTGGCAGATGCTTCTTTTTTTTTTAATTGTAAAAGGATGTTTTTAACTTGGTAACAAAATGTGCTTGTCTATTTCCTGACCCCCTGCTTGGCTCTGGTGAAAGTGGGAGTTCCACACTTGATCCCCCTCTCCCGCTCTAACCACTCCCCTCCTAGAGCAGGGGTTGGAACCCAGGAGTCCCCACTCCCAAACATGAGCTTTATCCTTGTGTACAGAGCTCCACTATGTCAGGGGAAGTCATCAACCACGGTCTTCGCCCCAGAGCTTTAGACTCTGAGATACGCTGGGCCTCAGCCACGGAGCACTTTGGAGATAAGGCCCGAGACCTTGAACTGGATTCGCTATTCTGTGGGAAGCCAGCGTAGAGAGTGGTGCTTTGTGCTGAGGAGACCCACTGTCATGTTTGGAACTAGCTGGAGTTCCCTGAGCGCAGAAGCCTTCATCCCCAGATCTATTGCATTGTTGTGGTCCAGCCGAAAGGTGATGTAGGCCTGAATAACTTGGGATGGAGTCTCCTCATGGACCATAGATGGTAGGAAGGGCCTGGAAAGTGCTATGTGAGAGCTCAGCAAGGAATCCAAGGAATTCCTAGAGTGAGTTGACCCATTGGGCATGAACCTTCAACCAAAGGAGACTGTGCCATGGTGCGAACCTTTCAAAATACTTCCACCAGCATCACCTCTGTCTTACTCACATTCAGCTTCAGCCAGATGTTCTTTGTGGTAGCATGCGGAGAAGGCTAGGTAGGGCTATGCGTCATCTGCATATTGCTGGCACAGGGGTCCATGTCGTCTGACCAGTTCACCCAGTGGCGGCGTTTAGAATAGGACTGGAGAGAGAACTGGTCCTTGTGGAGCTCTACAGGAGAGGGAACTAGTGGTGGAGGTGCAGCATCCCATCACTATTCTCTGGGTGTGTCCCTCCAGGAAGGACTCAGAACATTTTAGCTCATAACCCTGGCCCCCCCGCCATCTCTCTCAGAGAAGACAGCACTATCTCAGCGCTGACAGTGTCAAATGCATTGTTAAACAGCTGGTGTAAGAATCCGGAGGCCCAGAACCCAGCTGTGCAGGGGATGGAGCGGTGATCCATGCATGGTAAATCCTGGGGGACTAAGCACCACAGGAAGAGCCGCCCACAAACACCTGATTGGCAGCACACCCCCCGGGACCTCTGATTGGTCCAGGCCCACTATTTAAGCATGGAAGAAGCTCTAGGAAGCTGTTGCTGCAACAAACCCTGCTCTGACCCCTGGCTTGACTCCTGATTCCAGACTCTTGGTCTCTGACTCTGGCTTTGCCCCCGGCTCCAGCTCCTGTACCAACCACTATGCCTTATCCCTGCTCTGACTCCTGGACCTACCTGCTAGGTCAGACTGCCCATGTCCTGGTTGTGACAACTGTTTCCTTTGGCCCCACAGAAGTGGGTGCCCTTCCCTACTGAGGGAAAAATTCCTCTTGAGGTACTTGTGTGCAAAAAGATCATATTGGTACAGCCCGTTGGCATCTGTGGGGATGGAAGATGCTGCCTCATTGGGAGATGGTGCTGCATCAGTTGAAGATGCTGTCAGCAATGAATAAAGCCCTCGGGTCTTTCAAGGAAAACTCCCAGAACTGTGAGTAGAAAGACCCAACCTGGGAGTGGGCTAGAACCAACCCGGGAGTGAGTTTTGCTGCTGTTTTAGACGGTTTTGCTCATTCCACCAATGCCACCTAAAGGGAGTTTTTCTTTAAAGTGAAAACTATTTTTTTTTTCTCTCCCAAGGTCTGTCTGACGAGGTTCTAATTAAAAGAAAGAAAGATGTAAAACAAGAATGCCCAAAATAGCTCCCTGGAAAGGTCAGGTGCTCAGCTAGTCAATACTTTTACCAAGATTACATGCCGGCTGAGATCTTGTGTGACGACGACCTTCAGCCGGCCGGAGACAATAGCAGAGGGGACGTATGAACAGCTGGGGAGCAATTCCCTCCCCCTCCCCCCCATTTTTCAAAAAGAAACTGCTAGAGAAGTGAGGGACAATGGTGCACCCGCAGCCCAGCTCTGGGTCATGGTTGTAGTCGATGGAAATCTGCAGGGGCTCTGCTAAGGTCAATGAGAGAATCAGTCTGGTGTTGTGGCTGGACGGAGGCTGGCTGGCTGGGGCTCCTTTTAAACAACTGCAGGAGCCCATGTGCCCCCTCCCAAAACCCTAAGATGCACCCCTGTTGCTCTGACCCCCAATAGAGCTTTGCAGGAACGTAGACCAGATCTGCCCCAGCCATGCCCCCACCCGCCCATCCCAGCACGCCCCCTGTGGCAGGGGCTCCGGTGGTGGCAGTGCAGCGGGTGGAGATGGCTCTGCGCTGGGGTAGGGCCCCCATGTGCCAGGGGGCCCCCATGTGCCAAATTTGGGGTCATTTCATCAAGGCATCCCTGAGTTACAGCCCTCCCCCCCAAAAAACAGTTTCCTTAAGGTTCATCCATCTAGTGCTTTTTATCCATCGAGCTCAAATCATTTTACAAAGTAGATGGGGAAACTGAGGCATGGGGCAGGGACTTGCCCAAGGTCTCCTGAGTCCCAGTGCAGTGCTCTAGCCACTAGGCCACTAGCCCTGCCAATGAATCCCCGCCCAAGCCTGTCTGAGACCGAGAGCAAAAACTGTGGGGAGAGAAGGCTCTCTGCCTTCCCAGGGGGGAGTATGGAGAGGGAGGCTGTGGCCCCAGTGTGATCACAAAGCAGGGCAGGGTGACGTGGTCTGGGCTTGCAGGAGCTCTCTGCCCGCTGGGCGCTGAGCGCTCTTGAAAATCTGGCCCTACGAGCCCATGCCTCCCGCCACTCAGCAGCGTAATGCCCCTGGTTTCCTTGGGGCCGCTCCTGCTTTCCCCTGCAGTCTGGGACGTGGGCGGCTTAGGGTCAACACCCAGCTCTGCCACAGCCTTCCTGTGTGACCTTGGGCAGGTCACTTCATCCGCCCTCTGCCTCGGTCGGGGGATCGTCCTGCCCGGGTGGGACGGGGCAAACCCCAGTGGGGTGTAGGAGGTGCTGGGGGGGTCAGGGCCATGCCCGTACCTAGCTAGATTGATCTGGGTGCATATTGCTCTGCCATGGGCTGTGCCCTCCCCAGATCCATGCCCCACCCCAGAGGGAGCCAAACTTCATGGGAGTGCCACAGACCCAGCCCCTGGGGAGCAGGAAAGGGAAGAGCCTCTCCCCTGCAGGTCGCAGTCCCTAGTGAGGCTCAGTGGCCTAGAGGCAATGAGGTGAATGGCTCTCAGCTCCTCCCAGACAGCTGCCTTTTTGCCAGGCCTAGCTGAAGATCCCTGGGCCCCAGAGACTGGAGCCCTCTTGCCTCCAACTGGGGGGAACTGACACCACTTGCGGGTAAGAGAAGGGGGGGAGCGGACAACTCCCTCCTGCTCTGACTGGTTTTGCCCCCCCCCCCTTTCCTGGCCTGCTCTGGCGAGAGGGCCCCCTGCTGACACGGCACCTGTTTTTGCCCCAGCCCGGACGTGAGCCCCATCTCTAGGGCTGTCAATCAGGGAGCCCCCAGCACTCCAAAAGACCCCAGGGTGCAGCCTGCTGTGCTGTGGGGGCCAAGGGCTGGTCCTGAGATCTCTGCTGCCGGCCTGGAGGAGATGCCGACCCGCTCTGTGTTTTTTGGCTCTTGGGATGCAGTTTTTGCTGCCCGTTGCGGGAGCATCCGGGCAGGGGAGGGGGAGCGGACAACTTCCATTCTCTTGGTTTCTTTATATTTCAGCTTCATTAGAACAATTAAAGCAGAGTCTAAACAGAGCTCCTCTGGGACCTGCCGGCGCTCCGTCAGGGTATCCGACTGGGGGAGGCGCTCGTCGAGTACCTGAGTGTCTGGTGAGCCGCTCTGGATCCGGAGTCACGCGACCGGTGCACGGGCTTGGACGGGCTTTTCTCATCCTCTTCGCATTTCCATATTCCTTCCCTGCTCCCCTTCCCGTCCTCTGCTCCCCCTGGGCACCTTCCTCCCCCACTATGCCAGGATCTTCCGTTTGCTGGGAGCGGGGTCCGGCCTTGGCGATCCGAGGATGCCAGTTCTTGCTCTGTCTCCAGCAAGAGCCCAATGGGTCCTGCCCTCAAGGGGGCATCCAGAGGGCCGGGGAGGAGGCTGTGGAAGGGAACAGAGAGCTGCGGAGGGCAAGGGACAGATGGAAATCCCAGTGTCATGCCCTGCTGGGCAGTAGCCCCAAGGCCAGGGGGTCTGCTAGCAACTAAGGGTGATGCCCCTCACAAGGCCCATGGGGCTCTGTGATCTCATGGGCTGAGTCCTGTGCTCCGGCCATGTGGCTGGGCTGCCTGGGACTCGATCCGCCAGCCCAGGGAGGACAAAGAGCGCTGGGGTTCTTCGTACGGGACGCTTGCCCCCCTCTTGCCTGGTGGCATTTCACCCCCCCCTGCTCCGGCTCTCGAGTGGGGGCGGGGGGAGGAAGAGCGGGGCACAGATCACTGTGCAGGGACAATGCCGTGCTGTCGGCACGGACTGCAGGGGGCTCCCAGCTGCACCCGCCCTCACTGGGGATCAGCAGCCAGGAGCGTGGAGCAGCAGCTGCCGAGGGCACCTGAGGTCAGGGAACGGGGACAGAGGATCCTACAGACTTGCTCGGGAGCTGCTCTCCTGGGCTTAGTGAGACAATCCCTGGACTGGCATTGCTTCACCAGAGAGGCAGTGTGGTCCAGTAGCTAAGGGCTGGGCCTGGGAATCAGGGCAAGTCACTTCCCCTCCCCGTGCCTCAGTTCCCCCCTCCTTTTCTGATTAGACCCATTTTCTATAACCCCGAGACCACACTCCCTCCCACAGCAAGAAACAGAACCCAGGAGTCCTGGCTCCCCCTCCCCCACTCTAACCATTAAACCTTATTCCCTCCTACCCATCAGCTCTGTGATGAGTGACTGGGTTGCTGGTGATGTCACGCTCCTGCCGCTGCTCCGCGCTGGCTTGAAACCTAACAGCCCGTTTAAAAAGAAGTAAACGCGGCCCATGAAAACCAGGTCTTTTCTCCTCTGAAGCGTCCAAGACCCAGGCGAGGCGGAGGTAGGAATTCTTTGCAGAAAGCCGCTAGTAACGCTCCTTTTTTCGGCACGTCTAATGCCCTGGCCACTGCGGGATCTAGCCCAACACCTCATGCTCTGAGCTAGATCCTATCCTGCGTGACTGGGCGCCAGCCCCCACTCGGGCTTTGCTCTCACCGTCACCCTGCTGGGTCCCTCCTGGCCTGCACGTGACTCATTCCTGCATATAGTGGGTGGGCCTCTTGGCCAGCAGCAGGGACTGGACGCTGGCACGCCAGTGCGGAGTGCATGACCCTCGCCAGCCAGCGCCCCCCCCCCCAGCCAAGAGCTGTTGCAAGCTCCCGGTCTCTGTGGAACAAGCCCAGAGCAGGCAGCGTAACAGACACCAAACAGCCCGATCCCTGCGCCTATCTTGAGCCTGCCAAACCAGCTCACAGACATCGATTCCCTCCAGCAAGAGGCGGCGTTGTACCCGCTCGCCATGCATGGAGACTGCATCGGCAGGCGGTGGCACCAAACGGGCAAAGGGGCCGCTCCGCGTCTGCGGGTTTCACGGTTTTGCCCCGGACCCTTCTGCTGTCTGCCCGGGCAGAGACGCTTCCCTCAACCGCCTCCCGCGGTTGTGCCCGCTGAGCAGTCTCAGAGGGTGGGGAGAAGTGAGTTAGTGACCCGGGAGCAGTTGCTGGGGCAGGGAGAAGCCCCATGGTTATTAGGAACATAGGCCTGGGTCATCGGGTCCTGTCCCTGCTACTGCCGGCAACCCCATCGTAGACTTCTGTCCACAAACTGATGGAGCTCCATCTTCAAACTAGACCGTGTGCCCCCCACTGCTGCTGGGAGGCTGGTCTGGACCCTGCCTCCTCACAAGGTTAGAAACCTGCTTTTAATTTCCAGCCTCAGTTGGCTGTTGGCCGGTTTATCCCCATTTGTTCTTGGGCCGACACTGTCCTTTAACTTCAACGGCTCCTCTCCTGTCCTGGGGATTCCCTGTTTATGTGCGGTTAGCCGGCCATCAGCTCCCCACTCAGCCAAGCTCGCGCGAGAGCGGCTCTTCGTTCTCTGATCATCCCCGTAGCACCTTCCCTGCACCTGCCCCGGAAAGGACCCGGGCGCCCAGAGCTGGAGCCAGGATTCCAGACGAGGTCTCGCCAGCGCCTCGGCCAGTGGCATGACTGCATCCCTAATAGGGTGGACAAACCCACCCCGTATCCAGGCTGGCGAGCGGGGCTGCATTGGCAGACTGTGCTCAGTCCAGGCACAGTTTCCATCTGCAAGTGCTTGTGGGGCCCGGGTCCTAGGCCCCTGCTGGGGTGGGGTCAGAGCCCAAGTCCCACTGCGAGTCGGGTCCGAGCCCTGTCATTTTGCAGTGTGGACGCAGCTGGAGCCGCAGACCTGAATCAAAAGGTCTGTGAAACACCAAGGCCTCAACCCCCAGGTCCCACAGACCCGGGCCTAGCGTGCAGAGTAAACAGTTGACTCCTAAGACACTTAGGGCACATCTACACCACAGAAAAGTCCCCCGGCTGCGAGTCTCAGAGCGCAGGTCAATTGACTCGGGGCTAAAAATAGCCATGCAGCCGCTCAAACTGGAGCCTGGGCTCCGAGACCTGGCAAGGGGGAGAGTCTCAAAGCCCAGGCTCCAGCCCGAGGCCAAACAGCTACGTCACTATTTTCAGGCCCTGCGAGCCCGAGTGAGTTGACCTGGGCTGAGACTCGCTGCTGCGGGGGTGTTGTATCCTGAGTAGCTTCTGAAAATGTAATCACTCTGTGCCTCAGTTTCCCCATTTGTCGTGGGGCTCATAGTGCTGCCCTGCTGCACAAGAGTGTACGAGGCTAACGCCATTCGAGGTTGTGAAGTGCTCTGGTATTCGTGAAGGGCGCCTGGTGAGAACCAAAGAGAGGTACTGATTTCAGTCAGCTGTTTTTAGATCCAGATCTTTAAGCAAGCAGCTGGGTAGGTTTTAATTAGCAAAGAAATAACGAGGGAGGGAGGGAGAGAAGAGACTCCGGCACGGAGCAAACGGCAGGGAAAAGAATTTCTTCACCTAGTCATTTGGATTCGAGACTCCAGCTCAGTTGAGCCACCGCGGCGTCCCGAGGCACTCTGAGCACTCACGCTTCAGGCTTTATTATTATTATTTACTGTCTGTGTTGCAGTAGCATTGTTGAGCCCTGGTCACAGAGCAGCGTCCTGTTGTGCCAGGCACTGTAGCCCGGATAAATTTTAAGCTGACGTGCAGAAGAGGAATGTACCCAAATGACACCGTAGGAGGCCGGTTTGCATTTTCCAGTGGCAGCGTTCTATACATGGTTTACACAGGGAATGGCTCACCCAGCACTAAAATGCAGCTACCTCTGGGGTGGAAGGGTTGCAGTTTACCCTGCCACAAACCACGTGTGGTAATGCGGGGTGCAGGGGAGTTATGGGTGCTCATTCCCCACCAGAGAGAAGACAGAATCCAGCATAACGCCCCAGCGCCTTCCCAGCCAGGGCACCGAACTGCACTGGGGATATGGAGAGGGAAGACAGAGCCACCCACAAGAAAAGGGCAGCTATCTATCTATCCATCCATCCATCCCCCTATGCACCCCTCTGTCTAACCCTGTTCACACCCCTGTATCCATCCATTCCCATGCACGCCCCTCTAGCCATCCATTCCCATGTACACCCCTCTGTCTAACCCTGTTCACGCCCCTTGCTCCATCTATCTGGTTTTTATATAGCTCCTCTCATGGTCATGTCTGAGCCGCTGTTCCCCTTTCGGTGATGACCCCAGCAGTGTAGGATCTGCTCTTACCCTTCTCCCCCAGCCCAGGGGTCCTTTCTGTCTTCAGCCATTCACTGCCTTTGCCTGCTATCCCACTACTGCCGAGCATATAGCGACTTCCGTCTAAGGGATGTCTACTGCGTGGGATCGGAACTGGTCACCCGTGGGTCATAGGCCCTCTACTCCCAGTAGCTAACAGAGATTCCCCTTTACCCTCCAAGTGGGGCTGGGTAGGCGGGCCCTCTCCTTGCTACCCCCACATGCAGCTGCATTGATTATAATATTCTCATGCCAGGGTCAATCTGTCAGCTGCCCACGTGCCCCCAACTTCACCACACGCCAGCTGGTTTCTGTGCCCTGTGGCCCTTCTCCGTCCCTTGGTGAAGGGGTGAGTGGGATGCTGGCCAGCTGCCTTGGCAGAGCAGGGCGCTTTGGGTTCCCTTCCCCCATCCCCCTGCCGGGAGCAGGCCCGGAGCTGGGATAAAAGGAGAACCCCCCCACTGAGCCGCCTGTCCTCTCCATCCCTGGCTGAAGCAGGCAGATGGTGACCCCAAAGGACTCCGGAGCCCTCCAAGGTGTGGAATGAATGCCCAGGAGTTTGCAATTTAAAATCCTCACCAATTAAGGCGGCAGCTAGAGAGCTTTGGTGGGGGGAATGCCGCTCCCCCTTTGTTCAAGAGTGTCTCCCCATGGGGATAATGTGCCCCCCTCAGAACCAGAGGGGCTCTAAGCACAATCTGTAATGTTTGCCAGGGCTGTTCGCGGGGTCCCAAATCTGGGGAGAAAGGATGAAACAGACAACGTCCTTTGTCTTCTGAGTTCTTCACCCCTTTTGTATCCCTCCCTTCCCCTGTTTTCTCCTTTCTCTCTCTCTCTCTCTCTCTCTCTCTTGTTCTTCGAGTGGGGCAGGAAATGCTTCCCCCACTCCCTGGAAAATTTCAACAGCAATGAAAATCCTTCCTTTTCTGTCTAAATTTGGGGGGAGGGGTATTTTGTTGGGGGCAGGGAAAAACCTCCACTATTGTTCCCCAGTTTTCAGCACCTGACATTTTCCAGTCGCTTCCGTTTCAAAATATTCGGCGTGTTTGACGAAAGCCGGAAAATTTTCGCTGAGCAAAAGCGTTTGGGGGAAATTTTTCTTTTTGTCAAAAAGCCACTTTCCACCCCCCAAAAGTGGTTTTTGATGGAAAATGTTTGCCCAGCTCCACTGCTTATTATAATCTTTTCTTGTCGCTGTTTCTCTCGCCATCGCCTTGGCTTTCTGTAGTTCTCGGCTTGTCTTTCTCTCCTTCGAGCTGTTTCTCTTTCTCTAGTTCCTTCTATCTTTCCCTGTGCTTTTTTCTTTCTCTGTTTATCATCACTGTTTTTTCTTTCTTTCTTCTTCCCTCCCTCCCTGAGCCCTGGGTAACTAGCCCACTTGCTCTCTCTCTCCATCACCCCTGGAATGCAGGAGAGACACCCCACCCCCGGCCACCACGGCTTTGCTGAGCTCTTTGCCAGCTCCCCTAATATCGCACGAAGCCTGGCACAACTGCCAGCTCGGCCCAATCCCAGGGTGCCTCAGGTAACAGTGCACTGCACCAAACCGGGCCTGGTGTAGGAGTTCTCGTGTCAGGCTAATGGCATTGGAGTCAGGGGCCAAATCCATCTGGACATAAGGGATGGGAGGCAGGACACCTGGGTTCTACCCCCAGCTGTGGGAGGGGAGTGAGGTCTAGGGGTAGAATTGGGTGGGGGATGGGACGGAGTCAGGACACCTGGGTTCTACCCCCAGCTGTGGGAGGGGAGTGAGGTCTAGGGGTAGAGTGGGGTGGGGGATGGGAGGCAGGACACCTGGGTTCTACCCCCAGCTGTGGGAGGGGAGTGAGGTCTAGGGGTAGAGTGGGGTAGGGGATGGGAGGCAGGACACCTGGGTTCTACCCCCAGCTGTGGGAGGGGAGTGAGGTCTAGGGGTAGAGTGGGGTGGGGGATGGGAGGCAGGACACCTGGGTTCTACCCCCAGCTGTGGGAGGGGAGTGAGGTCTAGAGGTAGAGTGGGGTGGGGGATGGGAGGCAGGACACCTGGGTTCTACCCCCAGCTGTGGGAGGGGAGTGAGGTCTCGGGGTAGAGTGGGGTGGGGGATGGGAGGCAGGACACCTGGGTTCTACCCCCAGCTGTGGGAGGGGTGTGAGGTCTAGGGGTAGAGTGGGGTGGGGGATGGGAGGCAGGACACCTGGGTTCTACCCCCAGCTGTGGGAGGGGTGTGAGGTCTAGGGGTAGAGTGGGGTGGGGGATGGGAGGCAGGACACCTGGGTTCTACCCCCAGCTCTGGGAGGACCCTTTCTCTGAGGGGCTCAGGTGCATCCTGCTCTCCGGACAGCAGTGGGAGCTGCAGCCCCTGGCTGGTAACTCCTGTGGCCCTAGTCCCAGCTGAGCACTGCCCCGCCACTGACCCCACTCCCGTTCTAAGCCACTCCTGGCTACAGCAGCTGTTTCCTCTTTTAGACCATCAGGCACTTTCTGACCCACTTTTCTCAGCCCTTCTCTCTGGGAGCACATGCCAGCTCTGCAGCAAGCCGCTCTGTGCAGCCAGCAGGCCCTGCTCGGGGTGAGCTTGTCAGCTCCATCACCAACGGGGCGCAGGCCTCTCCTTGGTGCCAGGGACCCCCGAGTGGGAAGAACCATGGCTGGTGGCGAGAGGGCCACAAACGGGCAGCATTGGGCACTGGGGTGTCATCTAGTGGCTAGAGCTGGGGACTGGGAGTCCGGACTCCTGGGTTCTGTTCCCAGTTCTTTGAGGGATTATACTCTGGCGGCTAGAGCCGCAGGGCTGAGATTCAGTACTCCTCAGTGGCTTTCCCAGCTCTAGGAAGGAAGTGTGGGTTAGTGGTGAGACCACTGGACTGGGAGCCAGGACTCCTGCAGTCCATTACTGACTTACTTTGGAGCCAAGTCCCTGCCCCACTCTTTGCCTCAGTTTCCCTCCTTTGAAAAATGGAGCTAATCCTTCCCTGCCTCTCAGAGGAGCTGGGGAAGTGGAATGAATGATTGCAAAGTGCTTGGAGTGCCCAGTCCGGGCGAGTCGAGTGATATATCATACCCCCGCCCCTCAGCCTGAAATGCACATATCTGTTCTGAGGCAGGACAGTCATGGGGGCACTGCAGACGCTTGCTCGGATGCCGCCACTGGGTCCAAAGATCCTCACACGCTGCATCAGCCGCACAACACGCTGGAAGGGCAGCAATGGGCCGGATCCAACAGCCAGGCTTAAGTTAGTGCTCAGAGTGAAACGCACACTGGGCACAGGGCGGTGCCCGGGCCTTGGGGGGCATGGCAGCGTGACACACCGGGGGTGGCTACAGCTGGAGATCTCCTGTCCTCTGTGGACCAGCCCAGAAGGGGACGTGTGTTCCCCAGTGGGCTGTGCAGAATGGGGATTTCACCCAAAATTTCACCCCACCTGGGTGTCCTGCCCCCCATGTGCCCTCGGCATGGTACTGTACATTTCCTGCACCAGGGGGAGCATGGCTGCTGCGCATGGTGTGGGGCGGGGGGAGCCGAACATTGCCTGGCCCCCAACCTGCGAATCAAGAGGACTTGACTCGCCCCTGCTCTCAGTCCAGCGCCTTTCCCCAGGGCTAATTCAGTTCAAAGGTAATGAAAGAATATCGGGCTAGTAACTCCCCCATCTCCGGCTTTATTGTCAGCTGCTTCCAGGGGAATCTTAAACCTGGTGCATTAGAGCTGCCGTTGTTATTTACCGTGTGTATTGTGTTAACTTCAGCCAGCTGGGGGCCTTATTTCTTCTGTGTATTATGGTTGTATCTGCAGGCACTGCCCGAGATCAGGGCCCCACTGTGCCGGGTGCTGCCCAGACACAGAGTAACCGAGATCAGGACCCGTCATGCCGGGCGCTGCCCAGACGCAGAGTAAGAAACTGTCCCTGCCCCCGAGAGCTCACAGTCTTAGAGGTCTGTCTTCACTGCAAAGTTCACACAGGTGCTGTCCCTAACCCCGTCCCGTCCACACACAAAACCCTCTCACCCAGGCCTGGTGGCACTTTAAAACCAAGGTCTTGGCCACAGGCCCATCCTGTACAAAAGCATAGCGAGACCCAGCCCCTGCCCCAAAGAGCGTCCAATTGACATGGGCAAGCCACAGCTCCCCGATGAAACTGATAAGTGGGCGGGGCCGAGGGCGGGGCTAACAAAGAATTGAGAGTTTTCGCACTGCCCCTCCCTTGCTGCATCTCTCAGTCCAGCTGGCCCCCTCTCTAGCCCTTACCCACGTGCTCTGTGGGTCACACTACTATAGGGCAGTTTCTAGGAGGGCCAGTGTAGTAAAGTAGTCATCGATGGGTTACCTGGGTTACTCGGAGTATTATGGGCTGGAGCTATGCCCCACCCCTCCCTTGTGTCTGCCACCCACCCCCGGTAGCTGAATAAAGCAGCATGTGTCTTGTGCATGGAGCAATCCCTTTACAAAACCGGGGCTGAGGAAAACCATAAGAACAGCAACTTTGGGGGAAATGGAGGCGTTTTAATGCAGATGGCGAGGAGCGGCAAGCAAGGTGTTGAAAGACAAGTGCACCTATGCCATTGGCACGGCTCAAAGGACTAACCGAGTATTGCTCATTTGCGAACGTCCTCGAGCAGCTGCTGCAGGTTATGCTGGTCTGCGAGAGAATTCTAGGATGGTTGCTGGGATGGAGGGGTAGGGTGCATTGGTAGGTGTGTGACGGTAGCACCCAGAGGCTCGGCTCAGCTCAGGGCCCCGTTGTGCCAGGCACTGCACAGACACATAACGAGAGCCCGTCCCTTCCCCCAGTGGGCTCTCCGTCTGGATAAAGCTTGTCGGCTTGCAAGGTTAAGGCGAGACGTTTGTGTTTCTTGCAGCGGAAGGGTGGGGAGATTTACTCCCTAGGGATTCGATTTGGCATTTGTTTTTGGGAGACACAGTTCTGTGTTCAGTTTCCATCCATCAAAGAGCGAGACACCCAAAGGCGCATGGGGCAGAATAACACCCAGTGAATTTAATTTCCGAGGTAATGGGCGGAGAACCTCGTTTGTATTCTGGACAGAGCGCCAGGACGGGCAAATGGATTTTGCACGGTTTGGGGAAGGAAGTTCTGAGCACAGGACGTGGTGACATTTTACTGATAGTTTTGTTAATAATGCAGAGTGCGCTGAGGCGAGATGAACTTTGAGAAAATAAACGGGCTAAATCCTCTTAATGAAACTTCCCGCCCCCAGCCCTGTGCCCACTCAGTGTTGGAACAGGAAGGACTGGGGATCAGGACTCCTGGGTTCTCTTCTTGGCTGTGGGTGGGAGTGTGGCCTGCTGGTTAGAGAAGAGGCCTGGGACTCAGGATTCCTGGGTTCTGTTGTCAACTCGCTGTTGGGGGCTAGTGGTTAGAGCAGGGGACTGAGAGTCAGGACTCCTGGGTTCTGTTCCCACCTCTGCCGGCTGAGCTGGGGCAAGTCACGGAGGCCAATGTTTCTGAAGGCTTGGGCTGGCATAAGCAGCTGTTTGGATGCCCTGCAGATTTCCAGAACCGGTTGCTATGTTGTATCCACGCTGTCTAAGCGCCCAGAGGGCAGACCGCGATCTGGGGGATGGGTGCCCAAACAGCGTCAGCCCTGGGAGCTCCAATGATGCTAGGCCGAGGGGCCGCTGCTGAGGGAGTGCCCAATTAAAGAGACGGTCCCTGGAGTGAGCCCCTCTTCCACACCTCTGTGAGAGGGGGTGGGGAGCGTTGATAGGATTAGACTGAGGGGAGGTGGCACTCTCACACCCAGGGAGGGGTCAGTGAGCCTGGCAGGGCCACCCTTGGGATCAGCCGCCTTCCCCTCAGGATGGGGGGTCCCCACCCCTGCAGGGGGAAGGTCCCCAAGGAGACACCCTACAGACACAGAGGGCACCCGGGTGTCAGAGATGCCAAGACGGGGCTGAATCACCAGTGTCAGGCAAGGGAGAGGTTCTGACACCACTGCCAGCTCCCCATAGCGTGGGGTCGCGTCTTCTAGTTAGCTGGGTTTCCCCGACACCCGCTCCTGTCCCCAGCATGGCCACTCTCCACAGGCATCTGCAAAGGGCCCTAGAGTAGCTAGGCCTCATTAGCATATGCAACGTGATAATTTGCATAGGATACTATGCGCAGAGTGTATGTTTCCCTTCTGGCTGGAGGCTCCCTGGAAATGTGCCGGGGCGCTTTGGAAAATCCTGGTTGCTCAGGCATCTTGGGGTACCCAGCTCCCACCTGAAACACTAGATGGGTTCAGTTAGTGTCTGCCCTGAGCCTGGCCTTGCACCCCACTTGGTGCATTCATGACCCGGGGGGGTGATGTTCCTGGTCCCTCTCTGTGCCCCCGCCTGCAGAAGAACGTTGCAGCCTGCCTGCAGCTCTGGAGGGCTGTGGGTGGGTAATCACATGATACTAAACCTCATTCCCAGAGAGTGGGGTCCCTAGGGGCTCCCCACAAGCCTGGGGCTCAGGAACCACTTTTGAGTGGGGCTTGTGCTTGAGAACATGGGCCATGGCAGCGAGGGGACCCCCAAGCCTGGGTGAGGAGCAGGGACTGGGGGTTACCAAAGCTAGTGATGCCATGGGGCCTGGGAGGATGGCCCCGGGGCTAGGACACATAACGCCAGGACTTGCTGGGTGCCCTTGGATGAGTCTTTGTCCCTGTCTGGGCCTTGGTTCCCCATCTGGGTAACAGCCCCTGCTTTGCCTGGCTTGCCTGTTCAGACAGGGGGCTCTCTGGGGCAGGGACCATCTGTGTGGGTGCAGAGCCTGGCACAGTGGGGCCTTGATCTCCATTGGTGCCCTAGTGTTGCATTAATACACCTACTGAAATAGGGGGTGGAGGAGAAATTGGGAGCCAACGTCCTGCACTGAGACTGTGCCGGGATCCCGGATCTCCATAACTCGGCAATCCAAACTCAGGGGTGTGACCTCCCTGGCTTCCAGCTGGCAGGGAATTCGACATCCCTTTCAGCATCCCAGGGTTTGCTGCAAACGCCAGGTGTGGGGAAGGGCCCTCAGAGCGGCTGGTTTTAATTCTGTGGGGCTGGAAAGCCAAGGCAGAGCCGGCTGGGCCAAATCCGTGGGGAAACCCCGATGGGTTTCGTTCAAGCCCAGGAGCCTGGAAAGCCCCAGTAGGGTCAGCGTGGGATTGTCAAGTCTCCAGGGCTCTGTCCGGGCTGCCTGGAAATGACTCGAGCAACGTGGCTTCCACCACTTCCCCCGCTGGCTTTGCCAACCTCCAGAAATAGCAGCAGCCGATGCATCTTGGGAGACGTGGGGTTTCGGTGCAGGTAGCCAGCTGGTGCTAAAGTGACTTATCAGTGAGACAGAGCAGAGGCGAAACTCCGGGACGCTTTGTCCTGGCCTTGGGTGGCTGTTCAGTGTTACCGGGGTAGCTAATGTCAGTGGAGAACGAAGGAACCCACGTGGATATATTTGTGTGTGTGTGAGGGATGGAAAGGACTCCCCTTCTCTCTAGCCAGCTCCCGGCGCTTGCAGGCGCCGGCTGAAAAATGCTTTGGGATCTCAAGCCAATATTTTCAAGCTCAGTGCCAAAAGCCAGGCCGTGTTTAGACCCCCGGGTTCATGGCCTGATTTTCAGCCTCACGTGGCTCCCGTGGAAGTTAACAGGAATAGCCGGACCGGGCCCCTTACTGAGGTGCCGGAGTGCGGCTCCGGGCAGGATGGCAGGGGGCTACCTTTAGGTGCCTGAAAATGTTGGCTAGGTTTATCAATATCGGGACAGGATCGTTATCCATGTGCGGCCTTGACTGGAGAAGGACAAAAGATGGTCCTATGGCTAATGCTCTGGGCTGGGACTCTGGGTTCACTCCCTGGCTCTGCATTGACTCCCTGTCATTTAAGTACGTAAGAGCTGCCCTACGGGGTCAGCCCAATGGTCCATCTGGCCCAGTGTCCTGTCTCTGACTGTGGCCAGTACCAAAAAGAGTGAACAGAACACGGGGCATTAATGGAGTGAGCCACCCCGTCTTCCCCCTCCTGGCTTCTGGCAGTTTCGGGTCACCCCAGAGGATGGGGTTACCTCCCTGACCATCTTGCCTCATGGACTGATCCTCCAGGAAGTTATCTAGTTCTTTTTTGAATGCAGTTATACCTTTGGCCATCACAACCTCCCCTGGCAATGAGTTCCGCAGGTTAACTGTGCATTGTGTGCAAAAGTACTTCCTCTTGTTTGCATTAAACCTGCTGCCTATTAACATCATTGGGTGAGCCATGGTTCTTGGATTGCAGGAAAGGGTAAATAGCACTTGATTTGTCGGTACCTCTGTTCCTCCGCTGTACAAGAAGGACAGTCACACCACTTGCCTGTTAAGACTGTGAGTTCTCTGGGGCAGGGACTGTCTCGCTCTGTGTCTGTGCAGCACCTGGCCCAAGGGGGCCCTTGATCTCGGCCACTCTGTGTCTGCGAAGGGACCAGCATTACAGGCACCTGATCGCTAGGCAATGCTGTAATACAAATAATAGCAAACAATATCACACCTCATTATGCTTCCGTTTCCACACCTGGAAAATCCAGGTGCTGATATTTACCCTTGGGTCAGTAATTTATAGCGTGCTTTGAATCTGCAGAGGGGCGTTTACATGGACAGTAATCCCATTGTTATTTTATTCTATGTTTTCTTTGGAATCCTTTGGCTTGGGCACATGCCTGCAATTTATTATTCCTTGACAAAAATATCTGGAGTCGCAGCTCTTTGGGGGCAGGGGCTGGCTTACAAGCCCTGGGTTTGTACAGCGCCTAGCGCCATGGCTTGCTGGTCAGTGCCTGAGGCTCCTAGACGCTACCACAATGCATTATATAGCTAATTAGCTAGAGTGATTCATGAGAGTAATAAATACAATTCCCCACGGGATGTTTGCAGGGAAAAGTCCTTTTCAAAAAGCTCTCTCAAGGTTGTTATTAGGGCCAGATCCCCAGCAAAGTCCATGGGCTCCAAGCAGACGAGTTGGCCCTTTTTTTTTTTTTTTTTATTGATGCGATTCAATGGAAACATGTTCAGGGAAAAGTGAAAAATATGTTCAGTGCATTAAGAAAATCATAAATCAAGTCTAGTCTCAACACACAAGACTCTGACTTGATCTGGGTCCTGTCTTAGCTAAGGGCCTGTTGTGCCCCCATAGCGCCCTCGTGGTAGGGTGCGATGCTGCAAGGGGTCCTGCTGGCTGACTGCCTGTCACCTGGTTTCCCATGGCTTGGCCCTCTGGCCGAATCACATAAAGTTGAGTCCCCTTCTTTGGTAACAAAAAGTGCAACTGAAAGGCTAAATCAAATGCTCAAACTTTTCTGCCCTCTCAGGTGTCACTGAAGTCATCTGTTTCCTGGCCTTGGGGAGCATCTCGTAACTTTCTTCTTCCGCAGCAGGATTCCCTCACTGCCAGCTTCCCGTCAGGGCCCCCAAAGACCAGGGAGCTCCCATCTCAGGGCCCTACCATGCTCCCTGGGGGTTCTCCTTCCTATAGGAGACTCCCCCTACCTTCTCTGTAGTCTCTTCCCTTAGACTGAGTCCTCCACAACTGGGGTCAGTCACTCTAACTCCATTGCACCTAGCCGGGACTACTCCTTGCCCTTCGGTGGCTAGATCCTGGGCAAGGCTGAGGGGTAACTGCCAGGCATTGCCCTGCTTAAAGGGCCAGCCAGCCCAATCCTTTTGCAGTCAGGATTATTATTATTAATGTTACAATAACCCCCGGAGGCCAGCGCTGAGATCAGGGGCCGTGCGTGTACAGGGAGAGACATTCCCCCACCCCACCAAGTCTACAGTCTGCCAAAGGAAGGACGACAATCTCCGCTTTACAGCTGTCAGATCAAGTGATTTGCCCAAGATCACCCAGGAAGTCTGTGGCAGGGGGAAGAATTGATCCCCAGTCTCCTGAATCCCAGTCCAACATCTTATCCACTAGTCCATCCTTCCTCTGGCAGCCTAGCGCAGAATCAGGCAAACGGTACTGCCACAGGCCCTGTGTTATCGACAGCAGTGGGAGGCGGAGGAGACCTGTAAGAAAAGCTTTCTCTTTATGTGTTTCTGTCCCGTCCCCCCTGCCCGCCAACACCTGCCTTATCCTTGGGTGGAAAGTTTAAGGGGATTAAAAATGACCTCACAACAGGCACGGGCGTGTGGGTGATCAGTCTGCAATTTGTACCTACTGCCTGTTCAGACACCGCGCGCGCACACACACACACACACCCAACGATTCCCCCAGAACCCCCCAGACAGCCCCATCACCATGCCCCCTCCAGTCCCTTCCCCCTCTGTGGAGAGAGAAGCTAAGATCTCTTAATAAAAAGTCCAAATGAAGGACAAACGGCATCTCGCCAGCGGCCATAAGAAATGATGCCCCCAGGAAGCGTAACATCCGCATCACTCTGGCCCATTCCTCCAGGTCTGGATCCAGAAGCCGGCCAGCCAGGGGCAGGAGACACTGCCGGCGATCCGGTGTGCGGAGCAAGGCAGCGGCTTCTTTCCCTCCAGGAAAGCCAGGGCTTCATGACCAGAATTTGATAAAGGATATTAACCAGAACAGTCTCCTCCCACAGCTTAGCCACCCCCTTCCCCTCCCCGGCTGTCAGACCAGCCCAAAGCAACAGCCAATTTCCGCTCTCCGCAGCTATATCTTTCTGCCTCTGGGCCTAAGGAAAAAAATAATACTCACAACCCTCTCCTGCCTCTTCGGGGCAAGTCCATTGTCTCTGATTAAAGAAAGGGGGTGGGGGGAATCTGGCAAAGGAAAATGGCCTGATTTCAAAACCCTTGGGAAAATTGCAACAGCAAAACAATTCTTTGAAAGCCAAATTAAATATGAAGGGTAACGCTCCCATGCACGGCCTGTAAGGTTTCTCCTCCTCAGCTGCAAAAACTGGGCTGGGGAGATGGCACAAACGTTGCCTCCTTTTTGTGTTTGATACATGGCCTGTGCCACAAAGCATTTAAAAGATGACAACTGGGTTTCTGAAGACAGCAGCTGGGGTTAAGGGACTAGCCAGCTAGGCGTTGCTTCCAGGATTACGCCTGAGGGAATTTTGCGCCAAACAATTAAAAATTCTGCGCACAATATTTTAAAATTCTGCAAAATTCTGCACATTTTGTCAAATCAATGTGGAGGCTCCAGCATGGCATTGTGGAGCGGAGACCACTGGCTGCACAGAGGTGGGAGATCACTGTGCAGCTCCCCCCTAGGACATGGACTCAGCGGTGAGGCTGCACCCAACCCTGACACAGTGCAAGGAGCGGGCCTGCCCCAGAAACACCCCAGGGCCCTGCCCCTCCGTGCCAGGTGCACCAGGTGTGGGCAGGCAGGCTCAGCAAGGCAGGATCCAAGTGTGGAGGGGCTTAGTGTGGGGGGATTCGAGTGGGGGTTGAGAGGGTTCTGTGTGGGGCAATCTGGGTGCGGGCGGTTCAGTGGGGGATCCGGGTGTGAGGAAGATCTAGATGCACAGAGGCTTGTTGGAGGGTTCTGGGTGCAACAGTAATGGGACTGTGAATGGGGGATCCAGGTGGTTGGGGAAGTCTGGGTGTGGGGAGGGGATAGAGTTTGGCAGGGGGGGGTCTGGGTGCGGGTGGCTCATTGGGGTGGTTCATGGGGCAGGGGGAATGGGGCTCATTGGGAGGGGGCTCTGAGTGTGGAGGAGTGATGCTCAGCGGGAGGGTCTGGGCATGAGGGGGTCTGGATGCATGGGGCTTGGGCAGATAAGGGAGCAGCTCCTGGTATGGGGATCCCTTCCCATGCAGCTGAGGAGTGATGGGTGGAGGAAGTGGGTGGGGGGGGGAGTTTGCAGAGCTTCCTACAGCTGGGGGAGAAATCTAGGGGTGGGTCTGACCCAGCCCCGGATGCCATGCAGGGAAACAGGAAGTCCTGTCCTCCCCAGCCCAGCTGGGACTAACAGATGAACCTAACGCAAGGGTAGGAGCCACCAGCCAGGTCTTCTCCAGTCCTGCCCCCTACTCCACAGTGATTTACTTCTCTGCCGGCTGCCCGAAACATATTGCTGGGGAGGTCGCATGACCGCTCTTCTGGCTTCCCTTTGCTTCCCTGTCAGAGAGTCACTTTTCTGCAAGGAAGCAAAGAACTCTGAGGGGGACATAAATTCTGCGCACATGCAGTGGTGCAGAATTCCCCCAGGAGTAATGGATGTGTATATACATTTTATACGTGTGTGTATATATGTATAAATGCACGTAGACAGGTAGATAGAGGGTGTGTATTAGGATGGCTGGAGGAATGGCTAGGTGAGGGTGTATGGGGATAGAGGGATGGCTAGGTGAGTGTTGGGGGGGAGGGATGGCTAGGTGTGTGGAGGGATAGACAGCTAGGTGTGTGGGGGGTGGATGGCTAGGTGGGGGTGTATGGGGATGGAAGGAGGGCTAGGTGGTGGTGTATATGGGGATGGAGGGATGGCTAGATGGGTGTTGGGGTGGGTGTGGGGGGAGGGATGGCTAGGTGGGGGTGGAGCTGGCTTATCTGATGTCACTCCGTGTATATAAACTGAGAACTTTGACCCATTAAAATAAAAGATCTGGGGTATTTGGGGCTGGTTGGTTTCCTGCCTGGGTTTCCAAAGGGCCCGTTCTTTTTATTTTTAGCAACCAGTGAGGGGGGGCTGCAGCCCCAGATCATTTCTCTGAAACCCACTTCCCACAGCTGCCAGCTCCCAGCAGGGCGTCTCTCCGTCTCTGTTACTCTGATTTGATTAGGATTTAAATCATGCATGTGTGTGTGTGTGTGTGTGTGTGTAAATCTCCTTTATATGTGTGTTGCCATGTGTATGTATCACTGTGTATCTATGAATAGGTGCATATCTGTGTGTACCTTTGTGTGTGTATGTATGTTGCTGTGTGTGTGGATATCTCCTTTATATGTGTGTTGCTCTGCGTGCATCTCTAGGTGTGTATCCATGTGTGTGTAATTGTGTTGTCATATCTGTGTGTGTATCTGTGTGTGTTGCTGTGTGTATCTCCTCTGGGTGTGTATGTTTATGTGTGTATCTGTATGTGCACATCTCTGTGTGTTGCTGTGCGTGCATCTCTGTGTGTGTATCTCTGTGTGTATACGTGTGTTGTGTATTGTCATGTGTATCTGTGTGTGTACATCTGTGTGTGTGTTGCTCTGTGTGTGTGTGTGCGTGCGCGTGTATGTATCTCCTCTAGGTGTGTGTGTATCTGTGTGTGTTGCTGTATGTAACTCATGTGTGTGTGTTGCTCTCTGTGTGTGTGCATGTATCTCCTCCGGGTGTGTATGTTTGTGTGTGGATCTGTGTGTGTTGCTGAGTGTATCGTGTGTGTGTGTGTTTGTTGCTCTCCGTGTGTGTGTGTGTGTGTATCTCCTCCGTGTGTGTGTGTGTCCTCCGGGTGTGTATGTTTGTGTGTGGATCTGTGTCTGTTGCTGAGTGTATCGTGTGTGTGTGTGTGTGTGTGTGTGTGTGTGTGTGTGTGTGTGTGTGTGTGTGTGTGTGTGTGTGTGGTTTCAGGGGCAGCCAAGCCGGGGGTCCGGCCCGGCTGTCCCGGGCGATCCCGGGTCCCGGCGCCGCTCGGCCCGGCTCTCTCCATGGAGGCCCAGCTGGGCTTCAGCACCGCGGACAGCTCCACGAACAATGGGCAGTGCGCTGGGACCGGCTTAGGGACCCTCGCCAAATTCCCAGCCCGGCTGCTCCCTGCTTGTGGCTCTCCGGAGGCAGTGTGGCCTAGTGCTCAGAGCAGGGCTGGGCGTGGGGGCTGCAGGCTTGTCTCTGCCACTGGGGAAGTGTGGTCCAGTGGTTAGAGCAGGGCACAGGGACTCAAGATCCCTAGGTTCTGTAGCTGGCATGGAGGGTGGGGTATTTATGGCAGGGGAGCAGACATCTGGACTCCTGGGTTCTCTCCCAGATTGGGTGGATCTAGCAGCCCGAGCAAGGGACTGCACGTCAGAACTCCTGGGTTCTCTCCCAGCTCCCAAGTGTGGCCTTGACTCAGTTTCCACTTCTGTCAAACTGGGTTCACGAGACCTACCTCTGTACCAAGCCTCACTTCCTTCTGACCTGTGGATGGATGGTGTTGTGTAAATGCAAAACGGTATAGTGGGGACGCTTTAGCAGGGTGATGCTTAGAACTGTGTCCTGTGCTGCCCCCTCCACCCCCCACCCCCAAGCCCCAGCAGGTGGTGTTCGCTTTTTAAATGGTTTACATAATAATAAAATAGATGTTTCTAGTAATTTCTCAAACCATTTTTGTGCAGATTATCCCCCAAACTAAAAAGGCATCGGCTTCCGTATACCAACTCCCTCCCCTGGTTGGCCTCATCTCATTTTCTCCTGTGATCCACCCTTAGCTATCTGCGTTACAGCAGCGCCTTACTACCTAAAAGGCCTCGGATACTTAGCCAAAATCTCCTCTGCCTGTGATATACAGCAAGCTGCTGATGCTCCCCACCCCAGAGGTGGCTGCATTTCACTAGTGCTGTGTGTGTAGAGTGGTGAGGCCGTTCAAAACAAAAGAGACTGGAGAGCGGTAAACACGTGTTGTATATTGTATTGTATTATATTACATTTATTAATGCAAATAGACACACCCAAAATACACAGACACACGGCACTGGTGGGACCACGGCTGGAATTCTGTGTCCAGTTCCGATGTTCAGAATTCAAGAAGGATGTTGATAAATTGCAGAGGGGTCAGAGAAGAGCCAGGATCGGAAAACCTGCCTTATAGTGAGCAACTCAATGAGCTCGATCTGTTTAGCTTCACAAAGAGAAAGTTAAGGGGTTATTTGATCACTGTCTATAAGTATCTATATGGGGGAGAGAAATTTGATGATAACGGGCTCTTCAGTCCAGCCAACAAAGGTCTAACCAGATCCAATGGCCAGGGCCACCCAGAGGATTCAGGCACTGGTGTGAGTGGCCTTGACTCGACCTGGCACTTCAGCGGCGGGTCCCAGAGTGCAAGGACCGCCCGCCACTAAATTGCCGCCGAAGACCCAGAGCGGAAGAAGCTCCGGGGGCCCAGCCCCGTAAGAGTTTTCCGGGGCCCCCAGAGTGAGTGAAGGACCCCGCTCCAGGAGCCCCGAAAAACTCTTGTGGGGGCCCCTGCGGGGCCTGGAGTAAATTGCCCCACTTGCCCCCGGACAGCCCTGCCAATGGCTGCAAGTTGAAGCGAGCCCAATTCAGTCTAGAAATAAGATGCACATTTTTAATGAACCCTTGGAACAATTTACCAAGGGGGCTGGTGGATTCACCTGGCAATTTTTAAATAGAGATTGGATCTTTTTTCTAAAAGACCTGCTCTATTTCAAACAGGAATGTATTCAGGGCAGTTCTCCGGCTTGTGCGATGCAGGAGGTGACACTAGATGACTCCAGTGGCAGGGAACTGCGGCCAATGGGAGCTGCAGGGGCGGCGCCTGTGGACGGGGCAGTGCGCAGAGCCGCCTGGCTGCACCTCCACATAGGATCCGGAGCGGGGACATGCCGCTGCTTCCAGGAACTGCTTGAGGTAAGCGCCGTCCGGAGCCTGACCCCCTCCCGCACCCCAACCCCCTGCCCCAGCCCAGAGACTCCTCCCACTCCCTGAATTCCTCATTTCTGGCCCCACCCCAGAACCTGCACCCCCAGCCAGAGCCCTCCTGCACCCCAACCCCAATTTCATGAGCATTCATGGCCCGCCATACAATTTCCATACACAGATGCGGCCCTCGGGCCAAAAGATTTGCCCACCCCTGATCTAGGAATAGAGAATCCAAGATTTTCTAACAAGACCCAGAATTATGGGGGTCTCTATTACTGGATTATGCTTGAGACTCTTTAAAGAGATCGGAGCCCCTGAACGTCCAGATCCTTTCAGGGGGTCTCCGCTTGGGCAGCCCCAGTATTGCGGCACCCAAAACCACTCGTCACTTGTGAACGCCATGGCCCGTATATGCTCATTCATGTACACGTGCACACCTAATAAACTCAAACTAGAATATCTACGGGGGTGCTCTGTGTTGTATGATCTGATCTTATATGGTGCAGTATTTCCTTATATGGACCATCTACACTGGTGTCTCAGGAAGTAGTCCTTAGAAGAACACCACAAGCAGTGCTGGTAGCAAGCAGGGGTCTCTATTTTTCTGTCCAGGCTTGTATTTATTTGTATCAGTTGGTCTGAGCCTGTCATTGTCTGTGGCACTGAACCTCCCTGCCTGCGTCTCTCCCGGGGCTGGGAGTTTGCTCCCAGCCCCTAAATCTGACATCATTATTTGTCAGGGAAGGAGGGCGGGCTGGAGAGGAGGTTTTTGTTGGTAAAGAAAAGATTTGAATCAGAGCTCAAGATTCATTAAAGGGAGAAATCCAGGAAAAGCAGCTGAAATCCAGCTTGGAAAAGGGGTGGGGAAAAAGGAGGAGAAAGAAATGAATCGATAATTTTTTTTTTTTAAAACAACCACCAACAACCACCCAAGAATTTAAACTGGTCTCAACCTCTTCAAGGAAAGTTAATCAATAAACTAATTAACTGCTTTGCAAGCTCTGTAATTAATAGATCAAAAGTATTAGCGCCAGGGCTCTGAAATTGCAAAGAGCTCAGCCCAACAGCTCGCTTCCAAGAAGGCGGAATTGCAAGATTCTTTAGAGTTGATTTTTTTTTATGATGATTATTTAATTTTTTTGCACCAAAAAAAATCAGGATTTTTCATTTTTTTTTAAAGGTTAAAAAAATCAGAGACAACGAGGAGGCGACAGGGAGGAATTTGCCACCCACCCCAAAAAACCACATTTTTTTTTACAGATTTGGGGAATCCTGGTTCAAGCATCCAAAGCCACCAACCAGCCTCTGCTCCCTTTGTTTGGTTCGCCGCTGGGCAGTGTTGGGACCGTAGTTAGGGCTGGGATTGTGTTCTCGCTTCTTCCGCTGGGGCCGGGTAGGCGATTCGAAGCTCGCCCCCAGATTCGCCCCTTTGGACCAATGAAGGAACCCGATGCCATTAAACTTTTCATCGGGCAGATCCCACGGAATTTGGAGGAGAAGGATCTGAAGCCCATCTTCGAGCAATTTGGGAAGATCTACGAGTTGACAGTGATTAAGGATAAATACACGGGCATGCACAAAGGTAAGTGAGCCAGGCCCGGGCTGCTAGAACAATAAAGGAGCTCCCAACAATGGGATGGGGGGGGGGGAGAGAAAACTGACTATGAAATGACGAAGCAAGAGCAGCCCGAGGAAAAAGGAGACTTGGGGATGTCGGGGGAGATCAGATCAGCTGTGGCCAGGAGGGCAGAGAAAGTGGGGGCCGTGTGAAATGGCCATGCATATTAAAATGTCAGGGCTTAGGGGGGTGGGGGCCAGGCTGTTTGCAGCGAGAGCGAGATGGTAACAGATGGCAGGAGGTACAATCAGATAAGAGGCGTCATGGATAGAGGCCGGGGGTTTGGATGTGCAGTGGGTTTAGGGAGTCGGGTTGGAGGGGGGGGAGGGACAGTTCTTCTCCACCCCACCCTGACTCCAGTGGGGTAGTTTTGCACGGGGGAGAGTCAGGCCCTGTGTGGGTGGGGGGGTTGTGACCCCATTTCCTTCTGCCCCTGGACACCTTTGAGTCTCCTTTTAGCACAGGGATTGAGTTATCATCTGAGTCCCAAACCCTGTGAATATTTGCCACGGGTGTAACTCTGGGCCCGGGGAAGCAGAGGGAAAACTTGCGAGGTTCTGATCCCAAATCCCCAGGCTGGGCTTTGACAGTTCCCTCCTGATTCCTTTCCTCCTGTATAAACAGAGGGTCTGGCCCCCCGCCCGCCCCCTTCTCGTGATCTTGCCAAATGGCATATCCTTCGCTCCTGCTAAAGGAGGCCTGTCTTCAGCCTGAGGCCTCTAGGTCAGAGCTAAATTTGTCTCTGCTGGTTCATTTCTTGTCTTCTTTTTTAAACACACTTCCCCGTATTAGGGAGGGAGCAAGTGGTCTTTAAAAAGCAGAAGGGGCAGCGTGTGAAATAGGTCCAGGGGCAAATTAAACAAGGGCTCTGGCCAATTTCTTAATTCAAAATAAAGTTAAGAACGGCATCGGTGAAAAATCTGCTCTGGGAATAGTCCTGAAAACAAAAGAGAAGGCAGGGCAGGGTTAGCTAAGGAGGCGATTCGCATAAGATCATTTTCTGGAATTTGATAACATTCCACTTTTTACAAGCCCGGAATGAAAGCAATTGCAGAAACCCGGCTTTGTTGGAGGGTATTTGGAGCTGGATTCAGCCCTAGGGATGGAGGCTGGCTGGCAAAGGTTAGTCACAGTATAATGTTGGATCGTTTGCTGTCTCAGGGCAGATTTCAAGCAGTGACAAAAAGAGAGGGGATCAAAGTGTAGGAAAACGGGGTTTATTTTACCCCTTTGTAAATCAAGTACATTGGCTGATATTTTTGTAAACTGAGGCGAGAAAGATCCAGCGCGGGTATAAATCAGGGTAGCCCCGCTGACTTCACCAGATGCTATGCCCCTTCAGCTCCGCTGAGAATCTGGCCCTTAGCATATTTTTATAGCTGGTACATGTGGAAAACATCAACAATAACAACCAGGCTTTGACTTCAGAGCCAGCGCTTGGGTCTTCTTATTGCTCTATGGGTTTAAAACTTCGGTTCTAACCCCGAGAGTGAGCGTGGTTATAGGACTGGAAGGCAGGAAGGTTTGAACGTTACAAACAAACCACAGATAAACAATCGCTCGGATTTTCACGAAACCAAGCGGGTCCCCTTAGGTGCGACTAATTATTTTATCAAATACAAATGCAAATGATTTACATGCAAGCTGCAAAACAGAGAATGCTCCAGGACAAGAGTTTTGTGCTTTAAAAACCAGCCAAACCTCCTTACATAACAATGATGTTTAAATTATTAAAGGTGTGAAAGAAGCTTCCATTTCCAGGCAGTCCCAGCGGGGGAAGATGTAGCAGGGTGGAACTGGGCTAATGTGACACAAACTCAGCGTTGGTTGTTTTCCCTGGCTCGCCAGCGCAAGTGAAACTCGGGGGGGCTGAGATACACCATTGGGGTTGGCGAAGCTGACAAATTCAGGGAATCAAAATGGAGCGTCTTTGGGAGGAGAGGGAGCCAATGCGAATATGAAGAGTTTCTGACTCCAATCACCGGCACCCTGTGGACTAGATCAGTGGTACTCAGAGCTGTTCCAGGGGGGGACATCAACTCATCTAGACATTTGCCTAATTTTACACCAGGCGACATAATAAGCCCTAGCCAAGTCAGTACCAACTAAAATTTCATACAGACAGTGGCTTGTTTATACTGCTCTGTATTCTCGACCCGGAAATGTAAGTACCGTATTTATATTCCAATTGCTTTATTTTAGAATTCTCTGGTACAAAGGAGAAAGTCAGCCATTGTTGGGTAATAGTGGGGCTGTGACACGCCTGTATTTTTAGGCCTGGTTTTGTAAGCAAGTCATTTTTAAGTGAGGTGAAACTTGGGGGTACGTGAGACAAATCAGACCCCGGAAAGGGGTACAGTCATCTGCAAAGGTTGAGCGCCACTGGACTAGACCCTTCTTTATTTCTGTAGCAATGACAGCGCTAGGTGCTTTGGGATGAAAGCAAAGTCCATGTCTCCACAGAGTTTACGTCAGCTAAGGGCCCAGTCCGGCAGCTAACTAGGTGTAGCACTTCCTGAGATGCCCAGGGGCTAGCCAGCACTGCACCTGCTAGTCAAGAGTTTGCAGGATCAAAATAATTATAGTCCGGGCGGTTGGGAAGCTTTGCTGTAACCCCAGCTGCTGGGCTGGGCTGGGGTTTTGTTGTCCACGTACATTGAAATGGCCGGGGAAGGGAAGAGAGAAATCCGGCTTTCCAGCGGCAGTGGAATCTGAATGCAAAAGATCCGGGCGGCCCAGCTGAAGCGGTTTTGAGGCTGAACTATAAATGCGTTTGATTATTATTTTTTTAACGACCGTTTTTTGGTACCGCTCCCGCTCCGAATTTAGGGCCAAAAACCCAAGTGGGGGAAACTCAGTTTCTCAAAAGGGGACTTTAAAAAAAACCAGGGAATGATTTTAACCTCCATAAATGCTCATCTCTTCAGAGGACGGAGGGGGGAGGGGCGGCTGGTCAGGCCAAGGGCTGCAAATTGAGTGGATATAAGTTGTCATCGTTAAGGGCTTGACCCAAATGCATGCGTAGGCCCCAGGCCTTGGCATCCTTATACTCCCATTGACTTCGGTGGGTTTTGGCTTGGATACTATTGGCCGGATTACAGGGCAGATTTCCAGTTGCCCAGTACCCACTGCTGGCACCAGCTTTGCCAAAGGGCTCAGACCCTGACACACTGAGCCGGGCACTGAGGGTTCAATCCTGTGCCATGCTGAACACCCTGACTTCAGGGAGAGCTGAGAGTGCTCAGCATCCACGCTGGATTGGGCCCCGGGTGGAGCGTAGGATGAACCCGGATTCATGCTCTTGGCCTCTACCAGAGCAGGGCCCTGGGATTCGGCTGCCGTTGCTGCTGGGAGGAAGTTAGCTCGGGAGCTAAGGCAGTAGGGACCCTCCTTGGCTAGGCCCTGGCAGATCTGCCCTGGGCAGCCCCTGGCTGAAGATACGTTGTGTGCTGGGGCGTCCAGAGTCCTGTACAGGGCCAGGCTGGGGTCGTTACTGCGGGATAACGAAGTGCGAAGCCCCCTTCCCCTGAACAATCAAACCTGAGTAGAGAGGGTTTTACCCTCTGCTTGGTCCCACTTGTCAAACCAGGGGCCTGGCCCTTTCCCCTTGGCACGGAGCCATGCCACGGGGCAAGCTCTCCCAGGCCCACACCTCTGGGGGCTCCCATGTAGGAAGATGAGGCGGGCTCTGCACCATCTGGCCAGGGCAGGATCGGGTCCATCCCCCCTGCAGAGTTCTGTCTCCACGAGGGGCAACGCTGACCAGCAGCCTGGGAGGTGGTCACCGCCCCTTCCCCATGCAACCCCTTAATGACCTTCCCCAGAGCAGGACGCACCCAGCCACGGGGCCCAGTCACAGAGCTGGTGGCTCCGTGGCACTGCGTGCTCACCGCTGGGCCTGCCCAAGCCCCTGGCTCGACTAGGGCCCAGGTCTTGGGCCAGGCCTGGTGCCCAGGGGTGGATTTCTCTTGTTTCTGTGTACCCTGGCCCCAGGGGGGCGGAGGGGCTGGCAGACCCCGGAACCCAGCTCTGGAATCAGGGGCGGGACAGCCTGTCCCGGCTGGGATCCGGGTGTAAATGGCTCGGCGGGTGTTTCGCGCGTTCCCGCTCAGGATAAGAGTCTGCTATCGCGACCCGCCAGGGAGCTTCTTTCTGCTCCAGCAGTGGAGGCGGGGCCCCACTGGTGCTGGCGGCCTCTGGGTCCAGCCCCCTCTCCCCCCGTGGTGACCCCTAGGCGACTCGCCCTGTCCCGAGAAGGTTTCTAGTGGGTTGTTAGCAAGACAGGGGGAGGCTTCTGTGGTCCCTGGGCTGGGACACCTCCCTGGGCTAGCCGGTGCAGGAGGGGGGCAACAGTCCTGGGGCGTTAGGGGCTAAGGCAGCGGCGCTGGGATGCAGGAGGTCTGGCTGCAATGTCTGGCTCTGCCTCCTTGGCCAAGGAACGGGCTCCTCCGGGAGCCACCCACCGATCTCAGAGGGGTGACTTGGGATGCAGGTGTGAGTCGGGGGATTAGGATCCGGCCCGTACTCACCCTGTGCCTCAGTTTCCCCATCTGTGCAAGGAGGATACGGCTTCCCTCTAAGGGGGCGGGTGTAAGACTGGATCCAGGGCGGGCTGGGAAGGGCTCAGGGGAGGGGAGACTGGGGATCAGATGGCTACAGCTACAAGCAGGGGATTGGAGCAACACACGCGCACCCCGGAGCAGGTGAGACTGGTGCACGGGCAGGTTCGGCTCCCCAGCTGGTGTGAACGGGAGTGCAAGGTGATAAGCGGGCAGTGCTGGGGATTGGGCCCCGCCGTGTGCCCGGCTTCCATCAGGAGCGGCTGTAAGAGAACCGACTCCTCTGGCTGCTGGCAATGGGGCACCTCCGGGAGGGCCAGCTGGAGCCAAACTGCTTTTCCACCTCACTGCTCTCCGCAGCGCTCTTGCTGGCAGGGAGCGATGGTTAGTCTCCGGACTCTAGCTAGGAAGAAAAAGAGCGTATTTTGCTCATGAATATTTTACAGAGCCGGTCTCCCCAGGCCCTGCCCGAGCGCTATGTGCAGCTCGAGTCAAGGCCACTCACACCAGTGCCAACACACGCTCCTGCACCGTGACCCACCCGCTCATCACTTGCTCTGAGCTCGCTAGCAGCTAGTTCAGAGAGAGACTGAGCTGACGGGGGGAGTGAGAAGAAAGAAGGGAGGTGGCTCTTATAAAAAGAGGGAGTGGGGTCTAGTGGTTACAGCAGGGGACTGGGAGTCAGGATGCCTGGGTTCTATTCTTCGATCTGGGGGGATGTCTAGAGCAGAGGACTGGCAATCAGGACTCCTGGGTTCTATTCTTGGATCTGGGGGGACGTCTAGAGCAGAGGACTGGGAATCAGGACTCCTGGGTTCTATTCTTGGATCTGGGGGGACGTCTAGAGCAGAGGACTGGGAATCAGGACTCCTGGGTTCTATTCTTGGATCTGGGGGGACGTCTAGAGCAGAGGACGGGCAATCAGAACTTCTGGGTTCTGATTCCAGCTCTGCAAGTCAGGTCCTTTTCTGTGCCTCAGTTTCCCATTCTGTCACATGAGGATGAGACGAACACCAAATGACTGGGCGAATTAATTCACGTTCCCCAAATGACTTGCAATCCCAGGTCGAAGGGCCGGATTTCCGAGTGACCCTCTCCCGCAGACTTTCGGAAGAGCTCGGGCGTCTAAGCGGCGGGCCAGACGGTCACAAGAGCGAAACTCAGCATGGCAGTGGGAACAACCGGCCGCTGAGCACCCTGGGAAAACCGGCCCTGATTTAGGTGTCCTGGTAACCTGACCCAGCCCACCAAGGCCTGTAACGTCTTTGGGGAGGATTCAGCCCAGAGCTACAGGAATAACCCAGGGTCTGAAACCCCGGCCAGCGGGAGAGACTGGAGATGTTCAGGCTACTGAATTATCCAAGAGAAGGTGAAGGGGGAGGCTGATCAGGGTCTGGATGGTTTTTGGAGTAGGCGGCTCTTTAATCTAGCAGTGAAAGGCAACCCCAAAGGGAGCGGCTGGCAGGTGAAGCCAGACAAACAGCCTAGAAATAAGGGGCACATGGACAGCTCACCTTGGGATGAGGTGGCTTCTCCCTCACTGGAAGGCTATTAACTCAGGACTGGCTTGCTATCTACTCGCCAAGCTGTAGCTCGACCAGAAGTTATGGACTTGATCCCAGAGATGCTCGGGGAGGCTCTTTGGCCGGGATTACCCCAGAGATCCGACCAGCTGATCCTAACGGCCCCTGCCTAAAAATCTGTGTTTTTCCCAAGCGATCGGAAAACCTGGGGTTTGTTTAGTAACGTCCGGCTTCCTCCTTTGTGGCGATTCACGCTCGCTGGGCGGGGTAGATATTTTTAGCTTTCTTTTTTTTTTTTTTCTTTTATTGCCAGTGGAAAATGTTAAGTGGATCAAGCCGGGGTGGAAAGGAGCTTCTGAAAGACATTTGTGTTTATTAGGTGTGTTGCACTGAGCCCGAAGAGCAAGGGGGGAGGATGTGTGTGTGTGTGTGTGTGTGTGTGTGTGTGTGTGTGTGTGTGTGTGTGTGTGTGGGTTGGAGAAAGCCGTGTTATTGTAGTCAGGGATGACAAGGCCCATTAGCCCACCTGTTGCTGTTCTTTGTATCTATTCCAGCCCTGCACAGGGGCCCCAATCAAGATTCCCCTATGCTAGGAGCTGTACAGACAGTAAAAGTGGGCGGGCCCTGCCCTTAGTAGCTCTCAGCCCCAGGGCAGGACTGCTGCTTGCCGAACGCGCTGCAGAATGCACGGCTGTCTGGGCTGCGGCGTGGCTGGTGCACGGCGCGGAACCAGTGGGACAGGCCCAGACATGGAGCCTTGTCTACACCAGGGCAGCACCAGGGCAAGCTTTTCCCTGCCAATATGCCACTAAGTCCCGTAGAGGGGACATTTGAGGGGGTGAGGTGGGGTTAGTCCATTCTATCCTTGCTGCCACTGCTGGGGCTGCTGGCTCGGGGCCAGAGAGTGGCAGCTGCAGCGGGGGGTTTGTGCTGCAGATGTCTGATCTCCTCAGGAACTGGGCTGAGTCCGGCCAAACTCATTGCATGCAAGCCACCTGATTGTGACAGCTCTCAGCGCTTCCTCTGTCCTCCCACCCCCACCCTGGCTTGGCCTGCAGGGGACGTGCCTTATTCCCAGAACCCAGCCAGGTCTCTACCCAGCCCATCACAGGCCTGGAAGCTCCCCTCTGCCCTGGACACACCATCTTCCCTGCCTCCCCAGGAGCTGAGAGGGTTTATCAGAGTTGGATATAATGCAGGACACCCTGTTTTCCATTGAGAGGGGGATTTCATTGCTCTGCCTGCTGCGGGTTCCTGCTGCATCTCTCCTTGGTGGGAGCCGCGTTCCTCTGGAGGCCGTGCAGATGAGTGGTTAGAGCAGAGGGCCTGGGAGTCAGATCTTCAGGGTTCCACTGTCCCAGCTCTGGAAGGGAAGTGGGGTCTAGTGGTTAAAGCAAGGGAGGGCTGGGTACTGTTTCCAGCCCTTCCACTGACTCATTTTAGTTTTCTTTGCTGTGTAAACAAACTCCTTGACACCTCGGAGCAAGTCATGTCCCAGCTCTGTGCCTCAGTCCCCCCCCCCCAATGAAAAAGGCCAGCACTGCAGGGGTCTTGGGAGGATGCAGACGTACAGAGTGCTATGATATCAACAGGAAGAAGGGGCTAGCACAGGGATTACCAGGAAGGTCTGGGGCTTGCGACCCCTGTCCCGCACGTCAGCAAGGGGGAGGTGTGCACAGGTGCCAGATTACCCTCATGTCTGCAAGGTGGGTTTGAGACCCGCCATCCCAGATTTCCCCGCCCCAGTCCCGACTGCGCCACTCGCTGTGAGAATCAGGTAGACAGCCAGGCGGGCACAGACATTAATATCCTGCTTGGAGGCGCTAGGACAAAGTGCCAGGTTGGAGCGGTTTCTGCGGGGGGAGGCTGCACTGGAGAGGGAGGGCTGTCGGGAGTGGGGCTGCAATCTGGGTTGGGGGGGCCCCTTGGGCTGATCCTATTTTAATCTCCCCAGCCCCGATTTGCCAGGCCCCAACCCTGCTCTCAGTTAAATCGGGAGTGACTCCAGTGCGCTTCTGATCCACCCAGAAGGATGTCACTGGAATCAGTGGCACCCGGGCCAGACTCTGATCTCAGTTCTGGTGTAAATCCAGAGCGACTCCACTAGAGTCAACGGCGTGGCCCCTTACGCCAGTGGTGTGACTCCGGATTCACAACCGTTGCCGCTCAGCGTAGAATTTGCTCCGGAACTCTGGCGTTTGCTGCTTTCCACTGAAGCCCCGGTCAATGGCAGGAGACCGGCGATCCCCACGGTGGTCCCTGTCTGCCCAAAACGTGGGCTCAGCCTCTGAGGCCGACTTGGACTTTTGGTTGCACTGGGAGTTAAATCAACCATGAAACTGTCTCTGCTTATCTCCTGGGGGGGCGCAAGGCCCCATGACTCTGACACTGTGGGACTGGAGCGGGCTGAGTTTGTTGATAGCAGTCAGCTTGTTTTCCATTGACAAGTAGAATGGCCCACCGCTCTGGTCGGGGCAGAGAAACCAGGGTAATTATAGAGCCTGATGGGCCAGCGGTCGGGGCGAGACCCTAGCCTGGCCTCCCCGCAATGCTGCAGACTCCCTGGGTGAGCTTGGGCAAGTTACATGGCCTCGCCGTGCCTCGGTTTCCCCATCTGTACAATGGGGATAAGAGCCCTGCCCTGGCTCACCGGGAGCGGGGGGCTGTAAGGATAAGTATGGTAAAGACTGGGAGGTGCCCACACTCTAGGCTGATGGAGCCTGGCACAATCATTCAGTCCCCCCTGGCCTGCAGTATCTGAGCCCCTGGCAGGAAGCCCAGAGAGAGAAATGGCTGAGTTTTCAGCGAGGCTCAGTACCCACAGCCGGGGACAGCTTTTGGGCCCCCCACTACAAGATGGATGTGGAAAAATTGAAAAGAGTCCAGCGGAGGGCAACAAAAATGATTAGGGGGCTGGAGCACATGACTTATGAGGAGAGGCTGAAGGAACTGGGATTGTTTAGTGTGCAGAAGAGAAGAATGAGGGGGATTTAATAGCTGCTTTCAACTACCTGAAAGGGGGTTCCAAAGAGGATGGATCTAGACTGTTCTCAGTGGTAGCCGATGGCAGAACAAGGAGTAATGGTCTCAAGTTGCAGTGGGGGAGGTTTAGGATGGATATTAGGAAAAACTTTTTCACTAGGAGGGTGGTGAAGCACTGGAATGGGTTACCGAGGGAGGTGGTGGAATCTCCTTCCTTAGAGGTTTTTAAGGTCAGGTTTGACAAAGCCCTGGCTGGGATGATTTAGTTGGGAATTGGTCCTGCTTTGAGCAGGGGGTTGGACTAGATGACCTCCTGAGGTCCCTTCCAACCCTGATATTCTATGATTCTAAGACAGTTAAGTCCAAAGCAGACTGGGAGAGTTACAAAGGATCTTACAAAACTGGGTGACTGGGCAACAAAATGGCAGATGAAATTCAGTATTGATAAATGCAAAGTAATGCACATTGGAAAACATAATCCCAACGCTACATACAAAATGATGGGGTCTAAATTAGCTGTTACCACTCAAAAAAGAGATCTTGGAGTCATTGTGGATAGTTCTCTGAAAACATCCACTTCAAGGTGCAGTGGCAGTCCAAAAAGCTAACAGAAAGTTGGAAATCATTAGGAAAGGGATAGATAATAAGACAGAAAATATCATATTGCCTCTCTGTAAATCCCTGGTACGCCCACATCTTCAATACTGTGTGCAGATGTGGTTGCCCCATCTCAAAAAAGATATATTGGAAAAGGTTCAGAAAAGGGCAACAAAAAAATTATTAGGGGTATGGAATGGCTTCCATATGAGGCTAGATTAATAAGACTGGGACTTTTCAGCTTGGAAAAGTGACGACTAAGGGGAGATATGATTGAGGTCTATAAAATCATGACTGGTGAGGAGAAAGTAAATAAGGAAGTGTTATTTATTCCTTCTCATAACACAAGAACTAGGGGTCACCCAATGAAATTAATAGGCAGCAGGTTTAAAACAAACAAAAGGAAGTATTTCTTCACACAACGTACAGTCAACCTGTGGAACTCTATGCCAGAGGATGTTGTGAAGGCCAAGACTATAACAGGGTTCAAAAAAGAACTAGATAAGTTCATGGAGGATATGTCCACCAATGGCTATTAGCCAGGATGGCCAGGGATGGTGTCCCTAGTCTCTGTTTGCTAGAAGCTGGGAATGGGATCACTGGATGATTACCTATTCTGTTCATTCCCTCAGGGGCACCTGGCACTGGCCCCTGTTGGAAGACAGGATACTGGGCTAGATGGACCGTTGGTCTGACCCAGTATGGCTGTTCTTATGTTTTTTGTCTCCTGGTTCTTCAGGTGTCCCCGGCTCACATTTTCAAGTTACCCGCGGTAACCAGGAGAGCTAGAAACTTACAGGGATTTTTGTTTTAAATGAAAGCTAAGATTCTCCTCTAGTCACATGAATCCAGGAGCTGGGCCTTTGAAGGAGAACATCCGCTACTGCGATAGCAGCTGCAGTAGGGTGGAGAGCAAGTCGGGATGTTCTCAGTTGTGAAATAAGGATTAAAAATGGACAGCAGAAGGGTGGTGACTGGGGAAACGTGCTATGTAAGTTCCATAGGGCAGAGCCTGTCTTTCATTTCAAGGCGCCCGAGGAGGGTCCCCCAGACTCTCTAGTATCCATGTCTGTCGCTTACTGCACTCTGATGGGCCCCCTGACATCGCTCTGTCTTTTCCGCTTGTCCCTTTCAGTTCCTTCCTCCGTCAGCCCCTTGCTCTGTAGCTCTCGGGCCTGTATAGTAGCAGCCCCAGCGAGTCCAGGCCCCATGGCGCTGGGGGCTGTACAAACAGAGTGGGAGGCCGCCCCTGCCCCGGAGAGCTTGCAATCAAAACAGACAAGAACGTGTATTATCCCCTTTGTGCGTACTGAGGCTCAGAGAGACGAAGGCCCAGATCCTCAAAGGGAATTAGGCACCTAACTCCCATGGACACCAATGGGAGTTAGGCACTAATTCCCTTTGTGGATCTGGCCCGAAGAGACTTGCCCAGGGGCATGCAGGAGTCGGTGGCAGAGCTGGGAAATGATCCTAGATCTCCCGAATGTCAGCCTAGTGGTTTATCCCCTTTCTTTGCCCCTTCCCTTCCAACCCCCCCCCCCCCGGGAAAATCCCAACCCCCATCCCCAGGCAGATGCACTGTACTAAGCCAATCCAAAGGAGGAGACATGGGGCTGGTATGGGCCTTGCCAGCCTCGCTGTCACATTAGGGCTTGGCTCCGTCCAAGCCCCCCATCTTCCAGCCTGGGAAGTTGGGTTCACGGTTCCCGCTTTGGCCCGTGGGGCTGAGGGAGGAGCCCGGCACCCCCTCGCTACTGTCCCTTTGTCCCAGGAGCCCTTTAAAGTGGGGGGGAGGATTGGGGGGATCCGTCATGTTGGGGGGCAGGGATCCGAGGCGCCCGTGACCCTTCCCCTCTGCTTTCTCTCTCCTGCAGGATGCGCGTTCCTGACCTACTGCGCCCGGGAATCGGCCCTCAAGGCGCAGAGCGCGTTGCATGAGCAGAAAACGCTCCCAGGGGTGAGTCCTTGCAGGGCGATAAAGGAGGGCGGGGGGGGGGAGGGAGTCGGACAGGGGAGTCTCTCTGTTATCTCTGGCTACAGCTGCCCAAACGTCAGCGTGAACCTCCAGCGCCGGTTTTATTGTGTGTGTCATGTCCCACCCCCACCCCCAGTTCGTTAGCATTTGCGATAACCAGATGGCCCTCTCCATAAAATCTCCTCGGTGAGCTCCCAGCACGCGCCTGATACGGGTTTGATTGGAGTCTGGGTTGGCAGTTTGGGCCCTGTCACTGGCGTGGGGAGAGGGGAGGGGTTGATTTCCCATGGGGGCACCAGCTCTGCCTGGCTCAGGCGAGGGGGGTGGAGGGAAGGGACCATGGGAGGAGAGGGGGGTGACACCCTCCCGCCCACGGGCGTTGGTCGCCTGCCAGTGTCGTCGGAGCTCTGATCATGCCACCGCCTCTCCCCCGTATTGCCCTCCACCCAAGGTGACTCACTCCCAGCTCCTGAATCTTGACGGAAAGGCAGTTTGGGGCCAGCTCTCTTGCTTTCTTCAAAGGGCTGCGCATCGCCGGCTGCGAGTTTCAGGGTGCCGGCCGATGGGTGCTGTCATGGTGCCAGGTGGACGTCTGTGCCCTGGGGCTCTGCCAGTTGGTTTGAATGGGCTTTGGAGCATTTTGGGTGCCAGGTTGGCAGACATGGAGAGCAAAGGCCTGTGTGTGGTCCCAGGCAAAGAAGTAGTCCAGGGACCCCCACTTCTAGGGGACAGAGCCTGGTGCTGAGGCCCAACAAACTTATTTCACTCAGGGGCCACCAAACCGCTGACAGCACCACCAGCTAGTCTGCGCGGAGCAGGGCTTTGAACCAGTGACACCTAGCAGTGAAAGCAAACTCCCCCCAGGCCAAGTATAGAACCCAGGAGTCCTGGACTCACGCTTCCCTGCCTAGCTGTATCACACTCCTCTTCCAGAGCTGACTGTCCTGACTCCCGGTAGGGGGGAGCGGCTTAGTGGGGGGCCACCCCCAGTCCTGAACAGGGACTGGGGGCTCGTGCGGAGACGTGGCCCTTTGCTTGGGCACCTAGCAGTGCAGAGAATTAGCAGGAGGCTGCCCGCAGCTTCCCCCTGCCCTCCGCCAGCTTGGTGCGCCCAGGCCGGGCGCGTCTGGAAATGCGTCAGGATTCTGACTGATGGGAAATTTGCTGCTGATGGACCACACGCAAATGTGCGCCGAGGAGCAGGCTTGGCGGATCTCAATCACTTTAATATGACAGCTGTCAAATGGGAGCTCCACGCCTCCGTGTCCTGTAGCAATACGTGTCCTGTCTTCCCTGCCCCGGGGTGTCCGGGGAACGGGTGGGAGGTAAAGACACCGGGGACCTGGCTGATCCACGAAGGAGCCCCCTCAATGGCATCGGTGGTAGAGGAAGGTGCCCCGCACTGCTCAGGATTTCCATTTTTCTGCCTGGTCTCATGCTCCCTCCCGCAGTAGCCTTTGGGGCTGTGGCTTGTCCCCCTCCTTCTTCCAGCTCCCTGGGGATCCAATGCTCGGGGGTCCTTGGCAGGGCTGAGCTCTTGGGGGCTTTGGCGGGTCCTTGCAGGAAAGATCTTTAGCCTGGTGTCTCCCAGTCCGGGTGTCTGGCCCAGGGTGACTCGGATATCAACAGAGTCAGACACCTCAGAGGCCGCGGGGCCTGAATCCCAGACTGCCTGGTGCAAGTCCCCAGGGCCCCGATCCTCAAAGGTCTTGAGGCGTCTAACTCCCCACCACTGCCCCGCATCTGCCACTGATCCTGCCGGCCACCCCCCGGATGCGGTCCCAAGGGCTTTAAGCCGTTGGGGCCCAGACGCCGTCCCTTTGTTAGGGTCTCTGGATGGCAGCTTGGTTCTAAACACCAATGAGGATCTGGGCCTCTCTGGGCCACCACTCCCTTGTGCACAACAGCCCTTCCCTGCCCCACAGAGCGGCATGAGGATCCGTGCACTAAAGGCTGGGCAAGGCGCCAATATGCCAGGGGTGGGGGCCTGGCAAAGACAGAACTGAGGCCTAGTTTGCCCCAGGGCTTTCGATCCTCTCCTGGGTGTGATGCCGACCCTTCTAGGGACTGCCAACCCCTGGGGAAGCCAGGGAGCCGTATGGGACGCTCCCCAACCCCAGGCAGGCGGTGAGCAGAGCCCCGACTTCCTTTGGACCCCCCGATGGTGACGGGGCTTGGCCTGTCAACAGCCGGGTCCAGGACCTCAGCTGAGCAGGCCGCGTTGCCTTGGCTTATTGATGGAAAGTCACAAAGGCCGAAGGTCTCCCCCCGCCCTGGAGGCCTGACCCCCCAGTCTGGCTCCCCATGTCCAGGAGGGGGGCGGTTTCCATACAGAGCGTGACTTGAGATTTCCTCCCTTCCGTGAATGGGGGGTGGTGAACCGGGGACTCCAGCCCTGCCCGGGAGCAACGCCCTGCAGGGAAGACTAGTAGGGAAGCAGGAGCTGGCCGAGGAAGTGCCCGGGATGCCAAGGGCGCGGCCGAGGAAGGTCTCCCGTCCCTCGGAGAACAACCAGGGCAAATAATAACGCCCCTCCGTGCCTCCGTGTGGGAAAAACAAGCCTGATGGACCCACGGCGCCAAGCTGGGAGGAGCGAGGCTGCCTGGCATCTCCATAGCAACCCTCGCGGGCATCTCCCACCAAGCCACGAGCTCCACCAGGAGCGGATTTGCTCCCTCCACATCTTCCCACCCCATTGTGCCACGCTCGAAAGAGAGGGCGACATCTCCTGATTGTCCTCCCCCCCGTCCACTAGCTTCCCCTCATCCCCCCCCGCCGCACAAACACAGAATCCAAGTGTATTTTGCCTGGGGAGGGAGGAGGCCAGATACTTTGTTTCTTGCCTCCTCCCTTCTGAATGTTGGGAGCAGATGCTGCAGAGCGGGGGCTTTGTCTCCGGAGATTCCCTTTATTCTGTTTTTTCCACCCCCTTTCGCCACCTGCTTTTCTTCCCCGGCCCTTTATGTGCCGGTGGATTGCCGCGTGCGCCTGTGTCTGATTGGGATTGGAGTGTGTAGCCATGGAGCTGGGAGTGCAGCCTTTGGGGGGTGTGTGTGTGTGTGTGTGTGTGTGTGTGTGTGTGTGTGTGTGTGTGTCAGGCATGGACACGGTTCTCTGTAGCTTTTAGCTGTTATAACACACTTTAAGTCAACACTGCCCTGCCCCGTGTGTTAGCACCTGTGCAAAATAGGCATGAAACGCCATGTGTTACACCCATTTGGGGTAAGTGGCCGGGCCTGGTGCAGGGCGATGGGGAATCAAGGCACGTGGCATGCAATCGCATGCGTGTTTTTAGCGTGTGTGCGTCTTTTGCCTACATCTTACAGCTGCTCCGGGTGTGTGTGCGTCTGTGTTTTGTGTGTCTGGCGGGGATTGGATTCTCAGGGTGCGTCTGTTAGCCCGGGTGTGTCTTGGTGAACGTGGGGGGGTTAGTGCGTAGCATTGCTAGCAGGTGTGTGTACGTAACCCTGGGGTGACTGTGTGTCACGGTTGGGTCCCCGCTGGGCTGACCTACAGGCGATGGGAGTAGTTACCCCCCCAGCTACGCAGCTTGCTCTTAGCGCTAGCTCAGGCCCAGGTGTTTCAGCCAAGATGGTGACCATCACAGGGTGCTCCTCTTGGTGCATCTGTGGCCGCTGTCCCGCTGCAGGGTGTGATCCCCAGGGAGCAGCCCCCACAACGTAGGGTCCCTGAGGGAGGGAGAGATATGGTGGGTTTTTAATCCCTCCCCCCCCCCAGACACTGGCATCTTGGCTCTGTACTGTGCCCCCCTTTGCCCTCTTGTGCCATCATTTCGAGTGTGCAAAGGGGGTGTAAAGCAGTGCCCAGCCCAAATGCCCCCCCTTGCACATTGGGAGCAACGGGACACCTGCTTTGCACAGGTGTGAATGATGACCCCACAGGCGAGACAGACCCTGGAGTCAGTGCTAGTCTCTAGACCCCAAGTTCTAGGCTCCATGCACCAGGCTTCTGGGTCGCTCTCCCCCTGCAGACCTCAGCTTATTGTGGGGGAGGGGAGGGAGGCCGAGACCCTGGCAGGAGGGGTTGTGAAATACCAAGTGGGGAGGAATCCAGGACAATGATAGGGATCAAGGTGGCATCTGCATACTGTGCTTAGAGCCCCCCCCCCACACACACACACACACACACCGCTCTAACCACTAGACACCTCTCCCTTCCCATGGCTGGGAAGAGAACCCAGGAGTCCTGACTCCCAGCTCCCCACTCTAACCATTAGATGCCATTCACCTGCCAGAAATAGGAGTAGAACCCAGGAGTCCTGGCTCCCGTTCCCTCCATCTGTAATTCCTCGACCGCACTCCACTCTCAGAGCTGGGGACAGAACCCGGGAGTCCAGCCTCCCAGCCCCCTGCTTTACCCACTAGACCCTACACCCCTCCCAGAGCTAGAGATAGAACCCTGGTGTCCTGGCTCCCAATCCCCCCACCCCCAGCATTCCCCACCTTCACCACTAGACTCCACTCCACTCCCCTCCCAGAGCTGGAGACGGAACCCAGGAGTCCTGCCTCCCAGACCCTCCCCCCACCCTCTAACCCACAGGATCCCAGCGGGGCATCTGCCACACTTTTCCCTAGTAAAGGCTGTGGGATGTGTGTGTGTGTGTCCGTTTGCAGGCGTCTGCTCTGCTGTTTCCCCCCCACCCCTCTTCCATCCCCCACCTCTTCTCCATCCTGTCCCTTTCCCCATCGCACCAGCTTTATTGTTCCTGTCTCGCTCTCTGTCTCTTGGGTTGATTTAAAGGCGCTCCCCCCCCTCCTTGGCCCGGCAGCTGTTGCCCGGGCAGGTCAGGGTGCCTGGCGCCGCCCCCTCTCCCAGGGCAGGTGGTCCCGGGTCTGGGTGTCATAGGTGAGAGGCTGTGTGCTGGCTGGGGGAGGAAGGACTTGAATTTTCAGTCCTTGCAGGGGGGTCTCTATAACCACTATGTGTGCAAGCAAGCTGTGCCCATGTAAGGATGCACATGCATGCAGGGGTACATATATGACCATTTGCACCTGTATGCGTGTGGGGATGTGTATGCAGGTGCCTGGTCGCGTGTGCAGCACACGTGTGCAAAGGGATGCTGCATGCCTTTGCGCCTGCGTACGAGCGGAGGCGCGTGCTGGCACCTGCAGGGCGTGTGTGTGTCTGTGAGGGAGGGCACGTGCACGCATGTGCGTTTGTGGGAGGGCAGGAGAGGTGTGTGCATGTGCCGGGGGAGGCGTGTGTGTTTGTGCATACGTGCAGGGGATCCGTGTGCGTTTGCACATGCGGGCAAGCGGATGGAACCCTCCAGGGCCGAGCTCTGGGGACCAGGAGCGTCCTGCTGAGTCTTTCCACTCGAGTTTGCTGGGTCTCAGCCCACATCATAGCTGGAGGGTCCACATCTCCCGAGCCCACCTGGGCACTGACTGGCCCCCTGGTTGGCATCCCTGCCTGAGAGACTGCCATATCCTGGTGCCACCTGCTAGGCAGTGCCCTGGCTCAGCTGAGCCGTGGGTGGCAGATGTGCCCGTCACCGCAGCCTATGGGAGCGGTGGGTGAAGGGACCCGGCACGGGCAGGTTGCCTTTTGTTTGGGGAGGCTGCGGGTGCCCAGCTGGGTTATAAATAGCCCCTTCTGTTCCTGGCGGGGCGTGGACACCAGGAGCCCCGTAGCTAGGTAACCAGCAGGCAGATAATGACTCGTTGCCAGGTAAACATGGGCTGCGGGGCAGGTGCGCCGGGGACAGGGGGCGGCTGAGCTAACAAAGCCCAGGGCCTTTCGGGGGGGGGACTCGCCCGCAACATCTGGGAGCAACGACGCCAGCCAGTCTGTGTGTGTGTCTGGGGCCAGGTCTGCTTCTCGAGTGGCCGCCGAGGGGGGCGGGCTGGCGGCCGCGCGGGGCCCTGTGCCCGGGCAGAGGTACATGGCGGTCTCATTTGAGCATGTTCCACTCCCAGGATTCTTGACTCCCAGCTCCCCCTGGTCTAACCACTGGATCCCACTCCCCCCTCAGAGCTGGGAATAGAACCCAGGAGTCCTGGCTCCCAGCCCTCTGCTCTAGGATATGTACAGAGATCTGTAACTCCCACGATCACTGGTTCTGGGGGACCTGCTCCCCTCCCCCGCAGCCAAGCTGGGGGAGCAGCAGATGACCCCCTTATTAGGGGGAAATTGGGCCAGGGAGAGGGGGCAGCTCTGACCCCCTCCCCAACAGCCTGACACTGCTGACCTCTGACCCCAGAAGCTTCTGAAGTCCCAAAATATCCTGCACCCCAAATGCCCTCCCACTCCCTAACATGCCCCCCTAGCCTTCACTCCTCACATCTTCTCCCCGTGCAACCCCTGAGCCCCCCCACCTGGCCAGCCCCCACTAGGGTCAGAGTCCCCTTCCCACCACAGCTCTGTGGGATCTGGGGCGGGAGGCAGCTCCCAGCGTGGCCGGCTTGTGATGCGGGGGAGCCATGGGACCTTAACTCACGCCCATTCCTATCTCCCGCCCGGCTGGCCCCCTCCCCGGCTATGGGATGGGGGCTGGGGCCACGTGGGCTCATTCCTGGCTCAGTTTCCACTAATGCATTGGCTGGTGGTGTGCTGCCTGGCAGCTGCACTGGGGTTTTCCCGATGGCCAATTCCTGTAACCAGCGCATGCCCCCTCCCTGCCCTGGTGCAAGTCAGGATTGAGGGGCACTGTCAGAGCTGTGTGGGTGGGGTGCCCAGGGCTGGGCTAGCAGGGGGCTGCGGGTCGGGATTGAGGGGCACCAGCAGAGCTGGGGGAAGGGAAGCCTAGGGCTGGGATAGGAGGGGGCTGCGGGTCGAGATTGAGGGGCACCGGCAGAGCTGCGGGATGGGAGGTGCCCAGGGCTGGGATAGGAGGGGGCTGCGGGTCGGGATTGAGGGGCACTGGCAGAGCTGGAGAGGGGGCAGGGCTGGGATAGGAGGGGGCTGCGGGTCGGGATTGAGGGGCACCAGCAGAGCTGGGGGAGGGGAAGCCTAGGGCTGGGATAGGAGGGGGCTGCGGGTCGGGATTGAGGGGCACCGGCAGAGCTGGGGGGGGGCAGGGCTGGGATAGGAGGGGGCTGCGGGTCGGGATTGAGGGGCACCGGCAGAGCTGGGGGGGGGCAGGGCTGGGATAGGAGGGGGCTGCGGGTCGATATTGAGGGGCACCGGCAGAGCTGCGGGATGGGAGGTGCCCAGGGCTGGGATAGGAGGGGGCTGCAGGTCAGGATTGAGGGACACCGGCCAAGCTGGGGCACGGGAAGTTTGCACAGCTCTTCTACCCCAGACGCCTCTCCCCGGCCAGCGCTAACCACTTCCCATTCCCACCACAATTCACCCCGAGCGCTGAACCATGTCTCCAGACAAAGGGCGGCCTGGGATCTGGGGTCTGGGTTCAGATTCACTGGGGCTGAGGATCCAGGCGGATCTGCTGGGATCCTCCCCCGGGATCACTTGATCTTGGTTCACTTTGCTGTAGCTTTGCTGGCAAGTCTCACTCCTGGAGCAACCACTCGGCCCTCCCCCGGATCGGGTCCCTGAACCCACCAGCCAGACGGCGTTACCGCTGCCATCCGGCACGGGGCTCGCGCTGCATGCCGGGACCTAAGGAGCTTTAGCTTTGATTGGATAATCCCGGGATTTATGCGTGGTAAATCCCAGGCGAGGCGGGAGGGGCAGGTGGGATTTGGAGGGTGGGATTAGAACAGGCAGCTCCTAGACAGCTGCCTTCTGATCTGGGGGGCAGGGGGATCAAGTCACTGGCACGTCCTCCGCCTGGCCTGCGCTGGCCAAAAGCCGCCCCTGCGAGGAGGCCAAGCCACCCAGCTCCACCCTCACTCAGAGGCTGGCGAGGCAGCTTCTGAGGTCGGCCATTGGCTGGGGCCTCTGCTTTTGTGCATAGCAGCTCAGAACCGTCTGCCTCCAGGCCACGAGTCCGGTTCCTGCTCAAGACACCACTGTGCAAACAAGGGGACTGGGAAAACCCCAAGGATCCCCTCCCTGCAAGCGGCACCGGCGGGCTCCCAGGCCAATGACGGAGCATAGGGGAGCACATAGTGCCTTGGGCTAGGGTGGGATCCGGTATGGAGCTGTGCAATCCCTTCGGGGGCTCGGAGGGGATGGGCTGAAAGCTGTAACCCCCAAAGGGCCGCTCCCTAATTTATTTCCCCTCCTCGGGGTATGTAGCGCCTTGGGGGTTTTCATTTCGAACAGTGACGGGCTCGCTAGAGGGTTCTTGGTCAGTACAATAAGTGCGCTCTCCTCTCTGGTTAATAAGGGAACGGGGAATTTTCCCCTCCTGGCTGAGGGCGTCAGGCTCTCAAATCTGGATTCTCGGGCAGTGGCCCATGCCCCCATGGTTCCACAATGCACCTGGGCAGCTTGCCAGTTCTGATGGGGTTGGGGGCCGAAGGGAAGCACATTTCTCCCTGGCCCCAGCAGTGGTGGGGTCACGCCCCGACGCGGGAGAGCTGGGGAGTTTGTAGCTAACGCCCATGAAACTGCCCAGCACTTCCTCGAACCCAGCCGCCGGCTCTGAGTCTCCTGTGCCAAGTGCTCCATCCTAGGATGGCATTTATTACCATGGCAACCGTCGCTCAGCCAGTTGCCCTAGTTACAGAGGGGATGGTCTTGGCAGCATAGCAACAATTACCCCATTGCATGTCTCTATTCAGGGGTTTATCATCAGTTTGTCATAAAGCGTGACCGAGATCAGGGCCCCGTCGTGCCGGGCGCTGCCCAGACCCGGAGTAACCGAGATCAGGGCCCCGTCGTGCCGGGCGCTGCCCAGACCCAGAGTAACCGAGATCAGGGCCCCGTCGTGCCGGGCGCTGCCCAGTCCTGGAGTAACCGAGATCAGGGCCCTGTCATGCCGGGCGCTGCCCAGACCCAGAGTAACCGAGATCAGGGCCCCGTCGTGCCGGGTGCTGCCCAGTCCTGGAGTAACCGAGATCAGGGCCCCGTCATGCCAGGCGCTGCCCAGACCTGGAGCTCCCTGGCTGAATAGACACAGGTGGGAGGGGAGACTGAAGCCCAAAGAGGAGAAATGATTTGCCTGTGGTCAGTGTCAGTCCTGGAATTGAACCCAGGCATCCTGCTCGTAGCCCAGTGCCCTCCCCACTAGCCCCAGCTGCCTCTCCTTTAGCATCTCCCTCGTCTCGCGGCTCCCAGGTGCTGGCCACGCCAGGGCCCAGCTCCTCAGCTGGTGGCAACAGGGGCCGCTTTGCGCCAGCCGAGCTGTTAGGACCCTGGCTCAGTCCTGGATCTCAAGGCTTGGCCGGGTGGGATCTGGTCAGAGAGCCGTGGCTTGGCTCGTGAGCAGAGACCAGGGCCCTGCTGGGCTGGCTGTCCCCCGAGCTAGCTGCGAGGAGTAGAGGGAACCGCTCCGGCTGGCTAGTCTGAGCTGCTGCCTGGCCCAGCCAGAGTCTCTCTCAAACCCCAGGTCGGTCACACAGGCAGCCTGGCCCCTAGCGGCACCAGGCCTCAGCCAGTCCATGCCGGGATTCGAACCTGGGTCCTCCGTCGCGGGACGCCACCGCCCAGCTCCCGCCAGCCCCCTGTGGCCCTGGGAGCCTGGCTCCCATTTCCAGCCCCTAGTGGGACCCCCTGCCCCTCCCTCCCCCCAAGTGTCTCCTGCAAACGAAGGGGAGGAGGGGCTAAGCCTGGCCCTGTTTTCATTCTCTCTAGGCCCCCACCTCAGTTAAATTAACCCTGAGGAGCCCACTGGCCCATGGCTGGGAGTCCCCCAGGCAGGAGCAGTGTCCCCCCCCCCCTGCACTTAGAAGATGTCTGAAGCCCAGGCCAGGCAGTGTGGCCAGCAGCCCCCCACCCCAGGTGGCCAAAGGACATTATCACCCACAGGGGAGTGGGTAATCACCGCACAATCCCCCAAGCAAGCGGCACTGGCAGGGTCCGGAGGCACGGCCGGGCCACGCTCCTTTTCACCGTGCTGCTGATTCCAGCAGCTGGGGGCGGGGGGAGCTGCCTGGCCTCTCCTGTGCCCTCGGGACTGCTCCCCAAGGACAGAGGGGCTCCCCCACTGGCGCCAGCATCCAGAGGGGGGCCCCTGAGACTGCAGGGCTTGCCAGGGTTGGCTGAGCCCCGGTGCCTCTTTCAGTACAAATGAAGCCCTGGGTGAGCCCCCGTGCCCCAGCACGATGCCTGTCCTGCAGGGCACTGCTCCGGTGCGGGGGCTGGCTGCCACGACGGGGGCATTGGAAGGGACTTCCAAAGATGCTGATGGTCTCTGCGGTATCGGAGGGCTCTGGCTTCAGCTGCCTAGATCCTGAGCGCCAGCCCGGTGACCCTCTGGGGTGGCTGGGCCCAGCGCCAGCCACAAATATATCCAGGGTGGTGCACGGCAGGGTGTTGCTGTGTTAAATATAGGCCCCGCCCCAACCTAGAGCCAGCCGCATCTCTGTGCCAGGCAAAGGGCACCTAGGCCTTGTGCCCCGCCCCAGAGACGTCTAGCAGAGCTGGGTGAGCCATCCTTATATAAACAGCTGCCCCACCCCAGAGGTGGCTGCATCTCAGTGCTGGGCAAAGGAGCCCAGTATTAATAGTTCCCCATGCCCCACCCCAGAGGTGGCTGCATGTTGCTGTCAGGTGAAGGGTACTTGGTACCTTTATAAGCAGCCCCTGCACCCCACCCCAGACATGGCTGCATCTCAGCACCAGGTGAGGGAGGCCTCTATTAACAGCTGCCAGGGGATGGCTATTTAGCGGGGTTGGAGGGGGGGGTATTTCTGCCTTTTCCCCTTGGGACTTCCCCCTCTACCTCCCACTTGAATATTTTGGAGATTTTAACCCCCTCCCCCCCCAACCCTTTGTTTTTCTTCCCCTTTGCTCAAATTGTCCCCCCACCCTGGGGTTGTTTATAAAGATAAATGGTGATGTCAGCGTGGTTACTAGGTAACGCAGTGGGTAAATTGGGGATGAGTGGGCGGTTGCCATGGTTCATATTCTCTGGTTGCCATGGTTACCGGGCATCTGCTGCTTTTTTCTCCCCCTGGCGTGACGGCCCCGCGAGGTGAGGTTGCGATGACTTTGTCATGGACGCAGAAAGCGACGCGGCTCGTGGGGGGGGGCGGGGTGTGGGGTGGGGCGCCCCAAAACCCCAACCTGGGCCTTGAGCCTTCCCTGTGACGTGAGACGCCTGAGCAGGGACATCCCTGGTTATTGCAATTAATTCCCCTTCCTCGTCAGCCCCCGAGTTCCCGGCTCGTTGTAAAGCCCACGGCTAATCAGCTGATTCATGCCAAGAGCGCCAGCTATGGAGGCTCGCATAGCCCCGCCCCACTGGCCTGACCCCTTTAGTGGCGCCCCACAATGCCGGCCTGCAGAGAGCTGCTCGTGCAGAGCCCCGTATGCTTTGGTCTTGGGAGGGTGCGAAAAGCAGCTGCCGGGACAGGACACAATGCAATGGGGCTCAGGGCCTGCACCTTAGCTGGCTGCCCGGGCTGTACAGCCACAGGCCGACCCTGGCTCGGGGAGCAGCTCCCCGGGGTGCAGCACCAGCCCCCGCCGGCGGTGTTCTGCTGGTGGGTCTCCGGCACGGCTGTGGGTCTTGACTCAGCAGATCTAGCATGGCTGAGGTGCTCGGCGTCCTGCCAAAGCCATCGGCAGCCCCAGCGCTGGAGGACAAGGCCGGCTGGACGGCCCTGGCCGACGTCTCCCCCCAGCCCTCACCTCCAGAGACACCCACCCCCAATGCCCTACCCGTAGTCAGTCTCTGTGGGCACCAGGAGTGGGGATTTTGGCTGGCTGCTTGGGGACCGACCTCTGTGTCTCTATGGGGCTATGCCCCCATGCGCCGTGGAGCATAACCCTGCAGTGATTCACTGGGGCTGGCGGTTGGCATGGGAAGGGTGTCCACATCCCAGCCACAAGGGTGTTATAATGGGTAAGGGATCCCTGTCTAAACAGCCGCCCCACCCCAGAGGTGGCTGCATCTCAATGCTGGGCCATATGCTCTCTCCATAAGCAGCCGCCCCACCCCAGAGGTGGCTGCATCTCAGCTCTGGGCCCTGTGCTCCCAGAGAACCCAAACCCTGAGAGCAGCAGACACATCCGGTTCAAATCCAGCTCAGGGCAGTGGTGCCAGCCCTGGTGAAATGGGAGTTGTGGGCCTGTCTCTATCTGTTCCCCATCACCCCAGTTTCAGGAGGAAGCGTGGTGTGGTGTTGCCTAGTGGTTAGGGCACGTCCCTGGCACTTCAGAGAGCTGAGTTCTATTCCCACCTCTGCTGGGTGACTGTGGGCAAGTCCCTTCCCCAATCTGTGCCTCAGTTTCCCCTTGTCTATTCAGGCTGCGAGCTCTTTGGGGCAGGGGCTGTGCTCAGCTGAGGCATCCAGATGCTACCGTCATGCACGTTCGAATAAAGAAAGACCTGCCCAGAGGGCTTCAGGGGGAACCAAGCTGCCCTCTTGCCCCCTCGAGGTGGATCAAGGCTAGGGTCGGAGGGCGGCCTGGGAACTTTGGCATTAGGCATGCGCCGAGGCCTTTAATCTCTAGGTCTGTCCTGCCAGGACCACATTCCCGATGCGCTAAATGGGGCTGAAAACTCAGGGATGTTGCCCCTTTGTGGGCTCGGCCCGTATGCCCGGTTGCCAGCGTGCGTGCCCGACTCAGGGCGCCACGCCACTCTGAAAAGCCACAGCTCCTTGGGATGCTGCCAGACCCTGTTGGTTTTTTACCATGAGAGGAAAAAGCGGTCCCCATGTGGCACCGGTTGCTGTGGCAACCAGAGATAACCTGGCAACAAAGCAAGGCGGGAGGCTGTGGAGGAAGATGCAGGGCAGGAGAGCTGGGGCGTGTTTTCTCTTGCTGGGCGGGCAGAGGGTTGTGTCCGATGGGTTTACCTGCTCCTAAAACAGCAGTGACTGACAGGCTGCTTGTGAGGAGTGTCTGGACAGGGAGCCGGGCTCTCTGGCTAGACGCTTCCCAGGGAGATATGTGCCTTCGAGATGGATGGCTGGAGAGATTAGATTAGCGGCTGGATGGACAGTTATGGATTGGCTGGAAGGACAGGTGGATGGATAGGTGGGGAGATGGATGGATGACGAGATGGACAGATGTGACAGGGAGAGGTGGATCCCACAGACAGTTAGAGCCAGCAGGCAGATAAAGAGCCCAGCTGATCTGAAAAGGGCTGGGGGTGAGGTTGCCAGACAGCCCAGGTCTAGCCTGCGCTGGGCCGGCCGGTGAGACAGCGTTTGCTTTGGAGCTCGATTCAGTCTTTTTGCTGAGGAGGCCGACCGAGCGTGACGGAGGGATGCACATACACACCGTCTCTGCCTGATCAATAGAGCTCAGTATCTTAGTAATAATCAATCCACTGGGCAACAAGCAGGGCTTTAATTACACTGATTGGGTGGGATCCATGCCCCCCCCAGCCCCGCCCACCATGTATGTCCTTCCTGGAGAGACACAAGGTGCAAAGAGCAGGCAGAGTGGGTGGGCAATGCCCTGCCAGAAATGCCGGCTGCATCACAGGGCACCGGGATGCTGCAACGTCAGGCATCGCCCCCGCGGCCTGCCGTCCCCATCCCCCAGACCCAGCCTGGGGCCAAATAGCCACGCTGGCGTCCTGGCAATGCCTCCGTCTGCCCATGCCTCTGACCAGGCTGGGAGCGTGGGAGCTGTAAGAACGGGTGCCCTCGGGTCCTATGGCTAGCGAGCAAATCCGGAGCCTTTTTCTTATTGATCTCCGGGATAAGTTGTGTTCCTGCTCACAGCAGCCCTGTGTTCAGTCAGCGGGGGAACTGCACGTGGTTCCAGGTAAACGGGGGGCTGGGGCCACTGGCAGCTGGGCCCAATGACTTAGGGAAGGATGGATGGGAGGAAAGATGGCCCAGTGGTTAGAGCTCTTGTGAGTTCAGATCCCTACTGTCCCACGCACTCCCTGCGTGACCTTGGGCCAGATCCTCAAAAGTCAATCAGGTGAGGCAGCGAACTACTGGCGCCTCAGTTTCCCCATCTGTACACTGGGGATAAGAGCCCTGCTCTGCCTCTCAGGGGTGCTGGGAGGGTCAATATAGGAAAGATGATGACCGCTCAGCTGCCATGGTGACGAGCCCAGATCGGGGGGGCTAGCCCTGATTGACAGCTGTCTGAACAGACACCGACCCCTACGGTTTCAATGTGGCCTCCTGGCGTATTGTCAATTGGGCCTAAATTTCTCTCTCGAAGGCAATGGCCAGTCACCTCCATGGATGGCCGAACTGCCAGGAGCGTGGGGAGAAAGGGGTGGGCCAGTGCCCGGGCTGCTGGACTCGGAGCCAGGACGCCTGGGTTCCGTTCTTGCCTTGCCATGTCAACCCCGGGCCTCTGGCTGCTCCCCTGCCTGGCCATGGCGCCCACCCGCCTTCGGGATCAGGAGCGGGACCCTCACGTTGTGGCCCCCAAACTTCCCAGCGTCTGGAGACGACGGTCGCCCCTGGGGTTTTGCTGGTGCAGTGGCTCCCCGGCCGGTGGCTGTGGGGTGTCTCTCTTCCCAGATGCCCTTGCTCCGGGCGGTGCTGGTGGGGCGACCAGGCATCCCGATATTAAAGGCTCTGTCTTATATATGCAACTGTGCCACCACCACCCCGCGGAAAAAGGTGTCCTGATTTTTCACACTTGCTATCTAGTCACCCCACGTGCTGCGGGCAGGGGTGGGGGTTATGGTATTACCCTGCAGTGGAGGGGGGGCTGCCTCCCCTCCGCTCTCTCTGCTGCGAGCTGCTGCTTTCCTTTAATATGATTACAGATGCTTTTACAGAACTGGTCCCAGCGCCCTGCTGAGTTAATCTCGCGGTTTTGCTTTAACCCTCCCCTTGCCGGCTGGCTTTGCTCCAGGAGGGAGCAGGGTGGAGGGCTCGGCAGGAGGCGCTGTCCCCTCCCAGTCAGCGCTGGACCCAAAGCCCAAACGTGGCTCTAGGGGGCGCTGGGCTGCAGGGAGCGGAGTGGGGCGTTCACTAGGGGGCGCTCTCTGTCAGTGGTTTTTGCTGGATACTTTCCCCACCAGCTTGTGTCCAGCCAGGCCAGGCCAGCTCTGGAGCCTTTCCCCACTAGGTGACCAGGACTGCTCCGGCCCCAGGCTGGGGGGACTGGCTGGCTCAGGGGGGCTGGGAATGGGACATGGGGCCTTTCCCCTCCAGGGGGCTCCGGCTCTCATCCGGCCCCAGGGCAGGGGACTTGGGGCCTCGGGAAATGGGGACACGGGGCCGTTGCCCCCAGTTCAGTTCCAACCCTGGCTGTTTGGTGAGTCTCAGGTCAGTAGCCAGGGACAGGTGCTTGGCTGGCAGCCACCGCAGAGAGGCCACTCCTGGGCTGGCTACAAACCGAGCTGTCCTTGGGGCCCCTCCAGGGCAGGGCTGTGGCAATAGGTAGGGAAACTGGCCCTGTGCTCTGCAGGCCTGGCTCTCCCGGGTGTCAGGTGTGCACCTCCCACTGGATCAAATTCACACTAAATAAAGGGGAGCCAGGACTCCTGGGTTCCCATTCCAGCCGTAGGCGAGAGCCAGGACTCCTGGGTTCCCATTCCAGCCGTGGGCGAGAGCCAGGACTCCTGGGTTCCCATTCCTGGCTGTGGGAGGGGTGTGTTATCTAATGGTTATAGCTAATGGGACTAGGCATCAGGACTCCTGGGTTCTAATCTGGGCTCTGACGTACCCGGTGACCATGGGCAAGTCACAGACACACCCTGTGCCTCAGTTTCCCCTCTGTATGATGGGATAAGGCTCTCCCTCTCTCTCTCTCTCTCTAAGAGGGGCTCATGCCTCGTTGTTGGGGGTGTGTGGGGTCTGGCTGCTGGATGGCTCCAACTCTGGGGGGGTGGCGCCCCACGCTCTGAGCCCCAGGGGCTGCCTGCACACGTCCTCAATGCCTCTCCCTTCTCTCCCCCTTGCAGATGAACCGGCCGATCCAGGTGAAGCCAGCAGACAGCGAAAGCAGAGGAGGTACCCGCCGAGCGTGGGGAGGGGGACCCCCCCAGCTACCCCTGGTTAAACCCCCATCAGAACAAAGGGGTGATTCCCTGCCCCGACAGACCCCTCCCCCTTCCAGCATTGACCCCGGGCCTCCCAAACAGTCTCTGGGGAGCAAAGCTAGGATCAGCTGGGGGAGGGTGTCTTCCAATAGTCCCCCCCGTTCACATTCCCAGGATTTCTCACTGGGGCTTTCCCCACCCAGGGCAGGGCTAACAGTGCTCCTTGCAAATACCAGGGGGCTGGCTAGATAGATAGATAGATAGATAGATAGATAGATAGATAGATAGATTAGATGGGGTGTATGGGGATAGATAGATAGATAGATAGATAGATAGATAGATAGATAGATAGATAGATAGATAGATAGATAGATAGAGGGGGTGTCTGGAGATAGATAGATAGATAGATAGATAGATAGATAGATAGATAGATAGATAGATAGAGGGGGTGTCTGGGGATAGATAGATAGATAGATAGATAGATAGATAGATAGATAGGGTGTATGGGGATAGATAGATAGATAGATAGATAGATAGATAGATAGATAGAGAGGGGGTGTATGGGGATAGATGGATAGATGGATAGATAGAGGGGGTGTATGGGGATAGATAGATAGAGAGATAGATAGAGAGATAGATAGAGGGGGTGTATGGGGATAGATAGATAGATAGATAGATAGATAGATAGATAGATAGATAGATAGAGGGGGTGTATGGGGATAGATAGATAGATAGATAGATAGATAGATAGATAGATAGATAGATAGAGGGGGTGTATGGGGATAGATAGATAGATAGATAGATAGATAGATAGATAGATAGATAGATAGAGGGGGTGTATGGGGATAGATAGATAGATAGATAGATAGATAGATAGATAGATAGAGGGGGTGTATGGGGATAGATAGATAGATAGATAGATAGATAGATAGATAGATAGATGGGGTGTATGGGGATAGATAGATAGATAGATAGATAGATAGATAGATAGATAGATAGATAGATAGATAGATAGATAGAGGGGGTGTATGGAGATAGATAGATAGATAGATAGATAGATAGATAGATAGATAGATAGATAGATAGATAGAGGGGGTGTATGGAGATAGATAGATAGATAGATAGATAGATAGATAGATAGATAGATAGATAGATAGATAGATAGATAGATAGAGGGGGTGTCTGGGGATAGATAGATAGATAGATAGATAGATAGATAGATAGATAGATAGATAGGGGGTGTCTGGGGATAGATAGATAGATAGATAGATAGATAGATAGATAGATAGATAGATAGAGGGGGTGTCTGGAGAGAGAGAGATAGATAGATAGATAGATAGATAGATATGGAGGGGGTGGATACATAGATAGATCAATCAGCCAGGGTCTAGGGAGACAGAAAGACAGACCCATCAGCATTCTAGCATCTGAGGATATGGATGGACAAACAGAGCAGGGTCTGGAGACACAGAGCTAAGGCCAGGCGGACGAATCAGCAGCCTAGGCCCTAGGGTTAGAAAGATCCAGCCAAGTGTAGCTGTGATGCTCTCCAGCGCCCCCTACAGACCTCACCCCCCATCCAGGACCACCGGGGGCCGCCCATCATGGCACCAGGCTTGGACCTGGTGGTTGGCTCCTGGCACCAGGATCCCAGCCTGGGGTGAGAGGAGGCGTCTGGCCCTCAGCACGTGCTCTGTGACCGACACCCACCCCCCCAGTCCTGGGCGGGGCACGGTGGGGGGCGAATGGGCCCGGCTCCCCACTGAGCACTGCCTCTTCCCTGCCAGAAGACCGGAAGCTGTTTGTGGGGATGCTGGGCAAGCAGCAGACGGACGAGGACGTTAGGAAAATGTTCGAGCCCTTTGGGAACATCGACGAGTGCACGGTGCTGCGGGGGCCAGACGGCACCAGCAAAGGTGAGTGCCGCTCCGGGGCCTCTGCCGCTGGCCCTGCCCCCATGGCAGAGGGGGAGTTGCAGGGAGTGCAGTGGGGGGGCAGTAGGGGGCGCTGTGCTGCAGGAGCGGGGCGGGGGCAGTAGGGGGCGCTGTGCTGCAGGAGCGGGGCGGGGGGGCAGTAGGGGGCGCTGTGCTGCAGGAGCGGGGCGGGGGCAGTAGGGGGTGCTGTGCTGCAGGGAGCAGGGCGGGGGCAGTAGGGGGCGCTGGGCTGCAGGAGCAGGGCGGGGGCAGTAGGGGGCGCTGGGCTGCAGGAGCAGGGTGGGGGCAGTAGGGGGTGCGGTGCTGCAGGGAGCAGGGGGCACAGCAGGGGGCGCTGTGCTGCAGGGAGCAGGGCGGGGGCAGTAGGGGGCGCTGGGCTGCAGGAGCAGGGCGGGGGCAGTAGGGGGCGCTGTGCTGCAGGAGCGAGGCGGGGGCAGTAGGGGGCGCTGGGCTGCAGGAGCGGGGCGGGGCGCAGTAGGGGGCGCAGGGCTGCAGGGAGCGGGGCGGGGGGGCAGTAGGGGGCGCTGTGCTGCAGGAGCGGGGCGGGGGCAGTAGGGGGCGCTGGGCTGCAGGAGCAGGGCGGGGGCAGTAGGGGGCGCAGTGCTGCAGGAGCGGGGTGGGGGACAGTAGGAGGCGCTGTGCTGCAGGGAGCGGGGCGGGGGCAGTAGGGGGCGCTGGGCTGCAGGAGCGGGGCGGGGGCAGTAGGGGGTGCTGGGCTGCAGGAGTGAGGTGGGGGCGCAGTAGGGGGCGCTGGGCTGCAGGAGCGGGGCGGGGGCAGTAGGAGGCGCTGTGCTGCAGGAGTGAGGTGGGGCGCAGTAGCGGGTGCTATGCTACAGGGAAGATGCAGCTTGGCCATGGGGGCCCCTGAGGATTCCTGCCCGTTTCTCCCATGTAATCCCACCACCACCACCACCCCGGGCCCTGTGGCTGTCCTGAGTGACGCTCCCTGGCTGCGCAGTAGGGATCCATCCCCGCCACTGGCATGGACCAGGCAAGAGCTCACTGGGCCTGTCCCTCAGCCAATGTTGCCTCCCAGACCCACTGGTCGCCTGCCACCCTTGCCCGCTGCATGGCTGGGTCCCGCTCCAGGGGCGAAGGGGGCTGGACAGGGCCGAGCATGCAGGGCTAAGAGGGGCCCTGCCAGCGCTGGCGGAGGAGGGCGGCTGTGTGCGGCATGGGTGGAGACAGGGGAGGGCACATGTGTACAGGGGTGCCTGGCTCGGGGGGGGGGGGCGGGCAGCTGGGAACATGCGTGCACTCGGGGTGTCTGTGTGCGCTCAGGGGGATGCACTCGGGGTGTCTGTGCACTCAGGGGGGGTGCATTCAGGGTGTCTGTGCATGCTCGGGGTTTCTGTGTGCGTTCAGGGGGGTGCACTCGGGGTGTCTGTGCGCGCTCGGGGGGGTGCACTCGGGGTGTCTGTGCGAGCTCAGGGGGTTGCACTCGGGGTGTCTGTGTGCGCTCGGGGGATTGCATTCGGGGTGTCTGTGTGCGCTCGGGGGGGTGCACTTGGGGTTTCTGTGTGCGCTCGGGGGGGGTGCACTCGGGGTTTCTGTGCGCGCTCAGGGGGGTGCACTCGGGGTGTCTGTGCGCTCATGGGGGTGCACTCAGGGTGTCTGTGCGCGTTCAGGCCCTGCCCCTCCCCCCCACTGCACTGACTCTCTCTCCCCCCAGGCTGCGCCTTCGTGAAGTTCCAGACCCACGCCGAGGCTCAGGCCGCCATCAACACGCTGCATGGCAGCCGGACATTGCCGGTAAGGCCCGGCCGGGCGCACCGGCACTCGGGCGGGGGCTGAGAGGGGGTAATTCCTGGCATGGCCCTGAGTGGGGAGCTCAGCATTAGACCCAGTGCCTCAGACCCCTCATCTCCCAGGGCAGACTCTGGGCACTGACCGACCCGGCTGGACCCACCCCCCATGGTACTCGTGGTCCCCCTGCCCACTGAGACACTGCGGGGTTAGATCCAGGCCCCTCTGAGCCCTTCCCCCCCCCCCCCCCCACATGTCGGAGACCCATGCCGGGTCTGTCTGTCTGCTCCTCGGCAGCGTCCTGGGAACGCCCAGGGCCCGTCTACCCTGCAGCTGGGAGCCAGCCCGCGCGGGTGGACGGATTTGCACCAGTGTGGCCCGAGCCAGCGCGCTGCCAGCCGGGTGGAGGTCGTGGCTCTGGCAGAGACGCAGGCTCCCGCCACCTGAGCTCAGAGCCGGGGGACCAGGGGGACTCCAGAGTCTGAATCGCCGCCCCAGCATGCCAGCTGAGCTGAAGCCCAGCTAGCGCGAGTCTGTCTGCCCAGGCTGGGAATGTAGACCCCCCCCAGGCCTCTTCTGCTCCAACACCCCCATCCCCTGGGGACTCCGAGGGGCATGGGCTGTGTGGTCCCCACAGGGCCTTCCTGCCTCCAGGCCTCCGATCCCCCCTGCAGCCTCAGTCGGGCACCAGATGGGCCACACAGCCAGCGAGCACCGAGGCATGGGTCCGGCAGGGCAGCAGGACCCCCTCTGCCTATCCAAGGCTCTCCAGCCCCTCTGCCTCTCGCACCCTCTCATTTGGGCAGCTCCAAATCTCAGCCCCCCCTAGACTCGCCACCTGGAAGGGACCCAGCTCGGTGCCAGGGCAGGGGGCGAGGATGCTGCCTGAGGTTCTGCTGCCCCCTGATGGACCGAGCTCGCCACTGTGGCCTCGAGAGCCAGTCGGGAATGTTCCGAGAAAACGGTGTTTAGTTGGCGTGGGAACAGCTGGACTGGGACCAATTTCTCCACGTGGGAAAATGACGGTGGGGAAGCGTCCGAACGTCCCTCTTCCACGTTCCTGCGGTGAAAAACCGCCCGTTTTCTGGGTCGAGGCGACTTTGGCGTTTGCGGCGTGAGCGCGTCGGAGTGAGCTGGAAATCCGTCGATCCAAGAAACCGAACGTCTCGACTGCCCCGAAAGGAACATTTCTTCCAACGTTTCACCCCGAGTCGGGGCGGGGAAAATTGTTCCGAATCTCGAAAACGTGGGCAGGACGGGCAGCTCGTTTCCTGCCCCGCCCCCATGTCATTCTGATCCCAAGCCCTGCTCATGCATAGACCCCAAAGCCCTTTGCAAACGAGGTTGGGATCATTAGCCCCATTCAACAGTTGGGGAAACTGAGGCATGGACGGGGGCAGTGACTTGCCCAAGCTCGTCGGGCAGCAGAGACAGGAAGAGACCCTGCTGTCTGGACGCTTAGGCCGGTGCTCTATCCACTAGGCCCTATGACCTGAGGAGGGTTGAGATCATCCGAGGCTTGCAGGGGAGGGAGTTGGAGCAGGTACCTAACACAGGAGGGGAGCCTGCCCCTGCACGCTCCCCAGAAGACTGCCAGGGACAGAGACTGCAGAAGGAGGGCCGGGGCCTGTGGATCACCCTGGCTGGCTGAGGCAGTGGGGGCGGGGGCCAGACGGGGCAGGGTGGGGGAGTCACCGTGGTCTGCTTGTCTCACTAGCCCCCCTGGGGGGGGTTCCATTCCCAGGGCGCCTCCTCCAGCCTTGTGGTGAAATTCGCCGACACGGAGAAGGAGCGGGGCCTGCGCCGGATGCAGCAGGTGGCCAACCAGCTGGGCATGTTCAGCCCCATCGCCCTGCAGTTCGGGGCCTACAGCGCCTACACCCAAGCAGTAAGGGGCTCCCCACCAACGTGGGCGCTGGGCTCTCAGCAGGGACATGGGGGGAGCTCAGGGCTGGGCTAGCAGGGGGCTGCGGGTCGGGATTGAGGGGCACCGGCAGAGCTGGGAGATGGGGGGAGCCCAGGGCTGGGCTAGCAGGGGGCTGCGGGTCAGGGTTGAGGGGCACCGGCAGAGCTGGGGGATGGGGGGAGCCCAGGGCGGGGACAGCAGGGGGCTGCGGGTCAGGATTGAGGGGCACCGGCAGAGCTGGAGGGGCCGGGACAGCGGGGCATGTCCCCCCAGTCCTTGTGCCCTTGCAGACAGGCCTTCCCCCATCCCCCCAGCAGCCCAGCGGATGCCCCCTGACCCCCCCCCCCCCCGTCTTTTTCTCTCCCCTTGTAGCTAATGCAGCAGCAGGCAGCCCTGGTCGCTGCTCACTCCGCCTACCTCAACCCCATGGCCACCATGGCGGCCGTCCAGATGCAGCAGATGGCCACCATCAACCCCAACGGCCTCATCGCCACGCCCCTCACGCCCCTCACCCCCTCCTCAGGTAGGGCCGGCGCGGGCCAGGCTCCCATGCCAACCCCTCCTGGCCGAGGAGGGGCCACGCCAGGGAGCCAGCGGAGTGGGCAAACCCCCGCCCGAGCAGCAGCCTGCAGAGGGGGAGGGGACGGGCGAGCCGGGAGCTGGCACCCAGCCGGGATCTCCTCATGGGTGGGGGGAGGGCCCAGAACCCGCCCCACCCCCCCCACACTGCATCTCTCGCCCGCAGGTACCAGCACGCCGCCCGCTATCGCCGCCACCCCTGTGTCCGCCATCCCGGCCACGCTCAGCGTCAACGGCTACAGCCCAGTCCCCACGCAGACCACGGGGCAGCCGGCCTCCGAGGCCCTCTACACCAACGGGGTCCACCCGTACCCAGGTACGCACCCCACCCCCGCCCTGCCTGCTCCCCCCGCCCCGGCTCAGCCAGGGGCTCCCTGGTAACCCCCTCCCCCCTCGTCTCCCCTCGCAGCTCAGAGCCCGGCCGCCCCCGTGGACCCCCTGCAGCAGGCCTACGCCGGGATGCAGCACTACACAGGTCTGGCGCCCCGCCCTGGGGCTGGGGGGGGGCTGGAAGGGGCCCCGGGCGGGGGTGGGGGCTGGAGGTAGCCACATGGTGGGACGTCCCGGGTGCTGGCACCAGGTCTGAGCAGCACCAGGGTGTGGCAGTGCTGGCCTCACCCCCCAGGGCTGTGGGGGGCAGTGGGCAGCCTGGGGGATGGAGGCTATGGGGCGGGGGCTCCCTGCGGGTGGAGGGGCCTGGGGGGACAGGGGGAGTGGGGAGCAGCGGGGGAAGGGAGTTGGGCCAGCGATGGAGGCTTCAGGGCTGGGCCCAGATCCTCCCCTTGGGGGCGCGTAGGCCCAGCCTGAGGGGTCGCTCACGCCCTCCTTTGCCTCTGCACCAGCCGCCTACCCCGCTGCCTACGGGCTGGTGAGCCCGGCCTTCCCCCAGCAGCCGGCCATCCTCACGCAGCAGCCGCCCCCGCAGCAGCAGCAGCAACGGGAAGGTAAGTGGGGCCCGGGGCCACTGCCCCCCCCAATTTCACCCCATCATCCCCCCAGTGCCCCCTAGGCACCACCCCCCACAGCCTCCCCCCAGCACCTCCTAGGCACTGCCCCCCGACATCATCCCCAGCATCCTCTGGGCACTGCCCCCTGACATCCTCCCCCCAGCGCCCTCTGAGCACCGCCCCCGATATCGTCCCCCCAGCACTCCCTAGGCACCACCCCCCCACATCATCCCCAGCACCCCCTAGGCACCGCCCCCCGACATCCTCCCCCCAGCACTCCCTGGGCACCACCCCCCCACATCATCCCCAGCACCCCCTAAGCACCGCCCCCCGACATCATCCCCCCAGCGCCCTCTGGGCACCGCCCCCCGACATCATCCCCCCCAGCACCTCCTAGGCACCGCCCCCCATATCATCCCCCCAGCACCCCCAGACCCTGTCCCCCTGAAACCACCCCCAGCTGTGCCCCTGGGCCCCTCACATCCCTTGTCAATGCCAGGAGCCCTGCCCCAACACCTCTCAGTAGGCCTGGGGTCACCAAGGACTTGCCTCACTGTGCACCTCAGGACTCCCACATCTTCCCTGAGGACCCCAACACTTCACAGAGGAAGTCCAGAGCATGGGAGATCTACAGGGATCCAGAACGGGGGCCAGAATGAGAGGATCTAGAGTGGTCTAGAACACGGGGTCCAGAGCAGGGGGCTCTAGAGGGGTCCACACTGGGGAGTCCAGAACGAGAGGTCTAGAATGGGGGTCCAGACTGTTGGATCTACAGGGGTCCAGAGCCGTGGAACCTAGAGGAGTCGAGGATGTGGGGGGCCACAGTTGGAGGACATAGAGTGGTCTAGAACAGGGAGTCCAGAGCAAGGGGGGGTCTGGAATGGGGGGTCCAGACTGGGGTATCCAGAGTGAAGGGTATAGAGGAGTCCAGGATGGGAGGTCCAGAGCAGAAGGCTCTGCGGGGTCCAGCGTGGAGGATCTAGAACAGGAGGCCCAGCATGGGGGATCTAGAAAGGGGCCCGGTGTGTAGTATCTAGAATGGGGCCTCACTGTGTGGGATCTAGAATGGGGGCCCAGCATGGGGCCCAGTGTGTGCGATCTAGAACGGGGCCCAGTGTGTAGTATCTAGAATGGTGCCCGGTGTGTGTGGGATCTAGAACGGGGGCCCAGCATGGGGGCATCTAAGGGAACCCAAGGGTGTGGCGTGTCCTGAGCACCCGCCCACTCTCACCCGCCTCCTCCCCGCAGGCCCCGAGGGCTGTAACATCTTCATCTACCACCTGCCCCAGGAGTTCACTGACTCCGAGATCCTGCAGATGTTCCTGCCCTTCGGGAACGTCATCTCTGCCAAAGTCTTCGTGGATCGGGCGACCAATCAGAGCAAATGTTTCGGTAAGGCCAGCCAATGGGCTTCCCCGGCCCCTTCCTGCTGCATTGTGGGCCAGCGGCCGGCCCGCTGAGCAGCCGACTCAGCCAGTGGGCACCGGGGCGAGGGGCCGACCTCCCAGGCAAAGGATTGTTGCGACCCCTCGTGTAGACAGGGGCTGACGCTGAGGCTTCCCCAGTGGATCTGCCCAGACCAGGGCTCTCCTAGCCCCATCTCCTGTCACCCACCGCAGCTGGCACCGGGGAGCAAACCCTGCGTCGGGCACCCTCTACCTGCCACTGATAGATGCCCCCAGACCCGAGCTTCGGGGAGGAGATCCCGGGTTCCTGGCCCCCAAGGACAGGGCAGCTGGGCATACCGCAGCCCTGGTGCCAAGCTGAGTCTCCGGGTACGGAGCTGCCCACCCCGAGCCAGGCACCCACGGGGGTACGGCCCTAGCCATGAACAAAGGGCTAGTTGGGTCTCCCAGGGCCACTCAGCCTTCTCTGCCTCTCTCTGCCCCCCTCCTCTCCCCCTGCCTCTCTACCCCTCCCCCTCTCTCTGCCCCCCACCCGCCCCCTCCCCAGGGTTCGTAAGTTTTGACAATCCCGCCAGCGCCCAGGCTGCCATCCAGGCCATGAACGGCTTCCAGATCGGCATGAAGCGCCTGAAAGTGCAGCTCAAGCGACCGAAAGACGCCAACCGGCCGTACTAAGGCCCCAGGTGGGTGCCCTGCCCCCCCCCGTGCACAGGGACCCCCAACACACAGCTGGGGGGAGCACAGCAGGCTGGGCTGGTGAGCTGCTGCGTAATGGGAGTGGGGGTGAGGCCCTGGCTGTGTTACCTCCCGCCGGACAGAGCCCCCTGGGGTAACGCTAGGCGGCTCCGCGCTCAGGGTGTACAGCCCTGGGGCCTTTTGGCCACAAAAGGGCGACAGCCCCCAGCCCTGGGCAGGACTGAGCCGAGGGCCCCGGAAAAACGGGAGGGGTGCGGTACGGGAGCCATGGCGGGAGACGGGTCCCCCTGCTCCCAGCGCGACTGTCAACCAGGGCGGACTGTCCTCAGTGCGCCCCGACCAATTTCAATGGCATTTTTGTGATTCCCCTCTACACAGGCACAAAAATCCACACACACGGATACAGGCACACACAGGTACACACACCCGGGCGCACACAGATACACACACATGGGCACACACAGACACACACATACACAAGTGCACACACAGCTACACACACACACACATACAGATACATGCCCGGGCATACTCAGATACACACACACACACACACACAGGCACACACCTTTACACATGCACATGGGCACATATATAGGTACGTGTGACCACACATATATGCATGTGGGCACACACAGGTCCCCACAGATACACACACATAAGCACACACAGGCACACACACATGCAGCTGGGCACACACACGGGCACACACATATATTCCTGCACACACACACACACACACACACACAGATGTGTACATACACATAAGAACAGCTGCACTGGGTCAGACCAAAGGTCCATCTAGCCCAGTATCCTGTCTGCCGACAGTGGCCAGTGCCAGGTGCCCCAGAGGGGGTGAACAGAACAGGCTCATGGGCATACGTACGCACACACGTATACGCACATACGCGGGCACACAGGTACATCCGCATATACACACACGTGGAGACACATACACACGTTCAAGGGCACACACATATTACACACGCACATATAAATACACACATGCAGTGTACAGGCACCCACCCCACCCCCCACACACTCACACACGGGCACACACACACTTACAGGCACACACACACACACATACACTGCACACACACAGCTACACATGCCCTTGGGCACACATACATATGTACACACACATGTACACACACATGCTTATACACACACACACACACATGCCCCTATGTCTCTCACACACACACACACACACACACACACACACACACACACACACACAGGTTGTCTGACCAGCTCTGGCTGGAATCAGGGCACGTGGGACGTGGCAACATGTGACATTTGGACAAAACTTACATTTTTCTTGCAAAGTTGCCGCGCCGTTTCCCATGCCAGCGAGAAAGCAGGAGACCTGCAACCAGCCGCTCCCTGACCTGTTCATCTAGCCGTTCAAATAACCAAGTGTCTTGGAGCCGCGCCAGCTCCCCCCCCAGCAAAGGGCAGAAATGCACCCCTCCTGCGTGCACACACGGGATTACTATTTAGCCGCTGAGATCAAGGCCCCAGTGCGCCGGGCGCTGCACAGACACAGAATGAGCCACTGTCCCGCTCCAAAGAACCCATTGGCCAAATCGCCAGGCTTTGACCCTGAAGGCTTTTATGCAGGGTGGAAGGAAAAGCCACAACACGACAAAGTCCCACCAGATCAAGCATTAAAATAACAGTGATAATAATGCGCCCCCCCACTCCCCCCACAAATAATGCACGATATCTCCATAGCTGTCGCGCATGTAGCCCGACCCCCACCCCACCCCCGTCTATCTTAGAGATCCGTATAACAGACTTTCACCCTGTATTTTAAGAAAGAAGAACATAACCTCCTGCTAGCAGTTCTTTCCGGCTGTGCTGCGCAGAGCCCTGTCTCAGCCAGGTGAAGACCCCCAGCGCGGCGTAGCGTGGGGCAGGGGGCGGGGTCTGTGCGTGTCTGTGTGTGTTGTGGCACGTGAACGTATCCTGCTTTTGTTCTGATACCTGTTCTCCATGCGCGGCTCACGGGGGTTGTGTCTCGTTCTGCATCGGTTTGATTTGGTTTGGTTTTTTTGCTTGTTCATTTGTTTCGTGGCGTCTTTGTCATTGACCTGAGTTTCTTTTTTGCACATAAAAGAGACAGAGGGACAGCACGGGGGCCGGGTTTAACTGCGTCGCAGTGGCAGGCTCCATTTCTTTAAGGATTTACTGTAATCCGCATTGCATTCACTCTTAGAACCCAGCCGAGATCGGGGCCCCGTTGCTGCCCAGACCCCGACTGAGAACAGGGCCTCATCGTGCCAGGTGCTGCACAGGGCCCTACTGAGATCGGGGCCCCGTTGTGCCAGGCACTGCACAGACCCTGGCCGAGATCAGGGCTCCCATCATGCCGAGTGCTGCACAGGCCCCAGCTGAGGTCAGGGCCCTGTTGTGTCAGGTGCTGCACAGACAGTGAGAGGCAGGTCCTGCCCCAAGTTGCTTATGGTCTAAACAAATGAAGAGTTGGGGGAGAGGCAGGGTTATTGACCCCATTATACAGATGAGCAACTGAGGCACAGAGCAACAAAGTGATGTGACCAGGTCACACAGGAAATCTGTAGCAGAGGAAGGATTTGAGCCCAGGTCTTCTGGGTCCCAGCCCAGGCCCTTCTCTGCAAGCCCATCCTTTGTTTCTCGGTGCCTAGAGAACGCCACAGTCCCTCCCTGTGCTCTCTCTTCACCGTCTGGGCTCGTGTTCTGCTGGGCCTCGGTCAGCGGAGGCAGGGGAGATCTAGGCTGAACAGACTGGGACCAGGGGGTCCCCAGTGGGAGTCTGCCCAAGCCGATGGGGTTTGCTTTGCAGGGTGAGGAGTCTTGGGGGTAGCGGGAGGGGTGCCCTTGATGCTGAAATTTACAAACACGAGCCAGGCTTGGGCTCCCTGACTGAACGGCCTGGGGGTCAGAGAACCCGCAGCTCCCTCTGACGTCATGCCCCGTGCCTCGGTCTGGGACCTCGTGTTTGGAAACGCCAGCCTCTGGATGTTCGGTGTGCAGGGGGAAACGTGGGCACTGGGACAGAGCCGCTTGCTGGGGAGAACGGGGCGGGTTGGATTACAGACGTTTGTCCGAAACAGTTTGGTGAGGAGAGGACAGCCACAGAGGGGGAGCCCGGGGCTGGGATAGCAGTGGGGGCGGGGGTACAAACCAGCCCCTGCTGACCCCATCTCTCAGTCACCCCCGTCGGTTAGCACCAGATTCAGCTCAGCCCCTGCAAAGGCCTCATTCCCCTGCTCCGGGCCCGGGAGCCGGAGTTGGAGCCTGGCTGCTCCAGCTGTATGCCAGCATGGGGCAGAAAGCCGCCCCTGGGGAGTGAAGCAGGGACCTGATCCCGCTCCTGTGGGGTGAGATCAGGCCACCAAAGTGCACATGGGTCCCGGCTCTGGGGCTCCGTGCCACTGGCCGATAGCGTGGTCCCTGCACCCTGCCACCGGACAGCAGGCCTAGCGTGGAGGCCTCCCCCGCCCTGGTCCCAGTCCCTCCTCCCAGCCCGAGATCCTGGCATGCCCACACCCCATTCTCCCAGCATCCTATCCATCTCACCCAGGGCCGTTCTCAGACAGGTCCCTGACTCCCATATTCTGTGTCTCTCCTTCCGCCCGCCGGAGCTGCTGGCGCAACCTGGTCACAGGGTGCAGTGCCCGGGGCCTGGACGGGCTAGCACCGGAGCCCTGCACCCCCCCCAGAGCCGTGCACCCCCACACACACCGGTGCGGTAACCAGCCAACCAGCTGGCATGAGGCACGCCCGCTGCATGTGGCATGAAGATGCCCGTTTCCCATCAGCCGTGTCGTTCCTTCCCATCAGTTTATTTTCTCGTTCTCTTCTTTTTTTCTTCATCTTTTTTTTCCTCCTTTGCTGGGAAAAAAGGAAGCTCGGGCATGAATCGGGGGGGCATGGGGCTGAGGCTCACAGGTTCCCTCCCCCAAGCCTCTGCTACCCACAGGACCTGGGCCCCATCACTCGCGCGCTGCCCATCAGGCCTGGTACCAGCTGAGGGTCGGGGTAAAGGGAGGCAAGCGGGTTAGCAGGGAGAGGCGATTGGAAGGCCAGTGAGCATGGACCAGCGAGTGACTGTGGGGCGAGGCAACGGCCCCCCCTTAGGGTTAGCAGGCATCAGCCCCTCTCCAAGCTCCAACATTCCCCACACACACACACCCTGCCCCCGGCACTGGGACAGACCCAAAACACCCAGCTCCATGATAGCGCTATTTTCTGTATTGAAACCCTAGGCTGAGGCTGCAGACCAGAGCGTGCCAGGCACTGCACAGCCAGAGGGAAAGGCAGCCCCCACCCTCCACCCCAAAGAGCTCTGTCTAGGCAAAGGGGAAATGGCCCGGAGAAGTGGCTTGTCTTGGGTCAGCCGACAGCTCAGTGAAACCAGGAATAGATTCCCCCCAGGGCCGACGTCTGGCAAAGCAGCCAGTGAGAGACCCCCCATCAAAGCTCTGAGCCCTCTGGCGAGCCAGGCCTTTGACGGGGTCCCAACCCTGGCCTCCCCCAATCAGTGCCAGGGCTTTGCACTTTCCCGGACGCACGACAGAGCAAAACACAGCAGTTCCCGGCGGTGACATCCCCAGGGCAGGGGTTTGGCGGGGAATGGTCCGAAACAAACCATATTGTGTCTCTTTTACTGTGTAAGAAACAAGGTGATTTACAGACAGAGCTGACTTGACCTTTTCCCTTTTCTTATTTAAAACCAAAAAACAAAACAAAAAAAAATCCCAAATCCCGTTTTCTTTCTTTGCTGCTTTAACCCCCACCCCGGCAGGGTTACCAATCATATCTTGAGACGCCTCTGTCGCTAGCCATCCTTCGCTGTCACAAGAGCCGTAGCTCCGCCCCCTTGTAAGTTGCATCCGCTGGACCGACCGAAGTGTTGTATCTTGATCTCGCTCGCGGGACTCTTCCGCTTCCTTGTCCCCTGTGGTTGGTGGTGTTTGGCTCCACGTCATGTGAGCAGAGCTAGCAAGTGCATGACGTCCCTGTGCCGTAGCGGTGGTTGGCTGTGCCGTGAGGTCTTTTCTCTTGCTGGTGGTCTCAGTGGACAGTAGTTTTCGTTCGGTGAAATCCCCGGTCCAAATAAAAAAAAAACCCTCTTCCCCTCACCAGCTGCAAAACCCAAACCAGTGTACAAGTCCTCTTGTCCTAGTCGCTAGTTCAGTCCCTCCTCTGTTATTTTTCTGGTCTGATTGTCCCCCTGACCCCAACCCCATCTCTTAGAACATTTTTTTGTTGGTCGCTGGGTCATTGCTTGTGTCACGTTTGCTGTTTGTTTCCTGGCCTTAGCTGACCTGGGGGTCGGGCCTGTTGCTGCGCCTCGTGTGTGTGTGTGTTGGGGGAGTTAAAGTGCCTCTTTGCAGGCCCGGAGTGGGGGGGGGTGTCCCTTCTGCCTCCCTCTTTGCCACCTGGATTCTCAACACAGCAGCACGGCACAGGGGCTACCTGGGCCACAGTAGGAAACCCACCACCTCCTTTCTGTCTCCCAGGCCGCTAGTCGCCGTGCAGGGAATAGGCATAGGAGAGTGGGGTATGTCCTCTGCGGTGGGGTACTGCAGCTGGCTCCACGGAGCTCACGCACCCACTGTTAGCACGCAGCCACCGCTGCGCATGGCCGCTGTTTATGGAGGGGATCAGGCCATCATTGCTACAATGCAGCCATGCTGGGGCAGGGTATGGCAGCTGTTTATATAGAGTGCACCCCCCCCCCACACACACACACACACTAGTAAAATGCAGCTGCCTCTGGAGTGGGACACGGGGGCTGGTTATAACAACTGCACAGCACCACTGCACAACGTTTAGAGGAGGAGGTGTGGGGGGGGAATTCTCAGGTCCAAATGACATCAGAGTCAAACGGGAACCATGAGCCATGTCATGCAGTGAGCAGCACACAGGAGGCTTTGTAGTGATTGGGGGAGGGGCTGGGCATCAGGACGCCTGGGTTCGATCCCCGGCTGTGGGAGGGGTCTGAAGAGTGGCTCCTCACCAGCCTTCTAATGAACCATCCCTCAGGGCTCCAGCATCCCCCCTCCCCGTGCGGGCGCAGGGCGGGGGAGCGTCAGTGCAGAGCCTGGCAGAGGGTCACACCCATGGGTGTTTTGCTGGGCCAGGCCTTGGCCTTGCTGGAACCAACCCCCCCAAGACATCCCCTGCCCCCCAAGAACAGGGTGGCCATGAGTCCAGCAGATGCCCTGCAGCACTACAGGCTGGGAGCTCCCACCCTTGAACAGACCTGGGGAGAGATGCCCCATTGCCCGGGGTGGGCCACACACCCCTTTTACCAGCACCTCCTAGGCCTGGCAGGGTCTGTAAGCCCCAGGGGCACGTGTTAGATCAGTGCAGAATTGGGTTTAACCAACTCAGCTGTGGCTGGGCACGATCCCGCCTCGCCCCCCCGCCATACACTGCCGACTCAGGCCAGCTTCACCCCCCCACACCTCCTCAGCTGACAGCTGCTAGTGCCGGCTGAGTGGACAAGGGGCAGGCGCCATAGCCCCCCGCCCATGTGCCCGGCTTGGCAGTGGCAGCTCCGGCCCCCCCATCCCCCTTCCCAGAGCCTCTCTACTATAGCTGACCCCAACATCACCCCACACACACACATTTCCCCCCCCCCCTTTGCCCTTCCATCCCTGGCATGGCTCCAGCGGTTCCCCCCAACCTGCACCCCCTTTGGCAGCCTTGCTACAGGAGAGTCCTGATTGGCTGTTACTTAGCAACCAGAGGTGCCCAGGGAGCTGGTGCAGTGCTGGGGGGGGGGGGGGGCGGCTGTGTCTGGGAATTCGACCAAGGGGGCTACATTTGGGGTGGACGTTGTGTGGCCCTTGGCAGGCCATGGTGGTGAATACGGGCGGGTGGGGGTGGTATTAGATGGGCACTGGGTTTTATGGGGGCGGGGGGGGGTATTAGATGTATTAGCTCTGTTGGGAGGATCCACCAGCCAGCCAGTGCCCCCGGCGGGATTCACCCTGGGCCCAGCGCTTGGGGTGATGCCGGTTGCTCCTGCAGGGGTGTCCCCGCTGGGGCAGGCCTGGGAGCAGGTCCAGGCTTTTCTGGGGGCTCCCTCAGCCTGCCCTGCAGCTCAGGGCGGTGCCAGGAGGACGGAGGGGCGGGGTTATTTGGGCTGTGGGGGGCCCAAGGACGTGCCGCACGATTGGCCACCTAGCAGCAGGGCAGGGCCCCAGCAGTCCGTGGCTTTGCCCAGGCCCCCGGCTCCTGGTCCCATGGAGCGACCAGCTGCTAAGGCCCATCGGAGCCCAGGCAGAGCCGAACCCCTTCTCGCTGCAGCCGGCGAGCCGCTTGGTGTCAGGCCCGAGCTGGCTGGTCCCACACCCCACCAGCCCCTCGGGGAGACGAGCCCCTGTCAGCGGCCTGGGGGCCAGGGGTGATGCAGGGAGAGGGCCGGGGGGAGAGGAGAATCCCTGGATTTCAACTGGAATATTCAAATAGTTGCAGCCGTGGCCCCTGCACACAGCTCTGCTGATGCCGCTCACGCCCGACCCGCAGCCCCCTGCTCTCCCAGGCCTCGGCTCGCCTCCCCGCACAGCTCTGTTGATGCCCCTCGGTGCCAACTCACAGCCCCCTGCTACTCCAACTTTTGGTTCCCCTTGACAGCTTTGGGGTGCCACTCTCAGCCAACCGGCAGCACCTGGTAACCCAGCCCTAGTCCCCTTCCCTCCCGCACTGGTGTCCCCTCCTACCCATCACCCTTTCCTCCCTTCATTCCACCCACCCCCCAAAGTCCCAGCCCACCCTTTGCAGCGGGGTGACAGGCAACCCCACCCCGTGTCTAAATGGCGCCATCTCTGGGGCATGGGGGGACTCGAACCCGGCTGGTGCCCTTCTGTGCACGTGCCAGCCTGCGACCCGACCCCCACGCTCTGGGCTGGAGCTGTGCGGCCAAGGGTGCCTTTAACTCTCCCTCTCTCTCTTCTCCGCCCCTCCCTCCTTCCCCCCACCCCCCCAGGTCTGGAGCTCAATGGAGGAGGGAGCCCCCAGATTGCCCCTGCCTGGCCCATCCCCCCCCCCACTTCCCCCACCCATTGCAGCTCATCCCGGGCGCCTGACCTGCCAGCTGGAAGGACGAACCTGATCGGCGGAACCTGCCTCCACCCATCGGCCCTGGGCTGCGCCTAACCCCACCAGCAGCGTGCAATTTGGGGGGGGAGGGGAGGGGACTGGCGTTTCACCTGTAATCTCAGCCCTGCCTCATCAACAGTGGGGGGAGGAGGAAAGGAGCCCCCCCAGCACTGATCCACCCCGCCCCTGCGGTAGCCCTGAATTCCTGCCACCATAGCCCAGGGTGGGGGGAGAGACAGACTGGGCCCAGCCCTAGGGAATCAGCTGGAGGGCTTGAGCCTGCCCCGGAGGTGGGGGTGGGGCGAAGAGAAGGGCCCTGTCGCTGTGCCCAGCTGGAAGGCGGGGGTGGGGGGGGGGTCCCTCCTCTGAGGTTTCTTCTCACCAAACGGGACCAAAAGCGGCTCCGAGTACCCAAGGCCTTTGGGAGGGGGAGCCAGACACTGGGGAAGCTGCAGAATCACAGGCCGGGGGGGGTAGGGGGGGGAGAGAGCCAGCTGAGGGCACTGAAGGCCAGAGCTGGGTGCCTCTGATTCCAGGGGCGGGGGACGGACCATGGGGGGGCACCGCTATGTCATTTTCCTGGGGACCCAGTTCCTCCAGCTGGGATCCTCCACCACCATTCTGGTCAACCCGGGAGCCCAGCCAGGGGTGGGAATGCTGGTGGGGGGGAGGGGAGATTAAAGCTGGCCTTCCCCAGCATCCCAGAGCCTTGCCCCAAGCCCCCCTGGGCTCTGGGATTGCCTCTGCGGCTGGTTACCGCCTGGCTGGGGCCCGGAGGTGGGGGGGAGGAGAGGCCTGTGCCCTCCCCACCTCTATCCCTCAACACGGCATCCAGGGGCAAACCACAGTGACTGCGGCAGGCATAGCGGGGTAGGGGGAAGGGGCAGCAGCTCCTACACCCAGCAGCCAAGTGGGGGCTACCGCATGGCAACACTGGGACCCCCCCCCAGCCTCCATTGGGCTGATGCCCCTCCTGCACTCCCTCCCCCTGCCAATCAAGGCAGGCAGTTTCAGACAACTCTCAGCCCCCACCCCATGCACAATCCGCTCCCTGACTCCAGGGCCCAGGCAGAACCCCCTTCATGGATGTCCGGGCCGCGGCCGCTGCTTCATTTCAACCCAGTTTTCCCGCCCTGTGGATTTTCTCCTCCTTTATGGTTAAAAATTTGCTGTTTTCAAATCCTGGCCCAGCCAGGAAGAGCCAGAGAAGCCGATTTCGCCTCCCGCCGCGCCCCACTGAGAGCCGCAGCGCCCTTTGGGTGGCAGAAGGCAAAGAAACTTTCCGCGCACCATCGGGAGCAACAGTTCTGACTAAGGGGGCTCTTGGGGCTGCGTCCAACCAGTTGCCAGCTGCCCCCTGACCTGCCGCGGCATCTCCTCCCCATCCGGCCTTGGCTCATTTCCCGTTTCCCTGGTTCTGCACAGCGGCCCTCTGAAAATGCCAGCCCTGCGCTTGAAACCCAGCTCGCTGCCCGGGGAAGCAGCCCTGAGCCTGTGATGGTTTATGCTTGGGAGCAACTGCACACTCAAAAGTGATACTGTACTGCTGCTATCATAGGCGCTGGTGCCCCCAACCGAGATCAGGGCCCCATGGTGCCAGGCGCTGCCCAGACACAGTGAGCAAAGGCCCCTTCCTGGAAGACTTTATAATCTATTAAAGAGAGGGAGGGGAAACCGAGGCACAGAGCGGGGACATGACTTGCTCATGGTCAAGGGCAGAGCCAAGGCCAGAACCCAGGTGTTCTGACTCCCAGTCCAGCCTCCAAGCCACTGGGTCAGGCTGCTTCTCAAAGTGGGCCCAGCTGTAAAGTTACTCCAGCGAGAGATTGCAGGGTCGCTGCTCCCCTCCGCTCAGCGCTCCCCCGTCAGAAATTACGCTTCTCCGGGCCTTAGTTCTCCTCTCCAGCCGTTCTGTTTTGAGGCCCTCGTCAGCCGGCAATTGTAAAATAGCATGATACTCCACATGCTAAACAGCCTCTCATCTCTACCGCGCTCTGAAATCAACCTATACCACGGGAAAGAGAAGAAGAAAAACTATGTTTACAGTCTCCTGCTAATCCAGTAATTGTAAATAATTTCGTTGAGATTAGCTGTGATCCAAAAGGATTCGAGTTGCTGCCATTTTCTCCTCTCCACTTTTAGAGAATTTTAATGGTTTTTCTTTATATATTTTTTTCTTTTTATTTGAGGGTGGGTAAGAGGGAGGGGGTTTATTACCTGGTACTTTTATTTAGAGGGGAAAAAATACAACTTTTAGTGGGGAAAAAGAAGAGAAAAGTTGAAGTCTATGTTTCAGACGATATCGATGCTTAACTTATTTGTTATTTATTGCCATTTACTTTAAATAATTTAATTTTTTTTTCTGTCTAAATAAAAAGAAGTAAAATCAAAGAAAGGTCCCTGTGGCTGTGTTGAGTTCAGCACTCCATCGTGCCAGGCACTGCCCAGACACACAGTAACCGAGATCGGGGCCCTGTCATGCCAGGCGCTGCCCAGACACACAGTAACCGAGACGGGGCCCCATCATGCCGGGCACCGCCCAGACACAGAGTGAGAGACAATCCCTGCCTCAAAGAGCTGACAATCTACATAGACAAAGGCTGCACAGGAAACTGAGGCACGGCAAGGGGAGGTGACTTGTCCAAGGTCAGCTCAGGGGCAGAGCCAAGAACCAGGAGTCCTGAGCCCCAGGCTACTGCCGCATTTAATTTGCTGTATCTGCGCTGCCCACTAGACCATGCCATGTGGGCAGGGGACTGGACTCGATGACCTCTCGAGGTCCCTTCCAGTCCTAGAATCTATGAAAATCTATGAAAACCTGCCCACAGCACTGATCAGCTCAAGGCGCCCAGCTTCATATCCCAACTCCACACGTCTAGAAAGTCACCAGAACAATAAAAGGGCACACGGGCTTTGGGAACCTCAACTGAAGTACCAATATCCCATCCCCAAGGAGCAATGCTGCCCCAAGAACTGGCTCTAGGCACAGAGTCTCAGGGAGAAAGCGACACCACCCCCTGCTGCTTGCAACAGCGCCCCAAAAAGCGATACCTTCACCAAACTAACAGTGATGCAGCATTTCTCCTGAGACTAAACACTTGCTCGCTCACTAAGAACTAGCAAGGCTGTGTGTAACAGCGCCACCTGGAGACCCCTTGCTGTAACACTTCACCTCCAGCCCTGTTGAGTGCATGACATCAGTACCAGCTGTTGGCGTGGCAATAGCTGGCTGGAGAACGCTCCCACCCAGAGACAGGCACATGGGATTGCCCGGGGGCGGGCGGGCGGGGGTTGAAGGCGCATGATGCAGACAGTGCCAGGCTACTGCTGCCTTTGAGTCAGGATTGATGAAGGGCCCCGCCCATCCCACACCGGCAACTGCAGAGAGAGCAGCAGCTGGGGTGGGTGACGGCTCTGAAAACACGCGAGGAGCCCACTCCCCTGGCAGCTGTTTGCTCACAAAGGAACCACAGGCACTTTCAAATGTTTCCCTTGCTCAGGCCATGGCGGGGGGGCGGGAGGGGAGAGCATGTGTTGACGGCCGGCGTGCAACCGTTGAGGCCAGGAAGTGAAGGCGGCCGTCTTCGGAGGGAGCATCTGATGAGCCCAAAATTAACTGTCAGAGCTGAGATTTGGCCCAGGAAACCTAGGCTCACACCTGGCTTCTGTGCAAAGCGCCCTGAGATCTAGATCAGGGTTATGTCTCATCGGAAAGACAACGCCCCCCCCAGTGACATGGCATCTCCGGCACCACAGCACCCCCCCCAGTGATACAACACCCCCCAGCGGCAGGGCATCTCCTGCAGCACGGTGCCCCAGAGCACCACAGCGCCCCCCAGTGGTACAACACCCCCCAGCAGCAGGACATCCCCAGCAGCACGGTGCCCCAGAGCACCACAGCACCCCCCAGTGGTACAACACCCCCCAGCAGCAGGACATCCCCAGCAGCACAGCGCCCCCTAGCAGCACACTGACATTTCCTACAACAACCTGGGCACCTCCTGAGCAGGCTGCGGGGGGGGGGGGGAAGAGGCCGGCTGTGCCAGAGACTGAGTGCCCCTGTGATGCACAGGCGTTATGTGCTGTGCGAAGCCCTCTCATTTAAGCCCCCAGATGTTGCGCAGCCTGACTCTGCACCTGCAATACACAAGGATGCACCTCCCAAACGTCACCTCGGTGCCAAGGATAGCCAAGCAAGGTACCAAGTGACTCCACTAGATGGCAGCGCAGGGCAAATTTTGTGCCACTCTGCCAAGTCTTGCATGCAAGAGTCGATGCTGCTGCTGGTGGTGGGGTCTCAGGCCCCTTGTGGATGAGGAGCCAGCAAACGTCACAAGTGAACACGTACACGACTGGCGCAAACATGGTTTCCTGCGGCACAGCCTCGGCCACCAACCATTGCAGGCTGCTGGCTCTTTGCTGTTGCTGAGGCACCAGCTGCCACGAGAACAGGTGCCCTGCTTTCGCCGCTCAAAATACGGCCTCGAATCGGCCAGATGAACAAGATGCTCAGGCCGAGACAGCAGAGCTTTTACGAGTGTGTTTTGAAGGCCGTCCATCCACCACCGCCCGAGGATTGTGCTAGTAGGAACCTTGTCCCACCATTCAACCACACAAACAGACCAGAGGTGGCACACGTGGGACCGATCCAGTGTCCTAAAGTGGTGACCCGACACTGTCCATCTCTCACAGCCAACGAGCCGCGTTGTGTCAGCACGACTGTGCGCTTAGCATCTGTTTTGGTGCGACAGCGCCCCAGATGCAGCCAAGGCAGGTCTAAGAGGACGTTGTTGATTTTAATAATCAGGTAGACATGTGTAGCCCCCAGCACAGGTTGGGTACTTCAGGTTTCTTTAGGCTGACTGTAAAACCAAAGCGATTGACCGCACGGGCAAAGCGTTCAGCTATAAACCGGACGTCAACTGAGCGCGCAAACAGTGCTCAGCCGTCAGCGAAGAAAAGCTCCTTGATGGGTGAATCTGCCACTTTCAGGCAAGCACGGCAGCGTTGCAGGTTGAAAAACTCCCCCGCAGTGCAGAACTGGCTCTAGACTCCTCTGTCAATCATCTCATGACACGTATCCTGAAGCATAGCCCAAAAAAGGATGCAAAAGCACATGGGAGCCAGCGTGGCAACCATGTTTGGTGCCACTGGTGACCGGGATGGCGTCCAACGTCATCCCACCATGGAAGGACCAAATGATAGAAATAAACTTCACAGGGCATCTGATAAACAAACACTTCCAGAGCCCCTCCCAACTCACTCAGTCTAGAGCATCCTCTAAGTCGAACATACGAAGATCATGGTTTTGCTTCCCCCACTTTTCCTGCAGCTGGCGGGCCCGTGAGGGTCACATCCATCGTGCCTCATCCAGCCCAGAGTTCACACAGACTCAGGAAGGATCGGTGTTAAGGCTAGTCCACGTGACCGTGCAAGGATTTTCCCAGCGACAGAGAGGAGGGAAAGGCCGCGGTTTGCCTGATCACCCTCATGTTTATAGGCTGACAATGTTCGCATGCAAAACCTCACTCTTGCTCCCAGAGAACGCGGAGATGCCCTGCAGTAGACCTTGCTTGGTAGCCCCTGCTTATAGACCTTGGCAGGAACGCCATCTGCTCCAGGCACTGGGCCCGGTTTGATTGCTGTGACGGCAAGGGAGGAGGCGGGAACTCATGCCCGCTCTGATGTTAATGGGCGGTGTGGAAAAGGAAGTAGCCTGTAATGGACACGCACGGCAGAAGGCTTGAACCTCAGCAGAACCGGCCTCTTCCTCTGGGCCTGCTCTGCTCCATCCATCTTCTGGTCACCTTCTCTGCGTGAGGCTGGCCTGTCTCCCCCACCCATGCACATATACACATGCCTGGGTAGCCCTAACCCTGCATAACCACCCTGTGGAGATGTGAGAGTTTAGACTTCTCTCTACAGAGGGATAGCTCAGTGGTTTGAGCATTGGCCTGCTCAACCCAGGGTTGTGAGTTCAATCCTTGAGGGGGGTCATTTGGGGATTTAGTTGGGGATTGGTCCTGCTTTAAGCAGGGGGTTGGACTAGATGACCTCCTGAGGTCCCTTCCAACCCTGAGATTCTATAAGGAACCTTCTACAGAGCCCTGGCTGCGTCCCACGGCCTGCAGAGGAGAAGAGGCTGTTTCTTTAGCACTTACGCAACAGGCATATGGGGGCTGCAGGCTGGCACTGAGGGGCATCAACAGAGCTGTGCGTGAGGGAGCCAGAGCTGGGATAGCCAGGAACTGGTTGAGCCTCCCAGGGTAGCAGGCGCTCCTTGTGGGGGAGGGAAAATTCACAATCCTCACAGTTCAGCACCCGCCTCCTGCAGGCATTGGTCTAACAAGTCTGTGTCCAAAGCCGAGGGCCACTCCTGCCCCAACTCCTCTGCCACGCCTCTGTGTCCAAAGCTGAGGGCCACTCCTGCCCCAACTCCTCTGCCACGCCCCTGCCCATAAGGGTTGGCTGCTGGCAACACCCCCACTCCCAGGAAGGCCAGACAGGCCTGCCCCCCCCCCCCCCCCCACTCCGAAGGCGGCCGGGCCATGGTGCAGAGGTGGCAGCAAAGTTGCATCCCCAGCAACCTAGATTGCTGTGCTGTTGGGGGAGGCGCTGTCCCCCTCCAGGTAGGGCGAGGTGGGAGGGGGAGCAGGATCTGCTGACCGTCCCCCCAGGGTTCTTCATGCACAGGAGCCAGACGCACCACAACAGCACCACAAGAACGGCCTGCAGGGGCGGAGCTCGAGGGGGGGGGTTGAAACTGGAGGGCGGGGCCTGTCTTCACTGGGAAGATGGGGTGAAGCCAAGGGGAGGTGTGAGAAGGATCCGCGGGGCTGGTCTTCACTGGGGAAATGGGGCAGGGCCAGGGGGCAAAATGGGGGGCCCTGTCCTCACCAGGGGCAGGTGTGAGAACAGCACAGCCCATAGGGAGATGGGGTGGGACTGGAGGGGAGACAAGAATGGGGTGGGGGGGCAGTGGGGCCTCCATCCCCCAGCCAGCAGGATCTAGGCCCAGGGCAGATGGGGCAGTTGTACAGGCCCGAGACTGTTTCTCTGCTCGCTGCCCCCCCAGGTGCCTTGGACCAGATCAGAGCGAGCTCCACAGATGGGCAAGGATCTCCCAGTCCAGTCACTTCCCCAGGCCTGCCCAGCCCCCCCAAACCCCTCCCCCACAAGACAGACAAAGGGGGCCGGAGAGGTTGAACTAGTAGTTTCATCAATAAATCAATTTATTTAAAAGAATATGTTACAATTAATTACACTAAGTGACTTTACCAAACAATTTTAGAGTGGTTAGCTCTACAGAACAAGGAATGAAACACTGTTAGCAATCGGCGTTTTGTTTTGTTTTCTTCTTCACATTTCTGAATCACAAAAATAAAAAATACAAGATACTGCCGTGAAAATACAATTAGAGTTCTCTCAAATAAATTAAAACAAGTGTGCCTGGGATCGAAACCTGGGGTATTTTACTGGCTCAAAAAAAGGGCGGGGAGGGGGCGATACAAAATTTCTGTAAATTTAGTAGCAGGCATCAGTTCAGTCCCCCTCCCATCCCCCCAGGAGGGGGAACTCCCCCCCCACCTTACATCAAAGCTCTGACTGATGTATTATTGCTGTTATATCTGTTGCTTTCCTCCCGCGGATGAACCTTTGCATAACACGCTTCAACCCAGGGTTGGGGTGGAAGAGGGATGGCCGGGGTAAGGTATAAAATGCAGAGGAAGGGATGAATTGGGGGCACTGAGTTGCGGATTCCCTCCCCCCGAAAGCTCAATGTAACAGCCTACTGATCCATACACGACAGTCTGCGTCCTTGGCTATAGGGCAGTTGCTTTGTTGCGACTGGCTAAGAGCTGCCAGGTAACAGGTCAGGGAACTTCTCAACTGGAGCAGCTGGAATCTAAGCCGGGAAGAGGAGGACGGTGGCTGGAGAGGGTCAAGGGATGAAGCAGACACGGCAGCTGGGTACTTGCTAAACTGAATTCTGAAGCTGCGTTAACATTTTCTATACACCTGCATTTAAATAGTTCCCTCTAGAAAGGTGCTAGGATAGCGTGCCTCACATGCAGACTGGGCTGGGGGGTGGGGACTCTCCAAAGGCCGGGAGCAGTAAGGTTCCAGAGACTTCCCACCTCTCTACCTGTCGGGGTGCGCGCAAGGGATGAACAAGAGGAGAGGCCTGGTGCTGCAGACCGGCAGGGAGAAGGACGTGCAGAAGCAAGCCAGGGGCCTTCCTGCTAATGGGAAGCTACTGTATTGTGTCCAAACTACCTGGTTGCTGAACTGGTTTAGTGCAATCGGATGGGTTAACTGGAAGCAGAAGAGCTTCGTGCTGAAGGACAACTACATCTTGGATACCCTGCTTGGGTGAGAAACGTACCCTCCGCCACTCCCCCAAATATCCAGCCCTAGCCCCACCGGTTATTTCAAACAGGGACAAATTCTGTTCTCAGCCACCCTGCCCAGGGCTGTGCCAGAGGGCAGCGGACTTAGCTGTAACCGGGCAGTGCTTTGTAAACTCTTGGTTGGAGTCCTTTCCAGCACTGAATGACCAAGTTCCACGCTCTCAGTTGGAGCTTTGCAGCCAGAATACAGGATCGCTCGGTAAGTGTGAGGGCTATGGAGGCTTTATACAAAATTAGTTTAGAAAAATAGAACAGTCTCCATGAGCAAGGCTGCCATCAGCTTTAATAATATACGCTTCACCTCCGAAGCAGGGGTGTGTGTGTGTGTGTGTGTGTGTGTGTGTGTGTGGGGGGGGGGGGGGATGATCTGTAAACCACTTGGGTTTTTACAAATGCATCACTCACCAACTTCGGTTTGCAGGCAGTGAAAAGCTTTTGCACAGATAAAAATGTAGTTTTCCCAGAGAGCACTTGGCCATCTAAGCCACTCAAATCAGGTTAAGAGTCCATAAATCTGGCTTTGAGTTAGCTTCCCAGCCCTGAAGTACAGCTCTGTGCAAGCTCGAAAGCTTGTCTCTCCCCAACAGAAGCTGGTCCAATAAAATATATTCCCTCCCCCACCTGGTCTCTATAAATGTGGAGGAAAACAGAGCAAAAAAGAAAAAAAAATCTGCAAGACAGCAAAGAAGCAGTTACCTTGCTTTGGCCATTACTGCAAACCATCAGGCTCAGAGGAGGAAGGGGGGCTGAGAAGTTTATTTCTCGTCTAATTAAGGCTTCCTCATCAGCTGCATCTTCTACCTATTTAATTCAGAGAGCGTTTGAGGAAAGCAGTTATTATACCAAGCGCAACCTGACCTATTTAACTTTAACAGGCTCGTAGGTCTGACGTCAGAGCAGCCAAAGCCGATCAATTGATTTTTAAAAAAATCTGAAAAGTAAAGAGCCTGGAAATGGAAGGACTGGGGCTGCGTTTTTAAAAAGTGACCTGTGTTAAGATAGAGAGACAGCCTCATTGCTTATTTCTGATGGCACCAGAAATAGGACAAATTAAATCAGCCAAGGATTTTTTTTTTTTTTAAAGGAAGAGAAATTGACAGATTACCCGTTTCTTTCCAAATTTAAACACACACACACACACACACACACACACACACACACACACACACATAAAATCAGCATTTCGGGACCAGTCCTGTGGAAATGGAAATTTCAGTTCTTCCCCCTCAGGCCCCAAAAACCGGCACTCTGATGTGAGCAAAGGTGCTTGCTTTCTAGCTCTCTCAACAGACAGACAATGAGCAACATACCTAACAATGGTTAAATGTCACAGCACAGAAGTCAACTGGAAGAGGTTACTAGTTCTTAAGTTGACCTACTTCAGTCAGCAGTGAAATTTCATGTTTATGGCTCTCGCTCCATTTTTGTTTTTTACATGGGTCCCGCTGCAGAACTTACTGCTGCAAACAGATTTCCAGCTTCTTTAGCTATGGAAAATTTGAGTATTGGCACAAGTCCTTCCCTAAATCCAGTGGACTGAGAGAAACCTGGCAACACAATGGCTGATTACTGAGCTACTGCCTGTGTGAAAAGGGTCATAAGGAATATGGGAGAATCTCCCCTCCCCTATATCCCACCCCTGGATTTTAGGGAATAAGTAGAGGCAAGTTAAACCTTCTCAAGGTGCACCCCAAAACTGGGGGAGAGGAGACTTGGAGCCTGAATAAATTACAGACAGGGGAGGTGTTCGGGGAATGAGAGTTAAGCATTTGGGCGGGTGGCTCCCCTTTTGGGGAACTCATGTAGTGAAAACTGCCCCCCTCCTGCCCATGGAAACCAGCTCCTGTTCAATGACACAGTTAGCACATTGCACCTGATAGACCCAATAATTGGTCCTCCAGGCCCAAAGGTGGCTCCAGATCTCTGGGACTCCCTTATTTCCTTCCCAGCAGGAGAATAGCTAGACACACTTACAACCGCACTGGATGCCAAGGGAGCTAATACTGGGGAATATAAATTGCACAGAATCTGTATTCCTCAGATAACACTGCAGAGCAAGTCTAACCGAAACCGTCCACTCCTGCTAGTCCCAAGAACCTAGCTTAGCATCCTTCAAACAGCCTTTTAGGGCTCTCTCCCCAGCCTTAGCCAGGTGCTTGGCTGTGTGCAGAGAACTGTCAGCAAAGCCAAGCCAGCCGTGCACGCAGAGCTCTCTGGGTCCAAGCCTCCCCCTCTAACACAGATCTCTGCTGGAACATGAAATCCTCCAGAGGCTCCCAACGCAGCGCTTATTCCTGTGACATACAAACCCACTGAACTCCTCTGACTTGAGTCACGTGAGTAGCCGAGCCCAACGAACAGAGACCGGGGAGGGGCTCTTAACACTGCTGCTGAGATCTTTCCATCTGTTCTGATTAAAACAGAAGGAAATGTTTTGCTGATGAGACGGGGGCTCTGAGACAATCTCGTCACTCCATACACGAGAGTATTGCCCTTTGGGTAATTTATTGGGAGAGGCTAATACTGTGCACTTGGATAGTGCCTCCCAGTCAAGGGTTTCAAAGTGCTTTACACAGGCGGGTACGAGCACCTCATTCTACTGGTGGGGAAACTGAGGCATAGAGGGGTAAGTGACTAGCCCAAGGTCATCCAGAACGTCAGTGGCAGAATCAGAAATAGAACCCAGGTCTCCTGACTCCCAGTCCCCTGCTCTAACCCCCTGAACAAATTGCCTGCCTCACACACCAGGAGGGGACTCTCCAAGCTCTAAAGGGCTTCTGTGCTGGAGGATACACACTCCAGCGAGACAGCCCATCCGCCCGCTACTGAACTGCCAGAGGGGCCCACGATCCCCAGTGCCTTGAGGACCTGCCCGCCTGAGCAGGACGAAAACGCCTTCCTGCCATCAGAGGTTGATAGAACCACCTGGAAAGGTAACAACAGGGTCCAACCACAACAGCTGTGCCGTGTTCTGATTGGTCTCGCTCGGAGGTGGGGGGGATATAGCAGCAGAAGGATTAACCAAGGGAAACGAGCAAGCTAGCTTATCGAGGAACGGCTGGTCCAGGGAATTTGATGAAGGGTGGGAATGGTCCTTTTGTAGGTAGCTTTTCTTATGGCCTTCCAATTCTGCTCCTAACGCCAATGACGGGCAGGAAGTTGGGTAGATAGACCCGAAACTCAACACCCCACTCAGCCTAAACCGCAAATACTGCACTACAGAAGATGCTTAAGGGGAGAGCGACTTTGAAAAGGCACAAGCATTTTTAACCCAACAGCACCTGTCCCGCCCCAGCCACACCCTCTGAACAAGTTTCAAACACACACCCAAACTTTGGATTTATCTGCCCATGGCCAGTGGTTTGGGCTGCTCTATATTGTAAGTGACTCTCTGCTACAGGGAGCAACAGTTGCTATAGGACACAAAAAGCTTCTTTTAAATGAACAAAGAGAAGAATCTTGCGGCCCAAACGAGCCACTAGCAGCCTGGGATTGCAGAGGAAAAACTAATATTGCTCCCCAAACCCACCCGGCTTCTGACCAGCTTAGATCTCAAGTTGGTGTAAAAACATAATTCACTTCATGTTCCAACCAATATTTTGTGCTTCCATCACTACTTAGGTCCTACATCACATGCAATATGTTCCTGTACATAGGGCTGGAAAATAAGAAAAGCCGCACTGGGTCCATCTAGCCAGTACCCTGTCTCCCGACAGCGGCCGGTGCCAGATGCTTCAGAGGGAATGAGCAGGACAGTTTGGAGTGATCCATCCCGTCATCCAGTCGCGGCTTCTGGCAGTTGACGGTTTAGGGACACTCAAGAGCGTGGGGGTTGCATCCCTGACCATCTTGGCTAATGGCCATCAATGGCTCTATCCTCCATGAACTCATCTAATTCTTTTTTGAACCCAGTTATACTTTTGGCCTCCACCACGTCCCCTGGCGACGAGTTCTACAGGCTGACTGCGCATCATGTGAAGAAATACTTCTTGTTTGTTTCAAACCCGCCGCCTATTAATTTCATTGGGTGACGCCTGGTTCTTGGATTATGTTAAATTACATAATTCAGGGGTGTGAGGAAATTAAGCCTTGGGGCATCTAGAAGCCACAGACCAGGAAAGGAGGTGGAAAGTAAGAGGGATATTTGAAAAACTTTAAGTCTATATAGTTAAATGATAACGTTTTCACAGCTGCCCTGAATCTAGACTTCAGCTGCTTCTAAAAGCACTAACCCCCAGCCCCAACAAGTTTCTTATTTTAAGAAGCATCTAGCTTTGAGTGAGCCATGTGCATTTCAAATCCAGTTCTGATCGAGAATTCCTCACGCCATCTACAGGGCACAAAAGCTGGTTTGCATAACCTGTTGGCCCAGATACTTAGGTTGCGTCCAGCAATACCAAATCAAAGGAGGCGGGTTTCTGTGCACCAAGGCATCCAATGGGTTAACATATTAAAGCCCCTTATACAGAGCCACCCAGCTTCCGCAGCTCAATTTGGTTTCTTTGCAGAAGGGACACGTCATAGGTTCAAGATCTAAAGTACAGAGTTCCTACTGCAGCCTTTAATTCTTTGCACTCACTCAGACGGGTGTACCTAAGCTACCTAATTCACGCCCAGAAATGAGACGTTTGTAGGCAAAAATGTAGAGGCCAGCAGAACACTGAATTCTAAGTGCAAGGCCAAGGTTTCTCCTAAGCTGACGCTGCTCCCACTTCGAAATTGTGACTCGAAGGATGCTGTCTATCTTTAGAGAGCATTTCCTGGCCCGCAGTTTAAAGCAGCCTCCTGGCAGACCACACTGGCTTCATGCCATGACAGGCAGTGTCAGATCCCACATGTGGCGAGCTGGGTACCACGAGCCTCAAGGGCCGTCCTGCTTTATTAAAGAGATGGATTCTTCAAGGTAAGGGTGTATCGAGTTAAAGCAAGCAGGAAAGCCTGCCCAGGCCTCAGCTTCGGGTCTTTCTTTGCAGCTTCTCAAATGCACGGGCAACAGACAACCCAGCTCAGGGGAAAGCTGCCAATTGTCCTAGACTTCTTTCTGAAGACGGTAAGCCAATTCCATTGCTCCCGTCTCCCTCTCCTCTTCCCCTCCTGTCTATACTGACTGTTCCTTCATTCCCACTCTCCTTAGCCTCTCGCCTTCAAGGTCCCCAGGCTCCCTTTGATGTCCTTCCTGAATCAAAGGTGGGGCTGTCGGACCTCTCCCCTTGACCCACCATGGAGCTGAAAGTGCTGGACTCCGGCCCTGCCTGCCCAGAAGGCAAGACAAGGAGAGGGGCCTCCAGTGCCACCGAGTCCCACTGCAGGGCAGTACTGTACTGCTACCACGCCAGCTGGACCTCACACTCGGCAGACCAGGTCGCTGGCAAGGGCACCGTGGCCATTGGCTGGAATGGGCGAGTGAAGAGTTACTACTATGATCCACAAGGACCACAGCCTAGCTCAACACGGGTAGAAGTTGCCAAAACACCAGTCGGGGCGATAAATCAACCTGAGCGGCTATAAGGATGACCCGACTGCTCACTAGCAAACTAACCTCAGGTGTCCTCTAGCCTCCGGCTGCCTCCTCAGGTCCTTCAACCTGCAGCTGGCTCCCTGCGTCCAGTCCTAGAACCACACACCCGGGGACGGGGGGAGGTGAAGCAGTAGGAATTCATAACAGCCTGGTTTATACAGGGCCAGAACCCCCTCCCGTACAGAAAAGCCTTTGCACTGAAAAGCACTCGGAGAAGTTCGGCCCCACACTAAGCTCTGCTCAAGGGCAAGCAGAGGGCACATGCAGGAAAGGAGAGGAATGACCCAGGCTGTTGCTTGGCTGGTTAGAACAGTTCCAATTCTCACAGAGACGGGGCTGTTTAAAACCCGCCCCTAGCTCGGGGAAGCCACCCTGCACTGCCAGACCTCGTCTCCCCCACCCTGCCTGGGCCGACCGACTGCTAGTGAAACACAGGCGTCAGCACCGCACCCAAACAATGCTGCTTCTGTCCTGGAAAGCCGCAAGGAGCAGCCAGAGCCCGTCAGGAAGATATCAGCTCTTTGGCTGCGACAGCTCTGGGCGGTCTCGCCCCGCCCCAAAGAGATCTGATCAAGTTGTGGGGAAAGCCACAGACGGGGCCTCACTTCCCCTCCAAGCTGGACGGAGCTAATTCTGCTTTGCGGCTCTCCTTTTTGCACCTCTGCCTGAGGACCTGAGCGCCAGCACAAGGACTATGAACCATCCCAGGTCCACTTAACCCTTTAAACTATGATTGCAGTGGGCCTTACACTGAGAATAGGCCTTAATCTGGCACTTTGGCACAGAGGTGAATTTCACTCCTTAGGGCTTTGACCCAAAGTCCATTGAGGCCAATGGGAAGACTCCAACTCAAAACCCATCCTACCCATCGCTTTCAGAGTCCCATCAATTACAGCATCACACCCTGCGTGAACATTTACACCCGTGAGCAGCCCCACTGATTTTAAACGCTACCCAAGGTAAGGATGCAGGATCAGACTGTCAGTGAACAAAATCCCCTCTCTCCTTGTCCCACTAGTTCTGGAGCCAGCTGCTTTATACAATTATTAAAAAGGTTCAATGCAAAAAATGAAAAGAGAGAAAAAAAAAGAACCCAAATTAAAAGCTTGTAAACTTGTCAAGGTCCTTTGAGAGGAGAGGTATTTCCCTGTAATGTTACTTTTGTCTTTTTTTTTTTTCCATTAAAGTTAGTTTTTAAAAAAACACGATGGATTCGGAGGAAAGAGATGCGTGTAAAAACGCAAGCTTAGAAAAGGTACTGCTGCTGATATGAAATTTTAAAAGAAATATATATATGTATATACGTGTGGTATTTTGTATATATAACTTTCTTTTTTTTCCTTTTTTTCTTTTTTTACATACATACATATATATGTCTGAACAGTGCAAATGGATGGCATTTCTATTTCCAGTTGTAAAAAATATAATATAAGCACAGTCCATCTTCCAATGCAGGACCCAAGTGAAACGAAAAAAGAAAAACAGAATACCCTTGGGTGGATTTTGTCTGTTGTTGAAAAGTTTTCCCCTCTTGTTACTCTGATAAGCCTGCTGGTTTTTTCCTAGTTGCTTAATTCCATAACCATGAAATTCACAAATGGTATTGTTATTAATAATATTTAGTTTAAGGGCTTTTAATAACAGAATTTTTTAAATCTTTTTTTAAGTGTTAATTTCGGGGGGGTTTACGTTCTTCCACGACAGGAGGGGCTAAGTGGCGGCGTCTCTCTGCTGTGATCTGGCCATCTGAAAGATATTCTGAAAGAGAAGAAAGGGAAATTAAAAAGATGTTACTTACAGTAAGCCTCTGGGTTTGCTCTTACAGCCTCGCTAATCATCAACCCTCTCGGGGCAAGTTAGACAGAGGGCAGCCCCTTTTGCAGAGGGGGAAACTGAGGCACAGAGGGGGTGACTTGCCCCAACGTCACTTGACGAGTCCACAGGAAAGCAAAGAACAGACCATTGAGTCTTAATTCCAATTCCCAGTCCCCCACTCTAAGCACTAGACCCCTCCCCATTTCTGGGTCTCACCACTAAGGGCTACCAGGATTAGAAAACCTGCCTTATAGCGAGAGACTCAAGGAGCACAATCTATTTAGCTTGATAAAAAAGAACGCTAAGGAGTGACTTGATCACCATCTATAAGTACCTACGGGGGGAACAAATATTTCCTAACGAGCTCCTCAGTCTAGCAGAGACAGGTCGAACACCATCCAACGGCTGGAAGTTGAAGCGAGACACATGCGGACTGGAAATAAGGCGAACGTTTTTAACAGGGAGAGGAATGAACCTTTGGAACAATTCACCAAGAGTCGGTGACCATGTTTAAATCAAGACTGGGTATTTTTCTAACAGCTCTGCTCTAGGAATTTCTATGAGGTGTTCTCTGGTCTGTGTTGTACAGGGGGTCAGACTAGATGATCACAGAGGTCCCTTCTGGCCTTGCAGTCTATGACTATGAAACCTCCTGGGGCTAGTCACATGAGGCTCCGCTAATGCTCCTCAGTGTTGACCTGCAACTCCCCCACCTGCTACACTAGTCCTGTCCCTCCCTCCCTCCCCACCACTCGTTCACCTCATTCTTCATCTAGTGCCCCCGGACCATTCCAGCTCTGCCAACGCCTCAAGCCCCACTTGCAACTTCCATTCGCCAGCTGTGTAATCCAATCCTGGGCACAGCCTGGCAGTGAAGCTAGACCGAATGAAGGCTCTGCAATCGACCGTTCACTTGTGACCCAGACAGGGGAACGACTGGTGCTCTAACCTACCGCATGAGGCAGCCTCCCCCTCAGATCCCCAAGCCCATCATCATCCTAGGTTTGTCTGTCCAAGAACACAACAGCGTGGTGGTTGAGAGCAGGCAGATCTCGGAACACACATGCATGGATTCCTTGCCAGCGCTGGGTGCAGAAGTGATTCTGGTACCCGGAGTGCTAATCCCCAGCACCTTGGGATGCGCAGGCTGCAATGCTCTGCTCCCACTGCACTCCCTGCAGCAGCAGCATAAGCAGGGTTGATGGACGACACCAATAACCATTCGTAATTACCATCACTGGAAGCAAGGGTTGGAGGACCAGCCTTGCAGCAGGCAGCTATAGCAAAGATCTACTCCCCCTGGGCTTGCAGCTGTAAATTAGCCCCCTTCGCCCCCCAGCGAGGATGAGGTTTCCATTCATGGAGGGAGCCTTTGCTGAAGCTGCAGTCGGGCTCATGGAAGTGGGTTATAAAGGGGAGGGGTTTATACTCCCATCTCTCTAGAGGTAGAACTGCCATAGCGCTGGGTCAGCGAGTGGGCATGGGAAGCCATGCTTTGGAGGGGAACCAGCATCTGGCCTGAAATAGGTGAACTCCCAAGAGAGGGAGGGAGAGGAATCCAGACAGGTTGCACACACCTTGCACCTCTTGGAAGTAAATTCGTCCGACTTTTGAACAAGGCTTTTAAAAAGCAAAGTTCCTGGTTGTGCCGAATGGTCATTAAAGATCTCACAAGAGGGTTTTGCCCAGGTGTCCTTTGTCTCCCCTTCCCCTCCCAATCCCATGACCACTGTGCCCTGGTGCCCACTCGCAATCCCCACTCTGAGATGGCTGAATTGCTCTCTCTGCTGATTGCTTTGGGAGCCTGCAGAGGGAACAGAAGCACACGGCTTCCCTCGGTCAAGGCTGCTCCGCCCTCTCCAGACTTTCTCTAGTTCAGTGCTTCTCACCACGGCGTTTAAGCGCTGGTCCCCCTTGTGACTGAATTAAACCACTGATCTACTCTTCCATACGGTCACAAGGGGGCACGTAACAGCCTGAACACCACATGACACTCAGGGTACGTCTCCACTGCAAAGACAAACCCTGGCGCCGAGTCTCAGAGCCCAGGTCGGTTGACTCAGGCTCCCAGGGAGATAAAAAGAGGAGCATAGACGCTGGGACTGGAGCCCGGGCTCGGAGACCCTCCCCCCTTCCCAGGTTTCAGACCCCAGGCTCAAGCCAGGGCTGGAATGTCTACACTGCTATTTTTAGCCCCATAGCCTAAGCCAATTGACTTGGTGCCTTAGTTTAGGACCTGCGAGCAATTAAGTGGAAGGCATCGTACACAAATGCAAGAACATCTGGAATCTCAGCAAGGGGAATTATCTAGAGCCGAGTTCTCCAGAGCATTGCAGGCAAAGGGGCATTGCAGGCAAAGAGAAACACTAAACAATTTGTACAGGCCAATAGATCGATTACGGAAGTTCCATGCTGCTCATTGTGTCCCCGCTACCCCTGCACATATGGAATAGACCACAGCAGTCTGCAGAGACTTCACTTGACAAGATTTCTGGCACACAGAGATGCAAGTCAACAGCACGGGCCTACGCAGAACCAGAGGCTGTAGCCAAACACAGCTGGAGGGGAGGGACAGAGTCGAGTGCGTACAGAGATACTGCAAGTGGCCTTTACTTCAGCAGTATAAATGGCTGGGCTCTCACTCGGAGGGAGGAGCACAAGGTAACTAGACAGGAACTGGCGCTCACTGGTGAGCCCTCAACTCAACTCATCCACCCTCCTGTATAACACGGACTAACGAATCCTCGTGTGCATTTAGGGCAGCAACGGGGAGATGCGGAGTCAAAGATTGCCCTGAAGGAGCCTTTGGCACAGCTGAAAGGCTGGAGACTGCAGCACAGCCAGAGGTTAAAGTGGGGCAGAAAACGGGCGGGTGGGTCCTCAGGAAACCAAAGGCCTCAGCTCTCGCAACACGATAGGACGAGTGTCGGGTTTGGCTCACGGGTAGTGTGGGTCACGTACACTCGGACTGCATATTAAGGTGTGGGCAGCAGAATAAAACCCTCAAATTACATCTACCCTACAGAACCTACTCCAGCATAGCGCCTAGCAGAGACACAGCGCATGCCGACAAAGGTATAGGATCAGCTCTGCAAATGACATTAGCTATCTTGACGGGAGCACTTCTCTGTTGGTGTAGTTGTGTCTACACTGAGGGTTTGGGTCAACATAACTATGTGGCATGGGGGTGTGGCTTTTCACAGCCCAGACTGACCCAGCTACACCAGCCTACATTCTAAGCATAGATTAGGCTAAAGATAGAAAACCCCAGTCAGGCAATGGAAACTTCCTGGGTGCATCCGAGGGCAAAATTTGAGGCTAAAGGTTTAAAACTCTCTGTAGAACCAGTGAGAAATGCTTACTGCTTAGCAGATAAAAGCAGGGCGGCTTTGCTTAAATGATTCAGCTACACAAGATGGTTTCCCTCCCCACTATTCAATTAACCCCTTGATTACGGAGATGGAAAAGAGATCAGGACCTGCCAATCAAGTGGTACCAGGACGCCCCTCCAGTACTACCGTGGGAAAAGTTGGCATGCAGCTTCCGGGTTTAGTCTTTGGTCCTTTAAAGAAACTGAAAAGTAAAAAAGATGTGTGTCCCCTTTACTGCTCCTTTCTGACCCCCTTTCCCTCTCATCTGGGAGTGGAGAGAGCTTCACAGGTAAAGTCTCATTCCGGGTTCTCCAAAGATTGCCCATGTCCAGGACCTGTCAGGACTAAATATATCCAGTGTAAGGAAACAAAGAACATTTCTTAAGGCGGCATGGCAATCTCTCCCCAGCATGCAGCCACAGGAAATATTTTGCTTTGCAAGTTTCCTTTAAGGACAAGCTGCCACTGTTCTGAACGCTATTCTGCACTAGCAGGAATTGGCATGGAGAAGCAGGAAGTAAATAGTAGGTCCGCAGTACAGCAATCAGACCGGCTCAGAGAGCCCAGATGCTGTTTGCTTTCACCCCAGTTACCTTGCTGCACATATTGTCTTTACTGAAGTTCTTGTTATCCTTGTCTGTCGCTTCCTCCTCCACCTTTACGAGAAAAAAAAATATAAAAGGGTATAAATAAAAACTGATGGCGGGGGACTAAATATCTATTTCTATGGCACTGGTGTATTTAGGGTGAATTTAGGGATGGGATTTTGGAGGCTTCAATAAGCACCCCGGAGCACCAGGCAATGAATTTCAACTGTCTACTATTCTTTCTGTTAGGAACTAAGCCAGGATCAGACCTATGTTCACAACACACGCTCAGCCCTGCTCTGACACGAGTGCAGAAAGAGATGCCCACGTTTGGACTTAGCCCCTGGAGCAGATCAATATCTCCCAAGCAGGGGACAGTAACGTGAGGGGCCCAGTGCCAACCTGAAGAACACGGCTAGAGCTAGAAGTCTGTATACACTGACCAAAGTGCCTCTTCTCCCCCTCACTGCGTAACCATAGTGCCCAGCTGTTGCATGTGATAAAGAGCCAAAAATCCTGCCAGCCACCATAGCGAATGCTGCCCCTTAGGAAATCCAGCAGTGCACATGGCAACGGCATGGTTATGTACAGATGAGAGCTATCCAGACTGCCAGAGCATATTCACATACCAGCCTCAGATCTCTGGGGTATAGGAGCCTACACAAATATCAGCCCATCAGTCCTTACAGAAATACACGTCTGCTCCAGGCCCATCTGATGCTACAGGCAACTTGTGTTCAGAGATGGCACCCAACAGTGTTCTAATACGCAAAGCTAGTCACTTCTGGAGGCTGCCTGCTTCAGGATCAAGAGACGATAGAAGTGACCGAGTTGATCCTCAGAGGTAATGGGTTGAGCAGAGGAACTTAGAAGCACAGAACAGACTAATGGCCCATTTAGTGCAGTCTCCTGCCTCCCGCAGTTGCTTGTATCCAGTTGCTTATGTACTGGGATGATTGAGAATCACTGAGACAACAGAGCAGCACAAGTTTTCCAACGGACACCTTGTGGTGATTCAAGACACGACACGGGATGATGGCCCAGCACATTGCTAGTATCAGACCTCAACATCCTAAGCAGACTAACTCTGCATCATCTCCTCTGAGCCAACTCCCTGGGGGGCAGGTTGCCAGCTACCTTCTTTTGCCATCTCCCTGCTACACTGCAGTTCGCTGTAACAGGAAGCCGTACCAAGGGGACACAGAGCAGTCACATGGGGATAGGGAGACTCTGGCAGGTGGATGAGGGGTGGCCAAACATCTCCTCTAAGGACCAGGAGAGGATGGAGAGGTGCATGCAGTAGAAGCAGAAAACAATGAATACAAACAAGTGAACAAGCAACAGGTGGAGTGGGCTTATTTGCTAAGGTCTCCTTGGCTTGGAAAGAAGCCCCAGCACCAGCCAGAGTCGCACCTAAACATTGAATAATTTACCAAGAGGACGTCATGACTGACCGATTCTGAGCAGTCAACCGGGACTGGGATTCTGGGCATAATTTAAAAAAATATTTTGCACTTCTACAGAGCCTTCTCCTGCAGGATCTCAAAGTACTTGATGAACAATTAAGTAGTCCTCATAACCCTCCTGGGAGAGGGAGGTTTTGCTCTCTCCTTTTAACAGATCAGGAGACTCAGGCAAGGGAGTGACTTGCCCAAGGTGTCACCGCCAGTGATTTGCAGAGGCAGGGGTTTGATTACCGCATGCCACACACGCACAGCACCTCCTCTTCAAAAGGAGTTATGCTATGCAAAAGACGAGACCATCAGGCCCCAGGAGTCCTGACACCCAGCTCCCTGTTCTAGTCACTCGCCAACACTCCCATCCAACAGCTGCAGATAAAACCCAGGAGTGACTGCCAGGTTCCTGCTCCCAGAGCTGGGAATAGAACCCAGGAGTCCCCACTATCAGCCCTCCGCACTACACAACCCTCCCCTCCTGGTTTGGGCAGTAAGCTGATCTTGCGAACCAGTACGAAAGCTTGCCAGGAAAGGGTTACTGTCAACTCACAAAACGTACTAAGCGATTTCTGTGCAGTTTCAGGATCTTACCTCCTTCCTCCACTTGAGCTCACAGAACACCCGCTCGAAGCACTCGTGCATGTAGTTGAACTGCAAAGATAAAGCAGCCTTCTCTCAGGTTGACGTAAAGCGCAGCACCAATGACAGCCGTCCATTAGAGAGCAGGGCGGGACTCAGAAGCTGTACACTCAGGGGAAGGCAGAGGTACCAGCTCTACCCAGCAAGAACTTACTGTATCTCTGGCTCCTCCTAGTGGCTGTCTGGTTACGCAGCGCAATCTTCTCTCACGCCAAGAGATCAGGGCAAAGAGAATTTTACACCTGTTTCTAAAAACTGGGCAAGTCCCTCTCCTTAGTGCGTTTGCAGTTAACAAGGTCACTTACATATGGGGTGAAGATTTTAACCCATCGAGGTTTCTTCTCTCCTCGTGCGTATTCAAAACAGAATGCCATTCCCTCTTCGTCTGTGTCCCACCGCTGCATCTCGTCCCACTCAAATGCTATTACCTGGTTCTAAACAGAAGAAGAGATCGGGGTCCAGAGCAGGCCATGCTCCAGTTGGGAGGGTCTTGGCCAAGGCCGAGTCAGGAGGCAAGGTAGCTCCTGAAATGCTACAGGGCAGATCTGAACCGGGGCAGGGCAGAGAGCAGGGGAAGAGATGGAAAAAAACAAGGGAGTCCCAGGAATGCTGCAGAATGGTGCGCAGGGGAAGTGGGGAGGTTCTGCTAACGCTGCAGAGCTTGCTATGGGAATCCAACATAGCAGCAGTCTCTGTAATCACACAGCAGTGCATTTACCACCTCCTCCTGCTCTCAACTTTACTCTTCCAGCAGCTGCAACACCCCAGGAATGGGGAACCAGTATTCTGCCTCTTCCTGCAGCAAAGCTGAACTTGCTCAGACCAAGGAAGCCCTGCCATGCCCTTGAGTAGTTTACCTCTAGCTGACCCTCCTCTGTGCAGGCGTGGAGTTTAAAGTGCTTGATGCTGATGGCTGTGATCACATGACCCTTTCGCCGGGAGTCACAGGAGCAGTGGGGGAAGATGATCTCATTGTAACCCTCACATGTCCGCAGCATGTTTAAATACTGGAGAAAAGCAAGAAAGGGATGTGTTGGCAGCAACAATTCCCCCATCACCCCAACCCTCTGCAATCCCCTCAGTGTCCAGCAGCCCCTCACTGCAATCCCAGCTGGGAGACACATCCCTGCTCTTAACCATATGCATACCACCACATTCAGTCCACTGCCAGAAATTTGGCTGAGGTTTGCATGGGCTGAGTTCCTGCAGCCTCGAGCACCGACTAATTCCATAAATGCTTTATAAAAAGCTGGCTCGGCTGGTATCACTAGATACCATGGCTCTGAGCATCCTGGAAATCCTCGGGATATTTTTTTTTAAACAAATGATCAAGCCCTCAGTCTGAGCTCACCCTGAGTGTGGATCTCATTAAAACCATCGTCATTTAGCGCAAATTGCTGCTTATGCTGTCATGTTCCCAAAAATCGCTTGCTGAGTTTTACCCGACTCTGTCATCAGTCAGGGATGACTAGAGTCATACAGAGCTTAAAACCAACATACTGTGTGCAAGTATTGCTGAAGGCCTGGAACAAACTCAAAACAGAAACCAGGGACTTGGGGCCTAGAATGGGAGGGAGGGAAAAGTTACAACAGGGTGAATTGAGGCCAGGACATTAGCCTGGACTTTCAGACCTAATGCTGAATCTCCTAGTCATGGGCTCAAAAATCACATAGTTAAAGACACTGTCAAGTAGATTCAGGCTCGCCAGCCAAGGTTTGCGTTAAAGGATTTTAACAAAAACTATTACGGAAATATTTACAAGGGATTTCTCTTATTTAAATTAACGCTTTTTAAAAAGTGTAATAATTCGCCAGCAGTGCTGGGAACCCAAACAAAGCAGCCTTGAGACAGAATGGGAAACTGACCTAGCGAATTTCAATGAAAGCTCAGGGAGATGCGAGCAGTAATCAGTTAGATTTCAGAGCATCAATTACATGTTAAATAGCCCTTCTGAACTTCAAAGCACTTTCTAAACACAGCACCTCACTGAGGCCAGGTTTACACTTAAAACTTTTGCAGTATAAAAATACTGGTTAGAGGAGCAATTATTTTTATCCTGGCCAAAGCCCTAGCGTATATGTAGCTATAGCAGGAGGGGAAAGTGCTTTTACTGGTCTCAGTTATTTTGTTCAGGGAACTGGTATAAACCTGCATAAGCTCCATCCACTGGGGGGCTGCCAGTATAGCTATGCCAGCACACTTTTTCTAGTGTAGACTAGGTTATAGTGTAAGTTGTCACATCCCCATTTTACAGATGGGGAAAACAAAGAAAGTTTCAAGTGACTTCGCCAAGGGCACAGAGGGAGTCAGTGACGAAGCTGGGAAAAGAACCCAGTAGTCCTGTATTCCAAATATGAACCTTAATTTCTCCCCCTAGCTTTATGATTTAAAGTGTTTTATGTAAGGTTTTGGGGACAAGAGCCATGTCTTCCAGTGAGTTTGAACAGCTCCTTGCACAAGATTGCTCCAATCACAACTGGGACCTGTAGACTCTATTGCAAAAGGAAGTTATTAGCACAGGTGAAGAGTTCCAATTATATTACCTTGACCTTGGCCCTTTAACGCTATTTATGATGTTTGCAGTAGTTGAAAAGCCAGTGATGAACCAGCCGGTAAAGGAATGAAGGGGCTCCAGGCTTACTGGAGTGTCTCACCAGCTCAGCGGTGAAGCAGGCAGGGGGAGGGGGATGTTTAGTATTCGCTGTGGTAAGCAAATACACGGATTAGGGAGTGATTAGAATGCAACTCTTGGCTTAAGGCACCACAGCCTCTCAGGTGACCTGGAGCTCCACACAGAGACTTTCAAGATCCTCCCGCAATGATCTGTGACAGCTGTTACCGTCAAAAAGGGTCAACAGGGCTCCCACTAGTACGAGCATGGGTGGCGGGTGGAATCCCTCTCTGGGGAGGCTAGCCCCCAGTCTGCCCCTTCCGCCCATGCACTCCCCACGGCCTGAGCCCCGAGACCCTCTGCCCCCTCCTGGCTGCAGGAGCCCCGAGCCTCGCCCCGCCCAGAGGAGCTCCAGGCTGGCCGAAGCCCTGAGCCTCCCCATCCCTCTCCAACCGCCCGGAGGAGCCCCGGGCCAGCCGCAGCCCAGAGCGCTCCCCCACAGCCACCCAGAGGAGCCCCTGCTGGGCTAGCCGAAGCCCCGAGGCTCCCCCTCCCCCCGCCCGGAGGAGCCCCGGGCCAGCCGCAGCCCAGAGCGCTCCCCCACAGCCACCCAGAGGAGCCCCTGCTGGGCTGGCCGAAGGCCCAAGCGTAGGAGCCCCGCAGGACCGGCCGAAGCCCCGAGGCTCCCCCTCCCCCCTCCACCTGTCCAGAGGAGCCCCAAGCCAGCCGCAGCCTGGAAGGCCCCCTCTCCCCGAGCGTAGGAGCCCCGGCTGGGGCAGCAGAAGCCCCAAGCCGAGCCTCCCCCTGCCCGGACCCAACCCGCCCACCATCTGTAGAAGATGCGTTTGATATGCTCCATGCAGGTTCCGGGGCAGCTGAGGAGGAGGTATGTGCCTCTTCAGGCGCCCCGGAACCTGCATGGGGCATAATAAAGCAAAAACTTCACCACCAAACCCTGCAACTGGAGGTCCGGCAGCGCCTCCCTGGCCTATTATACCCGCCACCCATGAGTCTGAGGTACGGTAAGAGCTGGCAAAGACTAACTGGGGAGAGGATTTCAAACTGGGAGGTCATTGGCACCAGAGACCAGCAACCTACAGGCGGGAACACTGCTAGAGGCTGTGAGCATCCACCAAAGGCGGTCAGGGAAATAAAACCTGACAGGATGGAGCTCAGAGTCAGAAAGGACAGTGGGAGGCCCCATGTTTATTCAGTCTCGGTGATCCCAGAGCAATTCAGTAAGTTATTCCATGTACAAGCCCAATGAGTCTTCTGACCTTGAAGCTACATCTTCTGCCTCTGACAGCCCCAGCAGCAACAGGGAGGCTAGGAGTGGAGCTCAGCTCACGATGTGGTGACGTGCAAGGCAGGAGAACACCCCAGCTTGCTCGTGCGCTGCCGTGTTGGCACAGACGCAGAAGCCGGAGGTGTGTAAATAAAGTTACACGAGCGCCACAAGCACTAGCTATGCAGACTGCTTGGCGATGGGTTTTATAACCTTCCCCTGAAACGTCTGGTACTGGCCACAGAGAGAGAGGATACGGGATGAGATGCACTACTGGTCAGACAATTCCTGTTCTTAGAACAGATCAGGATGGAAACAGCCCTTTGCTCATCAAATACTAAACAAGCAGAAGAGCTACCATAAAAGGACCCCAACCGTGTGATTTATAAAAAGTCTTTAAGGGCTGTAGATTTACCTGCTCAATGTTTTTTAAAGAAGAATTGAATCCTGCCCCAGTGGTACACACCACACCAGTAAGGGAGTTTGACTCAACGCAACGCATGATCTGGCATATGGACATTAGCTCCATACAAACTAACTCACCGAGTGTTTTGGGAGTCTCTCTTACCAGTTAGCACCATGATAACCTTGCATGGGGGGACTGGCACAGCAACCTGGCATTTCCTTGTGTATTCAACCAACGCAAGTCAAAATACACCCACAGTGCTCTTCCAAACACAGCTTTCCTTGGAAAGCTTTTATAGCTACACTGCAGACCGGAAAGGCACAATTCAGGGCCAATGCACCCGATTTCATCTGCCAGAGGAAAAACAGCTATTTCCAAGTAATGAGAGAAGAACAAACATACCATGACCATCTTTTTCTGCTCAGACAGTTTCTGTAACTGGTAGGACTTTTCCTCAGCTTTGATGCAACCTTTCTTCACATCATCTACAGCCTACATGAAAAAAGGGGGAAGGAAACCGAGCAAAGTTGAGTCTTCAACCGACGGTTAAGGGATTTCTTCACTGGTCTGAAATGCAGGACTTTCACCTGGCACTTTTACGGGATTGTTGTGTGCTTTACCAATATGAATTCAGTGCACATCAATGGGTGGGCATACTGGTTTTACAGAGAAGTAAATGAAGGAAAACAGGTGAAGTGACTTACCAAAGAAGACAATGGGTCAGTGGGAGCACAGACAAGAACCCAGGAGTCCTAGCATATCTAGTGGCTAGAGCAGGAGACAGGGAGTCTGGACTCCTGAGTTCTGTTTGCTTTTTGAGGGCCTGAGCCAGTGATAAGTAACAGCAGGATCCTGTATTCTGTTTCTGACCCTGCCACGGAGTCACTGGGTGACAGTGGGCAAATTACTCAAGCCTCAATTTCCATTTCTTACACAACAGCGATGGACACAGGACGGGGCCTGCCCCGCCCCAAGCTCGTCATGGCGCTGGGGCATTCAATGTCTTGGAATTCGGACTAGCTACAGCATCACGAGCGGGAGCCGCTTTAAATGGCTTGTGATAAAGGGAGTTCAGCATTCCGAGGCAAGGAATTCACAGGCACCTACCTGGTGGAAGAAGTAGGTAACTGCGAGGTCATTGTCATTCAGGAGGGCTTCCTCTTCTGTAGTGAAGAGCCATTTCCTGATAGTCAGACAAGTCCCCGGCACCGCCGACGTGTAGTTCTGTACGTAGAGCTTGTGTGGGAATTCATTGGGCGCCAGTTTACGCACTGCAAGATGCATGGGAAGAGCAGGATGAGCTCTTTGGGGGCAAGAACCAACCTTTTGATCCGTATCTGTACAGCGCCTAGCACGATGGGTTGCTGGCCTATGACTGGGGTTCCTAGGCGTTACCGCAACACAAATGAAGAACTGTACACCAGGGAAGTTACACTGCTTCAGCTAACACAATGCAAAGCCAAGTGAGTGAGCAGGTCCCATGGAGCAGATGGGATCAAGACCAAGATCCTTCCCCCATCTGAATTTTGCCTTCACAATGTCGGATCTTTACTAGGCTAGTTATTTGCAGGCTCAGGTCAACATACAGGCACCCCAGCTATCAGGAATTTGTATGAAACCAGAATCCACTCGCTTGACCTGCTGTCTGAGGAACGCTGCTCCCCAGGGGTTGTACCTCAAGTCTGTGTGGAAAGCAGCTGTGTAACGCAGGACTTCAGCTGAAAGCAGCCACGCTTGGCGAAGAAAGACTATATTTGTCAGACCATCACAGTTTGTTTTCACTCTTCGTGACGAGTACAGGGATGTATCCTGCACAAGCCTTAGATTTTGGGTCTCTGGCCTGGGCATTGGGGCATTCAAGCCACTGGTGAAAACAATGCAGGGAAGTCTTGCTTTGGCCTACGGGAGTGAATAACACGGAATCTAGTGGGGCTACGATTCTTATGATCTATTGTCGAGCACTTCAGAACAGTACAATACATTTTCTCACACACACACTGAAGCGGCTTTAAGATTCTCCCAAGCGACAGGAGGATCTCACACACTATCTGGGCAGTCTGCCATCAGAACCAGAACAAAGACTCGTACAGCGGTCAGTGACGAAGGAGCTGCCTTCAGGCTATTCAATATCAGCTCGGGATGGTTGGTACCATAGGCAGCGTGCCTTTGTTGTGAGTTTACTGTATTGAAAAAACACTTTGCAAAACGAGGGAGAAAAACACAGTGTGGGCCGGTATGACCCACCTGAGTGACTTTTCAGCCCCACGTTCAGGTAGGAACACTGTCCTTGCACGATCACAGATGGAGCTCAGTTGTTTGGAGGGAAACTAAATGGAGTGTCAAGTATCAGAGGGGTAGCCGTGTTAGTCTGAACCTGTAAAAAGCAACAGAGGGTCCTGTGGCACCTTTAAGACTAACAGAAGTATTGGGAGCATAAGCTTTTGTGGGTAAGAACCTCACTTCTTCAGATGCAAGATCCCCACATACAGATCTGCCAATGCCCTTGCATCTGAAGAAGTGAGGTTCTTACCCACGAAAGCTTATGCTCCCAATACTTCTGTTAGTCTTAAAGGTGCCACAGGACCCTCTGTTGCTTTTTAAATGGAGTGTGTACAGTATATACAGAACTGTGAATATTCAGAATGAGTTTTACCAATACACCCGTCATGAAGGTTAACCAGAGCATATACTTTTCAATCGTTTGAGAAGCATGGCGCTCGTAAAAATAAGGAATAACTATTATTAATACCCAGCTCTTATATAGCACCGATTAGAATCACACAGTGTGAAAACTTCCTGTGTGAAGCTCTGTCAATACACCCCAATTCTGAACTCCAGTACGCCTGACATTCGTATCTGGGCTCCCTACACAGCTCTGCCAATACATTTCAATCCCGTCCTGCAGCACGCAATTCTAGTCCAGTCCCGGGCTCCCCACACACAGATCTGCCAATGCCCTGGGATCCTGCCCTGTCATCTCAGCGCCAGGTATCTCTGATAAAGCAACTGTCAACTCGGTGGCATTAAGTGGTAATTTTGTGATTGAGGCCGCTTCACAGGAGACAGGGATGACCCACTCCACTTTGATGATCCAGGATCAAGATCTGCATGCCAATCTAGTCAGCTGTGTCAGAGATATTTTAGAAGTGCTTTCTTTAAAAAAAAATCTAAAAATGCCTCTGCAATCCAAGCCAGACATGTCTTCCAAAGCAAAAGCCAGCGGGAACAGTTTGTACCATCTCAGCCTATATTGCACAATTAGCAACATAACACAAGGATTTAGGGCACGCCTTCAGCTATATAAGAAAGTTGTTAACATACAGATTGTGGGAACAGGGCTAGGAATCAGGACCCCTTGGCTCAAAGCCTAGCACATAAAATCTAATACAGTCACATCTAAGTTACTGGACTTCCTTCTGCTTCAGCAAATCCAGTTTGAAACTGGGTGAAAAAACAGAAACGCTGCTGCTGCTGATTGGAAAAAAAACACAGATCAAATCAGTATGCTTTAGTTATCTCTAGCTGGCAGGGAGGTGTCATCATCTAAACCCCCCGAGACTCCCACAACCAGGCTCAAATGCCATCAGAGTTCTCAGCCCTTCATCCTCCCAGGCACTATAAAGAGCATCTTAAGCACACTGGAATCCTTAAAACTAAAACATGTTTTTGTTTCTCACAGTTTAGTCTCCTTGAACTGTTTAAAAAAAGGGAAAGTCAAGCATTAGCAGAAGCAAAAACTATCAAACGTCGAGGGCTCCTCATTACCAGAGTCTCCAAGGCCTGGCAGATTTCCCCTGGGGGCTCTGGATTTTGAGAGCAGATAAGAGCGAAATGAGAACGCCAGCAGGCTCTGGTGCTGCAGAACTTTTGCGGGGTTGGGTTGGGAGGATTACGAGACTTACCAAAGGAGTGATTGATCACTTCAAACAAGGCAAAGTAGTTTGCTGTAGTGCTGTCCATTCCTACTTTAGCAGCCACAGCCTAAAGTGCAACCAAAAGGAAAAACGGTGTCAGCAAAATAGTGCTCAGCGCTCATCCGACCTTCTTCGGGGACAGGGCCAGCCTAGCTTCACATATGTTATTTCCAAGTCACCGATCCCGGGTATTAGTCACCAAGGAAAGCTTTAACACTATTCCGGTTCAGTCACACATTTTATTTAACTAGGGCTCAGAGTCTCTCGCTCTTTCCTTCTGTAAACTGCTCCAGATTTCAAGCACTGCCACAGCTGACAATTAGGTCATCTTTTCTTCTGGTGCCTCAAGTTTCAGTTCCTAGTACACCAGGCACAGACGCCCTCCCCCCCTTCCCTTAGGAGTTTTTCCGGCAATACTTCAGTCCTGCATGCTGATAATAGAGCCTTGCTTAAGTAGGACCTCAATACAAGCATGCAATTCAACAGACTGTGTCCTAAATGCATTAATATACACAGAGTCTGATTAGACAAGCACAGTTTTTCCCTGCATAAATCTAGAACCCGTGAGATTTTGCTGGCATGCATGTCCTTTGGCTCTGTTACTTAAAGCAACACTTTAATTTGTTCAGGTTTCCCCCATTAATTCTCTATGAGCTACCATCCTCAGTTACAGCAGTATTGGCTGCATTTTGTTAACCTACTTTAAATGGATCCCTTGGCGGAAGCACCACACTCTAGGCATACTCACGAAGCTGTAAACCAGTTAAGATCACTATGGTGTGGGATGTTGCAGTGACTTCGATGGGAGTTGAGAGGGGTCAGGACCTCCCCGGGGTCAGGCCTTAAACCTACTAGTCCAACTACACAAGGCTGCTAAATACTAACCCCACGCTCACGATTTCCCCAACGCAGACTGCTCCTATTAAGACTCAAGTCACTGCCCTACTAGACAGCCGCACAAGAATCATATGTTGGGTTTGCAAGCTCTCATTGCGTGCCGACAGCTAACTCTCTGCAGCCACAAAATAGAATTTGTCTAGTGATTAGAGAAATCCTGCTGCAGCTTTTAAAATATTATCAGTAAAAATTAACCGAGCGACGACTCTGCCCTTGCAGGAGAAACTGCCAAAGGAAACAGCATTTCACCAAGATGTAAGGTTGGATTTCTCCAGCGCTCTCTCCCCTGTTATGTTCTTGCAGGAATAGTTCCACTGGAACCCACCCACCATGGAGAACAGCAATGGGAAAGGTCTCTCTGTGCATGCAAGGTCTTGCTTCAAGTTTGAGCCACATTCATCTATTTCAGATCATTAGAAAGTTTCATGCAAATATGCACCTTACCTGATACACCTGGTCTGTAGTGCTGTTCTTTTTGACCCTGACTGTCACTGTTGTTGTGTCCGGTAGTGCTACTCTTAGTTCCACATCTGACACCCCATTGTAATTCTGGAAAAGAGAAAAGAACAAGTAATCCATCAGAGTCCTTTCTTCCCATCATGTCACAGAGCATCCAACCAGGAATCACTAGATTAGTAATCTAGGTACTGCAGGAGATACAACAGTCCTAAAGAGGAGTTATTTTACTCCAGAGAAGTAATCCAGAAGTGGCATGATCCAGAACTCACTCCATGAGTTCAAATTAAGTTGGCTAAGTTTACAAGAAGATTTATTTTTCTAACGGCCAGCCCTGCAAAGTCACGCTGGGGTCTGAGAATTAAAACAGGCTCTTTCTGGTTCACCCATCGCTATTGGTATCTAGTTTATCTGGCTCCCATTATGATGGTATCTGAGCCCTACACAAATAGTAATGGTTATCCTCACAACATCTGTGTGAGGCGGGGCAGAGCTATTATCTCCCTTATAGAGGGAAACTGAGGCACCGAGACATTAAGTGATTTGCCCAAGATCTTACACAGGAAGTCTGTTGTGGAGCAGGGAATTGAACCAGGGTCTATTAAATCCCAGCCTAGTGCTCTAACCCTGGGATCATCATCATCCCTCTCTAAGAGTTCTGTAGACCATTTCTGGCCTGTGTTCATAGATGTAACTGACAAGAAAATTTGGTCCTACAAAAAGAACTTGGTTAATCATTCTGGTTGAGGCTGTGTGAGCCAGAACACACTCCAGCTCCCATTCACTCGAGTCAAAGGTGTCCAGCGTCACTATGAATAAATACAGATTTGCTCAACAGGAAGAGGTCATTTTTACATAGTCACTTTTCAGAAAGTAACTGCACTTCAAAATGAATCTTCAAGCCTCAGAAACTGATTTCTGATTGCAACAGAGGCAACTTTTGAAAAAAGGAAGAGGTGAATGCAGCAGCGTCACAAGACAGGAACTTGAGTGAACCATTTCAGGTCACGATTGGATAGGATTTTCCACTTGCCTGAATCAGTGCATTCTAAGTTTGCCAATGAAGGAAAAAACGCTCTTGGATACAGCAACTCTACATACCACAAGAAGTTTGGGGGGGAAAGCCACAGCTAGTGGGAAAACAACAACTCACAATTCCTGCTTTGCAATCATAACGAAATTATTCCGAGATAAAACATTAATGTTTATAACATCTATTGCCTTGGCTGCCAAAGGCTGCAGCATAAAATATGAGTAACATGCAAATGCAAAGCTCCTCAAGCTACCAGAGGCTACACAGAAGCCAGCAGTGCTGCAAGATGCAACTAACACAAGCAGCCAGCAACAAACCCCATCAATGGATCTTTTATTGGGCCTGCCAAGGGGACATGGTACGAAAGGCAAGGACCCACTATTGAGAGAGTTTGGTTGCTTGTTTGTAGAAATCTGAACTCCAGGAACTGACAAGAACGGCATCAGAGCTGTTCTTCACTGCAGCAATCCCCTGGATTAACTGTATCAATAGCAGACGGCTATAACAGAGGCACATGGCGACCTCTGACAAGTCTTTTGCCCCCATTACGATGGTACCTAGTGGCCAATCAGGCAGCTTTCTGGGGTTACAGATACATCAGACTACTACTTTTTTGCCATGATTTTCTTTGTGTAACTGGTCAACAACAGATAGCTCAGGGCAGGTCTTCACTACAGGGAGGGGTCGATTTAAGATAGGTCAAATTCAGCTACGCTATTCGCGTAGCTGAATTTGCGTATCGGAGCCGACTTACCCCGCTGTGAGGACAGCAGCAAAATCGACCTCCGCGGCTCCCCGTCGACGGCGCTTACTCCCACCTCTGCTGGTGGAGTAAGAGCGTCGATTCGGGGATCGATTGTCGCGTCCTGACGCGACAGGATAATTCGATCCCCGAGAGATCGATTTCTACCCGCCGATTCAGGCGGGTAGTGTAGACCTAGCCTAAGCAACCAGGCGACCTGCTCTCTTTGGCCATACTTTACTTAGGGGTTTAGTTTGTTACAATCAACAGTCTGAAGGTAACAGTTATGAAAGGGAAAACACAGCATTGGATTAGCACTCTGGCGTAGTCTCCAGCATGCCCGCTTACCTCATCCGATTCCGATAAGAACTCCTGCATGATGTCGCTCTCCCCAATGACTCGTATGGAACATACTGCAGGACAAAGAGAATGCTGCGTTAGTGGATCACACCTGGAAGTGGGCACAAGAGCCTTCCACCCCAGGGGGCTGGTTTGAACGGAGGCTGGGGGAAGGGAAGATAACTTTCAGTCAGTGGTAGGTGGCCGGTGTGAAACGAAGTGGTAACTAAGCCACTGAGGACAGGGTCCACAACGCTAACAGACACTGCTATTCCGTTCTTGAAAGACTTAACAGGGAGGCTGAGGACTCAATGGGCCATGGAAGGCAGGGCTGAGATATATGAACAACGTGCGGGAGAAGCTTGCTGTGCTAATACCCATGCTGTACCCTCTCTACGCAGAGAATCCTCAGGCTGTCAAACTGGCACCTGCCACAAGCACTTGCGCGCACGGTCCATCTCACCCAGCAATAGCCAATCCCTGCTGCGTCAAGGCAAGCCAAGCACAGGGCTATACCACGGGGTGAATATTCCTTTCTGATCCCCATTTACAACGCCTTGTTCGGCACGTGTGGGGCACGGTCTCTTACTAAGAACACTTACGAGGTCCACAGATAAAGGAGGGGATTTGGATGCGGCGTCGCTACCCAGCATAAGCAACTGAAGCCATAAAAGACTCCAGGCTCTAAGCCACAAAAGCTTGAACAGAGACGCATACCACCCTTTAAAACATACAGCAGTGGCAAGGCCAAGTTACGGCAGTCTGGCTGGGATTCCCTAAGAAAAAGATCTTAAGAACGAGTCTCTGCACAATATCAAGTTGTCCTTATCTCCCTCTCATCCCCACTCCATCCAGAACGCGTGTGTTTACTGGCAAGTGCCACAACACTGTAAATAACGGCCCACCATGCATTAAAAACTAACTATGTTTTGTTGTTGGAAGTGCTCAGTAAGTCAATAACACACACGCCATTATGTCAAGTGAAGTTTGGTTTTTCTTGCAGTGTTTCGCTTGGAAACTCGAGCCTGGTTTTCAATGAGCCTCTTTCCCTTGCTGGTCAGCTCTACCGCCATCACCGTAAGACCTTTCCCCTGCTTGGAAGCCGACAGCTTCAATGGAGCCCTGGGCCTGTGCTTCTGGCCCTTTACCTTTCTCTAGATACTCCTCAAGCCCTCGGCGCCTGGCATCCAACTGCTGCTCCGATAAAGAGAAAGGCCATTTCCCCGGCAAGCGTGGAAAGGTGAAATTGGCAAACTCCCGCTTCAGGTTCTGGTGGAGGATGGCAAACTCCCGGTACCGCTTCGAACACAGCTGCCTCCCTGCCATGTAAACATTGTAAACCTAGCAGGATGCAGAGGGAAGAGAAGGACAGGAAAGTTGTCTCGTGCAATAAAAAGCTTCCCAAATGTCAACAGATGCAGTGCTGCCTTCCTGAGTCTGCAGACAGCCTGAAATTAGCCGAGAGTTGTGAACTGCCTCAGTCATCTCAATGGGGTGTTGACTTTGAAGCTTCATGATAGGTTAGAAAATTGCTAGCAATTTAAATCATTCGCTAAGTCACAGCTGATCGTTTGGTCGGCGAAACACACCAACTAACGATTCCAGGCATCACTATTTGACACAGCAATAGACTGGGGTGGGGGCAGTGAAACAGCTGGCATAAGAAAAAGGGTTGCTGGAGTTCAAGCTGCCTTTCGCCTACAAAAAAAACTGCACCCTAACCCTCTCTCCAAACGCCCCAACTGTGCACTACCCAGATGCCGGTGTCCAGCTTCCACCCTGACAACTTCTACAATGAAGAAAACGTGAAGGGATCACAAACTGAACGTCAAACAAGAAATACTGCACTGATTAGATCAATTGTTTCCATAGCCAGTAACTCCACACACACACCCCACCATGTGTATGTGTGTACACATACACACACCCACACCCACACTTAAAGCTACAGCTGAATTTCCAGTCTGCTGCAGAATTCAGCATCAGAGGGCCCCAGAAATCCAGGGCCTTTGTTGCAATGTTCAGAATACACAAGGCCTTACTTAAAACAAAGACATTCCTCCAGAGCCCAAAGATAGCCTCCGATCAAGGATCAGGCTTAGACTCCATGACTGAGTAGAGCCTCTTCTGCTGTCCAGCACTCCCAACTGTGCCAGAGACAACGGGGCAGGGGAGAGGGGTTCAAATCTTTTGGAAACACCTTGTCGTCCAATTAGCTTCTGTGCTGCGCACACAGCTCTGATTTCATCCCAAGGTCATTCAGGAAATGGGATGTGGCCTCTGTACCCTGATGGGAATTTGACATCAGAAAGGAAAGGAAAACGATCTAGAGCAAAGGGAGGTTTAGCCAACACATCAGGGCATCTTTCAAAGATCTAACGCATCTACAGATCATGCCTTCACCATTCAGCCAGCCTCCAACTTTAAGGTCAATTAATCCTACACACTACATGTGGCAAGGTCTTTTACAACGAATACTGTTAAGGGGTCCAGAGATAAGCGAGGGATTCAGAATCAGCGTTACCACCCAGACAGCACAACGCAGTGGTGCTCAACCAGGGGTCCAGGCCCCGCTGGAGGGCCGCGAGCAGGGGCGGGGTCCGCCAAGCAGAGCCAGTGTTAGTCTTGCTGGGGCCCAGGGAAGAAAGCCGAAGCCCTGCAGTGCGGGGCTGAAGCCCAGGGCCCCGAGCCCTGCCACGTGGGGCTGAAGCCGAAGCCTGAGCAACTTAGCTGTGGCGTGGGGCCCCAGGGAATTGCCCTACTTCCTAACCCCGGCCCTGGCTTTTATATGCAGAAAAACAGTTGTCGTGGCAAAGGTGGGCCATGGACTTTTTATAGCGGGGAGGGGGAGGGAGTGGGGGGGGGGCTCAAAGAAAAAGGTTGAGAACCCCTGGCATAAAGAACTGAAGCCACACACCAGGTTCTTATCGATTTTGCAGATGTCTTGGCATTGCTAATATGCCCACAGTGATAAAGCGGCACGAACCGATGGGATACTGCCTTAATTAGCTTCATAGGAGGAAAGGAATGTGCTAAAGATATAAACGGGCTTACACCTTTTTGTGGGTGCAAGAGAAATTTGCGCAACAGCAACTATCTTGGCAAAGTCACACATCAACTCTCCTTTGCATCTGCAACACTGAAAGCCCCGGCAGGTCAGAGAAGCGGAGTATTTCAAAAGGCACCACCCTAGACACAAAAGAGAACCGTCCACAGCTCTTGGAAAACCAAAGAATTCCGAGTCCCACTTCGCTTCCAAGATCTGTACAGGGCGTGGTCTGGGAATCTGAATCAATTTGTTTTCAGAATTAGCCATAGGAATAGCTGACCTGTGACCTTCCAAAAAAAGATATTTTTTCAAAGCACAACTCTTGCGTTGCTCAAAAGCCTATATTCGTTCTTCTGGCATTGCATGACGTGACGCTGGAGAACCCAGAGGAGGGAGGAAACAAGGAGGCGAGGCCAGTATTGGCTGTCCTCTGTCCAGCTGAGAACATACATTGCATTTGTCTAGTCATTTTAAGTTTGCATTTCATTCCAGCCACATTGCAGGCTTCCTACAGCACGGATACAGCTGCTGCAGCTTCCCTGCAAGATTTCTTCTCTTTACACTAAGACTCATGTTTCTATCTCCCTTTCCCTCTTGTCCTATAACTGGGTACTGAATTTAGCAATCTGCCTGGCGTGGGTGCGGAGCCCAGAACCGGAATAGCACAGGGGTGCTACAGGATTGAACTGATATGGGAAACTTGCACACTCCCTGTTCACACTATGTCTGGCCACTGCCCTGAATCCTTTGTTTCCATGAGGATCAAATTTGCTCCATTTAAACGCACACGGTACAAGCCTCACACTAGATTCTGCTTCTTGGTGATGAACCAAGTTCTAGTCCTCGCCTCCCCACAAACACACACGCTTCTGTGTCATGTTCTCCATGGGAAAATGCCTCCATTTTCTATGCTGTAAGGGAAAAAGGAAGAAACCGGGAAACAATTTGTCATCTGTCAGCTCCTAACACTCCGAACTGTAACTGCAATGCACACAGACGGGACTGCTCTGGTTCAGCCAAACTTTCAATCTGGGCAGAGCAATTCAAACCCCAGCTGAGTTCACTTTAAAAATTCCTTCACCAGTGCATGATTGCCTTGCATGCCCCTCCATCCCACCCAAAAAGCAGTACCACATCTGACCCTGACATCTTATCTCAAGACCCTCGGCAACTGTATATCCAGTTCCCTGTGACTGAAACAGCAGCTCTCTAGCCACTAGGAGGTGAAGGGAAGGGTCTGGGTAAGGGGATAAGATATGGGCAAAACAGAGAAAGAAAACCAGTCTGGGGAGTGAATTGGCCAAAGCAGTTTTTACACCATTTCTCCCCCACCCCAGGCAATGTACTATTAACCAGCTATTAAAGGACCTAGATGTCTGAGTGTTTAAGTACTGGGAACCAATGCTGGGAGAATTTTCACTTTAACAACTAATCTATGGGCTAATCCCAGGAGCTGGTGACTGGTAACTGTCCTCTTGACAATAAGTGCCTATTTGAGAGGGGAAGAATATCACACTTGTGGCTGGCTTCTGTCTCTGACAGTCACTTATTGAAAACCAAAGGCCAGATGGAATTTCTTCTTTTTTGCTTTAAGATTCTTCGCTGATTTTTCTTGTTGTTCAAACCTAACAGGTATGTTCTCAAAGCACCGTTTAGCTATGCAAATCACCACTAAGGCTAATGGTGCTGGAGGGCTCTGGCCCCAACGGATGGAGTACAAGACACAGCTCAACAGGTTTACTACAGAACCATTCAGGGAACATAAAACACAATCAAAGGAGCCAAGTAAAATGGCCTAGATGAGGCCTGGCCAATTAATATCACTGGAACATGCCCAAAATTCCACTTTGGGACCTGTAAGACATTAAATTCTCAGTGTAAATTTGCCCTAATCCAGTGCACAGTTTTAGGTCTTTCCCTGTGTTGCTTCCCAGCCATTATTCTGCTTGTAATAGATGAGCCCTCTCAGCCAGGCCCCAGGTGAACGCTACAGGAGCGGTGCCCAGGAACATTCACGCCTCCATTTGCTCATGGGAAAATTACTACGACCACGGGTCTCTGCAACGCGGCGTGTCCAAGCTCTCACGCGTGATCTGACAGCGTGGCTCAAAAGTGAGAACGAGTTTGATCTCACATCATGAAAGCATCAGAGTTACTCTCACAATTCAGGAGCAATCGGAAGAGTACTCAAAACTGGAATGGCAGGTGGGACTGAGGACCAAGATTGAAGTCCATCAGCAGAGCTTGTAGGGATCGCAGAGCTGCAAAAACAGGGCTGCCAGAGACCAAGATTGAGGTGACAGTTGTAGGGTGTGTTACTAGAATTGCAGGGGTGCAGAGGCAAGGATGCATGGGCCCCGGAGTGGGAACAGCAGAAGATGCGGCAGATGAGGACAGATGTGCATTGGCAAAGCTCCGTGGGCTCTGAAGTGCTAACAGAAGTGAAAATGTGTGTTAGTCACGTCTATAGACGCGACTCAGACCCACAAGGAGCTGGTGCCATTTTTACACCGTCACTGTTCTGACTACAAGCAATCTTTAACCGATTCCTCCCCCTTCCGAAGCTCTTGCTGCTCTGTGGATTTGTTGTGAATAAGCCTCAAATCTCCTTTCGGAGCCAGTGGTATGTTCTCAGTTCGAAGCACAGCAAATGCCAGCAACACAAGCTAGATGGAAATACATGCAGCCCGGCTGCCAGCAACAGCCAGCACCAGTCTTTGGGCAGAAACGTGACTAACAGATTTTTCCCAATTGATTCAAACCAACAACAATCATCAGTTAGTAAACTAACTGCCACCAAGAGAAAAATAAAAGTTTATTCTGTGATCTGCAGCAATTAGATTTTCTTTCAAAACTTAACAATGGAGGGGAAGTGCATACTTTAATCATCCACAACTCAAATTAAGTTTTCCCCTCTCTACATCTCTGGGAGAAGGGAGCCAGATTGGAAACATGCAAAATAGCTCGTGCATTTCATTCCAAGCTGCAGCCAGGCATCCGTGATAAGCCAGAGTCTATAACAAGCCTTAGCGGATGCATCCGCTTAGGCAGCAGTTTCAAGACAGACGATGTTATTTGAAAGAATGAGCGCCAGCTCCCACAGTGAAGGCAGCCGGGCAGGGTCTTCCACCGGGGAGGAAGGTGGTGCTTTCTACAGCTGATCCCTAACGAACGAGAACAGAAAGGGAAAGAAATACAGACACACACAATCCTAACGTTTGTTACAGCACAGAGGTTCCACACTTAGCCTGCTTATCAGGAGTGCTCAACATGCAAACAGCTCCCACTGAATTAAGTGGGAGTGGCAGACGCTCAGCAGCTGCGAAAATCAGGCCGCCGTAACACCTGTATGTGAAATCTTTGGCCACCTCCCTGAAGATTAGTGAAGGATCACTCATTACACACAGCACATTCTCAGGAAAGGCAGCAGAGTGAAACCGACACAATCACTCCAATTTCATTCTGCTGCGTGGGAAGCTGCAGGGACACAAGCATGAGAGGAGAGTTTTTCTTAAAGGATCATACTCCTTAGGTATCTATCACAGGTATTCTAGGCACTTAATATAAAACAGGATATAGAAGCATATATGAGCTAACTGATGGTACTGAATAGAAAGTGTCAACCAAAGGCCATTTGTCAAGGTCACCCTCTGGGACCCACTGCTCAGAGCTACCCCACTTGTATGAACTGGTTGGAAACTGACAGATAACCCAGTTCAGAAAAAGAGTAAGTATCCCAACAGGAATGTGTTGGCATCAAAAAACCATCATCATAATGGGCACTAATTGGCTTCCTTGCTGGCAGACTCCGCAGAGAAGCCAAGGGACTGAATGAACCATGGAGGCCAAGGTGATCTCAGCCCTAGAGGAGGTTCCTCTGTTATGATGATTTTGGGAGGCTGGGAGGGACCCATGTACAGAGGAAAGCTTACACTACTGCTGCCCTATGAATCAGAGGCCTTCCTACATGGGACTGTTAATCACCCTTTACATGCACTAAAATTAAAGGAAATAATGGGGGTTGCAGTTCCAAGATAGGGTCAGTATTACAGCCTCTTTGGGGTTGAGGGAGAGGATCTGGCAACCAGAATCCAGGGATAGATTAAAAACCAGGCCTCTCGGAAAACTGACAGCTTAGGACCTGATCAGCAGGAAAACAAACCAATCCTGGACTCCGCAAGGCATGCTCAAGCCAATACTAACCACAAACTTCTCGCCGTTCTGCTCCACGTGTTTGTATGTGGGGATGGAGATGGGCACAGCTTGCTTTTCGGTGTAGTCATAGAACGACTGCCCCAAAGAGTCGTCGCCGGGGTCGAGGTTATCAGCCTCATGGGGCGGAACGGATAACACTGTCAGTATTAACTCCTTCTCTCCTGCTCGAATCAGGTCCACCACCTGCTTGTGCGTTGCCCCTTCTACATTCACACCATTCCTGGGAAGGGAAAAAACAATAAGGCCATAAACAAGGCAGATGTGCCTAAGGAGTCTCAAAACCAAGCCAGGATCAGCCCCAAAAAGTGTGAAAACAATGTGGTGCTTCTTATTTACTCCCTTTACAACACTATTAGCTGAAGCTGCCTCATATCACATAGTTTGACATCCAATGTCCCTTCAGGGACTTCCACCACTCATGAATTTGAGCCAATATCTAGTTAGCTCCCAAACGTAGGTTTTGCAAAAAATAAAATAAATAAGAACCCACTTGATGAATGGCACTGATTTCAATTTTATGGCAGCGGAAATAGGATTTGCGATTTAACACTTCACTTGCAGTGCTGGGAAGCCAAACACTACCTGTGGCATATGCCAATCCAAGAGAACTGAATAGATTGGATCAGTAGAGATGGATGAAATTTTCTCAGCAAATAGTAAATTTGCCCAAAAGTCCATTTTCCAGGGCACCCAAAACTATTTGCAAATTCAGCTAACAGATTCCGCTGGAAATTCTTTTTTTTTTTTTTTTTTTAAGTAGTATCTTTCCAAAATCAAAAGTTGTATTTCACTTAGAAATTTTTCTATTTTTTTTTCTAAAAAACAAAAGAAAAGGGGGAACCTCAATCCTCCCAAATGACCCAAAAAGCAAAAATACCAAAAACATTTTGCTTTGGGTTTTAATTTTTTTCATTTTTGGGCAAAAAACACAAAAAAATCAGTTATGGGTTGAACCAAACCAATTCCCCCCCAAACACACACACGCTTTTCAGTTTGGCCCCCGGATAGAAAAATCAAATTAGTCGCTCAGCTCTACTGACCAGTTTAGTTTCACTCACCAACCTGTGAAGTCCAAAAAGTAAAAGATTCATTGATGGTAAAAAGCCCATTTGATTTTAATCCATGATCAGTTTTTGATACTACAGTATCTTAAATAATGCAGCTGAGACTTTTTTTAATACAAGTATGCTCTCCGTAATTTTCAAAATAGGTTTTACATATGAGAACTACAGTTCTTCACCTTCCCAAAATGCTCGTTGCTAAATAGGTCCCTGGAAGATGAACTCTTTGCTTTCAACTTCAAGCACAAATCTAAGGAGATCCAAGATTAAGGAAGCAAAGCTTTATAATGAATAATGTGCATTGTTCCAATCAGGCAAGGGAAGGTTGACCCTCAAAACAGAAAGCAGATTTGACAGATTTTAAGGCCTGAGGGGACCACTGTGATCACCTTGTTGACCTTCTGCACAACACTGGCCAGAGAATTTCATCCAACGATTTCTGTACCTAATCCCATAACTAACAGTTGAGTTAGAGCAAATATTTAAGTTAGGAAATAAGCCCAATGTAAAAAAACTGAAGGCTTGAAACTCTTGACACTAAGTGGTCTCTCAGAACTGCAAATGTTATTGCTCTCTCAAACTGCCACTGGACAGTCAACCCCTGCTAAATTCTGTTCCAAGGATAGCCCAAGAGACAACAGACCACACCTGGTTACCAGTTTTTAAAGGCATTTGTTTTGTAGTCAAATAAAATCCACCCAAACATAGCGGTTTTGTTCTCTCTTCCAGTTCTGGGGAGGGAGAAAAAAGCCTGTTTTTCTCCCAGATAAGAATTCAATTTAGCAGCAAATCTCCATAGATGGTGTCAACGGAATAGTCTCTGTCAGGGCTTGGTATCTGAAACATCCAGTTGTATAAACAGGAACTGTCCAAGCTGCATCCTTGCTAATCAGCCCAGAAGCACTGGAACTGGGCTGCAGGCTCCAGACAGAGAGCGCATGTCTCATCTGAAAGGACCGGGCCCCCTTCTCTTCATTAACTACACAGGCTGCTCAAACACACACACTTGGAAGGGCATGAACACAGAATTAGCTCAGGGATAGAGCGATGAGAAACACCTTTAATCTTGGGGTCACTGGTTCCAATCCAACTAAAGTCAGAGTGACCAAAACTAGGCCCCCCGATTTGTTTTCTTGCTACATAGGACCTGCTCTGTCCTATCAGGTTAATTGTCCATCATGTCCCATATACTCCATGAACACCTGATGCTTCAGAGGAATGCAAAAGAAAAGCTGTGCACACTTGGTTATGGAACGCTGCCCATGCAAGCAGAGGAAGAGAATTTTTTCTTAAACACGCCCCCTCAGGCAATTCTGTATCTCCCTCCTTGAGCGTGAGAATGGATTTTCATCATCTAAGTGCAGAAAGCCACAAACACCACTCACCGAATTATCCAAGCCTGCTTGAAATGCAGCCACCATTTTTAGCTTTCTGTCCTTCCAAATTCTCCCTAACGCTGAAATCAAAAAAAGGCAGCGCTTGCCACTTAATATCCAGTACCCTTTATCGAGCTTTTACTTACAGAAAGATCCCCGAAAAGATTGTCTAAACTTACAAATCCGATCCAAGGTTCTGAACCAAGCCTAAAAAACTGCTTAAGAGGGAACTCATAGAAATAGATAGGATCAAACTGTCACAGCCCGGTTCAAGTCACCCTCTAAAGCAGGGTGTTAAGCACAGTCGTTAAAATACTGTTCAAAGCTCTATGCAGCTATACCGTTTTAAAAGATGAAAGTGAACCTTCCCCACACATTGCCTTCAGGTTCTTCTGGGCTTAGAGGACTTTGCAGAACAGTGAAAGCTCTAACGCTTTGAGCGCCTGAGGAAGGTGGAAGTACTTTGTGTATAATGGTGCTGGTACTTAGGGTTTGTACACACTACCACTGATGTCACTCAGGAGTGTAAATAAGCAATAAGTTTCACTGACCTAAGCGCCGGCGTGGACAGCGCTCTCTCCCCCCGCCAACATAGCTACTGCCTCCTGGTGGTTTTATTACGCCAACAGGAGAGCTCTCTCCCATCGGCATAGCGCGTTTTCACCACACACATTACAGTGGTGCAGCTGCACTGCTGTAGTGCTTCTAGTGTAGACTAGCCCTTAGTCTCATTGTGCCTCAGTTCCCCAACTGTAAAATGGGGATAAGAGCACGGTTCTACCTCATGGAGTGGCTGTGTGGATAAAAACATGAAAGCAATGGTTTTCAATCTGTGACCCAATCAGCACACAGCTGCTGTCCATGTGACATCCTCAGGGCCATACAGGTACAGTAACTCCTTGCTTAACATTGTAGTTATGTTCCTGAAAAATGCTACTTTAAGCAAAACGATGTTAAGCGAATCCAATTTCCCCATAAGAATTAATGTAAATAGTCGGGGGTTAAGTTCCAGGGGGGAAAAAAACATATACATATATACACACACACACACACACACACACAGTATTTAAACAAACAACTGAATACTGTACACAACACTGATGATTGTGAAGCTTGGTTGAGGTGGTGGAGTCAGAGGGTGAAAGATGGAGGGATATTTCCCAGGGGATGCCTTGCTGCTAAATGATGAACTAGCACTCGGCTGAGCCCTCAAGGGTTAACATAGGGGTAGGCAACCTATGGCACGCGTGCTGAAGGCGGCACGCGAGCTGATTTTCAGTGGCACTCACACTGCCTGGGTTCTGGACACTGGTCCGGGGGACTCTGCATTTTAATTTAATTTCAAATGAAGCTTCTTAAACATTTAAAAAAACCTCATTTACTTTACATACAACAATAGTTTAGTTATATATTATAGACTCAGAGAAAGAGACCTTCTAAAAACGTTAAAATGTATTACTGGCACGTGAAACTTTAAATCAGAGTGAATAAATGAAGACTCGGCACACCACTTCCGAAAGGTTGCCAACCCCTGGGTTAACATATTGTTGGTAATGTAGCCTCACACTCTACAAGGCAGCACAAATGAAAGGAGGAAACACAACAGACGTATGGCAGTGGCTGCAAACATTCCCTGCGGACGCTAATGTGATGATGAACCCAGGCTATCCCACTGGAGCGTACCACTCCCTCCACTTTCCAAAGTGCCAGGGGGGAGGGGAGGGTGCATGTGTGTGTGAGACAGACACACTGTGTGTGTGTGTTTGTGTGTGAGAGAGAGACACGCACATTGCCCCTTTAAGTACGCTGGCCCCACTCTAAGTACACTGCCTTTTTAAGCAGATCAGCAAGTTGAGACAGCAGCTGCTGCCAGCAAGCTCCCTCTGTCCTGAGCCCTGTCGTGTCCCCCCCGCTCTGTGGAGATGGGGTACAGGAGTGGGGGGGCAGGAGCAGGGGGACACCCTGACAACAGCATCCCCTTCCCCCTGCACAGCAAGCAGGAGGTTCAGGGGAGCAGCTCCAAGGCAGAGGGCAGGAGCAGCACACGGCCGTGCGGGGAGGGAAACCTGAACTGCCCAGCAATTGATAGCCTGCTGGGCGGCAGCCGCACAGGGAACTTAGGGGCGCTGATAGGGGGGCTGCTGGTTCACCCTGGTTCCAAGCCCCTACCAGCTAGCTCCAACCGGCTGCTCTTCCTGCAAGCAGTGGACAAAGCAGGCGGCTGCCAAACAACGTTATAAGGGAGCATTGCGCAACTTTAAACGTGCATGTTCTCTAATTGATCAGCAAATAACGTTCGCTGGGACAGCGAGGAGTTACTGTAGTATATATATTGCGTGGCTACAGCCCACATAACACATTCAGAGCTGCATATGCGGCCCACAATAGTCAATAGTGTGAGAACCGCTGCATTAAAGAATGGAAGGCACTGTGCTCCTAGCAACGAGGGCCGGGTATGTACCTAAGATAGATAGTTACCTAAGATCTGTCCTACAGTCCCTCATCACTGATCACCTCCTGCCACAGGATTACCGTGTGTATGGCTACCTTTAAATTCCCATTCTGGATGATATAATGCAGCCATAACTGTCAACTGAACCAAGCTGTCCGTCACTGAAATTTAGTGCCACATTAAAAATGAGACTCTCTCATTTGTTCCATTCAACTGAAGTTCATGTGCTTCAAGTTTACCCTGCATGGGAAACCACCTCCATTTGTACAGAATTACATTGGGTCTGTAAAACCCCAGGACACTTATTTCACGAGTAGGGTCCTACCAAATTCACGGCCGTGAAAAACACATCACAAACCATGAAATCTGGTCTTTTGTGTACCTTATACTACTGTTTTACCTTATACTACACAAATTTCACAGGGGAGACCAGCATTTCTCAAACTGGGGGTCCCAACCCAAAAGGGGATTTGGGGGGCGGGGTGTGTCACAGTATTGCTATCTTTACTTCTGTGCTGCCTTCAGAGCTGGGGGGCTGGAGAGCAGCAGATGCTGGCCAGCCGCCCAGCTCTGAAGGCAGCATCACTGCCAGCAACAGCACAAAAGGTGGCAACATCGCGATCCCCCCACACACACACACACAAACACACAATAACCCTCATGATCCCCTTTTGGGTTGGGACTCCCACAGTTACAATATCTGAAACCATGAAATTTACTATTTTAAAAATCCTATGACTGTGAAATTGACCAAAATCTACCATGAATTTGGTAGGGCCCTATTCACGAGGCAGCAATGCTATCCCAGAATCGTTTCCATTAGTGCTGTTAAACAGTGCTGCAATGGACAGCCCTAGAGACTGACGCCATCAGTTTGTCCATAGACGAGGTTCAGCACAAGGGGCCGCAGGTCATGTTTTCCTCACACTGTCTGCCGCCTGCGTGCGTCAATCCAGACCTGAAAGGGGGAGCGGGGAGTTGGGCAGAGGAGAGAATTCAGTTACCGTGGCCCATTCAATCCTGGGCTTCCCGGAGAGACTGCCAAGGATTGCCAGTTGTGATGGTGGGTTTTGGTAATATGGACGACTATGCAATAGGAACTGGACAGATTCATTTCACAAGGGCTACAAGATGGAAACAGTTTTCAGTCACTCCCACCCTGAGCTGGTTACGAACTAGGACCCCAACAGAAAAAGCTAAATACTCATTCCCCGTCACCAGAGCCATCCCCGTCTCGCTCCTGACAGAGGTCATGCCAGTGAGAAACAATCAATTGCCCTCCTCTCCTCACTCACAATTTCTAGAGCTTGCTTAACCATGCCTGCATCCAGGCTGATCTGAAAATGGCTGCTTCCTTGTGCAATTGGATACATACAGCCCCAGTCCCCTTCCAGAACCACACTTCCTCCCAGAGCTGGGAATAGAACCCAGGGGTCTCGCCTCCAAGTCCTGGCTCGAACTACTGCAATGTATCATTTCATTTGCACAAAAGTAATAGTCTGTGAAGGCCCCCCCGCCACCCAGTCACTTAATATATCAACCCAACAGGCTTCTTTATAAGCCCAGACATGATTTCAATGGCAGTCCTGCTGCTACTCCACTGCACTAGCCCCCAGCTCCGCACTACGAAGGCGCTGAAGGGAGCAGTGCAATACCACAGGGGCCAGAGGACTAGCACCTGCGCAATAAAGTCACCATAGCAACTCAGCCAGGAGTAATCACCTCCAAGCCAAAGAACGGGAACAGTACATCATAAGCAGGGATCCTAGTTTTCTGTGACATAAAAACCAAAATTCTCTGATAAAAAAATCAAATCAGTGAACGAATGAACAATGAAACGCTGAACTTTAGTTTCCCTAGCCACAATATATACAGGTATCAGTTGAACACAACGTTTTAGTGAGGTCCAGTAGAACCCCGTTTATCCGAGCCTCCTTTATCCAGCTGTCTGCATTAACCGAACCACCAGCTGGCCAGCGCTGACAACGGTGGGGCTAGGACTGCCGACCAACGCCCCAGCTTCCCAGGGCTGGTGGTTCTGTTAATACACTGAAGCGGATACTGGAGCGCGGATAAATGGGGTTCTACTCTATGTGTTTTCATTTTTTTTTTTTTTTTCACAAAATATAAAAACTAAAGATTCTCTGTAAAAACGCAAATTCCGCATTTTTCTGTGGCAAACGGATTTCTAGGATCCCTGATCATATGGCATGGACAAATCAGAAGCCTCCAGAAGAAGGAGATCAGCTTAGCAAAACTAGGTAATATTTACTCAGTGATAGAACTGTTTGGTTTTACGGAGTTTAAACACACTGGCTCCTAAGACAATTGGACACTAGAGGATTTTTTTGGACAGGAGTGTGTTTTGTTTTTACTTCCGCCCTTGTCTGGATGTTGTAAAAAGGATATTAAGTTCCCCTTGTCCTTCCAGCAGACTCGCCCTGTCCCAGAGGAGAACTATTCATCCTCCAATTCAGCGCCTATCCAATCCGAGATGTCTCGCTGCAAGATACAAAGTTGTACTGAGCCCCAAGGTGGGAACCCTTAAACAGGAAGACCCATAGCATTCACTACTAATGGGCTGGAGAACCAAAACGATCTGCCATGACAAGGAACTTACTCAGTGACAACAGCACAACCTGCTGGGTGGCTTCAGCCAGACACCTGCAGTCCACAGCCCTTCGCCAGATTTCAGTCAGACCCAGAGTGCAACTGACAAAAACTGGCCACGCTTTTCCAGCTGTACAGTGCTAAGAGCAAGAGACTGTGAGTCCGGAAGTCGGGGGTCTATTCCCAGCTCTGCGACTGGGTCTGTGTGATTACGGGTAAGGCACTTCCCCTCTGTGCCCAATTTCCTCATCTGTAAGGCCTGGATCATACAGACCTACTTCACAGAGGGGCTGGGAGGCTCAATGAATGTTCGCCAAGTTGTTTGTTGAAATCTTTAGACAGAAGCAATTATGGGAGGACCAAGAATAGTTTAATGACTACAGACTTTGTGCCACCTTCAAGAGTTCCAACAGCTAAAGCAGAGGATAATTTAATCCGACTAGGAAGAGCCTTTTTAAAACCCCTACACCCAGGGGGACTCTCAATGCCATGACAAATGCCCCAGGATCTTCCCCTCCCACCCTTCTTTCTTTTCTTAGGTCTCATCAGGAAAATGATCAGTGACAGCGAGGAACAAAAACAGCTCCCCACCAGCAGTGCTGGAAACATTTTCCCCTATAGCTCCAACGGACAGGCTCAGTCAAGCTCAACGTGATCCATGGTGGCCAAGAGTGCGAGACAACAGCACAGCGAGGTACTTAGGAATGACGAGTTCTTACCCCTCTTTCAACATAAGCCTCTACTTGTACATGTTGGCACCATGAGACGTGCTGGTGATACAGACTGGTGGAATTACATTAACATAAGACAACGACCTAGGGGCTCTAGGAACAAAACTTCCGAAGCACCAAGCCAAAGAGACTGAGCAGAGGTTCCTGGTCCACAGGCTACCATGGCTGGAAAGAACAGATGGCTGAAGTCCCCTGCCCACTTTTACAGCTTCACCTCTGGAACGGGAGTTGCAAGGGGAGGAGAAGTAATCCAACGGGATTCTTGGCTGGGGGAAGGGGGGGGAGAGAGAGGTTTCTCAGCCCTATTTCCAACGGTGCACCCAGGAGTCCCCACCAGTTTGCTGCATCTTCCAAGTGCATCTTCCAGCAACGAGACTGTGTGGAGGGTCACTCAAAGAATACTGCACTCCAAAAAGCATTGAACTATGCCTGAACCTGGGCACATATGCAGGAAAACATCAGCAACCACGTTGGCAGTGAGAAGGAAGAAGCAGAGTGTAGTACCGTGAGCGATCATAATGGTCCCTTCTGACCTTAAGTCTATAAATCTATGACCGCTTACTGGGGGCCTTCATGTGGCCAGGGGCGCCTCTGCAGTGCTCTGCCCGTTTTCTCCTTCAAAGGGCTCATTAAACAAACCTTACAGTCCTCCGGAAAATTAAAAACATTCCCCACCTGGGATCCAATTTATTCAGTCCTCAGGTGCCCATTGGCCCTCCAGGCCCCAACCCAGTTCAGTCTCTTTCATTTCTTAGCTGGGGGAAGTAAGCAAGCAATACATCAGTCTCTCTCTATCATACAAAATATGCACAATTAAGAAGCTGAAAATATTAAGCTACATAATTGCTTAAATAAATGTATATCATTATAGTGTACCCACCTAGCAAAAAGATGGCCCAAATCTAGTGTAAAGGTTTATTTAGCAGTAAATCATGTTTCAAGTGTGAGTGTACCTTTCTTTAGAAAATAACTGAGGTACAAATGGGAAAGTTGATTAAAATTGAGGATTTTTAAATGGAAGCTTTCCACATGGTGATTTAAAATCAATCCAGCCTGAGGGGAAAAGTTTGAAATCAACTTTGTCCTCGCCTAGTGGAGAGCAAAATGCCAACAAAAGATTAACGCTAAAAGCTGCCTTCTCACCTGTGCGCACCTTTCAGACAACAAGTCCCAACCATCCCACTACTGGAGGAGAAAGTTCCAGGGACAAAATATTTGTAGGTTTTAAAAGCCACCTCTTTCTAAGGAGCTGAGCCAGCAGCACTGTTACTCTCACCACGATTTCATGCAGCATCCATCTCTGTTAACAGAGGACTCTTCCCCACCCCAGTCCCTCGCCTCTTTCTGTTCTTGACACCTGACTTGGAGCGTGTGTGTTCCGGCTCTATCCAAGATTCAGAATTCCTCCAAGTAGGTCTGTCTTTCAAGAAATATTAAAAGTCCCATAAAATTCAGTGAATCACTAGCAAGCCAGTCACACTCACTGCCTGCCCCTTAAGACCAATCCGCCTCACTAAAATCTCTCCCCGTTAATAGATTTGTTTTGAAGTGCAGAGTCAGGAGTCCAGTCACACAACATTCTTTTATTATAATAATGGGAGCAGGTTGCTAACAGTGGGGTGGAAAGAGCGATAATCTTGACACTATAGATAACAAGGATAGTAACCATACAGATCAGCGGCCTCCTCAGGAGAGGCCTCTGCTGGACATGAAGCTGAATCACCCTGTAGCAATGTAACAGGCCTTTCCCCACAACAGCTGCATCAGCCTCTGAGACAGAAACTTAATCATTTGCACCTCTCTCCCCCTACTCCTCTCACACTCTTACCCAAGCTGGAGTCCTGACTTCCTCCTTCCAAAGGCCACTGTGAAGTCCAGAAACAACTGACTAAATAACATTCACTGATCATCCTCCTTCGCTAACTGACCCCTTCTGCCCATAAAGATCTCACCAGTCTGCTGTGGACTGTACCAGTTCCTATCCTCAAACATCTGGCACAGGGGTGGCTAACCCGTGGCACCAGAGCCACATGCGGCTCTTTAGAAGTTAATATGCGGCTCCTGGTATAGGCACCGACTCCGGGGCTGGAGCGACAGGTGCCAACTTTCCAATGTGCTGGGGGGTCCTCACCACACAACCCCTGGCTCTGCCATGGGCCCTGCCCCCACTCCCCTTCCCGCCCCGTCCCCTGAGCCTGCCATGCCCTCGCTCCTCCCCCTCCCAGCATCCTGCACAAAACAGCTGATCGGGAGGTGCGGGGGAAGGGATGGGGAGGCACTGATCAACGGGGCTGCCGGTGGGCGGGAGGCGCTGGGAGCGGGGTGGGGGAGCTGATGGGGGCTGCTGACGTATTATTGGGTTCTTTGGCAATGTACATTGGTAAATTCTGGCTCCTTCTCAGGCTCAGGTTGGACACCCCTGATCTAGCACTTTGAGTTAAGGACTTCGATTGTATGGCACAATTCACCTACTAGACAGCGCAATACAGACTTACAGCAGCAGATTTTAGTAGTAGTGCCTAGAGGCACCAGTACTGGGGCCCCAAGTGTGCGGGGCGCTGTATAAGCACAGACAGCCCTGCCTCTAAGACAGGGGTGGGCAAACTACAGCCCTGGCCCGCGGGACCCTCCTGCCTGGCCCCTGAGCTCCTGGCCCAAGAGGCTCGCCCCCGGCCCCTCCCCTGCTGTTCCCCCTCCCCCGCAGCCTCAGCTCACTGCGCCGCCGGCGCAATGCTCTGGGTGGCAGGGCTGCGAGCTCTTGCTGGGCAGTGCGGCTGCAGAGCTCTGTGGTGCGCAGTGGCGTGGCTGGCTCCAGCCGGGCGGCGCGGCTGCCTGTCCTGGAGCTCTGGGCAGTGCGGATGTAGCGCCACCAATAACTGGTGCTCCAGGCAGCACGGAAAGGGGCAGGGAGCAGGGGGGGTTGGATAGAGGGCGGGGGAGTTGGGTGGTCAGGGGGTGGGGGTGTGGATAGGGGTCAGAGCGGTCAGAGGGCGGGAAACAGGGGAGATGAATGGGGGCAGGAGTCCCAGGGGGCAGTCAGGAAGGAGGGGGGGGTTGGATGGGGGCAGCGGGGGGCAGTCAGGAGACAAGGAGGGGTAGATGGGGCAGGGCCCGTCAGGGGACAGGGGGGTTGGGTGGGGCAGGAGTCTCGGGGGGACCATCAAGGGGCAAGAAGCAGGGGGGGCTCAGATAGGGGATGGGGGCCGGGCCACCCCTGGCTGTTTGGGGGAGGCACAGCCTCCTCTAACTGGCCCTCCATACAATTTCAGAAACCCGATGTAGCCCTCAGGCCAAAATGTTTGCCTGCTCCTGCTCTAAGAGCTGACACAACCCAGACAGATGAGAGAAAGGAAGTTACTTTCAAAATTTCAAGTAGGCTGGGGAAGGGGATGTAGTGAAAATTCAAGTCTTCACCTCTGTTGAATCCTACAGATTCAACTTCATAACTGGTCTCTGCCCTTCAAAGAATTTCAAACAATAAACAGCTCTAAAGAAGCACCACTGAGAAGTAAAAGCACAGATCCTTTTCAAAAACGTTATTTTGATCTGTGATGACATACTGGCAAGTGGTCCATCAGGAACTAGGCACTTCACAAAGGGTTGTGCAGGGTGAGCCAACCTGGCTCTCGTAAGCAGATTGCCATCTCAGATGAATTTTTATTAGGGCTGTCAAAAAAAATTAATCGCGCGATTAATCGCACTGTTAAACAATAACAGAATACCATTTATTTAAATATTTTTGGATGTTTTCTATATTTTCAAACACATTGATTTCAATTACAAAGTGTACAGTGCTCACTTTATATTATTTTTGATTACAAGTATTTGCACTGTAAAATAACAGAAATAGTACTTTTCAATTGACCTAATACAAGTACTGTAGTGCAATCTCTTTACCATGAAAGTTGAACTTACAAATGTAGAATTATGTACAAAAAACTGCATTCAAAAATAAAACAATGTAAAATTTTAGAGCCCGCAAGTCCACTCAGTCCTACTTCTTGTTAAGCCAATCGCTCAGACAAACAAGTTTGTTTACATTTGCAGGAGATAATGCTGCCCATTTCTTATTTACAATGTCATCTGAAAGTGAGAACAGGCGTTCGCATGGCATTGTTGTAGCTGGAATCGCAAGATATTTACGTGCCAGATGCACTAAAGATTCAAATGTACCTTCATGCTTCAACCACCATTGCAGGGGACATGCGTCCATGCTGATGACGGGTTCTACTCAATAATAATCCAAAGCAATGCAGACCGACACATGTTCATTTTCATTATCTGAGTCAGATGCCACTAGCACAAGGTTGATTTTCTTTTTTGGTGGTTCGGGTTCTGTAGTTTCCGCATCGGAGCGTTGCTCTTTTAAGACTTCTGAAAGCATGCTCTACACCTCGTCCCGATCAGATTTTGGAAGGCACTTCAGATTCTTAAACCTTGGGTTGAAATCTCACATTGGTACCTTCTTTGCGTTTTGTGAAATCTGCAGTGAAAAAGTGTTCTTAAAATGAACAACATGTGCTGGGTCATCATCCGAAACTGCTACAACATGAAATATATGGCAGAATCCGGGTAAAACAGAGCTGGGGACATACAATTCTCCCCCAAGGAGTTCAGTCACAAATTTAATTAATGCATTTTTTTTTAAATGAGCGTTATCAGCATGAGCCAAAACATGAAGGGGCATACGAATGTTAAACATATCTGGCACGTAAATACCTTGCAATGCCAGCCTCAAAAGTGCCATGCAAAGCAAATGTCTCTTCTCACTTTCTGGTGACATTCTAAATCAGAAGAGGGCAGCACTATCTCCTGTCAATATAAACAAACTTGTTTGTCTTAGCGATTGGCTGAACAAGAAGTAGGACTGAGTGGACTGGTATGCTGTGAAGTTTTACATTTTTTTTGTCTTTGAGTGCAGTTATGTAACCAAAAAATTCTACATTTGTAAGTTACACTTTCATGACAAAGATTGCACTACAGTACTTGTATGAGGTGAATTGAAAAATACTGTTTCTTTTGTTTATTTTTACAGTTCAAATATTTGTAATAAAAAATACACTTTGATTTCAATTACAACACAGAATACAATAAATATGAAAATTTCAGTTGGTATTCTATTGTTTAACAGTGCGATTAAAGTTGCGATTAATTTTTTTTGGAGTTAATCATGTGAATTAACTGCAATTAATCGACAGCCCTAACTTTTATCCCTGGATATTGTTATGTTACCAGGTCCTTCCTCACCACAGGAATTAAACGCCGAAATTCCTGGGGAAATGGAGAGCTGGTCTCTCTTATCGGCTTGACTATTTTTCTCCGTGTAAAGCCCCACCCCAGTAACATATACATGACTCTACCACAAAGAACTTACAATCTAAACAGTAATGTTTCAGATAGTGGAAATAGTCTCTAAGGCTATGTCTACACAACAGCCTATGTTGGCATAATTTATGTAGCTCAGGTGTGAATAAACCACCCCTTTGAGTTAAACTGACATAAACATTGGTGTGCATGGCGCTAAGTCTGCAGGAGAGCTTCTCACGCCAACGTAGCTTCTGCCATTCGCGAAGGTGGGGTTTTTTATGCCGATGGGAGAGCCGTAGTAGCGCTGTACATGTAGACATGGCCTTAAGCTATGTCTTCACTAGGAACACCACAGTACAACAACTGTAGCTGCTCCGCTGTAGCGCGTCAGTGTAGAGCAGTGGTTCTCAACCTGTGGGCCGCTTGTGGCCCAATCAGCACACAGCTGCGGCCCACGTGACAGCCTCAGGGCCATACAGGTAGTATATATATTGTGTGGATGCGGCCCACATAACCCAGACAGAGCTGCATATGCAGCCCAACATGGTAAATAGGTTGAGAACCATTGGTGTAGACACTCAGTACAGCAATGGGAAGGATTCTCCAAACACGGTAGTTATTCCACCTCCCCGAGAAGTAGTAGCTAGGTCAACAGAAGAATTCTTCCATCACCCCAGCATTGTCTACACCCAGGGTTAGGTTGGTTTAACTCCAAGACTCAGGGGTGTAGATTTTTTTTTTTTTACATCCCTGAGCACCGCAACTCAGTCGACCTAACTTTTTAGTGTAGACCTGGCCTAAGTGGAAGCCTCATGACTTGAGACCGTTAAAACTAGGCTGGATAGAGCACTGGAGAACAAACAACAGAACATAACCCTGCCCTGGCCGCTCAGTTAGAACCTAATCACTATTTCCCATCTCTAGTATGCTCCTAATGAAGGGAAGCATTTGTACGCTGACCTTTCTCTTTTCCAGCTGAAAATCAAGTCCTAGTTTTAACATTCTTCGAGTAAGATAAATACTCATTAAGTAGAGACAGCATAAGCAAATTAAAGTCCACTGACTTTACCACTGCTGCTATCTTCCTCACACTGAGAAAAGAGCCTGGATAGTTTTGTAATTGTTTTCACACAAGCGTCTCATGCCACTTTAAGGAAGTTCTAACAGCTCCGTGTGTATTAACAGGCTCGGCACTAGCCTATGATACAGTTCCCATTCTTCTGTTGCGGTTTTGGAAGCAATAAAAAGACTTTAAATTAATGCTAGTGAGAAAGGTTTTGAAGTACACACAAAAACTCGTGCTACCATTTCAAAAGGCTTTAAAAACAAATATTGCTATAAAATGAGTAAGAATTAACTAGGCAAATGAAGACTGTGTCTTACTAAAGGGGGCGAGTATTTTTGGACACTTAAGTAATAAAGCTTGATATCCATTCTGGAAACTGAACAGCAATTACTTTCTTTCAGCTTATACAAGCAAACAAAGAATTGCACCAATAAGGGAAGACTATCATTTAGTCCAGGTCTACACTACAGAATTTGTCAGTATAGCTCTATCAGTCAGGATGTGAAATAACCACACCCCCATCCAACACAGCTATGCTAGCAAAATCCACAGTGTAGACACAGTTATGCCAACAGAAATCTGCCTCTGTCAGCATAAACAATGTCATTTGGGGAAGTGGTATTATTATGCTGATAGAAGAACTTCCTCCATCAGCATAAGCTGTGTCTACACTAGGGGGCTATGGCAGTACACCTCTACCAGCATAGCATTTGTAGTCTTAGTGCCCGGCTACACTAGAGTATTTACAACAGCGCAACTCCACCAATGCAGCTGCACCACTGTAAGCTCTCTCATGTAGCCACTCTAAGCCAATGGGCAAGAGCTCTGCTGTCGTCTTAACTACTCCAGCCCCCGCAAGCGGCAGTAGCTATGTCGGCTGGAGAAGGTCTATGTGGGTGTAACTTATGTTACTCAGGGTGGTGATTTATTCACACCCGAGTGACAGATTCATAGATTCTAGGACTGGAAGGGACCTTGAGAGGTCAAGTCCAGTCCCCTGCCCTCATAGCAGGACCAATACTGTCTAGACCATCCCTGATAGACATTTATCTAAACTACTCTTACATATTTCCAGAGATGGAGATTCCACAACCTCCATAGGCAATTTATTCCAATGTTTAACCACCCTGACAGTTAGGAACTTTTTCCTAATATCCAACCTAAACCTCCCTTGCTGCAGTTTAAGCCCATTGCTTCTTGTTCTATCCTTAGAGGCTAAAATGAACAAGTTTTCTCCCTCCTCTTTATGACACCCTTTTAGATACCTGAAAACTGCTATCATGTCCCCTCTCAGTCTTCTCTTTTCCAAACTAAACAAACCCAATTCTTTCAGCCTTCCTTCATAGGTCATATTCTCTAGACCTTTAATCATTCTTGTTGCTCTTCTCTAGACCCTCTCCAATTTCTCCACATCTTTCTTGAAATGCGGTGCCCAGAACTGGACACAATACTCCAGTTGAGGCCTAACTAGCACAGAGTACAGCGGGAGAATGACTTCTCATGTCTCGTGTCTTTGTTTCGGTCTTCACCGAGAAGTCTGAAGGAATGCCTAACAGTGAATGCTAATGGGAAGGGGGTAGGTTTAGAAGATAAAATAAAAAAAGAACAAGTTAAACATCACTTTAAAAAGTTAGATGCCTGCAAGTCACCAGGGCCTGATGAAATGCATCCTAGAATACTCAAGGAGCTAATAGAGGAGGTATCTGAGCCTCTAGCTATTATCTTTGGAAAATCATGGGAGACAGGAGAGAGTCCAGAAGACTGGAAAAGGGCAAATATAGTGCCCATCTATAAAAAGGGAAATAAAAACAACCCAGGAAACTACAGACCAGTTAGTTTAACTTCTGTGCCAGAGAAGATAATGGAGCAAGTAATTAAGGAAATCATCTGCAAACACTTGGAAGGTGGTAAGGTGATAGGGAATAGCCAGCATGGATTTGTAAAGAACAAATCACGTCAAACCAATCTCATAGCTTTCTTTGATAGGATAATGAGTCTTGCGGATAAGGGAGAAGCAGTGGATGTAGTATACCTAGACTTTAGTAAGGCATTTGATACGGTCTTGCATGATATTCTTATCAATAAACTAAGCAAATACAACTTAGACGGGGCTACTATAAGGTGGGTGCATAACTGGCTGGATAACCGTACTCAGAGAGTAGTTATTAACGGCTCCCAATCCTGCTGGAAAGGTATAACAATTGGGGTTCCGCAAGGGTCTGTTTTGGGACCGGCTCTGTTCAATATCTTCATCAACGACTTAGATATTGGCATAGGAAGTCCGCTTATTAAGTTTGCAGACGATACCAAACTGGGAGGGATTGCAACTGCTTTGGAGGATAGGGTCATAATTCAAAATGATCTGGACAAATTGGAGAAATGGTCTGAGGTAAACAGGATGGAATTTAATAAAGACAAATGCAAAGTGCTCCACTTAGGAAGGAACAATCAGTTTCACACATACAGAATGGGAAGAGACTGTCTAGGAAGGAGTACAGCAGAAAGCGATCTAGGGGTTATAGTGGACCACAAGCTAAATATGAGTCAACAGTGCGATGCTGTTACAAAAAAGGCAAACATGATACTGGGATGCATTAAGAGGTGTGTTGTGAGCAAGACATAAGTTATGCTGACATAAGGTGTCATGCAGACATAGCCTAAGGCTCAATGCATTTCATATAGAATTCTCCTCACTTGGTCCAAAAGTGCAAACTGGGTTCTGAGAAGAGCTCCAAAGAGAGAGTACAAACTGGAGACCAGGACTTCAATCATCTTGCTGATTGCTGCTGATCTGATAGCGCTGTGTCTCATCGCTACTTTCAGTTCCATCACAACTCTCCTGACAAATCTTGTAACACTTACATAGCTCTTGCCACAGGTGACAGTGGGTATTTTCTGTAATATTTTTATGAATCCTAGGCACGCTTAAGTTTCCCTCCGTACACTGCATTGCTACCCAGTGGGTGCAAAAGGGTTAATCCTGCTCCCAGAAAAGGGCAGGAGGGGCGTGCGTCACCTCGCTGTCTGGGGGGAACGGATAGAGTCAGTAAAGAACTGGATCAAACCAATCCAAATCAACAGAGGGTCCAGCAAGACAAAGAGATGCCCTAACACAGTGGTCCCTAACATTTTACCGTGCGCCCCCTCTTTACCCCGTCCACACCCCGCCCTGAGCTGTGGTTGGGAGCCAGGACTGCAGATGGGGCCAGAGCCGTGCTAGAGGGCTGAAGCTGAGACCAGAGCCACAGCTGGATGCCAGGGCTGCAGCCATGGGAGCCGGGGCGGGGCTAGGGACAGAGCAGGTCTGGGTACAGCTCTCTCCCTGCTCCCCTATGGGGCCTGGCCGGGGCCCTGCCACACCTCCTGAACATTTCTCCATGCCACTGCCCCAAGGGCTGAACACCTAACAGCAGGAAACCCCCGCAGGCTGGACCGGGGACTGAGCTGGAGAACAAGGTGTCAGGTGACTGGAGGACGGGAGACCCTTTTGGAGGGACTCAGGAGCCTGGAGCTGGGGAGATAAAGAGGGAACACGGGACGAGAGCCAGAGGTGGAGTCCATCACAGCTTGGCTGGCTCATCAGGGCACTGGTTTAACCAGAGTGGACTATGGCATAACTTCTGCCTCTCTGTGCTACCCCAAGGACATTCAGATTCTGTAGCCAGGTGATTTATCAATGGTTCCCTTGTTCCGAAAAAGGCTGCCTGTGTCGCTGTAAATACTCCCTGAGAGCACGGTGCAGGACCAGTACAAGCCTCCCGGAGGAGTTTGGCTTGACTGGATTCGCTCCAGGGAGCCATGGAGAGAGAGACAGGGAACGCTAGAGCTAAAGAACCAGTCTTGGAGTCCACGGGCCTGCCTCTGTGGATCTGTGTGGGTCCTTGGGGCCCAGCACAGTAAAGGGTCACTCCAAGAAGACTACTTACAGGCTGGGGCATAGCCCAGACCCTATGACACCATACAAATAAGCAGAGACACACATCCTGCCAGCTTCTTCATTTATTACTACCGTATGGCACTACAGTAAAGTAGCAAAGTACTGGAATATTGCTAGTTTAAAAAGGACACAATTAGTGTTCAGCCTACGGTTCAGGCTTTGTAAATAAACATTTCAATCCTAGTATGAAATATGTTTCTTTAAGAGCTTTTATGTTTTCCTCCACTGTCCTACTATACCAGAACCAGAGAGTGAAACTGACTAAACACAAGGGAAACTGACCAACCTATACTTCCATTTTTTCAACCTGCAGGAAATGCAAAATTCTGAACAAGTGGTGAAAAGTAGCTATAAATTATTTCAGCTTCAGTAATCTCAGGTGCTATTAGTCACACACATGGATTTTGTTTAAATATACTATGGACATTTTATGTCAGCTTAGATGGATACATGCATGAGCTTTTCAATTGTGCCCTTGATGAAAAGCCCGTAACACAAGAACCCTTCATTAGAGTGGATTTATAAACACTGCTAGAAAGACAAAAACAAACTGTCACAGCAATATACAAACAGTGAAATATGTTGAGGAAGAAAGTCAATCAGCTGGTGTTGAGAAGGATTTTGGTTTTGTATCCTTACAGGAAACAAAGAAGGCAAAACAATCAGACTTAATGCACTGTGCAAGTAGTTATGCATACAGACTTACAAGTGGAGGAGTCTTTCAAGCGATACAGGACTAACAGCAACCACTCAGAGGAAAATGCTGAATCAATCTCCTGGTAAAACGGAAAACCACGCATCCCTCTTATTCATTTTATACATTCACAGGCCTGGAATTGAGCACTAGAACTGTAACTGTGTAAAGCACAAGTATGTTCTCCAGCGTCTCATCAGCTAAAATTACAGGAAGACTTTTAAAAAGTTGCCAAGACTCTGAGCTGCAAAATTGCAAGGAGAAAGTGAGGTATAATCAGGGAATGTTCATTCAAGTACTTGGTGAGCTATAATATAACACGACCACAGTATTGAGCACTAAAGCGGAGACCTGCAGGGCTCGGAAAAGAGAGTTCTGCCTAGCTCAGCCTGCTGACCATTTCGTAAGGTGATTTTCTGGCAATTTGCCCTCTCGGCAAGCAGTAAAACTCTGAAAAAGCAGCACACACAGCTGCCTCCTTGTTTTTCTAGAGACAGCGTCTGTACTTTTCCAAATCAGAATCAGCTTTCTGTGCCTCTAGTCCATGCACAAAATTAGACTTCAGAGCGAAGAGATGAGTTTAATCTCATTCGAGCAAGAAGGAGCTAGTCTTTTTATGTGACAGCACTGAGAAAACAGAAGCGTGTGTGCACCCACATATATAGGTCCAGCCAAGCCCAGAGGCGTTGGTACAAGTCCCCAATCTATTACTCAGGTCTTTAAATAACCTGCAGACATGTATAATTTCTCACCTATTATGAGTAATTTATTTGGCTGTTAACATCCCAGAGGCATAACTGGAAAAGTCAATTAGTAGAACACCCAAAATATTTTCTCTAAGTGCTCCTCTAGTCTCAAATTACCATAGTATCTAAACACCTCCAACATTAACAGATTCATCCATACGACACCCTATCAGGCAGGAAAGTATTATCCCCATATTAGAGACAGGGAACTGAGAAGGAGATTAAATTATTCTTCACCTGTGTGTGTCACGGCATAAACCAAACTCCAAGGGAAATTTTTCTTATAGGATTATTCAATAAATGCCCACTTCAGCCTATTTTGCATATTCCTTTGAAGTAGCAAGTCCTGTTGGGAGACAGGCACCAGCACAGATGGACCACCAGTTGGATCTGGTAAGCCAATTGCTAGCGTTCCTATCTGTGGCAGAGCTATGAACTGAATTTAGCTTTGGCCAATGACTTAACCACCAGGCAATTCTTCCACACGTGGCTCACTGATACTTAAAACTTGACTCCTTCTGAATCTATTAGATCATCTCAAGCAAGCTTTCCTGTAACCAGTGATTTGCACACCTGAGAGAGACATTTTTTTAAAAAAGATTCGTTATGACTGTCATTCAAGGTGATAATCAAGGAACTAAATTTGCTTTCTTTGTCTGCCTTCAGTGCCCTCAACTCCCACAAACAGACAACATGCTAAGAAGATTAGAGAGGCATTTCATAGTCATTATGCTGCAATGTCAGCTTTCAAAACCAAGCATTTTGAGCTAGAAGTTACAAGGGGGAGATTCATACCAGAGTATCATGCAGTTAAGAGCTTTATAACAAGCATAGAAAACACAATTAGACACTGTTGAGAAACGTCAGACATGCATAATGCTTACCCAGAGATTGCAAAATAGTTTACAAATGTTAAGCCTCACAATCCCACAGAGATGCCATACAAAATATTTTTATTGTGATGGAGCCAATTGCACTAGGTGCTCTACAAAGACAGAACAAAACGATGGTCCCTACTCCAAAAAGCTTACACCTAAGAATGGATGAATACTGCACCCCAGTATTTCTCTTTACTACAGAATTCCCTATTCTTTGAATGAGGAATACTGCAGAAAATTAACGACCCCATGCGCTAGATCTCCTGTTTTAAATGGTACTCACTGTATTTACGTTTTATATCACTTTTACAGATAGATAAGCTAAGGCACAAAAAAGTGAAATGATGCGATCAGGACCATGTATGCTGTGTTGTTGTAGCCAAGTCAGTCCCAGGCTATTAGACACCCCCAAGGTGGGTGAAGCAATATTTTTTTTATTGGACCAACTTCTGTTTTACTAGACCCACTCTCTTGATCAAGTCCACACAGCAAGGAAGTGGAAGAGCTGGGAACAGGTAGGGTGACCAGATGTCCCGATTTTATAGGGACAGTCCTGATATTAGGGGCTTTTTCTTATATAGGCTCCTATTACCCCCCACCCTCTGTCCCGATTTTTCACACTTGCTGTCTGGTCACCCTAGGAACAGGACCCAAGAGACCTCCTCCCAGCTTCATGTCCTAAAAGAATGTTACTTTGCTTTGTTATAGGTCAATCGCAGGGAATTTGCCTCAGCTTATGTGAGTTCCAACAAAGCCCATCTCGGAAGCACACAGTTTCAGTGCTTTTGAAGATGCGAAACACTACGTAAGTATTTGCAAACACAGATGCATTTAGACACCTAAACAAATGGCCTGATTTTTAGGGATGATCAGCACTCAACAATTCCTATTCCGTCTCAGGATCCTTATTTATTTGCCTAATCACAGGCCATGGAGGCTGGGAAGGAGGGCAGGGGGGCCATCCGGACCATGGCTTAACCACTTTTTGGCTGGGTCAAACTGTGTGGCACTGCAACCCTGCACACCAGCTCACACCACCACTTCTTCACATTTGGAAGGGGCGGATATAGGGGTCCATGGGCAGGGAAGTCAGGCGCATGGGGGGTGCAAATCTATAGCTCCTCACACATGCACTTTAAGTGGCATTCCAGAACCCCTGTGGTTAAGTATGAGTTAGCTTCGACACCCAAGTCTGAAAACAGTCCATCTCTACCAGTGCTATCTCTGCAGCGTCAGATGAGCCTCTGCAGAAATTAACTTTAAGAGCAGGTTACACTAGAATGGAATGAATGACTTATTCGGAGTCAACATACTAGAAAGCACTGGATTCGGTGTGCCCCCAAATCAGCAGCACACTTAGTACAAATGTGTGCCTCCCAAGTCCCAGGGAACCCCACCCCCACCATTGCGCTTCTGTGGAGAGGAAGGGAAATCAATGTTATTTCTGGAGTCAGTTTTATTGTTTTCTCCTCCAACTTGCTGCAAGACTAGAATTACTTCCAGGGGTTGGATCCAGCGATAACATAGCTGAGTGTGAAGAGACATAGGATCCTCTGCTCCATGCTGACAAAATGCAATCAGGAACAAGTCACCTTTTAGGGTGCCGATTTATGCACCTAAGTTAACAAAAGTAAGATCTGATATTTGCTTTCTCGCACTGGAGACCCTCCTATTTCACCAGTGCTGCAACAGAGACACTAGGAGAGATGAAAGTGATTTGTCCCAAGATCACACACACTGTCAGTGGCAGAGCCAGACACGGGAGTCCCAAGTCCCAGTTCTCTGCTCTGCCTTCTATTCTACAGTCTCTCCAATAGATGGGAATAGAACCCAGGAGTCCAGACTCAGTCCTCTGCTCTAGCCATTAGACTACATGGCCTTTCAAGAGCTGGAGCAGAGCTCACTAGAAATCTTGCTTCACAAGCCTCTGCTCTAACCACTAAACCACATGTTGCCACGTGAAAGAAACTAGGGGTCAGATCCTGAACTGGTGTAAACTGTCCTAGCTCCACTGGACAATTTATACCAAGTGAGGATCTGCCCACAAGTAACCTGGTCAAAGAGCAAATCCTTGGCTCCCAGGGATCAAACCCCAAAGCCAGCCCATAGCCTCTAAACCTATTTCAATAATTTTAAACATTCAATTCTCTTTAGTGTTTTCCACAGGGAGCACGAGGAGGTGGAGGATTTTAGACTCAGCGTCCTGTAACGCATACAAATATTCCTTCAGTCGATAAATACTGGTTTTCTAAATACATCCTCTAGCTGCAAAATTCACCGAGTGTACATGTTCTCTGCGAAGGAAAGTCAAAGCACAAATATTCGGGTCACACAGCAGAAAGCCCATTGTGGATACAAGGCTCCCCCAGCACAGGTTACGAACACCTACATAACCAAGGGCCTGAAAGAACATTTCCCATCCACTGGGACAAAACAAACAACTCCTCCTTCACACACTTAAATCCGCAAAGACTGGAAACCAAGGCATTTTTACTGCTATGAAATACTCATATTTAATAAGTATTTCAGGATAACTGACTCTGCAGACATATTGATCTTTACGTATTTTTAATTTATCTTACAGCTGAACACAATTAGGGGGAAAAAATCACAAGCAGCCAGAGGCACCGCAGAACCCACCTGAAGAATTACAATGCGCTGGGGGAAATTCAGTTCAAAAATCTCAATGGGTCAAGGACAAGCTATAAAGGAGGCTCAATTAACACTGGAGACATGGCCTAGTAGTTTAGGGCCAAATTTTAAGTTGTGCCCCCCTCCCCAAAAATCAGACTCAATATAATAAAGATAAAAATGTTTCTATTCAGAGATTTTGTTGGGAGTTGTATTTAAATACCTCACTACATAGGACCAGTGCAAGTGACCAGAAACCAATGACAGTCCAGTACCATTATCCAAGTGATGTGAAATGAGAAGTAAAATCAGCCCCACCTCCAGAAAGTGGCTCCCTCTGCACTCGCTCCTTCATGTAGGGACTGGGGGGGACTGAAACCCTATTCTGGAAACATACAGGTGGGGAAGAATATCCTAGGTTCTCTCCAGAGAGGCTTTCCCTTCTCTACATGGAGTATGTGCTGGGAGAGATATCCTTCTCTCTGCCAAGGGTGTAATTCCCCTTATGCACCTTGACCTATGTTCTCTCCAGTCCCCGGGCGGGGAGTGGGGGTGTCCTTCTCTCTGCCAAGGGTGCAATTCCCCTTATGCACCTTGACCTATGTTCTCTCCAGTCCCAGAGGGGTAGGATCCCCCTATGTGGGCAGGGGTCACCAGTCTCTCTGTGGGGAGAGGGGAGATTCTCCCAGAGAAGGGTCTCTGTCCTGGTTGAGGCATATTCCCATTCCCAAGGAAGGCATTAACCCTCTCCCCTACAGCAATATGCTCAAGCCCCCCCCCACGCCTCCCAGGATGCAGACCCCTTTGCACACCACAGAAATCTCTCTGAGCCCTTCTGCTGTCCCCCAGCCACCCCTCCCCAGAGCCCTACTCCATATCCGTATCCTATAGTCTCCCCACCCCTGCACACACTTCCAGGGTACTCCATGTACACTCCCGGGGGGTCCCCTCCCCTGCTGGTCTCCCATAGAGCAGTTTCTCAGAAAGGTCACCTCTCCCCATCTGCCATCAGGCAGTCCCACCGTGCTCCCGACTTGTGCGCTCCAGCCTATATGCCTAGAGATCTCAGGGCCACAACTCTCCCCACCCAAAGTATCCCCATTTAAATGCCCCCCAAGACGGCACCCCTCCCTTGCCAGGGCCCCACTCCTCCAAGGCGTAAGGGGTTTTGATGGGGGAGATCATCCTCCACCAGGTCACCCACAGTCCCAGCTCCAGTATGTAATCTCCCCACCCCCTGCCCCAACACATCTCTCTGAGCTCAGCTCCATTGAGGCTCGTTCTCCTTCAGGTGAGAGGTCCCCTCCCCCTTCAGGGACTCAGTCCATAGGTGCTGGAGGATGCAGCTTCCATCAGACACAAGTTCAATGGGTCTCGGCACCGCCACAATACACATTGTCCCAGTCCCCCTGGCCCAGTCCCGCCCCCAAGCACTCGCATCCCCAATACGCGGCCCCTCTGGGCGGTGGGGAGGGGTCCCCCTCCATCCCTCCCCCCATCCCTCTGTGCGGAGGGGGGCCCCTCCCCCATCTCCCGCTGCCCCGCCCCCCGGGGTCACTCTGAGGGGGGAGGGGTCCCCCCCCCGGCTCGCTCGCCCACTCTCTCTCTCTCCGCCCGGCCCCCCCGTACTCACACCTCCAGGATGCGGTCCCCCTTGCGCACCCCGGCGCGGTCGGCCGCCCCCCCGCCCAGCACGGCGCTGACATGCTGCAGCGGCGCGTACAGCTCCCCGTTGATGCTCCGCAGCTGGCCGCCCTCGCTCACTTGGCCCCGCACGTTGAAGCCGTAGCCGGACTCCGACTTGACGATGCGGACGACGCGGGGCCCCCCCGCCCCGGGCCCGCCCCCCCCGTTGCGGTGCGGAGCCGGCGCCGAGCGCTGCAGCCCTTCACCCTCCTCGTCCGCCATCTTGGCGAGCAGTTCGCGGCCGTCGCCGTCACGCGATCCCCTCACCGGCCACCGTAGCCAGGCCGCCGGATTGCTAAGGGAGATGTAGTTCACTGGCTCTGGGGGGCGCACAGCACCATGGGAAATGTAGTTTAGGGTCTCTGAGGGGCCCACGGCACCACGGGAAATGTAGTTTAAGGGGGGGGCTGAGGGGCGCATGGCACCATGGGAAATGTAGTCCAGGGTCTCTGAGGGGCGCACAGCACTATCGGAAATGTAGTTCAAGGAGCCTAGGGGGCGCATGGCACCACGGGAAATGTAGTCTGGGGAGTCTGAGGGGCACACGACGTCATGGGAAAGATACTGGGGGGGGGGGAAATCCTGGTGATGCATGGCACTATGGGAAATGTAGTCCAGGAATATCGAGGGGCTTCACAGCACCAGGAGAAATGTAGTCAATGGAGCCTGGTGGGCCTTGTGGGAAATGTAGGCCGGGGATCCTGAGGGGTTCATAGCCCTATGGGACATTTATTCTGGGGAACTGAGGGCCCCATGGAAAATGTAGTCTGGCGAGCCTGGGGGCATATGGCACTATGGGACATGGAGTCTGGGGATGCCTGGGGAGCATGGCACCCTGGGAAATGTAGTCTGGGGCCGTCTCAACCCCCCCAAGCCTCATGGGTGATATAGGCCCTATCACCCCACAGCTCCCCTCATGGGAAAGGTAGTTCAGCCATCTCCCACATGCAGAGGCTCATGGGAATTGTAGTTCCAGAAGCCCTGGTACTGCTTCATGGGAGATGTAGTTCATTAGGAGAGCCCCAGCCACAGTGTGTGTGGGAAGAGGTGGGTGCTGGGGGTTGTAGTTTTGGTGACTGCCTGGGCCTGTCAGCCCTGACCTGAGCCCTCCCTGGGGCAGAGCGGGAGTCATCTCTGACCGCAACCTCTCACCACAGATGGCAGCTGTCACTCATTGCCATAGCAACTGTGAGACGTGAGACATCTCACCAAGCCACGCTGAGATGTCATTGCACCAAGATGTCATCACGTTTACTCTCATGACAGCCCATTGTGTTGGAATCCCATCACGTGTCATAACATCCCATCACGTCAAAAAACCACCATCACATCACATGAACCCCGGCTTCTGGCAATACATTACGATGTCATGGCTGCTGTGACAAAGTGCCATGGTATCACACGGCGAGGCTGACAACACATCGCGGTGTGACATTTCCCCCATCACACTGGGTTGCCATTGCTTTTTGAAATGTCATCACACCCCCCATGGCCAGGCCATCCCGGTGGGTGCACATCCAGTCTTCACTCTATGCCAGGGGTCGGCAACCTTTCAGAAGAGGTGTGCCGAGTCTTCATTTATTCACTCTAATTTAAGATTTTGCGTGCCAGTAATACATTTTAACCTTTTTAGAAGGTCTCTTTCTATAAGTCTATAATATATAACTAAACTATTGTTGTATGTAAAGTAAATAAGGTTTTTAAAATGTTTAAGAAGCTTCATTTAAAATTAAATTAAAATGCAGAGTCCCCCGGACCAGTGGCCAGGACCCAGGCAGCGTGAGTGCCACTGAAAATCAGCTCGCATTCCGCCTTCGGCACACTTGCCATAGGTTGCCTACCCCTACTCTACACCGTGTTGTGTCAGAAGGCTGTTACACCGTGTTCCAGCTCCCACAAGTTCCATCACAGCCCATTAATATTATGTATTATGTGTATTGCAGTAGCACCTAGGAGACCAGGTCATGGACCAGGACCCCATGGCGCTAGGCGCTGTACAAACACAGAATACAAAGATGATCCCTGCCCCAAAGAGCTTACAAACTACGTATGAGGCAAGAGATCCTCCTAGCTGGTGTGGCACCATAATCCTCCTAGCCCTTTGGAAAGGCCCCCTCCACATGAGGTGTCTGAGAAAGCTTCCAAAATATCTGCTGCTGCTTGGGCTCCATTTACTGGAGTGTACCCCATTCCAGCACGCCCATCATCCAGAAGGTGGAGGTGCCGTGCTGTTACATCATTGGTTGGGGAGAGTTTGTGACGTTGCAACGCTAGTCAATTCCTTTCACTCTGATATAGTCTCCTGCTACCAAGCAGGGCAGGGAACCCTACTCTTACCCCACCATAGATCCCACCCCAACAAAGGCCAGTTGCAGCTGAGCCCAAAGCGTTTAGCTCAGAAAGTCTGTTCCAGCAGGAGAAGCAGCGAGTTCTCATTGTTCAATAACAAGACAGAGAGAGAAACCCAAGGATACAGAAAAGTGGGTGTTGGCAACTGCTGTATTTACTGTCAACACATATGCACTAATATGGCTGAATCCCACTAATGTTTGCAAATGATGCCAGCTGCACCAGCCGGGGGAGAGCTTCCGAGGCTGCACCGTGTGGTGCATCTAGTAGGGGTCGTGGGCTACGCAGCATTAGACAGAACTCAAAATCTTCCTGCTCCAAAAGACCAGCCCCACTGCATGTGAGCTAACATAGAATTCTCTGGTTTGTCATATTCTCATCCCAACTCCAGGAAGGGAGCGGGGTCTAGTAGGACTCCTGGGTTCTGCTAACAGTCCAGGGAGGGGAAATGGTCTAGCGATTAAACGTAAGGGGCCTTGGAGCTGAGACTCCTACATTGTATTCCTGGCACTGCCACGAACTGTCCAATCTTGGGTGCGTCTCCTCATCAAACTGTGCCTCAGTCTCCCTGTTGGGGTATGTAAGGGTTAAGTAAAGACCTGGGCTCCGCTATCCTGGTAATAGGGAGTAAAGGCACAGGCACGTACTGTCTCTTCGCTTGATAGATAAAGTTGCCACCCCTTTCCCTTCCCTTCTGCTTGTTAAGGATAGATAAGCGTTGCAGCTGCATGAGAAATATGGTTGGCTGAAGGATACCCTTGTATGAAGAAGTGCTATCTCCCGCCTCCTTTCCTTTCCCAGCTACATAAATAAACCCGAGGTCATGGCCCCTTCCTCCCTCCCCTGTGAACTGCTGATTAGGGGAACTTGTGGCTACAGTTACTGCAAAGAAATGTATCTTCAAGGTAAAAATGTCTGTATAATATACCCGCCCCGTTCACAGCATTAAGCATAATTATATTCAGTATATAGCTCTTAATATTCATTATATGGGCACTCATATTATCAGATAAGGGTTTTTGGGGGGTATTATAGTAAATTTACGTATTAACTTAGATAAAAACAGTGTGATGTGACTCATTTGGGGCTTACTCGACAATTGGGTCGAGGGGAACAAGTACTGCCATAAAAAAGCCCGTTTACTCAATCCACCTCTGGGCGCTCCTGCTCATTCTTTCTGCCTCTAACACCCCCCAGCAAGGCTAACCATTTTGGCCAGGATACTAAAGCAAGCCCCCATTTTTACAAAAAGGCCCCTGGGATGTTGCAGTCTATAGGGGTTTATAAAAATATGCTAATGAGTGAATATAATGTAACTGGGATATGCTTCATGCAAAAGGTCTCTTGTAAGGTATCCTTACAAAGCTTCAAAAAGAACAGGAGTACTTGTGGCACCTTAGAGACTAACAAATTTATTAGAGCATAAGCTTATGCTCTAATAAATTTGTTAGTCTCTAAGGTGCCACAAGTACTCCTGTTCTTTTTGAGGATACAGACTAACACGGCTGCTACCCTGAAACCTTACAATCTACTGAGTGTGATCATCCTATAGGTATAAATGTACCACTTGTATCTGAAACTAGAAATATGAAATATAACTCTGAGGGCCTATTGTAATTATGCAAAGTGTGGGCCATTAATGGTGGGTTGGAATCTTGATGATTCCCATTAACCAGGACAATTGTCTGCAGATGGGTGTGTTTACCTGTAAGTCTTCCTGTGTACGTGTGTGCTGGCAAGTGGGCAATGAAGTCTTGCAGTGACATGTGATCATGTCACCTGAACTGGAATCCATCTTTAACCTGGTGTCTTTCCATTGAGAAGGAGGGGGTAGGAACCCAGAGAGGGACAAAGGATTCCCATCTTATGCAAAAGATATATAAAGGGGCGGAACAGAACCAAAGCGGGAGAGGAGCCATCATGAAGAATCCCCTAGCTACCACCTGAGCTGGAACAAGAGCTGTACCAGGGGAAAGAATTATGCCCAGGCCTGGAAGGTGTCCAGTCTGAGAAAAAAAATAATTACTGAAGCATCTCTGAGGGTGAGATTATCTGTATTCAGTTTGATCAGACATAGATTTGCACATTTTATTTTATTTTGGGTGGTGACTTACTTTGTTCTGTCTAGTTTCAGAGGGGTAGCCGTGTTAGTCTGAATCTGTAAAAAGTAACAGAGGGTCCAGGGGCATCTTTAAGACTAACAGAAGTATTGGGAGCATAAGCTTTCATGGATAAGAACCTCACTTCTTCAGATGCAAGCGAAGAAGTGAGGTTCTTACCCACGAAGGCTTATGCTCCCAATACTTCTGTTAGTCTTAAAGGTGCCACAGGACCCTCTGTTACTTTGTTCTGTCTGTTACTACTTGGAACCACTTAAATCATACTTTCTGTATTTAATAAAATCATGTTTTACTTATTAACTCAGTATGTATTAACAGCTGGGAGAGCAAACAACTGTGCATCTCTCTATCAGTGTTATAGAGGGCAAAGAATTTATGAGTTTACCCTGTATAAGCTTTATACAGGTTAAAACGGATTTACTTAGGTTTAGACCCCATTGGGAGTTGGGCACCTGAGTGTTAAAGACAGGAACACTTCTGTTAGCTGCTTTCAGGGAAACCTGCAGCTTTAGGGCAAGTAATTCAGACCCTGGGTCGGTGTTGGAACAGACGGGAATGTCTGGCTCAGCAAGACAGGGTGCTGGAGGCCTGAGCTGGCAGGGAAAGCAGGGGCAGAGGTAGTCTTGGCACATTGGGTAGCAGCTCCCAAGGGGAGTTCTGTGATCCAACCTGTCACACCCGCACATCCTGCAGAGCAGACAAGGCCTTGGGTCTCCAAGGTCGTATCTGTATCATGCTGAAAGAGCAAGCAACGTAGAACTCAATGCATCTGCCTCATGATAATAAAGAGCCGAGTCAGGCCTGAACCAGGAATCAAATCTCTGGCTCCATGGCATTAGGGCTAGAAATTCAGACAATTTATTCTTAATTCTGGGTCATTCTATGAACCCTTTTGTAACAGTGGGGAGAAGCAGGGGAACAGGGCAGGGAAAGGAGCACAGAAAGTGACCCCTTCCGCAGTATCTATTTCCCTTGCCAATCTCCAGCCCAACCCATCACATTTTTCCTATTTCCCATCTGGGACAATGCAGGGGCTGGTGCTGGAGAATCCCTGCTACAAATGCCTTCCTCCCACTGAGTCATTTCATTGCATTACCTACTCCCAGACCCAGGTGACTTGGTCCCCTTTTTTCCCTGCTCTCCCTGACCTGTGGAGCAGTCCAGTCGGTCTGCCCCCGATTTCAGGGTCCTTGCAGAGAATGAGCTGGGGGGTAAAGGGAAAGAAGAGATCCCGCGGAATTGCCGGCTGATCTCAGCCTCTGTCTGTGGAATAGGACTTGCCAAATGCTCTAAAGAGTCTGAAACTGCTTGCCTCAGTTTCCCTCATTTGGCTGTCAGCAGAATTCCTCCCTGTCCTGTCCCCAGTTTAGTCAGGATTTGGCCTAGGCATCTGCACAGAGCTAAGACAGAGAATCCCTCTGTCACCACCTCCAGGTTTCATGTCCCCGCCCCACCCCAGTCTTCTTATGTCCATCCATTTCAGAGAGAAGCTGGGCTCCAGTCAATCTCTGGTCTCCACTGCAGCTGGGAGAACACCACCAGCTGTCATGCCTGATCAATCAGCAAAGCGACAGCATCAGCACTGCAGTTTGATTGCAAGACCTGCGATATTTGGTGGGTTTTCTTAAAAGTCTCAGCTCCCGCAGCCAGGTGACTACATGAGTCTCTCAGGGTTCTTAAAATATATGTATTTTCATTCTAGCTCAGATGACTGGAGAAAAACTAGAAGATGTGGCCCCTCGAGGTGCCGTAACCAGAAGGTGACTAAAGAGCTCCACCTTTCATGGTGTTCGTTTGAGAGCTCATTAGTTAGGGGCTGGGCTCGACTTCTGAACTCTTCACAGTGGTCCCTCCATCCACGCTGGAACAAACCAAGAACCGCCAGCTTTATGTGATTGCTGGTTGGTCCTTCGACTATTCCTGTCATGCTGGCTGTGATGACAGAATCCAGTGATTTAGGCTACACTTAAAAATACAACGTAGCCATAGTGGCCGGGATACGCTAGCCACCCCAGGCCTGCCTCATTATCGTGGGCACATAGGCAGGGTAGTGAGGTAACACCAATATGTCTCCTCCATCCGGGAATCATGTTCCAGCTGTAGACATCCCCTTACTCTACAAGCCTGGGAGCCTAGGTCTACCCAGAGCTCCCCCAATTTGCTTGAGGAGTAGGTAACGCTGCAGTCAATACAGTAGCCACAAGGCTTTTGGGTAAGTGCAACATGGCAGATGCAGAGGGTTATTATTCACAGTGAGATGGCAACAGGCCAGAGCCCAGCTCCAGCATGCTCCGAGCTCTGTAATCCTACAGGGAGCTGTCTGCTCATTAGCTGCAAACTCCTAGGAGAAGGCTCTTGCGCCGACAGCATGGAGATGTCAAGGGACAACAAGGCAGCCAGCAGCAGGGTGAGGAGGAGGTGGAAGTAAATGTAGGGGAGGACAAGGAACAGTCTGGACTCAAAGGGGAGGTTGCCAGAGATGAGGGGGGCTAGGTCCCATGAGTCTGGCGAGCCAGGAGTAGGAAGCAAGAGGGAAACTTGGAAAGGCGGACAACACAATTTACAATCCAGTCCTGAGACAGGATTTAACCCTCGCCGCTCCCTACCCCTCAAAAGCCATCTGCAAACCCTGCCCATGCCCCCCCTCCCCCCCCACACACACACCGCATGCTGCCAGGAGCCATCCTGCATTTTCACCCTAGTGTAGACAGGTTCCTGGAAGGAAAGCGTGGCATGAGGAGGCAAGCACGGCCATGGAAAGGGAATGGAGAGCTCCAGGGGTGAGATGGTAGGGAAACGGCCTGCTACGCAGATCTCCTGCAGATCCTTCACTTACCCTCTGGCCTCGGACTCAGTCCAGCTGCCTCGTTGTGTCACAACAGCCGCTATGGAGCTAACGTCCCTGGGAATTATCTCCCCATAACTCCATGTCGCCCCAGTGGGCTGACAGGGATCAGCCTCCAGCCATCTGCGAAACCAGGGCCAACAGGATGGTGAGCCCGAGTGGGCAGCGCAGCACAGTCCATCAGCCTCGCTAAGAGTAAAACTCTTGGAAAGGGAGAGGAAAGGAGGCCCCAATTCCCACAAGCGCCATCCCGCTCCTCAGCGCTGGGCCTTTGCACCTGGGACCCGAGTGAATTGAGCCTGGCAGCAAAAAGGCCCCATCGCGAGTCCACTTCCTTCCTCTTGTAGAAGAGGAAAGCTGGGGCAGAGAAATGCAATTTGCACCAAGATCACAACCTGAAGCTGTGGCAGCACCAGGGGTTGAAACCCAGGAGTCCTGCCCAGGGCCTTAGGCACATGGCAAACCCCAGCAGAAGGTAAAGGAAGGTGGTCTGAGTGGAGCAGCATGGAGACACTTGGATAAAGCTGGAAATGGTGACGTTTAGGCGGGACATTAGATTTATCAGGAGGGAGAAGGAGGCTGTGTGATAGACCCCCACATCGCAAGGCCCAGCTCTAGTAGCAACATACTCCAAGAGCACAGCCTCTCAGCCTCCCCAGATACCAGCTCTGGGCACACCTAAAGCAAGTAGCATCCCTCCTAGCTGCTCAAGGACACCATAGCAGGCTCAGGCAGGTGTGTGCAGTATTCACCCCTCTATGGTTTAAGGTTAGTTACTCCATAGTAACAGCTTCTCAGAACCACCAAAAGGGAGGTGAATGAGGGGTTAAGGTCAGGGGATTTTTTGTTTTGTTTTAAAGACCTAAAACTGAGGGTTCTTAGAGAGCTCTGGCCAGTGCAAAGAAGCTGGGGAATTAGGCCCAAAATCTCAACCACATCCCCGTCTTTGTGGTTTAATTCTCCAAGCACCTTCTGATGCAGATGGTATCACCCCTCACCTCCTTCCCTAAGTCAAGGTGCCATACTCCACCCCAGGACTAGCAGCATGTGTGTGGTGGGATGAACGGATCCCTAGATGTAGTTTATGCAGCAGCTTTAGTGTGGTCTGGTAGCCTTCAAGCAGGCAGGTGAGATACAGAGAGAAGGCTTAGAAGATGGCCAACAAAATCTCCTTCACCAGGAAGATGTCAGCGTTCTAGAGAGCCACATCAACGTGAACTCTCTCCCCCCCCCCCCCCCCCGCCACTAACGCCAGTTGCATGTTAGTGACTCCTGCTGCCTCAGGTTAAATAATCAGAGAAAGAACCACAGATAATTAGATCCCTTGGTGACCACAGCTCCCTTTAGGAGAATCTGCTGAGCCGCCTGGCCTCTCAGGGAGTGGGGAGGTGGGAACAGTAGCCCTGGAAAACACTTCAGAAGCACAGCAGTAGGGTTAGCACCTCCTAGAGACTACATCTAACACAGCCGTTGGGTGCGTGACTCCCAGCATAGGTAGACAGACAGGCGTTAGCTGGTGTGCTAAAAACAGCAGGGGGCTACAAGGTTGAGAACCCCTGAGTTTGGCAAAGCACAGTACATGTAGCACCCCACTGCCATTGCCTCTGAGCACCTCACAAACAGGGATGCCTCTCTCCTCACCACACCCGTGGGGTAGGAAGTACCAGTTTTACAGCTGGAAAACAGAGGTGTCAAGAGGCCCCGTGGCTCGGCCCAAGCTCCCATGGGGAAGCTGTCAAGAGCTGCAAGTTAAATCCATAGGTCTGCTGAGCCTCAGCGAACAACCCTCCCCTACGGCACTTAGTCTCCCTAGCCTGAAGCAAGTCCAGACAGCTCTAGAAATCACAGCAGTTCCAAGGAAAGTGACAGGCTACCGGATTCTCTGTCAGACATCATGATCTCACTTAATACAGAGATTAAGAATTCAAACACCATCATCCTGATAAACCACGCAGAAGTTTATCACAATAAGAGTCCATGAAGTTGTGTTTCCCCAACCCCTCAAAACGAAATGCTCCGCTGCCCTCCGCAGCTAGAAGATTAGAGACATTCTAGGTACCGTAGGTGGTGTATCAAACTTTCCGTGGTTTTGTACTTAGGCTCACTGCAGCAGTTTTATTTCACAAGCAACAGCAGAAGGGCATCAATAGCTGCACCGGTGAGTGCATCTTCAAGGTAGTTTCAGTTAACAGTACATACTGCCCAAGCAAAAATAAAATGAAAGGTGCAGGTGTCCCTGATCTGCTGAAATGAGTAAGAACTTGGACTATTACAATGGAACAAACCCTTACATAGAAACCATACAGACTAAGAGGGATGAGATCAACAGGATGCTCTAAAAGTTACCCTAGAGAATCAGATCCTTTCTAGAGGATTTTTAAGCCAATATCTAGAAATCAAAGAATTGTATCGTTAGAGACCAGTATAGGTTGGCTCATAAGGGCTCTCCCTAAAACAAGCCTGATATTCAGTGACATTCCTGATATTCAGTATTCGTTATCTGTCTTTTGAAGAAGAAAACTCACTTTTATTTCAGAAGATTTGATCAGGAAATCTGATCATCAGAATCTGTGCAGAAAGCCAGCGTCACCCCATCCAGATACAGGTGTGGTTAGATGTTGATAGATGTTTGGCTGCGTGTGTGTGTTCCCTCTGTGCGCTGCCCCAGCCCTGCGCAGACAGCTGGCACGGCAGACCTCGAGCGAACCGCCCAATGACCACAAGATCTGTTAAGGATGAAGGCACCCAGCCAGGTTTATTGTCAACGAAGCACAGTACTAGTATCCCGCAGACTCTATCGGACCACTAATACGTTATGCCCGTAACAACGGACCAGCTCAGCAAACAGTGGGACTTTGTTCCTCCCTAAGCCAGACAAAGATACTCCCTCTGAGATACATCTTTATACCCTAATACAAACAAGTTAGTACTGCCCCTCGGACATTGATAACTAGCCCCATTAGGGGGCAGTAACTCATCCTTGTACATATCGGTTCAATTAAAACATCTCTATCACATACTGTCATCCTGACCTTATCTTTTAGGAGGGGTCAGTGTGTTCCTGTTATCCTTGAGAAATGTTTTTGTACCATCCTTAATAGCGGGATGTTCTGATGCTACTTGATATTGGGATGGGTTTGCATGAGTGCTGTGACAAGCACTCCTTAGGAATGTGTATTTCTGCAATATTAGCCCTGTTCTTGCCAAGTTGTGTGAGCAGGTCCTGCCTCATACCAGGCCTCTAATACAAGGGCTTATATCTCAGGCTCTCTTCCTACTACAGCAGGATTATTTGGAGTCAACATCTGCTTCAGCCTATGACTTGTACTAATTGTGCAAGACCGAGATTCCATTTTCCTACTCGCTGTTCTAGGCCAATACAGCAAGCCTGTCTGCCTCCATCCCCATCAACTGTCAACATTGAAGCCAATAAGGATGTAAGAACCTGACAGGCTTCTCTTCTTCCTTTACAGCTGAGCACTGTATCTGCCTGAGATGTGCCATACTGTGCTGGGCCCTTCGATACCTATACGTACTTTCCTTCATTGCACTGTATCTGTGCTCCCAGGGATGAGAACCCTTGGAAATCTGAAGAGTTGGTTAGGGGGAAGAATTGGGTGTAGGCTAACCATGCAGTCCATGGCTATTGGTCTAAAACCTTTAAACATGCCGCAGCGCAGGCTGCCGCACAGGACGGAATAGCTCAGGGGCCTGGAGCCGTTCACTTCCAGGATGCTGGTATTAGTAGCGTCTGAAAACTGTTCCCACTGGATGCTGATCAGTGACCCACATCAAATGTTTACGTCCAGCCTAACTCCAAATTCCCATAATTAATGTATAAAAACACAACAAATTCCACATACATCCCAGCACGTATGCACTATTTACATAATTTATTCAATCCACTACAGATTATTTGGACGGCTATGTAAGGCATATGGTTTTCTGCACTAAAGAGGTTATTCAATAGGTACCTTTCACAGAACTGGTTCTGCCTCTCTTTGCTAGTATATAGAGATACATGTGACATCTTTCCTCTGCCAGAGATGTAGAAAAAAAGAAGGCTGCTTCTTTTCAAATCACATACAAGTTATATAATAACTTTCAAGCCCAGAAGAAAAACCGGTTGGTATCTTCCACTGAAATCAGAAAAAACACGCACGCACTAAATATGCTACATAAAAACTATGGCATTAGCACTTGTGCTCGTCTCCAAGCTAATCTGAAGACACTAATAATTTACTGAAATAAATACAAGTAGGAACTGGACAACCTCTTTTATACCTACACAGATCTGCTTAAGATTCGTCTCTCTGCTACTGAGGAACAGACTATTGAAAAGTCTTGTGTTGGATGCATCCCAAAGAACAGCCACTCGCAGTGGCCACAGGAGGGAGGAGCCAGACCTTAAGAGGACATCAGTTGGAGTCCGCTGGTTTGGTGCGGATTGGGGGAGAAACATGGGAATCTGATTTCAATAAGATGATTTTGGGTGCTGATTTTTTTTTTTTAAAGATTAAAAATTTAAGTCCACCTTGGTTAGTTGCAATTAAAAAAAAGCAGGATTCCACCGAGGAATAAAGAAGGCGTATAGTATCGTAAGTTGCTCATAGAGCAATTTCAGGCTTAAGCAAAGGAAGAAATAGTAACAAACTGTACCAGGGAAAGTCAGCCTAACTCTGGGGCTGAGTGCAAGTAGGTCTGTGTTATATACACACATGGGTTGGATGTTCCCCAGACACATCAGATACCATGCTCAACAAATTTGCTTCTGCTGGACTGTGGAAGCCCCTGGGGACAGCAGTGTGGAAATGTCCGTTCAGTAGGCCTTGCTGCTCTGCCAGTCACCCCAGGGGACAGCTTGGCCCTTAAAGCATACAGTTCTCTGGAGGCATTGCCCACCATTTGTCCGGCAAGCACAGGGGGTGGCAGTAAAGTTCAGTCAACAGTAGCAAATGGTGAGTTTCTTCAGTTCAGAAGCCGGGCACAGGAGAGCTCATGTTTCCAGCACTCTGATGAGAGGGAGGGGCTTGGGTCCAAGGGGCTTCACCAACCTTTTACTACAAAGCAAAGAAAGGAAAACACTGAAGCATGGATCAAGTTCTTTAACCCACCCTCCCCTGGATCTATCTGGGTTATTACATGCCGCCCCCCTCCCACATCAATCTCTGAGCATCTCCCAAATATCCATGCATTGAAGTTGACAAGTCTTGTACCCCCTTTACAGACTGGGAAACCAAGGCAGAGGGATACAATTGCTTTGCCTCTTGCCAATGCCTTCCATCAGTGGTCTTGGTGCTTAACAGTGAATCAAGCTTCACAAGCACGCCCACAAAAAGTTCTCTCCCTATTTTACAAACGGGAACATTGAGGCACAGAGTGAAAAAAATGACTTGGTTCAAGGCAAACACTGAGGCAGTGACAGGATTAGAACCCAAACCTCCTGCCTCCCAGGCCAGTGCTTAGCTAACACAGAAGAAGCAGCTTGAAGTTGGACACCGTAAAACCTGGCCTCGGTCTTCCTCCACAGGTCACTGCAGCTCCCTCCTTACCTGCTCGCAGACTCAGATTTTGAGCGAGCTCTGGTGCTATAGCTGCCAGGGTTGGTTTGCTTCTCGATCAGGTGCTCAATACGATCGTGCATCTCCAGATTCTGAAACACAGACCAGACCAAGAGTTTCAGTTCAGTCTGGAGAGAAAGGCCAAAGCGGTGGCACGGAGTCGATTATGCCACCACCCAGCGAACAGAGTGCTAGGTCACCAATTCCCATGTGTTATCGGTTTACCACCTTCCTAAAAAAATAGTTGGGAATAGCGCTGGTGGAACATCAAATTCACGTACCACTGGAGCTTTGTGCGCCACAGTTTGGGAACCCCTGTGCTACGTTGCACAATGCTAGATAAACAATAGACAAGTTTTACTCCCTGCACGAAGGACCTGAGTCAAGCCATCTTTGAACAAACTACATGTTAATTAGGGGCTGACGGAGGCGTCGGGGGCAGATGAATTTCTTGGGGCTTTCATCTAATTCACCCTCCTACATGCAAACTGCAGCCTAGAGATACTTTTGATACTTTTATGATCAAAATGGAGCTCATGCCCCTGTGCCCCTCCCCCCGCCCCCATCACGGTTTCATTAGCTTGGCAGTTCTACAAGAACATATGGAATTAAATCGGAATTTAACTTGGATTTTAGATGAAAGTTGCACCATTTCAGTTTTCTGCCTTCGGGTTCAGGAAAAGGGAGACATGCACTCACTGCCCCATCCCCCTCTGCTGATTAGCAACATGCCAAGGCACCATGAAGGGAAGAGAACGGTTAAAAGCTGCCAGCACATGCTCAATTTTAGCCCAAAGAGGAGATGCATTTGCATTCCAATATCAGGGAAGCGCAGCTTTGCATTTTGTAACGTTACTATCTGGCACATACGTGCCACCAAAAGCAAAACTTCATTGCTGCGGAAGCGCGCCTTGGGAGACCGTGGACTAGATTTGAGTTGTGTCTGCTACAGTAACCCAGCTTCACTAAAAGAGAGACAATAGAGCGTAAGAAAGTGGCTCAGCGGAAACCATCCAAACCTACAGACTTCAACGCAAGCATGACCTGTCCTTGCTTGTGCAGTGGGGCACTGCACGCTAGGGCTTTGCTAGCGTCTCTATCACCCCGACTGGGTGGCCTTCAGTGCTTTCAAGAAAAAGCAAAGTTCATTCCATACATTCCAGTTCGTTGTTCCAAACTTTAAAGTGACTTGCAAAATAATCACACGTGACATTTCGCTGGCATTTAAAGTTTGAGGGGATAGCTCCTATCAGTTAAACAGGAAAGCTCTGATCGGTTAAAGCAGGCTTTATCACCCCCACCAACATGCACTTGGAGAAAACAACTCCTAGAAGGGCAGCTTAGCCAATCTAAGGAAATGAACAAACATACCTCAGCTTCCAAGTAGGCAACTCTCTCTTTGAGCTCCTGAATAATCACATCCTTCGCATGAATCACGGTTTTGGAATTCTGAAGCTGTAAAGGAAAAAGTTAATCAAGATGACTAAAGAAATCTCAGACCTGCCTACACTAGACAAGGTATCTGGAAAGCATAATAAACGAGGAGCCTTTTGAGGATAACACCAAAAAAGAACATTCACTACAGGTTTTCTGTAACTTTGGATCCGGGAAAAGGAACTCAAAGTTCTGGGCAAGAGTCTCCGAACTTGTGGACAGTCTAGAATTAACTATTTCACTGCCAGAGATTCATTGATGGGCCCCACTGCAGACAATGGGCCAAATTCCCTGCTGGTATAAATGACAGCAACTCATTTTATTTCCAAGTAACTAGTCTTGCTGGGCACTATGGTCCGATTGCCATCACTGCGACCATTCCTTCAGACGATCAGACCTTTCACACCTGGGTCCCTCGGGGACCGTCATCACTTTGGAGGGCAGCAGGGTGGAAAGTGCATTGCGATAGTTTCAAACAACTCCCTCCAGCAGACGTTCAGAGCCAAGCTATCAGGCTCCGTGTGGCGTTCAGCTCATGCTAACTCAGCCAGGAGAGACTGAGCAAACCTTGTGCTGCCTTGGTCCCGTTTCCTCCTCACGCCAAAAGCAAGCATGGCCTTCCCTTAAAGAGGGTCTAAAAATAGATTTATGCCGCTCAGCTCGGATTCTGCAAACTCGGCATCTTTTGTATTATTTGCATTCCTATAGCTCCAGGACCCCTAATCATGGACCAGACCCCCTCTGTGCTCAGCACTGTACAAACAGGGGAGAAAAAAAGACACTACCTGCCAGCACCAATAGGTTTCCTAGCCCCAGCAAGGCACACCCACCTGCTCAATCATCTGCCGGACTTTGCGCTGCTGACTCTTCAGCATGTCATCGAGATGGTGTATCTTCTCCCGCAAGGTGGCCACTTCCTTCTCCAGCTTGGCCGACCTAGGAAGGAGACACACGAGTGAGTCAGAAAGAGCCATTTAGCCTCCCCCGATTAGCAGAGGAATACGAGACGGAGCGTTTCACCATAGGCATCTCGCCACCTCCCCAGAGCTGTATTTATTCTGCCACGGACGGTCAGTTGTGGGTAGCGTTTTCTGTACGCATGCACGCGCCCCAGCCACAGGGCAGAAAAAGAGCAGTAATAGACAGTAAGGGAGTTGGGGTTTTCTCAGATGACAACTCATGGATCTAGACAGCTGCTGCAGACAGCAGATGCGCCAACGGTAGCAAAGACTGAGTGGAGAGACAGAGGCCAGCAACACTAACTGAGCAGAGAAAGACAAGGTCTCAGTTTACCTGACAACAAGGTGTTCTAATAAACAGAGGCCATTTCCACTTGGATCCTGGAGCCAACAGGAAGCTAGTGGAGATATGTGAGAATGGAGTGACGTGGTCAGGTTTTGGATGTGGGAAATTTGCTTTGTCTAACAAGGCCACATGAGGACTGCACTCAAATTCTAGGGAAGGTTTTTGGGGCACTGCAGGCTGCAGTAGGAACAGGTGGATTAGTCATCTTGAGAAAACCCTGCTATTCGGCAAACAGCTACACCCGCCCTTCACAAGAATGCGAAGTCATGCCCCAGCGAGCTGACAGCCTCCTAGGCTCGCTCCCGAATTGGCGACTGCCTAGAAGGAGTCTCGGCATCCTGCCCAAGGCTGAGCCTCACCTATCCTGTTCGGCGAGCTTGTCATTTTGCAGGTTTCTCAGTTTCTCCAGCTCTGCTTCACCTTCTTTCATCTTCAGCAGCAAACTCTGATGTTCCTGCAACAGATCAGAGGACAAGTTACAACAGCTGCTCTGGCCTCTATTTCAGGGCAGAGGCAAAGCATCGGGCTATGTGGATCTGTAGCACTGGGCGGTCCTAGGAGTTAGCCTTGGTTGTCAGCAGAGATGCGGATCCTGCAGCCGGTATCTCATGGAAATTTAATGCTTGTGAAAGCAGAAAGGAGAAGAAAATTCTCCATTTCCCTATAGGACGGGAAAGCAGCAGTGCAAAATCTCCCCCACGCTGCGCTCTACCACTGTGCTTCACCCCTGCCCTAGACGGAGCCCCAACAGGGGAGCTCAGTCTCCATGGCTTGTTCACACCTTAGCCCCTTTGCTGAGGATGCCAATACAGGTGCCAGCTGTGCAGGTGGTTATTACTACATGGACACCCATCCCCTGGAACTTGTTACCCAGAAGCCATCAACAAATGGCTACCTGGCAGACTGCAGGCTCGCTTCCTGCTGTAGGAGGCGGCACTTGTGCCATAGCAGCGTTGCTCTGGAGCTCATCAGTGTCCAGCACCTTACGTGTTGCAAGCACTAAACCCGTCACCCTTCGCAGCGAGCACCCGACAGAGCGGCCCAGCCACTAGACCATCAAGCAGGCCCCATGTTGATCTCTAAGCAGTACCTTCTCCATCCCTGACATGAGCCTCTGCACTTCCTCCAGCTTCACTTCCTTCTCGGCCATGCCCTCCTCAGCCTTCTTCAGCGCTGCACTGGTTTGCTCTATTTCTTTCTGGTATTGAGAGGTTGTCATCTGCAACATAGGACACAAAAGAAAGATGTTTCTGATCCTCTCATGGTCAATAAAGACAATGAGAAGGCCCCTCTCAGTGACTGCATTTTAAAGACGGGATGGCATTTTTAGTCTTGGCAGGTGTATTTTGCTGAAGGAAGCCAAACAGCCCAAAGTGCTGGAGAGAAGGAACCTCTACAAAGCTTTGTCTTCAAAGCACTTCAGACTAACTGATGCATAAATCCTATGGCAATGGAGACAAAAGTGCATCACAAATGCCAGAAAACTCCTCATCATTCAGGCATGCGAGCGATGGAAGTTTTCCATCTCGTTTCAGATGAACACTCAGGGTATGTCTACAACATCACAGCTGCGCTGCAGTAGGGCTTCTGTGTAGACACCATCTACACCAACCAAAGTGGTTCTTCGGTCAGCACAGACAATCCACCTCCCAGAGAGGTGGCAGCTAGGGCAACAGTAGAGTTCTTCGGTCAACCCTAGCGCTGTCTACATTGGTTGGCTTAACTATATCACTCAGGGGTGTCAATTTTTCACACCCTCAAAGACATAGTTATGCCAATGTAAGATCCCAGTGTAGACCAGACCTCAGCTTGAATGACATCCCCTAGCCCAGGAGTCAGCCACAGAACTGGCACTAGAAGTCAGGAGCTCCTGGCTCCCAGACTTGTGGGCTGATCATCAGATGCTTCTGTTGTTCTGTAGAGAAGGACTCTCCCTTCTCCACACCCACCAACCTCCCAGGCTTGTCCAGAAGGTATAGCTGAAGTGGACTCAGCTGCCAAACCAACTGATTAGCATCTAAATGGACATTATGTATGTAAACAGGAAAATTATTTGTCAGATAACTAGTATAGCAGATCTCAGGAATCATGCACAGATTTCCAATCCCTGGGGTAGGTGTCAGGAGTGCCACAAACTCAATACATTTCTGCAGCTCCCACCACCCCAAACTCTCTCCAGGCAGCGGCAGAGCCCAAGTCTGCACTTAAAATTTAGATCGACCTCGGTACTCTACCTGTGCTTCCCCGCCAGTTAGTTCCTTTAGCTCTTAATCACCCAAACACACATCCCTGGTTTGGAGAGGAAGGGAACAAGCAGACCTCTGCGGGGCCTCCCTCTAGGAGCACAAATGCAGGGTAATAGGATTTCCTTTCCCAGCCATTTTAGGGCTAAAGGGATTTCTCTTAGACAACAATTCACTCAAGCTCCATGAAAAGAAAATGGAGCCTGGAACCACTGGCACAATGAAACTAAAACCTGAAGCATCCCCAAACAGGGACTTCCCTCAGCCCCAAGAGCTCATTACATTTAATGAAGTCTCCAGATACGCATATGCCAACATGGCAAAGCCAGAGTTTTTCCCCTAAACAAAAGGGACCATTAATCCCCAGTGCTGGGTAAAGGAGCAAACCAAGAGATCCTATTGCGTCCGCACTCCCTAGCGCACAGGAGCTGTCATTGTAAGTTACTTTCACTGCAAAACCTGCTTATCTCCCTAAAGCAGCGCGTAAATACAGTCACAGCTAAGTGAGAATGAATTCAGCTGCCACCGCAGAAACCCACCCACATGTTTCCATTTAATAAGTTACCTGATATGAAAACATGGCTGGGTCCCAGCTGCCCAGTTTGTGCCACATCCCTTCACCACCAAGACATCTTGTGATCTTGATGCAACAAGCTAAAAATCTCTCTGTAAGGGGAAGGATTGTGTTGTGGAGAAGGCACTGGACAATTCAGCAGATCTGGAAGGGTTCAATGCTTGGCTCTGCTTCAGACTCCCTATGTGAGTCTGTTCAAGGCACTTCATTTTATAGATGGGGGGGGGGGGAAGTGAAGTGAAGTACAGAGATGGAGATGATACTTCCCTCATTCAAGGTTTGTTCTAAGGCCAGAAGGGGTTAGTGTGATCATCTAGTCTGACCTCTTGCATAACACAAGCATCCTACCACCTGAACAAGGACTTGAAACCTGGCCCCTCACATTAAGAAGCTGATGCTTCACCACCTGAGCTATCCAGGTAATTCACTGCCGTATGCAAGGCGCGCATATGCTGGTCATGAGCACTAGGATGTCCTATATATAATTAACAGGATAAATAGAAATTGGAGGAGACTAAGGAAAATGGCCAAAATGCCACTTGTCTTAGCAAGCACTTTGCCATCACCCACTAAAGTCATTATGATTTTACCTTAGGTTTCATTAACATTACCTGGAAACAGTCATTGTATAACTCAAGACCAGTTTGTGAAAATTTCAATGCAATGTGTTGACTTGCAGTTTACAGATTGTGCATATTTAGTTAAGACTTTAATGGCAACCCTGTGCTCAACTTGAGTTTTCGACCTCGCCTGGGGAAGAGGCTGGCTGGGCTGACTGATGTGAACTAGCCAGAATTGTGTTTTACTCAGTCATTAAAAGCCAGTCAAGTCTATTTACTCTCTGTGACGTTGTGCAGCCTATATGGTTTTATAAAAATATGATAAGTGAATATAATGTAACTGGGATATGCTTCATGCAAAAGGTCTCTTGTTAGGTATCATTACAAAGTTTATAATCTACTGAGTGTAATCATGCTATTTGTATAAATGTATCACTCTTGTATCTAAAACTAGAAATATGAAATATAACTGAGGGCCTATTGTAATTATGTAAAGTGTTCAGGGTAGCAGCCGTGTTAGTCTGTATCCTCAAAAAGAACAGGAGTACTTGTGGCACCTTAGAGACTAACAAATTTATTAGAGCATAAGCTTTCGTGGGCTACAACCCACTTCTTCGGATGCATATCATATATGTTGTAGCCCACAAAACCTTATGCTCTAATAAATTTGTTAGTCTCTAAGGTGCCACAAGTACTCCTGTTCTTTATGTAAAGTGTGGGCCATTAAGGATGGTTTGGAATCTTGAGGACTCCCATTGTCTGCAGATGGCTGTATTTACCTGTGAGTCTTCCTGTATGTGTGTGTGCTGGCAAGTGAGTAATGAAGTCTTGCAGTGACATGTGATCATGTCACCTGAACTGGAATCCATCTTTAACCTGGTGCTTTTCCAGTGAGGGGGGGAGGAAACCCAGAGGGACAAAGGGTTCCCGCCTTATGCAAAAGATATATAAAGGGGTGGAAGAGAACAAGGGGAGGGAGGAGCCATCATGAAGAATCCCCTAGCTATCACCTGAGCTGCAACAAGAGCTGTACCAGGGGAAAGAATTGTGCCCAGGCCTGGAAGGTGTCCAGTCTGAGAAAAAACTTCCTAAAGCATCTCTGAGGGTGAGATTATCTGTATTCAGTTTGATTAGACATAGATTTGCGCATTTTATTTTATTTTGCTTGGTGACTTACTTTGTTCTGTTTGTTACTACTTGGGACTACTTAAATCCTACTGTCTGTATTTAATAAAATCAATTTTTATTTAGTAACTTACTCAGAGTATGTATTAATACCTGGGGGAGCAAACAACTGTGCATCTCTCTCTATCAGTGTTATAGAGGGCGAACAATTTATGAGTTTGCTCTGCATAAGCTTTATGCAGGGTAAAACGGATTTATCTGGGTTTAGACCCCATTGGTAGTTGGGCATCTGAGTGCTAAAGACAAGCACACTTCTGTGAGCTGTTTTCAGGTAGACTTGCAGCTTTGGGGCAAGTGATTCAGACCCTGGGTATGTGTTGGAGCCAGACAGGAGTGTCTGGCTCAGCAAGACAGGGTGCTGGAGTCCTGAGCTGGCAGGGAAAACAGAAGCAGGGGTAGTCTTTGCCCATCGGGTGACAGCTCCCAAGGGGGTTTCTGTGATCCAACCAGTCACACACTCTCTGGGTTTCAAAACTGCCTGAACAGCAGGTCTTCAGAAGTGTGTCCCAACCACGCAGGCCAGCACAACCCCAAACTGGTTTCAACTATTATGTATTCTTTGTATTGTGCTTTCAGCCAGGAGCCCCAGTCATGGATCATGGCCTCATTGTGCTAGGTGCTGTACAAACCCAAAACAAGTTTGGGTGTTGCTAACAGGAAAAGGGCAGTGTAGCTCGGATTGTCTGGAGAAAAAATGTGAATTGATGGCTGGTTGAAGGATTCATGATGTATAACCTTTAATACATATCACACCCTCACATCCTGCTTTCCAACACAGCTTGTATCAGCTCCAGAAGGAGGGGGCTGGTCAGTTTCAGAGAGCTTTGAAAGCTACTTAGTAGCGTGCACTTGAAGCTAGCCCCTCATTCAGACAAAGATCAAGCTCTTTCAGCAGTTAAACATTGCTGTGTATTCACCTCAAAAGTGGTCTTGTCTGACTGATGCCGTTTCTCAGCCTCCTGCAGTTTCGTGAAAAATCTCTTTGCGGTCTCACGAATTTTTTCTATGTCTTCTCCTGAATAATCATCCTCCTGCAAACACAGCATGAAAGCTTTATTTGTCTCAAGTTGAACACTATCAGGACACTTTTTTCTGCATGTAGGAGAGCCAATACTTTTGACCAATAGGTTACAATATTCACTACAAAAAAGGGCTGCAGAAGTTGTGGTAAAGTTTGATTTAGGTAAGTAAGAGAACAAGTTCTCAAATTCCACACTGAGTCGGGTGTCTTGGGGCCCAGAACATTTAAAAAAAAAATCATGTGACTTTCTTAGGTCTCCTTTCAGCCCCTCCCATGGTGTCTCTAGGATCGGTCATGAGTCACCCTTAGGTACGCCAAAACCATCAAGTGAACCAAGTCATGACAGCTTAAACACTGACTGATTACTGAATCCTGCCCCCCTCAGTTATGGCTTTTAAATTATTGGCAAAAGGGCTGCAGCATTGTATTGTGCCACTCTTCAGTATGGAATGCCATTACTGTAGAGACAGGATGAGATAGCTGTATATTGCTCAATTTTCTGCAAACTGCACTAACTTCAGATAAGATGGACTCCTTAATTATCCCCGCATCCAAAAGGTTCCTGTGAAAAGGAGCCTTGTGCTTGCAGAGATTTAAAAAGAAGGTGAGCTCATTACTAGACCAGCTGGTTTAAATGCATGTGAAAATCAGACCTGACCTCTAACCAAACCCAGATACAGCCAGAACAGTACCTGTGAGCTTTGGAATGCAAGGTAGATCTTAGAGCAGTTATAGGTTTGAAGTTGAAGATTTTAAAAGAAACCAAATCTAACTGCTCAAAACATAGTTCCCCTTTTTGGTTCCATACCTGATCCTCCAAGGAGTTCCTATGGCAATATCCTGATGGCTTGCAGATTCCATTCTGTTTTTCGAACATTACCTATTTAAAAAAAAAACATAAAAAAAAAAACAAGAACTGTGATCCTCCCTCATAAAACTAGGCTTCGATGTTACAGACAGAACACTTCCATCAGCTTTATATCTTTGTATTGCTGTAACAGCTTTAAAAAAAAAAAAGAGGAATATATATTTTTAATAGGTTTACAAAGAACATGCACTAGAACAGCCAATGCATTTAGCTTGCTGAATCTTTCTCGTTCGCTTCTGCATATTTCTCAGTTCTTCCTCCAAAGAAGGTCTCCGAACAGGCTTTTAATCACCCAAGGGGATTTTATTTCTAGGCCACATTTTGCTGTTATTTTTATCCAAACATGGCATCTCTTTCCTCAGGAAAGGAAGTGCCACTGCAAGTTGACTGAAGAAATGTTCCTGTTACCTTTGCACATTGCAGATTAGTCTTAGCTCCTTGTCTGCTCTCAAGTTTACTACTTATATCTTCTCGCAGCTTCTTCAAAGAACTTCTAGCCTGGTAAACGCAAGTCAATTTAGCTTCGTCTGTATGAACAACAGTGTCAATTATTCTTTTCAATATACATCAAATGCACATGTAGTAGGTCCCAAAAATAGGGTGTAAAGACATTACATGCCAGCGTTTGAGGCCAGACAAGTAAGCAGAGGTCTTTGTCTTGTACCAACGTGCCACAAAAGTCCCTGGTTTTACTAGATATTCACCAGCAAGCAGCACGGACTACAAGTGTCTTACTATCCTCGCTAAAGCATAAAGGACAGACTATGTCCCAATATGTATGCTGATTTTTCATTATTGTTTAATTTTCTCTGCAAGAGCACATTGAAAACTACAACAAATAGAAGTGACTAAGATCCTTGTTATTCCATGCATCTGATCCCATGTGGCTTCAGCCAAATGGGAATTTACTGACAAGTACAGTCTTGACTTGCACCTGTGATACAGAATTAGTCACTAGAGAAAATGAATCTGGTAATTTTTACAGGGTCACTCCTCCAGCAATAGTGACCCCAAGGCTGAAATGCTGATATTTCAGCATGTGCTTTCTGCATCTCTAAGCATCTTTCATACAAGAATCATCAAGCACTTTTCTAGCTTTAAAGCTCTCAACCCCCCCGTGAGGTATGTATTGACTCACTTTAGAGGAGAAATCGGAGACACAGAAAAGCCAAGATCATACAGCAGGTATGACTATGCTACGTGGCATGTTCTATCTCAATTACACCAGTCACTGATCCAAGGTGCTTATAAAGCACAAACGCTGCTTCAACTGTTTTGAGGTAATTTGGTGTAAGGCCTCTTCTACAGAGTTTTTGTATGGGTATAATAATGATGTCTGTTAAGGTGCATTTATTGATATAGTTATACCAGTACCACCCCTTGGGCAGCACAGTTCTATGCTTATTTCTCCTATAGCAGTTTTCTTCAGCAGATCTCAAAGCGCTTCAGTCTTTTAATGTATTTCTCTTCAACTCCCCAATGGGGTAGGGCAGCATTATCAGCCCCATTTAACAGATGGGGGAACTGAGACACAGATTGGCAAAATGACTTTAAGGTCACACAAGAAGTCTATGAAAGAGCAGGGAATTAAATGCAGGTGCTCCCATGTCTTAGGCAAGTACCCTGACATCCTTCCTCATTCTATTGGTATAGCTGATTCCCCTTCCCATACAGATAAGAGTTAAAGCACTACAACATGCGTGTTGAATAAGGCCGAAGTCACACCATTAACATGACTGTTACTTGAAATCTGTCACTTATACCAAGTATACATCCAACTGGAAGTGAGGGACACCCTGACCAATACACACCCAATAAGAACTCATTGTAATAAGTGATAAGTGGTTAATAAAATTGAAATCCCAGAGACTTAGCACATGCATACAAAGATTAAAGCATCTTGGTGGCTTAGAGATAAATTTCAATGGCTCTAACAGTAAATTACCTTACTAGTAATGGAATATGTCCACACACGAGCCAAGAGGGGAGCCATAGCTGAGAGCGGGGGCATGGCCGTGGATGGAGCCGGAGCTGCGGCCAGGGTGGAGAGGGGCTAGGGATGGCACTTCCTCCCTGCACCTCCATAGGGGCTGGCCTAGGCTCTGCCATGCCTCATGGACATCCCTCCATTCCCTCCTAGCGTGCCGCACCCCACAATTTGGGCCCACTGCTCTAACAGAAGAGACTGCTAAAGCCTTTGTGCTTTTCAATTCGTTTTCAAGTAGTCTGACCAAGTCTGTGGTGCAATTACTGCAGTGAAGAGACAGAATGAACTATTTTTATTTTCTTTAGGGGAAACGCATTTTGTCTCGGAAGCTGGAGGCCAAGATTCAGAAGGCTAATATAGAATGGAGGCATAGGAACTGTCCTATTCACTCAGATGTTGGGCTATCTAAGCCAGTATCCCAGAAAATTATGGAGACATTTAAGTTTATTTAAAAGCCAAGCCTGAGACAGACCAGCCTAGACCCTACTATTGCAAAATACGGAAATGGTTGAAATCGCAACCAGCTATCTCCCACTCCCAACCCCACAAAGGTCCAGTCCCATCACTGCTGCCAACTGGACAGGGAAACGTTAACCCTTGTGTCAGACATCAGATTTCTTTAGGCAGGTGGAGCCTTGCCTACAAAACTGCCTTCTAAGAGGCAGCTCTGGTGCCATGCCCGGGTGTGGCTGGGGAGAGCCTAGCCGAAAGTCATGCAGTTCTCACACAGCTGACTTGCACTTTACCCAATGCAGCACTGCAAAATGCCTCTGCACTGTGGCAGTGTCAGGCCACGTCTACACTTACAAACTTACAGCACGCAGCTGTACGGATACAGCTGTGCCACTGTAAGAGTGCCTGTGTAGGCACGTTATGCCGACAGGAGAGAACTCTGTCAACATCATAAAACCAACTCAACAAGCCGTGGTAGCTATGTTGGCAGGAGAGCGTCTCCCACCAACAGAGCCCTGTGCACACGAGCTCTTATGCTGGCAAAACTTGTCGCTCAGGAGTGTTTTTTTTTCCCACACCCCTGGGTGACAAAAGTTTTGCTGATGTAAGTGCTAGTGTAGACATGGCCTTAGTCTTCGGAAAAACAGCTACATGGGTTTCTACTCAGGCATGGGGGGGGGGGGGGGGGGGGGGGAGGGGAGAGAGAGATGGGCAGATTCCTGTATGGGAAGAGAACACCTCTGCCATGACACAGATTCTTCAAACATTGCCACTGGAAGTTGAGGGCACCAAAGCTTTGAGATAAGCCTCAAACAGGCAGCTGAGAGAATTCAGACTTTGGTTGGGTTAAAGTCAGCAACATATTGTACGTTAATTCTGAAACCAAAAGCTACCTCTTGAATGTAACGAACTTCGCTTTTCAGCTGACAGACATTCTGTTCATGCTTCACCTTGTCCTCAGCCCGTGCTTTTAAGTAAACCTGAGTCAGAAAGAAACACCCCAATGAAATAGCTGTTCAATTACAGAAGATACAAACCAGAATAGTTACAGTCACACAGTTAGGTACAATGAGCTCTCAAAGCCCTCTAAGATCTTCCAGGCTCTTTTTCTACCTCTATTCCTTCCTTCATTGGGACATTGTAGCTGGGATTTGGACACCCAATTCTCATTAAATTTAATTGGCTTTGAAAACTTCAGCCTCTGGCGTGACCTTTTCAGTAGAAGTTGTTAAGGATGGTTATGGTCATTAGTTTTTCGTCCTCTCTCTAACTTTTATTCACTTCCCAGTTTTTACATTTGGATGATTTTAACGCATTTGTTTATTTCTCTAAGCTCTCCCTTACGATTCCCAGGGTGTGGAGACTAAACATTCCTCAGATGCCATTTTTGTTTTGAGTTTTAAGAGTTCCAGTTTAATCAAGTTCATTCCATTAAGCCTGGGAAAGTTACTCAGCAACTCTCCAGAAGTTAATTTACTGAAACAATGCAAGGTTTCCACATTTCAAAATGGTTTCTCCTGAAAGAAAACCCACTCTGCAAGCATTACCACAGGCTCTCCTACCCAAGTCAGGATACCACGAACCATGCTTGCCGAAATTTCTTGTTTGCACAGCCAAAATCTAAATTTTTAGTTTACGTCTAAAATTAAACAAGATTAATTTAGTCTCAATGCATATTGGGTACCTCTAAATTAACTGGGCAAATTAATTATTCAGATCAGCTGGGAACCATGGTTAACACTAACCTTGATGATCTCCTCGTGACCGTCACTTGATTTGATGCATTCTGAAGCCAGTGAATGGCCATTACTTGATCTGTTGGCCACCATAGCAAAGGCCCTTCCAACAGGCTGCAAGAGACAATGTAGTAAGACATTTAGATAATTTGTTTGCATAGCTTGGCTGGACCTAGCACAACCAGCTTTCTAGTCAGATCAGCATCAAGCACTTTATTAGAGAAATGCTGTGTAAAATGCACTCTGGACCCTGTGGGACAGGCACAGTTTTTTAGTCCTGGGTTTATACAGCCCCTGCACAATGGGGCCCTTCTACATGACAGGAGCCCTTAGGAGCTACAGTAATTAAAGGATGCTCCTTTAAGCGATTTGCAATGAGCAAATGCTTATGCAGATCAGGAAATGGAGTTCTCTCTAGCATATCAAGCATAGCATAGTTTGACTATGATCCCTTACAAAGTTCTTTCCCCTCCAAAAAGTTATTGTGAACAATAGCTTTTACATACAAGCCAGAACAGAAGAAGTTTCTACTTATTTTAAAATCACTGGTTTTTAGCAGCCCTTAGCGTGGCGTTCGCTGGTAAAATTCAAAACATGGCACACGAAAGTAGCAGTGATTCCTACATACAGCAGTATGTTCATGCCTGGAACACACACCTTTTGTTTCACCTGATCACGTTGCTTGCCTGGAAGGTCATTCTGCAACGTCAGCCGTAGCACTTTCACACTGTCCTGTAAGAAAGATGCCAGATTTTAATTAAAAATGGTTTATGTTGCTCCATGGTTAGGTTTCAAAATATTTTTTGTATCCACATCAAACATTTGACACAGTTAAATACAAATTTCAAATGCCCATTTACATTTTTTCCCAAAAATCAAATGATTGTCTGCATAGACACAAGGGCAAGCCCTGTCTATTTAGCTCTCTGATTTTGACTACAGTTGATGTAGTAAAATAGTTAGGATTAAAAAGGAGAAGACAAAGTGAAAAAGAGATTGGAAAGCACCTCACCCAAACCCCAAATAGACCTGAGGAAGCATTGGTGGGGTGAGAAAGCAGTCAGAGGACCTGGTAATGATATTAGCCCCCAGGCCGGAAAGACTGCCCCTGACCATATGTGATACTGGCTGATCATTTAGGGGTTGCCATAGATTCAAGGCTGCTACTGAAAGTAACTGTTCTGCATTAGCACCTTCCCACCAACGGGAAAGACATAGTGAGGCCTTGGCTACACTTACCCGCTAGTTCGGCGGCTGGCAATCGAACTTCTGGGTTCGACTTATCGCGTCTAGTCTGGACGCGATAAGTCGAACCCGGAAGTGCTCGCCGTCGACTGCGGTACTCCAGCTCGGCGAGAGGAGTACCGCGGAGTCGACGGGGGAGCCTGCCTGCCGAGTGTGGACCAAGGTAAGTTCGAACTAAGGTACTTCGACTTCAGCTACGTTATTCACGTAGCTGAAGTTGCGTACCTTAGTTCGAATTAGGGGGGTAGTGTAGACCAAGCCTGACACATTTATCCCTTCCTTTATTCTTTGAGGCTAGCTAACTTCACTCTGCATGGAAGTTGAGAGCACGCAGAAACTGAAGATGGTGCAGAATGCATTTGTCCATTGAAGCTATCCTTCATGCCAACAGCGTACACTCCCAGGGCTCCGCGAGCTATTATTTCCAAGTGGTACATAAAGGGATTGGCTTTAATCTATGAAGCAGGTTTGGGACCTGGCCACTGGAGAGACCTCTCTTCTATCCCATAGCTGTGATCAGTCTAGTCAGAGCACTCAGTTTAAAAAGGCGCTGGTTGCAACTGAGGCACTCTCTGAAGGCCTCTGAAAGGCAGGGAGAATGTCTGTGCCAAACTGAGAACATCTTGCTTTGTCAGGATCCCCACCACCCAGGAAAGGGGTGTAGGTGCATGATTTGCTCATGGGAGTGCGCCCAAGAGACCCAGAGCTCAGAACAGTGACCAGATGACACTACCCAGACCCAGGGGGCTTAGAAGCATGTGGGATCCAGCAGTTGGGTCTACTCATAACAAACTGGGTATGCCGCAAAGCCTCTTTTTTCTCTGGAGTTTAGGGAGACGTGGCTGGGAGATCAGTAGGGATAGCTCAGTGGTTTGAGCATTGGCCTGCTAAACCCAGGGTTGTGAGTTCAATCCTTGAGGGGGCCACTTGGGGATCTGGGGCAAAATCAGTACTTGGTCCTGCTAGTGAAGGCAGGGGGCTGGACTCGATGACCTTTCAAGGTCCCTTCCAGTTCTAGGAGATGGGATATCTCCATTATTATTATTATAGTACACAAACAGCCCCTTGTTGATTGCTGATGGGGAGTGGGTTGTTATCTATTAGATCTGACAACTGGGGTTAGAGGGAGATCAATCGTTTCAAAAATCCAGAACAACAGATGGGCACTTAATAAATCAATTTGCACAGTTAGGGTTGCTCAGCTCTCCTTCAATATTTTCCTCATGCACTAGGAAACAAACAAGTCAAGTCAACAGCAACACTTCTGTTTCTCTGCCTATCCCAGTAAAAAAACTTAGCAAACTTCTACTACTTACTATTCTCCTTCCACAAACACCCAAGCCTTCATAGGCTACCATACAGCCTTAAAGACATACACACAGGGAAATAAGTTAAAAGTAGTATTCACTCTTTTAGGGTAGGGTTTTCTTTTCTTAAAAAGAAAACTTTTAACACCTCTCCTGAAAACACATGTCAGATGGTCTCGGTATTCTTGGTTCTGCGCAGGGGACTGGACTAGATGACTTCTCGAGGTCCCTTCCAGCCTGCTATAATTTCATGGCTCCAGGTCAGAAACCCAATGCTGATATGTATGTAAATAGGGCTGTTGGAATTTGACAAACCTGCTGCCACAAGTTGTTGGATATCAAAAGCTATGATATGGTTAATGAGATGCTCTCAGATTGGCACAGTACAAGTCAGTTGTGAAATAAAATCTTTAAACAAATTCCAAAACAGGAAGTTATACAAAGCTCTGTAACTACAAATATACTGTAATTTACACCTGAAGTGCAGTATAGAGTTTCCATGTATGTTCTTTACAAAGGGTTCTGAAATAAGCCATTCAGTAGGGTCCAATTTCAAAAGCCATCTCTATTTCCAAAATATCTGAGTGTTCCTCGCACAAATTTTAACTATGCTGTTTTGTAAGTTTTGTTTTTTCCTGGTGTTAACATATTTCCATTCTTTTCTCCTGTTAAACCCAATTCTCTGATACAACCTTAGGCTATGGGTTCTTTACCGCTGCATCAAATATTTAGTAATGTCAACACATGTATTTGTTTGGAATTTATATTCCAGCAGATGTTTACATAAACATGATTAAGTAATTATTTGAGAAGCCAATTCTACAACAGGACATAAAAATGCTGGCAGTTAACTATAATATAGAGGTGTGCTTTCAAAACAGTTCAAGTTTTAATATGATTTAAGGTCAATGGCGGTCAGAGTTTTACAATGGTGAAAGCAATTTTGTAGAAATAAATCATCAGTTTTATGGAATATTTCTCCAGACACTTCCTCATGCATAATGTGTGTGAGAAGCAAATTAGGCAATTGCATTGCAAAGCAATTGGACTAACAGCGATCCAGTCCAGGTCACAATAAGACAACCTCATCCAGAATCATTTTCTTATAACAGAGAATGATATCGGAATACTGGACAATCTATAACCTTCATGCTGACTAATTTAATGGTTTAGTATATCACATGAACTAGCATTTGAATCTACAATACTCTGCAATTAGCTACCTACAGAATACGCAGGCTTCAAAAAGTGCAGCTAAACCCACTTGTAATAAGACATATGTCTAAGTATTCAGGGGTTATGACTTTCATTGGGACTTGTGCTCCTCAATCTTCAGATGACTTTGAAAGTCTCCCCCTTAATACATCGACTTCTACTTATTACAGTTGATCTGTATTTTTAATTCATATGCAATCACTTGACATATCCAACAGAGCAAGGAGTTTTGATATAAAGTTTATAAACCATTACACTTATCAGTAAAATAGGTTCATCTTTAATTCATATGCAACCGTATGTCTCATTTAATAGGTTTATACAGTTCAGCATGGCAGAAACAGGTTATCCCATTCAGATCCCTGTAAGTAAGAAAAAGTTTCTTGAAACATACTCCTTTCTCTGTCTCATTTGGAGCCTTGTTTACAAGCGCAAGATTCTTGTCCATAGAAACAACAGAGTGAAAGGCACCGGATGGGTTTTAAGGTGTCTCATAGTGTAAAACGTCATCTATACTGCATGCCTAGAAATTGGGATTCCTTAAACAATCTTTTAACAGCCTAGCTCTGCAGCGGGCAAGTATTTAAAAAACGGACTTGCTAATGCTACAAACTATACATATGTGCTACAATGCATGCCTGCTATTGTCTGCACACCACGAAAACTGCTTCAATGCTATATAAATTTGCTGCAAAAAAAGGAGCAGGAGTGACTATTCCTACGACTTGCAGTCCATGGGCTATTCGTTATCTACAGAGCTGCATTCACCAGTCTCAGTAATTCTCATGGCTACCTGAAACTCAGTCCAGAATTTTTGGGTTTCCAGAAATTTTCTAATCCGCTAAACTCACAAGCACCTCACAGCACCCTAAGCAACTGCTCCACATCTGCCTTTGTTGGCTACCTCTCACATAAACTCAACAACGATTAAATTTGCAGACAAAAACAAAAATCAGAGGGACTAGGACTAGAGATGGATTGAACCAAACTGCAGAGCGACCAGGTGCTACTAGAGCAACTGAGGCCATAAACAACAAAGGGGGCTGAGTCGGTGCTGATAAACGTGAAACTGAACATCCAAGAAATGAACCGCACGGATACAGAATGAGAGCAATCTAATCAACCAGACCACTCCTTGCACTGGAGCCTAGTTATTTCCATCATCCCTTTAATAACATCTTATTACTTTTTCCAACATAAACAGGTGCCTCTAGTTGCCATAGGGAAGATACAAAATTAAGATGGAGATGCTTGAAGAGAGACTAAGAGAATGGTCATCTTAAGTAGCGAGACACAAGATGGTAGTTTGAGAGCCACTACCCTAGACCAAAGATACCATAAACACACAAACTTGTATAATGCTTTTCGGGATGGCAGGGCTAAAGAAAATCCTGTAGACATAGGAAAGAGACAAGGATTCGGTGAATTTCCCCCCACATCCTTCCCATTTACTGCTTGTATTTCTACAGCGACATTCTATTACAGCAAACAAGCATCTGCTCCGGAATCTGAATCGCTGGTGGCAGAGCAAATTAAAAAAATTCTCTATGGAAAAAAACGTTGAGACTGACTGCAAGCTATTATGTAACCTGGGAGAACAGGTACTGTCTCATAAGTGACGGGTTTCAAAGTAGCAGCCGTGTTAGTCTGTATCTGCAAAAAGAACAGGAGTATTTGTGGCACCTTAGAGACTAACACATTTATTTCAGCATAAGCTTTCGTGGGCTACTGCCCACTTCTTCAGATGCATAGAGTGAAACACAGACAGAAGTGAGGTTTTTACCCACGAAAGCTTATGCCCCAATAAATCTGTTAGTCTTTAAGGTGCCACCAGACTCCTTGTTTTTGTAGATACAGACTACACGGCTACCCCCGATACTTGACACAGAAAGAAGATATTTATACATACAGAGAACATGAAAAGGTGGAAGTACGCATACCAATTGTAAGAGGCCAATCAATTGAGACGAGCTATCAGTAGCAGCAGAAGAAAAAACTTTGAGGTGATAATCGAGATGACCCATAGAAGGTGTGAGGAGAAGGTCCCCCATGTTTAGTTCTCCTCACACCTTCTATGGGTCATCTCGATTATCACTTCAAAGTTTTTTCTTCTGCTGCTACTGATAGCTCGTCTCAATTGATTGGCCTCTTACAGTTGGTATGCGTACTTCCACCTTTTCATGTTCTCTGTATGTATAAATATCTTCTGTCTGTGTGTTTCACTCTATGCATCCGAAGAAGTGGGCTGTAGTCCACGAAAGCTTACGCTCTAATAAATTTGTTAGTCTCTAAGGTTCCACAAGTACTCCTGTTCTTTTTGTCTCATAAATAACATTCCTGCTGTGGAGCTAGCACTTTAGTCAATCATCCCAGATATAAGATTCCATGAATGCTTTCAATCTTGTCAAACTAATCTTTCCCAAGTCAATCATTTGAGAAGTTTGGAGCAGACACATCACTGATATTATGCAAGTTTAACAAAGAAGCTAGACAGACCAGCTCCAAGCATAGCCAAACCTTGGTCAAGCACGGATCCTTCAGAGCTCTAAATAAAAGTGCGTCACATTTTTAAGAAGAGCTTCCTAAACATAATTCAAACAAATGTCTTGAAAACTTTTGGAACAGAGGTGTGATCTGGTCACGTATTCTTTCTCTGATCTTATAGAAAAGCAGAGACCTCTCCAAGTCCACACAGCACAATGTTTTAATTTTCATTGCTATTTGTACTAAATAAAGATTAATCTACAAAACTGCACAAATTCACTCTTATCGGTAACATTCATTCTGCATTACGTTTCTGGTAGATTTCCTTGTGCTTAAAATCAAGGTGTTATGAGCATAAAGAAACCCTACCTGATTAAGTTAATTTTCTGGGAGAATTAAATCAGTGAAAAAAAAGGAGTTGGAAGAGAATGCTAAAATGAACTCTCATAGCATGGCCAAACCTCGCTGCTGTAGTACATGTAAATTCAGGCACTCATTTACCTTGTAAGAATCCTAAGTGAAAAGGAGACCACCACGCACAGAAGTCTGCACTAATCTCTCTCCCCTACAGACAGTCAAATTCAACTCCTCCAGAGATGCATTTGGCCCATGTAACTCCACTGACTGCAATCAAGTTAAAGCAGGGATGAATCCCACTTGTCTACCTTCCAGCTACATTTAAAACCATGACTATGCTGGTTCCTCCCTCCACCCCCCCCCCCACCCCATTTAAAACCATGACTATGCTGGTTCCCCCCCCCTTTTAGAAAAAAAAAACACTAACAATTTAGAAACTAAGGAAATACACATTACTGCCCCCAGTTATTTTCTACAAGAGGCAGAAGGTGTTCTTTGTAACTTGACAGGTGTGTCTGTGAGTTAATGAGTAAGTGCTACGTACTACCTATTAAAAAAACCAACCTCGTGTTTGGAACAAACCTCACATGGCAACACCTTAGTAAATATCATATTAACCTTGAGCTATTTGCTGCATAAAGATTATGCAACTTGCTCAATTTTCTTTGCTTCCAACACACCCTGAATTGCACATGTTTAAAGCATTTACTACAGGGGTCACGAATTATGGAAGAGCCAAAGGAAACCTGACAATTTTTGTACCGTTTTCTGCTTGTGTTTCTGTGAAGAACTATCTACAGTTAGAGGAGATGCCATTTTTTATTTAAAAAAAAAAAAACACACTTCTGATGTCAAGAGTTTATTCTGAGTGGGCAACAGTGATGGAGTGGTATCTGATTTAACAGTGTGACATTCTCTGATTCTTCAATGCATAAGATTTCAAATAATCTAAATGGAGACATTTCTGCCACAATATAAGGTAACTGATGTCAAAGGGGAAGTGAAATAGGGTCAGTAGCTGAATTAGGATTCACGTATTTTGAAAAGTCCAATTTTAGACCTCATTTGTGATCGTGGCATATTCATGGCTGTGAAACCCATCAAGAACAAAAATAAGCAGGAACACAATGGATGCAGATTAGTTAAATAACTGAAGGAAGAGATACTGAGCACTGCTCAGCAAAGTATGTTTCAGCTATCTAGCCTCAAGAGCATCCAGAAGCAAGAAAATTAATCTAGGGAAAAGAGAAGGTTATTGGAGTACTAAAGACCTCGGTTAAAAACAGAAGATTATGTTGACCTGACTAAAGAAGTGAATGGAGAGCTACATAAGAGGAGGATTATCTTTTTTTGAGACAAGAGGAGGATTATCTTTTTTTGAGACCAGGCTGAGACTGAAAGCCAGGAATCCGACACCAGCATTGAATCACTTGGTGACCTTTGACAAGTCACTTCTCAACTGTGTCGGTTTGGCAAATGGGAACTGGACTGACCAGAATGGTATTATGAAGAGTAATTAGGTAATGTTTGCCAACTGTTGAAGACGCAAGGTGTGATAGGGTTGCTTATTACTACAGTACCACACATAACATGTATGCAGTACCTGCATAACACAACTGTTCCATATATGGTAGGGAAGGGCTGCAGGGAGTTAGGATTCTCTCATTAGAAGACTCAAAGATGAGTCACCTTCAATAGGAACAAAGGCCTGGGGACTGATACTGGCAAGGATAATGAGAACTGAACATGAAACAATTAAAGTTCTGTTGAACAACTGCACAGGAGAAATCCAGAGTACATTTATGGGAGCCATGTTTTTCCAGGCTGCATTTCTCCCCAAGATATTAAGATTCTAGCTTCTTTTTCTTGTCTAATATTTATATAGTAGAAAGAAAATTGGATCAATTGACTGACACAGGACTGACTGCAGGACCCAAATGGACAATTTGGTGTGCCTGGAGCTGTGTCTAGAAAACTTGGGGTTCTGGAAAACCCAATTTATCAGATCCAGTATATGTCTGCTTCATCACTAGCCCAAAGAACAAACATATTGTCAAGAACTGTAAGCCACACCAAGAGCTCGCATTCCTATCAATGAGATCTGCTGAAAGCAATTTAGAAGGACTTTGAACAAAACAAAACAAACCACACAAAACAGAGCCTAATTGTAAAGTGACTAACAACTAAAACCAGTCCCTCTTCAGCTTTGTGTAACCTTGAAAGCATGTCTCTCTCACCAACTGAAGCTGGTCCAATAAAAGATATTACCTCACTCACCTTGTCTTTCTAACAACCAAAACACATTTACTACCGGCAATGGCCGATGCCTAGATGACTCAAATCTTGTTATTAAAATCCCCAATGTAATTATCACCCTGACTACAGACACAAAGCACACAATTCTATTAGCACAATCTGGATATAGTTATTTGACATCTGTATTATATCAAAACCATTTGCTGCCTGCATGACTTTTCCCACAAATGTAGTAAACATTACATGAGCCATATCTGTGGGCATGACATCAAGCTGTGCTATATAAATTGTATATTTATAAATATTTTAAATAGATAAATAAAGGTGTAGCAGGCAATGATTCTTGTGGTGTTCGTGTTTACATTTCTCTCTAGGTCCTTATCTGGCCCCCATCATCATAGACGTAGAGTGCCTATATTTCTTAAAACAAAAAATATAAAACAGAGTACAACACTAGTGAGGATGCCTAAAGATTTCTGATTAGCCTGGAGAATATTCTGATCTACAAACTCTGCTGACCGCATTTAACACTTGAAGCACACGCTTGTGCCACAGAGAAAAAGGTGCTACTATGAAAGAAAATAAGCCTACAGTATGTTAATACAAGATTATAGGACATGAACACTTTAAGGATAACATTTTGATAAGCATTCAACAAGGCTTCTAATATTTTTACAAGCCAAAATAAATTAGTAGAAGGGGAAGGGGAAAAAAAACCCTTATCATGGAACTACATTTGTAAGAGATTGAAACAAAGCCCTGTCTGTTCTGCATTAGGGTCTAATAACTTTCCCTGTTTGCAGTCCAGGAGCCACCTGCTGTCTATGGCAGCTTTCAACAACCAAGGAAAGTTACAGAAAGGCTTTCTGGTTACTGGAGTCTTCATAACCCTCCATTAACCCCATGTCAGAGTCTTCCTGCTTCTCCTTTGCAAAGGGCTGCCCCCACCCCCAAAAGGAGCAGGGCAGGGGTCTTCATTTCAGACCAGGGTTCCCCTTCAGAGCCGCAACCAGGTGCGCCACAGATCCCTCACCCCCTGCGTGCCAGCCGCCACAATCCCTACATCCAAGCCCAAAGCCACTTCCATCGCAGGAAGGTGGACAGCCCTAGGGACAGGAACCCGGAAGTCACAGGGGAACCCGCAGCCATGTCAGGAATCAAGGGGCAACCACCTAGAGCCGCAAGGAGCTAGATCCAACTTTGAACCCCCACCCCACTTACACACACAGGAGAGAGGGTGCCCCCCCACTAGGGGTACAGGAGACCAGTCCCGAACTAGGGAATTGAGGGGTACCCCCTGGAGCCAGGAAGGGGTGAGACCAGCTCTCAGAGCCCCCCAGGAATTGAGGGGGTCCCCCAGGGCCTCAGGGGGGTGAGACCAGCGCAGGGAGCCCCCAGGGACTATAGGGGTCCCCCCTGGACCCATGAGGAGGTGCGACCAGGTGGAGGAGCCTCCAGGGCCTATGGGGGTCCCCCCTGGACCCATGAGGAGCCCCCAGGGACTGAGTGGGGTCCCCCACAAAGCCACAAGGGGGGAGAGCAGGTCACGGAGCCCCCAGGGACTGAGGCCCAGCCCTGCACCCTCAGCGTGGGGGGAGGCCACTGAGCCCCGGGGCCAGCCGTGGTCACCCCCATGCGGGGGGCGTCTGGCCCGTTGGGGGACCCCCCGAGGGGCTCCAGCCCCACAGGCCCGGGCGGGGGGGGCTCACCGGATTCTCGCCGTCCGGCCGCACCTCCGCCAGCGTGCACACGCTCCGCGCCGCGCTCATAGCACCGGCCCGGCTCCGACCACTGAGCGGCGGGGGGGGCCCGCCCGCGCCAGATATCCCGGCCACGCCCCCGGCCACGCCCCTCCGCGCCTGCCGGCCGCGCTCCCCGCCTCGCCTCCTCACGCGCCGCCTCCTCTGAGCCCGGGGCTCGCGCTGGGGGTGCGGCGGCGGCGGCTGCTGCTGCCGCCCGCGCACGCGCACGGCGCCCCGGGGAGCAGGGAAGATGAAAGCAGGGCGGGGTCTTGCATGTAAATTAGTGCGCCGCGATCGGGAGTCTTGCCTGACACTTAATGCAAAGTAGAGCGGGACCTTGGAGGTTAATAGTAGTAGGGCGGGGTCTTGCATGTTAATTAATGCGAAGTAGGGCGGAGTCTGGCGAATTCATGGCGGGTCGGGGTGTCGCCTATAAATTAATATACCGCAGGGCGGAGTCGTGCATGTTAATGCAAAGCAAGGTGGGGTCTTGCATGTATATTAATGCAAAGCAAGGTGGGGTCTTGCATGTAAATAAACGCACGGCGGGTCAGGGTCTTCCAGGTAAACGAATATACAGCGAGGTGGGAATCTTGCATATGCAAAGACCCGCCCCGTGGTGAGGGGTCTTGCATATAAATTAATACACCGGGGGTAGGGTCTGTAAATTACGGTGGAGCGGGGCAGGCTCTTTTGTTCAAATCGTGTACTATGGAGCCACGTACATCAAGTAGATTGTAGCCACCTCAAGGTATGGGCGGGCCCGCAGTATGTTTGCACTCTGTACCCATGTATGGTTCTCGTTATCAATTGTTTGCGCCCATCTATTTGCATTGGCAAATTAAAGTATGGGCTTTTAATCATCATTTCCCCCTTTCGCAAAATTGCATGGGAGATAATAGATGGAAATTAATCCATGTCATGTAATGGTCTAATTACCGAACTCTTCTAAATTCTTCTGTAATTATTTGCATTGGAGGATATTACATGGAAAAATGCATGACTGTTCTTTATGTTTTCTAAGATATTTATCTTATGGCTAACTAATTTATAGGTACACATGATATGGGTTTTAATATTTACATTACAGTTATTTGATACAAGGGGGATGCTGAATTTATAGTTTACAATTGCTTTCCACTGACTTTAATTGGAATGCAAAAAAAAAAAATATTCAAAATTTCAGATGTTTTCAGTTTGTGTCAAGAAATTATCTGAAAATCAATGCAGGATTTTTAACTGGAGTTTCCAGCCATTTGTACTGGAAGGTATATTACATGCAAATTCATTCACAGATTTTTATTATTTTTGAATTAAATATATGGACTTACATACAATGCATAACTTAATTTCATTGCTATTATTTGTATAATCGCGGCTGCATGTATTGTTTCTAAATTACTTTTGCAGTCATTTGTATCCAGAACATGACATGTATGTGGTCCATGAACTTGAAGAATCTTGCATTTGTTTGCATTGGAGCAAAACATACATAACATGACTGAATTGTTTTCTAGTCATTTGCTTTGGAGGGATATTTAAGTAACTTTAGCAGCTGCAGCCCAGAACAAGGAAGGGGGTGAAGATTGTGTCCTGCAGAAGAAGTATGTCAAAGAGAAGTTTAATGGCATAGCTGGTTAAAGAAGATATAGAAGTCAGCTATATTTACTTCTGGGTGGTACATTCCATTGGAGCTGCTGCCTAATTGGCCTATCCACAGAGATTATTCTGGAGTTTTGCTTAAGTGTCTTCAGAGAAGGCTAATCGTCATTTTTGATCTCCTGCCATGTATTAACATCATGCTTCTCTAGCACCTTTTCAACCACGGATATTGGTTAATTAAGCCTCACAGCACTCCCTTGAGGTGGTGTCATAGCCATGTTACAGAAGGGAAACTGAGGCATGCAGGTCATGACTGATTAAATACCCCATGTCACCCAGCAAGGTTATGGCGGGGTCAAGAACAGAACCGATAACACCTCTGTTTTAATTTTTAGGGTCACATTCCCCATCCAGCGTCAGCAAAAGAACCTAGGTGTCCAGCCTTCTAAGCCCTTGCTCTCACACCCATACCATGTTCCCACCCAGAACCAAGAGCAGGAGAACCCAGGAGTCCTGAGACCCACTCTTTTGTTCTAGCTACTAGGCCAGACTTACACTAAGATGCAGTAACAGAACCCAGGGAGTGCTGACACATACACTGTTCTTCTAACCACTCAACCACATTCCCTCTCCTGATTTCTCCAGTTGCTCCCAAGGGCCTAGAGTTCTCCCTAAAGCCAGGTTTGCTGCAAAGAAGAATGAGTTAATTGTTGCACTGAATCTGTCCCGTTCACCCTGGTTTGTTGTGGTGCTTTTCTTTGCAGGTGCTGGGTGAGTAACCAGCCAACTCTCTCTCCTCTGTTTGTGATTCAGCAGGCCAGGACTTGGAAAGAGATCTAGCGCGCTGAGGGATTGTTTGGGGCGCGGCAAGGAAGTTTCCAGGAGCCGCTGTGAGAAGCAGACTGTCTCTTTCTCAGAGTTGAGCAGAAGAAAGAAGCTGATTGGGGTTTTATGTTCGTGCCAGCTCACTGCTGCGTGTGAGAACAGAACCTGGGGAGAGAGGGCCACGGCATGTCCACGTGAGAGAGCCTCAGGAAGCAACGTGAGGAGCAGGGCGAATGCTCCACGGCCCTGTTTGCTTTTTGATAACAAAGCCTGTGGCCCCGACGTGCAGCGGGCAGAGACGCTAACCCCTCCATGCTGCGTCTTTCTGAGCATGGGCAGGTGAATTCTTCCATCTGTCTAGGATAGCTGGCCCCTGTCACCATCATACCCGATCAGGTCAAAGTCTTCCATGTACTGATCTTCACAAATCCCTTGTGGGGGCCAGGCTGTTTTCCTCCTTGTACGGATGGGCATCTGAGGCCACAGAAAGACTTCAGGGGACATTATCGTGAACTCCGAAGTGCCTTAGAGTCCGTCTACACTGCAAACCTGTCCCCCTGCGGCAGCGAGTCGTGGAGCCAGGGTCCGCTGACTCGGGCTTGCGGGGCTAAAAACAGCAGCATAGATGTATGGACTCATGTTGGAGCCTCCTCCCCTCGCCAGGTTTCAGAGCCCGGCCTCCAGCCTGAGCGGGAACATCTCCATTGCTCTTTAGTCCTGTAGCCCAAGCCCCGGGTGCCTGAGTCGGTTGCCGCGGGCTCTGAGACTCTGCTTCAGGTTTTGGGTTTTTTTGTAGTGCAGACGTCCCCAGTTAACAGTCCCATTTACAAAAGGGACGTAGGCACTGCGGGGCAGATTTTGAAAGGTGCGTAGGCACTCAGTGCGTTTACAAAAGTGACGTGCCTTTGGGATTCCCACTAGGCACCTAGCTGCATCTTAGTCACTTGTCCACAGCCCCATAAGGGACCTATAGCACAGCAGGGACTTGAACATAGGTCTGCCCCATCCCGGGCAAGCACCTTAACCACTGCACCATACCTTCCTCTCAGCCTGCTGCTCCCTTCACTGTAAGAGCCTTGTGATGGTGTTGGCCTGCCAGCCCCAGAGACTGATACCCTCCATCTCCACAGAGGGCCCAGCCTGGGGAAGCCAAGCTTCCCCATTGCTGTCCTGCCAATGGAGCTTAGCGTTAACCCCTGGCAGGGCCCTCCTCTGGGGGCATCCATTGACTGCGGCCTCTCTGTTGAACCTGGCTATTCAGTGACCAAACCCAATTCACACCAGCCTCCCGGTGGGGATCAGAGGAGAAGGATTCCCAGCCACCCGTCCAGAGGCTGACTCCCAGTCCTCTGAGCCAGCCAGCTACCCACAAGACCAAGCAATGGGTCCCTCACCATCTCTTCCTGCAAGGCACCATCGACCCTTAGGCCTCAGCATGAGCTGGGTGCCCCTCTCCACGCAGCCTGGGGCTGGGAGAAGTTTAATAGGATTCCCTCCCTCCCCCGCTTAGAGACACCATCGCAGGATAGAGCCTACCTGGCAAAAAATCCCCTCTTCCTCTTCACCCCCGGCGTCTGGGCAGGGTGCTTCTTGGCCCCCCTCAGCTTCAGGGCTCAGTGCCAGCTGGGACTGCAGCCTCCAGAAGGCCATTTCTTCCCTTCTACAAGAAGCATCTGCAGCAAAGCCACCTCCTCGCATCCCAACTCGCAGGGAGCCAGTCCGTCCTCCTCCTCTGCCAAAAGGGCGTGCCATTTCCCCTTCTTTTCCCCCTCCTCCGCTGCGCTGAGTGCTGCATTCCAGGAGGATGAGCTCAGGGGGACCTGATCCTGCATCTGGGTGAAGAGAGGCGCTGAACCGGAGCAAATTTCTGTCTTGCCCTGTGTTCACACCAAGCAAGTTGCCCCTTAGAGGCGGGGTAGACCCGAGAGGGGAGCCTTGCTCGAACCACGGAGGCAGCAAACCTGAGAGACAGAGCTCTCTCGAGGCTGGGGAATGATCTTCTTCAGAAAGTCAGGCCCATCCCAAACCTCCCCACCTTCCGCTCCAAGGCCAAGGAGCGCTTCTTTGAGCTGTCTTCTCTAACATAAGTACAGAGCAACATGTGTGTCTTAAAATAAAACCACCCCCCTACGACCCTACCCAAACAAGACAGGCCCCTGTCCACGCGTCTCCCCTTGGGGAGAGGATGAGAGACCAAAGGACACATAAACTGATGTGGCGTCACGGTGCTTCATGCATAACGGAGAGGCGTGGTGGAAATTAGGGGGTTCGATGCCTTTGAGAATCTGGGCCTCGCGTACTTGGGTGATAAGCGCAGTGTAAGAACCCCTATAGAACAATAGATAGAAGAACTGACCCGATTCTTCATTCCCCGCCCCAGTTTGCACTGACTCCACAGAAACACGGGACGGGACTCCTTATTTCTCATGTTCACTTGGTATCTGCTGCATCTGGGCAGAACCACCCGGGCCTCCCACCCAAGAGAGACCTGGTTCTCAGAAGGTGTCTAGCCTAGCTGGACAGACCCAAGATGTTCCGACTGGCAGCTACACATTTCGGTGTGTCTGTGTTTGGGGGGAATTGTCCGTTAGGAGCTGCAGCTGAGGAATTCTGATTCTAACAAGCCGGGAAGGGGGGGGTCGCAAAAACCAGCCGAGAATTCTCCTGTCATGTTTTCAGATTGCAGAAAGAACCACTGGGGACAAAACTAGGGGCAGGGCATTTGCTAAAATAGAGGTTGTGAGGCATACACTTAGAGCAAGGGGACTGAGAATCAGGTAGGGTGACCAGACAGCAAATGTGAAAAATCGGGACAAGGGTTGGGGGGGTAATAGGAGCCTATATAAGAAAAAGACCCCAAAATCGGGACAGTCCCTATAAAATCAGGACATCCGGTCCCCTAGAATCAGGGCTTCTGGGGCCTATCCCCAGAAGTGGGGGGGGGGGGTGTAGGGGTTACAGCAGGAGAGTGGGAGTCAGGACTCACAGGGTTCTACTCCCAGGTCTTCCATTTCCTCATTAAGGGCCAGTTTTCCAAAGGCTCACCACCTATAATTGGAGCTGGCTTTTCAAAAGAGCTCCCTTTGCAGCACCCAAGGTGCAGTGGTCTTTTGAAACTCCAGCTCCCAGTGTGGCAGCTGACATCTTGGGAAAAATAGTTCTACATGACCAGGAGTAAATCCCTCCCCCATGCCTCAGTTTCCCCATCAGTAAAATGGGGATAATAATCCACAGGTGGGGGCCCAGCATGTTTGAGACTCTCCTCACCCCCTCCCCCATACATGAGGTCACACAGAAGCGGACTCACCTTTTCCAACAGAAGTTCAGGGCTGGCTCTACACGGTGCTGGCTCAGTGCTCCTCTGATGGCAGGCACCACTCAGCATTTCCATAGCTCCCTGTGAACACAAGCATTGCTAGGGAGCGAGGTGGAGAGGTTCCACAGGGACCGAGCAGGGTAGGAGGGTGAGAGCAGGGAGCTGTGCCAGGCTGTAAAACATGAACTTTGCCCCGCGTTAGCTGGGTAAACAATGGCTACAGAGGCCCAGTGGGCTGCTCCCCTCCTGCCCTACGTCACAGGCCCAAGATAGCATCCGGGGAGCCACCCACCCATCCGGGTGCAACTGCCGGTGGATGTTCCAAGCCAGTGTAAACTCATACAGATCCTGACACAAAGGGTCTGACTGGTAGAGCAGTGTCACATGCACCCACTGGGCGGTGGGTGAGTGCGCCAGACAAGTCATTTACCTGCCAGAAGGGGGCTGTGGCAGGAAAAGCAACCAACGGGGGGGGTGAGCCATAACCTAAGGCACAACTCCCCCCCTCCTGCCGGCATCCCCCGTTAAACACTTTTCCTACTCGCCAGTGCCTCCTGTCAGGGTCCCAGGGCCAGATTCTGACCTCAGCTGCCTTGGCGTAAAGCCAGAGGAATTCCACTGATGCAATCTCTCTGGGGGCCCCGTTCCCAGAGCCCCTCAAAAACCTTCAACACCTGCCTGAGACAGGGGCATGTCACACCCATTGTGCGCATGGGGGACTGAGGCCCACAGCGATTAAGTGACTTGCCCAAAGTCCAGGGGCTGCAGAGTATGATTTAAAGTGTGTGTGGGGAGGGGGGGGGGAGAATAGCTTTCCCTCCCCTTCCCCTCTCAGCACTCACACCACCAGCAGCCTGACCCTCCCCTTGGCCCAGGAGCCCCTTACACCCACCACCTCCTAATTTGAGTGAATGATGCTGTGACCTAGCACATGGGTCACAGCGCCATTCAGGTTTGGCCCAGCCAAGAAGAGGCCAGGCCATGGCCCAGGTGACCCCTTTCCCGTCTCCGTGTCCTGTGCTGATGTCACCCAAGTAGTTTATGGTAGAAGAGGGCACCCCCACGTCACAAGTCAGCACCCTAACCACTTATTTCTTCATCCCTCCTCTGGATTGAGACCGTACAAATGCCAAGCCAGTGCAAACAACTCCTGACCTTGAAAGGGTACGAGGCATGGGCTGCTCATTCAGCTGCAGCTATGATCCCCTCTGATGCCCATTTTGCTAGCAACTGGCCTGTCCCAGGCTCACATCCGTGGTCTCTCTTTTTTTGGTATTGTTCTTGGGTCTTCAGCCCAGGCCCCACAGTAAGCTTTGATCCTTCCCTTGCTCCAGGGACACAGACTTTGCTAACACAGACAAGTTCCAACCAGCAACTCTTAAAGGGAATCCCCAGCTCACAGGGGTCTTTCCAAGTTCCTCTGATTTCCTATTAACTCAAAACAAACATACCAGGCAATAGTCGTAAATGTCAGGGCCTCTCCAGGTGGGTGTGTCCCAGAGACTACCCAAACGCCCCCTTCCCCTGCAAAAATAATTATCTCCGCCCCACTCCTTCCTCAGTCCACCTCCCCCCTCCCCCCGGTGGTTAAAACCAGGCTCCCCGATCTCCTTCCTGCTCTGCAGCGAATCGGGCCCTGACGACGGGTTTGCATCAAACAGGATCTGCCCCATTAAACTAATTGCTACATCTGTGGCAGTCTGGCTTAGCTGATTCAGTCCTGATGTCCATGACCCAGCCATAGACAGCTCAGTCCACAGCCCTTGTTACCCAATAAACACCTATGTTGTATAAAGATGGATGAATCCTTCAAAAGTCCTAGAGAACCAATCTGAAATCTCCATGGTGATAGTGAAGGCCTGCTGAGCCATAACTCCCAGCTCAGGGGCAGGTGAACACAGTATATCTATCTTGGTACTTATATGGTCACCATAGTACCTGAGAGCCTCATAATCATTATGGCATTTTGTCCCCACAACCCCCCTGTGTGTAAGGGCAGGGATATTAGCTGCATTTTACAGCGGGGATGTGAGGCACAGACATGTTAAGTGACTGGCCCAAGGTCACAGAGGAAACCTGTGGCAGAGCAGGCCTTGAAGCCGGGTCTCCTGCAGCTAGCTAATGGCTCAGGACGCTTGGGTTCTATTCCCAGTGCTGCAACAGACTCACTCTCTGAATTTGGGCAAGTCACTTCCTCCAGCTCTGTGCTTCCATTTGTAACGTGGGGATTATGATGGTGGGTGGGGATTGGTTTGAAGAATCATCATAAAGTGCATTGAGATCCTTTGATGACAGGAAAGAGCAATGAACTAACACTGTCAGAGCTGCTGGAAGCCCGGAGTTTGCAAGATCGCTTTAAAATCCTTTGGCTTCCATCATCAGGACGTTGCTTAGTGCTAGAAAGTGGCAGCCGTTTGCAGAAGCAGTGTTATCATCAGAGAAGGAACCTCATGCGATGAAGTGACCTTGGGACTGCCTGCCCAGCATTCGAGGGTTCTGAGACACTCCGGGATCCCTGTAGCATTCGAATGGAGCAGCCTTATCCGAAAGATCCTTGATTTATAACTTTATAGAGGTCTACAGAATCATGAGCGGCGTGGAGAAAGTGAACAGGGAAGTGTTATTTACCCCTTCACATAACACACGAGCCAGGGGTCACCTGATGAAATTCATAGGCAGCAGGTTTAAAACAAACCTAAGGAAGTACTTCACACAACGCACAGCCTGTGGCACTCACTGGGCATCAGAGGTTTAGGGACACACATAGCGTGGGGTTGCATCTCTGACCACCTTGGCTAATAGCCATTGATGGACCTATCCTCCAGGAACTCATCTCATAGACTCATAGACTTTAAGGTCAGAAGGGACCATTATGATCATCTAGTCTGACCTCCTGCACAACGCAGACCCCAGAATCTCACCCACCCACTCCTGTAACAAACCCCTAACCTATGCCTGAGTTATTGAAGTCCTCAAATCGTGGTTTAAAAACCTCAAGGTGCAGAGAATCCTCCAGCAAGTGACCTGTGCCCCACACTGCAGAGGAAGGTGAAAAACCTCCAGGGCCTCTGCCAATCTGCCCTGGAGGAAAATTCCTTCCCGACCCCAAATATGGCGATCAGCTAAACCCTGAGCATGTGGGCAAGACTCACCAGCCAGCACCCAGGAAAGAATTCTCTGTAGTAACTCAGATCCCACCCCATCTAACATCCCACCACAGACCATTGGGCATATTTACCTGCTAATAATCAAAGATCAATTAATTGCCAAAATTAGGCTATCCCATCATACCAACCCCTCCATAAACTTATCATCTAATTCTTTTTTGAACCCAGTTATACTTTTGGCTTTCACAACATCCCACTAGGTGCCTGTCTGCATTTCCAAGTGCCTAAATCCCATTCAAAATCTGTCCCTAGACATCTAGATCAACTCCACTGAAATCACAGGTCCAGATTCTCCTCTCCCACTGACTTGGCCCTGGTCACTCCATTTCATTTCAGCTGAGTTGCTCCAACATAAGCGAGCGCAGAATCTGTCCTCCAGAGTTGGCTACGTTTATGGAGTCCGGACTCCCACCATCTTCTGAACTCACCTCCCTATAGTCACACTCGGCAATTTTAACCCCTGGACTTGAATAACATTCATTTCCTCTTCTCTTTGCGAGCTATTTTCATCTCATTGTTCCCGGCTAGGCAAATCTTTCTCTAGTGGGTGTCACCAAAGGAGTTGTTCTTCCCCATAACTTGGGCCTAACTAAAGTAGGTTACATCCAACACCCTGCACTTGGGGTATAATGGAGAAGGCATTTCTATGTTTATCTCTGAATGGTGAAATTTGCCCTAGCGAGTCCTGTGTGAGGTCACCTCTCTGTGAGATGAATACACATCTCTGAAGGCAAGGTCTGCAATTATACTGGGCAACATAGCCCCTACTCAAGTATTTATTTGTATTTTCAAAGCTATGAATCACCCCAGTTGTGGTTTACAGTAAGTATATCAGGTTGCTATTATAGCTGTCCGAGGCCTTTCATAATTGAGGGCAGATGCCTCACAGCAGCCATGTGGGCTCAACAGAGCATGTGTTTATTAGAACACATGTTCACGGCCAGTTCCTCAGCGGGTGTAAATCCACAACGCTCAACTGAAGTCAATGAAGCGATGCTGATTTACCCCAGCAGAGGATCTGGTTCATTTGCTCCAGTGGAGCAGGGCTCATTCACACCAGCTGGGGATCTGGCCCCATTGATTCCAATGGAGCGCTGGCCAATTCACACCACCTGGGGTCTGGCCTCATGTGGTTCCAGCTGTAGAGAATTGTTATGGGGTTATTTATTGGAAGACAAAAGGATTGTCTCACTGTTGTAAGCCAGAATTAAGCAACCTGGGCTGCCAGCCATATGGTAACACCAAAACAGGGCAGCAAAGGTGACAGGTCCTGTTTAAGGCACTGGACTGGAACTCAGGAGAGAGAGATTCAATTCCGGACTCCGCCAGACTCCCCATATGACCTTAATCAAGTTGTTTAATCTCCCTGGGCCTCAATTCCCCTGTGATGTTGCTCCCCATAATGCTTTATGGAAATATGCTTATAAATGTAAATATGACATAACTGGAATATGTTTTATGCTACATATGCCATGTAACATATCTCTGCAAAGGTTATGATCTATTGAATCTATTCCTCCTATTTGTATGCATGTAACTTTTTTGTATTCAAAGTTATGAATATTGGCTGTGTACTTGTTTGATTTTAAGTAGCCTTAGTAAGGCGTTTGGTCAGCTTCCTAAGAAAGGAATTTGCAAATTAAGTGCCCAATCAAGAAACACTTAACAGACAAGGGAACCTAGGAAGACCCCAAGCCACATAAGAAGTCTACCTGGGGACGTTCAAGGTAGCATGTGAGCAATGGCTGCCACTTGTAAGGAACTGAGTCATGAATGGACGTGTGAGTTGCCCCTCTGACTCCAAAACTCCATCTTGGAGCTGGATTCTGCATAGGAGAGAGGAGGGGGTCTACACCCACAAGAGAAAGTTTATTTAAGCCCCTGGGAGACCCCTCCATTTTAGCTTCAGCTGGATCCAGAGATAGCCTCTCCACCCCCAAGGATACCTGAAAGAAACTGGAACAAAGAACAGTAACCACAGGGGTGTGAGTGATTGCTGGACCCAGACTAGAAGGAGGCTAGTCTGTAAAAGAAGCTTACTGGAACATCTCTGAGGGTGAGATTTCATCTGTAATCACTTTCTTACAGTATTAGGTTTAGACTTGTGTGTTTTATTTTATTTTGCTTGGTAATTCACTTTGTTCTGTCTGTTATTACTTGGAACCACTTAAATCCTACTTTTTGTAATTAATAAAAGCACTTTTTACTTATTAATTAACCCAGAGTATGTATTAATACCTGGGGGGCCAAACAGCTGTGCGTATCTCTCTATCAATGTTATAGTGGGCGAACGATTTATGAGATTACCCCGTATAAAGCTTTATACAGGGGAAAATGGATTTATTTGGGGTTTGGACCCCATTGGGAGCTGGGCATCTGAGTGTTGGAGACAGGAACACTTCTTAAGCTGTTTTCAGTTAAGCCTGTAGCTTCTGGGGGACGTTGTTCAGACCTGGGACTACGTTTGTAGCAGGCTAGCGTGTCTGGCTCGAACCAGGCAGGGTACTGAAGTCCCAAGCTGCCCGGGAAGGTGGGCTCAGAGATAGTCTCAGCACATCAGTTGGCCGTTCCCAAGCAATTTTCAGTGATCCAACCCGTCACATCCCCCACCTGTAAAAAAGGGATAATAATTTTTCTGGTCTGTTCAGACTGTAAGCTCTTCGGGGCAGGGACTGTCTCTCACTGTGTGTCTGTGCAGCACCTGACACGATGGGGACCTGATCCCGGCTGGGGCTTCTAGATGCTACAATGGAATAAATAATTTTCTGTATGCACCTTCTGCGTGAGGATCTCAAAACACTTCAGAAACATTCATTAACTAATCCTCAGAGCAGTGATCTGAAGTGACATCCAAAATTATCTAGGAACATAAGAACATAACATAAGAATGACTATGTTGGGTCAGACCAATGGGCCATCTAGCCTAGTTGTCTTTCAACAGTGGCCAGTGCCAGATGCTTCAGAGGGAATGAACAAAACAAGCCAATTATCAAAATGACCCATCCCCTCTCGTCCACTCCCAGTTTCTGGCAGCCATAGAATCATAGGGTTAGACGGGACCGCAAAGGTCATCTAGTCTAACCCTCTGTCAAGATGCAGGATTTGTTGGGAATAAATCATCCAAGACAGATCGACTGTTTCATTGTCCTACTGTGCTTACAGAAAGGAAGCTTTTCCAGAGATTTAATCTAAATCAGAGTATAGTCAGAGGTTTAGGGACACCCAGAGCATGGGGTTGCATTCCTGAGCATCTTGATAAATAACCACTGATGGACCTATCCTCCAGGAACTTATCTCATTTTTTTGAACCCAGTTATACCTTTGGGCTTCACAACATCCCCTGGCAATGAGTTCCACAGGTTGACTGTGCATTGTGTGAAGAATGTTAGTTTTAAACCTGCTGCCTATTAATTTCATTGGGTGACCCCTGTTTCTTGTGTTATGTGAAGGGGTAAATAACACTTCACTATTCACTTTCTCTCACCACTCATGATTTTATAGACCTCTATCATATCTCCCCTTAGTCATCTCTTTTCCAGCCTGAGCTACCCTGGGCTTTTTAAATCTCTCCTCATACAGAAGCTGTTCCATACCCTTAATGATTGTTGTTGCCCTTCTCTGTACCTTTTCCAATTCAAATGTATCTTTTTTTGAGACGGGGCAACCGGAACTGCACGCCGTATTCAAGATGTGGACGTACCATGGATTTATAGAGAGGCAATATGATATTTTCTGTCTTATTATCTATCCCTTTCTCAACGATTCCCAACATTCTGTTCGCTTTTTTGACTGCCGCTGCACATGGAGTGGATGTTTTCAGAGAGCAATCCCCACGACTCCAAGATCTCTTCCTTCTGTGGTATCAGCTAATTCAGACCCCATCATTTTGTATGTAGAGTTGGGATTATGTTTTCCAATGTGCATTACTTCTCACTGATCAACCTGAATTTCATCTGTAATTTTGTTGCCCAGTCTCCCCAGTTTTGTGAGATTCCGTTTGTAGCTCTTCTCAATCAGCTTTGGGCTTAACTATCTTGAGTAATTTTGTATCAACTGCACATTTTGCCACCTCGTTTTTCATTCCCTTTTCCAGATCATTGATGAGTATGTTGAACAGCACAGGTCCCAGTACAGATCTTTAGAAGGCCCGCTATTTACCTCTCTCTACTGTGAAAACTGACCATTTACTCCTATCTTTTAACCAGTTACTGATCCATGAGAGGATAGAGTTTGATGGCTTACTTTGCTTAAGAGCCTTTGGTGAGGTACTTTGTCAAAGGTTTTCTGAAAGTCCAAGGCCAAGTACACTGTATCCACTGGATCGCCCTTGTCCACATGCTTATTGACACCCTCAAAGAATTCTAATAGATTGGTGAGGCATGATTTCCCTTTACAAAAGCCACCTTAACTCTTCCCCAACGTATCTTATCAATATGTCTGATAATTCTGTTCTCTACTACGGTTTCAACCAATCAACTTAGTCTTACCAACCTGTAATTGCCAGGATCACGTTAAAAAAAAAATAGTTCTAGCTACAGAAACTACTCACCTAAACCAAAAGTCACGGCCTGAGTAGGATGGAAAGCATTCAGATGTGCCTATGACAGTGGGTGATCAAATCTATCAGGAAGTCACCCCCTCGATGGTCCAAATTCTGATGGCCCAAAAGAGTACAGCCATGGCTATCTGGAATGTACGAACTATGAATGAAGAAGTCAGAAAAATTACCGGACAAGTTGTCCTCTCACAAATAATCTACAAAAGAAGATATCTGTGGCTAGGACATGTGCCGAGACTGGAAAAAGAACCCTGGTCAAATACCGCCCTTGAATGGAAGCCAGAAAACGCAAGAAGAAAGAGCGGTAGACTGTGAACAACATGGAAACAAACAGTTCTGAACGACGTCAAGCACCTCAACATGAAATGGGAAGATTTGGAGAGAAGGGCAGTTGACAGGCAACGATGGCAAATGTGGGTAGCCCAATGTGCAGCAAATCACGGGATGGACTAAGGTCCAAAGATTTCAGACCAGGTCTCTAATTTGCCAAGGTCGTTTTGAATTCTAAGCCTGCCCTCTACAGTGCTTGCAACCCCGCCAAGCCTGGTGTCATTCACAAATTTTGTGAGCATCGTCTTCTCTCCATTATCCATGTCATTAATAGCAATATTGAGAGTACCGGCCCCAGGACTGACCCCTGCGGGACCTCACTAGCTCCACCCTCCCAATTTGACAGTGAGCCGTTGCTAACTACTCTCTGAGCACGGTCTGTCGACCAGTCGTGCACCCATCTTGTCGTAATTTCATCTAGAGTATGTCCCTCATTTGCTTATGAGAATATCCCTGTAGGACTGTGTCAAAAGCCTGACTAAAATCAAGATATAGCACGTCTACTGCTTCCCCACATCCACTAGGCCAGTAACCCTGTTGGCTGGGCAAAATTTGTTCTTGACAAATCCATCTGGCTAGAACCCTGTTACCCTGTGGGTGCTTACAAATGGATAATTTAATCATTTGGTCCAATAGCTTTCCAGCTATCGAAGTTAAACTGCCTGGTCTACAATTACCTGCATCTTTGTTCCCATTTTTAGAACCCAGGAGTCCTAAGTCTTTAGCCCCTTGCTCTAACCTACTAGCCTACACGCCACTGTCAGAGCCCCTCCCTGTGCCTCAGTTTCCCTACCCATCCAGTGTAGATGATGATAACTTCACCTCCGTAAAGCTCTGTGTATTATTAGTAATAAAGCCATCAGGCCAATAGTTAACAGGACTCTGAGGGAACTGAATGCTAACCCAGGGGAAAAACTCAGCTGACTGGCCCTGGCTTTTGCTCAGTGGTGGACAAGACATTGGGCTAAGCCCAGCACATACATTTGGGCTCAAACCAGTTCTGCTGGCCAGTCACTGCCTTCCAGGCCCAGCTGCTGTTAATAACTCAGGTGCAGGCTGGCAGGATGCAGGGCTGGGTTTGTAGTGTTTCCTAGCAGCCTGGAATGTGGTGACGACAGCCTCCAGGAGACAGCGGTGTTAGAGGGCGGGTTCATTTCCCAAACCTTTCTGGGCACCGTCGCTCCTCCCAGGTGAGAGGAACCTGAGACATGTCCTAAAAAGGAAGCATCATCTGGCTGTCACACCAGAGGCCCCAGCCCCGTTGGCATGAGTGGGTGGCTTCCTAAGTGGGTTTGTTGATGAGGGCAGGACAGGCGGAAGGGAAAGGGAAAGCGTAGTGTCTCCGAATTGGGTAGTATCCCTTTAAACTGTCTGTGAGCCCTTTAATGGCGCTCACTGGGTTCTACGCTTCCAAAGCCACCAGAACCTGCCAGAGCAGCAGTGTGGCTGGGCCTTGTGTGTTACACACACGGGTGTTTGGACTCCACCCTGTCAGGCCTTCAGATTACGCATGCTGTGTCAAGCGCAAAAGACCCAACAGAAATCCCAGGGCAAGACGAGGCTGGGACGCCCCAGCACCAAGTGGCCCCTATTCTGTTGTCACTTACGCTAGTGTAAATCAGAAGAAACCTCACCAAAGCCAGGTGCGCTCATGTGACAATGCGGTTCTGGCGGAACCCAACTGAGAGTGCTAACTCAGGACAAATTGCTCAAACAGGGCAGTTACAGCCCAAGGCTGGGGTTTTTCCACCTCTAAGGCAAACCAAACCAGCCAGACTAGGAGGACTTCGGTCTCACCCCACTGGCTAACCACAAGTCTCACAAGCAATCTCCTTAGACACTCCAGTTTCCCAGTATTACCACCAGTGCCACTTGTTATGGGGACAAATGGTTATGAAAACCAATACCCCAGTAAAAGAAAAAGGTTCTCCTGATCCCAAAGGACCAAGCCCCAGACCCAGGTCAATATACAAATCAGATCTTACCCACAAATCACACTGTTGCCAATCCTTTAGAATCTAAAATCTAAAGGTTTATTCATAAAAGGAAAAAGATAGAGATGAGAGTTAGAATTGGTTACATGGAATCAATTACATACAGTAATGGCAAAAAGAAGAACAGGAGTACTTGTGGCACCTTAGAGACTAACAAATTTATTAGAGCATTAGCTTTCCTGGACTACAGCCCACTTCTTCGGATGCATCCGAAGAAGTGGGCTGTAGTCCACGAAAGCTTATGCTCTAATACATTTGTTAGTCTCTAAGGTGCCACAAGTACTCCTGTTCTTCTTTTTGCGGATACAGACTAACACGGCTGCTACTCTGAAACCTGTCAGTAATGGCAAAGTTCTTGGTTCAGGCTTGCAGCAGCGATGGAATAAACTGCAGGTTCAAATCAAGTCTCTGGAATACATCCCCCGCTGGGATGGGTCCTCAGTCCTTTGTTCAAAGCTTCAGCTTGTAGCAAAGTTCCTCCAGAGGTATGAAGCAGGATTGAAGACAAGAAGGAGATGAGGCATCAGCCTTATATAGTCTTTTCCAGGTGTAAGAACACCTCTTTGTTCTTACTGTGGAAAATTACAGCAAAATGGAGTCTGGAGTCACATGGGCCAGTCCCTGCATACTTTGCTGAGTTACAAGGCCTATCTGCCTTCTCTCAATGGGTCCATTGTATAGCTGATGGTCCTTAATGGGCCATCAAGCAGGCTAGGCAGAGCTAATCTCAGCTTGTCTGGGATGTCACCCAGAAGCATAGCATAAGTTTGCCATACAGACAGTATAGAGCCAATATTCATAACTTCAACTACAAAACTGGTACACACATATAGACAGCATAATCATAACCAGTAAACCATAACCTTGTCCTAGACACCCCATTTGACCCCCTTTATACAAGATTTGGGTGCCACTACAGGACCTTGGTTGCAACAATGATCTATACGGTCCCAGTTTATGTCAATAACATCACAGCTCGCCAAGGGGCAGCTGTACACCAGCACCGTGGGTGAGTGGTGAGAGCACTAGATTGGGATTTGGGAGATGTGGGTTCTAGTCCTGGCTCTGCTGGTGACCTTAGGCAAGTCTTTACTTTGTACCTCAGTTTCCCCTATCTGTAAAATGAGCAGAATGATACTGCCCTCCTTTGTAAAGTGCTTAGGGGTCTAGGGATGATTAGAGTCAGTTAATGCTGCTCTAGGACTTCTCCGCTGGGAGGTCATACCACCCCCTTAGCTTGTGGAGTCAAGGCACTGAGCTGCCATGCAAACTACCTTCAGGATCCCTGCACCCACCAACTGGGCTAGATTGGCAGCTACTAGCAATCCTTCCTGGCTGTGGTTTTCCACATGCAATGAATTTGATAGGTCTCAGCCTAACTCTTAACAGAGATATGTCCCCATTCCTAGCTCCCTTTACAGGCAGAGCGCAGGCACAGAGAATGCACTGGGCTGGCACTCAGGAGACCTGGTTTCAATTCCTGGCTCTACCACAAACTCCCTGTGGGAGGATCTTTATTTCTTTGGGCCTCTCTTCCCCAACAGTAAAACGGGGGCCATGGTCCTTCCTTTGTCTATGTCAGTTGCAAGCTCCTTGGGGGAGGGACTGTGTCTGTGCAGCGCCTGGCACAATGGGTCCCTGATCTCCACTGGCGTCTCTAAGGGCTATTGTAATACACATCATCATCATCATTAAACACGTTTAGTACCGTAGTGCCTAAGGGCAGTGGGGCCCCTGGGGCCAGATTTGTAGCAGGAGGCATGAGGCTGTCAGCTTATACCCTGAAGCATCCTTCATCCGCAACTGCATTTCATTATCCTGACATGACCATCGCCAGACACCAGGGAGCGGGCAGGCCCCAGCTACCATCTGAGCCAGGCAGGCAGTGCCCCACGGCTCGCACATGGACCACAGCCAGGCTGCCAGCACCAGGCGTGGGGTGGCTGCGTGGGAAAGGATTCTCGGCCGGTGCATTTGGGGTGCTCCCGGCACCAGGCGGCCCAGATGCACCTTGTAGACCTGGCACCTCCCTTGGTTTTACTTGGTGATGACAGAGGAACAATTACAACACTTAGCTCAGGTGCCAAACAAAGGCCTAGCCCAGCTTCCCCACTCCCTGCAAGCCAGGGAACCGGTTCTGCCCTCATTACTCCATCAGGACCTGATGGGAGGGGCCTTGTGCTTCACACAGCAGAGACTCTGGTGCCAAAGTGTTGCAGCAAACCCAGGGTGGCAGACCACGGAGATTCGACTGGGGAAGCCCCGCACGGGCTGGAACTGGTTCCCCCATGCAGGGCCCTGGCCTAGCCCGGGCAAGTATTTGAATAAGGCTCCTCTGGCAAAACATGGCTCATCTCAGGGTGGGGAACATTTGTGTTTTGAGCGATTCAGGATTCCTCACGGGCTGAGTCCAATAAGTGAACCCACGCCCTTCTCCGGCACGAGACCCCAACGGCCCGGCCAACATTAAATCCCCACAAGCCTCCTTGGGAAGTGTCCCCATTTTGCAAATTGGTAAACTGAGGCACAGAACAGGGAAAGTGACTTGCTCCCGCAAGCACATAATATCACAGCTGGGGTTCGAACCCAGGAGTCCTGGTGCCCATTCCCTGCTCCAACCACCAGCTCCCGCTCCCTTCCCAGGGTCGGGAAGAGAACCCAGACACCTAGTCCCCTGGTTTTACCTCTAAATCTCACTTTTCTCCCAGCACTAAGAACAGAACCCAAGAGTCCTGAGCCCAAGTCCCTTGTTCTAACCTCTTCCACAGCTAGGACGAGAACCCAAGAGTCCTGACTCCCAATCCCCAGTTCTAACCACTAGACCTCACTGCACTCCCAGAACTGAGACTAGAACCCAGCCCCTCCTCTCAAACCTGTTTTATTTTATTATAACTATTTTAAATTTCTCCTATCAGCCTGAGTCAACGCTGCCCAGAGCGCTAAGCATAAGATTGAGACCCAGTCCCCTGGCTCTGGCACTTACCTGCTGTATGACCTTGGGCAAACCCATGTGCCCAGCTGTAACAAGGGAATCTTGATACAATCTCAGGGTTTTATTCTGCTGCCCATCACAGTAGCATCTAGGCACCTTCCACATAAACTCAAAACTAAAGTCCTTGGTGGATTTCTTGGTGCCTCAGGTTCTTCTCCCTTTTCCGGGTGAAAACTCACTTGGGAGTCAAGCTATCAAAACACAGAACTCCTGTCCCAGGGGGGCGGGGAATTCCACCAGTTTGACGTTTTGTTTCATCCTGAATCAGGGATGTGTCAGCACCTGTTCCCTGCACCCCTTGTGGCAGAGACCAGCCTGGCTCCATCTCTGTTGTCCTCTTGGGACACGTCTACACAGCAAATTACCGCGGGGCAAACCAGGGTGGGAATCCACAGCGCAGCCGCTTGTCCCATGTGGACGCTGCTACAGAGCAGTGATAGGCCCAGCGTGCGGCTTGTTGGGCAGTAACTTGCCCTGTAGACCGGCCTCAACTCCAAAGAGCATCAAACAAAAGGGAATTGCAGGCTGCAGCCCGCTCCCTCGCAGAGCGGTGACCCTCCAGACGTTCTCCATGGAGGCCTTGCTCCTCCCTGATCCACTGACCGTCAGGTCTTGTTCCCTGGAGATCTTCCCCAGGTCCATATTCCCAGCCTACATCCAGGACATCGGCCAAGGTGTTGACTTTTCCCCAGGCCTCCCATGGGAGCCTGATTCTCCCCCATTGCCCTTTTCCTTCTGGACCAGTCACAAGAGACAACCTGCCTTCTTCATCAGCTGAGCTCTCCCAACACCCAACTCTTCCCCAGCTGGGTCTGATAGCTGAACCAAGCCCCCTGATTGCTCGCCATGCCAGATCAGCTGGCTGGGGGTAACTGATCCATCACAGGCGAGGTCGGGCCCTTATCCAAAGCCCATCAACCTGGGACACAAGGAAAATTAGAAAATCTCGGACTTCTTTGCAAAATGAAATATTCCAATTTTGTTTTGACCTTATTGAAACGTTTCATTTTGAGAAGGACAGAACAGGCCCTTTCTGACCTTTTCCATTTTGACATCTTATTAATACACAAGTTGAAATGTTCCTATTTTTATAATATAACAAATACAAGATATTAGAGAAGAAATGATAATGTTGAAACCAAATGTCTCTGTAAAGTTGAAACGAAACATTTCTGCCTCATTGAAAGAAAACCTTTTCAGTCATTTCCCACAGAAAATTTCAATTAAATCGATGGAAAATGTTGCTGAAATCAAACATTTTGTACAAAATGTTTCAATTTTGCCAGATCAGCATTTTCCAATGGAAAAACATTCTGCTGGAACCGGCTCTGCTTGCAGGGAGAGATTTTGTTTTGGATTCTTCAGATTTGATTGAGTTCCTTGGATGTTTTGGCAGGTTGGTTGCGTTTAGGGGTAGGAGGGCGAGTCTGTGTTGGGGTTTAGCCCAGTGGCTCTCAACCTATTTACCATTGTGGGCCGCATATGGAGCTTTCTATGTGTTATATGGGCGGTAGCTCTACTGCGCCGCTTCATTCTTCGGTGGCCGGTCCTTCGCTCCCCTCTCCATTGGCCTCCCCAAGCACCTGCTCCCTGCGCTGGTGCCTGGAGCAGGCCCTGGCTGGAGCATGGAGATTCAGCTCCCCCCCCCCAAGTGCTGTGAAATGGATGGATGAAGAGTGCTGCTAGCAGTAGTTCCCCCTTTGCCTGCTAGTCAGCGCTGCCCAGCGCATCTACTGCCCGTATTCCAGCGCCAATGGAACAATCTCCCTGGCGCGCAGCATTCCCATCAGCCACCAGCCCTGCCCTGCCTACGGGCCCTGCAGAAGGGGAGGTGTAATTCTGGCAACTCCACTGGGGCAAAGATGTCTCCCAGGACGGGCGTTATTAATGCTCCCACGCCAGCTGCAATCAAGGCATCTCCATGGATAAGCAGAATCATTTCCACAGCCTCCCTTCCAGGCTCTCCATTACTAGGCAAGTAACAACCTCCAGGCTTCGCTCCAGTGGGACTGCAAAGACTCAGCACCAGGACCCCTTTGTAAACAGGAGGCAGATGGGATGGAGAAGGAACAATTGGAGAACAATGTCCTTATTAACCGACTTCACAGCAGGCTGATTTCTCATTGGACTTGCTGCGTGACCCTGGGGAATGTCACAGTTCCACTCTGTGCCTCGGTTTCCCCAGCTCTAAAATGCTATAATGAGCAGGGGTGTTTGGATCCAAAGCCCAGCCGCAGCCCCCACCCCAGCCTGGGTCTCTCTACCAATTCAGTGAGGCTTTAGCAGCTGGAGAAGCCAGACACGTACTGCCCTGGGTTGTCTGTCAGAGATGGGTGTGATCCCAGGGGCTATTTCTGACTGGGGAGGCGGGGGGGCAGCCTGATGCCACTTTCTCTATTCACAGGATCAAGCAAAGTTTTTCCTTCCTGGCTCCCACTGGTTTGAGGGAATCTCTCCCGCGCTCCTCTGTATTTGGGGCACTGGTGCAAGAAGCGGCTCTGTCTCGCACACTGCTGTGTGACGCCAGGCGCATGTTCACACCTCTCTGATTCACACCCCTCTGACACACACCACGCTGGAGGCTTGAGGCCTTCTCTGCCAGCAGGGAGGCCGCTGGGGAAGGGAGGAGAGGAAAGGCTGCGACCTGGGGGAGGGGAGCTCTGATCCCTCCCACTCAGCCAGGCCTCCGGCGCCCCCCCCCCGGAGCTTCTCCCTGCACCCCAAATACCCATACAGGGAACGGGAGACTGATGAGTGAAAATGCCCCTGTGCCCTGTAATTAACCTCCCTTGCTGATTAACCAGAGGGATAGGGTAGCCAGGGAAACCGCATCCAAACAGAGCAGGGAACTTTCCATAGAAGACGGAGCAGCCAGCCGCTCCCACTCGCCTCTCACACCACAAGGGCTAACGGGCTGGTCCTGAGCAGGGTTGAGCACCGCAGCTCCTGCTGCATCAGGCCCCCAGAAGGCAAAAAAGCTCCATCATTCCCCTGCCCCCCATCCATTCCTGGCTCATAGGTGGTTCGCGGCCTCTTACACACAAGCCTTTTAGTGGCAGGAAGAAATGTTGGGTTGGAAGGAAAGAAATTCCTCTGTGTCATCCCCAGCAGCGCAACTCTGCCCTGTTACCCGCTTCCTCTTCCACCCCCAGGCACCGTATCATGGGCAAGGGAGACCTGTTGTGACAAAGTGGGGTTTTCCTCCTCATTATGTTGTACGTGAGCCTATCCGAGTTACTGGTTTGCATGAATAGTGTGTGTGCCTCAGTTTCCCTGTGTATTGCACCAGTGCCTAAGTGGTGGCAATATGGGTGTGTGACTTGCTGAGACCCTCGGGGGCTGCCTGCATATAAGCAATGGCCAATGCCCATCGTAACCTGAGAACCCGGAGGGGGGTGCGACCAGGTGACACTTCCCCAGGAAGCAGCACTAAGACCGGAGGAGGAGCAACGGGCGTGTCAGAGGCCAGGCAGCAGGGTCCAGTTCAATCTGCTGTGCAGGACTCGAGGAGGGGGGAGTCCAGGGTGTCTGGCCCCGGGTTCCCCCAAGATGGACTTGGTTAAAGTTACTGATTTCTGTACTAACAAGTTCTGTTCTACGCTGTGTTCCTGTCGACTAATAAACCTTCCGTTTTACACACTGGCTGAGAGTCATGGGTGATTGCGGAGGTGGGGTGCAGGGCCCTCTGGTTTCCCCCAGGAGCCCCGTGGACTCACTGCGGGAAGCACACGGTGTGAACAAGGATGCTGAATGCTCCGAGGTCAGACCCAGGAAGGCCGAGGCTGGGTAAACGTCCTGCCCTGGCAACAGTGTCAGAGAGAGGAGGCTGCTTCATACGGAGCAGTTCCAGGGCATGGGCCCGTCACCCTGTGACACATGCACACAGGCAGGGGGTGCAGCAGAGAGTGGATGGTGCATGCCCTGCCAGGAATGTACAGCTCCTAGCACTGGGCACAGGGACAACTGTGTGAAATCAGGGAAGGTCCGATTCTGCCCTTGGTTATGGCAGGGGGTAAATCCCATCAACTCTGTTCAAGTCACAGGAGTGGTTCCCAGGAGGCAAAGCCGGAGTAAAGCCAGAGAGGGTGGACGCCTCATCCCTGCTGCCGGGGGATGGTGCGAAAACACCAGGCCTGATCCTCTTCTCACTCCCAGCCGTGTAAACCTGTTCACTTCAGTGGAGCCACTCTGGAGTCACACCACTGTAAGAGGCCAGAATCAGGCCCAGTGCTTCTGCTTTAGCTCGTGATTCGTGGCCCTCTCCAGCCTCGCCGGGGAAGGGGGCAGCCTGGCACGGGTATGACCACAGCGGGATGACTACATTTTAGCTCCACATTGCGTCAAGCTCCCACTGACATCACCCGGGGCCTCCCTTATTTTGCTGCCAGAAGACAGGGGGCTGAACTAACAGTGTGTTCCCTGCAAGCAGGGCATGAGTCACTCTGACCCATTCCCCCCCAGGCTGCTCCAGCAATAGCAGGGGTGGGGCAGGGGAGGTCGGGACACTGGCAGCCCAAGGCTGGATGACACCCAACCTTGTAGCGACTGCACGAGAGGGGTGATTTTGATCCTATTTGGTTAAATTCGGTGCCCAAAGTTGGGTATAGCACCCACCTGCCAACAGCCCGTCCCTTCCCCAACTACCCTCCTTCCAAAAACACGTCGGGGTGGGGCTTGGGTGTGGACACACTTAGATCAGTTTAAACCCAGCATCTACGGGTTCAGCGTGAGTCTGTAATGGCCGGTCTGCAGGGAGAACTGCACCAGTTTAATGAACGGTCTGAATTTAAGCTGAAGTAGGGCTTAAGTCCTGCTTTAACGCTACCGTTACCTAGCGTGGTACAGCCCCCAGCTCAACGGGGATAAAGGGGCTGGCAGGGGGAGAGTGCATTCCCCTATGGGGAAGTTTTTTTGTGATAAGCCAAAGCATGAATTTAAACCAACCTAGTTATACCGTAAAAAAGAACAGGAGTACTTGTGGCACCTTAGAGACTAAACACATTTATTTGAGCATAAGCTTTCGTGGGCTACAGCCCACTTCATCGGATGCATAGACTGGAACGCACAGAAAGAAGATATTTATACATACAGAGAACATGAAAAGGTGGAAGTACGCATACCAATTGTAAGAGGCCAATCAATTGAGACGAGCTATCATCAGCAGGAGAAAAAAACCCTTTGAAGTGATAATCGAGATGACCCATAGAAGGTGTGAGGAGAACTTAACATGGGGAAATAGATTCAATTAGTGTAGTGTAATGACCCAGCCATTCCCAGTCTCTGTTCAAACCTAAGTTAATTGTATCTAATTTGCATATTAATTCAAGTTCAGCAGTTAGTTATACTAGTCATACCAGTATCAGCCTCTGTGGAGACACACTTATTCCGGCATCACAAGGCCTTTTCTTGGGTTAGCTCCTGGCCTTTGGGAAGGGAGATAAGATAAAAAGCCACTCTCGGTCTGGAATCAATGTCCAACCCACGGGGTTATAGTGGTTGTCATGGCTCCACCGTTCTGGGCTAGGCCCCAGCTTTTGAACAGTCACTTGGAGAAACGCCGTCCCTGAGCCAGACCCCCAAGGGGGCCCACTCCTCTTTAAGGGTAAGCCATGCAGCCTCCCTACCTCAGAGCCTGAGCTTCTGGCCTCTAGCACGCCTGCCTCACATCATGAGCTCTGCCCAGCAAGCCCAACTGAGACACTCGTGGTAGAGCCTTGTCCACTCCTCAGGGACCAAAGCCCCCCAGCACGTATTGCAGCCTTGGCAAAACAGAGCAGGGGTTGTTACTCAACTGGGACAGCTCCTAGGATGTGTCCATTCTAGTTTTAGAAGTCTCAGCTGATGGGGAGCCCAGCCCTAGCCTGTCAAGACCAGAGAATAGCTGGGCCAAGGGGGAGGGCACTTACCTTTAACTTGTATTCAATTCCCAGCTCTGCCAGGCTTCCTGTGACTTGCCCAAGTTCCACCCTTTCTACCTCAGTTTCCCCATCCATGCAATGGGGACAATAGCCCTGCCCTGCCTCAGAGCGGGGCTGAGGATAAACACATTCAAGATTGTGAGGTGCTCAGATATTGGGGCAGGAAGATCCAGATAAGTATCTTGACTAGATATTTGCCTCAGGTAAAAACCCCAAAGTACATTTTATTCCTAAAGACAAAGTTCAGTTTAAAAACAAGGGCCAGGTTGTTTCAGGAACAACTTATGATTTTGGGGGCCCAGCCTGAGACCCTTAAAAGAGCCTGATTTTCAGGAACTGCTGCGAAACTCCCTTCCCACCCCCACCCTCTGAATATCTAATCCCTTTGAAGTCCCCCTGATCAGTCTCAGGATAGATATGTAATCATACTAAGGATATCTATGATTCTGTTATTATTCAACCCCTAATGTGCTAGGAGCTGTACAAATGCCTAGTAAGAGACAATCCCCTGCTCCCAAAGAGTTTGCAGTGTAAATGATTACTCTAGATTATCTATCTATCTGCCTGTGCCTTGGTTTCCCCCATCTGTAAAATGAGGATAATGAAACCAACCTCCTGTTGAAGTACTTCAAGATCTACTGGGGGAAAATGTTATAGCCAAACTAGAGATTATTATTAGATGCTTCACCAGGGTTTACATACAGCGAGCTCCATAGACCACAGTACCTAGTACAGTTTATCCTTGCACACAAAGAACGAGGGACAGCTTTTGCAATCAGTCTCCTTTGAAGACACGCACAACGTTTCCCACCACCCAGTTGCTGCTGAGGTTACGATTAAAGAGTTTTACTGGATCGGCCAGGTCATAAATAATCTCACACACACGCATTGTCGCCGCAAAGCATCCGAGCAAGATTGCAAAAAGACACCTTCCCTGTTGCCGCCAGGCTTTTCAGCATAGCTGGAGTAAGTCAACCGCTGGAAATTGTAATTCTGCCCCTGCTTGTAAAAGACGAATAGAAAACAGCGTGAGCTTATTGCATTTTATACAGTATTTCAAGCAGGAGCTTTTGCATGGTGTAGATAATTACACTTGGAAAGGTAAAGAGGATGGCAGCATTTAGATCTTTAAAGTAACTAACGCCTTCCTGGAAAACCATTTTGCCTAATGGCTTTTTTTTTGATTGAGCAGATTGTTCCCCTGGCCCCATCATTCTAATGCAGCTGAAATTAACCCACTAATTACATTGACTTCCTCCCTTGCATCCTAGGATCAATGGATAACAACTCAGGTGTGGTAAGAAGGATGGTGCCTTGCATTACCAATGCAGCTGTGTCAGGGGAACTAGTGACAACCCTGTTCCAATTAAGATGGTATCTTACCCCAGATAAGGCTGGCTGCAGCCAACTCCCGACTCTTAATTGTTACGCATGAGTGAAGGAATAGTCACTCTGAAACAATCCTCAACGCAGAGCGGTGACTTGAAAGCATTTGTAAAGCAGCAGTTCCACAAGTTTATATGTACTCAATGGGGTCTTGGCCCATGACTAGGGCCCCTATGTGGTATGGTAATACAAATACATACGAATGATAGAGATGGTCAAAAGAGAGAGAGAGAGTTTTGTCTAAGGCTGGGAGTCAGGGACATTTTCAAACTCGAATGCCTGAAATTTCATGGATTTGAAGGCCAAGGGGGCCCATGATGACCATCAGGTCTAAACTCCTGTATAACTCAGGCCAGAGAACCTCACCCAGCAATCTTTGGGTTGAGTCATTCTTCATTTAAAGACTTGAAGTGATGGAGAATCCACTACCCCCCGCTCATTAAGTTGTTCCAATGGTTAACACAGAAGAACATAAGACTGGCCCTACTGGGTCAGACCAAAGGTCCATCTAGCCCAGTATCCTGTCTTCTAACAGAGGCCAATGCCAGGTCCCCCAGAGGGAATGAACAGAACAGGTGATCATCAAGTGATCCATCCCCAGTTGCCCATTCCCAGCTTCTGGCAAACAGAGGCTGGGGACACCATTCCTGCCCATCCTGGCTAGTAGCCATTGATGGACCTATCCTCCACGAATTTATTTAGTTCTTTTTTGACCCCTGTTATAACCTGGGCTTCACAACGTCCTCTGGAAAGAGTGCCACAGACTGACTGTGCGTTGTGTGAAAAAATACATCCTTTTGTTTGTTTTAAACCTGCTGCCTATTTATTTCATTGGGTGACCCCTAGTTCTTGTATTCTGAGTAAATAACACTTCCTTATTTACTTTCTCCACACCAGTCATGATTGTATAGTCCTCTAGCATATCCTCCCTTAGCTGTCACTTTTCCAAGCTGAAAAGTCCCAGTCTTATTAATCGCTCGTCATGTGGAAGCCGTTCCATACCCCTAATCATTTTTGTTGCCCCTTTCTGAACCTTTTCAATTCCAATATATCTTTTTCAGATGGGGCGACCACATCTGCCCGCAGTATTCAAGATGTGGACGTACGATGGATTTATAGAGAGGCAATATGATATTCTCTGTCTTATTATCTATCCCTTTCTTAATGATGCCCAACATTGTTTGCTTTTTTTGACTGCCGCTGCACATTGAGTGGATGTTTTCAGAGCTCTATCACAGGGATGTTAAATTAATTATATTATAGTCACTATTACCAAGTGGTATAGCTATATTCACCTCTTGGACCAGATCCTGTGCTCCACTTAGAACTAAATCAAGGTCGCCTCTCCTCTTGTGGGTTCCCAGACTAGCTACTCCAAGAAGCAGTCATTTAAAGGTGTCAAGAAACTTTATTCCTGCATCCTGTCCTGAGGTGACATGTACCCCGTCAATATGGGGATAGTTGAAATCCCCCATTCTTCTTGAGTTTTGCTCTTCCCACATTCGTTTTCTTTCCTCTGTCCTTGTCCATTAGTGCAGCACATTAGCACCTTAAGGCTCACGCGTACTGGGTGAAGCACACGTACAGAGTGAGGGCTAGTCCCTACCCTGAAGAGTTTGCAATGCAATTAGACAGGAAAGAGCTGCATCCTCATTTTCTAGTTGGGGAGCAGCAGCCTGGAGAGATTTTAAGTGATTTGGTCAGGGACACATGGGGAGCTTGTGGCAGAGACAGGCACTAAGCCCTGGTGCCTGGAGTTGCAAGTCAGCACTTTAAACCCAAGGTCCACCCCCACCCCTCTTGTTCATGCAGAGCAGCCTGGGTCCTGTGAAGCTGATTCATCCACCCCCAGGCTGGGAATGCAGAGCAGGTGAGGGGGTGAATGGCTATCAGCTAGGAGAGCCAGGACCTTGATCTGCTGTAGGTGGAGTGTGTTTGATTAAAGCCCATGACAAGAGATGAACAGCGTAGGGAGGGGGAAGCACCTGCCTTATGCAAATCTGCTGTGAAGCTGGAGCCTTTCCAAAGCACCCCACGTAGGTCTGCTGCTATCAGCAGTTGCACAATCCTCTACCTCTGTCCTAGTTCCAGTCAATACTGACCCTTTACTGGGAATCGATGTGTAAACACCCAGCTAACGCCCTGCTGCTGCTCCCATAGCCAGTAATGCTGCAAACAGGGATCTGAGGAAGGGAAGGAGTGGGATGCAGCTCAGATGGACCTGATGCATATTGTGAATTACCGTAGGAGCTGGAAGCCCCACACTGTGCTAGGTGCTGCACATATATCTAGTGAGCGACAGGCCCTGCAGAGCTTACAATCTGAATAGACAAGCCAGACACAAGGTGGGAGGAGAAGGGATGTGCCCAGGGTCACAAGGCAAATCAGTGGCAGAGCTAGGAACATAGAATCCAGGGTTCCTGAGCCCTCCTCCATTGCCCCCACGAGTTGTCACGAAGCTCCATTAAACCAACCAGGAGAGCCAGGACGGGTGGTAGCTTTCAGAAGGCCCCATTGAGGAAATAGGCATCAACATGAATAAAAGGTTTCCCATTGAACCCAAAGCACTGGCTCTTCGCTCATTTTCAGCCATCTCCATCCACCGATTCAACATTGCAGAGTTTGCTGACCACCCTGATCCTGCGTCCCACACGAGGGATGTAAAAGGTTAACTGGTAAGCATTAGACTTACCATTAACTAGACATTGACCGTTAACCCCAGCAGCCGGCCACACTGGTCTGGCTGGTGGGACCCCAGCCCTAGCCGGGCCACGGTGTCCCGACCTCGGTTAACTGGTTAAAGGATATAATTTTAAGAGTTTAGCCAGTTAACATTTTAAACCAATATTTACATCGCTATTCCACACCAGGCACTTTCAGAAGAAACTGAGAAGTGCTGTAGGCATTTGGACAGACCATACGGGCCGAAGACATTGACATAACCAAGGTGGGGGTTTGGTAGACACAGGTCTGCGTGGTTTTTTAAACAGAAACCTCGGGCTGCTTCATCCCATGGCGAACACACCCTTCAAATTCTTTTAAAATGTGATTAAAGATACAGAAAAGGAAACAAGTTAAAAAACACCTTTGGAACAAAGGAAGGCTTCCATTTTAACAACATTTCCCGTCACCCTTCCCGATCAGCTGAAAGCCTGTGGGCCTGGGCGATGGCGCCCTGATGGCAAAGCTCCCTGCGGTAGCCTCCGTTTGTTCTTTCGTCTTTCTTTTGTCTTTTCTTTAAGCACCCAGTGTGTGGAACTGCCCATCCTCTCAGGATTTTGTCCATCCGTTAGGCCTACTAGCCCATGCACCAATTTTGGTTCATTCGTTTCCAGTCCCACGTCTTCTGTTTTTACCAAGCACGATTTCAACCTACTCCTTGAATTACTGTTGTTTTGCCTGCACTAATTCGCTTTCATAATAAATGTTATAAATAGGTGCAAAACAACTTGACCTGTTTACCATCGACCTCTGTTGTTAGAGGTTATTGTAACATCTTATGAACTTTTATATACTTTTCCCCAATTGATCTTACAATTAAGGTAAATTCGTAAGCCCAATCATCGCACCAGAGACTTACAAATTGACAATTCACTTTATTCTCTGCATCATCTCCACCCAACACAACAGAGTTCGAACATTCAGAGGATGGGCTGTGTTATACCTTAACTGCTGCCTGCGAGAAAAGGCCCCTGGCAATGGAAAAACAGAAACAAAGCACTCGCGCCTGTGGAAAAGTAAATGGGGTTTGTTCTGCAATGAATGAAAACGTCAGTAGCAGCAATGGAGAAACAGCTGCAATTTCCCTCAGGACATCAACCTTTGTGTTGCCCCCCATTGCTGTCCCACTGCCTATGAGATTCAACAATTATTTTCCCATGAGTGGGGGATTTTTCCAAAGGGAGGGGGAAATGGACATTTCTGCACAGTGAAATGGACGGGAGTATTTGCTCCCGAGAAACTTGGGCAATTATCTCAGGTAAAGCACATTACCCTTTGGAATAATGCTGGCTGATCAAACACAACCTTCCTTACCCATTTTCCACGTCTTTTTTAATTGGGCTGTAGGGTTAACTCTCTCCTTAATGGAGGGTGTAAGAATTAAACACATGGCATTTTCTTCCCTGATCCAATAGTCTTCATACAAAGTCCATTTTCTAGCTGAAGGCAGCTTCCTTTGCTAGCCAGAGGAAGGATAGACATCGGCTGAAAGCACAAGACTGGGAGTTAGAGATTCTGTGCTATGGGAGTTCTTATCAGACCCTCATCACTGTAGTTGGGTATTAAGAGAGGTCCCTCACAGCTGTAATGTGCTGTTTGATCTCAGACTCTCCCCACAGGAGTTTGATTTAAGTTTTAATATGGCCCAGATCTGAGTGATCTGGTAAAACTGAAGTTCTGTAAAACACAGAGTTCAGGATTTGCATAATCCAGAAAGGACATTCCTGAATTTGGCAGCACTAACCCCACGTTTGGCATATTGAAAGTCTTTGTCTGTGCATCGTCACAGGGCCCTGATTAGGGTTCCTACATGCTACTGTAATAAACTGAAGAGAAACGCTTTGCTTCACCTTCTGCATTTGCTCAAGATACAGCTTGAATACGGCCCCTAGTCCAACTCCGACCCCCCCCCCCCCAAATCTCAAGTGGTACTTTCAACTTAAGCTAGCTGGCTCGTGGGGGGTAGGGGGATTGAAGCGCAGGTGCTGCAGGTGCTCAAACTAGTAATGCCGTGGTAATTCCCGCTGTAACCGGATCCCAACGACTCAGCAGCTGCTAAGCCGGTCACTCTGCCTGGCTCCCGAGTTGTTTCGCAAGATGGTCGCTCTCGCTGGAGTGGAGCAGCCCGAACCAACCCTTGCACTGAAGACCAGCCTTGCATCAGCATTCCCGGCTGTGAAATGCGAATCGTTAGATTGTGCAGAATGCAGTGAGACTGGACTGGGAGGGTCTTTTCCTGTAGTAGTACAGTACCTAGCGCAACTGGGTGCTGGTCCATGCCAGGGTTCCTAGGTTCTATCCCAATGCAAACAGAGACCCTCCTCCAGTGAAAGGAGAGGGGCAGAGAACTGTTATTTTCAGGGTGGATGTTTGGTTACTGATGGAATGTAACTGTAGGGAATTTGTTCATTCCCTCTTTGCAGTTCAGATACGTTTGTTTCCCCAGTTATGGGCCCAATTCAGCTCTGTAAGGGACACGTCCCTGCTGTAAATCCCTTAAAGTGAGCACAGTTATACCAGGGATAAACTGGCCTGTACAGGTTGGACTTGAGCTCACCACTACATCACGGTGAACACCTGCCATTCAGATCAACTCTGTTAATTAGCACTTGGCAACCCTCAATGCTAATGTGTGCCAATAAGTACCTCGTCCCGGCACAGGACAGCTCAGTGGTACACAAGCAGCCAGCCTCCCAACTGGTGCTGGACAAACAGCACTGGGAAAAAAACAAATTTCACCTCTCTTGGGTTGGAAGCGCGCTGCGATTTCTCAATCCGAGATCCAGATAAGCAGGGTGAACCTCATGCTACCACCACCTTTTGCTCATACGATTGAGGGTCAGGGGCAGAAGCCAAGCCACACGGACCAGGCAGCCCATGCCAAAAGGGTGCGCTCCTACAGCGCCCAGTGGACATCTTCTAGATGGGCCCAAAGCTCTGCCGTTCTGGAAGCATGTCCTCAACAGTGAAAGAACATGCAGAGGCCACCTCAAAGCATCTGTTCCATCTAGGCATGTCCCAGAGGCCCCAGTCCTGGCAACATGTCTGCACACGCTTAAGTGTTTGCACAATCCTGGTTCTTGCCAGCAGTGGTTTGAGATGGTCACAGTTTTACAGGAGAGAACTTTTGAAAATGTCTTCTATTAGGATATTATCATTGTTTTAATGTTCACGCTGCAAGGTATTTGTATCCTTGTGCGCCCTCATTTGTCCATCTCCACCTGTGGTCTCATTTGATACCTAAGATTGTCAGCTCTTTGGGGAGGTGATCGTATTTGTGTTCCGTGTTTGTACAGCACGTAGCGCCCTTGGTCCATGACGGAGGCGGTTAGTACAACACAAACAAAAATAAATACGTGACGCAGGGAAAAAACTGCAATGAGATGAGCTTCAGTGTGTATAAACTTTTAATTTTAAAATACAAGTTGAACGGCCTATGTAAGAGCAAAACAAAGTTACATAATAATCAGATCATCTCTCTCGTATACTGCTATACAAGCCATCAGAATCCACAGAGGGATGAAAGCCACTCTGCAACGAACGCTATTAGCATTGGACTTGAATCAATTCTCCCCTCCCTGGTCTCAAAATTCCTATTACATCGGGTTTGATTTTTAAAAAAAGCAAGTTATCCTCGCAGGAGATCTCAGCAAGGATCCCCCCTGCCTCTCTCTCTGGCCCAGCCCCTGCAGAACAGCCTGTGGAGACCACTAAGCCAGGCTGATCCCTGTGCGTTTCTTGGGGGACGTGCAGGCAGCCTCTGTCTCCATCGTACAGCCTGGCAGCGCAATATCCTCTTGGTGTAGAGAGCCACAGAGCCAGCGGGAAGGAAAAGGCCCAGCCAGAAGAGGGGGAGACGGTGCCCCAGCTGCTGCAAGATCCCCACGCACATTGCAGGGTGACAATCAGACCATACAATTCTGCAGCTCCTTGGCTCTCGCTGCTGCAGAACATCAGTGGGCCTGGTTACCCTAGTGCAGCCCTGGGAGAAGCGTCACTCACTTCAGGGTGGTGGTTCTGCATTTACAGCAGAGGGAGAGGGGAAATTCCAGCACTGAGCTGGTCCCAGCCCAGCGTCACTCCAACCAGCCCTGCCCACTCCCGCCGCTAGGGTATGTAATGAGTCTGTGGGTTCCTCAGCGGCTCTGAAGCAGGGCTGGCTCCCATCAGGCTCCTGAAGCGAGAGGCACGTTAGAGCTAAAAACCACCCCACAACTCTGCTGAGAGGACCCTCTTCTTGCTCACTGAGCCACACAGCTCATCAGTGGCTGTTTCTGGGGAGTCCCACATCCCGTTACTTTGGCGGCTGGTGGTGGAAGGGAACCTTAAATTCCATCTCCTCATTGCACCCCTACAGCTTCCCTTTTGAAGCTACTGCTTCACTGAGCAGCTTGCCGGTAAGAGTTCAGGGGGTGGGTCTCTGCACCATCAACAGAGCCCCGATGAGGCGTCTGCTGTCTCGGGAGACCTCCCTGGGATCCAGAGACTGGCCAGCTCTCGCGAAATGCTCTTGGCTAGTTCCCTCTCTGCACCTCCTACAGATCAGGCGGGGTTGGAGGAGAAGCAAAGCCAGGCGCAGAAGGCAGAGGCTGCCTGCAACGAAACCCACACGGGCCCTTCAGACGGAGAGTGAAACAGGACAGCCCTCAAAAGGTGCAGACTGCAACCTGGTTAGAGAAACGGTCACTCCAGCAAAGCCTTTGCAATGGGCACATTCCTACAGTCACAGAGCGTCACAGGTTCAGGCTGTTGTGTGGATACAGCCACACCCATCTAGGGCTTTTTTGGGTGTGTGTGTTGGGGGGGGTGGGAGGGGATTCCCCCCAACCCCCGTGGGTGTTTTAACAAGGAATCTTTGTTTCAATTATTAAAGTACCCAGTGTGAAGAGTTCTAATTAAAACCCACAGAGACACACACACACACACACACACACACACACACACCCAAGCCACCAAGATCAGCTGAAAAATCCAGCTGTTTGAAAGCTGGGGTTGGATGCTCAGCTGGTGCAGATCCGCAGTCTTCCATCCATGGCAATGGAGTTACTCCCCTTCACACCAGCTGATGATGAAGCCTTGATTCTTAAGTCGCTGCCCGCTCTTCCTCAGTGGCGGCAGCCTTGAAACAAGAAAACAATCTTGGCTCCCTGAGCAAATTCCTCCCGAAAGCCTCATGGTGCAGAGCTGGAGCTGGTTGGGGTAGGTCGAGAGATTGTCAAGGTGTCCCTGAACCAGTGTCTCCCAGGAGACGGTGACAGCACTGGCTTGTCAATGACCCGAGATGCATCCTGCAGAATTTATCTACGGTTTTCTTGGGGGTTGGCCTGGAAACACTAGAGCCAAACACCTTTTATAACTAGATCAGCAGCTTGGGGAGTTCCCAATTAGGGGCAGCTACTTAAGTGGTCCAAGCAAGCGTCTTAGAGTGGCTCTCTGGAGCAGATGAGAGCTCAGAGGACTTGCTGTTCCATGGCGTTTTGCTAACTGCCTGGCCTGTAGCTGCAGACGTTCGAACCAAGCGTCAGGACAAAAAACAAACATCCAAAGCGTCGCCTCATCTGCGTGACTACAGAGACCTGCTCTAGGGCAGCACGCCAAGCGAAGCAGCGTCCAGAGATAAGGCCCCTGTTGGAAGCAGAAATCATGCAAGACAAGGCAATGGCTATATTTGGGCAGTGGGGATTTTTGTTAGCCCTTGAGCTCAGACCGAGCACCAGGGTGTATTTGTCACCTCCCCACCCCTGCTCCTGTGTCTCGCTGCCTTGGGCGGGCGGGGCAGGTGCGTGTTAAATCAGGTAGGTTACTTTAAAACAGAGACACGTTTAAAGGTTCTACCTCCAGTTCCCTTCCAAGCAGAAATTCACTGGACTAAGTTTCCCCCACTGGACATTCCCCATTAAGGCACGACGGTCAAGGCCTGACCTGCAGGTTGCTCTGAAACCTCTGAGCTGGTGAAGTTTAAAAAAGTAACAGAGGGAGACTGAGGTGTTAGCAGCTCAACCCACAACAGAAGCGGGTGGAGGGGGGAAGGTCACACACTTAGTGGATCTCCCGCACCCCGGATATTCCCAATCTATAAAGTGGCACTTTATGATCAGATGCAAATTCAGCTGCAAAATGAGGCTCAATGGGAGCGGACAGGCAGGTTCCTGTTTAAGGATACACAGGTCTCAAGCAGGGCTAGCCCCGTATTGTTCTTTCCCCTCCGAACAGCCTGGATGCATTACAGCCCAGCCCAGCCCACACTCCACTGACCATGACCGCAACTCGGTGGGTGAAGTAGGAGCAGTGTTTGGGGACACGGAGCTCAGGTGAGAGAATGTGGCTGCTCGTCCCATCAAGGCCGGTACAGCCCTTGCTTTTCCATGAACATCTGCAGCACATGTGCTTCCAAACGCAGGGGGTTGCCTTTCCCTGGCTGGTTTATTGCCAAAAACCAGAAGCGAGAAATTGCTGGAGAGGCGCAAGATAGGAGGGGCCCCCAGCGGGCAGACCCCAGGTGTTTCTTGTTAACTCTGTATTGGAGGCTGGATGTCCCTTTATGCAGGACAGCACAGAGTGGACAGCAGGACAGCCCGGCAGCCCGGCCCTGGATGGACCCCCGGGCTCTTGCCTCATTTTGCGATTGATCGCTCGGCTCAGACGGAGGTGGGGGCAAGCTCTCACACTCATCAGTCTCAACAACAAAGTGATATCGTGTCCGATAAAAGTCTCAGCTATTCCAGAACCTGTGTTACTTCTTCCTCCGTGGGCCAGCTGCGAAGGGGATTAGGGTAATGTCACTGACAGCTGGGGACTGGACCGAGACCCCCCCAGTTCCTCTCATACAGGCCATGAACCCTTGGGTTCAATCTGGGCGATCGCAAACTTTTCCTGTCCTATGCCCCAATCCTTGGCCTCCTCCTCCAGAGCAGGGCCAACGGAAAGGGCCAAAAAAGCGGTAGCAGAATCCCTTGCCCAAGCGCACTAGCCCTGTAGAGTTTCACAAGGTGGAGGCTCCCACTCCCCATCCTCTGTCGTTACGAAGGCAGATCCGTCTGTCAGCGCAGCAACGTGCTCACAAGGAATGGAGAAAAGGGCAGAGCAGCACGTAGGCCACACGGATTGATGGGCTGGCCGGGAATTTCTCTTTAACACGGCGTGAAGAAACGACTGCTGCAAAAGTCCTGGAAAAAGCAGCCTCTGGATTTTAGACCCAGGACTCCGTGAGGGCATCTATAGACATTAAAGAGACTCTCTGAGCAGACACACACCCGGGCCGTCTCCTAGACTCTGGCTGGTGACTAACCTACCACGCTTCCCCTTCTGGCGGGGAAAAGCCAACTCCCGCTGTGGCCGAAGAGACAGGTTCACCTCTTGTTTATCATCCTGCCTTATTGCACATCTGTTTCCACCCCCCGATATACACACAAACATTTGGTTAAGATATGAAATATCTAAGCAATGCCCTGAGAATCACAGAGAAAAACAGATTAAATAGAATTTTCTGGGGAGCTTAACACCCAATTCTGCCCCACCCTCCCTCCCAATTTAAGCAGAAAACCTTCTTGCTTAAACATTGTTCTGCCGGCTCCTCTCCAGTTAGCTGCTTTTTGGAACGGACGCACGTGTCAGCCGACTCCAATCCAAGGATCGTTGGCCTCTAAGATGTTGTTTTTCCTCCTAGAGGGACTGGAACGTCAGTAGGTAGGGGACGCTCCCCCGTGGAATGACGCCCTGCGCCGGCCTCTCAAAGAACCCGAAGCAGTTCTGACCGTGGGAAAAAGGGTGCACCCCAGGAGCCAGTTAACGACCCACGCAGGCAGCTGCTAACACGAGCTGGTCTGCAGGTTCCCCTCCGTCAGCAGTGAGGCGATGGAGGACGGGCCGTAAGCGCTATCGAACTCCTCATCTGAGCTCAAGCGGTCATCTTCCAAGGAGGCCTCTGTGGCCGAGCGGGTGGCCTTGCGCCTGGGTCAGGGAAAGGATGAGCCAGTTCATACTAGCACAGCAGAGCGTCTGCGCTTACCCGGCCCTGCACTCTGGCCCCTGCCGGCTGATTCCCACCAGGGCCTAGAGCAGCGGGGAGATCCCTGCTCTAAACCAGGAGCTCCCATTTGCCCACAGCCCTGCTCAGACCCCCTGCACCCCAAACACTGCGTTAGAGGGCAGCAATGAGAAGAAAAGATGAATGAAATTCAGTAACCGTTACAAGCCTGCTGGGCTGAGACTTCTAAGGAGCCTGGGGCAGGTCAGCACCCAGCCTTCGCTGGACTCTCAGAGGCCCTGGGGCAGGATCGTTTCATTATCCACGCCCAGCGCGCTACGGACTTCCCTTGGCTGCAGGCTCAGTATGAACGACCCTCGCTAGGGCACTGGAGCATGGCTTAGATTATGGGCACACTGCCACTCTGCTTCAGGGAGGTGGCAGAGACCAGATTCCTCTCCAAGAGCAGATCTTCCTCGGCGCGCCCAGCGCAGAACTATGCTTAGCTACAGGGCTGGAGGGAGGGCAGGGGACAGGCAGCCTGCAATTATTCCTCAAGGGGGAGTTTTCTACTATCACATTTCTGCTGGGAGAGGAGCTAGGGCTTCAGCCGGCTGCATAGGGAGACTGGTACGGAGCAGGGCTAAGGTGGGACGTGTACTGCTCCAGGAGCCCCTTACCTCTGGCTCGGGAGGGACCCCTAGCATGCAGGGCTAAGGAGAGGATTTTGCAGCACCCACCCCACCCACTGCCTACCAGGCCTCCTTCTCCAGGGCCTTGATGCGACTCTGCAGCTGCTCGTTGAGTTCGTGCTGCTCCTCCAGCTCCCGCTGCGCTTTCTTCCTGGCGCTTTCCAGGCGCTCGATCTCCTCCTCGGCCTCGTCCATCTGGCGCTTGAGCGCCTTGACGCGTAGGCTCAGCTGCGAGGGGCACAAGGGGAGGGGCACGTTGGCTTGTGGTGCTGGAAGGATGCCACCTAGACCCGGACACCCAGGCAGTGCTGGAGGGACCTCACCCCCACCTCTACCCCTCTCCTCCTCCCCCAGGACACTCGGGGCCTCTGCTAGCAGCAAGGGCCATTTGCAGCCACAGCAGTGTCCTGGTGCTGAAGGAGGCCGGAGTGAGCTGGGAACCAGCCATGCTCAGCTCTCTCTGGAGGCTGGGAGCAGGATAAGAGCCTAGAAACACTAGGCCTCGCAGGGGCACATCCCACGGTTCTTAGCCCTGCAGTGAGCGGAGCCGCTCTAGGATTCTTTCCCAGTGAATTGTGGGAGAACTTGTCTGGCCTTCTGAGCACACAGAGGGTGGGAATTGTGGGAAGGCACTGGAGGACTGTCAGCACGATCAGGCGTACAGCCTGCATCCTCATTTCAAAGTGGAACCCGAGCCCTCACCCGCAGCCAGGCCAGCATGATCACCCTGACATCTGCTGGGAGAGCTATAGAGCAGTGCACAGACCATCCAGGAAGTTTTTGGAGAGTGTTGGGGACAACTTCCTGGTGCAAATGCTGGAGGAACCAACTAGGGGTCGTGCTCTTCTTGAGCTACTGCTCACAAATAGGGAAGAATTGGTAGGGGAAGTAGAAGTGGGTGGCAATCTGGGCAGCAGAGACCATGAGATGGTCGAGTTCAGGATCCTGACAAAAGGAAGAAAGGAGAGCAGCAGAATACGGACCCTGGGTTTCAGAAAAGCAGACTGACTCCCTCAGGGAACTGATGGGCAGGATCCCCTGGGAGGCTAATCTGAGGGGGAAAGGCGTCCAGGAGAGCTGGCTGTATTTTAAAGAAGCCTTATTGAGGGCGCAGGAACAAACCATCCCGATGTGCAGAAAGAATAGCAAATATGGCAGGCGACCAGCTTGGCTTAACAGAGAAATCTTCAGTGAGTTTAAACACAAAAAGGAAGCTTACAAAAAGTGGAAACTTGGACAGATGACTAGGGAGGAGTATAAAACATTGCTCGAGCATGCAGGGGTGTAATCAGGAAGGCCAAAGCATAATTAGAGTTGCAGCTAGCAAGGGATGTTGAAGGGTAACAAGAAGGGTTTCTACCGGTATGTTAGCAACAAGAAAAAGTTCAGGGAAAGTGTGGGACCCTTACTGAATGGGGGAGGCAACCTAGTGACAGATGATGTGGAAAAGGCTGAAGTATTCAATGCTTTTTTCGCCTCCGTCTTCACAGACAAGGTCAGCTCCCAGACTGCTGCACTAGGCAACAGTATGGGGAGGAGGTGAACAGCTCTCACTGGTGAAAGAACAGGTTAAGGACTATTTAGAAAAGCTGGACGAGCCCAAGTCGATGGGGCCGGATGCAATGCATCCGAGGGTGTGGAGGGAGTTTGCTGCTGTGATTGCAGAGCCATTGGCCATTATCTTTGAAAACTTGTGGCGATCGGGGGAGGTCCCAGATGATTGGAAAAAGGCAGATATAGTGCCCATCTTTAAAAAAGGAAAGAAGGTGAATTTGGGGAACTACAGATCGGTCAGCATCACCTCAGTCCCTTGAAAAATCATGGAGCGGGTCCTCCAGGAATCTATTTTGAAGCACTTGGAGGAGAGGAAGGTGAGCAGGAACAGTCAACATTGATTCACCAAGAGCAAGTCCTGCCTGACCAACCTGATTACCTTCTATGATGAGATAACTGGCTGTGTTATACTGTGGATACGGGGAAAAGCGGTGGACATGATAGATCTTGACATTAGCAAAGCTTTTGATACAGTCTCCCACAGTATTCTTGCCAGCAAGTTAAAAAAAAAAGTATGGATTGGCTGAATGGACTATAAGGTGGATAGAAAGCTGGCTAGATCATCAGGCTCAACAAGTAGCGATCAACAGCTTGCTGTCTAGTTGGCAGCTGGTATCAAGTGGAGTGCCCAGGGGTCGATCCTGGGGCCGGTTTTGTTCAACATCTTCATTAATGATCTGGATAGATCGCATCCTCAGCAGGTTCGCGGATGACACTAAGCTGGGGGGGGGAAAAGAGGTAGATATGCTGGAGGGTAGGGATAGGGTCCAGAGTGACCTAGACAAATTGGAGGATTGAGCTAAAAGAAATCTGATGAGGTTCAACAAGGACAAGTGCAGAGTCCTGCACTTAGGATGGAAGAATCCCAGGCACCGCTACAGGTTGGGGACCGACTGGCTAAGCGGCAGTTCTGCAGAAAAGGACCTGGGGATTACAATGAACAAGAAGCTGGATGTGAGTCAACAGTGTGCCCTTGTTGCCAAGAAGGCTAACGGCATTTTGGGCTGCATTAGTAGCATTGTCAGCAGATCGAGGTAAGTGATTATTCCCCTCTATTCGGCACTGGAAAGGCCACATCTGGAGTATTGCACCCAGCTTTGGCCCCCCCCCCACTACAGAGATGAGGTGGACAAATTGGAGAGAGTCCAGCGGAGGGCAAGAAATATGATTAGGGGGCTGGGGCACATGACTTACGAGGATTGGCTGAGGGAACTGGGATTGTTTAGTCTGCAGAAGAGAAGAATGAGGGGGGATTTGATAGCAGCCTTCAACTACCTGAAGGAGGGTTCCAAGGAGGATGGAGCTCGGCTGTTCTCAGTGGTGGCAGATGACAGAACAAGGAGTAATGGTCTCAAGTTGCAGTGGGGGAGGTCTAGGTTGGATATTAGGAAAAGCTTTTTCACTAGGAGGGTGGTGAAGCACTGGAATGGGTTCCCTAGGGAGGTGGTGGAATCTCCATCCTCAGAGGTTTTTAAGGGCTGGCTTGACAAAGCCCTGGCTCAGATGATTTAGTTGGGGTTGGTTCTGCTTTTTGTTCCCTCATGCGCGGTCAGTAGAACCCAAAGGATATGCTCCCAACACAGAGAGCAGGTCAAGTAGGCCAACGAAGGGCAGGCTCGGGAGATACGATGGCAGAGTAGCCGTAATTAGGCAAGACGGAGCAACAACAGAGACCAGGTGGTGGCTTGTGAGATGGGGCTGGCAGATTCTCAAAATGCTTCTACAAGACTATTCTGCATGGGGTTTCCCCCCAAACCCTGCCCCCACCATGCCGTAAAAGGACACGAGAGGCAGACACACAGAAATATTTGGCTGTAATCAGGATAGGGAGTGGGGGGAGGGGTCGATAAGGCAGAGAGAATGGGGTGGCTGCAGTTGGAACAGGGATTGCTCCTGCACCAAAAGGAGAAACGTGCTGCGTGAAGGAGCAGAGAGGAGATGGGTGGGAGATGAGCCAAGACCAGATCTGTGGGTCTGGCCCACGGTTTCCATTGGTACCCAGCTTGAATTGGCCAGTAGGAGAGGTCAGCCCTGAATTGGAGCCAAATCACTGTCTGAAAGCGCACGTGCAAACATGCATGCGTGTACACACCCACACACACCCCCACCCACCCACCCCGGATGTTCTCTAGGGTCTGTGCTATCCAGCAGCCTGGGATCAGCTGTGTAAAGGGGCGGGGTCTCTCTCTCTCTCCACCCCCTCAGCTCTCGGGCTGCACAGAGCCAACTTGGCTGAGGTTTCTCCATTTGTCTGCCAAGCAAGTGCCAGAGGCTGTGGAAGCCATTTAAACGAATAAAAATTGGAGGATAAAAATTGGAAGAAAAGAACAGAGGAATGAGAGTGATGCCCCAGAGTAGCTCCAAGAGTGTGTGAGGTAGCAGGGGAGGAAAGACAGCAGAATGTCATCTACACACCTGGTCCTTCTGATCATTCACATGCTGTCTTTCGTCGTCGATCTGGATCGTCAGCTCCTTCACTTTCCTTTCCAGTTTGCGGTTCGAGGACACCATGACGTTCTTCTCCCTGAAACCACATTGAGCAGAGCAGCCGCTGAGCTCTGTCCAGACATGCAGGGGATCTCTGACTGTTTACCTCATGGTGGCCCCCAGAAGCCCTTATTGAGGCTAGGGTCCCCTGTGGTGCTGGGCGCTGCACAGACAGCCCATGCCCCAGAGAGCTCACAGGCTGAATAGGGAAACTGAGATCCAGAGAGATGAAGTACCTAGCCCTCGCTCACACAAGCAGTGAGAGGCAGAGCTGGGATTTGAACCTAGAACCCCCAAGTCCCAGTGCAGCACCCTAACCACTAAGCCACCCCTTCCCTCTGCCCTTTGAGGGCAGCATGACTGGTGCTCACACGGGCCTGGGACGAACTACGTGCAATTAGATTCGGCTCAAGAAAAATAACGATGGTGCACGAGGATTTAGTTCTGGGGCAAGGTGCCAGGTTGACAGGCCTGAAAAACAGACAGCACTGGGCACGCTTCCCCCAGACGCTGCCGACGAGGTGATTACGCAAGGCTGAACACTTGCGGCTGGGCTACGTCAAGCCTATTGTGCACACGGGTCATCGGCCGAGGGTGGCGGCTCTGACAATGCCAACCTGAGCTGGAGGGGTCTCTCAGCCCCCTTCTATACAGCAACAATCACTGCCACAATCTCTGGAGGATGCATTTTTCCACCCCCATAACACTAGACAACAAACAATGAGCCAATTCAGCCACGCGAGTTACACAAATTAGGAATGTCTGTTTTTAAAACTCTAGTCTGAGATGGGGACCCCCCTAGAGGCAGTCTTTAGCGACTGGTGAGAAAGGTGCATTTCGGGGGTTATTTTAAACCAAATTCTGTTAAAATCGGACACTCAAAAGGACACTCCGATTTCAATGTATTTACATTTTAAATAAAACAAACATTGGGAAACGCTCTTAAATTGAAACCAAGGTATCCACATGGGGGTTTGAAGTGGTTTAGCTAAAAATCAGTTTAAAAATTGGTGTTAACTGAGGCCACGTCTACACTACCCGCTGATCCGGCGGGTAGTAATCGATCTATCGGGGATCAATTTATCATGTCTTGTCTAGACGCGATAAATCGATCCCCAAACCGACACCCGTACTCCATCTTGGCAGGAGGAGTAAGCGGAGTCGACGGGGGAGCGACAGCGGTTGACTCGCCGCCGTGAGGACAGCCAGGTAAGTTGAACTAAGATACTTTGACTTCAGCTACGCGACTAGCGTAGCTGAAGTTGCATATCTTAGATCGATCCGCCCCCAGTGTAGACCAGCCCTGAGTGAGACCCACCGCATAGATGGTTTTCTTTTCATGATTTTTTTAAACCTGGCAACGGCTGCTCTTACTGTTGAGACCCCAGTAGCAGGGGCTGTCCGCACAGCTGTTTATTCTGCCTCGTGCCACGAGGGTAGTTCAAACCCAGCCAGAAGCACAGAGAAGTGAGTTACTGGACCTCTCCTGCCAGCTAGAAGAAAGGCTTCTGATTCCACATGGCAGACACCCTCCTCCACACCCCCAGTGATCGGGAGTCAGTTCCAGCCTGCCACGCTTGGTACCAGACCACTGCAGAACTCGCACATGCCAGTTCAAGGGTTAACCACAGATTCTCACGCCACCTCGCACGGGAATGTTGTTGACACTTACCCAACATCTGACCTCTCCCGAAAGCTGTTATCATGAAATTACGCCTCGGAACATGCCTGGGAGGCAGATCAGGCCGAGGTCCGTTTTGAAAAGGGGCGTGGGGGGAGAGAAATGGGACGTAGGAGGGAGAGGATTCTAGACGTGAAGGCCCATGGACCAGCACCGGTACTACCGAACTAAACCCCTTCCTGAGGCTGCAAAGCAAGATCAGGGCACAGATGGGGCTAGAACCCATGCACTCCCCTGAAACCGCAGTCCTGTGCGGAGACCCTTCAGCTTTCTGGTTAGCGCATGGGGTGGAGGTAAACATTCCTACACTCCATTATCAGCTGCGCCACGGACATGGGAGAAGTCACATGCCTGTTGTGTGCCTCAGTTTCCCTATCTATAAACTGGGGGTGGCGATTCCCTCCATCTCTGTGCACTTACAGTGGTAAAACTTTCCAGTGTAAACGAGGGCTGGTTGTCAGTTCAGGTGTGAATTTTTATTGATATGGTTATACCGGTGCAACCCCTAGAGTGGAGACAGTTATAGCTTACCAGTATATAATACCAGTATTATACCAGATACCAGTAGAGCTTAGTCTCCTTTCCACAGAGAAACAGCTATACTGGTAGAACTGCATCCGCTCTGGGGGGGTGGGAAGGGAAGGGCTGTAGCTCTCTATACTGTTAGAGAGTGGTACAGCCTGTGTTTAGACAAGGGCTTAGCATTGCGGGCTTTGTGATCTTCTGCCAGAACGGGGCCAGGTCCACATCTTTTACCTCTCTTCTGCCTGAAGCTTATCCTGCAGTTCCTGGATCCGCGACTCCAGCTGAGACAAACTGGCGCTCGGTTTCTGCAAGCCTTCCGAGCTGGCCAGTCGGCTTTTCAAGTCTTTGTTCTGGTGGGAGAAATTACACCTGATTAGTCACCCAAGAAACCAACAGCCAGCAGCGGAGTGAGAAAGTCGGCCTTATAAACAAACCGAGCAGGAACGGAGCGTTATGTAAACCCTGGCAGTGAGTCAAGCGCGGCGAAATCCCTTTCGCAAATAGGAAGCTTAATGAGTTGGGTTATATAATGGCAATTATTTTTCCTGCATTAAAAATGTTGCCAACAGAGCGTAGTTTAAAACGGTGTGTGGAATCCGAGCGCCACGAGACAGGTGAAGACAGTTCTCCCGCTCTGCACAGCCGCTATTGTCAGGGGTCATGGGCCAGGGAATAGCTGACATCTTCATTTAGGCCATGCTGCCCAATGCTCCATCACGCTCAGCAGGAAAAACCGCATACCTCCCCCACGGAATGGAGCTTACAGGCCCACAGTCCTGTACGGATACCGGTTTAGCAGCAAGCCAAAGATCTCCTGGCGGGGACACAATCCAGTGCAGAACTCCGATATTAATGACCAGTGTATTTAATAGCTTCCTCAGCCCGAAGAGCTACATTTGCCAGCTTCACCTCCTTCCCTAAGAGCCATCACAGCTCCTCTAGCCTGTTCCACAGGAAGCGACAGCAGATGCCAATATTAAACGCGCCTCGGTAACTGGCCACCTCCAGGAGGGAGGAATAAGGCTGAAAACCGTTGAAGAATGAAATTGGTGCACTGCAGGGGACTTTTTGCACCACCTTAAGTCAGCAGCTCAAGCCGAGTGTTGTTTTGTTCTGGTTAATTACGTGCAGAGAACAAGAACAGCTTGAAGGATTTGCTTTTTTAAGCCAGCACACACTTGTGTAACAGAGAATTCGGTAACGCAAGTCCGGGCAAGCAGCTGCTGCATGTTCACAGCAGCCCGGGCTGTAGTTTAACACCATCTTTTTTTTAAACTTGGGAATTAAGAGTCCATCTACAAATTAAGGAGCACCACAGAACCATGGCAGGGAAAGCGGTCTAGGAGGCATCGGGAGCCATTTCAAGTCATTACAGACCGGTCTTAAATCGGCCGGTTCATCTAAAGTGTGAGTCAATGAGTTCTGGCTCCAAGTGGATTTGAAATATGAGTCAGTTCAGATCTGCAGATAGACCCTGAAGATGTGGGCCTTGTAGTAAGATGAAGCCCTGAAACATAAACCCTTATATCAGAGGCCCGGTTTGAGGCCTAAGGCCTGAACTAAAGTAATGGTCAAGACTTTGCTAACATAAAGCAAAGTTAAGCTGTGAGCCAGAGGCAGGCACTGCCCACAGAAGCTGGCAAGGAAAGGGCTGATGTTGCAAAAATACACATACCTAAAAAGGTACTGGACGCTAGAGATATAAACATGTGCTAGGATGGTACCAGAACACTCCGAGCTGCCTTGGGTGCAGCTTTAGCTCCGGTAGAGCTGCCTTGGGTGCAGCTTTAGCTCCGGTAGCCTCAGTATCCGGAAGAGACACAGTCACCGGCACCTGAGCCTCCACTCTAGGGCTGTGTCGAGCCGGGTCCCAGTCTCTGAACTCAAACCCTAAGAGTTTCTTGTGGATGGCAGGTGACAAAGCCTCTCTCCCCGCCTTCAGGAACAGCTCCTGGCAGGGAGGTCAGCATTCTGGGATGGCAGGAGAGAGCTGCCTCTTGGACCCCAATAGCTCAGGGCCCCCCTTCTCCTGGAAAGGCAAAGGGCATCAGCCTGCCCATAAAAGGCCTCATCTCCATATCTACAAAGGAGCCAGGAGACCTGGGAATACTGACTGCACGACAACCTGCAACAAGAGCTCGCTGCACCCTTGCAGCCAGGTTAAGAATAAATCCCGACTGCTTAACACTTGAGCCCTGTTGCAGGGTGCTCTGGTTCCAGGCTGCACGAATGAGATGCCCTGGCTCACAGCCGTGGGGCAGGCAGGGGCCTCGGGTCAAAGCGCTGGACGGAGCACAGCGGACGGGTATTTTCAGAGGTAAGGGCAGGGCTGAGAGTTACACAGCTGCTCTCCAGCGGTCCCCTGTGGCACATACTGGTACAACACCTCCATGGATTGCTGCAGAGTTCACTTTCACTGAAGGCCGTTCAGGGCCAGGGCACTGCATTACGCTGCAGCTGGGAGCGAGTCTCCTAGGCTGAGCAGGCAGAGAGTTTAGTTCTTCGGCTGTCTCAGAGATCTGCCCCTCTGCTTTGCTATCTAGGACTCCCCACCCTCCTTTTGCCGACAGCCCCTGCATTTCGCCTATAAATTCCTCTTCCCCTTTAAGAATCAGGCCAAGCCCCAGGTTCTCAGCCTCCCAGGGCACGCTGCTAGCCTCACTCCCCTGCAGGCAGGGAGAGGTTTATGGGAGTTCCCGGGGATTAGAAAATCATGTCCATTAAGAGCTCCCTACACAAGGTGCAACACGCCTGGGGCCCCCCCCAAGCTGGGCGTGGGCAATAAACTGAAAATTAAGAGTGAGGATTAGGAGAAGAGACACCCCTTATTATCCTAGCCGCCTTTGCAATGCCGCTGGAGGGATGGCAGAGCCGCTGGCAGGAGGCGCAGCGATGCTGCCAGAAGAAATCCCGAGGATCTCGGACTCTGTCCCTGCTGGGAGAGGAGGTTAAACACTTCAGCCATTCGCAGCATTTTGTTGTTCATATTCCAGTAGCCCCCAGAGACACCAAACGGGGCCCCCTGGAGCAGGGGCTGTGTTGCATCTGTCACAGAGCGCACACAGTTATACTTTGGGATGCAGATGAGAGCGGGGGGGGAAAGGGATGACAGGGATACACTCTTCTTTGCATAGGCGGGCTGGGAACACAGCGCATATCTATTATGGTAACATGGCCCCTGATCCTTGACCGGGGTTCCTTTTTGTGTTAGACGTTGGACAAACGAGGAAGACAGATAGACCTTTCCTTCCCCGGAGAGCTTCAGACCGAGATCTCGAGCAGGACACAACAGGTCATAGATTGCAAGGCCAGAAGGGACCAATGTGATCACTTAGTCTGACCTCCCGTATGACCCAGGCCAGAGAACGGCCCCCAAATAATTCCCAGAGCAGAGCTTTTAGAAAAACATCCAGTCTTGATTTAAAAAGTGGTCAGCGATGGAGAAGCCACCATGAGCCTTGGTAAATTGTTCCAATGGTTAATTGCCCACCTGTTAAAAAATTACACCTTGTTTCCAGACTGAAATGGTCTAGCTTCTACTTCCAGCCATTAGATCGTGTTTGACCTTCCTCTGCTAAACTGAAGAGCCCGTTATTAAATATTTGTTCCCCAGGTGGGGGTTCAGACTAATCTAGCCACCCCTTAACCTCTTCGTTAAGTTACCTAGTTTGTGCTCTTTGAATCTATCACTCTCAGGCAGGTTTTCTAATCCTTTAATTTTGTTCGCGTGGCTCTTCTCTGACCCCTCCCCAATTTATCAGCATCCTCCTGAAACTGCGGGCGCCAGAACGGGACACGGGATTCCAGCAGGAGTCGCACTAGTGCCCAGTACAGAGGTAAAATAACCTCCCTACTCCTCCCTGAGATTCCCCTGTTTATGCATCCCAGGATTGCATTAGCCCTTTGGCGACAGCATCACACCAAGAGCTCACACTCAGCTGGTTATCCACCACGACTCCCAAATCTTTTTCAGAGTCGCTGCTTCCTAGGTGGATGAAATGGACGCAACGGGAGGATGAAACAACAATACGAGCGCCAGACAGGAGCCCTTTGGGAGGGGTTACTGCAGAGGCAGGTTTTGAGGGTACTAACGAGGTGACAGCTTTATGAAGTGTGATGGGGGTGGGGGTGGCATGGGAGACTTTGCAATAGTGAGGGGATATTTGTTGATAAATACAAACAAGCAGGACCAGTAGAGTCCGTCTTGCATAGACTAAGGAGGCTGGTGGCGAGCTAAGACCATCACATTGTCGGCAGTAGCAACGGGGCAGACCTATTGCTCCAGGTGACCCCACTCCCCAGCTGGGGCAGGGTCGCTCCCTGCGGGACACAGTCTGAGTGTTCTCTCCAGTCTAGTTTAAAACTCCCAAGCAAAGGAGGCTTCCACCCCCCTCCTTTGGGGACCCTTCCACAGCCAGACAGATCTCTAGGTCAGGAGGCTTTTCCAGGATCCAAGCAAGATGATCAACTGAGTCACAAGAGCGTGCTGGCTTAAATGCATTTTCTAGCCTTGTCACATGGGGGAGGGGCAGACTTGCAACCTCTGGCCGTCTCTGCATTTGCATGAAGCCACAAGAGCAGCCATCAGCTACCCAAGCCACAGCAGGGCTAGCTCCAGCGGGGCAGAGCCGTGCAGCAGCACACCCCCGAGCAGCACCGAAAGAGGTGTCCAAATCCCGCATCCGGTCACAGCCTTACCTGCCTCTCCAGGGAGATCTTGTCGCACTCCAGGTCCTGCTTGCTGGAGCGCTCCTGCAGCAGCTCCGCACGCAGCTGGTCAATCTGGAGGAAGGAAGGTTGGTGTAGTTTAGGGGTTATTTCTGGTCAGACTGGGGTGTCTTCTCTCAGCCAGTGGCAGTTCTCTCCCGGGCAGATGGCTAAGATTCCTAAGGCCATTCATGGATACAGCCAGTCAGAGGACTTTGGGGGGGGGGGGGGGGGAGGGGGAGGGTCAGGAACTCTCAAGTTCTAATCTTGGCTATTACACACGTCCCGAGTCCCTTCCCCACGGTATGCCTCAGTTTCCCCATCTGTCACCCACCTTTCCTGCGGAGGGCTGAAAGGATTAGAGGCAGCACTGCATTTCGAGAGAACAGAAGCTAGGCACAATTGGCATTTTTCGGGAAATCAAAGTCGCCAGGGCCTAATCCTCAGTTCAACCCAAGTCCCCCGCGATCAATGGAGTCACGCCAGTGGCAGTCTGGAGTGGCTGGCCCATAAAACATGACACAAGTAACGGGCACTGTGCTTCCATTACATTAATGTGGGTTCAGTGGGAGCTGAAAGCCATTGTACTAAGAGATTCCAGTTCTCTGTAGAACAGCCAGGGGGCCTCTGCCAGGATCAGGGCCCCTTTGTGCCAGGCGCTGTACAAAGTCTCCCCCCCGTAGAGTTCTGTCTGAGTAGGCAGGACAGGAATATCCCTATTTTACAAACCGATACTAGAAGGCTGGGCTATCCAACCTCTCCTGGTGGCTCTAAATCAGCCACTAGGCCATGACATGGAAGACGCCAATCCCCCATCCATAGGCCCACCCTGCTTAAGCCACTGCTACGTGCTAGGTCTTCAACTGAAACGTGCGGAGAACTCAGAGGCAACATAAGGCAATTCCAGTTCATACTGCTGCCTCTTGTGACACCGAGTACTCCAGGGCTGTCAACAGGGGGATAAATCTTTGGTGGGCTGCAGGCCCGCACTGGTGACCGGTGGCAGGCACGGAACAAGGCAGCACTAAAAGGGGAAGCCGTTCTCAGCTGCCGTCCACTGCCCGTGGCTGGTGTGAGCACGCAGCAGTGCATGCCGCTCCTCTGCTGCTGCGGCTGGGTTCAGTGAGTTAGAGACACCATGAATACCCAGGGATGCATGTACAGCAGGGTGCAGCCCTGAGATCATGGCTTGGCAGAGTCCCTGATGCCGGTTAATTGCGTATGAGACACAGTGCAGAGGCAGCAGCACGTTTCATCCCCAGCGAGATTAGATCATTGTTTACTCAGCAGCCCAGATAGATTGTTTTTTATTTTCTTAACGTTCGCCAAGGTTAGGCGCTAGACATGCTGCCAGCCCCCTGCCGACAACGCCCTTCCCTTTGCCAGGCAGGGCTGGGTGCAGAACCGACGGGCGTTTTAGCTGACACGAGCAGAGACCATGGCGGGGACGTTCGACACTGCAGCTGGGAGGTTCTGACTCCCGTTGGCGCTCTACAAACGGCTGTGTGAACGCTGTGGACACTCTAGCCCCTGGGTCCAAGCTCGGAGGGCTGGGCCAAGCCTCTGCCAATGCCGCACTGCTATTCTGAGTGCAGCGGCCGTGCCCCGTTAGCACGAGTCTGTCCCAGCTGCAGTGTCGACTAAGGTTGCCAACTATCTAATCGCACAAATCCAAACACCCCTGCCCCGAGACCCCGCCCCACTCTATTCCCCCTCCCTCCCTTTCACCGGGCTGGGGCCAAGAGGTTCGGAGTGTGGGAGGGGGCTTCGGGATGAGCCTGGGGCAGGAGGTTGGGGTGCAGAAGGGGGTGCGGGCTCTGGGAGGGAGTTTGGGTGCAGCTCAGGGTTCAGGGTGCAGGCTCCGGCAGGGCGGCGTTTACTTTGGGCAGCTCTTGGAAGTGACTGGCACATTTGGTTTCTAGGCTGAGGGGTGGCCAGGCGGCTCCACACACTGCCCCTGCCTGCAGGCACCGCTCCGCAGCGCCAATGGGAGCTGTAGAGTTGGCGCTCAGGGCGGGGGCAGCACGCGGAGCCCCCATGGCCGCCCCTGAGCCTAGAAGCCAAAGGGACATGCTGGTCGTTTCTGGGAGCTGCACAGCGCCAGGGCAGGAAGGGATCCTGCCTTCGCCTTGCTGCACTGCCAACCAGACTTTGACCTATCAAAATCTCCCCGATTGCCTTTAATAGTCACCGGGAGATTCCGGGAGACTCACGGCCAATCCTGGAGGGTTGGCAACTCTAATGTAGACACACCTGAAAGACCCGGCAGGAGAACTTAGGCTCTTACTGCTGTTGCGCATGTAGACATTTTCTTAAGACATCAGTGACCTGCAGGGCATTAGCAGTGCATTTCTGGCATTTTTGGCTTATACATCATCTCCCCTGCACCTACTGATGGATGTAGTCACGCCCCCCATGGCACTAGGCGCTGTACAAACACAGAAGAAAAGAGTCCCTGCCCCGAAGATCTTACAATCCAGGTATTGTCCCCCCGTTTCTGTGCCTCACTTTCCCAGTCTGAAAATGCGGTGCTCAGACTTTGACGGCAAGAAGCACCCAGATTAGTAAACGGTAAGGCCAGTAGGGACCATTACGATCTAGTCTGTCATCGTACATGAACGCCGGCCAGAGAACGTCACCCAATCATTTCTGCACCAAGCTAGAGCAGATCGTTGAGAAAGGGACGTCCAGTCTTGACTTAAAGTGCATGTGATGGAGAATTGAGGACCATTCAGTAACAGCTATGTAGAGTCTGAATAACTGTGGCTACTTGGAGAGTACCCCAGGGCTGTACTTGGCTCTAAGAAGCACTGAGTCTCTCTCTACAGCAGGCAGTCCCCAAACTTTTTGCATCTTCTCCATAGACCATTAATGGCTTAGCACGACAGAATAGCTGGCTTGGGGCTGACAGCTGGCTTTCAGATTGCATGCGTCAGCAACTTGGGAGCAGACAAAATATAGACTGCAATTCAAAAATATGTACCCTTCACAGCACTTCCAGGGCTGGCTCTAATAAGAGTTAATAAGCCATAGACAATTCTGCTCGGAGAATTTAAGCGCCAAGAAAGCCATGCCACCTGTATGTAACCTGTTCTTTCTCTGCTATTAAAATAATCACCATGCAATTCAAAACGCACGTGCAGCGTCAATAGGGTTCTGCCATTTGGATTCAGAAAACAGCAACATAGGTAGAGATGGGAGCGGTCAGAAGGCCCCCAGAGAAACGAGATACAGCAGGAACCCACCATTCAAGCAGGATAATGGGAAGGGGACTCATGCCAGTGGCAGAGCAGTTTGCAAAAGGCAGAAGAGCAGCATCTGATGGCAGGTGGAGTTTCTAATGAGCTTTTTATTTTTAAGAGGCTCCATCGTCTCTTACGTTTTATGCACACCTTAGAGGATTTTGTTACCACAGGGATTCAAGCTACGAACATGTTTTCAGAGGACTATTAAGAGATGCTAAGATTGCCAGATGGAAAGCAATAGAGACCGGGTCTGTAGGAGCGCCGTCAACATCCAACGGTCAGTTTTAGTAGCACGTTTGTGAAGCAGGGAAGCCCTGCAAGAATGGGGAATATTTGCCTTAAGTTGTTGCTGCATTTGGCAAGGAGGGGGCAGGGGAAGCAGAAAAAGCTTGTGCCGAGCAAATATTTCTAGGAACAACCAAGAGGCAGTAGCTCCTAGTCAGAGGTTGCTTGAGAGGATGAAACTTAGTTTAGACCTGAACATATAGAGATTCTCCCTCCACCCCCACCAGTTTTGCAGACGGAGAAGCTGAGGGGAAGGAAGGGATTCATTCAAGATTGCACAGTGGATTCAGTCACCCAGCTAGGAAAAGGATCCAGGACTCCTGATGCCTGGGTGACCAAGCCACTAGATCACGGTGTCTGAACGGGACTGCACCGCTAAAACAATGGCACCTATTGGGCATGGGTAGCGCACTTGTATGGGTCCGTTGCGTGAGGGAAGTTCTGCTTGAGGGTCCTTTGTTGAAGTAACTGAGCATCCACCTCAGTGACACGCCGACATGATGCAGGGGAATAGATGGGAGGAGAGAACCAAGAGCCAGACAGCTAAGCCCCTGCTCCGCTGGCAAGTCTGTCAACAGCAGAGAGCTTCCAGGAAGCAGTTACGTTAGCATCAGTAAGGCTAAGGGCTGCGTTCTGCGCCCGGCAGGCTCCGTGCTGTGTCAGACACTAGCTTGGAAAGAAATGCTGAACGATTATAAATGAGGAGCAGAGTCATAGGGCGCTGTCTAGTTGCTGGAGCACCAGGGTTCCTGGTAAAGTCCCCACCTCTGTGCCTCAGTTTCCCCATCTGCAAAGGGAGGGGTTATTTGGTCATTGTTCATATCGCAGCAGCAACGAGGAGCCCCAGGCATGGCTCAGGACCCCATTGTGCTAGGAGCTGTACGGACACAGAATGAAGAGATGGCCCCCTGCTTCAGAGAGCTTACAACGCAGGGTGCTTAGACTAGCAGACTTCTGTCAGCCTAGCTTATTGCATGCCCCAGGGGCTCCCTGCATCCTTCCATCCCCCCTCCAGCCCCCAGTCTCTCCCTCATTGCAGGGACTCTGTGCTGGTCCACTCCTTCCCACACCAGATCTCCATTAACCCATTGGCTGAAGCTAGGCTATGGTGCGGTTTTCGAATCCTTCCCTTTGCAGCACACTCCCCTACCTGGTCTCTGCCGCGGTTAATCCGGTCAGTCAACAGCTCCACCGTGTTCCTCTCCTCGTCCAGTTCCACCTCGAGGCGCTTGGATTTCTCCTGCGAGCAGAGCCTGGGTTATTCTAGCTTTGGATTCTGGGGAGGACCGGGGGTGGGGGGTGTTTTATGGGACACTAACGCCCCCCCCCCCAACCTTGGATCAGACAGAGGGCCATTCACACAGCATTGTGGCACTCCCAGGAGTTATGGGCTCACTAAGACATCAGTGAAGCTAGGCGGTTAACCCCGCGAGTGCTGGAGTAAGGATATGCGTGTGACGGGGACTCAGTGGGAGAGCTCGGCAGGACCCCCAAGTCCCTACTCCTGAAACGTGATCCACACAAGTTGGTCTCTGGGCCTGTGCAGAGCCTCACTGCCCGCTGCGGGGTGCCGAGAGCCCCAGGGGCTGCCCCTACAGAACAGCCTGCAGGAAGGAGATGCCTAGCACCCTTTCCGGGAAGGGCCGCTGATTTCAGGCGCCCAACAGGAGGCACCGTTGGCTGAATTTCCAGAAGGCTGAGCACCCAGAACTGGAGTCAGCGGCAGGTGGCCCTCACTTTTTTCAGAGGTGCTGAGCAAGGGTGCCTCAAGCCAGGCACCCAAAGATCAGTGGCCATTTTAATGTTGACGAGGCACTGACCCCAACCCATTAATTCCTTCCCCACAGAGCCACAACTTTCTAAGGACTCCTACGGGCCAGGTCGGGCGGGGGGGGGGGGGACAGAAGGGCGTCAGATTTGGAAAGCTATTTATTCTCGGAGGCCAGACAGGAGATAACTTGGCCCCCAGCACTTGCAATTTACACTCTCTGAAGGGGGGCATTTGTCAGCCAACAGAGGAGAGAGAGACCCCTCGTGAAATCCCTTCTTTAACAGGCTCGCTACACTGCAGGGCACTGGGGATTTCAATGCAGACTGCAGCAGAGAGCCAGTTAAGCAGGCTTAGGACCCGTCTGCCACAGGATTTGAACCATGCTCGGAAAGAAGAGTTTGAGGGGGGAGGGATAGCTCAGTGGTTTGAGCATTGGCCCGCTAAACCCAGGGTTGTGAGTTCAATCCTTGAGGGGGCCACTTGGGGATCTGGGGCAAAAATCAGTACTTGGTCCTGCTAGTGAAGGCAGGGGGCTGGACTCGATGACCTTTCAAGGTCCCTTCCAGTTCTAGGAGATGGGATATCTCCATTAATCAATAATCAATCTAATCCCTCGTTAAGTTTCACTGCCGCTAAGCTGGTTTCAAACCATATCATTTGCACGGACAATGCAGACGGTTCGAGTGCATCGGAAGAGTTTCCGGAACTCAAACGTGGCTTGGAAAGGCCTGATCTCCAGACACCGTGTCCGCGACTGCTTGGGTTCTGCTGTCTCCGCTCTGTTCCATACTGCAAAAGCCATTTGACTTTTCGAAGGGCTTGGTTTGGGTTGGATCTGCCTGGGAGCGCCATCTAAACGTGCTGGTCAACAAGGACTTGGATTTGATCCAAAGGGATTTAAGTTTTACCGTAAAGTTGGTTGCAGTTCACTACAGACCTGCACAAAGAATCTCAAGCCTGCTGTTGGCATTCAGACCAAAATAGCTGCTTTATAAATCCATAAATAAAGAACCCCGGAAACAGAGCAAGTCTCTGCCATGAACAATTATGCTGCAAGGCTTGAAAGAGCCGAAACTAAATCAGTTACTTGGCAATTAAAGAAAGCGTTAAACAAAAGGTCCTGTTTCCAAGTGAATGAGAGACTCTGAAGACAACTCTGCCCTCTGCTGTTAAAAGCAGGCTTTGTAGCTAGCAGGTTTTGTGCCACAGACAGCAGCAGATGCTCTCCTGGATTGAGTGCATGCTTTCTTACTTGCTCTTAGCCGTGGGCGAAACACTGGGGTAAACTCTCAGCTCTCCCTCAAAACAGAGTCCTCCTTGTCATTTCTAGCCAGGCAGCTCCCAGAGCCTCGCTCCCTGGTGATTTGTCTCACCATTACACAGATGCAACAGCTGGTTCCTCTTAAACTTACTTGGTTGCTTTTAGCCTAACATCTACAAGCGCTTGGTTTTTAAAATCCCAGTTACAGCAGATCTACTTGCTCGTTAGCAGTTGCCTTCAACAGCACGAAGCCCGTGGCTGTTGCAAGGAAGTTTGATCATTGTTCCTGAGTACCTATTTGGAGCCCCACAGCCTAGCATGTGGAGCTGAAAGAGTCCTTCTTAAACAGGTGAACATTTGGGCTCTACTAACTCTGATGGTTTCATGACCACTATGGGGAGGGGGGGCAGGGTTACGTCACAAAAAGCCCCCGACATGCAGTCCGTGGGAGTTTGGCCTAAGGAAAGGCTCCTACTGGCCCAGAACCTCAGCAATCAGCATTAACTGCTGTTGCACGTGCTGGAGGGGAGAGCAGACCGTGTGCTTACAGGTGCTCCGGGGGAGAAGCAGCGTTTGACCTGCACCTACATAGCGACAGCACTAAAACAGGCCAATCCAGAGGCTTGGACTCTGAGGAACGAGACCTGGAGATACGGCCCCCACCCACCGCATACTCATGGATGAGACTATGGGCCTGTGTCCCCCAGCTACGGCATTACTGGGGCTGCCAGCATGAGAAGCAGCATGGTACCAGGGCAGTCTAGTCACCAGAGTGTTGTTGGGGGTCCCAGGCAGGGTGCGTCGCACCGTTCTGTGCCATGCTAAAGGAGCTAGTTGAAGTTTCGCTATCCCGCCCGTTCCACGGCGGAACAGAGAACAACGCTACGTTCTGTGTGTGGGGATTTAGTGCCGGTGAGACGTTCTGGAGGAAGACGGCACAGACAGAATCGCAGCAAGGAGGCCAGTGGAGATGGGGACTTGGTCAAAGACCAGTGAGCTCCCTGTGCCAGAGGAGTTCAAAGCGGCACTAGGGTCAGGGAGAGCAAACGAACCTCCAGCGCTTTGACCTGCCGAGAGCGATCGTCCTGGGTGCGTTTCTTGGACTCCACCTCCTGCTCCAGGTTCTGCAGGCGCTGGGCCAGCACCTCCTTATCCAGCATGCTGCTTTCCCGCTCAGCCTGGCTGTCCTGCAGTGCTTGCTTCAGCCGCGTGATCTGCGGGAAGAGACGGCATCAGAGAGCTACCGTGCTCCCCCAGAAAGCTGCACGCGCCAGGCATCTGAAGATCTCCCCTAGTGACCACAATATAAGGCTGGCTCACAGGTGTAGCAGCTGGACAAAGCAGAGGATCATGGTGGGGGGAGAAGCAAAGGCTGGGCCAGACAGGAGCAGTGTGGTGCCAACCCTGGAACGACCCACCTAGGGGCCTCTGGTGATACCGTGTGGTTGATGCTTGCAGCGCTAGCGAGCCCTGCAGACAGCCGTGGCCAACCTGCTTCGGCTGGAGGAGAGGGAGAGAAAAGAGCAACAGCCCCCGTTTCTGCACTGGGCGGCAAGAGGAGACTCTTCCCCCGCACCCAGCAGGCTCTGGTCTAAGGACACATCTGGGCACCCACGCATAGTACCAGTGATCTGCTCTCTGCATACCGGAGAACACCCAGTTCGGTCATCAGGGTGATTAACAGGTTTAGGAGGGGCCCGACACCACCACGCTATGTACTTCAGGTAGCGAGGGGCCTCTGAACAGCAGCTGGATTCGGAATAGCCAGGCAGAGCTCTCCAGCCCTGCGGGGGCACAACCCCACCCCACCCGCACATGCTGGGCTCAGCACCGGGCTCGTGGGTTTCCCAGGAAGCATTTTAGAGGTTTCTGGTCTCAGGCAGGCCGAGATGCTGCCATTTCACTCGGACGGCGGGAATTACTCCAGCTTCGATCTGTCCAGTCTGTGCTCCCAGTCGGAGCAGAGCAGCTGACTGAACTCAAGGGAGATTCCACTACCTGTCACTCCTCTTAGCCAGGGAGGGCCAGCCCAGCTCCAGGGGAGGGAACCAGAGTCTGTCCCCAAGTCCCCCCAGCGATGCAGGAGGGAGGGAGACTCTTTCCTGGCTCACAAACAGAATCACTAAGTTCTGACTGCAGGATCTTTATTGGTGCCCAAGTGGGAGCCAGACGGCACCCAGCCCGACTCTGGTCCCTGCTGGCGCTTGGTGTTACAGACGCTCATCCCTTTACTTGTCTACTGAGCAGATCTGATCTGTGATTGCTGGTGATACAGCCCCCACAGTGCCCTCGAGCATAGCTGACTTCAAGGACACAAAGCGGCCTGTCTCAGGTAGCGCAGCCTCTTCCACTGGAATTGGGGGCAAGGGAACTCTAGTACTGTCTAGAGTTACACTGGCTGCCGCTTCTGTATTCTCCTGTGTTCTAACAGGGCTACGCTTGCCTTCAGATCAAGGCCTGAGCGGAGCAGGAAGTTTGCCTGAGGCAGGGAAAATGCACAACTTGTTATACTGGGTAATTTGAAAGTGGACGAGGGACGTTCGCATCTTCCCTGCGCTAGTGATTCCTGGCAAACGCATTGTAGACGCCCTCTCCGAAGACAGCCCCTGGCAGGTTGTGAGCAAGACTAACCACCTGAGAGCCGGTGGCCTACCTCGTCCTGCAGCCGGCCCATGGTGAACTGCATCTTCTCCAACTCTGCACTGCGGTCCTTGGCCTGCTTCTGGGAATCTGCAATCTCCTTCCGTGACTTCTCCTTGTACTCCTCCAGCTGCGACTGCAGCATGGCCAGTGAGCGGTGGGACTCCTGGGCCATCTGGTCCAGCTAGAGCACAAGAGGAGGAGTACTTAGGAACCCACAATGAGTGTCCACGACCAACCACTTCCCCCAGGCCACGTGGGGATCAATGATGCCATTGGAGTCACATGGGGGAATCCCAGTTAACTTCAATAGGAGTGGAGGGAAGGGAGCTCTAGTAGGTTTAGACCCACCATGAAGAGAAAGGGAAGGAAAGACGAGGGTGTCCCTACAATACTGGCCAGTGGGCTGGACTTCCCCTTTTCCCCCCAGACATTTGGTTTGAACGACAGAGCTGAGGCCACTAGGAAAGGCACTGACGTCCGAAGGAGATGTGCAAAGCTGAACTCAAAACAGATTTAGCACCGAAATGCCTATTAAATGCAGCTGGCTAACCTGGCTGGGGCCAGCATTACAAAGTCCTTGCAGGTCACCCAGCAGCACAGCTTAGATTTATACAACACCTATCACTGGGGTAATCCAAGCACCAGAGCTCATCCTCCAGTGAATTTCATTAGCAAGCCTGGCGGGGCCAGAGGGCTGCAGAATGGATACCAGAGTTCACCCTACAACTCCCAAATCTTCTAGCACCCGGGAGATGCCAGGATGCTGCATCCCCTGGGGTCTCTAGTGAGCCAGGAAGATGTAATGGGTTTTATGGAGACTAGCAGGGAAGAAAAGCTCATCTATGCGAATATCCTCCCAAACTGCGTGGCTCAGCACCTTCCAGATGGCTCCATATTTCAGCTGGTTTTGCAAGGCAGCTCCAGTTACCCTACTGGGCAAGCTCCCAATGCCACCCCTTGGACAGCCAAGCCGCGGCAGCACGAGCCACGCGCGCTCCAGCTAGCGGGCCATCCCGCCGCGCCTGTCACTAGTCGGCTCTGCAGAATCCCAGCCGAATGCCAAGCGTCAGCTCTCTAAGCCCTGGCGACAAATGGAGTTGGCAGCCATGAGACACTGTGTAATGATCTGGCCGTCCCCTTGTGTCAGGCACTGAGCTAGTAATAACTTTCCTACCCTGCAGCGTTGGAGAGAGTCTGGAGGGTCGCTGGTAGAGCAGCGGAGAAGCTTTTGCTGCAACAACGAGCATCTCTCCTAAAAGCAGCGGCGGCTCCAAGCACCAGCGCTCCAAGCAAGTGCCGGGGGCGGCAAGCCGCGGGGGGGCGGTGTGCCCGTCGCCGTGAGGGCAGCAGTCAGGCAGCCTTCGGCGGCATGCCTGCGGGAGGTCCGCCGGTCCTGCAGATTCAGTGGCAATTGAACGGCGGGTACGCCAAAGGCGCGGGACTGGCGGACCTCCTGCAGGCATGCCGCTAAATCCGCGGGACCGGCAAAAAAGCTAGAGCCACCCCTGCCTAAGAGGCGTCACCTGCTTTACTGCTCGCTTCCCACAATGGCCAGTTATTGCTCCTCACTGCGTTATCTGTAACCTAGACTGGAAACACCTAAATGGGAAGTAGTGTGGCCTAGTGAACAGTGCACTGGACTGGGACTCAGGAGACCGGGGGGTCTATTCCTAGCTCTGCCTCTGGCCTGCTGGGTGACCTTGGCCCCGTTACTTCCCTGCTCTGTGCCTTAGCATCTGCAAAATGGGGACAATGGTACACTCCCCCTTTGGTATTTACTGATCAGGAGCATTAGATAAAAGCCAGGGATTATTAAAAGCTTGACTTTATCTGCAAAAGCTCCCTGCAGTTGCTGGGGTCTCTTACGGGGTTTTAGATCCTTCCCCTGCCCTCTGTGCCTAGCGCAGTAGAGGCCACTCTCGTACAAGCTGATGAAATACTAGCTCACAAGAGGTTAAGAGAGCCTCTTATAAACAAAAACAGAAGCATCAGAGCTTGTAGGACAGCTGCATGGCAACTCCTAGTCACGTATTAGCTGCTCAGAAGTAGAACGATACGCCCGAGAACCATCTCGTTCTATGGCTAAGGATAGGACTAACTTGTCCCCCCCTCCAAAGGTTTCATTGGCTTCTGCTAGCGCTGGAGATTAAAAGACTAAATTCTACTCTAGCCGGAGGAAGAGGAAGCAGAAAGACTATTCCGTGTGTGCTCTATTAAAGGGCTCCCAGATAGAACTGTGAGTAGGAGCAAAATACAGGGACAGGTGGTGCTTGCTGGGAGTGGGCAGGCCGGTTGCCTAACAGAGAGAAGAGAGGCGTCCCCTAGAAAACCACCTCCCCACCTTGTGCACTAGTAAGGCCCAACTAGGGTGCAGCCACCTAATCGGTTGGTGAAGCCAGTTGATGTTCAGAGGATCAAGCCCAACGTCTCTGAAAGCCCCCCCAGCCAACAGGACACCATGGTGGGGTGGAGCGGAACGGCTTATGAACCTGATGCGTCTTAGCGTTAATGTTTCAATGCAGCCAAGTCCTGTTTTCAAGCAGGTTGCTGGTAGGGTGACTGTCCCATTATTCAGGACTGTGTCTTATATAGGCACTTATTACCCCTCCCCCGTCCTGATTTTTTATAGTTTCTATCTGGTCACCCTAATTGCTGGACAGATCAGAATCCCAGTCCTTTGCAAACAGAGGCCTCTCCCCTTGTTGGTAGCAAATGCCACCAGTGTAAGATTGGTGGGGGTGGGGGGAGGTTTAAGTGTGAGCTTCTCAGGACTAAGAGGGCCACACCCCACAGAGACTACATGTCCCAGCATGCAGTGCGATAACTTGATCCAAGCAGCCATGGGACACCATAGGCAACACCTGGCCCCTCCCCCAGGCTTTAAGCCGGTGACATCAGCTGAGGCGTCTCACAAACCTCTCTGGTCAGCTTCTCCGTGGTCTTATCCAGCAGCCTCTTCTGCTCCTCCAACTCATTCTTGGTTCTCCTCAGCTGCTCCTTCTGCTTCATCTCCTCCTGGTGCGAGGAGTTCAGCACCTGGTGCTCCTGAGACAGCCGGCTGAGACTCCGCTGGGCCTCTTCCAGCCGGCTCTCCAGAGACCTCTTGGCCATCAGCAGCTCCTGCTCCTGCTCCACCGCCTCCTCCAAGGATTCCTCCATCTGTCTGCGATCAGCCTGGAAGGGGAGGAGCTCTCAGAGAAACACAAAGCTCCCAGGGACTTCAGGGGCCGAGCTGGAGCCGTGACATTGACAAGCCAGCTCCCCAGCAGGGCGGCTGCGCCGTCTCTGCTCCTGGCTCAGGCTGCCCCCCGGGCTTCTCAGCCCCCCGCTAGGAATGGGGCAGCCGACCAGACACCGGGCGTGGATCCCCCTGGGCTCTCGGCTCCCTGCCGGGACTCTCAGCCCACCCCCCCACTACCCCTCTAAAGTTGGTGGAAGCGCTCCTGGTGAGGACGTGTCCCACTGACAGAAGAGCAGTGTGGACACGAATCACGGGGCAGTGATTAGTACAGTGGCTGTAACTCTATAGGCCGATTTAACTTTATAGTGTAGACATGCCCTGAGGCACTGACTTTCTTTAGGTCTGTGCAGCACCCAGCACCATGGGGCGGAAGCTGGGGAAGGAGGTAGGTCTGTGTGCAGGGCAGTGCTGCGGCCCTCACGTACCTCCAGCTTGCCGATCTTCTCCCGGAGCCTGGCCTCCGAGCCCTCCCAGTTCTCGGAGAAGTGCCTGTACTCCTTGACCTGCATCTCCAGGCCCAGGATCTTCCTCCTCAAGTCGTCGTTCTCCTCTTGTGTCTCCCGCAGAGCGGACTCCACGGCCTTCCTCATCTGCTCCGTGGCCTCCTTCTCGCTCTCCACGGCCACCTTCACCTGCACGCCGGGCAAGAAAACATGTACAGGTGAGTCCAGGGCCAGACCTGGACACCATCCGCTGGCACATGGGAAGCCGGCAATCACATAGGGTTACCATACGTCCGGTTTTTCCCCGGACATGTTCGGCTTTTCGGCAATCAAACCCCTGTCCGGGGGGAATTGCCAAAAAGCCGAACATGTCCGGGAAAATGCCGGCCGGGCACTTCCCCTCCTGCGGCGGCTCTGCTCCTCCCCGACTCTTCGGCTCTGTTTAAGAGCCGAGCGCTACGGGCTTTGGGCAGCCCCCATGCCTCCGGATCCTGCGCCGCCGGAGCCCGGGAGGGGAAGTGCCCGGCTGGGGGCGCAGGGTCCGGAGGCAAGGGGGCTGCCCGAAGCCCAAGCGCTACCGGCTTCACGGTTTGCCGGGCAGCCTCCAGACCCTGCGCCCCCGGCTGGGCGCTTCCCCTCCCGGGCTCCAGCTGCGCTGGGGAAGCACCAGCCGGGGGTGCAGGGTCTGGAGGCTGCCCGGCAAACCGTGAAGCCGGTAGCGCTCGGGCAGCCCTTTTCGCGTGGCTGGGAGTGGGAGGGAAGAGGGGCAGAGTTAGGGCGGGGAAGAGGCGGAGTTGGGGCAAGGCTGGGAAATGGGCGGGGCCAGGACCCCGTGGAGGGTCCTCTTTTTTTATTTGTTAAGTATGGTAACCCTAAATCACAGGAGCAGGTCTCCAGAGGCTTCTGCCCAGCGGAGGGCCAACGGGCTCACAGGTGCGGCTCTTTGGACAGAGGGTGCCCGTTCCGCTACGGCCCCACGCACAGTGAGCAGGCATCTCTGCAAGAGGCAGTCCCTCTCGCTTGCTGGGTCAATGGGAGGTGGCTGGGGGGTGGGAAATGGAGCATATGACGGAACTCCAAGGAGATGGAGGCAGCACGCAGCCAGACACGCCCAAGGGGTATTGTGGGCTCAGAGATTTGCTGCCATCTCAGGGGGAAGGTGCAGCAATACAAGCTATGCAGAAGGCGTCCCAGATCCGTGGCCTGGGTACAGTCCTGTGCCCCACTCCCCCTGACTGCTCTAGTCACTGCCCACCGGTGCCAGTTACCCAGGTGTGCAGCCCTCAGCACGCCTGGCTTGAGGTCAGGCCGGGATAGGCATTCCCGGGGGTCCTCTGCTATAGGGGGTCCGAGCTGGGAGACCCTGAGTTCTTGCCTTAGCAGCTTCGTCGTAGTCCTTCCTGAGCTGCTGCAAGTTCTTCTGGAACTGCTGCTTCAGCTCTTCTACCTCCGTGTCACGGCTGGCCACCTCTTCCTGGAGCGCCCCCTTCAGGGTGGCCAGCTCCCGCTCCCTCTGGTGGACCAGCTTGTCCTGGGCCTGCTTCTCTGAAGCCAGCTCCCTCAGCTCCTCTTGGGCTTGACGCAGCTCCTGCAGGAGGAGGAGGAGGAGGAGGAGGAGAGTTGCTGACAGGCTTTAAAGAGCATCGAATACATACCCCAAGCTCTGGGTGTCCTGGAGGCGCTCACGAGGTAGCCAGCGGCCTAACAGAGAGGGGACTGGGCTCCCAGAGAGCCTGCTACCCCCAGCATAGCGGTGGTCCCCGTTAAGGCCGCTGTGTTGTGGTAGCTAGGCCTGGGCAGGAAGTGGTTTTTCCTGTCCCCATTTGGAGAGAGAGAATGAACGAACAAACCTTTTCGGCAAAAGATTCCCGACCTGCTCTAGCCATAACCCCCTGGGCAGCAGAGAATAGTGGGGCAAGCTCTGATCACTCCCTTACCCTGCCCTCTATGCCAGTGGTTACACCAGTGGTACAGTAGCCCCATGTGCCATGGGGATCTCAGAGAGCTCATTTTAAGGCACCTTTCTGCTACCAGAGTGGCCTGAAGAGGCGTTGGTACGTGTGAGAACCAGGCCCCAACCTTCAGGCAGTTCACACAGCTGCTCTAAGAGTCAAGAGCCACCTTCTTTCTGACCACGCCCTGCCCATCATACCTTCTTCAGGGCTTCTGCTTGGCCGGCATCCACGGTGCTGTTCCTGACCTGGTCCACTTCCACCCGCATGGCCGAGAACCGCTCCCGCAGCTCCCGCAGCTCCTCCTCAAACTCCTCCCGCTCCTGTTTCACCTGCATGAGCCTGCGTGCAGGAAGAGAAGTAGTGCCAGGTGGGCTCCCCATTGCCCCATGGGAGAACCGTGGGGAGTCTGACCCTGGGGGAAGCTGGGCTGAATGGGAAGAAAGCCTATGAAGGTCACCAGGAGGGGTGCAGAGATTCAGATGGTGGCAGCATGCCCTGTACATGCCAGCCGAGCCTGAGCTACATGACCCCCCGTCCTCCCTTGGGTAATGCTGACATGATCAGAGAGAGGCACCGTGCACCTCCTTGCTGGGCTCTGCATCGGCAATGCCAGTCACCTGTAAGCCTGTCCACCGGCCGCATCACGGCTTCTGCCAGTGAGCCCAAGCCAAGAATCCTGCCTTGATTCTCCCTGGAATGACACCCTAGAGACATCCCCCAGTGACCTTTCCTGGATTTACAGGAAAGAAGTTTGACTGGATAAAATGGAGCAGCTGAACCCTTTATGGCCACTCTAGCCCCTGGGCAGATCGGCACTAGCTGACCATTCCCAGTCACAGCTGCGATCCTGGGACGGACACGGCACATCCATGAGAGCTCACTCCTGTTTGGTGTTGCGCAGCTCCTCCTTGTTCTTCTGGAACATCTCCCTCCAGTGGCCGGTCTCCTCGTTGCTCTCCTCCAGCTCCTTCTGGAGGTTCCTCACTATCGAGTTGATTTTCTGTCTCTCGATCTCTAGACTGGCTTGGTCCTGGGGACAGGAATGAAGCTGTCAAGCATTTGCTGTTGGGTTGGGTGCATGTACTGCAAGAAGGCTGGGGAAGGTTATGCCTTGGTAGAAACCTCTGTAAAATTTATACGGGGTTCCTTACAGCTTTGCGTGTACTCAGTGGATGTTGCCAATCATAGGTGCCAACTCCGTGGGTGCTCCGGGGCTGGAGCACCCATGGGGAAAAATTAGTGGGTGCTTTGCACTCACCAGCAGGCAAGCTCCCCTCACCCTCTGCCCCACCTCCTCCTCCTCCTCTGAGCACGCCACATGCCTGCTGCTCCGCCTATCTCCCAGCGCTTCCCACCTGGCTGCCACCAAACAGCTGTTTGGCAGCGTTAGCATGCTCCAGGAGGGGGGTAGGAACGGGAACATGGTGCGCTCAGGGGAGGAGGCGGAGCCGGGGAGGGGATTTGAGGAAGGAGTTGGAATATTGGCAGGGAGGGGGCAGAGTTGGGTCAGGGATTTTGGGGAAGGGGTTGGAATGGGGGTGGGGCCTCATGGAAGGGGTGGAGTGGGGGGCGGGGCCGGGGGCACAGGGGAAGTCGAGCACCCACAGGAAAGAGAGGAAGTCGGCGCCTATGCTTCCAATGCACACCCAGCCTAGATCCTGTCCGTTACACCAGGGTCATCTGCAGCAGCTTCTCTAAAAATCTAGGGAGCTCCTCCAACTGGATACTAGCGTAACACAGCAGAATTCAGCACCACGGAGAGACGTATTCGAGCTATCACTTAAGCAAGTGATTTGAGCACCCACATGTAGCGCTTGGTCAGCGGAGTCAGAAGTTCAGTGCTGGGGGAGGAGGAGCGCTAAGTACAGTGCCTCCTTTCGCCGACCAAGGCATCATCTGAGACGTTGCACCAGTTTAAGTGAAGCTGTGACCTCTTTTAAACCAGCTTTCGTTAAATCACTGAAGGCTGCATGGACGCGGATTCTGGTCAGCTGTGCGGAGCAGAAACAAACCAGGTTCTGACCAAAATGAGCATCCACGGAGCTTTCTGAACCAGCTAGAAAGCTGTTTAAGAGAGATCACACCCCAAGTTAAAACTGGTGCAACTTTCTGGTATAGCCCAGAGTGTCACCGTCGCTGAGCAGGGACGTGCAGCGCCCATGGCCACACTGCTCCCTAGGATACTTTAGGACAGGAAGCAAAGGTCGTAGCCAACCGAAAGATAACTCGGGGGAGGGCATTTAAGGGAAGCAGGCCACTGCTATGATTTTCCATTGTTTATAAATCCAGTCCGTAAGACAAGCCTTAATCTCCTAGCAGATGCCAGCCGTTCCCCCAACGTGTTCGCTTTATGCTTCCATTTCACGCGTCTGTGGCTTTACCTGAGACACGTCCTCCATGTTTCGCCTCAGCTGGTCCATGTCGCTCTGGTACTGCTGTGTCACCCGGTCCAGCTCCTTGTCGTGATTCGCCACCTCCTCCTTCAGGGCTCCTTTCAGCGCCGTCAGCTCCCGCTCCCGCTGCCGCAGATGTTCTTCTTGCTTCTGTTTGGCGTTGAGGATCTCCTCCAGCTCCTCTCTGGTTTCCAGCAGCTCCTGAGAGGATGGCAGGGACAGAGATGCTTTCACCACCTGGAGCTATGCAATACATCTCTAGCAGTGCTGTAGAGAGGCAATCTTGCCTAGTGGATAGAGCACTGGACTGGGACTCTGGCAACGTGGGTTCCATTCCCAGCTCTGCCACTAGCCTGCAGGGTGACCTTGGGCAAGTTACTGCGCCTCTGTTTTCCCATCTGCTCAGTAGGGATAAAGAGACTGACCTCACTCCTCCGCACTGGAAGGGCGCTCGGGATTATTGTTGAAACGCTGATTCAGGGGGAGGCCCTGCTCCCCCAGTGCTGTAATTCAGCACAGCACCGCCGGCTTCAACAGCCTCATCCATTTACCCCGGCTGAGAACCGGGCCCACGGCGCACTCAGGATCCAAGCCGCGCAATCAGGCGGCGAGAGTCACGTACCTTCATGAGCTCGTCTCGGTCTGCAGAGTCCACCGAGGTTTTCCGCAGCCTGTCCAGCTCCTCGTGCATCCCCATTAGCTGCTCTTCCACATCTCCCAGTTTGTCTTCTGCCTGCTCTCTGGCAACTTTCACTTCCATCAGCCTAGAGGAGACCACGCAAGCCTGTTCAGAGCCAGCCAGGCGGATCCTGGTCTCAGCACAGTACAGCCAGAGCCCCAGATACAATTCTGGCCCAGACACCGGCTTGCTGTGATCCCCCTCAGGGGCCAGGTGGCCTAGTGGGTAGGGCTCTGGGTTGGGCGTCAGGAGACCGGAGTTCAATTCCTGGCCTTGGCCACAGACTCCCTGTGGGACCTTGGGCAAGTCATTCCATCTACCCTGTGCCTCAGTTCTCCAGCTGTACAATGGGGATAATACCTCAAGTGGGGTAAAGTACCTCAAGAGGACAAAGCCATTAATGGCCTTCAGGCAGTTGGGATCAGCTAGATAAGGCAGGTCACTTCCTCCTCTGTGCCTCAGTTTCTCCCTCTATAATACAGGGATGCCTGCAGCCTAACTCAGCGGGTGGAAAGGGCTTGTTAATGAGGGCGAGCACGGTATCCAGCACGAGGATCGTTAGCGCTCTGCCAGGACCCGCGTAGCCCACCCCAGACGCAAGAAACAGCTCCTACTCTTGCAAGCGGCTTTTCAGCTCCTGGGTCGTCTTCTCCAAGGCCCCCTGGAGGCGCCTGCACTCGTCCTGCGCCTCCTCCAGCCGGCTCTCCATGTTCCGAGCAGCACCGCTCCTGGCCTGCTCTGCTTTCTGGCGGAGCTGGGAGAGGGGAGACTAGAGCGTTAGCGGCCACGGAAGAGGGAGGGGCTAGGATTTAAAGGGACGCTGCCACCAGCTAGCTTCAGAGAAGGTTTCTCGTGGCATCCCGCAAACAGATCCCGAGCTGGCATAAGCCAGCCCACTGACTTCACCGGAACTGGGCCAGCTGAGCATCTGGTCCTAAGGGGATCAGGCACCTCACTCCTAATTCAGGGGGAGGGAAGGGGGTAAAAAGGGGATGAGTTTGTGCAGGGAACTGGTTAGGGGTAGGCAGAGAGAACACAACCCATAGGCAGCCCTACAGCCGATATTCCAGTCCAGGAGTAAAGGGTGAGACCTCTACACAGTACTTACAGCCCTTGGACCAGTATAATTACAGGGTCACTAGCCGAGTCTCCCCCCGAAACCTCCCCACTCCATGCTGGGGTGTATGGAGACAGCCCAGAGCCCAGGCCCCCCTGCAGCCCACCCCCACCCAAGGCAGTGGAAGGGTGGCAGCTCCATAGGGCTGGCAGCCTCCCACTACCCGCCCAGCAAAGCAGGAGTTTACTGTCCAGTGCCTCTAGCTGACCAGGTACTGGCGTCACCTTGGTCTCTTCATCTAGTTTCCGCTGCAGCTCCTCCACCTTCCTCTTCAGCTCACTGTTCTGGGAAACAGATGCTCTCGCGTCCTCAGGAGGCACCACCTGTCAGACAGAGCCCCCTCTTTGTGTAACACAAGCACCCTGGAGATGCTGCCTAAAGTCAATTACTGGAGAGGAAGGACGGGCTTGTGGTTAAGATGGGACTCTGGAGCCCTGGGGTCAAGTCCCAGCTCCGCCAGGAATGGAACCAAGATCTCCTGAGTGCCAGTCCAGTGTTCTCCGTCCTTCTCCCTCAATGCTCAAGTAGTTCGGGCCACCAATTTTAAACTTCCCTTAAGTTAAGGGAGGAAAATGCCAGTCTCATTCACAGCAGCAATTTTTATTTTTTTTTAAACACCTGACACTAGCAAGCAGCCCTCTGACGCCAACATCAAAAGATATGGCTCCGAGTCCTGCCAGAGGTATGTTGGGCCTCAAGCAGGAGGCTCGGAAATGCCAGTTTTAATCAAGACCGCTGTCACGTCAGGCAAGCTCCGAGCACAGCACGCAGCAGCTAGCACCAGACGAGCTGCGATAACGGTGGAGTCGGCAAAATGGGTTCAGATCTTTTAATATAGAATATTAAACGGGAAATGCACTCTCCCTTAACATCTCCAACAGCGTCAGAGCAGATTCCTGAAAGGAAGCCAGGTTGCTTTCATACACAGATAATTCTAGGTATTAAAGAGAGAGTCATTTCTGTCTGCTTCCCTGGAGAAGGTGACAAAACAAAACAAACAACAAACAACCAATTCCAGGGCCACAGGAGAAACTGATCTCTTCCAGCTAATGGGATCATGTAAACACACATACACAGAATCCCAGCCCCAAAACTTTCATTCTTTCTTTAAACTGCTTACGGTTGCAGTTCAGAAAGGGTAAAAATATTGAGCCCTACAGAGCAAAGCATTTGTCAGATTGCCGACGTGTCAAGCCTGGAATCCAACCTCCAGCTGGGGCCAATCGCTGAAAAGCCCACAATGCATCTGACCATGCTGCGTATTGGGAGGCTGGGGCGGGGGGGGAGAAAAGCATCCTTCCTGACCCCCTGCCACAGGCAGCCAAGTTAAAACCTCAAGTACGAGATTGGACTCTCCTTGTTATCTTCACATGCATGGGCATGAATATTTGCAGAAATCTGGACATAGTACAGCTCCCTCCTGGAACAGGGCGTTCCACAGGTGGGCGACACACTGCATGAAGCTATAAGCAGACTGCGATTTCCCCAGTTCTCCCCAGAACTGGGTGTGCGTGGGGGGGGGGGGGTATTCTTTCAGCAGGATGCATTGAGCTGAAACAACTCAGAAGGGCTAAACTTTGGGGAAGGCCCTTTCCTGCTATAGATTTGCATTGTTGCAATGAACCAAAAGGCTTAATGGAGACGCTCAGCCCATTGGTGCTGGTCAGGAGAAGAGGGTAATGTCTACACTGCAGCTGTAAGTTTCCAGCTCATAAAAGATTGTAAGAATGGCCCTACTGGGTCAAACCAAAGGTCCATCTAGCCCTGTCTTCCGACAGTGGCCAGTGCCAGGTGCCCCAGAGGGAATGAACAGAACAGGGAATCATCAAATGATCCATCCCCCGTCGCTCATTCCCAGCTTCTGGCAAACAGAGGCTAGGGACACCATCCCTGCCCATCCTGGCTAGTAGCCATTGATGGACCTATCCTCCATGAATTTATCTAGTTCTTTTTTGAACCCTGTTATGGTCTTGGCCTTCACATCCTCTGGCAAGGAGTTCCACAGGTTGACTGTGCATTGTGTGAAGAAAATACTTCCTTTTATTTGTTTTAAACCTGCTGCCTATTAATTTCATTGGGTGGCCCCTAGTTCTTGTGTTATGAGAAGTAGTAAACAACACTTCCTTATCTACTTTCTCCACACCAGTCATGATTTTATATCTCGGGTCAACATTCCTGGGCTAGCTTCGACTGATGTTAGTGCACTAAAAATAGCAGTGTTACCATAGCAATGCAAGTTGCCCAGAGAACAATCCCATGTGAAACAGTAGCTAAGTAGGAGGACGGTTAGCCTCTCCCGCCGCCCTGGCATGCTGCTATTTTTAATGCACTAACTTGATCAGAGCTAGCGGGTGTACGTCTCTCCAACCAGGGAATCACACCTCCAGCTGCAGTGCAGATGTACACCAAGAGAGGGCAGTCATCCTGGCTGATCAGCACCACCCGGGCTTGATAATATAGGGGGTGAAAAATTCACCCTTTTGAGGAGAGCCGGGTGCCACACAAATCTCACAGGGCTTTTGCACTGGACTTTGTCCAGGAGTGAATGTCACTCTCTGCAAAGTAAGGGGAGGCTGGTATGGAGACTTACAGCGAGTGCTTGGATCTTCTCAAACATCAGGTTGGTTTTTCTCTTCAGAGAGCTTTCACTTTCTTTGCTCCTGAAAAAGAAACAAGCAAATACCAAAGAAAATCATTCAGGTTAAAAAGGGACATAGCCACCGGGGGGGAGAAGCAGAGCAGTGTTTAAGGCACTCGCTTATGACTCTGGTTTGAATCCCGGCTCTGCCACGGGACCTGTGTGACCTTGGGCAATTTACTTAACCCCTCCGTGCCTCAGTTTCCCCATATGAACAAGGGAGATGATTGCTCTTCACTGCCTCATAGGGGCATTGAGGGAATGAAATACATTAAAGATTGTGAAGTGCTCAGGTACTTTGGTAACAGGGACCAGGTAAGTACTTAAGAGACATACACACTTCTGACCGGAATTTTTAACTTAATGTTGTTGCAGGTAACACTTCAGATGAGCATCTCTGCAAGTTAGAGGAAAGTTCTGTTCTCTGCTCCCCGCAGTTTGAGGCCCATACTGTATGAATTGAAGGTAAAGGGGTAAGTCCCTCTTTACAAGAAGCCAGGGGAGTGAAAATCTGAAAGGGAGTGTTTCAGTCAAGTGTCCACAAGGCGGGGAAAGGGGAAGAAGAGAGGTTGTCTTTAAACCCTCGCTTTCCCGTAGAGAATCCTTTTAGTGATTAAGTTCAGCGGATCAGCTGCCTCATTTGCCCTGTACTCCCACCCAACAGACACTATCTACCTCCACAGGATTATTTAAAACAGAAGGTGACTACGCTAGGAATTAATTCCCTTTGTCGGCTCCAAGGTTGCCAATTTGCACCTTTCTAGAGTCGCTACCGCTTAGCCAAGAGGCTTACCATTGTTAGTTCGTGGGCTAAGCTGTAGTTCAAGGGTTTTGAAGCGTACACTCCCACAAGATGCCCAGGGCACTAGACTCCTATCCCAAGGTTAGATTTAAAGGACAGAGTTTTGTTTCATTTAAAGGACCAATTTTCCTGCACATCTGGGGCCAGATTTTCTAGACTCTGATTCCAAGCCAGAAGGGCCCATTGTGATCAGCTCGTCTGAGCTCCTGTGTAACAGACTTGATAGCTAGGCTCCTGTTTAGGATAGATTTGCCTAGCGAGAGCTGTGGGCAGATTTCCCTAGAGAGAGCTGTGGGGCAGAGTTCATTTGAGAACCACCGCCCCTTTGAGAGAAATGTGGGTCCCTGATACATCATGTTTGCTGGGGCCCCCACCTCCTCCCATTTCACTTTATTTACACAGATGTTTTGGGGAGGGGGGCCCTGAGCTCAGGGCCCCAGTACAATTGTGCCCCCTTTTCCCCCCTGCTCTGGTCAGCCCTGATCTCACCCCCGAGATGATGTAGCACTTCCTTTGTATTGTTTCAGAAACCTTTTTCACTAAAGTGAGTTTATGCAGTGTTGTTGGAGCCATGTTGGTCCCAGGATATGAGAGAAACAAGGTGAGGCAAGGGAATCTCTTATTAGACCAACTTCTGTTGGTGAGAGCTGTAAGCATCAAAGCGTGTGCCTCTCACCAACAGAAGTTGGACCAATAAAAGATATTCCCTCCCGCACGTCGTCACCCATAGTTCGTGGCAGCGAAGCACTCAATGCCTCCAGCCCCCCCTGCTCCAACAGAGCAAGCTGCACATCAGACGCTGCTATCCTGTCTAACACCGGACCCAAGAGCGCTCGGCCCAACACTCACCCATCCTTCAGGATACTGTAGATCAGTTCCTTGGTGTACTCGCTGCTCCCAGGCGGAGAGACTTCCTGCTGGTCTTTCAGAAGGTCTGGAGTGGACTTAAGCTGCTAATGAGACAGGACAAGCGTCACCAGATGCTCGCTGCACAGCAGTAGGACTTGCCAGACGGGATCAGACCAATGGGCCCATCTAGCCCGGTATCCCGTCTGATGGCAGCCAGAACCAGCTGATTCAGAGCAAGGCGCAAGCCAACCCCACCACTCTCTTTATGGAACAACCTACCCACAGGGTAAGTTTCTTCTTAAGCCCAGGCAATGAGTGCTTGGCTTATGCCCTGAAGCAGGAAGATCTGCATCCACCTAGGACGCTGTCACCGTGCTCCCTATGTTAGGAGAGGACAACAGCAGCAGTTTTGCAAGCAAACGTGGCTGGGATCTGATGTAACTAGGTGTAGGTGGCAGTTAGGTTGCAGCCCTTAAGGGCCTAGCGAACTTCCGAGTCAAATGCACCTCGGGACCTACGCTCCCGGCATTGAACTCTAGTGCCTAGAGCACTTGGAAAATAGGCCAGCTGGGAACAGCATTCCGTAAGGAGGAGGAGCAGCTTCCTCACTGGGGTAGGAAGAAGCAGAAGATGGGGCATGCCGATTTCTGGTTGAATAATCACACTGCTGCAACCACCACCAGCGGCTGGCAGGGCACGTCTACGCTGCGACCGCAGCAGCAACGTCTCAGCCGCACGAGCAGGGGTGGCTTGACTCTGTCCCCAGGGTGCCAGGCGGGGCTAGCCTGGGCAGCGGCGGTTCACTGCTACCCTTACTGCCATCACACCTCCCGACTGCAGTGGAGACATATCCTGAGATCAGGGACCAATGGCATCACCTGGGCAGTGACCTTGAGGCCCAGAGAGCTAATTGGGGGAGGGACAGCTTAGTGGTTTGAGCATTGGCCTGCTAAACCCAGGGTTGTGAGTTCAATCCTTGAGGGGGCCATTTAGGGAACTGGGGTAAAAATCTGTCTGGGGATTGGTCCTGCTTTGAGCAGGGGGTTGGACTAGATGACCTCCTGAGGTCCCTTCCAACCCTGATCTTCTAGGATTAAGGCTCCACCCTGAGCACCGATAGCACGTGGTTTGCTGGGCTGTCAAGAAGTCAAGCACATCGCTACTCCCGTGCTTAGAGTGAAATAGGTGCCAAAGCACGGCCAGCATGCCGAGCCCCGGGCAGGCCCGAGTCCCGAACGAAGAGTTACCTGCAGTTCTGATTGCACTTGACTTTGCTGCTGCTCAACGACAGGCTCCTCCAAGCTTTTATGGCTCCAGTCTCGCGTCAGCTGGGCCTTGACTGAGTTTTCCTTCAGATCTTCCCGGAGCACTCGGTTCAGGCTGCCGGTGCGAGGCGCGTTGGCTGCACCAGGCTGTTTGGCGGCCAGGCCCTTCGGCCCTTCCCTGAGGCGATCCTGGAGCTGGTCGGAGCTCAGCTCTCTGGCATCGGCCGTGTCGTGGTAGGACACCCTGCCGTCGAGACTCTGCGACCGCTTCCTCTCCTCTGGGGAGATCCGGCTTCTCCTGGTGGCTCGGCCCCTCTGCTGAACCTTCCCATCGAACTTCGTGATCAGGGAATCCACCGAGGACAGCGGCTTCGTGTCGATGTCACTTTGGTCAGCTGGCTGCCGAGGCCCGGAGGACTCTGGGTCTGGCGATGGCTGCTTGCCTACAAACCTTCGTCCAGTAGCTGCACGGGATTCCTGGCCGGGGTCAGTCCTTTTCCTGCCTGCAATGTCCAGTGTGCTGCTGCTCTTGGCACTGGCTGGAGCCTGGGATCCGTACGTGCCCCCACTCTGCATGCTGAGAGGGCTTGGGCCATAGCCCTCCTCTGAATTGGGGCTTAACAGAGAGCTGTGAGATTGAGTCCTCCTCAGCTCCTCCCCAAAAGGCCTCTGGGGAGGCAGCTGTCTGGAGCTGTCCTGAGGGGACGAGGAGCCATCCCTGCGGTAGGAATGAGCTGCCTCAGCTCTGACAGGCCTCCTCTCCCTCGGGTAGTGCTGGGAGCCCAGCTCCTCATCAGAGGTGCTGTACTGAGAGTTATACTGGGAACGTCTGGCCACGTACCGGCTTTCTGGCAGCTCAGAATCAGAGCTGATGGAGCCCGGGCCTTCCCTGAGGGAGTTAGGGGGCAGCTGCTCAGGCCACTGGCTGGGAGCGGGGTTCCCGTATTTACTCTCGCTTCTGATCTGCACCCCGAAGGAGTCCTCTCCTTTCGCCCCGCTGTTCAGGACCACAAAGGGCTGCCCGTCGATGCCCTGGACCCTCACCGCGACCCCGTAGGAGCCTGCCTTGGAGTGCTTGGGCCTGATCTTCTGGGGCTTCTTCATTTCCTTCAGGTCATCTATGAATCGGATCTGAACCCCGTAGTCCACGGGGTTTGGCTTCTCGGCCATAGCTCCATTCACATGCCGCTCCATCCCCAGGGGTTAAAAGCACTCCAGCCTCCTGCAGGGGAAAGAGGAAAAACACTCTCATGCCACTGGCCCAGCTGGGGTTAGGTAAGGAACCAGGAGCAACTGCTGGCAAGGCTGCGCTTGAGGAAACTGGGCTTATAGATTTCAAGGCCAGAAGGGACCGTTGTGATCATCCAATCGGCCCTCCTGGATCACACAGGCCAGATCTGTTAGAGGAACATCCAATCTGGATTTAAAAATTGCCCACGATGGAGAATCCACCATGACCCTTAGTAAATTGTTCCAATGGTTACTCTCACTGTTAAACTCAGCCAGGAAGTAAGGTGTGTGGGTTTTTGTCTAGCATCAGATTCCAGCTATTGGCTCGTGTTCGACCTTTCTCTGCTAGATTGAAGAGCCCACTATTAAATATTTTTTCCCCATGTAGGTACTTGTAGGCTGTGGTGGGGCGCCTGCCTCACACTGGGCTCTAAGGGGTTAATAGAGCCCTAGGGAGGCTGCATAGGTGGCAGCCAATCAGAGAAGGGCCGAGGGGGAGCAGCCAAGTAGGGCCATATAAAAAGGGAGCTGCAGGGCAGAGGAGGGGAGTTCTCTGCTAGGAGCCCAGGGAGGAAGGACTGTGTCCCTGGGAGGGCTGAGACAACTGCCAGCACTCTGGACAGAGCAGTGCCGCTAGCAGGGACCGGGGGAGCGAGAGACAGCTCCTGGCTGGCTGCTGGGGTTTGCAGGCTGAAGCCCTGAGACAAGGGCAAAGAGGATACTGGGGCCATGAGGAAGTGGCCAATTAGCTGCAGTAGCAACTAAAGGAAGTGGCTTAACAGCGGACTGCAGGTCCCCCGGAAGAGGGGAGCACAGCGTGTGGCACAGCCAGAGGGCTGCGTCGTTGAAGAGGACGCCGCGGTCCTTGGAGAGGCCTGGGTCCTAGAGCAGGAGTCCTAGCTCAGCACTCTCTTCAGGTGGAGTCTTGCTGCCAATTCCCAAGATAGCCAGGAGGCACCACAGTGGTGACTGAACCCCATTACATAGGCTAATCAAGTCACCCCTAAACTTCCTCTGTTAAACTAAAGAGCTCAACCACTATAAAGGCATGTGATTAACTTCATGAAAGCAGAGCATAACCCACCAGAGCAATCAGGCTCTCTCTTAATCCTATTCAAATCTGGAATGCTTTGTCGATACAGAGTTTATTTACACTGGAGATAAGGAGCAGCGTTCAAGAGATTAAAGTTTGGCAGGCCTAGTACGTGTCTCCGTTTATTACTGAAAAACACGTACAAGGGGAAGGCGCCCTGGGCAGGGCCCTTTAAAAGCAGGACCATAGAAATGCAAGGTGCTCAAAGCAGAGAGTGATCCATCACCAGATCAGGGCCTAAGCAAATCCCTGAAGGAAGCAGGGCTCCACAAATCGGTCTTCCCCCATGCTGACATCCTTCTAGGATTGGGGCCTATGTGACTTGCCAAGGACGCAGCAAATCAGCAACAGAGTCATGAATAGAACCCAGGAGTCTCAACTCCCTCTCTCTCTCTCTCCAACAGACACCCCTTAAAGAAATAAAATTAACACACATTTCTCAAGTGCAAGATTTTGTTGTTGTTTCCAATATCTCGGGGAGAGGGAGGGGGAATTTTACTGCAGAACCTTAGACAACACTGAAGATTCCTTTTTACTTGTCCCACTAGCAATGCGAGGATTAGCCAGGCTGGAGATTAATAGCTTTCTGAAGTTTGTACGCAGCATTTTTCCTTCAAAATCTCCCCCACTCCCCAGAAGCAGACAAACATGCAATTGTTAAAATGTTATGAGACACTAAACCAAAAAAGCATATGACAAACAAAAAGCCGCACGCTAGCACCGCTGAACCGAGCTGCATTTCTAGGACAGAGCAGTTTCACACACAATGAAAGCCTGTTATCCTAACACGGAGTACATGCCATCTTTCTGGTCACCAGCATTCCAGATGCAACCCATCCTATTCTCCTTCTCCGATCAAAATCCTGATCTGCCGCACAGCTCAAGCGCCTACAGTCTCGGGCTCCTATTAAAAAATACACAGCATCAGCAAATACAACATGCACATGCTCACATGGGAAAGTAGAGGAGAAAAGCAGGATACGATCTTAGAGAAATTGTGCATGTGTTGAAAACTCTGAAGACCAGACTACCCTCTTCTGGCTTGCTTGCCTAAGAAACACAAGCAGAGTGCTGCATACTCACTGCAATTGAAGGTTAGCACCTCTGTTGGGTACGAAAGCAGAAGCCCGACATCCACAAGAGAGCTGAATAAGAACGCCACTGCACCCGGTGTCCGATCTAGGCTAGCGTCCCTGGCACTTCGGTAGCCGTAAGACTCCCATTTGGTGGGAACAGATATTAGCAGTGACATATTGAGCACAAAAGTGATGTAACACTCCTCAGTCCCAGAGGCAGCCTGCCTGAAGAGAGTCTTTTGCTCCCCATTGGATGCAGGGAGCCTCACTGCATCAATTCCCTTTGCAATATGTTAGATGAGCAATTACCATAAGCTACATGGACTGCTTCACCGTAGGCACGGGCAGGCGGCCGGCAGCACATAATGGGAATGACAGCCTGCCTGAATTCCCTCCAGCATGTAACTGACTGGCAGTCAGGGCGTCTGTAGGCGTGTTTGATTTGCCTCCACTCCAGCTGTCTGATAGCCAAGCAAGTTACCTGCTTGAGCTCTCCAAGGCTTCTTCTACCCATGATCTGCAGAGCAGCTTGGAGACTGCCCTTCCAGCTGGAGGAAAAGCAGGATTCTGCTCTCGGGTACCTCGATACCAAGTTGCTGCCCCAGTTTAAGAGGGGAGGGGAGATCTAGACGCCTGCCTCACTGCCTTTGAGCAGTCTTGCCGTTTGAACCTGGCTGATGCTGCGGACCGGCCCCGCTGTTTCACCTGGTATTCGTCCCAAAGCCATAGAGGCGTGCAGCCGGATGGACAGAGTTGATACTGGGGACTACGAACAGTTCACAAAAGCTCTGCTGCTTACATTTGAATCGACACCTGAGGCTTATAGGAAAAGTCTTCAGGGTGTGCCAAAGACCCCAAGTGTGACCCTATATGGAAGCCACCACCCTGATGGGAGACTCTCCATGTCCTCGAGAAGCAGTAGCTAAGTCTACTACTAGCACTGTCCACGCAGGGTGACTTCGGTCGGGCTTAGCTGGATTTTTCACACCCCTGAGTGACACAGCTAAGTTGATGTACATTTTCTAGTCTAGTGTTAACCAGCCCTAAGTCATCAGAGTGACCAGTGATTTTAGGCAAGCCCTTAGAGGACAGGTGCTCTGTACTGTAACAATCTGGGCCCCTTTTAAGATGTTTCCAATTGGGATCCTCATCTCTTCCCCCCCCCCCCCCCCACACACACAAATTGTTAAAAGCAACCAGGGTAGGTTGTATTAGCTGTTGTGGTGGAACATAGGGAGTGGGGGGGGGGGAATCTCAGGCAGTGAGGCCCTAAAGCCACCTTACCCCTCTGTATACAGGTTTACACAGGATCACTTCACAAGCAGTGTCGCTTATACATTTGGTACAAGGGTAGAGAGACTGCAGCAGCCTGTACAGCACCAAGCACAATGGGGTCCTGTTTCATTTCCAGGGCACTGCAACAGCATTTCACCGCTCGCTAGGATGCCTTGGGAGCCAGGCACTTGAAAGCCATCTCTTGTGCTTCTGAGTCCTTAACTCCAGAGGGCTCTGATTCAGGATAGGGGCTGCTACCACAATAATTATGGCACTTCAGAGATTACATTTCTGAGAGGTAAATATGGCCAAGGACAACCTGAAAGTTCTTATCTGGCCCTCATGACCATAGTATCTGAGCACCTCAAAGTCAGTAGTGTATTTATCCTCACTACCCCGCCCCCCGGCAGGTAGGGCAGTGCCATTATCCCCAGTGTACAGATGGGGAATTGAGGTACAAAGAGGCTAAGTGACTTGACCAAGGTCACCCAGTCTATGGTGGAGCAGGGACTTGAACCCAGATCTCCCAAGTGCTAGGAAAGAGCCCTAACTGCTGACCATCCTTCCTCAGTGCTATGGAAGCAATGGATTAGCAAAACGATCTAATACAGGCGTCTTTAACTAATACGGACAATGAGGGATTTTTCCAAAAGGCCCATGGCATGTAGCACAGTTTGCATAACATAAAAATCCCCGTCTTCCCCAGGAAGCAGTGTCAGATCCCTACTTGCAACGCCTGCATTCAGGCAGCCTCCCTGTAGGGCAGCACTGAGTTGGTTTCTTTAAGCAGCACACGACCTCTCTCCTGGTTTTCCTGCAGGTCTGCGGCAGGGACACTCTGGACAGAAGTGAGCCTGCCGATTACTGTGTGACTGTTTGGGGGAAGGGAGGAGGTTTTCTAGTGCTTTGAAGTCAGGAAGGATTTCCACTCTAATGCAAAGTCCTGCCACCTTCCAGCCACAACGGTGGCTAGATTTTTCTGTAAATAAGTTGCCTCAAGACCACAGCTCAGGAGACGAGTCAGCCAATAGGCACTGGCTGTTCAGCAACCAGGGTAGCAACCTTCAGTTATCCTAATTAGTGCGTGATGGAGATCCAGAAAGGAGACTTTTTAAATCACAACTGGTTTGTGTTTCCAGCCCAGCTATTTTTGAGAATCCGCTTTCTCACCTCTCCCCCAGATTATGGATAGCTATCATCTGGCCCCCATCCCCGTTTGATTTTTGAAAGGATTCCCAGGCCCTCTGCTTGCTTATGAGCCTTTCAAACTGGCTGGCGTATGAAATACAGACCGGTGCGGCGCCAGGGTTTTTGGCACCCTACGCAGGGGTCCTTCCGCGCTGCCAGTCGGCGGCGGCAGTTTCTGCGGCGGGGGGGTGTGGTGTGTGTGTGTGTGTCCTTCCACGCTCCCGGTCTTTGGGGCACTTCGGCGGCGGGTCCCGGAGCAAGTGAAGGACCCGCCACAGAATTGCTGCTGAAGGACCCCCCACTGCCAAATTGCCACCCCCCCAAATCCTGGTGCCCTAGGCAACCGCCTAAGTCACCTAAATGGAAGCGCCCGCCCTGAATACAGAGCCTTTGAAGAGGCATGAGTTTGGACCTCACAGCATCTCCTCCCCACCGGAGGCAGAGCGAAGCAGAGTTATTCTTGTAGCCCCTAGGAGCCTCAGTCACAGTGGGCCAGGACCCAGGAGCTGTGCAAACTGAACAAATTAGTCCTTGCCCCAAAGAGGTCACAATCTAATCCCGGCTGCCACCGACTCTTTGTGGTCTTGGGCAAGTCATTTTGCCTTGGGCCTCGGTTTGATCTGTAAAATGGGATTGCAACTTTCTTCCTTCCACCAGTTTGCACTGTGAATTCTTCGGGACAGGAACTCCCGCACCCCATCTATGCGGCACCTGGCACAATGGGACCCTGATTATTGCAATCTGGACCTCTAGGTGCTTGTGTGATGTAGGCAGCCTCATAACCCAAAAAGGTATTTTCAGCCAGGAATTGTCCAGACTCTTTGGTGGCAAGACTAATCAGCTGGCATCAATGGGCAACACTAAAGAAAAAGTATGTTGGAAGAGATTCAGCTAGCGAGGCACCATTAAAAGCAAATCAGCAGATCGCTTATTTAAAACTGCTAGCAAGATGTGCAGTGACACAGGTAAAGAGATGCATTTGGTCTTATTTCAGCACCCGTAGCACATGCAGTTAAGTGGTTGCTCTCAGAAACAGCGGGATTATTGAAGAAGAGATTTAAATAGAGCTACAATAAACCTTTTCAGATCTGTCTCTTACCATCCCCATCCAGCACTAAACCAGCCCTCATGGCACGAGTCAGTTTTCAGAACGCATATGAAGACACAGGGAGCACAGGTAAATTATTTATTTTAAAGGCTGCAAAGAAGCCATTTGCTCTCAGTTTATTAAGCTTGCAAGGCAGCCTGAGAATTGCTATTTCCACCACCACCCACTGCAGAGAGCTGATAAAAAGGGATCCAATTCTGTGAAGTGCCCAGCACTCGGCTTGACCGGGCCCATGGCTGACCTTTGAATTCTCCATGTGCAAAAATCAGTTGGGGGGAGAGGGAAAGGAGGAAAGAGGGAGGGAGATAGACAAACAAAAACCACCCACACACAGGGATCAATTTCCTCCTCCCTCTCTACCTCGAGGGGGAAAGACCCTAGCGCTGTAAGTGGAGGATTCTGGCTACTCTCAGCTGAGGTTCAGCGAGCCTGACGGGGGGGTCACTTATCCAGCTTTCCCTACAAGAGTGCAAGCCCCTGGAAGAGTCATGAGCCTGCTACAAATTCCTACACAGAGGCTTCATGCTAGCAGGTCACGGTACCACAACAGAGCAAGCACTACTAGCGAGGCACTGGCAGACTCTCCCCAGACACAGATCCCAGGAGCAGAAATTTGGGTTGATACAGAGCACTGCACAAATCCATCAGGAATAAACCAGGGGGACAGAGAGAGAGAGAGAGAGAGAACAGACACTTTATCCTAGTGTCCAAAACTGAGACCAGAAGCAACAGACATATCTTCAGTCTGATGGGGAGACTTCAGGAGGAAAAATTGGGCATAGCCCTATTGGAAGGAGGAAGATAATAGAATGATTTCGGTTATACAGTAACCTGCCAGTTGATCATCACTGCTCCAAATAGGCACAAAAGGTAAAAGCCTAAAACCATGTTGCAAAACCTTATTCCTGAGCAACTGCTTGTGTTATTAATCCACCTCTGCCAGATTCTAAAAGGTCTCATTTTTAGTGTAATGGAGGTCATGGCAATTTAGTATTTGAGCAGATTCTGGAAGAGGAGACCAGTGGTTTCCACTACATCCCCGTAGCCGTCACTCAGGTTAGAGAGCGAGAGAAAGACATGAGGCTCAGGGACCAGGAGCAAGAGCAGATATGCTTACTCCCCCACCCCAGCTCCGGCCCCAGAAACTTCTGGGTGACCTTGGGCAAAGTCACGGCCCCGTTCTGTGCCTCAGTTCCCCCCCCTCCCCCAATCTGTAAATGGTGGTACGGATACTGACCTCCATTGTAAAGCGCTTGAAAGCTAGGGATGAAGAGAGCTGGGGGATTATTAAAGTTATGAAAAAAGGAAAATGCCAAACACTGCCCCTTTTTAATCTAGTGCTGTTCATGTCCTTTGTATTTCAGTATCACCCAGGTCACACCAGGGCCCACTGTGCTGGGTCCAAGTGCTTTATGAAGATGGGCACTACTCCTTGTACCTCTCATCACTTATTGTTTAACACAGAGGGACAGATTCTTCCCTGAGGTGTGAGCAGTTCCCAGTGAAGTCGCCTGCAGCTGTGCACATACATCAAAGAGGTAAAATTTGCTTCACATAAGGTGACACAGCAAGTCGGGGACAGAACCCAGGAGTCCCTGCACTAACCCCGACACCATGGTTCCCAGTCCAGATCTGGACTGGAAGTGGAGGGTAGTATCCCTTTAAATAGTTTGAGAGCCCTCCAGTGGGTGCTCACTGTGTGCTATATTTTAGAAGATGCAGAAGCCAGTCGGAGCAGGAGCATGCGAGTAGCTAGGTCGGAAATATTTGTGTATGTTCAGTAAGCACAGTTATTTGGGGCCAGTCATACCCATGTGTGTTCTGCAGCTTCTAACACAGAACACAATGGGCACCAATAGTAGGCTCACAGCTATTTTAAAAGGATACACACTACAGGAGCCCAGCAGTCCCAATTCACAGCCTCCACTAGCTAACATTAGGACTGTATGGGTGGAGGTGAAGACTTGAGGAAATCTTTCTGCCAATCACAGTACCAGTCTCAGCGTTTGGTTCATCCTCTGAGTGGAAATTCAGAATTAAGGTTTACAATCCACCCTTAGAATCATAGAATATCAGGGTTGGAATGGACCTCAGGAGGTCATCTAGTCCACCCCCCTGCTCAAAGCAGGACCAATCCCCAACTAAATCATCCCAGCCAGGGCTTTTTTTAAGCCTGACCTTAAAAACCTCTAAGGAAGGAGATTTCACCACCTCCCTAGGTAACCCATTCCAGTGCTTCACAACCCTACTAGTGAAAAAGTTTTTCCTAATATCCAACCTAAACCTCCCCCACTGCAACTTGAGACATTACTCCTTGTTCTGTCATCTGATACCACTGAGAACAGTCTAGATCCATCCTCTTTGGAACCTCCTTTCAACTATCTGAAAGCAGCTATCAAATCCCACCTCATTCTTTTCTTCTGCAGACTAAATAATCCCAGTTCCCTCAGCCTCTCCTCATAACTCATGTGTTCAGCCCCCTAATCATTTTTGTTGCCCTCCGATGGACTCTTTCCAATTTTTCCACATCCTTCTTGTAGTGTGGGGCCCAAAACTGGACACAGTACTCCAGATGAGGCCTCACCAGTGTTGAATAGAGGGGAATGATCACGTCCCTCGATCTGCTGGCAATGCTCCTACTAATACAGCCCAATATGCCATTAGCCTTCTTGGCAACAAGGGCCAACTGTTGACTCATATCCAGCTTCTCGTCCACTGTGACCCCTAGGACCTTTTCTGCAGAACTGCTGCCTAGCCACTCAGTCCTAGTCTGTAGCAGTGCATGGGATTCTTCCATCCTAAATGCAGGACTCTGCACTTGTCCTTGTTGACCCTCATCAGATTTCTTTTAGTCCAATCCTCCAATTTGTCCATATCTAATTTGTCCTTAAATAGGTCCATATTGTGCGGGAGGGGGGGGGGTGAGAGGGGGGGGGGAAAGAGGAGAGGAGAGGAGCGGGGAAGCGAAATGTACCTGGGCAGGGAGAGAGAAGACAGGAAATAATCCCCAGTCTATACTCTCATAAATGTGGTAACTCCATAGTTACACCTGTTTCACACTGAATCTAGCCTGAGGTCTTTAGCATGACACGTACCAGACACTGACCATTACCAGACAACTAGCCTTCTGCAACCTACAGAGAGTGTCAAGATGCTGGATCCCCCTACACTCCGTGTCCTGAGCTTGTTATCCACACAGTCTGTAGAGCATTGAGATAATGAGATTGATTTGATCCAGGGGAGTTTATCCCTAGCATCTGTAAATATACCCAGATCACAAGCAGATCGCAAATACCCTTAATCAATCCTATTATTTTAATATTTCCAGGCTAGACGATGCAGAGCATCAACAAGACGCAGAAGTATCTTCCTCTCTGAATGCATGGGAGGAAAGACCCTGTAAAGCAGAGGGACACTAACCACCTAGTGAGAGACAGCTCTGTGATTGGATGGTGCAGGAGGAAAGACAGGATCAAGGATTCAGAACAGCTGTTTCAAGACTCTCCGACCACGTAGTAACTAGAAGAAGGAACAAAATCTGGCAAAAGCAATTGATAGAAGAGAGAAGCAACAGGCGCCTGGCTGGTCACAGCACGTCAGAAGTGGTGGGTGGATTTTGTAACAGGAAGAGAACAGATGCTGCAGCGCATCAAGGGGGAACGGAGACAGTGAAGTCAGGTCAGAGATAGCCTTGCTTGTAGCTGCCATCCCTAGCCTCAAGAGTCAGTCAGACAGAGCACGCACGATGTGCCGCTGCACGAAGGAAACACCAACTGGTACGGGAGAGGGAGAAGTTGAGATGCATCAGCTGTGCTTACCTAGAACAGCCACTGTAAAAAGTACCTGCGGTAAGTCTGACAGAGGCAGGGGGAGAAGAGAGAACAAACAATGTAAGAGACAGTACCCAGGAAGCAGAAAGGCAATAAAGTTGGAGGATACCAGATTCCAGTAGGGTTACCATATTTAAAAAATAAAAAAAAAAAGAGGACACTCCATGGGGCCCTGGCCCCGCCCCTTCCCCACCCCAACTCCGCCCCTTCCCCAAAGTCCCCACCCTAACTCCACCCCCTCCCGAGTGCCCCGCATTCCCACTCCTCCCTCCCAGCCACACGAAAGGGGCTGCCCAAGCACTACCGGCTTCACGGTTTGCTGGGCAACCCCCAGACCCCGTGCCCCCGGCCGGCGCTTCCCCAGTGCAGCTGAAGCCCAGGAGGGGAAGCGCCCAGCCGGGGGTGCAGGTCTGGAGGCTGCCCAGCAAACCGTGAAGCCGGTAGCACTCGGGCTTTGGGCAGCCCCCGTGCCTCCGGACCCTGTGCCCCCAGCCAGGCACTTCCCCTCCCGGGCTCCAGCTGCTGTGCTCCTCCCCTGACTCTTCAGCTCTGTTTAAGAGCCAAGCTGCCCAAGCGCTACCGGCTTCGGGCAGCCCCTGTGCCTCTGGACCCTGCGCCCCCGGAGCCCGGGAGGGGAAGGGCCCGGCTGGCGGTATTTTTCCCAGACATGTTCGGCTTTTTGGCAATTCCCCCTGGACGGGGGTTTGATTACCAAAAAGCCGGACATGTCCGGGAAAAACCAGACGTATGGTAACCCTAATTCCAGGAACTAGGGCCAGGGGAAGCAGAGGTAACCTCACTATTACAGCGTGCAAAAACACTGATCAAGCAAAACACACAGCTGGAATGTTAACACTGCCTCACAACCCCAGAACTCCCTAGCTTGCACCTTGCAACTCCCGTATGTTTGTTGCATACAACCACGTTTAGACAGAGGCAGGGACTAGAGACTTACGTAGGTTGTAAGCTTTTGGGGGCAGGGGCTTTCTTTGTACAGCGCCTAGCACAGTGGGGTCCTGATCCATGACTGGGGCGCCTCGGTGCTACCGGAATAGAGTTAGCGTAGGAGTATGCTGCATCTGAATCACACCCTGTCCTAGGTGGACGTGAGAGGAGGTGGGTGAGTCATGGTAAATGTTTAATCTCTCAGGAATTCTTACAGTCCAGCTCAGCTGATAAAGGGGCTTGAGAAACAGCCTATCTGGACTCCGCTCCCACACGAAAAGGGGAAGAGCAGTCCTGAGAGAAACCCAGCCCCAACGCTGTCCCAAAGAAGGGATTGGAGTGCGTACAAGACAGCACGCATCAAGACAGAGGGGGGGAGGAGAAGAGCACTTTGCTCACCCAGCCATAGCCAAGCTAGACCTTTATGACACAATTGCATCTTAACTCTGCCCTGCAATAGTCTCTCCACTGTTTGCTGGATTAGCACAAGTGTTGATTAATTCTGCAAGGAGGCTAGAACTTCAGACTCCAATCTCTCAGGGTACAGCAGCTGGGAGGGGCTATTCCCAGCTTGGGCAGACATACACACACACACACACACACACACACACACACACACACACACACACACGCTCTACATGGCCTAGGGCACTAAAAATAGCAGCGTGGCGGGAGCTGCACAGGTGGTGGCTCGGGCTAGCTGCCAGAGTGCTATCCTGCCCAGCCCCCTGGGTAAGTATTCAGGCGGCTGGCCCGAGCCAGTGGCCACACGGCTATGTCTAGTGAGACGAGCTAACACGCGTACGCCCACCTGAGCTGGGAACCACACCTGTCCGCTGCTGTATAGCCATACCTCCAGCTGGAAGCCCTTGAAGGACCTGAAGGACCAAAGCCTGTGCCAGATTTCATGCAAGCCATTTCAGTGGTATATCGCAGGGATTAATTTGGCCCACAGAGTTAAGATAAGGGACAACACAGGAAAGGCAACCGTAGACTGCTAATGGGTCTACACTCGCGTACACACGCACCCCAACACCAACTTGGGGCTGTTGAATCACTGTTTTACTGATGGAAAGAGGCCAACTTCCGCTCCTGGAGATAGCAACACAATAGTACCACAATAATACTACAACCTTTGTTAACAGGTTAACCCAAAAAGGGTGTTTTTCATTCTCTTTCTGCCAGTTGCAAAACAAGTGGAGAGCTGCAATATAAATCCTCTTCATTCAAAAAGGAAATCTAAAGTCTGAACATCTGCAAGATGTGGGAAAATGCACCTAGATGATCACACAGCTCAATGTTTGTCATTTAGACCCTATGGCTACTGAAGAAGTAGCTGTATCACATACAGGTAGGGCCCTACCAAATTCACAGTGTGAAAAAGGCATCAGGGACTGTGAAATCTGGCCTTCTCCGTGAAAGCTGGCTATTGTAGAGGTGTCCTGCTATTGCTGCCCTTACTTCTGCGCTGCCTTCAGAGCTGGGCGGCCTGAGAGCGGCGGCTGCTGGCCAGGCACCCAGCCCAAAAGGCAGTGCCGCTGCCAGCAGTAGCACAGAAGGAAGGGTGGCATGGTGTGATATTGGTGCTGGGTTCCTAGCCAGCAGTTACCACTCTTGAGCTACCCAGTTCTGAAGGCAGTGCAGCAGTAATGGTGTCTATTACCGTGATATCCACACACACACACACCTCTACCTCTTTTGATCAGGACCCCCATGGTTAAAACACCCTGAAATTCAAGATTTTTCAAATGCTATGACTGTGAAATTTACCAAAAATGGACCATGAATTTGGCAGGGCTCTACATATGGGAAATGTTGTTTAAGACAAGTCTCAAGTCTTGGAATAGTCTAAGGAATTGGCCAGATAGACCACACCCAGAGTGACACGGAGTTATGCCCTCCTATTTGAACTAGCACAATGGAAAGAAATGGTTACTATTTCCTCCTGTTACCTTCCACAATGTTTTAAGCCATTTCCAGTGTGGGCCCACAAGAATTGCAATCCATTTGCAATTTGCCAGCATATCTACCGGCACAGATTGAGCGTGGTGTCAGAAAAGTAGCCACCCTTCATTCCAAAGGTATGAGTGATCTTAGGGCCACACACAAAAAATGGCATCACATACTGCATGAAAATGTTCAAGGTGGAACACACTGTAGAATCAGGACCCATGGTGACTAGATCTTGTGGCCATTCCTTGAAGTTTGTGCTGGCCAGGCAGTCAGAAATATGAGACAGTTTAAAAAAAAAAAAGTACTCCAAGTGAGTCAGCACCATTTCCGTCACACAGGATTTGCCTGCAGGTGCTGCAGACAGAATGGAATCTCAGGTATACAACCCACTTCGCAGCCATTGCACAACTTTCGGCAGTGAAAGGTAAATAATGATTAAAAGGCAAGAGATGTATTCCACAGGAATACAAATATGTCCGTTTTCCTTCTTGGCAATAGAGAACGTTTTCTCATTGCCTCTAAAACGATAGATTTAATAAAGCATGGGTCACTCTCTCTTCTCTTTGCTGAGAAAGAAACTATAGCCCGTTTTGGAAGAAACTAGGGCTACAGTGCCTTGTAATTCACATTCAATGGCTATAGAGGGGACTAGAGAAATTCTACTTAGCCGTTTCCTCCTGCTGCACCCACTAATTGTCCCAAGATTAGAAGACAGATTGCACCCACAGGCCTGGGAGTCAGGATTCTTGGGTTCGAGCGCCATCAATTCGCTGGGTGGCCTTGGGAAAGTCATAGAATATCAGGGTTGGAAGGGACCTCAGGAGGTCATCTAGTCCAACCCCCTGCTCAAAGCAGGACCAACCTCAACTAAATCATCCCAGCCAGGGCTTTGTGAAGCCTGACCTTAAAAACCTTTAAGTCTCTTCCTCTCTGCGTCTCTGGGTAGGTTATTCGGCAATAAAACACCTGCGTCTGGCCCATATCAGCTGACTTGGGCTCGGGCTGTAGGGCTATAAAATTGCAGTGTAGACCTTGGGGCTTGGACTGAAGCCCAAGTGTCTACACTGTCATTGTACAACCCAGGCCAAAGTCAGCTGATAGGGGCCAGGCACAGGTGTTTCATTGCAGTGTAAACATACCCTCTAGTTCACCCTCACCCCCGATCTGAGAACGAGGATAACAATGCATTTGAGATCCACAGGTGAGACTAGATGCAAAGGAATCGCAAAATGTGCCTACGCATTTAACAACGCAGCTCTTTCATCCCACAAGCAAGGAAGAAAAAAAAAGAGTCCATAGTTAATGATCAACCACCAAGATAATGGAAAACAGTTTCCCCATACCTCTAGTTTCACTCCATATTCCCTACACACTGTCCAACAAGCCAGTGTAATGCATTTTAATACTTTTACTGTCACTTAATAAATCAGAAGCATCATTGATGCCACAATAGACAGGACCAATTCCTACCATTCCAGCAAATGCAGGAGCCGATATATAAGCAGTTATACAACAGTTTTCGCAGTCCAGAAAACATTCTTCTACAGTTGCAGTCCCTCTCCTATACAGAAGCCAAGCTAAGATGTTTTTGCTGCAAACGGTTTTATTTATGCCTATGCATAAGTTATTAAGCAGGCGGAAAAAAGCCTCTGTTATTATGTTAAAGGGAAAAAAAAAGTTAAGAAGCTTATTGAAATGCTAACCCTTACAAGAGGGGGCAGGGACATAAAACCTCTACCATAATAGGTACACTCTTTACACGGAAAAAAAAAGTTTCCAATGAAGCATGGGTCACAGTTACGCCAGTATTTTAGAGTGACTTTTCAAAAGGATTAAGTGACTTTGAGAAGTCAGTGGGATGTGTGCGGTTTCACTTAGGGCTCGTCTACACAGGAAAATTTTACCAGTAGAATCCACTATGCGAACACACCTATTCCTGAAGAGTGGCTTTCCCACCACCAGTTTAGGTTCGAATCCCTTCCCAAATGATAAACTGACAGGAGACCTTCTTATTCCAGAATAAGAGTTATACCAGTATCATTTATTAAGCAATCCCTAATAGGAATTGGAAAAGTCCCCCCCACCCAAGCAAAGAGTGACTAAGACACTGACAAATTACATATCAATTGTAAAAAGGAGGTGCTAAGAAGCTACCACCATTTTAGATTATGGGTTAAATTTTCAAAAGGACCTAGGTGATTTAGGAGCCTACAGGTATGTCTACATTACAACTGTTACAGTGGCAGCTATACCACCGTAGCGTAGACACTCCCTACACCATTGGAAGGCGTTTTTCCTGTCAGTGCGGTTAATCCTCCTCCTCTCTAAAAGGCGGAAGCTAGGTCAACAGAAGAATTCTTCTGTTGACCTTGACGCAGCTACACCAGGTGTTAGATCAACCTAACTACAACGCTCAGGTCACAATTTTTCACAGCCCTGAGTGACGTAACTAGGTCGATCTAACTTTTAAGCATAGACCAGGTCTAAGCCCCACCGACTTTCAGTGACACTTCAGAGCCCCAAGACCTACCTACCATTTTGAGAGGGGGTGGATTTACTACAGATAGGATATGTCTATACTGCAGAAGCACTAAGTCACTTTTTTAAAATGGGACTCCGGTGCTTTTGAACATTTTACCCTATGACAGGGTGGGTTGGGAGATTTTTTTTTTGTTATTTAAATCATACGGTTTTTATTTTTAAAAATAAACCCGTTTAAAATGAAATCTGAATTGAATACAAAATGTATTAAGGCCTAAACTTGTTATAATCTTTTAAAATATGTAAATTAAAAAGATAAATATGCTGTTTTGTCTCTAAGTTACAGTAACCATCCAAACGCAGCTTGACCCAAATCACGAGAAAAAGTTCATTTAGTAACTATCATTCACTATTTTCTAACACACTAACACGTACAAGAATCTGAAAATATTAAGCTATATTATTGCTTATATAAGTCTATTTATAGCATACTCTCCTAAATAGCACAAAGTTGTACCCAAATCTAGTGTAAAGATACTCTGCAGTAGTAAATCAACATATTTTAATGGTTATATCAACCAATATTCTTTAGAAAATAACTGAAGTACAAATAGAAAAGCGGATTAAAGTTTGACTTAAATCAAGGCTTTCCAACGTGAAATCAATCCACACTGCCTTATACTAGCTGGATTTTAAGAAACCCCATTCAGTAGTTCCCATTTGTTCTTTTTTACCTATTTTCTGCATTTCATTCAACCTGGCTAGTGAAGATTGATCCCAAAATATGGAAATAGATTGGTCACTTGCCTGCTGGAGTATCTGAATTGCAAGACAGAGAAAATGCAGGGGGGTTTAAAACCCAAACATGCTTTCCTTATTGATTTAGAGCCTGATCCTGCAGAGACTTGTGCATAAAGATAACCATATACATGAGAACAGTCCTGGTTTGGGCCCCTGTTCAGCAAAAGCTTTGAAGTTGGTAGGAGTCCAATGTCTTTAAGAGCTTTGCTCAAACAGGGCCTGGAGCCATTAGTTAATACTCCAAATAGTCTCTCTTCAGATACTTCCTGCCTAGGTATGCACAGTTAGAAAGACTAATTCCAACAACCTAGATACATGTGAGATGCCAGATTTTAGAAATAAATATTTAACTTAATAGCAAAATAAAACAAACAGTTACACGAATTGCATCATGTCAAAATTCCCCACAGATTTCTGTTCGTGTTAACCTTCCATTTGTCAGTTTCAAAACAAATTGTGCTTTTGAAAACAGTTATTCAGATTCACACAGACCCACCAGTAAATATTTAATGGCGGACATAAATACTGGAGTAAGGAACTGCTCCTCAGAGCGTGTAATGAATCTGCACCTGGCTGTTTTTCCCAGTACAGTGCCAAGGTATTTTAGAATACTAATGTGCATGTCGCTAGTTCGGTGTTTGGGGATTTGGCCTTTCTGAAAGTTAACCCCTTAGTTTGAGAACGAATGCAAAAAAAGAGTGAGGGAAAGTAGGCAAACCTAGAATAAGCTTTAAAAGGATATCAGGTAGTTCAATCCCCTCCCCCCCCCAAAAAAATGCTTTTCTATAATGCACTTTTTTATTATTTCAAGCACTTTTGTTTGGAGTTAGAAAGTCGCCCGAAGAGCCCGCAACCCAAAACGAACACAACAGCGTTTGTGCTAATGCAGTGGTTTTCAACCTCTGGTCCACAGACTACATCTCCATTTGAAATTTTTTAGGGGTCCACAAATGAAAAAAAGGTTAAAAACCATTGTGCTAGTGCAGGAGTAGGAGAGACTGAAGCTAACACCTGTCCTGTATCATTATTATTCAGACTAAAACATGACGAAAAGCAAAACCAGATCAGCTGTTTTTCTAATAACACCTTATTAAATTCTTCCAGTTAGTAGTCTAAGGACTTTAAGAATCACATATGGTATGTGTGGGGGATTTTTGCATTTTTAAAAAAACCTGTAGGAATATCCAAGGAAGACAGATAGATCATGGGTACTATTTACAGAAGCGCTTAAGTGATTTAGGAGCTCAGAGCCCCATTGACTTTCAACAACATGTTAGGGGCCCAAGTCACTTAAGCAGTTCTGAGAATTTCAACCTATACCAGTAACATGACACATACCTTGACAGCATCTTGAATGTTTTACTTGTATATTGTTTGCCTGTTTGCATATTGAGGGTCATGGTGAGCAGTACTGTAATCCATGAAAAACCCTACTGATGTTAATAGGCTACTCAACACATGAGACTGGCCATACTGAGTCAGACCAATGGTCCATCTAGCCCAGCATCCTCTCTTCCAACAGTGGCCAATGCCACGTGCTTCAGAGGAAGTGAACAGAACAGAGCAATTATAAAGTGATCCATCCCTTGGTATCTCAGTCCCTACATCTGGCCATCAGAGGCTTAGGGATACCCAGAGCATAGGGTTGCATCTTTGACCATCTTGGCTAATAGCAAAATTCATTGAGGATGGGTCCATCGATGGCTAATAATTTTTTAAACCCAGTTATAATTTTGGCCTTCACAACATCCCCTGGCAACGAGTTCCACAGGTTGACCATGCATTGGGTGAAGTACTTCCTTTTGTTTGTTATGCAGCCTATTAATTTCATTGTGTGACCCCCGGTTCTTGAGTTATGTGAAGTGTTAGTTACCCCTTTCTTATTCACTTTCTCCACACTATTCATGATTTTAATAGACTTGTATCATATCTTTCCCCAATTCTATATAACTTTTTTGAGATGGGGTGACCAGAACCACACATAGTATTCAAGGTATGGGCATACCGTGGCATTATGAGATTTTCGGTTTTATTGTCCATCCCTTTCCTAATGGTTCCCAACATTCTGCTAGCCTTTTTGACTGCTGATGCACATTGAGCGGATGTTTTCAGAGAACTATCCGCAATGACTCCAAGATCTTTTTCTTGAGTGGCAACAGCTAATGTATAGCTGAGATTATGTTTTCCAGTGTGCATTACTTTGCAATTATCATCAAGCAAAGATTTCAGCACCGGGTCGTTGGGTTATAAGCCTTTTGGCATAATGACTCAGAACCCTATTCGCCAATGCCCTGCACTTCTTAGTCATTCACACCACAGCAAAATACACATATAAATACTACCCTTTACAGCCTTTTTATATTCACTTGGCAATGTACAGGGCAGTAGAGACTGAATCTCTCCCTCTTCTTATGTGTGTACAGCTCCTAGCACCCAAAATGTGCTACCACAATAGGAAGCAACTACATTGCAGTATATTAAGATTAAGTGTAAAGTGACCAATACACAGACCAGTTAGTTTTTTTCCAAAAAAACAAAAAGACTTGAGGCCCACGAGAGATCCCGCAAGTAACTCTTTGCCCCATAATTATCATGTGTTCTCCTAAGTGAGATAAGGAATTGTCAACCGGAATAGCCACACAAGCCACCCTTTAATCTACCAGAACTCTTTAAACAAAAACAGAGCCTATTCAAAACCAGACCGACTGGTTGGATGGGGGAGTGGGGGGGGAGAATGAAGGAAAAGAAATCCCCACAACCAACCTGTTAATGTATTCTAAAACAAAGGTTGCTACAGTAGGCAAGAGACAAAGAGTTATTATTGAAGACAGATACCGAGGGCCAATTTAAAAGCATTATGTAAAAAGGGAACAAGCGAAGGGAGATGCCAGCTCTCTCTGCCTCTGTCTGTCTCTCTGCCTCCCCAGCCAGGAAATAATATTGTGGTATTGGATTATGACAATTCCTAGCTCTTGTATAGCTCTTGTTGTTAGTAGATCTCAAAAGCACTTTACAAAGGAGATCAGCAACATTATCCCCACTTTACAGAAAGGAATATGGAGGCACAGGAAGTGACTTGCCCAAGGTCACCCAACAAACCAGTGACAGAGCCAGGAATCAAACCCATGTCTCCTGAGTGCCAGTGCAATGAACTACCCACTAAGCCACACCGCCTCCCATGATGCATTACATAATCCTACACTCAGCCTCTAGATACCAGCAAATGGGATAGGAGACTAGGGAGTATGATGGTAAAACTTCAGAGTCCCAACAGAGATCAGAACCCCACTGCGCTAGGTGCAGTGCCGCTCTACAGTTAGAGATACTCCGCTCCCCCAAGGAGTTCACAATCAAGACAGTTCTGAGAATTTCAACCTATACCAGTAACATGACACATACCTTGACAGCATCTTGAATGTTTTACTTGTATATTGTTTGCCTGTCTTGATTGTGAACTCCTTGGGGGAGCGGAGTGTCTCTAAGTGTAGAGCTGCACTGCACCTAGCGCAGTGGGGTTCCGATCTCTGTTGGGACTTTGAAGTTTTACCATCATAAAACAATAATACTAACATTTAAAATGATTTCTCTTTAAAAGAAAAACATAATACTGTTTGCCTGTTTGCATATTGAGGGTCACGGTGAGCAGCACTGTAATCCATGAAAAACCCTACTGAGGTCAATGGGTTACTCAACACATTATCCCTAGGAGGCTCCTATGCACAAGACTAAGCAACTTGCCCAGCATCACATAGGAAGTCAGTGGCAGAGCATGAGCTAAACCCAAATGTCTCAAGTCCTACCCACTACCTTCGTCACTAAGCCATCCATCCCCTCTGCACTTTCCCAACAACTCATGCCATCAGCCTGGGTTTGTGGCAGTAACAAAACCCTTGACAGGAGCGCTGCTTTATTACACAAGCAAGAGCATGGCATTCCTAATTATTGTATATAAACAGATACCATGCTGAAGGGTGCAGTCTAATTAGACAGAACAGGAGTACATGATGGAATATTTCATCCTTGAGCACAGTTTCCATCCTTGAGGACAGTTTCTTAACTGAAGGCCCTTGACAGAAATAGAACACAAATTAAAAGCGTACAAGATTTTAAGCCTAAGCCATCTATAGATCATACACTTGGGAGCTGATCAAGTATCAGGGGGTAGCCGTGTTAGTCTGTATCTACAAAAACAACAAGGAGTCTGGTGGCACCTTAAAGACTAACAGATTTATTTGGGCATAAGCTTTCGTGAGTAAAAACCTCACTTCTTCGGATGCATAGGATCCGAAGAAGTGAGGTTTTTACTCACGAAAGCTTATGCCCAAATAAATCTGTTAGTCTTTAAGGTGCCACCAGACTCCTTGTTGTTTTTGGGAGCTGATCGCAATTCCACAGAAACAGTCATTCTGCAAAGACACCTATCTGTTTTGTTTTGTGAATGGATTGTATTTTTAAAGTGCCCTGTCAGGACACCTTTTTACACAGCTACAAAATAAATGCCACAAGATGTGGCATCAGAACAATACAGGCATGGCAATGATTGCTGAACCTAATGTATTAACACAATGGGAAGGAATTGTCTTAAGAAAAAAGCCTCAAGCCTATAAAGATTAAAAGAATCACAGCATAGTCGTCACATGTAACCAGCTGCTGAGTGTAAAAAATAAAATCTAGGGCTCATATTTTTCTTCTGATTAAAAAAAAAAAAAAAAAAACCAACACACTACTGGTAAAAATACCATCCTTCAGCATGAATGTTAAAGGAGGGCAGGACAGTGTGAGAAGCTGCACATTACATTTTGAAGATACTGCATTACAGAAATTCTGCAACAGGAGGGGAAACCCAAGTTATAGCGCTTTAAGAGTGTCAGTTTGCCTTCATATCAAAATTCACAAAATTTGCTGGGTCCAAGACACTTTTTCAAATCAAGGCTTCCCTGAAGACATTTGTCCCCTCCTTCACCGCAATGTGAGGCCTCACCAGGAGTCTTCACATAAAACAAGATAATGACGATCATGTCCAGTTAGGATTATCCCAGCACTTAGTACAGTCAAGGATTTGGGTTTGGTTTCTGGAGGGCGGGGGGAGAAGAAAAGATGAAGCAGAAAGATGAAACCAGACAACTCCAACCTATTCACTTGTCATGCAGTTACACACAGCTTCTACGTCTAGGCCAGTGCCACTTGGCTCTTAGAGGGAAACTCACCTTGTGAGAACTGAGCGACTAAACACTTAAACATTTACAATACAATAACTAGTGCAAAAAGTTCATTGTAATTAATTACAGAGTTGGCAATCACCCTCCACTAGAGCAGCTAAAACAGAAGTTCTCATTTGCTTCACATGGCAACTGACAAATACAGAATTCTTCTGTTTAGTGAAGTATATCAGGCTAAGACATTACAGGATTGTTTACACAACAGTTTTCACAAAGCCTAATCTTGATCCTTCATCTTCAGTGAAGACAGTTTGTTTGGATGTGAAGTATTTCCATCACACACACACCATAAGAGACTGGTGAGGGGCGCTCAGAAACAGCAGCATTGTTCTGAATGCATGGGAACCAGAGAGTGAAACTGAGTAGTGAGTTTCAATGTTTGCTCTAGTTTCGATCAGCTTGGGGAGGGGAGGACAGGGAGGTAGCATAAACATTACAAACTGCACGTTCAGTAAGAACCCTTTGGATTTTAATCATTGCAGGTGTTGTCAGCAACACAGGGAAAAGATTCTTGTGCGTTCTTACAGTGTCCCTTTAGAAAGTGAACGCAACAGAGTCCACGTCAGTGTCACCAGAGATCATATTCGATTCAGCATGAGAAAGATACACACAGGTCTACAATTAGGGCCACAGACCATTTGCTGGTCACCACCTGGAGAACTGTGCTACCCACAATTAAGGCTCTATGCATCCGAAGAAGTGAGGTTTTTACTCACGAAAGCTTATGCCCAAATAAATCTGTTAGTCTTTAAGGTGCCACCAGACTCCTTGTTGTTTTTGTAGATACAGATTAACACGGCTACCCCCTGATACTTGACACAATTAAGTTGAGATTTAAACACAGCTACTAGTAACTGGTTAGATTATGTTTTTCTACTGGGCACAAGGCTATTTGTTTGCTTTTAGGTCATGGTGATTTAATGCCGCTCATATCTTTCATCAGGACAAACCTGGAGTCCGAAGTCCCCATTTAGCCACAGGGGCTAAACTGCGTGGAAGTAGCCGGGGCTTCGGCCAGAATCCCTGCCAATGGGCCTCACCAGCAGACAGACCCTCAAGTTCTGTCTCCATGTCTCATGCAGCCTCTCTGCTGAGGCTGCTGACAGAGGCCTGTTATGGCCATCCAGGATGGCAACTTTGCTAAGCGCCTGGCCACTAGGAACTGGACAGAAAGCCAGTCACACAAGGGCCACTGAATGGCCATGGCTTTTAGTCACTTCCAGCCTGGGCTAGATTTGAGCAGGGGATCTGGGGGTGAAGGGCTCTAGATACCTCCCACTCCCCCAAGCCAGCCAATTCTCACACCCCCAATCCCCAGCTGCTGTCACAAGCCTTGTAACACATCTGTGGTGTTACACACACACACTCTCCAGCAGGACTTTATCTGGGGGGGGGGGGAACCTCAATGGATGCTGCTTCTCTGGGAAGCATGGGGAAAAGTTGGGACTTGGGACATGTGAGCAGGGTGTCTTGTCATAGGAACAGTGACTAGAACAGGAACACACCAAGAGGGGTCCTATAGGAGCAGGAGCCTGATATGAGGGGGGAGGACACACCGGAGTAAGGGGGGGGGGTCTTATGGGGCAGGGGAAGGTGCATGTGTTGGGGGAGGGAGGTAAGCACATCCATGCACATCAAGGAGAATTAGAGGTTTCCCACAGATGGAACCACCCAGGGAAGAAGGGCTGTTATAGGGGCAGATGCTATAGGAGAGAGATCCCTATAAGGAGACGTCACTATAGAGGGAGTATAGGTCCCCAGGGGAAGAGTCCTTATACAGGCAGTTACTACAGAGGGAGGGAGCTCCCTATAGGGGCAGGCACTATATGGGGAGAGCACATCCCCAAGAGAAGAGAACCCCTATACAGGGAAGCCCTATGGGACATTAAGTCACTATAGGGAACCAGCAGGTCCACAGGAGACAGGGAAGCCCCCTGAATTAGTAAGCCCCTATAGGAGCAACAGCTATAGGGGAAGCCAGCACCCTATAGGGGCAGGGCGGGTCCCAGGGAGCAGAACCCCTAAGGAGCCATGGCTAGGGGGGAGGGAGCCCCCTATGGGGGCGGGGCGAGTCCCACACAGCGGAGCCCCTATAGGAGCCATAGCTGCGGAGGAAGGCAGCGCCCCATAGGGGCAGGGGGCCCCGCACTCACCGTGCCCAGGCCGCTCCCCGCCACGAACGCTCCTCACCTCCGCGCCCCACCGCAACCTGTTACCTTCACCCAGGCCCCGCCCCCGGCCCCGGCCATTGGCCCGGGCTCCGGGCAGACCCGCCCCCTCCCTCCGCGGCGGAAAAAGCCACGCCCCCACCGCCCGCCACCCCGCCCTCGTTGGCCCGCGGCCAGCCCAGTGGGCGGGGGCGGGCAGGAGAGGTCACGTGGCTCCCCCAGGAGGGAGGGGGCGCGCCGCCATCTTGGCGAGGGTGGGGTTCGAAGGAGACGTTAGCAACAAGCCCCGCCCTGCGCAGCCCCCCACCCCCAATCTCCCGGGGCTCCTCCCCAGCTAGCGCCCCTCTGGCCTGGGCAGCCCCCCCCCGCTCCCTCAATGTCCCCCCCCAGCCCGATCAGCCTCCCCACCTCTCTGTGGTCCTCCCAGTGCTCCCCCCGCCTGGGCAACACCCCCCCCACATCCCCCTGTGCTCCTCCCAGTGCTCCCCCCGCCTGGGCAACACCCCCCCCACATCCCCCTGTGCTCCTCCCAGTGCTCCCCCCGCCTGGGCAACCCCCCCCCCACATCCCCCTGTGCTCCTCCCAGTGCCCCCCCGCCTGGGCAACCCCTCCCGTGCTCCTCCCAGTGCCCCCCCGCCTGGGCAACCCCTCCCGTGCTCCTCCCAGTGCCCCCCCGCCTGGGCAACCCCCCCCACACACCCCTCTGTGCTTCTCCCAGTGCCCCCCCGCCTGGGCAACCCCTCCCCCCCGTGCTCCTCCCAGTGCCCCCCCGCCTGGGCAACCCCCCACTCCCTCAGTGCCCCCCCCCAGCCCGATCAGCCTCCCCACCCCCAATCTCCCGGGGCTCCTCCTGAGCTAGTGCCCTTCTGGCCTGAGCAGCTGCCCCCACCTCCCAGTGCCCCCTCCCCCGGCCTGGGCAGCCCCCACACACACCCCTCTGTGCTCCCCCACAGTGCATCCTTCAGTTTGGGTGTCTTTCCCATCCCCCCTCTTCTCCTTCCCCAGTGCCCCCCGGCCTGGGTAGCCCTCTCTCACCCCCCTGTTCTTACCCCAATACCCCTCCTAGCCTGGGCAGCTCCCTCCATTTCTCTGTACTTCCTCCCCAATGCCCCATCCCAGGCCTAGGACTGGATCCACCCCCTAGTGCCCTCCACCCCATAGGCCTAGGCAGGGCAGCTCCCCACCCTGCCCCATGTCTTTCTCCACTTCAGATCTGTGTCTAGGCCAGGGGTGGGCAAACTTTTTGGTCTGAGGATCACATCATGGTTCCAAAACTGTATGGAGGGCTGAGTAGGGAAGGCTGTGCCTTCCCAAATGGCCTGGCCCCAGCCGACCCCTCCCACTTCCTGCCCCCTGACTGCCCCCCTCAGAACCCCTCAACCCATCCAACCCCCCCCGCTCCTTGTCCCCTGACCGCCCCCTGCTGGGACCCCCCCCACCCCTAACCACCACCCCCGGACTCCACCCCCTATCCAACCCTCCCTGTCCCCTGACTGCCCTGATCCCTGTCCACACCCCCATCCCCTGACTGCCCCCCCACAGAACCTCCGCCCCATCCAACCGCCCCCTGTCCCCTGACTGCTCCCTGGGACTCCCCTGCTCCTTATCCAACCCCCCCACTCCCTGCCCCCTTACCATGCCGCTCAGAGCAGCATGTCTGGCAGCTGCGCCGGAGCCAGCCACACCACTATGCTGCCTGGAAGGAGCTCGCAGCCCCGCTACCCAGAGCGCTGGTGGCACGGCGAACTGAGGCTGCGGGGGAGGGGCTGGGGGTTCAAGGGCTGGGCAGGATAGTCCTGGGGGCCGGATGTGGCCCGCAGGCCATAGTTTGCTCACCTCCGGTCTAGGCACTTCCCTGCACCCCTCTCCCTGATGTTCCCTATAGAGGCCTGGGCAATTTCCCCCTGTATCTCTTCTGTTCCTGGGGATGGGAAGGTTCCTTCCACCTCCCTGAACCAGTCTCCCCAGTGTCCCCCAGACAGGCCTGGGGAAAAGCAGCTATCCCAGTGCCCCCTCCCCAGTGTCCTTCCCACCTACCCCCCCACAACTTTCTTAACACCGGCCCTGGGCATCTCTGCATCTCTTCCCATGTCTCTGTCTCTTGCCTCCTCTCCCTTTCCCTTTCTGTCTCTCTTTCTTCTGCTGCCCGTCTCCCTCCACAGTTCAATGTGAGCAATTTGTGGGCTTCTTCATCTCCAAAGTGCCCAAGGCACTGTTGGTGCTGTGCAAAATATAATGCTCCTTTCCCCCGCTTTCTCACTGTGACTTAAAGCAGCTGGACTAAATCAGTCTCTCTCCTCTGATTTCTTAGCTTGCTGTACTGCCTTTCAGCTCCATGAGCTTCATGGCTTTATCTGCACAGCTCCCCTGAAATGCAGATCCCCCCCAGGAGGTGGGCACAATGCCCACAACAATGTGGCAAGGGGAAGTTTTGGCCGTGGGTCACTTCTGTACTCTTAAATCACTTCTTTCCTTCATTCCCTCCCACTAGTTTCTCTTTTCTCTCTGCCAGGACTCATGTGGTGTAAGTAAGTACACCTCTACCCCAATATAACGCTGTCCTCGGGAGCCAAAAAAATCTTACCACATTATAGGTGAAACCGTGTTATATCGAACTTGCTTTGATCCGCCGGAGTGTGCAGCCCCGCCACCCCCGGAGCACTGCTTTACCGCGTTATATCCGAATTCGTGTTATATCGGGTCGCATTATATCGGGGTAGAGGTGTATATAAGATATAAGTACTGAAGATCAGGGATAACTGGGTGAAATCTCCTGGCCTGTGTTATACAGGAGGTCAGATGAGATTGAATGCGCCTTTCTGGCCTTAGAATCTATGGGGGTCTACACTACAAATTGACATCAGTACAACTGCAGCACATCTGGTGAAGAGGCTTTAAACCAACAGGAGAGAGCGCTCCCTGTTGGCTTAATAACCTCACCTCCACGAGAGGCGGTAGCGATGTTGGCTGTGCCTCCCCAAACAGCCTGGCCCCCGCCAGAAGCTGTCCCGCCGACATAGTGCTGTCTACACTAGGGGTTAAGGTCGGTATAACTATGTCACTTAGGGGTGTGGGTTTTTAATACCCCTGCGCAACAAAGTGATATGGAAGTAAGTATGTAGTGTAGACCAAGCCTAATGAATCTAAGGCCATGCCTACGCTTACAACCTTACAGCGGCACAGCTGTACTGATACAGCTGTGCCGTTATTAAGATCGCTCGTGTAGTCACGTTATGCGGATGGGAGAGAGCTCTCCTGTCAACATCATAAAACCAGCCCAATGAGCTGTGCACACGAGCGCTTATGCTGGCAAAACTTCTGTTGCTTAGGGAGGTGGTTTTTTTTCCACACCCCTGAGCGACAAATTTTTACCGACATAAGTGCTAGTGTAGACATGGCCTAAGATAGATCCAACACCTTCTCACCACCAGCGTGGCGACCAGAACAGTTGCTTTTTAGTTTGGGTTTGTACCTACATGCAGTATTTCGAACTCTTGTGATTTTTATCACAAGTCGCACTGTATTTGGAGTGTTTCTTAAAGCCCAAGGTCCTGGCAACATGCAATTAGGTGAGACTCTCCACTTTAATTAAAAAAAAAAAAAACACCAAAGGCTAATGTCTAACCCTCAAGATTGCATGTAAAAGCTTGTAAACATGACCTGAACATGACCCTAAATGCTCAAAAAACAGAAGTCAACTTGTAAAAAAAAAAGTATGTATTTTTAAAAAGATCTCCTTATTTTAAAGCTCATGTTGTGATTTTTGTTTTGTTTTTATAGCCTGATTGCCCACTGTGCTGGCCATTCTCCCACCACAGTGCTGAGGTTCCCGTCCGGCCCTATTTAAGATAAGAAATAATGCCGTGGATCTCAAAGTGCTTTGCACACACTCATTTGCAGTATTGCTAATACAGTCATGATACTCCCTAGCTTTTATATAGCGCTTTCTGTCAGTAGATCTCAAAGCATGTTAGTCAGCACTTATACAAATGTTGAGTCATTTACCCTCACGCTAAGTTAGAAGAAGGAAACAGGTGCAGAGAGATAAAATGACTTGCCCTAAGTCTTGCAGTGAGTCCATGGATAGAATCCAAGTTTCCTGACTCCAACTTTTCTGATCTGACTTCTAAACCACATACGTACTTTGAAGACTGGTAAATAATGTGCCTTTGCTACTTAAAAGACAAACTCTTTGTAAGCTGTCAATCAAAACATAATGTCAAGTAATAGTGCATAGCCCCTGCGGGATCTCTAAGGTTCCTAATTATGCAAAAGGTGGGTCTGTATCAAAAGAAGATAAAGTCGAATATCATATAAATAGGGGTTAGTCATTTTGCTGGAGGTGCTACTGCCATGATGTGCATGTTGGAAGAACCATATAGAATAGATCAGTTCCTGACGTAAAGGGTTAGGAGTAGCTCTGTGACGTTCATCAGGAGGAAAAGTTACCCCTGACAATTCACAGTGATTGCAAAACTTCAGCCTAATGCAAACTGAAACGAACCCTGAGGGTAGGGCTAGGAGTGCCCTCAGTTCCCAGATGAGATGGGTGCATCAGGCCTAAGAGTACTTTGCCTTTCTCCCAAGGATTTCTAGGCGAATAGCGTAGCTGAATTCGACGTATCGCAGCCGACTTACCCCGCTGTAGGGACGGCGGCAAAATCGACCTCTGCGGCTTCCCGTCGACGGCGCTTACTTCCACCTCCGCTGGTGGAGTAAGAGCATCAATTCGGGGATTGATTGTCGCATCCCAATGGGACGCGATAAATCGATCCCCGAGAGGTCGATTTCTACCTGCCGATTCAGGTGGGTAGTGTAGACCTAGCCTTAGTGAGGTTTCTTGCGTATTACTGATAGGGGGAGTGAGGCTCCTTCTAAGTGAAGTGACTTGCTTAAGGTCAATCAGCCAGTTTGATGTCCCCATCCTCTCTTCTAACTACAAGACTAAACTCCTTCTCTGAGTTGGAGATAAAAGGAGGAGTCTTCTGCTTAACTTCTAGCCCACATAATGGACGTGACACAAAGTTTACAAATCATAGAACGAGATGGTTATATAATGGACTTCTTTATCCTTTTCTCAGAGTGTGGGCACTGACTCCACTATTGCATTAACAGATCCTGCTACACAGTTCGATTAAACAAAACCCAATCTAAATTCCGTTTACTAAGGCCAGGTATGTCTACACTTAAAACGCTAAAGTGGCACTGCTGCAGCCGTGCTTGTGTACCGCTTCAGTGTAGACCCTCCATACAGGGATGGGAGGGGTTTCCCCATCCCTGTAGTTAATCCACCTCCCTGAGAGGTGGTAGCTAAGTCAACGGAAGAATTCTTCTGTCAACCTAGCGCTGTCTACACCAGGGGCTGGGTTCTACAAAAGCGGATAGCAATCAATTCACTCTCGGGAACAGCTTTTTCAAGCATTGCGTTGCTTGGATCTTGGGTAAGGTTACCATATTTAAAAAATAAAAAAAGAGGACACTCCACGGGGCCCTGGCCCCGCCCCTTTCCCACCCCGGCCCCGCCCCAACCCCGCCCCTTCCCCACCCTAACTCCGCCCATTCCCCGCCCATTCCCCAAAGTCCCTGCCCTAACTCCCCCTCCTCCCTCCCAGTCACGCGAAAAGGGCTGCCCAAGCGCTACCAGCTTCAAGGTTTGCCGGGCAGCCCCCAGACCCTGCACCCCCAGCCGGCGCTTCCCCAGCACAGCTGGAGCCCGGGAGGGGAAGCGCCCAGACGGGGGCGCAGGGTCTGGAGGCTGCCCGGCAAACCCGTGAAGCCGGTAGCGCTCGGGCTTCGGGCAGCCCCCTTGCCTCCGGACCCTGCGCCCATGGCCAGGCACTTTCCCTCCCGGGCTCCAGCTGCTCTGCTCCTCCCCTGACTCTTCGGCTCTGTTTAAGAGCCAAGCTGCCCGAGCGCTACCGGCTTCGGGCAGCCCCCATGCCTCCAGACCCCGAGCCGCCGGAGCAGAGCAGCTGGAGCCCAGGAAGGGAAGTGCCCAGCTGGCGGCTTCGGGTCCGGAGGCACGGTGGCTGCCCAAAGCCGGTAGCGCTGTCTCGGGCAGCTTGGCTCTTAAACAGAGCCGAAGTCTGAGTCAGGGGAGGAGCAGAGCAGCCGCGGGAGAGGAAGTGCCCGGCCGGTATTTTTCCCGGACATGTTCGGCTTTTTGGCAATTCCCCCCGGACGGGGGTTTGATTGCCGAAAAGCCGGACATGTCCGGGAAAAGCCAGACGTATGGTAACCGTAATCTTGGGCCCCAAAATTGGACATGGATGCAACAGGGAAGCAACTCCAAAGCAGACATGTTCCTGCCCCTCATTGTCAAAGTGGTTCCTCAAAGCCTCTCTGATGTTAATAGCAGCCCTCTGGGCTCCTCTGACAGCCCTAGCATCTGGCTGTTCAAACTGTGCAGTCAAGCGCTCTGCCTCAGTGCTCCACCCATGAGCAAAAAATTGGAATGTGTGCGCCATCAATCGCCCCGCCTCAGTTAGGGAAACCCATCTCTGCAAAGCCATCCACTATTTCATGCACATTTCTCAGAGTCACGGTCCTATGCAGTAGGATGCGATTTATTGCCCTGCACACTTGGAGTAATACAGTTCCAGCAGTGGACTTTCCTACTCCAAATTGATTTGCAACTGACCGGTAGCAGTTTGGATTCGCCAGCTTCCACACAGCGATGACAACACGTTTCTCTACCGGAAGGGCAGCTCTCAATCAGGTGTCCTTGCGCCACAGGTCAGCACATGGCTCCATGAAAGTTGCTTTACACATCCTAAAGTTCTGTACCCATTGATCATCATCCCACACCTGCATGACAACCTGTTTGCATTTGGAAAGTGGAAAGACTTTTGGATAGACTTGACAAAAACTAGACAAGCCATTTACAACACAAACTTTGCTTCTCTGCAAAGAAAAAAGGACACTAAACTATCTAAACTGCTATATGCCACAAGGAGCCACCACACTAGTTCCCTTCACCCACCCAACAATATTGTTAATCTTTCCAGCTATACTCTTAGCCCTGCATGACAATGCAATCCCACCAATCAGTGCTTGTTTCCCTAGCCCCAAAGCGATGGACTACCCTACCGTATGCAGCTGCTCTGTGAACGCACAAAGCACGGATAAATTGCTGCCGTTCATATCACACTCGGGTGCCTGCGATTCATCCTCTGCTAACTTTGCAAGTAACTCTGCGAGTAAGTGTGTTGCCATGCACGATGTCCTCAAGACAGCTAACAGCGCATAGGAGAGAAGTGCAGGATCCATCCTCTCTCACTGCAGATGCTGGCGCGCACTACACAGGGCTTAACAAGCTGGTGCTTGGGGCGGCCAAGGGAGAGGGGCGGCACCTGCGGCAATTCGGGGGCGGCAGGTCCCTCACTCCCTCTAGGAGTCGCGGCTTTTTTTTTTTTGCTTGGGACGGCAGAAATGCTAGAGCCGGCCCTGGCACTACAACAGACTGACAGTTGGAAAAACGGCGCGAAAGGAAGCCAGAGACCTTTGGAGGGGTGGGACACAAAGCGGTGCATGACGGTACATTTTGCACATCTCAAGATGTGCCGTGCTCCATTTCCGCATTCCCACAACACCTAGCGACGGAGGGTGTCACCAGGCACTGTGGGATACATACCCACAGTCCATTGCTCTCGCTGTCGACAAAGGTGCCCCAAATGTGGACACGATCTGTCGACAGAGGGAGCAAATGTAGACACGCTTTGGCCACTTTGCTTTTGCCGATTTTCCCTTGGCAACATTAGTTTCATCGAAAAAACTTGCAAGTGTAGACAAGCCCCGAGAGAGAGAGATCTGGAAGCGGAAGGGTGAGTTTTTAATTGAATGCTTGGCTACAGTATCCCATGTAATCTGCAAACAAAAGGTGGATAACAAATGCAAATAGCTGCTGAAGGTGGGTCAGATAAAAAGCATCTGTCACTTTAGATGACTGATGGGCCACACGTGCCCCAAAAAACACAGGTTCTGGGTCCAGAGGTTCTCTCTCTCACCAACACAAATTGGTCCAATAAAAGATATTAGCTCATACACATTGTCTCTCTAATATCCTAGGACTAACATGGCTACAACTATGTTGCGCACAGGTTCATTCAGGCAGACAGCAGGTAATACTGTGTTGTTATCACCATGCACATCCTGTATAATTAAATTAACTCTCTGCTGGTTTGCTGCAGATTTTCTTTGTCAAGATTTTTTTTTAAACTATGGTGTTTAAAAAAGATCAAAAGCAATATTCGAAATCCCACATTGGGGGCGGGGCAGGGGGAATCTATCATGGTAACAAAGTGATCGGTGCCTACAAAAGGGTTATTGCTTTATGGGAATACCAATTAGGCCTGGGCAACACTAGAAAATTAAATCGGCTTACTGATGTTGCTCAGGGGTGTTAAAAATCCACACCCCTGAGCGGCACAGTTAAGCTGACCTAAACCCCATTGTAGACAGCGTTCCATTGACCTGCCTACCATTTGTCACAGAGGTGGATTACCTCTGCTGACGAACTCCTCCTGGAGGTACAAGTATTGTCTACGCTGCTACCGCGGCGCAGCTGTGCCATTGTAGCAGTTCAAGTGTAGACAAGCGGCAAATTCCTAGCGAAAGTACCTGTTTCAGTGACTTTCACTCCCCAGGGGATTTTTGGACTTTCATCCGGACCCTTGTCATGACTCAAAGACTGCTGGTGATAAACTGAGTCAATATTTTGCTGTTATCACCACATGGTCTACGAACCTTTTGAAATATTTCCTTAATAATACAGTGCTCAATTTCTTTGATGTGCCCAAGTAAATGTGTGCAGGGATTTTTACATTGATTTGAATTGATGAAAAAAATTAACTGTTCCACTCTGGTAAAATGTAGGTCCTTTAATATCATTGTAGCATGGCAATATTGTACAGAAGTACCATATTTAAAACTGTATCAGTTCACCCCAAAAAACCGATCGTCTCCGAAAGAGCTTTTATTTTGCTACTCTATCAATTACAAAAAAGTGTTTTACAATTTTTTTTTACTATTTTGGGAAGAAAAAACATTATTGTAAATAATCTATAGGTTTTGCAACTACCATAATGCAGCACATGATGGCCTCTTGGAAATCCATTGAGGGGGCAAGTACAGAACTCAGATCTACTGCTCCTGAAACTCAGCCCCCTGCCACTTGAGCTAGAATAATAATACCTGGCTCTTATAATCAGTAGATCTCAAACTGCTTTACAAATAAGTAGCAGTATCCTCATTTTGCATATGGAGAAACTGAGGCACAGGGAGGGACCGTGCCACTTCAGTTTTCCATGGGTCACCCAGCAGGCCAGTGACAGAGCCGGGTATTAGAACCCAGGTCCCCTGAATCCCAGTCCATTGCTCTATCCATTATTCATGGTATGCAGTATAGGAGTTATGACACATAGTTGAGCAGTTCTGATCCCTTCCAGTAGAGGGCACATTAGCCGACTCATTGAAATATCCTGACTAACAGATATGTCACCTTTCATCCCTCTGGGATTTCTCACAGCTACTTTATTGTATTCTGCCAGTTTACAGTAGAAATTCTGAACGATTCTTAACTATGGAAGATGCTAGGGGGTTTCTACTGCCGTAAATACAGTCTATATTTAAACCATTACAGTGGTACACCTGCAGCACTTCAGTGTAGATTCTCCTGTTGATGTAGGTAATCCACCTCCCCGAGAGGCGGTAGCTAGGTCAGTGGAAGAATTCTTCCATCAAGTTAGTGCTGTGTGCACCAGGGGTTAGGCTGGCGTAGGTATATCTCTCCACATCTCTGAGAGACGTATCTATGATCACAGGCACAGACTTTCCAATGTGCCGGGGAGTACTCGACCCCCAGCTCTGGCCAGGCCCCGCCCCCACTCTGTCCCTTCCCCAAGGCCCCAACCCTTCTCCACCTCTTCCCGCCCCCACCCCTTCTCCCAAGTCCGTGCCCCCACCCCACCTCTTCCTGCCTCCGCCCACCCCTGCCCCACCTCTTTCTGCCCCATTCCGCCCCCTCCCCCAAGTGTGCATCGCTCTCGCTCCTTCCCCCTCCCCCCTCCAGAGCCTCGGGCATGCCGTGAAACAGCTGATCACGGTGGGCAGGAGGTGCGGGGAGAGAGAGAGGGAAGCGCTGATCGGCGGGGCCTGCCAGCAGGCAGGAGGTGCTGGGGAAAGAAGGGAGCTAATAGGAGTGTTGCCGGTGGGTGCTCAGCACCCACCACTTTTCCCCCGTGGGTGCTCCAGCCCCAGAGCACCCATGGAGTCTATGCCTATGGCTATGATGATGTAAGTTCCCAGAGCAGAACAGCCGTAAGTAACACAATGGATGCCTGAAATAGGTTTGTTGGGAATCCCCAATAATATAGGTTCTAGCAAAGGAGAAGGAAGAGAATCACTTCTTTACTAATGCACCCTGGTGGCACTGCCAGAGACAAAATGGACACCCATTTCCAGCTGACTCCCTTGAAGAGTAAAGGGCTGAGAGGGCCAAGGGATGGAAGGTGGGAGCATAAAGGGGTGGAAGATTAAAGGCTTTGGGTGAAGCTCATTCTGGGTTCACGCGGCTCAGCCATACAAAATAATATCAGTAACCTTTGATAAACCTGTTCCTGCGATTCCCAATAACACACCATATAAGTCATTTAATGATTACTTTGACGCTTCCATCTAAGGATCTCACTTTACAAATATGAATTAATTTAGTTTCACAGCCCCCAGCCTGGAAGGTAGCTGAGAAATGTTACAAATGAGGAAACTGAGACAAAGGGAGATCTATTGGCCTAGCACTGCATATTCTCAACCTGCATTGACCTGGTAACACTCAGGCCATGTCTATGTTACCATTTATGTCAGCAAAACTTATGTTACTCAGGGGTGTAAAAAACCACACCCGAGTGGCATAAATTTCGCCGGCATAAGTTGTAATGTGCAAAGCACTATGTTGGTGAGAAAGTTTCTCCCGCCGACATAGCTACCGCCGCTCGTGGAGGTGGTTTTATTATGCTGGCGGGAGAGCTCTCTCCTGTTGGCATAGAGTGTCTACATGAGCCATTTTCCAGCGGCACTGCTGCATTGGTCCAGCTGTGCCAATGTAAGCTCTCTAGTGTAGACATGGCCTAAGACTAGTCAATAGGGATTTAGGCATCTGGGAGTAAGGATCTGAGGGGGCCTACAACTCCCATTCTTTAACCCTCAGCACAGATTCCTGCTAAAGTCATCGGAAGTGGGATTGGGCCCAGAGTGGTTACGTGGAACGTCTGTGGCAGAACCCAGGTCTCAAGACGTCTAGGCTTGATCCACAGATCTGGCCTTCCTCCTGACAGCTCCTTCCTAGAACACACATTACAGTGGGTAGTTTGCCATGCATTTCTTTCATCCACCACCATTGTGTTTGCTGTGGGAACTCATCATGAACAGAAATGATGTGTAACTTGGCTCTAAAATGTCATTCAAAGAAGCTGGCTCTTATTATCAGCCCGGGAAATTATTTTCACTGAGTGATTCAGGCAGACATGTGGTTCATGAAACACAGTCGCCGAAATTGTTTTCTCGCTGGGTAATCAGCAGCTCGTTAGCTTTAATCATATCACTCCCCTTGTCACTTCCTTTTCTGTGTGTTAGATGGCAGAACAAAGCATCAGAGTGAGGAGTGAATAGGGCACAAGGGAAGGGGGATGTCATTCTACATTGCTGGCTTTTTGTAAATTGCACTGACTAACTCTTAATTGGATGCTGAGTAGTTTAAACAAGAGATCCCAAAACGGGAGGCAGAAAGACAGCTGGGTTGGATTTGCATTGTCAGAAGTCAAGAGGAGGGGGTGGGGCAGTGTGCTGCGGCTCAGATGAATTGGGACTAAGGCCTTGAACGCATATGGGATTGTAGGGTTACCATTCGTCCGGATTTACCCGGACATGTCCTCCTTTTTGTGCTAAAAATAGCGTCCGGGGGGAATTTGTAAAGCACTCACAATGTCCGGGATTTCCCCCTCCCCCGGCACAGCAGAGCGAGCGGCTGGGAGGGCTGCAGGAAAGTCCCGGGCTGGACTCCGGAGCAGCTGGAGAGGAGCTCCGCCCTGCATTCTGAGCAAGTGTCTCAGCACAAAGTGCAGCCCTCCCCTTTTGCAACTGGGAGCGGTTTCTGCCATGCAGCGTAGCAAAACGGGAGGGAGAGCACTTTGTGCTGATACAAGGGCAGCTCTCCCCTGCAACCCGGTCCGGACCAGGGACCGGGTTTTGTTGTGCAGGGCCAGGGACCGGGTTTTGTTGTGCTGGGGAGCTTAGCCACGTGTCCAGCTCGCACAGAGCCCAACACCCTGTTCTGAGCAGCAGGGTAAGGGGGGGCAGGAGAAGGGGCAGGAGAAGGGGCAGGGAGGTTCTGGAGGGGGCAGTCAAGAAACGGGGGGGGGCTTTTTGGGGGGAGTGGAGAAAGTTTTGGGCAGTCAGGGTACAGGTAGGGGGTAGGGTCCTGGTGGGCAGTTGGGGGGGGGGTCTTAGGAGGGGGCAGTTAGGGGACAAGGAACAGGGAGTCTTAGGTAGGGGGTGGGGTTCTGGAGGGCAGCTAGGAGCACGGGTCCCAGGAGGGGGCAGTCAGGGGACAAGGAGCGGGGGGGGGGTAGGGGGCTGGGAGTTCTGGGGGGGAGCTGTCAGGGGGCAGGAGTGGGGAGAGGGATCGGAGCAGTCAGGGGACAGGGAGCAGAGGGGTTTAGATGGGTTGGGAGTTCTGGGGGGGGCTGTCAGGGGGCAGGAGTGCGGAGAGGGATCGGAGCAGTCAGGGGACAGGGAGCAGAGGGGTTTAGATGGGTTGGGAGTTCTGGGGGGGGGGGGGGGCTGTCAGGGGGTGGGGAGTGGTTGGATGGGGCGTGGGAGTCCCAGGGGTCTGTCTGGGGGTGGGGGTGTGGATAAAGGTTGGGGCAGTCAGGGGACAAGAGGCAGGGAGGCTTAGATAGTCCTGGGGGGCAGTTAGGGGCAGGGGTCCCAGGAGGGGGTAGTCAGGGGACAAGGAACGGGGGGAGGGTTGGGAGGTCAGGGGGGGCGGGAAGTGGGAGGGGCAGGGGCGGGGCTAGGGCGGGGCTCCTCCCGTCCTCTTTTTTGCTCGCTGAAATATGGTAACCCTAATTTCAGTCATCATGGCCATTCAACAGTGTAACTTCCCCAGTGCAAATTTCTAGTATACAAAAATGCAAAACCAATACAGGGGCCCCAGTGCAGCTTATTCATGCTAAACAACTGGGTAAATTGCATCAGTGGAAATAGCAGTTATACCTGTCTACATTACATTTATACTGATGCAACTATAACAGTGGCTGTAACTGGGACAAACCCCAACATACAGGAGGGCTAAGTGTTGGGGAATTGCGTTCATACCAAGGGTTGGATTTAGCTCTCAACTCATTTGTCTGGTCTAAGTTTTTTAATAGAATTAGATTGGCCAGGATATTGCACTGAGATGTTGTGACATGATGGATGGCATTGGGTTTTCACTCCATGCTGTTATACCAGCATGCATTACCGATTTGCAGGAAACCTCATGATCTTCTGAGTGGTAGAGGCATGTCTTGCGATGCGCCATGTTGGGATTCTGCTGGGAATATCTTGTTCTGCAACACACAAAAAGAGCAACTCTGAAGGTGAGGTAAAGCGGCATCCTTAGGCCAGTCATAACTACAATGGCCAATTATCCAAATAAGACAGTTACATGATTATTATATTTACTTATGGATCATATTCAAACATAGGGGATAGCTTTGGGCAGGGAAGTTCTGGTATCCTAACTACCCTCAAGCCCCAGGGCCAGTCCAGGGTAGTGAAATGTTCCTGCTAAAATGACGAGCAATGGAATAGTTAATAGCATTTTCCATGCAAAGCACCATCAGTAGGGTTCAGAGTTAACACACCATAGCGCTGAATGAGGGCAGGTCACAGCTCCAAGAGCCACTGTTTCCGTGCGGCTTTGTTGCTAGCAGGGCCTCCCTCACGGTGGCTGCACCCACAGGCCCTCCCAGGAGGAACTGGGAGCCAGTCCTCACCCACGCCACACCCAAGATGGCGCCCTATGGGACTCGCCTGTTTTCTGTGGGGGCCACGCTCAAGATGGCGGCGTTCGGCGTACGGCGCGCGGGAGGGGACAGTGGCTGCTGCGCCTGCGCGTGGCACAGGCTCTGTCAGCGTCAGTCCGCGCCAGAGTGACTAAGATGGAAGCCGGGGGGATGCGGCTGCCGTTCTGGGCCGGGGGCCCGGCCCCGGGGGAGCTGTACAGCCTGCCCTGCCTCAGCGCGGCCGGGCCGGGCCTGGAGTCCCAGGCCGGGGGCGGGGGCCCCCTCACGCGGACCCAGTGAGTGACCGGGAGCCGCTTTCGGTTCGGGCCGCGGCCTCATGGGGGGCGGCGGGGGGGCCTGCCCTGGGGGTGGGGGCCTGCGGGTGGAGGGGGGGGGGGCTTCGGGGGGCAGGGCGTCTGGGGGGTGGCAGAGGGGGCGGGGCTGGGAGAGGCGGGGAGGAGAGGGGCTAGGCTGGGGGGGGCTCGTGGGTGGAGGGAGGATTTGGGGGGCAGGGCGCCTGGGGGGTGGCAGAGGGGGCGGGGCTGGGGAGGAGAGGGGCCAGGCTGGGGGGGGAGCTCGTGGGTGGAGGGGGGCAGGGCGCCTGGGGGGTGGCAGAGGGGGCGGGGCTGGGGGAGGAGAGGGGCCAGGCTGGGGGGGAGCTCGTTGGTGGAGGGGGGCTTTGGGGGGCAGGGTGCCTGGGGGGTGGCAGAGGGGGTGGGGCTGGGGGAGGGGAAACTGAGCTGGGAGGAGAGGGGCCAGGCTGGTGGATGATTGGTCTGGATTGGGGGGGGGGGCTCGTGGGTGACTGTGGAGGGGAACTAGGGACTTGCAGATCTTGCGGGGGGCTCTGAGGAGGGGGATGGTGGCTGGGCGAATCCACAGGGCCACATGGGTGGGGTGGGGGGGAGATGGCTGAGAGCATGGAGGACACAGGTGAATTGCTGGGGAGGGGATAATGTTGGGGTCTTCTGGGAAAGGGGTGAACAGGGTTGGCTCCCCTAAGGTCACTGGAGGCTGGTGTTTCCGTAGCCCCTATTCTATGTGCCTGGGCTGCCCTGGCATTGTGCTTTCTGACCCATTGATCCCCATGTAATCAGCAGCCCCTGGGCCCAACCCCCCCATTGGGTTCATTTGGAGCAGAAGTATAGTCCGTATCTGTGAGTCAGGCTCAGGAGAGGCGTAAGGGCCGCTATAGAAGAGTAATGCTGCTGTTGGCTGTCCAACTCAGGGAGCACTGATGGTTTTGCTGGTCTCCCCAGGAATCCCATGGTGACAGGCACCTCGGTGCTGGGAGTGAAGTTTGACGGCGGTGTGATCATCGCTGCAGACATGCTGGGCTCCTACGGCTCTCTGGCCCGGTTTCGTAACATTTCCAGGATCATGAAAGTGAACGATAACACTGTGCTTGGCGCGTCTGGGGACTACGCTGATTTCCAGTACCTCAAGCAGGTCATTGACCAGATGGTGTAAGTATTTCTCCTCTGCTGACCCATGGAAGCAGACCTTCCCTCTCTCCGTTAGAGGGAGCCCCATTTTCCAGGCAGGGCAAGCTTGCACGCTCATGCCTATGCTGCGGATACCTAGACGTTGTTCCGCTAGACTTTACTGTAGTAAAGAACAGAATTATCAGACCCATAGATGAACACGATATGTTGGGGAATAATCAACACAGCTTTTGTAAAGGGAAATCATGCCTCACCAATCTATTAACATTCTTTCAGGGGGTCGGCAAACATGTGGACAATGGTGATCCAGTGGATGTAGGGTACTTGGACTTTCAGAAAGTCTTTGACACACTCCCTCATCAAAGGCTCTTAAGCAAAGTAAGAAAAGCGGGAAGGGCCTTTCCTGGATCAGTAATAGGTTTAAAATATAGTAAAGGGTAGGAATAAATGGTCAGCTTTCACAGTGGAGAAAGGTAAATAGCGGGGTGCACCACGGATCTGTACTAGGACCAGTCTGTTTAACATATTCATAAATGATCAGGAAGAAGGGGTGAACAGTGGGTTGGCAAAATTTGCAGATGATACAAAATTACTCAAGGTAATTAGATCCAAAGTTGACTGCGAAGAGTTACAAAGGGATCTCACAAAACTAGATGACAGGGCAACAAAAAGGCAGATAAAATTCAATATTGATAAATGCAAAGTAATGCATATTGTAAAACATAATTCCAAGTATACATACAAAATGATGGGGTTTAAATTAGCTGTTACCATCAAGAAAGAGATCTTGGAGTCATTGTGGATAGTTCTCCGAAAACATTTCCCCAATGTGCAGCAGTAGTCAAGCTAACAATGTTGGGAACCATTAGGAATGGGATAGATAGTAAGACAGAAAATATCATTCTTCCAATATATAAATCCCTGGTACGCCCACACCTTGAATACTGCGTGCAGTTCTGGTCGTCCCATCTCAAAAAAGATGTATGAGAATTGGAAAAAGTACAAAGAAGGGCAACAAAAATGATTAGGGGTGTGGAACAGCTTCCATAGGAGGAGAGATTAAAAAGACTGGGATTGTTCACCATGGGAAAGAGATGACCGAGGGGGAATATGGTAGAGGTCTATAAAATCATAAATAGTTGGAAGAAAATGAATAGGGAAGTGTTGTTTACCCCTTCACATAAAACAAGAACCAGTGGTCTTCTGATTAAATTAATGGGCCGTAGGTTTAAAAACAAACAAAAGGAAGTACTTCGTCACACAACGCACAGTTAACTTGTGGATCTCGTCAGGGATTGTTGTGAAGACTAAAAATACAACTAGATTCAAAACAGAATTAGATAAGTTCTGAGAGGATAGGTCCATCGATGGCTGTTAACCAGGGTGATCAGGGATGCAACCCCATGCTCTGGGTGTACCTAAAACTCTGACTGCTAGAAGCTGGCGTGGTCGATGGATCACTCGATAACTGCCCTGTTCTGTTCATTCCCTCTGAAGCATCTGGCACTGGCCACTGTTGCAAGACAGGATACTGGGCTAGATGGAACATTCGTCTGACCCAATATGGCCATTCTTATGCTCTCTAGGTTTGCCAGTCCAGCATCTTTCATTAACACTAAAATAAGCAAAATATTTTAAATGAATGTAACACAAATACCCCAAACTAGTGTTTACAAAATTAATTAAACCAGATTTTAGCATCTCTGGAGCTGTTATTTTAAGTGGGAGCTCTTTGTCCTTCTGTCACTGAGAGTGCAAACTTGTCTCTATCCTTTAAGGTCCCACCACTACCATGCCTACTTATCTGGCTTTGAGCATGCAGACTAGCTGGAGATTAATACAGGGCTATTGATTCTTGATCTGCAGTCTCCTTCACCGCAAGAAGGAAACACAATTTCTGCACGACAAATCTCTCCTCACAGGCCCAGTGTCTCTCCAACAAAGGGCCTATTAACAGGTCTCTCCAGTTACCCATAATTTACTTGAGATCTATGGCTGATGACCTGTAAGAACGCAGAGCAGGTGTGCATTTGCTTTAACGGCCTGTGAGGATTTAGTATGTCTTATTGCTAGCCTGGCTGGCAGGGGTGGGGGCTGTGGTTAAATCTAAATAATGTCAGATGGTTGGTAGGTTTTTAAGTTGTCTAAAACTCTTCTCTGTACTAGAATCGATGAGGAGCTGTTGGGAGATGGTCACAGTTACAGTCCAAAGGCCATTCACTCCTGGCTGACCCGAGCCATGTACAGCCGGAGATCCAAGATGAATCCGCTCTGGAATACTGTCGTTATTGGAGGCTTTTACAATGGGGAGAGGTAAGTCCTGCTCAAGCTATGCGGGATGTGTAGCGTAAAATCTCTGCTGCGTTTCCATTTCAGGGACTCAATCCACTCCCCGCACAATAGAAATAGGTGTCGTTTATAGTCCCTGGTAGAATAAAGCTCAGGGCTTGATTTAAGGAAGGACAAACAGTAAATTTGAAAGATCTAAAAATGTTTGTAAAGCATAGGAAAGGGCTTTCAATATGGTCTTACCAAACTTTTGTTATTAACTAATCTGAGGTCTTCGGGCATCACTTTGCTGCCTCTTTCAGATCAGACTATATCTTGTCTTGTATCATGGTGCATGGATATTTTTCCCTTCCATTGCATGAGCCAGATTTTCAGTACTGGGGCACACGACTGCCTATATAATTTGCATATGCAGTTGTTGCAACTGAATGTGTAAATTGCTTCCCTTGTGTGTGCAGGTGAGGCCTGCCTTTTGTATACACAGTTGCATGCTCCTGCCATTATGGCCCTTGGTGTCCCATAGATCAAATGCACTCTCTCTCCTGCCCCCTCCACTCAATTTACAGCCTTCTCCTTGCTTCTCCTCAGGGACAGCCTGTCTAGGAGAGAGAGCCCCCATTCAACACTGACTGATGGCTTTTTTCCTAAACCACTTCATAGGGGAATGGGCCCTCACTCTATCTAGTAGTACACATCCCGCTCGAATGCAGTCTGCTACAGTGGGAAATACTAGAGGGTATTTTAAAAAGAGGAGTAAGCAGTGTACTTGAAGGCCAGAAAATACCCTGACCCCAAGCAGTTCTTTTGAGTAGTAGTCTGGAAGCTTGTTTGACGCTTGGCCTCGAAAGAACTATCTGTTAAAACAGGAGCCACTGAACATTCCTTCCTTTAGTTGCCTGTGTGCCCAGAGTTATCAGCTGGACTTCACCTTTTTCTTGGCTGGCCTGAGGGGTGTTTGCTTTGTCAACTTGTGCTGGAGTTGCATTTGTAAGCTGGCTACAACCCCAGGAGGGTTCTGATGTTTCTTCCGTGCAACCAGGAATGAAAATCTCCATCATTGTGTGTTCAGTTTTCTAGGGTACGTTGACATGTTGGGTGTTGCCTACGAAGACCCTACACTCGCTACTGGCTATGGAGCGTATCTAGCTCAGGTAAGTGCTTGTAGAACATGGATTGGGAACTGTAGAGAGAGGCAGCATAGTTTAGTGGCAAGAGCAGGGAAGTGTGAGTCAGAGGCTTGAGTTCTGTGCTGTGACTAGTGAAAGCAACAGAGCAGCATGAACTGCAACTTCAGCTTCGTGGAATTGTTATTGATTTTTTTTTTTTTTTTTTTTTAAATGCAGCCATTAATGAGAGAAGTCTTAGAGAAGAAACCCATCCTGACGAAGGATGAGGCCCGGGACCTGATTGAGCGCTGCATGAAAATCCTGTATTACAGAGATGCCCGATCATTTAACAGAGTAAGTATCCTGCCTTGGTGTTCCCTGGTCATCCTGCAGGAACTGCAGTGCCTGTTGTGCTGGCTGAACTGACATGCATTGTCCAGCCTCTAAGTTGGTGTGATTCATCTTCAGTCATCATACTCTGCTGTCTTATAGCAACTTCCTTCCCCTGACTTCAGAGGGGCTTAGAGCTGCTACGCCTCACAGCACCTCTGTGAGATAGTGAAATGGGGAGTATATTTGTTTGAGATGTGACTTGCCCAGGATGTCACAGGTTGTTTGCAAAGCTGGGAAGAGAGCTCAGTCCTTGTTCCCTGCTCTTTTCAATCCAGCTTTTCAAGACTTGCAGTAGTTCCTCCATCCCTAGCAACAGCAAAACGCAGTTTGCCAACTACCAGACAGAACTGGCAAGGAAACTATCTTAGTCTCAAGTTTTTGTAAGGATATTTAAGTAGGCAAAATACACCAACTTAGCTGATGTTTCTCTGAACATTTCGGATGCGGGAATTGACATTAGCGCTTATTAGAATGAGTCACTCCAACTCGCTGACTTCAGATAAGGAGTGTCAGGGCTCAGCCTAGTCCTTCAGTTAGCTGTGTATGACCTAGGGTGACCAGATGTCCCGATTTTATAGGGACAGTCCCGATTTTTGGGTCTTTTTCTTATATAGACTCCTATTACTCCCCACCCCCCGTCCCGATTTTTCACACTTGCTGTCTGGTCACCCTAGTATGACCCCTGCTTTTGTTGGGCAAAAGGTAAAGGTAATTGAATGTGAAGCTAACTGAGTAGTTATGTTAAAGCAAATTAAGTTAACCCTAACAATTTTTTTCAGTGAAAGGTGAGCTTCAGATATTCATTATTTGGTCATAAACTATTATTTACCCCATGTCAAAGCACTAGGAATCTCAGATTTCATTTGCATTAGTCAGGCTTTACTGGCAATTCTAATTGTTGACCTCCTCCTTAGTACGAACTTGCCATCGTGACCGAGAAAGGAGTTGAAGTGGAAGGACCTCTGTCCGTAGAAACCAACTGGGACATAGCACATCTTATCCGGTAACTTGCCAAAAGTCGTACACTTCACTGAACACTCACTGACAAATGTCTTGTAACTTAAGGCCAGCTTCTGCCCTCAAGCTTCTAACTGCCCTGGGAGTTGAGCCTCCGTCTGGCCCTCATGGGGTGGGGGTTTTGTAGATTAACTTAAAAAAAAAAAAGGGGGGGGGCATTTAGTTGTGTTGCTCTGCTTTTGGAACAATATTCCTGCTTGGTGCAATAAGTTGGGTGAACCTGGGTGCATGAATGTATAGTTCTGGCCAGGAGGGGGAAAGCATTTCTTCTAGAAAACTCTTTTCTGCACCAAGGGATAGCTTCTAAGGTATTTGAGGTTGGCTAAATCTTGGACGTGGTTGCTTTGTTTCTATGGCCAGGTTTTGAAGCCATTACTAGACAGAGGTCTCTAGGGAAGAGAGAGGCTGCTGACTTAACCTGTTCACCAGTTTTCCACTGGTCTTGGCAACTGCCTTTTATCAAGCATTGTGTAAACACCTAAAATACCCAAATCTGTTTTTCCAGCTTACTGATGTTGACTCTGGTTTGTGTGTTCTGCTTGTCTTCAAACCTGACTCTTTAAAATCTCTTTACAGTGGCTTTGAATGAAATCTGAAGAATTGCTTGACGCTGGTGCATCCATATCGCCTTTCATGTGCACGGTGTAAATCAGTTATCTACCAGAGCTTAGAGCTCTGAGTGACCCTGAGTTGTACAAGTTTTGTAAATGAAATAAATATGTTGAAACAAGTTTGCGTGTTTATGGTGTTTAAGCTTGAAAATGTACTCTGCCTGGGACATCTAAAACGGGTGGTGTACCAGAAGAAGTCTCATTTTTAGCTTTACTGAACAAGTAACTAAGAGTCGGAAGCAAAGGGTCAGAGCATTTGAGGTTCACAGGGAGTCAGATGTTAACTCTGAGAAATTAACTACTTCTAATGGTTGGTGGTAAGTGTAGATGTATATGAGCCTCTTCTGGAAGAGGCCAGGATTTAATGGCGCATCCGGTTTGTGCTGGCAAACTTACCTTTCACAATTGTCAGGGGCCTAGCCGTGACTTCACCTTCGTTGATAGAAGGCTGTACCTGTTCTGTCCTATAAGCATAGCATATTTATTATAAGACATTCTCTTAATCATAGCTGCAGCATGGGTGCTATATAGACCCTCTAATGCAGAAACAGATGAGGGATGGACAACAGTGGGGTCTCCTACTCTACACACCCCTTACTGGCCTTTAAGTCTAGCAGTTGGACATCTTGTCTTGTACTGGTCCTGCTTCTGTCAGTATAGGCCACGCACTACTCCCTCTATGCTTAGAAAGTGCTTTTATCCAGTGATCTCACTGTATATACAGATTAACTTAAAATAGTACACACACTTCTGGAAATAGATCATGGAATGTACCCAGCTCACACAAGACTGTTCAGGGCTATTACCTAAACCATCTTAAATTGTGGGCATGTTTACCAGACCCTCAGCAGGGAATACTGTAAGCAGGCAACTCTATTTTGCAATCCATTTAATTTCCTTATAGAGGGCATTGCAGTCCTCCCAAGTATAGAAATCTCTTTCAAAGCCATCCCAACATTTGGAGTTGCAAACTTGAATGGAGGTAGGCAGACCTGGTGCTGCCCATTCAGTGACTGACAGCATGGTTCATGGGCGGTGACCAAAGTTTGCTCCATAGGATCCTGAACTGGCTGAGCAGGACGCTTTTAATTGTAGAGGGTCTGTGCTTAGATGGAGACATGCTGAAGACAAAGGCTTCAGGTTATTATAATGAATGTGAAAAGAGGACTGACTTGCCAAGTTCATCAGCCCTTGCAACAGGAACCCTCTTCGTTTCAGATGAGTTAACACTGTTATAAACTCTGTTTGGCTCTGGAGCTGCTGATCTCCAGAGTTTCCTGCTTATTTACTATGGAACTAGGTTTGATGATATCCTATTCCAGTATCTGACACTTCAGTAACATTATTTAACACCATGAGGTGATACAGAGCAAAACGTCACTGTTACATCACTTATTCCCAAGGCTGGTCATTCTAACCCAAAAGTGCAGTGTTCTCCCCTTCCTGCCCACTATGCTCCACAAGAGTTTAGCAGCTGTAAAGAGATCTTACTAGGCCAGCCTTGCATTTACACAACCTGTTACATGCTAATAGCTGAAGTATTAATAAAAACAGAGACTTGGGAAAATAAAACTGTTCTGAGATGCAGTCTCTTTGCTTCCCATGTGCTCAGTTTCACAACTTAAGTAAGCACTCTGCAAAGCTTTAGGGTAGCATCAAGCATTTTGGGATGACTTGGCAAGACTGTAAGCCTGGCAAAACTAAGAGCTACCTGGTTGTAGGCCTCAGTCTCTCAATTTACCTTGAAGCTGAACTGAACTGCATTTCAGAAAAACATCAACATTTAGTAGAGGTGTGACAACCACTCAAACAACATGGGCAGTCTGGAATACCAACAACTGTTGGAGAAACAGGGTCATGAATTTGTATCATGATCGGTAAAAACTTTTAGCTTACCTTTTAATCCAATACCAGGTGCATTACGCAAAGTAAAACTACTTCCCCATTTTTATCCTCTTCCCCCCCCCACACTTCCTTACACCTTCTTGTTAACTGCTGGAAATGGGCCATTTTGATTACCACTACAAAAAGCTTTTTTTCTTCTCCTGCTGGTAATAGCTCACCTTAACTGATCACTCATAGTTTTCAGAGTAGCAGCCGTCTGTATCCGCAAAAAGAAGAACAGGAGTACTTGTACTCCTGTTCTTCTCATTATAGTGTGTATGGTAACACCCATTGTTTCATGTTCTCTGTGTGTAGATCTTCCTACTGTATTTTCCACTGCATGCATCAGATGAAGTGCGGTTTAGCCCACGAAAGCTTATGCTCAAATAAATTTGTTAGTCTCTAAGGTGCCATAAGTACTCCTGTTCTTTTTGCGGATACAGACTACCACAGCTGCTATTCTGAAACCAATTTTTAATAACACCATATGGAGCAAGTGCTAAACTACACCAGCTAGATAACACAGGGCTCCAACCTTTCCTCACAAGTAAGTCTGGAGGGAAAAAAAAAAAATCAACGTGACTGCAAGTGTTGACTAGTGTGCCTACTGTCCCCATATTTAAGCACTACGCAGGAAAATCAGACTTGCAAAGACTACTCACAAATGAGTGTTTTATGAGCAGGCTTGTACTTAAAACATATTAAGTAGTCTAATGTCCTGTGAGGAAAGTACTTCAATATCATCTCCATGGTGCAGATGGAAAAACTTGATACCAAGAGATTAAAGATTTCAATTTTCAAACTTAGGTGCCTAAAGTTGAACAGGGACTTGGATGCCTAACTTTAGACTCCAGTGACTTGGCTGGGGCTACATAATATCAGCGCAGAGCCAGGATTAGAACTTGAGTTGCTAGCTCCCAGCCTGTGCTCTGGTCACAGGCCTAATGCTTTACCGACCTTTGTAAATAGTAAAAACAAAACCTTTGCTCTTTAGCTTATAGCTGTCTTAAGAAAAAAAGATATTGCCTCCAGAGAATTAAAATACCAGTTCATTCAGTTAAATAGATGGTCTGACACATTTATACTTTCACAAATGATTCTGTATCTGACTGGTCTTCGACAGTCTTACAGCTCTTACCATTCACTGGTCTAACAAGAGGTCCTGCTAACATCGAATTCTAAAAGGACTTGGATGAAACCCTTGAAAGAGAACCTCACCTCAACAGTGATTACAGTGAATGAACTAAAACCATTTAAAATTAGGAATTTTAAGAGTTCTGTAATCAAAGGGCCTCATCATAATAGTAGGAGACACAGTAGGATACAACTTGGTATGAACATCATACAAATAACTGCCCATAGCACGCATGGTCTTAAGACACATCATACAAGGACTTAGAGATGAGATGCCTCCACTTTTTTGGGATCGCAGGTCATGTGTCTATAACTAATACATTAGGAGGATAGTAAAGAATGCAGCTACATGTAGCTAAAATACTGAATAGTCTGCTTAAATTGGGCCATCTCTTTGCAACTGATTTACCCTTGTAATTATAATTCACGACTGCTGCTTAAGTTTCATTTAAATAGAGTCCATTTATCAGCATTTATGAGGTAAACAACTTAAAAGCTTTAAGCTGTAGTTTAAGAATGTAGAGGTTGCCAAATAAAGATGAAATGCAATGAATGTTTTACAGTAGACTATAAATACGTATGATTTATGCTTTTCAGACTTAAAAAAAAAACCCCTCAAAGTCAGGACAACAGGCTGTCCCACTTAACCTACTGTAGTTAATATATGGCAGTTAGGGGCCAAACTCTGCTAAAGTCACATTGATTTTGTGGAGGGTTGCAAGGTACAAGTGAGGGCAGAATCAGGCTCTTAAGTGTTAACTACATGTAAACCCATTTCATTACTATCCCATCTCTGGCTTTTTTTCCCAGACACAGTGAGCTACTGAGTCCCTTCCCAAGCAGGGGGTTTGTGTACAAATTGAATCAAATCAGGAATTGGTCATGTCAAACAAAAAACTTCATCAGCTTCACATTTTTTGCAGAGTTCAGAGGAGCAAGAGAATTAATTTAGAATATGTACTTTTCTATCAAATTCACAAGAGCTAAATACTTCTCCATAATAAAAACACATGTTTATAAATCCATTTCCCTGGTTTTATTAAATGTTCCACTTATGTACACTTTAAAGATGAACCATTTACAGGTCTGCACATGCTGCCTCCTGCTTTCCTTGGGTAATAGGGAAGGTTCTCAAAAACCTCTATGGAAACAGAAAGGTGCAGGTGCTTCTGATTTTTGTATGTCAAAATGCTTTCAGTTTATACCATAATACATACAATTAAAAAACCCTCAAACATGCAAATTGTAGAAAAATTTAAGCTGGCAGTGAAAAATAAAAACAAACGTCTTCCTTTTGTGCACATCACAGTTTGTTTCATTAAATCAGATTTTCTAATTCTAAGGAACGTAGTGTCTGATGCCACTGGTTAAAGCAGGTTTATCAACTACTAGTAGTTTAAAAAGGTTGTTTAATGGTCCATATAGTTTTAGCTCCCATCTATTGTACAGGAAGATCAAGACAGACTTGGCTTGTCTCTTCCATCATGTACCCTCTGTCAGTAATTCTTTGGAGCAAGGTGGGTGGGTGTCAGATGGTTTCCTGGGTGGAGGAATGAAACCATCACACACAGTGTCCTCCAGTTGTCATGAAGTCTACTCAAAAACGAGAGGCTGGCTTTAACACTGCACCTAACTCCCTAAATACACATCTCAGTTCAACCCCAGTTCAAATACTAATGGCTCCTAAGAACCGTTGCTGGCATTGAACAGGCAAAATTCTATCCCCGTGTTTTACCCCGTGTCAAGATTCACAAGCAAAGTCATTGCTCTTCTTTTTCTTTTTTAAAAAAGAAACAAAAACCCAAATCTCCATGGCCAATAATAGAAGGTTTCACACATTAAAGCAATAATTCATATCTAAAGTTACTACAGAAACCTAAATCTCTGGGTCAAATGTTAAAAAAAAAAAAAAAAAAAATCTGTGTTAAGACAACCAAAAGATTTATATACTGGTTCATTAGCTACATATTTTTTTTTTCCTTTCTTTAGAAATGGTCACATTGACGATGTAGTATAATTCAAAACATTTTTGCACAATAAAACAGAAAACTATGATACAGTGAGGTAAAGAAAACGCAAAAATATTCACCCACAATATAGCGTCAGAAAATACCAACACAGTGATTTCTTTCTTTTTTTTTTAAAAAAGCACAAAACTTATAAATGAACAGCATAAATGGCTATTAATCTGAGTGATCACCTACAAATTTCCTAATCCCACAAATCCACAGGGAAGTGTAATGGTCTCATCCAACATTTATTTAAAAAATAACCCTTTCTGGATCATGATTCTCAGATTAGTGCTCAGATTTCCATCAGATCCAAATCAGCATCTTCGAAGCCATAGAAGGATTCAGTCTCGCTTTCCCCTTCAAAGAGCTGGTGGAGGATTTCTGGGTCTGTAGATTCTTCGGCACGGGTCCTATCCTGGAATCCAACTTCTTCGTCCTGCAGCTCATCGCTCAGCTTCAGCTGCTCCTCCAGAGAGGCGATCAGCTCCTCCTGCATGTCAGCATTGCGTGTGGGAGAGTTGGCCGTGCCATCGGGGCCAGGCAGCACGCTAGCCACCAGGAAGGACTGCTGCACGAGTTCAGGACAGTCGCCAATGACTTCCAGAACCTCCGCCAGCCAGCATAAAACCAGCTGGAGGAGAATGTCCGAGTCGCATGTGGAGTCCGCCATTTCCTTGGCTTGCTCTTTCCACTTTTTATGCAAGAAGTTTTTCACAGTCCTTTTTATGCACACATCCAGGGGTTGGATTTTGGAGCTGCAGCCAGCAGGGACTACGGCTGGCAGAGTGCTGGATGCATTCAGTAAGGAAAGTACCTCTTCAGACAGATGTGTTCGGTGGCAATCCAGCACCAGCATGCCCTTGCTGTTCTGGCACTCCGTGTGCTTCTGCCACACTCTAGAAGACCACAGCTCCATGATTTCATCATCGCTGTACCCATTCTCCTTTGCTTCCAATATAATAGACTCCGGCACATTGGCAGGCTGCTCTACATGACCCCTGTAGAACACTAGTGTTGGCAGAATGCTGCCATCAGCTAAGATAGCGAGGACAACGTCGCACCAGGGCTCCCCGGTCCCCACTGTCTGCAACGCATTCTCTTTCCTGTCATCGCTGCTCAGTACCTCCACATCAAGGAAAAGAGAGATCTCATCAATGGCTGCGATCATGGAGAGCGGCAGGTCCTGGGTGTGGATCTGCCGCTGCACAAACTCAATGAAGCAGCTGGCATTTTCGTCTACATCTTTGGGGAGAGGGTGAGCCACCGCTCTGCGGGTGTGCATGCTGAGGTTGTGTCTGAGCATGAACCTCACTGCCCATTCGTAGGAGATCTTGAAGCCTCCCTCAAGGGACCGGCCAATCTTGGTTGCCTTCTGAAAGAGAGTTTCCTCATTCACAGGCAGCTGCTGCTCTCTTTGTGTGAGGACCCACTCTGCTAGCTTCTCTTCAGCCTCCAAGCTGAGGTACTTGCCTTCTGACAAAGATGCTAAGTTATCTTCTTGGAAAGCTTGAAACCTCCGCAGCCAGCGCCGGATACGCCTCTGAGGATTCCTGAAGTGCTCTGCTGCCTGTTCAGTGTTGCAGCACAAAGCAAACAGTACAACACGAAGCTTTTTCACGGACAGTTGTTCCTTTTTGCTTACAGGTTCGGGCTCTTTTGCTGGCTGTTCTTCTTCTTGATCATCAATATTTAAGCACTCTTCCTCCTGACTAACTACAGGTCTCTTATATGCCTCTGGCACTGCTTCAGGCTCCAACTCATCCTTCTCAGGTAACGAAGGCTTTGATTTCACAGTAGCAGCTTTACTTGGGGGATAGGTGGAGTATATATTCTTCATGATTCCGTCATGGGCCTGGCTGTGCCTTGAAGGGAGAGAACACAAAGAACCAGCTTAAAACAAGAAAAACAAAAACAGGGAACAAAAACTAGAAGAGTATTTGGCAAATGAGAGATGTCAAACAGTTTACCTTGAATGTGAAATCCAAGTGGGCCCTGAAAAAGGAAATATTTGGAGGTTAGTTTGCAAACATCAAGACAAACAACAACAAAAATCATTTTTCTAGGATGATGATCTTGTACCTCTGCAGTGCCAGTCATCCTGAAGGATCTCAACACAATTTGCAAACACTTTATATGTATAATTTCATACCCATAGAGTAATCACTGTATCCAACACTAAAACGCAGCGACCTCTGGGTTGATGCACAGCAGCTAACAATGCACAGTGACACTAGACAATGACCATTAAAACCAGCAGAGAAATACTGTATTCATTTGAAGTCACAGGAGGAATATAGTTAGGCTGGATATAGGCCAGTAAATTGGAATTTGCCCAGGCCATTGGAGGTAACACTTTCCTTTAGCAAAATGTAATAGGGATATTTAATGACAAGCGTCTAGGATACAAATTTTAAGCCTCATCCAAAATTGTAACTTCAGCAGCAGTACAATGCCTCTTAGCCTCTCACTGGTTCAATAGTCTCTCAGAGGAAGAGTAACTTACTAACAACATTCATGCAGCCCCTGGATGAGTCCCACAGCCCACAGCAATATAGCTGTAACTATTACCAAAAAAGGAAAAAAGAGATATTAAACCAACCCCATAAACCTCCAGAATAGACAAACTCTCTCATTCTGTTATGAAGGGTCCACAACACTACACATCTACCTACAAGTCCTATGGCCTGGGTTATACAGCAGGTCAAAGTAGCTGATCACAGTGGTTCCTTCTGACCTAATCTATGAATCTACTCTATGTTTTACATATAAATAGCATGGAAAGCTAGAGGACTACTAGGCCAAATTCATCCCAAATAGATACACCAGGGAAGCATCTGGCCCATGGTCTATAAATAATTGCATTATGCCCAACATTACTATTACACTACAGTATAATGTGACATTTCTGCTCCATCTCAAACTCTTACCTCGGAAAATGATGTTACTGAACTCATGTGATGGGTTGAAGACCAGATGCTTGGCCATTGCATCACCTTCAGATGTTGCAAAAAGACAGGAGGCACAAGCCAACTTTACCCCGCTAGGAGGGGAAAGAGAAAAGAAGTGTGTAAGAACACCAGCATCACAACAAACATATGCATTTCACAGAAAGCAGCAACCATTAATAAAGAGATAAGGAAAGTTCTCAAGGAGACTACAGAGGCTATAAAAACAGAAAACTTAGTTGAAATCCCCCATTAATATTACCTCCTTATTGACTGGGTATATGTCACCTCGGGATGGATGAAGAGAGAAAATTTCTAGACACCATTACTGACTGCTTCTTGGAGCAGTTAGTCCTGGAACCCACAAGGGGAGAGGCAATTCTTGATTTAGTTCTAAGTGGAGCACAGGATCTGTTCCAAGAGGTGAATACAGCTGAACCACTTGGTAATAGCGATCACAATGAAATTAAATTTAGCATCCTTATAGGGGAGAAAATACCTAAGAAACCCACCACAGTAGCACTTAACTTCAAAAAGGGGAACTACACAAAAATGAGGCTAGTTAAACGGAAATTAAAAGAAACAGTCACAAAAGTGAAATGTGTGGAAGTGGCATGGAATTTATACCCCCCCCCCACCATAATAGAGGCTCAAACAAAATGTATTCCCACTCCCAAAAAACAGTAAGAGGACCAGAAAAAAGCCACCATGGCTAAACAACAGAGTAAAAGAGGCGGTTAAAGACAAAAAGACATCTTTTAAAAACTGAAAGTCAAATCCTAGTGAGGAAAACAGACAGGAACATACATTCTGGCAGGTCAAACATAATTAGGCAGGTCAAAAAAGAATCTGAAGAGCAACTAGCAAAAGACAAGAACTAAAAGTAAAAAAAAAATATTTTTTTTAAGTACACCAGAGGCAGGAAGCTGGCCAAACAATCAGCAGGGCCACAGGACAATTGGGGTGCTAAAAGAGCACTCAAGGAAGACAAGGTCATTGAGGAGAAGCTAAACAAATTCTTTGCATCAGTTTCCACTGCGGAGGATGTAAGGGAGATACCCTCACCTGAGCCATTTTTTTTAGATGACAAATCTGAGGAACTGTCCCAGATTGAGGTGTCAGTAGAGGAAGTTTTGGAACAAACTGATACTTTAAACAGAAATAAGTCACCAGGACCAGATTTCTGAGGGAACTCAAATATGAAATTGCAGAACTACTAATTGTGATATGTAATCTATCATTTAAATCAGCCTCTGTGCCAGATCAGTGGCAGAGAACTAATGTGACACCAATTTTTGAAAAAGGTTCCAGAAGCAATCCTGGCAATTACAGTCTGGTAAGCCTAACTTCAGTACCAGCAAAATGGTTGAAACTACAGTAAAGAACAGAATTATCAGACACATAGATCAACATGATATGTTGGGGAACACCCAACACAGCTTTTGTAAAGGGAAATCATGCCTCACCAATCTATTAGACTTCTTTGAGGGGGTCAACAAACATATGGACAAGGGTGATCTAGTACACTTCGACTTTCAGAAAGCCTTTGACAAGGTCCCTCATCAAAGGCTCTTAAGCAAAGTAAGCAGTCATGGGAAAAAGAGGCAAGTTCCTCTCCTGGATCAGTGACTGGTTAAAAGATAGAAAACAAAGAGTAGGACTAAATTATCAGTTTTCACAGTGGAGAAAGATAAACAGCAGGGTGCCCCAGAGATGGGTACTGGGACTAGTGCTGTTTAACAGTCATAAATGATTAGGGGAAAAAAAAGGTAAAACAGTGAGTTGGCAAAGTTTTCAGATGATACAAAATTACTCCAGACAGTTAGGTCCAAAGCAGACTGCAAAGAGTTACAAAGGGATCTCACAAAACTGGGTGAATGGGCAACAAAATGGCAGATGATATTCAATGTTGATAAATGCAAAGTAATGTACACTGGCATAATTCCAAATATACATACAAAATGATAGTGTCTAAATTAGCTATTACCACACAAGAAAGCAATCTTGGAGTTATCGTGGATAGTTCTCTGAAAACATCTGTTCAATGTGCACCAGTCAAAAAACGTAATATGTTGGGAAATGTTGGGAAACATCAGAAAAGGGATAGATAATAAGACAAAAAAAATCATAATACCACCATATATAAAAGCATGGTATGCCCATACTTTGAATACTGCGTGCACTTATGGTCATCCCATCTCAAAAAAGATAGATTAGAATTGGAAAAAGTACACAGAAGGGCAACAAAAATTATTAGGGGGATAGAAAGCTTCCATATGAGGGGAGATTAAAAAGACGGGACTGTTCAGCTTGGAAAAAAGAGACAACTGAGGGGAGATAAGATAGAGGTTTAGAAAATCATGAAAGGTGTGGAGAAAGCAAATACGGACGTGTTATTCACTCCGTCACATAACACAAGAACCGGGGTCAGTAACAGGCAGCAGGTTTAAAAAACCATAAGGAAGTACTTCTTCACACACCCCACAGTCAACCTGGGGAAGTCATTGCCAGGGGATGTCATTGCCAGGGGATGTCATTGCCAGGGGTTATTGTAAAGGCCAAAAGTACAACTGGATTCAAAAAAGAATTAGATAAAGTTTCTGGAGGATAGATCCATCGATGGCTATTAACTAAGAGGGTCAGGGATGCAATCTCATACTCTGGGTGTCCTAAAAGAAGCTGGGACTGGATGACAGGGTGTGGATCACTCAGTGCCTTGTTCTGTTTTCTCCTTCTGAAGCTTCTGGCACTCGCCACTATTGGAAGACAGGATACTGGTCTGGGATAGATCATTGATCTGACCTAGTATGGCCATTCTTACGTTCTTATGACCAAATTCTGCCTTCAACTGCATAAATGCATTTCCCACATGAAGTTAGCTCACAGTAAAGCTATGTCTACACTACCGCGATAAGTCAACCTATGCTACGCAACTGACGTACCTTAGGTCGAGTTACCGTAGGGTCTACACCGCGGGGGGTCGACAGGAGAAACTCTCCCATCGACTTACCTTACTCTTCTCATCGGGGGTACAGTACAGGGGTCGACTGGAGAGCGATATGCTGTCAATTTTGCAGGTCTTCACTAGACCCGCCAAATCAACCACCGTTGGATCGATCTCAGAGTGTCGATCCGGGCTGTAGTGTAGACCTGCCCTAAGAAGTCATTAGGAGTTGCAGGTTATCAAGGGTAAAGTATGACCCAGGATCTTGTGCTCTGTTTAAACACTTTTTTGCTATTACAGAAAAAAAATATTGGATCTTCTTGAGAAGTGGATAATTACAGAAGATGACAGAGTTAGAAGATCAGAAAATAAATCACTTGAGATGGTTAGGAAATTAAAATAAGATGTAATCAAGTTTGGCATTACCAGGCAGTATAGTTTTTAAACAAGGCCAAGTATTTTGGACTCTTCCGAGGAACGTGGTTGCTGTAAGATAAAAAACAAAGATATTTACTAGAGGCTCAGGATTATTCTGCATATTTAAGCCAGACAAAAAAATCTTGCACACTTATTCAGAGAAACCTGATCCTATTTTAGAATCATTCTGTTGCAAGTTTCCCTATCTTTCAATTAAGATTTCAGGGGAATTGGATTCCTATCCCTGATTAAACTGCTTGACCCTGGCTCTGGGGGCAACTGTGCTGCATCCATCGTTTTCTAGGATCTGTAGGTTTGTGCGAATGTAGCATGACTCATTTTTGATCACAAGGTAACAGATTAACTACATCTTTCAATTAACTATATACTGGAACCTGTTTTAGGAGCAAGACAGCAATATCCCTGCTCTGAAACCCACACCTCTCAGCGATTTGCACCGGAGGGCAGTTAATTACAGTTCTCACCTAGTAATGTCTTATTTGCCACAGTCACTGATGCTTAAGAACTTGGAGAGGTTTTTAGGCCCAGTGGTCTAGAGTAGAATCACCAAATCCTGATTCTGAATGGGGAGGGCAGCTGCAAACGTTAGACGGGATATTTCTAGGTGGCTGGCAAATGAAAAGGCATTGGGATGCGTGCGTGTCCCTTATGTGAACTGAAATCCACTAAGATTAATCCTCATCCAGCATTTGCCCTCAACTGTTCTCGCCCATTACCACCCTCTGCATTGATACAAACCACATGCACACTGCTCTATAACCCACTTCTAGTGAACTGGAATTTACTGATGCCCCAGTAAAAGAGAATGACAATCTAAGGGGGGCTTCCAGTGTATTAGAGAGGTTTGCTTTTCTAGAGAGTCCTTTTACACCTACTTGATCATATGGTTGGCATAAGCTCTGGAGCAGCAAGTGCTATAACGACACAGCGAACAATGGACGTAGGTAGGAAAGTGGTTTGGGAAATCTGGGATTTCGAAGCTGCACTCCAAGCATGTCTGCCTCCCCAGGACACTCCTGCAGATGAAAGGGGACATTCTCATCAGTGGCTGTACAGATACCTTGTGGAGTTACAATTCCTGTTCCTACAAACCCTTTTAGACTGGCAGACACAAAAGACAAAGTTAATCAGCAAACAGTGAAGACTGTCATCGACAGAGGCAAACTTCTAGAAAAAAATGCAGTCAAAATAATCTCCTCTGACCTATACTTTCAGCCCTAGCTATATAGATTGTCTTAGTGTTAGTCTTTAGTTTCCCCATTTGTGACACCTCTTTAAGGAATCACTCTTTTATGCCATGTACTCAAATGCAGTGGACTGCCTTAACCAGAAAAATTAAGGCTGCAGTGTGGGACCTCTAAGGAAGACAGTATAAGAGGGGGAAGAGAAAGAGAGAGGCTCCTCTGGGCTCTCTACAGGGAAAACCCCACAAAAGAGAAAATAAAAAAACCAAAACTGTTAATAATTTGACTTAATCCTGGTCTTGTGGAAAGCTGGCTTCTCCTGGCATGATAGTTCTTCCTGGCAGTGAACAAGCCGAAACTGCACAGTGCCGAGGAGCAGTCTGCCATCAATGGTGGCATAACATAGCTGACTGCATTTTCTTTAACAACCTTTTAGTTTGAAACTTAGCAAGAAGTTCTGACATTTTCTTGACTGCTCTCTTCTGGATGTTCCTCTGGACGGGTGGGTACAGGAAGATGGGCTGGGGGTCCGAGGAAGTCGTCAGTGGAGTGGCTTCCTGCAAGGTGCCCTGTGGCGCATCATTCGAAGATACTGGCACCGTCCGCGGCTGTCCTCTAGATGCTCTAATTGTAACCTGCAGCAAATGACAGATACAGGCTATACCTCAGTTTTGCATATTTAAGACAGGTGCTGCCCCACTCCTGATCTCTGCTCTTCAGCTTTGCAATGGTCTGCTCAATTTAACATGGAATGGCAGGTGGACTCAGTCTGTTCCAACAGGTGTAGATTTGAAGTGATGCACATTCTGCAAACACCTGTTTTATGGCATCTAGTAAAAACCGGTAGAAAAATGCTGCTGGAATTTTTAGGAAGTACATATTGTTGATATACTTCTGAGAAAATGTAGGAGGAGGAGCGAGGGCTGCTGTCTAGCTTGGATCCCTTACCTTGGTTCCAGGTTTCAGTCCTTCTAGCTGTTTGGGCTTTCGGAAAGTTTTGTGGTGCTGCAGCTTGTGTTCAATTTTATCCTTGGCAAATAGGAATTGCAGACGACACTTGTTACAGTGATAAACACTCTTCTTCTAAAGCAAAATAAAAATGAAATAGATTTAATTTTGGAGAGTGGAGGCAAAAAGGGAAGGTTCTTGGGTGGTTTATTTTATTTATTTAAACAAACCAAAACAATGGCTTCTCTTCCTTTTATCCCCTTGATCTCAAGTCCAGCCAAGTTTAGGGGGCATCTGAAAATACTGTATTAAAAGTAGTTACACTGGTGGACTTTGTTCAGTTTCCAGTGGGTAAAGTGTCCACATCACAAAATCACCTTCACCCCGGCAATTGGTCCCTTTATCAGCAGAGCCACCAACAACTGCAGGATCAAGAAAAATGAACTCTTCTCTTTCTCCTAGAGGGGGTTTTCTCCGAGTCACGGCTGAGGCACACTGGCAGAGCAGCACGTGGAAGCTGCTTGCCTTTCCAATGCCTACCCTATATCTGTTCTGTGGGTAAACTGAGGGCTTCCAGGGTTGTCAATGTGCCACCTGCCAAAAGCACTAACTTTACACAATTTAGAACTTAGAACTACTCACACTTAAAAGAGGTGACCATTCTAGGCAATAGATATGGAAATAGAGCTTCCCAACGGCTGTAAAAAATGTGGTCTGGGGGATGGAATTTATTTTCTGGAATCTGAACTTTTCACCCAGAAGGATAAAGGGCTGATATCACCCACCAATAATTACAACCGGGAAACAAATACCGACAGGGAACATTTCTCACAGTAAATAGAGAGAGAGAGAGAGAGAGAGAGAGAGAGTGTGTGCGCGCGCGCACGCCCTGATTCAGCTTTACGCATGTGCTCCACTCCCACTCAATTCTCTGTGAAAAGTGAACCATTTTAACCAAAACTTTGCAAAGACTGTAAATCTAACTCCGTACTTGGGTTACCTGGTGCCTCATAAAATGCTGCTGGAAGGCATTGCCATTCTTAAAGACTTTCAGGCAATAAGGACAGAGCAGGTGCCGTGTGTCCTCGTGGATCATTCGGAAATGGCTATCCACTTCAGAGTAAAGCGACGAACGATATTGACAGACCTGGGGACGGACAAATGCAAACAATTAACATGGAAGTAATCTAGGAATTTATATCACATCTATAACTATAGTATATGGTTACTTTCACTGAAGCATCTAAGCAGCTGCTAACCTACACCCCCTTTAAGTTACTGAATGAACCAGGGCTTATCTGAAGTAAGCAGGAAGGGAGATCTAACAGGAAGTGAGACCTAACAGTGAGTGATCTCTCTCTGTTAAAAATGGGGCTGGTAAATCTAGGTAGATTCCTGAGCACCTGAGGAGTAATGAGCTCTGAAAGAAAGTAAATCTTATGCAGTCTTCATCACTCAGAATACAGGGCTACAAGAAGAGAGAGGTATCTTGAGGAGTCGGGGGAACATCAGGGTTTACTGAGGTATACCCATAAAGAATAAAAATAAGATACTTAGATTTTTTTAAAGAGACTACTATACTCTTAAAATTAATAGTTCTAAGAACAGATCTCTCCTGAGAATTCTGTTCTTTCAGATGGTTATAAAATTAGCAGTTAATGACACTATCCATCCAATCTAAAAAGAAGAGAGGAGTAACAATGCAATCAGGAATAACAGGTAGTTACTGAAAAGCAAGTCACAGTATGTCAGATAGAAAAATTCACTCAGGCCCTGTGTCACACTGAAAAAGGTTACATTTTAGACGTTTCTTATTTTTCTCCTTCTCCCATTGGACAGGCAGCAGTGGGGGCCAATTTATGGAGGGTAGCATCTGGAGAGTGGATGCAAGCACTGATCTCAGGCTTAGACAGCAACTAGGGATGTAGTGAGTGAGTGACAGAGCCTTATCTTCTCCTCTAGAGTGACAGCTTCTCTTTCCTGAAAAAGCTCCCATCTCCAGGCCCTCAATGCAAACTACTAGTGTTTGCTCCCTCAGCACTGACTCCAATGGCACTAATCACCTACTTAAGTGATTTGTTGGAAAGTTCCAGACCTCCTCCTGGACTTCATAGAAACAGTCTAAAGCACAGAGTTTAAAATGTGTAATACCTGACAAACGTAGGGCATTTCTCCAGGCTTGTGGGTATCCTTCATATGCTGCAAGAACATTGGCTCACTCTCAAATGCCCATTCACAAATCTTGCACTTCGCTGTAGCAGGAAAGAAAAGCAAAGTAACAGTTAAAACCCCCACAATACAAAGGTTGCAGTGAATGACTTTGAAATCAGATAATATTTTACTTCCTTTAAAGGAATGATATTACTGGTTCTCTCCTCTTGGATCTGGGGCATATGACTGAAATCTATCTATCAATCTATTCTCAGCATCTTCTGGAAGGCATCACCAAGATCAACTGAGCAGGGAGTAACCTTCTCTTGTTCTTCGAGTGCTGTCCCTGTGGATGCTCCACTCCAGGTGAACGTGAAGCAATACCCACTATGGCTGATGGGACTTTGGAGTTGCGGCAGGGATGACTGTAGACAGTACTGTGTGGCCTACTATGGTGTCTGCCGTGGTATCCTGCATGATAGCATAACGTTTGGTAAATGTGCGTTCAGATGTCCACGTGGCCGCCTTACAGATATCAGGAATGGGTACGTTATGGAGGAAGGCAACGTTTGTTGACAGCTCGAGTAGAATGAGTTCTGATGCCTTCGGGTGGTTGGGCATTCTGAATGCGGTAACAGGATCTGATGAAGTCAGAGATCCACTTGGAAAGCCGTTGCTTAGAGATAGCCGCATCTTTCAATCTCTTGGTAGTGGAGACAAATAGCTGCGGGGACTTACAAAATGGTTTAGTCCTATCTAGATAAAAGGCGATTGCTCGTCTGATGGTGAGGGTATGTACAGCCGCTTCATGCAGAGTCTCATGCGGTTTGGGATAGAATGCAGGTAAGTATACTGGTTGGTTAAGGTGGACACCACCTTAAGGAGAAATTTAGGGTGTGGTCGCAGGGTAACTTTATCTTTAGAAAAGGTTGTGTAGGGAGGGTAGGCCATCAGGGTGCTTATTTCCCCTACTCTCCTTGCTGACGTTATAGCAACCAAGAAAGCTACCTTCATAGACATGTGGAGAAGAGATGAGGTAGCTAAGGGCTCGAAGGGAGTTTTCATAAGACCCAATGAACTAGATTGAGATTCCAGGCAGTTGCTGATGGATAAATCTCAAGGTAGAGGTTTGCAGGCCCGTGAGAAAGCCTTTTATTGTGGGGTGGTCAAAGAGGGAATATCTGTCCAGCAAATCATGGAAGGTGGTGAGGGCTGCGAGGTGTACTCTGATGGAGTTGAGCAAGAGCCTGCCCGGTTTTAGTTTCAAAAGGTAGTCTAGGATGTTAGGGAGGGTCATGGTATGGGGTGTCAAGTATTTATGGGAGCACCACACGGAGAAGCGTTTCCACTTTTGCAGGTAAGTCTTACGGGTGGAGTCTTTTCTACTATGCAGCAGAACATACCGGACTTGCTCAGAACAGGCTAGTTTGTGGTCTGGAACCATGAAGGAACCATGCCATCAAGTGGAGTTTCTGGCGCTGCGGGTGAAGAAGCCGGCCGTTGTCCTGAGAAAGCAAATCTGGTCTGTTGGGGAGAGTCCGTGGAGGACAGATGGACATGCGGAGCAGGTAAGGATACCATGTCTGTCTTGGCCAAGCTGGGGCAATAAGTATGCCCCGGGCCTTATCGTCGCTGATCTTGCATAAAACCCTGTGTATCAGAAGGATCGGTGGAAAAGCGTACATGAAGAGTTGTTCCATAGGATGAGGAAAGCGTCTCCTAGGGATGCAGTCCCAAATCCCACTTTGGAGCAAAATAGGTGGCATTTGCGATTCGGGGTTGTGGCAAAGAGGTCTATTGACGAGATGCCCCAGTGGGAGAAGAGCTGTTGTTGTATCATGGGATGTAATTTCCATTCGTGTTCTTTGGAGAAGTGTCCGCTTAGTGTGTCGGCGGTAGTGTTGTGACATCCGGGTAGGTATGAAGCGGTAATTTCTATGTGGTGTTGTATGCACCAATTCCATAACCGGATGGCCTCCATGCATAGGGAGTGTGATCGTGCTCCCCTCGTCTGTTGATGTAAAACATACATGCTATATTGTCTGCTAGCACCTGGATAGATTTGTTCTTTATGATAGGGAGAAAGCGAAGGCAGGCTTGTCTCACTGCTCTGAGCTCTAGGAGATTTATGTGCAGATGCGTCTCTGGCAGGGACCAGCGGCCCTGTGCCATGTGTCCCCCCAGATGCGCTCCCCAACCGACCAGGGAAGTGTCTGTGGCGAGCATGGGGAGCGTTGCTGGAAGGGAACGCCCTTGCAGAGGTTCTCTGATCTTGTCCACCATTGTAGGGAAGCTAGTACGTTCGCTGGAGGAGTCAGCATCATGCAGAAACTGTGTCTGCTGGGTTTGTAGTTGGAGCTGAGCCAACCCTGAAGACATCTCATGTGCAGCCTGGCGTACTTGACCACGAAGGTGGTGGCTGCCATGTGGCTAAGGCGCTGTAGGCAAATTCTTGCCTGTATCCTGGGACGAACGGAGAGCGTATGTATGAGATGTGTAATAGCGAGGAATCTATTGTGTGGGAGTGAGGCTCTGGTTCGGATTGAGTCCAGGTGAGCTCCGATGAATTCGATCCGCTGTGTAGATGTCAGGGTGGATTTTTGGAAGTTTATTTGCAGACATAAGCTGTGGAAGAGGGAGATGGCGAAATGGGTAGCTTGTAATGTCTTGTCGTAGGAGTTGCCTTTGATGAGGCAATTGTCTAAGTAGGGGAAAAGTATGATCCCGTGTCTGCGGAGTTGGGCCACGACTACGGCTAGGGTCTTGGAGAATACTCTCGGTGCTGTGGAAAGTCCGAAAGGGAGTACCCTGTACTAAAAATGGTTGTGTCCTAGTGCGAACCGCAAGAAGCGTCTGTGGGCTGGATGAATGGGTATGTGAAAATAGGCGTCCTGTAGGTTGAGGGCTGTGAACCAGTCCCCTTGTTCCAGCACGGGTATTATTGTGCCCAGTGTGACCATCTTGAATTTCTGTACACACACGAATTTGTTCAGTCGGCGTAGGTCTGGTATAGGCCTCCATCTCCCGCTCTTCTTTTGGGTCAGAAAGTAGTGGGTGTAGAACCCTTCGCCTCGATGTTGTGTCGGCACAGGTTCCACTGCACCTAGCTGTAGAAGATGAGCCACTTCTACACGAAGTAGGTGCTCGTGAGAGGGGTCCCTGAAGAGGGACGGGGAAGGGAGAAGGGTAGGAGGGTGGGATATAAAAGGGATGGAGTAACCGGACTGAACTATTTCCAGGACCCAACGGTCCTGTGTGATCTGCTGCCAGGCATGGTGGAAAACCTGGAGGCGGTGGCCACATGGGCAAATAGGTGGTAGAGTCAAGGGGTGGTCGTGCAGACCCTCGACCAACGCTTCAAAATTGTTGTTTGTTTCCCAATGGGTGGGAGGTAGCCGGTTGAGCTTGGTTTTGTCTGTGCCTAGGAGGTCTAGCGCAATTCCTGGCTATCTCGTATGGTCTGGGCTGGGGCTGGTGATATTGTTGTGTGCGTGGCCTCTGATAAGGTTGATACTGTTGTCTCCTCGGAAGGGATGGGTAAATGTCCAGGGTGCGCAGGGTCGCTCTAGAGTCTTTCATAGTCTGAAGGACTTTGTCTTTTTTTTTTTTTTTTTTTTAAATCTTATCTTTGTCAAAGGGGAGGTCCTCCACTTTGGTCTGCAGGTCTTTGGGGATACTAGATGCAGACAGCCAGGAAGATCTGTGGATAACCACCGCAGTTGCGGTAGTGCGGGCTGCTGTATCTTCCATGTCTAGAGATGCTTGTAGGGCTGTTCTGGAGACCAACTGGCCCTCGACAAGGACTGACAAAGTCTGCTTTCCTGTCCTCTGGGATATGGGAGGTAAAATCAAAGAGTTTATTATAATTGTCAAAGTCGTAGCTTGCAAGTAGGGCGGAATAGTTTGCAATTCTGAATTGCAGAATGGAGGAGGTATAGACCTTGTGGCCCAAGAGGTAAAGGCATTTGAGGTCCTTGTCTTGCGGGGTGGGCCAGTAGTGCGGCTGTTTCGTCCTGTCTGTCGCTGCATTCACTACAAGAGAATTCGGTTGTGGATGGGAAAATAAGATGTTTATGTCCTTAGCAGGAACATAATTTTATGTTCAACCTTTTTGCAAGTTGGTGGGATAGAGGCTGGAGTCTGCCAGAGGGTATCAGCTGGTTCTAGGAGTGTTTCATTTACGGGGAGCACGATCTTTGAGGGCACAGAAGGTTGGAGGATTTTGAGGAGTCTGTTGTGTCTCCTGGACCTCCTCCTAAAGGGACCTGGCTGAGTGCCACCCTCTTAAAAAGTTCTTGGAATTGTTTAAAGTCGTCCACATTCTGTGGAGGTGGAGGCATGAGGGATCCGTCTGGAGCTGATGGAGAGTTAAGGGTCCGTGAATCAGGGTATGGTCCATAGCCCACCTCTTCGGGGGGGTGAGGGGGGTTCAGGCGCTCTAGAAGTAAACGGAGCTGGAGATAGAGGCGCAGAAGCTTGTGATCTGGTGGAAGCAGCATGAGGACGAGTGGCAGCAGGAGCTGGCCAAGGGTACCACTGAGGCCAAAGCATGGGATAAGAGAAGTTAGGTGCCGCCCACCGGGGGGTGAAGTAGGGAAACTGAGGCTGGTGGTTGTAAGCCGTGACCTAAGGCGCAAAAGTTTCTGGTGGAGGAGGAGAGGCAGGTGGGGAGAACTCCGCCTGCTGGTGCATATCAGGCTCGCTGTCAGTGAAGGTAGCCAGGTCAGGTGGGGAGAGCGGCTGGTCAAAGAGTGAGCATGGTGTGTCAAGGAGAGTCAGGCTGAGGGGCCACTGAGATGTCATCCTAACTTAAGAATTGCTGCTGCTGCTCCCTGGGCTGTGATCCTGCTGAGCATGATCTGTGCTCAGAAGCATGCACTGACTTCTGTTTTGCTTTCCCCGGTGTCACAGGCCGTTTGTAGGCACCCTGTGGGAGGGTCCCTGCCTCTGCGCTCCACAGGAACCGTGGCTGAGGTGCTGGGACGGTAGGAGGCGCCTGCCTTTGGCGCTGTCAGCACTGAGGGTAAGGATCTCACAGGAGACCCTTTACCCTTTTGAAAGTCTCTGGATGGAGACAGTTGGGCTTCCTGCCTCTTCACATGAGGGTGAAGCCGCGCTCCCGATCAGTTCGGACCTGGACAGAGAGCGTGAGGGAGAGGGTTTGCTATTGCCCATTCCCATAGGCGGCTGTAGGGATTTCTCCACCAGGAACATTTTCAGCCGCAGGTCCCGGACATGACGAGCCCTGGATCTGAGGCTGGTATAATGGACACACTTGGCATGGATGTGCGTCTCACCAAGGCACTTCACATAGCAGGAGTGTCCGTCGGACCATGGTATAGCGCAGGGGTCAGCAACGTTCGGCACGCGGCTCGCCAGAGTAAGCACCCTAGCGGGCCGGGCCAGTTTATTTACCTGCTGACGCGGCAGGTTCGGCCGATCGTGGCCCCCACTGGCCGCGGTTCGCTGTCCCAGGCCAATGGGGGCAGCAGGAAGCGGCACGGGATGTGCTTACCCTGGCGAGCCACGTGCCAAACGTTGCCGACCCCTGGCATAGAGTCTTGACAGGAATCACATTTCTTAAATCCTGAAGACCCTAGCATTATTGCACTAGGAATGCCGGGGAGAGTGTCTCAATAGGAGAAGAACTTGAGGAAAAAGAAGGTTTTTTTGTTGTGTGTTTTTTTTTAAACTAGGTAACTATTCTAAAGGAAGGGAAATAACTGGGATGTTACTATTTCTATGTCTTTGTACTTGTTTCCTTCAGAGACCAGGGAAGGGGATCAGCACTGCCCCGAGTCCCGTCTTCAGCCGAGGACGGTTGAGAAGGAACTGAGGGGGGTGCGGGACGCGCGCGCTCAGGCAGACTCTAACGAGGCCGCAAGACAGCAGCTGAGTGTGTGTGTCCCGACCAGACACTGCTACCGAAGATCTCCGGTCAACGGCGCCGGGACACACCATCACCTGGAGTGGAGCAGCCACAGGGACAGCACTCGAAGAAGAACTGAGTCGTCAAAGAGCATGGAAACACTCCATTTCCTTTGGCCCAGGCCAACGCTGCACTGTTTCCAAACATACATTTTTGATCAGATTAGTTTAAGCATCATCTGAAGTCTATTTGGTAACCTCTATGTGAAATGAATTTGGAAGGTCACACCTAAGCTTACAATAACAGAGACTTGATGGGGTAACTGACATGACTGGAGCACTGTCATGGATGGGTTTAAACTGTTCAGGAAGGACAGGCAGGGGAGAAAAGGTGGAAGAATTGCACTGTATGTAAGGGAGCAGTAGGATTGCTCAGAGCTCCAATCTGAAACTGGAGAAAAGTCTGTTGAGAGTCTTTGGGTTAAGTTTAGAAGCGACAGCAACAAGGGTGATGTCATGGTGGGCGTCTGCTATAGACCACCAGACCAGGAGAATGAGTTAGACGAGGCTTTCTTCAGACAACTAACAGAAGTTTCCAGATCACAGGCCCTGGTTCTCATGCGGAACTTCAATTTCCCTAACATCTGCTGGGAGAGCAATAGAGCAGTGCACAGACAATCTAGTAAGTTTTTGGAGAGTGCTGGGGACAACTTCCTGGTGCAAGTGCTGAAGGAACCAACTAGGGGCCATGCTCCTCTTGACCTGCTGCTCGCAAATAGGGAAGAATTGGTAGGGGAAGTAGAAGTGGGTGGCAACCTGGGCAGCAGTGACCATGAGATGGTCGAGTTCAGGATCCTGACAAAAGGAAGAAAGGAGAGCAGCAGAATACAGACCCTGGACTTCAGAAAAGCAGACTTTGACTCCCTCAGAAACTGATGGGCAGGATCCCCTGGAAGACTAATCTGAGGGGGAAAGTTGTCCAGGAGAGCTGGCTGTATTTTAAAGAAGCCTTATTGGGGGCGCAGGAACAAACCATCCCGATGTGCAGAAAGAATAGCAAATATGGCAGGCGACCAGCTTGGCTTAACAGAGAAATCTTCAGTGAGCTTAAACACAAAAAGGAAGCTTACAAGAAGTGGAAACTTGGACAGATGACTAGGGAGGAGTATAAAAATATTGCTAAGCATGCAATTGGAGTTGCAGCTAGCAAGGGATGTCAAGGGATGTCAACATGGGTTTCTACAGGTATGTTAGCAACAAGAAGGGCTCAGGGAAAGTATGGGACCCTTACTGAATGGGGGAGGCAACCTAGTGACAGATGATATGGAAAAGGCTGAAGTATTCAATGCTTTTTTCGCCTCCGTCTTCACAGACAAGGTCAGCTCCCAGATTGCTGCACTGGGCAGCACAGTATGAGGAGGAGGTGAGCAGCCCTCACTGGTGAAAGAACAGGTTAAGGACTATTTAGAAAAGTTGGACAGTCCATGGGGCCGGATGCAATGCATCCGAGGGTGCAGAGGGAGTTGGGTGCTGTGATTGCAGAGCCATTGGCCATTATCTTTGAAAACTCATGGCGATTGGGGGAGGTCCTGGACGATTGGAAAAAGGCAGATATAGTGCCCATCTTTAAAAAAAGAGAAGGAGAATCCGGAGAACTACAGATCAGTCAGCCTCACCTCAGTTCCTGGAAAAATCATGGAGCAGGTCCTCAAGGAATCCATTTTGAAGCACTTGGAGGAGAGGAAGGTGATCATGAATAGTCAACATGGGTTCACCAAGAGCAAATCATGCCTGACCAACCTGACTGCCTTCTATGATGAGATAACTGGCTCTGTGGCTATGGGGAAAGCGGTGGACGTGATATATCTTGACTTTAGCAAAGTTTCTGAGACCGTCTCCCACAGTATCCTTGCCAGCAAGTTAAAAAAGTATGAATTGGATGAATGGACTAAGATGGATAGAAAGCTGGCTAGATCATCGGGCTCAACGGGTAGCGATCAAGGGCTCGATGTCTAGTTGGCAGCCGGTATCAAGCGGAGTGCCCCAGGGGTCTGGGGCAGGTTTTGTTCAATATCTTCATTATCTGGACGATGGGATAGATTGCACCTTCAGCAAGTTCGTGGATGACACTAAGCTGGGGGGAGAGGTAGATCAGCTGAAGGGTAAGGATAGGGTCTAGAGTGACCTAGACAAATTGGAGGATTGGGCTAAAAGAAATCTGATGAGGTTCAACAAGGACAAGTGCAGAGTTCTGCATTTAGGACGGAACAATCCCAGGCACTGCAATAGGCTGGGGACCGACTGGCTAAGCAGCAGTTCTGCAGAAAAGGACCTGGGGATTACAGTGGACGAGAAGCTGGATACGAGTCAGCAGTGTGCCCTTGTTGCCAAGAAGGCTAGCAGCATACTGGGCTGCATTAGTAGGAGCATTGTCAGCAGATCGAGTGAAGTGATTATTCCCCTCTATTTGACACGGATGAGGCCACATCTGGAGAACTCTGCCCAGTTTTGGGCCCCCCACTACAGAAAGGATGTGAACAAATTGGAGAGAGTCCAGTGGAGAGCAATGAAAATTATTAGGGGACTTATGAGGAGAGGCTGAGGGAACTGGGCTTATTTAGTCTGCAGAAAAGAAGAGTGAGGGGGGATTTGATAGCAGCCTTCAACTAGGGGGTTCCAAAGAGGACGGTGCTAGGCTGTTCTAAATGGTGGCAGATGACAGAACAAGGAGCAAGTTGCAGTGGGGGAGGTCTAGGTTGGATATTAGGAGAAACTATTTCACTAGGAGGGTTGTGAAGCACTGGAATGGGTTACCTAGGGAGGTGGTAGAATCTCCGTCCATAGAGGTTTTTAAGGGCTGGCTGGACAAAGCCCTGGCTGGGATGATTTAGTTGGGGTTGGTCCTGCTTTGAGCAGGGGGTTGGACTAGATCAGTGGTCTCCAAAGTGGGGTGCATGCACCTTAGGGGGTGCGCAAGAAGATCCTTCAGGGTGCGTGGCAGGAGGAGCGCCGCTGGAGCAGCATCGCCTCCCCCTCCTCCCTTTGGCAGTTCGGCCGGGAGTCTGAACGGCTTTTTTTTTTTTTTTTTGCTTCGATAGTTCGGCTGGGAGTGCGTGCTCAAAAATTTTTTACTGATGGGGTGCGTGAGCAAAAAAGTTTGGAGACCACTGGACTAGATGAACTCCTGAGGCCTCTTCGAACCCTAATCTTCTATGATTCTAAGCTTATAATGGATAAGTGTCCTGTTGACATTTAGAACAGACCAAAGAAAGAACCTAAGACTTGTATGGAAACAACAGTCCCATCATGCTTTGCAGATAAAATAAAGCTAACTTTAAGGAGTGGAATTTTACTAAGCATAACATTTGGCAGGTTTTGAAATTGCTGTGACAGATATTTTAGCAATATACTAACCACAAAATGCATGCAAGATGTATAACGACTACCATTGTCCAAAGAAAGGTATAAACAATGACTAGTCATCAGGTTTTAAGACAGCTGAAAAGTTACAAGAGATTGAGTAAGGCATAGTACCTGAACTTTCTCATCCCACAAGGTGGCACTGGTGGGCATACACATCTTATGTGTATAAACTGAGGACTTCAGTCTGCTTTCACCTGCACTAGATTTGTTTTATTGTTTAAAAGAATAAATAACGAGCCCCAATAAAAGCTCTGTGGAGCTACATTAGCTCAGAATTTCATTCCTTTAGGAGGTTCATATCAGAACCTAAATATTATCTGATTATGATTGTTTTGGGTCTTGACAATGAAATCGCTTTGGACTAATACTACAATTTAGTTTGAACTTTTGCAGGCATGCAAAAAAAAAAAAATGTAATTCCACGTAACCCCACATCACAAACTGCATCATGATGGCATGGTCCCAGGATGGATAGACCTCTTTCTCCAGAGACTTACACTGAAATCCTGAAATAAACAAACAAACCACCCGCTACCACCACTTACTGGTTGATTCATAGGGACTGTGAACGTTCTCTAAGTGGCACTGCAGCTGGAAGGGGGTGGAGAACTGCCTGTAACAGTGCTGGCAGATAGTATGGACATCTACCTCCCCATTCTGCTGATCTAGTTCAACATGGTGTTTCATATGATTCATAAACCTGAAGGAGAGCAGAGAGTATGTGAACATAAATCCAAAAACATTCACATCCATACCAACCCTGGAAATGGTGTGAACCAGACACTTTTACATTGGTTATTGTGGCATTGCTTTCACTAGTAGCAAAAACATTTATTTTCAAATAGCTAACTAAAATAACTGCATTTTTGGCATAGTATTAAGATACTCTCTTCTCACTAACCCTACCAAAACCAGGCCTGATATGACGGCAACGCTCCCTCCGTCAAAGAGAGATGGACATGACGTCCCTCACTCTGTGGCCCAGAGATGCTTCAACAGCAGTTTATTCAGCCCCTGGATAGCAGGATACATCTGACTCTGCTCTCTAACTGCCCACTGAAGAAGCAGCATCAAGAGGATAACAACTAAAATTCTCCGTCTGCCATAACAAAGCATATCAGCTCAAAGTCAAATTTTAATACTATTGTAGCAATAAGACACTAGAGAGGCTTCTTGTGCATTGTACAATCTGTTCCACAACAGGAAATTACCTCTTCTCTTCAGCTCTCATATTCAAACTTGACTGGATAAAGCAGTGGAGGACACTCTATAGTGGTTTCTAGGGACTGGACTAGTGGTAAGTTAATAGAACTTTTAACATTTGTAATTTCTGATTAGGACTCAGGATTTTATTATTCTAGCCCAGAGGTTCCCAAACTGTGGGCCGTGGCCCACCAGACAGTCCCGGGTGGTCTACTGGCACAGCCATGGGCGGAGTTTGGAGAGGACATTGGAGATTGTGAAGCAGACAGTGACAGAGTGGCAGCCGGTGATGGCCCCTACTCAGTGCTGGAGGAGCCCAGCACCCCCAGCAGGTGGCAGAAGGCGACGTGGAGCCGCTGTCCGGTGGGCAAGAAGGGGCTGGCCCTGAGAGGTGGCAGCTCCTAGGGTGGCTGGAGGGTTCGTGGCTGTTCCCACTCCAAACCACCGCACCCCACAATTAGGGTGACCAGATGTCCCGATTTTATAGGGACAGTCCCAATATTTGGGACTTTTTCTTATACAGGTGCCTATTATCCCCCACCCCCTGTCCCAATTTTTCAAACTTTCTATCTGGTCACCCTACCCACAATCCATGGCTGTCGGGCCTCCTGGAGTATCAGCTCCTCGGCTCTCCCAGTAACTAGGGCACAGCAGTGCTGCTCTGTTTCCTCCTGGACAATGACCATCACAGATAATGGCCAGGCCCAACCTGAGCGCCTGCCTTCGCCCAGCATTGGCGGCCCCCCCGAGCCTCTCTCTTGTTCCCGGGCAGGGGGTTCCTGTGAGGCGCACAAGGGTGCTGGGTGGGTGACTGGGGCAAGGCTGCCAGATGACAAGCTCAAGGCACTCAGTGGGCTGCAGAGGCGGAGGGTGTCAGTGGGGGCTGGATGTGGCATCTGCCTGGCCCCTTCACCCTTTTGCTGGCCCTGCTCCCTGCTGAGGCGAGGGGCTGCGCACGCTCCACGATGCCCTCTCCCTGATAGATGCGTGGCAGCCATGCTGCATGCTAGACAGCCCCTTGCCTGATTTCCCATTTGATCACCCTGAGGGGACGATGGCTCACCTACCTGGTGGGTAAGGTGGGAGGGAGCACTATCAAACTCTATACATTGATAGTGGGCAGGGCATAATTTAAAGGTTCAGCCGTCCCCTGAACAGCTCAAGTCATACACTCCCCCCCCCCGGAAAGCAGCAAGAAGTGCTAATAGTGGGCCGCAGTGCCTACTGCAGCTGCAGGAGGGCCTCAAGGAAAAATGTTTGGGAACCCTGTTCTAGCCAAAAGAGTTCTGGGTTCAGTTCCCAGCTCTCTGTCACTGACTCATCGTGTGATCATGGGCAAATCATTTCACCTCTCCGTGCCTCTGTTTCTGACTTACCTACCCTATAAGGGGGGCTTTGGAACTTAATTGATTGACATAGGAACTCACTTTGAGATGTGCAGATCCAAGAACTGCGAGGTATTGTTATAGGGGCATGTGGCATTCCTCTTACCGTATGTTGTTCTTTAGCCTCTTGGTGCAGTGTGGACACCGGAAGGATGTTGGAACCTTGGGGAAGTTCAAAAGCTGAGTCACTTTGCCACCATCCCTGCCATAGTAGAAATCATCTACCAACATGATGAGTTTGCTCTGGGACGAGTCACCTGCATTTTCACTTTGCTCGGGAGCTTTGGCGGGTGGAGACAATGCCGGGACAGGTGTGGAGGAGGGCGGTGAAGCAACAGCTGCAGTTTTTTCTGGAGATGGAGGCTTTGTAGGCTGAATATTTGGTTCAGGTTCTAGGGATTTTCCTTTCTTGAGGAATTCAACCATTTCAGGGCAGCAGTACTTCAGGAAAAAGAAAAGCCACACTAATGATTAGATTGTACGTCACAGTTACTATATCACTACGCATACAACGTGGGCTGTGACCTCATTAGTTCGCACAAGCTAAGCACGCTGGGTCTCATGATAGCTGGGATAGGAGCCCACCAAGCAACCTTCAGGAAGTCGTGAGGTGAATGCTCTTCCCTCCAAGTCAGCATGGCTGGGTGAGACTGGTGCTAGGATGGGCAGTGCTAGTGGAGGGACAGTCCTTTCTAACAAGATATAAAACAAGGTCCTGCCTGCCTGGAGTTATTAAAGATCCTGTGGCAGATTTTCCATTCCCCCATCAGATTGTCCTACCCAAGCCCCTTCTGTGGGGGGAGAACACTGTTCTTCAGTATTGCCCTATACAATCCACAGTACTGATTAATGAATTCTTCATCTCAGAATGGTTACTTACACACATATGTCCTCTTAAAGCCTCAGTCACTCGAAATTGGGCATTGCATCTTGGGCAGACTTTCCGGCCACCATCTTGTAAATCAAATGTGGGGACAGGAGAAGAGCTGACTGTAATAACAATAACAATAATAACAACAATAATAAAAACCTGGATAAGCCAGAACTGGAATCTGATACTACCCCTACATTTCAATAAAAACTTGGACCTAACTTTTGGCCCCATTGAAAACGATTCATTTCAAGAGTAATAACGTTAACTGCTAACAGGACTTGAGAGGAGAGGTATGAAAACGTGCAGATTTATGACAGCTCATAGGAGATACACTGCACACTCAGCATTTCCCACAACACAGTCACTGGTGTCCTAAGAACTTCCTGATAAACATCTTGCAGCTAAAATCATCTTCTCCCACTACTCCAATCACACTCCACTCTCCTTGTATCCTTTCATTGACTTCCTCCCCCCATCCACATCAAGTTCAAACTCCTTGTCCTCACCTCCAAACCAGGGCAGAAGTCCAGAATCTGGATGGCACAAAAGGTGGCTTAAAGCCAACTTTTGCCTCACTCCCACTGAGATGTGCCTTCTGTGCAGGAGAAGTAGCACAGAAGCTCCCCCTTTGCATGTCTGTAAAGAGCTCTGTATGCCCATGGTGATATGTAAGTAATAATTCTAACAATGGTAGCATGTGCATCCATAACACTGAATACACAGTAATAAATACAAGGAGTAATCAGGAACTCACATGATAAATATAGAACACTCACTAGGAAAAACTTTAGGGCAATGAAGACATGAAATTCAACTGTATAGCTGTTTAACATGTCTGTTTCCCCTTTTATATGCAATCTAGATAACATGCTTAGTTACTTGTTTTCTGCTTCAGAAACGGAGTGTTAGGAACATCTTTAGAAGTCTGTGCTTTCAGCAGAATCTAGAAGGCTGCCACAGACCATACCTTTCAGCGATGAGGATGATGACTCTGAAACACTGGATCTCTGGGAACCATGTGCAGGGCTGCTATTAGAAACCACAAGTGGACCAGGGCTCTGGCCTAATGAAGGAATGGTATTCAGTGTGTTCACCAGCTTAGCAACCTCATTGCTGTTCTCTCCAGTTACTCCAGGTCTCTTCACAGTCACAAAGCTTGCAATGCTCACTGCCAACAGAAGGGACAATGGAGAGAAAAAAAATTAGGAACACAGGATCTGATATATCAGGCAAGACCCCGCATCTATCATGTCCTACCATCCTGATATATCAGATCAGACTATGGATCTAACATGTCCCCCATCATCTACTGTACCACATAAGACCATCAGTTCTAGTATCCTGACTCTGACCGTGATCAATACCTGATTCACCAGAGTTGTACAAGGAGGGTTGGGGGAGGACAACACTCTTCTGACCCCCTCCAGCTATCAGCTTACACTATGAAACACAAGATTTGTCCTGTGAATAACTATACATGTTATTGATTGTCATAAAAATTATCCACACCCCTTTTCTGAATCTCGCTGCAGTATTTGACTCTGACCTCCTAAATGTAATTACATTGTCTGGACCTCTTGCTGAAAGAAGCCGTATTTTTATTTGTTCTAATAGTTGTTTGCCATTACTTTTGAACAATCCATCATTCTTGTATTATTGGACATCATAATAAAGGAATGACTAATTTCCGTTGTATCCTTCTTAATCTTAAAAACAGCTTCATATATAATGTTTCAAAACACACAAATAAGCAACACTCTGCGTTTCTTAGGGTCTTTCATCTGAGTATCTCAAAACATTTTATAAACACAAATTAGTTAATTCTCATACCCATCTGGGATATATGGAAGGATTATCCCCATTTTACAGATGGGTAAACGGAGGCACAGAGCAGTTAAGTGACTTGCTCACAGTCACGCAGTGTGTCAGTGACAGAGACAGGAATAGAACCCAGGACTCCCACTCCCATACTCTAACCACTAGGCCACATATTTGAAGATCAAATTATAAACACTTGAGTCCCACTGCTTTCCCATGGGAGGTCTTACCTAATTTGGGGTTAGTAGCTTGACTGGATTGCCCTGGCTGCTGCACAGTTAACTGTCCAAGTGTTGTTGGCTGCGTTGAAGTAGGAGTTGTGGAGGTGCTGGGAGTGGACTTACTTTGCTGTTGTGCCTGGGACTGTGGTACAGTGCTCCTGATGGTAAGCGTGGCCGGAATGACCGTAGTGAAAGTGTTGGTAGTGGGTCGGACCGGCATGGTTGTACCTGGTCTCACCTGGGCCATTTGAGAGAAAACCTGAGGAACTCCAACGGTTGGTTTAACAAACTGGGTACCTGGGGCTTCAAAAAGAACAGAAAACCTGGTTAGATCTTATGCTCCCACTTGATGTGTCAGATATCTAACTGCAGTTTCCCAGCAGCACTGAGCTCCCACAACTCCCACTAACTTCAGTGGAGGTTATGAATGCTCAGTACCTTTGAAAATAGTTTCACTTTCCAAGATGAGTGAAATGCAAGAGGAAACATCAGAGAGTGAAAACTACATTTTCATATTCTTCCCTTTTTAATAATTTTGGGTGGGATTTTCCAAAGTAGCACAGTTTTCAATGGGACTCATACTCTTAGTCATACAGACCCTGATCCTGAAAACTCTTACACACGTGCTTGGCTTTACTGCTGTGAGTGAGACTACTCACAGTAGGAAAGTGTTTGCAGGACCAGGGGCTGAGGTGCTTAAGAAAATTCCCACTCTTCAAGGGCTACTGGAAACATAGATATGGAAACAAATTTCAAGATATAATATTTTTAGTTTATGTTCCTTTAGTTAGATAAACGCTAAACAACAGATTTCTACCACATGCCAGTTTAGTCTGTTTCAATGGATACACTGCTTACCTGGGACTAGGGTAATGGGTCTAACCGTTTGGCCTTGCTGTACGTTCAGAACAATTCCAACCTGATTCATTGTGTTTTGTACAGGCCGGACATTCCTTACTGGAAATCCCTGCATTTAAGAGGCAAAATTATTTTTAACATATTTATTTCAACAAACCAAAAACAGAGATAATCAGTGTGAAGTTTACCTATCACAATGTGGCGTTAGTTTCTGAATGGTCTTCCCAAATTACTTCTTTTGAGGTTTGCTAGGTATGTTTAGGAGTGGAAGAGACAAATTCAGCAACCACAGCAGAACCAGTATTTGGTCAGTATGAAGTCTTGCATCAATTTCAGTTGGCATTAGATCAGATCCTATATTTGCAAAGTCATAAATCCGATTTCTCTTCCTGTAAAAATCTGCTCAAAAAGATCCTCTAACCCCAATCCCCCTCCCACCACCCCAAAAAAGTAAAGGTGAAAGAGGAATTTTCACATCGACAGCACTAGTCAGAGTAAGTCATATGAAGTGATCAGAGTGACAAACTGATATAAATATTGGCCAAGGCTGGTTATTCTTCCAAGCATTTTTATTCTCAGTTTTCCACAGAGTGTTTGTGTGTTTGTTATTAAAATAAAACTAAAACAGAACTGACTGATCCAAGAGCCCAGGCTCCTCTGTGCCAGTCAATGGACCAGCACCATTCCCTTGTGTTGCCATAAGTACTGATAAAAAGGACTTTAAATATAAGTGACAAGTATATCTTTACAGAAGTACTTAGAAGTACAATTATATTGTGGAAATACTACTTATGCATGTTATAGGTAAAAAATACAAGTGCAAGTACTTTCAATGCCTGTATTCCCTGGCCAATATATGAACAACTATCTAAATAATATAAGCACATAGTAGAAGAGAAAGAAAAAGAGCAACGATTAAACTTTATTTATATACACAAAAGAGAATGGAACAACAATGAAAAAAATCAGTTAAAAACGTAAATAAATGTCCTTTCCATTATATAATTTTATATATATATGTTATGTACAAACAGCAGCTCATTCGATGAAATGGGCATTTTCTTCAACAACAGTAGACTCTTGAACGTATCATCCTGAAGACAGTTCCTTCTTGGCAAAAAGATTTGTCTAGCACCACTGAATAATCTTTCCACTGGAGCATGACTGGCAGAGTAGTATTAAATTTGATGAAAAGTTTAACGACTACTGGATATTTTTTCAGTTGATCAAATTCATGAGATATATCACTGAGGAGTTGCATACCAACAATTCTTAAGTGGGAATCAGATGCCCCCGATCATCAAAGCAGTAGAAATTAGTGGCATCTTTGGATGTTGTTGCTTGATCTGTAGGCTTTGGTAGGCTGTCACAACAAACCAGATCATGTAAAAAGAACTTCCTCTGAAATTTTTCTCTCAATCTGATTCAGCAGCCAACGCAATTTTTAAAAAAAAATCAGTGTAGCACAGAAACAACAACAAATGACTTTGCACTTTTGTCACTCACAGCTGCATCAAATGTCAAAATACGTCCAAACCTTTTCTATGGCCTTCTTTCACATTATCTACCAAGCAAGAATTGTATTTTGGAAAAAATGAGTCAAGTCCTGATTTTAGCACAAGTGTGGTAGGCAGAACCACACCATAGAAAGACTATGTTCTCCTCCCCTTAAGTTTGTCAAGTCCAGTGGCAACTGCGGACATCACCTGCAACAAGTCACCTAGAAATTCCAGCTCTGTGTTGGAGAATTTTGGCAGCGGGAGACGCTCTAACACAATATTAACTCTATCAGGCATGTTGTAAATATGGTGAAAGCTACTGAACTCTGAATTCCATTGCGTAGAGGTAGGTTTGGGGATTGTTTTTCCAAGCGTGTCATTCACAATCTCAGAACTCTTTGAACTCTGGCATGCAGTGTTGCTTAAGACAGAGCACTTACCCACCACACTTCTGAAGAGACACTTGTATTGAGAGTTCTTAGCAAGAGCCCTAGAAGCATCAGTAGTTGCTACCAAGTTCAGAGTGTACGAAAAACAGTCATATGTATTGGAAAAATATGTGGTGGTAAAATATACATGAACAGTCAGCAGTATCGCTTGTCAAAACGTCATCAATACTCACATGGCTACATCTATCAGAACGTGGGCTGTCCACTTGTTTACTAACATCCTCCTCCACTTTCTTATCAGCATCATCCTCCAACACTCCAGGTCCTGAAAACAGCTTGAAGGCTTTAACAAAACTGCTAACACTGTCTTTGCCAAGTGTTATTTTTATTGAGTCCAGATCAAACTATGAGTGGATCTGAGTCAATAGAGAAGTGATCTTATTGTTACCAATGTGTTCCAACAAAGTGTTGGAAGCCTAAGACTGCAGACTCTTGTTGGATTAGTAGTCAATCCAGTGACAAGTAATACCCATTTAGCTTCTCGCCTGACGTGTCCACGCATCTCCAGTTGTATTGTCCCAGTAGTTTAATTTTTATTTTTTCGGGTCACATGACAGCAGCCTTGGGAATAATTCCAGTAAATAAAGTGCGAAAGCCACACCCTTCAACAGTTGACAGAGTCAGCATATCACTAATAAAATTGAGAATTAGCGTGTCTATTTTTTCTTTGGACACTGCTCCATCACAGAGTCATTGCTGCAGAAAAGTATCAAAACAGGGGGCCTTTCACTTTGGGGTTTCCCCAGATGCTGTGAACAAGTCATCAATAGTTTGCTTGCATCCAAAGTCCTTTTCTCCATGACTTCTCTAAAAAACAAATACAAATTATTTTATTTTATTCAGAGCAACTATGTATATATTAATTTGTAATTATTATTCTGCTCAAATACAAAAGGAAAAACAAATGCTAAGTTGTGTATAAAACATACCATAAATACTGCTTGGGGTCTGCGTTTTATAAAAAACTGAATTAGAGTAAATATGGTATTTATGGCCTTTTCTGGCCTAGTAAATCACAATTTCAGGAAACATATCAAAACAGCAGTTCAAGAAAATAATAAATATGTCCAACTGAGGGGAAAATATAGTGAGCAAAAAATGGAATGAACCATATTTAATTAATAATAATTATTTACCTGCATGTTTGGTGAAATCTGAGAATGCCTTCTGTTGTCTGTGAATTTTTGGTTTGCACAAACTACAAACTGCTTCAATAAAGTTCCCATCATCTTCAACAACATCTGAGAAGTAAGTTCTCACTACAATCGGCAACACTATTTTCAGACGCCATTAGTGACTGAAGAGATATTTCCAGATTAAAGAAGACTAAGAATATTTACAATTCAACAGGAAATGAAACAGGAAGTATAATCAATGATACAATGACTGGCAGTGGTGGCACTAGGCGGAAGCTGACAAAACAATTCCTTAGGCCCCAATTTCCCAATAGCCCCTTCAGCATTGGAGCATGCCCAGTACCTGGCAGGCATTTCTTATCCTACTCTGCAGGGTATGCAGCTACTAGGCTTGTTTTCTCAATAAAGCACACTGAGAGGTATGTGCCTGCCTGCTCTGCCCCCTCCCCCATACTGACTCATCCCTCCAATAGGCTGGACCTGTTGTAGTGACCAATCAGAAATGAAGAGGGCAGGGCCACCACCCTCCCTGGCTGGTGGAACAGCAGGAACAACAGAAAAAAGCCCATGGCTGCTGGAACTGAGGGCCTAAAGTGCCCAACCCAGGACAGTGGTTTCTGGGGACGAACCAGAATCCAGGACAGTTTGAAAAAGAACTTGCAGATTTTTTTAATTTTTTTTTTAAGTTACTTATGATTTAGGTACCTTCAACAGCACTTAAATACAAGCACGAAGTACAGAATACATAAAAGTACTTAAGTACAGTTATGTAGAGTGCTTCAAAATATTTAAGAATACTTAAGTACATGGGAACAGAAAACTCACCTGTGTTGTTATGAAGATAGGTTGGCTGCTCACTGGTGAATTAGTAACATGGTTGGCATTCTGCATCACCTGAACAGGTCGTAACACTGGCTGTGTTACCATTGTGCCTAGCCCCGAGGTTGGGTTCTGGGTAAGGATTAGTGGCTGTCCACCTTGCTGAACAAGAGGGTTGCCAGCTGGAAGAAGAAAAACAGAAGTAGTTGTCAAATAAGATCTGCTTATTTTACACACCTTAAATTTTTCACACTGATTCCTCCGTGACTAGTTTTAGCCTCCACAATTTGAATTAGTTACACAGAACACATTTTAAAATATATTATCCAAAAGACCCACCTCTCCCATGCATCATTTTACTAGTCTGCACATCTGAGATTTTCAAAGCTGTCCAGGGAACTGGGCATCCAAATCCCACAGGCAGTTTTAAAAAATTTTGAAGATGGATTTCTCCTACCCCCCGGCATAGCTGTTGAACACTGCTCCGGCAGCATTGTGAGACTAGAAAAGTCTCCAAGCTGACAAGAAGAGAATTCCACTGGCATGCAGGTACTACTTCAGGGTGAGGTAAACTGTCACAGGACCTCTCACAAGCCCCAGTGTAAGGGGTGTGCCAGGAGTAGAACCACAATGCACAGCATCATAGAAATTCTGGGCAGCACTGCCAACCATAGGCAGTCAGAGAGGGCTGAGGGCTGCACTGCCCCCTAGAACAACCCAGTACTGGGAGGGCACAAAAGTGACCTTAAAGCCACCTTAGCCCCTCTTCCTGGACAGTGCTTGCATGTGCTGCACATCCAAGAGACACAGTACACAAACTCACTTTCAGCCTTAATATACAGAAAAATTACTGAGCACGTTTGGATCACACTAGAGCAGGGGTCAGCAACCTTTCAGAAGTGGTGTGCCGAGTCTTCATTTATTCACTCTAATTTAAGGTTTCGTGTGCCAGTAACAAATGTTAACATTTTTAGAAGGTCTCTTTCTATAAGTCTATAATATATAACTAAACTATTGTTGTATGTCAAGTAAATAAGATTTTTAAAATGTTTAAGAAGCTTCATTTAAAATTAAATTAAAATGCAGAGCCCCCCAGACTGGTGGCCAGGACCCGGGCAGTGTGAGTGCCACTGAAAATCAGCTTGCATGCATGCCATGGGTTGCCTACCCCTAGAGTCATGAGAATATCCTAAAATACTTTAAGGCCTTTGCCCCTTCAGTTCAGAAACTCACTTTTTTTTTTTTTTTAATTAAAGAATGATAACTCTTTTTTTGCCTAGCCTACATGCTGGGCTTAAGTCTGTGACAAAGATAGTATCTTGTGTCCTTTGAATTCAATATCCTGATATTACATGGTATGTGAAATATTCCATCACAATCCCTTTGGTCTCGAAGAGTTATTATGCACCTAATGGGTCTCCTTGAGGGAATAGCATTGCCTGTTACTATTACATGCAGTGCTGGTTTTGCTACTCTCGTTATAGTTGCCTAACACTTTCCCTTATAAAATGGCATTTTCAGTTGCAGTTAATTTTGCAAGATTTTGACTGTCCAGGCTAAATTTTTCCATGACAGGTGTCTGCCTCAGGCTGAATTTTCTTAGGAAAGTTTCAGCATAAAATGGTTCACCATTTCAGAGAGAGAGAGATTAAAAAAAACAATGTTGTTCTACTCGTTAGAAAAATTCTTACAGTGTTTTGTTGAGAAGTTCTAACATCTATGGTCTAGACAGTATTTGGTCCTGCCATGCGGGCAGGGGACTGGACTCGATGACCTCTCGAGGTCCCTTCCAGTCCTAAAATCTATGAATCTATGAATCTATTGGCTATGTAGCAGGAACTTTATATTTGCCAGAGGGATGCCCTGATGTTGAGGATGTTTCTTTTGTCATCCCCATGAAAAAATACCCAAATTTGACTATCAGCATCTGAAAATCTTCATTTGCACATGCTCAACAGAGTTTTCCTAAAGGACCACTGCCCCCCCCCCCCCCCCCCAGCCTAAGGGGAGGATCCACAGGGCCTGGAAACCAAATAATTCCAGGGGACAACTAATGAGATAACAGGCACAGGAGTGAGGTCAAAGGGTCAAACAAAGGGAACCTGACGGGGACACCGAGCAGAGAACCCCGGACAGCACCCACTGCTCCTCGAAGGCGTCAAGGGAGCCAGCGGATGCCGCCCAGAGGAGCTCTGCCCGGATGAGTGAGTGGATGGAGGATCGGAAATAGGCCCCACAGTCGCAGGAGACCTCATCAGCCAACCTCCTCTCCCTGGTTTTATAGATGGCCGTTTTAGCCAGGGCCAGGAGGAGCTTGACTAGGAGGTCCTGTGGCTTTGTGGGGCCACGGATGGCTTAACAGAGGTTTGTTAGGCACTGACTCCATTATTCTCCGAAGATTCTACGTGCACCATCCCCATACAGCTCCTTTATGTCAACCACAGTGACCATGAACCATTCCCAGAGTGCAACTAAGCATGCTCAGTCTTAGGGCTGCAGGGAACGTAGGGGCTTAGCAGGACTGTCCCTGCAACTGCCCCTCCTGGCACCCAGAGGGCTGCTGTGGCACCAGAACTGAGAACAGGGAGATAGTTTCTCCTGTGCGCTCAATGCTTCTTCAGTTGGCACCCAGGCAGCACGAAGGATGGAGAAGGAATAGGAGGAAACAACCTGACTGCACAAAAGAAACGGGGTGGGAAGGAGCAAGAGAAGGGAGAGGAAGACGGAGCAGGCTAAGGGGACAGATGCCACAGGGAACTGGAACAGAATGGGAAAGGGACATACTAGGAAAGGGGAAAATAGGGCAAAAAGGCCTTTAACCACTGAAACATACTCTGCTACAGAACCTGCAATAGAATTCAGGATTCTTGAGTCCTATCATACCTCTGTTGCCACTAAATAGCAGTGAAACTCACTGTCAAATGTGCATCTCATTATCCTCCATGTGGGCTAGCCATCTAGGGGAAATAAGTCTTGTTAACTGAAGTCTATGCTGTGGACCTAAAGGTGCCAGTTTTGCTGATGACCCATGTGGGGGCAATAAAATTCCATGTGATGGAATTTCTGTTTTGCAGTTTACTTGTTTTGTTTTAAGCTTAGGAAGTTAAATTAAAAAAAAAAAAGTTATGTCAAAAGAACATTGTGGTTGCAAAGTTCAGCATGTAAAAGTTAGATAATGCCCAATTAAGGTTGCACAGGCAACTTTAATTCACTCCCTTTGTGCATATACATTATGATACGGACCTTAATTACATGATCACAGAATATATTTTCCACAGAATCTCTGCCTCATTCAGTGAACAGACTAAAAGGTGCTCTGGGAATGAATCAAGGTTGTGTAACAAATGAGGCCGTGTCATCTGTATGAACCAGCCTCATTTGTTGCAGAAGTTGGAAGGTGTGTAGTGAATGAAGCAAAGGACTGAAAGAGGAGAAAGTGGGTTTTGTGCTTATGGCAGTTGAATGTAACCCTAGAGAACAGGAATTTATCCCTGCCTCTCCCACTGAGTTCCTGTCTGATACTGGGTAAGTCACTTAATCCAAAAACTTCTCACAAGTGCCCACTGGATCGTCCTCATTTTCTGGGTTCCCACTTTAGAACACCTGAGATCTGTTCTGAAGAAGTGCTAAGAGCTCACAACTGCAACTGAAGTCAATGGAGCTGTGCTTTGAACATATACAGTGCTATAAAAACACTAAGTACTCTGAATAAAAATCAAGCCTGTGGCATCTCAGATTGGGCTCCTGAAATGAGTGGGGCATTTGACGATTTTGGCTTCAATCTGTCTCACATCCTCATCTATAAAATGGGGGATAATACCATCTTACCTGACAGGGATATTGCAAAGATGAAATTCATTCACTAATGTTTATGAACTACTCAGATACCACAGTGACGCATTTCAAAGAAAAGCCCATGAGGAAATTTATAATATTGTATTCAGGATTTAAATTTGTGTGCAGTAAAAAAGGCATGGGGTCAGACATTAAATGATGAGGATAAAAAGAAGTATTGCATAGCTACCCATTCGGTCAGCAGCATTGTTCCTGTGCACTGATTGAGGCAGGGGTCCTGCAGAAAAAACAGTGTGATCATGTAATTAGAGACTGTATCAAAATGGCAAAATAAGATTGTATAGGTAAGAACTCGCCAACCCGAAACAAAGGAATTTTGCTGGGATCTCTTTTTAATGAGTATTTCATATAGTACCACTGGCAATTCAGTAAGAAGTGTTATTTTTCAAATCAGTACTGAACTAATATTAGCAGGTCTGTGCTCGAGGATATGTTATCTTTCAGAACAGTTATAAAACCAAGGTCCTGAACAATCATGGTCATTAAAGATCCCATGGCAACATTTGTACAACAAGAAGAGTTAACAGTAGTATCTTGGCCAAAATCCAACTAGAATAGAACGTTACATACCCTGCAGTAACTGTGGTTCTTTGAGAAGCTTTGTCCACAAAGATTTTGTTTTTAGTGGGCACACCCCATCCATGCAAGATAGGATTATTTTGGTCAGCAGTGTTAGTTGGGGCTATGCCTGTGCTCCAGTTGCCCTTGCACCTCCCACACTCCCAAGCGCACAAAGGGCAGAGTGAACCCAATCACCCCTCAGTTTTTTCACCAATAGAGAATCCCATAGAAGTAGGAATTAGTAGAACTGGGCAAGGAGGGTAGGTTGTGTAATCTGTGTGGACAACACATCTCGAAGAACCCAGTTAATATAGAGGAAATAATCGTTCTTTCTTCAAGTGATTGCCCTGACAGATTTTATTCTTGGTGACTAAAAAGCAGTGTAGTTGTCCCATTGCTTGGAGGTACATATTACGAGTGCTACTTAAATAAATGACTAGCAGAACAGCCCTACTAAACCAGCATCTGATCTGGAAGCTTCTACTAAGGAACAGTGTCTTGTAAGTGTGTGGATTGGACACCATGTAGCTGCCCTACAAATTTCAGATAGATAGAGACATTCCTCAAACAGGCAGCAGAGGTTGCCTGAGCTCTAATAGAATGAGCTCTCACCTTGCTAACTCTCAACATATCCTTAGGCAATTGCAAACATACCTAGGTAACCTCTGAGAGGATACAAGTTGTCCTTTATTTCTATCAGCAAAGGCCACAAATAGTTTGGGTGTGAGCTGAATGGTTTAGTTCTAAGTAAAAGGACAGTGCCCATACTACATCAAGTGTGTGAAGTTTAACTTCCCCTTGGGCTGAATGAGGTTTGGGAAAGAAAACCGGGATGTGAATGGATTGGTTTTCATGGAACTGAGAGACAACCTTGGGTGAGGTCTAAGAGTGAAAATGTACTTATGAAACACCATATAAGGAGGACCAGTCATGAAGACTGGAGTTGCCTCTACCCTTTGAGCTGATGTAATGGCTATCAAAAATGCAGTCTTCATTGACAAGTGGTATAGTTGCTAAGAGCTCAAAGTGGGGATCATCAACCCTGGTAATACTATACAGTACGTCCTCGCTATAATGCCCTTCATAATAACGAACCTTCGGCTATAAAGAACCCGGTCCCTGAATTCCACTTCGAGCTCCACAACTGCAGTGGAGGCTGACAGCTCCTCTAGCCCTGCCACAGCCACGAGGCTGAAGGAGCTGTCAGCGGCCTCCTCTCCTCTCGCTCCTCCCCACACTCCCTTCCGGGCAGCAGGGCTCTTTCACTATAATGAACCACTGGCTATAACGAACAAATGGCTTGGATCCTGACAGGTTCGTTATAGCGAGGGTGTATTGTACTGAAGTCCCAGGAGTGTGGGGCGCCCAAACTGGAGGAAAAGCCATGTATAAGGCCCTTCAGAAATCTTGCCACTGAGGGTGGGAAAATACCCTGTGACCCCTAGATAGGAAGATGATGTTCAGATATTACTACTAGATGGAGCTGATGGAAAGCCCAGATTGTTTCAGGGTTACCAAAGAATCCAGTATTGGTGATTTTAAGGGAGAAAGCTGGTGGTGATGCCCAAACAGAAAACCTCTTCCATTTAGCTTTGCAATTAAATCTAGCTAAATATTTCCTGCTTTGTAGAAGAATGTTCTGAACCTCAGCTGAACAGCTTCTTTTGGTGGATGTCATCTAGCCAGCATCCAGGCTGTCAGATGTAAGGAAACTGTGTCCAGGTATGGGATCTGAATTGTGATGTCCCAGACCATGTCAGGCAGAGCGTAGGTGAAGTCTAGCATGCTGTACAATGTAAGTACATGTATTCTGGAAGTCTGAGATATGTTCTCATTCGTGTTCCTTAAGGAGTTTCAGCTACATTTTGTTTGGAATCTCATTTGATGGTAATCTCTTGCTGATCTGGAGCCTAACAGTGCTCCTATAAATTCTATACTCCAAATCAGTGTGGATTTTTGTCTGTTGTCTGCCACTCGGATATAGTTTTGTAGGTATGATCATTTCTCATGCTCTTGCTGAAGTCGAATGTCTTGCTCGCCTCGCACCAGAGGTTAACCAGAATCCGGCCGTGTTCCTCTGCCCAGCTAGCAGTGTGCCTGTTGAAGTAAGGCTAGACTGTGATTGCTTGTCTCCTCACATAAGCTGTCACAACCTTGGTGAATGCCCTTGAACATAAAAAGAACATCAGGCTAAACTATCCATTCTTAGCAATGGGCATCAAACCTGCTGCCTTGTGGAAACCCCAGTCTGTGGGGCTGCAGAGGTCCATTTGCGATAGTATCTGTCCCCTCTTCAGAGGCTCCGAGGTCCTCCGTGGCCAACTGTAATATTGGATAGAGGAGTGCTTTATGAAGGATGGCTCCTGAAGTGACTGCTTCCCCGTTGGGGTTGGGATATAGACGCCTGAAGAGTGTAGTCACCCTTGAATCCTTCAAGGAGTAGAGGGCCTCATCCATTCCAGTGTTGAAAAGTTTGTTACCCTCAAAGGAGAGATCCTCAATTGTTGCTTGGACCTCCCTGGGAATCCCCAAAGACTGATACTATTACCTCCTCATGGGTACTGCAGCAGCCATTGTGAATGCGGTAGTGTTAAACATGTACAGCTCAACCTGTAGGGAAGTGTGGGCAGTCAGCTGTCCCTCTGCCATGACAGACTTTGTGTTCTCCTGGGGTTCCTTGAGAAACTTGTTTATAAACTAAGACAACTTATCCCAGTTTAAAAAAAAAAACATATTTCGAGATGAGGGCCTGATAATCACCCTCATCCGAAGGCTAGTTGACAAATATACCATGCAGTTGAAGAAGGCACCATTTTTTATCCTTTTTTCTCAGTGTGGACCTAGGAAGTCCCTGCTATTTTGATCTCTCCTGAACTGCTGCCCCTACAAGAGAACCCAATGCTGGATGAAAATAAAAATACTTGAATCCCTGATCAGGAATGTGGTAGTCCTGGTCAGCTCTTCTGAATGTAGACAGGTTGGATATTTTTTGAAGGCTCCAAAAGCCCTTTATTAATGGGCATGGCAAGCCTGACTAGCATAGAGGGATGTAGAATATCCATGAGTTTGTGCTGCTTCTCTCATATCACTTCAAGGGCTAAATCTAAGGTTTCTGCAATATTTTTCATCAGGTCCTAGAATACCTTAGACTCATCAACTGAGGCCAACATGGATAAACTCACTGCCTCATTCAAGGCATAGCAGGCATCAAGAGTGCCCATCATAAATAGGCATCAAAGCATCACACAAGGAACAGGTCTTAAATCCTGGTGACTTAGATTCTGCAATAATGCTAGTACCCCAGCACAAGGGTAACTTATCTAATTATATAGAAATAAAACCAATGGGTGCAAAAAAGAGAAAACTTCACCAATCAGATATTATACACAAGGCTAAGGAAAAAAATGACAGAGTGTGCAGCGCAAGTAGACATTGCAGGGTTTCAACTCGCTGCCATGGGCAGTAAGAAGGAAGTGAGGGCCAGTTGGGCCTGCTTTTCCCTTTATTCAGTCAGATGGGGAGGTGTGAGGGCACCAAGGGTGACCACTGACCAAAAGAATCAGTCTCGTGTGTGTGTGTGTGTGTGTGTGTGTGCGCATGTCAAAAGAATCAGTCTTCTGCACGGGTGTGTGTGGGGATGGGTGTGTGTGTGTGTGTGAAGCACAGCAAGAGTCCAATGTGTGTGGACTATCACTCCAATGAAATTATAATCTGCCTACCAAAATTCCCCTTGTAGTTTTAACTGGGCATAGTATTCTCTCTCACTTCTTGTCCTTCTTGTCCTAAACTGTTGTATTTGCTGTATCCTGTCAGGCTGTTGTTGTGTATTAAAGATGGGGAAAATATTCCCTTATACTGTTTCAATATTTTAAGCGTGTAAAACACTTTGCTTCTTGGGGTGAAAAGTGCTATAGGAATGTAAATTATATTTTTATTTGACAGTGAAATTATTGAATCAAAACTGTCACACTAACATGAAAGATGGACACCTTCCACATTTTCATAAGAGCATTGCTTCTTTTTTTTTTTTTTTTTTTTAATTAGGGAACACTGTCAAAGCTGGCAGAAAATATTGGACCTTCTAGCGATATATGTAAACACCAAGAATTATTTAGGTGGGGCACAGAGGTAGAAGTAGGAATAATTGAAGAAAATAGGGAACATGTAGACTGAATGCCAATTTAAAATACTTGCTGGAAGTGAGATGTATTTATGAAAATCTCCCCAAGGAAAGTGGTGGAAGCCTAATCAATTCAGACATTTAAAACTGAACAGTAGGGAACAATCCTGCTCCAGCAGAGAAATGGACTAGAGGAACCAACAGATATTGTCCATCTTTAACTTCTGCAATTCTGTTATTTGATTCATGGACACACAAAGGTAACGCTGTCCACTCCACTATGTCCTTCTACTCCCCTTCTTCTGAAGGGGAGTTAGGCCATGTCTATACTAGTGAGCTTACGGCGATGCAGCAGTGACGTGTAAGATCGCTCGTGTAGCTGCTCTAGGCTGATGGGAGAGAGCTCCCCCGCTCTCAAAATAGCACTGTGCACACTATCCCGTATGCCTGCAAAACTTACGTTGCTTAGGGTCCCCCCACCACACACACACCTGAGCGACATGAGATTTGCTGACAAAAGTGGCAGTGTAGACATGGTCTTAGAGTCTAGTACATTTTAATACTGAAAAGGACAACATGCCCATAAGGGAATTCCTGCACAGGGTTTGTTACTGTAGGGTCACAGGCCCAGAAGCTGACTTTTTAATCAACATGGTGGATCTTGTTTAAGAGAAGTTAAATTTTAGGTCTGCTAGACTGCATGCAGCATTGAATAAGAAACAATAATGTATTGGCTAGGAGAAGATGGATGAGCTTTAATGGACTTCTGCAACTCTATTTTGGAATTATTTTTAATGAGTGTAAAGCAAAATGCAACAAGACAACCTAGGAATGTAAAGAACTAACTGCTGAAAGTTGGGATGGCTCCAGACATGGCTCCTTTTTTGAGCCTTCAATGTAGTCTGCAGTTTATAACAGGATTTGAACCTCACAGTTACTGGGCCAGTAGATATTGCAGGGATTGTAGAGGTGACAGATGTCTCTCTGGCACTTTGCCACTTCAGACCCTGCTGGCAGCAAGCCTAAAGGGATTCCCCTGTGAGCCAAAGTCACATAGTAAGAGATGGCATCAGCTCAAATAACACCACTGTTCCAGAAAGAAAAGTCCACATTCACAGCCAAAGAATTTTATTCTTATTGGTCTTAAAAGTTAAATGCCCGAGTTTTTCTCTGTTCTACCAGTAATCCAATTGATATTAATGGAGAAGTAGGACAGCAACCAAAAGAAGAATGTAGCCTAATGTATGTAAACTAATGGGCTCTAGAGAGAGATAGAAAATAGTCATGTTTCTACAACTGCGTTCATCTCAAGGGATTGCAAAGCATTTCGCAAACTTAAACTGATATTAGCAACAATTAAAAAAAAAAAATACAAAAAAAAAAAACCTACCACCACAAAACTAAGTTTAGTAGCAGTTAAGGTTGATGGACACATTCCATCCACTTAAAATCTTAAAAGCATGGAAATAAGAAGTTAAGACTTGTGCACTTTCATATTGCCTACAGCGCTCGATAATGCACTCCAACATTCCACAAGGCTTTCACTTCCATCTCCAACAGATACCAAAAAGCAATACATATCCCAACTTCATCAAACTCGCACTCCTGCACAATGGTCTACAGACATTGGTCTCATATACTATTATATCAGCACATCGGACAGTCATACATTCCATGCATTTGGGATGCTATTCTGCCTCAGTACCATGTGGTCATTGTTAAGCTTCCCTCTCAGCTTCTCCAGAGTATTTTCCTCTTACACACACCTCTTTAGTTAAAAGACTTTGCATCAGAATTCTGTAGTAGCCATAGTGTTACTTTTTAGGCCAAATGATGGCCAAGAAATTGTATGAGACCTCAGACTCACTCCTCTTTAGAGCAGGGCCGGCTTTAGACCGATTCCCCCGAATCAGGCCCCGCGGGTAAGAGGGGCCCACGCCTAAGAGGGCCCCGCGCACTAGGCTCACCCGGCGGCGGTCCGCTCCGGCATTTCGGTGGTGGGGTGTCCGCTCCGGGGTCTTCGGCGGCATTTTGGCGGCGGGGTGTGTGTGTGTGTCCTTCAGTGCCGCGGAAGATGTGGAGCGGACCCCCCGCCACCGAAATGCCGCCGAAGACCCGGACCGCCACTGGGTATTCGAATCGAGCCCCGCAGGTCCTAAAGCCGGCCCTGCTTTAAAGCATCCTATGGCAACCATCGGTCCCAACATACAGTATTCCACCGTGATCTGAGAAGTAGGCACAATATTTAGATGCAGCTCGTACGCTCCTGTGCCATTGCCATCCAGAATTGAACAGAGTTTTGGCAACACATGGAATGCTGCACACTATAATTCTTCATTCATTTCTAGGTCAGGTAGCCTGTGACTGAAAGACAGTCTACAACACACACACACACACACACACACACACACACACACACACACACGAAAAATAACTGTGAAGAATGATAGGGACCCTCATTTGGCTTGGCTCAGTCTATGTGACTGAAGTTTTTAATCTCTTCCTTAAGGATTAAAAGAAACAGAAGGCAGTGCCATTTACACAGTGCCAATTGCTAATGCATTTCTGTAAGCCAGACCAAAAAAAAACCCAAAACCAAAAAAACCCCCAAGGTCTTAGTTAACTGAGACCACACCTCTTCCTTTTAATATAACTGTTGGAGAGACAGATATGTAGAAATGTAATACCAGCTGTTCATGGCCAGGGCATTAACAGTATTGCAAGCATCTAATTCATTAGGAAGACAATTTTATATACTTCTGTGATTTACAGAACACATACTGAAATTTTCTAACTAGCCTGCAGCATTATGTTAGTAATCTTGCTAAGCCTCCAATGTTCTAGATGCCCAAAGGGTTTGCTTGACACATTCAGACTCTATGCAGCAGGGACTGAGAAAGGAAGAGAGAACAGTCAGGTTTCGTTTTCAGATGAGACCTTGGAGCTTTGGATTAGAGTATCATGGCAGCAGTTTTCCAAGATTCTTATTTTTAGACAGCCAAAAAAAGGGGGGGAGGGGCAAAATAAGAGTGTGTCAGACTTTGGCAGGACTATCATAGAATCATAATAATTTTAGATGTGACAAAAAACTATTCTAATTCAATTTCTGTGGCTCCAACCTGTTAGAAGATATTTGGAATCACTTGGATAGTGACCACCCCCTAAGTTAAAAAAAAAACAAATTTTGATACTCTTCTAGCAAGTTCAGATTTACTGATTAATGCATATTTCTAACAGACTTTTAAAATATTGAATATTATCAATCAGTAACCCGTAAGCTTTAGTTTATTAGTGTTAATCTAATTAGCATGTCAATACCACAAGGATTTGTATTTTTTTTTGTGATTGATTTAAAGCATCTCCCTAATCAACCTTTATCATTAAAACTATTAAATATTTATCACAAATATGCTATATAGTGATTCTTAAATATATATGGTATTTTTTCAATAAACTAATTACTACTTCAAATAAAGGTATAGCACCTGTCCTATTACCTACACATCTGATCAATTTTTCTATAAAAAAATTGGTATCTGATTATTAAGTAGATTTATTGGACACTGAATAATAATAACCGTGCATTTATACAGCCCCTTTAATCCCAAAGGATCCTAACACTCTTTATTAACGTAATACATTGAAATACAAAGTATAGAGAGAAATTGCTTTAGCCACCTCTGAAATTAAACACGGCAGCTGCTTAACAGCACACCAATTTTAGGATAGGAAGTGAAGAAGAATACCATTATTCAATTCAAACAGCAGGAAAAGTTCAAGGAAATAATATTATTCAAATTTAAAATTGGCCAATGCACCAGTTTAATATCTCTACTCTTCCAAAATGCAGCACTGGTTCTTTAGTGACCACAAGTGGTCAAGACCTTTGTTTTATACCACATCTGAAAGACTATACAACTGGCAACAGCAGTTCCCCTAACATGCTGGGGCACTGGATTCAGCATTGAATTAGAGAAAAGAGAAGCATCTACTCCACTTCCAGCAGAAGAGGTTACTCAACTTGTGCAGTAACAGAGGTTTTCCGAAATGTGTCCCCCTCTGGGTGGTCCACTTCAGGGGTCGGTGCGTCCCGGCACCACTGATCAGAGATTTTCGGTAGCAGTGCCCAGTTGGGACGCGCGTGTGCAGTAGTTGTCTCACAGTATCATTGGCGCTTCATCTTAGCACTCGTGCGGCCCGACCCCCTCGGTTCCTTCTCTACCACAGAGTCCTTTCTGCAAACTCAAAAGTAGAGGGGGGGAGGGCGGGTAGTGGAGCACCCACAGGGAAAAACATCTTGAAGAACCTCAGTTACTGCACAAGGCGAGTAACCTGCTCTTCTTCTTCTTCAAGTGCTGTCCCTGTGGGTGCTCCTCTTCAGGTGACTGTAGAGCAGTACCCCATTATGGAAGGATGGGTTTCAGAGTTGGCTGTACAGTTGAGGCTAGTACCATAAGGCAAAATATTGTATTGGCCTCTGAACTCCGAGTTATTATGTAGTGGTTTGTGAACGTGTGTACGGAAGCTCAAGGGGTAGTTTGGCATATTTCTCTGACTGGAACATTATGTAAGAATGCGGTCCAGGCAGAAATTGATCTAGTTGAATGGGCTCTGATCCCTGTCGGGGTTCTATATTCTGTTGCTGGTAACATAAATGGATGCAATTCAAAATCCATTTTGATAGTCTGTTTCAAAATGGCTGTGCCCTTTGATCGTTCTTGGTGACTTATGGAAAGATTTCATTCTATCTAGGTAAAATGCTAGTGCTCTTCAAACATCTAGAGTGTGGAGAATAGATTCCTGTGTAGACCCAGCTGGCTTAGGGTAAAACGCAGGTAGATGGATAGGCTGACTGAGATGGAATGATGAAGGTACCTTTGGTATGAATTTAGGGTGTGGTCCCATAGTCACTTTGTCTTTAAAGAATATGGTACAAGGAGGATGGGCCATGAGGGCCCCAATTTCACCCACTCTACGTGCTGAGGTGATCACGACCAGGAACGCTACCTTCATTGATAAATGTAGTAAAGAACAGGTTAGCAAGTGGTTCGAAAGGGGCTCTGGTAAGGCTTTGGAGGACTAGGTTTAGGTCCCATGCTGATGTAGGGTTGCAGACTTCAGGGTACATGTTCTAAATGCCTGCAAGTAAGTGTTTCATAATGGGGTGCATGAAGGCTGAAAAACCATCTATCTTGTGGTGGAAAGCATCTATGGCTGCGAGGTATATCTAAGTGAACTAATAGATAACCCCAAGTGTTTCAAATGCAACATGTGCTCCAAAATCGAATGTATCGGCGCTGTAAGTGCTGATATGTGGCTGTCATGACACCATGAGGAGGCTCTCTTACATTTATGGAGGTAAGTGGTAGGCATGGTAAGTTTCCTGCAGTTTAGCAACAACTTTTAAACCTCTCCCAAACAGGTTAGTTTGTCGTGATGGAACCATAGAGGAGCCATGCCTTCAGGTGGAGTTTTCCCAGATTCGGGTGAAGAGCTTGACCCTCATCCTGAGAGAGAAGATCCCAACGGAGAAGAAGGGTGTATGGGGTGCAAAGTGCAGTTCAAGTATGGAAACCATGTCTGTCTGGGCTATGTCGCAGCTATCAGTACAATCCTGGCTCTGTTGGTCCGTATCTTGTATATCACTCTGGATAATAACGGTACCAGTGGGAATGCGTACAGGAGGGGCACATTCCATCGGATGACAAAGGCATCTCCTAGGGATTGCAGTCCTAGTCCTGCTCATGAGCAAAACCGTGGACATTTGCGGTTTTGTGATGTTGGGAACAGACTGATGTGCGATGACCCCCACATGAGGAATATGTGTTGTGCGATGTCATTGTTCAGTTCCCATTCGTGTTCTTGGGGAAACTGTCTGCTCAATGTGTCTGCCATTGTGTTCTGTTGGCCCAGGGAGGTACGACGCAGTAATGGCAATATTGTGGATAATGCACCAGTTCCATAATTTTATGGCTTCTGTGCACAGGAATGAGATCGTGTTCCTCCCTGCTTGTTTTGTAGAACATACAGGCTACGTTGTCTGTCATTATTCCTAGTGATTTGTTTCTTATCATTGGTAGGGAATGTTGGCACTCATTTCAAACTGCTTGTAGTGTAATAACGACTCCGCAGGAGACCATTTCCCTTGGATTGTGTGTTGGTTCAAGTGTACACCCCATCCGATCAGTGAGGCATCTGGATGGATGTTGGGTCTTGGTGAAACGGGACACCTGCGCACATATTGCATGGGTTTATGCTCCATTGTAGTGACTGTATGACTTTTGGTGGTAGTCTGTTTAGACTGTGCTTGCGTGATATGTAGACTGTGCTCAGACATCCCTGGAGACTGCGCACGTGTAGTCGTTCGTGCTTGATCACAAAGATAGAGGTCACCATGTGTCCTAATAGTTGTAGGCAAGTGCATGTAGAGACCCTTGGACTGTTTGTGACTACGGATAAAAGAGTGGTCATTCTGGAGAATCTGTTCAATGAAAGCTTTGGCTTCTATCGAGTCTAGGTAAGCTCCGATGAATTCTAGTTGTTGAACCAGAACTAAAGTAGATTTCTTATTGTTTATTTGTAACTGTAGGGTATGGAAAAGTGTCATACTCTTCTATGTGAAGTGTATTGCTTCTGCTCGAATGTGACCCTTCAACAGACAATCGTCCAAGTATGGGAATATCATAATTCCCTGTTTACGTAGGTGTGCTGTTACTATGACGAGGGTATTGGTAAAGACTCTTGGAGCCATTGAGAGTCTGAATGGTAACACCCTGTATTGAAAGTGGTCTCTCCCAACTGTGAACCGTAGGAATTGTCTGTGTGCGTGGTGTATAGCAATATGAAAATATGCATATTGTAGGTCGAGGGCTGAAAACCAGTCCCCTTCTCCCAATGCCGGAATTATTGACTTCAGCATAACCATTCTGAATTTGTGGGTATGTATAAATTTGTTGAGTCTTGTGAGATCTAAAATGGGTCTTCATCCTCCATTTTTCTTTTGAGTCAAGAAGCAGTGGGAGGAGAACCCCTTCCCTCTGTGTTGTACTGGAACATGTTCCATGGAACCTAGCTGTACAAGATAGTTTACTTCTTCTCATAGATGATGCTCGTGAGAAGAGTCCCTGAAGAGGGATGAGTAGGTGGGATGGTATAACCAGATCATACTATCTCAATACCCAGTGATCTGTGGTGATGGATGCCCACACTCGGTAAAATGGCCTTAGTCGGTGTCCAAACATCTGGATAGGTTGTGTAATATGTGCTGGTTGTTAGGGGAGGTCGATCAGACCCTCGACCAAATTGTCAAATTGCATCTTGGCCAGTGGTGCCTGTGACGCAGGTTCACCGCATCCACCACCAAGGAGTTTGGTTGAGGGGGCGAGAATAGGAAATCCATACCTTTATTGGGCACGTAATATTTCCTATCTGCCCCTTTGCCCGTGGGGGGTATGGTAGCTGGAGTTTGCCATACTGATTCTGCAGTTCCAGCAGGGCATTATTAATTGGTAGTGCTATCCTTGTCAATGATGCTGGGTGTAGTATTTTTAAGAGCTGATGTTGCTTTTCAGTCACCTCTTCCAGAGGGATGTTCTGACTTTGTGCAACCCGTTTGAATAAGTCTTGGAATCGTTTTGAGTCATCTGCGACAGTAGGCGGAGGCAGCATTACCGCCTCGTCCAAAGATGAAGATGGGTTATGGGCTGGTGAGCAGCCTTGAGTACTGGAATCCTCCAAATCCTTGGAATCCTCATGCGCCTCCGAGGGCTCAGTGGCTGTCACTGTAGAAAGGCAAATCTATTGCCTCTGTGGGGTGCGAGGTCTTTGGGTCTGAGATCTGTAGACCTCCCATGGGTCCCATTGCACCCAGTGCATTGGGAATGGTATAGGTGGGCACATCCATGGGTTAGCCAGCCATAGAATCATAGAATATCAGGGTTGGAAAGGACCTCAGGAGATCATCTAGTCCAACCCCCTGCTCAAAGCAGGACCAATCCCCAACTAAATCATCCCAGCCAGGGCTTTGTCAAGCCAGCCCTTAAAAACCTCTAAGGAAGGAGATTCCACCACTTTCCTAGGTAACCCATTCCAGTGCTTCACCACCCTCCTAGTGAAAATGTTTTTCCTAATATCCAACCTAAACCTCCCCCACTGTAACTTGAGACCATTACTCCTTGTTCTGTCATCTGCCACCACTGAGAACAGTCTAGATCCATCCTCTTGGGAGCCCCCTTTCAGGTAGTTGAAAGCAGCTATCAAATCCCCCCTCATTCTTCTCTTCTGCAGACTAAATAATCCCAGTTCCCTCAGCCTCTCCTCATAAATTATGTGCTCCAGCCCCCTAATCATGTTTGTTGCTCTCCGCTGGACTCTTTCCAATTTTTCCAGGTCCTTCTTGTAGTGTGGGGCCCAAAACTGGACACAGTACTCCAGATGAGGCCTCACCAATGCCAAATAGAGGGGAATAATCACATCCCTCAATCTGCTGGCAATGCTCCTAATGATACAGCCCAAAATGCCATTAGCCTTCTTGGCAACAAGGGCACACTGTTGACTCATATCCAGCTTCTCGTCCACTGTAACCCCTAGGTCCTTTTCCGCAGAACTGCTGCCTAGCCACTTGGTCCCTAGTCTGTAGCAGTGCATGAGATTCTTCCATCCTAAGTGCAGGACTCTGCACTTGTCCTTGTTGAACCTCATCAGATTTCTTTTGGCCCAATCCTCTAATTTGTCTAGGTCCCTCTGTATGCTACCCCTACCCTCCAGCATATCTACCACTCCTCCCAGTTTAGTGTCATCTGCAAACTTGCTGAGGGTGCAATCCACGCCATCCTCCAGATCATTAATGAAGATATTGAATAAAACTGGCCCCAGGACTGACCCTTGGGGCACGCCACTTGATACCAGCTGCCAACTAGACATGGAGCCATTGATCATTACCCATTGAGCCTAATGATCTAGCCAGCTTTCTATCCACCTTATAGTCCATTCATCCAGACCATACTACTTTAACTTGCTGGCAAGAATACTGTGGGAGACCGTATCCAAGGCATCAGGGCATGTCCCTGTGTAACCAGTCCCTGGTACTTGTGTGCGATGGCGGAGGCTCGGTGCCTGATGGACAGGAGTGCCTCTTCTAGGTCATCTTCCTTGTCACTTGAAAATTGCTGGGCATTAGGTGAGTCCATCGGTACCAGTGCAATCGGCACTGGAGAACCGTCGGTGCCGAGTATAGGTGACTCAGGCTTGGATGCTATCTCAATGTCAGTTGAGTGAGTGAGGAAGCGCAGTGCAATGGGCATCGGTGCCGTGCTTTTATGTGTAGATGCCTGTGAGGTCGGTCCTGTCGGTCCTGCCCGCTTGTGTGTGGCCTTGGTTGGTGCTGACTTAGTACATTCAGGCATCGGCTCCGTAGCATGTGGCACCAGTGGAGGTGGCATGGTAATCGGAGGCACTATTGGCACCATGTTCTTCCTCGGGGTATTCGATGCTGTGGAAGAGGAGGCCAATTTGTGCCTACTACTTGACTCCTTATCTCTGCCAAAGAGGTCCCAGTATGGATGGTGCCGGAGGTGCCTGGAGCATCAAAAATGCTCACCCCGCTGGCCGTCAGCACCGAAGGTAGTGATTATGCTACAGACCATTTCCTCTTCAGCAGTTCTCCATGGGTTGGAGATGCTGCCCTCTTCCTCGATTTTCTGGAGGAAAGGGAACTCGCCCTGTCCAGTGGGGAGGCACCCGGAGAATCCCCGATGGGGTTTTTCCAAGACAGACGGTGGTGTTAGGGATTTCTCCATAAGGATCCTTGTAAGTCTGAGATCCCAATCCCTCCTCACTCTGGCTGTAAAGTTGCTCCAATGGTTGCATTTTTGAGGGATGTGCATCTCCCTCAGGCAATGGATGCACTGTGAGCGTCCAACGGAGACAGGCATAGTTTCCTTACACAAAGTATAGCGTTTAAAACCAGGGAAGCCTGGCATTTTCATTGTCCAATTTTGTCATGGTACAAGGAGATAGAAACGAAGAGGAAGGCTCTCAGAGATTTGTTTTTTTTGTTTTGTTTTTTTTTAAATGGGGAAAGTCTAAGTCAGGGGTCGGCAACCTTTCAGAAATGGTGTGCCGGGTCTTCATTTATTCACTCTAATTTAAGGTTTCACGTGCCAGTAATACATGTTAACGTTTTTAGAAGGTCTTTCTATAAGTCTATAATATATAAATTAAACTATTGTTGTATGTAAAGTAAATAAGATTTTAAAAATGTTTAAGAAGCTTCATTTAAAATTAAATTAAAATGCAGAGAGTCCCCCAGACTGGTGGCCAGGACGTGGGCAGTGTGAGTGCCACTGAAAATCAGCTCGCGTGCCGCCTTTGGCGCCCGTGCCATAGGTTGCCTACCCCTGGTCTAAGTCATTAAACGGAAACCTAAGACTAACTATGAACTAACTACTGGGAATTAAACTTAACAATAAGATTACAAATCATTTTCTAGGTAAATTTCTGACACAGCCGATTGAGTTCTGTCCGCAGCCAAGGACAGTTGAGAAGGAACTGAGGGGGTCGGGCTGCGCAAGCGCTAGATGAAGTGTTAACAGTACTGCAAGACAGCTACTGCGCATGCGCATCCCGACCAGGCACTGCTACCAAAAATCTCTGATCAGCGGCACCAGGGTGCACCAACATCTGAAGTGGAGCACCCATAGAGACAGCACTCAAAGAACCTACGCTTTTTAAAAGAGGTCTCCCATCCAAGTACTAACCTGACCCATTCCTACTTAGCTTGTGAAATCTCACAGGCTCACAAGCACAAGAGCATATAGCTACCATTATGGCCTAACATTCCCCCCTGAACACCCGCACCCATAACATATTGAAAGCATTTCTGCTTACCATTGTTGTTTGCAAACAGCGTCACTAGTGTCTTCTTAGCACTGTCACTGTTTTGAGCCCCACTGCTACTGACCGATGTAGCTGTAGAGAGATTACCTCCTATGGATGCATGGGCAACAATCGGCAGAGGGGCAGAAACAGGCTGCAGACTCACTGAAACTGCCAGGAAGGAATTTCATAGTCACATTTAGAAAAATGACACAGAGACACTACAATGTTTGCAGAGATGCCATAACAGCATGCTGTTTGGGCATATTGCTATTGTATTACACTAAGTAAAACCTGTAGTTTCAGTTATCCTGTTTTCTAAGCCCAGTATTTCCTACCAAGCAACACAAGCAAAAAAGGCATTTGGCCAGTTCAAGGCCATTGTTACTTATTGATTATTCCCCATCCCCTACTGGATCGTTTTCTCTTTGCTGATGCCACTCTGTCTGCCACAGAAATCTTCCTCTAGCTCTGCTTCGGCCGGAAGAGCATGAAGAAGCAGATGGCACCAAAAAGCAGCAGAACTACACCCTCCCTGTTGGAGACAGTGTCTTATCCTACTCACCTACCAACATACCCAGCATCTACTAGCTTGTGGTTTCTTGTTAAAGCCTTGGTGTTGAATCCTTCCCCAAATATCCCATGTTAACAACAAGATGCAAAAAGCAGCTAGTCAAAAGAAGTTAAAAAATTAGCTGCCAAGAACACCTCCAGAGCACTGCATAACAGGATTAAAACCTAGGTTCATAGTAGTTAAAGAGGCAATAGGCCAACTACCCTTGAACTAGAGCATGAGATAGTCCCTAAAAGTACCAGATATTTAAACTGATGCTATTCTTGATCTTAGCCAAAAGGCCAAGAAAAAGCAATTCAAATGGCCAAACAAAAGACTAATTTATTAAATATGCCAGTCTGTTCCACCCACATGCACAGCTAGGAAAGGACTTAAAAAAAACAACAACAACCCACAACACACTCCAGACTCAAGAATTTGGGATGAACCAGAAGGATAGTGAGTAAATATTTTTTGATTTTATTCATGTTACTTCTACTCTTGAATTTTAAATCAATCATCGAGTGATAATTACCCAATTTCAATATTTATTACTTTATACCCAGCCCCATTCAGCATGTTCATAACAGCTCAAGTCAATATTTACGATGCATCATTCTTATACAAATACCTAGATTGGGTAATTATAACAAACTATTAAATCAAAACTGAAAAATGAGAAGTGTTGTATCTACCTATTAAGTCCCTTTAAATTAGTCTTAACATTTCTCTTAAAGAAAAACAACAATATAATAAAAAGATATTCTAATCACCAAATTTAATTATAAACAGTAAGGACTTGAGATCCTTCAAGCATGCATGTTTTGAAGTCAATAGAACTACTTAGGTGTTTAAAGTTAAGCATACATGCACCTGCACGATCAAGGCCAAAATCAGTTAAAATAGTGAAATAAAGTGATTTTTAAAAGTAACTAACAACCACACAGGTTGCCATCTTGACAGCCTGATAATATAGGCTAGGACATAGGAAATGCAGTCTGCTGTTGAAATTAGTGGGAGAGTCAGCTTTTCAAAGCTGTTGGAATGAGCATACTACTTAACAGTAATATTTGCAAAAGTATTTGTAAAATGTAAAGCACTATATACACACATACCCACAATGTTATTTAATATATTATTCTTACATAAGTTATAAATTGGGTACTTTTTAAAACAATCACTTTGGTTGATTTAACAATAGATGAACAACTGTTAACCAAAGTTTCCTCCCCCCCCAAAAAAAATCATACCTTCAAATAACTTTGAAAATCTCAGTACATTAATTCCATTGTTAAACTGCATTTCCTGCCTCTTAATAAGTAGGAGGTCCAGTCTGCTGAAGTATCACCAGAATGTCAGCTCCTGCAGAGCCATATGAAAGCTCTGTTCACAGTTACATATCAGGAATTTCTAACTGTTCAGAAAATTTATATTTTAATATATGTATTATATGATAGCTAAATATTTACTGAACAGCACATAAAGGGAAACTTCAATGATTAGTTAAATATAAATACTGTGCTATGCAACATCCGTATCTTGCACAACTCTATACTAAAATAGCTTATTACCCGTAGCAGTTTTATCAACTGAATTATAATCTTCAACAACAGAATCTTCAATCACGTCACTGATTTTCTGCCATGGCTCCAGCTCCTCCTCCTCACATTCCATAAAAAGGTCGGTGTCTGCCATCCTGTAAAGGGAAGAGAGGAAAGCCCCTTTATTGGGTGTTGAGAAAACTAGATTTCGTCAGACAGCAGAAGTCTCATAAAACAAAGAATCCTAATTCCAGATCCACTAGTAATGTCCATTATTTCTTCACTGGGGTGGGGGAAAATGTGAAACTTGGAACTGCAAATTACTTTTTTCTTTCTTGTGTTTTAGAATTTAATCCACATGCTACTTGAAATGGATTTGTTTGTTCCCATTTCAAAAAGAAAATTGTTTTTACCTTAAAACATCAGGATTTCAAATCTTTACATTTCTGTTTCAGTACTGCCAACCATAGGGGCCAACTTCCTCAGTTCCCAGGGGGTGCCTGCCCAGATTCCGCCCTAGGCCCCGCCCCCACTCCACCCCTTCCTCCAAGCCTCCACTCCTGCCCCGCCTCTTCCCGCCCGATTGCGCCTCTTCCTGCCCCTGCTCCTGCCCCCAGTGCCTATGCTGCCAACCTTGATGGTTCAAAAATCATGACCCAGAATCCCCAAATTCATCAAATTTATTTTTAAAAAATCAGGAGATTTGAAAAATAATAATGATTTTTGGTCTATCTTCTGGTTTTTGAGCACTCCCTGACTACCCTCAGTATGTGTGTGACAACTGAAGGCTGAAAACTTCAATCTTAAATGCATACAAGATGTGCACACACAAAAATGCAGGCCTCTGCTCCCCAACCCTGTCCAGAATCCTCCTCAGCTCCCCACTAGCAGACTTTCACAGCCACTAATTCCCCAGCAGGCTCCTATAGCCATCTCTGTCAACACTATGCTTCCTTGTGGCAAAGAGTTCCACATGTCGATTATAAGCTAGTTTTAAAAAAAGTGGATTTCCTGTTAACAGTCTTATAATCATTTCCTTTCCAATTCACTGATTGATTTTATATTATGATAATTTTAAATTGGAATGCCTAATTTACTTTCTCTACACCATTCATTTTCTATACCTCTATCATGTCCCCTCTTATCTATATTTTGTCTAAAGTAAACAATTCCAAACATTTTAATCTCTCCTCATGTGGAACTCTCTCCTTCCTGATAATCATTTTTGTCACTCTTCTCTGAGCTCCAATTTCTTCTACATCTTTTTGAGATACAGTGACCAGAAGTGAATACAGCTGAAGGTGTACCATGGATTTATACAGTGGTAATATATTTTTCAGTGTTATCCACTCCAGTCTTTACACATCCTAACATTTTGTTTGCTTTTTTGACCACCATTGCACATCAGAGAGAAATTCTCACTGAGCTGTCTACAACAATGGCCACGTCTTTTTCCTGTGTGGTTATACTTAATTTAGACCTCAGTGACACATATAGGAATGCAATACTAACACTTATAGATTGTACATCTTTAAGTTATCTAAACATTCAGACCAGCAAGCCAGTATTAAAACAAGATGGAAACTGTTTTACAGTTTTTGATATTAGCCTCTAGCATCACAAAGAATGTCTCTTCTCAGATGGTAAGACAAGTGTCAGTATCAGGCCTCCAAAAAGCTGGTTTTCATTATTACTGTTCAGTTCTACATATAGGTCTCCAATAGGGCTTTACACCTTGATAACTCCTGGGCCAACCAAAATGGAAGCATCATTCTTGTAGAACTAGCTCTGCATTGTTTCATTTAGCAGGAATTAGGAGTCTCTAAACTCCATCTTGACATGTGGTTCACCAAAAAATTCAATTCAATTTAATGGCATATTTATGGCCATGTCTACACTAGAAAGCTTACAGAGGCACAGCTGTACTGATACTGATCGCTTGTGGAGCTGCTCTATGCCGATGGGGGAGAGCTCCCCCGTGGACATAATAAAACCACTTCAATGAGCGGCGGTAGCTATGTCAATGGGAGAAGCTCTCCCAATGACACAGCGCTGTGCACATCACCACTTAAGCTGGTGAAACTTATGTCGCTGGGGGCGGGCGGGGAGTTTCACACGGGGATAGTGTAGACATGGCCTTAGAAATCTTTAACCCAAACCAGTAATTTCAAAAACTGTATTGCATTTTTTTAAAGAAACAAGAGGTTTTAATAGGTTACCATGAAAACTTATTTCCTAATCTTCAAGCTTGCTTTATTGATGTAACCTATTGTCCTTTCCATCTACTATAGACCCACCTGAATGGGCCGAAAGCAAAACAAGTGGCAGTTCTGTAGCATAGCTAAATGAGGCTTCACACTTGCAGAAAGGATTTTTCTCCTCTTGATTATGTTTTGGTGGAAGAGGAGACTGTTGTGATTGCATTTTGTCATCTCTACTACCATTTGACAGCCATTCAATCTGATGAGAAACATTCTGAGACAGATTGGCCAAAGTAAACAGCTGACAATAGAAGACAAGCAAGAAAGTAATCCAGCTCATTTACAGGCAATTTGTGTTATCAATAGCCACAGAAGTAGAGCTGACCAGAATGCTTAAATACAGACCCAGGTTTTCATTAACTTGCTGCTGTAAGGCAATTTTAATTTTATACAGTATACCATAGATTAAGTAATCATACTGGGACTAAACTGGAAATGTAACTCAGATCATTGAGCTACAGTCATTTTATTCCTAATACAATCAAAGTTCTAGCCAAACAAAAGTTGTATCTCTCACAAACTTCAGGACATAACTCACTCGAAAGCAACTGTCTAAACGAGAATGGTTTTTAATGCATCCAAATATTCAGTCATGATTGCTTATGAGTTATCTGTTTGCTGGGTGATGTTAATAGATCACAGACCTGGGTGGGGTCAATTGGTGTACTAAACACCTTCCATTCAGGCTAAATGAGGGAACCATTAAATGATCCATTGTTTACTGATAATTGAAACAATGGAAACCATCACCTGTGAACTGAAGCAGCATGGCAAGCCTGAACAGTGACTGGACCGTGCTGGCTAAGGGGTCTTCCTGAAGGCTGATAGCAAATGCAGGGATTGAGCATCCTGGTAGGTACTGAGGGGGGATGTAAGTGTCTGAGAGAGATATGCAGAAGCACTAGAGCAGACAGACTCTCTGAAGTGGTGAAGGATACATCCAGAACCAGCATGGCCCTTAGAGAAGCCTAGGAAGAGAGCTTTTGGTTTAAGTGCTGCTGACTGGAAAGGGGCTTGGAACTGTGGACAAAAGAAACCATTTCCCGCTGTTTGGTTCCTCCTGGTTTCAGGGAAGCAGAATGTTGTAATTCTTTGTAAATAAACAGGATTGCACCAAAGATACCTGACTCGATCATCAATTTCTCCTCCCAAAAGAAACATCCCTCAGAACCCTGAAATTTGGCTATCACTTCCATCAAAAAAGGGGTAACAATACTGACTTGAATGGGACTTCTTTAAAAAAAAAAAAAAGAAGAAGAAGAGATTGGGTAGTAAGCGCATGAACCAACTCCACAGAGTAAAGTTATACATAACTGTTTGCAGGACTAAAGCCTAAATAAGACTATACACAAGGAAACAATGAGTTATGGGATACAACAAATACTCTGCAATTATATTAAAAAACAGAGGAACTCAAGAGGGTTAGGTTGTTAGGGCAACACAGTGGTGGTATGTGGTTAAGCATGAAAATCAACTTGGGGAAAGTACTGAACCATTTTATCTTTTAATATTAGTTCATAGACCTGATTAGAAGCTTAACTAGGTCACATGCAGTTTTATTCAGAGTAATAGCAGTAGCCCCCACTTTTCTCCACTTTCATATCTGTACGATAGCAGGGTACGGAGGTAAAAAACAAACTGTTGCACATGACTAGAGATATGGGCTTCGTCTAAATATCTTTTTTTTTAATCATTCTTAAAACATATGTTTATGTATTTAAAAATATAACCTGAAGTGACAACTCTTTGCAAAATTAATAGATTGATATAAAATAGGCATTAAACCTGAAACAAATATCTATTAGTAGGAAAACAGATTGTCATTACATATCGTGAGAAGTTTACATGGCATAGATCTGTGACATCCTTTTATTTAAAAAGGGGGGGGGGGGCAAAATGTGGCACTTGGTGTAAAATGTAGTGTTCATATTCCATTGGGGAAGAGTAGGCTTAAAGAACTGGATACACTGTTTCAAAATTGTAATTTTTCATTAGCAAGCACTCAGCAGCCAAGTTTTGTGCAGCTCCATCCGTGACATTTTATTTTAATTATTTAAGTAGATAAATTTGCATGTCAGTACAAAGCAGTTTTGAAAACATTGTGGATTTAGTGCTCATGAAAAGTGCTGGATTGACACTAGATTTCCTTTACAAGGTTTCCCAAGGAGAGAAGCAGGTGTGGGGAGCCATGTGGCTCCTGGGCAGGAGGGGGTGTGTGGCGGTTGCTATAACCGGCCATGTCTGAGCAAGGATCATTCACATAAGTAAGGGTTTTCAGGACTGGGCCTTTCCTCATCACATCTATTTATGATATTTTGGGTTTTTTTACTCTTCACTTCTTTCTCTTTTAATCAAAGAATGTTTACAGGATACCAGGAACTCAAGACAAGTATGTTAAGTTACATGACAAAGACAGGTCATAACTCCACTGGGAGGTAAGTAAAAGAAAAAAAACAGAATGAGGATTTGAAATTGTACACATTCATCAACAAAATGGCTACTACTGCTTTTCTTGCATATCTAGCAAATAACAAGCAAGTGCATTTATGTAGCTGTTGCTATGAGAATCCCTACTAAGAAAAATGATCAATTCACCCCAATAGTTTACTCTTTTTTCTCCTGACAAGATAATGAACAAAAAGTTCATAAATTTAACATACTTTTTGAGCCAGGTTGTTCCAGTTTAGAACAACCAATCTCCTTTACATCTGTTTAACCATGTGTCCATTCAGTAACCCCGTTACTCCATATGTCCACTGAACTCATACAAATATTTGCTTAAAAGAAGCTTGTTCGGTGAATAAAAAAACCTGGTAACCAATGGGAAAATACAACAAATGAACAGCTGACTGGTAAAAATAATAAGTCAATCTTAATTGTCAAATAAAACATTAGAAAAAAATCCATAACTCATCATCATGCACTTGACTAATTGTACATTAGAGTTAGTATGTTAGGCTTCTGTATTCCTTTAAAATGAATTAAACAAGTGTTTTTCATAAGAACTTAAGTGAAGATCTCTCACAATATGGAACCAGCTCCAGTATCACTTTCAGGGGAAAACTATTTTTCTTAAGTAAATTATTCTGTTGAATTATATCACCTCTGCTATTTCTATTATTTAAGTATCACTACAGAGCACTCATCAACATAGTATCTGAGCATTTCAGAAACATTACTAGTGTATTTATCTTAATAACCCCAGGAGGTAGGGAAATATTCTCCTAATTTTAAAGATGCTAAGACTCAAAGTGACTTGCCCAATATTCCACAGGAAGTCTTTGGCACAGCCAGAAACAGAATCCAGGTCTCCAAAGTCCTAGTCCAGTGCATTAACCACAAGACCAAACTCCCCCTCATTCAAAATAAGAATCATTTCTGGATGACAAAAGATAAGGAAACACACCCTGACAAATAAAACAAAAGAAGGCTCTGCAGCATCAATCTACCTTTAAGCTCTGCATAGCAGGAAAAAATAAGACTCTATATGTCCTAAATACAATTTTTTTATTTCATTTGGTACAAATTTATAATAATTACATTTGAACTTATTTTAAAAAATCCAAAATCGTGAGATAGATCTATACATGTTTCTAGTAGATCATTGTCTCAATTAACAAATGCCTGCATATTCGTGATTTTAAATATTCATCCTCTTAGAAACATCTAGAAAAGAATTCCATGCAATAAAGCTCCGCTGAGATAATAAAAGAATGGTGACACTTAAAACAGTAACCATTTGTTTGGAGTCATATTACTCCGTACTAAATGAGCAACAGTGCCTAGACATTATATTGATGGGCACTTTATAAATATTTAAGACAGACAGTCAGATCTGTAAACTAAAGCATGCATGGTACGTCTATCCAGTAAGGTAAAAGCTATGAAGTTTAAAATTACATTAAGGAAATCTTTCCACACATTATTAAGAATACATAATTCAACACCTCATAATTATTCAAAAGACGCTAAGGTAAAACGTTAAAGAGACTGTAGCTACAAGCTTCCTTTGACACTAACTTGCATTAAGTGCGTGGTATTTCATCTGTTCATATCAACTCAACTAAGAAAATGTCTTCTCTCTTCTACAATGTAGCAGCTTTGTTTTTCATAGCTTTGATCTTGAATATTTTTGTAAGTAAGAAGCCCTTGCTCAATAAAATGATTAATCCCAGTGATAAATACTCTACATTTAGCTTTTCAGCTCATAACTGGCAGATTGCTTGCTTGCAAATATGGATGCCAAAAAAAAAAAAAAAAAAAAACCCAACAATCACTAAATGTGCTAAATATACTACGAGAAATAAAACATTTTAGATGCATTTCCCCCCGCCCCCCTGCTGTCAGCTGAAATGTGGGAAAAGACCTTTATAGTGTTGAAAGCCAGTGTGTATTAATTATACATAATTAATTGGCACAATTACAAAATATGGCCCCTTTGGCTTATGTGGACCAACATGGCTCATATTCATCTTTACCACAAGGAAAAAAATCATTAAGCCAATGGTCATTATGTTCTTGTATTAAAAAGGTTAGCATTTGATTATACATTCTGCTAAAACAGCTACCTTCACTGGTGGAGAGCCAGCAATAAAAATTTGAATTTGCATCCAAGTAGACAGATTACCCTAAATTTGAAAAAGGTCTTTTTTCCTTCTCGCCTAGCAGCAAAAAGCTGCTTGTCTCTTTTCTAATTTCAACTGAAATTTGGCATCTGATCTAGGCTCCAATTGTAGTTATTAAAATTAATGATCTGCCATCCTGTACAATTAGATAGATATAAAATGTAACAATTATGAACTGCCATTTTTCTCCAGAAAGCTTGAGGAAAAGGCTAGGAAGAAGAAGAGTTTTTCTTTTAAAAATGTAGTGCTATTTTTAAACCTTCAAAAAGCATCTCACCAAACAAAATTCAGTTAATTCAAATCCTACCACCAAAAAGTCCACAAATTAAGGATCTGATTCTCAACTAATATAACTTTTACCCTAGTGTAGCTCTATTAACTTCAATGTAGTTAGCAGTAATTTATACAGATGTAAGTAAGTGAAGAGAATCAGGTCCCAAATGTGTTTATCAGAAGCACCTGTGGGTACTGGATTCTACATGACAGCTGTAGACTAAGGCAGCTGTGGCTCACTGAATTGATATCTAGGTCATGAGATTATATATTTACTATAAAAAGAACAGGAGTACTTGTGGCACCTTAGAGACTAACAAATTTGTTAGTCTCTAAGGTGCCACAAGTACTCCTGTTCTTTTTGCGGATACAGACTAACACGGCTGCTACTCTGAAACCTATATTTACTATTTCTCTTTCAAGTCTATAATACTTGACACAAAATGAGTTACACCCCCAGATCCCCCCATACAAAAACTTTTTAAGGACTGCAAATTCAAGATTCTCTCTACAGTATTCTTGAAAGCTTGCATGACAGGACATGCTATTAGTGTATAAGCTTTATTTAAAGTTTTTAATTTAAAAAAATAAATCTATATAAATCAGCACATGTTAGGCTACTGCTGGTGGCCCACTTTCTGCTAAATAGTGACCTCATCTCCAACACAGGTAGTCTTGGGGACAGAATATCGGATCACAAAGTGAATATCCATCCTACTATATGGGGGGTTAAAAAACAACTTTATTTTAAGATTAAATAATATTTTCTATTTCTATAGTGTCATTTATTCCAGAAATTCAAAGCTTTTTACAAACATTAATTAATCCTCACAACATCCACATGAAGTAGGGAAGTATTTTTATAACCATTTTATAGATGGGGAAAACTGAGGCAAGGAGATGTGAATTGACTTGCCGAGTATCAAATATAGCAATTTATATAAGAGACTTAAAGAGAATCAAGGAGCTTTGACTTCTGGTCCCCTGATGAAACCACTAGTTAATACTTTCTCACTCAACATAAAGCCCTCCTCATTATTAAAACCAGAATCAAAGCAAAATGGAAACAGATTTCCAGTCTCTGACCTTTCAGCTCCCCCAAATTAATTAATTGCAAATTATGTCATTTTAAACAACATTCACCACCACTAATGCTCACAAATGTGGATTTTAATTTAAAAAAAATTTATTCACAAATACAACAAACATGGTGAGAAGTACTTGACTTCATCTAAATTTACAGGGTATAAAACGAAGATAGTTATCTTTTAAAACAAGGGAACCTGCAAGGATGATCAATCTAAGTATTGGACCATATCATGTTGTTAATTATTTTTTTAGACAAAATTCTGCATTGATTCCAACGGGGATCTTACACTCATGGCCCATTGTTTGCAATTTAAGATTGAATGCTCTTCATGGAAATAACACAACACAGCAAACCTATAAACCCTGATTTAAAAGTCTGGATTTATTTCTCCCCAAAGAATATGGCAGGATAATTTTAATTTGAACACAAAGAGATGGAATCCTGCAAGTCTTAGGCAAAATATCCATTGAAGGCAATGGGCCCTGATTCATCATTGCCCTGCAACCCCTCTTATGCCAACTAAGATAAACTGGTGCAAAGGAGGTGAAAGCCTCTCCAGGAGATCTTTGCAACCGCTCTCAGGCTCTCAATCAGAGGGCATTCTGGGATGGGGACAGGAGAGGAGGTGTGTCAGGGGCAGGAGGCATGTCCAGCACACACCTGTGCCCTTATGATTCTGTGCCTACAAAAATGCCCACAGAGGCCACTGAAGCAGATGCATGATTTGGGCTGTCCTAGCTAAGAATAGGGTTGAATTAGTAGATGCACAAACTGCCTTCTCTCTGTCCCTTCACTAGTGTAAAATCTAATCCAATGAGTTTTGACTAAGAATTGCAGGATTTGACCCAAAATTATCTGTATCCCAGAAGATTAATTTTTAACACTAAATTATATAAGCTTTGTGCACATTCCTTGCCAAACAAGTTCATCACCATTTTTTTACACTAGTCTGGATTTGCTACCAAAGATTTTATTCAAGAGCACTTATAATATAATATTTCAGTCCTCTCCCGCAATTGTTGTTTTTCTCTCAGTGTGAAAAAATATCATCTGCATTAATATGTAATTGCCACTTACATTTTCTTTCCCATTTACTAAAAAACAAGACCAGGATAGGCCTGAAAACAAAATAAAGTTAAAAAAAAAATTGAACCCCCTCACTTGAAAAACAAAGCTAAAACTCTAATGATGCTTCATTTGGTTCTTTATCAAGGACAACGTTAGACATAAATGGAATGTATAAATGCATTGAGTTAACTACTCTCCCTCCTCTAAGCCCATCTATTCTCTCCGTCCCACCTCCCTTCTTGCCTCCACACACTCCCCTCACCTAAACTGTCATCTTGTTTCTTGTCTTCTGCATGTCGTCCCCCTATTTTGATGGTAAGCATTCAGGGGCAGGGAACATGTTTTATCTTTATAAGAGCTATGATAATTGATGGCACTGGAATGTTTCTTAATAACATATAATAAATTAACCCCATGATTAGGGCAGGATATATTCCTCTGCTATTAGGACAAATCCTGCAATCCTTACTCTGGCAAAACGCCCATTGACTTCAAGGAGTATTTTGCCAAGGCAGCATATTGGATATAAAACTGATACCAGACTGGATAGTCGAAAAGCAAAGAATCTATAATGGGTTTTATATGATGTTTTAATTGTTGTCGATATCACTATTTTGACCCTTTTTACAGCACCTCAGGTGAAGTTTGGAGGGGTGGGAGAGTTGTTTGATATGTCAAAGTCTAACAATTACCTCCTCTAGGGCAAGGCAAATTTATTTTTCGTTGGCTGACGTGGTTCATTTTAGTTCACTGGCTACCAGGATTACTTTAAAGGGCATATTAAAATGTGTACAAATGTTATCACTTTGGTTTGTTACATGTTTTATTAAAGGCTTTCAAGTGTGGGATAGCTATTAATTAAAATGTATTATTACTGTACATTAAATTATCATCTGCTCTTACATTTTGAACTGGAAAAGAAAAAAATGTATTTAACTTGCTTTCTGACATACTTGTGCATCTAGACTAGCTTTATATGAGACCCCAAAATTATAAGAGATCCAGGCTATGGGAGAGACTTGCTGGGAGACTGGGCCTGCCCATGAACAGCAAGTCTGTTCAGTCTAGGTTCTTATAACATGCTCATCAACTTTGGCACTGATCTTGCAAATGGCTCTGTGCAGGAGGATTTACAAAGAACCCCACTGACTTCCATAGGGCTCTTTGTGGATTCAGGGGTCTGGCCATATGAACCCAGTTGAAAAATAAGGGGAGTAATTAGTGTCTGGGCATTTGTGATGTGATGCTCATAACTACTAACAATGTATCCATACATACACATAAGCAGGGGCGTGAGGGGGGAGAGAAACCAGAACATTTGCAAAACCCCAACCCAGACTGGGACTCCAAACAGATAGGGGCCGGAGGCCATTTGGAATGATGTGGTGGGTGGATGAACCAAGTAGTGTCTTGTGTAATTCACACTGATGTGTGATTTAGAAATGTGCATTGAGATACACCTCGTGAGGCAGATTGTTAATTTCTGTGACCTCCAAACTACTGGACAGCAGGTAGTGGGATATGGATCAGGGCCATTAGTCTCAAATGCCTGCAGGATGTCCACCAAAAGGAATGGCAGCCTCACAAGAATAAGTCACTTGTGCCCTGCTTGATGTGACTTGGTGACAGCAACTGCTGCCAAGTTCACAAAGCAGAGAGCTTGTTGTTGGTGCATGTGGGATGTTGATGTCTGTACCCATCCCCATATATTCTTCACGCCACAACCTGGTGAAATGGGGTAAGCAGAGGGCAAGTTAAAAGATGCCCTAATGGCAGGTGTCTGAGGTTTCTCAGACACCCACCCAAAACAGACGCTCTGAAGGGGGAAAAGCAGCGAAGAAGCTAAATGGTTCCACCTCACGCTGGGAGGAGCGAAAAGCACATTATGGGGACCTCCAGGTTCATTGAGGCAGCCAGGCTGAGGGGAGCCACAGTCATTCCCTGGAGGGAAGTGGCTTGCAGGCTAAGGAGACCCAACCCCCTCCACTCTGGGGAGCAGCAAGTATGGCCAGAGCAACCCCTCATTGAGGCACTCAGGCCAAGGGGTACCCTCTGAGAGTGACAGCCAGGCTAAGGGATCCCCCTCCTTTCTCTGAGGAGAGCGGCGGGCAGGCTAAGGGGACCCCATCGTTGAGGTGGGTAGGCAAAGGGGGGGCTCACTCTGAGGCCAGGGGGAGCAGCAGGAAGGCCAACCCCCCCTCACTCTCAGCAGGGCAACTAGGTGGACTCCCCCAGTTCATTTTCAATAAAAAGAGTGGGGATGACACCTTCCCCACAGGAATAAAAACAGACTAGCTTCCATTTATTGCGGCTGCTTGGGAAGAAAAGGTAGAGAAAATAATCCCTGTGCCCAACATGGCCGCCCACCCAGCAGCAGCCCTAGGAAGGGGGTGGGAGGCCAGGAGACAAGGGAATCTGCAATCCTTCTCCCCGCAGGGACGGGAACCAGCATGAGGGGCGCGTGGGAGGCACTTTAGGACGGCGCATGGGTTGCTCGGTGCAATGTTTAACCCGTTATGTTCGTCTCCAGCCAGCCGGGAGAAGGGAGGGGGGGGGGGCTGACGCGGAGGGAGCAGCCAGGGCCGCATCACTCCCCTCCCCTCAGAGGGAGGAGAGGGTATGCGGATCACTCCGCCTCCCCAGTCAGCGAAGGCGAGAGAGCGAGCAAGGAGATATTCCGCCGCCCAGCGGGAGCAGCTCCTCCCCCCTCCCCTCAGGAACCCCGATCCCTTCCTCCCTCCCTCCCCGCTAAGCGCGTCTGGCGGCCGCTTTGTGTACGGCGCGCGCTGCCCACCCCCCACCCGCTCACAGACCCGGGCGGTTCGAACCGGTTCCAACGGTCACCGCCACCCGCATTCTTGTCGTGCGCGCGCGCCGCCAACCTCTCCCCCCGCGTGACCCCCCCCCCCGAGTCAGATTGATTCTGCAGCGTCCGCCCCCCCACATAACGGACTCGCGCCAACTCACCTTTCTCTCCGTCTCCCGCCGCCGCCGCCGCCTCCTCAGCCGAGCTTGGCTCGCTCGCACACGCTCTTAAAGTGACACGCACCCCACACAACCTCTTACAGGGCGAAGTGGCCGGGAGGGGAGGGCAGGTTGCATGAGCTCCCCCCAAATATTTTTGCCCCCCCTTCCGAAAAAAACAAGCTGCGGGTTGATACACACAGAAAGGACCAACAGACACACACACACACACACAAAAAGGGGACCGGGCCGGCGGAGGGATACGGTGACGTCATTTCCTCCTCGGCTCCAACGCCGTCCTCTGATTGGCTGACTGAGGTGACATCACTGGGAGCCAGGCGCATCCTAACTTGTCATGGGGAAGTTTGTCTGAGGCACAAATTTTTGGGGGGATTCTCTGGGAGGGAGGTTGGTGATAGAAGGGGACTTTTTTTTTTAGGTTGATCCCAGTGACACATGTCCAGAAATGACTGGGAAGATGGAGATTTGCGGGGAGGGAACCAAGAAGTGGCCAGTGCTGCCTTTTAAGGGCCTTGTGGCGAGTAGGTCTGCCTCGGTTGTGCTGCCTGATGAAGGCCAAATAGTTAATGGTCCAAACTGGTATCCAGTGTATCCTAATTTTTCCTACAGGTGGCAAAGGGAGTTTGGAGGCAGGACTCGAACCCACCACTTGCAGTGGGTATTGCCTTTGGCATGGCTAGTGACGGGGCAGCGTCTCAAACCCATCGCCTGCACCAGTTATTGGCTTTGGCATGATTAATGATACGGCTGAGTCTCAAGCCCACCATCTGCAGCAGGTATTGGCTTTGACATGGTTAACGGTATGACTAGGACTCGAACTCACCAGCTGCAGCAGGTATTGATTTTGGCCTCGTTAGTAACATGGCTAGGTGCCAAATACACCACCTGCAGAGGATATCGGCTTTTGGGTGGTTGGCAACATGGCTAAATCTGGAACCGAGCCCAACACCTGCAGTAGTTAATGGCTTTTGGGTGGTTTGCAACATGGCTGGTACTAGAACTCCCCAGCTGCAAAATATAATGTTATTTGGTGGTGTAGTAACATGGTTGGGATTCAAACCTGTCACCGACCGTCTTCCTCCCTCTCCTACCCTTCTTAGTGTAGCCACAGGATTCAAACGCATCACCCAAAACAAATAACATTTCTTTGATGGCTAGTGATGTGGTTGGGATTAGAATCTGCAGCCTGGAGCGTGTAGGAGTTTTTTGTGGTTAGCAATGTGTCTACAACTTCAAGCTACACTTGTAGCAGGTAACTACTTTTGGTGATTAGTGACATGGCCAGAATCTGAATCACGTTTAGTCAGTCAGGACCAAAAGACATTACCAGCAGACATTTTTGGGCCTCCGTGATAGGAGTTGGAGTTAAAAAAAGGTTTAATGTCCTCTCCATAAAACCCATAATTCTATCAGTATTTGGCACTAATTTCTTCCCTTGCTGGCAGCTTGAGCAGAGAGACCAAGGAATAAATGGACCATGGAAATTGAACATCTCTGCTGTCCTCCAGGGGGATTGTTGCAGGACAGGACTCAGGCACACTGACATGGAGATGAGAGAGTGTATAGCAAATCTGTAGGCACTGCCCAAGTGGCTATACAAGCCCTGTTCAGTAGGATGCTTAAGCACATGCCTAGCTTTAAGTATGTGATTAATCCCAATATAGTCATTGGGACTACTCCAAGCTTAAAGTTAGGCACTTTCTTAAGAATCTTGCAGGATCGGCACCATAGACTTTTGATTTCCAGCACATAACATCAAGGGCTAAAATTCTCACACACACATGAAATGTTTTAAATCCTTAATAATAGTAATCACATTTATAATTAATACATACATTTTAAAATAATCAGTTATATATTTTATAGTAACTACATACAATTACAAAATGAACAATGACAGTATGCTTAACTGATAATACATATAACAGTAATCAAATAATATATTATTAGGAATATATATTTAACAATAAAATGTATTATTAATCTTTATCAATACTGAACAATAATATATTAAAATACATAAATCATTATTTTGTGTAATAGTAAATAGTTAATTTATATATTTGTTAATCACTATTAATAAATAGCTATTTACATCTTCAGTGCACATTAAAAACATTAACTTATGTTTTTTCACTACACTCCTGTTAAGTTGGTGAATAATCGTCTGCCCAAATGGACCAACTTCATGAGGCATTCACCTGTTGCTAGCATGTTATTTATTATCCTGAAATTTATTAAACATGCATGTTATTCTTCTTCCGATGGACCTCTATGAATTACCAATCATTCTTCCCAGCTCACACTATGCATTAGGTTACTTGACCACTTATTGGTGGGAAGTGTTTGCATGTAACTACCTGTGTATCACTTTTCTGCCATTTAAAGTTCCAAATCTCTGCTGGGGTATTTCCTCTGAAGTCAACAATAGTAGTAGTAATGTGTATTTATTTGTTTATTTGCACTGCAATAGTACCTAGGAGCCCCAATCATGGTCCTGCACCCCATTGTGTTAGGTGCTGTACAAAGGAATCATTTCAAGAAATACCAGCAATTTTTGCTTGCTTTTCCATGAACATTTTCTGGAGCTAGCTGAACAAAGAGTGAAATATTCAGGAAACAAAAATTAAGAACAGTTCATTAAAGTTAATTATTTTCATTGCTGATCTACACTTAGAAGTGGAAATGTTAATAAAAATGTCTCTCCAAGGAATTCAGATATCTTTAAAATAATGGAACTAAAAATGGCAATATTTTATAACAATAACACATCAATAACTATTGTGGTAACCACTTAAAAATCAACATTTACCACACCACAAGATTTGATTTCTCTATTGTATTTACAATATTTCTTAGAATAGAAAACAGCAGGATTCACTATGACCTCTGTCTTCATCCAATGCATACAATTAGGATATCAAATTCAAGATGAGCCTAATAAGCAGGACAAAAAGAAATAGAGGATTTAACTGTATTCAATCACCTCAGTACTCTCAAGTTGTTTATAACCGTGGTGGGTACATGTGAAACAAAAGGGAAGACAATGCCACTTTAGACAACGTATCAAACCTAGGATTTCCTGGTTGCCACTGTGCTGCACACTAGGCCTCTCAGAAATTCACAGTGATAATAGGGTTAGGATTCAGATCCTCATGCTCCAAAAAGCTCAGACAGATGTCTGAGAATAAGGGAGAATCTTCTTTAACTGATGGCTGTGTAGGGTTTATGACCCACAACTGATCACTCCTGATTCTACCCAGCAAAGAACATTAGCACACAAACACTGGCAAGTTAGTTAGGCATAATATAGATTTTTGGATTTAGGACCTACTATTAAATAAAATAAAAAGACTTAGTAGGCTTACTATTAAATGTATCAGTCTCTTAAGAAAAATTAACTATTTCTCTGAAAGCTAGGCTTCATGGAAAAATGGGAGTAGGTAAGGTCCAAGTGTGTCAACTAACCTTGACCTACCTATGTCATTATTCCTAGCATGGATACATTGTAATGCCTTTTAACACAATTGAGCAGGTTGAGATATATACCCCAACCTAACCTCGACACATTTGTCTAGTGTAGACTTGCCCTTAAATTGCAGTTTAGCAAAAGTATGAGTGACACAGCAAAGATTAATTGATACATCAAACTAGCTGTTCCAAAGATAGTAAATTGGAGCATTGTGTTTAGCTTCTGCAGTCTGCCAGTTTTCTTGGATGCCTGCCATGTAGGGTTTTTGCCATGAGTCTAAAATTGGAACCACCTGCAGCTTGGTTGGTGTCAAGGCAAGAACTCTAAAGGTTTCAACATGTGGTTTCTTAACCACTGAGAAAGTCATTGTAAGGGTGTACTGTAGCTTGGAAATGGAACAACAGAAAGCTTTGCTACATCAATTCACAAGCAGTTTTTCACACCATATAATCTGGGGCTGACTGGAAGAATCAGTAAAGAGGTCCACAAAGCAGAAGTTGCCACTTGGGATTATGATTTTGTTGTTGTTTGGATGAAACAAATGTATTGAACACATCAGGATTTCGTGGTTTAGAACTTTAAAGAGGCACGAGCAATTATACTTTTACTAAAATGTTTTTCCTACTAATAGTCTCAATTCAGCAAGGTACTTAAGTATGTGCCTAACCTTAAGCATGTGAGTCCCACTGCCAATCTAAAATGCCCAACATTACTATAATGGACAGATTAGAGGGAAAATTTTCCCTCTTATATTTTCCATGTAATTTATTCATTTGTCAGTACTTTGAATATAGTAAGATTCACTATTTCCTTTTTATTCTTGAGATGCTGTTCTCTCTCTACTCATGCAGTTGAATTCATGCTTGGGATCTAAAATGATTTTATTTGTGATAAATTAATATATATTTGAGATTTCTTCAGATCTGAAAGTTTCAAACTTCTGCATGTTCTAGTATTGCACTTAATTTAGAAGCTTTAAACATAAGAACAGCCATACTGGGTCGGACCAGAGGTCCATCTAGCCCAGTAGCCTGTCTTTTGACAGTGACCAATGCCCGGTGCCCCAGAGAGAATGAACAGAACAGGTAATCATCAAGTAATCCATCCCCTGTCACCCATTCCAGCTTCTGGCAAACAGAGGCTAAGGACACCATTGATGGATCTTTCCTCCATGAATTTAAGTTTAAAAACTTTGCCTTTCTTTCCTCCCAAATAAATATTGAAATAAATGCCTCCATCTTTCTAAAATACGCCTCCCTAATCTCTATGGGAAGCATCTGAGAGAGAGTATTCATCTGTTAAGAAGAAATCAACTGCATTACGTTACCCCACAAGATTTGTATTTCCACCTGTCAGAATCTACTTTAATATTTTGCATAATCAGCTCCTAATACTACCTAGCTATATTAATTTGTTTAATTTAATTCCTAAATAAATTGTTAATTTGTTACTCATTTAAATTTACAAGGTATAAAAATGGCTGAATTGCTAATTCTTGGTAAGAATAAAATTCTGATTAAGAATTGTTCAGTTTATATCTATTAATTCCCCCCATCTCCTCCCTACCTGACGCCACACTCCCAAAAAACCCAAACCTCCATGATTTTTAAATGTGCAGAAATAATATTCCTTGGATCACTTATTGATTAAGTATTAGTTTCGGTTATTTAGTATGTCTGCATAACAACAGAATTAAGTCAGAATAAAATTTTTAAAATGCAGTCTGATGCCCATTCTAGCACCAGAGTTGCTTTCTGTATCTGATAATGACTTCTAAGGGTTCCAAAGCAGTGGCAATCAGAGGTAATCCTACCTTGTGTACCTGTGAAGTAAGAATGGAGATCTTAAACCATATATCTGTAATATGATTACATTTATTCACATCCAACATCTGAACTTTAACACAGTGTTCCTAAGGACACAGTATAGACACAATCATTCAGCTGTCAAAGGCCTAATGTCTAATGATATCATTGCCAGCTGATTTCAATTATCTTTAGATTCCAGTATGACACAGAACCCAATAGTTTTCTGAGATTATCTGATGCTTGCTTCTGTGGAATAACCCCCTCCTGACCTCTTTCCCTATAATTTTATTTAAACTATTACCCAAGATTTTAATAGGTACTTTGTAGTCCCTGTTTCACCACAAGGCTATTCTGTAATTAATACGTGGTTTTGGTCTTTTTAAAGTTTATAAATGAAGAAGACCACAGCTTCAGTCTTGGTATCTGATAAAGGTATTCTTTCATTAAATATACCCACCAGATATTGAGTCCAAAAAGTCCTCCATCTGGTGTACAAAATTCTTCTAGTAAGCTGTCTTGTCCTGCAAAGTTATACATTTTCAACCTCTTGATATAACTTCATGTAGCAAATAGCCAAGAAAATGAGCACATTAAAAATTGGGAATTTAATTTTAAAGCTATGTGAAAATTATATTATCCAATGTAGAGAGTTTGTACTTTATTTTCAACCCAGCAATCAACATTTACTCTAGAATACATTATATTTATTGTCACATGTTTTTTATTAAACTGTTCTGAATTGCAACTAAGCACTAGATTGTCACTAGCCCTATGTGCTGGTTTGCTCTCTTGTGCCGGCTTTCCCTACTGCTGCTTACGGTACTTAAAGGGAAACAGACTCTGCAGAGCTGCTCTATTCCCATCTGTTGGGATTTTTTTCCAAGACCTTTTCCAATCGGGTTCCCAAGAAATCAGCTCAGCTCTGGACTTGTCACTGAGGTGTTTGTTTTTTTTATTGGTATACAGCAATATTACACTAAAGTAATTAAAGTCAAATGCAGGAGGGAGGGTGTAGAAGTTTACCACAGGGCCAAAAGCTCATAATAAAAAAATCAAATTATATACATACACTAATGCATGCATATTCCATATTGCATTGTATCACACATAATAATTGGTTTCATAATTTTTATAACCAATCCTTGTACAATTCCTGAAATGCCCACAAGCTACAAAATATGCTAGTAAACAAAACTGCAGCTGCAAGCTTATCACACATTATTCTTCCTACTATTTCTTTGTCTTTGAACAACAAATTATTTACAAGGCCATTTGTAAATTCATATTTTGTCCATTGTTAACCTCTATTTCCCTACTTCTGTTTTCTTTCATTGTTTATGCAAGGCCTACACCTCCTTGCTTAAAAGGGTAGAGAGGGTTCATCCCCAGGATGGCCAGCATAGGTACACCAACATGTTGGGCAGTGTATACAGTGCCAAGTATAGATCTGGTGCAGTTTACTTACTCCCTGGAGCAGTCAGGAAACTGGGAGAGAGATTGTGACTTTCTCCTGGGCTGTTCCAGAATCTGTTCTGCATCTACCTACCCACCCATTACTCTGGGCAGATTGCTATCTCACAATCTAGGCTGAAAGAAATATAGAGACAAAATGTGATACCCACTGGATAGTACTTGCATCACAAGAGGTCTTGCTGAAATCAGTGGGATTTTTTGTGGAGTAAGATACAACCAGTCAGTGATCAGTCAGTGTGAATGAGGGTATCACAGTCTGTCCCACAATAATTAGGAATTATGGTTCAGTGGAAATATTGCTTGACCTTTGTCTTTAGACTCCAGTGATTCCCTATTGATGGCTTAACACCTCTTTCTTAAAGGAGCAACACAGTGCTTATGATTTTATCATGAATCTTGCAATATTTGATGTTTTCCTTAAAATCCCAGCTGCTGGAATCAAGAAACTATTGTTTTTGTTTTTGTTAAGTAAGCCTCTAGCCTTCATGGTTAGAAAGAAAAGTTTGAAAACATTAAATGAGTGTGCCCTAAAGGCTCAGAAACCAGAAGGCAATTAAAAAGAACCCAAAGTTGGGGCTTGTTTTTGTTTATGTTCCCTAGTAATCATGAGATCTTAAAACAATCTAATGATTTTTGGGGCCTGACTCCTGATTTTTGAGTGCTTGGGATTGGCAATATTGGAACAGCAATTTGCAAAGGGAATAAAGCAAGAACTTGAATATGACTTGCAAAGGGGGAAAAATGGTCTTAGGCCCTTTTTGCACATTTTTGATATATGGAAAGATTCCCTCCCACCCCCCGCTTTTCCTTAATATAGGACATCCAGGTCTTGTCTGCCTTGTTTTTCTTGGAAAACTCCATGGATGGCTAAAGAATGGGCAGGTTTAGTACATCCTGGATACCAAGAAAATTGAACCTGATTAATTGCCAAGGGAAGTGATTTTCTTTTGACTGTCCTCTTTGTTTTTATTAACATCTATTTAACCCAAACAGTTGGAAGTCTTTTGTTAAAGACTTCAGACTCTTAAAATTTAAAGATTCAAAAGCCTTCAGTTTGCTCTCAGTCCACATCTCCGTGTCTTGCAAGGGAGCACAACAGCAAAATTTGACATTCATGATATTCCAAGACTTTTCAGGTCTTTTTTATGCATCATAAAGAACCAAATAAGGATGCACATTTTATTTTATTTCCTCTTTGGGGCATTTAAAAAGGTTTATTTCTTTGGGTTCTTTTTATTACTTAAATGAGGTATTTCAGTATGAAGTCCTATGGGACTTTATCTGAGACAGGTGGAGGTATGTATCAGAAGTTACATAATAAAAATATTCCCTTTTAAGCATAAACCAGTCTATGGACAAGTTATATCCTTAGAGTTCTCTCTGAAATTTTTGGGTCCATTTGCCAAAAAGTTACTTGAGAATTTAATCTTGTATGTTTTAATAGGGTAAACAATTATTTAAATAAATTATTGGCCAATAAAGCTGAATATACATTGTGCAGATTAAACCTGAAGAATTATTATTCTTTTAAGAAGACGATAACCATGTGATCTAGCAAATATGGAAACTAGCAAACACCAGGGCCCAGATTCTCAGCTGGTGTAGGTCTCTTATTATTCTGGAGAAAGCCTTATTGGACCCCAGAGATATAAATAAAGAGCTTGACTGCTTTTCTAGAAAGCTGCTAACACATGCTGATTAATCTTTTCTTAACTGTTTTTAATTCTGGTATTGGACAACTGACAATATTATGGGCCAAAATGTGAGCTTCTTACTCGGGCAAACTCCCTGAGGAAAGACTGTAAAAAAATTAGTAAAAATTATGTTAAGTACCTCAGAATTCATACCCTAATGATCCAAAGGACCTTAGGATTTGGCTCTGAACCAGGATATTTCTCTGGAGGAAGCTGTTGTGGCTATAAAAGTGGTTTTTTTAAATCATCAGTTTTGTTTGTCTCATCAACTCCCTGCTGGGATTTCCTCTTGCAGTTTCTGTAAACATCCATTTGTTATAATTTCAGCATTACAAACCACAAGCATTTAAAAATCATGAATCAGCCCCTCAAAAATCATGAGATTTAATTTGGGGTCCTTTTATTGGTTCTGTTTTGACTCACACTTTGGCCATGTTTTTAAGTGAATAGGAGCAGAGCAGGATGAAGCTTAAAATTTCTCAGGCTGGGTGTCTGCTTTAGGATGAATCTTTTTGGAAAGTTTTAGGTAAAACGGTTCAGGCATTTCCAAGAATGAGTGTAGGGAAAAATACGTTAACAAATTCTTGCAATAGTTTCATTGAGAAGCTTGAGTGCCTTTGTGTTTTAAAACATTGGAGATTTGAAATTTGGTAGGGGGTTTCCCTGGTGTCAGTGATGTGCCTTTTGCTGTACCTGTAAAAATTCGCCCAAATATGGGCAAGTTGTAAGTCTCTGAAAATCACAGTTTGCACATGCTCAGCAGAGACTTGTTAGGGTTTGGCAGCTAAGAAGTCCAGCGAGTCCATAGGCTCTGAGCATACGCCATCCCTCACAGCTCCTACACACCACCAGTCTTGGCATTTACCATCCTGATAGCTCGACTGGGCATGCTCCCTCCATGAGCAGCAGGAGCTGAGATTGCTCCTTCTGGCTGCTGGAGCTGCTGTGGCACCAAGCACAGGAACTGAGAGCAGGCAGAATATCTCTCGTGCCCTCAATGCTCCTCCATGCAGCAAGCATGGGGGAGGAGGAAGCTGCCTAATCCAAATGCAGAGGAATGATGGTGGCGAGGACTAAAGGGAGAAGAAGTTGCGAGAGCCAGAGGCTGCCGAGGAGCAGGGAGGGAGAAAGGCAGAAACTGAGCCAGGGCCGGCTCCAGGCACCAGTTTAACAAGCAGGTGCTTGGGGCGGCCAAGGGAGAGGGGCGGCACCTGCGGCAATTCGGGGGCGGCAGCTCCCTCACTCCCTCTAGGAGCAAAGGACCTGCCGATGAACTGCCGCCGCCGCCGATCGCGGCTTTTTTTTTTTTCTGCTTGGGGCGGCAGAAATGCAGGAGCCGACCCTGAGCTGAGCATTGGAGGGAGAGGATAGGAGCAAAGCTGGAAGGAGACAAGCTAGGGGCACAAGGGCTACAGAACCTGGAATTTAACACAGGAGCCCTCAATCTTTGTTCCTTTGTTGTCAGCAAATAACTGTGAAACCCACTTGCAAAGGGTATGACTCATCCCATCTCCGAAGACTGGTCCACGTAGAGGATAACAGCCTACTATTGCTACCAATTACTCCACTAACTGGTACATTAACTCCATTACATCAAGAATTGTAACTTTCAAAAACCAGTAGGAGAGCACTTCAGTCTCCCTGGACACTCAATAACAGACTGAAAAGTGGCAATTCTTCAACAAAAAAACTTCAAAAACAGACTTCAATGAGAAACTGCAGAACTGGAATTAATTTGCAAACTGGACACCATCAAATTAGGCCTGAATAAAGACTGGGAGTGGATGCGTCACTACAAAAAGTACTTTTTCCCTCTCTTGATATTCACCCCTTCTTGTCAACTGTTGAGAATAGGCCACATCCACCTTAATTGAATTGGCCTCATTAGCACTGACCCCCCCACTTGGTAAGGAAACTCCCATCTTTTCATGTGCTGTAATAGTTGTAGTGCTTATTGTATTTTTTCACTACATGCATCTGATGAAGTGGGTTTTAGCCCACGAAAGCTTATGCCCAAATAAATTTGTTAGTCTCTAAGGTGCCACAAGGACTTCTCGTTGTTTTTCCATTAACTGAAGTGATAGAGGTCTGTGTGTGGATCTGAAGGTCTGAACCCTGCTGTTGACCAAATTTTGGGGTCAATATGTTTCCACATGATGGAATTTTTTATTTTTTCCCCTTTATTTTTTTTTAATAAACTAGGAAATTACATTCCAAAAAACTATATTAAAAGAACATTAAGGTTGCAAAGTCAAGCACTGACAAGTTAGGAAAAGCCAGAATGAAGATTTTCCCATGGAAACTTAATTTCTCTTGTATGTATACATTATGAAAACAGTCTTTAATTACACAATCACATAGTATTTTTAACACAGAACCCCTGTCTCATTCAATGCAGAGAATGTATGGTACTTTGAGGATGAATCACGGTTGTGTAGTGAATGAGTGTTGTCGGTAGGACCTCTGCCTCATGTGTTGCAGAAGCTGAAAGGTGTGCAGGTTTTGTTTTTGTTTGTTTCTATTGTAATAGGGATGCTGCTTTTTATGACAGCTGGGACTGCAACACATGCTGCTGGGATGTCTTGGGAAAGCCAAGCAGCATACATCTTAGTGAATCTTAAGCAGCTCTGGGTCTCTGTTGGGAACAGGAGATCTTGCAATAGGAGACAGATTGTGACCTGTCTAAGTACTTATGTGGACTCCCTGAAAGGTGTGTTGTGAAGGAGAGATCGCAAAAAGAGAAAGGATGGTCTCCTGGTTAAAGAAGTAGAATACCACCTTGAAGAATTGAGGTATGAATACACTGTGATAAAAAACCTGCAGTAGTGAGTCTCAGAGCCCCGATCAATTGGCTTAGATTCATGGGGCTCGGGCTGTGGGGCTATACCATGAGTACCATGAGCCCGAATCTGGTGACCCAGGCCAATCATGGCTGTGCCACAGGTCTTTTATTGCAGTGTAGACATACCCTTACATAGGCGCCGACTCTGTGGGTGCTCCAGGGCTCCCCGCCCCATCCCACCTCACCTCCGCCTCCTCCCCTGAGCGTGCCACGTCCCCTCTTCTCCCCCAGCCTTGCCACCGCAAAACAGCTGTTTCACAGTGTAATAAGCTCCGGGAGGGCGGGGGGAGGAGCAGGAACATGGCGTGCTCAGGGGAGGAGGCAGGGAAGAGGCGGGGACTTTGGGGAAGGAATTGGAATGGGGGCGGGGCACGGGCAGAGTCGGGGTGGGGCCAGGGACAGAGGGGGGTCGAGTACCCACCAGCGCCAGCAGAAGTTGGCGTCTATGTTCCCGTGGAGTCTATTCCTGCCTCTGCCACAGGATTCCTATGTGATGCTGGGCTAGTTGCTTAAAACAAAATTTTCACAGCTGGCCACTAATAGGGTGTTCCTCATTTTGTGTCTGCTCAATGTGAGACATCTGGGGCCAGATTTGCACATGTGCTGAGTGCTTTGATCACTATGCAAAATGCTAAGTGCTCTGAAAAAATCAGACCATAGGCATCTCAAATTGAGCACCTGAAGTTAGTGGACACTTTTGGCCTTAATCTCTCTGTGCCTCAGTTCCTAAGCTATAAAATGGGGGTAATAATGCCACCTCATCTCACAGGGGTGAGATGAAGATAAATTTGTTAATGTATTTGAAGCACTCAGATGGAAAGATACATCTTTGAGGAAATTAATAACTATATATTCATTTCAGGGTGGCGGGTTTTACATAAGATCTGGGGCCGCACATTGAATGTGGATGATAAAAAGAACTATTAAATAACTACTGATTCATTGAGCCAGGGGTCCTGTGGAAAATATACCAGGATGATCTTGTAATTCAAGACACATTATCCTTATTCTGCATGATAGTCTTAATTCTAGCATTTCCTAGTTTTTGAAGGTTAAGCTTGAAAAATCAATCTTTTCATGTCTTTTTTCTGGATGTAATTTTGTGTCAGTTCCTAACCCACCCGCATCTCTGAAGGACTGAATTCTTTCCAGTCCTGCACTGAGCCACTTGACTAACATCTGTCACATATAGTTCCTTCTCCTCTCTCTCATCCTCTCTACGGTAAGAGAATTCCGTGTGCACTATAATGTTTTGTTTTGGTAGGGGGGGTTGGTTTTGGTCCTTTATTTTGATACTTATTTCACAATCAGAAGAGGAAAAAATTAAAATTATTGGGCCAAATCCTTGAGTCCTTACTCAGTCAAAACTCTCAATGCCACTTTTCCTAAAGACTGCACGATTTACCCTCTTATTTTGTAGACATCCATTTAAACATACACAGTGCTTTGCAAACACTCAAAGGACAAGATCCCAATCCCAAGCTGCCTGTAAAGACAAATATGAGACAGAAGAGTATTGTTTACAATTGGATGATATTTATTTTCCTTGTATGCTTACCCTGACTTCGTTGGCCAACATATTTTGTTTGGATTAATGATATGTGACAACCATAAAAGCTGAGGAGAATGAAGGTCAGAGATCCATGCTTCATGAGGAAGGTTTGCAGCTGGTGTGATGATGGGACAAATGATACAAACAAAGTGTTGCATAATTTTTGGTTTCTTAATGTGTTAAAGTATTGGGTGTGGGGAGAGGTCAGTGATGGGGTAGATAAATAGATTGATGGATGGCCAGTTTCAATCTTATCTAGGGCAGCTTTGAGCAAAAGTAATTACCAACTCAGATTGTAATTGTTTGTTGACTTGCACCATGTGAAATATGTTTGATATGTCTCAGTCCAGTTCTTAGTGTAACAATTATTATTATTTTTATCATGGTAACATCTAAGGACCCCATTTTACTAGGCTGTCTGCAAACAAATAACAGAGACAGTTGTTGCCTAAGACAGCTCACGATCTAGTATCCACAGCACACTCTTAATTGGTACAATTGTTGGTGGTCGTAGCACTGAGACCGAAAATTGAAAGAACCTGGGGTAACTCAATGTACATGCTGTCAGCATTTGAAGAATTATAGCTCAGAACATGAAGACGTGCAAATCATCTTGTGCTGTTTGAGAATGGACTATATAGACTCTCACAAAGAGCTATAAATAAAAATAATGGCACCTGAAGTTATTTGCTTAATCCATACCTTCATTTCACATTCTGTACCGTGCAATCAAGCTGTCATCTATTATTGCAAAAGTGGGGAGGGCGGCAGGTACTGTTAAATCTCATGCTTCAGGGCATAAGATGATTGCTTTAGGTATGAAGAAAAACTCAATCATTCATCACATACAGAATTGCACAACTGGCCATGGAGGAGAAGAATTTGTCTTCCTGCAATTACTGGGGATGTGGGACACCAGAACAGATGGGCCAAATGTCTGATTTTCTATAACAAATTCAGGGTTCTCATCAGACATCAGCTGCGGCTCAGATATCAATTAAAAATCTGTGGGCTAAATTAAAAGGACATACAATTTTTTTATTGCTAGAAATATACTGATTTAGAAACTGATATAGTTATTCTAATACAAACCCCTTCTGTGGATGTAGGTATGTTATAAAGGTACTTTATAACAGTATAGCTTATAATCGCCTAGTTGTGTTGCTTTAACTATATTGGTTTCTAAACCAACATAATTATAACAGTACAAAAACTGTGTGTAGATCAGCCCAAAGCGAGGTATAAATGGGTCTAAGGGAATAGAAGTTGGTCATCAACACTTAGATGTCATGGTAATAAGTGCTATACAGAAACCTTAGACAGATGGAGAGGAAGGACTAAATTAAGTTGTACGTTACTCATGTTTTTTTTTTTTTCTTAAACAGAGTTTCTGTCCTGCTCTGAGTGTTATAGTTTTGACCTCAAGGACTGGGTGAATGTGCTGTACCTGACTTCACCATCTTGCACCCAGTGCATTGGGGCTCCCAGCTCCACTCTCCTGGCTCCCCACCTCAAGGCTGAGTCCAGTTCTTCTCCAACGTGTATATGTGTGCAATATAATCAAGGCCTGACTACAATTCTGTGCTCATGATAGACACCTTCCAAGGTGAGTACTAAGTCTCACTTCTTCCACGACACCCACTAGACATAAGTCAACAATATTTATTATTTTATATTGTTATATTTGTTATTTTTTTAATTAACTGAGCCAACGTGAAGCACACATGGCTAACCTGAATAACAACTTGATCATATTGCTGTAACTCATATCCTTCCTCTGGTCAGACACTCCCTGCTGTTTGGCACTCTCGCTCATTGAGTGGGATTTTCACAAGCCAGCAGTAGTCTAATTCTGCTCTCCATGCCTTCAGTAGGTAAAACTCCCCATGATTCCAGTGGGAACAGAGATAGGCCAATGTAGAGCACTTGTGAAAATCCCACTCGGTGTCTAAAATTTAGGCCCTAGACCCCGCAATTGGAGTCACATGAACAGACCCTCGGAGCAGTTTGGCGCCCCATTGACTTCAGTGGAATGCTACAGGAACATATGGGTCTTCCTAGGGAGATCTGATTGCAAGATCAGAGCCTTAAAATGCAAACTCTTTGAGGCAGCTCTTCAGTATATGTTCTGGTGGTTCTTTAACACAGTAAGCATGCTTTTGGGTACTCTAAAAATAATACTAAGGTAGACTGGGGTGATATAGTTACTCTTTTAAATGGTAGCTTGAAAAACACTGAAATAGGCAACTATTTTTAGCTAAAATTATATGTTAAAAACAAAAAGTTAAGGTGGGAACAGGGTGTGGGGTAGGCAGTGGGGATCCTGTTGTATTAATTTTGATGAAATAAATGGGCCAAAGATATTAACATAACCAAAATGTTAAACAAGGTCTGGGTTTGGTATATAGAGACCTCAGCCTGCTTAATACCATGGCAAACACACTATTAAAAGTACTTTGAATCTTTTATTAAAGATACAGAACAGAAGGAAACGCATTTGAAATGTAAAGTATTAAGTAAGGCTTTCATTTTAACAACATCCTTGTTCCCTTTCCCTGCAGAGAGATTTAGAAGGAAAAACCTCTTCTTTGACAGTCTTGTAGATGTTGTTAAAGATGGTAAAAACTGGTCTTCTGGGGAAAAGAGAAGACGTTAGTTGAAATGGGCTGGAACAGTTGCTAAAGTTCAAACTGGTTTCATCTCAGGCACTGTCGGGATTCAGGTGGAGCTGGTCCGGGTTGCGATGTCACCAGGGTCCCTCTCTGGCCCGAGTTGGTCAGAACATATCTAAGGATTAGGACAAAAAGGGTCTGGAGTCCTAGAAGATGGTGGGGGTGGCAACCATGATGTGAAGCTCACTCCAGTAGCCTCCATCTGTTCTTCCTTCTGATTTTTTTTTTCTATTCTTCTCCCCACAAATTCTTTTTTTAAGGACCCCCAAAGGGAATGGTGGGTGGAATAGCCCATCCCCTCATTATTTTGTCTACCAATTATACCTAATATTCAACATGCCATTTGGGTTTGTTGATTTCCAGTTCCACATATTTTGTTTTTACCAACCATGATTTCAAATCAGTCCTTGAATCATATTATCATGGCCTTTTTGTTCAGACTAATTCAGTTTTTCTGTCTCCCTTTTGTTCCTTTTCCCATCAACTTTTCTTGTTATAGGTTATTGTATCATCTACTTTTTACAACTGAGCTCACAATTAAAGTACATTTGTCAGCCCAATTATCACAACATCCCCCAGACATTAAACTGTGTAGAATTTGATGAGGTACAAAAGTAACTATTAGCAGAAACACCAACCCAAGGACAGGTAGGAGTTGTAGCCTCATGTTTCTCTTGAGTGATTCTTTTTGTCTGATTAAAGGAGTGGCTTTGTTCAGAGCCAGAGGGTGAATGTGCCTGGAGAGCAGGGTGAAGAGTGAGAAAAATAATAACACCTATCTCTTATAATGCTTTTCATCTGTAGCTAACATGGCATTATCCCCATTATTAGAGATGAAGAAACAGAGGCACTAGGGGTATGTCTACACTACGGGATTAATCCGAATTTATATAATTCGAATTTTGGAAACAGATTGTATAAAGTCGAATGTATACGGCCACACTAAGCACATTAATTCAGCGGTGTGCGTCCATGTACCGGGGCTAGCGTCGATTTCCGGAGCGTTGCACTGTGGGTAGTTATCCCATAGCTATCCCATAGTTCCCGCAGTCTCCCCCGCCCATTGGAATTCTGGGTTGAGATCCCAGTGCCTGATGGGGCAAAAAACATTGTTGCAGGTTGTTCTGGGTACAGCCTCAGCCCTCCCTCCAGGGAAGCAATGGCAGACAACCATTTTGCGCCTTTTTCCTGGGTGAACAGTGCAGACGCCATACCACAGCAAGCATGGAGCCCGCTCAGCTCAAGACAGCAGTCATGAACATTGTAAACACCTCGCGCGTTATCGTGCAGTTTATGCTGAACCAGAACCTGCAAAACCAGGCGGCAAGGAGTAGGCTATGGCAGCGTGGCGGCGAGACTGATGAGGACATGGACATGGAATTCTATCAAACCGCGGGCCCCAGTGCTTTGGAGATCATGCTGTTAATGGGACAGGTTATAGCCGTGGAATGCCGATTCTGGGCCCGGAAAACAAGCACAGACTGGTGGGACCGCACAGTGTTGCAGGTGTGGGACGATTCCCAGTGGCTGTGAAACTTTCACATGCGTAAGGGCACTTTCATGGAACTTTGTGACTTGCTTTCCCCTGCCCTGAAGCGCCAGAATACCAAGATGAGAGCAGCCCTCACAGTTAAGAAGCGAGTGGCGATAGCCCTGTAGAAGCTTGCAACGCCAGACAGCTACCGGTCAGTCGGGAATCAATTTGGAGTGGGCAAATCTACTGTGGGGGCTGCTGTGATGCAAGTAGCCAAAGCAATCACTGAGCTGCTGCTACGAAAGATAGTGACTCTGGGAAATGTGCAGGTCATAGTGGATGGCTTTGCTGCAATGGGATTCCCTAACTCTGGTGGGGCGATAGATGGAACCCATATCCCTATCTTGGCACCGGAGCACCAGGGTACCCAGTACATAAACCGCAAGGGGTACTTTTCAATGGTCTGCAAGCACTTGTGGATCACAAGGGACGTTTCACCAACATCAACGTGGTCTGGCCGGGAAGGGTTCATGATGCTCGCGTCTTCAGGAACACTACTCTGTTTAAACGGCTGCAGCAAGGGACTTACTTCCCGGATCAGAAAATAACTGTTGGGGATGTTGAAATGCCTATAGTTATCCTTGGGGACCCAGCCTACCCCTTAATGCCATGGCTGATGAAGCCATACACAGGCAGCCTGGACAGGAGTCAGGAGCTGTTCAACTACAGGCTGAGCAAGTGCAGAATGGTGGTAGAATGTGCATTTGGCCATTTAAAAGGTCGCTGGCGCTCGTTACTGACTCGGTCAGACCTCAGCCAAACCAATATTCCCATTGTTATTGCTGCTTGCTGTGTGCTCCACAATCTCTGTGAGAGTAAGGGGGAGACCTTTATGGCGGGGTGGGAGGCTGAGGCAAATCGCCTGGCTGCTGATTATGCGCAGCCAGACACCAAGGCCATTAGAAGATCACACCAGGAAGCGCTGCACATCAGAGAAGCTTTCAAAACCAGTTTCATGACTGGCCAGGCTACGGTGTGAAAGTTCTGTTTGTTGAAAACTCGCCCCCTTGATTGACTCATGCCCTGTAAGCAAACCACCCTCCCCCTTTAAATCACAGCTTGCTTTTAAAGGAAATAAAGTCACTATCGTTTAAAAATCATGTATTCTTTATTAATTGATTATAAACATAGGGAGAAAACCGACAAGGTAACCTGGGTGAGGTTTGGGAGGAGGATAGGAGGGAAGTAAAAGGCCACTGAAAAAATTCAATATAATGACAGCCTTTTGGTTGGGCTGTCCACTGGGGTGGAGTGGGAGGGTGCACAGAGCCTCTCCCCCTACCCCTGCATTCTTACATGTCTGGGTGAGGAGGCTATGGAACATGGTGAGGGGGGAGGGAGGTTATACAGCAGCTGCAGCAGCAGTCTGTTATCCTGCTGCCGTTCCTGAAGCTCCACCAGACGCTGGAGCATGTCCGTTTGATCACGCAGCAGCCCCAGCATTGCAGCCTGCCACCTCTCATCTCGAGCGTCCCTCATGACCTCACGTTCACTGGCATCTTTCCTGTACTTAGATACCGTGTCCTTCCACTCATTCAAATGAGCTCTTTCATTGCGGGTGCATTCCATTATTTCCGAGAACATCTCGTCTCGCGTCCTCTTTCTCCGCCGCCTTATCTGAGATAGCCTTTGGGATGGAGGAGGGAGGCTTGAAAAATTTGCAGCTGCTGGAGGGATGAAAAAAAGGAGAGAAGTTTTTAAAACAATACATTTTACAGAATAATGCTTATACTCTTTCATGGTGAACAACACTATTCACATTACATAGCACATGTGATTTCAGTACAAGGTCGCATTTTGCCTCTTAATATTGAGTGCCTGTGGCTTTGCTGCTAGAGATCACAGACGCAGGTCCAGGCAATAGAATTCAGCTTGCATGCGGCCATGGTAAGCCATTGTCTTTCGGCTTCTGCGCCCTCTTTTCCCACATACCAAGCAAAGCCCATTGACTGCTGCGGTTTTCCTGTTAAACTTCAGCAGCAGAAAACAAACTAACCCCCCCCCCCCCCCCCATCCAATTCTCTAGGATGATCGCTTTATCCCTCCCCCCACCGCATGGCTGGTATCAGGGAAGATCCCTGCAGAAACCAAACTAACCCCCCGCCCCCCCCCTCCCGCCACGAATTATCTGGGATGATCGCTGTACCCCTCCCCCCACCACGTGGCTGGTATCAGGGAAGATCCCTGCTAGCCAAAGGCGAAAAGCTCAGGGCCAATTCCCTGCCCCCCCCCCCCCCCCCGCGCTTGGCTAACTGCAGGGAAGGATTTCTTTTCAGCCACAGGCAAACAGCCCAGTAGGAATGGCCACCTCTGTCCCCTTAATTAAATTCCCGTATTTCAACCAGGTTACCATGATCGATATCACTCTCCTGAGGATTACACAGTGAGATAAAGAACGGATGTTGCTTGAATGCCAGCAAACACTGGGACCATACACCGCCAGGTTTTGTCATGCAATGATACCAGATTACTTGCTACTAGCATGGCGTGGTCAAGTGTCCTACCATGGAGGACGGAATAAGGATGCACTGCCCAGAAACCTTGTGGAAAGGCTTTTGGAGTACCTCCAGGAGAGCTTCATGGAGATGTCCCTGGAGGATTTCCGCTCCATCCCCAGACACGTTAGCAGACTTTTCCAGTAGCTGTACTGGCCATGAATGCATCCCAAGTCCTCAGGGCAAATTAATCATTAAAAAACGCTTGCTTTTAAACCATGTTTTATATTTTAAAAGGTAAACTCACCTGAGGTCCCTTCCATGGGGTCATGGTCTTGGGTCCTGGCTTGGGAGGGTACTTCAGTCAGGCTGAGAAAAAGTTCCTGGCTGATGGGGAGAACGGAGTGCTGTGTGCTCTCTGCAAGCTCGTCCTCCTCCTCCTCCTCCTCTTCCCCATCCGCAGAATCCTCAGGTGTGGCTGATGAGATTACCCCCGCCTCGGAATCCACGGTCAGAGGTGGGGTAGTGGTGGCGGCCCCCCCTAGAATTGCATGCAGCTCGGCTTAGAAGTGGCATGTCCGCGGCTCTGACCTGGAGCAACCGTTTGCCTCCTTTGTTTTCTGATAGGCTTGTCTGAGCTCCTTGACTTTCACGCGGCACTGCTCTGAGTCCCTGTTGTGGCCTCTCTCCATCATGCCCTTGGAGATTTTTTTCAAAAGTTTTGGCATTTCGTCTTTTTGAACTAAGTTCCGCTAGCACTGAATCCTCTCCCCATATAGCGATCAGATCCGGTACCTCCCATATGGTCCATGCTGGCCCTCTTTTTCGATTATCGTCCTGCATGGTTATCTGTGCTGATGAGCTCTCTGTGGTCACCTGTGCTCTCCTGTGCTGGGCAAACAGGAAATGAAATTCAAATGTTCACGGGGCTTTTCCTGTCTACCTGGCCAGTGCATCCGAGTTCAGATTGCTGTCCAGAGCGGTCACAATGGTGCACTGTGGGATAGCTTCCGGAGGCCAATACCATCGAATTGCGGCCATGCTAATCCTAATTCGAAATGACAATATCTATTTTGGCGCTACTCCGCTCATCGGGGAGGAGTACAGACATCAATTTTTAAGAGCCCTTTATTTCGAAATAAATGACTTCGTTGTGTGGACGGGTGCAGGGTTAATTCGATTTAACGCTGCTAAATTCGAATTAAACTCATAGTGCAGACCAGGCCAAAGACATAGATTCACAGAGTCCAATGCCAGAAGGGACCATTGTGATCATCTAGTCTGACATCCTATATAACACAGGACAGGAACTTCCCCAAACTAATTCCTAGAGCAGGTCTTTAAGATAGACTTCCAATCTTGATTTAAAAATGGTCAGGGATGGATACTCCACCACAACTCCCAGCAAATTGTTCCAATGAGTAATTACTCACTGTTAAACATTTACATCTTCTGTCCAAAAGACTAGCCAAACAACACCCAGCAGGTCAGTGGCTGAGCTGGGAATACAACCCATACTGGCAAATATTAAATGAATTCTCAATAGAGCATTGCTAAATTTTCTTGCATCCTTTTTTATGCACTATTCTCAAAGTGTCATTTAAGTGAAGCTTTGTTCATTCAAGCATTTGCAGAATACAGATTTCAGGCCCGTGGTCAACATTAACTTAATCACAAAACAAGCAATTGATAGAGGCCAGAGTATCCAAACAGGAAAGAGAAACAATGCCATGTGACTTAAATGGCCCATCACATAGCTGGAATATTGAATTGTAACTATCAAGTACTTGGAGGAATTCACAGCAAATAATTTTCGAGCAACCATTAAGCTGGAATTTATTTGCACAAAACATTTGGCAAGTGGTTTGGAATGGCAAACAAATTAGTTAAAAAATGCAAACTGTTCATGTACAATTTGCATACAGGAAAAAGGGCTAAACTCACCAAATAAATAGTTAGCTACAGTTTGTTCATTTTATTCTACCTACCAGTCCCTTGGCTCTAGTATTGTCAAGGGGGTTCTCAATGGTGGGTTTTGAGAAGCGGTTAGGGTTTCAGTTGAGTAATTTGTGGATTGTGGAGGAAGGGATAGATGTGCGGCTCTACACTGCTACATCCTCCCCGGGAACATTTTTGGAAATGGGAAGGCAAAACGACTGCATTCTAGAACAAAAAATTATTGCTCTTTAGAAAGCCAGGGGGGAAATATTATATTCGTTCCCGATCAGGCATTATCCAAAGTGGAAGACGATCTTTCCTGGGAGTAGAATAATCCCTCCCTTCAAATCAGCTACTGGGTTGTGTGTGCGGGGGGGGGGGGGGTGTCTATTGTGAAAGAGGGCTCCCCTCAAAAAAAAAAAAAGCTCTGAAGTTTTCATGGGAGAAATGGATCAAACTGCAACTAGCAGGAAGAGCTTTTGCAGCTGTCTTGCTTAGAGGGTTGAAAAAACATGTCAATGAAAAAAAACACCGGCCTGCCAAACAAGAGACAATTGGGAGCTGTAACTAGGTCATGCATTCACTGCCTGCTGGAGAACTTGAAATATTGCCCAGAAGCAAGAGTTTTATGAACAGAATTATTTCCTCTCCCTTTCACTGTTAAAAGCCTGTTTTTTCTCTGTGTAAGAACGCTATTGGTGTGCAGCAAACATACACATGTCCCTAGTAGATGAGTAGAAGCAGGTGGGAGCTCCACCAGAACCAGCTGCATTACCCAGGGTTTGGGGAAGGGAGCAGCAGAGTCCTTCAAAGCTTCCCTGTGTATTATTAGCAGGGAAAGAAGGAGGTGGCGTGCTACTCTGGAACCTCCCACATGCTTTCCACCGTTAGACCTCCCCTTGGCAGCTACCTCTTCCAAACCCTCCTGCCCGCCCACTGAACTGCTATATATGATCCCTCAATACCAGCCTTTGCTCTGTGGAATCTTCTCCTGTTACACTGCAAACACTGCTTATTCCAAGTCATAAGCAGCTGAGAAGATCTGACCAGAAGGCACTCAACATGGGTAAGAAACTGTCCCCAGTCTGCAAGTAGCATTAGGCATGAAGACCCATGGTTTTGGCTGGTGTTTCCAACCTGTTATCTTGCTGCTGTTGGTATTTGCAGACAGCAGCATTTATCCTTTGAAACTTCCTACCTTTCCCCTAAGCAGGGACTTGCGGATTTGCTACTGCCTAACCAATGCAGAGTACATGTAAAGGAACAGTGTAGGCTAAAGTTTTGTTGGACTGATAAAAAGTTTTTCTTTAAGCTACTTAAACTAACTAAAAATAAGACTAAGTTTTAAAATCTTTAAATGCATCTCTTGGTATGTGAGCAACAGCTGCATTTGTTTGTTTCAGAATTTGGAAGCTGCATGAAATGTGTGATAACAGTAATCTTGCTGAGTGACTAATTCTCCCCTCCTTTAAGGGAGACTGTCAGGTAGCTAAGGACCAACATTTAACGTTGTATTTACTTGCTTTCTGCAAATCCTACTACTAATGTAAACTCCTTTTGGAAACATTTTTCGGGGAAACAATGAACATAAGTAGAGAATTTTTTTCTTTAGATATAAACATTCCCCTATAATATTTACAGCCTGAACTATTATATTGTGCTTGTCATGGTACATGAAAAGGTGCTTGGAGACCATGGTAAAAAACTTGTAGAGGCAGAAAGCTAAACTGACTAGACTGGTTTAACTGTCCAACCTGAATGTTTCCTTTTTGCAGTTCTGACAGCATAAATGGTGAAAAATAAACTAGAATTTGGGCTCTGTTTGTTTATTGGGAGGGTTTGATTAGTAACACAGACAAGGCTCCTGTCATAATGACTGCAGTGTACATGCCTAAAGAGTGATCCGAATACCATACATGTAGAGAAAACTATGTCTCTGTGCCATGCTTCATGGATTTCTGATGAGCCCTACATCAATCTCCGATGGGAGAGGCGGGTGAGGGTGAAGCCCTCTTGTGCAGGCTTTTAGAGTTGAGACAGAATCCTCAATCTCCATGATCATGAGTGATCTGTTGTTTGGGTGGGGTGAGGTCTTGTCTTGCTTTTTCACAGGAGTGTTACTTTTGGCCCTTTCATCCTGCTAATGCTTAGGTTGTGACTGTTGAACAATGGCATAATTGTTGTCCTGCTGTTGTCCTCCAGGTCTGCTGTATACTCCCATCAGTTTAATGTGGGCAAAGTTATGTCATAAAACTAACTTATTTGTCTACCTCCTTCTTTTTTAATATGTTACTGGATAAGTTAAACATAATCTTGTAGCTTGATAAGAGAACTGCCCGTTTGTTCAAACTCTAACAAGCAGATGATGTGCAAAAGACACTCCACCAATCTAATGCTTCCAGTATGAAGAGGAAAACTAAAGACTTAATCCCATTTGATTTGCTGTAAATGGGTTCTCCCCGCCCCCCCCAAAAAAGAGTATAGCACAGGCATGCTTTAATGTAAGCTAATTTACAAAGCATACTGTAGTAGTGGTGGGCTGTGTTGATCAATGTGAAAGGTCTTTTAGGCTTGTGATACAAGTTTTTGTTTTAGGGGAGGCAGTTATAACTTGTCTATAAAAATGTACTGTTGCTAAATCATGGGACACAGTGTCTAACTCAGAAATTGTGCAATCATATACATAAAAGGGTACTTGTTTAGTGGTGTAGTTAAACATGCTGGAATCTTTCGTACTCCTTTAACCTCAAACATATTGCTTTAAACCAAATTATGTAGGAAGGTATCCCTTGATTGTGCAAATGTCTGTTACATTGAGCTAACTAGCATGCAATACTCTATTCAGAGGCTAAAACAGTTTTTATTATCATATTGCATGTTGTAAATCTATAAAATCTAATCTCTTTAGGCAAACTTCCAACAACTCCCATTTTATCCTAACAGTCTGCAAATTTACTGTAGCTGCTTCATTGGCTTTATAGCTCAGCCATATAATGTAACAGCCAGGTTGCTTAAGCATAAAGGGAATGACCTTTTATTTTTAAAAGATTGTTCTTTTCAGAAATTATACTGAAAATAGGCTCCCACTTCCCATTTTTATCACTTGCATGGTACCCAGTGTCTTTGGGCTTCCTTGTAATTCCATGGTATCTTTGACCTAAAAATCTGAAAGCACTTTACTGCTATTTATTAAAAGTCTACAACCCCCTGGGACTAACATGATCCAACGGCTGGAAGTTGAAGCTAAACAAATTCAGACTAGAAATAAGGCACATATTTTTAAAAGTGAAAGTAATTAACCATTGGAACAATTTATCAAGGGTCATGGTGGATTCTCCATCACTGATAATTTTAAAATCAAGATTGGATATTTTTCTAAAATATCTGCTCTAGAAATGATTTTGGGGAAGTTCTATGGCCTGTGTTATACAGAAGGTCAGACTGGATGATCACAATCCCTTCTGGCCTTAGAATCTATGAAAGTATTATTCCCAAACAGGCAGAGAAATCAAGTGACTTGCCCTAGGATCATACAGTGAGTCAGCAATAGCTACAAATAGGCATCTTGAGGTTAGTCCCCTGTTCTGACCACCAGACTAGAGCAGGGGTTCTCAACCTTTTTCTTTTTGAGGTCCCCCCAACATGCTATAAAAATTTTCATGGGCCGCCTGCACCACCATAACTGTTTTTCTGCATATCCTCTAGATTAAAAGACACGGCTGGCGTTAGGGATAGCAAGCAGGGCAATTGCCCAGGGCTCCATGAAGCTAAGTTACTTGGGCTTCAACTTCAGCCCTGGGTGGCAGGATGGTGGCAGGGCTCAGGCTTCAGCTTTCTGCCCTGGGCCCCAGCGAGTCTAACACCAGCCCTGCTCTCTGGTTTATTTTGGCAGACCCTCTGAAACCTGCTTGAAGCCCCCCAGGGGAGCCCAGACCTCTGGTTGAGAACCCCTGGACTAAAGGATACAGTCTTAACTTTCTGACTTTGTACAGCATGTTATATCATTTAGCAGAACTTGGTGTGGTTAAAAAACTAGGGTGGGGATGTACTATCATTCTCGGGGATGACCTTTGGTTGTATGGGGGTCCTTGGAATCATCAAAAGAACGGCCCTTTACTATTTCCATGAGGTCATGAAAACTGTCTCCCCCAACTTTAAACCCTGCTGGATGGCAGGAGAAGGGGGCGCTGCAGGCCCCTGAGGTCTGTTCCTTCACTGTTCTGTTGGGAATTATGGTTCATATCTTCAAAACAACTATAAATGTTGCAGCAGGCCATCCATATACCCTCTTGTTAACTAGAACAGAGGTTGCCAAGCTGTGGCCTATGGAGCACTTGCTGGTGGTTGATTGATTATGAGCTGGCTGCTCACATGGGGCTGGCTCACCTCTTGGTTTAAGATGTGGGAAACAGGACAGATAGAAGAGGAAGACGAAATAAAGAGGAAAACTAAAGACTTAATCCCATTTGTTTTGCTGTAAATGTGTTTCCAACATCTGCCAACATCAGAATGGCAGTGTCTTACTCTCACTTTGCACAGGGGCAAATGATTGCACAAGATACAGGGAAACGAAGAATCAAGCCTAGTGCGACATCTTTGTGAAAAAGGACAACACACTCTGCACTAAAAACAGCTTCCACGTGAGCAATTGCTGTAATTGCCACAAGGCTGTTATCTTTATGGTGACCGAGAGGGGAGGTGGATTGCATGGCATAGAAGCTGTGTCAATAAAGATATCCTCCACGTTTTGGGGGGGAAAAACCTCAAGTATTCCTGATCTAGCAGTAAACTGAACTAGCTACTTATCCCAGTCACACTGTGATAAATGACAGTAGTTTGCAAAGCATGTTGGTCTTTCGCTAGATTTCTATTACAAATACAGTCCAACTTCAAGATATTCTAAACATTCAGTCAGACGCCAAGATAGCTGGGAAGCTGCATTTAATGACAACTATTAGTATGTGTAATGACACGTTAATATCTCTAATGTAAACATTTTTATCAACATCTTGCTACAAAAATGGTACAAATAGCAGATTCATGACGTGTGTGTTCATGAAGAGTCTGACCCAAAATACAGTGAAAGCTATATGTCAACTTCAAACAGATGCTCAACAGTTTATTACAACAGAATATTTGAACAAGTAGGGAAGGAACGGAGAGAAAGTGGGAGGGAAGGAAGAGGAGTAAGGGGAGGGAGGGGAAGAGGAAAGGCGGGGAATGTCCCCATCTTGCCCTAGGTTATCTCTAGCAAACATTCTAATTTAAACGGTCTCTTCCTTTATTAATCTGCAAAAGAACAACGTATTTGTGCACTATTAATCTAGTACCGGTCTAATCCATGTTTCGTCCCTGCTAATTTAGCTGACTAGGAAAAATAGGATGGAGTTTAGTTATATGTATCTATTTTTAATAAAGTTTACATTGTGCCTTTCAGGGCTTAGACATTCAATGGTGTGGAATACATCAGATTTTCTGTCCTTTTGCCTATTTTCAGACAATCTTCTAAGACAGCCTATTTAGTACTAAAGAGCCCTCGCTTTTTGAGGAAAGCATGTTTTAAAGTAACAAACCTCAGAAGGTAGTGAGTAGATTCTACAAAGTAACTTGTCATCTTTGTTTCCTAAAGAATAGCAACCTGATTTAATGGGGAAATACAGCTATCACATCCTATTGAGTTGAAGGTGTCGGATTCTGTAGGGTTTGTTTTGAAGAACTTGTTTGTCACACTATAAGGTTATAACACAGTGGTGAAAATGAGCAAAATGGCAAGTCATTTATCAGGCAGATGCTTGAAGCACTGCACTCAGCTGCAAAGCGGGCATTACATTATTTGGTCCTGCTCAAAATTGTCTCAATTTATCACATTGCTGCTTATTATTTGTATAAGGGGGTGGGGAGGGGCAGTTGGACTCTCCACCCATGTTGGAATGGGTTCAGCAGGACTGGAGCATTGTGACTATAGCAGTGCAGAATCGTATACTCTGATAAGGTGTATAAACTTGCCATGTGGTGTTGATGTGTTTTTAAACAGTGCGTCAGGATAATATTTTCTTGATCCTAGATAGTTATTTGTTAATGTAAACCTGAAACAGGAATCCTGTGACTGTCTGGAATACTGACTGTTACAGTAGCAACTGCTATACAGTAGATTTTTATTATTATTTTATTCGACTGTCAACCATAGTGCTCCTAAGTAGTTAAAACGAATATGCTTCTGCATTGATACAAAGGGAGCCAAGAAACCTTTAGAAAGAAGGCTAGTAACTGGCAACTGTCTGTCCAGTGTCTGTTTGCTGAAGAATGCACCTGTACTACTACTTCTACATGACCTGGGTATGGTGTTTATCACAGTTCTGATTTGAAAGTGATCAACAGCTCCAAATTGTGAGGCTTTGTGCCAAAGAAACATGTGTAGTCCATGGAGCTAGCTTTAGCATTTATTTTATTCAGCAGTAATGTAAGGAACCCTCAGGCCTGTATCCTGTAAGACATTGGCTTCAGCGGTTAGCATAAGGCTTGAGGCCTATGGACTTTGGCACTGATAAATGGCCTATTGGTCACTCCTAAATTTTGGGGAACTGAGAATAGAACGGTTAAGGGGGAAGCTGGTCCATAATGACACCAGCCAACCACAGGAACATGAGCAACACCAGCTTTTGGGTAACTTAGGATGGGAACATCTTCAGATGTCTAACCACAAGAGTGCCATGTCTATGAATTGACATATATGATAAGTTGAGATCTTTAATATACTAATCTATAGGGGAAGGGCACCCCAACATTAGTAGGGCGAGGAAATACAAATAAGGAAGGGGGAGAAACCCCTACTGAAAATGCATTAAATATAGTGGCATCAGCATACCTTATTATAAAATTTGTATCCCAGTGTGGGCAGGGAGAGCAAGAGATGTAGCCCTTGGGTGGTGCCAGAATGATGACCACTAGTGATGATGATGAGGAAGACAATGGCTAACATTTCAGGTTGTTCTGCAAGGGATGGTGTGAGTAGATACATGTTCAGATCTACGTTCTGTAGTTTCTCTGTCTTTCTGGGTTAGAGTGTTTGTGACTTTGCTAAATGTATTGATAAACTATTGCAAATACAGAAGGTTTCCCAAAGTGTGAGTGCTGCAACTGTGCACAGTGGGGTTCCCAGCTGAACTAATTATAATAATACTGGGCCTGATTTTGGGACAAGAACCTGTCAAATCTCAAAATGATAACTGAGAATTCTTAAGTATTCAATATGGTTAATATACGATTCATAGATCGGGCTACACATGGAATGCACCTTGAATCCACTCAATTCCTGCTTGAACCCTTAAAGCACAGAAGAACACTTGTTTTCAGTTCCTCTACTGCTTTATCTCCCCTAATAAAGGAACAAGCCCTGAGTCTCCAGCCAGATTTGAACTTCACCCGCTGCTTGTCAGATTCCTCCACTGACACTTGTCAGGTTCCTTCCCAGTCTCTGGGAACGTGGACTCGCAGCTGAGCTGCCCCCACTTCTGCTGGTTGAGACTAGTTGAAGAGTGCAGAGAGGGATCAATAAAGGTTACAGTTAGCAGGAAGGTGGGATGGAGTGCTTAGGAGCAGAAGCTGGGGAACTGAGTTTCTAGCAGTGAGGAGGTGGTACAGGTGAGGATTCCCACTAAGCAAAACACTCTGCACTACTGGCCCCCAACCAGCTTCTAAATCTCTAGAAACAGCCACTCCCAGGGTTAATACCCGGAAGAGGCCTGCACAGTGCTCCTACAATAATAAAATGAGTTGGTCAAATGGAGCAATCTGTCTTGACAGTGCTTCACTACTAATCCCTAAAACCTTTCACAAATCAAGTCTTCCTAAATCCCCGATGTTTATCTGACTGCTTATGATTCAGTCATTTGGTGTTAAATTGCAGGATGGGACTTCTTGAAAACTAAGACCCAAACTTTCTTGCATTTTTGGATCTCCAACCTGACATGCTGGGCCTCGTTTTCAGAGGTCTTGAGTTCTCTCAACTTTTATTGGTCCATGGGATTTGTGGGTGGCACTTCTGAAAACTGGGTCTAAGATCTCTTAAGCTGAGCACCAAAAGTCAGTGACCTCTTTGGAAAATGTGCAGGTGAATAACTTGGAGATATCTAACCTTTTTTTTTTTTTTCCCTCCTCTTTTTCATCAGCAAAATGTGGAGCATGTGGTCCTGGGTACAAGACTCCTTTAGATGCCATGAAAGGCAAGTCCTGTCAATTGCGTTCTGAAATCTAGGTTATCAAAAAAAGAGCTTTATTGAACTACCTTCAGATTAAGTGAAGATTAACGAGATGCCTTTTGGGTGTAGCATTAGCTAACTCTATTCTGCAGCTGGCATAATGGAAGGGCTGACAAGCCCTTGTAAGGGGTAGGGAGATTCCCTGGTCTCTCCATCTTCAGGATAATTTTTTGAAGGTGTGTGCACTTTACATTCACGGGGCCCTTCAGAAATATCTCTGATCCAGGGATGAGTCCTCCTGGAGCAAAGATGGGGTAATAGAACCCCAAACTGCGAATGGGCCACACCACAGGCAGGGAAATCCCCTTCAGACTGACCCCTGCCTAGTGTGCTTTCCTGCATAATGAAGACTCTGATAATATCTACCCCATCTAGGGTGACCAGATGTCCCGATTTTATAGGGACAGTACCAATTTTTGGGTCTTTTTCTTATATAGGCTCCTATTACCTCCCATACCCTATCCCGATTTTTCACACTTGCTGTCTGGTCACCCTAACCCCATCCCACCCCTGAAGACGACTAAGGAGGAAGGTTCCCAACCTCCAGTTCAGGGGGGCTGGAACCATTTTTAAAGTGGAGGTGCTGAGAGCCATTGAACCAAACTGTAAACTCTGTATATAATGGAAACCACTTCAAGCTGGGGGTGCAGCAGCATCCCCAGAACCCCTAGCACCTATGCTCCAGTTGGGCAAATCCAACCCAGTGAGAGATTCCTCCAAGGCTTGCTTTGGGGATAGCGTGGAGCTGATTTGTGTTGACCTAAACAAGCTCTCTGCCTTGCAAGGTCCCAGAGAGGAGATTGTGTACCTGCCCTGTATCTACAGAAACACTGGGATAGAGAAGCCTGACTATCTGGCAACAGTGGATGTTGACCCCAAATCTCCACACTACTGCCAGGTACTCCCCATCAAGATTCTGGTTCTAATCCTCTTTACTTAGCCTGGGCTGACTCCAGGCAGCTTTACTGCCATTTAGTAACACTCTGTAGCTGCAGCTCCTTGAACCCCTGCAAAGGGAAAAATTTTCTGTGCTTGCCAGTGGTGGCTAAATGGGGACCTGATGCACCATAATTTAGAGGACTCTGAACAATCTCTCTCTCTCATACCTATCTATCTATCCTGGATGGATTTTTGTCTTGTGCCCACTCCTAAGCCATTAATTTTCCTGCCAAATGGGGCAGGTCAGCTTTATGTTGCCATTTCTCCTTCTGCTCCACTTCTTGCTATCCTATCCGGGACCTCCTAAAATTAAGGTTAGATCCCAAGGGTCCTGTCTTAATCTTTCTTTGTCTGCTGTCTCCTTGGTATTTGACTCTGGTAGATCTTTCTCCATGACCACTTTCAAATAGATGTCTCAGTATTGACTATCAATCTAACTTCATGTTACGTTTCTTAGAAATGTGCAGCCAGTTCACAATGAAACCCCAAACCATGGGTAACTCAACTTGTTTCCTATTTCATTAGAAACTCTAAACTCAACCTTCCTCCAAAAGGTTCCTCTTGGATTTGCCTGGTTTATGATTTCACATAAAAGCTATATGAAACTTGGTGGCTTAGCCGTGTGTTTGCTTTGAGTTTTCAGCCTCTTTCTAAACTTGGTCTTGGGAATCTTCCAGGGATTACTGAAGGCTAATATTTATCTGTTGTTCCAGGTCTCTTTCAAAGCCTTTCTGTGCTTAGTAAGCATTTGAGTAGCTCCCTCTGAAACCCCATTGTCAGTAGGTATTGAGCAAGATTACTAATCACTGCAGGATTAAATTTGTTTGGAGCATCCAACAGGTTTGACAGTTACTTGTTTGTTTAAGGTGAGTAAATTGATCCAGCTTTAGGAACTCTATAAAACTAATCTGTTCTGTCATAAAATGGGAAAGCAGAATCTTCCTGGCCAAAACTATTGCTTTCAGTTAACTGGTAAAACTGTATTTTAGAACCAATTGGTACATGGTTAAAAAAAGTGTAATCTAAACTGCATTTAAAAATACTAGATATTTGTATGTCTCAAAATGCTTAATGCATTTTAGCCTCAGATCTCTAGCATTACAATGCACCTGAGGAGCAGTTTATCTGTGTTGGCAAGACATCTTGTCACAACTGTTCCTTTGCATAACTATTGCTAAGACTCTTACTGGAGGGATGCAGTTTCTTAAAGTTTCTTAAGCACTGATCTCTTCATGTTTCTTAAATGCACACAATATGCTACTAACGACCAGCCGCCAGAGTGTAAAGTATTATTAACTCCAGTCAGTTTGCCACAACTTGTCCCAACTGAAATCGGATAAACCTTGTAAAGTCAGACTGTTGCTGCCTAGATACAATTATTCTTTTCTCTCTATCACTGTTCTGTGTCTCTTGCAACTGCTAGCCAGTCTTTCTACCTTCCAAATATTAGATACATTTAATAGCACACCCATTAAAAACAAATGTTAGGACGTCATGATGTCCAAATTCACGTGCGATGCTGTCACGGGGCTCTCTACTCACCGCTAGAGCACCTCCTTCTGGCTACATCTGGGAATTATCTCTGCCAAGCCAACAACCCTTCCTGCAGTTGCACTCTATCACTCTGTCTTGCTCTCTCAGGACTCAACTGCTCTTGCTTCATTTTTTTGGCCTTCCAGCCAGATCATTGCCGTTTTCCCTTTCTGGGGAAATCATGTGCCTCAAAGTGTCTCAGGACTCACTGTCCCTGTCATTCTTCTCTTTCACTGCCCCTTAATGGTGCCACTTCCAGTGGCTTCTAGGGGATCCCAAGCCCATGGGAAACCAAGGCTCACCCTCTACATTGGGTTTCAGCCCAGGGACCCTACAACAAGGTGTCAAGGTCTGCATAGTCCTATCCCTTACTGCTTTATCCCTGGGTGACCTCACCTTCTCTCACCCTAACAGTGAATGCATGCCTGCCCATCACTCTCCGCTACAGGCCCCTCCTGTTCCTCTTCAGCTGAGCTTCATCTCTAATTAGTCCTCCTTGTTCCCTGGCTCCTCCAGGTGCAGCCTAAGCATTTAATTGGTCCATCTGGCCACCTTAACCTCTTCATGCCTTGTGTGGGATGGACACCCAGTCACAGATGCACGGAGAGTGATTTGCCCAATATCACACATGATGGGTGTAGAGAGCCAGGAATAGAACTCAGGAGTCCTGGCTCCTGGTCTCCTGTGCTAAAGACCCAGAATGGGATTTTCTTCAAAACCACCTAAGGGATTGAGCATCAAGGGATTCTTAAACTACTCTGAAAATCTCGACCTAGAACTACTCACTGGATAACATCAACAATTTCCCTCGTGTTTCCTATGCTATGTCTGTATTTCTAAAGAACTGTTTTTCTTAGGACTGCCTGTCTTACAGACTGAATCTGAACCATGCCTTTGACTTCATAGGTGATCCACCGCCTGCCCATGCCCAACCTCCGAGACGAGCTCCATCACTCTGGGTGGAACACCTGCAGCAGCAGCTTTGGGGATGTCACAAAGAAACGGAACCGTCTCCTTCTTCCCAGTCTGATTTCTTCCCGCATTTATGTGGTGGATGTGGGCACAGACATGCGGGCTCCCAGGATTCATAAGGTATGTCTGAGGTGACTCCAAGAGATGTATCTCACTTAGGAGATGGGAACTAAAATTTCCCACTTATGAATGTGAATGAGGAAATCCAGAACAATTTTTTAGGGCTTTTGGGGAACCTTTGGGGAACCTTAAGAACTGGTCAGTCTCAAAAGTCTTAGAATTTTTAAGAAAGTTAATCTTCTTTGGCTGTGGAAAAAGAGTAAGTTCTCAAATCCTTGAGTTCTATATGTAGAGCAACACCCCCTCCCTCAACCTGATATAAATTGGTGCTCGCAACGTACAACTTGTAGTTCAGGGTAACTTTGCTTCTTTGGGTAACAAGCATGACTAAACAGTACATACAAGGGGATGAGGGGGGGAAAACTGCTCTAGAGCAATGACGTCTGCTGTGAACTAGCTCACTTGATAGCTGGCACTTGAAAATCAGGCAGTGTTCTCTTTGCCTTTAATACAATCCCCAGTAATAAAGATGTTGCAGTCACAATTTACCTGACTGGTATCTTGCTGATTCACAGACAGACTAGACTCCATCTAGTTCTCCTGGAGATGTATTGAGGGAACAGACAACTCCAGTGTGTCACAGACAGCTCTGACTTTCAGACGTACTGAGTAACTCGGGGCCACTGGTTTCACATAACTTGTCTTTTAAATAGAGACATGCTCTCAATGTAGCAGCAGGGTACGCGTTCTTCAGGAGAACCACTTAGTGACAGTGGAATTGATTAAAATTTATACAAACTCGTACCTTTGAACTTCAGGCAAGCAAAGCACTGGGGTTTTGTTTATTCTCTCTTTATATAGTTCAAGCTGGGCAAACAACAGATTTTTCAGTTCACTTGCAATTAAAAAGGAAATTAGTTTGGGGCCGAACAAAACATTTTGTTTAACCCAAAATGATACATTTTGTTTAAATTTCAAGCATTTTTTTAACTTTTTTTAAATTTTGAAACAAAAATTCATCAAATGGGAAAAATCTAAATGTTTTAATTTTTTTCCTGAATAGTTTCGATGTGCTCCCCCCCCCCCCCCCCACCAAAACAGTTTGGTGAAATTGACATGAATTCATGAAATGTTTCGATGTCACCAAATCTGCATTTTTTTTGCTGAATAAATTTTTCGGTTGAAAAATTTTGCCCAGCTTTATTCATAGTTTCCTTCTCTCTGTCTGGCCAAGCCCAGAACACACAGGGGTTGAGTTTTCAAGTGGAAAAAATCCAACAGCCTAGAACTTTGAAGAGTTTTTTAAGATGGCAGGAAACCCTCTTCGATGGGGATGGGGGTTGACACTCTGATTTTGACTGGGAGTGGCCTGACCAAGAAGGGATTGACTATGTGCATATAAACTCTCCTTAGATGATTGAGCCAGTGGATGTATTCTGGAAGTGCGACTTAGCCAATCCCCACACAACTCACTGCTTGGGCAATGGTGAGATCATGATCAGCAGCATGGGAGACCCATCTGGCAATGGCAAAGGTATTTATCGCCTTTAGTCCTTCAAGCGAAGGAATACTTGCTACAAAACTGGCAGCCTTGTTGAGAACTTGCAATCCTTTTGAGCTGCTGGCCAGCTTAGCAGCCCTGTAGCAGAAGTTCTCTACTTTACCACAGAATATGTACTTCAGGAGGCATGGGAGGGCAAATTTCACAAACACAGTCCCCTGTCAATGTGATTCAATCCTGACTTGGAGTACCCACCTCCAGTGTTATAGGGGAGTTCAGGATCTAGGGCGCATTCAGTCCTTATAGAGTCATAGATTCTAGGACTGGAAAGGACCTCAAGAGGTCATCGAGTCCAGTCCCCTGCCCGCATGGCAGGACCAAATACTGACTAGACCATCCCTGATAGACATTTATCTAACCTACCCTTGAGAGCTTTGAGCCTAACAAGGGGACAATTGTGAATGTTTGTAGTTTGGACACTTGCCAGCAGGTGTACTAGGCTGAGACTAATAGGACTTTCTTATTGCATGGTTGCTGTCAGTTGTTAAGTAGGATAGGGCTGATCCCCCAGATGTGCTGGCATTGCTTTTCAGAACACAGGGAACTGAAACACTTTGGTTTAGAAGAGAATGCTACGTGTCTGGAGCTCTGTGGCTCTGTCCCCATTCCCTTCTCCTCCTCTACCCGGGGCTCCATGCCCGCCATCCAGATCCCTGCTTCCCTCGTCACCACTACTCTCCCCCAGTCCTCCTCAGGCCCAACTTCTCCACTGCACCCCTACAAACCCTCCTTGTAAGGCTCTGATTTCTGTTAGTCCAGTCTACAGACAACTTCCTCGTTCGGCAAGTTAAGCAGCTGCCTCTGATACATGTTGGCAGCAGCAGAGAAATTCCTCTGCCTGCAGCACCAGGCAGTCTGGGGCCCCTGGTTTTCCTCTGAATCAGGCTTTTACCGTTTTCTGATTTGCACCCAAATCAATATCTTGTGCCCATCGATACCTAGATTGTTCCCTGAAATTTTGGAATTGATCAGATCCTCCGTTCCAAAGTTATCGCATACAGACCAACAGAAATGCCATTGAGTTGTGCTGGGCCTCACTTTGCTTGGTCAGTTGGCATACGTATCTGGTTAGGAGGACACTTCTGTTAAGATACTTCATTGTTGAATCTTTGGGAGGAAATTCTCTTTGAGTTAATTTGCTTACTGTTAGAAATACTAATGAAAGCCCTGAAAATGGAAAGCACAGAAAAAACATCTCCTTCCAGAAAGCTTTCTCCACCCTCCCTCAGAGTACATGTAACATGCTACAGCCTATTAGAGAAAGAGTTCACTATTGCATTGTGTCTTATCCTGCTTAAGCTCTTAAACTGGGTGATTAAAATCAAACAATTTGTTTTGTTTTTGGCATCAGGTGGCTTTATCTTGCTGGATGGAGAGACTTTTGAGGTGAAGGGGAACTGGGAGAAAGGATCCAACATCCCTGCACTTGGCTATGACTTCTGGTACCAGCCACGGCATAATGTCCTGATGAGCACGGAATGGGGAATCCCAAAAGTCTTGGCAAATGGGTTAGACCCAGCAGACCTAAAGACTGGTGAGGGCGTGTTTGTTTAAAATTCGGTGACATTCTGGTCCAGCTTTCAATAAAGCGAGGACTGCATCCAGGGACTCTCCTGTCACCCGTGGAGGCTGGTGATTTCAGAGTACATAGGCAAAATTGTCATGTAAAGATGTCTGCAGAGCTAGTTTACACCAGTTGTTAAAGATCACAATGTATATAACCCCAAACAAGGCAGGACAAACCTACTCTTAGTGTTCTTCAATAGTTCTAGCTGGTGACATCAGAAGCTCAGCAAAACCTTGGGCACATATGAACTAGACTGGCCACAAGGGCTGCTGTGGAGCTGTACTCAGTGTCAGAATTCAGCTGTGAGGAGGGAGGGGCATCTCAGTTTAGTCTGACCTCCTCTCAAAAGGTCATCTTGTTCTTCTCTATCACCTCCACGGGAGACAGTCACATACCCAAAATGTTGGAGGCCACTCATACTGCTTTTGAAAAGACCCATATGTAGCTAACCTGGGGTGTTCAGCTCTGAAAGATCAATGGATTGAGACCCTCTGTCCTCCGGTCTCCCATTGAACTCAGTCTTTCTCTGTTTTCTACTGCACACGGGCCAAGGTGTTGTAGTGACAAGAATCCCACAATCTGATGCCTGACCCCTCACCTGTGACGATTTTTAAATGGATGAAGATGTTTGGCATGATTATATAGTTAAGAGCAAAGGTCCATTTGCTGTGCTATTAAAACCCTTGAAACCTTTCATAAAATCGTAGGACTGGAAGGGACCTCGAGAGGTCTTCTAGTCCAGTCCCCTGCACTCAAGGCAGGACTAAGTATTATCTAGACCATCCTTGACAGGTGTTTGTCTAACTTGCTCTTAAAAATCTCCAGTGATGGAGATTCCACAGCCTCCATAGGCAATTTATTCCAGTGCCTAACCACCCTGACAAGAAGTTTTTCCTAATGTCCAACCTAAACCGCCCTTGCTGCAATTTAAGACCATTGCTTCTTGTCCTATCCTCAGAGGTTAACAAGAACAATTTGTCTCCCTCCTCACTGTAACAACCTTTTATGTACTTGAAAACTGCTATCATGTCCCCCCTCAGTCTTCTCTTCTCCAAACTAAACAAACCCAATTTTTTAAATCTTTTCTCACAGATCATGCTTTCTAGACCATTAATTATTTTTGTTGCTTTTCTCTGAACTTTGTCCACATCTTTCCTGAAATGTGGCACCCAGAAATGGACACAGTAATCCAGTTGAAACTTTATCAGCGCAGAGTAGAGCGGAAGAATTACTTTTATCATGTTTTGCTTACAACAGTCCTGCTAATACATCCCAGAATGATGTTTGCTTTTTTTGCAACAGTGTTACACTGTTGACTCTCACAATATTAAGTTTGTGATCCACTATGATCCCCAGATTCCTTTCCACAGTCCTTCTTCCTAGGCAGTCATTTCCCATTTTGTATGTGTGCAATTGATTGTTCCTCCCTAAGTGGAATACTTTGCATTTGTCCTTATTGAATTTCATTATATTTACTTCAGACCATTTCTCCAGTTTGTCCAGATCATTTTGAATTTTAATCCTATCCTCCAAAGCATTTGCAACCCCTCTCAGCTTTGTATCATCCTCAAACTTTATAAGTGTATTCTCTATGCCATTATCTAAATCATTGATGAAGATATTGAACAGAACTGGACCCAGAACCCATCTCTTCAGGACCCCACTTGATATCCCTTCCAGCTTGACTGTGAACCAAAGATAACTACTCTGTGGGAATGGTTTTCCAACCAGTTATGCACCCACCTTATAGTAGCTTCATCTAAGTTGTATTTTCCCTAGTTTGTTTATGAGACAGTCATGCAAGACCGTATCAAAAGCCTTACTAACGTCAAGATATAGCACATCTACCACTTCCCCCTATTCGCAAGGCTTGTTACCCTATCACAGAAAGCTTTAAAGTTGGCTTGACATGATTTGTTCTTGACAAATCCATGCGGACTGTTACTTATCACCTTATTATCTTCTAGGTATTTGCAAATCGATTGCTTAATTTGCTCCATTATCTTTTGGGTACTGAAGTTAAGCTGACTGGTCTGTAATCCCCTGGGTTGTCCTTATTCCCCTTTTTATAGATGGGCACTGTATTTGCCCTTTTCCAGTCCTCAGGAATCTCTTCCGTCTTCCATGACTTTTCGAAGATAATCGCTAATGCCTCATTTATCTCCTCAGTCGGCTCCTTGAATATCCTAGGATGTATTTCATCAGGCCCTGGTGACTTGAAGACATCTAATTTGTCTAAGTAATTTTTAATTTGTTCTTTCTCTATTTTACCTTCTGATGTTACCTCATTTTCAATAGCATTCAGTATGTTAGATGTCCAGTCGCCACTAAACTTTTTGGTAAAAACTGAAGCAAAAAAGTCATTTAGCACTTCTGCCATTTCCACATTTTCTGTTATTGTTTGTTTTTTCCCCCTCATTGAGTAATGGGCCTGTCCTGTCCTGGGTCTTCCTCTTGCTTCTAATGTATCAATCCTAGTATAGGCTGCAGCTGCAATAACTCTCCTTGCCAGAGGCATTTAATTGTTTAGCTGTCTGTCTGCACTCTTGGAATTGGTTGTTCTCCAATTCTAAAATCAACACTCCTGACTTTATTTTTGTTTGATTTGATCTCTCAGGGAGCTATGGCCGTCACATTAACGTGTGGGACTGGACCACTCATGTCTTCACTCAGTCAATTGACCTGGGGGAAGACTCCATCCCTCTGGAAATCAGATTCCTCCACAACCCCGATGCAGCAGAGGGATATGTTGGCTGTGCTCTGAGTAGTGCAATTCATCGCTTCTACAAGACGGGGGTAAGCACTCTAGCAGCTGCCATGTGACAGAAGGCAAGGTTAAACATGAGCATGTTTCAGAAAGCCATTTAAACAATGGGTCACTTAGACAATGGAATTCAGTTAGGATAGCCACTTTAAAATGAACTCTTTGGCTCTTGAGAACTGGGTGGCTTGGAGGAGTCTTGCCAAACAACCTGTTCTTACAATATTGTTCTTATTCATGGAGTTAATTTGAGGTGACAAGCTGGGTGAGGTAATATCTTGTATTGGAACAACTTCTGTTGGTGGAAGAGACAATCTTTCAAGCTTACCCAGAATTCTTCCTCAGGTCTGGGAAAAGTACTGGGTCACAGCTAAATACAAAGTGGAGTTGATATAAGGGACATTCATTTTACGTCTTAAGATGGATCTAGAGAACAGCTTAAATAGAATTAAACTGGTTTTTCTATGTGCGTGTATAATTATCTAGACTCTTTGTAGTGAACTAACTGCCCAGTGGCTACTATATTTTCCCTGCCATGTTCTTTATGGCCTGTGCTAAAGGCTTCTGCAAGGTGGTTATGTTGGGGAGATCTAGCCCCAGTTCCATAGACTGCACAAAGCCTCCTAATCCATCATGTATATATCCCCCTTTCCCTGGCCTATACCTAACAGTTAGGTTGACTTAGCTACAACATATAGGATGTGAAACATTCATACCTCTGAGAGACTTAGTTTTAAGTTGACCTAAGCCCTGGTGTAGACACGGCTAGGTCAACTGATTCTTCCATCAACCTAGCTACTGCCTCTCAGAGGGGTGAATTGATTAACTACAGTGTCTACACTGCAGCAGCACAGTTGCAGTGCTGTAGCTGTACCACCGTAGCATCTGTAGTGTAGACATAACTCCATGGCTGTGCTCCAAAACCTAGGCTATTGTTGAGGTCCAATGGACAATGCTTCTATTTTTAGTATTGACAGATATATAATCATTAACTCTGTGTTTCTAGCTAGTCACCTATTTACTGTTCACATCAATTGTTAACATTTATTTGCAGTACCTTTGTATATGCTAGGTACACACCATCACATGCTTATTCTGCCTTTGTCATGTATAATTGGGTTCTTGCTGACTTACCGCAAGGGAATATTATGTTTACTCTTGTACAGAATGGAAATTGGGCAGCCGAGAAGGTGGTTCAAGTCCCCAGCAAGAAGGTGAACGGTTGGCTTTTTCCTGACATGCCAGGTTAGTGTAAGCACGTTTCAAAATTTTCCTCCTTATGCTTTGCAGCTGGGCTGAGCATCTTATCATTGAATGACAAACACTTTTTGCATGAAACATATGGAGGAGCTTATCAGTTAGACAAGGACTTTGGCATACCTTCAAAGAGATGCAAGTGTCCCTCCAAAGAGGGAATGGCTTAGAATTGCCAATTGCATACCTATTTGTATTAAGATCTCCCAATGTGTGTTATGAGTGGGAATCTGGCTCATCTTGACTGACGCTCTAAGGAGGTGGCCAGTGTCTCTTCCTATGGAAGATTCTTTTGCAGTGCCCTTTGGATACCATCCATAGGCACCAACTCCATTGGTGCTCTGGGGCTGGAGCACCCACCGGCAGCCCCCCTATTAGCATCCCCCCAGCGCCTCCCGCCCACTGGCTGGCCCCACAGATCAGCGCCTCCCCCTCCCTCCCCATGCCTCCCACCTGCCGCAATCAGCCCTTTCACAGCATGCTGAAGGCTGTGGGAGGTAGGGGGAGGAGCGAGGACACAGCACGCCCGGGGAAGGGGGCGGGAAGGGGTGGGAAGAGGCAGGGCTGGGGTGGGATCTTGGGGGAAGAGGAGGAGTGGGGGCAGGACCTGGGGCAGAGCTGGGGGTCGAGCCCCCCCTGGCACTTTGGAAAGTCAGTGCCTGTGACACCATGTATCTGCCTCTTGTCATCACCCTTACACAATAGTTATCACATTCTTCCTCAAGTAGCTGGTTCCCCTAAAGCAGATTTATGGGCTGGTGAATACCAACTGGTCCCTGTATTTGGGAGACCCCCTTCTGTATCCAAAGGGACTTGAGGGCCTCTCAATTGAGATCCCAATTATTGGTTGGTCAAGGGGAGAGCCCATTTTTCAGTTGGACCCTATCTTTTAAATCCATGCCTCCGATTCCCCCACCTCTCCAATTTAATGACCATGACATCACCTCTTGCCGTTTTCTCCCCCTGCCCTGCCTCCAACAGTGGAAATTGTGGCTGTAAAGGAGCAGCTGGGAGCAGTACGCTGCCGGCATGTCTCCCCAGCCCATGAAGGACTCACTGCCACGTTGAGTCTTTTCCAGGCACATTTTTATTCTCCTTACATAAAACTTAAACAAAACCGTTCCTCAGCCCATCCTGGGCTACAGCTCCCAGGGGTTTCCCCACTTTTCCTCTCTGTCCCTCCTGCTTCAGGACCTACTACTGGAGGCCATGTCCTCTTGTCCTTCTTCAGCTCTCCTCCAGGCCATTTGTCTGGAAGTTACCTTTCTCCAGCACCTTCCAGAGCAGCCAAGAACCCTTCTGCAGCTTCTCTCACTAGCAGAGCTCTCACCCTTTGTAGGCAACCCAGGACCCCCTCCCAGCTGGGCACAATAATTAAACAGCCACATGATCTCTAGCTGTCCAGGATCAGATGGAAAGGGAGCCAATCAGTCACAGATGAGGCTGGGCCTGACTCTCTTGCCCGTGACAAACTGGTTGCATCATTTTTGTCTTGGCCTGAAGGTTTGATTCAGAGTAGCACAGGGTGTCCTATTCCTTCCCAAAGCAGCTTAAACATGCTGATCCTGGAACAGGTTGGGTTTGGATTCTCCAATATAGTACCTCTGGTCTGGGCCCTTATGTAGTGTGCTATATTCTGTCACCAACTGCTAATTGGGAACGTTCTAGGTTGAAGAGTGGCTTCTGCTCAGCCCTGCTTGTGAACTACCGTGCAGGCGACAGGGTTTGGCTCCTCCTCCCAGGTTGGCTGCTTGAAGCTTGATAGACAGTGGTCTCTAGAAAGAATGTGGGAGTCCTTGTGTCTTTCAACAGGAACTCACAATAGTTGTGTTCTCCAGGGAGTGGGTTGTTCCTGGCTGGAATCCTGGTAATTAATGAGGGCCGAAAAGAGACCTGGAGAGGAAACAGAGTGAATACAATGATATGGCTAAGACCACCTTTTGCTTTGGGCCTGGGTTTCATATCTGAACTAGATTTGTCTGATCTGGGTCTGCGCTGATGCTCTAGGACTGGGGTTCTAACAAAGATGGATCTATGGCCATATGAGCCTTGTCATTGTCTGCTGCTCTCTGTGTGTTTCCTGACTCCACCTCTGACTGCCCTCTCCAAGGTCTCATTACCGACATCCTGATCTCACTGGATGACAGGTTCCTGTATTTCAGCAACTGGCTCCATGGAGACATTCGTCAGTATGATATTTCCAACACTCGGAAGCCCAGACTGGTGGGACAGGTAAGTCAGAGTCATAAAGGCTTCTATTACTAGGTTGCGAAGCTGGGGAATCCCATGTCTTTAGGAGAGAAAAGGACAGTTTTCTTTTGCATAGGGGTTAGATGGTCAATTCCGTACCCTCATGGCCATGTTCCTTTCATACACGGACACCCTGACATCTTTGTGACATCTTTGCTTACAGGTGTTCCTGGGAGGCAAGATTCCAAGAGATGGGCCAATCGTTGTGGTGGAAGACCAAGAGCTGAACTGTCAGCCAGAGCCTTTTGTGATCAAGGTGAGCAATGCTGGCTATTTTCCCCACTGCTCCATTAATACTTCTCTACTGGCAGCTGTCTCTTGGTGCATGCCAGCTCCTATATGAGTGCCAGATTCTGCACATCTTACTGAGGCAAAGCTCCCATCCAAGTACAATAGGACTTGCCTGAGTAGATGCTGTGGAATCAGGCCCTTTCTGGCATAACCCAGTCTGTGTGTGCACAGGTTAGCCAGGAACCTGCATCAGGCAAGCAGTCAGTCTTGGTTAGAACTGCTCCTTGCCCAAATGCAGGGGTTCACCACCCCATGCATTCAGGAATGCTGGTTGTCAGATGTTCTGCCAGGAACAGAACCTGCCATGCTGTTGTACTCCCTCCTGTTGCATTTTTTTTCCTTTGTGATGCCACTAGCAGCTTATAAACCCAGGAATTGTTTTCCTGTAACACCAGGGGAAGAGGGTGCAAGGTGGACCGCAGATGATCCAGCTGAGCTTGGATGGCAAGAGACTATATGTCTCCACTTCCCTCTACAGTGGATGGGACAAGCAATTTTACCCAGACCTTATCAAGTAAGAAAACTTTCTTGGATGGGAAATCCCAGGGCCAGCTTGCAGCAGAAGTCCATTTTCATGAGCCCCGCAGCGGAAGTGAGTGGTGATTGCACCACCTCCAAGGGCCCATTGATGTGTGCAGGAGGACTGGCTTTATTAGCTCATTGCATACTACTCACCCATATCAGGGTTTCACACACCAGTAAGAATCAGGCCACACTTAATAGGCACAACAGCCTCTGAGCATCTGTGAAATTTAACAATGTCTGATATTGAAATCATTCCTCTAATGGTGGAGGTGTGGAAGAATTCATTAGATACTAGTATTTTGAAGATGACCTAGCCTACAGGAAACCTGTATTACTTCAAAGCACCCGCAAATACATTATTTTTATTACATAAAGAAGATGATTTTCCGCATGACCACATGAGGGCGTGGTGTGGCTTGCCCATCACTTGCAGTTAATGTATAACTGCACATCTAGTTGTAATCCCCTCCGGTTCATTGGCAGCTCTAAGTCAAGGTTTTCAATGGAGCAGTGTAACTCTCCGTAGGATGCTTCTGAGTGTGACCCCCAGGCCTCTGTTGGGCGGTTCAGTGTAGTGCAGTGAACCTGCACTATAATGAACCTGAAGCCTTTGCCTGTCACAGTGGGCACTACAGTCTGAGTCCCAGACCAAAACAATTTTTTTGCTCCAAACACCCCTGAATACTGGTGTGCCCAAACATTGAAGCGGGGGGCTCATCTCCACTCTGTCTAAAAGACCTTTTGGTTAACTAGAAAATCTGGAAGAGAAGAACAAAGTGTAGGAATCTCTTAAACCAGGACACAGCCTCTTTTTTCCCCCTCCCCCCAACGTCTGCTTTCTTGTTTCTTGTTCAGGGAAGGCTCTGTCATGCTGCAGATTGATGTGGACACTGTGAAAGGTGGACTGAAGGTGAATAAAAACTTCCTAGTGGATTTTGGGTCAGAACCTGATGGACCCGTCCTTGCTCATGAGATCCGCTACCCTGGTGGAGACTGCAGCTCTGATATCTGGGTCTAACTGTTGTGTGTGGGTGCCCCCGCCCCTCTCTCTCATATCCTAACTATACGTGTGAAAAAGGCATAGGTGGGTCTGATCTGCTGGGGCTCTATCCACTACAGATGTCTAGATTTCCATGGGTGCTGAGCCACAGAAGCCCTGCACCTGCTTGCACACTTGGCTGAGGCAGCCAAGTGAGTGTGTTTAACCATGAAACATGATGTCTCGCTTACTTCTCTACCCTCCCCTATTCTTGACGGCCTGTCTATTCACTGATGGCCGTAAACTTCAAGGTGTATAACTCCCTCTGTTGTGGGAGTCCTGATGAGATGGATTCTGGCAGCTGCCTTCATGCCAATGTCTCCGAAACGATGCTACAGACCTTAACATCTGCTAGACTTCCTAAGTTGGCAGAGTTAATGGAGAGGGCAGAGCTACAATTTTGAGCACATACAATTAGGTTTAGAATTAAATTCTTCACCCCAGTCTCTGGGTCTAACAATAAGGAATCTGTGATCTGTGTGCCCAGAGCTGTAGCCAAGACTAAATACAACAAGCCTCTGACCCCCAAAGGGTCCAACAGCTCTTTGAGATGACTAGATTTTTAGTTAACTAACTTTACAAGAGATGGGATTAAACACTTTTTTCTCTTTTCTGTAAACTTTAATCATTCAAGCTTTAGGGCTTGTCTGTGCTCAAACATTAAATGGATTAAGGTAGGGTGCCAATTTAAAGCACAATAACTGAATAACTGCATGTAGGGACATCCTTATTCCAGAACAGAGAACTTGTTTCTGTTTAGCTTAATACACTTATTACTTAGTCAATGCCCTATTGCACAGTACTATGTAAACAGGATTTGATTGTAGTCTGCAAATTGGTGTCTGTTTCCTGAAGCTGGATTGTATTTCAGTTCTTGTGCAGTAATGCAGCACTTAAACTGCTTTAACAAACAAATAATAAAATTGTTCTTTGCACCAGCTAAATCCTCATGTCATAATTTTTAACTCTTCCGCATCTTTCAGGGAGCAGAAAAATGTAAGATGGTGATTCATGAATCATGTGTCTGAAAATTAAGAAGACCTGTGTGCCTGAAATCTCTTACGGGGGAGACTTTCCAAAATCAATTAAAAAAAAAAATCCAGAAACCAGCTGGTACAAGGTCTTCCTGTTCCCCAAAAAACAAAGTATATTTGTGTTACTGCAGTCAAAGACACTGAAACATAGCATTTGTCTAGGAACTATATTCTCAGTTCCTGATCAGTAAAATGAGGATAATGGCACTTTGCCATACCACTGTGAGAGTAAGGGACCGGGGCATAGGCAGTCTTGCCTAGCAGTCACAGCTGGGCTGAGGTCTGCCCACCGGGACAGGAGTTGCTAGGCTGGAGTTGGAGGAATTGCAAGGTCAAGTCCCATAAACAAGAGTCAAGGTTGGTGGCTGGGGTCCAAGACTGGAGATCAGAGGTAATACCAGGTTAGAACTGAGAGGCAGGAATCCGGGTCGAAGTCAGGCTGGAGTCAGAGACCAGAGGATGAGGCGAAGTCTGGCATTTCAGCAGGCCAAGGTCTGTATGGCTGCCCAGACAACTTTCTGGGGCAACCCCTGTGGTTAAGTAGGCGGAGTTGGCCAATCAGAGGGCCACAGTGTACTGTCACTCTGGGTCTCATGGGCAGTACTTCCTGCAGCACCTACTCTTCACAGCTCCCTGGCTGTACCTCTGCATGACCTCCTAGTGGCACTGTGGGATTATCAGCCACCCACGGGTCATTACACTAAGGTTGGGAGGATCACTACACTAATGATTGTGAAGTGCTCAGATAGTACAGTATTGGGGGCCATATAGGTCCCATAGAGGATCTAGTGCAATCTAGTTGGAACTATTAGCGGCATGATCCTTTCAGTTCTCATAGGGTCGATCTTGACTAGGATAAAAGGTGTGTGTAGAAATCGCTGTGTCGCTCTAGCATGGCCTTTAACACTGGTTATCTGGTCAAGTTGATGTTAAGAGGATATTTGGACTTCACCTTGATCAACTAGCGCATCAGTCTAGCACGGACAGGGCAGTGTAGTGCAGAATGGGGTACTGAAACCTTCTAAATACACCTTTTAAATCTTGGTCAAGATGATCCCGGTCCCGATAAGATATTTAATATGCTCTCTACAGTTGCTCTGGATTTACACTGGTATAAATTAGATTAAACCCTCCATCTAAACAGGATCTAGTTTCTGCTCTTCCAGCGTTTTGCCATGGGCTTCCTAGACAGTGATACTGAACTCCCGCTAACTCTCCCACGTTCCCATCCTAACTCTCCTGCAAACTCTCCCACGTTCCCATCCTCACAGGTAGAGTTACATGCACCCTTTGCAGCAAACGCTTTCTGTGTATCTTGGACTCCCCTAGCTTTGGTTCCACTTGCTCCAAGCCTCTTGATGGGGTGACGACTTCTGGATGATTTTTCAGTCAGAAGATTTTTTGTTTCGGCAGTAAGATCAACTTTGAATTAAAACCTAGAGACAAACTTCAGCTCTTGCCAGCCTTCTTCCTTGGACTCCTGGATGTGATCTGCCTCCCTGGGCTGTGATAGAGCTCGTGACAGAAGGAAAACACTTCAAAGAACAAAAGATCTAAAGCATACGTCTAGGTTAGCAAGCTGCCAAGGTGAAACCTACAACTGAAGTGAATACAAAGTCCGGTGTTCTGATGCGGGGAATGTTCAGGGATGGGGGGGCAGGGAACAAAGCCTTTCACATTGATCTTAACTCAGGGAAAATAACTCACTTGCCATTTAAAATGTCAGCATTTGCCACTTATTTCCACAGAGGTCTACCCTAATGGTAGAGCGCAGTGTCTCCGAGCACCAGTGGTAACTATTGCCAGACACGGAGTATTCTTTTTAAATGGCAACCTATGTCTGCATGTCACCTGCTGCGATCACCTGCTTCCTAACATTGCTCTTCAGCATTCTCTGCCTGGCAAGGACAAGTCAGTGAGGGCTGGGAAGACTCCGCAGCAGCCAGCGAGGGGTAAGAACCCCTTTAGAGTTGGATGCGTTCCTCTGCAGAGAACAAACCTTCGGAACGCTGGCACGCCAAGCCTCTTGACCCTGTTTTTGTTAGAGATGTGGTGGCTGCACTCCATTACTGCTTTCAGTTCCGCAAATCATTGTCACCTTAACCTTCTTGCCGGAGCTCTGCAAGCTGCTTCTTTCTTATCAATTACACTAGCGGCACACACTGAAATCCCCACTTCCCCTGGAAGCCAGGCATGAGTCTCAGCCCTTCACCGACCACTATCAAGAGGGAACCACTTCCCTTTTGCTGGTGGGTGATACGTAGGGGGCAGGGAGTCAGTTAGTTACCAGCTGTGTTCTCGTAACTAACGGGAGCCGAGTCATGGAGCATGGCCCCACGGTGCTGAGTGCTGTGTGGACACATAACTGTGATGGTCTCTGCTGTCAATAATAAAGGAGAGAAGAGGTAGGTGGGGCTAGGCTGTGAAAGTGAAGACAAGTCACTTGTGTTTGATGCATGGAGAAGGGGAGCCAGAGCAGAGCTGCAGAGAGAGGGGTGATGTAGTCAAAGGGGATGGGGGGTAAGCCAGACAAGCGAACTTCACTGCAGCATTCTGAATGGATGGGCAGGATGGGATTCATCCAGGCCGGAGAAGAGGAGGGTGCAGTGGCTGAAAAGCAGGATGATGTGGACCTGCATGGGAGCTCCAGTGGGGTGGATGACAAGGAAAGGCCAAATCTTAAAGATGTGATGCAGGAAGAATTGCCAACTTTTAGGCGCGTCCTGAATGTAAGGATGTAGAGAGAGGGCCAAGTTGAAGGTAGGGTGCCGAGGTTATGGGTCTGAGTTAGGGTTGCCAACTTCTTAATCACATAAAACCGAACCCCCCCTACCCCACTCCACCCTTTCTCCTAGGCCCTGCCCATGCCCTGCCCCTTCTCCACCAGACTCTGGGAATGCAAGCACTGCCTCCCACGTGCGCTCCCACCCCCGGCTTCTTTGCTCTCTCGGTACAGGTCAACAATAGGCCCACACCAACCCCCCGAGTCCTCCGGAGCACCCAGCCTGTTCCACCGAACATTCACAGATCTCTTAGAGCCTCTCCTCCCAAAGGAACAGCACACGCCCACTGATTCACGCTGCTTACCACACAGCACTCACATGTATTTATAGTGAAAACAAGAATACGTTTATTAACAAAGAACAGAGTCAAGTGATAGAAAGTAAGACTTTTGGAAACAAACCATAACCCACTTTTTAGAGCCTAATCTTTACTCGCAAGGCATTCCCCTGTCCCCTACAGGATAGCTTACCCCAAGACCTTTTCCCAGTGTTTTCAACCATTTTGGGTGAGCTCCCTTCTCATAAAGATCAAGCCTGCTGGAAGCTTGGCCTCCCGCATGGAAGGAATACCTGGGGGCTCACCTGCACAGCAGTTATAGATTCAAAAGTTCATTCTTTCTCCTAACCAGGATCACACTTGTTTGCTTTTTCCTGCAGCCCCCACAATCTATTGATTAACATTTTGCTCAGGATGTAAATGTGAGGCCCTTGTGAACCATTCAACACTGTACTCAATTTGCATGTAACCAGCCAGAGTGCAATAAACCCCTCATCCTCGCTGCCTGAGAGGAGTGTGTGTATCACCTTTTGGTGACCTGCCTTAATTCACAGACCCGTAGGGAATAATTTTTAGCATATAGACATTACTAAGGCCCCACTTAATTTGCAATACTGTGGAAATGGCAGATCCCGCAATATTAGGCTTCCATCACAATTCTGATTTTAATTAGTTTACTTTGCACAGTCCACAATTTTGTACACATTTTGAGGTTTGCAACACACACTTTACACCCCCATTAGTACAGGAGAACGCCATTTACCTGAGCAGACAGCAGCTGGGGCTCTGGCAGTCAGCCCCGCACATTAATGACTGTAATATAGTGGCAGCAAAATGTCTGATGTCAAAAAACATTTAGCAGGCATAGCATAATACTTGAGTGTTTATATTATTCCAGCACATTTTTCTTAAACAAATAGGGCTTCTCTGGCTTGTCCAAATTACCGCAATTAATACAGGTCCATTATTACTTTTCTACGATTTTCCATGTCTTGTCCACAACTCAGCTGCAATTATTTGAAAATCTTCTCACGATACAAGTAGAGCCTTAGGTATTACTCTTCACAGATGTTCCACACATACATCACACAATGATTCTGCTGACCAGTGCATAGGCACTAACTCTGGGGGTGCTCTGTGGCTGGAGCACCATAGAAAAAAAATAGGGGGTGCTCTGCATCCACCAGCCACAACTGTTTGGTGGCACCTCCAATCAGCAGTTTGGCAGCGCACCCCATTAGCTGATTGGCGGTGCCACCAAATAAGTGTTTGGCAGCGGAGGAAAGGGTCTGGGGGAGGGCAGAGAGCAGCAAGCGGATGGGGTCTCGGGGAGGAGGCAGGGCGGGGGTGCGAAGAGGTGGAGTGAGGGTGGGGCCTTGAGGGAGAGGGTGAAGTAGGAGCAGGGCCCTGGGGAAAAGAAAAACTCAGCACCTATGGACCAGTGAGACACATGCTTTCATCAGAGACTTTATATTACATTCTTTGGCAGACTAGTATGTAAATATCAGACCCAGAGGATCCCTGTAACCTTTATGTACCCCTCTGCCAGTTGGCATCAAGGGGTCCTTGGGCCACAATGAGTGGGTAGGCAGATCTGTGGGTCATCAGCCTCAGAGGGTAAATGAAGTTCTGCTTGCAAACAAGCTCACCCAGCGACAAGGGTGTAGAGCAGTGGCTCTCAACCTTTGCAGACTACTGTATCCCTTTCAAGAGTCTGATTTGTCTTGTGTACCCCCAAGTTTCACCTCACTTAAAAACGTACAAAATCAGACATAAAACTACAAAAGTATCCCAGCCCACTATTACTAAACAATTGCTTCCTTTCTCATTACCACCATCAAATAAATCAATTGAATATAAATATTGTACTTACATTTCAGTGTATCGTATAGAGAGCAGTATAAACAAGTCATTGTCTATGAAATTTTAGTTTGTACAGACGTTACTAGTGCTTTTTATGTAGCCTGTTAAACTAGGCAAATATCTCGATGAGTTGATGTTCCCTTTGGAAGACCTCTGAAACCCCCCAGGGGTACACGGACCCCTGATTGAGAACCACTGGTGTAGAAGAAGAAGAGAAAGGGGCCAAGGACAGAGCCCTGAGGAACCCGCATAGGAAACTGGAGGGATGATGAAGAGGCTCCTCTGAATTAACCAACGCTGAAGCAATGCTATTGTATTTGCCCTTCTAGCAATGAGCACAGGCCTGGCATGTAGGGAAATTACAAAGACATACGGTAGAAAGGAGATTAGAACAGAACAAATATGTTTGCAGCTTGCTGGAGGGAGAAATGGCCTTAAGGGGTATACTCTTGTTGTCAAAGAAAGAGAGAGCCTGGAATTCAAGGCCTGAGGCCTGAACCAAAGTCAGCAATAGCCAGGCTATAAGCAAAAGTCAGGTCCTGTCATAAACCAAACGCCTGTTTACACGTTTGCTGTCCGGTACATGAACTTGGCAAAAACATGCCTGGGATTGCTAAAAACACAGTCATTCCTAAGAAGTCCTAGGCACTAGGTATTCATGTAAACACATTTCACAAGACTAGTACAAGCACACCCAACATAAAGTTATGGTATGGACACATTCCTGGAAAATGGTATAGAAACACACCGACCTCAAGTAAGACAAGGATGGGAGGACAGATTATGAATGGGGATGTTTTGTTTGAGCCAGCAGGTACAAGGTGCAGGGTTGGTAAGTAACCGTGTCAGAGGTGTCATATGTCACTGTTTGTATTAACATATAAAAGAGAAACCACAGGAGGGGCGCCTTGTCCGGCCTAGGGGGCAGCAGAAAGTCCCGGTGCTGAATTCGCTGGTCTATTGTGACGGGCATACATGTGTTAGCATACCTGTAACCATTGAGCCCGGGCACTAGAACCGTGCTTCGTTAGCAATAAACCTGGCCGAGCCTTCGCCACCAAACTGAGTCTGTGGTCTTTGAGTAATACTATCAAGGTCAGCTGGACTGGCGATCAGCGCTCAGCTGTCAGGGCACATGGGGAAAAAACACATGCATGCCAACTACCACCACGTGCTCGGGGTGGATGATGCCAGTGAATGGGTGCTGCTGCTTGAGGAGGGGAGCAAATTGCAGAAGGTACAAGCAGTGATCTCTGCAGTGAATGCTACTGGCGCAAGCAGAGAGGGGCCTGGCACGGATGAAGTGTAAAAATGAAGTGTAAAAACAGCGAGGCCCTTCCACCTACAGTTTAAAAACAAACACCTTTCTGATCTCACGCACCATGTAAACTCTCTACTCCTAGTCTGGTTTCATCAGCAAAATGCAGGGCTAGGTGCATTTCAGCCAGGAGCAGCTGTGCGTGACTGGAGGAGCCAGTCACCTGAGCATAAGCCAAGGAGACAGGAGCTCTAGTTCTGGCAAAGCTCCGTCTCCAGCCTTAAGTTGTTGTTGTTGTTTTTTTAAATCCTGACCAGTCAGCAGTTTTCAGAGCAAGTGCCAGCGAGTGATTGGAGGGACCTCCAGGATGTCTGGCACTCAGATAAACACCTTGGTAGTTGGATGAAGACCCCATGGCTCTGCGAAATAAGGTGCCCATTTTTAACAGAGAGGGTGATTAACCTTTGGAGCAACTTACCTAGGGACACGGTGAATTCTCTGTCATGTATAGTCTTTAAATCAAGACTGGATGCCTTCCTAAAAGATATGCTACAGCTCAACCAGAAGTTATGGGTTTGATGCAGAAATTGGATGAGGTTCTTTGGCTTATGTTTTGCAGGAGCTCAGACTAGATGAGCTGGCCTGAAAGAGTATCTAAATTGGGCTTTGGAGGGCAAAACTAGGCTCCTGTTTCAAGGGGTGTCTGATGCTCATGCTGGAATGAAAGAAAACCTGCAGGAAAGTTCAAACTTTTTTCAAACAAGGTTGAGTGCGAGAGTTGGGAAGATTCTGATTTTATGCAGACTGTATTCACCCTAGTGCCATGGGACTATGAACTCACTATGGGGAACTGGTCAGCTTTAAGGTTGGTATCCATGCCAAAGATTCTGGAACCCATGTTACTTATTCAAATAGATTATCAATAAGTCCGTCAACTTTCTTTCAAATCTAGCAGTGTTCCTGTCTGGCCACTAGTTATGGGAGGACTACAAAAAGGTTGTGTGGACCACCATCCTGGGTCATGCAATTGTCTCTTTGATCTATCCCAGGTCCAGCGGCCTGATGTCTGGGGAAGACAAAGCCCCCACCCAGGTTTCCAATTTTATACATGTTATTAATGAAACGAAAGCATAAATAAAGTCCATATAAACAAATCAGATTAAAAGAAAGTGAGTAAAATCAAATGAATCAAGTTTGCAGGTCGTGGGAAGAAATAGTTCCTTGTAAGCTTTGTGTAATAATTTAGCAAGAGGGAGTTTTCTTTAGCCATCAGCTTCAAAAGCAATAAAGTATTCTCACTCTCAATGCCACTTGATAGATTTATGTTTCAGCCAAATAGGGGTTAGAGGGAGGGTCAAATTGCTCCCAACTTGAAGGCAATATGGAGACTACATCTCTGGCAAATCAGAATGAAGCACTCCCCATTTGAAATCATGGGCATTACCCAGAGGGATTTGATGAAGTCACCTTTATGACATGAACCTCCTTGTTCCAGTAATTTTGGGCTCGAAAAGTCCACATATCTATAAATTTATCTAGTCAGTCAGTAGGTCTATAGGTAATCTGAGCCATGTGAGATCACATGTCAGCCCACAGACGTCATCTCTACCATCTTACAAGAGCCCTGACTCAAAAATGATCTAAAAACTGCAAAGTTAGCAAAAAATTGGAACTGAAATTGTAGAAAAAACACAAATCATACATTCCTTCCACCCATGCACTGAGAGAGAGTTCCTGTTTCAGACAGATGCTTATAACTTCCTCTTGCATATTTGACTACGCAGTAGCTCAACTTTGAACAGCGTTTTTGGCACATGCAATGTGGATGAAAAGTCAGATTTTTGCTTGGTCAGAGCCACAAGACTTTAAAATAAAAATATTGGGGTTTGATTTTTTTATATATATTTTTTTGATATACAAGGCCAGTCTGCCTCACAGCCAACACTAACCCTGGGCTTACGCCTTCTCAAATGTCCCAAGAATCAGCACTTTTGAGTTGGATTTGGTGTCCCCTCCCCCTCACTTGGAGGGTTAAGGAATCCACAGCATTTTTAATTTCTGGCATGAGTCACTTATTTTGGGACTTTGTCACACCTCCATCCTGGATTAGGGCCCAGGCAGGCCTTGGCTCCTTAGACTGGCTGACCTTAGATGAACGTGCACATGCATGTCCAGCATGTGAAAAGTGCCTAAACTTTATTCTTATAAATCTCTGGTGTTTGCGCTAGTGTCATGTCCCTAGCTGGGTTCTGGACACAGAGGCAGCTGACAGAAAGAGATGACCTAGGAGCTCTAAATTCAGAGCATCATAACCACCTGATTCAGGTTCTGTGGGTCTGATCCTGACGTTCTCACCTGAGCGCTGGGCGAAAGGAGTGGGCATTGGGGACACTCTAGCAGGGATTTGGATTGGGACCCCTGTTATGATTTGTGGGGCAGGAAACCTGGCCGCTTAGCTTTGGTTCCATTTGCCCCAAACCTCTTGGCAACATGCTCTTGCATTTCCACTCCCTGTGTGAGATGCTCTACTTCGGCCTGTCTTCTCTAATGCGGACCTGGAGCCATGTGGAACAAATAATAACGAAACCCTACCAAAACAAACCACTCCAATGCACGACAGGGAGAGGATGAGCGAGAGGGAGCTGTGCACAATGGGGTTAGTCATATTGCTTAGCTGGAAGGTGCTTAGATATGACAGCAATGAGGGGGGGTAAGAACAGAATAGGTTGTTGTGATGGAGGTGCCAGGATATTTCCCCCTGGGTGCAGGAGGCAGTATCTGCCGCCTAATGGGTGCCACTCTCGGCGGGGTAGGGGAACCCGGGCCCTCTCACTCTGCCAGTTTCCAACCCAGGGGACTGGGAGACTGGTTTGGCTTCGTTCACCCTGGTGGTGCCTTGCGCCACCCTTAGGTTAGCTTCCCCGGATCATGGCTTCCCTCCCGCTGCATCCCAGCCAGCCGCCGTCCATCCCTGGAGAGTGCTTTCGGACTTCCAGCCCTGGTCCCATTCTCCGGGTGCTGCAGCTCCCCCATTCACGGGCTCGGCTCATGTCCTTCCCTGGACCTCCCAGAGCACATCCTTCTACCTGGCCTGCCAGCCCCAGACTGAGTGCCTGGCTGCCTTCTAAACGCCGCCTCCAACCCCAGGATGCTGGGCATGGATGGAAGGGTGGGGCCTCCTTAGCCCAGAGTTGCTCGTTAACCCCCTCCTGTCCAGTGCGGGGTTTATATACCCCATCACACACCCCACAGATGTAGGTGCCAAGTTATTTCCCCGTCCCCCTAGATCTTGCTGCCAGAGGAAGGGGAAAATGAGGTCAGACTGAGGAACCACTGATGCAGTGGGAGATTGGCTGTGGGCAAATAGCTTCCTCCCGGTGTGGTACCCTCTGCATAGGATGTGGATCTGGTTTAGATGCTGGCTGCCCTCCTGCTGATAGAAGGGTGGGGAGATGAGGGTCTGGGCCCAACCCTGCTGCTTGCTGAGGCATATTGAAAACGTTGTAAAAATTACAAGTGGTCACCTTAAATTCTAAGCGTTTTCCTGGTCCTGCATGCAGGCCAGGGGGCTCTGTAGGGAAGCATATGATCAGAGTCAGTTCTGCAGACGGACAGCCTACAATAAAGTGGGGTGTTTTTTTTTAGGGAGCAGCCTGCTTTGTCTCTTTCTGTTTTTGATTCTTGTCTGTCAGGGTTCTGAATACCAAGAAATAAAGTTGTGTTACAATGCAATCTTCCAGCAAAGAGATATGTATGTTTTTATCTAACCTCTCTGTTTGTAGTCCATGATCTTAGGACTGACCTTGCTTGGGCCTGCTGCCCTGCTACCACACCCCTTTGGGCAGCCATTCACACCAGCAGAGGTGCCGTTTTCCTGAGTGCTCGACCGCCACTCCGCCCCAGGCCCCGTCCCCCTCCACCCCTTCCCCCCAGAGCCGGCTGCATGCCGCTGAACAGCTAATTGTGGTGGTCAGGAGGTGCTGGGAGGGACGGGGAGGAGCTGATTGGCAGCGCTGCCTGTGGTTGCTGAGCACCCACTTTTTTTTTCCGTGGGTGCTCCAGCCCCGAAGCACCCAAGCACAGCAGCACATAGTGGCTGTAAAATGCTGGTCCTTGCAGCCTGGCAGCACTTGCTTTGCACAGGTGCCAGTGCGGTGTTGCCCATGCTTGTGATCTGCGGTGTTTTTCTTGAAGCGCCAGCTCCCAGAGTCACATGACTACGTGAGGCTTGCCGCTTCCAGTGTTGAAACAAAGCATGGCCCTTGTATTGGTAGAGAAACACTTGATCTCTAAAGGCCAGAAACAGACAGACACAACCCCACAAGGCAGACACAACCCCACCTACGCTTTGTCTTAAAATTCATGATTAAAAAAACCCTCATCATTTTGGGGGAGGGTTCTGATGTATTTTTTGGTACCCCCTCCCACCCCTCACCCCCAGCCTTCAAAAATCCTGAGTCAAGCCTCCAAAAATAATGAGAGTTGCGTAAAAACAATGAGTTTTGTTTTTGAAATAATACATTTGGGCCTTGCGTTATTCATCTGCTGCTTTCTGAGCTTTTCGGGGGCACTTCAGCCACGTTTGCATGCCCTCCTCTGCAACCAGGAGAGCTCGAGATGGAACGAAAGCTGAGCGGCTCCCCTAATCACATGCCTCCGGGAGCTGGGGCTTTAAAAACAACTCCAGATAACGCCGGTTTGGGATGCATGGTGCTGTCTTTGGCGGGTCAGGCATTGCTGGCCAGATCAGAGAGACCTGCTTTATAGCGAGGGATGGGGTGGTGTCAGTGCATAGTTTTGCAGCCAGACTCAGGCCCGGCCTCTGCCAGGGGACAGCCCTTGCAGCGGTGACCCCCAGCTGCCCCGTGAGCAAAACCTTCCCACCAACCTGCATTGCAACTTTCCCTCCCAACTTCCTCCTCCAGCCGCCCCTCCCTTTACCAATCCGCAGCTTGTTACTAGGCAGAGTTGAAATCCAGCCGGCCAATCAACAGACAACTCTGATTTGTATCCGGGTAGAAAAGCCAGCCGCAGCCAATCATATTAATGAAAGGCCAAAGTCTCCGGGCAGCTCCGAGGGGTGTGAGCCAATCAGAAAAACACACCGGCAATCAGGGGATTTTGGGGTGGGTTTTTTATTCCCCCCCCCTGCAAGTCTAGTTGGTGCTTAGGTACTTTCTTTTTCTGTTTTGCAATTGCCCATGCCTGTAGTGGGTGCTTGGCAAGGGGGGGCGAGCCAGGGGCTTGAACCATGTTGCAGGGGCGCTCTCGCAAACCGGGGCCGCAACGCTGGGACTGAAAGGGCAGGTTGGCGGTGGACTCGGCGGCTGGGGTGCGTGCCTACTTCTCCGTTCCTGCAAACGCCCCTTGGGCAATTTGCCTCGCTCTAGAGGGGGGTTGTTGCGACCCGGAGAGCTGGGAGTAGGTGAGTTGCCTTTGTTTTGTCCCCAATCTCTTTCTTGCTTTGCAACATAGTCAAGGCGGGGGGGTGGGAAGGTTACAAAGTACCGGGCGCGTCCCGAGAGAGGAAATCGGTCTTGCAAAATCGTCATCAAAGGAGCGCACGAGAATCTGCTTTTCCAGACCGAAAACCGTAGTCTTAGTTGGGCCATGGTGTGTCTGGGCATTGCGGCTGCTGTCCGACCTTGGGACCGCGTGGAGGTGCGAAATTTCAGCCCCCCCCGTTGAAAATAAAAGATGAGATCTGGAAACACAGGTTGCAAAATAAAAATTGAGAGCGGAGGAGGGAGATTTCCCCAGCCTGGGGAGAGCGCGAAGTGGCAGGTCTGAAGCTGCGGCTCCCAGTCCAACTGCAGATATTTAAATCTCCCTCTTCGTGGGATTTTCCCCCCCACACTCCCCCCCGGGGCATTCCAGCCGTTAATTGATTTCCTCTCCGTGGGAGCACCTCTCCCTGAAGAAGGAAATCTAGATATAGGATCTGTAGCTAACCAGGCTACTCCGGAGCTGAGGTTTGCAGAATTGTAGCATTGCGTGCAAATTTCTTGTAGAAACTAATAATTAAATTAGCTCCAGTCTTCTGTTGAATGCAGGGTTATTAATGGAGCCTCCTTGAGCTCTGCTGAATCCTCCCTTTCGGATTAAACAGGGGAAAAACTCAGCAAAAACCTTATGGTCTTGCTCATTTGATTTGATTTTTGTTATTTATTTGTTTGGAAGGGAAATAGGACAAGAAGAAGAAGAACACTGTCTGGCGGAGGTAGTCGGAGCTGGGGCTGAGTGTCAGGACTCCTGGGTTCAATTCCTGGCCCTAGGAGGGAGTGCGGTCTAGTGGTCAGAACAGGGGAACTTGGCATTGGGACTGCAGCGTTCTGTTCCCAGCGCTGACACCCACCAACTTGCTGGGCGACTGTGGGGAAAATCACTTGACATAAGAAAGCGTTATTTCTTCAGTGCGCTCAGCTTGAGTTCGATGTCCATATTATTGACATGGATTTTTTTACTTCTTGATTAGTTTAACATTGCGATAGTGTCCAGTGGCCTCAGTCAGCATTTGTGTTAGGTGCTGTACAAACTCGTAGGAATGGTTTACAATCTAAGCCCACAGACCCAATTCCAAGGTCGGGGCCTACCAGGAAAAGTGTGTGTGTGGGGGAGAGATCCTAACTGCTTGGAGTCTTTAATGACCACATGACACTTTTTGCAAGAATCTAGGCCCCGGTGTCAAATTCCGGCAGGGGTTATTGCATTCATTCAAGGCTAGGGAACTCTTTCCAGGCAGAGCTCTGTCTCCACGCGGAGCACCTCTGCCTTTCATGGCTGTCTGTGCTACTCTCCTTTCAGAATTAGGAGCCAAAATTCCCTTTCATGCTTTCAGTGGGATTCTCCTTCCCTCACGCTTCCTCTCCTTGGCCCTGATCCCGCAATGCGACCCTCTAACTGCTCTGTTTAAGTTGATGGGCATTGAGGGTGCTGAACACCTTATTTGGGGGCCTAAATGCAGATGTGGGGGCCCTAGAGTTAGGCCCCCAAGTTAGATGACATCAGCCTTTGCTCCCAGCTCTCCTAACCAGGTTTACAAGCGTGAATTGTATTTTCACGCATTTATTTAATTGCAAAATGACTCCCTGTATTGTGACAGCATCTATAAGCCCCAGTCGCACACAAGGTGTGAGGTGCTGCACAAACACAGGACTCTGCCTTTGAACCTCTGCCTCGTCAGCGACACCTGACTCACCCTAAGCTGTCAGGTTTCTAAGCAGCAGGAAGAAGGGGCCAGGCGCTCGGTTGTAATAACAAATGGCACTTCTGCATCGGTCGGGTGGCCGTCTGCTGCGGGGCAATCCGTTCTGGGCTGCTTTTTCACGGCTCTTGTCTTTTAGGCAGTCGCTGAATGTCATGGCTGACGACAAAGCTGGTCCCAAGGTCTCTAAAAAGGGAAGCTCACAGTCTGGAAACTCCCGAGGGGATGCCACGGAGCCCAGCACCCTGTTACAGAAACTGAAGAGCACCATCTCGTAAGGGCAGCATCTCCCTCTCGCTTTTTGATGGCCGGCTTCTTAGTTGTTTTCTTAGTGGTAGTGAAAGGGGCTGGCCGCCCAGCCTCGGAGACGTTGCGTTGCTCTGCACCTTGGGTGTTGTTATCTCTTTGAATTGTGGTAGTGTCAGGATCTCGTAGTGCTTGGTGCTGTGTGCGATTGATTAGTACGGGCCAACTCCAGCACCCGCACGCTAAACCCTACAACCGAAACGAGACCGAAGTATCACAGCCCACAGGGACCCCCACCCCCCACAACGTCCCTGCTAATCTGGCCTGGGAGAAAATTCCTTCCTGATCCCACATCTAGCTGTCCGTTAGACGTAAATGATGCTCAAGGTCTTTAAATATTAACAGGCAAAGTGTTTTGCTATGGAGCAATGAGGGTTGCTGTCCACATGCAACATGCCTGACTGAAACCCACATGAGCAAGGAAAAGAAAAAGTCAAGCCACGTGGCCCTACATGCTCCACCCACAGACACGCTGCTTTCCCTTACCGCTACCCCCGCCCACACATGGTAACCTTAACTCTGCCCTGACATAGCCTCCCCTCCTTCACGCTGGCCTCCTTTGTAAAGTGCTTGGAGATTGATGGATGAAAAGCACTATATTAAAAACTAGTCAGTGTTGTTATTTGCTAGGTGAAAGCCCACGTTGTCATATGGATGTAATTCCTGAAGAGTAAAAACAAACAAACCTGAAAGTGGCAGAGAACTTAAAAATTGGAAGGTAACCGGCGATGATTCAACCGGGTGATACGCTGAACAAAAAGAGCTGTTCAGCCATGTTTGTAGCTGTGTCCGTCACTTCACACCCACTCTGGTCCTCAGTAGACCCTGAGCGTGTGATGATTTGGTGACGCTGACTCAGCCAACATTCTAGGCTTCAGAGTGATACACAGACAGATACGCAGACCCTGGACTCTGATTACCAGTTTATCCCCTCCTGACACTATTTGTTGTGAGTGTTTGGTGCAGAGGTGTGAGTGGGTAGTTTCTGTAATATTTTTATGAATCCTAGGTATGCCTCAGTTTCCCTCTTGCTACCCAGTGGTTTAACCCTGCTCCTGGAACAGGGCAGGAGGGGCGTGTGTCACCTCACTGTCTGGGGGGCAATGAATAGAGTCAGTAAAGAACTGGCTCAAACCAACCCAAGTCAACAGAGTGTCCAGCAAGACAAAGAGATGCCCCAAGGACTGAACGCCTAACAGCAGGAAATCCCCGCAGGCTGGACCGGGGACTGAGCTGGAGAACAAGGTGTCAGGTGACTGGAGGACGGGAGACCCTTTTGGAGGGACTCAGGAGCCTGGAGCTGGGGAGATAAAGAGGGAACACGGGACGAGAGCCAGAGGTGGAGTCCATCACAGCTTGGCTGGCTCATCAGGGCACTGGTTTAACCAGAGTGGACTATGGCATAACTTCTGCCTCTCTGTGCTACCCCAAGGACATTCAGATTCTGTAGCCAGGTGATTTATCAATGGTTCCCTTGTTCCGAAAAAGGCTGCCTGTGTCGCTGTAAATACTCCCTGAGAGCACGGTGCAGGCCCAGTACAAGCCTCCCGTAGGAGTTTGGCTTGACTGGATTCGCTCCAGGGAGCCATGGAGAGGGACAGGGAACGCTAGGGCTAAAGAACCAGTCTTGGAGGCCACGGGCCTGCCTCTGTGGATCTGTGTGGGTCCTTGGGGGTCACTCCCAGGAGACTACTTGCAGGCTGGGACATAGCCCAGAAACCATGACTCCGTGAGTGGTGGTGTGTTGGGGGAGGGCAGTTTGGTAAAGGGGGTGACAAAAGGCTCACACCCCGAGTGTGCAGGGCCATCTTAATGACTTCAGAGTCCCCCGGGCACAGTGTATCTTGGGGAGGGGCAGGGGGGACCCTACCACATTACAGTAGAAAATAAATAGTAATTCTTGCCTGAAAATGTTATTGGGAACTAAAACACGATGTAGCGGTAACAGAAAAAGTGTTGAATGTGTTCTGCTGATTTAAAAACATCTGCAGGCAGCAAAGCGACAACTGACCTCTGAAAATCCAATTTCCTGAATCACTCCAGACTCAATATTCATCATAGATTCAATTTAAAAAAAAATTCTTACACATCACTGCTGGGCCCCCCTTTCCATTGTGGGCCCTGGGCACATGCCCAGTTTGCCCATGCCTTAAGCTGTCCCTGCTGGTGCGAGCAGGGCAGTGTTAAGGTGTGTGGGTTACGGTGGATGGTACTTGTAGCAAGGGAAAAGAATATGCCTCTGGGTGGAGGAATAGAGGGGATGTACGATTAGGTGGCTTAACATTTCATTGCTCGTGTGGGTTTGAGTCAGGTAGGCTGTGTGTGCGTAGCAAGCCTAAACGTTTCCCAACAAAGCTTTTTGCCTGTTAATTTCCTAGTTTGTTAATCCTTAAGCGGCTGCGTCTTTGGCGGGGAAGTGGATCTGTGGGATGGATGTAAAAGCAACTGCTGACTGAGAAGACGTTCTGTTACAGCACATGAAAGCTTTCTCTGTTCTGCACAGAGGCTGTGCTTCGATGCCAATGTACTGGAGGCAGCAGTGGGGTTTGGCTGGGCACCCAAGAGGTGTTTTCCATCCCTGTGGTTCTGCTTAGCACAGGGAGTGCTGTACAGTCCTGCTTCATAACCTAACTGACGCTTTATTTTTTCTCCTGTTTTAAACAGCAAATCCGTGCAGAACAAAGTGGACAGCATTCTGGTGAGTGTCTTGAGCAGCTCTTACATTGCTTAAAAGCCCTGTAGTGTAGAGACCAGCGCCCGTGAGTGTCAACCCTGGATCTTCCCTCAATGGCAACATCCCATGCTGCTCTGCTTCATCATACTGACTCAGTCCCTCAGTTCTACCTAATCCTGTCATCCTGCCATAATGGATCCGTTCAGTGGTTCAGTCAGTCCAGGATCCGATCTCCAGGAGGAGCAGCGAGCAATGCATGATCTTTCAGAGCAAATCAGACCATCCTCCCCCGGGCAGCCCTTGTATTGCTAAATAGAGGGGTGGGAGAAGGCGTGCTTCCTTCCTGACCCCTTCATTGGTCAAGTCATGGCCTGATGCATACGATTTTATTTACCTTGCCTTGCACAGCAGCAAACATAATTATTGGTCATAGAATCTTATCTGCTAAGAAGTCTTTTTAGTCATGGCAATTAGCAAAGTAATTGAACATCTAGTTGTTTTGCCACCTCCTTTGAGTCTCTAACCATTTTGTCCCTTCCGTCCCGTGTCCCTGCCGACAATAGCAAGATGTGCAGAAATTTTCCGACAACGATAAACTCTACCTGTACCTACAGCTGCCGTCTGGTCCGAGTTCTGGGGAAAAAAGGTAGGGAACAGACCAAGATCCCATTGTGCCTTGTCTTTCACTACAGAGCGGTTCAGTGGTTAGCGCAGGAGGAGATCAGGATTCCTGGGGACTGTTGCCAGTTCTGGGAAGGGAGTGCAAGAGTTCTGGGCAGTTGGACCCTTGGGTTCTGTTGCCGGTTCTCGGAGGGATCATGGCCTGGTGATTTAAGCAGCATGACTGGGTTCTCTTCAAGCTGATGCCACTGATTCACTGTAACTCAGTTTTCCCATGTATTAACCCCCACCCATTTTATATTACTTCCCAGCCTCCTGGGTATGGGAGGGAAGGAGTCTCCAAATAATGCCTCCGAGCCTCTGTAAGTTGCTACAGAGAGGAATGTAGGCCTGGCCTGGCAACCTTTCTCAGTCTGCCCCCACTGATGCTGTCTCTGTGCTAATGAATGTTGTCTCTAATTTGATCATGTCTGCTTACCCCGTGGGAGCAGCAGCTTGGACCTGAGCTCCCTGAGCACTGCTGAACACATGCATGCGTGCAACTGGATCCGGAATCACCTGGAGGAACACACGGACACGTGCCTCCCCAAGCAGGATGTCTACGACACCTACAAGTGAGCGTGCGCACAGGGCCCAGTGGGAGCCAATGCAGCCGGCGGCCTTGCGTCGCAAGCCCTCTGGATCTTGCAGGCTAAGCAAGGACTGGCTGCATCAGTGCTTGGCTGGGAGGCCTTTGATTTCCAGCCTCAGTTCATTCATCGTCAGTTTGTAACCATAACATCCTGGATTACCAGCTCCTTGGGGCAGGGACTGTCTCTTTGTTCTGCGAATGTACAATGTCTAGCGCTGGTCCATGTCTGGGGTTCCTAAGTGCTACTGTAATATACCTAATAAATAATGTACAGCGCCTGGCGCAATGGGATCCTTCCTGCTCCATGACTGGGATACCTAGGGACTACCATAATACACCTAATAAATAATCCTGACCACATGCCAACTCTGCTAGTGATGCTCAGCGTTACTAATTCCCAATGGTGTTTCAGATACACACCCAGATATTATCCTCCACGTCAGTATAGGACCACACCCTGCTGTTCTTACTTGGGCAAAAAATCCATTGCCTGAGTCAGAATTGTAGCACCAGACTGTAATGTGTAGGGCAGCTGTTAAAATGCCGTTTCACCCAGAAGTGGCTGCATTTCAGTGGTGGAGAGTGATTTCCCGCTGTATAGGGAGTAGATCACGTTGAGTTTGCGGAGGCTGAGTTTACAAAGACCCTCTGTGATAAATGTAATATGACTTAACTAGAAGAGGTGCCAGCACCCACTGTTCAGAACTGCTGGTGATAATCCACAGGGAAGCAATTGAATGCACGGCCAAGACAATAGTATCAAGTGCAGGATCTTGGCTATTGGGATGAAACTCTCTCGCCTCTGACCCCTCTCTCTGTCTCACCCCGCAGGCGATACTGTGATAACCTCTGTTGTCGCCCTCTGAGTGCTGCTAACTTCGGGAAGATCATCCGGGAGATCTTCCCGAACATCAAAGCCAGAAGACTGGGAGGACGAGGACAATCGAAATATCCTTGTACGCTAAATAACCACTGTCTACACCTCAGAGAACTAGCCCATGCAAAGGGACGATGTCAGCTTCGCTTTGTGTGGACAGGGTTGGCTTCTTTTAAAATTTAAAGAACGAGAATGAATGGGAATGATTTGTTTTTAATTGATTGGTCCTTACCTTTTGCAGCACCGCAGGGGATTGGAGCGGTTGGAGCAGGGAACTGGGAGCAGGACTCCTGGATTGTATTCCCAGTTCTGGCAGGAAAGTGGTGTCTAGTGGTTAGAGCAGGGGGGCTGGGAGACAGGCGTCTGGGAGGGGGGTGGTAGTGAATGACTGAAATAAGAAACTGCATGTTAGGACTCCTGGGTTCTGTTCCCAGCTCTCATTAACAAAGTGTTGTGGGATCCTCTAGCACAGAGGTTCTCAAACTTCATTGCACCGTGACCCCCTTCTGACAACAAAAATTACTTCAAGACCCCAGGAGGGGGGATTGAAGCCTGAGCCTGCCCAAGCCCCACTGCCCCTGGTGGGCGGGGGAGGGGGCAAAGCCCGAGCCTCACTGCTCTGGGCAGGGGGGCCAAAACTGAAGCTCAAGGGCTTCAACCCCAGGCACGGGGGCTGCAACCTGGGCCCTGCCGCCCAGAGCTGAAGCCTTCGAGCTTTGGTTTCAGCTCTGGGCAGTAGGACTTGGGCTTCAGCAAGTCTTAGCCAGCCCTGCCGACCCCATTCAAAGGGGGTCCCGACCCACCGTTTGAGAACCAGTGCTCTAGCAAAACAAAGACAATGAGGAGTCCAGTGGCACCTTAAAGACGAACAGATTTATTTGGACATAATCTTTCGTGGGTCAAAAACCCACTTCTTAAGATGCATGGAGTGAAAATTACAGATACAGGGCCAATTCAGTCAGGGTGGATATGGTCCACTCCCAATAATTGAGGAGGAGGTGTCAATACCAAGAGAGGGAAAATTGCTTTTGTAGTGAGCCAGCCACTCCCAGACCCTATTTAAGCCCAAATTAAGGGTGTTACATTTGCAAATGAATTGTAGCTCTACAGTTTCTCTTTGAAGTCTGATTTTGAAGTTTTTTGTTGAAGGATGGTTACTTTTAAATCTGTTATTGAATGTCCAGGGAGATTGAAGTGTTCTCCTCCTGGCTTTTGTATGTTACCATTCCTGATGTCTGATTTGTGTCCGTTGGATACAGACTAACAGGGCTACCCCTCTCATATCTAGCAAAACAGTGTTGCCAACTCTCATGGTATTTGGCAGTTACCTTAAAGCCCCGGCTCTTAGAATCATGTGATTCCATGAGAAACCTGGCTTTCCTATGACAACCCCCACCCCAAGTTTTTAGCTCTCATAGTTGCTAAGAAAAGCTTGTCAATGCAAACCCTAAAGGCTCAAAAACCAGAGGGCAAATAAAAAAGAACCCAATTTTACTATTATTTTTAGATCTGGTGATTTTTTTGGGGGGTGTCTGACCCATAATGGTTGAACATGTGGGATTGGCAGTACTGTTACTCTAGAACACACTTTGGGATCCTCTAATGAAAGCTAATACAAAAGGAAATGTATCATCTTTAAACCCCTGATAGATTTTTAAGTAGGGCTGTCGATTAATTGCAGTGAATTCACATGATTTAACTCAAAAAAATTAATCGCGATTAAAAAAATTAATTGCGATTAATCGCAGTTTTAATCACACTGTTAAACAATAGAATGCCAGGTGAAATTTATTAAATATTTTAGATGTTTTTCTACATTTTCAAATACTTGAAATTTACAACACAGAATACAAAGTGTACACTGCTCACTTTATATTATTTTTATTACAAATATTTGCACTGTAAAAATGATAAACAAAAGAAATAGTATTTTTCAATTCACCTCATACAATACTGTAGTGCAATCTCTATCGTGAAAGTGCAACTTACAAATGTAGATTTTTGTTTGTTTGTTTGTTACATAACTGCACTCAAAACCAAAACAATGTAAAACTTTAGAGCCTATAAGTCCACTCAGTCCTACTTCTTGTTCAGCCAATCACTAAGACAAACAAGTTTGTTTACATTTACAGGAGATAATGCTGCCCGCTTCTTACTTACAGTGAAATGAGAACAGGTGTTTGCATGGCACTGTTGTAGCTGGCATTGTTAAGTATTTACGTGCCAGATATTCTAAATATTCGTATGCGCCTTCATGCTTTGGCCACCATTCCAAAGGACATGCTTCCATGCCAATGACACTCGTTTAAAAAAAAAAAAAAAAAAAAGCATGAATTAAATTTGTGACTGAACTCCTTGGGGGAAGAATTGTATGTCTCCTGCTGTTTTGCCTGCATTCTGCAATATATTTCGTGTTATGGCAGTCTCTGATGTCGACCCAGCACATGTTCGATTTTAAGAATATTTTCACTGCAGATTTGACAAAATGCAAGGAAGGTACCAGTGTGAGATTTCTACAGCACTTGACCCAAGGTTTAAGAATCTGAAGTGTCTTCCAAAATCTGAGAGGGACGAGGTGTGGAGTATGTTTTCAGAAGTCTTAAGAGCAACACTCCAATGCGGAAACTACAGAACCTGAACCACTGAAAAAGAAAATCAACCTTTTGTTGGTGGCGTCTGACTCAGATGATGAAAATGAACATGGGTCTGTCTGCACTGCTTTGGATTGTTATCGAGCAGAACCTGTCATCAGCATGGACGCATGTCTTCTGGAATGGTGGGCGAAGCATGAAGGGACGTAGGAATCTTTACGGCATCAGGCACGTAAATATCTTGCGACGCCAGCTACAACAGTGCCATGCAAATGCCTGTTCTCACTTTCAGGTGACATTGTAAATAAGAAGGGGGCAGCATTATCTCCTGCAAATGTAAACAAACTTGTTTGTCTGAGTGATTGGCTGCACAAGCAGTAGGACTGAGTGGACTTGTAGGCTCTAAAGTTTTACATTGTTTTATTTTTGAGTGCAGTTATTTTTTTGTACAGAATTCTACATTTGTAAGTTCAACTTTCATGACAGATTGTACTACAGTACTTGTATTAGGTGAATTGAAAAATACGGTTTCTTTTGTTTTTTACAGTGCAAATATTTGTAATCAAAAATAAATATAAAGTGAGCACTGTACACTTTGTATTCTGTGTTGCAATTGAAATCAATATATTTGAAAATGTAGACAACATCCAAAAATATTTAAATAAATGGTATTCTATTATTGTTTAACAGAGCAATTAATCGAGATTAATGTTTTTAATCGCTTGACAGCCTAAATTTGAAGCCCAGAAAGTAGCACTGTGATCATCCAGTCTGATCTCCTATATAACTCAAGCCCTAGAACTTCCCCAAAATAATTCCTGTTTGAACAAGAGCAGATCTTTTACAAGAACATCCAGTCTTAAATGGAAAATTCCCAGTGATGGAGAATCCATCCAGCCCTTGATAAATTGTCCCAATGGCTAATTACCCTGACTGTTAAACAGGGATGCCTCATTTCCAGTCTGAATTGTTGACCTACTAATCCATCTTGGGACAGAAATAGCCTCTTCTGGCTAAATCCAGAGAGAATATTTGTCAAAGTTGAGATTGGGAGTTGAAAAAGCAGGAAAGTTTATTTTCCTCTTCCACTCATGGTGGGCGTTGAGCAGATCTGGGTGAGCTGAGAAGTGGACTGAACTAGTCTGGAGCACAGTGAAGTATAAATTGCATCGGCAGTGAAAAGCAAGAGGATTTGTGATTCCCAGATCTCTAACTGGAGGTGGAAGGAGTCACACTAAGGACATAAACAGTCTCCTTTCAAGCTTTAACTTCTCATTTTTGCAGCTTTATTTAGTTCCTTTCAACTTCCCACTGAAATCCCTTAACCTTGCCAAACGTATTGCTACAGCGGGATCAGGAGGAAGACAGTGGTCAGCATGCCACCCCTGCCCAGCCTGGACCTCAAAGTTACCGATACTGTAAGTTCCCCAGAAGCACGGTCTCCTAGCGTGAAGGCTTCTTGAGCTTTAGTGGGCCATCCTGGTGCTCATGGACTCTAAAGCCCTTCATGGTTAGGGGGTGTCTCAGTCGATTTCTGCCAGGTCACTGCCCCAGCCCTAGCTACCTAACACACCTGCTCTGAATTTTAGATCTAGCGATGAGTCTGTTTTGCCTTCATGCCATTGGTCATGGGAAGGTCCTAGCTCAGCCCCATCGGCTATAGGAGGGTAGTAGGGAGGTTGTATATTTCCCCCTACCGTGGGCACTGGGAATCTTGGGGTATTTGTCCCACTATCATGTCTGGGGCTGGCAGGAGTGTAGAGGGGTTTGTACATAGAGCTGGGCAAAACTCTTCACCCAAAACATTTTTTGTTGTTGGAAAAAAAATGCAGATTTGGCAACACGGAACCATTGTGTGAATTCATCTCAGTTCCGCCAAATTGTTATGACTGAAAAAAAACTAAAAAAAAAAAAAAAAAAAGGTTAAGAAAAAAGTTAAACATTTGACCTTTTGGTGTTTTGGCTCAAAATATCGTTTTCTTAACCTTTTAAAAATGGTCAAAAATCAAACATTTTGTTCGACCCGAAACGGATTGATTTTGACTTTTCGGAAATGCCAGCGCATCCATTGCCGAAAATCGATTCTCTCCCCCCCCCCCCCCCCCCCCCCCCCCCCCCCCCCCCCCCCCCCCCCCCAGCTCTTGTATGTTGGCGTATAAGGTGACCCATCCGTGGGAGCTGTCCTCATGATGACCCCCTGTGAATTCAGGCGGGAGAACTGGGCGTACGTCAGGAGCGCCCCGGGAATTTTGGGCGCCCGATGACTGTGCCCAGGGAGGGGAGCAGAAGCACTACAAGGCCAGTCTCTGACCTCACTCCTCTTCCCTGATGCAGTCGGAGCTGACAGACCTGGTGCAGTCGTACCACGACGAGCTGGTGGACGCGGCCTGCGCTCTGACCTGCCACTGGGCTGAGAAGATCCTCAAGCGCTCCTTCAACAGCATCGTGGAGGTTGCTCAGTTCCTCATCCAGCAGCACCTCATCAGCTCGCGCTCCGACCGTGCGGACCTGGTCATGGCCATGGTGGTCTCAGGTGGGTCGGGCGTTCAGAAGGGGATTCCTACCGCAGGACCTGTGCTTGTGTGTGGGGGGCAGGCGGGATCCCCATTGCCTAGTGTGGGGCTCGGTGGAGTATTGGGACTTCCCCTTGCAGCGCTCGTTTCAGGGTTGGGGCTACTGAGGGTGCCGCAGGCCTGTCTACCCAGGCTGGCTTCAGCCTAGCTGCTGCCTTAGTTTCCTCTTCATCCACTCCCCAGTAACGGACATAGGGCTGCGTGTGTTGAGAAACACCCCTTCGTGGGGCTGGGTTTATTCAGATTCCCAAGGAAACTCAAGCACTCCCCTCCATCCCAGCCTCCCGGCTGGCTCCCACCCCGCAACGCTCTTAGGCATAGAGATCATCCAACCTAACCACCTGTGTATTGCAGGCCACCAACCCACCCAGCACCCGCACCCCAAAAGCAACCAGACTGAGACCAAAGTATCCCAGCCGGCAGGAGACTAGACAGTTCTCTGCCGCAGGCAGAGAAGGGGAAGGATCCTGGTGCACCAATGCCCGAGGCCTCTGCAATGGCAGAGAATGAAGTGAGAGATTCCCGGCACCTCGTGCTGCAGAAGGAGGCAAAAACTCCCAGGGTCCCTGCCATGCTGACCTGGGGGAAATTCCTGCCCGACCCCACATATGGCAGCGATTGGTTAGACCCTGAGCATGTGAGCAAGAGCCAGCCAGCCGAGCAGCTGACGGGAAGAATGCTCGGTGCCACCTCGGAGCATGGCCCTCCCCGTCCGGTGTCCCAGCTCCAGCCGTCTTGTCCCCACTGCGTCAGCAGCAGACTTGCTCTCCGGTCTCCCTACCAGGCTCCTGCTGCCTGCAGGCTGCACCCCTGGGCTCTCTGGCTGGGTCGCTCCGTGCAGAGCAGCTCATGCAGCCCCCCTCCTCCTTTGAGTCACCCTTCTCCTTCCTCTGAGTCTTCACAGGCTTTCTGGCAAAGCTTAAACCACGGCAGCTGCGCCGCTGGTGCACCTCAGCATAGACCCTTGTGACAGCGATGGGAGGGGCTCTCTTGTCGCAGACGTTAATCCACTGCCATGGGAGGAAGAACCCTTCCACCGACCTAGCGCTGTCTTTGCCGGGGGCTAGGTCTGCTTCACTGTGTCACTCGGAGGGGTGGATTTTTCACACCCCTAAGCGACGTAGCTGGCTTGACAGAACTTTTTAGGGTAGCCCTGGCCTATGACAGCCAAGCACTGGACACCAGAAATAATTCAAGTCTTTCCCCTTCCCCAGCGTCCTTTAAGAATTGCAGTGTTGCTTTTAATAGGTCTCCGTTTTCCTGATGCGCTTACTAGGTGTTGCAGTGAAAATGTGGATACTTAAAGGTCTGGATACTTAAAGCTTTCTGTATATCCCCTTTCAATGGTACATTCTGCAGTCCCAAAGGAGTTGATCACCTCTTTCCTGGACCTTTTCCTGTTCTGTCTTCATGTTTGTTTATTAGAAAGAAATTACTGTTTGAGCCACAGTGACCAGTTAAAATTCTAAATAGAGCCACTTCACTCATTCTCTCAGGGCCTTGGAGTACATGAGTATTTTCTACTCTTGGGCACGTTTCATAGAATCATAGGACTGGAAGGGACCTTGAGAGATCATCTAATCCAGTCCCCTGCACTCATGGCAGGACTGAGTATTATCTAGACCATCCCTGACAGGGGTTTGTATAACGCTCTTAAAAATCTCCAATGATGGAGATTCCACAACCTCCCTAGGCAATTTCTTCCAGTGTTTAACCACCCTGACAGTGAGGAAGTTTTTCCTAATGTCCAACCTAAACCTCCCTTGCTGCAATTTAAGCCCATTGCTTCTTGTCCTGCCCTCAGAGGTTAAGAAGAACAATTTTTCTCTCTCCTTCTTGTGACAACCTTTTCACAGCATCTTTTCCCCTTTGTTTCTTTGGGCCCATATTTCCTGCCGTTAACTTGTTTTTAATTAGATTTTTAAACTCCAGTTTACTTACAGGGGTGTCTAAATCAACTTGCTCGTGTTTAACGGCATTTTTTGCCACATTGTCATTGCCCACCACCCCTTCGTGCGCTGGGTTCCGTGCTATCACTGTGATTACACCCAGCTTCATCAGTTCCGTTGTTAACGGTAACGTTTCATTACATGGCGCCTTGCCGCTATCCGAAGAGTGGTTTCTGATCGCCTGGAGTCCTGATAAGGAATCAGACAGGAGGACCACAGCGGCTGGGCGAACATCTATGATCCAATTTAACGCCAGCATTTTCACTGCCAGTTCAGTCTTTGAAACGGCCCCAAAGTTTGATAGCTCTACAGCTTTCTTGATTCCACATGCAGGAACGCAGTTCCCACTTTTCCTGTTCTCATATCTTTGGAGCCGTCAGCATACATTTTTGGCAGTAGTTAGTATCTTAGAATATCAGGGTTGGAAGGGACCTCAAGAGGTCATCTAGTCCAACCCCCTGCTCAAAGCAGGACCCAATCCCCAACTAAATCCCCAAATCCCTAAATGGCCCCCTCACAACCCTGGGTTTAGCAGGCCAATGCTCAACCACTGAGCTATTTCTCCCCGCTACTTATCACAGACGTATTGATTTGCTATATTTTCCTCTTTCAGTTTCACTAGACAATTCTGTATCTACCTCCGAAGGTATAATTTTCCAATGTTAATGCATTTTCCCAAAGCTATAGATTTCAACCTCCTCTGGGTCTTTATGCTAAGATCCTTTGTCCACACTTTAACCCTCCTTACATGAGGCATTTTGAGTTTTTGCCCTGCACGTCGACCATTTAATTCCTAGCATTCATTATATATTAGCTTAGTGTTTCTCTTCACTGTTTCCAATGATGTTAGCCCCAAAGGCTACATCTAAAAGCTTCATTCTTAAAGTAATGGGCATTTCACCGCCAGTTATCTGCCGTTCACAGCGGCGTTGTGATGAAGGCACCACATGCAGTATGCTACCATCTGCTGAGCTTGGATTGAGTCAAGCCTTCTCAAAGTGGTTTTTGATGCCGAACTGAAATCCTGGCACCGTAATCAGTAACTGGTCTTATTAGCGTTCTGTGCAGCGATACCGCTGCTCTCCACCCTGGGAAGTTCCAGAAATACTTTTAAGTAGGTTGATTCTGCCTTGTCTCTGTTGTTTTCAATATGCTCCTTCCGTGTGAACTTGCTGCTAAATATCACCTGTAAAAATTTGAAGCTTTTTAACTACGCTTCTTTGCGGCCCGTAGAGATACAATTTATAATCTCGTTCAATTTTCCTTTTAGTGACTATTGTTCCCTTAGTTTTGTCAGATGAGAATTTAAAGCCCCACTCCCCATTCCACCTCCTTGCCTCATCTCTATCCCAGAAGCCTGACTTTTCTCATTCTCCCCACCTAGGGAGGTGAGCTAATTATGTGACAAGTGGGGCTGGACCCATCTCCCTTAAAGGGGCCGGCCGCCCTGTGACAGAGGACTGGGTCCTGCTGCTCCTGGGGAAATCACAGGCAAAGTTCCATCTGCTCTTAGCAGGGGGCCCGTCATCACCTGAGATTAACCCTTTCAGCTGTGACTCACTGTAGAACTCAGTGGGACGTTCCCTTAGCGAGAGCATTTGAAGTCAATTGCCCAGTTTTCATTAGTGCCTCTGCAGACTGTCTACACCAGTATAACTCACGGGGAGGAGCTGCACCGTTCGAACTGTGCCAGTGTGGCTAAAATGGCACGGCTGTTGTGTGTAGACAGCGCCCGCCTCGATTAGGCTAACCAATAACGGTAGCGCTCTAACCATATCGGCCTAGTTAAAGCAATACGAAGCCCTAATGTTGATGCGGTAATACTGGTGCATCCCTATTTATTATCTCTATTGTATGATCTGTATTTAGACCATAAGGTCTTTGAGACAGGCACCGTCTAGGATCATTTATTAGGTGTATTACAGTCGCCCCTGGGAACCCCAGGGCCCCATTATACTAGGTGGTGTAGGTACACAGAGGTGTGATGGCAACTCCCTCCCCGGGACCCTGGGTGGGGGGAGCGGGGCTGGATGTGGGGCATAGAGGGGGGAACAGGGCTGGACATGCGGGGGAGTTCCGGTTTTGGTGTGCCTGCGTCAAACCTGCAACTTTAATAATAAACTGGGCCCACCACTTTCGGACATAGCCGTGAACGCAGCCGCTTGCTGGTTTAATGTCCATTTAAAGACCAGTCTTAAGTTATACTGGTGCAGCGTTCACGTGGAGACAAGCCCTCAGGAGCTGGTTTAACCGGAACCAGAATAAACCCACCCTGAAACTGAAGTAGGGGATTGCACCAGTTTTACTAAGGCCACGTCCACACTGAAAATGCTGCAGCTGCTCCGTTTTACCACGTCAGTGTAGACACTACCGTGATGAGAGGGGTTCTCCCATCGCTGTAGTTCATCCACCCCCCCGAGGGGCAGTACCTAGGTTGACGGAAGAATTCTTCTGTTGACTTAGCTACTGCCTCTTGGGGAGGTGGATTGCCCACCACGATGGGAGAACCTCTCTTCTTGATGTAGGTAGTGTTTACTCTGAAGCGCTGCTGCTGTAGTGTTTCAAGTGTAGACAAACCCTGAATTAAACCAGGGTAGCTCTCTTGTATAGACCTGTCAAGCAGAGCAGAGTTGGGGCTTTCCTGGCCTGTGACAATAATAAATCATATCCAGGATGGAAAGTAAATGCATTTTTCCCAAATAAATAATAATAAATAATCCCCAGTGCTTTTCATCGGTGGCTCTCAAAGCACTAATAATTTAAGGGAAGGAACTTTTTTTTTTTTTAAAGGGAAAGAGGGTGTTCTTTTAAGAACAGTCCAGTCCCTGAATTTTTTTTTTTTTGTTGGTTGGTTGGTTTGTTTATAGAAAATTCAGAAAATATCCACCGAGACACTCGACCGTCACAAACTGCCAGGAAGAATGGATTGGAAACATCAGACAGCACTGTCAAAACCCAGGCCCAGGTGAGAAAGTGTTGGGTGGTGGGGAGAAACCTTCCCACTATGACTAGCGCCCTCCTCCCCTAAGAGCTGAAAGGCTGGTATGGTCAGCCCCTGCTTGGAATTCAGCTTACTATTAATCTAAGGAAGAGTGGGGTCTAGTGGTTAGAGCAGGGGGGCACTGGGAGCCAGGACTCCTGGGTTCTAGCTCCAGCTCTGGAAAGAGATTGGGGTCTAGGGTTAGATCAGAGGGAGCAGGGAGCCAGGCCCCCTGGGTTCTAGCCCCAGATCTGGGAAGGGAGTGGAGTCTAGGGTTAGAGCTGGGGGGCTGGGAGCCAGGACTTTTGAGTTCTTTCACACCTCTGCCACTGAATTCATGCCGTTGGCAAGTCCAGTTCTCTGTGCTTCAGTCTCCCCCTATAAAATGGGGGTGGCAGTAGCCTCAGGAGTGGGGCTGTGGGCCCTTATCGCTGAGCCCTAGTCGGGTGTAGGTGTCTGGCGGAGGCACTGGAGATGGGCACAGTATGGGTGTGTGGTGATGCCCCTTCTGCCAATGTCCGTCCGTCTGTCTTTGCCTGTCAGAACAAAAAGGAGAATAACTCGAAACCCTCCGTCCCGCCCCGAGCCGAGAGGAAGAAAACCCCAGAGACCCCCAAGCCGGTGAGCAGCCCTCAAGTCAACGCCCTGGTGGCTCGCCTGCCTTTCCTCCTGCCTCGCATCCAGGCCAGCGAGAGACTGATGCCGCCGGGTGCCCAGGCCGTGCGCTCCTCCCCTCCCATCCTGGCGCCCAAGATCACGGCCACGGCCACGCCCATCGGGGGCACGGTCAAGATGGCCGCCCTGCCGCTGCCGGTGGGCACCGCCTCCTCCCTGCCCATCAACCTGGCGCCAGGCGTGAACGGGGCGGCGGGGCTGGTCAGCCAGCAAGCAGCGGTGCCGGTGATCAACATGATCCTACCCAACGTGCCCGCCAGCGTGAGCATCCCCGTGGCCGAAATCCCAGCCAACCCCAAGAGCGCAGCCGGGGGCGGCAGCGAGAGGCACGGCCCCGCCAAAAGCAGCGAGGGGCCGGCCGGCAGCCAGCAGGAGGCGCAGGGAGCCAAAGGGGCCAAACGCCCCCCGGAGTCACCCAGTGAGGCTGCCACCATCAAGAGGAAGCGCGGTCGGCCCCGGAAGAGGCTGGATGAGGTGGAGGCCTGTTCGCCGGGTAAATGTAGCGGCGCGGAGGAGGGGGGTGCCCCTGAGACCGGAGGAGGGGGCGACGCCGGCCACGAGGGTAGCACATCACGGAGCTCGTTCGTCTCAGGCAGGAATGGAGGGTCACCCAGCCCGTGTCCCGGAGAGCCGGGAGGGCTCTGTGTGGGGGGCCCGGACAGCTGGGCTAAGGGAGTGTTGCCCGGTGCTGACAACAGAGGCAGCTCGCTGGACACTGACCGAGCCACGGGCGCCTCCCAGGTGAGCGTCATCCAGGACAGCCGGTTCAGTGGTCAGAGCCAGCTGAAAGCTGGCGCCCAGGAGCCGGAGCTGGAGGACGATTTGCAGGTGCAGATGAACCCAGGTGAGGCTTCTGTACCAGGATCCCACGGCCCCCAGGAGGGGAGACCTCACCCCCGCTCTCCCTTGGGAGACACCAAACGGGAGAGCCTGGGAAAAAGCCCGGCCTTGCTCCTGCTGTCAGCGATTTCCGCCCCTGACGACCACGCTCAGTCATCCGATTCCGGGAGCTCTCCCGAATTGCTGTGCTACGCGTCTGGCTCGGACGAGTCGTCGCCGGCGGGTTTGCACTCTGCCGGCGCTAGCGAGGACAAAGCCGCTAGGCGCCAGCGCAGCCCTGCTTCCAAAAGGCTCCACAGCCCCCAGTCCACAGCGGATCGCCCCTGAGCACGCTCTGTGCAGCGCCCACGCCTCAGCAAGCCGAACTCGTCCTCTGCCCACGCCCAGGAGTGGGCGCTCTGCCACAACCGGATGCCTTGCAGGGAAGATTTAAAAATGATATTCATTTGCTAACTGCCTCCGTCCCTTCCCAGGGCTGCAGAATAACACCCCTCCTCCCCACCCTCCCTGTTGCCATGCAATTAAATAAAGCCAATCATTGCCACGCACGGTTTGTTTGTGATCGGCAACCGTCACCTTTCCTCTGGCCCAGCAATTTGGTTTTGCTGCATTGGGAGGCCAGGCCAACGCACCATCACTCCTGCCCCCTCCGGAAGGAAAGGGCGGCTGCTGCTTCCAGGGGTGGAAAAGATGCAGCTGAAGAGTAGGAAGCCCTCAGGTCAAGAAATGACTTGGGTAACATCTCTCCAACCTCAGCCAGCAAGGGCGTCGACACTGCTCACTGCACCCAGGCTCCAACTCGGGTTTAAGCCCCAGCCCCCCTTCCATCCACACCAAACCAGTGACTTGGGTCAGCGAGCCCTCAGGACCTTGCTGGGGGGTGGGTCAGCGTCTAAACCCTGCTGCGCGTTGGGTCCAAGCCCTGTCATTTTGCAGTGGGGATGCAGCGTGAGCCGCAGACTTGCATCAGACGGTCAGTGCAGTGCAGTTCACACGGCTAAGACTCGGGTCCCACCATTGGAAACCCAGGTTTGCAGTGCAGTGTGGCGGCTCAAACGCAGCCTGAGTCCACAAGCCCAGGTCCCACAGACCCGGGTTAAGCGAGTAGTGTAGAAGTAACCCAAGAGATCGTGTTCACGGTGCCCTCTGTAGATCACGCTGCTCTGGGATACTGGACAGCACGGCTGGTTTCGTGTAACTGCCCCAAAGCAAACCCCTGGAGTTAACGCCATTCACCCCGACGCAGCATCACTTGTGCTGCTGAAATCAGAGGTTTTTGGGGTACACCGCCAGTCTTGCATCTAGAGGGAGTTTTTGCCCCAGCTTGCAGGCGCTAAGCACCCCGCAGGATGGAAGCTGGTGTTCCCGCTGATCCCAGGTTTGATTTTAAAGCTCAAGCGTTGGATGACTACATCGTTGTTGTTGTTGTGATGTCTCACCTTTAATTTCTCCCTTTTGGTCCGTGTTTTGATCTGCCCACGAGCATCACTAACCTAAGCAATGAGCTGGATGCATGAGGGTCTCTGGCCTGTGCCCCTTCTTGCCCTGGAATCTATGAATCTAAACCACCTTGGGACTAGGGAGCAAAGATCTCTGCTTGAAAGGGCTCAAAGAGAGGTGGCCGTTACAAAACTGGGCTCTCCTGCTGCTGTCTGGGGTGTAATGGATTCCAAGGCCAGAAGGGGTCAGTGTGACCATCTAGGCCAGTGGTTCCCAAACTTTAACAGGCCGCGAACCCCTTTCACTAAATTGTGAAATCTCGTGAACCCCCTCCTAAAAATGAATATTTTCAGGGATTTAAGTTTAAATTTCCTCAGTGTGATGGATGCCCCAACGGCCGGGCCCCGGAATCTATGAACCTCTGAAAAATATTTTTAATTTAAACTTTTTTTAATGAACATAGAAAAACCAGAAACCAAAGACGTTTCTGTAAAATGTTTTTTTGGCTTTTATTTAAAAAAAAATGGTTTCTAATAAAAATGAATTCATTTTTGGTTTTCAAAAATCAGAAAATGTTTCATGAAAACAGTTTTTGAAAATGGACCATTTTTCCGTTTCAGTTTTTTGTAAATTTTTCTTGGGGGGAATTTTGAAAAATGTGAAAAAAATTCAAAAGGTTCTGTGAAAAATGCTTGGTATTTTCACCCACCTCTAGTTTCGGGTGAGGTTGTGGCTGGTGGTAACAAGGAGGGCCGTGGTTCTGGCTTTAGATGACATTTGGCAAATTCCTGGGGCTCGGGCTGGGGTTCGGGTTGCTGGCTCCCCCGCTGATGGGGGCGGGGCTCAGGCTGCCAGCCCCTACTGCCTGGCCCTGCTCTCCCTGGGGCTCGGGCTGCCAGCCCCCCACAGAGCACTTGGGTTCAGGCTGCCAGCCCCAACTGCCTGGCCCCGCTCTCCCTGGGGCTCGGGTTGGGGTTCAGGCTGCTGGCTCCCCCGCTGACAGGGGCAGGGCTCAGGCTGCCAGCCCCAACTGCCCGGCCCCGCTCTCCCTGGGGCTCGGGTTGGGGTTCAGGCTGCCGGCTCCCCCGCTGACAGGGGCAGGGCTCAGGCTGCCGGCCCCAACTGCCCGGCCCCGCTCTCCTTGGGGCTTGGCTTGGGGTTCAGGCTGCCGGCTCCCCCGCTGACGGGGGCAGGGCTCAGGCTGCCGGCCCCAACTGCCCGGCCCCACTCTCCTTGGGGCTCAGGTTGGGGTTCAGGCCGACGGCTCCCCAGCTGATGGGGGCAGGGCTCAGGCTGCCGGCCCCAACTGCCTGGCCCTGTTCTCCCTGGGGCTCGGGCTGGGGTTCAGGCTGCCGGCTCCCCCGCTCACGGTGGCAGGGCTCGGGCTGCCAGCCCCAACTGCCCAGCTCCACTCTCCCTGGGGCTCGGGGTGTCTGTCCTGCAACCGGGTCCCACCTGCTGTCTCCAATGCCCAGGGTCCTCTGTCCGCCATTAGTGAAATTTTTCTGGCGAACCCCCTGTAACGTTCTGCGAACCCCAGTTTGGGAACCACTGATCTAGCCTGACCTCCTGCCTAACACAGGCCCTAAACTAATTCCCAGAGCAGGTCAGCCAATCTTGATTTAAAAAAGATGGAGAATCCCCCACAACCTTTGATTGTGCAGAACAAGAGCGTAGAGAAGGCATCTCTTGTTTTTCAATCCTAGGAACAATCAGGGATGTCAAATCCAGTCTGCCCGGGTTTTGCGAGGAGGTTTCTCCCTTAACCGAAAGATGTGGGATGTTAGCTCTTTAACAAAGATGTCCTGTATCCAAACTGTTAGTTAGTCATTGGAGTTAAATAGGCCTCACCCTAAAAAAAAATGATTACACCCCTCTCACTAGCTCAGTGTTCGCTCTCCTGATGTCCCTGTTTCACTAACTTTCGTGCCCACCCAGGCCCTGTCTGCATTCACATTTTATTTATCCCCTAGCACTGTTGCATCTTCCCCAGCCGCATAGAGCGGGAAGCGCTGGTATAGCTGAACAGCTGGCATTTCCACCACCAGCCAGCTCGGCCTGCGCTCAGAGCTAACAGCGGGAATAAGGAGGAACCTCTCAGATTCTCTCTGTCTGATACACCCTCCCCAGGTGTCTCATTGCTCCACAGGAGATTTAAGTGATGGGCTGGCTGAGCAATCGTTCTCCAAATGCATTAGACAGCCTCTAGCATTGCCATGCAGAGGGGTGCTTAGTATCTGGTGCCCCTGTACTTGCCGCTAGCCCCAGCGTGGGGGCTACATCAAACCAGTGAAAATGATGTTTTGTCTGCATCATGAATAAAGTCCTCCATACTGTCCTGCATGGAGGTGATTGGGGGGGAGGAGGGAGCGGGGGGGAAGACTGGAAACTGTTCTTCCAGCCTTTGCCCAAGCAGGAGAGCGGAGTAGCGGTGAGTAGGCTCCCCCTGTGGATCTGAGAACCAGGTTTTGGTCTAAAAAAGCATGAAAAGTGATTCCTTGAATTCAGGTTCCACCGTTGCATTAGACAAACAAATGCTTATGAACAGCAGGGAGCCCAGAATCGGTTCCCAGGGGATCCAGCAGGTGGAGTCACTTTCTTCCTCTGGTACGGAGTTTCCCCTCCTTCTCATCACTCATCTCTGGGTTTCCTAGAGAGCCTCAAGCTATTAGATTGGGGCAGAGGCTTCCTTACTAACCTCCTCTGGACACTAGCAAGATAAAGAATCCAGGTAGTTATCACAGTGAGTAACGAGCCCAACCTGCAGAGTCTGGCTACACATGAAAGGCCTGGTCTACACTACGAGTTTAGGTCAAATTTAGCAGCGTTAAATCGAATTAACCCTGTACCCGTCCACACAACGAAGGATTAAAGTAGGGTGTGACTTTAAAATGGATTAACTATTCCTGATTAATGCTCTGTGTGGACACTCTTATTCCAGAATAACTCCCCCTGTAAACAAGTCAGTGCTGCATGTTGCTTCCATTCTCCCTTCCTGCCAGCAAATGGTAAAAGCCACAGCTGTAGTATAATTTATTAGGTGTATTATGGGAGCACCTAGGCTCCCCAGTCACGGACCAGGACCCCATGGCGCTAGGCGCTGTACAAATACAGAAGAAAAAGACAGCCCCAAAGAGTTTACAATCTTTTGCCCTTTAAGGGTTTATAAGCTGCTTTCTCTGAGATGGATTTAGAGGTGAACTGGAAAACTTGCCCCACATACAGCAGCTCCTGGCTCAGAATATTTGTTTTTAAAAACAATTGCAAATAAAACCATTTTAAAACAATAAATCTTAGAAGCTCATTGTCTGTGGGGCCCAGTGGATCAGAGGATTGGGAATCCTTACAGCAGTGCCAGGTCCAGCCTGCATGGTGTATTTATGTGGCCCATATGGCCACAATCTGCAGCATTTCAGCTTTGATTTTAAGGAGAAAAGGTGAGTTTGCACCCCTCACGGGCTGTCTCAATTACCATCCAGACTTGAAGCAAGTGTAGCTAATTCCCCCAGTGCAGCGGCGTATTATCGTCTAGGCCAACAAGGCCTAGGCCTAGGGCGGCAAATTTGCCGGGGGTGGCAAATTTGCTCTTGCCCCCTCCCAACTCCACCCCTTCCCCAAATCCCCGGCCCGCCTCCTCCCCCAGGCGCGCCGCGCTTCCCTCCTTCCACCTCCCTCCCAGGCTTCCGCGCTGGGAGGGAGGGAGAAGCGAGTTGCAGCGCGCTCGGAGGAGGCGGAGCAGAGGTGAGCTAGGGCCCGCGGGCGCGGGGAGTAACGGGGCCGGGAACTGCTCCCCGGCCTGCCCCAGCTCACCTCTGCTACACCGCCGCCGCCATCCCCCGAGCGCGCCGCAACTCCCCTTCTCCCAGGCTTGCCACGCGAAAGCGCTGGGAGGGAGGGAGGAGAAGCGAGTAGCGGCGCGTTGGGGGATAGCGGAGGTGAGCTGGGGCCGGCGGGCACGGGGAGTAACTCTTGGGAGGGGGGGCAGGGAACCACTCCCTGCCCCAGCTCTCCCCTGCTGCCATCCCCCGAGCGTGCCACAACTCCCCTTCTCCCCCCTCCCTCCCCGGCTTGCCGCGGGGGAGCGGAGGTGAGCTGGCGGGGGGGGGGGAGGGGTGGGAGAGGGCGCGGCAATTTTTTGACGGCCTAGGGGTGGCAAATTTGTTAATCCGCCCCTGCCCCAGTGTCTGCCTGAAGCTATAGCCAGACTGAGCTGGGAGAGGTGTGAACTTCCCCACCTGCCGTGAATCCCCCTGGGGTTTTTGATGCTAATGCTACCCCTTTAAATGTCAGCATTAACTATTTCAGTGCCTTTTGTTTTGTCGCAGTGATACCAGGAAGGGACTGGGTGTGAATCCCACAGCTAGGGGATTGGGAAATGGATGTAGGGAAGGGAAGATGTTGGTGGGACTTCAAGAAGAACATGTTTTCCGACTGATGCCAACTTCATTATAACAGCTCAAAGTTCTGGTCCTATGCGACAGTCAGTTTCCAACCTCAAACCTAGGGCCGAGAGATCCGCTGTGGGTTGAGGAGAGCGTGTGGTCCTAAATTAGGGTGACCAGATGTCCCGATTTTATAGGGACAGTCCCGATTTTTGGGTCCTTTCCTTCTATGGGCTCCTATTACCCCCCACCCCCTGTCCTGATTTTTCACACTAGCTGTCTGGTCACCCCATCCTAAATGTATACCTCCCTGGCCCCCGGACTTTAATTAACAGTGCGATTCCTCTGTGCAGAATGAGCTTTGCAAGGGAGCTGAAGCACAGGGCTCAATACTGCCAGACCCCAGCAGAGGGCCCCTGCGTCTGCCAGGCTGTGGCACAGGGGACCCAGGGTGGGAACAGGAGCTGCGCTCCCCCCGCCACACACCCTGGCCCCTTAAGGGCTGGTGAGGCCAAAGCGTTACCTTAGCTGCTCTGGGGTGGTGGGAGGACGGGGAGCAAACGGACTCTTACTCCTTCGTGAACACCATAAGCCGTGTGAGCACCTGGTGTCTGGCTGTGTGACAATGGGGGAGGGGGTAATTCAGGGGGCTGATAGCCCAGGTTAGAGCCAGGTGTGGTGTGGGTGAGGCTGTGCAAGCGCCCCCCCCCACCCCCACCCACACTTCCCCCCCACTCTCCCAAACCCTCCTGCACAGCTCGGCTAATGCAGCTCGGTCCTGACCTCCAAATCCCCTGCACTTCCAACCCAGGTCTCCCCACACAGCTTTGCTGGTGCCCCTCATCCAACCCACAGCCCCCTGTTACCCAAGCTTTGACACACACACACACACACACACACACACACACACACACACACACACACACACACACACACACACACACACACACACACACACACACACACACACACACACCCCCCACAGCCCTTGCCCACCATTCCAGCCCTTGATTCACTCCCCCCCTCAATCCCAAACTCAGCCCCCTGCTATTCCAATCCTGTGCTACACACACACAGCCCTACCGATGCCTCTCAAGCCTGCCCCACAGCTCCCCTCCCCACAGAGTATGAGTGGGTCTAGTGTTAGAGCTGGTGTCTGGGAGTCAGGATTTTGGGGCCCTGGTCCCAGGTCTAACACTGACCTGCTGTGTGACCTTGGCTCCAGTCCCTCAGCCTCCTTGTGCCTTAGTTTCCTCAAAGGGGATGATCTTTCCCTGGACTTTGCAAACACTAATTACTCACGAGGAGGGTCAGGAGCCTCATCGCTGAGCTGGGCAAAGGGAGGCCCGGAGCCGTATTGGCCAAAGCCAGCCCACGCCCAGGTGGGCCGAGTGACTTGGGGAACCTGCCTGATTTTGCTATGTCCACACACGCAGCTCAATCTCCTGCTCTTCTGGTTCTTCCAGTTGGGGGCTGGGTTGTGCCAAAGGCGTTTGCTCGGCTCTGGTGCAGGGAGAGCTCTCGGGTTTAGGAGGGGAATGTTGGTCATTGACCAGAGAAGCCCCTGAACCAGCTCTGGGGTGGATCCATCACCGCGGCCAGGCCCCATGCTCTCCCTGGTGTTAGAACAGCAGATCTGAGCGGGTGACTGGGTACAATACAGCGGGCTCCTCTGACTCTCCTGCGAGGAACGAGGTGCTGGCGATAGTGCATACATGCACACATGCATGTACATGCACACATGCTCACATGCACATGTGCACATGCTCACACGCACATGCTCACATGCATATACACGCACGTGTGCACACATGCATATACATGCACACACACATATACATGCACACACACATGCACATGCACACACACATATACACACACGTACACATGCATATACATGCACACATGCACATACACGCACGTGTGCACACGTGCATATACATGCACACACATATACATGCTCACATGCACTTGCACACACACATATACATGCACACATGCTCACACACACGTGCACATGCACACATATGCATGCACACATGCTCACACGCACATGTGCACATGCACACACATATACATGCACATATGTGCATGCACACACAAACACACACGTGCACATGCACATGCTTCCTTATCAGGTTCTCACCCTTCACTCACAGACTCTCTCTAGCTCACACTTTTGCGCTCACTCATATTCACCCACAGAGACGCATCACACCCACCCAGTCCCACAGCAACATAAAAGGTTTTGAATGAATAATTCTGAGCAGCTGTGGAGAGGCAACGGGCTCTGCCGGAGGCTGCGTTGCTTCCAGGCCCCAGACTGCTCACGAGTGGGACGTCAGGGAAGCGCCAAACGACATCAGGGCTCTATTGCGCCGGGTGCTGCACAGCCACAGAGTGAGAGACAGTCCTGGCCTTGGCAAGCTCACAGTCTGTATAGGCACAGGATGGGTGGGGAAATTGAGGCACAGAGTGGGGAAAGGACTTGCCCCAGATCACCCAGCAGGTCCATAGCAGAGCCAGGAAGAGAACCCAGGTGTCCTGAGTCGTCCAAGGCCCATTCCTTTCTATGTAGGGTCTTACCCTGCCCTCATCACTGTCCTGTCTGGGTACCGTCCAATCGTGTATTAAGCCAGGTGACCAAGAGCGGTCAGGTGTGATCCATTCTTTTCGCTCATCCTCTCATAAGAACATGCAAACGGCCCTATTGGGTCAGACCAAAGGTCCATCTAGCCCAGTGTCCTGTCTTCCGACAGTGGCCAGTGCCAGGTGCCCCAGAGGGAATGAACAGAACAGGTAATCATCGAGTGATCCATCCCCTGTCGCCCATTCACAGCTTCTGGCAAAGAGAGGCTGGGGACACCATCCCTGCCCATCCTGGCTATGAACGTATCTAGTTCTTTTTGGAATCCTCTCCCAACTCCCCTGTCCTCGCTGCATGGCCCATCAGCTGATTGATCCCGCTGGGTCTCCAAGATCCACCCTACCCATCCCCCCTTGCTCCCTTTAACCTGGGCCATCCCCAAATAACCACTCCCTCACTGGTTTTCTCCCCTCTCCATCCTGATCCCTTTCTGCAGTCAGGGCTGCCCAGGAGTGTGTGTGTGGGGGGCAACATGGGCACTTTGCCCCAGCCCCCCGTTTGAGAGGGACCGAAACCTGCGGAAATTGAGTGAGTGACGCACTGTGAGCTGGTACATGGTGTCACAGCACCACTCAGGTTTGGCCCGGCCGCCCCTCTCCAGGGAGCTGGGCCCAGCCCTGTGTGACAGGAGTTCTTGCTGCAGGGTGCGTGTGGGACGAGTGACGCAGTTTCAGGTTTTGCCCTGGGCTCCTAAAAACCTCTGTGCCCTGCCTCCAGCTTAGCCCTGCAGTGCCCAAGGGCAGAGATCCAGGCAAGGAGACACTTCCCCAAAGCAGCTGCGTGGGTGTGTGGGGAAGGCTGATTTGCGTCCCTGGTGTTATTTACAGGCAGATGGGTGTATAAAGGGGATGGGGGGGGGAGGGGCGCTGTAGGGCATGGGAGGTTAGTAATTGTAGGTGCTTTACTCTCCTGCCCCGCCCCCCGGGGGCGATCCACTGCGGGAGGTGAATCAGTGTTTCCCCAGTGAGTCAGGTAGATTAGCGAAGTCCTGGGAGCGACCCACCTTATCTGATGGAACAGGGCGGGCGCCCCCCCCCCACTGGAAACCCCTCCTGAGGGCAGCCCAAGAGGACACGCTCCGGCTCAGAGGCGATCAGCTGTTGCTGCATCAGGCCAGGGATGTGGAGGGAGCCTGAGGGGCTGGGGTGAGATGCTGCCCCTGGGCTCCCAATTCTGCTGTGAATGGCTAAACATAGCGCCTGCCGGCATACATCAACCGCTGCTCCTGGACAGTCCAGGTAGAACCACCTGTCGTGCTTCTGGATGGTCCGGTACATCCAGGTAGAACCCGCCTGTCGTGTTGCTGCCTGGTCCGGTACATCCAGGTAGAACTCACTTGCTGAACTGTTCGACGATCCTGGTATGTCCAGGTGGAACCCACCTGCTATGCTGCTCAGTGTTCTAGGTACATCCAGGTAGAACCCACCTGTCATGCCGATGGATGGTCTAGGAAGGTATTTCAAGTACAAGCCACCTGCTGTGCTGCTGTATGTTCTAGGTATGCCTGCCAGGGACCTGCTATACTGTTTAGAAGTGCCAAGCACGTCATGGCTAGGAACCCTGAGTCTCATTCACAGCTCTGGGAGAGAGTGGGACCTAGTGGTTAGAACAGGGGGTTGGGACCAAGGACACCTCAGTTCTGGTCTTGGCTTTGTCATTGACCTGCTGTGTCGTTAGGCAAGTCACTTTCCACATCTATGTCCCAGCCTACCCTTTGTCTCTTCACACGGTGACCACTTCAGGGCTGGGTCTGTCTCTCACTCTGTGTCTGTTCAGCACCTGGCACCGTTGCTTAATTTGTAATGAAAGAGCTGCCGGGGCTCAAGCAATTAGATGCCAGGCCCCAAGCAATTTTGTTACTTTCATAACTGATGTTGCAAGCCCAGAGGTGCCGGGGCTCTGAACTGCCAAGCCCAGAGGTGCCGGGGCTCTGAACTGCCAGGCCCAGAGGTGCCGGGGCTCTGAACTGCCAAGCCCAGAGGCGCCGGGCTCTGAACTGCGTGGCCCAGAGGTGCCGGGGCTCTGAACGGCCAGGCCCGGAGGTGCTGGGTTCTGAACGGCCAGGCCCGGAGGTGCCGGGGCTCTGAACGGCCAGGCCCGGAGATGCCGGGGCTCTGAACGGCCAGGCCCGGAGGTGCCGGGGCTCAGCCCTGGCAAGCTCTGGCACAAATTAAGCACTCCCTGCCATCATGGTCCCTGATCTCAGTTGGGTGCTACCGTAATACACTTAATAACATTGCAAATGATTATTAACGACAGCACTGGGCCAGTCTGAGCACCGCTCGCTACTGTGAAGTGCAATCTGCAGGGAGTCACAGACAAGGAGACAGAGAGCAGGTTAGGAGCAGATCCCTCAGGTAGTTGCTCCAAAGGATCCAGCCCTTCTCCTTGGGAGGTGCTCCGCTTCCGTGGGAAACCCTGTGACATTCCAGTGAATCACCTAGTGCAGGTCTCGTGGGTGGCGTGGAGTTCCCCTCTGCTCTCAGATCCCTGCCCGAGAACCAGCAGAACGAGTTTTGAATGTAGGTCAGCCTGACCTCTCGAGTGGGAGGATGGGCTTGTGGCTTAAAGCACAGGCTAGGACAGGGTGCCAGGACTCCTGGGTTCCGTCTCAACTCTGGGTTGGGAGTGGGGTCTAGTGGTTACAGCAGCAGCTGGAAGTCAGGACATCTGGGTTCTGGGAAAGGAGTGGGGAGCTAGTGGTTAGAATATGGGAGCTGGGAGGTCAGGACTGGTGGGTTCTGTTCCCTGCTCTGGGAGGAAAGAAGAGTCTAGTGGTTAGAGCTGGGGCCTGGGCAGCTGGATGCCTGGGTTCTGCCCCCACCTCTAGAAGGGAGCGTGGCATAATGGCCAGAGCAAGGGGTGAGGCACCAGGATTCATGTGTTCTAATTTCAGCTCTGCCACTGATGTGCAGTATGACCCTGGGCAAGTCACTTCCCATCTCTAGGCCCCTCTGTTAAGCAGGGACCCCGCTACCCGCCTCACACAGGCTTTTTCCACAACCCGCAGCCTTTACCAATGCTGTGTGACGAGCCGGCAGCCTCGGACCAAAATTAGAACGGCTCCCAAGTGACTCTGAATAGAATCACTGCAGCCATTCATAAACATTAGCTAATGAGTCCCTGAGGCTCGGTGCGTACTCCAAGGGCAATGCCAGGTGCTGGCATTCGGCTGGGGGTAGGTGACTCGGGAGGGGAACTAAGGTGGTGTGGCCATTACTGGGAAGCACGGCGATGGCTGGCAGCTGCCTCTGCTAATTCGTGCAGCTGCCCATGCGATGGGGTCAGGCCCTGTTCATCCATTGAACTTAGCATGGGAAATTCGCTCTGGAAGCCAGAAATAACTGGGCTGGTTTTAACTGGTTTTAACCCCCGAACTGCTGGGCAGGTTTAGGCCAGGCATGATTGGGTTTTTATGCACTCACGTCGGCTGAGCAAGGGGCCCAGTGGGGAGGTCCCATTCACTGGAATCTCAGATCTCCTTTCCAAGCTCCCACCATCAAGATCAGATTTCCCAGAGCTCAGCTCCCATTTAGACGCCCAGGGAAGGGCCAGGTTTTCAAAGGGGTTTAGCAGGCAGCAGCGCCCAGCATGGCTGGATGGGCCCGACGTTCTGAGCTCATTTCAGAGTCTGGCCCATGGCTGGCTGATTGCTGGGCTGGGAGGTGCCACTGCACAGCACTAGTGCAGGGAATGGGAGCGCCAGTTTCCCCCCCTTCCCAGCTCACCCAGGAGTAACTCCTCGGGCGGAGAGGGAAGTTTGGCCTCCCATGCAAGCCTTGGGACTCCCTGCAGAGCCCCCCGACAACAGGAACTGCTCTTCACCATGAACTGGGCTGAGACCCACGGAACCTATCTCGCCCACAGGCCAAACGGACACAGATTCGAGTCCTGCCCGGGTTGGTAGCAATCAGCATCTACACCATCCAGATCACCAGCACTAAGAGCTCTAACTGCTCCTCCACTCACTGGCTGCTTCAGCAAAGGGGCCGAGGACAGACTGAGCTCCCGTCTCCCCACTAGAGGGGATCCAGGATGGGAATCTTCTTCCACAGAAAGAAACAGACCCACACATTTGTGCACTCCGTGGCAGGGGAGACACGGTTCAGTCTGGCCTAGCAGCTAGAATACTGGACTGGGACTCAGGAGTCCTGGGGTCTAATGACTTTGGGCAAGTCGCCCCCTCTGTGCATCAGTTTCCCCATAGGTAACAAAGGGATGGAGATCATGACCGTGACCTCCTTTAAAGCACTGTGAGATCTACTGATGTCAAGTACTTAGATGGAAGCTAAGTATTATTAGGAAACTGCTATTATCAGGCTCTTGAGTGTGATTGCATTATTCATGCCTCAGAGGGTTCACAGACATCCAAGAGTGAGTTAGACTTGTGACCCAATCCTGCTGGTTGTCCTCGCACCTTTTATAAGGGCAGAAAGTGTGTGGTTTGTGCTCTTGGCCAGTTTCCCTTCCCTCCTTCCCAAGCCAAGTAGTCATGCTGTCACTCACCCCAGAGTGGACTACATTTCCATGGCTATGGGATTTTTCAGAGGTTGCCATCCTAACAACACACACACAAGGGTCAGCTTCACACAGTGAGAGATGTTACAAAGCAACTGTGGTTTGGTGCGTTCCTAGGCTACAAGGTAGGAGACTAAATCACCATGGCCCCATGTCACCTAAACACATATTTAGATCTATTCCTATTCAGCAAAGCATTTAAACATGTGCTTAAGTCCCATTGGGACTAGACTCGACCCATGAAGTTAAGTCTGTGCAAGTCTTTGCAGAATCAAGGCCTTAGCTCTGTGTTCTTCAGCGTCCAGCATTTAACAACAAATATATTGAAATACCATATAATAAAGCAATCCAAAGACCTCAGAGACCCACCACTAGCCAAGCATCTTTATATTTAGCTATACATCTTCCTATTCAAAAATAAATCCTGAGTTTGAGAAGGAGCAGTAGAATAGTCCATCTCATCTATGTCTCAGTCTCTACTTACTTTCAATGTGCCTATCAACCTGGTATATGAACTCAATATTACTACAGATCTGCTGCCACATCCAGCCTTACACAGGAACAAGAGGGGGACTATATAGTCTCATTTCCCTCTACTGTCTTGTATTTTAGATTGTAAACTCTTTGGGGGATGGGCTGTCATTTAATATTTAATACAACCCCTATGCACAGTGGGGTCCAACCTTGTTGATCTTTAGGCACCACCGCTCAGTACATGTGAAATCATAATATTCTGGCACTTGCACATTTCCAATTCACTTTGCAAAACTCTGACAAGCACGAGATCCCAATGAAAACTGCAGCAACAAATATTACATGGGGAGGTAACCCAGCTTTCAACATTGTGGGAGCAAATTCCTGTTAAAGGTGAAATTTTCAAAAGCACCTAAGTGACTTAGTGCCACTTAATCCATACTGCTCTAGGTGTCATTTTCAAGAGACAGACTCCTGAAGCGCAGATCCTCAAGGGCATTAAGGCACCTAAGTCCTCTGGGCCTCAGGCAGCTCAGTGTCATTGAAAGTCAATGGCACACAGGCACCTAAATCACATTTGAAAATGTCACCCCGAGCTGAGAAAGAACTAGGGACGCAGGAATGCCAATTTAGCAGCGATCCAAAATTGCAAAACTGCTGAAAGTAAAATACTGTGATCCAAAATACAAATGAAAATGCACACCAGAGACGGCAATATTCCTACCAACCTCCACCATTCAAATAATTAATAACTCCAAAGTTGATGAATAATAATAAAATAATGAAACTACAAATAATAACGACCAGCCAAACATTGCTGCAACCGCAAGTCAATCCAGCAACTTAGGCTCTGATCCTACAAACCTTTACACACATGCTTTAACTCCACTCCTATCTGCATCTTCACTGAGTTCAATAGGGCTGTTCATCCAGTGATTAATTTGTGCCAGTGCCTGCCAGGGCTAAGCCCCGGCACCTCTAGGTAGGGTGACCAGATGTCCTGATTTTATAGGGACAGTCCCGATTTTGGGGTCTTTTTCTTATATAGGCTCCTATGACCCCCCACCCCGTCCCGATTTTTCACATTTGCTGTCTGGTCACCCTACCTCTAGGCTTAGCAGTTCATAGCGCCGGCACCTCTGCTTGCTGCATCAGTTATGAATGTAAAAAAATTCCTTGCGCCCCAATACCTTTTTCATTACAAATTAAGCATTATACTCATCATAGTAAAGTTAAGCAAGGGTGTATTTGCAGGATCTGGGCTCTATTATTGTGCTTAACTTTACACACTGTGAGTTGTCCTATTGAGTATTACAGGCAGTGTGGCGTAGTGGCTAGAGCGCTGAACTGTGGATGGGAAATTTGGATTTTATTCTGGGTTGTGCCAGGTGGCCAGTCACTTACCCTCATTTCCCCCCTCTGCAAAGTGAGGGAAATGATACAGCACCTTTAGGTCTACTGATGAATAGGACTAGATAACAACTAAAGTATTATTACCCACAATGCCTATAGCGAAGCGCTGTGCAAGTCTTTGCAGGATCCAGGCTTTAGCTACAAAAAATACTTCCCCCAAAAGTGCGAAATGTACGGTGAATGAAAAACAAACCAGAATTCTGCCCCCTCGAAAAAAAATGACAAACACTAAAAACTGCCGAGTTTCTAATCCCACCGCCACCCTCAATTACAAAACTGGAGCAAACAACAACAACAACAAATACAAGGGGGGGGGGGGGGGAACCTGTCCCATGGACGGTGACCAAACTCCCCTGAAAAACTGTGGGTAACCCCCCGCCCCCCCAAACTCATGGTGCAAAGTTTATGGCTACTGAAGAAAGGCAATTTTTTTAAAGACGTGCAATAGTGAAACGTGCACAATTGTCTGTCTTTGGCCACAACTCCCCGCTGAGTCCCTCCAGAGCCCAGGGACGCATCTAGGCTGCGTTTATGTCACGTGCAGTTTGTCTCCCTTGTGCAACGCCCCCAGTCCTACTGGCCCAGCTGCAGCCTGCCTGAGCCACGGCCTCGCCTGGGCCCCTTTCTGATCAGGCAGTGAAGTAGCCACCCCTGCAGAGCGCATAGGTTTCTATGGGTGGCCGGGGTCCTTGCGTCCTAGCACCCACGCCTGCGAGGAGGAGGGTCGGGGGTCTCCCGTGAGCGCGCGGGAAGGGGACTCTGGGGCGTGGTAATTTTGGGGGCGCCTCTGTCCGTCCCTGTGGTGGGGGTGTGTGAAGGCCCCTCAGGCGGCGCGGCGGGCAGCCCCGGAGCTGGGGCCTGCTGCTGTGCGGAGGCTGCGGCGGCTGCTGCCGGCGGGTCCCGGCCGGGGAAGGAGCCGCGTCCCCCGCCGGCAGGTGAGCGACAGGGCAGGTTCTGCGGCGGGGGGAGGGGAGTCCCCCGCCCGGCTCCCCATAGGGGACCCCTCGCTCCCCCCTGCGCCCCCCCGGCTCCTCTGCCCCCCATCAGCACACCCCTCACCCCCCCGCTGGGTCCCCCGGGTCCCCTGCCCCCCACTCCCTCCAACCCCCAGTCTGAGTCCCCTGCCCCCCACTTCCCCAAACCCCCCCGCTGGGTCCCCTGCCCCCCCCCGGGTCCCCTGCCCCTACACCCCCTCTCTGGGTCCCCTGCCCCCCACTCCCTCCAACCCCCAGTCTGAGTCCCCTGCCCCCCACTTCCCCAAACCCCCCCGCTGGGTCCCCTGCCCCCCCCCGGGTCCCCTGCCCCCCCACTCCCCCAACCCCCCCCTCGCTGGGTCCCCTGCGCCCCCCCCACTCCCACCAACCCCCTGTCTGAGCCCCCTGCCCCCCCACTTCCCCAAACCCCCCCGCTGGGTCCCCTGCCCCCCCCCGGGTCCCCTGCCCCCCCACTCCCCCAACCCCCCCCTCGCTGGGTCCCCTGCGCCCCCCCCACTCCCACCAACCCCCAGTCTGAGTCCCCTGCCCCCCACTTCCCCAACCCCCCCCGCTGGGTCCCCTGCCCCCCCCGGGTCCCCTGCCCCTACACCCCCTCTCTGGGTCCCCTGCCCCCCCACTCCCACCAACCCCCTGTCTGAGTCCCCTGCCCCCCCCACTTCCCCAACCCCCCCGCTGGGCCCCCTGCCCCCCCCACTCCCACCAACCCCCTGTCTGAGTCCCCTGCCCCCCCACTTCCCCAACCCCCCTGCTGGGTCCCCTGCCCCCCCTCTCTGGGTCCCCTGGATCCCCTGCCCCTACACCCCCTGTCTGGCTCCCCTGCCCCCCCCCACTCCCTCCAACCCCCTGTCTGGCTCCCCTGCCCCCCACTTCCCCAACACCCCTGCTGAGTCCCCTGTCCCCCCACTTCCCCCAACCCCCCCCCGCTGAGTCCCCTGTCCCCCCACTTCCCCCAACCCCCCCCCGCTGGGTCCCCTGCCCCCCCCCACTCCCACCAACCCTCTGTCTGGCTCCCCTGCCCCCCCCCACACTTCCCCCAACCCCCTCTCTGGCTCTCCTCCCCCTTTCTCCCTCCAGTTCCCCCTCATCCCCTTTCCAGACTCCTCTTGCCTCCCCCTGCCCCCACCCAGCAGGGTCCCCCCCTCATTCCCCAGCTTCTCCTCACCCCCTCCAGCCTGCTCACTCCCTTGCACTCTGTGTCCCCTTCCCCCATTCTGTGTCCCCTCCAGTTCACCCTCTAGCCCCTTCTCCAGCCTCCCCCCCGCACCAACCATGCCCCTCCATCCCTCTTAGAGCCCCTCATCATCCCCCGGCCCCCTCTCCTTGAGTCCCCCTTCTAGGTCCTCCATCTTCCCCCTGCCCAGTGGGGCCCATTTCATTGGGATCACGCAAACGCCCTCCTCCCCCCCCCCACACTTTGTGTCCGTGTCTCCCTGAGGACCCCTTATGCATCTTTGCCTCCAAGGTTGCTGCCACCCTTGAAGTCTCTGTGCTGTCCCACCCCCAGCTGCTCTCTGTCCCCAACTAGGACATCCTGAAACCTTTCCCCCGGGTTGCTCCTAACAGAGTCCCCCCGCCTCCTTGTCCCATAGTGAAATCTCTCCTATTCTTCCCATTGCTGGGGCTGTCATCCAGGCCCCTCATGCTTAGCTATCCCTTGTTGGGATTTCCCCATAACTAGCCCCTCGTGGTCTCCCCCCCCCCATTTACTCCCCTTCCTGGGGTATTCTCCAGTTCCTGCACTGCCTCTTATGGAGTTACAGTTTCCTCCCTCTATGTAGACAGCCTTTCTGGGATTCTTCTTCCAATGATTGAATTTCTCTGCCCTTGTGTAACCATCTCCGTTTTCCAGGGATTTAGCCTCCTATTTTCTGGGGTGGCCCCCACTTCATGTGGTTACCCCCCTTCTTCCCACTCAGTGAACTGGCTCGTAATTCTTTATGGTGGCATAGCTGGTGCTAAGCCACCGACAGTAACAGCCCAGGGCAAAAAGAAATTCCCCAAAGCTGAGACTGGAGACAGGAATTGTTCTGGTGTCTCTTTAATTTCCTTCCAGTTGCTGGGAGGGGGAGGCTGTGGTGATTCTTGTGTTGGCATTTCTAGCTATTGCTTTGAATAAATTCTGCCCCCAGACCTCTGAACTCCAGAAGAGCTTGTTCTCTGTGATGTGGTTAGCCCTGTCTTTTTCTGATGTGATTTGTAACCAGTCTCTTGCTGCAGCAGCTAAATTTCACCTTCTTTTGAAAAAGAGAAAGCTTAAAGGAGCCTTAATTGTGTCTCATAAAGGTAGGGAGGAGGGATTCTGTCCTGGGAGTACTGGGGGATGGACAAAGCAGGTTTTCCAGGGGCCATGGTTTCAACTGGGCTGCAGATTTACAAGTGCTGGTATTTATTATTCAAACAGCAATGGATTATTATCGAATGCAGCCAAGCAGCAACCAGGGCTTGTTTGGTCTATTTCAGTTACAAGGGAATCTCTTTATGCCTGAGTAGCATCTTTTTTTCTCTCCTCCTTCAAACAGCTGATTAGAATCATCTCTGGGAATCCACTTGAGTCTGCATTGCCAAAGATGAATAGCTCGATCATATTTATGTGCGTGCATTCGAGGAGGGAGAAGCTGCCGTGTTGGATACGATTGCACCAGGTACGCCACAGACTGATGGGTTGTTGTTTCATAATTCTTTATCCCCAAGCAATCAGACCTTCTGTTTTAAATTCTTCATAATCTCCGAGAAATAGTGTGCGTGTGTGTGTGTGAGAAACAGATGGTGGTGCTGGTGAAAGATGCTGGATTGATTTGGTGCACAGAGACCAAAGTCCTGTGAATATCCCTGTAACCAGGTACAGTATGGACAATGGTAATACAAGCATCTCCTACACTTTGCTTCAATCCTGATTTCAACATTAACCATTATAATGACTTGTCAGTCCTGTATTCCAGTCAGTCATTGACTTCTCTGCTGCAAATCCTTGTAGTACTGGGTCTTTTGATATGATGATTGGTTTTTAGGAACTGGACTGAGACCCCCCCAGCTCATTCTGTCGGCCCTCAGATAACATCTCTCAGTCGTTAATGACCAGGGCTGAATTTGAACAGCTTAGATGTGGAGGGCTTTGTAGCCCATTGCCATTCCACTGAGCCATCTTGTCCTTCCTGCGCTTTCTTTCAACTACTTAAGGATTTTAAAAATGATTTGATATACTAGGCAAGTGGCCTTCTGAGAGGCAATTTTTATTAACATTAGATTTTCACGGTAGACAATATACCAGCAGACCTGATATCACCTGATTACCTCTGTTTATTCCCTCTGGGACACCTGGCATTGGTCACTGTCAGAAGACAGGATACTGGGTTAGATGGACCTTTGGTCTGACCCAGTATAGCTATTTTTATGTTCTTCTGATCTGTTCCTACAGAAGATGCTCCAAGTTGATAGTTCTGTCGGCTTTACAGTCGAATGGTCAATACGTATTGCCCTATCCATTCATCTTCTGGTATCTAGACACAGGTAATGCTTTGCACTCTCATAGCATTTTCTGTCTGAGGATCTCAAAGTGTTCTACACACAGTAAAACTTGAGGAACAGCTGGGTGAAATAATTTGCCCGAAGTCACAGAGCAAGTCAGTTGCAGAATTGGGAACAGGACCTGGGAGTCCTTACTCCCAGTCCCTTCTCAGGTCATTCTGCTCTTTTGTCTTAACGGTCTTCTTAATGTCTAGGAAAGCTGAGAGATTTCACCTACTCTGGCTTTATGAGCTGGGCAATGTGCTATTTTTATATTGCTAACTGTGTTCCACATCTAGTAATGATAAGTGAAGTCAGTGGTTCACGTGGGTGCAAGGGATCTGCCTGTGTGGATCCAGCTGCAGGATCAGGGCCTAAGACTTCAGCTTCCCCTTGGTGGAGATAGAAAACTCCAGTAGTAAGACTGATTTCTCTTCTGGAAATCTGACTGTAACTTTAGTAGAAACTCCAGTCCTGTGGTCCTTGGATTGCTGCTAAACTTGGGTCTTCATGTTTGGAACAGCTAAAGATGAGCCACTCCTGTCAGAGGCATTATAACAATCAGAGCAGGAGACGGGGAGCTTGGTCTACTGGGTTCTCTTCCCAGCTCTTGGGCTAACTCTGGGCAAGTCACTTCACCTCTTAATTCCAATATTGATAACTCAGCATATTCTTGTTAAAATAGTAAAAAAAAAAAACAAACACATGCAAGAGCTTTGGAAGGAATATAAAGCGCAAGCTTCAGGCCATAAACAATCTTCTAATTGTTGTGGGGCTAGGAGGAAACTCCTTTGGGGCAGCGTTCCCTCTAATTTTTCCCACCAATGTGCGGAATGAATTTTGTTATGTGCACCAATATGGAGGTGATGTGTGACACCTCATCTTCATATTGGTGCAAAATTCATGTGGTAGGGGTGGGGGCTCAGGGCCGGGGAAGAGGATTGGGGTGCAGAGGTGTGAGGGCTCCGACTGGGAGTGCGGGCTCTGGGGTGGGGCCGGGGCAGAGGGGGTTGGGATGCAGGAGGGTGCTCCGGGGCTATGGCGGGAAGAGAGGACTCCCCCCAGCTCTCTCCCCGCAGCAGCTCCGGGGCTGAAGCCGCAGGACAGGTGTCCCTCCCTTGGGAGGTCTGGGCTGGGGCTTTGTTCGGGCCGGGGAAGGGGTGCGGTGGCAGGGCCGGGCCAGGGTGCCCTGGTTGCGGCTGGGTCAGGGCCAGGCCGGGCACGTCCCGGCCGCGGCAAGTCCCTGGGCAGGTTCCCTGAGCGCCTGCGTGGCGCTAAGAAGGCTGCCGTGCAGCCGCGCAACTCACAGGGAACTTAGCCCATAACTGCCTGCTGCAGGGTTTCTTCCTCTGCAACGTTTGGTACTGATCATTGTTGGAGACAGGCTGCTGCTCTAGATAGGTATTGCCAGACCAGATTACACCACTGTACCGTAGGGCTTGTCTACACTTGAAAAGCTACAGCTGCAGTGTAGACACTATCTATGGTGACGGGAGGGGTTCTCCAGTCAGCGTAGGTAATCCACCTCTCCGAGAGGTGGTATTCTTCCACTGACGTAGCACAGTGTTCACTAGAGTTATTAGTGACGTTGCTCAGGGCTGTGCATTTTTCTCACCTCATAGCAACATAGCTGGGTCGACCTAACTTTGTGTAGAGCAGGCTTTGATCTATCCCTGTTAAAAAGAGGTTGGTGATTAATGTGTGCAAAGTACTTGGAGATGAAAGAGCTAGAGAAGAGCCAATTATTGTTGAAGTGTTTTTGAGAGTAGCAAGTTGATTGAGTTGCTGCTGCAGTTAAATGTGTTCATGGTGGGTCTCAGACTCTGCCTTTTGAGATGATCTGACTTGTTCATAATTTTGCTTAGTCTGGACGTTAAGGTCCCATTTCCAAAGGAGTTGTGCCCCTGCAGCTGTCATTGACCACTGTGAGAGCTGGGGTAGCACAGTACCTCTGAAAATCAGACTACAACATTTTTTATTATGGAAAAATTAATTTTAAAAATAAGTCACTGGATTTACTTATTTTCCATCGCAAGTTATAACTGATGGAGAGGGAATGAAGGAAGGATGGTTTTATGGTACAGACCTGCGAGTCAGGAGATGTGGCTTCCTTTGTGCTCTTGGACAGGTTGCCTCCGTTTCTCCACCCCAGCATGAGATCCTTTCTTCAGAGTGGGGTAGGGAAGCTTAATGAATAAAGGGCTCCCATCCTCTGACAAGTGCTATGGAAGGAGAAAGCAGTAGTAGTTTGCTATTAACAGAGATTTTGGATGCAGATTTTTTTGTGCAAGGAGTTTGCTGCTAGTCTTTATCCCTCATGTGATTGTGGAGCAGTGATTTATTAGAAGTCATTTCTATCATGTCTTTGATATCATTTGTCATTGTTCCATGCTGCATATCCTGCAGAGTAGATCTGTTTTAATCCAAATTTAGGAGTAACGCCTCGCCCTGGTTGCATGGGCCCCAGACTTGTTACTATTTAAGTAATGCAAAGTTGGCCGAATCAAATCCAGCATAAAATGAAACCTTGCAAAACTGTGAAGAGATGTCAAGCGCTTATAACCCGAGCATTTTTATGAGTCAGACTGTAGCAGAAACTTCAGCCCACTTGTCAAACTATTTGGAGCTCTGTCCTGATCTGAGGTTCACGTAATGCATTATTAGTGCAAACTTGCAAAACCAGCCACTGTGCTTGTGCTGAAATGGATTTTATGAGGTCGTCGGTGCTGAGTATCTAAGTGGGATCAAGCCACTGGTGAAGTGTCTCTTTAGATGATACTCTGTCTGGCTCCTACAATAGAGCATAAAACCCCTGCACAATTATTGATTGAGAAAAGGAGCTACTGGGCAGGTGCATTAGAGTTTTGGTGTATTGCTTTGATGCATGTGTGGGGAAAAAGCTGGATTAATTTTACATGGTGTCCACAGATCTATCAACTACAAGTTTCCTTTGACCTTGATGTGGCAGACCACAAAGGCTCAGAAAGACACATCGACTACGATTCCTATATTAAGGAGTCCCTGAGTACTCATTGACAGTCCATCCTTTCCTTTTCCTGTCCCATGTTTTTACATCGTACTCCCTGGAGTGCAGGCTAGTGGGACTCAGGACTCCTGGGTGCCATTATTGGCTCTGTCTCTCATGGGCACATTCCGTGGTTCTTAGTACCACAAAAACTGTGCTGCACTGTGAATGCTTTCGTTGGGTATTGTGGGAGAATCTGTCCTTCTTTTCTGGGGATTTATAGAGGAAAGGAACAAACCTGGGAATTCACACAATGCAGCTAGTTCCAGGTAACCATGCTCCTCATTTCAGCATCTAGCCTGGACCTTACAAGTGTCATAGCATGGGTCACACTCTGGGTAGGACCCCATATTGTAACACCAGTTGGGATGCAGGTCAGATTCAGAAACGAGGAGGTGACTGCCTGGAACCTACTGGCCAAAGAGTTGATAAATTAAGCCTGTACTTAAGTGCTTTGCTGGATCAGGGCCAGAGGCAGGTTCAAGACTCTAATACTAGCCTCCTCTGCCCATTCACACTATCACCGTTGGTGTGGAAACCCTTTCGTCTGTGCGTCTCCTGGCCCCCAGAATAGCCTCCCTTCATCTCTCCGCCTCGCTGACTTCCCACCTCACATAAAATCTCAACTGAAAAACATCTCTTCTCCTTCTTGTGCCTCTTAATCTTGCTCTTCCTCTGCTATTTATTATTTAAATTTATTCTTTGGCTTGCAAGGGTTAGATTTTTATCGGTACGTGTTGATTTCATCGTACGCACCGAAACTGATGGAAAGAACATTTCCATCCATGATGATAGAGATTGACAGCTAGGCAGAGTAGGTAAAATGCTGCTTGAGGAGTTTGATTTAAGGCTATTCACTTTGTATTATTTGATGTGTGATTTTGTGTTTTAACAATTATAAAGCTGTGACTTTCTGAATCTCAGCATCTACTCTTCTTAATGGTCTGACCACCCATAATTTCCCACAACTGTGAACATTTAAATGAATGAAAATTGGGGGGAAATGCTTAAAACTCAGTTTTGTGAAATTTTGAAAATTTAAATTGATAAAAGTAGGAAAACATTCTTAAAAATAAATATCAGTATTATCCTTTGAAATTATGAAAGGATAAAAATGGAATTCTGCCAAATCTACATTTTTTGTGAGTACAGTTTGTGAGGAAAAACAGCACAGAAGATGTTTTGTTGTAGAACAGGGTGCAGCCTTAAGGGCAGAGTCTGTCCCTTGAGCATGTCTGGCTTTTGAATGGATGAGACATGTATATCGTGTTCAGGTTTAATCCAGTTCAGCCAGGTGTGAAAATGGATGGCAATCCATCTGTGTTGATGCCGAGAGAAGAATTTTTCTCCTATTAAAGGAATTTCTTACTAGAACGAGAAAGATGCATTCTCAGATAGGAATAATTTATAATAGTCTTTGTTTAAATGCTGCTTATAGCATTCTGCTACAGCCTCCCTATGTGATCTTGGGCTAGTTGCTTCCCTCTGTGCCTCAGTTTCCCACCTTTTAAAGTAAGAATAGCATCTTCGGGGGAAGTTGCAAGGATTAATATTTGTAAAGCACTTTCCGATCCACAGAAAAGTGCAGTGGCAATGCAGAGAGTTGATATAGTGTAGGCAGAATTGAAAATGAAGTCTTGATTCAGTGTATACTGAAATTGCTTTATTCCCCCCCCTTCCCTGTCCCGATTAGTGTGTTCTGAAAAATATCTGGAGCTGGAATGAGATGCAATAAATCATGAATTCTGAGGAAAACAAAAAGCAACACTGTGTAATAGAGACCAGATGTCTTATTGACTCTCCATCCAGTATTCCTGTTTCCTTGCCAGTTGTAATGCTACAGTGCTAATAGTCTTTATTCAAGGCAGGCAGGACTGGGACTTTTTTTTTTTTAAATGCCATCAATCTGTTCCAGGTCTCCCTAAGATCTTACAAGGAGTCACAAAAAACAATGCACTTCAAGGGCTTTGTTAACATTTCATTGCTTCATGTATGAAATTCTATATTAATTGGGCACTTTCCTTTCTTTTGTGTTAAATCGCTGACTTCTGTGGAGTTCCACCGGGTGGAAATTGTGGGTGAAGTAGGAACCACAAGAATTCAGTTCAGGTTGCTTTCTAGATTATATTGCTTCATTGTGTGTAGCTAGCTGATGGGTTTGTTATCCTAATGAGCACAGTGATTTAGAATGGGGAAGCTACGCTGAGGTCTCAAAGCTGCAAACTGAGCTAAATAGCACATTTTGTAATCTGTTTAACCAACTGTTGAGAACCACAGAAAAATATAGAGGAGGATGAAGGCAGACAATGCATGCATTCCCTAGTTGGGATGTTATGGAGCATTTAGAGAGGGAGATACTTCTTTGGCTTTCTCCAAACTGTCCCAATTACAGACGAATCACTGACTAAAGCAGGTGCGAGATGGTTGATCTAGATTGTGTCCGGGAGATACAGAAAGAAGTTAGACAATCCTGGCTTTAAACTTTAGTTCTAAGAATGAAAGAAATGCCCTGCACTGGTTCCAGTGCTAGAACTGCCATGGGGAGGGGACCCAGTAGGCCTGTGTGTTGAATTTGGCTCTCACAGTTCTCTAATCCAAGCTGAACCCTAGGGTGACCAGACAGCAAGTGTTGAAAATCGGGATGAGGGTGGGGGGTAATAGGAGCCTATATAAGAAAGACCCCAAAATTGGGACTGTCTCTATAAAATCAGGACATCTGGTCACCCTACTGAACCCACTGAGCGGTTGCAAGTCTCTTGCCATCTTTCTCCTTTTGTTGCTGATTTAGCACCGCTTATAAGCAGCGCCTTTTGTTGTGTTGTTCCTGAGCAGGCATTGCTTCCCAAAGAGAAGGCTTTTGGGCTGTGGTGGGGGGTGATAAAGGATTTGGGGAATTTTTCTGGGCTTTGCAGTTGCTGCATTTCGAGATTTACACAGTGGTGGAAGCCACCATGTGCCTTGATGGGAATCTAGATGGCATGTATAAAGCTGTTCTAGATGACACACTGGGTGCAGTAGCCCAAGTCATGGAAGCTTTAAGGGGGTTTTACAGCTCAGCATTTCAGTGTGATCGTTTTCTTGTCTCTAATGATTCTGGAACATGACATAGGTGTTCTGGGCCGTTCGAATAAATTAAAGAGAAAAATCTTAAACATTTCTATTTCTAATAGGATCCACTGAGCATGCACACCTTTATGACCCTTTAACCAGGGACCATCTTATGGTTTTGGGAAGAAGGTGCTGCTCAAAGGGTGTAGAAATCAGACCATGGAGTTGCTTCCTTATCTGGACCTGTTGCTAGATGGTGTATTTTACTCCCTTCCCGATCTTCGTTTGGCTGATGTGTTGCAAAGCTAGTACAGAATAATACCTCTTACTCTGCTATGCCTAATACTGGCCCTTGTTATTTTATTTGTAGTACAGCGCCCCTCCATTGCGCTAGATACTGTATGTACATGTAGTAAGGGACTATACCTGTTCTGGAGTGCAGAATAGACAAGACAGCTTTTTGGGCATTAGGGGGAGTGAGATGGAGGGGGACTGAAACACAGGGAGATGAAGTGATTGGCTCAGGGTCACACACAGCTGGGAACTGAGCTTAGATCTTCTGAGTCTCAGTCCAATGTCTTAACCGCATGGCCAGGCTTCCTTCCTAGCTTTCATATACTTAAGTTTAAAATAAGCTTGTGGGAAAGCAGTTGTTTAATTGGATCCCTGTAGTATTTTTCCTCTACAACCTAACAAGAAACTTGTCAAAAACATTTCTCTGCATTAAAAAAAAACCCCAAACAAAAAAAACCCAGAGAGTCTGGGACTATAAAAGCCCTCTGTGATTGTATGTTAGATTGTTATATTAGTCAGGGATGACTGGTTAGCATGGTATAAAAGGTACTTTTGCACTCGGCATGTGGGGTTGGGCTTTAACAAACGCCACCGCTGATTTTTTTTATTAGTCAGTGTTTGTCATCCCAGTTGGCTTGATGTTAACATTTTAAGGATTCCAACTTGCAGAGATCCCTTGGAATGGCTTCCCCCTGTTGTAGGCAAACTACAATACCTGCTTTTGTGCTACAGTCATAGTCCTTTGTTGAAATATAGAGGAAGAGCTTTCCCTTGTCCATGTATTGGTAGTGTTGAGTTTTCATTGGGCAAAGCAGAGCTAATTAAGGAGGGAAAATAACTTTCTTGAGTTTTCTGGATGGTTAGGATCTAATTACCACAAACATTCAAAGCATGTGGGGTAGGCACCAAAGGAAATGGCGCACACACAGGAAAAGTAACTTACAAATGCTGTGTATGTTACTTCTGTTCAGAAGGGGTGAAAGATGCAGTTACATCGCTTCAAATGGCTAGAAAGATTGATATGACCTTGCTGAGATTCGGTCAAACTTCATTTACCCAGAAGTTAGAACTAAAGCAGTTCTTCTGTTAAAAGAAGAAGAGAAAATCTTCATTTTACAGAAATAGATAAGTTAATGGCTAAGCATTTTTCAGGTATTTAAAAGGGTGTCATAAGGAGGAGGGAGAAAACTTGTTCACCTTAGCCTCTAAGGATAGAACAAGAAGCAATGGGTTTAAACTGCAGCAAGGGAGGTCTAGGTTGGACATTAGGAAAAAGTTCCTAACTGTCAGGGTGGTTAAACACTGGAATAAATTGCCTAGGGAGGTTGTGGAATCTCAATCTCTGGAGATATTTAAGAGTTGGTTAGATAAATGTCTATCAGGGATGGTCTAGACAGTATTTGGTCCTGCCATTCGGGCAGGGGACTGGACTTGATGACCTCTCGAGGTCCCTTCCAGTCCTAGAATCTATGAATCCCTATATTACTTGTATTCAATTCCAGTATTTGAAAAGAAACTCTGGGATATTTTTGCTGATGAATTCATCCCTCCTCTCTCATCATGGCAAGCCAAGGACAATAAGAGGGGAATGTAATTATTAGAACTTTACCTAAGTGAGAAAGAGGATGGTCCAGTGGTTAGGGTACTAGCCTAGGCCTTGGAGACCTGCATTCAAGTCCCTGCTCTGCCCCAGACTTCCTCTATGACTTTGAGGAGTCACTTAGCTTCTCTGTACCTCAGTTCCTTATCTGTAAAATGAGAAGACTAGTTCTTTCCTACCTCGCGGGTGTTGAGGATAAATGCAGACTGTGAGACTGAACTCGGATACAAGGGAACTTAATAAGTACCTTAGATAGAAAATCTTCCCATCAGCCGTGGGGTGTGAGTAGATATTCCCATTACACAGATGGGGGAAATGGAGGTACAGAAAGTTGAAAGGATTCTCCCAATGCTAAGGGCGCAGCACTGGATCTATTTTTAATTCCTTAGACGGGGGAAAATCCAGACCGCTATACTCTTTTGAACAGACCCCAAAATCTTTTTATTTACTTACTATTATCATTATAGTTTTTTGTTTTGTTTTCATTATTTTCTCTGGAGTTTGGACCTTGACTATATCTTGACCAAGAAATTTGGGCCTTGACACAAAATAGACTACCTCTGCCTTAGATGTTAAGTTTTGGTTGGACAGTTACAGTAAACAATCTGCCTTACGAAAACTAATTTAAGGCCCTCTCGTTAATTTGTTTCAGGATTATCTTCTGAATCTACAAAGAGCAATGGCTTTTTTCTTAAAGGTGGGTGGGGAAGAAGAAGAATAGATCTTCTGACAGCATGTGGATGTAACCATGTGATGAAGTGATTTATGTCATGGATTAGCAGATAAACATGGTATTCAAAAACAAATAAACCAAGTAATTAAATTAGCAGGAAAGTCTCTTGTCCTAGGCCCTGTGCCCTGCCAGTAAGGATTTTGCAGGCTGTAAGTATGGAGTCCGGGGTCAGATTGGGTATGGAGAAGCTGAAAACTGTTCAGTGAACTCTTTCCACAGCAAATAATTCTACTGGGTTTGGATGTGACTGTGAGGGGGCAGGAAATAGGTATCCTACCAAAATACTTATGCATTTGAAAAAGGTGGTGTTACTATATGGTGATTGATTGCTATCTTCTTGTACAGTATAAGCAAGGAAAGGAAAGTGGTCAGAACTGCAATAACAAACATTTATTGAAAGGAATGTCTGTTTAAAAAAAAAAGATATTTCCTCTTGGCACTGGGTTTCTTTATTTCTGGTTGACTGTAGTAGGATACATTGTTGCAATTATGATTGAGATGACAAAAGTAGGAAGTGTTTCCAACTCTTAGTTTTAGCTTTATTTAAAAAAAAAAAAGTAATATTAAAAATGAGTGAATTGTAGGGGGCGGGGCATAGCCCAAGCATCTGAATATGGGGCTTGGAGCAGGAATTCTTGTTCTAATTGTAGTTCTTGCAAATCACTTAGTCTCAATTTCTCAGTGTAATACAGGGATAACACTTACCTACCTCCCAGGAGTGTCAGGAGACTTAACGTTCAAAGTGCTAGGTAAGCGCTAAGTATTAATCTGTCACAAGGGGAAATTAACATGATAAAAGCTGAGCGGGGAGGGATTTATTACATTCTAGTTATGAACAAAGCGCATTGGATACACCCAGCTGGGCGTATAAAGCCATAATCCCATTAATGGCTACGTAACCTTGCAAAATTCCTTTAGTGTGAGGTATAAAGAGTTTCCTGGTTATTTTCTTTTGCTTTTTGCAAATCAAGGCTGGGCAGAAAGGGCCTTGAGAAGTAGTCTAAAGGCCAAACGTGATCTACTTCAAGATAAGCTGTAAATTGTACATATACTAGAGGTTTTCCCTATTGTAGTTGCACCAATGGGCGTGCCATCCCTATGCAGACAAGACCCTAGTCAAAAAATGTTCACACCAGATTGTCTCAACTCTAAATATCTTCTGAGGTACATCCCAAAAAGAGTGCACCACATGCACCTAGCAGGCTCGGCAGCAGGTTAATGGGCAGATGCGCTCTCTCCCCTTCCCAGAATGGTGCCATTGACTACCTTTCACGTTGCTTTCATTTCAGCTTTGAAGCGTGCAGACCTGCCACTGCTATGGGTGACGCTATTGTAGACGCAGCCCCTGGGACAGCGGTGGATCAGTCATCCGGCCCAGTGCTGCAAGGAAATGGAGGGACTCCTCTCAGCGTCATCAGAGAAGGCGTTGGGGAGTTGGCGGTTATCGACCCTGAGGTGGCGAAGAAAGCCTGTGAAGAGGTCCTGGAGAAGGTCAAGCTGATGCATGGGGTCTCCTCAGACAGTGTGGCTAAATCAGATGATGGCAATGAAACGGAGAGTGCTCCACGGACCAACCTGGAACTAGTCAATGGAGACGTCAGAGATGGCTGTGAAATCAAATGCTTGGATGACCCACCTGGCACGCCTTCCAGGATCCGGGAGGAGGACGAGACCATGGCCAACACAGTGAAAAGCGCCCGGAGGCGGCAGAAGAACAACTCGGCTAAGCAGTCCTGGCTGCTCCGGCTCTTTGAATCCAAACTCTTTGATATCTCCATGGCCATTTCATACTTGTACAATTCGAAAGAGCCGGGGGTACAAGCTTATATTGGAAATAGGTTGTTTTGCTTTAGGAATGAGGAGGTGGACTTCTACCTGCCACAGCTTCTAAACATGTACATCCATATGGATGAAGATGTTGGCGATGCTATCAAACCCTACATTGTACACCGCTGTCGGCAAAGCATCAACTTTTCCCTCCAGTGTGCCCTGCTCCTGGGTGCCTACTCCTCGGACATGCACATCTCAACTCAGCGACACTCCCGTGGGACCAAGCTGCGGAAGCTCATTCTTTCTGATGAGTTGAAGCCAGCTCACAAAAAGAGGGAGCTGCCGTCTCTGAGCCCGGCGCCCGACATGGGGTTGTCACCTTCCAAAAGGACTCACCAGAGGTCCAAGTCAGACGCCACAGCTAGCATCAGTCTGAGCAGCAATTTGAAACGGACCGCCAGCAATCCCAAAGTCGAGAGCGAGGATGAGGTAATGTTGGAGTCTCTTTAAAATGCAACCTCTCTGTGAAGGGTGTGTCCATAACAGTATATGTGCAACTGAGCCTCATCTCATAACTCTTCCTCTGCTAGAGATTTTTATATTAACCAGTGCAAATGGGATAAATTTCATTTACTTTTTTCCCCCCAAGCAAAGTGGCATTATGTGCTGTAGCCATGGTTGGAAAACGTAGAGCCCGTTCGTGCAGGAAATCTCTTCTGTAATAAAAGAAAATACCTTGCCCTTCTCTAATGCCTTTTCTCTGAGGGTCCTACAGGTGCCTTTACAAAGATAGGTAAGTATCGTTCCCCTGCTTTACTGATGGGGAAGCTAGGAAAGGAAGGATGACCTTATGGTTAAGGTAGTAGGCTGGGATTCAGGAGCTCTGGGTTCAGTTTCCAAGCCACAGATTTCCTGTAGGACCTTGGGCAGGTCATTTAATCTTCATCTTCATTTTGTTGTCTGTACAAAGGGAGCCAACTGTTTCCTACCTTACAAGGGTTCTTGGAAAGATAAACTTCTTATTGTTTGAGGTGTTCCAATTCAACAAGAACGGGCCCATATAAGTAGGTAGTTAAGTACATAGTGATTTAGTGCTAGAGTTAAGACTAGGACCTAGGCTCCTATTCCCCAGCTCTGAGCCCTACCTGACTCCTATTACAGGGAAGTCCCCTGTAAATTTAGCAGGTATATACAGGAATGCTTTGTGCTTGTTAGTTATAGCTACTGTAGCTGGCCTCGTGACCATTGTTCATATGAATGAGTCTCCCAATGATCAGTCTTTTCTCTGATAAATTGGTTAATCAATATGATCAGCACATCTGTAAACTACAGCTGGAGACTCATCTTGGGTTGCTCATTCCCTGAAGTTTTTGTTTTGAATTGGTGCATTCGGGCTTGCTGTTGGTGACCCTGAGCGCTCATCTTGGGAGGAACATTGGTATGAAATTGCAGCCTTGATGCAAAGCACAGAATGAATATGTCAAGCCTCTGCTGAACTTTCATTCCCTGTCTCTGTCGTTTGCATCAAGGAAGGAGTTGCAGAGAGATTCAGAACAGAGGGGTTGTTAATATCCAAGATCGGTGGGAATGCACCCGTAGCTGAATGCATCAGGCAGGGGAAGGGAAGGCCCCCAATTTCAGCACAGAGTGGCTGCCCTTCGTAGTCACCTCTGAGGAGGATTCCATCGAGGTATTCAAAAATAATCCTGTGCAAAACAAAACTGCCTGTGTGCAGATAAGCCCAGACAACTCCTCCAGGTCTAGTCCCATTCACTGTCCAAAATGAATGTCTGATGCAAATGCCTTTGCTTTTGAGAAGAGAGCCATGGCGTTTTTATATTGGCTGACTCTCTTGTTCCACAAATTGCCTATTGTAATCGGTCCTCCTTTTCCTCCCAGCCATAAAGCTGAGGAAACCCAAACTGTGTTATGCTGGAAGAGTTAGGCTGTGTGTGAGGCTATGCCAATTTGCAGAGTCTTGTGTTAATGCAATTTAATGCTAAACAGTATTGAATCAGGACTAAATCAAACTTGCATGCACATGTACATTTCCATGTCATACTACTTCCAGACCTGAATGGCTCTCACAGGCCTTGTGACTGGCTGGGTGACACTGGTTATTTTTAAGTGTAGAGAAGTTATGCATGTAGACATGGATTTCATATAGCCTTTGCAACCATATTGTTGCCTCTCTGAGTGCTTTATCTGTTTGCCAGGTACTGTGTGTATTTCTGATGCTTTATTTTGAGCTACATTTCTTACAAAGGAATCTAGACTCCCCTACATCCATTTCACAGGTCTGGCAGATAGTCTTTCATAACAAAAGGATAAAGCTGTATCCTTGGTTTTTGAGGGAGGGAAAGGAGAAGAAAAATCTGGTAATCTGAGCATTGCTTTCAAATGACCTTGATGTTTTCTCCCCATGTTCTTTTGGAAACCAAGGTAATGAGGAGTGCAAGTCTTCTGGGCGAGAGACCAGGGAGTTGAGGTGTAGAGTGCAGATCTGTGAGGTGTGCTCAACAAATTGGAGAGAAGCAATGCATCACTTCCTCTGTCTTAACTCAAGCAGTTGAAATACTCTCTTGGGGTAGTGAATCATCTAACCAGAAGGGATGATTAAACAGCTGGCAGAGAATTAGGCTTGTTACACCTATACATTACTCCACAGGTTCAAATCACAGCAGGGCTGACTCAGCCCTTGGTCTTTCCAAGACAGATGAAAATTTAATTCCATGCTTTCTCTGAATGTAGGTCTGTTTTTCAAAGTCTCCTCTGAATACTAGACAACCAAGTTCCTCTCTGCTCTGTCTAGACACTAAAGATCTTGTGATTGTTTCTGTAACAGCAGGGAGTTTAGCTGACATCCTTGGCTAATGATCCCCATCCCCTCTGTTATGCAACCTGTTTTGTGAATGCCAGAGGGGGCCTTGTAATTCTTGTATGTATAGAACTTGTGAAAGTTTTTTTGTGAGCCTTCAAGAAAGAGGCTCTACAGAAACATGAAGTATTAATTATGTCAGCTGAACACAGCCTGGCCGATTAGTGGTTAAAAATGTCCTGTTTTCCCAACCCTGCAAATTCGCATGTCATGAGCCAAGGGGACGGCACCATGTGGGCAGGGTAAGTGAATGTTTCATGTCCCTGACAGTTCACTGTTTGGTAGAAAACAGCTGGCTGACAGAAAGCAGGACACGTGGAGGTCTCCTTAGCTCACACTGGCTGCAGCTGCTCACATAATGGAAACTGAAGCTTTCATCTATAATTTATGTAAAGCTGCACTGAGAAGAGTTTCTCTTGGCAACGTTTAAAACCTATTTCAGTCCAGAGGCCACGCAAGCCTTTTAAATGGTGTATGGCAATGGAGGAGGCCTCCGCTATCCAGGCTCTTTAAAAACTTTCCCAGCTTTAGAACGTTCAAGAGGCTGGTTAAGATCCTCCGTTTTCTGTTTAAATTCCTAAAAACATTGTTGTCTTGTGTTAAAACAGCCAAACTCCTATGAAAACAAACTCTCCTGCAGACTGTCAGATGGTTTTAAGAGGCAGCTATTTAATGTTAAGTAATTCTCAGTCACTCCATCTTTGCACTTGGAACAGTGTCAGTGTATGGGGCTAAGGTGTCTTTAAGCCCCCCCACCCCTCCTCTGTATTCTGGGGCCGTGCAGAGCCCTGCCCCATGGGTGCAAGTATGCTCTAACTTATGCTGCATTTTCCATGGCTCCTGGGAAGCTGAGAATAGTTGTAGCGCAGTGCACTCCAACTAGCTCCTCAACATACACTAGGTGCAGGGTCCTTCTAGAGCCCTGTGCAGGGGGATCTTGGGGGGGCGGTTGTTTCCAGCCTCTTTGTGCCACTAGAATAGCATAGAGCATTAGCATAAATGAGTATTGGGCCCAGAGGCTCTAACTGCCCCAGTGAATTGCTGCTATTCTTAAGATTCTGTTAGGAGAATTTGACCAGTACTGAGTGCCTGCAAGCACTGACCAGGTGGATGAGGAGCGGAGGCAGCAAAGTCTCCACCAATAACGTGTCACTCTCCACTTCAGCCCTTGCTGACTTCATTTAACTTGGTCATGAACCATAAGAAATATACTTTAATCACGCCCCATGAGAAAGTTTCTCTGCCTTTTTTCTGACTCCTCTACATTCTTTCTTTTTAGAGGTTGCAGAACGGGATTATGAAATGAAAACTTGTTTTGGGATTAACATTAAGAAGGATCATGACTGAGCTTTCCTTCAACTCTGATCTTATTGACGATGCCCTCATCCAAACATCTGGTCCTACACTGGCATCATCCTGTTGGGGACATTCATTAAATATTCAGATTTGCCTCGTTTTTAAACCTGTAAATACCTCAGATGTGACCAGGCCAGGGATAAAGTATTCAATTTTCACCAATTGGCCTATACTATGATCAAAATCCTTCTGTAGCACTATAAACCTACACCTGGCTTTACAAACTTAAATGCAAGCATGTCATATATATATATATAAGACAAATTCAGGACAGCAGTTCAGGAGAGAACAGGTGTGGGGGATGGAATGGAGCGCCAGATTTTTGAGAAAAGTAAATCAGTCCGTTAGCTCTAATCTGGTCTAGGAGAATATTTAAACTAAAAACAATGGGAACTGACTCACTTCAGCACTAGCAAAAAGCCTGCAGGAAGAACTGAAACAGTGGGATAATTAATGATCTTGTGGTTTGAATAACGATGAATCTATAATTCAAAGATTATTATTGCCCAGCCATCCTTGTTTATGGACCCTTAAATGAGACGCACGTTCATACTGCTTCTGGTTTACTCAAGCCTCTGTCGGTACCGTCAGTTCTGGATTAAGCTCGTCCAGTTTAAAGCAGGCGTTAATACTTTTTTATTTTAAATGCATTCCTTTTAGAACGTAATCAGGCGGGATGTTAGTACAATCCGATCAGTTGCCAAGCAATCTGGTGCCAGCATGCTTCACAGATCTGGCTAGTGCGGGTTGAATGAGAGACTGGAGTAGAGAGCACTTCTGGAACTCAGAGGCATGGTGCTACAACCCAGTTGGTAAACAAGTATGTAGGAATTAGCACAGTAACACTAGAGATAAGGGTTAACTTGATTTTTATGGTGCGACAGTTGGGTTTCTTTACATCGCTGTAATAAATCACCATTTCCACCTAGCTTTGGGATACGAAAGCACTTCCTGTTCCTCATCTTAAGTCCAAGTCTCTGCCCCCTAATGGCTTCCTTACAGATGAATGCCATAATATCTTGTGAGCATGTCAAATAGGGCTAGGGGGCCATGATGGAAAGCAGATGGGTTCTTTTGCTCCCTGGAATATAAACCACATATCCTGTTAATTGTCAGTCATCAAGAAATCCTGTAACTAGATCTTTATTCCCTCTGTCTTCCCCTGCACTCCATTCCCCCCCCCCCCCCCCAAAAAAAAAAAGATTTCAGAAGGTTTGGTTCTTGAAAATATTTGATTTTTATTAAAATATTCTTTCCACTAACATTGAACAATCATGCAAACGGTTTTGATGTGCCTTCTAAACTAGAAGGTTGGGAATTTTCCAGCACTGTGACTTCCTCATGCCTCTTTGCCCTTTAACCAGAACTGTCTCTTCCTTGTGGGAAAGACCTGCTGGGCTGTAGTCCACGAAAGCTTATGCTCTAATAAATTTGTTAGTCTCTAAGGTGCCACAAGTCCTCCTGTTCTTTCTGCTTTCAAGTGTTCATTTAAATGGACGTGCTTGTTTCACTTTGGGCCAGTTTGAGCTCTGGTGTAGTACATGCAGCTCCTGTTGCAGTCAGTGACATTATGCCAGGGATGAATTTGGCCTTTCGTGTGCTGCTACCTGAGACTGTAGCATTTTATTACTGCATTCAGCTCTTTCAGTTAAGATCTTCTTGTTCCAGTTGTCACGTCATGCTGCATAACCTCAGTAATAACCATACACGAGCTGCATTATTTCAAGTGCTCTTGCTTGTGTTTCTTTTTAATTCTTGCCAGGTGGTGCAGGCAAAACTGAACCTCATGACAAGTTTTAATGGTATATGTTTTATCCTGTATTTGTTTTCCTTCAACGAGTGTGTGGGCATTTGTAGCAAAAAGCTGCAAGGCTGAATTGTCACTTTGAATCCTTCTGGCTCAGGGAACAGACTGAGTTGCTGTCGTCTTCTCCGTTCCTGGAATCTTTTCCTTGGCTTTCCCTATCAAGGTATTTCTGATGCTTTCACCACCACGGGGACTCTAGGTTAGGGTGACCAGATGACAAGAACAAAATATCGGGACACATGGGGGGGGGGGGGGGGGGGGGCGCCGCTGAAGTGCAAAAAATTTAAAAAAAAGCTGGAGTGCAAAATATTGGGACAAATGGCATCCCGACCATACATCGCTCAGGACGCTGGACAAACAACTAAATATCAGGACAGTTCCGATTTTATCGGGATGTCTGGTCACCCTCCTCTAGGTTTACCTGCTCGCCAGCTCAAATGAGCATCAGTACTGTCTGTATTTGGACACTGGTTACAGTTACTTAATGTTCCACCTGAAGAACTTGAGACCTGGACACACGATCACTTGCTGTAACTTGATTCAGAAGCAGAAACAGAAGACAGTGGAATACTGTCCAGTGCTCCAGTCATAGAAAATAGTCTGAAATGCCGTCGTTGGGCACATGCAACCTACAAAATGTCTGAGAACATCCTGTAACATGACAAGATTTCTACAGTCTTCCCACCGAAGAAGCCATACGATACAGATGCCCTACAGTTTCAGAGATGTTGCTATTATCTATCTCTTCACAATGTAGGTCTCGGTTGGAATTTTCCATTAAGTACTGGCTACAAAAATTCTGCTTGAACAGCGTTCATGCACCCGAGATGGATTCTCTGCTCCTTTTGCTTGAGGGGACTCTTCTTTCCCCCACTCCTCTCCTTTGTCATGGTCATCACTGTCCTTCCTGTCACTTGAGTTTGCAGCCGTGATGTCTCTTTTTCTTCCTTTACGTCATGTCCAGTATTCCTCCCTTCCTCTTTATCCCTGCTGGAAATCGGAGGTGCCAAGGTGGGGCCAGGAAGCAATGTGATGTGCCCTCCACAAACTGGGAACCTACTAACCAGTTCTCGGTGCCAAATGATGATTTATTGATGGGCAAATTGTCCACGGTCTACAGCACCTATAAATCAGCCTTGTAAAATTCTACTTGCTGAGGATAAGTATATTGTCCTCATAAAGAGTTGGCAAGTAAATTTTGTGCCTGGGCTGGAAAATGATCCTGGGAGTTGTGTTAGCACCGGAGCGCACTGTTGATAGTGGAAAGAAATCTGTTTCTTTTGCATCACTGTATTTGCTGACAAGAGAATTTCAGTCTATATCGAACACCATTTGGAAACCATGCTTGCTTATTCAGCCATGACAATGGTTCTCAGAAACTCCAAGTCACAATTTAGGTCTAATTTTTTTAAGGACCCCTCCCCGCCTTTTTCTCAGTTGAAACATAAAGGATAAGTGTCTTGCAGTTTTTTCTGGCTCTGCAACCTTTGTACAGGGATATCTGCTTGCTCCATTTCTGCAAGAAGAGTTGCTGGGTGACAACTCTGGGAATGATGTCACCCTGGTGGGGCAGAGTCAAGAGAGGCTATTGCTTGCTGACTCAGTGAATGTGTCAAATTAACTGGGGGAGTAAGAGCTTGTCACCAAGCAGAGTTTCCCCTGAGTAGCAACAAGGTGGATTTGGGCAATTCTGTTGGTAAAACTAGTCTGCACAAAGAGTTCTGGCCAGAGCTGACTAGAGTGAAAGCTCTGTTTCTTAGGAATTTCTAGCCTTTTGTACGAGGGCTTAGTGTTGTGTTGCAAACAGCTATTACTGTTTGCAAGTGGAAACCAGCACATCTCATGTCATTTGGTTAAATTTCAAGAATATTGACCCCAGTTAAGGCATTTTATTTTTTTGGGAGGTGGGAAGTTATAATTATAATAATATATGGCGATATCCTATCTCCTAGAACTGGAAGGGACCTCGAAAGGTCATCGAGTCCAGCCCCCTGCCTTCACTAGCAGGACCAAGTATTGATTTTGCCCCAGACCCCTAAGTGGCCCCTCAAGGATTGAACTCACAACCCTGAGTTTAGCAAGCTAATGCTCAAACCACTGAGCTATCCCCCCCCGCGTGAAGGAAGTTGTCTCATCTGCTGATGAGTTTCATTTCTTGGCTTTGTTTAAATAAAACAAGTTTTGTTTTTTGTTTTCTCAAATCTCTGCCATAAGTCTAATAGGATTTACTGTAAAGATGCAGACCATTCTCCTGAGTGTCCTTAGAAATGGGGTTTGTTGCAAAAGTAAAAAAATGCTTCCCTTACAATATGTAAACATGTCTGCATCAGTTTCCTCGTGAACTTCCGTGTAGCTAGAGCTGGCGAATACTTTGTGAATAGTATCAGTGGTAGTGCTACATTAACCAGTTCTACAATATTTTGGTATAGGAGGCAATGGGTAGGGCTCAACTCTTGGTGATCTGCACTCTGTGCTCGAAGAGAGGGGGCTGACAATGCTGTGCAGACAGTCCTCGTTTTCAGCACCTCCTAATATTTCTACTTATTTATATTTCATCTTTGTACTTCAAAAACACCGTACATACGTCAAGCCATACAGCTCCCCTCTGAGGTAGGTAAATAAATGGACTCCATCTCTCAACAACTGTGCCAGTTCTCTTGATTTTGCCGGTCCAGGGTCCCAACAGCATCCACTGGGATTGAAGTTCTGATCTTCCACATTAGCTCTTCTGTTGTCCCACAATCCTGACCCTCTGCAACCCTCTTCCATTCCAGTCTTCTCTCTAAACTCCCAGCCCTTCCAATGCGCCTCACTCCTGATTTCCGCTAAGCTCTCTGAGAGATGGACATTCTTTTTGTTCTGAGTTTGTACAGCGGCTAGTACAATTGAATCCTGGGCCCCATTGCAATACAAGTAGTAAATAATCTATATATATCACACCACTGAATTGTGATACTTCAAACTGAGCAGTGATTTTTTTTTTGAGGGGAGAGATGTGGACATAAATCACTAAGAACATAGTTACTTCTTTCAGAGATGAGTTCATACAGGGTCTTTTTTTTGGAATGACAGTATGTTTTAATAAAAAAAATAACTTGGGCCTTGTCTAAAGTTACTAAGCAGTATTTTGTCTTCAGTATCATGTGACATAATGAGAGAGCGCTTGTGACGAAGGACAGTGCTGCACTTTGTTAGGCTATGCAAAGAAGAGAGCCAACTGAAATTCCTCCTAGAATCTTTGTCATGGAGAATAGCAGCAAAGTAATCTCTTTGTATGGCTCATTCACTCCCTCGCGCCTGTCCCCCCTCCTCCTGCAACCCACACGATTCTAAAAACCAGAGAGCAAAAGGATTCTGATTTTTTCATTCTAATTCAGTAAATTAAAACCATCTAATCTAAATGGAAATTTTTTCGTTAACTACAGACCTGCCCAAGCTCTTACTATGAACTAGGAGTTGCTGGTTTCTGGGTCCTCTCAGAATCTGCTCCTAATTTAGTTTGCTGCACATAAAACAGAATGTTTATTGGAGCTGGTTCAACTAGTAAGGTAAAATTTTAAGTAGAAAACTGCTAATTGAATAATAGTTAAGAATCTAGGCTGGCTGCCAAGAAAAAGTATTGAAAACCAGAGCTTTTAAATGCCAGTTTCTCTGCAGCTGGTTAGAAACATTTCAGCTTGGTATGGCAAAGTAGCTCAGAGCTTTGGAATAATACCAGTTTGAAACTAAATGTGCGGGCATTGATATCGGTGTCTCAAGCACCATTAGCAATATTTTAAGTGGGGCTACAGGGTTGTGTTAATACAAATCTCTCTGCACTTTATATAAAAACTAATCCTCTAGAAGTATTCTGAATCGAAAACCTGCTTTTTATTAGTTGTAAACATTCTCTTGCTTTTCCCCCACCTTGCTGTCCTAGCATCCATGATCTGGTTCCCCGTCCCCTTTTAAAACAAAAGGACATTAGTCTTGCAATGCATCATAAACGTAACATGGAGCTAGTACAACAACAAAGGTTATATGAACAGTAAGGAAAGGGAGGAAGTGTGCCTTGGTGTTATGGTCCAGGAGACAGGCATGGGCAGGAGAACTCAGTTCTGTTCTGCTAGTGTCCATGTGACCCTGGACAGGTCACTCAACTGCTCTGTGCTTCAGTTCCCCATCTGTAAATTGGGGACGCACTTGGGGCCACGCCATGCACTTGGTTGGAGCCTCTAGGCGCTACCGTAATACAAGTGGTCAGATGGCCACTTCTAATTGGGGAGAAGGTGCTAGAAGTACCTCTAGGGGTATCAAGTAAGATGACTTGGATACCTCGATTACATAGTGCACAGTTATAAATGTTGAGATCCTTGCAGGAAGGATTCCTGAGAAGTGAAAGTGTCCTTTAAATGAAACCAGACATATCTAGCTTTGTATGTTTTACAAAGATCACTTACATTATTTTTCACTATCATGATGAGCTGTGTTCAGTGGGTAGAAAACTTATGCTGAGCATTATTCTTAAACGTTGTGAATCTCTACTTTTATAGCCTGATGCTATAAAATCATAAGCAGTTCATTAAAAATAAACCTAGAATTTGATTTTGAGTCTCCCCTTGGTGCAGAGAGAAATACGTGGTGAAAATAAACAGGCAAAAGGCACTTGTAATGAATGGTCAAAGGCTGCAAGTGTCCAGGAATGTGCTATGAAACTTCAGATTTTTATGAGAAAGTCCAGGGAATTTAATGTTCAAGGCTTCTTGTTGCCCTGGTGACAAATGTGGATATTTACCAGTGGTTCACAGGTGTGACACCTATACCTCTGAGTTGCTAGGGAGAGGAGTTGGCTTTTGGCCTGCTTTGAATGCACTCATTTTCCCGCTGTTTTGTTTTCTAAAGCAATTTCCTGGCAGGCTACCTGAAGGTAGGCTGGCAGCACATTAGCACAAACGAAGGGAAACGGACCGATATCGAACTGAAGCACCAAGTAATAACTCTTTCACTGGTGGCTGAGCCTGGCGATCCGTGAAAGGCAGAGAATTTCCCCTGCCTTTCTGTGATGCCCCAAATGTGCCTGCCCTGCTAGAACCCACCATCCAGGAATGAACACACAACTGGGACGTCAGATACAACTTCTCAGTTCTGGTTTGGGTGCTTGCAGTCTCGGTACCCCTTTGTGTCCGGAGGATGCACCCAGAGAGAGATGAGAATGCTGTGAGGATGGGATGTTTTTCCTGCTAAGGTGCTGCTGAGCTGTAGGTGCCTCTCGTGAGCTCGTTTCACCTGTGTGATAAACCAGAGAAATGAGAGTGGAATCACTGAGATACATCATTGAAGATTGTTCCTGGATTCTTCCTCTCATCTCCCAAGGTCCCCAGTGACTGTGGTAGAGGAAGTGCTGCTGATTTCCTCCAGACATGTTGGTTTGTGCGTGTTCAGGCTTTGTGGCAATGTTCACACCATTTTGTTGTTGGTTTGGGGTTACTAAGAGGGTTTAGGCCTGTACCCCACTTTTACTTCCTTCCATCTCATGTTCAGCAGCCCTCTAGAACTGGAGAAGCAAATTCTACCATTTCCTTTCTATTAAACACAACTGAGAACATTAAAATTGAATGAGAGTAGGTGCTAAGATGTTCTGAGCATCTCAGGGTCATGCCTAAAGTTTGTAAGGTTAGCAAAAAGCTATGCACTGAATTCCACAGCAGTTTTAGTTATCTGCTGTTCGTGTCCAAATGCACTAGATCCCCCTACCTGTGGTGCTTTGACTAAGGTCACAGCTTTGTGTGTCTCATTTCTAATGACACAAGCTAATCCTTCCATGATCTTTAGCCAGCCAAATGACCCATCAGCCATACCCTGCTATGCCCTTTGTTCATCAGTCTAGTCACTTACTCCTTGACTTTCCATTTGATGGTTACATATTAACGCCACATCATGATAAATTTTTGCCATGTGTGACACCATCAACTGATACGTGTCCGGATCCATAGATAAGTAGTGCTACAGGAATCCCATACTGCTCTCATTTCCGTGGCTACCATAACATCATGCCTTGGGGTTTTCAGCCTCCACGCTAGTTTGGGGAGCAGAACCAGATCTTACTGGTGGCCTTGTAAACATGTTTACTAACCCCTCCTCTGGAGGGGAAGATAAATCTATTGGTTTGTGCGTTTGCATATTTGACTCAGGCAGCCCTGTGGTTTATGTAGTCGGCTTGTCATACCAACGTGAGCTGCAGAGATGCTCAGTGAAGGGCAATGGCTTAATTAAAAATAAAATGGAAACTCAGCCTTTGAGGAAGTTGACTTGCGCTGTGCAGTAGCTGTTCCTTCCCTGAACTAGCATTGGCTCATGTTTCTGTAAGATGTTGCAAACATCTGTTGCATCAGTAAATAAGTCAAATTAGGCCAGAGTGCAGGAGTGCAGAGACTGACTTTCTGCTCCATTCTGTACCATGCTCAGGACTCCTCGCTTTAAGATTCTGCACCATGGCGTGGCCTTGTAAGAGCAGTGACTGAAGTCATACAATCCACTGACCTTTGTAATCCTGACTTGGGTCAAATAACTGTGGCTAAGAAATAAGGTTCAGTTGTATCTTACCATCACTCCCTTTTTATTACCCCGCCTGAGTGTTGGCTCTTACTAACTTCCCACTCATGGACTATGCTCTGCCAACTCTGCCTTACCAAACCTGTCCCCTCCCACTTGTGACGCCGTGCCTTCTTTTGTCATGCTGCTCCCCTACGTTTGGAAGAAAGCCCATTCTAGTACTCCAAGCAAGACTTGTTCTTCTCCTTCAAGCCTCTCCTAAATCTTCATCTCTTCTGGTAACCTTTCCATATCTAACAGTTCAACCCTGCTCAGACCTCATATCATTTATCCATTCATTAGGCTCTCATTACACTTCCAAATATTTTTAAAAAATCTTGCAGCTAACAGAACACAAGCCAAGCAAGGTGCAGCCACTCTGCTTATATGTAGTATCCATTCCCTTTCTGCCTTGTTTTGGCTCTGTAGACTATAAGCTCTTTGAAGCAGGAAACTTGCTCTGTTATTTGTAAGAACAATGAAGCCCACACTAAGGGCACCTATACATAAGATTTTAAAGATTTCATGACCCACAGATTTATATAAACAGAGCCCACATTCATTTGAGTTTTTTTCTGTCTGTATATCCATGTATGTTTAATAGAAGCAGGAAATTGGCTGATAAATAATCTAGACACTGTGCTGACAGTACACATGGTAAACTGGCTTTGCCACAAAACCAAAGCGTGAAACGTCTATCTAGTTTGCTTTTTAGAAGCACCGATTTGCCTGGATAGTTTAAACAAGGCAGCAGGTAGTAACTGACTTATTGAATTCTGCCGGTGTGAGGTAATACTTTTATTAGTATCATAGTTCAGTCAAAGCCAATAGAACCTGGTGATTTGTAGAGCACAGGAATTTTCTCATTTCTTCAAGTGAATCGACTCTTAATTGCTTTCCTAGATAAGCATTACATGGAATTGCCCTTTATTTCTATCAAATTCTTTCACCCTCTCCCAAGCTCATTACATTAAATGAGTTGGATCTGATTCTCCGTGAATGTGCCTGTTTGAATAAGTGTGCTTAGTTTAGTGTAGGCTGGAATCCTGGAGGAATCCACAGGTTTCTAATCCTGTGTTCAGTTCCTTTCCTCCTTACGCAATCTTGGGCATCCCTTTTTTTCAGTCAGACTGGTTGAGTTTCCCTTCAGAGTTAGGAGATGTCTACGTGGGAAAGTTATACTTGTATTAACTAAGGTGTCAATTTAAATAGAAAGTTATACTGCTAGAACTGCCCATATTCTTAATCCAGAATAAGAGTGGTTTTGTGTGTGTGTTTATTTTATGCCTCTTTGGAAAGGGTTTAACATAAACCAAACAAGCCACTCTTAGGCCTTGTCTTCACTTACCGGAGGGTCCGGCGGCAGGCAATCGATGTTCTGGGATCGATTTATTGCGTCTGGTTAAGACGCGATAAATCGATCCCGGATCGATCCCGGAAGTGCTCGCAGTCGGCGCCTATACTCCAGCTCGCCGAGAGGAGTACGCGGCATCGACGGGGGAGCCTTCCTGCCGCGTCTGGACCGCGGTAAGTTCGGACTAAGGTACTTCGAATTCAGCTACGTTATTAACATAGCTGAATTTGCGTACCTTAGTCCGAAGTGGGGACCAGGCCTTATTCTGGAATAAGAGCTATAGCAGTTTAATTATACCGGTATAATTAAACCGGTATAACTGGTAAAACTTTCCCGTGTAGATGAGCCCTAAATTATGTCTGTCCATCAAAAGGAAGCTGCCGGGATATGTTAGAATAGCTCTTAACACTAGATAGTTACTAAATAAGAGTCAGATGTGGTTTGTAATTATCCAATTATCAGATTTTTTTTTCCAAGTTGCTTTAAGGTGAACTTTTCATTTAACAATTCGTATAAAAACACCTGTTAAGTTTTATATTAAAATGTTTTGGTCAAAGTATAGATTTTGTTTGAGCTTTAAAAAGCCAGCTATGGGATTTACCCACCTAACGCCCCTTTGAAATTAGTGGGAGTTGTGTGTTTAAATCCTACTCAAAGGTTGAGGTTTCCAAAGCTGCCTTTAAAACAGCTTTGAAAAGTGCTCATTTAAAATGGTTTCCAGTGAGATCTAAACGTCTGGTCCTAGGATGTTTTGTGAGACTGTCAAGAGGAGATTCCTGTTAGTTTTTTATTACATTTCAAATGCACTTTAAAAACAATGGGACTGATGCTCATATGCCCTAAAGTTCCTTTACACTGCCACAGTGGCATTAAAAAGGCTTTAGGATGGATGGGGAGTCGGGCTCATTGCTTTTAATGACTTAAGGTAACATTTTCAAAAACATCTAAATGACTTAGCAGCCTAAGTCCCATTTTCCAAAATGACTTAGTCACTCTGAAAGTCAGTGGGACTTGCTGTTTGTAAACAGGTGTAGTTACTAACGTCTTGTAGATTACACTGTAGTTTTCATTCTTTGAGTGAGGAAATGGAGTAACTTGTAAGCCGTGTAATACAATCCCAGCTGCTGTTGGCATGGGACACAAGAGGCTGAATGGGAACTGAATTTGGATCTCTGGAGTGCTGGCCTGCTTTTTCTTTCCTCCGTCTTTTACCCAGAAGTTTCTGAAACTCCACGATTCACCCTCTGAGTGTGTCTGTAGTTGGCATATTTGCTTCAGTTTATATTTGGTTTTTAAAAAATATCACTTCTATTTAATTTTTGCCGGGATTAAGCAAGTATCGCCTTTTTGCCTTTGACGAGAAAAATTCCACTGACTCAACCATATTATAATTTTCATTCTCTTTGTTGACTCATCCAGACGCTGCCTGTGTGTCTCAACCCGGGTCACAGTTGCTGGAGTTGGCCCTTTGTGTGACTAGAAGGAGTCCAGTGTTAAACTCTGCAACAAAGGTTATCACTGTAAGGTGGAAGAAACGCACTTTATGGCCACAGCCCGTGAACAGTCAGTTATTCATACCCTAGCCTGCTTAGTACAGCAGAAATATCTCATTAATATATAATTAAAGTCATTGTGCAGTTCAGTCACTACTGGTTTTCAAATTGGTAATGTATTTAAGTTGTGGGTAACAAACATTAGGGCTGCTTTACTGCAAAGGAACTATGGACCTAATCCTATGAGGTATGGGTGCATCTCAACTCCCTTTAGTCCTAATAGAGATCAAAGGATGTTCAATGCCTTGCAGAATTGGGCAAAGCTCGTTCTGCAGCTTTGCTTTAGAGGTGGAGATCCCATCCTTCTGCTCAAAAGAAAGTGTAGTGTACTCTCCCCCCTGAATACACAGACTAGCAGTTCCTGGTTTTCTGCTTATAAATGGTTAAATGGATACATTTTTCAGTAGGAGGCAAGGTATCTTGCTTTGTAATCCTGGATGCGTTCAGTCTAGAGCACTTCTGTTTCCACATAAAACACTATTTAAACTCCTTTTCTTTGCAGTGGGATTTTCTCTTTAACACGAGAGCCTATTAATTTATAGACTGGTCATTCCAGTCTGATTTTCTAAGTCTTCATTCAAGTTTCAATCGCTTTACTTTTGAAAAATGCTTTTAAAAAATAAATAAATAAATAAAACACACACACAACATTGTTTCTGTGAAATCTCTCAATCCTGCATTACAGATCTCTAAAGGTGAAATAGACCCCTCTGCAGAAAGCCAGCGCAAAGGCTAAAGCACTACTCTTGTCCTGCTCAGGACCTCTGCATGGCCGTAATTCCATCCTGACTACTTGTGAGAGAGTATATTATTCTTACTGGGCGAAGGTTTTATTTAACTCTTAAAAAGATCAAAAATGATTTGGCGCTGTGCAGCGCAGGTTGTTAGTTTGCAGTAGCTTGGTGGTACTTGCGCTAAGAGCTGCTTTTAGCAAGTCACCACCAGGCTAGTTCTTCTGTTAAACGCTTAACGAAGCGAACAGTACGTAGGCATATCCTGCAGTGCTCGTTTTGATTTAAAAAAACATGGCTATTCAAGCTAGCATCTCGCAGTGGTGTCAGGCACCAGGGTGCCTTTTATAAAAGTGGTAATGTGTGGTATTAGGAAGGAATCTACCCATTATAGTATTTAGCTGGTAAGGTAAAGAGACGCTGGCATCTTTGACATCACATTTCTGAAATAAAGAACGTTTCCTGCACCTGGTATCTGAACAGTTATAGGAACAAAGCCCAACTTAATAATTTACTAGATGGACTGTAGCGTCTAGATCAGGGGTTGGCAACCTTTCAGAAGTGGTGTGCCGAGTCTTCATTTATTCACTCAAATTTAAGGTTTTGTGTGCCAGTCATACATTTTAACGTTTTTAGAAGGTCTCTTTCTATACGTCTATAATATATAACTAAACTATTGTTGTATGTAAAGTAAAGAAGGTTTTTTAAATGTTTAAGAAGCTTCATTTAAAATTACATTAAAATGCAAAGCTCCCCAGACCGGTGGCCAGGACCCGGGCAGAGTGAGTGCCACTGAAAATCAGCTTGCGTGCCGCCTTTGGCACGCGTGCCATAGTTTGCCTACCTCTGTTCTAGGTCTTGTGGCACAACAGAGCATTCATCGGGGGAAAGTGATGTATTGGCTATAGGATTTCTCCTGTTTTGGGAGGTGCAGAACAAGAATCCTTTCTTTAACCTCTCTTAGCCCAGACACCCCCCTCCTCACAAGTACTAGTTGCACAGAGTTGGTATGGTTACCTGCTTTCTAATTGCCGAAAACTGGACCCCCTTTCCCACTTGCTTCTCCCCTCCCCCATCGCTCGCTGCTGTCCCCACTCCCTCATGCCTGGTCGCTGGATCCTCTCCACCTCCTCCCCCCAAACCCCCAGCTGGCCTCCCTCTGCTCTGGGGCTGGGAGAGGAGCTGCAGCCTGATGCAGGGCCTGCTGCCTGCCTGCCTGCCTGCCCACGAGATGTAGGCAGGAGATGGCCCCAGCTGAGCAGGGGCTGGCATGGGTTGATGACCTGGCACATCCCTCCCCCCCCCCACCCTGGTAACCAGGCTTTTGGTGTCCGGGCACCTGGCAACCGAATGAGTTGGGCAGCAATCCATTTGAGAGACTCTCAGGCTCCTTGTTCATTAATCTGAAAAGACAGGACACAAGTGCCATGTTAGAGCTGGAGGCCAAGGACGTATTCCAGTTCCAGGCCTTATTGTGCAGAAATTAGCTGTGTAAGGAGTGTCATCGAAGCTAGTGAGACTACTTGCGTACAGATAGAATGTGTGATAAGGCCTCTATAGCATGTTTTCCAAAATCTCCAGTGACGCACAGCAGGGATTAGGTCAGCTCAGTCTCTCAAGGCAGGTCGGCACACTCTGTTGCCATAGTTAACTAGGTCTGACTTTACGCTGATTTTAGTTAAATTGGTGCAACTTTGTGTGATGCTTTTAAATGGATTTAGACCTGGCTTATATCAGTTTTAATTTGTCAGTAAATTTACCAGAGCATGCTAAATAGAGATAACGACTTTCCACAGATATGTGTGTGTCTGTTCTGGTTCAACTAAATCGATTTTTAAACTGGTTTGTTTAAACCAGAGCAGTTTTTGGTGCGCAGACAAGCTCAAATCTTCTGCGGTAACTATCCCCAGGTCTGTATCAAGAAACAGTATTTTCTCTACTTCTACCACTGATTTCCTAATTGCATAATCACATGAGCTCCAGGATGCTTTTTGGTGCTAGCAGGCACAGCTGAGGGGAGATGCTTGAGCTCAGGTTTCCTTTAACCCCAGGCTGGTATTCCACCTGCTTTGCCGTGAGAACACCCAGGTGCTGTTAGGTTTCAGAGTAGCAGCTGTGTTAGTCTGTAGCCGCAAAAAGAACAGGAGTACTTGCGGCACCTTAGAGATTAACAAATTTATTTGAGCATGCTCGGGGATCGCAGTCCTCCAATCTATCCTACAATTCCACCTGGACTGCACTTTCTTGTCTAAGTCCTCCCTTGTTCTGCACTGCACTTCAGCCCCACATTTGCCTGCTTCATTTCTGCTGCACTTCTACAACATTTGAACAGAGATGCTACTCAAGAAATCCTTCTCCTGTGCTGCCAGTTGGACAGAAGTTGGCCCCCACCTTCTGGTAAAGCTGTGGTGAGCTATCGGTAAGACCCATGAGAGCATTTCTGCCCAGGAGCCAATGAAGGACAGACACGTTTTCCTACAGTACACTGTGAATAACTTAATAGAGTGGCCCAGAATAATGCACTGCTAAGAACCATGAAAGAGCCTAGAAATCCATCCCAGCACACGGGCTACTACAGCACCATTGTGGATGCAGCCACACAGGTAGTGGGTGCAAAGGTAGTGCTTTGTAGTAGGGATGCTCCCAAGACTGAGCTAATCTTGCAATGAAGACACAGCCTCTGAGACGAAGAGGGCCACTTCTGGGTTTTTTTTAATGTGGACATTCATCTCTTGGGAACTGGACAGACACATGGCACCAGAAACGGCCTCAGATGGTAACAACTTTTAGTCTGCACCTGAATTTGTGAGGTAGAGGTGAAACATACCATTGAAACGTTCCATCACCAATTCATATCCAGTTCTTTCTTTTCAGTTGTCTGCTGCAAAAGAGTAATCTGTTTAAATGATCTCTACCTCCCAACTCACCTGTTCATTTAACTTCATCCTGCAGTGAAGTTGTCATGCTGAATGCGGGACCTCAAAATTAATTTACAAGCCACAAGCTCAGGGCTCCGACTCCTCTGTGGGATCCAGGGCAGGGAAAACTGCGTGATGAAAGGAAAGGCTCTTCTTCAAATACAGAGCCTCAATAATCAGCAAGTGCAAAACACAGCCTTATGAAGTTGATTGAGCTCTGCTCGTTGTGCGCAGGTTTGTTTGTGTGAAAATCCCTCGTTAATATTCATATTTGGATTGTTTACCTATTTTGCACTTTGTTTCTTGAGTTTGAAAGCAAATAGTTGCTTCCTGATGAGTCTTCTGAGGCTGTTGCTTAAAATACACACGCACGCACATGCCCACCCACCATTGTGGCCTGAGAATCGGTTGGGTATTTTTTTTAATGTGCTCATGAGGAAGTTATTAATTTAAATGCGATTATTTCTCGAGTAAGATTAAGCCTTGTGGAATTAGCATGTCCCTGTAATTAACATGCTAAAAAACAGGTCTGTTTGTTTCTCTTTGGGAAATGAATTATAAAATCAATTACACACCAGTCTCAAGGGTGTGAGGCTCCATTATTTATCTGTCTTTTTGTTTGAAAATAACAGATTGAAGGATTTTAAATGAGGCACTATAGAAATACTGGTTTTGTTCTTAACCATATTTTATTCAAGAAATCAGAATATTGCTGCTTTTGAGCCAGATGAAAACCAAAGGGGGAGAGTTTTGCTGAAACATAAACATTTGTTATTATTTATTCAGATTTATACATAAATAAGAGGGTCCTAGCCAAAACTCTCGGCACCTCTGCCACAAATTACAGGCATAAAATTAAATTACTGTTGTCGGACCGGAATCCCTAACAAACACAGAACTCCTCTCCTCCTTCCCCCCCCCCCCCCGGACAAATCTACACCCTATCCTCTGCAGCAGTCCATGCAAATTACTTCTTGAGATGTCCACTGAAGGTCAACAGACCCAGGTTTGTTGGGGGGGGGCGGTATGGAGCTCATCTCAGAGCTGAAGGCTCCTCATGGAAAGTGCTCTTCAGGTTCCCTCTTAAATCAATGGGGGGGGAGAGCAGCTTTGCTCGTGGCAACGTTGGCAGTATGGCATGAGGAAAGAGGTGGTGTCTCAATTAGAAAGATCTCAGGCCATTTGTGGATTTATAGGCCAAAGTAAACACCTTAAACTCAACCCGGAAACCATTAGGCAGCCAGTGCAGACCACAGAGCGGTGGTGTCACGCAGTGCTGCCGAGAAGCACTGCTTATAAACGGGTCACCACGTTCTGCCCCATCTTACATTTCTGGATTGGGTGATGGTGTCAGCACATCTTTGTGGAAATCACTTCTATTCTACAGGAATCGGCGTAGAGGAGAGGTTGCCCTGGTTTTGGCCTCATGAGGCCCATGTTGGCAGCATTCCAGGAGACCATGGGCTGCACTCAGTTTGCATGAAATGGAGCCAATTGCAGCTAAGATATGCCGTGTCCAGACCATGTGTCAAGTATAGACACATGGTCTGGACACGGCATATCTTAGCCAGGTCTTTAACAAGTTCCTATTGCAGCTGTCAGAGATGGTTTGGAAGCTGTCTGGATTTCTGTCAAGCGTGGGGCAGTCTCTCCAGTGAATGGGGTAAACTCTGGAGGCCTGTGACCGTCTGCTGGGTTGGGTTCCAAGCATGAAATTGCTTTGGAATTTCTTCTTGCCGTGTGAGGTGGGGAGAAAAATGACTAGGAGTTCTGTTCAATTACCAGAACTGCTTGGTGATCTGTCGCTGCCAGTGCCCCAGTTGCCTTGAGCCCCCTTGCTCTGCAAGAATGTGTAATCTAGGCTGTATTTGCACTTAGCTCTGTGGGGTAGACTAGTTGTTCATTTATATTAACGCTTCTGTACCCTTCTGCTGCCTCTTGTTTTTCACTTTTGGAAATTGGAAAGTTATGGGGACCGTAAAACGACTAGAGACCATGGCAATGTAAACTACAAGATTATGCGCAGACTGTTATGAATATAAAGAATCAAACAACCGATGTTAAATTGAGGTCATCTATCTACTCAGGAATGATTTGTGATAGAACCTAAAATAACCATTACAGCAGCTACACAAAATTTGTCTGTCCGCTGCAGAGAAGTCTGATTAATAGTTTGTGTTTGTGGCCCTGCTGATACAAAGGTTTGCTGATAGTATGGTGAAACTACTTCTTCAGTATACTTGTCTCCTGATTATAATTCTGCCTCGCCAACTCGATTGAGCAAATGGCTTAATTGTTGGGTTTTTTTAGGCTGGTTCTAGGAGAAATTACCATGAGGATAATTTTCTAGTGAAAAAACTGTCTACATTAAAGTACTCAATGGAAAATTAGAGATGGATGCAGTGGTGGAGGAAAGGTTTTGTTTCGATTGTGAACTGTTTTGGGCATGCTTGTTTTGCGTGCAGCACCTAGCGTAGTAGAACCATGATCCTTGATTTGGGCCTCTAGGCACTATTGCATTTTAAATAATACAAACTTATTTGGACGCTACGACAGCTGTTTGATAGTACTAATATGTTTTGGAGAATCTGGAGTACTTTTGACCTTCATTTTTGGGTGATGAAGTATTTTGGAAAGATTTTGACTAATGAAAATAAAGTCATTTGACACTGTTTACAAGATTTCAACAATAACAGACCTAATCTAATCAGATCTAACTTAGATTGTAAGATCTTTGGAGCAGGGAACCCTGGGTGTGTTTGAAAAACGTCATGGACATATATGGCATTGTACTAGTAATAAATCTAGATTCATAAAGTTTATTGCAGGGTCCCTTAACCCCGATCACTCTAGTATTATCCAGTGACCATAGTAAAATAAGATTCTGTTTATCAGATTTTGCAATTTCTTATTAAAGGTTAGCAAGCGTGGTTTTTTTTTAAATAAATGAAAAATGGTCTTATAAAATTGGAGCTAAACTATTGCCTTTTCTCCCCCTTCTTTCTTTCTTTATTTTTCTAAAAAAAAAAAAAAAAAAAAAATCCTTTCATCCTTTTCCCAGGAATTCTCATCGAGTACGGAAAGTCTTGATAAATCATTCTGTTCCGTAAGTTTGGCCAGTTTTGTTCTAGTGGCTGGGTTGCCTGGCTTCCTTATTTTACAGCAGCATTTCCTCTGTGTCCTGAAATACTAATCTCTGGTCACCTGGCAATGGCCCTTAAACAGCTCTGATATTAAGCCACTCCATGTAGAACACTGCATTGCAAGAGCAGTTCTATGCCAGCATTTTATACCCAGTGCATGCATTCTATTGGCTGAGTCCTCGAGCTGTAGCAAAGTTCTGCTATCCTGTCTTATGCAGAGGCAAAACAGAGAAGTTGATAACATTTTGATCTGAACACAAGAATAACATTTGTCCGGTTTATGCTTTTCAATAGCCTGCAGTGAAATACAAGTTAAACAGAGCTTTGGGAATTTTTGCTTGTACAATTTTGACTAAAGCAAACAAGAAATCATGAGGGGGCCTGTAAGTTAGATAGTGTAATTCGTCAATAAATACCCAGCTATGGAGATACGAAAAATTAAAAGCTTCAACGCAGGTGAATAATCTGGCTGATGATACTGACTTTTGAATACTCATTCAAACCCGTCCGTGTGTATTCTCCCCTCTAGTTAGAGGAAATGCTGTTTCCTTAAATTTTCTTACAAGTTGTCTGCCAGATGGAATTTAATTTGCTTTTTCCACAAAAATCAGTTTTCTTTCTGTCTGAAATTCCTTTAGATCAAAACTGATGTTCCCTAATAATTCTTCTCTTATTATGAAACATTTTTCATTTTTAATCAAGGGCATCTCTCTCTCTAATTTGTACCATTTTCCTAACAGTGCACATTCTCACTTCGGGATTCCTGATTGGCTTCCCATGTATTGACTATGTAGTCCATGATCAAAAATCACTTATCGAGCTCTGTGGGGTTTGTCTTTTTAATATAATTATTTACAGTGTCTTACATACCATTTTGTTAGTCAAATAATTTGAAATTTACCTGACTGTATCTTGCTTCTCTAATGAGTAGATTTGAAGTCTTATCGTGTTCTAGGATTATTTCCACAGTTGCTGTGTGTGAAACGGTAAGAAAAGGATGGTAAATGAAACCTTACAGTGGGCTCATAAAGTTGACTCAATGCTGTTCTTGTACAACCAATTTAGAAGCATCACACTGAACTGGGTTGGCATTTATTGATATACTAAGCCAACCTTAAAATATATACCAAGGATGCTAGGGTCTTCTCAAGAGCCAATGCTTAGAGAAGTGGTGACTGGGAGCCAGGACTCCTGGGTTCGGTTCCTAGTTCTGCCACTGTATTGCTGCATGATCTGGGGTCGCTACATTTTTCTATTCCTTATTTTGTCTGAAAAAGAGGACAATACTTAAATACCTCCATAGGGTTGTTAGAAGGCTTAATGTTTGCAAAATGCCTTCAGATCCTTGGATAGAAGGGGCTGTAGAAGAGCAAAATGTTTTCTATATTTTATAGCGATAGTTATGTTACTTTCATATCAGTGCTTTCAGTTTTATAGTTCTCACATCAATGTTGCCTGAAGCTTGTGAGATCCACTTACCATTTAAATGCTTCTTCTGTAACCTGAAGGGACTCAGTGTGGTGCTGGCTTCTGCCTTTCTCCCTCAGGAGAGAAATCTATTCTTCAGGCTTCACTAATCATGGTTATTCATGTCATGCTTGAACATGGCAGATCTTTATTGTAGCCAATCAGACTCTTTGCAAACATTTATGCCCTATTTATAAACCAGCTGCAGACACCTGTGCCTAGCTAATTTGCCTATAATTTTTATACACATGCACATGTCTGAGATGTGGTATTCCTCATAATTAACATTTTTAACCTTGAAATCTAGTGGCAGTGCACAGCTAGCTGGAAGAGTCCAGATGCCCTGTAGAACATCCGTTCTAGTCTATGCACCATTGCTCTATTTCTGTAAAGGCCCGTGGCCTGCTTCTTGTGCTACACACCATCTGTAAATATTGTCTAGCTTTCAGTGGATCAGGTAGGAGTCTCTACCAGTTTAGTAGTGGAAGTGAAAGAACATGTAAGATATGATGAGAAACTGGATACAACTGAGATTCTGCCGGGTATAGCTGTGAGACAGCACCTGTGGTGTTGCTTATTTCTGGCACCAGAAAGATATAAACTGGAGGGAGCTCAGAAAAAAAGCAAAGAAATGTGGTGAGGGAGACAGGAGGGGGATTGAATTAAGGAAAGACTAAGTGTGAAGTCCGTATAGCCTGACTAAGTGGGATCATAGCAATCTACTAATGTTTGAATACACACGCCAAGGAGCAAGAGAGAGGAATTGCTTAGAGTGGACCGAATGGGATAGGGCTAGGATGGGGATATGGGAATGATATTGGAGACAAGGAAAATATAGATGGAACATTGGGAAATGCTTTTTGACAATAAGATCTTAGAATTGCAGAACATAAGAACAGCCAGACTGGGTCAGACCAAAGCTCTATCTAACCCAGTATCCTGACTTCTAACAGTGGCCGATGCCAGGTGCCCCAAAGGGAAGTGGGGAGACCCCCACTGCTTGGGACACTAAAACTAAACTGGGCAAAAACCTTGGGGAAGGGACAACCTTCTGTGCAGGCTGAGAGGCTGGAGTAGATGGTACTTATATGAAATTAAAGATGAAAATGACCTACGATTCCTTAGGGAAGGAACATGCTTATGAGAGGACAGTTGCTAAAATAGATGACCCAAGCACTGCTCCCCAAACCATTTTCATCCTAACTCCTGTGCAGACCACAGGGCTTGCTCCAGATCAAACCAAAATTATCTCCCCCCCTCCCTCACCCCCATCCCCACACAACCTGAGCATAGCAAATGCCTGGTTCTGATCCCTGCAAGACATTGTCCTGAGTGACCTTAGCATGTCAGTTATCTGAGGTGTGTTTATAATTGGAGTAAGGCCCATTGTGGTTATTCAGCAGCATCCAGACCTAAAGTGTCATGGTTTAACGTAGGCAGATTTTTTTAGGGGACGGAGCATTTTAAAACGTCATCAATTAAATGTGGCGCTGTAGTATCAAGTAAGCGTCTATATTGGCCAAGGGAGTACTAGAGTGATACTTAACTATGCTGAGAACCTGAATGAAGGAGTAAGGTTTCACTTCCACCTCTCTCTGCTTGGCCTCAGAAGTTAGTTTAATGTCATGATCCAGTGTCAGGTAAGCTCACTGTTTACTTTCTGATGCTGGAAGGCAGGGCTGCATCGGCTTAATTCAATCTGTCGGACCTTTCTGCGGTTCAGTGTCCGTTATATAGAGACGGAGCTTAGGTTGCTGGTACCATTCAAGGTCAGTGACAGTGTGGATCCAGCTGGGTGTTTACATTTTCCAAAATGGCCTCTGTAACAGGACGCAAGGGAGTGATTAATTTTCCATCGTGTGTATATCTCAATGAGCTGCTTGGCACTCAGGAACTTAGCAATAACAACCAATAGGGAGGCCATTTCCTGGCAGTGCACCACTGACTGGAGGAGTTGAGGGCCTGAGGTTGCTCCGAAGGTCCATAATCCAGACAAACTTCCAGGAACTATCTATGCAGTGTTGTTGTAGCCGTGTTGGACCCAGGATATTAGAGAGACAAGGTGGGGGAGTTAATATCTTTTATTGGACCTACTTTTGTTGGCGAGAAAGACAAACTCTCAGGCTTATGTAGAGCCCTTCTGCTGAGAGCCTAGAACTTCTGAGTTCTCTTCCTGTCTGACAGTAGCTTTGTGCAAGTCACTTCCCTTCTCTCACTCTGCTTCCCTCTTCCTAAAACAGGGATGATATGTAACTTTGTAAATGCTCTGAGCTATAGATAAAAAGTGATTTAAGTGCCAAGCGTTCGCTCACTTGAGGGGCTGTGAAGCTTACTTGGTTAATGTTTGCGAAGTATTTTGTCAAGGAGAAACATCGTATGAATGCTAAGTATTAAACAGTTTAAAAACCAGGAGAATATAAGATGTTGAAGTGATGAGCTGAATTGTGCATTGCCATAGATGTACCAGTGCTCTCTCCTTAGCAGATCAAGACTTGAACAGTCCTCTTGAGGAAAGCAGGGTTTCACTCTTAGCATGCTGTTATGTTTATGCAGCTCAGAGTTCCAGTCACTAATTCTCCTATTGGACACAATCATAAATCACTACTGCAGTAACTAGGTTTTATTGAATATCTCACTAGCGTGTGCAATGCATGAAAGTTTCAATATGCATAAACTATGCTGCTTGATTTTTGTATGTGAAATTATCAGATGCACACACGCCAAAGATGAAAATTGACTTGAGCCATGAGGCACAACGAACTTTACAATAGTAGCAATAATCATAATAAGCTATTGCAGCATTTTGGGGTTTTGGTTGAAACAGCCCAAAAGATTCTGTGGAAAAGGTGGATGGCTTCAGTGTCATGGATCCTTCTGGAGGGTTAGAATATTTGTTTTCACCAGTTTGCACCTAGCCCTGCAGTGAGTATGTTAGCATCAGGGTGGTGGTCAGGAACAAGAAGGAACAAAGCTACCAGAAGTGCAGAGAGGTAGTTTCTGTATAGTGGAGTCAGGATGCCAGGCTGAAAGGTAGCATACAGACAGGGTTATTCTACTTTGGATGGGGATTGTTAAAATAGAAGCTGGGACCTACATGATGCAGTTCTGATGTGTGTGTGCTAAAGGACCTAACATCGGATGGCGCAGAGTTTTTAAATATTCATTCTATGCCTGGTGGTCGCAATTGATCATGCTTCCTTGGATGCTATGCAAATATTTCCTCCTATCGCAAGGACACCTATACTTTGTTAGCCAGCGTAGCTTAGTGAGGGAAAGCTGCTGTCTTCAGGAGGGTGACTATTGACTGCTTTATAGCGTGAGGTGCTACACTTACATTGAAGCATGAAAGCTTTTTGATGTGGACTACAGACAAAAACTAAACCCCTCTGCTCTTCCAGAGGATGGAAAAGGACATTAATGTTAACTAGATGGCTATTTTTCTTTTTTACCAACTTCACTTAGTCTTTCATAGTTCTAAAAGGTGCTCTGTTATAAATACCTTTTCCTTTGCGCTCTTTTCCCATGCTACATAGCTTTTGCATGTGCATTTCTAGCATGATTGGTGATGGGGGTGCTTCACAGCTTTTAATTCGGTCTTTAATGGCAAAATTCAACCGTCAACATCTACCATTTCAAGTTACAGTTCAGCCGCTCAAAATGAGTAGAACCCTGTTTAACCTGCAACATGCAGCAGCCCCATTCACAAATGTGTTAATGCTTAAAAGCTTTAACCTGCACTTTAAGCTTGAAGTTTAATCCCCCCATAAAATGGTCAGAATTCTGAGAAATATTCCCCAGATTTTGACTTAAACAATCCAACCTGACAAAGTAACTGTGTGAGGCTGGTAGAATTAGAGAAAAAGATCTGGGCTCCCTCTAATGGCTCTCAAGGAGTAGAGACTTTACACCGTTGCCAGATCTGTGCTGTTGCAAAGATAGATGAATAAGTGAACAAAAATAACCATGTTAAGTTAGCACCACAGTGGGATTGTGGTGCGAAGATTTTTATCCCAGTGGAAATGGCCAGTTTCAAGGTGAGTGAAATGCTCTAGGGAGGTTCTTGTGTTCAATATACATATTTTTTTTAGTGTCCTGTTTTACAGATGATCACCTGCTCCTTATATTCACAAGAGCATCAGACAGGTAGTAGAAGCTTTTCTTCCATGTGCAATTTATCCCAACAATTTCAGGCTGACTCCTAATTGTAGAACTGTGGGTATCTTACACACACAACTGTCACCTTATAACTCTCTTCTCCCGCTTCCTTAAAACATTTTAGCCTGTCAGACTTGCCCCCGAGAGAGAATTCATCAAATCCCTGATGGCCATCGGGAAGAGACTAGCCACTTTGCCCACCAAAGAGCAGAAGACTCAGCGTCTTATCTCGGAGCTGTCTTTACTTAACCATAAGCTTCCAGCACGCATCTGGCTTCCCACAGCTGGCTTTGACCATCACGTGGTGCGGGTGCCCCACACCCAGGCGGTGGTACTCAACTCCAAGGATAAGGTAAGAGTGGCTGAGCAAGGAAGGGTAATTCTCTTGAAGCATTGTAAAATTAGCACTTCCCTTAACAGCTGACTTCAGAGAACCCAGCCTGAAGAACGTAGCTCACTGCATCTTATGGATATTAAGCTAAATAAATAATCATTCACCTTCTCTTAACCAGGCCTAGATAATATTCACCTGGCAGGGTCTGTCATCACCATATGGTACAGAGATGTAGCAGGTAGAGCAGCACATAGCAGCCCCGTTGCTTCCCTGCTATCATTGTCTGGGCTGCATCACTTGAGAAGGTCAAGGACTCGAGAGAGGTAGGAAGAGGAGTCCATGCAAGGGGAGCTGGGAGGGGAGAGGCCAGAGAAGGCTTGAGCGAGAGGAAGTTTCCCCAAAGCTTTCTAATGTTAAGTTTGAGATGTTCCTGGAGTCATGTCCCTCTGAGCCACCTTCAAACCCTAGCAACAGCCCTTCAGAAAAAGGGCCAAGTTTAATGGTGGCGTGGTTTCAGTGCTGTGTGATAAGAACGGGATTTCAGCAGCATAACTCCCGTGGAAACAAATGGGACCTGCAGGCATTCAGCATCTGAGAATCCAGCCCGATAATGTCAGAAAAATCGACCAGAGAGATGAGGGTAACATTCATAGCTGGGTTAGATCTAAGCTACTGGCATCTGGGGCAGAATATAAGGCCGCTCTTTTAAAGGGTTGTTTCTGCAGGGCTTTGAGCTCTCTGGCAAAGCTCATAAGCACGCAAGCGCTCCCATTAACTCCAGTCACACTACTCACCAGGGCCGCCCAGAGGATTCAGGGGGCCTGAGGCAAAGCAATTTTGGGAGCCCCTTCCATAGAAAAAAGTTAGAATATTATATTCTCATGGGGGCCCCTGTGGGGCAAATTGCCCCACTTGCCCCCCCCCCCCCCGGGCGGCCCTGCTACTCACGTGCTTCAAGTTAAGCATGTTCTGATGTGCTTTGTGAGGTCGGTGCCAAAATGCTCAGTACCTTGCAGGATTGAGCCCTCCAAGCCCAACGTTTTTTCTTCCGGTGGTTGTAAGTTAGTTTTGCATTGATGTGAATGTTACTGATGTCTCTTAAATATCAGAGTCAAATACGCACTTTGGTGCTACTCAAGGTAATTAGCATCTGACACTGAGCAGGTCTTGTTCCATTTACCTTACTCTGTGCACCTGTGCTTGTGCACTAAACAAGCCGAGATACTTCTAGTTTCAAGATATTGCAATATTATTTTATTTGATCCTCTCATTTTCAGTATCAATACAAATGACTATAATCCCCTTCCTGCCTTCATCTGGAATGTAAATTAAAGGTATATTTATTAGTTACATACTTTAATCGCCTACCAGTGATGGTACCACTGAAAATTGTAGAGAGTACCAGGGTCTAGGACTCAGAGTCAGGAACTCCCAAACGTGGCACTAACTTGGTCTGTGACACACAAACCTCTGTTTTCCCATAGCTGATCCCCAGAGTATTTGGAAGACAGCGATTATTATTAGTTACAGGACTATGGTAGCAAGTATGAGCCCTAGTCCTGGACCAAGACCATGGCTAAGATGAGACAGCGAGTAGATTGATTTAAGTTCAGGGTGGTTTGATGATGGAACAGCTAGATACTGGCCATTGTTAAAAGTGAACTGCAAAGCAAGAGAGAAATGAAGGACTCGGACCCTGGCCAGTGTAAGTTGTGTCGCCCTGTGTGAGTGACATTTGTTTCTGCTTCCCTCAGGCTCCCTATTTAATCTACGTTGAAGTACTTGAATGTGAAAATTTTGACACCACTAATGTGCCGGCCCGGATCCCGGAGAACCGCATCCGGAGCACGAGGTCTGTGGAGAACCTGCCAGAATGTGGGATCACTCATGAGCAGAGGGCCAGCAGCTTCACCACCGTTCCCAACTATGACAACGATGATGAAGCCTGGTCTGTGGACGATATTGGGGAACTGCAGGTGGAGGTGAGGCAGCCAATGGCACTGGAGCCAAACTCCCCGTCGCGAAGCCTAGAAACCCCGTGGGGAAAATGAGTCCCAGCCATAGAACTGCGTCCCTGTTGTAAGGGAGAGGGGACACCTAGTGCAGTCTGTTCTCAGTAGGACCTCCCCTACTCGGACGGTTCCTGTGTTGGTGACTCCTTGCAGCCAAGGAGGCCTGGATGCTGTTCTCTGTGCCAGAGCGGAGTCGCTTGAGTGGAATACACAAGGGTTTGTCTCTTTGCCATGCTCAGCAGGATGTCTCTACAGCTTTGTCTGTAATGTCTTACTCCTTCCCTTCCGGTATGTCCCGCAGTGAGAGCGCCGAGCTAGCTGGAGCACGGCTGCATTCTAGAACTAGTTGGTGAACAAGGGACTTCCCAGCCATGATCGTGGTAGGAGTAGCTGCCTGGCTTGTAAAGGAAAGGTGTGCGCAAGAGACTTTCTCTTATGAGCAGCCTTTTGTGCACTGAAAGCTTTTGTACTAGTGCGGCACATCCCAGGCACGGAGTGCAAACAACAGCGTGAAATCTTCATCCTAACCCATTAAAATGCTGTGGCTCGGAGATCAAAATAGCAAGCCTGCCTGGAGCCCCGGATTCAAATCTTGGCAGGAGAGACTCAGTCATTCATCCTGCCAAGGTAGATAATCGAGTGCTGTGCAGTTCGCTCTGTGCCCGTTCTTCTCTTTTGGATGAGACCTTAAAAATGGGACCTGTCAGGGCTGCATGGCTATTAAAGGTCCCATGGGACACTTCTCATAGCCAGGGTTTGCCCTGCTGTTGGACAGTGTGTAAGCTCACCTCCTTCACCCTAGAAGTGGCTGCTTCAGTGGCTCTGAACGTGATTAATGGATCCGTTGGACTGAAAGGTTTATAAATGTAACATTTTATCATTTTGCACTAAGGAGAACGCTGAGACTTGCTGGTCTGTAACTCAGTCTTGCGTCTCTCTTTCCAGCTTCCGGAGATGCACACCAACAGCTGTGACAATATTTCCCAGTTCTCTGTGGACAGCATCACCAGCCAAGACAGCAAAGAGCCTGTGTTCATAGCAGCTGGCGATATTAGGTAACGGTGAGCTTGTGTTGTGGCGGGGAGATTTCCCTTGCTGTAACAGGGATTCTTCAAGACCGCAGAGCCTGGAGATGGGTTTCACTGGCTTTATTTAAAACAAGCCTTTGTGTCAGGTGGGGAGGAGTAACACAGGGCATCTCCATTAAATCTCTGGAGAAAAGGCCCGTTAGTCAGTACTCCTCATCTTTCTCACTAGGCCTGAGCATCAAGTGCCCTGTATGTTCCTGGACTGGAGGCAGGTGAAGACTGAATAATGGCTGTGTGTAATGGGATGTGCAGCATGAATCCATTCCAAAGCCTCTTCTAAACAGATGGGTAGGGGGTTCTCTTTCACCTAAGCAAAGTTCAGTGTCAGGTCTGAGTCTCTTTGAAAACTAGGAGCAAGACCAAAGTCAAAAGATAAATTCTTCATCAGGGGAGTCAGTTGACCATTTAGTAGCCATTTGGTGATACATGTGGTGTGAGCATGCATGTTACAACAGATCGGAGATCTCAGAAGCTAAATAGGCTTAGGCCAGGTCAGTACTTGAAGGCACGATCTCCAAGGGAAACATGAAGCTACAAGAGCTGGAGTTGATGGGTCAGTTGGTGAGGTTCTTCTTTGGAGATGGTTCTTGATGCAGCCTCTTAGCTAGCTTTAGGAGGTGCGGTGTTGCTGAAAATTGGCTCACTTGAATGAGACTGAAGACTGTGGTTCTGCCCATGTGTGTCCCAAAGACATAGTGGTGGAAGCCCCATTTTCCTAATTTGAAGGAGTAAATTCAGCCCATGGAAAATTAACCTCTGCTGTTTCCGTTAGATACAGCATTCGTTTTCATCCCCTACCTGAAACTGTTGGGTAGGATTGTTGCACTGTTAAACAACAGTGTTGGAGACCACTCCAAAGCGGGGTCTGCATGTCAGTGATGGGTGAAGTGATCCCTGACAATACAAGCTTCGTAAGGTGCTTTGGGCTAACATGTGTATGATGGTATTCCATTGTCACTGAAACCTCTCTCTTGTGGAAAGCAGACTTGTATTTTTAATGACTTTACTTTCTAGACGGCGCCTCTCCGAGCAGCTCGCACACACCCCAACAGCTTTCAGGAGGGACCCTGAGGATCCTTCTGCTGTTGCCCTGAAGGAGCCCTGGCAGGAGAAAGTCAGGTATGAGTGAAGGAGGTGGGTGGGGTACATGGGAAAGCTGAATCGCCCCATTCCTGTAATAGGTCCGTGTTGAAATCCCAGCTACGTCTCTATGGAATAGCTTCCCTTGGGGCTGCCTGTGCTGATTTGCTCTGTAAGTAAATGTGGGGCCTCAGCTTTGAGCCCTGGCTGCCTTTAGGGAACAAATATTGACTCAGATTCAGTATTTTAAAAAAAAAGGTCCTCGGTACACAGCAGTGATTGATTTAGGCTCTGTGTTCCAGGGCGCTCTGAGTCCCGCAAGCTTGGTGCTTGGCTTATTCTTTTGGAGCGGGTGTGATTGTGGGCGGGAGGGGAAGTGATAGAAAAGGGCCTTATTTCCTTCCAGTGCTGCTTAATTCCTGCTGCTGTATAGTTTGGCGTCTTCTCTGCTTGTTTAACATTGATCTATGGCACTTGGTCAGGGCCCCGTTGTGTCAGTGCTATACAAACATAATAAATGACTGTCCCGGCTCCAAGAACTGACAGTCCTAAAGCCCCAAGTCAGCAAAGCACTGAAGACTATCCCTGTTTAGCAAAGCATTTAAGCACATGCCAGCAGTGAAAGAGAAATATCCCTAGCCTAGAAATTCTTGACTCGAAATCCACCTCTTGGTACTGACTTACAGCTGCTGTCTTGTTACTACGCTGTTGTGCTAGGCTCTTTCCAGAGATCCCATGGAGCAGGCAGAGGTTCTCCTCGGTCTTTAACCCTTTGCGATTTCCCCACAGGCGGATCAGGGAAGGCTCCCCTTATGGCCATCTTCCAAACTGGCGCCTCCTCTCGGTGATTGTCAAATGCGGAGATGACCTCCGGCAAGAGTTGTTAGCGTTCCAGGTCCTTAAACAACTGCAGGTAGGAAAAGAGCAAGACACCGCCCACTAGTGCTGTGGGTCTGTAAACGCAGCCCATTGGTGCGTTTGACTCAACACTCTCTTTTTCAGTCTATCTGGGAGCAGGAGCGCGTGCCCTTGTGGATCAAGCCATACAAGATCCTCGTCATCTCCGCAGACAGCGGCATGATCGAGCCGGTTGTCAACGCAGTGTCTATCCACCAAGTCAAGAAACAATCCCAGCTCTCACTGCTGGACTACTTCCTCCAGGAGCATGGCAACTACACTACCGAAGCGTTTCTGACGGCCCAGAGGAACTTTGTGCAGAGCTGTGCAGGCTACTGCCTGGTGTGCTACCTGCTACAGGTCAAAGACAGGTGGGCCCTGTGTGTTGGAGTGAAGAGGCTGCAGTCCGAGCACAAAGAATTTCCATGCCATCCTTGCCCATCGGGCCTTGGGACCAACCACTGTAGGGCGGCAATCAGGGAATTGCTGTCTTGAGTATTGACCCTTAGAGAAGTGTATTAAACCCCCCAAAGTGGGTAGTAAGGTTTGAAGGACTTTCCAAAATGGCATCCATTATTCAAGATTCCATTTACCTCATTCCGTGTCTTCTCCCTCTCCCCGCTGTATGTGTCAGGGAATCCCTGAGAGCAGTGGCATACTCTCATGGTGCTTGCTGGGGAATCAGAACAGTGGGAAGTGGCTGGTGTGTCACCATAGGGGAACCTGAAATTTCAGTAGTGAGAGTTCGTTTGTGTTGAAGCCGGGCTGCTTGGAGCATTCGCTGTGTAATTGCAGGGCTGTTTTGTAAGCAATAAACCCCCATATATGTACCTAGTTAAAACGTTATTTTTTGGTAGTGTTGTACAAGAGGCAGAGAAAATGTACAGCCCTGTGTGTACTTGACATTAACAGGTGATGCTGCTGGCTTAAACTGAAGCCAGTACCTATTTGTTTTGTCAGTGCTCAAGCAGTTGCTCCTCCACATTGGGTGAGGACCTTTCAGCTCTTTACCGTGTGGGGATGTGGTTCTCCAGCTGGCAAGGAGGTGGTGTCTGAAATATGAGCTCGTTGATCGTTTTCTCTCTCGTTCTCGTTTCCCTTCAAGGCACAACGGCAATATATTGCTGGATGCAGATGGACACATCATCCATATAGATTTTGGGTTCATTCTCTCCAGCTCCCCCAGGAACCTTGGCTTCGAGACATCTGCCTTCAAGCTCACGACGGAGTTCGTTGATGTAAGTGAACTATAGCTAAATTCTGCCAGGAAGGAAAAGGGTCTTGTGGTTTGAGGCACAGGATCAGGAGTCAGGAAACCTGAGTTCTGTTCCCAGATTTGGGAGGGTGTGTGGTCTAGTGGTTAGAGCAGGGGACTGGAACCCCAGACTCTTGGGTTCTCTTCCATACACTTCCTCTGTGATCTTGGGCAAATCCCTTCTTCTCTATGCATCAGTTTCCCCATCTGTACAAGAGGGGTGATTCCTACTTCTTGTGGAAGAGTAGTTACGAGAATTGTAATTGATTTCTGCAAAGTATTCAAATGAACGGCACTGTAGAAGAGACCATTCTTATTCCTAAAGAACTCTCAGATCCTAGGAAGAAAGTTGATATAGAAGTGCAAAGTCTTACCATAAAGTTAGATCCTTCAAATAAAGATGCCTTTTTAAATAATTCCTGATGTGCTTTCCCAGCTGCCCTTGCTGGCAGGGCTGCTGTTGGAATTTCCTCTCTAAGGAACGCTTTTGGCATGTCACTAGAACCCGTGCTCACTGTCTGATCTGCTTTCCAGGTCATGGGCGGTCTGGATGGTGATATGTTTAACTACTACAAGATGCTGATGCTGCAAGGCCTCATCGCTGCCCGAAAGCACATGGATAAAGTCGTGCAGATTGTGGAGATAATGCAGCAAGGTATGGCACTGCTTTCCGGCCTCATGGCTCCCACCTGCTCTTACACACGACAGGACACCGAGGGGCATTTCACACACCTGTGCTGTGAAAGGGGAGACAGCTAAGGCTAGATGCAGAATTTTTCTCCCTGTCTCTGCCCTCCAAATGGTCTTTCTTTTCATTGCGCAGCATTGGGCAAGTGTTCCCACATGGAAAACAGACATTCAACACCACATGAAAATCTGGCCGTTCAGACAGTATTAGATCTTTGTGCGAGACCCATGATGCATCCGTATAATTTCATTTGAATTGTAGTGATTTGAATATAGAGGATGCGTGGAGGAGGTCTTGTGAAATGGTGAGAGCGGGGGATTGGGACTCAGGTCACCTGGGTTCTGTTCTCAGCTCTCCCACTCACTCTGTGTGACTTTGGAAGAGTCATTTAGGGGCTGATTTTCAGAAGTGCCGAGCACCACCCGTAAGTCCAGCTTACGTCAATGGGAGCAGCAAGTGCTCTGACTTAAGGGAAAATTTAAGTGGCGCCCCTGCCTATCTGAAGGCGTTGTGAGGATTAGTGCATAGACAGCCCTTTAAGCTCCTGTGAGGAAAAGAACTAGAGGAGAATTATCATGACACTCCTGTAAGCATTCAGTCAAACTGCTAATGCTGGGAAACGGCAGCATGCTTTGATCCTATCTCATTCTGTGTATGTCGTCTAACCTACTATTTAACTACTGTGTGTGTGTGTGGGGCGGGGGGGGGGTCTGTGGAAAGATAAATAGGTTTGGCAGGACCGAGCTTCTGAAAAGCAGGCACCTCGCTTGCTGATCTTGACTCCTTTCTTTAAAATGTAATTTGCAACGTTGCCTGCCATGGGGAAAATGGTTTGCCAATCATAATGCTCCTGTGGCCGCTTGAAGTGTGGAGAGAAGCAAGCCAATAACTGAGTGTGTGTCAGTTTGGCCTCTAGATTGCCAGAGATGTTTCGGAGAAAGCCAGCAGAGCCAGGTCCATACGGCAGTGCAGGTCGTCTGTGAGTGTCAGGAAGCAGAATAGAATATTCACAGATAAGTTTGCTATTGTATGAGATCTTAAAGGGGCTAGCGGCCCAGTGCTCCCCAACTAGTAGTGTCTGCACTGAGACTGGCACTCTGAGCTCCCCCCACCCAATCCTCTGTGCAAGGACGGGGGTGTCACTGCTGCCTGCCCGCCATCTAGCGGTGCATGGTCAAACCTGCCATGAAGCTTTGCTTTCTCTTGCAGGCTCCAGGCAATGTCCAAGCACCGTGGCAGGTTAGAGCAGCCCCAGTTGAGTGGGGGCGGGGGGGGGAGGTTGGCTGGGACAGCTGAGATCTTAGTCTGATAAATGTTCCACTCTATTAACCTCACTGCAGCAGGATTATATTCATTACATTCCCCTTACAGGACCAGGGAAACTGTCCCTAACGCAGGGGTGGGCAAACTTTTTGGGCCGAGGGCCACATCTGGGTGGGAAAATTGTATGCAGGGCAGGGGGTTGGGGTGCGTGAGGGAGTGCAGGGTGTGGGAGGGGCTGCGGTGTTCAGGGCAAGGGATTGGGGCAGAGGAGGGGTGTGGGGTGTATGAGGGGGCTCAGGGAAGGGGGTTGGGGTGCAGGAGGGGTGCGGAGTGCAGGAGGGGGCTCGGCAGGGGTGTGGGAGGGGGCTCAGGGCAGGGGGTTGGGGTGCACAGGGGTGCAGGATGCAGCAGGGAGCTCAGGGCGGGGCGTTGGGGAGCAGGAGGGGTGCAGGATGTACAAGGGGGCTCAGGGCAGGGAGTTGGGGTGCAAGGTGTAGGCAGGGGGCTTAGGGCAGGGACTTGGGAGGCGGGGTGCAGGCATGGTTTGGACTCTAGCCTGGCGACGCCTACCTAAAGCAGCTCCAGGGAGGCAGCGGCGCGCGCCAGGGCAGGCTCCCTGCACACCTGTCCCTGTCCCTGTCCCTGCGCCACTCCAGGCAGCGCTGTGGGCCCCTGAGGGAGGTGGGGGCGGAGGGCTCTGCGTGCGCTGCTCTTGCTGCACCTCCAGGCACCTCCCCCAAAGCTCCCATTGGCCACGGTTCCCTGTTCCCAGCCAATGGGAGCTGCGGGGGGCGGTGCCTGGAGGCAAGGGCAATGCACGGAGCCCTCTGCCCTCTCACCTGGGGGCCACAGGGAAGTGGTGCCAGCCGCTTCTGTAGAGCTGCACAGCGCCATGTGGGGGGGCAATCCCGCGGGCCAGATCCAAAGCCCTGAGGGGCCGGATCCGGCCTGCGGGCGTAGTTTGCCCACCCCTGCCCTAACGCAAGCATTCAGGGGATGCATCACCAAGCTACAGCTTTGCAGCTAGGATCCTATGGTCAGGTCGTCTAATGGTTAGAGCAGAGAGTATTGGGAATCTGGGTTCTGTTTCCAGCCTGGTCATAAGAGCAGAGGGAAAAGGAAATCAAAAATGTTGTAGATATTGTAACTTTATTTCCCTACTATAACACACTTAGCTACCTAGATTAGAGGAGTGGAAATAACCATCCAATCTTATACCATTGCACAGTGGAAGGTCCCACCTAGCTGCAAGTGAATTGGGTCTGTTCCCCTTTAAAATTACACAGAGGGCAATCACCAGTCTTAATCTATTTCATTGTTTCACTGGACATTCACGTCAGTGTTCTGATGATGTCTACACAGTGCCCTCTCTCTGCATTGGGTTGCAGTCTCTTACTCCTAGCTAGTTCGCAGCTCTCCCTGCAGCAAGTAACCAAGCTTGAAGCAGTTCATAGATTCATAGAGGTTAAGGCCAGAAAGGACCGTTATGACCACGTAGTCTGACCCCCTGCAGTCCTCAAACATAGTTGCCACCCCAGTACATTAAAAACACCGTTTACCTCCACACACACCCAGTTACGGAGAGAGTTACAACCTCATTCATCAGTTCTACTTGCACACTGACCTCTGCACGCCTGTCTGGCCACTCAGGCTAGAGACCAGCTAGCAGCAGCCTTGTTGGACCATTTCCAAATGACTTGTTGCTGGTGTGGTTCAACACTTCCTTTGCAGTTCTATATCCCAGACTGTAAAACCCTCCAGCGCCAAGCAAGGATGCTGCACACATGCAGAATAACTAGTTGGTAACCCTCACCCTGAATCAGCAGCTCTTCCTCCCTCCCTCCCCTCCCCCGCTGCATTTGGCTGAAGTTTCACGGCAGGGTGAGTTGGGAAGAGCCCAGGTTAGGGTATCACAGTTCAAAGTCTGTGTGGTGCAGTGGGGGAAGGAAATGGGGAATCAGTCACATTCCTCCACTGGGCACCTGTTTCAAGCATCCACCGAGGTATTCCTCACCTGGCAGAGACTGGCTTTCAATTACACATCAAACAGTATTGTATTGGAATCCTCGGGGGACTTTAAAGTGGTCGCTTAAGAAATTAGGGGTTGTCCGTTCGTTCGGGCTTTGCCTGCTTTCCTGTATTAGCTCCTTAACTAGACTGCCTTAAGCACCACACAGCACACAACCGTAACATTGTGTCAGCCGGTCTGTTAACCCTAGCCTGGATGAGTTAGCCACCCCCAGTTGATGGGTGAAATGTATGTCCTTGCTTATACTGAAGACCAGCTCTCCAGCTGCTGTGAATGGCTGCAGCTCCGTTGGAACTAGTGGGGCAGATCCCCGCTAGTCATATGTCTGTGCAACTCCATTGGACTTGATGGTGCTACTCCATTTTACACCAGCTGACCGTGTGGACCAATGCTGTGGTTGTGAACACTTGTTCTTGTCGCTTCCTAGTGCAGACAAGACCTTAATGGGACCCTCTGTGCAGGTTTCACTGTCATTACTAGACAGCAGTTGCAAAACGTGCTTCCCAAACCAGGCTGCTCCGACTCTCAACTATTCTGTGTAAGTTCTTCCCGCTGCTTTGGAATTCACTGTTAACTCTGCTCCTCGTCTCCTCCTCTGTCCCCATGTGTTAGGTTCTCAGCTGCCCTGTTTCCATGGCTCCAGTACCATCCGCAACCTGAAGGAGCGTTTCCACATGAACATGACGGAGGAGCAGCTGCAGCTGCTCATTGAACAGATGGTGGACGGCAGCATGCGGTCGATCACCACCAAACTCTATGATGGCTTCCAGTACCTCACCAATGGCATCATGTGACGGCTGCGCCCCTGCCACCAACTCGAGGATGGCTTTTATCGTGGCCACAGTGCCCAGCTGGAGACCTACCACCCGGCCGAGGGAAAAGGTCTTGCCCCTTGTGGTGAAGGGAGCCAAGCAGTAGCACCTCCTGGGTGCTGGGTTTACCGGACTCTCAAACCAACCACAACAAAAAACAGTGTTCAGAGAAGCGAAATCCACGCGTGAAATTGACTAAAACAAAAAGGATCATGTGGCAACCACGGCGATCACGTTTAATGTGACCGCGGGGTCCAGGCGTTGGTGAGACAAAGCCATCAGCGCTCTGTGGACAACAGAGCATCTGCTAGACACCAGAACCATGTGTACATCAGTTCCTCCCATCTTTATTTCAGTATTATGCCTGTTGATGTCCTGTGAACTCTTCCACAATCTCATAAATGTTTAGGGCCTGGGGTGGAGGGGGCCAAAACCATCCTCCTCCCTGAGTCTGGTATTTGCTGATATTTTGAGCCTTCTGCTAGCACCACTTGAATGCAGTTGAGGTGAATCCCCATCAGCCCCCAACCCTGCATGTTCCTGTACAGCATCGTCAGCATTATTTGACTCTCCTGATGTTGGTTTGGCTTTTTTCACCCTTTGCACATTTTAATGTAAGTTTAAGTTGCAAGTTAGACAACAAACGTGTCTTGAGATCATAGGTGACTAGACACAACCCATGTAGCACAGTCTTCACCTTCTGGAGCGTAGGGTTATTAGGACTTAGATATTTTTGTTTCCTTTCATCCACATCTCTCATAGTCTGGCCATGCAACCGCATGCCCATCTGTCTTTCTTTGGGCACCTTTTTGACTTTGTTCCACAAATCTGGGGCTGTGAAGCTTTCCCCTGCAATAATATCAGACTGAATGCTTCATGGGTTTGTGCCACACTGAATGTCTTGTCCTTGGCTGATGATCCCTGAACTCACGCTGCCTTGAACTCAGCAGCGGGGCTACACATCGCTTTGTGTGTGGTATCCGCACAGGGGTTACATTTCCGTGGATGAGGAGTTTTTACATCTACCTGGATCGGACCTCTAAATGCAGAATGTTCCCCTGGAGGTTATAACCTGTCCCATCCCTTCTCGGTGGTGTACTTTGCCCTGAGCCAAGTTTCATGGCTCCCAGGGAGTGAGGCAAAACGTGGACTGATGTTGCTAGTTCTCTCCCTAGGGTAACTGAAGTCTAGGCTTATTATCCATCTTACCTTGCTAGCATACCTAGCTAGAGTTCAGGAGACAGAATGATCTTTAGTTTTGCGGCAAGCAGGGCATAGCTAGTGCCTTTTTTCAGTTTTAAGTAAAGAAGTGATCGTGCTAATTTTTCATCCCCGGAAACAGGTCAAAAGCAGATGCTGACAAGCACAAAGTTATTGCCAAGAACCAGTAGAACGCAGCTGTGAAGTCGTAAGTCCAGGCTGTTTGGCATATAGATCCAGGGCACGGAAATAACTCTATGCTGGGTTGATTTCATTTTAAAAACTCCCTTTCCGCTACTGTCCAGCTGAGCGCATCTGTACTTTATAAAGAGCAACAAGGTTTGATTTGTTGAAGCTTCTCCATTTCTCTGTATTAATATAACTCTATTCAGACACGAGTCCCCTCCCTTGTCCTGTCTCCCCTCAGTGTATTCAGACTTCCTGCAGCTGCTGATCAGAGGGTGGAATCCCCTACTACCTGAGTGTATGTGATTTGTTACCTCAGTCCTTGTTCTCCTCCACCCCCCATCGACTCCTGTTGCGGACTCTCATGTTAATAGGTGTGTTTGTTTAGTGCTACTTTGCCATGTTGATTATTTAGCATTTTTTGAACTGTATTTTAACATTATGGGATAGAGGTTTCTGGCAGGAAGAGGCAGTATTTCCAAGTTTTGCGACCAGAAGTTCAAACCACTGTGTACCCTCCTGCAGCCCAACAGATGAGCAGCGAGCTAGGCTTAACTGTCTCCCAAATGCAGTTAAAAAAGACAGGTGGGGGGGGGGGGGAGCATAATCTTCCGTCACTCTCTGCTCTCAAAACCAGTTTATTCTTGTTACCAGTTTGGAAATGGATTGGCAAAACGTAAGGTATGGCTTTTTACTGTCGGCTGAAGGAATGATGAAAGGTCTGAAACTCTTCTCCTCTGTTTGCGCACACACACACCCATGCTTTAATTTCCACCGATCCTTTGAGACTGAATCCTCCGTTTGTGTTACGGAGTCTGCTTCATTTCCATAAACATTGACTTTGTGAAGAGTGGGGAACGCTTGGGTAGCAATATTCTCATCCTTGCAGGTGGGAATAGAAAAGGACCTAGCATTAGTTTCATTACAAAAAACAACAAAACACTGACCTAGTTTGTTTGTCCGTTCTGTGTTTTAATTTTTCCCCTTCAGTTCCTCCGTGTAACTGCGGTTGTGACTCAGCTGTTCCAGGAGCAGCCAGCAATGGCTCGGAAAAGGGGCCGTAGATTTTAAGGAACAATCTGAATTTCTGTGGGAAAGACCCAGCATTGCAGCGCCAGAGGGGTGGAGCTAGAAATGATAGAATTGTTTGGATGATCAGTGTGTGGGGCGGGGTGGTATTGCTCTAATAGAAGGGCAAAAAGTAACTATGAATGTTGGAAAAATTAGTGATACTTGTCACATTTTGTACACAGAAGCAGATTTGCAGGCTGCTGTGTTGAATGAGGTTACACTCCTGTAATCAACCTGGCAGTGGTAATTCTGAGGGTAGCAATTTGTAGCAGCAGCCCATGACGTGTTGGTCATTTTGGCTACTACTAAATTTCGGAGCAGCGAAAGGATCGTTTTAAAACTTAGCAGTTGGCTTGTTTTTTTGGTGGGGATCACTGGGATTTAACTTTTGGGTCACATTTAGGCTTCGTTTACTCATTTGTATGTCACTTAACAGCCTGTTGAATTGTCAGGAAACTGCTTTAGTTGCTAACGTCATGTTTCAGCTCCTGCCGCGACTCAAGCTTGTTTGGCTGTAAAAAAGCCCCAAGCAGACACTTCAAATGACTCCATCTTGCTTCTTAGCTTCCCCCTCTGCGTTTATATTGACCTGGAAATGAACGGCAACCAGGTTCCCCTTTAATGTAGCAAATGACATACGGATACCCCATGATCGGATGTACTGAGCCCATAGTAACAGCATTGCTGCAAGTAGCAAGTGAAATGGTGTCCCTATATACAAGTTACCCAGCCAGTTGGGTGACTTCTGCAGATTGTTGCTACATAATCTGGATGGGAGCCTATGGAATGTAGTTTTCATTTAACATCCTCATGGAGAGTACGTTTGAACAGCTAAAAGGGGATGGGCTGCTTGACCGCAAGAGGAGAGGGACAAAAATAAGATCCTAATAGGCCATAGGAATGGCCTCTCCTTGAGCAGAAGCGAACACCCTTTCTGACAGCTGCTGCTGGCTACACGGACTGTATGTGAACCTTTCAATGTGTGGGGATTTTTTATTTTCCTATTCAGTAAGGATGGGCCAAACTCAGAAATAAAATATACAACCAGAACTTGGTTTCTAATAAAATGTCCTTTTTAAAAAAACAAAATCTGGTGCAGAAATTGCTGACTGCGTCTCGTTAATTGCTGACGGCTTAAGAAAAAGCTTCCAGGGGAAAGCTCTGGTGGGAAAGATTGCTTCGCGCTTCCTATGTATTCCAAGCCTGCCTCTTTCTATCACACCCCTAGGCTTGCATAAAACAGATTAAATGCATGTGGTCGAGTTTGACCCCGAAGGACCCCTGGGGGCAGATCTTGAACTTAACTGCGGTTTTCAGGACAGATCTAGTTTTTTTTAACCTCCTTTGAATACTAATCCTCGTCAGAGGATTTCCAAGCACTACACACAGGTGAGTAAGCATTATCCTCATTTTACACGTGGGGAAACTGAGGCACCCTGCTATGACTTGATGAAGGCTATGCAGTGAGTCAGCGGCGGAGCAGAAGGATGGTCTTGTGCTTAAGGTGCTGGAATTAGACTTGGGGAACGGAAATGTCTAAATAATGGCCCGACCTTACCTGGTAGATCTTCTCCTGGTGGGTATTGGAGTCAGTGATGGGGATGAGATCTGACTTGAGTTAGCAGCCCTACCGAGCCAGTTCAGCTATGGCAGAGCGGGAGCTGGGTTCTGTTCCCCCTCGTGCATCGTTAACTGAGTGGTTGACAGATCTAATCAATCACGTCTGTGCCACACCACTGGCAGTCACAGGGTGAGACAGGTCTCGCTGAGGGAAGCACGTGTGTCCCTGAGCTCTGCCTGCAGAACTATCGTTCCCGGAGAGGATGCGGGTGAAGGAATGAGCCCTGCTTCCCATTTGGATCTCAGGGTGGATTGTTGAGCTATGTGGCCAATGGAGTCGGAGGCATTGAGCCGGGAAGTCATGCGAATCAGCAGCAGAGCTGGGGTTCTCGACGCCCCTCCTCTGACTCCCCATGCTGGGTTGCATTTGACCCAACGCCCTGGAGATGGGGAAGGCTCTGTATCCCATTCCCATGTGCCCCGGCGGCCTGGCCCCCGGGCAGAGAGCTGTGAAATTGTAGGGTTTGATTAGAAGTGTATGGGGCTGCTGCCCATTTTCCTTCTACCTCGGACTGGGATCTCTGCCCTGCCAGCGGCAAACCCTGCAGTTTTTAAACTGGCATGAAGCCCGGCTCTCCAGTGGCCGAGCGGCTTCGGCTGCGTCCCCGCAGAATTGGATGCGGGGAGTGGAGAACCCTCGTAAGAAAGGGGAAGTGTTCTGGAAAGCCAGGCAGCGCACTCAGTGCACTGGACAAGCACGAGTCTGAGATAGAGGCCAGAAGGGACCTGTAATAGTATGGGTGCTCTCCCTGTTGCCCTGCACACCCCCTGGTGGCCTGGTGCTGAGTTTGTGTCCCTGCCTCAGTTTCCCCAGTGGACTTTCAGTAAGTTCAGTGAAGTTCTTACATAGCAAACGAAGCCCCTTCAGGGGTCTGGTTTATTTAAACAAAGGCCAATCCGCTGTGCAGCAAGTCTTCACCCCCAGCGTCCAGGGAGGGGCAAACTAATCTTAGTCTGTCGGCCCTACCCAAGTCCCCCTGTCCCAGCTCATGGCCAGAAAGGCCCCATCAACCTGGGATCCTTCTTGGCAGTCAGGCCTCTTGTCATCACCTGGGGAAGGGTCCCTCTCTGGACTCGGGCCTCTCCAGAGAGATCGAATCACTGCAGCTCTTCTCTGGAGTGGGGCGTCGTTCCCCAGCAACCTGGTCCTGTCACTGGGACCAGGTCTCCCTAGGGCTTTGCCACTCTTCGCCATCTCCGAAGCTGCTCCCCTCCAGCAGCACCTTTCCTAGGTCCCCGTTTCTGGTGAGCCCTCTAAACCGCTCCTCTGAGAAACCTCTCTGCTCAAGAGCAACCTCTGTGTTCTAGGGCTCCCTGCCTGAGTCCCCATAGCCCTTTATAAGGCCAGCCAGGCAGTTCTTAACTAATTAACTTCTGCCCAGCCACTTAGGTAATTGGCTACTCCCAGGTGACTCTAGGTTGGGTCTTTCTCCTGAGCAGAACCTGTCATCGGTAGGTTGGGTGCCTGACCCCATAAAAGGGGTCAGGGTCATTAGGGTAATTTAATCCATAAACTGCATCAGGGAGACATTTTGGGATGGAGGATAAGACCCTCTGTCTCTCCCACCTGCCTGCTCCTTCCCCCCGTCCCTGCAGAAACCAGCATTTGCCCCTCTCGTTCGTGTGGTCTCGCTCCAACTTCCTATGGCTCTACCCGCAGCTAGTACCAGACCCACCACCTGAGCGGTCCAAGCTGGTTAGCCCTGTTGGGAAGCAATGTTTGCCATCTGCCTAGCATTGATGGGAGCAGCTCCCCTGCTGGGTTAGTGTAGATGGGACTGTACCCCAACTGGACAATGTGTCAACTGTTGCTGGCCGGAGCTGGCTTCTGGGAGCTGCTGGTCAGTGCAAGTGGCTTGCGTGCATAACTTCTCGAGCATGGGTGGGACCTTGTGATGGCTTCTGCTGTTCGAATAGGCAGATCCTGTGAGAGGTGAGTAGTAACCCCTCTGGGGGCTGTAAATATCCTAAATCTGACTGAGTCTCTCTTTATTTTTTTTCTGTTTGCTTTTCTCTTCAACCCTGTATGGTCCCATGCCTTACCTCTGCTGGGCGTGACCACCTTCCTTGCAGAAAAGGGGCCTGGCCTCAATTTAGCAGAGCCCATAAGCATGTGCCTAACTCCCACAGACTTCCAATGTGATTTAAAGTTAATGGTGATACTGGAAAAGAGGAGATGAAGGGGGGATATGATAGAGGTATATGAAATCACGAGTGATGTGGAGAAAGTGAATAAGGAAAAGTTATTTACTTGTTCCCATAATATAAGAACTAGGGTCACCAAATGAAATTAATGGGCAGCAGGTTTAAAACAAATAAAAGGAGTTCTTCACACAGTGCACAGTCAACTTGTGGAACTCCTTGCCTGAGGAGGTTGTGAAGGCTAGGATTATAACAGGGTTTAAAAGAACTGGATAAATTCATGGAGGTTAAGTCCATTAATGGCTATTAGCCAGGATGGGTAGGGAATGGTGTCCCTAGCCTCTGTTTGTCGGAGGGTGGTGATGGACAGCAGGAGAGAGATCACTTGATCATTACCTGTTAGGTTCACTCCCTCTGGGGCACCTGGCATTGGCCACTGTCGGTAGACAGGATACTGGGCTGGATGGAGCTTTGGTCTGACCCAGTACGGCCGTTCTTATGTTACTATATTCCTTAGCTCTTACCTAGCACTTCCCATCAGTAGACTTCAAGGCACTTTACCAAGGAGGTCAGTAACATTCTCCCAGTTTACTGAGGGGGAAACTGAGGCACAAAGCAATGCAGTGACTTGCCCAAGGTCACCCAGTGGAGCAAGGGATAGAACCCAGGTCTCCTGAGCCCTAGTCCGCTAGCAACGTACTTTGCTGAATTAGGTTACCTGTGTCATATCAGCAATGGCCTCGCTGCAGCCCCTTTTCTCCTTCCAGTACCAACTCTATAACTAACCTCTAAACAAGTGGGTTTGTTTCGCCAAGTCTGTTGTTCTCCATTGAACTCCAAGTTCAGGCATCCCTGCCCCTGCTGGTTTTCTGGACTCTGGTAGGAGATACTATTTCCGGATTCCTCAGCCTGGCCCTTCTGTGTAGATGTTCCCTCCATCGACGGAAGAGGTTTTTCCATCTCTGTAGTTAATCCATCTCTCTGGGAGCTGAGTTGACAGAAGAATTCTTCCGTCAGCCTACCCGCATCTATGCTGGCGGTTAGATTGACTGCAGCGTGGTGAATATCATTCAAATTTTGATATTTTGAAATTAGAGAGAGAGACTAGGAAAAAATGTTGATGAAATTCACCCCTCCCCTATTTTTTGACCAACTAGAGAAGGAGAATTTTTTAAAATTAAACATGTTTTGTTTTGAAATGTTGAGTAAAATAGGGGGTGGGTGGGTTAAATTTAAACAAAATTTCTCCTTTTTTGGTTAACCAGCTTTAACTCCAATACCATGTTTATGCAAATTATAATGGCTGTGAAAATCAAGATTCAGCTAATAAACATTTGATCATCTATGAATAGGCAAATTATAATATAAATTGAATAGTGCAATGTAATAATGCAATTATAAATTATTATAGTATATACAATGTATATATTGGGCAGCAGGTTTAAAACAAATAAAAGGAGTTCTTCACACAGTGCACAGTCAACTTGTGGAACTCCTTGCCTGAGGAGTATTGTATTGTATATACTATATGTGCTAGAATTATAATCATGATACAAGCATAATCATAGTCCATTTGCAATTCATGTCGTTATAAATCAATACAATGATCATATTAATATACAAATTATGATTGTAGAATGTGAGATTCAGCTACCTACAGATCTTTGATCATAATCTTTAATTTTCAGGTAAAATGGACAGCAGAGACACCAGGTGAAACATTTTACAATATTTCTTCTCTGAAAAATGTCACTTACTAAAAGAGGAATTTCCCCCCATCCCTGGCTGTGGTGAGGGAGAAACTGACGAGTGTGGATATTTACCATTGAAAATTGAAAACTTTCAAGTTTAACTCTGAGACCTGGCCCTCGATTTAACTTTGCCAGTGGCTCAACCAGTGACTTCCTCTGCCTAGCAAAGAAAAATAAGAATACGAACTCTTAGGTATGGTTCATAAGTACATCTCGAAGCACTTCAATCTTTGAATGTATTTATCCTCGTGACACCCCTATGAGGCAGGACGGTGCTGTTATCCCCATTGTACAGATGGGGAACTGAGGCACCGAGAGGCTAAGTGATTTACCCAAGGTCACCTGGTAAGTCTGTGGCAGAGCAGGGATGTCTCCCAAGCCCTACGTTTGAAACTGACCTAAAGATTCCCCAGTTGGCAGGGAGATTTCCTCAGCGCTCGCTGCTGTGCTAAAAGCTGCAACTTTAAAAGCACATGCCTGCGAGAAGAGGGAATGCTCGCTGACTTTAGATGTTCGTTTAATGTAGACGTTGAAAAATCTAGACTGGAAAAGAAGAAACCCCTCCTCCGAGGCCGCTGAAGTTCTGAACAGGCTGATCCCGCAGCCCTGGACCCATGAACACCAGCACACACAAGGGAGGGAAAAAGGCCCCTTGCAGCACTAAACTTAACGTTTACACTGCAGTGTGAGTCCAGGGTTCGCTCTCCGGCTCAAGCCTAACTCTGTCTACACACAAATCAGGCTAAGATCAGATGCCAGGTCCCAGGATCCCACGGGGGTAAAGGGTCCCAGCCTGAGTCAAGCCAGGACCCAAGGTTCAAGCTCTATTGTTTTGCAGTGGAGACGCAGCACCCCCCGGACTCGTGCTCTGGGAGTCTGCCAAAAGTATCCCACAATCCCACGGGCCGACTTTCTTTGCTCTCTGGACAGTCAAGGTTGGCGGACAGTCAGGTTTTCCCACGGTGCACCATGAACAATGTACTAGAGCGCCCACATTTTGGGAAGGTGCTAAGAGGTCTGGGATACGGGAGTTGGACTCAGGCCCCTATAACGCAGTGTAGATGATGGAGCCTCCTCTTGGGACCCCAGGGTTCAACAGTTCTGAAGCTGGGGTTACAAATGAGTGTAGACCCTCAAGCCCTAGATCAGGCCTGCACAACATGCGGCCCGCGTGGGCTCACTGTGCGGCCAGCGGGGGCTGAGTAGGCAAGCAGCGGGTGAGGGAGGGGGGCTGAGGAGGCAAGCGGGCGGGCAGTGGTGGGGGGTGAGTAGACGAGCTGGAGGGGTGGGGGGCTGAGGAGGCAAGCAGGCGGGCAGTGGCGAGGGGGCAGGTGAGCTGGCGGTGGGGGGGGGACGGGACTGAGTAGGTAAGCCGGGGTGGTGGGGGGCTGAGGAGGCGGGTGGATGGGCAGTGGCGGGGGTGAGTAGGCGAGCTAGGGGAGGGGGGCTGAGGAGGCGAGCGGTGAGTCGGTAGCTGACCTGTTCTACTGATCTGGTCTGGCTCCCATCCCCTCTCCAAGGGTTGCAGCTGTCTGAAGGTGCTGCCTTCCACGCCTTACTCATTCACATCTTCTTCATTCAACAGGGCAATTGATTACAAAGTGGGGGGAAGATCTTATTCTACTTCCAGCAAAAAGACATTTTTTCTTTTACCTTAATTATACTACCTTAGGGCCAGCCATAACATATTACCAAGGTTCAATACTGCTGTTTCAGCAGGGCGGCGCTGGGAAAGGAGGGTTTTTTTCCATGGGGCGGGTGGCGCTGGGGGAGGGTTCCTGGGGGAGCTGGGGGGGTGTTTCGGCAGTGCTGGGGGGGTTGTTTCTGTGGGGCGGGCAGCGCTGGGGGGTGTGTGTGTTTCGGCGGTGCTGGGGGGGGGGGGGGGTTCGGCTGTTTTCTTTGGAGTAATATGGCCCTCGCCGCTTTACGAGTTGTGCAGGCCTGCCCTAGATTAACAAACCCAGGGTCTGCTAACTCAAGTGCTACGAACCCGGGGCTGCATTGCAGAGGGGATGAGACCTTCACAAGGATCCCAGCCCAAGCCCTCACATCTACTCTGCAGTTTTATAACCCTGCAGCCTGGGACCCTAAGTCAGCTGACATGGGCCAGCTGTGGGCGTTTTACTGCAGCACCGACATACCCTCAGGGTACATTGCAAAGCGTTGGGGCTTGAACCTGGGTCCCGGATTGACTCCGGCTCAGACCCTCCCGCCTCAAGGGGTCAGTATGAAAATGGAAGGGGAGTTGGGCTCAAGCCTGAGTTGGCAGCTTGGACTCCAGTTGCTGTGTAGACAGCACCCCTCTCCTCCCTTCCCCCCCCCCCCCGTTACATACTTACCTATCTACCTACCTCTGGTCTACAGGGCCGCCGAGAGCGGGTTCGGGCCCCCCCAGCAAGGGCAGACTGGCTAAATAGGGCCGATGAGAGGGGGGGAAGCTGGGCCCCCTTCTGGACCGCCAGGCCCCGGTAAGGCGACAAGGGGGGGGAACCCGGGCCCCCTTCCAGACCGCCAGGCCCCGGTACTTTGTACTGAGTTCCCCCACCTCTCATCAGCCCTGCTGGTCTATTTCCCAAGTCCAAAGCGACAAAGAGTCCTGTGGCGCCTTGTAGACTAACAGACGTATTGGAGCAATACATCTGTTAGTCTATAAGGTGCCCCAGCACCCTCTGTCGGTTTTTACAGCTCCAGACTAACACGGCTACCCCTCTTAAAAAAAGAACAGGAGTACTTGTGGCACCTTAGAGACTAACAAATTTATTAGAGCATAAGCTTTCGTGGGCTACTGCCCACTTCTTCGGATGCATATAGAGTGGAACATATATTGAGGAGATATATATACACACATACAGGGAGCATGAACAGGTGGGAGTTGTCTTACCAACTCTGAGAGGCCAATTAAGTAAGAGAAAATTTTTTTTTTGAAGTGATAATCAAGCTAGCCCAGTACAGACAGTTTGATAAGAAGTGTGAGAATACTTACAAGGGGAGATAGATTCAATGTTTGTAATGGCTCAGCCATTCCCAGTCCTTATTCAATCCTGAATTGATTGTATCTAGTTTGCATATCAATTCCAGCTCAGCAGTCTCTCCTTGCAGTCTGTTTTTGAAGTTTTTCTGTTGTAAGATAGCCACCTGCAGGTCTGACATTGAATGGCCAGACAGGTTAAAGTGTTCTCCCACTGGTTTTTGAGTATTATGATTCCTGATGTCAGATTTGTGTCCATTAATTCTTTTGCGTAGAGTTTGGCCAATGTACATGGCAGAGGGGCATTGCTGGCACATGATGGCATATATCACATTAGTAGATGTGCAGGTGAAAGAGCCCCTGATGGTATGGCTGATGTGATTAGGTCCTATGATGATGTCACTTGAATAGATATGTGGACAGAGTTGGCATTGGGCTTTGTTACAAGGATAGGTTCCTGGGTCAGTGTTTTTGTTCAGTGATGTGTGGTTGCTGGTGAGTATTTGCTTTAGGTTGGGGGGTTGTCTGTAAGCGAGGACAGGTCTGTCTCCCAAGATCTGTGAGAGTAAAGGATCATCTTTCAGGATAGGTTGTAGATCTCTGATGATGCGCTGGAGAGGTTTTAGTTGGGGGCTGAAGGTGACAGCTAGTGGTGTTCTGTTATTTTCTTTGGGCCTGTCTTGTAGGAGGTGACTTCTGGGTACTCGTCTGGCTCTGTCAATCTGTTTTTTCACTTCAGCAGATGGGTATTGTAGTTTTAAGAATGCTTGATAGAGATCTTGTAGGTGCTTGTCTCTATCTGAGGGATTGGAGCAAATGCGGTTATATCTTAGAGCTTGGCTGTAGACAATGGATCGTGTGGTGTGTCCTGGATGGAAGCTGGAGGCATCTAGGTAAGTGTAGCGGTCAGTAGGTTTCCGGTATAGGGTGGTATTTATGTGACCATTGCTTATTAGCACAGTAGTGTCCAGGAAATGGACCGCTTGTGTGGATTGATCTAGGCTGAGGTTGATGGTGGGATGGAAATTATTGAAATCATGGTGGAATTCCTCAAGGGCCTCTTTTCCATGGGTCCCGATGATGAAGATGTCATCAATGTACGGCAAGTAGAGTAGGGGCGTTAGGGGACGAGAGCTAAGGAAGCGTTGTTCTAAGTCAGCCATAAAAATGTTGGCATACTGTGGGGCCATGCGGGTACCCATAGCAGTGCCGCTGACTTGAAGGTATATATTGTCCCCTCGGACACGTCCCAAGTCCAGTTTCCAAACGCTGCAGTTCCCCTTTCGCCCACCAGGGGCCAGGCGCGACTAGGAGGGCGCCCTCAGCGGCGCGCAGCTGCCTTTCCGCTCCACCAGGGGGCGCCTGTGCGCGCTCCTCTCTTCCCCTCCCCTCCCCTCCCCACGCCTTGCACAGCCCGGGAGCGCTCCGTGCAGCCAGCCCGACTCCCGGCGTTCACCTGCCTGCCTGTACCTGCCCCTCCGCGCACCCAGCCCCTGCCTTCCATCTTTGCCCAGCCCGGCTCCGCTCCGGCTGCCTTCCCCCGAGACAGGAGCGGCTCGGAAGCGCCCGCCGCCCCCAGGGACGTGCCGTGCTGCAGCAGGACAGGACCCGCCAGCCCCAGAACCGGCGCCGGCCATGGGTCCCTGCTGAGCTACCCGGGGGTGGAGGTAGGAAGTGGGGAAAAGTCCCCACGATCCAGCCATGGTGAGTTTCCTGCTCCCTCGGGAGACGCTTCAGTCCCTTTAAGATCCAAGCCCGCCCCCCTGCAGCAAATCCCATAAAAGTCCCCCCCCCCCCCCGTTCCCCAGTTTAATTATTAGCTAATGGGACGTTTGAAGAGTTTTTTTGCCTCTTAAATCCCCATTTCCCTCCCGCCCCCATGTGCAGGAGCTGCCATGAATCACCTTGCAAATTGGATAGAAAGAAGCTGGGTCAGAAATAGCCTCTGGGGCTGGGGGGGGAGGGATAGTTCAGTGGTATGAGCATTGGCCTGCTAAACCCAGCGTTGTGAGTTCAATCCTTGAGGGGGTCATTTAGGGAACTGGGGCAAAAATCTGCCTGGGACTTGGTCCTACTTTGAGCAGTTGGACTAGAAGCCCTATATTCTATCATTGGGATTCCCAAGAAACCTTCCGTCTCTGGCTTCTCTTCTCTGTGGCTTCTGCAGGGGTTGGTTTTGCTTTTCCGAGCTAGACTTCTTAAAAGGGCCAAATCCTTGTTGCACTGGCTATAGAATGCAGGCAGAATATTGCCAGCCCCCAGCCGGCTGCCTGTGTCGTCCCCGCACGTTCTCCGTCTAATCGGGGTGCTTACGGCCCTGTCTGAGTTCTGCCCTGAATATTTGCTCCCTTCCCTTTGTGAAGGTTTGGGCCCTTGATCCTGCCCTTGGATCTCTGCACTGGGCGACCCCTGACACCCCCCCTCCTCCCGCAGATCCCTTTGCAGGATTGGGGCCTGACAATGGACATTTAAGCTGATGCTAGGTGTCCCGGAGGAGTTTAGACAGGAGACGGTGACATTTTTAAGGGGTGTGTGTATGTTAAAGGGCTTGGAAGATGGGTGTGTTATTCCTGGCCAGGTCACCCAGGGAACCCCTGGAAGGTGCCTGTTTCCCCTGCTGCCTGATGGTGTAGCTAGAATTTCTGCCAGAGCACAGGCTGGAAGGAAGGGCTCTGAGTGCCACGGACTTTACTGGACCCCATAAAAACACCTGGGAGCTTTAGTGTGGAGCCACGGTGAGAGGCACTTAGTACAGCACCTGGCGAGGTGAGTCCCAGGGCTCCTGGGAAGGAGGAAGGTGTTCAGATCCCAGCTCAGGGTTCCCTTAACAGGACCGTGCTAGGAAAACTGGTTGTTTCGAACCTGATGCTTAGACGGCTCAGCCATTCCCTCCCCCAACCTGGGTTGGGCTTTGTTTCAATGGCTGCTTTGGTTTCTGAGAGCAGTGGTGTGAGAGTGTGAGTTACAGATCGGTTTGCCAAGGGATTTGGGGGAGCAATTTGTGTCGAATTGGGCCCCGTTGCACGGGGCACCGACCTGACTTGCAGGCCAAGGGGTGCATTGTCAATGTTGAATAGATTGATTTTGTTTTTAAAACACCAAAAGGGGCCATTCTGATCATCTGATCTGGCCTCCTGCGTAACACAAGCCAGGGACTGACTCTCCCTTAGTCCGTGTCTCCGGGAGGAAATCGACGGCTGTAACAATTCCACAAGAGCTTCCGTGCGAATGCTCTATTCCGGAGTAATGACTCCACTCACAAAGTGGAGTAATTATTCCTGAGTACAATCACTTTTATTCGGAAATAGTTTGTCTACATGGGGCAGTTACTCTGGAATGGCTATGCCAGTCAAGTTCCCCCATGTAGACAAAAAAACCAAATGACCCTGCATTCAGCCCATATCTGGTGGTTGAGCTACAGCCCATCCTTTGGAAAGAAATGTCTAGTCTCAGTATCAGTGACGCTGAGTGCCGGAGAATCCACCCTGTCCCTTGGGAATCTGGTCGACTGGTTAATTACCCTCCCTGTTAAATGATGTTTTACTGGTTCTCACCTGGGTAATTTTGTAGCAAATAGGAGGATCTAAAACGCAGGAGGAGCTAATTCTGCTCCACATCAACTACAAGTGCATGAAAATCCAGAATAAAACAAACCGACTGACCACATGTGGGTTGTGGTGGTTATAAAGTTTTTAGGTTTTAAGGTTACACTCCAGCTGGGTTTTTAAGCTTTTCTCCATGACCACGAGGCAGGAAATATGTTCTTTCCTTTTAATTATGAGCAGAGAGTCTCCTGTATTCACGTGACTCCAGCAGCTGGGGCTTGGCGAAGAGTACCAGCTAGTGAGAGGTGGCAACACTGCAGTGTCCCAGCTTGGATCCAGGAATGTCCTGTTCCCGCAGGACACTATCACGACAGGCCCTGCCTGCACTCCTGTGTAATGAGGTTTCGGTCAAGCAAGCCCATCCCTGCCCCGGCCTGCTGCTCATGGCCCTGGCTCCAGGAGCCAGATCCCTCGGAGCTGCATAGTTTTCAAACCTTCCCCTAACGTGCTTGGACTTATTGCAGAGCCTGTGTAAACAGCGGCTCTGGTGTGGTTGGTGTGGGAGGAGGTTTTTGGATGTGCTTATAGTCCCATTCACAATTCTGGCAAAATTCAGAGGGGGGCGGGTGCCCAAGGGGACGACATCTGAGCGGAGAGCATCCCTGCTTCCCGGGGGTGTGTGGCCATCCAGCCTGGGGGAGGGGCACAGCCGCCCCTACCCCCGGGGCAGGGGGTGTGGTGGGGTTCGGCCGACCTGCTGAGGTTCTGAGAGAGGGGCATCGTGGGCACAATGCCCAGACCAGCATGGCCGGCCTCCTCTGAGATGGGGCTTTAGATCCTGGCAGTTCCTCTCTGCTGCCCCCACTTCCCATCCCCCAAATGCTGCCGCGGCTGCAGTCTCTGTGCCCGTAACTTCCCTCCCTGCCCCCGCACCTATAGAGACTGTCCCCTTGGCTGGGGGAAGCTGCGGGTTTATGGTGCTGAAGATGGGGTGCCTGGTGCAGCCCCACCCCACCTTTCAGGGCCAGCAAACGCCGGTTGGGTGCAGGGGTCACTGGCTGGGGTTGGCAGGGGGTCTCTATCTGCGGCTTGTGACTGGTGGGAGCACAACCACCCTGCTCTTCCCAGGTGGTGGTGGTGGGGTGCCGGCTGGATCCTGGTTACCAGGGCCGGTGTTCACGGCTGAGACCCACACTCCGGTGTTCACGGGGTGGATGGTGAGCATGGATCCTGCTGGCTTCTATCCTGTGAGCGGAACAGTCCGTGGAGCGTCTCTGCTCTGGTAGGCGGCTGAGCCCAGCGGGTCACTGGGAATCTATTAATAGAGTGTGATTAATGTGTGTGTGCGACAGTCATCTCTGCTGGTTAGAGCCCGGAGTGGGGCTGGAAACCAGCTGTGGGAGGGGAGTGGGGTCTAGTGGATAGAGCAGGGGGCTGGGAGCCAGGACTCCTGGGTTCTATTCCCAAATCTGTCACCGTGACCTGAGGGGTGGGCAGTCCCTGTGCCTCGGTTTCTCTACCCGTGAGTGGGAATGGCGCGGTGAGGCAATTTGAGAAGGGGGGAGGGGGCGGCGTGGGGAAGAGGCGTCTCTGCTATGATCAGGGTGGGGCATGTTTCACAGCATGACAGGATGAGGCTTCTTGCCTCCAGCCTGACCAGGCCGTGGCTTTGCAGCAATACCTGCCCCCCCCACCCCCCTGCTGCACCAGGCTGGTTAATCCTTAACCTTGCTCCCTTCCCCGGTGTTTGTACAGTCCCCCTGCAGCCCTGGCCCTGGGCAGGGGGTCCCTGGGGCAGGATCCGACCTGCACAGCCACGTGCCAGCAACCTCCCACGCTGAAATGCTTGGCCCAGGGCCGTGATTCAGCTCAGTTCCTCCTCCCGGGGCTATTCTTAGCGCCAGCCTTCCGGGCCCTGATCAGGGGATCCCCCCTTCCTCCCAGCTGGGCCCTTTGGGGGCAGTTAGCCGGGGGGCGGGTGTGGCGGAGCAGGCAGTACCGGCTGGGTCTGAGGCTGTGTTTGTGGGGAAGCGTGTGGGGGTGGGGCGGGCGTGTGTGGGCACGCCCGTGCATTGGGAGGGGCAGGAGCATGTGCGTGCTGGGGAGGTGCCCGGGGGGGGGGGGGGACATGCCTGCTGGGGGTGGGTGTGTGCGTGTGGATCGGGGGGATGGGCATGCGGGTGGGTGCACTGCAGGGACACGCAGGGGGTCAGATCTTGCCCTAAACTCCCCCATCCCCGCGCACAGCGAACTGACGGGCCTGGAGGGGCCATTATTACATACGCTAGCTGGGGCAAACCTTGGCCTGGTAGCAAGGCCTGGCTTTCACCCCCCACCCCCATCCAAGATGCCGTGCTGCACCCCAGAGCTGCCAGAATCCCGGCTCGGGCAGTGCCCGGCCATGCGGGGATAACGCTGCCCATAGCAAGCCCAGTGCCTTAAACAATGGATGCGTTTGTCCCGGCCCCCAGTTCCTCGCGCTGCCCTTGCTGGCTAGCGGGGGCAGCTCCTTCTCCGTGAGCCGGGTGTGAATTGTCATGGCTAGTCCTGTGCCAGTGAAATCTCTCTGCCTGGTTCCCCCTCCTACAGCCTTGCCACCGGGGTACCCTCTGCACATCCCTGCCGGCGGGTCCGATTGCCTGCAGTGGGGCGAGCGCGCCTGGTGACATCTGAGCGCGTCGGGTTTGGAAAGGGAGCGGAACGTGATTTTCACAGTCGCCCACGTGGCTTGTTACGTGGATTATGGTAGTATGTGGATGCCCTGACTGAGATCGGGGCGGCCTGTTGGGCTGGGCCCTGCACAGACCCCAACTGAGATCAGGGTTCCCCCCGTTGGGCCCTGCGCAGACCCCAACTGAGATTGGGGGCCCCCCGTTGGGCCGGGCCCTACACAGACCCCAACTGAGATCAGTGGCCCCCATCAGGCCAGAGTCTGCACAGCCTCCCCTCCCCCGTCAAAGATCAGGGTCCCCATCGTGTGGGACCCCTGCACAGACCCCTCCCCCCCGCCTGAGATTGGGGCCCCATAGTGCTGGGCGCTGCTCACACACAAACCCCGACCTAAATTTGGTCCCCCACATCATGCCAGGTGCTGCATGCCCCACTCCCAACCGAGATCGCACAGATGCATTTAGGTTCTAAACTCTTTGGGACAGGGAAGGTCTGCACAGCCCCTGGCACCACAGCTCCAAGTCGCTACAGCAGCAAGATAACAAATAGTTCCAGACAGACACGGGGTGGGAGGGGAAACTGAGGCACAGAGCACGGGTGAGACTTGCCCAAAATCACCCAGCAGGCCAGAGCCAGGAACAGAACCCAGGTGTCCTGAGACCCAGCCCTGCACTCTACTCACTGGACCGTGCTGCCTTTCATTAATCCTTGTCGCAGGATTGGCCCTGTTGTAGGACCTCCCCGAGGCATGGGGTTTTGCCGGGGTTAGGAACCTGCAGAGGCTGAAGCGAGGTGCGATTTGGGCTCAGCCCTCCTCGGCATTGCTTCCCCGGGTAGGCAGGTTTGCACTCGCGGCTGTGTGGCCTGGAACCGCTCTGGATTTCAGGGACGCTGTGTGACGTTCAGGGTGGCGCATTTCTTGTAGTGCAGTGAAGTTCTCCTGGGAGTTTTCCTGAGCCCCACACGCCCAGCTTGGGTTAATGAATAACGCTGCCCGAGAAGGCAGTTTCACAACCATACGATACTGGGGCCGGCCCTTGGCTGAGGGAGTAGAGACGGGAAATGGGTGAGGCAGTAGGAATGCAGCGTTGTTTAATGGTTAGAGCACGGAGGGATAGGGAGACGGGACTCCTTGATCTCTAGAGTCCCTGTTTTGAGGGCGGCGGGTCTGGTGGTGGAGGCTGGGGGGCTGGAAATCAGGACTCTTGGGTTCATTTCCAAGTGTGGTTAGAACGCAGAGCCGAGAGAAAGGGCCCATAGTTCTATTCCTGTCTCTGCCGCTGACTCACGTTTGAACCTCGGGCAAGTGAGTCACTTCCTTCCTGCGTGCCTCAGTTTCCCCAGCTGCAGCCTGGCAATAGCATTTCCCTTCTCACAGGCCTGCTGAGGCGTAACATGTCCAGAGCTCCAGATCGCCCCAGAGGGTGAGCATGGCCCGAGACGCACGCCTCGGTGGGGGAGGCTCAGACACTGTCATCTAAGTGTCCTATCCACCAGTGGCCAGGCCACGGGGTTGTTACAGGCGTGGCAGGGCTGATGTCACTAGGTGCAGTTGCTGGCCCTGGGGTCTCGCCAGCTACCTGCCCCGCTCCGAGGTGGCACGAAGGCCCTTCCACCAGCCCTGCCCATGTGCCAGGCATATGCTGCCGCTCGGGGAAGCCGAAGAGCAGAATCCGTCCTGGGGCACCATGAGTTCTGAACAGCTCTCTGAGCTCAGACCAGACTGGGTGGGCAAACTATGGCCCATGGGACCCTCCTGCCCGGTCCCTGAGCTCCTGGCCCGGGAGGCTAGCCCCTGGCCCCTCCCCTGCTGTTCCCCCTCCCCCGCAGCAAGCCCCCAGCGCAATGCTCTGGGCGGCCGAGCAGCGCAGCTGACCCGGTGCTCTGTGCTGCGTGGTGGCCTGGCTGGCTCCGGCAGGGTGGCCATTGGTGCTCCAGGCAGCGTGGTAAGGAGGCAGGGAGCAGGTGGGGTTGGATAGAGGGGAGGGGAGTTTGGGGTGGTGGTCAGGGGGTGGGGGTGTGGATAGGGGTCGGGGTGGTCAGAGGGCAAGGAACGGGGGGGGAGGTTGAATGGGTGCAGGGGTCCCGGGGGGCTGTCAGGAAGGAGGGGGGGTTGGATGGGGTAGGGGTTCCGGGGGGGGCAGTCAGGAATGAGAGGAGGGGTTGGATGGGGCGGCAGGGGCAGTCTGGGGTGGGGGTGCTGGAGGCGGTCAGGGGACATGGGGCAGGGGTCCCTGGGGGGGCGGCAGGGAATGGGGGGGTTGGATGGGGCAGGAGTCCTGGGGGGGGCCGTCAGGGGGCAAGAAGCAGGGGGTGGTTGGATAGGGGGCCGGGCCACGCCTGGCTGTTTGGGGAGGCACAGGGGCCCATGGGCACTGCCACCATCCAAATACATCATATATTTTTTTTTGTATTTACTCCGCATGCTCTAGAGCTGGGCCAGCACGAGGGGAGAACGAGGCAGGTGTCACTGCACGCAGGCGCCAGCCCCAATGCTCGTGCACCAGGAGTCAGTCCCCAGAAATCACCAGATTGGCTGTAAAAATCCACAGATTTAAAAAAAATAAAAATAAACATTAGGTTTCTTTTTATTTGCCACCGGCTGTTTGAACCTTCAGGGCTCGTGCCAAGCTTTCCACGGAGAGGTGGGAGAGCTCAGTTGTTAGGGTGCCAGCTTCGGACTTGATTCCTGGGTTCAATTCCTTGTTCTGTCAATGACTTCCCTGTGGAACCTTGAACCAGTCATTTTGTGCCAGAGTTTTCCCCTCTGTACAATGGGGATAATCGCGCTGCCCTGTCTCCTGGGGGGCTGTGAGGGTAGACACACTGAACAGTGTCGGGTGTTTAGATACTATGGAGATGGGGGACAGATAATTTACAAGGGTTAGAAACTTGGGTTTTCTTAAAGGAAACGGAATCTCACGTGACTCTGGGAGCTGGGGATTGAATTAAGCCCCCAAATACTGTGGGAGAGCCGGCAGCACCATGGCTATGATCAGCGGTCAGGCCTGGCTGTCTGACCCTGCTCCTCGCAGGCCGGGGGGGCATGGTCAAGCACCCACAAGGAGAACGTCATCCTAGCCTCGGCCGGAGCCTCTGCAGCGTTCCCTCCGCGCCGCCCCTCCTCCCGCTGCCATCCCTTCCCTCCGTGAGTGCCACCAGCGTCGGTCGCGTAGCAACTGACCGCTCGCATTGTCTGTGTGGGCCGGAGGAAGGAGCGCTTGGCAACAGCCAGGAGCCTGTCTGAAGTTTCCTCGCTGGCTCAGAGTGGGGATGGGGGGGTTTGATCGCAGTCACCCGGCCTGGGGAGGGGGCAGGGCAGAGCCACCCATCTTCTATGCTGATGCAGCGGGGGAGTGGGGGTGGGGGAGAAGTGGATTGTGGGTTGTCTGCTTTTGCAGGGAGGCAGGGGGCAATTGTGTGCACACACATAGCGCAAACAGCACACACATTCGCTCGCTCTCTCTTCCCCCACTCCCTCCCATCTCACCCTGGGGTGCTCCAGCTCCTCCCAGCTGTTACCCCAGGGGGGCAGGAATCGCGGTTCCCTTTGCCAGCAGCGTACATCCCGGCCCTCCCCACCCACGGGATCGTGAACAGTTTGCACTGCTGGGAGGGTTCTGGTTCCATCCGTCTGGGCCAGTTTCTCTCCCAGCTGAAATCAAGGGCAAAGCGTCTCTGTCCATTAATAATGGAGATTGGCAGAGAGGGGAAAATCAAACCCTCATGACGCGCCCGGGATGGTGGTAACACCTGGCAGGGTTGCAGCAGCCTCTGCAAGGGAGGGTCAGTTGCACCGTTGCTATTGTATAGGTGGGGAAACTGAGGCACACCCATGGAGGGGGAGGGGTGTGACTTGCCCAGAGCCATGCACCGAGTTCAGGATACAGCACTTGCCAACTTTTGCCATTTTACCACGAGTCTTGCAATAGATGGTTAGTTTTTTCTTCAAGTCCCGGCTCCCAGAGTCATACGAGCACTTGAGAATCTTGAGTTTTAATTAATTACTTTTTTTAAAGGCAGGTTTCTGGCCCCAGTGCTTATGCAGAAAAACTTGGAAGCACAACTCTCTAAAGGCTCAAAAAACATGGCAAACAGGGTCCCAGCATTTCTTTGTTTATTAAATCTCATTATGTTTAAGCCAATCTCACCCTTTTTGTGGGCTCGACTCCTGGTTTTTGAACCCCTGGGGCTGGAAGACAGTGGGAATTCCTGGCCAGATGAAGAAAAGAGAGAGCCTAGCTCTTTGTTGGTGCTGGATGGAGAGCAAGACCCCAAAGTCGTGTGTGTGTGTGTGTGTGTGTGAGAGAGAGAGAGAGAGAGAGAGAGAGCTTGGCCTAAGGGCAAGGGGCCAAGGGTCTCAAGTACTCGTGCAGACCGGACAAGGCTTCGGCTTTCATGGTAGCATCTACACTCCACGCCCTTTGGGGCAGGGACAATCTGGTCTGTGTTTGTACAGGGCCTAGCACCATGTTCTCCTGGTCTGTGACTGGGCTCCTAGGTGCTACCGTAATACACCTAATAAATAATGTAGAGTGCCTAGTGCCATGCTGTCCTGGTCCATGATTGGGGCTCCTAAGTGTTACCGTAATACACTTAATAAATAAAGTACAGTGCCTACCACCATGGGGTCCTGGTCCATGATTGGGGCTCCTAGGTGCTACCATAATACACCTAATAGTAATGTACTGTGCCTAGCACAATGGGGTTCTGGTCTGTGACTGGGGTGCCCTGGTGCTACCGTAATACAAATAATAGGAGACCCAGATGAGATTGGGGCTCTACTGGGCCAGGCGCTGCACAGACACAGCGCCCGTCCCTCTCCCACAGGGCCCATGACTGAGACAGACAAAGCGGGGGAAGGGGATCCCTGTTTCACGGATGGGAAACCAAGGCCCAGAGAGATCACGTGACTCCCCCAGGGTCACATGGGGTGTCCATGGCAGGGAGCTGAACCTAGATCTCCTGGTTGCCAGCCCGGTGCCGGACTCTCGCAGCCCTAAGCCATCCCCTCCCTGTCTGGAGCGGAACCTGACGGAGGCAGCCGAGTGCACCGTGTTTGCTGAGCACTGGCATCCCCCAGGCTCCCCCGCCCTGAGCTTAGCCAGTGCTGTGACCTGTCCCGTTGTGTTCCCCTCCCCGCGCAGGGCAGCAAGGAGCGCTACCATTGGCAGGCGCAGAATGTCAAGCACAGCGGGGTGGACGACATGGTGCTGCTGGCCAAGATCAGCGAGGACGCCATCGTGGAGAACCTCAAGAAACGCTTCCTGGATGACTACATCTTCGTATCCTTGCCGGGCTGGGAGCAGGGAGAGCCACGCCGGGAACTTGGAGGATGTGGCAGGGGAGGAGGGAAATGACAATTGCTCCCTGGCCCAAAGGGACAGCAGTTTGCAAAACTGCATGGGGATAATTGGGAAAGGGGTGGAGGGGTCAAGCCCCAGCTTCCCCAGGATTGGCTGGTTCTGGGTCAGCCCATTGCCAGGGTAACACCTGGAGCAATCGAGGCGTCTCAGGGATCAGTGAGATGCTTTTAACGATCATATCACTATCATGATGGATTATTAGTAAAATTTGTATCTTGGTAGCGGCCCCAGTGTGTTGGGGTGGGCCCAGGCAGAGACGCAGAGTGAGAGACAGTCGCTGCCCGGGAGAGCTCATAGTCTGAATAGGCATGACAGACAAAAGGTGGGGAGGGGAAACTGAGGCACAGAGCAGGAATGTGAATGCCCAAAGTCACCCAGTAGGGCTGTAGAGACAGGAATAGAACCCAGGCATGGATGGATGGGACCAAATTCAGTATTTTACTCAGAGAATCCCCTAATTAGAGCCAGTTGGAAAACAGATTTTCTGTCTCACGAAAAATTTGGAGATGTCAGGGTTTTGTTTCATCCCGAATCACGATGAAAAGCCAAAATTTAAAAAAAAATTAGCAAAACTAAATTCTGAAGAAAAAAAATCATTTGGGGTCAATGAAAACGTTTCATGTCGGTTTTGCTCCTTTTACTTTTTTAAGATAAAATAGAGAAAATTTCAAAATCGACTGTCATTCTGAAACGAAAAATCGGAACTTTTCCAAAAATGTCCAAACGGGATGGCTTTGAGATTTTTGAAACATTTTCCAATTTTTTTCATGAAACGTAATAGAAATGGAGACGACCGTGCAAAAAAATCCTTCAATTTTGAGTAGATGGTGTTTTCTGATCAAAACTGGTTGAAAACTTTCCATCCAGCTCTACCCCTAATCTCTGCCTGGATCCAGGTCTCTCCGTAGCCCCCTTCCTGCTGGACCTAGAAGGCACGTTAGTTACTGCTGTGCCATAAACACACACCCCAGCCTTGAGACTGGATAATGAAACTCACTAGGAGCAAAAGCAAATTGGGAGCCGATCTCACTGCTCCAAAGGAGGAAAGTGGAGTGGAGGTTGATCAACCTGCATTGATGGGGACAAGTAACAGAGCTGCTGCAAATTTCTTCGGTATGTTGAATAATCCTGGGTGCTTTTATTAATGGTGAGGAAGGGAGTTTAATTGTAAACGCAGGGGCTCTTGCTCGTCAGGTACATCTGGCTGATGGGCGGGTTGCTGTGAGGTTGTAATGACCCCTTGCATGGGACTGAACCCACCACAGCATGTCCCTCCACCACTTGAGTGAAAGGGGGAATTCTGTTAGCTGGTAAGAGGTAGTAGGCTATTACCCTAGAAAGGGACGTGATGCACATTTTACCAGCAGGTAGCAATGTCCGTGTGTCTGCTGCTGTGCAGATTCGGTGTGGGGGTGATTGTGATTGTATGTAGTAACCGTGTGCAGCCCTTTAAATACGGGGTGGGCTGTGTGGATCGGGCTCTGAGGAACCCTGGGTTCTTTTCCATTGCTGTTGTCGCTGGTCGATCCTTATCTCGGAAACCCCAGACGTACATCGGGCCGGTCCTCATCTCCGTCAACCCTTTCAAACAGCTGCCCTACTTCACCGATCGTGAGATTGACATGTACCAGGGAGCCGTAAGTAACGGGGGTGGCGGGGGGAAGAAGTGGGGTAACGGCCCCCAAAACATCCCACCAGGGGTTCCAATTCCACTGTGACCCCCTCCCCGCAGCGGGGGCCGTCGAGTGGGAGCAGGGGTGCCTCTATGCAGGGTAATTATCAAATAGCAGAGTGTGGGGACATGGATTTGATTCAGATCATGGAGAGGGCAGGAGCCATTCAGCAGCAGGTTGGCCTCCCCCCAGCTGGGGGCTCGTCCTCCTCGCAGTCCTGGCTGGAGGTCTCTGCCCTGTTATCCAAACCTTTGCATAGTCCAGATCCCGCCGTCCTCCCCCAGCGTGAGTGTATCCTGTATCTCAGTCTGGGGGACAAGGGAGTGGGGTAACGTGGCAGTTCGGGTAAACGGGCATATAGTGTATGTAGCGTTCAGGAGACCTTTACTGGGTCCGGTTCTGGGGTCCACACTTCCAACGGGCTGTTGGCAAATAGGAGAAAGTTCAGCAAAACAGCTTGAAGAATGATTCGGTATCTAGAAAACCTGCCTTCTAGGGAGGGATTTAATCTATTTGGTTTACCAAAGAGAGGGCTAAGGGGTGATATGATACCATTTGTAGGTACCTCCAGGGGGACGAGATTTCTGATAGGACACCACCCTTCAGCAGACAAAGACAGAGCCATATGCAGTAGTTGGAAGGCGATGAAGCCAGACAAATTTCGATGAGGAATAAGGTTTTTAGCAGGGGAGGGTAATTGACCCTTGGAACAATTTACCAAGGGACGTGGTGGATTTTCCATAACTTGCTGTCTGGGAATCAAAATGGGATGTTTTTTTCTAAAAGTTGTGCTCTAGCTCAACCACCAGATATGGGCTGGATGTAGGAACCGCTGGGTGAGGTTCCCTGGCCTGGGCTATAGAGGAGGTCGGACCCTCAATCCCCTGCAGCTCTCCCCTGAGCCAATAGCAGGTAGCAACTTCAATCCATGGATCTCTCTGTGCTTTGCAGAGGTGGGTTGGTATTGTTAGCCCCATGTTCCAGCTGGGGAGAGCTGTGGGGCAGAGAGAGGGGACCTGCTCATGCACAGGGGGAGGAGACAGTGGGGGCAGTTCTCCCTTCTTCTGGAGCATCCAGGGATGGGCTGGATGGATCCTGGACTAGATGGGCCATTGGGTTGCACCTCTCTGGCTCCTCCTTGGTCCGTAGAGGTAGATGTGTTGGAGGGTAGGGATAGGGTCCAGAGTGACCTAGACAAATCAGAGGATTGGGCCAGAAGAAATCTGATGAGGTTCAACAAGGACAAGTGCAGAGTCCTGCACTTCGGAAGGAAGAATCCCATGCACCGCTACAGGCTGGGGACCGAGTGGCTAAGCAGCAGTTCTGCAGAAAAGGACCTGGGGATTACAGTGGACGAGAAGCTGGATATGAGTCAGCAGTGTGCCCTCGTTCCCAAGAAGGCCAACGGCACATTGGGCTGCATTAGTAGGAGCATTGCCAGCAGATTGAGGGAAGTGATTATTCCCCTCTATTCGGCACTGGTGAGGCCACACCTGGAGTACTGTGTCCAGTTTTGGGCCCCCCATTACAGAAGGGATGTGGACAAATTGGAGAGAGTCCAGCGGAGGGCAACGAAAATGATTAGGGGGCTGGAGCACATGATTTACGAGGAGAGGCTGAGGGAACTGGGGTTATTTAGGCTGCAGAAGAGAAGAGTGAAGGGGGATTTGATAATCCTTCAACTACCTGAAGGGGGGTTCCAAAGAGGATGGAGCTCGGCTGTTCTCAGTGGTGGCAGATGACAGAACAAGGAGCAATGGTCTCAAGTTGCAGTGAGGGAGGTCTAGGTTGGATATTAGGAAACACTATTTCACTAGGAGGGTGGTGAAGCACTGGAATGGGTTCCCTAGGGAGGTGGTGGACTCTCCATCCTTAAAGGTTTTTAAGGTCAGGCTTGACAAAGCCCTAGCTGGGATGATTTAGTTGGGGTTGGTCCTGCTTTGAGCAGGGGGGTGGACTAGATACCTCCTCAGATCTCTTCTTGCCCCAATCTTCTATGATTCTCTGTAGCAGAGTGGGGTCTGCTCCCCAAATGGGATGGAACCCAGGGCCGTCCAGCTTTGGTGTCTCCCGGAGCAGGTTCCAGGCAGATCCCCGGGTGTATGCTGAGCGAAAACGTTGGTTAAGCCTGGCTTGGCTAAGCAGGGTGGGGGTTGGCTGTAGTTTGGAAAAGGGTTTCCCCATCAGTGCCCGGCCTGCGAGGGGGTGCATCTGGCGGGGTGACCCACAAGGAGCCCCGGGAGTGAATCCCAGCTGGGAAAGTCCCCTTCTGCCCCTGGGAGGGGAAGATAATTCCTGAAGCTGGTGAGTCACCCAGGCAGGAATTCTCAGCTGGGAGCCCCGCCCTGCTGCCCGGAGGCCGAGGGGGCGTGGGCGATCCACGCCCCGCTCCAGCAAGGCGAGATCAGCAACTGGATCCGCCCATGCCTGCAGCACCCCATCGCCCCTCCCCATGGGAGCTGCCTTGGTCCCAGCCTGCCCCCTCATGGCAGGTGCAGAGACATTCCCTGCTCCACTCTCATTCCCTGCTCAGTATCCTAGATCCCAAGGAGGCATCTGGGTGCTCGGTTTCTTTGTGTTCACCGCAGTTCCCGATTCCCCTCCTGAAAACCCAGCAGCCTTGTCGCTGTCCTAGGGAACTGGGGCGCCGGTAGAGGCAGCGTGCTGATCCGTGCAAGGGGACCGTGTGCCCACCATGCCCCTGATCTGCTGGCGTCTCCTCTCCAGGGGTGCGGCTCGGGGCTCGAGATCTGTGGGCGGATCCGTGGCAGGAGCTATCCCCCGGCGTAACTGTGGGGGCACTGAGACGGAGATCTAAGCAATGGCTTTGCAAGAGGCCCGGGGAGATCTGGCTAGATCAGCCCACTAGTTCCCATCAAGGCTGTTTCCGGGGACGCAGGTGTCTAGGCTGGCCTAGGGATATGCAGGGAGGCTGACACAGGACTCCTGGGTTCTCTTCCCAGCTCAGCCGCTGACCTTGCGCAAGTCATTTCCCTGCTCCGGGCCTCAGTTTCCCCATCCGTGAAATAGGGGTGGCACTGATCTACCCGCCCTGCAAGGGTTAATTAAGGTCTGTGAAGTGCTTTGAGATCCTTGGGAGGAAGGCAAGGGGGTAGCATGATTTGGGAGACCTCGTCCTCTGCCCCCAAAGCCCCGTGTCATTTCGCGGTCACTGTGTCCCCTTGTTTGCCAAGCGCTCACCAGAGCGGGTGGAACGAAGGGAACCAAGGGTCCCTGGAGCTCTGACATGGATTGTAAGTTCTTTGGGGCAGGAACTGTGCTCGCTGGGTTTGTACAGCCCCCCCCCACCACAGGGATCCCAGAATGGGGCTCCCCAGTGCCACCCGAGACAAATAACTAGAGAGCGGGGGTCGTCTCCTGGCTTGGCTCACCAGTGCGATGAGTTGAAGGGGGTCCCAGCCTAGCCCCATCTCCTCCCCTGCCACCTCCCTATGTACAAACATCCCGTGCGGTGGAATAACCAAGTCTCCTGCCGGTGCGTCGGTTGCAGGCCCAGTACGAGAACCCGCCCCACATCTATGCCCTGGCCGATAACATGTACCGCAACATGCTGATCGACGGGGAGAACCAGTGCGTCATCATCAGGTAGGGCGGGGCCGAGATAAGGGGCAGAATCCACTGGGGCAAGAGGGAGGGGGCAGAAGCAGGGTCCACATCTGGAGCCCGGAAGGGGAGGGGGACGGACGCAGGGTCCACATCTGGGCATGTGCCAAGTTCTAGCTCTAAGACCTTTCCTGGTGCCCGGGTCACACACTGGGGGCTCTGTGTCTGGCTGGCCTTAGCCCTCCAGCACAATGGCAGACTTCTGGGAGAGCCCCTCCCTCCCCCGTCCCCCCATGACAACCTAGTGTCGGTCTCTACATTTTACTGAGGCACGGTTCTGCAGTCCCCGCCCTGGCAGGGTGGGTATGGATGGCACGCAGGAGCTGATGCCTGCTGGGGCAGGTCCTGACACTCACCCTCCTCACCCACGTTCGGGGAGAAGACTCTGTCTCTGGCTAGTTACCAGAGCACCTGAGCAACTCCCAGTCATTACTGTATTTATCCTAGTAACCCCCGCTGTGGGGCAGGGCTGTTCCCCCCCCAGGCTACAGATGGGGAACTGAGGAACCGAGAGGCTAGGGGACTGACGGAGCAGTGGTGCCCTGACCACTGGGCCATCCTGTCTCCTTTAAAGGGGAGTCGCTGTCTGGCTTCGAGCAGGACAGGAAAACGTAGATGCAACGAACCAGCTTCTCCTCCCAGGCTCCCTGACCTCCAGAAAGGGCTGGGCTAGGGTGGGGTGTCCTCCCTGGCGGGGTGGAGAAGCCAGCGTTTGCCTTTCTCTCTTGCAGTGGGGAGAGCGGCGCTGGCAAGACCGTGGCGGCCAAATACATCATGAGCTACATCTCCAAGGTGTCCGGCGGGGGCCCCAAAGTGCAGGTACCACAGGGCGTGACGGCAGCACGGAAGCGGTGGGGGGGCCGGGAGCCTGGACTGGCTGGGAGCAGTAGGGGGTGGGGGGTTCCTGCAGGACCAGAGCCGATGGCCTCATGTAACGAGCGCCCTGCTTCCCCCCAGCACGTCAAGGACATCATCCTGAAATCCAACCCGCTCCTGGAGGCCTTTGGAAATGCCAAGACCGTTCGCAACAATAACTCCAGCCGCTTCGTGAGTGCCCGGCTCCCAGGGGCTTCGCCAGTCCCTCCTGATCGGGGCTATCGGCAGCACCTGCTGGGGCCTAGCCCCCTGCCAGCTGGCCATCGCTGAGTGCTTCACAGCCACTCACCAACTCAGGCTCGCAACCCCTCCCTGCGGCTTAGGGCCATTAGGTGTACTTTACTGAAGGGGAAACTGAGGCACAGAAAGGCACCTGTTACAATGCGTCAGTGGCAGATCTGGGAGTAGAGCCCAGATGTCGGGCTCCCAGGCTCCTCCTGCAATAGCCGATAGACCCTACTCTGCTACCAAAGCTGGGGAATAGAACCCAGGAGTCCTGGCTCCCAGGTCTCTGTTTAGACACCACTCTCCTCCCAGAGCTGGGAACAGAACCCAGGAGTCCTGGCTCCCAGGAGTTGGCTTGACCACCAGACCCTGCTCAGAGGGGGAGGAGGCAGATGGACCCTTTGCCCGTTAGGCTCCGGGGTCTCGAGCACATCCCAGGCAGGGGATGCTCTGGCGATTCTGCGGCGGGGACCTAGCCCGGGGGTCCGGCTCACCTGGCCTCTCCTCCCACCCCAGGGCAAGTACTTCGAGATCCAGTTCAGTCGGGGCGGGGAGCCCGACGGGGGCAAGATCTCCAACTTCCTGCTGGAGAAGTCGCGGGTGGTGAGCCAGAACCCCGGCGAGAGGAGCTTCCACATCTACTACCAGGTGCGTGGGGGGGCTGGGGTGGGGGGCAGGGTCTGCGCTGAGCCCAGCCCCCCCGCCACCAGCGCCTGACCCCCCCCGCTCTGTCCTCTCTCCCTGCCCAGCTGCTGGAGGGCGCCTCCCCGGAGCAGCGGGAGAACCTGGGCATCACCAGCCCGGATTATTATTACTACCTCAATCAGTCGGCGTCCTACAAGGTGGACGACATGAACGACCGGCAGGAGTTCCACGAGACGCTGGTATGGGGGGGGGGGCGTTTACACAGCCAGATCAGTGCAAGGAGCTCATGTCCCCCCATGGTGTCCCCAGGCCCCCCGTCCTGGTGCCCCCACCCCCCAACCCACTGCCTGTTGCCCACCACGTTCATCACGGTGCCCCCCATCTCAGTGCCCCCAACCCACTGCCTGCTGCCCCCCCATCTCAGTGCCCCCATCCCCCAAGCCACTTCCTGCTGCCCTCCACCATCCTCATCCAGTGCCCCCATCCCCTTCCTGATGCCCCCCATCTCAGTGCCCCCATCCCCCAACCCACGTCTTGCTGCCCCCTGCTTCTGCCACCATAGAGCCCCCAACCCACTACTGCTCTCCATCCCCCAACCCTCATCCTGGTGCCCCCCCGCTATGGCGCTCCCCATCCCCTCCCTCCAGTGCTCCCCCCATCCTGGTGCTCCCCCAACTCCCGATCCTGGGCCCCTGAGCTCCCATCCCGGGCCCCTGAGCTCCCATCCCCCCACCACACCCCACACCCATTGCCAGCCTGGCGTCAGCGCCCCCAGCCTGACGCCTCCCCCTGCTCCCTGTCCCCAGACGGCCATGGAGGTGGTGGGGCTCTCCGGGGAGGAGCAAGCCCTGGTGCTGCAGATCGTGGCTGGGATCCTTCACCTAGGCAACATCAGCTTCCGGGAGGAGGGCAACTACGCCGTCGTGGAGAGCGAGGACTGTGAGTGGGGGGGCCAGAGGGCACTGGGGTGGGGGGCCCTGTCAGGGTCTGTCTCAGAGTGGATCTGGAATCATAGAATTGTAGAATGTCAGGGTTGGAAGGGACCTCGGTGGGGGGGTCTGTCGGGCACTTGATGTGGGGGTGGGGCCTGACTTGTGTGCCCCAGGGATCTGCCTCCATCCTTTGGGGGGCCCCACCTTCTCCTGTTTCCTTCCCCCCTCCCATCTTCTCCCTCTGGGGAGGAGGCCGATACTCCACCCACCTTGGAGGCAGGCGGGAGGGAGAGGGGAGTCGAATCCAGCAGCCGGGGTTGGGGCAAAGGGGGGGGAGCCCTGCTGAGAGGCAGACAGGGTTGGGGTGCTGCCCCTGACACCCTCCCCGCTTACCCTCGCCCTCCCCAGTCCTGGCTTTCCCCTCCTACCTCCTGGGCATCGACCAGGGCCGGCTGAAGGAGAAGCTGACCAGCCGCAAGATGGACAGCCGGTGGGGCGGCAAGTCGGAGGTGATCGACGTGACGCTCAACGCCGAGCAGGCCAGCTTCACCCGTGACGCCCTCGCCAAGGCACTGTACTCACGGCTCTTCGACTACCTGGTGGACGTGAGTCACCCGCCCTGGGGGCCCCAGCCCTGGCACGCCCAGCGAACCCTCTACACCCGGTGTCGAGCTCCCCAGCTCAGCCTCCGGGCCCCACCTGCTCTCTCTCTGGGAACTTGGTGTCTGATCCCCCTTAACCCTACTTCATCCCGCACACCAGTGACCCTTCCAGGTCTCTGTCACCCCCCCACACACTGGGGCTGGAGTTTTGGCCTGTAATTTTCCAGGCAAGACCCTAAATTCCCCACCCCCCCTTTCTCTGCTCTGCCCCCAGGCCGTCAACAAAGCGATGCAGAAGGACTACGAGGAATATAATGTCGGGGTGCTGGACATCTACGGCTTCGAGATCTTCCAGGTACCACAGGGCAGGGGCGTGAGAGAGACTATCCTGGGCTTTCAGGTTCCTAGGTCCCCTCCTGACTCCCCAGCTTTTGGGGGCTCAGGCCAGCAGAAGAGGAGAAGCATGTTGAGAAGATCTGGGATCCCCCCTCCACCAACCATTTGCAAACCCCTTCTCCCCCAGGGTCTGGGGGCCATGGGGGGGCGACAGACAGCGTGTGAGCTCGGTGCCAAGGATGCCCCATTGCCACCCTCGGCCCATCTCAGCTCTCTGTGACACCCCCTTCCACTGCTCTGAGCAAGCCAGAGCCCCCTTTGGTCGCGCTCTGCCTCCCACGGGTGGGGGACCCTCCATGCCGCACGGCCCTGCCCAGCGTAGCTCCCGGGTGCCTGATGGGTCTGTCTGTCTCTCCCCCCGCCTCCCCACCCCGCAGAAAAACGGCTTTGAGCAATTCTGCATCAATTTTGTGAACGAGAAGCTGCAGCAAATTTTCATCGAGCTCACGCTGAAGGCAGAGCAGGTGAGGGGCAGGGGGTGAGGTGGGAGTGGGGGCAGATGAGGGACAGGGGTTGGGGAGGGGGAGGGATGGGGTGGGGGAAGAGTAGGCGGTGGGGTGGGGGAGGAGCTGGGGTGGGGTGGGAATGGGTGGGGGAAGTCAGCCAATGGGGTTGTGAGGCAGCGTGGTCCAGTGGACGAGGCACTGGGCTGGGGCCCAGGACCCTGGGTGCTGTTCCCAGGTCTGCCATTGACCCTGAGGCAAGATCCTTCCCCTCTTTGTGCCTCAGTTTCCCTTGCCGCCTGTTGCCTACTGGGCCCTTCGGTGTTTGTACAGCGCCTGGCACAGCGCAGCCCCCGGCCCTGTTAGAGTCTCTGTGGGCTGTGCAGTCCAAGCACTTGTGTCTGCCTCTGGTGGCCGGCACCTGCAACTACCAGCACCTGCGACTGACTCGCAGCTGGGGGTGCCCCCCTGGAGTTCGGACATGGGCAAAGCCCAACCCCCGCTCTCCCACAAGATCTGGGGCTGCCCCGATCCCAGCCCCCCCTCACAACCGTCGTGTCCCCCCCACCCTCCCAGGAGGAGTACGTCCAGGAAGGGATTCGCTGGAGCCCCATCGATTATTTCAACAACAAAATCGTCTGTGACCTGATCGAGAGCAAAGTGGTGAGCGAGCGGCCGGGCTTCCCCCTTCCAAATACCTCAGGCCTCGGGGGGGAGACAACCTGTGTGACTCCTCCCCCAAGCCTGGGACCCCTGCCGCCTTGAGTCTCTGATCCCTGCGGAACCTGGATCCCCCTAACTGCCCCCCTCCCGCATCCTTCTGAGCTGGGGGGGGGGCTCTGCCCCCCAGTCTCCCCTTTAATCGAGGTCTCCCTTGTGACCTGGGGTCTCCCTGGCGACCTCTCCTAGTCCCCTTCTTAATCAGGGTCTCCCAGCAATGTGGGGACCCCCCCAGCTGCCCCTTAATTGGGATTTTCCCCAGAGCCAAGGGTACCCCCAGTTCCTCTCCCTGAATCGGGGTCTGTTCAGTGCTGTGGGGGAACCCCAAACCCTGCCTCGTTGCAGCGCCAGAGCTGCCCAGGAGGGGGCGCTGGCTCTCCTGCTGGCCAGCGCTGGGAGCGGAGGGGCTGGGGAGTGGCGCCCCCTCCCGGCTGAGCGGTCCGGTGTCTCTCCCCCCCCCCAGAACCCGCCGGGGCTAATGAGCATCCTGGATGACGTGTGCGCCACCATGCACGCCAAGGGCGAGGGCGCCGACCAGAGCCTGCTGCAGAAGCTGCAGATGGCCGTGGGCACCCACCAGCACTTCAACAGCTGGAACAAGGGCTTCATCATCCACCACTACGCTGGCAAGGTCAGCGCGGGGTGTGTGTCCTGGGGAGGGCTATGGGGGGGCTGGGTAAAGGTGGCGTGAGGGGGGGTGGGAAGGGGATACATTAGGGTAGAGGGGAAAAGGAAGGGGGGTGCTGGGGACAGGGTACAATTACTATAGAGGGGATGAGGGAGGCGGTAGTTAGGGGGGAGGGGTGGCGGAGGGAGGGGTAGATGGGGTGCTGGGGGAGGGCGATGTGGGGATGCTGGGGGGGGTAAGTTAGGGTAGAGGGGAAGGCTGGGGGAGGGGTTGATTCCGATGTAAGAGGAGGCTGGGGGAGGGGTAAGTGGGGGGGCTGGGGGAAGGGTAGATTGGGGGGAGGGGGATGTGTGGGTGCTGGGGGGGGTAAGTTAGGGTGGAGGGGGAGGTTGGGGGAGGAGTATGTAGGGTGGGCTGGGGGGGAAGGGTAGATTGGGGGAGGGGGATATGTGGGTGCTGGGGGGGGTAAGTTAGGGTGGAGGGGGAGGTTGGGGAAGGAGTATGTAGGGGGGCTGGGGGAGGGGTTGATTCTGGCAGAAGGGGAGGCTGGGGGAGAGGGATGTGGAGGTGCTGGGGGGGTAAGTTAGGGTGGAAGGGGAGGTTGGGGGAGGGGTTGATTCGGGTGGAAGGGGAGGCTGGGGAAGGGGTATGTGGGGGGGCTGGGGGAGGGGTAAATTGGGGGGAGGGGGAAGCTGGGGGAGAGGGATGTGTGGGTGCTGGGGGGGTAAGTTAGGGTGGAGGGGGAGGTTGGGGGAGGAGTATGTAGGGGGGCTGGGGGAAGGGTAGATTGGGGGGAGGGGGATGTGTGGGTGCTGGGGGGGTAAGTTAGGGTGGAAGGGGAGGCTGGGGGAGGGGTTGATTCCGGTGGAAGGGAAGGCTGGGGGAGAGGTAAGTGGGGGGGGCTGGGGGAAGGGTAGATTGGGGGGAGGGGGATGTGTGGGTGCTGGGGGGGTAAGTTAGGGTGGAAGGGGAGGTTGGGGGAGGGGTTGATTCCGGTGGAAGGGGAGGCTGGCGGAGAGGTAAGTGGGGGGGCTGGGGGAAGGGTAGATTGGGGGGAGGGGGATGTGTGGGTGCTGGGGGGGTAAGTTAGGGTGGAAGGGGAGGTTGGGGGAGGGGTTGATTCTGGTGGAAGGGGAGGCTGGGGGAGAGGTAAGTAGGGGGGCTGGGGGAAGGGTAGATTGGGGGGAGGGGGATGTGTGGGTGCTGGGGTGGGGTAAGTTAGGGTGGAAGGGGAGGCTGGGAGAGGGGTATGTGGGGGGGCTGGGGGAAGGGTAGATTGGGGGGAGGGGGATGTGTGGGTGCTGGGGTGGGGTAAGTTAGGGTGGAAGGGGAGGCTGGGAGAGGGGTATGTGGGGGGGCTGGGGGAGGGGTTGATTCCGGTGGAAGGGGAGGCTGGGTTGCAGGGCAAAGGGGGTCAGGGTTGGGGGGGCTGTCATAGTTGGGGAGTGGGCTTGGATTGGGGGGGGGGGCTGGTGCTTTGCCCCAGTAGCTGCGTATTCTAGGCCTTTGGTGTGTCCCGTCCCCCTGCACGTGCCCCAGGCTGGCGCTCCCTGGCCATGGCTGGGCTCCTCTGGGGGGGATGGTGGATGTGGGCTCTGTGATGGGGAGGGGCTCATTCCCCTCGGGGAGGCTGTGTGAGGGAGCCCCCCAGCACGCCGGCTCCAGGCTGTTCCCTGGGCTGCTGCCTGAGACCCCGGCTCTCCGGCCCTCAGGTCTCCTACGACGTGGAGGGATTCTGTGAGCGAAACCGCGACGTGCTCTTCACCGACCTCATCGAGCTGATGCAGAGCAGTGAGCTGTGAGTGCCACCACCCCGGGCCGGGAGGGCAGTGCAGGCCAGTGGTTAGAGCAGGGGGGCCTGGGAGTCAGGACGCCTGGGTTCTATCCCCAGCTTTGCTGCTTTAGGACGTACCGCTGATTAGCGCTGAATGTTTTCATTGCTTTGGGTTATGTATCCGTTACAATTACCCTGCCCTGGAGGCGGCCCTTGGGGGTGGAGGGGGGATGGCAGTCCCTGGCCCCGCTGCTGAGGAGACGGCTGAATGGCACGGTGGGTTTTATGCTGTGGACGCTCGTCCCCTTGGACCTGAGCTGCAGCCCAACAAACTCGTCCCATGCTGGGTTGCTCCTGGGCTGGCCTCCAGCTGGCGACGGAGAGGGCAAAAGGCTCCATATCCCAGCCAGTCCCTCCCCAAACCTCCCTGCCCCACAGGACACTGACATCATTTCCCTCCCTCCCCACCTTAGCCTCTTCATCCGAGACCGCTTTCCTGAGAACATCAACGCCGAGAAGAAAGGGCGCCCCACCACAGCCGGGAGCAAGATCAAGGTACCTGAGGGAGGCTGGGGGGAGCAGCCCCATCCCTTCCCAGCATGGAGATCTCACTGCTTCATCTCTGGGCCTCCCCCCGGCCGGTTGGAGCTGTCGGGGGATTATTCTGGCTCCTGTGCTGGAGGGGCTGGGGCAGCTTCAGGAGCTCCACTCGGCAGATTTCCCCCTCACCGCTCGGCTGGTTTTTGGCTAATGATGCTCAGCTGTCTTATCCCCCACTGTCGTCCCCCCCCGCCAACCCTCCTACAGTTTCCATTGGACACAGGATGCCTAGCGCTGCCAGACAGCGGCTGCGCCCCACCCCAGAGCTAGCTGCATTTCAGCGATCCCTGGCTGGGTCTTTTAGTAAGGGAGCGGGGTTTGAGAGATTGGGGGAGGTGCGATCGAAACATGGGACAGTAGATCTGAGCTTTATTATAGTACAGGGGAGTCGCATCATATGCGAATTCAACTTACACGATTTTAACTCTACGCGCTCGGCAAAAAAAAAAAAAGAGAAAAATAATTTAAATACTGTACCTGTAGTGCGGGCGATTTTCGCTTTACGCGCTGACTTTAGAACCTAACCCCCGCGTACGATGCGACCCCACTGTAGCAGTGGGATGTCTCTGTCATCAGAGGGGTAATAAGGCCGCCCATCACCCTGGGATCTGAGTGCCTAGCTCGGCAGCCATATTAGCTGTGACCCCATTTAAAGGATGAAGGGGGGAAGGGGTGGATGGAGGTGGGGAGTGCGGGTGGGGGGTCCGGTTACCATAGAAACCCTCCATCTTTTGGGGCTTACGTTGGTTTGTTCCTTTGAAGAAACAAGCAAACGACCTGGTGAGCACCCTGACGAAGTGTACCCCCCACTACATCCGCTGCATCAAACCCAACGAGACCAAGAGACCCCGCGACTGGGAGGAGAGCAGGTGGGGGCCACGAGCCAGGGGCTGCTCCGCCCTTCCCCCTTGGGCAGCTGCTGTTCCTGCCCCCCAACCCCCTCACTCCCAGCCTTTGGCCATTCCACCCTCGGCCCCCGGGGCATTTCCCCTTCATTCCTTTCCAGACTGTTCCCTGCCCTGTAGGGCCGGTCGGCCTCTCCAAGTGCCTCCAGTTCCCGGCTCTGGGGGCAGCTGGGCCCTCATCTCCCTCCGTGGACGGGATCTGCTGCCCAGCCAGGAGGAGACGGGTGGGAGAGCAGGGTGTCTGGTTACCCTTCCCTTGCTCAGACCTGTCTCTCTTCCCCCTCCCCCCTCCGGCTTCCTCCAGGGTGAAGCACCAGGTGGAATACCTGGGCCTGCGGGAGAACATCCGGGTGCGCCGGGCCGGCTACGCCTACCGGCGGCTCTTCCAGAAGTTCCTGCAGAGGTAGGAGCTGCCGTCCCATGGGCCGGGGAGGAGATGGGGCACAAGCCTCGGCCTGTTGCCGCTGGCGCTATGGGAAGGGGCACCGGGGGGAGGAGACGGGGTCCCCCCAATAGGGAACCGGGAGGGAGGCAGGTATGAGCCATGCTGACGCAGGGGTCCTCCCCATGGCTGCTTTAGTGGCCCTGGGTCACCTCTGCCCCCCGTGGCTGCTCCGTGTCAGAGGCAGCTGAGTCTTGAGCCCCTCAGCGCAGAGGCTCGTGCTGTGGGCTCTGGAGGCCCCCGGTTCAATCCCAGCGCCGGGGGCCAGCCCATGAGGGTGGTGGCTGCTCTGATGGCTTGTGTGATGCCACGTGGGCTCAGCAGGGAGGCTCTGGTTCAGGAACCGTGCCAGGGGCAAGGCCAGGGTTTCCCTGCATCGCACCCCGTCTCGCTGGATACCAGGGGGCTGCCCCTGGAGGGCAGAGTGCCAGCTGCTGCCTCTGGGAGACGTCCCTCCACAGCTCCTCCCCCAACCCCCCTGCTCTCTTACTGAGCCCCTAGGACAACCTGCCGTCCCCCTTCTCTCCCTCCAGGTACGCCATCCTCACCCCCGAGACATGGCCTGCCTGGCGGGGGGACGAGAAGCAGGGCGTGGTGCACCTGCTGCGCTCGGTCAACATGGACCCAGACCAGTACCAGCTGGGCCAGAGCAAGGTCTTCATCAAGGCCCCGGAGTCGGTGAGTGGTGGGGTGGGGTGGGCGGACTGACCTCCTCGGGGTGGGGGGTGAGAGTCGCTGAAGTTGGTGGTGGGGGCGGGGAGAGGCCAATGGGGGAGGCAGTCCCTGGAGTCGTGGAGGGGCCAGGCCCTGAAGTTGCTGAGGGAGGGAGGAGGACTGTCACTCTGCAGAGCAGGGGGCTGGCTCCCAGTTGGGGATTAGGGAGGCTGGGCCTGGCGTGCATTTGGGGGCGGGGGCGAATCACCTGGCAGCCCTCCTAAGCCGGTGCTCCCTGCCCCTACAGCTGTTCCTGCTGGAGGAGATGCGGGAGCGGCGTTACGACGGATACGCCCGGGTCATCCAGAAGGCCTGGCGCAAGCATGTGGCCGTGCGCAAGTACATCCGCATGAGGGAGGAAGGTGGGTCCCGTGCACTGCCCCCTCACACCCTCTGATTGCCCAGCCCTGGGGAAAAGCAGAATCGGGCCCGGCCACCTCCAGCCACTGCTTAGATATCAGGTGCATTACGGTAGTGCCTAGAGGCCTGAACGGAGAGCAGGGCCCGGATGTGCCGGACGCTGCACGGACACAGGGCTGGAGACGGTTCCTGCAGCTTGGCACTCATGCGCTGAATCAACCCAGGCTGGGAGAAAGGACGGAGCATTGCCCTCGCTTTCCGGTTGGGGAAACTGAGGCCTGGAGCTGCAGTGACTTGCCCAGGGTCGTCCTCAAAACCCGTCCCTCCTTTCTTCTGCTCCTGGAGGTGGCAGCAATCCCCATTGAGCGATGCAGCCATCCCCTCCATTGATCGCTGTGCATGGGGGGGGCGCACACACGTACACCGGTGCCTGGGTAAGCCGGCATGACCCCCATGCTCTGAGGCTGGGCCAGAGGTGGCTCCTGTTGGTAAGGGATGGACTCCAGGCGAACTGAGAGTGCCTGTGCGTGGGACAAAGGCGTACGGGCTTGTCCACCATGGGAAACTGCCCCCCCCCCGGTAACATTTAGGTGTACGTGTGGCAGTGGGTGTAAATTGAAAGTGGCCCCATTACCCTCCCCCCGCCTCAGCTCCGCTATTGCTGCCTCGATCAGTGATTGCGGACTAAAATTTGTCCCCCCGGGACACCAGCTGGACCGGGCAGGACAGAGTCCAGTTCTGGTGCCCACCCCTTGAGAAGGAGGTTAGTAAATTGGAGAGGGGCCAGAGAAGAGCCATGAGGAGGATTAAAGGATTAGAGTGAGAGACACAAGGAGCTCAATCGATTTAGTTTAACACAGAGGGATTAGGGGCGACTGGATCCCAGTCGCTAATTACCTATGTGGGGAACAAGTCTTTAATAAGGGGCTCTTCAGTCTAGCAGAGAAAGGTCGAACACGCTCCAGGGGCTGGAAGCTGAAGCGAGACAAATTCCGGCCGGAAAGGACGCGTAGGTTTTCAGCAGTGAGAGGAATGAACCCTGGGCTCCGTTTCCCCAGGGTCCCGGGGATTCGGTATCGCTGACAATTTTTCAATCCAGAGCGGATGTTGCTCTCTGAGCTCTGCTGCGGGAGTTACCTGGGGGCAGGGCTCTGGCCGGTGGTGCCCAGGGGGTCGGACTGACTGGTCACAATGGTCCTGTCTGGGACCTGAGTCCAGCACTTGGAATCCATCCCCGTGTGGATGAGGCCTGAGCCAGAGTCGGGGTGGGGGGGAAGGGGATACACCCCCCCCCCCGCTTGTTAAGGTCTGACTCGGAGTGCCCCCCCTATCTCCCCCTCCCAAAGCCTCCAACATCCTGCTGAATAAGAAGGAGCGCCGGCGCAACAGCCTCAACCGCAACTTCGTGGGCGACTACATCGGGCTGGAGAGCCGGCCCGAGCTGCGGCGCTTCGTGGGCCGGCGAGACCGCGTGGACTTCGCCGACACCGTCATCAAGTACGACCGGCGCTTCAAGGTGAGCGCGGGGCCCCCCGGCGGCCCCCTCTGTTGCCCACGGTAGGACCGGGCTCTGCTCTTCTCCCCCACCCCCAGCTCCCCTCCTCCTGCCCCAGGGCCAGGCTCTGCTCTCCCCCTGCACCGGCTCCCTGCAGCCCCCTGCCAGCCTCCCTCTTCCTGCCTGTGGGCTGGGCTCTGCTCCCCCATTTCCTCTCAGCCCTTCCCCCTCCACCTCCTCCCCACTTTTTTTGCTCCCCCATGTGCTTGTCTCCATCCTACCCCAGGCCACGCACCAATGTGTGCTGCGGCCCCCCAGGCTCTGCTGGGCTTGCCCCACCTCCCCCTCAGCCCCCCTGCACGTTCCCTGCCTCACGTCCCTGCCCCCCTTGGCTCCCCCCTGCTCCTGCCTCCCTCCATTGGCCCCCTGCTCAGCCCCTCTCTCCCCCCACGCAGACGGTGAAGCGGGACCTGATCCTGACGCCCCGGTTCCTGTACCTCATCGGGCGGGAGAAGGTGAAGCAGGGCCCCGAGAAGGGGACGATCAAGGAGGTGCTGAAGCGGCAGGTGGAGCTGGAGAGGATCCAGTCCGTGTCTCTGAGGTAGGTAGGCTCCGGGGGCTACAGCACCAGGCTGCTTCCCTAGCTGGGCTCAGCCAGAGCTGCCTCTCATGCGGCCAGCACCAGGCCTGCTCCGGAGACCGCTCTGCTTCGTGCATCTCCTCTGCCCTGGCCAGAGCCAGTGCCCTGAGCAGCCCGGGGGCACCGCCCCCAGCTGGCTCCGGCCTCGGAGAGAGCGTGGGGAGCATGCCTGCGGCTGACGCAGCCTCTGCTTCCCCCACCCCCGGCAGCACCTTGCAGGACGACTTCCTCATCGTCCACGAGCCGCAGTACGACAGCGTCCTGGAGTCCGTCTTCAAGACGGAGTTGCTGAGCCTGCTGTGTAAACGCTACGAGGAGAGGACCCGCCAGCAGCTGTCCGTGAAGTTCAGCAACCAGTGAGTCCACGCTGCTGCCAGCAGGGGGCCCCGCTGGGCAGAGCTGGCCCAGGCCGCAGTGTTTGGTTACTAGCAGGTTGGGAGGAGGTGGCCGGGAGAACCCGGACTCCTGGGTTCTTCTCCCTGCCCTGGAATGAGGGGTGCTTAGAGCAGGGGTGGCTGGGAGTCTGGACTCCTGGGTTCCATTCCCAGCCCTAGGAGGGGAACTATTCCTATCTACCCATAGCACCTTGCAGCCCCAGCCATGGATTACGGCGCTAGGCGCTGCACAAACAGAGCAAAGAGCCAGCCTCTGCCCCAAGGAGCTTACAGTCTGAAAATGGGGTCTAATTAAAGGGGGGGGAGAGATAGTGGGGGAGTGTCAGGACTCCCGGGTTCTATTCTTGCCCCTGGGTTGAGTGCGGGCCCCCGGTTCGAGGTGGGGGCTGGGTCTCACATGATCTCCCAACTCACCTTGGCAATGTGCGGCTGGTTGCTTGGTACCGGTACCAAGGGCTGCCACAAAACTTCCCCACGCTGGGGTCCTGCCGAGTCCAGTGCTTTCCCACCTGCTTATCTCAGCCTCTGGTTTCACTCCCACTCCGTTCTCTCCCCCTCCTCCCCCAGGCTGCAGTTCAAGGTCAAGAAGGACGGCTGGGGCCCCTGGGGGGCAGCAGGCTCTCGCCAGATCCAGTTCCAGATCTGCCAGGGCGACGTGGCGCTGCTCCGGAACAACGGGAAGGTGCTGATCGTCAGCATCGGGCCCGGGCTGCCCAGGAACGCCCGTGAGTGTCTGCGGGCAATGGGGAACGGGCTGCGAGCCCTCGCTGGTGGCTTTCTCCCTCGGCCCTGGAGGGGGCAGAGTCCCGCTGCGGATGGGACCTGATCTCGAGCGGGCAGAGCCCTGGACACGACTCCTCGGGGGACAATCCTTCCTTGGGGCTGCGGGGAGGGAGCTGAAGGAGGGCTAAGGGGAAGAGCACGCGGGAGGGCTAATCGTGATCGTTCCCACTGCAGGGCCCACACGGAGGGACACCAGGAAGAGCAGGTACCTGAACCGCAGCAGCATCCCCGGCCGGAACTACCCCCCTGCGGCAGGTACAAGGCTCCTCTTGCAGCATGGGGGTGGGCTGGGGGGGATCGCTGGGGCAGATGAGTCCAAAGCATCCCATCGCCCCACATGTACCATTGATCACCCTACTGGGGGGAGGGGGGGAGAGATCTGGCTACAGGGTGCCTTCCTCAGCGTGCCCACAGGGCCAGCTCAGCTGCTTTCCAAGGGGGCCTACAGACACCCCACCCAAGCCCCAACCCTCAGGAGCTGGACTCTGGCCAGGACCATGCATTCAAGGCTATCGGGACACATCCTCCTCTTGGTCAGCGCTGCCTGGTTGTACAGCACAGGAAGGGTTAATAGAGGTTCGGAGGTCGCAGGTCAGCAGCTGCCCTCTTCCCTTCGGGGTCAGTAGCAGGTGCAGCAGAGGAGGCCCCAGGAGGTGCCCGGAAATGAAAGGGTTAATTCTCTCTCCCCTGGGCCAGGGAGGGTTCCCGATGCAGGATGCCTGGGTTCCTTCGGCTCCAAGTGACTCTCTTCCCCCCTCCCCCCCCATTCCAGGCAGAGAGAGGAGCGACACCAGCCGGCGTAGCAGCCCTGGCTCCTGGGCCCCTCTCCAGCACCGTCTCTCCATCGCCCGGCAGGGCAGCATGGAACAGCCCACCCTGCCCAGGCATGGAGCCAGCCCCAGGGCCAAAGCCTTCCCTGCCCAGCTCAACCTAGACTTCATGAACGTGCCGGACCAGGGCGTGGCCGGGTAAGTGCCCCAGGGTGCTGGGTCAGGTCACGGGGCCCTGGCTGAGGGTTAACCCGGGACACGTGGGAGCCGGGCCCCAGCCCCAACCTGGCAGCAGAAGCCAGTGGTGCAGGGAGACTCCAGCACCGAATGCCTCCTGCTCCCCCTTCCTCGAGCCAAGCCAGGAGCCTGAGCTCAGCAGCCCCCTGCATGAAGCACTGCCCTGCCTGGCCCAGCTGTGGCCTTTGTGCCTCCGCTGCCTTCTCCGGCGTTGTGTGTTTGGCTTCCCCCAGCACCCGCTAGATGGCAGCCTCACAGAGCCTGGCTGGCTCCGCGCTGGGCTAGTCCAGAGGGGATGGGAGAGGCGCTGCCTTTCCCCTCGCTGGTACCAGGCAGGGGTGCTCTGCCTGGGAGGTCCCGGAGCGAGCCCTGGCTCCTAAGGGCTCTGCTGGAGCACCTCTGGGTTTAAAGCACCAGCCCCCACAGGTGGAGGAATGCAGCGGGCTGATCTCCTCCTCCCTTCTCCTTAGCTGGCAGCGGAGGCTCTCCAAAGAAGCCAAGCCCATCCCCGGAGGCGGCCGAGCCAAACCCAAACCCAAGCCAAAGCCCCAGCCGCGCCTGCCCCAGTGCCGCGCCCTCTACGCCTACGATGCCCAGGACACAGACGAGCTCAGCTTCAATGCCGACGAATACATTGAACTCATTAGAGAAGGTAAGCGGACTCCCCCGCGCCTGCCTCTGGACCTGCCCACCCCTCCTCCAGCAATGGGGGGAGGCAGGTACTCCTCGAAGGGAGGGGGGTGAGTGGTTAGAGTAAGGGCTGAGGAGGGGTGTGACTAGGCTGCCACAAAGGGGAGTGGGAGCCAGGACTCCTCGGTTCCATTTCCAGCTTTGTTCCGATCACTGGAGCTTGAGAACCAGGCCTCCAACCCCCACATCTCCCCCACCCGGCTTAAGGCAGTGGGCCCCCTCAACGTGTCAGTGCAAAGAGATGCTGCCCAACAAGGTTAAAAAATACCCCAGCGAGAATTTCACCCGGCACGGGAACATGTGTAGCTTAGATCCCTCGGCACCGCAACCTCTGAACCTTGCTCCCCCTCCGCTGCATGGGGCAAGCTAAGGAAGGGATGGGCAGACGCCAGCCCCCCAGCAATGCCGTGCTGAGGAGAGAGGTTTGCATGCCCAAGCAGCTGGCCTGGTGCTCCTGGCTGACAGCCCCCAACTCGGGCACTCAGGAACTTCAGCTGCAAACCTTCTCCTGCAGCTGACGCGCACTCTGCTGTGCCCTGAGCATGGGCTCAGGCCCGGCGTGGGAGAGAGGCCTCCCCTGCTCCAGCTTGTGAGGGCTCCGAGTAGTGGCTGGTGGATACGCCTGTGCCGATGGTGTTAAGCTGCAGCTTTGAAAAACATCAGCGCCACTAAAGATCTGGGCTATTAACTCAGCCTTGGGGACCTGCCCTTGTGCACTCAGTGCTGGGTGCAGCTCTTAAAGCTACACGGGATGATGATGATAATCTCGGCTGAGCTCCTGTGTAACACAACTCGCGTCATGCTAGGCCCAAGTTCCTCTTTGAACCAGAGCGGTCACGGTTCAAAACGAGCAGCTTCTTTCCAGTCAGGTTTTATCTAGTTTCCAGCTGCTGGCTCTCCTGTCTTTTGCTGCAGGGTTAGGGGTGCCTACGATCAGAAATCTCTCCCCAGTCTGGACCCGCAGCCTGACCACGGGCCCTGAGTGTAATCGCTAGCAGGCTGACTGGGTAGCATTTTATCCATACTTTGCATTGCAAGCACCAGTTCGTGGTAGGACGTGGATGCGGCTGCTGCCCCATCACACTTGAGACCAGCTAATGACAGGGTTGATCAATCTCTCTGTACGGCCGGTGGTGACTGCTGCCTGCCCTCTTTTCCTTTTCAGACCCCTCAGGCTGGTGGCGGGGCAGGATACGGGGGAAAGAAGGGCTGTTCCCCGGGAACTACGTGGAAAAACTCTGATGGACGTGCCAGCTTCATTGCTCCGATTCTGACCCGGGGATCGAGGAGGGAAGAGATGTGTCTGCAGGATCCAATCAGCCTTGCTCCTGGATTATAGATTGCTGCCGGGCTCGACTGAGGCCACTAATTTAAGGCAATTGAGTGGGAGGATGACAATTGGATCACGTTGAGCCCTCTTCCTCTGAATCTTAGCCCCCCAGCGTGTTGCCTTCCTTCTGCTCTGGGGTGCATGGGGGAGGATGCAGGTTAGCCTGTCTGTCCTCCTGAATGAGGAGGAACTCAGCAGGCATTGGGCCTCCCTTCTCAGGAACCAGCACCTACCGCTTGGACTCACCGGGACAAGACCAGCCGCTCGGTCTTGTTACGCAGGGTTAAAAAAAATCTTCCTCCATAACTGTATAAAAAGAATAAATTGATGGTTTATTTTCTACACTAACCTCTACTCCACTTTCAAAAACAGCTGTAGCTTTTTAACTCAAATCTGTAGCGACAAAGCGAGCACACCTCCAGCCTGGTGGAAGCTGAGTCGATGTTTTCATCAGCTCCCATTTTGAACTGGAGAGCCGAACCTTCTCAGGTGTTATTGGACAAGGCCAGCGGGCAGTAGAAGGCTGCCTGGCTCCCTTAAAGAGATTTCCTTGAAAGCCTCCAATTCCTCTTTGGTAATAGCTACTACTAAAGGAAAACTGCCATGCAATCAATTGCACCATGTAATCAAAACTGCTGCATAATCAAATGCACCATTTTGGCAGGCAGAGTAGGACACAGGAAACTCATCAGTGGAATGACCGAAGAGCAGGTTTCCCGGGTTATGTTCAGCTGACGTGTTGTGCTTTTTACCTGACCCAGCAGAGGTTTGGCTTCTGCAGGGAGGTGTCCCCTCCATTCCCAGGTAGTTAGGTAATCGCTGGAAGACTCAGAATCTCCTAAAACCCTAGGCAAATAGTGGAATGAGTTTTCCCTTCAAACAAAGGCAACAGCAAGTGGATGGCAGAACTGGGCTGGTTCGGTAACGGAAGAGCTGCACGAGTCGCCTACGCTGAAGCCCGTGTCAGGGGAGATGGATGCTGCTCCAGCTGCGGCAGATGTCATTTGTTTTTAAAAGGGAGCATTATCGCATTATTTCCCCTGTGTTGAGACTGCCGGGAGCTTTCATTCCCAAGTGTTTGCTTTGACGTGTGTAGCCACCGGACTGCAATCTAGAATGAAAACTCATCTTCTTAAAAGAACAGCAAGTTTCCTACCCCGTTACTTGTCTGAAAGCGAGACTTTAACGAGCCTCTTCCTTAGTTCAGTCCCAGACAGTATAAATCCTCTAGTTTTGTATATTCTGTAAAAACCAAAAGACAGCAGCTTGTATCGTTCTGACGTCTCCCTCCGCGTCCCGGTAATAAACTGCTGTTTAAAGCAGGGGTTCTCAAACTGGGGGTCGCAAGGTTATTACATGGGGGGGTCACGAGCTGTCAGCCTCCACCCCCAAACCGTGCTTTGCCTCCAGCATTTATAATGGTGTTAAATTTATACAAAAGTGTTTTTAATTTATTGGGGGGGGGGGTCGCACTCAGAGCCTTGCTGTGTGAGAGGGGTTTGAGAACCATTGGTTTAAAATCCAGCTTCATACACAACCTGTCCTGTCCCTCTGGGACATTTATCTACTACATTCCTACACCATCCCATCCCTAGCTCCCAAAACTCACATGTAGACAGTGCAAATGCCACATACCTGAGTTAAAGGGGGAAAGTTTCCAAAAAATCCTGTACGTAGAGAGTCTTTAACAGCTCAGCTGAGCCCTGCCCTGGTGACGAAAGTCAGCCTATTTGCTCCGCAGCTGGCTACGCACCAGTAGTTCAAATCCAATTTTAACTAGATCAACGGTAGTAGCATAGAGGGAACGCTGGCCTGTGTAGCAAGCTCTTTGCTAGCCCTTAAAAAACACACTTCTACTTTCCTGCAGCCAAAGTTCATCCCTCCTTTTATTGTACTGCTGCTCACCGGAAGATCCTGATGCCTATACAAAAAAGATGCAATTTTTAAACCCTTACTGCCAGGCAAATATGGTCTTTGCAGGATTACCGTGTTCCCAGCAGGTAACATCCCTCCAGGTTCTTACATAGTGTGTTAAGAGGTAAGACTGCCCCCCACTCTATGCCTTAATACAACACAAACCAAGCCACTTTGGCAGTGAGCCATTTGGTACCCAGGCCACGTGACACACGCCAGAATGACAGGGGTAGAACCACATTTGGAACTGGCTTCAGAACCAGGCCCCAAAACCAACTCCATTGAACGTGACTCTGTCTAGTTAAAACCGTGGCAACCGTTTAATTAACACAATGTACAGCAGAAGTTAAACCACTAAAAGTTTTAATTGCATTATTACTACAAGAATAAAGAATACCTGAGAGCCTTTTGCAGTGCCCATATTTTTAATGTAGCATAATCATCAGTTCACAAACCCCCTCTAAAAACAAAATGCAGAGTCTCACTTTTTTTTTTTTTTAAACAGAAGTCAATCTAAAGGCACTGAAGTGCATGGGAAATAAGATCACCAAAGATTACAAAGCAATTTGTTTTTCTTCCTCTCTAAAACGGTAGAAACTTTAGGTTCGTCTATATTATTGAACAGCATTTATACTTTCACAGCTCCAAGCGAATACATTTTTAAAAAGTGTAGGGTTTTTCGGGGTGGGAGAAGAGACAGTTAAGACAAAGCAAAAAACTGGGAGGAAATTTAAAATATGTAGTTACCTTCATTTCAGCTTGGTTACTCTTGCTAGTGGAACTAAATGTCTTAAAAATATAGTTACCACTCCACGGCAGCCGCTGACCCTGTTGGAAGGCAGGTTGTAACAACAAGCATTGGGAATAGTTGATTGAGTTTTATACAGTAAAAGGTGTGGGTTTTTTTTTTTTAAACCTCAAATGCTGCTGCATAAACATTCATTTGGATCAAAAAAATTGTTTACTATGAATTAAAAACAACAACAACAACCGCATTTGTTCCTTTCAACCAAACCATCTTCGGAGGGGGAAGAAAGTTATCCCGTTGAACTTAAAAACAGCAAATCCTTTTTCTAAACAAGAAAAAATAAATCACAACAGTAGCTTTTTTTTTTTTTTAGTGTATGTTACAGAACTTTTTACACACAGTTTAAAAGTTATTCACCATTAAAAAAAAGAACCCAAAGTTAAGTTACCGAAATAAGAATTACTCACACAACACCGTAACTGAAACACAGAAGCCAAAGCAACAAACGAAACAAGTCGAAATCCTTTTTCCAAACATGATTTAGGGATGCAGCCATTTGCACAACATTGAAAACTCTTGTGCATGCTGCTGCAATACTGACGGTCCAAAACTGCTATAAATATGCTTCCGAGACCTTAACTTGGCTGTGATCTTGGTCACGTGGTACAGGAATGCGCTGTCAGTGGGTGGCAAGTGCTGCACTGGCAGATGAGGGACCCAGAACCCGAAGCGGAGGGGGAGATGAAAGCTGAACCCAAAGGGGGAGTTTCAGGGCAGTGCTTGCTCTGATCAATGGACCTGGCCTGGGGTGGGGGGTTTTCCTGCGGCTCTTGGATTGAGGCCCTGCGGAGTTTGCAATGCCAGCTGCCATGATTTAAGTGTGTGTCGGTCCAACGGGCCTGTGGGTGCGTATGGGTGGGGAATGAAAGCATCTACGTCAATCTAAGAACTGAATTCTGCATAATTTTTTTAAAAGAGGGTTTCGTTTCCCCTTCTGCTTCTAACAAAGCACGTTCTCTTACCCTCTAAATTACCATGGTTATTTACAGCCAGCTGGGACTTTTAAGGACGTGGTAGGTTGGAAAACCCTGGCAGGTGCTTTGAACAGACTAGTCTCAACTCCCTCGGATTGAAGATCCAAGTTCTCTTGGCAGCCCCAAGCAAGGAAATGGGGTCGCTACCCTCTTCTGTTCCCAGAGCCTTCTGCTTCTTCACTACTCAGCCTGGGCAAACAGCATTTCCAAGCAGCAGCAGCAGCACAGATCAGGGCCCACAGAGTTCCACCTCATCCCACAGATAAGATTCAAGCCCAGCCCTCAACCAATAACATCTGGGGGAAGGAGGGTTCGGGTGCATCCTTTTGGGTGCTGATTCCGCCCCCCCCCCCCAAAAAATAAAATAAAATCCCCACCTGCAACAAAATCTGTTTTTGATCAACTGTTCTTTGACCCTCGCGGCTGTAAAGAGATTTAGTATTTGCTGATAACTTGGTTCATTTCTTGGTAAAGAGAGAAGAGCTCACAAGCAAAGACTGTTACAAACGCTAGCAGGGGGGTGGGGGAAACTTAATCAGGACTAATCACCCCTCGGTGATTTCGAGGGATTGCCTTGGGAGGTAGGCAAGGATCAAACTAAGCTGTTTCTGGCTTCTCAGACACCCTTTATATAGTACATGCAGGGTTAACTGCACTGCCCTGGCTCTCAGTCCATTTCCCTGCCAGACCTCACTTCCTGAGGTTATTGCTTTCATTTTCAAGAGACACACACATACACACACACGCACGCACACAGAGTTGTGCAGTTCTGCTTGTCACCTGCGGCTTAATAGCCAAATGTTTCCTTTTAAATCCAGGCCACCTGCAGCCATCAACCCTGTACATATATTTCAGTTAGTACAAAACCCAGAATCGCGTTAAGTTAGTGCAAGTGAACCTGTGAAGAGGATTCATAACACATGCATTCAGTGGGTGAATATAGTTAGTGAACAAACCACAAAAACTCGGATCGATGCTGTCAGTTAAGATACCAGGCAACTAACCGAGAGTCAGGTCAAGATTTCTTCCCGGAGCTCCAGATGAAAATACAAAATAAGCAACATTACCAAAAAAAGTTGGATCCTGCTGTGAACATCTTAGCAGTAACTTAAATTCCCAGGCGGTTCCCTGTCCTAGGAGGCGGCTGGGGGCTTCCCCGACCTGTCCCCACATCAGCGCTCCTGGAGAGAAAGGACTCCCTTCGGACAAGTCCGAATGGGGGAGAGGCAAACTCCCAGTAAGCGGGGGAAGCTCCCGTCAGAAAGAGCTGAAACACGGCTCAGGAAAGGTGGCCGTTAAGCAGCTGAGCCTGCAAACAACATCCTGGCACCGGAGCGCTGCCCTCTGAGCTGGGAGACAACGCTGGGTAGGGACGACTAACTGCCCTGTTCCAATGAAGGGAAGCCACCGCCCATGACAATCCGAACACATGCTCGCGAACAGAGCGGGCCGCGTCCCTAGTTATCATTCAGAGCAGCGTATGAACCGTTTGCTTGCCCGTGTAGTCTCAGAGCTGGGCTAGACCTCCGACTCCTGCCTACGCTGTAAACCAGCCCAATTCCCCGCCCCGCGTTGGCCTCAGCCGGGCCACCAACCGAGAGAAGCCGGAGAGCGGATCCGTCCGACGTGCCTCTAGGTTTATAAATAAGGATCTCGTTTCTCTTCACAGCTTTACATATCCAACCTACATACTGAAACGGTGCACAGAGAGGGGGGGCCCAGCTGGGAGCCGGCCGACAAGCTCTGTGCAGAGATTATATACACGCGCTGCCCTCTCCCTCGCCCCTAGTTCTCGGGGCTCACGTTCTGCCTGGCTCTGATGAAGGCCATGCCGTGGGTGCGGAAGTGCGTCTTCAGGTTGAGCTGGGTGTCGAAGCACTTCCCGCACACCTTGCACACGAGTTTACCGTCGGCCGAGCGCTGGGCCCCTCCCTCGTGGCCGCTGCGGGGGCTGGGCTCCTCCACCTCCCCCGCCCCCTTCTTCTTCTTGTGGGTGATGAAGCGGTGGCGGTTGAGGGAGACCTGGGAGGTGAAGCAAAGGCCGCACTCCCGGCACTGGTGGGAGCTCTCGTCTGTCCTGTGCTGGGGTATGTGCTCCTGGAACTCGGCCGCGCTGCAGGCCACGTAGCCGCACTTGCGGCAGCGGAAGGGGGCTTTGCGGTCCGCCTTGGGGTTCTTGGAGGGCGGCGTGGTGCTGTCTGGCTCCTCACTACACGAATCGCCCTCGTCCGAGGAGAGTTTCCGCTTCCTGCTGGACACCTGTGGGGAGGAGTTGGGAGAGGCTTGACCCTTAATGCTGGGCAGGGCCTGGGCCCTGTGCGCTTAAACTGGCTGAGCCAGACAAAGGCCAGCCCCACGCAATGAACACGTCCCTTCCGTGCCTCCCGGCAGGGGACAGGAACAGCTCCAAGCAGCTCAGACAAGATGATCCTTTGGCTCCCTTCTCTGGCTGGATAAAAATCCCAACACGCAATCGGCCAGCCCTAGCAGCGGACTCAGCCCCGCCCTCATCCGCTCCTTGGCCTAAATACACTCACTCCACAGCCTCCCCTCTGAAACGCTGCTGCTCTGTATTCCCGGCTGCAGCCGGCCTCTCAAGCCAACTAGTCAGACAGGAGACCACCAGCCAAAAGCCAGGGAGCCGCACAAAGCGATTCAGATGGGGCCAGACCAGGATGAATGCACTAGTGGGAACGGTGCTGAGGGAGGAGCCCCATAGCTATCCCGCTAGCGCTCAATGATGTTCTATCTCCATAAACCCCCCCTGGAGATGAGATTCTTTGCTTCCTGCCCTGACTTATTGCACTACGTTGCTGTGGGTTGTTCTAACGGCAGCCATGTTCCCCCCCAAGAGGTGGCTGCATTGTTTGGAAGTTATTTTAACCCCTCCGTCTCCACTCCCTCAACGCTGGGAGCATCCATCTGCCCCGTACCTGCAAGCTTCCGGGTCCCGTCCGGGCAATGACGACCTCTTGGCTCTTGGTCTGGTCCGTCACCTTTATCCCGTGCCGCACCTGAATGTGCTTCTCCAGGATCAGCCGGCTGCTGAAGGTGCGTTTGCCTTCGGTGCAGTACCTGGGAGGGACCAGAGCCAGGCAGGTAGTGAGGCTCCCCCGGGCACCTCGCCCACTGGAGGTGAAGGTGAACAACAGACGACCCCTAGCCCTGGTCTACTGCTTCCATCTCAAAGCACTCTGTGGGCGTCAAGCCCACCTCCCCTGGGGAAACTGGCTTGGAGAAGTGATGTTTCCTACCCAGAGGTCACACAGTAAGGCAGTGGCAGAACCAGACCTGGAACCCAGGAGTCCCGACCCCCAGTCCCCTGTTCTAACCACTACAGCACATTTTCCCCAACAGCAGGGCAGGAAAATCAGGAGTCCAACCCACCCAGTGCCTCCAGTCCGAGCACTAAATTTACTCCCCCTTCTGAAGCTGAGAACAGATCCCCAGGAGTCCGAGCACCACTCCTCCCCCTACTCTGACAGCCTTGCAGACTGCATGAACACCTCCCACCCTGAGCTTCGGATGGAAGGGAGGGGTGAGCTAGAGCCCTTTTGCCCCCCGAAACCAGAAGGAGAGGAGGCAGCTCGGTACCGGCAGGGATAGACTCGCTTGATCCCCTCGTGGTTCACTCGCACGTGTCTCCGGAGGCTGGGGGCGGAGCAAAACGAACGCTCGCACAGACGGCATGGGAACTTCTTCACCGACTGGAAGAAGCAAGAGAACAAGTCATGCCACATGCCCTGCCATTGCATCAGCCCATTCTTGAGGTGTACCGGATAGCCCCTTCTCCCATTATGTGGGGCTTTTATTGGGTGGGGAAACTGAGGCACGGAGAAGGGGTCACTTGTCAAGGTGACGCAGCGAGTCAGGAACAGAACCAGGAGACCCAACGCTCCTGCTGTAACCATTAGAGAACACACCCTGCTCCAGCCAGGCATAGATCCCAGGAATCCCGATCTGCAAGCCTCTGCTCTGTGCAATAAACAAAACACTGCCTTACCCACCACCTCGGTGTTTCAACAGGACCAGGTTCCCAGTGGATAAACTCCACCAGCTCTCCTCCCATTGGGCCAGCAACCACCCGGGGATTCCCTCTCACCTTCCCGTGATCCTTCTTCATGTGGGACACGTACTCGTCCCTCTCCGGGAACCAGGAGTGACACATCCCGCACGTCCAGCCGCTGCTTTTTGACTTGCTCGCATCCGTCTTGCGCTGAAAGCGGGTCCGCTTTGCCTTGCGCAGCTCTGGGGAGCTGGGTGGCTCGTCTTCCTCCGAGGACGAGGACGACGACTCGGATATCTTGGAGACGGGGGCTTCCACAGGCTCCTCCTTGGGGGTGAGCAGAGCAACCGGCTTCTTGGTGAGATCCTCCTTGGGTTTCTGCGGCTGGTGAGTGTTCTGTAAAACAGAGACAGGGGCGTCAGCCTGCCAAGGCTCGGATCCGGGTTCCAGGGGCAGCCCATGCCATGCAGCGATCCCGGGGGAAGGCAAGCCAGTCTTCCCCCAACCCTGCCATGCTGGAGGGTAAGGGGAAAAAACCTGTCTGTCCCATCCGAGATCATCAGCTTGCATCTGGAAGCCTGAGACTCCCATTCGCCCCACACACAGCCGGCAAAGGTGTCGCTATGCTCCAGGATGGGGAAAGGCAGGAGGGGTGTGTGTGTGTGTTCGTTCCTAGCACCGCAGGAGATAGCAGTGGCACTCAGTGGCCCTGATCGGGGCACCCATGAGCTAGGCGCTGTATAGACAATGAAGAGGCAATCCTTGTCCCAAAGAACTAATCATCTATAGATGTACTGCAAGGGGCTAGCCCAACCAATACTAAAACCAGTTACACAGGCTTCTAGGCACCAATCTCAGTGCACGTAGCATCACGCTAGAGAGAGCGCCGAACACATCCGGGCACCGATACACTGCCCTGCCAGACCACTGCCAGGTGGAGAACGTCCAGGCTAGACCCGCGGAAAGCTGGAGCTTTAGTGAACAGCAGCATTGTGACAGCTCCGCAACATGGTTAGGATCATCCCCACTTTACAGGTGGGGAAACTGAGGCACGGGGAGGGAGTGACTTGCTCAAGGACATGGGGAGTCAGGGAATAGAGCTCGGGGGGTTCCTACTCGGATCTTACCTACCTCTAGTAAATGGGGCACTGGTGCCCGACTCACCTTCAGATGTTCAAGCATGGTGCGTTTCTGGGCAAAGAGCAGCGGGCAGTCAGGACACTTAAAAACGCTGACCCTCTGGTTGAGCAGGTGTTGGTCAAAGTGAGAGGAGAGCAGGGGCTTGTGGGTAAAGACTGTGTCACACATTGCACATTTGTAAATCATCCTGAAAATCGGGGAGGGGGGGGGGGGGGAAGAAGAGGAGGGTCAGGTTAGAAATAATCAGTTTCCCTGAATTTGGTTCAAACATGAAAAAGCCCCCCAAGGAATATTTACATACCGGGGCCAGTGAGATCAGGGCCCTGTAATGCTCGGTGCTGTACAGACAGTGCCTGTCCCAAAGAGCCGACAATCGAAGACAGAGTCAGAGGGGAAGTGACTTGCCCAAGGTCACCCAGCTGCTCAGCGGCAGAGTTGGGAATAGAACTCAGGTCTCCAAGTTCTGGGCCAAGGTCCTGCCCACTAGGCAACGCTGCTGATTCAACATAATTCAATCTCTTGAGTTTCTTCCCTAATCGGAGCAGCACACGGGAGGACGGCGGACACCGTGTGCTTCCAAAGGGAAGCACAGATCCAACTGAACTACCATGAGGAAAGTGTTCCATTATTTTTAGCTCCTCCAATGGGGGGCAGCAGAGTGCTGGGTAGGGAGAGAGACACTAACAGAGCTCTTATCCAGCACTTTTCAGCCAAGGATCTCAAAGCACTTTCCTCTCGTTACCACTCAACCCCCAAGCCCAGACATATTTAGACCCATTTTACAGACAGAGCCACAAAAAAGCTGCTCTCAGGGGTAGAAACAGAACCCAGGAGGTCCCGTGCTGTCAACTCAAGAGCCGCCTCCGCTCTCCAGATCAGGCTGAGCACCGTCTAGTCTTGCAAAACACACCGTGGGCTCTTTAATGACAAGTTGTCAGAGTGTCTGGTTTTCCTTCCTTTCTGGCAGACGGCCGCCTGAGTGGCTCCCTAGCTACCGTGCTTATTGAGGTACGGTCTTTCCTCCTCTCCCTCCCGGAGCACCAGAGAGCTTTCCTCAGTGGTCTCCCCCTCCAGCTATTGACCGGGTGGGGCCCTGGGTCTGCTCCCCAGATCCCAGCCCGCGGTGGTACCTGACTGAGGTTACTTACTTGGACTGCTGATTGCTGAACCCCGGGTGCTGCGTGTAGATATGAGCGTGGGCGCTGGGGGCCGACTTGAACGCCATGGGGCAGATCGGGCACTTGTGGAAAACCTCGCAGTGCGAGGTCTGGATGTGGGATTTAATGGAATTCACCCCTCCAAACACCACGGCGCAACTGGGGCACCTGGAAGCAAAGAACACACGGTAAGGTGGCTATTTCAGAGGGACAGGGTGAGGTCGGGGACTTTCCCCCCGCTCCGGTAACCAGTGAGCAAAGACTGGGTTGTGTGCTGGCAGAGTCAAAGCAGGCTTAGTGGCATGTGCCCAGCTGGAATTCCTCCGCCACTTTCTGGATGCAAGCGCATCTGCTGCTCTTTGGTCCACCTCTCCCCCATCCTGGATTTTAGCCCTTCGGTGAGGGTCACTGTCTAATGGTTAACGGAGTAAGATCAATTGCTGGGCATGGGGGACGGGTCAGCTAATGCATTCCTCGCTGATCACCGTGCTTAGAGAGGTACCCGAAGAGATACACTGGGGGATCAAAATCAGCCCTGCCAAGAAGGACAAATGTGGCCCTACAGGCCTAGAGAGACTTTAAAGTCAAAAGCAGTCAAACAGATTTCGACTTGGAAACGATCGCATGAATACAGGGACGTTCCCACAAGCTTCTTGTCTGCAGCCAGCTGCACTTCTCCGCTGGGAGATCTCTGCCCCAGAGAGCCTGCATTATTGCCCAGGAATGGGCTGATTCACTAGTGTTTTGGATCCTTCCTACAGGGTACAGGAAGCTGTTCAAACAGGAAACAGCACCAGTTTTGAGTTCTGCTGAAGATAAATAACGTGCATGGAATAACACCACCTATTTCTCCGATAGCGCTTACCTCTAACCGCTTCACAATCTGTAATGTATTTTTAAGAATTGCCAGACTGGATCAGACCAGAGGTCCATCTAGCCCAGTATCCTGTCTCCAACAGTGGCCAGTGCCAGATGCTTCAAAGGCAATGAACAGAACAGGGCAATTATCAAGTGATCCATCCCCTGTCATCCAGTCCCAACTTCTGGCAGTTGAAGGTTTAGGGACACCCAGGGCAGGGGGTTGCATCCCTGACCATCTTGGCTAACGGCCATTTATGGACCTATTCTCCAGGAACTTATCTAGTTCTTTTTTGAACCCAGTCATATTTTTGCCTTTACAACATCCCCCTGCAATGAGTTCCACAGGTTAACTATGCATTGTGTGAAGATGTTCTTCCTTATGTTTGTATTAAACATGCTGTCTACGCTCACAACACCCCTGTGAGGCAGAGCAGGGCTATTCACCATACTGTACAGATGGGCCACGGAGGCAAAGTGACTTGGCCGAGGTCACACAAGTAGTTTTGTGGCAGAACAGGGAACTGAAAACGGGTCTCCCATGTCTAGGGCTAGAGTCCTAATAGCTGGAGCATCCTTTCTCTCCTAGCTGCTGGCAACAGGAGACCGGCTGGCAATCCTGGATCCAAAAGGCCTCTTTATTAACAGGCCAGGTGCACCACGGGGTGAGTCAGATTCCTACCAATAGTCAGCCGGCCCTGGTGTCTCATCCCTGACCCAGAAGGGCCAGGCTCCGCCACCATTCACTCCTTGGCCTCTGCTGAGATTGACAATCCCAGTTGTGACGGTGGGGACATCAGCCCAGAAAGAACTGGAATGAGCCTCGCCCCTATCCTCCCAACCCCCCTAATTTCATACGGCCACCAGCCATCCCACGGCTCAGTCGCAACCAACCCGTGTTGGATTTGAACTGCTGACCTAGGCACTCCTGCCCTTTCTTATAGCAACAGGAAAATTCTTCGTCAGCAGTTGAACTGACGACAGCCAGAAGAAGGAAGCAAAGCTGACAGTTCATCCTCCACTTTGCACCAGTGACTGAGCTAAGCAGAAAGAATTGGCCCGGAAACCTTTTCCCGCGGCATCTGCAACCCAAAGCCTGTGCCATAGGGCTAGCCCGGTGCTTCTCAACGTCACCTGACTGGGACCCCTATCCAGCTGGGATGGAGTCAGGACCCACCCCCAGCCCTGCGGGAAGGCCAGGGTGGTCACAAGCCCCCAAAGCACCACAGAGCTGCAGCGTCGTACCTGTACCCCACCCTCCTGGAGAAATGCAGGCAGGCCTCCTTCAGGTGAGCCTCGAAGTTCGCCAAGAGGAAGTTTCCGCCACACTCTGGGCACACGTGAGGGGGCCGGTTTTTGTGCATCCGTTGATGAGCGTTAAAGCTGCAGGGATTGGGCATCATCATGGGGCAGGTCGTGCACACCTGGGGGGGGAAGCAAGCACAGGTAACGTGAGCGTCCATCACATGGCACCTCCGACCACCACCGACTTCACTAGGTTGTGCAAGAGCAACACACTGGCCATGTGTCCCTTTCCCTCCCGGCTCTATTCAGAGCCCCGGGAAAAACCTGGGAACACCTAACCAAGCCCAGCATACGGTATAAAGAAGTGGTGGGTGCATGGTTGAATTAGGCCTGGCACAAGTTTTGATTTTGCCAAGTGGGGGTCTGTTTTTAAACGGTTTTCCAACCCAGCCCAGGCAGGGAAGGGTTAGTATCATGGTAGCGCCTAGAGCAGGGGTGGCCAACCTGAGCCGGAGAAGGAGCCAGAATCTACCGATGTACATTGCCAAAGAGCCACAGTAATATGTCAGCAGCTCCCCCTTCAGCTTCCCACCCACCCCCTGCTCCCAGTGCCTCCCACCAGTCAGCCCCACCGATCAGCCCCTCCCCTTCCCTCCTGATCAGCTGTTTCGTGGCATGCAGGAGGCTCGGGGGGGGGGGGGGGGGGAGGAGGGAGTGAGGGCATGGCAGGCTCAGAGGAGGGGGTGGGGCCTGTGGCAGAGCCAGGGGGCTGAGCAGTGAGCACCCCCCGGCACACTGGAAAGTTGGTGCCCGTAGCTCCAGCCCCGCAGTCGGTGCCTGTACAAGGAGCCGCATATTAACTTCTGAAGAGCCGCATGTGGCTCTGGAGCGACAGGTTGGCCTAGAGGCCAGCTGAGATCAGGGCCCCATGGCACGAGATGCCGTATAAACTCACACGGTCAGGTTGAGAAAAGGCCCTGCTAGTTACTGTCACTAGGTGCTCAATAGCTTTGTATCCAACCCATGGTAACAGAATCCATGCCCCAAAGAGTGCATGAGTAAACGGAAAACAGACACTGGGTAGGAGGGGAAACCGAGGCCCAGAGACTTGTCCATGGTCATTCAACAGAGCCAGGAAAAGAACCCTCGTCTGCAATACACATTAATACGCAACAGTCAGCGTGAACCAGAACAGCCCAAAGCCAGCCCCAGGTTGCTTGGAGGGCAACGCTTAGCAAGGGCCAGGTATGTCAATTGCGTCGGCGCTGCAGCACGGCTCCAGTGACTTGTATCCCGTGGGCGGCTGCTGCTTGTACTGACTTGCTTCCCGACGGCTGCTAGGAGAACACAAAGCGTGGAAGAAAAGCACCTTTTTCTGCTTCTCAAAAGTCTAAATAAAAACAACCAGGTGGAAGATGCCGGTTCAACGTAAGCCAGAGCGGTCTCACTCTGCAGTGCATCTTCCATCCAAACTGGTTCCAGAACCCCCCCCCTTTTCTGTCATTGTACTAGAATCAATGGGGGGGGGGGTACTGGATCCTAGCAGTAGAGCCGCAGGTCTTTGTACGTGCAAGAGCCGCGGTTGGTCGGCATGTGCCGAAGGCCAAGCTTAGGGGAGCTGCAGTCGTTAAGAGGGAAGCAGAAGCATGGCCGAGGATTTCAGGAGGCGGAGGGGGCCACAGGAAGGGTGGGAGGAAGGAGCTGTGGGAGGAGAAGCCAAGGTCGACAGCTGGAGCCAGTGGATGGAAGAAGAAAGGAGGAGTGAGGAGTGAGTGCAGGAGCCCGAGGACAGAAAAGCTTGAATTAACCCTTTCAACGGTGACGGTGATGGCTCCCCGTGACTCTGTAAAGCGCTTTGATTTAAAGGGTGCTGCATAAATCCACAGCCTAGAGCCAGCTGCCATATACCTCCTCTCTGTCCTCTCTGGGCCTCCGGCATTGCTTCCCCCAGGGACCTCGCCCTATAATTACTCAGGCTTGGGGCCAATGTACTAGGAGGAGTCCTTCGAGTACAGTTTAGCAGCGAGCAATTACCAGGGAGCAATGGACTGGACAAGAGAAAGCAGCCAAGACTAGTTCCAAACAGCCTAGGAGTTTCGGGCTCGGAGCGGTTTGTTGTAGGTTGGCTGGCGAGTCTCTCTCTCTCTCTCTCTCTCTCTCTCTCAACAATGGAGGAAAGGGATTGCAACACCGTGTAGCTGGGACAGACTCTCAGAACTCAAGGGGCCCCGGATCGGCACTCCATCGCTGAGTCCAGGCTCGCATGCTTGGGAGAGCACTTTGCACGACACACCAGTCCTGGCTTTTCCTAAAAGCGACGGGTGGGGGAGGGGGAGGGAGGGGAGAAGAGGCACGTGTGTCTGAAGAGCACCCTTATTTAGATTTGGCAACCAAGGCTGCAATTAGATCAAGCTTCCAGAGCTATGTGCGCATTCACTCCAGCTCTGTCCGATCCTAGGAGTTACTGAAGCAGAGAAAACTTTGCTGACAAATTCAGGCAGCACAAGAGATAAAAACAACAAAGGAAAAGCAGACAGGAGGGGGTGGGGTGGGAGACAGGCCAGTCATAACCAGATCTGGGCATCTGAGTTCAGACATCAAGGACAGAACACAGGGAAAGAAGGACAATACAGGAGCTGTGCAATTCGAATGGCCTCTTGTTAATTCACTTTGCCAGTGCCGAGTTAAGGTTGCCTGATGGTATCTTGTGCCCTTCCAGAACATTCGAATTCAGCTCAACTTCCAAAAGCCAGGAAATAAAGAGGTACAGTACATGCCATCCCCGCAACATCACCTTAACTCTGCCCCCTGGGGGCTAGCAATTGCCCCTGGAAATCCTTTGGTAAGGGCGACACAGTAATAAGGGGACACGAGGAAGATGTGTAAGTCGTGTCAGTAGCAATACATGGCGCTTTCCTGCCATGGCGATTGGTAGACGTGGTCTATGGGGTCAAGGAGGGGTAAGTGTAAGTATGGTGCTAACTGGAATCCGGAGGTAAAGTTGAAGAGGGCGTAAGAGGGGGTTACGGCCTTGTACAGTTCAACCATTGTGGTCTTGCACCTCTGGAGTGGACTTGGTGCACACCGGATCTAAACACGTTTTGCATTAGGCCTGGTCTACACTGAAGCATTATATAGTCACAGCTGTGCCAGCCAGGGGTGTGAGAAAACCCACGCTCCTGCCCAACGCCACTACGCTGGCAAACAACCTCCCTCCCATGTAGGCAGAAGAGCATTCCGTCACCGCAGCAGGGAGGTGGGGTTCTCAAGCTGTCGGAAAAACCCTTCTATCGGTGCAGGCTGATGGGGCTATGCCAACAGTGTCCAGACATGCCCGTAGGTGTTCGATGCCGCTCCTGTGCTCAAATGCCCTATTACCCAAGTGTTCTGTACTCTCTGCAAGGCACAGGGCTAGGATGGGTGTTGGCCATCGCGCAGAGAGGACAGAGTTACCGTCTCCCTTAACTCTAGTTCCTGCTTTTCAGACGTTTGAATTGAGCTGAACTCGATGTCCTGGAAAGGCACAAGGTGCCACCGGGCACCCTTAACTCTGCGGGACCGACGCTTCTCGGCAGTGAATTCTTTTTCTGAACCAGAAAGAGCTGTTCTTTGCCGGAGACGGGATTAGTGGAGGGAGGTGTGATTATCAGGTGGGTTTGAAGGTAAGGTGCTGCCATGCTAGGCAAAGGACGTGGTGGGATTCTCAAAGGGTCCTTCCCCCTCCTGTGCATTTTGTTGTAGTGCGGTGGTGAGCGTGGCCCTGCAGGGAAATGTCTGGAGGGTGCAGTTGCTGACAGGGCAGGGAGAGAAAGCACAGGTCCGGGTTATTTCACAAGGAGTTGAAAGTTTCATTCCACGTGGGTTACCGTAACTAAGCATTCGCGAGTTGGCTGGTGTGCATCTCCCTGTCTCAGCCTCTTCCTCACCAGAGCATATTTTCCCTCTCCCCTTTGCTCCTTTATCTATCCCTCCACCTTCAGCTTAAAGCAGATCTGGTTGTAGGCTGTGCTCTGGCTGGCTAAGGAGCGTGACCGTCCAATCTGTGACATGCCCAGTGTCCACTCTCAGCAGCTGTAGAAGCCGGGGGCACGCTCCATCCCTCCCACGGCTGCTAGCCGCACTCGCCCATTTACCTCTTCTCAGACACTTTCAAAGGGCACCTCAGCCCAACAGCCTGGAAGAGGAATCTGCTTGCCACAGCCCCGACAGACGCCCCAAGAATCTGGCCCCACATCTTGGCAGACACTGATGACAAACTGTGGGGTGCGCTCTGGCGGATTGTTGGGGGGGGGGCACGGCCAAGCAGCCACACCAGGCGGCCCGTGGCAGGGACACTACAGAGGGCAGGGAAGGAGCGCCACCTCCACCCCGACTCAGCTCAGTGGGCCACACAACCCAGAGGAAGTGCTAAAACTTTGGGGGTCCTAAGCAAGTACATTTCCCCTCCCCCCCAAAAACATTGACAGCCCAAGCCCCCCCACTGGCCAGGGCTGACAGCTCGAGTCCCCTGCCAGCCCAAGCTGGCTGAAGCCCGAAGATCACATAAAATCATGGAATCAGTGACCAACTGGAGCCATAAACAACAACAAAAAGGGGGCCCCTTTGGGCTGCTCAGACCCTACACAATTGCTTACTCTGCTTATGCCTAGCACCGGCACCGCCTTGGTTGTGCAGTAACAGGGGGGTGGAGCACAGACAGATTCCGTTAATGGTGGGGGTGGGGGTTACTGGAGAAGATTGCACACCACTGTTCTAGCTGACTTTAGCCTTGAAAAGGCCTCGCTCCCTCCTGGGGCAGACAGACACCAAGTCCTTGCGCGGCTAGCCCCACCCGCTGCTATTGAACGTTAGCTTAATCATGCACGTGTACGTCGACCCAAGCTGGCAATTCCACCTCCGGCTGCAGTATCCACCCTCCCCTCCCCCCCAAGAGCCTTCACCTGTCCTACAAAGGCACCGCATCCATGCTACTCCCCGCTAACAACCTCTGTGCCCCAAGGAGTTTTCCAGACCCTTTGGGAATCTCTCCATCAGACCCACACAGCCTTTGTAACACAGCGAGGGCCCAGAAGCCCAGCCTTACCCATGTTCTGCATGCTATCCGTAACGCCAGCTGTGGAAGAGAGCGCTGCATCGGCACTTCAGGGCAGCACCTGTTCTCCAAGTACGCGATCGCTTCCCTGCGGAACACTTTGCACGAGTCACATTAAGACACCGGGCTGGAAATTGTATCAGCTGAGAAAGCGGTGCCACACCGGTGCCCAGCATTCGTTTCAAAGGCCTGCTGAGGGCAGGACTCGACCTCGCGGTCTGGGAGTACAACTGGGGTTGAAGCACCGGAGCACATCGCCCGGAGCTACTCCATGCCTGACGTCAGATACACATGCCTCCCTAGCGCCCGTCCGGGTCCCTCCGGAGGTGAGTCCATGTGGGTCGACCCGGGCTTGCGGAATTCTCTGCAGTACACTTTGTGTGAGCTGTGCACGGGCATCATACACAGCATTGCAATATTCAGAGCAGCAGTACGTTCAAGACACTAACAGGGCCTTCTAACGTCGCTGGGATACTAGAGGCTACTTTCCAAACAGTGTAAAAGAATCCCATTCTAACAGGCAGAAATAGCTCGAACCCCTGATTGATGGGGATGGCTGGGGGGTCACTGACTACAGCACCCCTCCCGGAACTCTGCCATCAGCTAATATGGAGATATACCTATCTCATAGAACTGGAAGGGACCTTGAAAGGTCATTGAATCCAGTCCCCTGCCTTCACAGCAGGACCAAGTACCATCCCTTCTCCCTGATCCCTAAATGGCCCCCTCAAGGATTGAACTCACAACCCTAGGTTTAGCAGGCCAATGCTCAAACCACTGAGCTATCCCTCCCCCCTATGCTTATTCACACTCATGCACATTTCCACATCCTCCCCCTAATCCCCACGTACACAAACATCAGTTTGAATCTGTTCTCTACGTCCAAATTCTCAGGTCAATAACTTTCTTAATGTTGTCTCCCAATAGGGTGATGGGTAAAGTAAATGCCAAGTGACAGACACAGTAAGATACCCAGACATGTGCAAACAAGTGTTACAAGAACCAGAAGGATTTGTACCATGCTGTTTATCAGAGGGCTGTATCTCAGGAACCCCTTATTCAAACAGCCCCAAGTTTGGACCACTATCCCCAATCTGCATCCTCATGAAACACAGCAAATTCCAAGCCAATTTCAGTGAGCAGGAGGATTTTAGAGCCAACAGCCAACCTTTAACAGAGAGGAGTGCTCATCCTTAACTACAGCCTGGTGATATCTGAATTTAAACAATCATCTGGCTGTAACAGTGCTCGGAAGTAAACAAACAGTGAAGGTGGAACAGTAAATTCCTTGCACAGGAAGGAAGCCAATGAGCTTAATAATTTAAAAGGACAAAGTTAAGGTGGACAGAATTTGTAGGTCCCCTATGGGACTCTGGATACCAAGGTAGGAATAAACGGTATTCAAGCTCATTCCGCCTTTTAAAAATCAATCTATACTCCGCTTTAATACTGAGAGACTGTTGGATGTTGTCATGCTGAGAGAACCAGGATGTGTTAGCAGCGAACAGGAAGTAGATGGGATCTCAGCCCTAGCTCTCAAGCAGGGAGCTAATACCTCCAGGTTCCTCCACCGACTTAACTTGATGATTAGCGCCAACAAACCAGGAAGCAGCAACCGGATCAAGACTCTAGCAAGAACCCTAATCTTTTATTAGCATCTTTATTTAATTCTGCCCCGCACCCCAGATTTAAATAATATACAGATGCCTATTACAAGGCCCTGGGTGCCTTTGCACATAATTAATACTACAGGGGAATGCCACAGAGCCATTCATAGGCCTAAGGCCAGAAGAGACCACTCTGATCATCTCATCAGCCCTCCTGTATAATGCAGGCCACAGAACTTCCCTGAATTCATTCCTCTTTGAACTAGAGATCATTTTGATTAACCATCCAACCATGATTTAAAAATTGCCAGTGACGGAGAATCCACCCCACTTGGAACACCACCGAATTAAACCTGCTTCCAAGAAATTCCCCACTTCCCAAGTGATAATACAAAGAAATGTGTTTTTTAAAAGTGCAACAGAGGATTAATTACTTGTTAATTGCTAACTTTCCACAAAAGTGACAGAAGCCAGGGAAATTGTCCGGTATCTCTGAAATATACATATGGATTGAAAGGGACCAGGTATAAGTGGGTTACATAGAACTGAATGTGCAATTTTATGCTCTTCTCTAACAAGACAGATACTGGGAGCATTAACTCTTTTGGAAACTGCATATCTATGTGCAGAGTCAGCAGACCCTGAACTGTAGTGACAGGGCAGAGAGACCCCCAGTCAATTTAAGATCATTCCCTTTCAAATAGTTTTTCAAGGTTTCGCCAGTTCAGTTGTAGGCTTCCCTGCTTTCCCTGGGGACCATCCCCCAGGCTAACAGATCCGGTTGTCTGAGATTACCTTTCCTGCACCACTCTCAGCAATCTTCCTCACCCTCTGCTCCTTGCACTCTTCAAGCTTTGCACATGCTTACATCCCATATTTCACTAAGTGCAGCACATTTAGTCTCCCAGGTCAATTCCTTCTCCTTTACAATAAGGTTATTCAACCCAAAAGCGGGCTACCAGAACGTGTCAACGAGTCATATGGGAGTCAGCGCCCTTGGCTCCAGTCCTATGCGGTGGCCAGGCTCGGCTCCATGACGACGGGGGCAAGCCGGGCCAAATTTGAGAGGCACTGTGACTCCATGTACCAGGTTGCGATGCCACTTTCACAAATTTGGCCTGGTCGTCCCGCCAGGGGAGCTCGGCCAAACCAGAGTGGTGATGCGACACCAGAGCCCAGCCAGACGCGCAGTCCTGGAGCTGCAGTAGCTGCCGCTATGGTATGCACTGTGTACTTACTACATTGACGTGTCTATTCAATATTGAGGGTAAGATATTTCGTAAACCAGATATCGTTTGCACTGAAACTATTTCCTGGGTCGCAACAGGCCACCCAGGTTTACAAACTGGTCCTGAGCCCCAAAAGGTCGAGAGCCGCTGCTCTACAACAGACTGGTTTCCTGCAACAGAAGCTGCCTCTGTGAATAGAAATTGTGCAAATAGCGGCTGCATGATACAGGAAGTAATCAGGTCCGAGGCAGTATAGAGAGAGCTGCTAACATATACCCAACGCCTTTCATCTCAGGATCTCGAATGCCTCTACCTGTGGGTAAATAGCCTCATTCTGCAGAGGAAGAATCTGAAACAGGGGGGGAAGGACTTGCCTGAGGTCACACAGTGAACCCATAGCAAAGCTGGGAGTAGAATCCAGGTCTCCCGCCCGCTATGCTCCCTGTCTCACCATTAGACATGCTGCCTCCCTCAGGAAAGAGCTAGGACGCCTGGTAGCTCTGCAAAAAGAGAGGAGGCCTCTGGCAGAAGGTCGAAGCTGTTCTACCTACCGTGCTGGTGATTGTTCCCGCGGTCACAGCCTGCTGGAAGTGCGCAGCGAGCCCGGCTTTGTCCTTGCATTGCTCCTTGCACTCCAGACACCGGAAGCAGTTATAGCTAGTTTGCTCCGAGCCGCCGCTCAGGGGCAGGATGGGTTGGTCCTGAGCCCCATTAGCTGTCGCCATGGCATCCTGAGGCACCCCGGCCACTTTGCCAGCAGTGAGGGAGGTCACTGACACTATGGGGGTGATGTCCGGCTGGCCAATCATTTGATCCAGAGCAATAGGTCTCATGACCAAGTGGGAGCACTGCATCACCAGGCCTTTGTCCTTGTGCTCCCGGGCGTGGAGGAGCAAGCTGCACTTGTTGAAGAAGACCAGGCGCTTGGTGCAGTGATTGCAGGTCACTTCGATGCGCATGCTGCGCCGGTCGTAGTGCCGAGCCAGGCTCTTCTCCAGGGCGAAGGAGTCCCCGCACTCCAAGCAGCGATACCCGAAGGGCGGGAGAGTCAGGCTGGACTCTGCCGGAGGATTCAGGTTGGGTTTGTAGGTTGGCAAGAGGTTTTTACTGTTCAGGATCTTGTTGAAAGCCTCCACCAGGCTGGACTGGCTCCTGGAAATGACCGTGCCGGCAATGGTGGGCGAAGGCTTCTGCGGCTGCACCATCACCACCGTGGTGCCGTTGACCTTCTGGTTGGCCGTGGTGGTGACGGTGGTGGTCTGGGTCACCGTGCTGACGTTGGTTCTGGTGTCGGCTTTGGGGAGGGTCTGCGGCACCAGGTTGATAATGTTCTTCGTCACGGCCTTGCCCGGCAGCACCACGGATTTCTGCTGGGCCACGCTGGCGGCGATCAGCATGGCGCTGCTGGCGTTCTGGATGGTGGTGACGGGCAGAACAGTCCCTTTGATTTTGGTGCCGTTGCCCAGCTGGACACTGACAATTTTGGGCCCTTCTATGACTTTCAGGGGGCTGGAGAGCTCCATTTTCTTTTTGGGCACCTCCAGCACGCTCTCCTCTTTCACCACTGCAGCCGGGAGCACGGAGTCCTCGGTGGCGGCCTCCTGAGAACCTGGCTCCGAAGGCAGCTTGGCAGCTCCCGGCTCCGAATCAGAGGAGACTCTGGTCACCGTCCGGGTGATGCTGCCGGAAGACGTCTTGATGGTTTTAATCCGCACTTTGAGAGGCCGCGAGGAACTGGAAGAGGGGGAGTCATTGCTGCCGTCTTCATCCTCCTCCTCTTCCTCCTCGCCGCTTGACATGCTCTGCGGGGGTTTCTCTAGAGCCTCCTGCTCTTCCTTGAGGGGGATGCTCCCCAGCGGCTTGGGGGAGCCAAGGGGTCCAGGGCTTCCCTCTGCCAGTGGGGAAGGTTTGAAGAACGGCTCCTGAGGGCTGGTGGGCGAGTTTTTCACTTCGGGGAGGTTGCTGGTGCTGCTGTCAAGGTTTGGATCTGAGCTGGGCCAGGACGTGACGGGGGAATCATCCGTGGAGTAGCGGACAGTGACCGACTTCAGGTGCCCCAAGGGGCTGTCACGCAGGGCTGCAGCCAAACCCTTAGGGCTGGCCCCATGGTCCAGCTCCTCCGAGTCGGACTCCTCTTTCTTGATCATGGGGATGGTGGCAGGGGAGCCATTCACGCCCCCCGCTTGACTGGTTTCAAAGGACTGCGGGAAAGCTGGCTGGAGGGTCTCTGTGCTCTCTCCATCTGGCTCTTTGCAGTCTGGCGACGGGGCAGGAGATGGGGTGGGGGATGGGGAGAGAGAGGGCACAGAGAGGGCTTTCTCTTTCTGTTTGCCCTCTCGGGGCCTGTCAATCAGATCCGCAGAGTTCTCCTCGTGGGGATCGGGGCTGAAGTGGGAAAAGATGTCCATGGGTTTTGCCCCTTTCTCCTTTGATGTCCAGCACTCTCCGTTGGATGATGCCACTGCTTCCCCTGGCCTGGAGGTGGGGGACCTGGGCATCTCCGGGGCACCAAAGCCATTCTGCAGCAGGCGGGGCCCGAGGCCATGCCCATCTTTGCCGCGGCCGTCCAAGGGGTCAAGCTGCTCGGGGCAGACAGTGTTCTTCACTATCACGCTGACGGCGGTGATGTCCGCGTGGGGGAGGACGTGTTCAGGGGCCACGGGCTCCCCGGGGACCTGCTTGATGTGAGCCTCAGCCTCCTCATGGCCAGAATGGATGGCCTCGTTGGTGTCGATGTCCGGAATATCGAAAGCTGCCAAGAGGTCATCGAAATCCGGGGTCTTCATGTCACCCATGGTGAAGAATCCGGCAGAGTCTAAGAAAAGGAAGACAAAGGATTTAATATCACAGGGCAGGGAACCTTCCGAACATGCTGGCATCACATAGCAGCAGGCCAAGCACAGGACCAGAAGCTCGGACATTGTAACCCCAGCTCTGTCGGTCTATCCCAGGTTCTGGCCCGTCACCCTACGGGCCTTAGCGTATTTATCCTCACAACCCCTGGGTGCATGTCTCCACTGCAGTCCCATAGCAGCTCACAGACATACACACGCTAGCCTTAACCTAGCTAGCTAGGGTCATGCAGCAGTGACGCTGTGTAATGACGAGTAATTGTGAGTAATTACCCAGGGGGTTCCAGGTGGGTACACTCCTCGCCAAAGCCCACGCCGCCGGGGCTTCGCTACTCCGGGACCCGAGCTAGCTTCAATCTAACCAGCTTGGGTACGTCTACACGAGCTGCAGTCACACCCTAGGACTGCCATAGAGATGTAACCTTTTTGACTCACCCCACGTCATACAGGAGGCCTGTGGCAGGGTGGGAATTGAACCGGGTTCTCCCAAGTCCCAGGTCAACACCCTAATCCCTAAGCCATCCTTGCTGTCTAGTCCCAGCTCTGACCCCCTTGGGCATACATCACTTTGCCCCTCCCTACTGCTGTTTACTGCATCTTTTTCTGTAAAATTGGAATAAGCACCTCACACCGGAGTCACAAGGGTTTGTTCGCTGTGAGAACATGGATTCATAGAGCTCAAAACGACCACGGCGGCACCGAGGATACGTCTCCACAAACCCTGTTATCCCACTCTTCGCAAATCTAGTGTCACATCAGGCGCTTGGATGCTACTAAGACGTGCCCGTCGGAATGCCCATGGGATCTGAAAAAATTCTTTACTGCCTCTTGGAACACAGCCAAAGTTCTCTGTGGACAGCTGGGGGAAACTTTAGTCAAAACCCCAATTTTTTCTATCGAAAAAACAGTTCTGATGTAAAATTTTCAACCTGCCCAAAAGATCAGAATGAAACAAATCTGCCCATCTCTCTCCATCATAAAGGGGCCATCCTGATATTCTATGATTGCCCTGCTTACACCAGGACTGAATGCGACTTATGATTCTGAAACCTGCAGAAAGACTGACAACAGGAAAGAATCCAATTTACGGCCCAAAGAGTGGATTATCTGAAACACATACATAGGCCAACTTCTAGCAATAACCATCAGATAACCCACTGGAACATTGTGCTATAAACCACATCTAACCCCTTCGCTCCATCAGGAACTTCAGTAGGGTGACCAGATGTCCCGATTTTATACTGACAGCCCCAATTTTGGGGTCTTTTTCTTATATAGGCTCCTATTACCCCTCACCCCCGTCCCGATTTTTCACACTTGCTGTCTGGTCACCCTAAGCTTCCGAAATATTCATCATGACATTTACTAGAAGAATTGCCCCTTTGATGTCATCGATTTGTAGGAATAAGTGGCAAAATATCTGGCAAACACCAAAACTCTTAAAAAACCCAATTCTAAGATGACACATGAAAGATCTTCCATGATTGGGCCAATATTTCAGCAGCTGTATTTCCCCTGCCTCATTAATGCTTGTTCACAACCTTGTAAGAGTTCTATGAGTAGCTGGGCTTTTCACCTCCATCTTAACTGTGACGCTTCCAAGAGTTGGTACTTTAACTTGCAGGCTTCTTTAGCTACATGGACGTGTCAGGTCAACACAGCTACCTCACTCAGGGGTGTAACAAATCCACACCCTGAGGGGGGTTAAGCCCACCTAAATCCCCCTGTAGCAGCACTAGGTGAATAGAAGACCACTGACCTAGCTACTGCCTCTCGGAGAGGTGGATTACCTATACTGATGGGAGCATTCCATCAACGTAGATAATCACAGAATATCAGGTCCCTCAGGAGGTCATCTAGTCCAACCCGCTGCTCAAAGCAGGATCAATCCCTAACTAAATCCCCAAGTCTCTAAATGGCCCCCTCACGGATTGAACTCACAACCCTGGGTTTAGCAGGCCAATGCTCAAACCACTGAGCTATCCCTCCCCCCACTATAGTGTTTCCAAGTGCAGACAAGCCCTCTGACTATCTGTAAGCAGCACATTGTTCTGAGCCCCCACAAACACATATGTGAGCAAAACCATTCTGTCTCGCTACGTTTATTTGGGGAAGGACAGGACGAGTTTCTCAGAAGAGCTCTTGTTGGGCTGAATACTGGTGTTGTTTTAAAATTGGCGCACACGTGCATGTGGTCTACACGACCGACCGGTGGGAAGCAACAGCTCCTCTGTGGCAGAGGGGATCAGCGAGGGAGCGGGCTCTCAAAGCACACCAAGGAAAAGCGTCCTAAATAAGAAATGACAGCATGTTTTCACAGATGGCAAAGTCACATCATGCAAAGAACGCAGCTACAGCGCACACACACCCTGGCCTGGTCTGGTTCTGTTACTGGGGCTCTGCACAAAACAGATTGCAGAATGGTATTAACCTAGATTAAGGCTGCAGCCGTTCCAAACTTTTGTAGAACAGTGGTTCTCAACCAGGGGTATGTGTACTCTGGGGTTACTCCGAGGTCTTCCAAGGGGTACATTAACTCACCTCAAGATTTGCCTAGTTTTCCACCAGGCTACCTAAAAAGCACCAGCAAAGTCAGTACAAACTACAATTTCATACAGACAATGACTTGTTTATACGGCTCTATATACCATATGCTGACATGTAAGTACAATATTTATGTTCCGATTGATTTTATAATTCTATGGTAAAAATGAGAAAGTCAGCAATTGCTCAGTAACAGTGCGGCTGTGACACTTTTGTATTTTTATGTCTGATTTTGTAAGCAAGTCGTTTTTAAGTGAGGTGAAACTTGGGGCTACACGACACTAATCAGACTCCTCAAAGGGGTACAGTCGTCTGGAAAGGTTGAGAGCCACTGATCATAGAATCATAGAATATCAGGATTGGAAGGGATCTCAGGAGGTTATCTAGTCCAACCCCCTGCTCAAAGCAGGACCAATCCCCAATTATTATTTTTTTTGGTTTTTGCCCCAGATCCCTAAATGGCCCCCTCAAGGACTGAACTCACAACCCTTCATTTAGCAGGCCAATGCTCAAACCACTGAGCTATCCCTCCCCCCAGTGTAGAAAGGCACCGCAAACAGTCCTGTGTGATGGCACCAAACCAAAGACATGGTCTTTATGATGAAGGCATGCGGCTAACTGTAGCAGGTCACTGTCTCTGCACTAACATAAGGCATTTCCATGGGCCACTCTAGCTGCAGCTACATTGACCTGCAGTGTTCTAAGAACATGATTAAGAATGACAGACACTGTGGAAGTAAATGTTTTAACATGGTTCAGGTGGCCAGCACATGTGGGGTCAAATGGGGGTAAGAAACCTAGTTCTGAGTCTTAGCTAAACCTGTTTTCATACATGGTTTGGTCTCATTCGTGTCCTCGAGACCTCATTAGAAACCTGTTTCACGATGACTGAGCATAAGCAGGGTTTTAAAACCCACTAGGAAAGCCACTGTAGACAGCTTAGTAAGTAGGTTTAGTCTAGTTATATTTTTAACCCTCACAATCGGTCATTCCAAGGGGGATCTCTGTTCAGTCGATTGACCACCACCAGAGACATCCCCACGCTGCACCAATGTCATCTATCGTACCATGCGGGTGAGCGTCTCAGTGGTACTCTTCCAGTGCCGAGCCAAATAGCTGTGCCCTGCAAAACAGACACTAAGTGTGGCTACACTGCAATTAGACACCCCTGGAGGGTCTGTCAGCCCACACGGGCTCATGGGGCTCAGGCTAAGGCAGAGGGGGGCAAACTACGGCCCACGGGCCCATCCTGCCCGGCCCTTGAGCTCCTGACCGGGAAGGCTAGCCCCTGGCCCCTCCCCCGCTGTCCCCCCTCCCCTGCAGCCACGCCGCCGGGCGGGTAGTGCTCTGGGTGGCGGGGTTGCGCGCTTCTGCCAAGCAGCGCGGCTGGCTCTGTCTGGGCGGCGCGGCTGCCAGACATGCTGCTCTGAGTGGCATGGTAAGGGGGCTGGGGGTCCCCGGGGGCAGTCAGGAGCAGTTGTATGAGGCAGAGGTTCTGGGGGGGTGGATGGGGGGGTTGGATAAGCGTGGGAGTCCCGGGGGGGGCCTGTCAGGGTGCGGGGGTGTGGACAGGGGTCAGAGCAGTCAGGGGACTGGGAGCAGGGGGGGTTGGATAGGAGGTGGGGTCCCGGGGGCAGTTAGGGGTGGGGGTGTCCTGGGAGAGGGCAGTCAGGGGACAAAGGGGGGGGTGTTGGATGGGTTGGGGGTTCTCAGGGGGGCAGTCAGAGGGCAGGAAGTGGGAGGGGGCGGATAGGGGGCAGGGGCCAGGCTGTTTGGGGAGGCACAGCCTTCCCGACCCGGCCCTCCATACAGTTTTGCAACCCCAATGTGGCCCTCGGGCCAAAAAAGTTTGTCCACGCCTGGGCTAAGGGGTGGTGATGTAGGTGTAGACGTGAGCTCTGGGACCCTCCCACCTCACACGGTCCCAGAGCCCAAGCCCAAATGGCTACAATTAAGCATTTAAACAGTTCCTTAGCCCAAGCCAGCTGGCACGGGTCAGCCATGTGTATATAATTGCAGTGCAGACATACGCTAGAAGGGAGGCTAGTGTGGAAAACAGAATTTGTTCAGAGTCCTCATTACACTTGAAAGGGGAGAGCGCGCAAAACATTGTCTACCAGATTGGGAAGGATTTCGATAGGAGGAAAGGAAACGGCTGGGAGGCACAAGGGGATAAGTGATACAGAGAATGGGCTGAAATTACAAAAGGGAAAATTTAAGTGACACTGAGACCTATTAAGGCTCTGGCGTCATCTCCCAAGGGAAGAGGAGCCTTGTCTGCGGAGACATTTAAAAGCAGATTTGATAGAAGAGCGACTAGAAGATACCGGAGGGAATGATCCTGGGCTGGACACCCGAGTAGGAAAAGAGGGGATTTTATTAGCAATAGAAGATACCTCCACTACGATTAAACCCCGTCCTACACAAACAAGTTTCAAGAGACCACATGATGTTCCTCCAGCCATGACTAGCGACAATGCAGAGATGTCATAAGTGATGTGGGAGGAGAGGCTCCATTAGACCTCTCAGCAGAAGGAATATGTTGAAAAGAAGTGGGATTTCAAAGAGCCGGGACAGAGGACCTCTGTATGTTATGCTCAGCTCCATCATTTGCCATCTGTTTTCCCAGCACACTGGCCCGCTTAGCCTCACACACGATTCTGCAGGGAAGTTCGTTTTTCAAATAATGATTTTTCTCATCCCGGTTTGGCAGGGTACGACTATTTACAGACAAGAGAGGAGACAAGCAGGTTGCTGCACACAAAGACGCCCCGGAAAAAAATCAACAATTGGCCTACGCCAACAAAGCAAGGATTTGTTTAGGAAAATTCTCCCCCTTGGAACAGATTCAACATGCTCCCTGGATTTCTAGTTTACCTGTGCACACTCCCTCCAATACTAACATGGAGACTATAGACAGTGCAAACGATTCTCCTCTCTACGCACAGCTTCCCTCTTACTAGGAACAGGTTCATCCGCACGTGGGCATGGAGAAGAGACAACCAAGAGGAGTTTTTTGAATGCCAACTTGGACATCGGGGAAGGTGAAAGACGTCCCCTTATGCAGCTCAACCTCAATTTTGAGAAGCAGCATTGGACACGGCTTCAGTAACCAAAATAACCTCACTTTTGAGCAAAAAGAACAGGAGTACTTGGGGCACCTTAGAGACTACCACATTTATTTGAGCATAAGCTTTCGTGGGCTACTGCCCACTTCATCGGATGCATAGAAAGCTTATGCTCAAATAAACGTGTAAGTCTCTAAGGTGCCACAAGTACTCCTGTTCTTTTTGCGGATACAGACTAACACGGCTGCTACTCAAACTTTTGAGCAGTAAAACTTGCTTTTGTCCAGACCTTCAAAGTGCTCAATGGCCCAGGCCCAGCAGATTTAAGACGACGTCTACACTGCAGCTGGGAGCTTGCTTCCCAGCTGGGGCAGACAGACAGGCGGCAGCTCTGCTTGAGCGAGTGTCGCCAGGATCACATGGGCGGCAGTTTGGACTCGCTGTCTGAGTGCAAGCACACCCAGGATACGTACTCGGGCAGCTAACCTAACCTGTGTTACGCCAGCTATGCCACTACTGTCAGGGTGCTGTTAGCTCAAGCAGAGCTAGCGTGTCGCTGCCGACAGCGGGAAGCACGTTCCCAGCTACATAACCTAAGAGCCTCAAGTTCAGTTGGCAGCTCTGTTCCTCGGGCCCAGAGGAACTTTCCACCCCCAGGGTCCAGCTCGGCTGGCGTCAGACAGAGCTTCTTTCAGCTGTGGAACAATCTCCCGTGGGAACTACGGCCCATCCCAGACCTCCCCACCTCCTGCTACGAGTGCCAGGTGCACTTCAACCCGCCTTCCCTGACAAACACAACACAGTGTGTAACATTTGAAAACAAAACCCTACCAAAACAAAACACTCCCCTGCACGTAACATTCTTCCTTGGGAGGAGAGAGGGAACGAGCCACCCGTGACAGCTGATGGGCACATCACAATTCACAACGGGAAGGCGCTCCGACACTCCGGTGACGAACGTAGGATAAGAGCCCCGACAGAACAGAATCTTTCAGCGGCAACCTCCATAGAAATGCCCAAGACCTGGCAGAACCAGAGACTGAAACTAGCTTGGGAACGAGCAATGCCCATGAAACACTGGTTCTGGTATACTAGACACACCGGTCTCCAGGGCTGTCACTTCTCATCCGCAGTAAATTCTCAAATAGGCATATTTTAAAGAATGCTTATGAAACATTGAACGTAAGCTTTTCTGCTGTTGAGACAAGCACCGTCATTATGCGGCCTGGTGTCACACGCAACTTGCATGCTGCTTTTTATTTATGCATCAGACTAATTATTCAACATCTGCCCTAACATCCGGCGTTGCAGTTTACTCCCACTTATTCTACTATAAACAATTTGCATTTATGTCTTTGTACAAGCAGAGGCACGTGATCTCCACTGGGGGGGGGGGGGAACCCAGACATTTCATTTCTCAAATACAGGGGTAAGCCAAATTCTGCCCCGTGTCGTCCTGGTGTTTCCATAGATTAGTTATTTTCTCCTGCGCCCCTTCTAAGTTTTTTTACTTTTTCTTTTTAAAAATACACCCTGCCCCCCACGGTAGGAGACAAGACCCCATTTTAACCTCCTTCCGTTGTCTTTGAAAACCTCACTATTTTAAAAACAGAAAGTAAGAGGCATTTACAAACCGTTCATAGCTTCCATGCTCCCAGAGACGCTCTTCAACTGATCGCTCCCTGAAGAAATTGTTCTTGAGGGAGGATCGTTGACTCTGCACAGGGCTGATTACATGAGCGTTTCCTCGTGGTTTAGGGTCAATGGCAAATTCCCCTCCACCCCCACAGGGGGGTTGTGTGTGTTCTTAGAAGTCACTATTCCACGGAGATCCCATCTGCACCGTAGCAACTGTGCCTGTGTCTTCACTAGGAAAACAGGCGGTGTTCTTAACTCGAGCTCACACACGCATGGTAAAATCCAGGTGAAGACAAGGCAGTTTGTAGTTTCCACATGAGTTAGCAGGTCACGGCAAGCTCCCCGTCTTTATCTCAAACTGCCACGGGACAGCCTACAGCTTACTGTGACCTGCTAACTGACGTGAACACTACAAACTGCCTTGTCTTCACTAGGACTGTAGCAGAGTTAGCTAAACAGGAGACTAAAAAATACATCATTTTGGGGGTACTGCACTGCCATACACTTTGGTTACTGATGGTACTGAAAGGCACTCTACCCAGGCTACAGCGTGACTCAGGAACCAGTCCTTACTGTACTATTTAATCTGCAGGTATCTAAGCACTTGATAAGGGGAGTAAATCAATTCTTTTTTGTCAAGATCCACATTTCTTGGTCAAGATATAGTCAAGGTCCAGACTCCAGAGAAAAATCATACAAAAATTATAACAATGATGGTGATAAATTTAGAATGACGATGGCAAAAAGATTTTGCGGTCCATTCAAAAGTGTCTGGCGGTCCGGATTTGGCCGGCAGTCCGCCTATCGACGACCCCTGGTATGGAGTCATTCTCATTTGACAGACTGAAAAACAGACACAGAGTGGGGAAGTCGTAGAGTGACCTAGAGGCAGAACCAGGATTAGAACCCAAATCTAGGCCACCCCAACCCCGCCCAGGGTTTCAAGCACCACGATCCCCGTTTTAAAATTAACTAGAGATCAATGTAAGATTTCAAATCTAAAAGCTCACGGTTCTGTTATCAAACTACCACCCCTCCCCCAAAGAGCACAGGACACAAATACCAGAGACCAGTTCGTTCTGGCTACGTCTGGGACAAGATGATGTGTTTTTAAATGGAGATGAACTCAGTGTAAAGATGCACCTCTTTTTCCAGTGACTACATAGCCTCTGGCCCCAGTGCCTGTTCTTGGTTTGGATAGTCTGGAACACAAAAGCAACCCAGCCGTGGGCAACTGTCGTCAGGGTCTCGCAAAATGAGGAACCCTTAATGGGGAGCCATGCTGATAATCTAAAGGAACATTTGTGCTTTCAATTTTAAGCCAAAGGATATGGTTTCTGGTTAGTCCACACACACATTAACCGTGAGCCCGTCACGTCCATTTCTGGCTGGATACGCGGCACACGCAGTATTGCCGTGACAGGGGCGTCTTCATTGCAACTCAACCATGTAACTACTGTTCAGTCCTACCGGGGGCATTAAACTGGCTTATTTAACAACTGCAGTAATCAGCCCAACATGCTTATTAAAGGCAGACCAGACTGCCAGTGGGTAGAACAGTCACTGGCTGAAATGCACAGGCCGTGTTGCAAATGGCCTCCTTGCAGAAGGAGGAAGCGGCTTCTGTAAGTTGCTCTGTAAGGAGAATCAAGTTTTATCCTCACCCCCCACCGAATACCCTCCCCCCCGCCCCCAAGCCTGTTCACAGAAACGCGTGACTTGTCTAAGGATGGCCTGTGTGCAAAGGGCACAGTGCAACAGGGAGACAAACCAGACCATGGGCTGCTCCTCTCTGCTAATTGCAGAGCTGGAAAAGTTTGTCAGATTAGAGGCCAGCCCAATGGCAGAGGGATGGAAGTGGGGCCAAAAAAAATGTATCGAAACTACAGCCGGGTCTACACTAAAAAGTGAGGTGGATCCAGCTACGTCGCTCAGGGAGGAGGTGAAAAACCCGCACTGCTGAGCGATGTAGCGAAGCTGACCTAAACCCTGGTGTAGGTGGCGCAACCCTGGTGTAGGTGGCGCTAGGTCAACAGAAGAATTCTTCCCGTGACCTAGTTACTGCCTCTCGGGGAGGTGGATCAACTACACCGATGGGAGAACCTCTCCGGTTGCTTTAGCGAGCGTCTACACTGGTGGGCTGCGGTGTTTCTAGCGAAGCCGTAGCTTAAGTTCTCAAACCCAGATCATATGGAGACTCCCCTCTTCCTCCCCTGCTCAATCATCAACAGCTCTCCCTACCTCGCAGCACCTCCTAACGCCAAGCTCTAGGCCATCTTTCTTCAGGCATGGGTGAGGTAGTGAAAGCTGCGTGCCTGCCTCAGGGATGTCCTGGGATCCTGAGTCTTCTATGTCGTTAAGAGGCAAAAGTCCCCGCGTCTCTGCAGAGTGGTGTAAACCCAACTCCCCCACAGGCTAAATGGAGCTTCAAAGATTTGAAGGCCAGAACAGACCATCGTGATGGTCCTGTCTGAGCTCCTGCAGAACATGGGCCAGAGACGGTCACCCCCAAATTACTGCAGCAAGCTGCTAACTTTTGGTTGAGCTACAGCAGATCTCTTCAATGTAAAGATTCCCAAAGCAATGAAAAAAACCCACCACTTCCCTAAGTAAATTGTTCCAATGGTTAATTATCCTCTGTTGAATTTGTCTAGCTTCAGCTTCTAGCCACTGGATCTTGCTTTCCTTTTCCTACTAGATTAAAGAGCTCTCTCTCGGGAATTTTCCCATGTAGGTACTTGCAGACCGTGAACAAGTCACTCCTTAAACTCCTCTTGGATAAACTAAACAGGCTGAGGCCTGGTCTACACTAGAAAACGAAATCTGTTTAACCATGTTGGTTGGGGTGTGAAAAATCCACACCTCTGAGCAGCGCAGTTAAACCAACCTAAGTCCCCGTGTAGACAGCGCTTGGTCAAGGGAAGATTCTCCCACCGACCTAGCACTGCCTACATGGAAGGATTCTTCTGTTGACCTAAGTACCGCCTCTTGGGGAGGCGGATTACCTATACTGACGGGAAGAATTCTGACTTCTACACTGAAGTGCTACAGCATGACAGCTGTCTGCTTTAGCATTTTAAGCGTAGACAAACCCTGAGCTTCTTTAGTCTTCCTCTATGAGGCAGGCTTTCCAGACCATGAATCTTCTTGTAGCTCTTTTCTGAACCTTCCCAACTTGTCAACATCCTTATTTAAGTGCTTAAGTGCACACTAGAACTGGACAGTCTCACTAATGCAGGGGCGGGCAAACATTTTGGGGTGTAGGAATTTGGGGTTTAGGTGCTGGGACAGAAGGATCAGGGCTGGGGCAGGGGAGTGGGGTGTGGGAAGGAGTGCGGGCTCTGGGGTGGGGCTGGGGATGAGGAGTTTGGGGTGTAGGAGGGTTCTCCGGGCTGGGACCAAGGGGTTTGGAGGGCAGGAGGGGGATCAAGGCTGGGGCAGGAAGTTAGGGCTCAGGGGTGCAGGCTCCAGGCAGCACTTACCTCAAACAGCTCCTGGAAGCAGCGGCCATGTCCCCCCTCCGGCTCCTACGTGGAGCCGCAACCAGGCAGCTCTGCGCACTGCCCCGTCCACAGGCGCCGCCCCTGCAGCTCCCACTGACCGCAGTTCCCAGCCAATGGGAGCTGCGGGGGCAGCGTGCAGAATAGAGCCCCCTGGCTGCCCACTACACGTAGGAGCCAGAACAGGGCCATGCCGCTGCTTCTGGAAGCAGTGTGGAGTGGCCCCGACCCTGCTCCCTGGCTGGAGCAGGGCAAGCACCCCTCCCTGACCCTGTTCCCCAGCGAGAGCTCGAGGACGAGCTTAAAATGGCTGGCAGGCTGTTTGCCCACCCCTGCAATAATGCTATATACAAAGATAACACCACTTCCCTACTTCTACTTGATATTCCCCAGTTTATACAGCAAAGAATCAGATTTACCCACTTAGCTACAGTACTGCACTCTGAGCTCAGGTTCAGGGGTTATCTACCCCAACCCCCAAGTCCTTTTCAGTGTCACTGCATTCCAGGAGACAGTCCCCCCATCTTCTCAAAGTGGCCAACCCTTCTTTGTTTCTAGATGCAGGACCTTGCTTTTGGCCACATTAAGACATGTTCAAATGAGCCCCCGCCCCAAGTGATCCAGATCTTTCCGTAGAACTGACCTGTTCCTCTCAATCTTTACCACTCCCTCAGTTTTTGTGCCATCTGAAAATGTTACCAAGGAGAGTTTGCATCATCATCGTACGGAGAAACTGAGGCACGACGAAGGAAGGAATTTGCCCAAAGTCACACAGCAAGTCAGTGGCAGGGCTGGGCCTGGAACCCATCCTCTCTGGTCTAAGCACTAGACCACACCACTTCCCAAAGCAAGGGATAGAACCCCGGATTTTAGAGTCCCAGCCTCGGATCTAACCCCTAATCATTACCACTAATATTAGGCAGCTCTCTACACAGATGCACTGTAAAGCCTAATGGTTTAGTGCGGGTGCAAGTGGCTTTATGCTTAGCTAGGAACCAGGACTGCTGGCTGGAGGATCCCACCCACTACCCTCCCTCCCTTAAAAAAATACCGAGAGGAGTCGTCCTCAGGTCTATCAACAGAAGCCGTCTTTGTGCACTGATGCTCCAGAATTGCTGGGAGTATTAAGTCCCCACTCAGTGCACAGAGAACACAGACCGCACCAGAGAACTGGTGCCAGGGACAGCCAGAAAGGCACACAAGGCTCAGACAAAAAGAGAGACTGAACGGTGAGACTATTTAAAGGGCCTGCTTTTTCTAAAAGCTGCTTTTCCTGTTCCCTTTCCTGACCAGTGCAGGGTCCTGCCTACCAGGAGCATTTAAAAAAATAACCACCAACCCTCAGAAACCACGACATCTTAATGAAATTGTTAAACGCCATTTGGAACGTTTCCCTCCCACCCCCAGGCCTTCAGCCCTGCCTGTCCCTGCGTCCAAGGCCAACTGGAATGGCTGAGCTGAGCTCCGGAGGATCACATGACAAATGGATTAGCTTCCGAAGCACAGAGGAAACCTTTAGAACAGCTCTCCCTGGCCCACTGCTCCCAGGCCTCAAGCGCCCGCGGGGGAAGAGGAGGTACGCAGTCCCAAAGAAAATGCCAGATTTACCTGGCGAGGAGACCCAGATTAAGATCTGGGCAAACCACTCCCTTCTCAACCATTCCTAGTGCTGTTCTGAGCTATTTTAAAACCATTCCCCTGCTTTAAAAAAAAACCTCCAGCCTTTGTGGGCCCTTCAAGAGCAACTGTTTTTAATGAGCAAAACTAGCGCCAGGTGTTCTATAATCTCTCTCCCCAGCTGAGACCTCAGGCCAACGTTTGAGCAGACAGTCTGCAGAAGGCCTTGAACTGGGAGGGAGGGGAAGGGAGAAATCTCGGAGCAGCACAGACCCGGAGCACCTGGCCTCGCTATTCCATATTTCACTCCTCACCCCACACACACGCAAACAAAATCCTGCACTGTAAGCAACTGGTAAAAAAAAAATCAATGGCCGTGCTTTGTGTGTGTGTTATTTATGCAACTGCTAGTGCTCATCTGTTCTAATTCCCCTCTCTGGGGGTAGACCCCACCTCCCCAAAGCTGTGCTCACATGGAAGATCAATGCTAATTGTTGACATGATTCCCAGCTGGTGCAGACAAGGGAGTGGGGGTGGAACCCTAGTATATGCAACAAGATCTACCAGCTTAGCCTTGTGTTTGGGCCAAATCTGCCACCACAGCAGAGAGCTCCTTGCTTTGCCCAACACACAATTGCAAATGGTCGGAAACACTGCGGCGCTGAACGCTTTGCAGAGCAGGTACCTGGATTTTGCGGTGACGGCCGATCATTCAGATCAAAGGGAAGCGCTAGGTTTATTTTAAGACCGAAGAAGTTTTAACAAGTTTTCACAAAAGCTGGCATGAAGAGAAGTGGCTTTGGATTGAAACCTTCCCTCACGGTGTTTGCAAGAGTTGGGAATCTTCTGACTGCTCTAACCATTCAACCTCTCTGCTCTCCAGAAACAGCAAGAGAATAGGAGTGAGATGCAAAAGGCCATTTTAGTGGGGTTTTAACCCCAAAAAAGGGAATCTATAGGATGCAGTAAGATCGGAGATTTTGAACACTGCAACCTTGAGTTAGCAGGAGACACAGAATATGAAACAAAGAAAAATCAAGTGAAACTGAACAGTATAATTTTACTGCCCACGTTGAGTGAAGTCCAAGAATTAAACAAGATCTAAACAAGAGAAGTTTTTTTTAAAAGATATTAACCTTCCAGCACCCCAAAAATAAGAAAGAATCAGTTGTTCAATAAAGACAGGTGGCTGCTGTGAATTTATTAGAGAACTATAGTTTTATCCCACGTCTGAGTGTGTGTATATTTTGGGGGCTTTCCTCCTTTCTAGAGGAACCTGCATTTCTAAACAGCATTTTCCTCTAAAACTAAGACCGCATTTACACAGCATCGTTAAGACCTCAAGCACTTGACAAGATTGGGTATTATCTCCCATTTTACAGATGGGGAAACTGAGGCAAAGGGAAGGAAAGTGATCAAACAGTGAGTCAATGGCTGTATACAGAGTAAGATTTAAAAGGTGTGCAGTTACCTAAACCACATCTAAGCTCAATTTTTTAGAACAAGGCAGTGTATACTCTAAACTGCTCAAGTCAAAAGCCTCAGTTAACATGATCAGTTTAGTGTAGGGTGACCAGACAGCAAGTGTGAAAAATCAGGACAGGGGATGGTGGGGGGGAAGGTAATAGGAGCCTATATAAGAAAAAGACCCAAAAATCAGGACTGTCCCTATAAAATCAGGACATCTGGTCACCCTAGTTTAGTGTATGTTAAAGCGTACGCTGTCTTGTCCACACTGGACTTTTACACCATGGTAGCTAATGTGTGCTACTACCACACCTGTAAAACCTAACATAGAAAGAGCCGGGAGCAGAACACAGATGTTCTGATACCTTGGCCTAGTATACTTTCAAAGGTTTTACCAGCATAGCTGTCAGTTGCGGGGGGGGGGGGGGGGGGGGGGGGGGATTTTTTTAAAAACTGACACTGCTTTATCACTATAAATGTTATATCACTATAAAAGTGCTTATAGCAATATAGCTTATGCTGATATAAGCACATTTATACCAATATAACTGTGTCCACAGTAGAGGCTATTGCCGGGATAGCTCAGTGTAGATGAAGCCCTTGTCTCCAGCTCTGACCACTAGACCATGTTGCTTCTGTTTCATGACTCAATGACTCTCACTTCATTGGCAGGCTCTGCAAATCGAATACCTGTTCCTGAGCCATATTTTCCTCTCCCTGCCAACTAAAGCATTCCAAGCTTTCTGCATTATGCCACACCTAGGTTGACTTCTCTGGGAACATAGCATCAACTTATGAGCCTACTTCTCCCTGCCGGACAATTTCTAAAGATCTCAAACTTCAAAGTTCTTCCCTCCGCACTTTGCTCCTTTTGGGCACTATAATTATTTTCGCAAAGATAGAAAGCAGAAAGGGATTCAGCCGAGCTTTGGAGGAGAGACACCATTTATAAACAACCGTGTGCATCTAGAGTGTCTTTAGTTTGGGGATTTACAAACATTAAGTCTCACAAGCCACAAGGAGCAGAGGAATATTACACCCTATTTAAGGATGGGGAAACTGAGGCACAAAGTGGGAACTGACTTGCCCAAGATCACAAGTCAGGGACAGAGCTGGGTACAGAACCCAAATTCCAGTTCCCCTGCTTTGACCCACAGAGAACAGTCTTAACTGAAATTTATCAGGGCACTTTCAATGCCATGCATGGAGCCCCCGGTGAACCATTCTCACTTGCTGTTCAGCTAAGGGGGACCTTTGTCTTTGTTCTGCAGAGTACCACGCACACTTCGGGTGGCACATCAGAAATGCCACATCTACACAATGCTCCAAATTCACTCACAGCTTCCCCCAGTGATACACCCCCGCTTGTTTGGCAACCTATTCCAAAACCACACCACCTATTTCAACAATCCCTGTACACCGCATTTCTTGCTTTCGGCCTGCCTGATCCCATCAGAGCTTGCTTATCTAGCAAATCTTCAGCGGTGTGATTTGCCAACTCAGTCACCCTTCAGTTTCCAGAGCCAGGCACCCGCTGCGGTACTAACCTGCTAGAAGGGAGCTCCGTGGAGGAGTGCAGCAGGCCGGCAGGACCGGGCTCGGGTTTCACATGGAGGAAAGGGGAGGGGGATGATAGAAAGCCACACTGGTTAAACAAGCAGCAGCAACACGTTCTGCGCCCAGCGTGACATCATGAGGTCAGGACTTAGCAGGGACAGCTGCAGTGGGAGGGGAGGTTTAGCAAAACAAGCCCCAAACTGCTCAGCGGCAGCAGCTGGCCTTCTGGGAGGATGGCCCTGGCTAGGAGGCGCGGTTTAAGGCAGCAGCTACCCATCCGATCCTAGGCACCTCCGCTGCCATCCTCTCTGCCTTGCCCCCAGGAACATCGACTAATTAGTGGGAGGAGCTCCACCTCCCTTGCCATCTGCCAGGGCTGGGATCCAGAGCTCACCGTGACCAGCCTGGCAGGTTCAACATCACACTGGGGGGAGATACTGGGGGGAGGAGGGGAGACAGGTATTCCACGTCCCTCAGCTTCAGATTCTGTTCATCAAACCAGGGGGCCAGCACCAGGAAAAGGGGGGAGATGGGTGAGGAAAGGGAAGACAGGCAGCGGTCACAGCAAACACCGCTGGACTCCTGGGTTCCATTCCTAGCTATCTAGGATATTATCCTGCTGCCCATCACCACAGCATCTGTGCGCTGCCCTCATCAAACCTCCAGCAGCAGTGAAGTCCGTAGTGGCCTTCATGGAGTTCCCCCAGCTCTTCTCCTTGTTCAGGGTGAAATCCGGGCTGGGTTTGGGGCGGGGGCTGTGCATGGGTGGTTGCTTTGTTGGTGCCAGGTTTATTCAAGGCGGGGGAGGAGGGGGGGTTGGGTAGATGGGGGTGTTAGTGTTGAGATCGTCATTCCCGCCATGAGGAAAGGCTTTACCAAAGAGGAAGGTTTGGCGGCGTTTCCTAAAGATGGTCAGACTCTGGAGTCGCTGTGGTAGGTTAGATTAGACAACGGTCAGAACGCCTTTGTTCTGATCCCCAGCTCTGCCCCGCTTCGCTGGGCGACCTTGAGCCAGTCCCGGCACCGCAGTGCCTCAGTTTCCCCACACTAAAATTAGAGCCTCACAGGGAGATCGTGGGCTTTCTGGTGCTTTGAGACCCCTGGATAAAAGACACTAGAGAAGGGCAAAGCAGCATGTAACCCAGAGGAAAGAAACAGCTGGCAAACAAGACCAGCATGGGTGGAAATACAGGAGTGAGAGAATTTGGTGTTAGACCCACAAACCCATGGCAATGTCTCACCAGCACTGTGCAGATTCCAAGCTGAAAGGGTGGGTGGGCAGAACTGCTGCTAGACAGATATTGTGCTAAAAGATGTCTTGCAGGAAAAACAAACATTAGCAGAAACCCCAAAGGCATAAACTGGCTCCTTTTACCTTGATGGGCAGCATTAAGCCTCAAGAGGCTAGTTAAAATGCGGGCATTGTTAACTTATCTCTATGACAAAGCAACTCAGCAAGTGTCCAGGTGCTTTTATAAGCCATGATCTTTATGCCAAGCCCCCCCCGGCTCCTTGATGGAAACCACAAGCGACCTGGAGCTCCCCGACTTCTGGGGTTAACCTGCAATTTCCTTTTTCTTCAAACACTAAAGCCACTCTGAAGAAGAGCTCTGTAAACTCAAGGGCTGGGCCAGTCATCAAAGATATTCCCTCCCCCACCTTGTCTCTCCAATATCCTGGCACCAAAACTGCATACAACAGGGAAAGCTTTAACAGAGATACCGAGCTCAAACCCCTCATGCATTAAGGGATGAAAGCCTCGACCCTGAGAGGTAGGGAAGAATCATTCCCAATTCACAGATGGGGAAGCTGAGGCATGGTGATGTGACAAAGGACACACGGCAAGTAAGTAGCAACACTCAGAACAGAACCCAGAAGTCCTGACTCCTTGGTCTGTATTCCAATCAGTTTCTTGTACTCTCCTGACCCCAGCTACCCAATAAATCGAGCCCAAAAGATATCGTGAGGCCCTGTCCCCAACCATGACAAAGCAGAGGGGCGTAGCTCTTGCTGCTAACTCAATACAAAATTCATAATCAAATTGTCACCTTAAAAGATGCTGGGCAACTGCTCTGTGAGGCGTGATGTCCACGTGCCGAGTATGACGCTATTCAGCTGTTTCATGGGCTACTGCTGGTCCACAGGGTCATTTCCAGTAAGGTGCAGATGTCTTCCCCCACCCAACAAATGAAACCAACCCGGAGAGACACACTGAGCTTTCCAGAAAAAGCTCACCGCTGGGCTGAGACCAAACAAGGAAAGGATCAGCCCCAAAGGAGAAGGTTTCAGAAGGGCATGAACAGATGAGCAGCTGTGCTCTTTCTGTATGCTGGAGGGGGGCTGTTTGGGGCAGGGCTAGGAGGGCTTCAAAGATGGTTTTTTGAGTGGTGGAAAGTCTCCATCTCCAGATGTTTCTAAAGCCATGCTTCAAAAATGGCCAGCAAGGGGGCCTAATCTGGGAGCATTTGGGGGTACAGTATCCAAGTCAATGGCAAGGACATTGCTACATGTACCCTGAATCTCTGGGCTTTTGCAGCTTACAGAACGCGGTTCCCAACAAAGTCTGTTATTGTTGGAAGGATTTCCTGACATGGAGATGATCAGATAAGCGAGTGTCTCACAAGGGACTGTTTATAAGGAATGCCTCTAGGCCGCACCTAACGTGCTGGTGCATCTCCCAGCGGATGGGCAAGCGACTGAGCGCGCCTCATAGTCCCAGCTCTGCAGACCCCAGCATGTGCTGCTGCTGACCTCACACAGACATGGCAGCATAGGCACATTCATCCCCTTCCTCTGGTATCCCGACCAGCTCCACATTTGTTTCAGGAGCCTCGGTTTTAAATCCCACTATGGATTAGCACCAGCCAACCACCTTGATCCACTCTCTCTATGCTCCTCCCTGCTTGTCTAGCCACATAATCTACCCTTTGGTGCAAGAGCCTTCTCCTCGGCATCACCTGCCATCTGAGGCACGCTCCATGAACCCCTCTATCACACAGTCTCTCTGTTTTCTCTGAGCTTCTGGCTCAGAATTTCTTCCCTATTCTCCACCTGCTGTGTAGCTAGCCAAGATTAACGTCTTTGTCCCTTGTGACGTCCAGCCTACTGCCACCCGGCACTCGCATGACTTGGGTGGGGTTACTCCTTTCCCTACCGTCCATGGCACGCCCTCTCTCCCATGTCAGCAACTGAACCCTCCCCGGGCAGGAAGGGCAGGTAACCGTGGCGCTCCCCAAAAACGGTCTGGTCAGAATTCCAACCTCCAACCCCACCTGATCCATTCCAGATAGGGGTATTTTACAGCACAGCTGAGCATTGGCCTGCTAAACCCAGGGTTGTGAGTTCAATCCTTGAGGGGGCCACTTAGGGATCTGGGGCAAAATCAATACTTGGTCCTGCTAGTGAAGGCAGGGGGCTGGATTCGATGACCTTTCAAGGTCCCTTCCAGTTCTAGGAGATAAATTAATGGAGATATCCTATTTAAGAAATAAAAGCAGCAGGGTTTTAGATGTTAGACGCTAGGTGTAGGAAGCTTGGCCACTCCACAGTCTCAGTTACAGAAAATGTTACTTCTAGGGTCTTCAAGAGCTTAACTCTGAATTTACCCTGGTGGAATCCATGGCTGGCCACTCGCTCGGCGAGGACAACCCCCGTTACTTCCTGGAATCAGTTCTCTTGTGTCCATTTATCTTGGGAAATGGGCCCCTATCTATTCCCTGCCCTCATGCCTTCCTGTCTCTGGCGTGCTCAGTGATGGCTCCTTTCACCTCTCCAGGGGGCGAGGTAGGAAAAAATACTCGGCCACACCTGTTGATTGGACATTTGAAGCCATCCAGGGTTGTTTTCCCCTCCCTCCCCAGGGAGGGGTGGGTGATTGGAACTTGGCCATTATGAATGTTTCTTTGTGCAGCGCCTCTCCCGCCCCACACAGCATAGACGCACCCTACAGCGATGGAAGTCTACAGCCTACACCACCTCCCTGAGTGGCAGTAGCTAGGGCGACAGAAGCATTTTCCGTTGACCTCGCTGCGTCTACATGGGGTTAGGTCGGCATAGCTCCAGCGCTCAGGGGTCTGGAATCTTCACTCCTGAGCGCTGTAGCTAAGGCAGCCACGCCACCAGAGGCTTGTTCACCTGCACATCTACCAATGTGATATATGCCATCATGTGCCAGCAATGCCCCTCTGCCATGTACATTGGCCAAACCGGACAGTCTCTTCGTAAAAGAATAAATGGACACAAATCAGATGTCAAGAATGATAACATTCAAAAACCAGTCGGAGAACACTTCAAGCTCCCTGGTCACTCGATTACAGACCTAAAAGTGGCAATTCTCCAACAAAAAAAACCTTCAAAAACAGACTCCAACGAGAAACTGCAGAACTGGAATTAATTTGCAAACTGGACATCATTAAATTAGGCTTGAATAAAGACTGGGAGTGGATGGGTCATTACACAAAGTAAAAACTATTTCCCCATGCTAATTTTTCCCCTACTGTTACTCACTCCTACTTGTCAACTGTTGGAAATGGGCCATCCTGATTATCACTACAAATTTTTTTTTCTCCTGCTGATAATAGCCCACCTTAATTGATTAGCCTCCTTAACCCCCATTTTCTCATGTTCAGTGTATATATATTTTCCTACAATATTTTCCACTGCATGCATCCGATAAAGTGGGTTTTAGCCCACGAAAACTTATGCCCAAATAAATTTGTTCGTCTCTAAGGTACCACAAGAACTCCTCGTTCTTTTGGCAACCTAAGAGTAGACCAGGCCTAAAACTCCTAAGGCCTCTCAAACACCACTCCCCTAAGGGTACGTCCAGACTACCCGCCGTATCAGCAGGTAGCGATCGATTTATCGGGGATCGATATATCGCGTCTTGTTAAGACGCGATATATCGACCCCCGAACGCACTCCCCATCGACTCCGGAACTCCACCAGAGCGAGCGGCGGTAGCGGAGTCAACAGGGGAGCCGCGGCCGTTGATCCCGCGCCGAGGATCCAAGATAAATCGATCTAAGATACGTAGCTGAAGTTGCGTATCTTAGATCGATCCCCCCTACTTTAGACCAGCTCCAAGAGGCAGAATCTGAACACAGTTGGCTGGCCTGCCCTGAGACCAGACATGGGGAAGTTATTCTGGAATAAGGTAGGGTGTCCATTTAAAGCATGAAAGCTATTCTGAAATTAAAATAGCCACATGTAGAGGTATTCCAGTAAATCCACCCACCACAAGGAAAAGAAGCCATATCAGTAAGAGCATAGCTTTGCCAGCATAGCTGTGTGCCCACTAGCTCTACGGGTTCCTGCTGGCACGGCCACGCTGGCCAGGGATCACCCCTCTTCACAGCCCACATAGCTGTGCCGGCAGAGGTCTGTAGTATAGACACGGTCTAATGCAGTGATACCTCGGACCTCAGTGGTTCCGGAGCCAAATTAGCGATCAACATTACCCACATATAAATAACTAAAATTCAGACCAAGTATTATTTTATCGACTACAATTGGTTAACAACACGGTAAACACATGCTGATTGGTTAGTAACTTAGACTGGTTGATAATTAAAATCACACAGCCTTTTAACATCACGTGCTGCAAAGAGCTGTAGGAGACCCATTAAAGAGCCACTTGCGGCTCCCGGGCCTCAGTCTGAGTATCACTGGTCTGCGGTCTGATTTACACTTAAAACTTATACCAGCACAGCTATGCCGATTGGGGGGGGATTTTTTGCTGGCGCAGCTATGCCAGTACAAGCCCTAGTGTAGACGCACTTATAGCTGCATAAATGTGCTTTTGCTGGTATCGTTTGTCTCTTGGGCCTAATTACACCACGCCGTTTTGAGGAGAGGCTTGGTCTACACTACAGAGTTAGGTCAGTGTAAGGAATCTTACGTCGTCCTAATTACGCCAGCGTACATCCACCAGCCTTGCTCCCCCTACGCACCGACATCACAACTCCATGAGAGGCGGAGGCCTTAGGTCAGTGTAGTTAGGGTGACGCAGGGTCCGTGTAGACACTGCAGGTTGAGCCCTTGGCCGTCACGCTCATCTCCCGGCGGCTCAGCAGCCTGCGTGGGATGCGTACGGCCAAATCGCAGTCCCGTTCCTAGCGAACAGGGATCCACATCGCAAGCACTTCTGGCGCTAACTGGCCCCCTTGTTGGCAGATTCAGCAGAGAGGGCGAGGACTGAACGGGCCAGAGGGATTCAACTCTCTCTCGCATGGGGTGGCCCCTCCAGATCGAGCAGAGGCTAAACAGAGGCAAAGCTGACAATGATGCAACACCTTCTGCTGGCCATGAACTCTCCGCCACAGTCAGGATTTCAAGGCAGAGCTAACGGTCAAGGCTAAATTACCTTACAGGGCCATGGGAGTATTTTTGGAGGAGGAGGGAGCCATGGGGCTTCCTCGTTATTACTATTGTTCTGCTGTGCTTCCAGGTATTTTCATTTAACCCCCGCAGCCCATCAGCAGCTCTGCTCAGGGAATCGAGATCTGTAGCATCTCAGGCTTTGCCCATCATCCAAGGAGCCCAGGAATTAAGTCTCCCACACCTCTTTACAGACAGGGAAATGGAAGCTGCGAGAGGCGGAAGTGACTTACATAAGGTCACACAGCGAGTCAGTGCAAAGGCTGGAACAGAACCCAGGAGTCCTAGTTCCCAGTCCCTTCACTAACAGGCAGCTCTTTTAACATTGCTCCATGCCAAACGGGAAGATCAGAGACTATCAGGTTGGAAGGGACCTCAGGAGGTATCTAGTCCAACCCCCTGCTCCCAACACCGGCCTTTCCGAACAGCCTCACTCATCAGAAAGATGCAGCGAAACCAGCTGCCGATGATTTCAGATCAAGTGGAACGCCATTTATTCTGACCAAAGCCAAGCCACTTCCCATTTCACAGGTGGGGAAAATGGAGGCACAGAGAAGGGAATAACAATACTCCTCGATCGCTGTAAAATGCTTTGAGCTCTCTGGAGGAAAAGCAACTATATTACAGGCTCTAGTTAGAACAGGGGTCGGCAACCTTTCAGAAGTGGTGTGCCGAGTCTTCATTTATTCACTCTAATGTAAGGTTTCGCGTGCCAGTAATACATGTTAACGTTTTTAGAAAGTCTCTTTCTATAAGTCTATAACATATAACTAAACTATTGTTGTATGTAAAGTAAATAAGGTTTTTAAAATGTTTAAGAAAGTTTCATTTAAAATTAATTAAAATGCAGAGCTCCCCCCCCAGACTGGTGGCCAGGACCCGGGCAATGTGAGTGCCACTGAAAATCAGCTCGTGTGCCATAGGTTGCCTACACACCTCTGCAAAGACAAACAAATGGCTTCTCTACAGTGATAGGGAACAGAAAAGGACCTAAGCTAAATATACGTCTGCCTGAAGATTTTGTACAGTACCTGCTATTATTTTTTTTTAAACAAGCCAGACTTAAGTTCACTGTAAGAAATAAGTAACAAAATCCCTCTATTTTTTCCAGGTGTTTCCTTTGTGCATTTAACAGCACTTGTTTGTGCTCCCCCCCCCCCACCCCTTGCATTAATAAGCATTTTGATTATACAGGATTAACCGAAAAACTAGGCACAATTTCCCCTTTTGCTTGTGTAGGTGCTGCTGTGTGAAAGAGGGGAGAGAACGATATTTAAAAATAAATAAATAAGGAAGTGTGGCTATAACAGCACTAACTGACAGGAGGACCGAGGGGCAGATATAATATCTGAAATCATCTTTGCTTATTTTTAAAAACTGACTAGATCTCACAATGACAGCACACTTTAAAATCACTCCCCAACTTCTGGAACCAAATCCACGAAAGCTTATGCTCTAATAAATGTGTTAGTCTCTAAGGTGCCACAAGTACTCCTGTTCTTTTTGCGGATACAGACTAACACGGCTGCTACCCTGAAATCTAGGAGTGGAACCCAGCGGTCCTGACGTCCAGTCCCCTTCGCCCATCAGCAGACAACACTGTTTTTCCTGGATCCACACCCAATGTACAGATTCCACCCCAGGAAATTAACTACTGATGCAGGTGCACTGAGAATTCCAACATGAACAATTTTATAATAGAAAATACTTAGAACTGTTGTACAAAGCTTGGGTAAGTTCCATTCTCCCCATGGAACAAGCAGGGAACCCAAGGAACAAAGCAATAAATTGAAATGAGAACCTAACTCGCAGTCCGGTACTCCATCTACTAGCAGATCACAGCTGCCCTTGCAGGAGAGGAGACATAAAACCCAACTAGAGGCTGGTTAGTGATTAAATTCCCATAGGTTTAACAGAATTAAGTCTCTACCATCTGCTAATTTCTGGAGACACCAAACAAACAAGTGGTGGCTGAGATCCAGGGCTGCTTAGAATTTGGCCAGCCTGGAAAATGAAGTTTTTAAACATTGGCAGGCTTTTGTTGAAGTTGTTTTTAACACAAACTGGTCTCAACAGCAACACGAGGAGAAAGAAGTGATTCTGTTAAACAAAACAAAACCTTACAGAGTCTGAGTAATGGCCGGTCTAAGGTCGAAAATGAGACCCCATGGGACAATACTTTGCAGTGTATACCCTGCGCTCGGGACAGTGTCTACACTACAGGCTTCTGCCAGCGTGAAGAGTGAGATCCCTGACAGAGAAAGCTATGCTGGCAGCCCTGTGCTAGTGGTGATACAGCTATAGAAGCGACACTGCGCTTTTGCCAGGGTAGCGTATTCCTCTCTAGGGGCTGGAATAAGCTATAAGTGTGTGCGGTTTTGCAAACACACTAGGAGCACTTTGCTGGGTTAGTACCTATGCTAGCAAAGCACTCCTGGCATAGACAAGGCCTACACAATGTCCTCCTTTGGATAATTCACCGAGATCTAGGTGAGCACTAAGCATTACAACCCCCACCCCCAGTATTAATTCCATTTTACAGCTGGGGAACTAAGGCCTGAAATCTAGAACTGACTTACTCCAAGGTCACAGGGCCAGGACTTGTCTACACTAGGAACGTGCCCCGATTTCACACATCTGCGCAGTAGCATCAGTGCTAACCCCTGGTGTAGACAGGGGAAGCCGTGTCAAGTTATAATTTGCATTTGCGCTCATTTAGCCAGCCGTCAGGTTGCACAGATGCAAGTCGCCCTTCAGCCTGGCGTTGCCACACGCGCAGCGGGCATTGAGGCAATTCCCCAATGCAGTTAAGGCCTGATTTTCCCGGCAGAGAAAGGAAGAAAAGCTACTGCTTCTAGTATCTCTAGAGCAGGGGTAGGCAACCTGCGGCACGCGAGCTGATTTTCAGCGGCACTCACACTGCCCAGGTCCTGGCCACCAGTCCGGGGGGCTCTGCATTTTAATTTAATTTTAAATGAAGTTTCTTAAACATTTTAAAAACCTTATTTACTTTACATACAACAATAGTTTAGTTATATATTATAGATTTATGTTAATGTTTTTAGAAGATCTTTATGTATTACTGGCATGCGAAACCTTAAGTTACAATGAATACATGAAGATTCGGCACACCACTTCTGAAAGGTTGCCGACCCCTGCTCTAGACAATGCTGTTTAGTGAGTAAGGCAGTGCTAACGTAGCTACTGAACCATGCCACCAGAATAGCACAAACAGGTTAAAATGAACATTTGTTGTTGTTTTATGAAGCAACGTGTTTTATTACATTCTTCTCCAGTAGTAGTGTTCCAGTAGCGGCCTAGAGACTTCAGTCAACATTGTGCTAAGTGTTCCATACGCACGTAAAATGAGACAGCAGCTACCCCAAAGAGCCTGCAATCCAAGCAAGACAAAGGTGGGAGGAAAGGAAATATCCACATTTTCCAGATGGGAAATTGAGGCACAAACAGATGAAGCAACTCATCCAGAGGGTCAATGACAGTCAGCAATTGAACCCCCTTGTATTTCCTGAGTCCTAGTTCAATGGAGACTTCCCAGACCTGGAAGTCTGCAAACCCCATTACCATCTACTGGTGCATTTCTAACATACCCTCACCAAGTCATCCAGTGCCAAATACGACACCCAGAGTGATGTTCTGAGATTTCTAGAGGACCCCACTGTTATCTTTACGCCAATGGAGTTTCATGCTGTTTTCACCACATTAAGTTTTACAACGCAAGTTTCAAACTCAGCCAGGATCTCTCCTTTCAGTCCAACTCTGGAAATAGATGATGTCACACATGTACTGCAATGCCAAGGGGGAAAAGGAAGGAGATGCGTAGTTCTCTCACTCTAGACACACACGCACACACACCAGTGACTCTGTGCCATAACTGCACACAGCTTCTATTAGTACATTGATATTTTTACAGTATCCAGAAGTGTGTTTAGATGCTTTCCGGTACAAATAAATAAAAGCCTGCAAAACATATGGTAAGGGACGATCTTACATTAGCAAAAGCAGAGATTAAAATAGATGACCTAGAAGAATGTTAGAAATCAGAGATCGAAGAGATCAAGGAAACCGTATAAGGTCCCCGTCCTTGCAAAATGCTGAGCAAACGACGCAGGACGTGCACCGCACAAGATGGAACAAAAACAACACATCAGCGTCAGAAAAACCTGCTATTTGGGTGATTTTCTGAAATGTTTCCACCATGGCTAACAAAGGGCCTGATTTTACAATCAGCTGCAGGCAGACACCTGCATCTTTATGCAGAGCCCTACAGGTTTCACTTGGTCTCCATGCAAAAGTAAGGGCCCTCCTACACAGCTGAGACTGCAGGATTAAGGCTAAAGGTGAAAGTACAGGTATAGCTCACTGGTGCTTATACCACTGTCCTCTACACCAGAATAGGAAGACAGTGGTAAAAACCCCTGCACATTGGATCTTTGCTAGCAACGGTGTGGCTGCTAGCATAGATGGAACCACACTGTGTTACAGAATAGACAGGCAATTTTTCACACACTCCAATAGACTGTCATCAGCGACTGCTGGTCCTCACGCTAAATCCTGGGACATTGCTTAGATCAGATACAACCTAAACATCAGAAGAAAGCAGAACTTATTTGCACCCCACAGACGACTACAGAGAGAATTAATTCTGTTTAAAAACCTGATGATCTTCCCAAAAACAACTTCATTTTGCAGAGCCACAAGACTGCCCTGCAAAATGATTCTGCAGGGACACAGACTAGCAAAGAGGAGGCTTTCTGGGGGAGATGCTCAGGAGGCGGTAACTGGGTCTGAAGCAAAACACCAAACGCCCAGGATGTCTAACAACCCTTCCTCCTCACAAACAAAAGGCAAGAGGCCTCAAAAGGAAGTGACCGAAGCCCAGGATAGACTGTAGCAGAATGTAACAGTTACATTTTAATACTGTACACGACTTCCTTGCAGAACCCATCCCCCTTCCCACAAGGTTCAACCCTGATCGTCCATTCCCTTGTATTACATCCCGCCACACACCCCACACATGGAGAGTTTAGGAAATAAAAGGGTCTCAGAGCGGGACCACCTACCCCACCCCTTGTTTCCACTTCAGGAGTTTGAAGGGCTGTGTAGTGAGACACCCACAAGAGCTCAGGGGGTGGCCACAGAGGGGGCAGTCCCTGAGTGCCAAAGCACTATTTGCTCCCACTGAGCTGGGGGGGGGGGGGGGAGAAGAGGATCCCCCAATCCAGACTCCACTCCCCATAAATTGGAGGCCCATAATGACATCACCCTTTAGTCACCATAGTTCAGGGTCCCAGAGAAATACCCCCATATTCAAACAACCTTCCCCAGGCACTGGGGAGCTCAGGGACATCCCAGGAATGGGGGAGTCCCACAAAACCTCCATTATTCGTTTCCCCATTTGGGGGCACCTGGTCCCCTTAGTCACACACTGCTCCCCAAGATTTGGGGGAAACCCATCAAACCCTCTTGTTCCCCTTCTCCATGTTTGAGGAGGACCAGAGAGCCACGCCACCTTAGTCACACCCTCCTCCCCAGGAAATGAAGGGGCACCAGAGCCTCTTAGTCACTCTCTGTGTCTGGGGGGTGCCTAGAGAGACCCCTAAGAACCTGGGGGGGGCCCTTCAGACCTCTTTTTTTATTTTCCCCATTTGGGAGACTCCCTTATTCACACCGCTTCCCCGGGAATTAGGGGGACTCCTAGGGAGACCCCTTTATTTCCCTTCCCCATTTGGGGGGTACAGAAACACCCCTCCCCCTTAATCACTCCCCACGCGCTGGGGGGGGCAGGGAGACCCCCCAGGAATTGGGGGCCCACATAATAAGATTCTCCCTTATACACCACTTGCATTTCACGGGGTCCCCCAGGAATTGGGGTGGGAGCCCCCCTGCTCCAGGGCCGGCGAGAATCGGGGGGGCCCCCAGCGCAGGGGGAGGCGGGGGGGGGTATTTACCTGCTGGCCCCTGGGCTCAGGCGGCTGCTGCTGCGGCTCCTCCCCGGCTGGCCGGGCGCGGTGGGGGAGGGTCCCGGCCCCGGCTCCAGTAGAAGGGGGGGGGCGGCTCCAATCCCAGCCCCAAGGCCCCTCTCCGGCTACAGCTGCTCCTCAGCCACTTCCTGCTTCACCCTCCTCCCCCCGCCCCCTGCCTGCTGAGGCTCGCCCCCCCCCTACACAGACACCATTGGCAGGCGGGCCTGGCACTCAGGGACTCATCCCGCCCTCCTCCCTCTCCATTGGCTGCATTATCTCTCACTCAAGGGCTTCCCTCTCTTACCTCATTTTCTATTGGTTGGGGAACAAGCAACTCCGAGGTTGAGCCCGCCTACCCTGCCCTGTTCCCATTGATGGCCGTTTGTGCCACTCAAAGGCTTACCGCCGCCTACGTCATACCCTATTGGTCTGTGGCTCAGCGGCTGCAGCCACTATCTCGTTCTCCATTAGCCGGGAAACATGTCAATTAGCTCTGCTCCGCCCACACTGATCTTCGTTGGCTGGCGTGGCTGTCACTCAAGAGCTGATCTTCGCTTCTATTGGCCAGTAAGCCTGACAATCAAGAGGACCCCCCAACTGCATATCCTAATACTGGGGATCCCTATACTCAACTGGGTGACTCCCTATGCCTATTGGTTGAGGACAATCCTTGAAGGCTTCCCCGTTAGCTAGGGAGGCTGTCACCCCCCGACCCCAAGGACTAGCGGAATGTAGCTCAGGAATGGCCTCCTTCCACACCCAAGCCCATTGGCTGCCATGGAGAGGGATCCCTCATTCTCTGCCCTTCCAATTGGCCTGGGAGCCTGTCACTCAAAACACTCCTGCACAAAGTTTCAGCTCAATTGGCGAAGAAAGCCGTCACTCAGATCAGTCCTTCCCCGTTGCCTTCCCTATTGGGTGGCGAGCATGTCAATCAGAACTAACCACTCACATTTTATTGGATGCCGTGGGCATTGCCTACCTCAGCCCTTCTTCACTTCCTCATTGGCTACCGACTCCACCGCTTGCAGCTCCTCCCCACCTATGAGAAGGCCATACCCAGCTGCTAGCACCGCTGATTGGCTGAGATCCAATTGCCATCCCCTTGGGCCACACCCTTTTGATTGTAAACAGTCCTCCAATGATTGCATTGGCTGCTGCCATCCGAGGAAGGGCAATGGGGTCTGGGAGCAGGAGAGCGGAGCATTCTGGGAACTGGGGGCACAAAGGATTCTGGGAGCTGGGGCACAAAGGATTCTGGGAGCAGAAGAGCCGTGGTGTCTGGGAGCTGGAGAGCAGAGGATTCTGGGAGATTTGTAGCTACAAGGAGCTGTGATGATACATGGCCTGTAAAGGGCTGAGGCTCAGCAGAACTTTCAATTGGCCCATACCTGCAAGGCCCTTGACTTCCTGTCTCAAACTCTCCCTGCCCTGCAGACAGGAAGTGAGTTCAGCAGAGACAGCTATAGAGCACTCAGCCAGGCTGGGGTGATGGTAGCTTCAGGGCCATGTTCATCTCAGATGTCAGTTCCTGCTCCCCACCTAAAGCAGGGTCGCCAAATCAAAAAGTCCAACGATCAGGCAGACCCAGCCCCTAAAAACAATGAAACTGGCCCCCAAATGAGATTTTTAAAAAAAGATTAAATGGTGGGTTGTGGTCTCTTTGCTGAACTCCCCCTGTGCACCCCACTGCATAGAATCATAGATTATAGGACTGGAAGGGACCTCGAGAGGTCATCGAGTCCAGTCCCCTGCCCGCATGGCAGGACCAAATACTGTCTAGTGTGACAAGTACAGCATTCGCAAGATAAGGTGGGTGAGGTGATATCTCTGATTGGCCCAACTTCTGTTGGTGAAAGAGACAAGCTCTTGAGCGACACAGAGCTCCTCTTCAGGACTGGGAAATTTACTCAGGTTTCATCTACACCACAGACTTACCTTGGTATAACTATGATGCTCATGAGGGCATGTCAATACTACAGTCTTAAATCAACCTAGGTTAGGCCAACTTACAGCCACCGCAGTAAGTTGCATCTGGAGTTGGGACAGGAACTGAGAGCCTGGGGCAGGGCAGCCAGGCTGCTGGGACTCCGGGGGGCAGCAGACCTCCCTAGGAGGGGGGGGGGGCGGCAGCTGAAACTGGGAGCCTTAGTGGCAGCCAAGCTGGGGAGCCATGAAATTGACAAGACAGCCAACTACTGATGTAACTAATGCTGCGTCGCCCTAACATAAGGGGGGGGGGGAACCAGCTGACACTGACCTGCTGTGTGACATAGAACCACAAAAGGGACTGCAAGCGTATCTAGTCTAATCGAACCCCCTGCCAAGATGCAGAATTTGTTGTTTCTTGTGAAAACCACTTCATCTTTGTGCCTCTACTTCCCCTCCCATCTTTTGGCTGCCTTGACTATTTAGATTGCAAGCCTTTGGGGCAAGGATTGTGTTTTACGATGTGTCTGTGCTACACCCAAAAGTGTGGGGCCCTGATCTCATTTGGTGCATCTACATGGTACCACAAGCAAACAGTAATTTCAGCTGTATAAAAGGCCATTCAGGGGAACAAAATGGACAATAGCAAAAATGCTGCAGTACCTCGTTCTTGCCAGCAGCTAGGGCTGGAGGGCTACACTAGTCCCCGCACTTTGGAAGAAGGTGCAACAGTATGAGGAAGCTCTGAAGAAGCAAACAACCAGGAGCCTAATCCAAAACCCATGCTGTTGGTCAGTGGAAAACTCCCAACCCCTGTAATGGCCTTTGATTCGCATCCCAGGGAAAACAGGGATTATTCATCAAAACTTGGACACAAAATTTCATTGTCAGTGGAAACAAATAAAAATGTTGACATGCGTCAACAATGTTTGAATGGAAAGATTTGAGGAGAACTGCGTGCCCAGCAAAACTGTTGCCGATGAACGGTCTGTTCTCTAGGCCCTAGGAAGGAGAAGACATACTAAAGGAAACTCTCGCAGACTTAACATTTCAAAGTAATTCTTGTGAAGTTGGATTATGAAGAAACTCCCTGCTTAAAGAGCTACCTTGAAATTCCAGTATGAACGTGCCAAGCAGCAGCAACGCAAATCAAGACCCTCATGTGTCAGAGTTTCAGCCAGACGCCTGCCACTGGCAGGAAAGAATTCCCCCCACGCCCCACAGAATAGGAGGGTTTCTTTGTCATGTCCTTTCTCCGAAGCATCTGGAGATGGCAACAGCTGGAGATGGGACATTGTACGGGGAGGGCCAGGGCTACAAGCTCCGGTGCTTGGCTGGCTGGTCTTGCCGCCACACATGCCCAGGGTCTAAGTGATCACCAGCTATGGGGTCAGGAAGGAATTTTCCCTCAGGTCAAATTGGCAGTGACCTGGGGAAGGGGTTTCACCTTCCTCTTGCCAGTATTATCTGGGTAGATCTCACTTCATTTCCCTGCCGTTGCAGAGGTCTCGGGCACTGGTGCACCTCAGTCTCTCCCATGCTCTCTGCCTGCAGCACATAATCGTCTTGTCTCCTGTGGGCTGTGATACTTTGGTCTCATTTTGGATGTTGGGTTCGTGTGCGGAGGCTGGGTGGGGTTGGTGGCCTCTGCTATGCAGGAGGTCAGACTGGATGAGCAGTGGTCCCTTCTGGCCTTAAACTCTATGACTATCACATGACTGGAAACACCCGATCATGTGTCTGCAAAAAAGCCTAGTTACAATGGTGGAGGAAGTGAGTTCTAGCACAGAAAAAAGGGTCTCCAACAAGGAAAGGTGTTAACAGTGTTTTAGACGGGATTGTTATGGCAGGTGACACTTAGGGTTGCCAGGAGTCCAGTTTTGACCAGAACGCCCAGGACCCTGGCAGCTCTGGTCAGTACCCTTGACTGGGCCATTTAATGTCCGGTTGGCAGCACAGTAGGGCTGGCAGGCTCCCTACCCAGCTTGGTGTGGTTCCCAGAAGTGGGTGGAATGTCCCTCCGGCTCCTAGGTGGAGGTGTGGCCATGGGGGCTCCATGCACTGCCCGGAGCACCGGCTCTGCAGCTCCCATTGGCTGGGAACCGCAGCCAATGGGAGCTGTGGGGGTGGTGCGTGCGGGTGGGGGAAGCGCACAGAGCCCCCTGACTGCACCTCCACCTAGGAGCCGGAGAGACATGCCAGCCGCTTCCAGGGGCCACCTGAGGTAAGCGCTGCCTGGAGCCCGTGCCCCAACCCCCAGCCCTGAGCCCACTCCCACATACAAACTCCCTCATGGAGCCCGCACCCACTCCTGCACCCCAACCCCCAGCCCTGACCCCCCTCCTGTACCCCAAACTCCTCATCCCCAGCCCCCCCCCAGAGCCCGCACCCCCAGCCGGAACCCTCCTCCTCTCCCCCTCTGACACCCCAACCCCCTGCCCCAGCCCAGAGCCCCCTACCACACTCTGAACCCCTCACCCCCAGTCCAGAGCCCCCCTGTACCCCAAATCCCTCATCCCCAGCCCCACCCCAGAGCCCACACCCCCAGCCAGAACCCTCCTCCCCTCCCCTCCCCCTCCCGCACCCCAACCCCCTGTCCCAGCCTGGAGACCCCTACCACTCTCTGAACCTCTCACTCCCAGCCCAGAGCCCCCTCCTGCACCCCAAATCCCTCAGCCCCACCCCAGAGTCCACACCCCCAGCTGGAGCCTTCATCCCCTCCTGCATCCCAACCCCTTGCCCCAGTCCCGTGAAAATGAGCAAGTGAGTGAGGATGGGGCAGACTGAGTGACGGGGGGGGGGGGATGGAGTGAGTGGGACAGGGCCTCAGAGAAGGGGTGGGGCTTCAGAATGGGCAGGGCAAGGGTGATCAGTTTTCTGCAATTAGAAAGTTGGCAACCCTAGTAAACGCTGCTCTACAGGGCTCTTTGGAGCTAGCAGGTTCCACTCTGTCACCCAGAGACCTGCCAATTGTTGTCAGCATAGGAGCTGAATGCAGACAGAGGACCCCGGTCCCAGCAGCTGATTGGCAGATCACTGGGGGTCCTGATTGGTCCATAGCCCCTATTTAAACCCAGCACAACTGGGAAATGATCCACCACCTTGCTCTTGACTGTGTGCCTTGTGTTTCCTGCTCCCCTGGCTTGACTTCCTGGTATCTTGGCCTGGCCTAACTCTGGTTACTGATCTGTGTTTCTGCAGCTGTGTGAACAGCACAGGAGAGTATTCTGGAGTCAGAATTGCTCCCTGGGAGTCAGGCATTGGTGTTAGGCTGAGAGACCTGGCAGAAGGGATCACCCTGCATGCTGTTTGAGCACCTCTGTCCGAGGACTTATGCGTGTGATCAAATACACAAATTCTTTTTCTAAGGCAGTGGTTTTCAAACTTCTTTTCTGGGGACCCAGCTGAAGAAAACTGTTGATGCCTTTGACCCAGTGGAGCTGGAGATGAGGAGTTTGGGGTGTGGGAGGGGCTCAGGGTTGTGGCAGAGGGTTGGGGTGTGGTGGTGAGGGCTGCGGGGTGGAGCTGGGAATGAGGGGTTCAGGGTGTGGGAGGGGGCTCTGGGCTGGAGCAGGGGGTTGGAGTGTTGGAGGGGGTCAGGGCTCTGGGCTGGGGGTGCAGGCTCTGGGCTGGGGATGAGGGGCTTGGGGTGCAGGAATGGATTCTGGGTTTGGAGGGGCTCAGGGCTGGGGCAGAGGGTTGGGGTGCAGGAGGGAGTCAGGGCTCTGGGCTGGGGGTGCAGGCTCTGGGCTGGGGGTGGGGATGAGGGGTTTGGGGTGCAGGAAGGGGTTGTGGGTTTGGGGGGGCTCAGGGCTGGGGCAGGGGGTTGGGGTGCAGGAGGGAGTCAGGGCTCTGGGCTGGGGGTGCAGGCTCTGGGCTGGAGGTGGGGATGAGGGGTTTGGGGGGGGCACAGGGTTGGGGCACGGATTTACCTCCAGTGGCTCCCGGTCAGCGGCACAGCTGGGGTGCAGAGGCAGGCTTCCTGCCTGTCCTGGCACCGCGGATCACGCTGCGCCCCGGAAGCGTCCAGCAGCAGGTCTGTCTCCTAGGCAGAGGCGTGCAAGCATCTCCGCGTGGCTCTTGCCCACGGCTCCCATTGCCCGGGAACCAGTGCCGAGCCGGTGCTCGGGACGGGAGCAGTGTGCAGAGCCCCGTGGCCCCCATGCCTAGAAGCCGGACCCGCTGCTGGCCGCTCCGGGGCGCAACGCGGTGTCAGAGCAGATAAGCACTAGCCTGCCTTAGCTGGGCAGCACTCCAACGGGACTTTTAACATCCCGGTCGGCGGTGCTGACCAGAGCCGCTAGGGTCCCTGGGCGCTGAGCAAGGCGACCCAGTACTGGGTCACGACCCGAACTTTCAAAAACGCTGTTCTAAGGAAACCTGTTACACAGAGGCTGTCTCTCCACTACAGCCCATATAAGCGCTGGTGTGGACAGCGCTGTCGAGGAGAGCTTACACCAGCTACATTAGAGATCTTACGGCAGCGCAGCTGCATCAGTCCAGTTGTGGTGCTGTAATCTCTCTACTGTAGCTCTGCCTAGACTGCGGCTGTATGTAAGTAAAACAGGTTACACGGAGAATATACCTAGCCTCTCCCATGGGGGCGCTGACCAGCAAGCCCCCGATGCTGCTACTGCTCATCGGAGGGGCAACACTGGTGCCAGAATGACACACAAGTATCAGAGGGGCAATAGCCCACCTATAGAATTGCCCAGGATTTGGGCAAACATGTAGGGCCTGCACTACGCCAATTCACTTTATAAACAGGTGCCTACGAAGCCGGGAAACGCATGGCCTGAGGTGGCTTTTCCCAGAGGGGCCGTGCAGGGCTGGGTGGAAGTTTCTCCCGTCCCAGGCTAACAGCAGGGTTAACATGGGGTGGGGCTGATGGTTTTCATTTCCCCGCAGGGGGTAGGTCTCAGCTTGCTGAAGATTTTTTACCAGCTGTTCTCTGGGTACAGTGAGAAAAGATGATCAGAAAGGAGGTAAAGAAAGAAGCCCCAAACTGCAATAAATAGCTAATAAAATGATGCCCAGATGAGCTGCAGGTGCCATACAGAACAGACCTCCGAGCACAAGCCAATCTGTAACAAGCGACTCGAAGTCGGGTGGCTCAGAGGAAGCAGAAGGCTTGGACGTGAGCTGTGACTGAAATCTTCTATTGAGGCGCAAACCCCAGGACTGGGGGAGGAAGCTGTCGCCAGGCCATGACGGCAAAACAAGGGTTTGCGGCAGTGCCCACAGGAAAGTCTTTGGCTGGCGTGTGTTCTGCGTGCACAGCCTTCTCGCGCCAAAAGGTTTGAATAGTAAATTCTGGTCATAAACCTGACCAAGATGCAAATGGGTTAAATCACATCCGAGGGAACTGTCTTTGCAGGAAAGGGACATCGCCCAGAACACTGAGATGGTGTCACAGGAGTGCACGGGGTCTGTTACGTGCCTCGGCCGGGTGGATCCACACACGTAGGAAGAGATTGGAGAAAGCGAGGGGGTGGCGGATATCATATGGGTGGGACCGGCCCATGCCATAATAACTGGGAGAAGCAAAACTCGGACTTTGCCTGGACTCCTATGAGATGAACAAAAGACTTTTCCACTGACTCACAGGGAATAAAAACATTGGGGGCAGCCACACGTACTCCACAGGGCGCTGTGTCCTCTTTTAGGGTTGGTGGGGCCCCATATAGAGGTCACTGAGCCTGCTACAGCCTTGGCTACGAGAGGCTTTTGCTTTTAGATGCAGGGGGGCCAGGTTCAGTTCCCCACCAAGAGGTTTGCCAAGGAGGCAAGAGCTAAAATCTTCAGCATCCGTCACTGAGGTTTGGCAGGTTCCGCAGGGTGTGGGAAGTTGCAAGCTCAGCACGGTAGGGCAGGTGCTGCCTTTCGGAGCGAGTCTGCAGCCCTTAGGGTTGCAGAGATAAACTTGAAGATGTGAGTGACACCCTGAAGACTCAAAACTCCAAGGAAAAGACCCCAGAGAACACTGCTCTTCAGATCTCAGGATTCTGGGGGGACCGACTCATGATTGAGTCGCCAGCGAGACGAAGGACCCTTACACATGTTGTGGTGACCTCACTCCTTGCCAAGATGACCTCATGCTACATGAAAATACAGCCCCACCTCTGCGTGGTGACATCACACCATGACATCATGCCCTGTCACTCTCCCAGACATGAGGACGTTACTCTATGCAGCGAGGCAAGATGTAAGAGCCCCTTTCTGGGCCCTGCACAAGAGCGCAGCGGGACATACATCAATGTGCAAGAGCAGCCTCAGGGCAGGGTGGACACATCTAGAAAGAGAACATGGGCCTGTCTAGTGGCTAGAGCTCTGCACTGAGACTCAGGAGACATGAGTTCTATTCCCAGGTGCTACTAACCTGCAGGGTGACCTCAGACAAGTTACTTCCTGCTCTGTGCCTCAGTTTCCCCATCTGTAAAACAGGGATGCTGGTACTGACCTGCTGTGTAAAGCACTACGAGAGCAATGGATGAAAAGTGCTAGATAAGAGCTCGGGATGATGATTACCACCACTGACTCAATAATGTTGATCACAACCCCTTTTACCTCGCCCCCAAACATCACAGTGATCTGCAGGCCCTGGGGAGGGGGCACATGCCAAGGCTGTCCAGCTCTTCAATTCCTAGTGAGCCCAGAAACAGCAGAACAAAGCACAGGTGCCAGATCTGCAACACGCTGCACCCCTGCCAGGGAAGACATCCCATTTGTAGATTTCAAGGTCAGACAGGACCATTGTGATCTTCCAAGGCGACCTGCACAGAGCAGGGAAACCCATCGGTGATTCCTGCATTGAGCCCGGCTGACCTAGAGCCCGGCTGTCGGAAAGCCAGCCCGGCTCCCTTTAAAGACTCTATGCAATGCAGTTTCCCATGTGCTGCCGGAATCCGTTCCAGTGGTTAAGTCACCTCATAGTTAAAAAGTCGCAGCTCATTTCTAGTTCAACCTTTGGATTTTTCGTTAGGCTGTTCGAGCCCCTCTGCTTTGCCTCAGGCCGTTGTGCTGATTGTATAACATTGATGCTGCACACAACCAGGATGGGCCCAGACTGGGAGCGCTTTGGGCTAGGGGACCACCTCTTTATTCTGTGTCTGTGTCGCACCAAGAGGCCCTGAGCCAGGACTGGGGCACCTAGAGGCTACTGCAGTACAGATAATTAATAATAATAAAGGTGACTTCTCTCTAGACAAAGACAGGCTAGCAATTACAGCAGAGGCCTGGAAGTTCTGGCCCTGGAACGGCCATACTAGGTCAGACCAATGGTCCATCTACCCAGTATCCTGTTTTCCAACAGTGGCCAGTGCCAGATGCTTCAGAGGGAATGAACAGAACAGGGCTGTTATCGAGTGATCCATCCCATCGTCCAGTCTCAGCATCAGGCAATCAGAAGCTAGTGACACCCAGAACATGGGGTTACATCCATGACCATTGTGGCTAATAGCCATTGATGGACCTATCCTCCAAGAATGTATCTAATTCTTTTTTGAGCCCACTTATACTTTTGGCCTTAACAACATCCCCGGCAACGAATTCCACAGGTTGACCTGTGTGTTGTGTGCAGAAGTACTTCCTTTGGTCTGCTTTAAACCTGCTGCCTATTCATTTCATTGGGTGACCCCTGGCTCTTGAGTTATGCGAAGCGATAAATAACACGTCCCCATTCACTTTCTCCGCACCACGCATGATTTTATAGACCTCGATCCTAGCCCTCCTCAGTTGTCTCTTTTCTCAGCTGACCAGTCCCAGTCGTCGTAATTTCTCTTCTTACATAAATGATTCCAGTCCCTAATCATGTTATTGACCCTCTCTGTCCCTTTTCCAATTCTAATAGATCTTTTTGGAGAGGGGGCGACCAGCAGTGCCCGCAGAACGCTAGACGGGGCATACCATGGATTTATATAGTGGCATGACCCTGCCCATACACTGGGAAGAATGAGTCTTTCCTGCCTCTGCCTTGGGCAGAGGGATGCTAGCCTGGTGAGACAGGACCCCCAGGCTGCTTGCAAATTTCTCCTTCCGAACCAGCCCGGCTGAGGGCTCCAGTTACCCCCTCCTAGGGTGACCAGACAGCAAGTGTAAAAAATCGGGACGGGGGTGGGAGGTAATAGATGCCTATATAAGAAAAAGCCCCCAAACGCGGGACTGTCCCTATAAAATTGGGACATCTGGTCACCCTACCCCCTCCCCAGCTTTATTTTCCACCCGACGGGCCGAGGCCAATTTTTTCTCCCAGGGCCCGGAGCTGTTCAGGGCCCAGCCTTTAATTGCAACTCGCCTTCAGCTCAATATCACCGAACAATCTTCCCTTTATGCTGCCTCGAAACCAGCCAAGCACAGAGCCGGCCCCTTTTCTAAAGCCGAGTGGGCTCTCACAGGAGCCCGGCATGACACAGCACATCCAAGCACACAGGGGCCCGTTTGTGTCCCGGCCCTGCCTTTTGCCAGCAGGGGCCCAGCCAGCTTATCAGTGATCAGGTTTCCTTTGAAAGGCCCTTTTCCCAGGAGCTTGGAATGTGGAATCTGAGGAGGTCGGCTGAAAGCAGAGCTGGACTGTGCTTGGGGTACTTATGGGGGGGAGGCCGGTACCAATCTGCCCTGGCAAGGGGACTGCCCTCCCTCCATCGTTAACCGCCCGAGCTGAGAAAGCCTGGTTAGCATAGGGACGGTGGAGAGTTCTGTCCCCCTTTAAGTAAGGTGACCCCAGGGCTGGCGCAACCCATTAGGTGACCTAGGCGATTTGGGGGGCGGCGACCACGGCGGTATTTTGGCAGCGGGACCTTCCGCCGCCTCTGTGGGGGGGCTGCATTTCGGGGCGGGACCCCCTCCCACCCCGTGAAATAACGAGATCTTCTCCCAGAATTTCAGGTCCTTCCAGGACCCAGTGAGTCACCCAGACAGGGACAGCGCTCCAGGAAGAGCACAGCAGTCCGTCCGGCCGTCTCCTCCAAACGCAGCATTGCCAAACCCCTAATGTTCAAAAATCCCGAGTCAGGCTCACCAAAAATCCCAAGATTATATACAAATAATAGATTTGAGGTTCTTTTTATTTGCCTTCTGCTTTTGGGGCCTTTAGGGTGCACCGGGGTCACATGTTGAAGCTTTCTCCACAGCCCCGAGGGCCAGAAAGTGACTTTTTCTTGAAGAATGAAGGCTGAAATCATCACGTCTCCACGTGACTCCAGGAGCTGGGGCTTTAAGGAAAACAAGAATCATCATGAGATTCATGACAAAATCAGGAGAGTTGGCCACACTGCAAAGGCAACAGCAGCAGTAGAGTTTAGGATAAGCAAAGAACCTGCGGGATTTCTCTAGCAGTCATCGCTGGAGCATCCGGGTGCTCTGCCCCACGGTTTCCCCTCTGTATCACAGTCATGCTGTCTCTCACTCTGGGCTCCTCGCATGACGTGGTGCCATTCATTGATAGAGGGCGACTGTGCCCCTCCTCTAACTGCTGTAGGCCCAGGAGAGTCATGGCCCAGCCAAGTGCTACAAAGGAGGATGCAACACACCAATTTTCTAGTGCACCTTCCAAGCCAGCTGCAGTGCCAGGATACTTCACGGCGTCGACAAGCAGCCGACGGAGAGGGAGCGAGGCGTCTGCAGAGAGAACTAGAAGATCCAGGAGTTAACTGCCAGTGAAAGACTCTGCAACGTCCCCTAGGCAGCCTACGATCGTCCACTCCTAGCAGGGTGTTAGTCGCCATCAGAGACCCCCCAGTTCTGCTGGTAGGCAGGGCTGGCACGTCAGCTTTGAGCCCAGCCATCAGGGAGAAGAGGGAGTTGTTTTGCTCCAATTCAGAAACCAATTGTAGGATTCCAGATTTAGACCTGACCTCAAAAGCTTTGTAGATGCTGGGCCGTAGCAAGCCCGAGTTCTGGGCTGCTCCCCGTCATGCAGGGGCAGGGCTGAGCTCCATGGGAAAGACGCACTGGGCGAATATAAAATGTGAATTTCAAAGGTTGGGGGCGGGGGCTATTTCTGCATAAGAGGGGCTTTCTGTGGTTTAGTGGAATTCAGCTAGAAACAGGACTAGCTAAACTCATCTCACACCGAAACGACGTTCACGCAGCCCCTAGCACCAGTTACTAGATAGGTTTGAAAGCACATTCCCGTTTATGCCCATGCACCTTCCTCTGACAGCCACGCCCTCAGTCATGTTCGCAAAGCGCAGGCTTGGATTTAGGTAGAAAATCAGCCATTGGGGTTGGTGGGTGTTTTATTTTAAAACCACAAACACGGATGCTGGTTACGGGGTGGGGCTGAGACATTAGCTTGGGACGGGGCGACCGCGGTTCAGTTAACGCCACACAAAATGGCAGAGGAGGAGGGAGACCCCTGTTCAGATCCTCTCTCTTCTTCAGGCAGAGGGGGGAACTGAACTGGGCTCTGCCACGTCCCAGGGGCGTCCCCTAACCCCTGGGCTAAAGTTTGTCAGGGAGGCGCTCCACGGCGTGGTGTTAAGCAAGCACCTAACGCACGCTCGTAAGAAACAGCTCGAGGCGTTTGCAAAATGTTCTAGAGTCAGAGCATTCAGGAGTCACTTCAAGAGGGGCGGTTCTAGACCTTTAGTGATACCCCTCAGGCTCCAGCAGATCACTCGGGGCACAGGGCCTGGCCTGGGGGTGGGGGGGTTGTTTAAGGCCCAAGCCGGGCCATTCTTTCCCCCTGGCACAACGTGTTCCAGAAGCAGAACATGATCTAAGGGAGGGGGGAGGATTCCTGCAGCCCCCTCCTCCCCCCCATCCTGCCCTGCGAGGTTCCAATCACGGCTGCAGACAGAAACCGCTTCGGGCTGTGTGCTCGGGGCTATTGTGGGGGACGCAGGCAGAATAGGACAAAGAGGTAACTCAGGCTGCAGGAAGCAGGGGTGGGGGGGGAGGGCAGGTGTACGGCTGGGAGGCTCCGCTATAGGCCTCAATCCCATTGGATAGGCACAGCCCAAGTAAGGCCACCCCCCAGCTTTGCAGCCCCTATAAGACACCCGGAGCTCTGGCGCCGCTGGCTGAGTGCGAGAAGGGGTCTAGATCGCCTGGGGAATGTCTGCTGAAGAGAAGAGCCCTGATTCCTGGCCAGCCGGACTGCAGCTGAAGAGCCCCCCGTATGTAAGTGATGGATCAGGCGCTGGGGGGGTGGTGATAGACTGATCCTTGGGGAGAGGAGTTTGGGGAGCTCCTAGGATATGGCGTCCAACTCACTAATGCACCTGCGTGGTGGTAGCTGCAGCTGGAAGGAGAGGGCAGGGACCAAGTGGGCCAGGGAGCATGAACGCCCCTGTCCCAGAAAACACCAGCCAGCCCCCTCCCGGGGGGCAGAGAAATTTGAGGGGGATGGGGAAATGCCCAAGCCCTGGGGGGGAGAATCAGCCAGAGGGAGAAGTCAGGAGAAAGGGGTCAGGACCAGGGAAGGTAAACGGTTAAAGCGGCTGGAGAAGCATGAGAGGCTGGAGAAGGGACATAGCCCAGTACAGGGGGTGATGGGAAACTGGGAGAGGAGGGGGACGACCTCCAAGCACTAGAGCCCACAGACTCGGAGCAAGAGGCAGGTGCTAAGCCTCCTGGGTTCTATTCCTAGCCCAAGGAAGGAAGTCTGGTCCAGTGGTTTGAGCAGAGAACTAGGCCTCAGGAAACTTGGCTTCTGCACCTGGCTCGAGGCGGAGATGGTGCTCCAGGGATGAGCGCAGGAGCTTGGAGGCAGGACTCCTGGGTTCTCTTCGTAGCCTGAGGAGGGGAGCAAGATCTAGTGGTTAGAGCAGGGACCGGAGATCTTGGCTTCCGTCCCTGGCTCTGCTGAAGTTTTGCTGAGAAAAGTGCTCTCAAAGTTCTGACCCCTTCTCCGGGACTCAGTTTCCCCACCTCTCGGCAGCTCGTAGCCCAGCTCCAGAGGAAATCAGATTAGTCTCAAGTGCCTCGTTTAGGTTACTTTAAACATCCTACGAAGCTCAGCCGACGAGAGAGCCACGGCAGCGTTGGGAGCCCAGACAGCGCCACCGTGGCCTGGCGCAGGAGAGAGAAATTGTCTGGAAACAAAGGGACAGTGAATTTCCACAGCAATTTGCATCCAGGCGGCTCCTGGCACTTTACCACCACCTCTTCTCTTAGCCTCACACTCGCCAGCAGGCAGGATTATCAGCCCCCATTCATAGGTGTTGAGGTGAGCAGAGTATGAATGGGACAGAGACCATCTCTTTGTTCTGTGTGTACAGCACCTAGCACAACGGGGGCCGGAGCCGCGGCTCTAGGCACTACCGTAATACACCTCACAACAGGCAGAAGTAGGTTTGACGTTAAAAACCCCTGCCCCCTTCCAACTGCCAGCTGGGAAGGGAGCTGTCATGTCCTCCCCCACTCCCTCTGCCAAGACGGGCCCATTGCCTGGGGTCATAGGCGCCAACTTTTCCAGGCATCGGTGGGTGCTCGCCCCTGCCCCATCCCAACCCCTTCCCCAAATCCCCGCCCCTGCCCTGCCTCTTCCCCCGAGCGCGCTGCATTTCCCCTCCTCCCCGCACTTGCTGCCGCAAATCAGCTGTTTCGCGTCGGGAACCACTGGGGAGGGGGGAAGTGGAGCGCGGTGCACTCAGGGGAGGAGGCGGAGCTGGGGCGGGGAGCTGTCGAGCACCCACCAATTTTTCCCCGGGGGTGCTCCAGCCCCGGAGCATCCACAGAGTCAGCACCTAAGCCTGGGGTGGTTCCACGCGGGGCTGAGACTTGCCAAGTTCACTTCACACATGGACCGCCGAGTGGCAGCAGCTTCCCGGGGCCACCACGCTAGGCTGGATGTTGAACTGGTGCCGTGACAGCAATGGGCTCTACAGCCCAGGAAAGAGTGAAGTCCGGCCTCTGCCGAGGTTGGCTGGCTGCAGCTGGGAATCCGGCCTGCTGCAGAGTGAGCTTCTTGGACCAGATCGCTCCGGCCACGGGATCCTTCTCAGCACACCCCCGGTCTGCAGCCTGCTGCCCAACACTCTCCCTCTTCCCCAGACTTTCCACTCCAGCCTGGAGATGCAGGGGCCTCCTCCCTCCAGCCGCAAGCTGGTGATCCTGACTGTGGGGGCGGTCGCGGTCCTCACCGTCAGCATCGTAGGGGTCCTTGTGGCGACATATCTGGGGCGAGCTACCTGCATCCAGGTACAGCGAGGGGATGGGGGGGAGGGAGGGATGTGTTGGGCCTGGCTCCCTGTGCAGGAAGGAAGGAAAATCTGAAAGGAGAGGGGAGGGCCAGGGGGTTCCTAGCTGAGCAGATCAGCTTGCTCCAGGCTAGCAGGGGAGAACATGGAAGGGAGGGCGACTGGGAGGAATTGTAGCTAACGGGGATTTCTCGTGGTGACCAGTCAGTGGGGGCTGGCACATCCCCGTTACCCCTAATCCAGTTTCCTTCCCTTTCCCTCCCTCTTTGCCCTGCTCAAGCGAGATGCCTATGGCTACCTGCCTACGCAGGTGAACGTCCAGAACGAAGCGTCGCTGCTCCTGGCTCTCAGCGAGCTGGGAGAACAGGGGGTCGCGCCAGGGATAACCTGCGACCTGAGAAATGTGAGTACAGTGGGTTTGGGGTGCCGGGGAAGATGTGGGTGTCCATCATGCATTGCAGGGGCCCCTTCCACACCAAGGCCCCCTCTGCTTCGCTGACGGCCTACACAGGACTACCACTGAGAGGCAGCCACCTCTGGGGTGGGACGCAGTAGAGGGCGAACAGCCCACAACAATGCGACCCGAGAGCTGAGAACCAGGCGCGAGAGAAAATCCCAGCTCTGATCGGGCTGCAGAATAGAATGATCCCAGCTAGGACTGGCTGCCTCCTACCCAGAATGCCAAGGGGGTCTAATGAACACAGTCCTTGCTCAGTGGTAAGTCTCCACAGCAGCCGCGGACAATGGGCGCAGCGGAGGCTAGCAGGACAGGCTCCATCACCATCTGCTCTGGCATCTCCTCCCCAATGCTTACGCTTCTCGGGTGTATCAGGGCAGCAACGGGGCCAGGCTAACGCCTGCCATGAGCACAGATCAGCAGGGAAAGTCCCATGTGCTCTGGCTCAGGGAGGAAGCACACAGGATACTAGCCTGTCCCCAGCTTGATCCAGTGTTGTGGGATTAAACACCCCCCTATCAGCGCTCCAGCCGCGAAGCCCTGCCCAGAGGCTACTACGACAGGCTTTCATGGTGGGGTGCTCTTGCTTTCCCGTCTCCCAGCACCTGATGGTGTATCACGGGCAGCCAGAAGGGTGTGTGGCCCGGAAGATGGAACCCTCCGACCAGCTGCCATCCTGCCAGGAGCTGGAAAGCTACTTCCAGGCTGTATTGGTAAACCGCCCAAGAGATGCTGCAGCTGCCCCCCTAACACCCTCCCGCCCGTCAGACAGGGGCCCTCAAATCCAGACAGTCTCTGAGGGGGTGGGGTGGGGGGACACCCCTGCTCAGTGGACCTCTAATAAGAGCAGAGGCCAAAGGCCAGCCTGCAAGAGAAGCGTTTCCCCCATCCCCTCTGACTGACGGTGCCTGCAGACATTGACTTGTCCACCAGAGGCCTACACTGAGCCCGGGCTGGAGCTCCAACGCAGCCATCATTCCCCCCCCCCCCCCCCCCGTCTCCTCTCCAGTGATAAAAAACGGCCAGGCTGGATCAGACCCAAGGTCCATCTAACCCCCTAGTCTGCCTCCCCCCAGGGACTCCAGGAGAAAAGCAAGACCCCTGCAGCAGGCAGCAGTGGGCTAGCCCCCATTAAGGGCTCACCCTGATCCCTACCAGAGCCTGACCAGTTCTGAAGCTTCAGGTTGTATCTCCCACCCACCCTTTCCACTGTTCTAATGCTAACGGTCGGCCAGATCCCGCTCTCCAGCCAGCCGAGCAGGACAGGGCTGGAGTCCGGGATCTGGAGCCCTCCCCGCCAGTAGGAACGAGAGCACATGGGCCCCTTGGTTCAGGGAAAGGAGCCCAGTGGCCCAAACCTGGGTAGCTCTGCTCTCGGGCCCAGGGGCCCATTGCAATTCCACTTACATGTGGCGGGAGGCGGCGGAGCTGGAGCCACTGCCTGCCAGAACCAGGGGTGATGCCAGATTGGCCACGAGACAGCCAGGTGCTGAGGCTTAGACGTGTCAGCCCTGCGGCACAGGCTAGAAAAAGACCCCGCTGGGCCGGAAGGGGCTGAACGGTGGCCACACTAGGCCCAGGTAGCCCCACCCCTACAGGCCTGCTGAGCATGCTCCAGTGCAGGTTAAAGGAGCGCAGAAGGGGGACACGGGCTACAGGAAAGATGAATCCTTCTCCGGGAAGCCGGGCAGAAGGTTGAACCTGAGAGGGGACCACGGCATGGATACGGCCCCCAGGCAGAGCCTTCCCCTCATAAGAACCAGCAGATCCCACTTGTCCGGACTTTTATTAAGCAACTGAGTGTTGGAATAGTGGCCATGCCCCCAAACTGAAGGGACCTCTGTAGGAAGTGGCCCGGGGCAGCAGACTTAGATGCTCTGCAGGGAGGATCTTGCTGGTGTTGCTTCCCACAGGGCGCTGGGCTGGGACCTGATGGAGAGGGAGGGCCCGGGTCCCTCTAGCACTGCCCCCCTCAAAGGGCTATCACCCAGATGCAGCTGGAGGCCAGAAGATTCCAAGCTAAGGGTCAGGAACTAGGTACCTCTACCACCCCGCCAGTCTACCCACTAGACTGCCCAGCCCTCCAAATCCCCTATCACACCCTTCCAAGGCGAGAATCTTTGGCTGATGTATCAAAGCCTCCCACTCAACTGTCTGTGATCTCACTGCAGAGAAACGCCACACTGGGGATTACCTCGGATGTTCAGAGCATGGGGACCGGCTCCCTGGGCAGCCTGACCACCCTGCTGTGCAGCAACAAACCCATGTATTTGATCACAGCCTTTGCACGTAAGTTGCACGATCTCAGGCTCAACGGGCACCAGGGAAACCGCTGTGCATGTTAACCAGCTTGGGGCGGATGGGAAAGCCAAGTCTGCAGCCATGACATAGACCCAGTTTTGCAAGACAGGGCTACAGAGGCTGCTCACGCAGGTTTGCGAAGACTGATCCTGGCCCTGCTAGCCACAGACACCATCTTCCCTAAAAGGGGAGTTGCCAGAGCTGTTTGGCCAGCTAGACACAAAAAGTTAATATAGGAGTCGCATCACAGTGAGTTGCAGCATTTGCCTGACCAAGTCCTGGGCCCCTAGTTACATTGAAATATCTTGTAAGGGGGATCCTGGACAGAGATGCAAAATTAGGGATGCAGAACTAGGTCTAGGCATAACGAGTTCTCATTACTGTGTTGTACACACACTTCTACAGTAGCGGATTTGACAGCAGCGAAAGAATGGCAACCAACGCGAGCTCTGCTGGAATTAGCCAAAGGCTATTATTGTTTGGTCCGGCTGAGAGCTGCCCCATTTAATGCAGTGGCCTGCCTCGCTGGACAGTTCTACTCAGCAACTCAGGGTTAAGAGAGGATTCCCAGCTCAATCACTTATTAGGACACACGAAAGAGGTGGTGGAACCCTTGGGACACTAGAACGAGGCTGGTCAGAGCAGTAGGGGGGCGACCGTGCACCGGCTGTGTGCCATTTCTTGTTTCTTTGCTAATCTCTCTGAAAACACCAAAACCCCAGTGACTGTAGCGTCTACATGAAACCAGCCTATCACATTATGAGTGACACACACACTTTAGTGGCAGAACAATCTGGGACGTGCCCACTGGCTATTCAGGCGTATCTAAGAGCAGAGGTAGCTAGAGCTGATCAGTCATTTATCGCCCATCAGGGCAGAGGAGGGCTATTGTTACTAACACTCTTGATTTTGTGTCCACGCAGCTTCCCCCAGGCATCACATAAGCATGGCTGCTTAGCAAGCCCAGAGCTCACGCAGGGAACATCAGACTGCAAATCCAACTGTCCCGACTTACTGTATTAATTCCAACTGCACCCATCTGGGATGGCCACGCACACGTCTAAGAGTTTCTAGCCTTTGGTTCTCTATTTCGGGGGAGAACCAACAACTAATGGGCGTGGGATTCTGTATCACTGCTTTGCCCGAGATAATCAGTAGCAATAAAATACAGAGATGTGACAAGTTGCCGAGTTACCCGTAGCATCAACATGTATCGAACTAATCAACTCAGAAGCAAAAGCCAGTCTGCAGAGATTCTTCATTACGTTGTCATTCACATGGGTTCGGTGCTTCCTTAGCATCTTCTGTACTACAGCAAGCCCTCGGTGGGGATACGAGGAAGATATATTAATGACTGACACTGTGATCAATAAAGAGCACCACAAAACAGCCTTTGTCTCCGTGTGGATAATTTCTGGTGCTGATACTTCCTAGCAAGGACTCTGCTGCGCATGAGCGAAGGGTTCCTGAGCAGAGCCTTTGGCTTTTAAATCATCACTTGGGTATGTTCTCAGCAGCTGCGGTAATGGGGTTTCTGTTGTAGCGCATGGATTTTGGATGGGTGGGTTGAGGAGAAAGTACACGGGGCCCTACAGCCCTTTAAAGACTACAGGCCAGGGCAACGCGAAAGGCCACGGCACCGGTGTCCTCACTGCTCCACAGACGCAGCGAGGGAGTCCCCATGTATTCTACACTGTTTCCCAGAGGCTGCCTGGTCTGAAAGCAGAGCTCAGATAAGGCCATAGAAACAAGATGGTGCCAGACTGCCTCTTGGAACTGCTGAGAACTTGAAAGTGCAGCCATCCATTTGCACTTCGGGGCTAGTGGGATGGGTTTAAAGCCCCGATACATCACAACTGGAGAGACAGTCCAAGCTGTTTAGGCCTGTATGTAACAATGAGCACCTACCTGGTACGGCTCAGCCGGAAGACATTTTTGGTGGGCAAGTTCACAGGGCTGAATAAAGTCCAAACAGGGAATTTCCAACACAGCTCTCATCCTGACCTGCAGGGCCATCTGCTGGTGCAGCCTTAGGCTTCCTTCCGAGCTCTGTTAACATACCTAACTCCCACCCTGCAGGATCCTTTGCTATTCCATGGGAGGGGATTCACGAGAAGGCTTGTAGGGTTCTTAGCAAATAGGACGTGCTGAGGTACTTCTGGGCCTTTACCAAATGGCTTCTGTGCTGAAAGCTAGGGAACTGCCTCCTGCTAGAAGGATGATGGCTTTTAATAAAGAGGCAATTAAAGTTAAAATTTAACTCTCCTTCTGGCCCTTCCCCAATGCACACACGAGAACGGCTCCAGGAGAAGCACACTAGCATCACTCCTGCAAGCAAACTCTTACGTATGTATAGCAGCATTCTGGTCATTTAGTCTGAGCTCCTGCGTAACACAGGGCAGAAAATTTCATCCAGCGATTCCTACATGAAGCCCAATGACTTGAGCTGAGCTGGAGTACCTACTCAAGAAAGACATCCCAGTCTTGATTGAAGGACTCTGAGAATTTACTCCATCCTTGTGATTCCGTTCTGTTGGTCAGTTTCTCTCACCGATAACAATTTGCGCCCTCTCTCTCGTCTGAGCCTTGCCAACTTCCACTTCCCACCACTGGCTCTTGTTAAGCCTTTGCTAGATTTAGAGCACCAAGATATCAGATTGATGCATAACTTTTCCATAGGCAGATAATCCTGTTTGCTTCAATGGGGTTACTCCTGTGAGTAAAGTTACACAACTGATTAAGTGTTGCAGGATCTGGGCATAGTGGGGAAGGCTCTTGGGGGTTTATTTCCTTTACCACAAAGGTCCCTATGTACCACAAAGCTGAGAAGGGAATATATTTAAGATCAGCAAGCCGGGGATGTTACTTGGAAGGTTGGATTTGGATTCAGTTCAGTTTAAGGCAGCTCAGGATACCGGGGCCTCCTGCTCTAAGTTAGGGGACCTGCACGCTAGAGGGGCTGCAGACTATGCAACGCAGCTTTCCATGGCAGAAGCCCTGTCTACACACAAGTTGCACTGGTGTAGTTAAAGCAGCACAACACCCCCACCATGACCCTGGGTACAGTTATATCTCCATACAAAAGGGTGCTTCATACAAATACAGCTATTCCCACACAGGAAGGGGATGCACTAAACCAGTATAAGGCTCCTCTATCCCAGTATAATCAAGTCCAGACAAGGGGCTGTCTTGGTATATCAGTAAAAAGAGAAGCGTTCCCCTAACTGACACTTGTATCAGTACAAAAGCTCTCTCTAAACCAGGCCTAAGAAATGCAAGGAATTCACTTGGACCCAACTAATCTGGTTTAAGTGAAGCCCTCTCCCCTAACCTCATGGGTCTAAGGGAGCAGATTTCCCTGGAGGTGGGTCACCCCATCACTGCAGGGATTCTTGCACCCTGCTCTGAAGCAGCTGGTTCCAGCCTGGAGTCAGGAGACTGGGCAAGGTGCACCCCTGCCAATTCCTATGCGCCTCTAAAAAAAACCATTAGCATGTTCTATAGTTACTTTAGAAGGGAGATGGAAAAAAATTTAACGTTTTTATTAACTATTACATCAAGAAAAAAAAACTTCCTACCCTCGCCCTGTGATCGCTCCGCAGCTACCTGGAGAACCGTGATTAAGTAAACTGAAGTTATTAGGTTACATGGACCGGAACATGCAGGGCTGAGATTATCCCAATCGCTTGTCAGTGGCAGGGAGGCCGGTACCCCAGTGCCATCACTTCTTCTCCTCTTCCTTTTTGTCCTTGTTCTCCTTGGAGGCCTGCGAGGCCAAGGAACCCATGGCGTTGCGGATGGCCTCGTTGTTGGGGTCGACGCCAGGCAGGTTTTCAAGCACGCTCTGTAGGAACTCCGGATCCTGCATCACGTCGTAATCATCTTCCTCCTGCACATCCATGAAGAGAGAGTCACTCCCCACTCCCCATCGAGAAGATATACTGGGATCTAACAGGCTGGTACTGCTTACTTGAAACACTGCACCCTGTTAGCAGGTGCTGAGCATGCTAGGGAAGGTTTACGTGGATTCCAGGAACTCATTGAGCCTGGCAGCTTTTGATAAGGGAGATGGGAGTGGCTCTGTGGGGAAAGGGGGACCTAGGGTGCGAGCTGAGCAGTCCTCAGGGAGGAATCCCAGTAGCAGCCAATCCTACTGACAAGGCTTGAACTGAACTGTTATGTTAACCAAGTCTAAGGAGAGGGGGAGTTTGGACTCTACACAGAGTGGATGTGAAAGACTGGGAAAGGGGTGGCTGGGGAGACCATCACCTTGGTAGGTTCTGATGTGTCCATGGCTGCAGTGCTATCAACTTCTCCTGATTCAGCTTGGGCGAACTCTGAAGAGAGGAAAGAAATGTCTTGGCTACTGAGTATTCACCACCATCTTTACTGCAATAGTATTTATGCTGGGTTGTCAGCAGGGTGTGTGTATGTAAAGATGCTGAAGGCGACTTGCCTGTGGCAGCTAGTGGGCCAGGAGTGTCACAAACCAGACATTCACAATTGCAGGCCTTCCGGTCAGGAGTCTGTCAGCGCTTGATCCCATCCTTGCCTTACCCAGCTGTGCCTATGCATAGCCGCATATGGCAGATCATTCCCTCCCCACTGATCTGCTGCTCCCTGCTACAGACCCCACATCAATCAAGAGGTGCCTGGGATAATACTGATGGATGCAGCAGGAAGCCTCAAGGCAGAATAGTGAGAGTTGAGAAAGATGATTCAGGCTTGAAGGCCTGACGTGAAGGTTCTGACACCCCTTGCCCCCAGACAGGTAGGATATTCACGGAATCCAGACCGACTCAGACAAGCACTCACTCATTTTGTGCATCTCAATTTTTGGGTGCCCAACCTCTGTCAGACGTTCACAGGTGTCGAGACCCAGCTGCTGTCTCTGAAATCACTGGGACAGCTCAATCAGCACAGGATTTGGGTTCGGGGATTAGACAGCTGTGCTAAATTCTAGCCACTCACCTGGCCCTTGCAGAGACATCTGCATGGCATAAGCAATCTGCTCCTCTTCTGTCATGCTGCTAAGGTCGGGCAGGCCAGCTCTCCCAAACTCCTGCTGGGTGATCGTCATCTTCAATAAGGCATCGTCCGAATCTAGCACAGGGATAAACACAGTACACGTTCCTAGAGCAATTCCCCAACATATTCTGTATTCAGAGAAGAATTCCTCCCCATCACTGAAGGGCAGCCACTTCTTGGGGGGGGATGAGACAGCTGCACAAAGCGCACAGCAACAATGCACAACAGTTCAGGACAGGAAAAAATACTGCATGCAGCTGTAAGTGCAGGGGCAGTTTTAGGGAAGGCAGACTGTAGATACCCAAGTAGGGATTGGGCTGAGATACTGGGGCTAACAGTATTCTCGTGGAAAGTGCCATGGGATCTCTAGCCAGTGCAAGTGATCAGGGCCTCCTTTTACATCTCAGGTGAAGGGGAACACCACACGGGGGGGGATATAAGGAACTACCATGTTGAAAGGAAGTGTACCCCTCCCTAATGAATCCCCTGCAGCGCATAGGTGTCCCTGCTTAGCACTGGAGGCTAGACACGATCTCAGTACAAAATGATCTGGCTGCATCAGCAGACTCCCTCTCCCCCCTGCATCGAACTCGCTGCTTTACTCTGCTCACCCCGGCCCCTCCAACTGAAGAGGGATTAGATCCCCGGCCTGGTTTCTTACCATCCCCACCAGTGGCTGTAATTCCTGCCTCAGCAGCGGAAGCAGCTGCAGCTCTCCTGGCCTCTTCCTCCTGCCGCTGCCTCTGCTCCTCCATGGACACACGCAGCGCCTGTGGAGCAGAAAATGGGGTAAACTCAAAGCAACAGCACGTTCACAAACAGTTTGGGTCCTTCAAACCGATTCTTGGTTCCATCATCTCTTACCAGAGCCAGTTCTGGGTCCGCGCTGGGATCCACTCCAAACTCAAAGTCGCTAGCGCCAAGGCCAAGCATGGCACCACCCTCCCCAGCCAAAATGGGGGAACTAATGAGGGCATCGGCAAGGCTAGGGCCAGGGGGCACAGTCACCAGGTGGGAACCAGTCCCATCCTTGCCGTTTAAGGTGTTAATGAAGGCAGTCAGCTTGTCTGTGTTGGCTTCCTAGGGGAGGGGAAGAGAGAGAGAGAGAGAGAGGTTAGAACCCAGGCTGACTTCTTCCCGTTGGCTTGGCTCAAAGGAGATGATGCTGGGCTGCCCTATGAGCTGTAATAACCCTTAAGTCCTCTTACCAACTGGTGTTCAGGAAGGGAACTCGTCTATAAATACAGAAGTACAGAGAACGGTGATCAGTATGCACCAGGGGTATGGAGACACGCCACGTTTCAGAGCTGGAAGAGGCCATCCGTATAATGGGCCCCCTCCAATGGGCAACTGATTAAAATTCCTCCCAGGAAGTCTCTGTGCAGAGTGAGGACAGTCGGCCCGGAACATTGTTCTATTCAATTCATCCTGAGTTTGCTCGTGTTTTAGAGTCCTGCTCAAAGGAAGTGCCAGCAGTTTCCTTTCATAGTGGTGTGATCTCACCGGAGGATCACGAACCTTATGGGTGTTATCTGCAGTCAGCCTGAGGGTGTATCAGCAACACTAGAGATGAGATTGTACCCAACAGTCAGAACAAAATTGGTCCTATTTCTCCTCTAACATGGACACCCCGTGTCTTGAATACAGCATTAATTTTCATACTTTGCCCTCCACCAGAATCAATGTTACACTGAGGTTTTGCTGTATCTACCCAGATAGAGCAGTTCAATGTGATACGGCATCAGGCCACTCTGCTTTGCATCTTGATCAGCAGCTATGCTGGGAATGGTTGTGGTAGGTTTCTGGGATTCAGCTGTCTCAGTTTAGGGAATAAACCATCATTCTCCGCTGAGTACGGGTTGGCCCGTAGCAAAGAAGGTTGGCTGGGGTATCATCCTGGCATCACTGATGCCACCCACACTCTAACGATCAGGAAAGAACAGTCACAGAACTTAGGCAGGCTCCGTGAAGGTTGCTCCCTTCAAGCAAGTATGTCCCTGGAGATCTGGAAGTGGAGTAGGGATTATTGGGGAAGAGAAGGGAAAACCGCCAGACCTATTATTTTTCCTGCTCACCTGGAACATCATTACCAGCTTGGTTCTAAAACCAACCACCAAAGTCTTTTAATGTGGTGATTAGATTCTTGAATAGCTAGTGTTGCAGCTCAGAAACACCACTCGGAGGCATAGGGGTGAGACACTATATGGGGCATTGCCAGCAAGGACAAGATAACCCAGGAATTCACTTACTTCGATGGAGAGGGGTCACCTCACAGGACTAAATGCCAGACCAACAAAATTCAACCACACTTGTATTCCCAACTCTTCCCACTGTTCCTTAGCCTTACATCACAATACAGCCCTCTGCCCAAGGAAGTCTGAAGCCAACACTGACTAATGTAGCCTGCGACTCACGGAGGTGTGTTCCGGAGCATTAACAGTATATTTCATAAAGAAGTGTATTTTATATTTTCATATGCATCCGAAGAACTGGGCTGTAGTCCACGAAAGCTTATACTCTAATAAACTTGTTAGTCTCTAAGGTGCCACAAGTACTCCTGTTCTTTTTGCGGATACAGACTAACACGGCTGCTACTCTGAAACCTGTCAGTATATTTCATGAACAGTAATTAAAGTCTTTGATGCATGGTTGCCAGGGAATATGGTAACTGCACACTGCCTTAGAGGTTTCATCCTAAGGATGGGTTGGGGTTTTAAATACAAAGGGTAAAGTATGTTTTACATACAAAGGTTTGTGCCACAAACTGATGGAGGAAACTCAGAATTACAGCTGGCTTTCTATTTTAACCCCAACACTGTGAAAAGGCAGGTGACTAAAGCATGCAGAAACGAAGTTAAAAAAATATTAAAAGAAAGGATGTCCTTCAATACCTTTGTTTATGGAAACAAAGAATTTTAAAAATCCAATTTGTTTTCTTTTTGCCCTTCACTGATGGTGAGTCTAGACCAGTCAATTTCACTTTTAGTTAGAGTCTGTTTCACTGAAGCACTAGCAGAAGTGTGAAATGTTTGGGTAGGAAACACAGCAGGGGCATATTTGAGAAGAGAGTCTCCTTTGGAATCTGCAAAACATTAATGGAAGGATTTCTGTTGTCTGAATAGCTCAGCCTTAAAATCCCTGCTGAAGAGATTAAGATAGGGGGAATTGTGATAGTATTCTTCACTGATGTTCCCAGACAGATAGGAGCCAAGTGTTTGAAAATGAGATGTAAACCCTGGCTGGAGTTTGTATTTCAAAGACTCTTGGGAGATCAGTTTAAAAGTCTCACCTCTTCTCCAAAGTTGATAATGTCAACATTTACTTTCTCCTTTTTAAGGCGCTTTGCCAGTTTCACCAGCTGCAATAAAGAGAAAGGAGTGTTAGCCCTTCATCAGTTGTCTTCAGCTCCTACATCTCCTCCACATAACAGAAAGCAGACAAAAGTGCGTGGGATTTGTTCATCAGGACACAAAGCCAGATATAAAAGCATCTAATTTACAGGTGCCACAGTCTATACAAGCTTCCGAGTAAGAGATTATTTCTGGACAGTAAAATGTTTGAGAGGTTTCATCTCCATTATACTCCTATGAAAACTAAATAGGCAGAACTTAAAATCAATCCTTAAAGCCAGCAAGCTTCTTTTAAAGAGACACTCTGACAATCTGAATTACATTACGTCACTTTTTTAATTGCATGTACTTTGATTTAATTAAAAAGGCACCTATCTAAAATTCTGAATGTTTTTTTAATAAAAAAAACACCCAGACAAATACAATTAAGAGTTCAGAAGTGATAATCAAGCTAGCCCAGTACAGACAGTTTGATAAGAAGTGTGAGAATACTTACAAGAGGAGATAAATTCTATCTCCCCTTGTAAGCATTCTCACACTTCTGTACTGGGCTAGCTTGATTATCACTTCAAAAGTTTTTCTCTCTTACTTAATTGGCCTCTCAGAGTTGGTAAGACAACTCCCACCTGTTCATGCTCCCTGTATGTGTGTATATATATCTCCTCAATATATGTTTCACTCTATATGCATCCGAAGAAGTGGGCTGTAGTCCACGAAAGCTTATGCTCTAATAAATTTGTTAGTCTCTAAGGTGCCACAAGTACTCCTGTTCTTCCTGTTACTCTAAGACACTATGCATTCTCTAAGAGAGAGCCGAGTTAGTTTATTTGTATTGTTCCTTCTTTTCCATTTTCACACCCACCCACCCCCTTTCAATAGCTCACATTCTAGTAGCAGGGTTTATCAGCTAAACAGTTGTCTCATTGGGACATAAGCTTTGAGCCTTACAGTTCTTGATACAGATTCACAAGACTGCTGTAATATCAATGCTCATTAAGATTTCTTAGAACTGTGTTTTCTGGATATAAAGACTGACCAACACAGTCAGTTCAGAAAAACATTGAACAGTTCCAGTTTCAAGAAAGCAGAAATTATTAGGTACTTGATATCAGGGTGATGAGAGCAGTATAAACACCTAGATAAAGAAATTGCTGTGAAAACTAAGGGCACATTTACATTTAAAAGGCTGCACTGGCTCTCCCATCAACACAGTGCTGTCTACACGAGGGTTAGGTTGATAGAACTATGTCGCTCAGGGGTGTAGATTTTTCACACCAAGTGAGAATGACATAGTTATACAAGATAGGTCTGTAGTGTAAACCAGACCTGAGGGCTCACCATCACGGATTAAACATACCCATGAACGTACATCTATAACTGGTCATGCTTTACTCACATCTTTCTCGTTATCTTCCACAGGGCTCCCAACAAAGGCAATGATGCGCATCTTGTGATTTTTGCCTTGACGATGTTTCAAAGCCAGCTGGAAAATAAGAGTTGTCATCCAAGGTGAACATAAGAATGGCCATACTGGGTAAAAACAGTGGTCCATCCAGTTTTCTGACAGTGGCCAGTGCCAGCTGCTTCAGAGGGAATGAACAGAACAGGGCCATTATTGAGTGATCCACCCCAACGTCCAGTCTCAGCATCTGGCAGGCAGAGGTTAGGGATACCCAGAGCATGGGGTTGCATCCATGAACATCTTAGCTAATAGCCATTGAGGGACCTATGCTCCATGAATGTATCTAATTCTTTTTTGAGCCCACTTATACTTTTGGCCTTAACAACATCCCCAGGCAACGAATTCCACACGTTGACTGTGCCTTGTGTGAAGAAGTACTTCCTTTGGTTTGTTTTAAACCTTCTGCTTATTAATTTCCCTGGGTGACCCCTGGTTCTTGTGTTACGTAAAGGGGTAAATAACACTTCCCTATTCACTTCCTCCACACGGGTCATGATTTTATAGACCTCGATCATATTTGCCCCACAGTCATCTCTTTTCCAAGCTGAACAATCCCAGAAAGCTGATGGTGACTGATGTATCAAGAAAATGTAAATGCCCAGGAGGGAGAGGAGTTGCATGGGATGGAAAAAATGGGCTATTACACACACACATACACCTTGGAGTAAGGGGTTGAACCTGAGCTAGGTATCAGGAGGCACTTTTATGAAGCAAGATTCATTAGACTGAGGAGTATTTTCAAGATGACATAAGCCATATTGTAATAAGCTGCCTTTAAGCATCTGCTGCTTCCACAAGATGCTTTAAAAGGAACTGGCCCTAATAATGCCACTTCTCTATCAAAAGATCCCAGCACAACAAACATTCGTTTAGTTGCCTTGGCGAGGCAGGTATTACGATCCCTATTTCGCACCCAAGGAAACTGAGGCAAAAGAGACCCATTAAGTGACTTACTCAATGTCTACATGGCAATTCCACACCCGTGGCTAGCCCGTGCCAGGTGACTCAGGCTCGTGGGGCTCTGGCTGTGGGACTGTTACACTGCTAAGTTGACGTCTGGGGTCAGGGAGGGTCCCAGAGCTGGGCCTGAGCCCCGAAGTCTACACAGCAATGAAACAGCCCTGCAGCCCTAGCCAACTGGCATGGGCCAATGGTGGGTTTTTCTTTGCTGTGTAGACATAAGTAAATCTGTGGCAGAGCTGGCAATAGACCAGGTCGGCCTCCAAGTCCTTTGCCTTAACTACAAGACCATCCTTCCCCCTCTAAATATATATGAGTAATAGCTTTCCAGATGTACACAGCAGATCATGAGATGAGAAGCACATAGAGCGAAAGTAAGGGAGTGACTAAACCTTGAGACCTATTCCAGATGTTTAAGGGTAACAAAGGCACCTCTCCTTTGTGGGTGTGTATTGCCGGAATTTGGCCCCCATAAGTTGGCTGCACATACATGATATATATTGCAACTGTAACCCAGCAATTTGGTAGCAAATCAAAAGCTATTTCCACAGACTCAGATTCTCTCTAGTTTATAGTTCTCTTTCTTCCTCTTCACCAAACAGCCTCATTGATTTCCCCACACTCAATTTCTCAATAGAATTATTCACATGGTAGCAGACTGGATTACATTAAATCCCATGACCTGGCTCAATTCCAATTTGGGTAGTTACAGGCCACTTGCCTAAATTCACCTTGCACTTTCAAATGAAGGTATTTAGTATCCTAAACTATGATGAGACGTTATTACAATACCAAGCCCGTATCTAGCACTTTTCATCCATAGATCTCAAAGCACTTTACAAAGGAGGTCAGTATCGCTATCCCTATTTTACAGATGGGGAAACTGAGGCACGGAGGGGGCATGAATTACTCAAGGTCACCCAGCAGGCCAATGGCAGAACCAGAAATAGAAGCTAGGTCCCCTGATTCACAGTCCAGTGCTCTATCTAGGAGGCCACACTAGCAGTTAGCAGAATGCTTCAGGATGAGCGGGGTTATAGAAATGCAAGATGACGACTCATTTAAGAAAAGTCATGAACAAGGTGTCACTTACATGAGCAACTCGGATTCCTGTACAGAAGGTAATTTTCCCTTTGGGTTGCACTGAGTGTAATTTGGAAAGGATCCGTCCCGTGTCTGGGGTAAGTGTGGTCAACACTTCACAGTTACTAGAACAATATAAATGGTTGCATTGTTATACAAAGTCCTTTCAAACCATTAATCAACCCTCCCAATACCCCTTGTAAGGTAGTATCTTTTACAGTAGATACGCTGGAGGGTAGGGATAGGATACAGAGGGACCTAGATAAATTAGAGGATTGGGCCAAAAGAAACCTGATGAGGTTCAACAAGGACAAGTGCAGAGTCCTGCACTTAGGACGGAAGAATCCCATTCACTGCTACAGACTAGGGACCGAGTGGCTAGGCAGCAGTTCTGCAGAAAACGACCTAGGGGTTACAGTGGACAAGAAGCTGGATATGAGTCAACAGTGTGCCCTTGTTGCCAAGAAGGCTAACGACATTTTGGGCTGTATAAGTAGGGGCATTGCCAGCAGATCGAGGGACGTGATTGTTCCCCTCTATTTGACGTTGGTGAGGCCTCACCTGGAGTACTGTTTCCAGTTTTGGGCCCCATACTACAAGAAGGAGGTGGAAAAATTGGAAAGAGTCCAGCAGAGGGCAACAAAAATGATTAGGGGGCTGGAGCACATGAGTTATGAGGAGAGGCTGAGGGAACTGGGATTGTTTAGTCTGCAGAAGAGAAGAATGAGGGGGGATTTGATAGCTGCTTTCAACTACTTGAAAGGGGGTTCCAAAGAGGATGGATCTAGACTGTTCTCAGTGGTATCAGATGACAGAACAAGGAGTAATGGTCTCAAGTTGCAGTGGGGGAGGTTTAGGTTGGATATTAGGAAAAACTTTTTCACTTTTTTCACTAGGAGGGTGGTGAAGCACTGGAATGGGTTACCTAGGGATGTGGTGGAATCTCCTTCCTTAGAGATTTTTAAGGCCCGCTTGACAAAGTCCTGGCTGGGATGATTTAGTTGGGATTAGGTCCTGCTTTGAGCAGGGGGTTGGACTAGATGACCTCCTGAGGTCCCTTCCAACCCTGATATTCTATGATTCTACAGGTGGGGAAATTGAAGCACAGGGTCTCCCACAGTCACATGGAGAAAACAGCAGAAGCCAGTTATTCCTAGATCTGTGCTCAATACACTAGATCAGTGTTTCTCAGCCTTTTCAGGTTGGCAACCCCAAAAATGTTTGTAACTCCTTTACATTTACTATAAAAGAGTCAGAACTGCATCATTGATAAGCCTATGTAATTTGTGTTTTTTGAGAGGCTGACAGAATACTTAACCTTGCAGGATCAAAGTGTGCAGGGAGCGGGATCTCTGTTGTAGATTGTATTATAATCCCCTCCCTTATTTCCCGCACTGCCTTTCATGACCCCCTACCCACATGGGGGTTGCAACTCACTGGCTGGGAAATACTACACACTAGACCACACCCATCACCTGGGTGGGAGAGCAGGAGACATTTTGATTTCTAGGAGGGGGAACTCTACAGACGTACTTAGCTAAGGTAATGAGCCCCACGTTGTTCTCTGGGTTGCTACGGGTTTTCGAGTGGCACACAATGTTGACAGCATCTTGCTGGGCTTGCAGGCGAGTAGGTAAAAAGTCCCCATTTCTCATGTACTCACTGTTGTCAACACTGAAATACAGAATCAGATAAGGTCAGAACTAAAAAACAGGCTCGTCTGTTTTTACCCTAAGCTGGTTCATGAAAATGAAGCCTCAGGATCCTAGATCTGTGGTCAGACAGCTAACAGCATACATGTCTCCTCGTCCTTGCCACTTCTTAAGGCAGAGAGAGAATCTTGAAATTCAGACGCAAGAACCAAATCCATTTTAAAGCCCTGGTTATAGTAGAACAATGCAGAAGCCTGCCCTTTGGGCCCATAGGACAGACTGAGAGCCCAGTCCATGAGTCCTAGAACTGGGAATACAGCACCCCCTCCCTGTAACTTCAAGCTGAAGCGCACTCAATATCAGCTGCATGTTGTAAGATTTGCAGGTGAACACAAAGAACAAGCAATTTCTCTTCACCCATCAGCAGTATTAGCCATGGCTGGAGACAGGATAAAGAATAGCTCGATCAACCTGATGGGGCAATACCCGTGTTCCTATCAGTATATCTACACAAGCATCTCTTAGGGTTATGAGCATTTATTTGACATTTTAAGAAGTAGCCTACAACTTTTTGATATTATAGCAACTTAGCACCGCTATAGTTGTAGCTTCTAAAGTGCTTTGGCAAAGGTGAACAACTATCCATGCCCTCATTTTACAGAGAGGGAAACTGAGGCACAGGCAGGCGAGACTTCCCCAAGGTCACACAGAGTCAATGAGAGCTGGGACTAGAACGGTCGTCTGGTGTGTCTCAACCCCAGGCGCTAGTGAAACATTCGATGCAGGTCAGGCTCCTGGCAAGCTGTCACCAGGGCTGTGTCCCACAGTTCAAGCACCCCCCGTTATACAGATTTGACTGTTTGGGATACCGTGATGTCTCGGGGTTAAAAGAGGAGACTGGGAAGCAGGGCTTCTGAGTTCTATTCTGGACACTGCCACTAACTCACTGGGCGAGCTATTGGTGAGTCACCCCTCTGCGCTTCAATTCCCTCCCCCTGTGTAAAATGGGGCTAATTCTCACTTGCTCTTTGCAAAGTGCATTAACCTCCTTGGGTGAAAGGTGCTAAACATGTGCCTAGTATTATCAAGCAGGGAATTACCAGCTTTGTGGTTTCACTTCTGTTCCCAAAAGAGACAGATTAACATCCCAGCTCCCCCTCAGTTAACAGGAGCAGTCATGACCTGTTAGCTACTGACAATGTAAATCAGATTTACTCTCCACCCATTAGCAGGCTAACCCATTCCATGCAAGCTAGCACATCTACAACACTGATGGCTTGCTACGATAGTGCCTTCATTAATATTAGGATTGGCTGAACAAAGAGAGGCTCTACGCCAGTGGTCTCCAACCTTTTTACGCACAAGATCACTTTTTGAATTTAAATACAACCCAGGATCTACCTAGCCCCTTCCCCGAACCCCCCCCCCCCCGCCCATTCCATCCCCCCTCCCTCCATCGCTCATTCTCACCCACCCTCACTCACTTTCACCGGACTGGGGCAGGTGGTTGGGGCTGAGGGGTTCGGAGTGTGGGAGGGGGTTCCGGGCTGAGCCTGGAGCAGGGGTGTAGGAGGGGTTGAGGGGTGCAAGCTCTGTGAGGGAGTTTGGGCGCAGGAGGGGGGGTCTGGGCTGGGGCAGAGTGTTGGGGTTCAGGAAGGGGTATGGTGTGCAGGCTCCAGGAGGGGGCTCAGGGCTGGGGTGTGGGCTCCTGCCAGTGGCGCTTACCTCAGATGGCTCCTGGTCTGTGGCACAGCAGGGCTAAGGCAGGCTCCCTGCCTGCTCCAGCCCCACACCGCTCCCGGAAGCTGCCATCCCTACAGCCCTGGCGGAGCGGGAGGCACGTGGCTCCACACGCTGCACCCAGGCACTGCCGCCACGGCTCCCATTGGCCACAGTTCCCTGTTCCCAGCCAAAGGGAGCTGCAGGTAGGAGCAGTGTGCGGAGACCCCCTGATCCCGCCCCTCTTCCAGGACTCAGCAGCGTGGGATCAGGGCAGGCAGGGAGCCTGCCTTAGCCCCGCTGCGCCGCCAGACTTTTAGCAGCCGGACGACTGTCAGAGGCTCCAGGATCTACCAGTTGGTGACCACTGCTCTACACTCAACTTGATGGCATGTCTGTCAATAACATAACTTTGGAATGCCAGAGCCGATCCATTCTAAAAATGTCAGCGAATGTTCAGTCTAGGCATTAATGGGCAGAACCCTATGGATTTTGGTTAAAAACAAAACGGGGAAGGGGGCATCCCAGAGATCTAGTTAGCAGAGTTACCAGCTTCAACCAGTCTGTAGATCAAAGAACTAGTTGAGGAGGCCACTGATGCCTTCCATGCCACCCACATCTCAGCTCTTCCCTTCTTCCCAGTTTAAAATGCTGAGCCCCTGCATGACATAACCCCCAGACAGAAGAAATAACAGAGGGCACATTGAGCCCCTGCCATGGGGCAATGAGGGGTTGCAGAGAGTTCCTGAAATAAGACACACAAACAGCTTGTGGGGCAAACGGAGGGAGGCAAGGAGCCCCTGGTGTGTGGAATGAGCTCAACAGACAGAAGCAACTATGTAGTAGTTTTGTGTCTGGGCAATTTTAAACCTTTCACATACAGAATGTCACGGCCCAGGATCCAGTTTTAATCCTTGCTCTCCTGGCTGTAGCACACAAAGCCACTTTCTCATGCCAGGAGGCATCAGTCTGTATTAAAATGCAAAACCCTGTCACACTGTGCGCTGCTGAACACAAATATTCTTTACTACAAAAAGCAGCCATTCATTGACACACAATGAATGGAAGTGGATGCGTGGCATATGGATTTCAAAGTGCTTTGCTAACATTAATTCTCACAACAACTCTGAGAAGCAAGTTAATAATACTCTTAACAGATGCCATGACTCCTCAAGGTGACACAGTACCAGTGGCATGACGTGGGCCAGAAACCAGGATTCATGAATCCCAGTGCCCTGGTCTAACCCACTACACACACACCCATGGCCCAGCACTTCTTGCCCTGCACCTTACGGGGGAGGGATAGCTCAGTGGTTTGAGGACTGGGCTGCTAAACCCAGGGTTGTGAGTTCAATCCTTGAGGAGGCCATTTAGGGATCTGGGGCAAAAATTGGTCTGGGGATTGGTCCTGCTTTGAGCAGGGGGTTGGACTAGATACCTCCTGAGGTCCCTTCCAACCCTGATATTCTATGATTGTCACCATGTGAACCTAGGGTAAGACTGAGGATAAATACACTGCCAGACTAGAATGGAAGCCTTCTGCACTGGTGAAAGTGACCATACAATGTACAGGGCAACCATGGACCGATCTCACTACATCTGGGATCTTATACTCCAATTTCAGAACTCACTCCCCCAAAGTCATGACATCAACAGCTGCAAGAGAACAATAATTAACCTGACACTGTCTCTTATTTGAATCTGACATAGTTACTTAGCAAATCAAGCTACTGTGGATGTCTCTATCCAACTAACTGAAGAGCTATTTAGTTACCAGATACAACCCACAATGGAAGTTTTGTGCATCTTATGAATCTCTGCTATTTGGTAATTAGACTACAGCAACTAATGGGTCTGAGGTATTGTAGTAGCCAGGATCTTTATTGTGCACCGAACAATATAGTATGTTTAGTGATTTTTTTATGCATCTCTGAAGTATAAACTTATTTCCTATGCCTGGTTTTAGCTCTAGCTATCAGCTTGGTAATGTAGAATCCAAAACTGACACCACCATTTTACTTCACATCTGGTATTAAGCAACAGCAAAACACTAATACAGTCGGATTGCAGCTGCCCAGGATTTCATGCCAGCCCTGCACTAACCCACCTAAACACACCAGTCACTGAAAGTATGGGGAGGGAGGAAGGGTGTGTGAGCTGGGGGGCTAAAAGGTCATTTATACTCTCCAGCTCTTGCGGGGGGATGTGAAAGGAGGGGGGGAAGGGAGAGAGGGAGGTCAGACACTGTATCTCGTGAACAGTCTCTATTGTCTGCTCTTGTAACAAGTTACTCTGGGCCACATCAAACCCTATGAGATAACATGTGGGGGGTGGACAGTGAGGAAGGTTGGGGGTTGAATCCACACTGGGCTGGAGGTGAGTTAACACAGAGAAGGCCCTGGCTATCTTTGTTGATGCAGTGTTAAGTGGATTCTAGTCCAGCTATATCAAATGCTCCCACTTCTCAGTCCCAACTGATCCTCCCAGAGTCCACCCCTCCCCATCCCCCAGTCTGCCCACCACACACTGCCCACTCTGCCCTGCAGCTTCTCCATAGCATCAAGCCCTCCCCCACCAATGTCAAATATTTGCCTTATTCCATCTGACCCTAATGTCACCACATCCCAGCACAGCCCACCTCTGAATCTCCTGTCGTGGACTATCACCCACTGTCCACTAGACTAAAGCTCTCCATAGCCAAGGATCAGAGGGGTAGCCGTGTTAGTCTGAATCTGTAAAAAGCAACAGAGGGTCCTGTGGCACCTTTGAGACTAACAGAAGTACTGGGAGCATAAGCTTTCGTGGGTAAGAACCTCACTTCTTCAGATGCAAGATAGCCAAGGAGAAGCTCCAATCCAAACAACGGCCATCTCCATAGCCCACCCAGACAAGCCCAGCCTTACATCCAAGCTAACAACTCTCCCTGCCCTTACCTCAGCTCCAAACCACCTTCCAGCCTGGAAGGGACAGCTGGCCCAGCCCCTCACCAACCCAGAAAAGGACAGCAATTCCCACCACCTTGTGATCACACCCTGATCCCCTCATTCTATTACTGTGCTCGTCCTCACAGGGCAGTAATTGTGCCCTCCAGTGCAACCTAGAACTCAGTCACCCAACAGATCCCACTTCCCCCCACCACCTTGTACTGATGCTCCCCATTCATCTTCTCCTACCCCATCCCCAGATCAGAACTGGGATGGTCTCTGCCTCTTTCAAATCCCTGCTCCCAACCTGCCACTCATCTCCTGCTCCCAGAAATCTCCCCAGCTGGGTCCTGCTTCACTCACCCCCTGCATGACTTTAACCCAGCCCTGCTCCAGACCCCCTTTCCGGCACCAGCCCTCCCCAGCTCCCTTGGCATTCCCCCCCCCACTGAAATCTCCCCAGCTTGGGGTTATTCCACACACATCCACCCCTGCCTGATCCTAATCCAGCCCCCCTACCTGCCCTCCCCTCTTCCTAGTCCTCCCCAACCCCATCAAGTCAGCCCTGCTCCTCTTCCCCATCCCCTGAACCAGATTCCCATCCCTGATCCTGCCCCCACTTCCCCCACAGAGCCTCTCCAGCCTGACCCTGCTCCACATCCCTCACAACTCAACCCCACCCCTTTCCTTGACACCCCCCATCCCTGCTCCTCTTCCCCACCCGGGCCTCATCCTCCCCTCAGCCTGGCCCCGGCCCTGCCCCCAGAGTCCCCCAGCCTGCCCCTGCTCCCCCTCAGAATAGCCCCGCTCTCCCTCCGCCTGCCCTCACCCCGACAGCCCAACTCCCCCCCCGCCTGCCCCTGCTCCCCCCCAGCCTGCCCCCACCCCGACAGCCCCACTCTCCCCGCCTGACCCTGCTCCCCCTCAGCCTGCCCCCACCCCGACAGCCCCCCTCCCCCCGCCTGACCCTGCTCCCTCTCAGCCTGCCCCCACCCCGACAGCCCCACTCCCCCCGCCTGACCCTGCTCCCCCTCAGCCTGCCCCCACCCCGACAGCCCCACTCCCCCCGCCTGACCCTGCTCCCCCTCAGCCTGCCCCCACTCCGACAGCCCCCTCCCCCCGCCTGCCCCTGCTCCCTCTCAGCCTTCCCCCACCCCGACAGCCCCCCTCCCCCCGCCTGACCCTGCTCCCCCTCAGCCTGCCCCACCCCGACAGCCCCCTCCCCCCGCCTGACCCTGCTCCCCCTCAGCCTGCCCCCACCCCGACAGCCCCCCTCCCCCTCCTGACCCTGCTCCCCCTCAGCCTGCCCCCACCCCGACAGCCCCCCTCCCCCCGCCTGACCCTGCTCCCCCTCAGCCTGCCCCACCCCGACAGCCCCCCCGGCCGGGCCTAGACAGCGGCGCAGGAGCCGGGATGACTCAGGGAAACCCCGCGGGGGCCCGGTTCCTGCTTCCCGGGCCCTGGCCCGGCCTATGCTCGGCTCCTCCCCGGGGTCCCGGCCCGACCACGTCCGTCTCGGCCCCCGCCCCAGCGTCCCGCGGCCCCGACCCGGGCCCCGCTTCTCACCAGACCATAGTGCTCTCCAGCACCATCTTGCCTCCCTCCGAGACACCGGCCGGGCTAGGCCCAGCCAACAAGCCACCCTCGCACTGGCCCAGCCTCCAGCCAATCACCGGCGCCCATCTTAAAAGGTCGGCCGCAAGGGCCGCTGGGAGTTGTAGTTTCATCGCGTCTTCCCAAGGGACTACAGAAGGACAACTTCGTCCCCAGCTAGGGGCGGGAGGCCTCTCGTTGGAGCTGCTCCCTCCCCAGCCTTGCAAGAAAAATGGGCGCAGGCAACTCCTCTCACGCAGGGAGATTAGTTGCGTTTTATTCCCCCAGCAGGAAAAGTTACTTGGCCCAGATGAATGGGCTTTCGCCCTGGAGGAATTGCCAGGTTTTTGCAAACAAAATTGCTTTGGAAAATTACTGGCCCTGATGCAGAATTCACTTGCCAGCCCTTTGTTGTCATAACAACGGGGGAAAAGAGAAATGAGTGAAATGCAAATAATGGGACTTGCAGCGCTGGGAGGGAGGGCACTTGTGCGTTGTAGGTTTGAGCCCTATCTGAGTTGAGCTTTCAGGCATTATTTTGAGAAAGTTCTCTGGCCTGCGTTAGACAGGAGGTCAGACTAGATGGTCACAGTTGTCCCTTCTGGCAGTTTAAACCTGACCTTGCTGGAATGGACGAGCACTTTATTTCCAAGACAAGCTTTGTAGATGTGCCATTGCTACAACAATTCCTAGCGTGGCTGCCCGCCAACGAGTGAGCGATTTGGAATGCGTGTACCCACAAGTCAAGTACATGGAGGAGTGCAGCATCTGTTAATTGTTTGGGAGTAGTGCTTGGATTGGTTAAGGACATAAGAAGGCCATACTGGGTCAGACCAATGGTCCATCTAGCCCAGTATCCTGTCTTCCAACAGGGGCCAATGCCAGGTGCTTCAGAGAGAATGAACAGAACAGGTTCTGTGATCTGTGATTAAGTGATCCATCCCCTGTCACCCATTCCCAGCTTCTGGCAAACAGAGGCTAGGGACACCATCCCTGCCCATCCTGGCTAATAGCCATTGATGGACCTCTCCTCCATTAATTTTTCTAGTTCTTTTTGAACCCTGTTGTAGTCTTGGCCTTCACAACATCCTCTGGCAAGGAGTTCCACAATTCCCCTGCACATTTCTTTGATCAGTATCACATTTAGCTTCAATCCATCCCATCCCTGCCAGTTAAAATTACCCAGAGGATGGTAGCCTTGGATTACTAGGCTTGTGGTAACTGAAAACTCCCACCTGTGCACCTATAGATCTTACAGTGTAAACAAAGATACCAGACTCTTTTGTTAACTGTTTTAAAAGCAGCTGGTGCAAGAGAGATGTCCTGACCATATTTGGCCATTGGGGGTCACTGCACTACCAGCTCAAGAGGACCGAACAGGCACTTGTGTTTCTCTGGAAGAAACATTTTTAAAGGTGGACTTGAGGTTTAGATGGTGAAATTCAAAGCTGGGACCATTACGCATTTTGTTTAGGGATTCCTTCTGCATGAGTGGCTTGTGATGATCTCTCTACCCCATGTTTAAAGTCAGCCCCAGTAACAAACCAATGAGCTTTGATATTTTAACTTGCTTCATCCGTCTATAATGAGGGAGACAATGTGATCTAGTGGGTAGGGCACTGGATCTGGAGTCAGGACATCTGGGTTCTTCTATTCCTGGCTGTGAGGATGGGTGAGTCACTTCCCCTCTCTGTTTCCTCTCCTATCCTTTGTCTGCCTTATCTGTTTAGGTTTCAGAGCAGCAGCCGTGTTAGTCTGTATCCGCAAAAAGAACAGGAGTACTTGTGGCACCTTAGAGACTAGCACATTTATTTGAGCATAAGCTTTCGTGGGCTACATCCGAAGACGTGGGCTGTAGCCCACGAAAGCTTATGCTCAAATAAATTTGGTAGTCTCTAAGGTGCCTCAAGTACGCCTGTTCTTTTTGCTTATCTATTTAGATTGCCTACGCTCCCTAGGGCAGGGAATGGCTAGGTCTACAGTACAGAATTACTTCGGTATAACTACGTCACTCAAATCCACACCCCTGAGTGACGTAGTTAAGGTGACCAGACAGCAAGTGTGAAAGATCGGGACAGGTGGTGGGGGGTAATAGGAGTCTATATAAGAAAAAGCCCCAAATATCGGGACTGTCCCTATAAAATCGGGTCATCTGGTCACCCGGTTATACCGATCTAAGCGCCAATGTAGACAGTGCTAGGTTGACAGAAGATCTTCTCCTGCTGACATAGCTACGGCCTCTGGCAGAGGTAGATTAACTATGCCAACAGGAGAGCTCTCTCCTGTCGGCATAGTGTGTCTTCACGAAAGTACTGCAGAGGCGCAACTGCATTGGTGCAGCGTTTTAAGTGTAGACCTGTTCTCAGTGTATGTACAGCACCTAGCACAATGGGGCCCTGATGTCACATAGGGCCTCTAGCCCTATTGTAATATTAATAGTAAAAGAACAGTTAGGGCTTTTTAATCAGGAGATCTCCAAGCGCTTTACCATGGAGGTCAGTATCCTTATCCCCATTTTACATGGGGAAACTGAGGCACAGAGACGGGCAGGGACTTGCCCAAGGTCACCCCTCAGGCTAGGAGCAGAGCTGAGACTAGAACCCAGGTCTCCCAAGCCCCAGTTTAATGCTTTATCCACACTGAGGCAAGTGTGTACATGGTTATGAAATTGTATCTGTTATTGCATCACCATCTGCTGTCACTTGTCTCAGGCCCTGGTCCTGCAGCGGGAGCTCTGCACAGAACCAGTTTCAGGATCCGGGCCTTGGATTGTGAGCTGTTCAATGCAGCGAGCATGGCTTTGTCCAGCATGCAGCACAGTGAGGTCCTGACCCTCCTTGAGGCCTCTGGGTATTACAGCAATATAAACAGTAAGCAGGGCCAGTGCTACCATTAAGGTGAACTAGGCAGTTGTCTAGGGTGCCAAAATTTGGGGGCGCCAAAAAGCAGTGCCCCCAATTTTTTTTTACAGCGTTCCTCCCTGAGCACGCAGTCGCCGCTCCACTTCTCCCGCCTCCCAGGCTTGCAGCGCCAATCAACTGTTTGGCGCCGCAAGCCTGGGAGGGGAGGAGAATTAGAGCAGGAGCGGCGTGCTTGGGGAGGAGGTGGAGCAGAGGTGAGCTGGGGTGGGGAGCTGCCGCACGGCTCCCTGGGGGGGAGCTGCCGCGGGGGGGGGGGGCGCCTCAGGGCAGAGGGGGTGGGAGCTGCCGTGGGGGGGGGGGGGCGCCTCAGGGCAGGGGGGAGCGGGGAGCTGCCGCAGGGCTGGGGGGGGGGGCGCAAGGTGTAAGTTTTGCCTAGGGTGCGAAACTTCCTTGCACCAGCCCTGACAGTAAGTCCGCCTTCTGAGCCAGCTGGGTCACACACACTTCAGGAGCCCCTCCCCCACCAATTTAAAAACCGGTGGACGGTTATTGAAGGCATATGGGGGAGCACAGAAGCACTTTGATTTCATCAGGTACCCCCTTCCCAGCACCAGCTCTCTAATTCATTGTAGAAGGATCTCCAGCTAGGGGCTGTTCAAGACAAGGAGGTCATGCCCATAAGGCGTGTACACAGTGACACGAAGAAGGCAAAATCCCTTTGAAAAACAGAGTTTTCCACCACAAGAGGTGCCGTGATTCAAACAGACCCCAGCTCTCGCCACCCGTCAGAAGGACGTAGGCGGGGCGGCCTGCAACCCTGAAAGCGAGAGAGCCGGTCCAGTCGGGCCCTCTCCCGGTTCTCTTTAGCTAATAAGCTAGCCAGGGCTTCCCCTAACGGAGTTAAGTGTCCCACTGGGGGTATAGGCGCTTGATACTCCATTCACGTCACAGCATATTTTTAAGAGGGCGGTATGTGAACCAAGGAAGAGTGGGAGCTGCGGTGCCAGACAGATAAAAAATTATAGCTGGAGGGGAAATGTGAGCCAAACAGCCTGCATTCTGCTACCCTCAGCAGACAGCACAGCAAAGCAGGCGCAGAGCGTATAAAAACATAGCATGTTCTAGCTAGGCCAATGTGTTGTTCAGCAGAGTTCAGCTAAAGTTTGACCTCTCTTTTTCTCCTTCCTTACAACTAAATTTGGGCCTTGACTCTTTCATCGAAGGTTTGCAATACGCCCTTGACTGCAGAGGGTGGTGATTTTTCCGAGGAAGGCACCACTGTCTGTCTAGTTCTTAGTGCAGAGCCCCGGGATTGCATTCTGTCACCAGTTTGGTCGCGGATTTTTGCATTGTGACCAAGAGCAGGTGACTTCAGCTCTCTAGGCGTCCATTTCGCCATCTGTAAAATAGGCTTATGCTCAAGAACCAGCGCTAGGCACTGTACAAACACCGAACAAAGACAATCCCTGCCCCCAAAAGCTTCCAATCTAGGCATAAGACAAGAGACAACAGCTGGATACAGAACAGCTGGAGGAGCGCAAGGAAACAGTGAGGCCATATGCTCAGCAAGACAGGCTTTGCACACCAGCAGCCTAACTGTTGTCAATGTTTTTGTAGGCCTCACAGCAAAGGAGAGTTTTAAGGAGGATTAAAAATATAAGAACGGCCATATTGGGCCAGACCAATGGTTCATCTAGCCCAGTATCCTGTCTTCTCACAGTGGCTGGTGCCAGATGTTTCAGTGGGAATGAACAGAACAGAGCAAAAAGAACAGGAGTACTTGTGGCACCTTAGAGACTAACAAATTTATTATAGCATAAGCTTTCGTGGACTACAGCCCACTTCTTCGGATGCATATAGAAGAAGTGGGCTGTAGTCCACGAAAGCTTATGCTCTAATAAATGTGTTAGTCTCTAAGGTGCCACAAGTACTCCTGTTCTTTTTGCGGATACAGACTAACACGGCTGCTACTCTGAAACCAGAACAGGGCAATTATTGAGTGATCCATCCCGTCGTCCAGTCCCATCTTCTGGCAGTTGGAGGTTTAGGGACACCCAGAGCGTCTTGACTAATAGCCATTGATGGACCTAGCCTCCAGGAACTACTCTAATTTGTGACCCAGATATACTTTTGGCCTTCGCAACATCCCCTGGCAACAAGTTCCCCAGGTTGACTGCATTGCGTGAAGAAGTACTTCTTATGTTCCGTTCTAAACCTGCTGCCCGTTAATTTCATTGGGTGACCCCTGGTTTGCATGTTATGTGAAGGGGTAACTAACACTTCCCTATTCCTGTTCTCCACACCATTCATGAATGTATAGACCTCTATCCTCTCCCCCCTTAGTCATCTCTTTTCAAAGCTGAACAGTCCCCGTCTTTTTTAATTTCAGCTCGTACGGGAAGCTTGTCCATCCCCTTAATCGTTTTGTTGCCCTTCTCTGCAACATTTCCAATTCGAATAGGTTTCAGAGTAGCAGCCGTGTTAGTCTGCATCCGCACAAAGAACAGGAGTACTTGTGGTACCAATTTGAATAGATCTTTGTGAAGGAGGAGAATACTGTAGCTTTGCGACTGTTCACAGTGAATCACAGGGTGCTTGGCCCAGGCGTGAGGGGCCGAGGGGAGAAAGCAGGAAGGTGTTTGAAAATGTAAGAAGTGGGTGATAGAAAGGTCGACTCCCATCTCCCATACTGAATGAGACATGATGGGGATGGTGGGAATAGGCTGTGAAGGACCTTGACCGTAAGCAACCTACATCTCAGTGGGATGTATAAACAGGGAAATCTCGAGTAGGAGCAGGGAGATTATTTTACCCCTGTATTTGGCACTGCTGCAACTGCTGCTGGAATCCTGTGTCCAGTTCTGGTGGCCACAATTCACAACAAGGATGTTGAAAAAGTGGAGAGGGCGAGGAGAATGAATAAAGAATTAGAAAACATACCTTATAGTAAGAGACTCAAAGACTCTTTCTATTAAGCTTAAAGAGAAGGTGAAGGGAAGACTTGACTACAGCCTATAATTATCTACATGGGGAACAATATTTAATAAGGGGCTCTTCAGTCTAGCAGAGAAAGGTTGAACACCATCTAACGGCTGGAAGTAGAAGCTAGACCAATTCAGCCTGGAAATAAGGTGTAAATTTAAAACAAAGTAATTAACTATTTGAACAGTTTACCAACGGTCATAACGGATTCTCCGTCACTGAAGTTTTAAATAAAGATTGGATGTTTTTCTAAAAGACCTGCTCCTGGAATTACTTGGGTCAGGTCTCTGGCCTGTGTTAGACAGAAGGTCTGACTAGGAGTACGTCTACACTACTCGCTGGATCATTTATTTTTATTGCATCTAGTATAGATGCAATAAATCGATCCCTGATCGCTCTGCTGTCGACTCCTGTACTCCACCGCAGTGAGAGGCGGAAGCGGAGTCGACGGGGGCATGGCAGCAGTGAACCCCGCGCCATGAGGACACGAGGTAAGTCGACCTAAGATACGTCGACTTCAGCTACGCTATTCTCATAACTGAAGTTGCGTATCTTAGGTCGATCCCTGCCATTAGTGCAGACCAGGCCTTGATGAACACAATAGTCCCTTGTGGCCTTGTAATACATGCACTTGCTTTGTTTCTGAGCCTGCAGACAAACAATAGTTTTGAAAGGTGTGCACTACTTAGTCATGTAAATGGATTGTTGATTCTGAAACCTAATGAAAACTGTGTGCAAATACGGTCATCTGTATGGATGAAATCATGAGTTCCATGTCGTATGTAAGACACAGGAAGAAACTGTCTCACTCCACTCAGCCCTGGTGAGGCTTAGGCTGGAGTAACAGATCTGGTTTGGGGCACCACGCTTTAAGAAACATGTGGACAAACTGGAGAGAGTCCAAAGGAGAGCAACAAAAATGCTAAAATGTTTAGCAAACCTGACCTATGAAGATTGGGCATGTTTAGTCTGGGGACCTGATAATCTTCAAACATGTTAAGGGCTGTTATAAGGATCAACTGTTCTCCATGTCTGTTGTAGTCATTTAGATGGAATAGAAGAGCCCAAAGAGTCCAAGGTGTTAACATGATCCTGCTATTCTCCAACAGCGTTAAACAAGGTTCAGGGGCCTACTTCTACCATGGCAAACACACCATTCAAAATCACTAACTCTGCACTAAAAACATACAGAAGGAAAATGTAAAGTTTGAAATAAGGCTTTCATTTTAACACCCCTCGCTCCCTTTCCCGTGAGCTGGAGAGTTTTTTAAAGGACCCTCCTCCCAGCTCAGTTGAAGTGGCATTAAAGATGGTCAAAACTTCCTTTTGGGGAAAAGAGACGCTAGTCGAAACAGGCTGGAGCTGGCGTTGTTGCTGTTATTTGAATCCAATCCTGCTTTCCAGAAAACCAAACAAGAGGAGCACACTCAAGGGGAAAGGAAAGAACAGCAAAAGAGAGACAATGCAGCTGGCTCTCCAGTGCATCCTAGCTGCTGAACAAACACAAAACCACCCGCTGTGCCTATCAGCCACTCTGACACCTTGCAAACTTGTGCCAGCAGTGGGTATTTTAGAGCATTGCACTTAGCTGTCCTTGCAATCGCAGGCTTACAGCACTGTTGCAAAATATGCAATCTTGGCCAATCAAGCCAGCCTCTTCTTAGACAGAAGGAAAAGGGGAGTGGGAGGCAGGGAAGAGGAAGAAATAAGGTAGGGAAGGGAAAGGACATATTGGGAGAAAGAAAGTCTCACATCCCAGGTAGTGTTCGGGATTTAGTTGGAGCTGGCAGAGGTGGTGGTGTCATCTGGGTCCCTCTCTCTGGCCTGGCCTGGCCGTCTCTCAGGATTAAGACAAAGGGCTGGTCTACACTGGGGGGGTGAAAATCAATCAAAGGCTACATCTACACTACGGGGGAGGGGGGTGTCGATTTAAGATACGCAAATTCAGCTACGCGAATAGCGTAGCTGAATTCGACGTATCGCAGCCGACTTACCCCGCTGTAGGGACGGCGGCAAAATCGACCTCTGCGGCTTCCCGTCGATGGCTCTTACTCCCACCTCCGCTGGTGGAGTAAGAGCGTCGATTCGGGGATCGATTGTCGCGTCCCAACGGGACGCGATAAATTGATCCCCGAGAGGTAGATTTCTACCCGCCGATTCAGGCGGGTAGTGTAGACCCAGCCTAAGATATGCAACTTCAGCTACTTCGACTTACCTGGCCGTCCTCACGGCCGCAAATCGACCGCTGCGACTCCCCCGTCGACTCCGCTTACTCCTCCTACCGAGATGGAGTACAGGCGTTGATTTCGGGGATGAATTTATCGCGTCTAGACGAGACACGATAAATCGATCCCCGATAGATCGATTACTATCCAGCGGGTAGTGTAGACAGGGCCAAAGAAGGTTCAAGGTCCTGGGAAATAATGGAGTGGCAGAATAATGGGGTGGTGAAACCCATTCCTTTCCCTTATCTTTTAGCCAGTGTTTGTATCCCCTTTTCAGTCAGCTCATCTTTCAGTAGCCAGCTTTCCCCACTTGTCTTTTTGAGGACCCCAAGGAGGAGTGATGGGTGGAATGGCTCCTCCCCCTCATTTTGTCCACCAATTATACTTAATTTCTGACACCAATTTGAGTTAATTGATTTTCAGTCCCACACTTCTCTCGTTTACTAGGCATGATTTTAACACAGCCCTTGAATTGTATCAGTGGGATTTGGGGTTTGGACTAATTCAGTCTGTCTCCATTTTTATCTTCTCCCATCAACACTCGTAATAGGTTATCGTGACACTTTTATGAACCTTCAGTGGCTTTTCACAGTTGAGCTGACAATTAGGGTGTGTACGCCCAATTATCACAACACATCCCCTGAAGGTAGGACAAGTAGTAATGGGCTTAATCTGCAGCAACGGAGATTTAGGTTAGAGATTAGGAAAAACTTTTTTACTGATAGGTAGTTCTGCTCTAAACTAGGTTTCCAAGGGAGGTTATGGGATCCCTGTCGTTGGAAATTTTTAAGAGTAGGGTGGACAAACCCCTGTCAGGGATGGTCTAAGTTTATTGGTCCTGCCACAGGGCAGGGGTCTGGACTTAATGACTTCTCGAGGTCCAGTAGTAGCCCTGAGGAGGAGAAGATAGGTAGGAAAGAACCCAGGGAAACAGCAATAGTGTTGGAACTTAAGCAGACTGTTTGAATGGCATATGGTCCCTGGTCTGGAACCTGGAGTAATGGACAAGGCCAGGTTCCCCTACCAGCCACAAGGAAAGTGACATAGTCTAGGAGGTGAAGCAGAAGACCACCTGAGACTGCAGATAGTCAGTTTGTCCAGGGAGAGTTTAATACTCTAGCAGGGCAGGGCTACAGTGACCTGTCTGGAGGGCTGTCACAAAGAGAGCACTCCAAGTCCAGAGTGTCTGCAGGGTGAGCAACCCACTGAGGCTGCAAGGAGAAGCCCCACTGGCGAGTGAACCCCATCACAAGGACAAAATTAAGCGTTCAGTGGGACACCTCTCAGGCCATGCCTACGCTACAAGCACAGCTACAGCACTGTCGCTATAGTGTAAACACTTCCTCCACTGATGGGAGGAATTTCTCTGGAGTTAACCCATCTCTCCGAGATGTGGTTAGCTAGGTCAATGGAAGAATTATTGTTGACCTGGCTGCATCTACACTGGGGTTAGGTCAACTTAACCATGGCACTCAGGGTGCAAAATTCTTCACAGGCCTGAGCAACTGTTAGGTTTATTTAACTTTTCAACTGTAGACCAGGCCTAAATAGGAGCAGTGAACAGAGTGTTGCTAGAGCCACTGGAGACAACTCGCTCCAAGCCAACAAGCACAGCTCAGAACTCAACACTTCAACAGCAGTGCCCTGAACTTAGTCCTTACCCTACAGACCCTTCCCAGCTCTCCTTGTCTCTCACATCTACCATCTCCATTGCTGCATGCTGGGAGACAGTTGTATGAACTTATGAAATGGATGAAGTATAGTGTTCAAGTTCCCTCAAGCCACCCCTCACCACCAAGAGGAAAAAAAAAATACACACCTTTCTGGGTTTGGTAGCACACTGTGTATTGTAACGTCCCCTCACAGCGATATTATCCCCTGTGTAGGACAGGCGGCTAAGAGACAGCTTTTGTTTTTAATATTCAATTTAACAGCCAATGATGGCAAAAGTGTTACAAGGTTAAAACGACAATATTCACCACACGGCACAAGTTGTTTCAGAAGGATGTATGCTTGACAGGTCAGATCCTCCCTGCTGGATTGACGAAGAAGTAACGGATCCTGCCGTGTGGAATCAAAGCTGTCGGCGTAGACTGAGCAGGAAAGAGGTCCAGCCATCAGCAACTCTTGATGCTTCTCCCCGCATTTCAGTCCAACAATGGAGGGGTAAGGGTAGGACAAGAGGCTTAAACAGGGAGCCAGGATCAAGGGTGTTGAGCCCCCTTCATGGACCCAACTCTCTGAGCCGTTAGCCAGGTAACCAAACCCCTCATGATAGAAATAACCGATCAGGTTTTAGTACCTTAAACCAGTTATGCTGCCCCTTTTAGAATGCAAGAAGCCTTTGCTGTTAAACCATTGCAAAGCAGAGGTTGATAATTATGATATATAAATGTCAACGCCCTCCCTCCCCCACCCTCTGAGCTCCCTACACGCTGAGTAACTATTCCCAGAATAAAACATTTAAATACAACTTCATAAATATTAAATCATGAAAAAAAAAAAACCCAACTAAATTGGTTTCTTTCCTCCTGGTAAAAAAAGGAATTTGAGTCAGGAGGGAAGATCAGAAAGAGTATGTCTAATATAGACGGTTCATCAGGATATGAAGTAGATTTAGAGGGGAGAAAGAGGGAAATTGTACTAAAGCCATTTCTTGTTGTCACTACATTGATCTTCAAGGTACAGGTCTCGTCAGGACATCACTTGACGTTTACAGCTAGATAAAGAGGTTCCAGAGCCCTTAGGAACCAGACATTACTCGGAGACCACCGCTTTCCTGCTTGACTAAACTCCTTTGCATTTGGACACCTGGCTGGCTCTCTGGGAGAAAGGCGGTTCTGCCTGATCTGCCTTTCAAAGATCTGTTTTTTTAAACTAGCAGCTTGAACTATATTCACTTTAAATGTGATTGAGGAAAAAACCCCAAACACTGAGCCCTGATACATCAACTAAAAAACCCCTCCTACGCCGCTACATTCCTCGGCTTTATTAGCAACGACGGCTAATAGGCACACAAAACCCTTGCATGTGCAGGAGCAACCATTTCTTTATTGTTTAATCTATAAAAAGGAGGTGGGGGAGGGTCACTGCTTTTGGGGAAAAAAGACTAAGATTCATTTAATTTTTAAAAAAACTTTAGTGAAAATAAAAATCAGTACAACATATGCTCCGGTTTCTAGCCATGTGTCTGCAGCTGGTCACTTGGTAAGGACTGCCACAGTCTTAGGTACAGCAACTGGCTAAGATAATACAGCAATGCGTCTTTTCCGCTGATTCTAATAAGCCGCAGCTTGGAATCAGAGTGGAACACACACTTGTGGAGGAAAAAAAAACCAAAATCTGTTGTTCTGCACAGAGACCTGGCAGCCATTTATATGGAGTGGCATTATGGGAATCTCTATTTGGATGCGGTTAGAGCACCGTGCGCAAAAGGTAACCCTGATGCCAAGGGGTAAGACGGAAGCATAGCTATCAAAAGGGAATTTAGCTATTAAAAAAAAAAAAAAAGAGGCAGATTTTACAAGTTGTGTCCCAAGAAGGACACATAATACTGGGGAAAAAAAACAAGCAGGATCGGTTTGGTCCATTTGCTTAAGAAACACTGAAGGCTTAAAAATGCGCCAGGCACCAAGATCTCCCGAAATCTCTGTTGCTTCTCATTCTGTGTGAGGATGAGAGAATAAAGGAGTAGTTTAAAACAGGACAAAGCAATGCAAAAACCTCTCTGACATCTTAAAAGCGTAGCCCATTCCAAATCCTTCAAGCACCAAGCCATGATAAAGTCTTGTGGGTGGGTCTGTTCCAGGTCACCTTCTCAGGATGATGATGATGCAATGTCATAAATGCATTAGACTACTGCACTCAAAATTAGTTTATAGACAAGACATCCATGATCAATACCTTTCATGTGTGACCAAAAAAAACAGTCGCTCCCCCTTCTGCGGGACATTTTTGGTGAAACACTGATAAAACTATTTTTAAAAAAGAATAGATAATTGTCGCAGCCTAAAAGAAACGATATGACTGAATTAAAGAAACTTAAATTAATATAAAAACCAAACACCATGTTGAGCTGTTGCAAAAACGGTTCCAACAAGGCTCCAATGTCCATTTCCCCTGGTGCTCTTCATAGTTGACCATTGTTCTTGCAAGGTTTGTGATGTCCTCAATCCTAGGTAACCAGCTCCCCCAAAGCCAGCTCCTTTTCTCCAGAGGACTCTGGCCTGCACGGAGCAGCTCCTGCTCCTCCTTGGAGATGAGCAGCCTTGCTCCTGCCAGTCTTCGAAGAGAGGACAGCAGCAGAAAAACTAGATGCAACCAGCCACAGCCTGAGGGCTGTTTTGCAGAAGAGGAGGTTGCTCTGGGCTCAGCCACTGTTAATACTATGACACTAAGTAGGTCCCAAGCCTTCCAGCTTCTATGGATTCTGTCCGGATAAGATTTCTAAGATCAGCCGCAGGGGCTGAATGTTTGTCAGACTCTACGGCCCACGCAGAGTAGAGAGAAATCTTCTGCTCACATTACAACCGTCCCTCTGTTATTTCACTGTAAAGAGAAAAATCAATAGGTAGACTATTCAGGAAGGTTTTCTAAGCAGTCTGAGTGAGTTTCTTCCTTGGTGAAAGGTGCTGGATTGCTAAATGGTTGTGGTGAGTAAGAGACAAGTCCAGTAGCAATGCAAAGCCTCACTGACATTTCAAAAGCTAGTCTCTGAACAGGCACAACAAGTCTGTGCTAATGGGAGTGTCATAAAGTGCTTCCTTCCTTTCCTTGAGTAGTCAGGGCAGTGGTTCTCAACCTATTTACCATTGTGGGCCGCATGCAATACTACCTCTATGGCCCTGGGGATGTCACATGGGCTGCAGCTCTGCGCTGACTGGGCTGCAAGTTGAGAACCACTGATCTAGGGCCTAGCAATTCTTGGCCTCTCTGAGGCAGACACTGTATTAAAAGATGCTGTCTAGACAGGTCACAAGTTTGGTCTACACTTGATTGTGGTTTTATATGTCCCAAATCATGCTGATGGTTCACTTTCAGCTTGGACAGTGAGACTAGCCTGGATAATTACACTTTGTGGCCCAGTGGCTCTGGCACTGGACTGGGACCCAGGAGCCCTGGTTCTAGTCTCCACTTTTCCATAGACCTGCTTTGGACAGGTCAGCTCTGTGCCTCAATTTTCCCTCCCACTCCACATGTTCTCTGGTGCAGTCTCACTAGATGTCTGTGTAGCACGCAGCAAAATGAGGGGCCATTGGTATCAAAGAAACAAAGTAATTAATTGAGTTAGTCGGTTGCATTTCGTGATTCTCACACCCCAAGCACAAAACGCCTACATTGAATTAAAAGCCAAATTAAACTTTTTTTTTTTTTAAACTGCGACTAAAACTGCCCGACAGAGCCCTCCTCGCACCTATGGAAATGCAGGTACTTACAAAGCTTATCTCTGTTTCTTGCACGTCTTCAAAATGTTCTGTCAGTTCTGAGGAGCGTTCTGTTACGGAAGGCCCTGCGGAGCCACTGGGGAAACAGAAAAGGGACACCTATGAAGCTATTTCTTCTAAATAAGCCTTCAAAATTCTTCGTGCCCCTTTGGGTTTCCTAATATGCCCACAGTAATATCCAAGCGACGTATAAAGCATCTCTTAGCCACACGTGAGATGTTCCTGACTCATTAGCCACCTTGGCATGTGTACTTATAAACCCCACCCACCCCAAAGTGACTGTGCCAGTCTGGAATCCAGGTTTCTCCTCCCTGCCCCACAAGAGTGCTGTGACGTGTTACTGTCTCTCTGGGGCAGAGTGCTCCTTTCCCACATGGGTACTGCAGAGATTTTTATTAAAAAAAAAAAGAACTGCCCTCATCACGGACTCGAACGGAGGGGAGTTTCAGGCAAGCAGGTGGGGCCCACCGCTGGGTGTTGACTCATTTAGAGAAACGCAAAGAGAGGCCAATTTATGTCACATGTTTCCATTCTACAAACATTCCATCCCTAGTGTTTACTCAGTTGGAGCAGTCAGCTTCCCTTCCCCGGTTTTAATTGCTCTGTTTATTGTGTAAACGTGTATCTTTTAACACTAGATGAGAATGCTTATGGTTCAGATAAACCAATGGCTCCTCTTTACAAGCACAGTGGTTTTCAACCTTCTTTCATTTGCGGACCCCTAAAAAATTTCAAACGGAGGCACAAACCCCATTGGAAATATTAGTCTGCAGATCCCCAGGGGTCTGCGGACCACAGGTTGAAAACCCCTGCCCTAGCACACTGCTGGTACGTAAATAAATACTCCTAGCTGGAAGCCATTTCAAAGAGATGATAAAGCAGGGGTCGGCAACCTTTCAGAAGTGGTGTGCCGAGTCTTCATTTATTCACTCTAATTTAAGGTTTCGCGTGCCAGTCATACATTTTAATGTTTTATAGAAAGAGATCTTCTAAAGTCTATAATATATAACTAAACTATTGTTGTATGTCAAGTAAATAAGGTTTTTAAAATGTTTAAGAAGCTTCTTTTAAAATTAAATTAAAATGCAGAGCCCCCCGGACTGGTGCCCAGGACCCGGGCAGTGTGAATGCCGCTGAAAATCAGCTTGCGTGTCGCCTAACCCTAACCCCTGCGATAAAGTGACATAATGGGCTAGAGCAGTGTTTCTCGACCTTTTCAAAATGGCAATTCCTTATTCAAAGTCAAAAATTTTCGTGATCCCCTAACATTTACAATAAAATAAGTAGTTGCACCAATGGCAAGTCTCTGATTTGCATGTGGGCTTCAAGAGGCTGACAAGACTGGACCTTGAAAAGGGTCAGGGTGCATGGGGAGTGGGGGAGGCGATGCACTGGTTTCCAAACTGGGCCTCCCCACCCCTCCCACCTAGCAATACAGGACGGGCAGTGTGGGCATGATCTCCTGACTCTACTTCACAACCCAAAGGTTGGAATCCATGAAGTAGATAAAGGGAAAGTTCAACCTGGTGAACACGGATTTCACACAGTACCGTGTGTTACACAGGTCAAGATCTTATCTTAAAGAAAGAGTTGTGATTGCATAAGGAAAGCCACGTGCTGCTGAAGTTGAAGGCACTTTGGCTTATGCTGCTAATGCACCCAGGGCTTGTTTGCTTCCAGCAGGCTACACCGTGTCATCTGGTGCTGCATGCATCATCGGCAGGGTACGAAATGCATAGAGCTGTCAAACCACGAGGTGGAGGACAACGGTCGGTACATGAAAAGTGGTCACCCTGCAAAGCTAGGACCTCTGCTCAATAATCTTCTGTTCACTCACATTCAGCAGACTGGAGACACTGGAGTCCTTGTGTTTGGACACAGAGGGTACCACACATCTTTCCTGCCTAGATTAAGCCTCACCTATTTGAGTGGTTACTCAGGGCTGAACTAGCTACATCCTCTGCGGAGCTTTCTGAACTGTGAACTTCCAGTCCCACTGACCTACACAGAGATTAAAAGGAGAGACCCTCAGCTGGTGAATACAATGCTCTAGACACTGATTTTACAAAGAGGGGAAAGTCTGGTGATAATTTTAAAATGCAAACTTGTGGGTTAAGAAAGGATATCCTAATTTTAAGGTCATTTATTTAGTGCCACCGAATCCAGCAAAGGGATGAAGAGAAATCCCCCATGTAAAGCCATGAGGAAGGTCAACCTATGAAACTCATTGCCACAGGATGCCAATGAAACACTATGGCTGAATAATTTATACTTATTTAGCAGCACTGTTCGGGGAATCTCAACGTGCTTCACAAACAATATGAGAGTAAATGTCAGAGATGGGTCTAGATACACAGGGGAGTCCTAACTCCCAGCCCCATTCTCTTCTGGACTGACCCCTCTTTTCATCTGAGGTTATACAGAGTATAAACTGACCCCCACATATTTCAGGGAGACAGTCTCCTTCCCACCTGCACAGCACTACAGCTTGCTTTGAAGCATCAGGTATTGGTTACAGCAAAAGGCAGGACACCAGATTTAATGGCTCAATGGCTTGATCCAGTGTGGCAAGTCTACTCTGTCATGAGTGTTGGCCCAGGGGCTCCATACACAGAAGGCTGTGCAGGGACAGCTACATGTCAGTGGCAGGCTCCCGGGGTTTGGCTTCACCCCTCACAAAGGCAGGCAGGATTTGCTGTAAGCACACGCTAACAACTTGGTATCGCTTACGTTGCTTTGAGGGGTGCATTGTCTTCAGTGCAGACCGTGCACAGTTAGAGGCATATAGCAACACTCCACAGGAGGGGAAGTGGCTGTGCTGCAAACCAGAGACTGGAGTAGTTCTTTCAACCTGATATTGCAAAATAGGGGGCCCATCCCCTTGTATTTAGAACTTAAGTACAGGACAAATTAGTGCCTTTCCTGTCTTGGTCTTCACCCTCACCTATTGGAGCGGAAGCTGAGAATTGTTCTAATTGTAGAGTTTTCAGACTTGTGAACTTGAACTCCCACTGACCTACACAGAGATTACAAAGGTGAAACTCCACAGTGAGTGGTAAATACAAAGCCACGGGCTTGCTGACTCTATAGAGAAGGAGAAACTGTGGTTTAATTTCATGTAAACAATTACTATAGATATGAAACTACCTCAGTGCTAGTCTATAGTGCAGTGGGATTTGAACACAAGACTAAGACCCATGCTCTAGCAATCTGTCCTCACTTGTATCTATGGTAGGTTAGAGAAAAGTAATTGCATCTCATGATTGCTTGCAGGGGTCAGGAAGGAATTGCTTTATCCATGTGTAGTGTTGCCCCATTGGGCAAGTGTATTAATGGATGGGTGCGGGAGGGAAGGGTGTTTCCTTCCCGTAAAAAAATAAATAAATAAATAAAATCAATAAACGTTCACAGGATTCCAGATTTGATGGACCAGTGGGATTAATCCAGCAAGGCAAATCCTATGGATGCTGGGAATAATATGTCATGCAAGGATGACACCATACCTGTCTGATGAAGAGGGCATTCACCCATGAAAGCTCATGCTCCAATACATCTGTTAGTCTATAAGGTGCCACAGGACTCTGTTGCTTTTTACAGATCCAGACTAACACAGCTACCCCCTGATACTTGACACCACACCCAGAAGGCACGTATCGTTCCGCCTTCTGGTTTACAGCAACCTTGGTGCATTTGTAGCTTGGTGCAAGCACCCACTGTGTTACATGGTATTACATTACATATGATGAATTCCCTAGATGCAGACCACTTATAGCCTTTGAACAGTAAAGGGGCACATGGCAAGTTGGACAAGTGGTCCTACTAAAAACAGGCTACTAAGTACTTCATCTACAGACAGGAGAAGTCAAAATTCCTTTTAGAACTGAAGAGGTTTCAGGCAAAGCATGATCCTCGCCCTCACCTATTTGAGAAGATGGCAGGAGCTGTTCTAGCCAAACCCTTTGGCGCGGTTTCAGATTTGTGAACTTGCACTCCCACTGACCTAAGCAGAAATTAAAGGAGAGAGACCCTCAGTGGTGAGTCCAAAAAAAAAAAAAAAAAAAAAAAGCCTCAGACATGCTGACTTTATTGAAAAGGAGAAGATCTGGTTTCGGATCCCTATAAAGAAGCGTGTGGGAGACGGGCAAATTATAAATTTGTAATCCAGTTCTGGCCCACCGGTTCAGGACAGAACAAAAAAAAAAAAAGATGTTGGGCTGGGTTTGACACATTCTGCAGTCAGTCTATGATTAATGAGGACAGAATGTTTCTGATCACTTGTGATATGAGAAATTAGCATCAGAGCAGCTGTGCACTTCCACGATCCAGACTGCCCCCCCTTACAGCCCCTCTTATTCTCTACCAATCTCACCCCTTTTGCAACAAACAAAAGATTCAAGAGGGGCCTTTCATTGCTTCCTTACAGCGGTGTCTGCGCATTCATCTCCTAGCAGATGCACTTTTAAAAGTCATTTTCTTTTGGCCTCATCTTCAGAGGGGTTAAGCACCTATAATTCTACTGGTTTCCATGAGAGCTGCAAGAGCTCAACACCTCCGGGGAAAAAAATGAAGTAAATTCTGTCAATCCTGCTTGGTACTATGCTCGTGTTCTCCTGCATGTCTTTTTTTTTTTTTAAGTGACATTTCACTACTGTAAAAGATTTCAAATGATCAAAAAAAAAAAAAATCAAAGCTGCTACACAGTTCAAGCAAGGAGCTAGAAGGCCAACAAGACTTACAAAGCAGAGGATGCAACACTACCTTGTCTTCAAACACAACACTGCATGTTAATGGTGTTATAATGACCCCTTGCGCCGATGGTACTGAACCTGTCTGGCATGGGATGACTGCTCAAAAGACACGTAGTTTGACAAGCATGCCAAAAAATGAACACTCCATGAAAGCAGCAGGCATCTGCCCTGTGACTGATGTGTTCGAAAGCAGAGTATCCCAGCCTGCAGGCAGCAGTGGCCTCCCACGCACTGTTGTGATTAATGGAGAGGTACCTGTTGGCTGGAGAGTTAAGTCCTCCACTGCCCAACGAAGAAGTGGACAAGGTTGTTGCTATGGAATCACTGTTAGCTTCGTCTACTGGAGGAGTTCTGGGAAGGAGATCAGGGCGACCAAGATGCGAACCTGCAGGAAGAAGAGAACAGATAGCTCGGTCATAAACAATGAATAGCATCCCCTGGCATGAGCAACAATAACTGATCATTTGCCAAAATCTTCTGTAGCCAATGCTGCAAACTACACAACAGAATGGTCCAGTCCAGCACGTTTGGTATCCATTCTTAAGAGAATCCAGCTCTTTGTGATACAGTCTCTGTACTAACATTTCCATTAACATGCTGGCAGGGCATGATCCATAGGGAAGGAGATCAAAGCTCAAGACATCACTTAGGCCAATTACATAGGACTTACCATACTGGATTGGACTAGAGGTCCAATCAGTCCAGTTTCCTGTCTTTATACGGGCCAATACTAGATGCTTCAGAGGAATGGGGTAACAACGCTACTGACATGGGATAATCCACCCCTGACCAGATTAGGTCTCCTTCTGACCTCTAAGAGTTAAAGACAGTCTTAAGCCCTGAAGCCTGAGGTTTAAAATCCCTTCCAGAATTTGTTACGAAAACAAGAATATCCAATTGTAATTCATATAGATGTCCAATCCCTTTTTGCTTCTTGCTAAATTAGTTCTTGATCTCATTCACTTCCTGTAGCAGTGAGTGCCACGGGTTAAGTATACATTACGTGGAAAAAAGTCTCTTTACTGTTCCACCATTAATGCACCACAACGTTGGCAGGTCCCCAGTGGGCTGAGAGAGACATTTCATGAAAGTCTGACAACTCCTCTAGGCCTGCTGAAGACACCTCAGAATGCCACACCCCTTGAGCTACGCAATATATTAATGACTGCATCTGAGTCCTGGTAGCTGCGATTAGATCTGTGATCCCAGGATAGATCTCTAGCAAGCTTGCAGACTGACAGCGTCTATTGAATGTCCCCACAGTCTCATCAGTGTAGGTCTTGGATCACAAAAATCTGGGCTGAACCAAGCTTCTTTTGCTGTTCTTTTTTTTTTTTTAAAAGGAAAGCAATTCCTGTCATCTGGGTTTTCTAGCATAGGCACCAACCTTGCTCCACATCTGCTTCTGCCGTTACTTGTGCTTTAGTTTCACACGATGCATGCGATTGGTAAGGGGCTCCGCCCTGACCCGTCCTCCGAGGAACGGTTGTGCCAGACCGGCTCTTTTTAGAAGGAGAAAGTTTTACTTGAAGACAAAAGCAAAGAAAGATTTTACTTAATATCACCTTTTCCAGAAAAACACAAAAAAAACCCCCACCAGAATCTTACATAGCAACATCCATAACCTTCCCCATTATTTAATGAGAAAGTGTTGCACTCAGAAGAAAGCCAATGGATGAAAGACCCTCCCCTACGAGTGGTCAGTCACGTTCTGTGGGGCAGAAAGATGTACCAGTAACCCTGACACAGCACAAGTTTCCTACTGATCAGAGGCACCTCCATTCATTCTCTCCCCTGACAATGGCAGCCTCCCAGGAACCCACCTGTGAAGAGATACTTACATGGTATTTTCTTGAATGTAATGTTGCACATGAATCGTTGAAACCTTTCTGCATAGAAGCTGGGCCTATGCACAGACACAGTGTCCTAAAAACATCCAAGGGACAAAGGTTACACATGTAACTAGGGATAAGCAGAATTCTAAGGCAACATGGGTTTCTTTTAGAGTAGGTTTACATTTGGAACAAGTATGGTCTCACTATATTAAAGGCATCTTTATAAATGGTGTATAAACAATTAATAAAGTGATTAATAGCTGCTGAAAGCATGAATAGTATGTGTTATAAAAACATCAATAGAAGGCGTTATAGATGGTTATAAGCAAGCTATTAACTTGGACTAACCATCGACTATGCATTTATTAACATCTATCAATCATTTGCTGATCTTTATAAAATGTACCTTTAATATAATGTGTGACCACAGATGCTACTTTAAAATATATATTTCTACACACACAACTATCTGTTTGATGGGACACCTGGTTTGCAAATACTGCTATCAGGTAATTTAAGAGCCCCCGGATAACATTCTTGCCACTTACCCCGTCGTGCACCAATGCTTTCCATGAGTGCTCCAACTTCTTAACGAATCTGAGAAGTGAGATTTGAAAGCAGTGAACAGACCACAGTAATTTTCAAATTTAGGCTTTGCAATCACTATTAGTAAATTACGTTAATTGCTGCAGTTTGGCTTCTTAACATTGACAGATAAAACAGAAATGCACCTTTTTCCTAAAGCCAAAGTAAATTTACAGACCTAGTTAAAAGAATCTAAACATTCAGTAGCAGTTTTATTCTTCTGGGGGGAGATTTTAAGAGGCACCAATGGCAGTGAGATAACGCTCATTGACTTCTAATGATAAATGTAAAAAGCTCTTTTTTTTTTTTTTTTTTTTTTTTTAAAGTTAGCTAGAATTCCCAGCTAGCTAGAACTAGGGGTGTGGCAGCACCTCCGGGCTTGAAGTGGTTTCCATCATATTCAGGGTTTACAGTTTGGTTCAATGGCTCTTAGCACCCCCCACTATACAAACTGTCCCAGCACCCGAGGCTATGCACCAACTCGACATCAACACTACAAACATCTAAGCAAAGTCGTAAAACTATTTTTCATTCCAGAGGGAAGAGGCGCTATGGTAATTTTAACCTACCACCTATTTTTCTCTGCCACTTCCTGCACACTCTCTTCAGCATAATCACCAAGGCTAAGAAAAACCTGGCCTGTAAGAGCCAGCCTGTACTCTGACACCGAATAAACGAGGGATACAAGGTCCAGAGGAGCATGTGGAGATTTCAGCCTATGAAATATGTCAAGGAAATGGGGCAATAAAACTAAAAATTGCTTGTAGTCTTCAGTAAACAAGCCATAGAGTCTCAGACTGTTGCAACCAAACAGGGCCAATTTTATTACTGGAGGTTTATTTTATCCACTGTTGACAACATACAGGGGTCATGTAAAGGCTTTTACCTGTAGGACTGTAGCACATCGATGATACCAATATATAAAAGCAGCCTTTCCCCCTTTGAATTCCGGGCTGGAATGCCTCCCATTCTAGAAAACAAAAACAGGAAGCATGAGATTTGCAGGCTTTACCCTGATCAAAACGTTTTCACTCTACACAACTCAGCCTTGCATGGGTTAAACGTTAAGTGGATTAACGAGTGGCAACATGCAGAGAACACCTACTGCTGAGCTGACAAACTCTAGTGAAGACAAATCAGAGCTAAATGCTAAGTCAGTAAGTTACCAAAACATAATAAGAGCTTATCCCTGTTTTCTGTACATTTGTCTATTTTACTGAAACTGGGGGCTGGTTAATTGATAACTGACCACTTTGAGAAGAATCCAAGACACCCTGGAGTATCTGGTGCTGGCCACTGTTAGGGTACGTCTTCACTACCCGCTGTATCAGCGGATAGCAATCGATTTATCCGGGATCGATATATTGCGTCTTAATGAGACACGATATATCGATCCCCGAACGCGCTCACCATTGACTCCGGAACTCCACCAGAGCGAGCGGCGGTAGCGCAGTTGACGGGGTAGCCGCGGCCGTCGATCCTGCGCCGTCTAGACCCCAGCTAATTCGATCCAAGATACTTCGACTTCAGCTACGCTATTCGTGTAGCTAAAATTGCGTATCTTGGATCGATCCCCTCCCCCCAGCCCTTAGAGACAGAAGTTCAGGTCTGATCCGCTATAGCAATTCCTATGATCCACGGAGGCGATACTTAATGTTTAGGTGTTTGAGTACAGCTTCCAGGCATGGTACAGACACATTAATCCTCACATATCCCCGTGAGGCTGGCAAGCATCCTGCTTTCGCAGGTCAAGGAAGCAGAAGTACAAAGGACTTAAGTGACACTTGCAATAAGGAACTGAAACCAGAACTCATGAGTCCTGAATCCCAAGCCTCAGGCTCAGCCCTACATCATACTCCTGCCACAATGCTTTGGCCCTGTGATCCATACTTGATACCTAAAAATCACATCTTATCAATCCTTGGATTTTACCCCATCTGCTCCAAGTATGAATTGGCCATGTTAATTTGAACGATCAAAGCAGACGTACTGGTCATCAGTCTCTATGGTACCGCCTCGCCGGGCCTCTCCTCGGATAGACTCCATAGCAGTGGAGTAGAGAGCTTTTTGGGTAGCTGGCCTTCGCATGTCCGACTGGGCCGTCCCATCCATTATCGCACGCTCTCTCAGTGCCTGATCAATGTTATGGACAGCCACAAGCAAACTATAATCCATGATTTTAAAACTCTGCAGAACCTGGACAGAAACAAAGTCAATATGGCATCATTTACGTTTTGCAAGCTACATGAATGGTTAAACTATTCCAGTTTTATGCATGCACGGAGTATTTTTGCTTAGTGTTCTGAAAATACCAAGGGGATGGCCTCTATATAAACACTCAGTGATCTTCACCCACAGATAACAATGAGCAGCTTTACAAAGGAAAGTAAAATATCAGTATCTTTCTTCTACAGACAGGGCAACCGGGAAAATGCTTTGTGCGGGGCTACACACCAGATCAGTTGCAGGCACAGAACTCAGGTCCTCTGACTCTCAGTCCGGTGTCCTATCCGCTGGACCACACAGCTGCTCTAAAATTAGGACTCCTCCTACTGTAAGGGTACATCTATACTACCCGCCGGATCGGTGGGTAGTGTTCGATGTATCGGGGATCCACTTATCGCGTCTAGACGAGACGCGATAAATCGATCCCTGAATCGACGCCTGTACTCTACCTCGGCAGGAGGAGTAAGCGGAGTCGACGGGGGGACTGCAGCGGTCGACTTGCCACTGTGAGGACGGCCAGGTAAGTCCAACTTAGTTCCAACCCTGCGCCGCCCCCCCCCGTGTAGCCCAGGCCTTCAAGTAGTAAGACATTATTGGGTAGGGAGCATAAATCTGACTGCTCAGGGGGACGGGGGAGGGAAGACTGCACCATATTTCTCTAGATTACTGATTTGAATTTGAGGTGTCAAAGTTTGACTGGATCATGATAGTGGAGTTCCCTGGGTCAGAACTGAGTTGTAGGGGGAGGGCAATGTTTGGAGGGGGTGATTGCATTGCAGCTGCCTGGGCTGTGCCTTTCTGGGGGACAGAGGACTCAATTCTAGCACCTTTCACTTAAAAACTGCACCGCAGAATTATCCAGCCTGTAGACACCCAAAGAAAAAACCAGGGCAAATGTCAGGCCTAAGAAGCTTTACAGTGACCCTGGGGTACACATGTTTCAAAAGGCATGAACCTAATCCACAGAGAAGGGGGGAAATCTGTCTCAATTCAGCTTGTCTCACCCATCACTCACCAAACAATCTCTCTGTAGTGTTTTGCATAAGGCATTGTACATATCAGAGTCTAGGAACAGGCCATCGGGGATGTCCTGCATAAAATCCAGGTCTTTGTAGGTCGGGAAGACCTTCTCCCGCTCCTTCTGGGATGCTCGACGTTTATAGGTGGAGCCTTTCAAGTCATACTTGAGGTGCATTTTCACAGAGCGGGGCAGCAGGTTGTTCATCACTACGATGCGGATGTTCTTCCCTCCGGCCTGCACGCAGTACAGGCCATAGAACTTAGGCAGCAGTGTCCGAGGATTCTGATTCAAGTTCTAAATGCCCAAAGACAGAAGACAGAACTTCAGAGTCTGGGTGACTCCCTAAATTCAGGGTGGCTAGCTATTTGCTCTTTACCGGTGTATCTGAACCAAAGCAACCCTGTCTGGGATCCAAAGTGATGATCAGCAAAGCAACAAATCAGGGATGGGTGAACTTGGGGCATAGATAGGTAACTCTAGGGTAAGAAAGGTTTTCTCTGCAAAACTGAACGTGTCTGATGCAGCTGTTGCACAAAGAAGAAATTTGCATCTTCATCCACACAATTATCTGCCAGAGCCCATTTGTGGCAGCCAGCAGGGAAAAGGAGGATTTTTGTGCTTAGTCTTTTAGTTTGCCACTCCCTCCTCAAGCTAGGCTCTTGCCAGATCTAATGCTAAGCAGGATGGGGTGGGTGCACACTGGAATAAGAGACCCCTATAACTCTGGTGGTTGCAGAAACTAGCATTGGTCCAGATTCCCAGACTAGTAATATGGGCATGGGTAGGTAAGAAGAGGTCTTAACCATTGCATATATTAAGAATCCCATGGCACTTTTCTAAGCCAGGGACAAACTCCCAATATCCTGGCCAAATTCCCACTCAGGGAGGCAGTTAGTAAAGCACTCTGGGACCATCTGCCATCTCTAGTGGGATTATATATTGTATGTTGGGGCGGGATCGGATTTTGTTCTAGGACTAGCAGGGCCCATTGATCTATTTATCATCACATTTTTAGTCTCTTTAGACAGACACTCAGAGGCCCTGGCACACGGGCATGTTAAATTTAAATAACAAAGTAGTGTTTGTTGGCCAGCACTGATGAAACAAAGAGAATGGTCCAGAAGGGGGGGGGGGGGGAAGGAAATAAGGAACTTTGCTAGTCTTTGCATATCATGGTTATAAGCTTCTCGCACAAACACTGACTGAGCAGACACACACACAGCTATTCAACCACAAAGAACCTAGCAGTGCAAGCTTGAATGCTGGGTGGGTCCCTTCAAGGGATACAGGCACTCTTCAAAACAATCCAAATGGGAAGGTCTGGTACAAACCTCCCGGTGCAGGCCCAAAGAGCTCCAACAGTCTCTCTTAGTCACATGCAGGAGGGTGTATCAGTATTAGCTAGCAGAGGCAAAATGGAGTTGACCAACCCAAAGGGCTCAGGTCCAGTGCATCTGCCCCTGCAGCAAATGGGAGTGGAGCGTGCTCAACATCTCTGAAAATACGGCCTTGAGACCAGAGGTTAACCTGCCGCACAGCGAGTGACCTGCCAGCTACGACGATATTCTCAAGTTTATGCCATTAGAGAAACATCATTACAACCCACGCAGAAAGGTCACTTACCATATAGTAACCCGGCAGCAGCTTCTGCAAGAACTCTGCTTCTTTGTGCTGAACTGTTTTAATGATGAACTCGTCATCACTGGATACGTAGAAGAGGGAACCACTGGCCCCGGAGTTGGAGAGCTCAATGAGTGGCTCACTGCAGAGCGAGTACTGAAGGGAGGTGAATTAAAAAGCAAAGGCATAAGAAACTAGTAACAAAGCACAGGCATCTTTATCCAAGTTACAGCTAACGGGCCAACTCAAGGGTCTGAGTACGTAGAGATGGAGTCATTACACATCCGCATATGTGCCTTTGCAAAGCACTTTGAGCCACTCCAGTGAACAGCAGCATCGTATATTGCCCACAAACAGATAAATATGCAATTCAGTACATAGACTGGTTACTAGTTCATTAAGTTAGATAAACTAGAGATGTTTTACGGGCATAGCAAGTCATGGCACAGCTTTTAGAGTTGGGGAAGCATCCAGCATGACTGTCTCTGGAATCTGTGGCCCTCAGGTTAGTGCTTTTTCGTGTCCATAACTTTGTGCTAGAACATGTCTTGTTTGGAGAGATTACAGGTAGGCATGGAGATGTAGTTATAAGCCTGTGATGTCTCGGCAGCTTTGCTCCCTCCCTCCCTTTGGGTTGTTCGCTATTAGTAATTATTTGTATTAGCATAGCACCTAGGAGCTCGAGTCAAAGACCAGGACCCCGCTGGGTTAGTGCAGTTGCTTGCTACGTAAAGGAATGGTTTGGTTCCTTCCTGAAACTACTGGCCCATTGACCGGCTAACGGGCAACATATTCTGGCCAACCATGGGGCCCTATAAGCAAGGATCACACCTAATTTGTATAAAATAGAGGTAAGAACTGCTGCATCCTGCTCGAATACCGTGGCACAACTGCAGAGATTACCTGGCCCAGTGTGCACAACTCCATTTTGATTCTAGTAGTCTGATCTCCACATCAAAGACGGGAGCTGCACAATAGAATTCTGTGGGCTGCATGTGGCCCTGTGAATTCTGTGGGCTGCAGGTGCTGCTTTGGCCCCCTGGGTTAAAGCAGTGGTTTCAAGGGAGCTAGGAGAGTCTCATGTCCCGGAGAAGCACAATCAGGATGGAATTGGTACAGGACTCTGTATGGACGTTCAGAATATGCTGCTGTGAATCTGACAGTCAGACCAGGCAGGTCTCATTAGCTCCACTCCAGAACATCAGCCAATAGTCATCAGAAGGGTCAAGAGATCCCAACAAGAATAAATACTAATCTGCCCACACTGGGGAATTGGGGATCAGGCTGATGGCTGTAAGTGCAGTCCTGGCCAAGGGCTTTTTCTTGGTAAACTTTAATAAATAAAGGCAAACCCCAAGAAGGGGGTGAAGCTGAGACAACATCCATTGGTGTGCGCACAGTGTTAGGAGTGGGACCGGATAGAGGCAATTTACACTGGGGAAGAAGGGAAAAATCAAGTATGACAAATAACACTGGCTTCCCCAGTGACTTACCAGATAGTCATCTGGCCGTATTCCAAACAGTTCACGGAAGTAGCGAAATGCTACAGGAGCATAGGTTTTAAACCGGAAGTCATTGTAGTGATGAGCTGGGGTCAGGTTACTCCCTTCGCTGTGGGGGAGGGGAACAGGTAATTAGAAATACACACAGTACTTTTAAAGGCCTCTTTTAAAAATAAAAAAGGACCACCCCAAGGCAATTTTCTACAACCCCCAAAAACAAAACAGATGGTAAATTTAACACCTTAAATCAGTGATTCTCAACCTATTTACCATTGTGGGCTGCATCCAATACTACCTGTATGGCCCTGAGGATGTCACATAGGCCGCAGCTCTGTGCTGATTGGGCTGCAAGCGGTGGGCTGCAGGTTGAGAACCGCTGCCTTAAATTCTCTTTCATTAACCCTCGCATGCCTCAGAGCTCCAGCAGGTATTTTTCTATCATATATAATGCAAGAACAATCATTGTTGAATGCTTGCTCTAATGGAAAGGTTGAGTAATATCTAAAATTAGGGGCTGAGTTGCATTCTGTTGTGTGGTTGCCATATCAACAAGTGCAGAACTAGCTACTATACTATTGAGTGCTTTAGAGACGCCTGTCCGTGTCTTAGGGAGCTTATCTGGAATCAGTGCTGCTTTCTTCTCTTAACACCCTAACTTGCTTTCTTCTCTTAACACCCTAACCTACAAGTAAAGTAACAGTACTAGCTCCTAACCCACAGGAAGACTCATCTCAGAGTGGATAACCTTAAGTAAAAGCATTTCACAGAGCAGCAAGAAAGCGCTCACCTTGGGAAGAAAATACTTTCTACTACATAGAAGTCTTGCATGAGAACATCTCGCTCTGGTTTGGTGCTCAAACTTCCCACTGTGTGGGTGATGCCCAGCTGAATGGCACCTTTCAAGGCCGATGACGTAGTCTGGAGGGGAGAAGGAAACAGGAAGTCAAATATCTCTGACATGGAGCAGTAGATTCCGAATTGGAACAGAAGGGGTTAAATGGATGACTGTCTTCAAGCAAAAAAAAAAAAAAAAAAAAGGCTCCAATTTAAACTAGCATCCTTCCAGCAGGCACTGACTAGATAGTATTTTGTACCCATAAACCCTGGTTTCCTTTATTTGCTTCTCTCTAGCTGGCTAACTTAGTCTTTGGCTGCTTTCTTTCATGTCCATCTGCTCTATGGGAAAGATTCTCAATCTATTTACAACTTATCACCCAGCAGCAAGATCGTCACATGAAAGGGACCCTGTTTCCAGAATATTTAAGCTGCTGCCAAACTAAGGTGACAAGGGCTCCATATTCCACTCATCTGAAGCGCAGAGCATATAAGACTAGCTTCTGCCATATACACCGCTACCCCGATATAACGCGACGTGATAGAACACAAATTCGGATAGAATGCGGTAAAGCAGTGCTCCGGGGGGGGCGTGCAGTCTGGCGGATCAAAGCAAGTTCGATACAACACGGTTTCACCTATAACACGGTAAGATTTTTTGGCTCCCGAGGACAGAGTTATATTAGGGTAGGAGGTGTATTAGGGATGGGGATACCTCTACATCCCTGACAAAGCCCTAACAATCCTTCATCTCATTTTATCCCAATCTGCAGCACTGCTACCCCAGAGGGCTTGCACTGTAGCTACCATCCACCTGGCCTTATGAAGACTGGATTTTAACTCCTTCCAAGGTGTTCATTTCCACTCCTTACAAGGACTGGAGTGGTGGCTATTGAACAGCAAAGTACTCTCTTTCCTCTGGGAAGCAGACAAGCATGGTATCTGTGCATCATCTCAATCTCCCGAAACCTAGGTTTGCATGATCAGAAGGCCGCGGCATAGACTCTGGTCTTCCTCAAGGCAATGCAGAATCCCACCACAGAGCTAGCCCTCAAAATAACCTAACCCCACAGAATGCACATTTGTGGGTTTCAACCCTCTAGTCTCACCCTCTCATCCTACTCCTTTGCTAGGCTTGTGGCTCATAAGCAATAAGAGGAGGCTTGGCAGATTTCACTGATTTTTTTTTTTTTTAAAAACACGTTGACTGTAATAACATGTTTATTTTTAAGCATTTGTTAAGACTTGTATCAATTTAAAAATGGATAAAAATAGGAAAAAAGTGCTTAAAGCCATCATTTTGCAGAACTGTGAACATGTAAATGTTCACAGTTGGGGGAAATTATTTGGGGGAAGTCGGACAATTATTTAATGACCGTAGATGTTGCGATTCAAACAGTTTAAGCTTTGCCAGTGTCAAAACACAAATTGGCACCACAGAGGAAGCAAATATCCTTAAAGATCAAACTCGAACCAGTTCTCAAGCGGCATTTTTCTTTGCCTAGCTGGACTTTCGACCAGTGATGGAAATGTGTGTGTCAGTTTGTATGTGCAGGGTGAAACTGAGGTTTACCGATAAAAACCTGATCCTTCCAAGCCTAACTAACAGCTGGTCATTACAGTTTTAAAAACAAACCGTGGCCTCTGCATAAAATTGTCCAAGAACAATGCAGTATTATATTCCTGTGGCAGCTATTTACAAACATCAAGAATCTGCTAGTCTGCTCACGTCTACAGAACACGCGATTTTGTCTTAGGCCATTAACACTTGCTTAGATCCAGCTTGTTCTATGGGGTCATGAATCTTCCAGGATGACACAGATAAGATCTGTTTGACAACTACCAAAGTTACATGGTCTGTGTCAATTCCCTGTCTGTCTATAAGACATAAGCCCACTGCAAAGGTTGTTAAAACTATGGCGGAACAGGTGCAAGTTGTTTACATACAAGGCAACTGAACCTAAAACAAAATCCCGAGCAGGTGACTCAGTAGGTGGTGTTCTTCTGACAGTCAGTATTTGGTTCAATACCCCAGCTAGATGCCAAGGGACACTGTGCATCTAATAAGACATCCTGATGACTTGGTCATTTAAGATCAAGGTACGTTGTGAAAGATAGAATTTAACCTTGATGACTAGGCCAGATTCCAATTTGCGTAAGTATGTTTTGGCTTCCCTAGATTTCCCCTCCATTGCTTCTAAAACGAATGCTCTGGCTTTCATTTGAGTATCTACAAAATCTTTCAAAGATGAACAAACATATTCCCCATTTATTATTAATCGTGTTTATTACAGTAGCACCTAAGGGCCAACCAAGAATGAGGCCCCACTGTGCTAGGCACTGTACAAACTCAGAAATAAAGAGCTTATTATTTAAATAGGCAAGACAGATGCAAGGAGGGGAAGAAGTAGAACACACAAGCAGAGTGGACAGCGTGATGGCAGCAGGCAGGTTAGTTCCATTATTTTTTGGGGAGTGGGTTTGATTAGGAGAGGATCAGCTAAAGGAAAGAAAAGGGAAGGGGGTGAGCTGGACAGAGCAGACAGTAAATGGAAATGGAGTAAGATCTGTCCAAGGTCACACAGTAAGTGACAGAACTGAGAACAGAACTCAGGTTTTTCTTGATTCCATCCGGTTTTAGACCACTTCATGGCATCCCTCCACTTTCTTTACTAACCAGATCCTGGGATGTGCCCATGTGAGATTTAACACACAATCTGTTTAGGACGTTGGAACAGAGTTCTCCTAAATACCTTTCCTTCTTGCCTTTTAAAATTAATATCGCTGAAAAATCCACGCAAGCTCAGCATACTGTTCATACCAAAAAGGTAGTTTCACTTTAAAGATAAAGAAACTACAAACAGCTTGGCAGTGCTGCATTATCTGTGGGTGCAAAGAGCCACAATGAGGTTGCCATTAAGCTGCGTGCATTTTTTCCCCCTCATCATAAACTGAGCAGTCAGCTGCCTGTTTACAATTGTTTTAACGAAGGGCAGAGAGAATAAATTAATCAACATACTGCCTCAAGGAAAGGAGGGAGAGACATAGCCACAACAACAGCTTAAGTAAGGAGAGCCTGTCAGTCATTTCCCCAATAGGAGTCCCCCTGTTACTAGTTTCTGGGGCCCCTGCAAACATTTAAGTGTCTCATCTAATTCCACTTTGGTTGCTGCCTTCTCCCAGCCAGTACTGCTACCTCCTCCCCCACTCAGCATGCTGGGATACTGGAGATCTGAACTGAGAACCCCAAGCTTAAACATAGTCAATTATAGTAAATTAGAGAGACTAGATTCAACAGAAGTGCTGTTTAAGTTCTCTCCCACACACTCAGTTCCCTTACTTTTCAGGTGATCTCTAGAAGCGAACCCTGTCACCAAACAGTATGTGGATATTAAAGCATAGCAGGATTAGAGATTTCAAACGAGAAGCTTCCACTTACATGAAGTGAGAGCTGCTGAAACGCCTCGATCATGCCATTATCCATTTAATCCAGACACGGGAAACCACTCTTGTTGTAAAGCAAGTTGGCACATACTGATGAAGTCCAACGAAAGTTAGTAGCAGGGTCCAAAAATCCCCACATCCATAGGCTGGTTTAAGAAACCAACACACATACATACAATCTGCCCTTTGTAAAGCAAATTCCAGCAAAATCACACTCTGTAGCCGCTATTGTGTCCAGACAGCATAGCGCGCACTCAGTAAACGAGAAGGGTCCTAGGAAGTGTTGCTAATGGGGTAAGGTTTAAAAAAAAATAATCCTGTCTTTAGTAGGCAATGGCAGAGAAGCTACTCCCAAAGCATAAATTCAGCCCTTCAGCCTCTCCAGCCTGCCAGCCTTTGCTCCCACTGAGATCTTCTTTAATGTTTGTCACGCAAGTTACCCAACCTTTTATGCTAAATAGAATGAGTCAGAAACCCTGATGCTCTGGGCAGCATTAATTTAGTGAATAGGAGAATGAAAACAACCAGATTAATTAGGTGAGAGGCACCTACCTTTTTATATGTAGTCTCACCAGTGGAATCTACTCCTCTATGACCTTTCTTTATTGTCTGTGAGCCAGGCTGTCCAGAAGAACCAGACATCTAGGGGTATGGGTGAAGACAAGAACCAAGAAGCTTTAAAAACAAATATCCTAGGTGTAGCTCCCCGCCAAGAATCAAGAGGCATAACTACAGAGGATCTCTCAGGGATAAGCCTATTGAGTTGTAGAATACATTTCTTTTCAACTTCCACCTTTAATACAAAGATGCAGCTTGCAGAAAATTACAGGTCCCCGTGTGCAATGCCAGAAGCTGCTTGGATCAAGATGGAGCACCACACACTGGGACCGGTAGTCTTCACGGGCTGCTTCTGCATATTAATATGGAGGGGGGCATTATATGGCCTAAATTCATCTTCAAAATAGCAGAGTGACATTGAAGAACCTTGGAGAGATACTAGCTTCCTGGGAGCTTCCTGTGTGATGCAGACTTGGAATCTAAATAAAGGGGTGGAGGGGACTGTCTTCGCAAAATGCAAGCTAGAGGAGGAAGTTTGGTTCCTGTACAAGGAGAGAGTTTTCAGGTTGCTCTTAGAAGCTTTAATTTCCAGCAGACTGGTCCTGAATGACCTCAGGCTGCAATCAGTGTGCGCTTTCCTTTACTGGTACAACTCATGCCCATGAAGGGTATAGTTATACTGCAATTACACGATATGACCGGAGCTTGAGCAGACATACTCTAGCTCAGGGGTCGACAACCTATGGCACGCGTGCCGATTTTTAATGGCACGCTGCTGCCTGCCGGGACTCCAGCGTGTCATTAAAAATCCTGCCCAGCCCGGCCCGCTTCCCTCTGCCCCCGCGGGGGACAGGGAGCAGAAACATAGGCATGCGCACGGGGTGGGCAAATAGCCCCACTCTCCCGGCGCGGCAAGCCGCGGGGTCCGCAGCGCCTGGCTGAGTGCAGCAAGCCGCCGGCCCCTCCCCCGCTTCCCCCCCTCCCCTGAAGCCCTGCCACTGCACGCGCAGCGCTCTGGGGATCGGGGCTGCGCGCTCCCGCGGGGCAGTGTTTGGCTCCGCGGGGAGGCAGACACGCTCCCCCTGCCCCATGCCACCCTGCGCACTCCCGCGGGGCAGTGTTTGGCTCCGCGGGGAGGCAGACACGCTCCCCCTGCCCCATGAGCCATGCCACCCTGCGCGCTCCCGCGGGGCAGTGTTTGGCTCCGCGGGGAGGCAGACACGCTGCCCCCTCCCCATGAGCCATGCCGCCCTGCGCGCTCCCGCGGGGCAGTGTTTGGCTCCGCGGGGAGGCAGACACGCTCCCCCCGCCCCATGAGCCATGCCGCCCTGCGCGCTCCCGCGGGGCAGTGTTTGGCTCCGCGGGGAGGCAGACACGCTCCCTGCTCAACCGGAGCCCTTCCGCCGCGTGCGCAGCGCTATGAGGGGTGGGGCTGCGTATCTGGCTCTGCTTGGAGCCTCATGGTAAGGGGTCCAGGACAGGGGGGGTTGGATAAGGGGTGGGGGCAGTCAGGGGACAGAGGGCAGGGTGGGTTGGATGGGGGTGGGATCCCGGGTGGGGTGGGGTCTCTGGAGGGGGTAGTCAGAGAGCAGGGGGGGGTTGGATGGGAGTCCCGGGATCTGTCAGGGGGCGGGGGGTGGATAGGGGTCAGGGCAGGCAGGGCAGGGAGCAAGGAGGGTCCTGGGGGGGGGCAGTTAGGGTGGGGGTCTCTGGAGGGGGTGGTCAGGGGAAAAGGAGCTGGGGGGTTGGATGGGTCGGGAGCTCTGGGAGGTCCTGTCGGGGGCAGGGTGTGGTTGGATAGGCATGGGAGTCCCGGGGGGGGGGGGGGAAGGAGGGTCTGTCTGGGGGCGGGGGTGTGGATAAGGGTCCGAGCAGTCAGGGGACAGGTAGGGGCTAGGGGGGCAGTCCGGGGACAAGGAGCAGGGAGGCTTAGATGGGGGTGGGGTCCTGGGGGGCAGGAGTCCCAGGAGGGAGTAGTCAGGGGACAAGGAGCGGGGAGGGTTGGAGGTTCTGAGGGGGGCAGTCACCCAGCCCTCTGCCCTGACACCCCACACACACACACCCAGCCCTCTGCCCTAAGCCCTGCACCCCCCCAGCCCCCTGCCCTAAGCCCTGTACCTCCCTCATATACACACCCAGCCCTCTGCTTGACTCCTTCTCACACACACACCCACCCCAGCCCTGTTTCTGGCACCCACACACATACCCAGCCCCCCCCCCGCCCTGACACCTGCACCCCCCTCACATGCCCCCAGCCCTCTGCCCTGACTCTTGCACACACCCCCCCCCACACACACACCCCATGCACCCCCCCCCGAATCCCACCATGAGCACCAAACGGGAGCTCCTGCAGCCTCCCCCCCATTCCCACCTGCACCCCTCGCATCAAATGGGAGCTGCCCAGGTAAGTGCCCCACACCCAAACCTCCTGCCCCAACCCTGAGCCCTCTCCCTCATTCTAGCTCCTAGCCAGACCCTTCACCCCCAGCCCTGTGCTCAGTGCACTCCCATACTCAGCTCAGTGCAGAGAGAGGAAGAGAATGGGCCAAAACCAGGGAGAAGGTAGGTACCCACTGTATGTGGGCAGGGCCGGGACCCTAGACTGGCAGCGGGCTGTGCGGATCCGGCAGTCAGGATCCCGGCTGGCAGGAGCTGGCGGATGGAACCCCCGAGCGGCAGTGGGCTGAGCCGCTCAGCCCACTGATGGCACGGGGTCCTGGCCGCTGGCACGGGGTCCCGGCCGCCGGACCCGCACAGCCTGCTGCCGGTCTGGGGTTCTGGCTGCTGGACCCTTGCCAGCCAGGGTCCCGGCCGCAGGCCCTGCTCAGCCTGCTGCCGGCCTAGGTGAACAGAACCCCAGACCAGCAGCAGGCTGAGCGGGCCGGCGGCATAAGATCAACATTTTAATTTAATTTTAAATGAAGCTTCTTAAACATTTTGAAAACCTTGTTTATTTTACAGTACAACACTAGTTTATTTATATAATATATAGACAGAGTGAGACCTTCTAAAAAACATTAAAATGTATTACCGGCATGCGAAACCTTAAATTAGAGTGAATAAATGAAGACTTGGCACACCACTTCTGAAAGGCTGCCGACCCCTGCTCTAGCTAGCATGGGTATTGGGCTTGTACATCTCATGCTCAAGTGCACACGGCCACAACTTCACTGCTCCAGTATCCGAGCTAGCTAGATCAAAGCTAGCATGTGGGCTCAAGCTGCAATTATACCCGGTCATTGCAATACAGACACACACTTCGAAGACTTGAGTCCTTTGAGGAAGTGAGCTAGGTTGGTGGTACAAGTTAATCTAGTTTCTCAGGCAGAGGTGGCAATTTTAGCTGCATCTTGTCTGCACTACTCCATGACCCCTTGGAAACTTGCCTCGGTCATTGTCTTCTGTGTAAACGGCCATTCTGTTGCTCTATAAACTTGAGCTCAGGCTCTGTGGCTTGACATTTATATAGTGTTTCGGTGGCATGGAATCACTTGAAATTCCAGGGCCATTAGGATATAAAAATGGACCCAATTCTCTTATGAGGAACAAAGGCCCACTGATTTCACAAGTGAATACACCAGCTCATTGCAGCCTTATAATTGCTTGTTCAGCTTTGTCCCCCGCTTTCCCTTCCAGATTCAAGCCATATACAGAGCTCAAAATGCCTAGTTTAATAGAAAGCACCCATTTATCACAGTGCCCAGGGAACAAAGCACACCAATTTCTCAAGAAGTAACTTACCTCTGAAGTGAATGATTTTTTGAAGGTTGCTGATCCTGTCAAGATAGAAATTTAAGAGACATTTAGCAAAGAAACAGGTCATTATATAGTGTAGAAAAAGCCTGACATACTGCTGTGATTTGAATGTTTTAGTGTATCTGAAAAAGCACTGACTCATGTTTGATTTTTCCTCAACTTCTCCTCTTGCTCACAGCACAGGGAAATTTTTCTCAGGCCACAAGGAAATGTCATTCTGCTTACCACACAGCCATCCCAACTTAACTTTGTTTATCTCTCACAGAGTAGCTATTTGCTAGTCTGATCTCTCCGGCTCAGCCAGATTCCAAGAATTTTTTAGCTGTGTATAGAAACTCAGGGCCAAATTCAGACACGGTGTAAGCTGATGCAACTTTATCAAATTCAGTTGAGTTACACCAAGACTTAATATGGCTCTAACCAACCATTAATTAAAATCACTACATCAAAGACCCAATTTTCATAGTTCAAGCTTTGTGATGCTGCAGTGTCAGCACTTCCATTATAAACTTATTTCCAGGGGTTTTTACAATCACAACATAAATCCTTTAGTCGAATGTTAAGATTCGGACAATACTAGGGCTAAATGACAGTGAGGTGATTTACTACTTTTTCCACCTTTTGAGGCCAGGATTCCAGTCCTGTTTCTTGGATACGGGAACAGAAACGGACTCTGGGATCCTGCTCTTTTGTGGATGTTTGTCCAACCTACAAAACCACCACACAGATCAGCAATAATACTCAGAAACAGCCCAGAATTGCAAAAGCAGACATGCTGCCCGCACATAAAGTGAAGTCATGGGAAAACTTGCATTTCTTCCTCTTCCTCTACCTGGGACAAAAAAAAAAAAAAAACAAGACTCCATCTCCGTGGCAGCACATCCTCCTCAGGTGAGAGCCACAAATACAGTCTGATTAAGCTTATTTTTCAACCATGGCAACCTCAGTCATTCAAAACGGGGGCAAAAGAAAAACTAAGAAGTGTTATGGTGGTAAGAAAACCACATTTCAGCAAAGGACACAAAGACACTTAAACAGTGAAACTGACCATCCTTCCGATCCATTTATCAAACAATCAAAGCTCCCATTTCAAGACAGACAAAACAGTGAGCAAAAATAATTCTGTGCCGAAAGCTTTTAACTACCCAAAGTGAAAGGATAGCGGCTGGCTTTTTCAACTTGTTTTCCACCCCCTCTGTTCTCTCCTTAAGGCAAGAAAGGTGTCATGACAAGTTCTAATTTTTATGTATAAAGTGCCACACATTTAGGAGCTATTCCCTCCTCCTCCCAGTACATTCTGTGCTCTTCATAAAAATGAGTAATGCACAGCTGTATTCATATGCACTGACTTGCAACTAGCTGTGCTACGCAAGGCCATAGACCAGTGGCTTACAACCTGTGGCCCATGGACTCCTGAAGGTCTGCAGACTATGTCTAAGATTTCCAAGGGGGTCTGCGCTTCCATTCAAAAAAATTTTAGGGGTCCTCAAATACAGTTGAAAACCATTGCCATAGACTAGAGGCAGTCAGGCTAGCGGGGCAGCCAATTCTGCACATCAGTCAGAGCCATTTGTCCTGGGACATAGGTCCAAGGGCTCAAGCTTCTGCTGCCACTATTCAATTTGGCCAGCTGAACCGCTGTGGAGTCAAGGAGGCTCTCAGAGTTTCCATGGGCTTGAAGCCGGAGAAGCCTGCTAGGGGATCACCGGACAGTCCAAGTTAACAGCTTTTGTTCTCCACCCCTGCCCCCAAACAGGAAGTTCTGTCACTACAGAACAGAATGGATCTGAAAGCAAACATATTCCCAGTTGGAAGCTAGCTTCTATACTTTTCAGTCCTGCTAACAGAAGCCACGCTGCCATAACCCAGTTTTTCAGTATGCTGTTTTAATGAAAAACTGACAGCGCTCCACTCCGTCACCTTGCAGTACAGGTGACTGCTTTGAACAAGGCTTTCCAAACGGTCAATGTCTGGGACACAGTGGAGGAAGCAACTCAGTCATTATAATGCAGCACCTGCTCAGCAACCATTGAGCCCTATTGCCTTTTCAAGTGAGTATTCTGTAAGGATGTAAATCCAATATTCTCTATAAGTCACACTGAACCAGCAGCACAGCTAGCCCCATCACCTTAGAGATTAGCTATGTCAATAATCAGCCATTCAAACCCTTAAATTCTCTGAGGATTTACCTAAAACTATTTATTCAAAAGGGCCAACAAATGAGCCTTTTTATACCTTTCCAATCGCATCCAAGAAACATTAAGCCAAAAAGACCCCAAAAAACAAAAACGCAAATATAAAAAACGTACCACTAACTTTTCACTTATGTAGCACTTCTCAACTGAGGATTCCAAAGGATTTCATATTCGCTTGGCCTCTATACCAAGCTTACTGACCCGGCAAGCCGCATACGACAATCTCCAGAAGTTTGAGAACTGGGGCGCACCTGCTGGGGTTTGGGGTTTCAGCCCCGCTCCTGCTGAAGCCCCAAGTCCCAGCACGTGTGCCCCATGGGGCTGAAGCCCTGACACCCCTCTCCCCGCTGAGCCGAAGTCCCTACCCCACCACCCTGCTGCAAGGCAGAGGTCCCCAGCTCCCCCCCAGTTTGGTAGGTGGAGAAAGGGGGGGAGGGCACACCTGGGGGTGGTGGGGCTCCGCCAGCCACACTAACTGTAAAAGAGCTGCATGTGGCTTGCGAGCCACGGTTTGACCACCCCTGCGCTATACCAATGTGAGACAGGCACTCTCATTTTACAGAGCTTTAGAGTAATGTACAGTGATTTGCCTGAAGTCACACAGCAAATCAGCATCAGGACTGAGAACAGAAACCAAGAAACTGGCTCTACATGGCACTGGTGAAGCCTCACCTGAATACCATGTCCAGTTCCAGGAGCTACACTTTAGGAAAGATGTGGACAAATTGGAGAGAGTCCAGAAAAGAGCAACAAAAATGATAAAAGGTTTAGAGAATCTGATCTATGATGAAAGTTTTAAAAACTGGGCAAGTCTAGTCTTGAGAAAAGATGATTGAAGGGGAAACCTGATGACAGTCACTCAATATGTTAAGGGCTGTTATAAAAAGGACAGTGATCAACTGTTCCCTATGTCCACTGAAGGCAGGACAAGCAGTAATTGGGTTAATCTGAAGCGAGAGAGATTTAGATTAGATATTAGGAAAAAACGTTTTAACTGTAAGGAAAGTTAAGCACTGGAACAAGCTTCCAAGAGAGGTTGTAGAATCCCCACAGAACTTTTAAAGAACAGTTCGACAAACACCTGTCAGGGATGGTCTAGGTTTACTTGGTCCTGCACAGGAGGCTGGACTAGATGACCTCTCAAGGTCCCTTCCAGCCCTACATTCCTACTTCCCTGGTCTAACTGCTAGAGAGAACATTGTCTCCCATCATGTAATTCTAGTGAATGCTATCTGGAAATCAGATATACATTATCTCCAAATCAAGCGCCACTGTTTACAAGGAAAACTCACTAGTCAGCACAGGAAAGTTACTGTATGCTGTAACAAGGATCGGTAACCAACACACACACACACACCCCCTACCATGTGCAATACGGGAAACACTCCCTCCCTTTCTCTAGTTCCTTCATTTCCAAACAAATGTGCAATATCCGTTGATTGCGATATTGCCAACAGTCCTAGATAGGGAGGGTTCTGAGTTACTACAGAGATTCTTTCCCAGGTGTCTGGCTAGAGGGGCTCTCTCTCATGCTCAGGGTCTAATTGAGCACCCTATTTGGGGTCGAGAAGGAATTTCCCCCCCAAGTCAGATTGACAGAGACCCTGGTGTATTTTTGCTTCTCTGCAGTGGGGTGTGGGTCACTTGCTGGTTTGAACTAGAGTAAATGGTGGATTGTTTGTAACTTGAAGTTTTTAAATCAAGATTTGAGGACTTTAGTAACTCAGCCAGAGGTTACAGGCCTATTGCAGGAGTGGGCAGATGAGGTTCTGTGTGCTGCGATGTGCAGGTGGTCAGACCAGATGATCATGATGGTCCCTTCTGGCCTTAAAGTCTATGAGATTGGGCAATAGGTTATTTCCCTTTGTCCACAATAAAGATGGTTAGTTACACTTGAGCACTAGAATGAACATGCAGCAGGAGTCTGGTCTCCTAAGTAAGGGGAGATGAATGTAAACAGGCGTGTGTAATTCCTGTAAATGTTGGGAGTTGCCTGCAAACGCATAAGCTTCCTCAGTTAAAAGCATTACTAGTTTTGGCCAGAGGGAGGCATCATACACAGAGCCAGGGAACAGTTAAAACTAAAAGACTTTCCATGCGAGGAAGTTAGAGTTATTAGTTTCTTTTTTTAAATGACCATTTCTTCTGCACTATGTGGAGAAATGAAGGGCAACAGCGTTAGCCAACTCAATGAGCACATTTTCTACAAAACAACCTTTATAAAGCTTCGCTTGTGCCTGGGTGTTTCTGAAAATGTGTTAGATCTGCTTAAATTCAATTCATGAGTGGTTTTTTTTTTTTTTTTAAAGAAGAGGTACATATTTTTAAACCTATCTCAAGTGTTTAATTAGTCAATCACCTGCTTGATTTTAAAGAGTTATGGTAACTATTTTGATACTCTGTGGTTTAACTTCCATGCCTGGCCTCTCTTTTGAGGGGATTAGAGAAGTGTTAGACATTACCTATGCCCCCATCTCCGCCCCCCCTCCCCCCCAAAAAAGGAAGGATTATCATATGTTTGCTTCTTTTAACATTACACAATCAATCCCCAAGGAGAATTCAGACCGTCCATAGAGTCATTTATTGGAAGCTGAATCAGGAGAAACAAATAGAAGCTGGCTGAAAATAGTACAGGACCACTACAAGTAGTATACTTCCTACAGCAGATCAAATAAATATCAGACTAAAAGCCATATTGAAGCTATTGTGGTGCCGTTTTGGTTAAACGGCACGTGAACTGCTCTGAAAGGAGTATGCAACACAGAAATTCAGATCAAATTCTCACCTCACTTATTTGTCTAGTGGATAGGTGTGCTAATTTGGGGTGGGCAGGCTTCATAGCCACCAGTGTCTATATTTATGGAGCAGTTCTGACAAATTTCAGTTTTATCTCATGTTTTAGATAAAAATAAATGTGAAAACGTTACCACATCCAAACATATCATCAAGAGCTACACTCTTCAGGGTATGAAGCATCTTACAAGCTAAGCACTAGGGCCACATCAAACAAGCATGCATTGAAGCTGCTAGAAGCTCTTGTGAGGAAAGAAGACATATCTCCATCTCCTCTCCCAATTTCAGGTTTCATCTCAACCCTGCCAGCAGGCAACTGGAGAGGGACATAAAAAAACAACAACAACAAAAAACCAACAACCTCTTTTCTATTTAGGATGGCTTTCAAAGGTTCTACAGATGGAAGACAGCTGAGATGTTTCCAGAAAGGCATGTCAAGCAGGTACGAAAGCATAAAACGAACCTAACTTGAATAATCCTGGCACACACACAGCTGTTTAGATGACAGGCGGTAGCTCAGACTTTCATATAACATGCACTTAAAAAAAAAAAAAGCCATTTAATTAAAATATCAGAGGGGTAGCTGTGTTAGTCTGGATCTGTAAAAAGCGACAGAGTCCTGTGGCACCTTATAGACTAACCACTGTATTGGAGCATAAGCTTTTGTGCGTGAATACCCACGATGCATCTGACAAAGTGAGTATCCACCCACGAAAGCTTATGCTCCAATACAGTGGTTAGTCTATAAGATGCCACAGGATTCTTTGTTGCTTTTTAATTAAAATAGCAGCTTCCACTGAGCAAAGTTATAACACCCATCTACTAAGCCTACAAAAGGCTTGATTCTGTATCACTCTTCTTAAAAGCCAAGACAGTTATGTAAAGTGGGCTGTTTGCTGCTAGTTATCGGACAGGAAGAAAACCCATGCTTCTGAAGCATATGTATGCAACTTGTCTACCTCCGAGATGATACCGAGCAGCACAAAAAGCTGAAATCTGAGGAAAAACAAAGCAAAAAAATGCAAATTGAAACTTCAACCCTTAAAGAAATGGAAAACTTTTCTGGCTAAAGATACGGGAACAAATTTTATCAAGACCAAATACAATTTCTGTAAGGTAAGAAAGAGGACACCTCTCAAACAGTGTGAAAAAAAAAAGTCGAGTTCTTACCAAGACACCCTTGCCCTGTTGAGTTCACTCACAACAAAACTCTTTTGTAGCTCTAGAAGACGAGCATCTAAATATTTCATTTGCTTTTGGTAAAAAGGCTCTTATGGACACTCCAGGAGCCTGGCTTGAACGTAAAGTCAAAACAACATTGAGCATAGTAGTTGGAGATGGAAGAGATCTGTTAGATCATTCAGCCCACCACCCACCAGGGCAGAATACAGTCCTCGTAAAGAGGATATATCAACACTTGATCTTGGCTGGAAGGCCAAGCAGTGAGTGGCATTTTGAAGTCTCGCTTCTTCTACACCCTGGAGAGAGAGATGGGGGGCTAAGAAGCACGTCAGCTGCCTTCTGGCAGAGGGCGGCATCCCCTCCCTCCCCTCGGATCCAGAGAAGATACGTGGGAGGGCCGGGGCCTTCTACGCGAGCCCTTTTCTCCCCGGATCTGACCAATCCCGATGCTTGCAGAGTGCTCTGGGACGGACTCCTGATGGTCAGCTATAGCTGCCTCTCATTCTGGCCGAGCTCTCAGAAGCCCTCTGCTGCATGCCCACAAATAAACCAATAGATCTATCCAACAACTTATGTTAAGAGCATTCCCAAATGTTTTTGATTTAAATTTGCTGTTAAAGAACGTCTGGATTAAGACTTGCTACATTTTGAAGATTCTTTTTCACAAACTACTCATTCTTGCTACCACAATTTGCTAGCAGTCAGCAGAATTAACACATGCATGAATGACTTCGTTGCCCTGGATTAGTGTACAGCTTCTTCTTTCAATATTTCACTTGTACTATGAACTAATGGATCAGAGCAGGAGATAGGATATTTCTGAAGTTACTGGGATGCTGCTGACAACGATTAGGCTCACAGTGAGACCATCAAAGTTTCCTGGAGAATAGCCCACAGGAAAATGCTAAACATTTTGCACCACGTTTTCATGGCCAGCTCCTCTTGTTGCTTTACAGGACAGGAATAAACTATTCCTCGGGGCTTAAGATACTACAGCAACAGGCACTTTATAAATACCTAATACAGAGAGTTGAGCTCAGACATCAAGACATCCAGAAATAGAAGGAAACATGGACTTTTACTGCATTATTGCACAGAGATTTGGCAAGTTGGGGGGGGGGGGAACCAACAGGTTTTCAAACTTCACCTACAAACCTTAAGGAGATATGGAGAGAAGTTCCGTGCTCATGTTAGTAAGTGAGCATTGTAAACCTACTGGAACACAGGAATTATAAACTCGCTGTTGGAGATAGTTACAGTAACAAACCAAGGAACAGAGATACTTAACGGCAACTAGCTATTTTGGGTCCTGAACCAAAACACTTAGGCCCTTGGCTGTCCGCACTGTGGGAGCTGAGGTGCTGCCCTCCTTGCCCTGCTCCCCTAGCTGTGCCACCTCTGCATGGCTGGGTACTCCCCGGCCAGGGCACGCAGCACAGCTCCAAGCTGCATCCTGACGGGCTCTTGCCTCTCCCTCAAGAGTCCGGCGCTGCTTGGTGATGCCCCTTGGAGCCGGCCCTTGCCCACTGAGCCTGCCCTGCCTGGGGAGCACCTGGCCATGCAGAGAGGGAGGGCTGCTGGGCAGCCAGTCAGTGCCCTGGCTCCTACAGTGCGGAGAGCTGGGGCCTGAGCAGCTTCCACCAGCTTCCAATCCACTGGCTCCTGCCAGGTTTTCAAACTGTAGGGCAAGCCCCCCTAGGGAGATTCACCCGACAGTTTAAAAACCACTATGCTAAATGGAAGGCAAAAATCTAGGGGGGGGGGGATGTGACCCCACATGACCTCCCTGCCTCAGCTTTCCACCCCCGCAGCTTTGCGCTCTGGGCAGCTGCCCCACCTTGGTTACAGCCCTGATCAGGCCTTTGGGGGGAGGGAGGGGAGAGTGTTCTATAGAAACCTAACAGACCTTTCTTTTTTCCTGATCACTAGCCCCGGAGCAATGCTTAGAAAAGATCATTGTTCTCAAGTGCATGTATAGCGGCAAATAAAACTGTTTTTAGTTCCATGAGAACACCACACATTAGAAAAGGACTTTCTGACGGACATCTTGCTATTTCCCTCAACACCACAAGCCCTTGCCCCGTTGCTGATTTTAGCAGCGAAGGTTTCATGAACATCTAGAGTGGATGATTCATGTTTTCTACCACCAGTAAACCGGCCCTGCAAACTTTGGATTGTACAATGCATTTGTTGCTGGCTTTGGCTGTGCTCAAGATAGAAGTTAAGATCATTTTGCGGTAAAGTGAGAAAATCGTATGTTAATCAGAATTATGCAACTCCAACGTCCCGTATCACATGACTTTCCAAATAAATACAAGATTTATGCACATGGCATTGTGGGGAGCAAGCGAAGGACGGACAAGAGACCTCAATGAATGGTTCACAGATATCGAGCAGACAGCCTTTGTGACTGAAGCAAAGCCATGGAAATTCTTAAGGTGAGAGGAGTGTTCCAAAGGACAGGGAGCTAAAAGCCACTGACTTCTGATGCTGGCTGATGATGTGAAGGCCAAGACTATAAAAGGGTTAAAAAAAGAACAAGATAAAGTCATGGGGGATAGGTCCATCAGTGGCTATTAGCCAGGATGGACAGGGATGGTGACACTAGCCTCTGTTTGCCAGAAGCTGGGAATGAGCGACAGGGGATGGATCACTTAATGATTGCCTGTTCTGTTCTTTCCCTCGGGGTCACCTGGCATTGGCCACTGTCGGAAGACAAGATACTGGACTACCTTTGGTCTGACCCAGTATGGCCGTTCTTTTGACTCTTACACACACTCCCCTGTAGTGAAGTGATTCACCAATACCTCTCTGCCTCAGTTTCCCCATCTGTAAAGCGGGAATACCACCAAGCAGGCAGGAGGCTGGGTTTGGCGATAGTTCGCTAAGAAGCATTATAATGTTTTGAAGATGAAGAGTATTATGTAAGTATGAAACAGTACAATTACATCCTGGTATGAGTCAACCAGCAAGTGCTGCAACAAAAAGCTATTTAATTACAAAGGCTAGATGTGAAAGTAATGTCAATGTGTTGTTTCTAAAGGAGAAAACCACATTCCATCTCCCATGGAAAGGATATCTTACGTTTCTTGGCTCCTCGAGACACAGTGGCAGACATCAGTATCAACAGAAGACAGTTCAGCCCTTCTGAAAGCATGAGCACTGACAGGAACGCTTTCTAGACTATCCTCACAACACTTGCACATTTACTTCACAGAGCTGTTATTTCCATTCTACAGAAAAGGAATTTATGCTGACAGGTTAAGTGACTCAACCAAGGCCACAGAGGGAATTGGGATTAGAAATTGGGGTACTCACTGGTCCCTTGTCATGTGTTCAGGCCATGTTTTTTTCCCCCACTTTGGGGAGGCAAATTGTCATTTTCCAGCAGAATACAGTTTAGGCTACATCTAAAATGCCATTCTGTCTCCTGAGTGGCTTTTAGAACAAGGGAGAATGAGTGGGGATTATAAAACACCTTAACAACATATTTAATGGTATTATAATTGTGATATTTACAAAGTAATCAACAAAGATCAAGAACTACCTACAATATCTGTCACATTTTCTGGTTTTCATTGTATCTAGTCTTTATCAAAAGTGAAACTGACAGCCCTAGAGTGAAGCTCTGCATCACCAAAGAGATACTGCACAAGCAGCAGTGTCAATGTGCTTTGGTCCTGAGCTGGAGGGGCCCACATCTAAGGCCTCATCTACCCAGGGAGATACTCCTGATTAATTCCACTTAGGCTCGTCTACCCTATGAAATTAGGTCAGTATAACTATGTTGCTTGGGGGTGTGAAAAATCCACAGCCTGAGCGACACAGTTAAATTGACCTAACCCTGGTGTAGACAGCGCTAGATGGATGGGAGAATTCTTCTGTCAACCTAGCTACTGCCTCTCAAGGAGGTGGATTACCTACGCCAGCAGGACAACCCTTCTTGTTGGCATATGTAGCGTCTTCACTGAAGCGCTACACAGCACAGCTGTGTCACTGTAGCGGTTTATGTGTAGACAAGCCTTTATTCCAAAATAAGTGTGCCTTATTCCAAATTAGCTTAGTCCACATTATTAGACTAATTCAGATAAGGCATGCTTATTCTGGAATAAGAGTGTTCATATACAGGGTTAATCAGAAACAGATAATAATCCACTTTAAATACCCACCCTACCTTATTCCGGATTTTCATGTGGAGAGAAACACTAAGGGTAAGAGGAAAAAGCGTAGTCCTTGGCCTCTATTGCTGAAATTGTCAACGGTAGTGGGCAGATGCCTGTCTAGTGTGATCTGGACAAAGACAACCACACAGACAAAGCAGTAACAACTTTCAGTCCCTCCTAACCTGGGTTGTAATTGAACCAGTCACCTAGAAATAAAAGGCTTCAGAGCCCATTATTTTCCAGGGGTGTGGGCAAGTGAGGGACTAGCTGGAGTGGCGTGGAAGATGAAGAAGTTAAGATGGGTTGCCCTTTAACAACACATGCCAGCATTAAAGGCTGTGTTTTCCAAAAGGGGGCTCAAGTTTAAGAAATTCAGGAAATGGTGCTATCGTAACACCACAAACCATCGTACAGTAAAAGCTGCGTTATCCAGCATTTTACCAACCATAAAGCTCTAGAAACCAGCATCTCTGATATCTCCATTAAAAGTCTGGTTGGCACGGGACTGGCAGGCTCCCTACCTGGCTCCCCGGAAGTGGCGACATGTCCCTCCTGCTCCTAGGCGGAGGAACGGCCACAGGGGCTGCATGCATTGCCCCCGCCCCGCATGCCGGCTGCGCAGGTCCCATTGGCTGGGGACCACGGCCAATGGGAGTTGCGGGGACAGCGTCTGCGGGCAGAGGCAGCACACAGAGCCTCCTGGCCGCGCCTCCACCTAGGAACAGCAGGGACATGTCGTCACTTGCGGGGAGCTACCCAAGCTGAGCGCTGCCCAGATCCGGCACCCTGAAATCACTCCTGCACCCCAACGCCCTGCCCCGAGCCCCCTCCCACACCCATACTTTCTCCCAGAGTCCACACCCTGCGCGCACACACCCCGTGCCCCAACCCCTTCCCTCCATTAGTTAACTGGAATTTTTGACTAAGCAGCACCCCCCATTCCCCCACCATGCCAGGTGATAAAACTTTTCCTGTATTTTCATGCTCTTCTTTCTAAAGAATCTTCCAAAGAAGAAACTTCCAGCTTGACAGACCTGTTTGTATTTTGCTTAGAAAAGCAAACACACTACTTTGTTCTTTTAAATCACCTGGTACCATCTCTCCTCTCTGTCTTAAAGGACAGGGCAATTTGGCCAATGCCAGCATGTGTATTGCAAACACAAGCTCATGAAGTTTTTCTGCACTAGGTTTTTCTTCAGTTTCCCACCATTGTAGCTACATTAAATGGTAGCAAAAGTGAAAGTGCAAGTTTAGACCAGGGTGAGACAAGAGTGTGCAGTTTACAAGAGCATTCAGAAGCTGGGAATGGGTGACAGGGGATGGAACACTTCATGATTACCTATTGTTCATTCCCTCTGGGGCACCTGGCATTGGCCACTGTCAGAAGACAGGATACTGGACTAGATGGACCTTTGGTCTGACCCAGTATGGCCATTCTTATGTTCACATTGTTGACTCCCACCACAGATCATTTTAGATTTTGACAGGGTGGATACAAATCGATTGGGGGGGGGGGGGGAAACAGATTTTATAGTTTAGATAAAATATAACAATGTTTTTCTTTAAATATGAATGTTTAAAACGAATCTGAATTTAATACATATTAAGGCGAAAACCTATAATCTCTTAAAACATTTATCTAAAAAATATATATATGTTGAATCCATGAACCCCTATCAAAACTTGAGTTAAAGACTGCTTTTTTATATGAAGAAAGAATCAGGGCAAAAACATAACTTTGGAGGTCAACCTTTACAAATAAGGCACAACAGATCATAACTGTGTGCCAACAGCTTTATTTAACAAGCTGTGTTAAGGGCTTGTTTAAATAAAAATAAATTTGATATGTTGTTTTGTGTGTTTAATTAAATCCCAGTTACCATCCTAATGCTGTTTGACACAAATCATGAGCAAAAAGTTAATTATCTAGTAAATAAGCAGTATGTCATTCACCTTTTTCTAAAAAGTTAAAAATGTAAAATTAATAAAAATCTGAAAATATCAAACTATATATGACTGCTTAAATAAGTGCATATATTTATAGCGTACCTTCCTAGGTAGCAAAAAGATGTACCAAATCTAGTGTAAAGGCTCTATTTAGTTGTAAATCAGCATGTTTTAATTGTTACCCTTCTTAAGAAAATAACTGAAGTACAAATGGAAAAGTTTCTTAACATTTATAAGTTAAATTGAGCTTTTCCACTTGGTGATTTAAATCAATCCATCCTGGGTTTTGAAGTTTAGCTCTGTGAGGAAAAGGGCAAGAGACTTTTTAAAATGGAGGCCTAGGACTCCAATAGTTAGGGTCCTCCCAAATTCATGGTTCACTTTGGTCAATTTCACGGCCACCAGATCTTAAAAATCAGTCAGTTTCATGATTTCAGGTGTTTATATCTGAAATTTCATGGTGGTGTAACCGTGGGGGGAATCCCAAAGCTGTTGTAGGGAGGTTGCAAGATTGCCATACTTACTTCTGTTCTGCCTTGAGAGCCCAGATCTGAAGGCAGCAGCTGCGGAGTTTACCATAATTCAGAACCCCCTTGTGCAATTAACTTCAAACCGGTCAGAAAAATTCTACCTCCACTCTCAAAATTAGGTTAGATCTGAGGCTATAGTCCTTTGTTTGGAGATTTGAGAAAGGGGCCCAAACTCAAGGTTACAATGAAAACTCAGTTGGAACTATATCTTTGGAGTGGCTACTGCAGTGAACACAGAAAGAACCAAGCAAGTCTCACACTGCTACTTTTGGCACGTGTTGTCCCACTTCAAACTGAAAGCAACAAGATGTGATCCTCCAGTCTTGAGTGTTTCCATACATAGTTAAAAAAAACAAACAAGGAGGCAACATCTCCATGTCCTGCAGAGAGGGTGGGGGAAACTCCGCATGACTGGACTTTAAGGAGGAAAGGGTGGAACAAGTTTCAGAAACAGTCATCCCCTTTATGTATGCAGGGAGAAGCCAGTAATTGAGTAATACGCCAGAGGGTAAATAGTAACATGTGCCACTCTGGAATGTGGATAGCCCCCTAATAACCATGCCAAGTCTTTAAGTGGTTTTAGTTGTATTGTGGGGAGGAAGCGCACTCTCCACGTCCAAGCTACCAAGCCATTTTTAATATCCAACTACTATGTTCATTCTGCCTAAGGAAAGCTGTACTCTGCTTCCTCTGGAGCCTGACAATGCTGCTCCTGAGGTGCCTGCAGGTGTTTGTTGGAGAGAGAACCAAGATACCCTTAAATCCTTGAGGAGAGGGTTGCTGAATTCAGGACCAGAGTTTGCATCCTCCTGTGGCACAGCAATAAGATCACGAGATAAGGCAATTGTCATTTGAAACAGAGAGGACAATTACTGGTCTAAGCCAGTTTGCTAATTAGGCAAAGAATAGAAAATCTTAAAATCCACACTATAGGACAGTCAAAGGCTTAATGGCCATCACTGTGCCTGTCTACACTACCACTTTACAGTGCTGCAACTTTATTTCACCCCCCCTCAACGCTGCAAGTTTCAGCAATGTAAAGTGGCAGTACAGACAGTGCTACAGCGCTGATAGCTACTCCCCTCATGGGGGTGGTTTTATTACAGCGCTGGGGGAGCTCTCCCCCAGCTACACAGCCACGTTAAAGCGCTGCCGCGGCAGCACTTTAACGTTGTTAGTGAAGACATACCCTTAGACTTTTTTTTGATAAAGTGGCCGCAACAGTAGGAGCACTAGTGTAGACAGCATTTTTACTGCTTTGTTAATGCTGCTTAGAACAGTTCTAGATGACAAAGATGTTAGTGCCCTGTCTACACTAGAGCTTCCACCATTGCTACCACTCTGGGAGATTTCCCAAAGTAGTTTAGTGCAGACAAATCCATAAGTGATGGACAAGAGGAAGAGGAGAAGGTAGAAAGATTATAAAGCCTGTGCAGTAAATGCTAAACAAAGGATACATACGTCAACAGATCACAAAGGGTTGAGTGATTGTTTGGAATGTAAACTAAAGGTCTTTTTAAAAAGTTAACTTGCACTACAGCCACAGGCTATAGAGAGGTGTTTGGTTTGGCATGTTATTAGGAGACCCAACCCAATTCCTATCAAAAGAGGATGGCACTCAGTAACACCCCACCCAGTGATACTGCAAGAATTAGGCCTTGGCTACACTCGAAACTCCAACGTGCTCCCACGGCAGCGCTTTGAAGGACGAGTGTGGTCGCGCGCCAGCACTGGGAGAGAGCTCTCCCAGCACTGCAGGTACTCCACCTCCACCAGGGGATTAGCTCCCAGCGCTGGGGCACTGTTTACACTGGCGCTTTACAGCGCTGTAACTGGCTGCGCTCAGGGGGGTGTTTTTCCACACCCTGATGGAGAAAGTTGCAGCGCTGTAAAGTGCCAGTGTAGCCATAGCCTCAGTGTCTGTGAAGTGCTCTGAAGATGCAACATGGAGATCTGTATGAGTGCTAAGTATCTGCCCCTTTGTCTCCCAGGGGTGGCTTAGCTGCCACAACCCCATTTTTACTATTACAAGCCTCCATCACCAGGTTTAGCAATAGCATTCAGAGCTCCTTCCAGCTCCTGTCAACACCATTCCTGGTTCAGCTCGAGTTAATAAAGAGAAGGGACCAGGACTTCCAGGGTGCGGAGGGGTCTGTCACCGCTGTTTTAACAGTGACAAACACCTTCACACCCCGGTAAACAGAGAAAGGACTAGGGGAATCTTTGCCTTGGCTGCCCAGGGATGGAGCCTCTTCCCAAAACAAGCCAGATGATAATTTACCCTCCCACAGCACCGGGCGTGCTCCCGTAGGGTCCCAAAGCACCCCGACGAGCGGTCTCTGCACACAGCCGGGCTACCCCCCCCCCCGCCCAGAGCAGCGCGGGGGACGCTGGAAGCACCTCGCCGAGCATCACCCAGCACCAGCCCCTGCGCATCCCCAGCCGGAGCCCCACAAGTGCTTGCAAACCCCAGCCCCCCTTGCAGAGGCGACCCCCCGCCCAAGAAAGGGGGGGGGGGAGGGTCACACCTCGGCCCCAGACTCTGGGAGCAGAGCCACGCGGGAGGGGGCGATTCAGCTCCCGCCCAGCTACCCCCCCCCCACATCCCCCCCTACAGGGGCCTCGGCCCCCAGCGCCCCCCAGGTCCCTCCTCCCTTCCCCCGCCCCTTTGGGGAGGTTACAGCCCCCCCGCTTCCCCCCCCGCCGGGCCCCCCTTACCCGCGATGCCGGCGCTGCTGCTGCTGCTGCCCCCAGACTCGGGGCCGGCCGACGCCATCTTGGAGCTTCTCCCTGCTCCACTGGCCGCCGGCAGCTCCTCCCTCCCCCGGGGGCCCCTCACTTGGTGCCGCCCGCGGCCCAGGACCGCACCATTCGGGCTTAGGCACGTTGGGTCGCTCCCTCCGACTTGGACTCGTCCGGCCGGCTCCAGACCGAACCACTCAGCGTGGATGGAAGGGGCGGCGAGGCCGGGCTGCGGCCACCGCCTGTTATTTCTAAACTCGGGGAGCTGGGCGCCTCTTGAGCTGGCTGCAGCGCATGCGCACGGAGGTGGGGGGGGGCCGAAGCTATAGTGGAAGCCGCCATGGTCACATGACAGTGGAGAGGGCCACAAAAACAATGATAACCCCCTCCAGTATGATGTCAAGGGGTGGGCCTGGCACATCATGGTGATACCGGGATGTTGCCATGGTAACATAACATGGCTTGTGATGTCTTCATTTGTGTTGCCACGGTGCTTCGACCTCACCCCGTTGTCATGGCGTCTTATGTCCTGACCTCATCGTCACACCATGTCCCTGTAGCACCCCATGTCCTGACCTCATCAGGTCATGGCGCCACGTGTCCTGACCTCATTGTGGCACCTCACCTCTCACCTGCCCGCGTTGCCAGAACATAATAGCATGTCCCGCCTTTTCCATATCGTCCCAGCCCCATACATCCTGACCTTATCCCGCTGTCACTGAGTGATGTGCTGACCTCACTGCATCATCAGAACATAAAAAAGGCCGTACTGGCTCACACCAAAGGTCCATCTAGCCCAATATCCTGTCTACCGACAGTGGCCAATGCCAGGTGCCCCAGAGGGAGTGAACCTAACAGGCAATGATCAAGTGATCTCTCTCCTGCCATCCATGTCCACCCTCTGACAAACAGAGGCTAGGGACACCATTCCCTACCCATCCTGGCTAATAGCCATTAATGGATTTAACCTCCATGAATTTATCCAGTTCTCTTTTAAACGCTGTTATAGTCCTAGCCTTCACAACCTCCTCAGGTAAGGAGTTCCACAAGTTGACTGTGCGCTGTGTGAAGAAGAACTTCCTTTTATTTGTTTTAAACCTGCTGCCTATTAATTTCATTTGGTGACCCCTAGTTCTTGTATTATGAGAATAAGTAAATAACTTTTCCTTATCTACTTTCTCTACATCACTCATAATTTTATATACCTCTATCATATCCCCCCTTAGTCTCCTCTTTTCCAAGCTGAAGAGTCCTAGCCTCTTTAATCTCTCCTCATATGGGACTCTCTCCAAACCCCTAATCACTTTAGTTGCCCTTCTCTGAACCTTTTCTAGTGCTAGTATATCTTTTTTGAGATGAGACCACATCTGTACGCAGTATTCAAGATGTGGGCGTACCATCTATTTATATAAGGGCAATAATATATTCTCCGTCTTATTCTCTATCCCCTTTTTAATGATTCCTAACATCCTGTTTGCTTTTTTGTCCGCTTCTGCACACTGCGTGGACGTCTTCAGAGAACTATCCACGATGACTCCAAGATCTTTTTCCGATTTGTTGTAGCTAAATTAGCTCCCATCATATTGTATGTATAGTTGGGGTTATTTTTTCCAATGTGCATTATTTTACATTTATCCACATTAAATTTCATTTGCCATTTTGTTGCCCAATCACTTAGTTTTGTGAGATCTTTTTGAAGTTCTTCACAGTCTGCTTTGGTCTTAACTGTCTTGAGCAGTTTAGTATCATCTGCAAATTTTGCCACCTCACTTTTTACCCCTTTCTCCAGATCATTTATGAATAAGTTGAATAGGATTGGTCTTAGGACTGACCCTTGGGAGCACCACTACTTACCCCTCTCCATTCTGGGAGAATTTACCATTAATTCCTACCCTTTGTTCCCTGTCTTTTAACCAGTTCTCAATCCATGAAAGGACCTTCCCTTTTATCCCATGACAACTTAATTTACGTACAAGCCTTTGGTGAGGGACCTTGTCAAAGCTTTCTGGAAATCTAAGTACATTATGTCCACTGGATCCCCCTTGTCCACATGTTTGTTGACCCCTTCAAAGAACTCTAATAGATTAGTAAGACATGATTTCCCTTTAAAAAAAACATCATATCATGCCATGACCTCACCACCACATTGCCATGATGTCACGTTGCCTTGGCGTGTTACATCCTGACCTTGCCGTATCACTAGCTGAGTTGAGAGATCTGGGATTTGCGGTTTATAAGAATGAATTTTCTATTTGGTAAGAGACTAATCCTTATTTCATAGTGGGAGGTACTAAATTCCCATGACTGGTGTATAAGTTTGGGACCAAATTGTATATTAAGTTAAACAACAACAGTTTATGGTGTATTGCTGTAGCCTGCCATTGGCCCTCCAAGTACAGCAAGTCAAAGGGAGGAGATTTCATATATTGTACTGCTCTAGTTACAGAGTTCACCAAGAGCAATCAGAGACCCAGTAACCCCAACCAGTTTAAAACAAAGGGAGTAAATACCATTTCACCTAAAACACTTCTTCTATTATATCCTCATCTATCACATTGCCATAGTAGGTCAAATCACCATGTCACAGCTAAACCTCTCTATGTTGCTGTGTCATGTAGTGTCCTGGCACTATCTCTTTGCAATGTGTCACCAAGTCATGTGCTGACCTCACTGGATCACATCATGACTAAGGCTAAGATTTTGTCATGGGTATTTTTAGTAAAAGTCAGGGACAGGACGCGGGTAATAAACAATAAATCACGGAAGCCCCAGCCTTGCAGCGCGGAACTGGAGCCGAAGCCCCGCGGTGTGTGGCTGACAGCCGGAGCCCCACCATACGCGGGGCTGAAGCTGAAGCCAAAAAAGTCACAGAGCTCTGTTAATGTCACGGATACCATGACCTCCGTGACCAAGTCAAATCCTTGTGATTGCAGCACCATTTTGCCACGAGAAACGTAACCATATTACATCTCTAGGCAAGCGCTTAACACATCTTGACACCACAACAGTACACCATGGACATTTGGTGGATGCTGTCATGTGCTGACAAGAAACTACATCATGTTGCATTGATAGGCAATGGCCCTTTGTCACATCAGGATATCCTGATACCTAACCATGGTCTTTTGGCCATGTAGCAACAAGGAACGACATTATATTGCATCACTGGTCAGTCTGACATGTTGTCATGCCAAGACAAGAGTGTTTATGCAGGGTATCATGCCATCTGCATGACCACACCAACTTGTCACAATACTACATGACAGCCCCTGTGGGTCAGTGCTGCCATGTTGCAACACAGCAAGACATTGTAATGTTTGCAACACTAACTGCTTGTGTTTTAACACAAAGTTGTCATGTCACATTATGGCAAGTCATCAAGCCAGGATGCCATGTTAGTATATTTTGGCCCAGTTTCATCATGGACCACAACTAGGGGATGGCCTCTAGAGTTCAATGTGGTTATGTTGTATTGTGGCCTGTCATCTTGCCGTGCAATTGTGGCATGTCACCTTTTGGTGCAAAGTTCTTCTTGGTGCATCATGCTGTCCCAATGACTTGATGGTGTCTTGGTGCAATGTCAAGACCCTCAGGTTGCAGTGTCATCTCGCAAAGCATGCATGCAATGTGTGTATAGCATTGAAAATCTCTTGACTCAAAAGTAAGAGGGTCCTCCTGAGTAAATCTGAATGATTAAATTCTGCCTTCCTAAATCCTCACTGCAGTTTCACTTGGTTATGACATTCTTCTTCACTGCCTGTCATGTAGCATTGCTGTGAGTTATTAAACAGCTGCTGCATTCCACCCCAGAGCTGGTTGCATTTCAATGATGACAGCAATTATTCAAGATTGCAAAGAATTTGGGGATGAAAGATGCCTTGTAGGTGCAATAGATTATACAACACTATCTTTGACAGAGAGGCATACCTTAGTTATCTAAGCACAGAAGTAGCGGAACAGGAACTCCTGAGTTCTAGTTTCAGCTGTGACATTGATTCCATCTCTGGCCTTGGGCAAGTCACTTAACCTCTCTGCCTTACTCTCACTTCTTGTAAAGTGTGGATAATAACACATACCTAACCCTTATACAGCATGGGCAGGAGCAGGGCAGGCTCTGGCTTTTGGGCCGCCCCAAGCAAAGAATGGCAAAGCAAAAAAAAAAAAAAAAACCTGCAGCACAACGGGAGCGCGGGTGCAGGGGGACCGGCTGGGGGGGGGAGGCGGAGGGAGCGGGCGGGAGAGAGAGAGAAGGGGGCTGCCAGGGCTACAGCAGGGGTGTTGCCACACGGCCCCTCCCGCTGCGCTGCTGCCTGCGCGAGGGCTCCGCTCCAGTCGGCGGGGAGGGAAGGAAGAGGACTGCCCTGCAGGGTACTCTGGTTCTCCACGCCGCCGTCCCCTACAGGGCGGCTGGAGCGGAACAAAAAAAAAGGGGGGGGGCCGTGCCGCCCTAGGATTGGGCAGAATGCCGCCTCCAACAATCTGCCGCCCCAAGCACCAGCTTGCTCAGCTGATGCCTGGAGCCGGCCCTGGGCAGGAGGGAATTGTTAATTAGTGGACATTCATGAAGCGCTATGGAGGTCAGAAATGCCATGCGTTATTTGTAACTGAGTCAGTGTTATAAGGGAAACCCCATCGATAAGACCCTCTGCTGTGAAAACAGAATGGGACCGTTGCAGCTGCTAGGAGAGTCCTTGTTTTGAAAGCTCCCTGTCAAATGAAGCATCGCTTTATTTTAACTGGTGACTCAGATAGGCTACCAGCCTTGAAACAAAGCATTGCGTTACACCCCTGTCCTTTCCAATCTGTCAGCTCGGTTATACTATCATTTCCCACATCGGGGTAATAATAGGTCTGTTTGGGATGACTCTGTGGGCAGGCATTAGAAAGCTTCTGCCACCTACAGGCAAAACATGAGAGCTGGCTGTCAGGGCTGCACATCACAGAAGGAATGACAGCTGCTGTGGGGATTTCAGACAGATCCAATCTTCTCGTCTTTAGCAACAATCACAAAAGAAAGGGTAGCTTGGCCCAGTGAATTAAAGAGCATTTCTACTAATCTTGATTCCATAAGAAGACTGCTTCAATGCGACATAACAAGAGTATAATCAGACTGTCGACGGGCCAGTCCTGTAACAGGTGATAATCAATAAACCAGGGGGCAATTGTAGTTATTTTACATGTCAAGTGATATTTCTATACTACAAAATCCAGACTCCGGGATGTTTTTCTGGTTGTTCCTTTCCACCTCTTCAACACTAATTTAAATCTGGTAAATCTCAGCTCATAGTAATTATGAGAAAATCACATTCCATCTGCTGCCCTCAAGCAAATCAGGAGAAAACTCCTAGCTTGGACTACAATCTGCATTAGCGTGACCAGGTAGCAAGTGTGAAAAATCAGGACGGGGGTGGGGGGGTAATAGGCGCCTGTACAAGACAAAGGCCCGAATACCAGGACTGTCCCTATCAAATTGGGACATCTGGTCACCCTAATCTGCATCCTGCAGGCAGCTCTATGCAGACAGGCTCCTGTGCTCTCAGGCAGCCCTTTGTCTTCAAGAGGCCCTGTGTAGGGGGCTTGCAGGCCCCACACTGCCCTGATTGACGGATGTTATTTTGAAGTCGAGTTCATTTCCTCTTGTGAGCTGGTCATTCTAGCTGCCCTGTACACAGGTGGTGATGCCAGCTTCTCGTTGGTGCTTTGCCTATGATATCAGGTCTATCTTGGAGGAGACTTCTCAGAGAATAATAATTGTACTTCGACTTTACATGGACCAAGTACTATGCAGACATTACTTAATTCACCGGGTTCATCCCCCTGGGAGGTGGAGCCTTACCATTATCCCCACATTGCCCATGTGAGTTCTAGTCCCATCTCTACCACAGACTCACAGTGTAACTTTGGGCAAGTCCTGTCCCCTGCTCTGTGCCTCAGTTTCCATAGCTGTAAAATGCGGGCAATAATACCTACCTGACATTGGGGGCTGTCAGGGTTAATTTGAGATCATAAAATAATAGGAATTTGAGTCTGGAAGGGACCTTAAGACGCCATCTAATCCATTGCCCCCACCCTCTGCTGAGGCAGAGTTAAGTATACCTAGACCACCCTGAGAGGTGTTTGTCTAGCACTTCCAATGTTCTTAAAATCTTCCAATGATGGGGATTCCATAACCTCCCTTGGAAGCTAATTCCAGTGCTTAACTATCCTTAAAAAGAAGAACAGGAGTACTTGTGGCACCTTAGAGACTAACAAATTTATTAGAGCATAAGCTTTCGTGGACTACAGCCCACTTCTTCGGATATGCATCTGAAGAAGTGGGCTGTAGTCCACGAAAGCTTATGCTCTAATAAATTTGTTAGTCTCTAAGGTGCCACAAGTATTCCTGTTCTTCTTTTCGCGGATACAGACTAACACGGCTGCTACTCTGATAACTATCCTTAGAGTTCGAAAGTTTCTTGATATCTAACCTGAATCTCCCTTGTGCAAACTAAGAGGATTAGTTCTCCTCCTACCCTCAGGGGACATGGCAAATGGAGAACAATCCTTGGATAGAAGGCGCTATAGACATACTAATGATCCTATTTATCTGACCTGGATTTCCAGGTAGGCTTCTGTTTACAGGCCTAGTGACCACCAAACTCCTTCTAAAGAGGCGAACTCTCACTGCTACAACTGCACAGTGAACGACTCGATTTCCTGTTTTTGTCAGAGCATGTTTCATCCCATGGACTCTTGCTCTTAGTCATGTTAGTATTAAAAGGACCTTGAAATTCTTTCCTGGTTTTTATTGTGTTCTTTAGATAGCCAAATACTGACTTGTGAAATTTAAGAGGGATCAGGATTTCACTGTTTCTGGAAACTGACTCATTCCCATGGTGTCAAGCCTTAGACTTCCTTTAGAAAATTACACCTGGCACCAGTTATTTACCCATGAAAAGTCCCCTGAGAATGCTATGACTAGAACCGTCTCCCTGATGCAGTTAGCCATACTTCAGTCCTTTCTTGAAATGTACTTCTCCCAGACATGGGAACCGGCAACAGGAGGGCCAAAGAGCCATTGCCTCATACTTTTTAAACAGGGGGGTCATGCCACTCACTTTTGAGAACCTGAACTTGGCAGCAAGGGTACATTGAGAGGGCTGAGCAGGCCCCCCCTTGACTTCTTACCAGAATTGGGTGGCATAAAGGCAGAATCCCTTCCCTTGGCTCAGCCATCCCATCAGCATGACGGAGGGGTGGCTGGGCCAAATGTGAGTGGCATTGAGACCCTGTGCCCCAGGTCGCAGCAGCACTCACTCATATTTGGCTGTCCCTCCCTTCAACTTCTGCTGTCCTTCTGGTGCCATTGTTCCCAGCAGACCTATGCCTCGAGTCTCCCCTGCAGATATGCACTAATGGATTCAGTGACTGAAACTTCAGCTACAAATAATACAGATTAAAAAATCCAGGCAGAAACCATGCAACCACCATGACTGGTGCTAAACATTTCCATTCCATAGGAACATAGGGATTTGTCAAATTGGATCAGACTTGAAGCCCACCTGTCCAGTAACGCCCAGCACCAGCTACTTCAGAGGAAGATGTAAGAACCCCACAGTAGCAGATGTGGGATAAAGTGCCCTTTACAGTAGGTCTCATCCTGGTGTCTATGGGTATGTCTACACTGCAAAAAAACAAAACCAGAACCCAACCCTGGCAGTAAATGAGTTTCAAATCCCAAGCAGGAACATCCACACAGCTGTTTTCAGCCCTGTAGACCAGGGCTCTGAGACTTGCTGCTGTGGGGTGGGTTTTTTTTCCAGTGTATACGTACCCTATTAGTCAGAGATCAGCTTAAACACTGAAGCATGAGATGTAATATCCCTTCCAGAATTGTTGTTAGCAATAACTATGGTAACTCTAGATATTCTGGTTATCCATAGAAATATCCAATCCTTCTTTGAATCTTGCTAAGTTTTTGGCCTTAACGACTCCATGTAGCAGTGGGTTCCACAGTCTGCCTACTCACTGTGTGAAGAAGTGTCTCCTTTGATCAGGTTTTAACTTGCCACCTATTCATTTAATTGACTATTCATTCCAGATCACGCTGCTTTTCGTTGTGTGGTTTCCTCCATTCTCCATTTGTACATTGTGTATTTAGATAGCAAGTTCTTCAGGGCAAGGACCGAGTCTTCTTACAAGTTTTCACTGTTGGCTTTGAATACTACAGTGGTGAGTGCTCCAGAACACAAGTAAACTCTGATGATCCCAACTCCAATTATCTGAAATTTGGATTATCTGAGGTCTTGTCTACACTGACACAGTGCTGAAACTTTCTTCGCTTAGGGGTGTGAAGAAACACCCCCCTGAACGATGCAAGTTTCAGCGCTGTAAAGTGGCAGTGTAGACAGTGCTACAGTGCTGGGAGCCGTGCTCCCAGCGCTGGGAGCTATTCCCCTCACGGAGGGGAGCTCTCTCCTAGCGGTTGAGCTTTATCATCAGCAGTGTAGACATACTCTGAAATTTGGAAATGTCATCCAAACCAGAATTTTATTTTTTGAGAAGTGTAATTGAAATTGATTTGCTGAAATTACAGTTCCCATTTGGATAGTCCAGGTTTCCCTGTAAATGATAGATAATTATTTTAGATTGCTATAGTTTTGTTCATTCAGAAGAGTCCCAAAGCCCTTTACAAATTACAGCAAGACTGGGCATACAGGAGTTGCTTCTTCCACCATTCATATGCAGCCACCTTTGTGCACCAATTTAGAACAGGACACGAAGATGTTATGGCTTAAATTGGAATTTGGCCAGGACACTTGGATTATGACCCCTGCTATTGTAGTGGGAGCATCAATGACCATAGAGTGTGCTGTACCTGTTCTGGAGATAGATGGTTTACAAACATTACAAACATCAATAAGTTCTTGGATTGCATGGGGGACTTTTAAAACTAGACTAGACAAAGTATTTGAAAATGTACCATAGAGAACAAACTTTCCCTGGTCTCAGGGAGATGGACTAGATAATCTAATAGGTCTTTTCCACTTCTGCCTTTGATGATTCAGATTCCCATTGACTTCAGGGGGGTTTGGATTAAGCTCCTAGAGACAAGGGAGAAGAGACAGTTCCAAAGAGGGCTTTATTTTTTGCAAACCTCATTGTGTTAAAAAACCCTCATCTGGTAACAATCCAGAATTATGGCTAATCTATCACCGAGCACCCAGCACATACCAAAAAGATTACTGTTTAAGCCGTTAATGTGTTGGGACACTTTGTAAGCATTGTTACTGGACTGAGTCGCGATGCTGGAACATAATTTGGACCACATCCTCAGCTGCTGTAAATCAGTGGAGCTCCAGCCGCTTGTTTTGTAAGAAGAGGGCCATACATCCCGGTTGGGGCAAGCTGGTGATTTGAACAACGTAGAACAAGTCATCATCCTGCTCAGACCGTCCTGCTGATTTCAACAAGCCAGATCCTGAGAAGTGCTGCACCTCCCATGAAACTAACATGAATTGTAGGGGCACAGCAGGATGCGGCTCATTCCTCAGGCGCCCAGATACCATGATGATGGGCACCAGTATAAGACCCTACGTGGACAGATATGTATGTATGGCGATAGCTAGATAATTCTTGTGATTTCTTTATTTTACATTCATCATCATCTTCGTCGGGAATCCCTTGAAGTTGAGGATGATTGTCTTTCATGGACTGTCTATTTCAAATTATTTGTAGGTCCGCTGATGGCTCTTAAGGCCTATTCTGGAGCTGAACTCTCTGCCACGTAGCAGATGTGTTTCCGAGCAGGGCGGGTGACCCTGGGGTATTGGTTAGGGCCACAGCACGCCCTCTCTGTTGCTGAATTCCCTGCCTCAAGCAGTTCCTCCATTGTTATCGCTCCTGGGTTATACGTTCCCCCGAATGCAAGCAACCAAACACATGCACGCTCTGCACTCTAAGCCTGATTCCCCATTGTCTTGAGTGTTGTGTTGTCATTTACATCAATGCAAAGCAGGTTTAAAATGATACCGTTCCAATCAGGGCCGGCTCCCGGCACCAGCTTGGCAAGCAGGTGCTTGGGGCGGCCACTCCGGAGAGGGGCGGCACGTCCAGCTGTTCGGCGGCAACTCGGCAGACGGTCCCTCACTCCTGCTCGGAGCCAAGGACCTTCCACCGAATTGCCGCCGCAGATCACGATTGCGATCGCAGCTTTTTTTTTTTTTTGGCTGCTTGGGGCGGCCAAAACCCTGGAGCCGGCCCTGGTTCCAATGCAGGGTAACCGTCAATCAAACCTGAGAGAGAGAGATGAAATTTGAAAGGGCAGTGAGGAGTAGATTGGACGTGAGATCAGATAGGTAGGATGGAATGAGCGTATGATACAATCTCCAAATGTTATTTCTTGCCACTTACACTAGGAGGAGCTACTGACTCCAGCAAACCTGAAACCAGCTGAAACCCAGGCAAGTCAGGTTAGATTTAGGCCTGGTCTATACTACATGGTTAGGTCGACGTAGGCTGCCTTGTGTCGACCTAGCTGTGGAAGTGTCTTCATTTAAATTCATGCTCTCTCTGCCGATTTAGTAACACCACCTCCCTGAGCAGCGTCACGGTCGATGTAATTAGGTCGACGCAGTGTTAGTGTAGACACTGCAATACTTATGTCAGCTGTTACTGGCTTTCACAATGCCCCACACTGGCAATACAGTTGGTACAAGCGCTCCTGGCGATGACACACACCACCGACACAAGGAGCCAAGTGTGCACACGCACAAGCGCTTCAACCACTGCGGTGGCTGTATGCTGACATTAGGTCATCATAATTGTGTAGTGTAGACATGGCCGCAGATGCCAAAGTTTTCTCTGCTTAACAGACCTTTAAAATGACCTTTTAGCAAAATGCCATGGAACTTCCTATGGTGTGAAAAAACCTGTAGGTTCCAAATTAAACTAAGCAGAAGGAGTTAGATTCTCAGTACATATTTTAGCAACAAAGCTGATCAGCTGATAATTTGTTAATCTGGTCAGTTTCTTCCAGATATATTATAAATCTAGATTTATAACAAAGATGAGTTAATCATGTTAGGAGATCAGAAATGAATGCACCATGATAAAGTCAGGCCTTGTGGAAAATTTTGAAAAACTTCCTCAGCAAAGACAATTCTGCTGAGATCTGAGATCTGGTTTATTTTTCTTTGTGGACCAAATTCATCTCTTGTGTTAGTGGATGCAACTGCTATTGACGTCAGTGGGATTGTGTATATTTACACCCAGGGTGAATTTGGCCTATGGATCTTTGTTCCTTAAATTGGGATGCATCTGCCCATTGGTCTTATTTCCCACTGGCGGTCAGAAACCTGTTTGTGCCATCACAGTTGGGCTGCAGGGGAATTTTGATATCAGAAGGGGAAGATTGGTTTTGACTAGGGTTACCATCTTTTAGTTTTTAAAAAGGAGGACACTCCATGGGGACCCGGCCCCGCCCCAACCCTGCCCCTTCCCCACCCTCAGCCCCGCCCCAACTCTGCCCCCTCCCCTGAACGCTCCGCCCCCTGCTCCTCCCCTGGCCCCGCGGGCCCGACCCCGGCTCCCGGCCCGGCCCGGCCCTGCCCTGCGACCCCGGCCCCCGGCCCCGCGACCCCGGCCCCCGGCCCAGCACTGCGACCCCGGCCCGGCACCGCGCCTCCGGCTCCCGGCCCGGCTCCCGGCCCGGCCCCGCGACCCCGGCCCAGCTCCCGGCCCGACCCCGCGCCCCCGGCTCCCGGCCCGGCCCGGCCCTGCCCTGCGACCCCGGCCCCCGACCCCGCGACCCCGGCCCCCGGCCCAGCACTGCGACCCCGGCCCGGCACCGCGCCTCCGGCTCCCGGCCCGGCTCCCGGCCCGGCCCCACGCCCCCGGCCCAGCTCCCGGCCCGACCCCGCGCCCCCGGCTCCCAGCCCGGCTCCCAGCCCGGCCCCGCGACCCCGGCTCCCGGCCCGGACCCCGGCCCGGTACTGCGACCCCGGCTCCTGGCCCAGCTGCGCGCCCGGCTCCCGGCATGGCACCGCGCGCCCGGCTCCCGGCACGGCACCGCGACCCCCGCTCGGCCCCGCGACCCCGGCTCCCGGCCTGGCCCCCGGCCCGGCATCGTGCCCCCGGCACGGCACCGCGACCCCCGCTCGGCACCGCACCCCCGGCCCCGCGACCCCGGCTCCCGGCCCGGCCTGGCCCCCGGCCCGGCACCGCGCGCCCGGCTCCCGGCACGGCACCGCGCGCCCGGCCCCGCGACCCTGGCCCCGCACCCCCGGCTCCTGCCGAGCACCGCCGGCCCCGGCCCAGCCCCGCACCGCCGACCCCAGCCCCAGAGGCCCCGGCCGAGCACCGCCGAGCCCTCCGTCCCTCCCGATTTTCCCGGACATGTCCGGCTTTTGGGGATTTCCCCCCGGACGGGGATTTGAGCCTCCAAAAGCCGGACATGTCCGGGAAAATCCGGACGTATGGTAACCCTAGTTTTGACACCACTTAAAATTTACCAAGGTCATAGTGGATTCCCCATCACTGGCAACTTTTTAATCAAGATTGGATGTTTTTCTAAAAGCTCTGCTCTAGGAGTTATGTTGGGGAAGTTCTCTGGCTGTGTAATCCAGGAGGTCAGACTCGATGATCACAAAGGTCCCCTCTGGCCTTGAAAGATGAAGACGTGAAACCTGTTTTTGTGCCAAACGTCAGACTCAAATCAGCTTCCTTGAAAGTTTCCCGCAACTTTTTAACAAGACTGAACTCAGATTAAAACAGCAACAACAACAAAAACAGAAGCTGATTCATGGTCCTGCATCCAAACTCAGTGGTTTGGGCTGAGGTTTGCTTTATTGGTTGGATCCCCACAGCTGAGTTACCTCCTGGGATTGGGAGGGCTGAGATAATGAATTAATGTTTCTACAGTGCTTTGAGATCTTTAGATGGAAGGCACCATGACAGGGCAAAGATCTCGTGAATTATCCTGTTTCAATGCAAACAGCTTTAGCAACAGGAAAACAAGGAAAAGGGAAAACGGGAGATATCAATCAGTGGAGCTGGTTCTAAACAGCTCCTGTTTTGATTTCAGTCTTTATCCCCAAGATACAGTTCCAAAGCAAAAACCACGAGCACATCAGGGAAATCTAGTGAGGCAGGTATAAACAATCAGTAACACTAGCTGGTATCAGGTCACAACTGCTCTCAAAATAATTAGGCAACTTGCCAGATTGCTTCAACAGACTGTCTGAGATGATCTCTATGTTCTCTTGGCCCAGGTCTGAAGCAGAAGGCCAGGTTTGGTCAGTGGAGTTACACCTGCTCTTTCCAGCTACCTGATTCTCTCAAGCTTTGCACCACATGTCACTATTGACACCTGTGCCAAGTGAGTGTGAAGTGCAATCAAATTGGGACAGCAGTGTTTTATGCTTACTTTGTACAGGTGTAACCGATGAGGCACAGTATGAGAGGGGGAGTTTTTGCTCTCTCTTTGTGCTCTGTTAATGATTTGTTGGATCATGAGGGGCCCCCATTTTGTATCATCCTACCAGCAGTGTTTCCAACTCTTGCCTTTATCGTTCTTGCTGCTGCACTGATCTCAATGGTATTTTATGTCAAGCCTTGCAGCATCTGGTGTTTTTCTGAAAGCCCCACTTGCTGGAGTTATGTGATTACATAACAGAGAATCTCAGCTTTCATTTTTGTTTTAAAAAGGCCAGTGTTGCCCCTTTTGACCAAATTTGCTAGTCACCACTTGGGGCCCTGTGGGTGTTCCTGTGGGGAGCAGAAATTGGAGCTAGGTATTTCTGTGATGCAGTTTTGCTTATTTACAAGGAATGTACGAAGTCCTGTGCCTCTGAATGCAGAGGGAATCAAATAGCAAGAAACAACTTCTGTTGCTCACAGCACCAAGCACATGCTTTTTAGCCTGCACTCCTGACCCAAAAAAACTCTCCCCAGGTTTCTTGTGGGGTCAGCCACATGCTTTCAGTTGCTCATTCCTTCAGAAAGCAACAGAGGGTCCTGTGGCACCTTTAAGACTAACAGAAGTATTGGGAGCATAAACTTTCTTGCATCTGAAGAAGTGAGGTTCTTACCCACGAAAGCTTATGCTCCCAATACTTCTGTTAGTCTTAAAGGTGCCACAGGACCCTCTGTTGCTTTTTACAGATTCAGACTAACACGGCTACCCCTCTGATACTCATTCCTTCAGGTTAGTTTCTAGTTCTCTCCTCTGTCTGGTCTCAGTTTCTGTGTGTTCTCTTCCCCCCAATACCCAGTTGAACTCAATAGGTGCTGCTAGTCTCCAGGCAGACTTTAGTAGGCTTTGTTTTAAGTGTGTCCCCTTAACTGTCTCTTACAACTGGCTTAAATGGGCAACTTATTCACCCTTTTGACTCATCCCATAACAAAGTTTCACCTGCCCTAGCTCATTACAGGCAGTTTCTAGCCCTCACGGCTGCAGAGAAAAGCTGGAAATCACAACGTCTTAAGTCTCAAAAAACAGACAGCCAATAATTGATTATTTTGATATTATCATGATTTTTAAGCTAGTCTTGGGTTGTTTTTGGGGGGTGGAGCTGACTATGACTGTCGAGTGCTGGGGGCTGGCAACAGTGTCCCAGGTCTCCAGTCATTGTGGTGGCAGGAAGTCACTTGTCTCTGTGGTGAGAATTGCTAATGGCAGGGGGCTGGTTTCCAGTGGGATTCTCACAGAAGCAAAAGTTGCTGCCTCCCGTGGGGCATTGGGCTGGGTGCTTGGATAACAATCACAAGCTAAGTAGGGCTGATCTGGGTCAGCATGTGGAGGGGAAAGCCCCGCATAAAACCCTGTTGTGGGGAGGTCAGGAGGAGCTGTGGGGGGTATTGTGACTGGTGGGAAGGGTAAGGACAGCTCTGATATAGGGAAGACAGGTGGGCAGGCCCTCCCTCAAGCCCCTCCCATCTTCCATCGCTCTCTCAGTGCTCGATCGTTCTCCCCTGACCGTTCCTCCTGCCTCGATCTCTCGGCGCTCCGAGCCGGGACGGGGTGATTTGTCTCGGCGTGCGCTCGCTCTCCCCTGGGCCAGGCCGGAGCAGTCGCTCGGCGGCGGCGGAGCGGGATGAGCCTGGCGGGGGGCAGGGCGCCGCGCCGCACGGCGGGGAACCGGCTGGCGGGGCTGCTGAATGCCGAGGAGGATGAGTTCTACCAGACCACCTACGGGGGCTTCACGGAGGTGGGGGGGAGCAGTGGCCGGGGGGGGCTGTGAGGGGACCGGGGGGGGGCAGTGGCCCGGGGGGGGCTGTGAGGGGACCGGGGGGGGGGGGCAGTGGCCCGGGGGGAACTGTAGGGGGCGGGGAGAGGTTGAGGGGGGGGTTGTGGGGGGGAGCAGGGGCCCGGGAGGAACTGTAGGGGGCTGGGTGGGGTCTGGGAGATGGCGCTGTGGGGGGGAGCAGTGCCCCTGGGGGGGGGGGCTGTGAGGGGCCCCAAGAGGATAGCGTGGGGGGGATTTGTGGGGGGAAATGGGCCCCTTGGGGAGCACAGTTGGGGGGCGGGGGAGTGTGCAGCAAGGCCCTGTGGAGGCTGAGTTGGGGGGCTGTGGGCCACTTGGGGGACAGCTGTGGTGGGGCCAGTGTGTGTTGGGGTGGAGGCAGTGGGGCCCATGGGGGGGAAGCATGCCTGGGGGAGCGGGACTCCCAAAGGGGCAGTGGGATCAGCTCAGCTGTGACTGTTGTTTGCCCCCCCCGCCCCCCCTCCCGGGCAGGAGTCGGGAGATGACGAGTACAAAGGTGACCAGTCGGACAGCGACGACGAAGTGGACTCGGACTTCGACATTGATGAGGGCGACGAGCCGGCCAGTGACCAGGACGATGACGAGCCCAAGAGGAAACGCAGGGTGGTCACCAAGGCTTACAAGGTGAGGACGGAGCAGCTGGTTGTGGTGCTGGGTGACCCAGCCTCTGGTTCTGTATTGGGGTAGCACCTAAGAGCACCCACCAGTCATGGGCCAGGACTCTAGTGTGCTGGGTGCTGTATGGACAGCGAAGAAAATGATGGTCTCTGCCCCAAAGAGCGTCTAATTGAAGTACAAGACAGGAGACATCAGGTGGACACAGACAGAGGTGCGCAAGGAAACAACAATACAACCATAGTCAGCATGATGAACAGTGGTCTCAACTCACCAGCTGTCTAACTGCTGTTTCTGATATGGTCGTGTTGGGCTGAGGGAGGGACCCCCATGAAAGCTGCTGCCAAAATTCTCAGTACAACCAGATTGTAATCTAGTTTAGAGGGTAGCCGGGGAGTTGGCAGCAATTCCATTTATAGGCTGTTTCGTTTATGATCAGCAGCAGGACCTTGAAAACATCTTCAATTAGTGCCTTTCAGGAGTGGGAGTGCAGACTCCTGGGCAGGACTCCTGGGTTCTATTTCCAGCTCTGGGATGGAGTGTGGCCTCATGTTTAAGCAGGAGATGGGCAGTCAGGACTCCTGGGTTCTATTCCTGGCTCTTGGAGGGAGTGATGTCTAGTGGTTAGAAACCGACCATAATAAACAGACTGCAGCAATGGTCAACGTAAATCAGAGGTTGAAAATGTTCTTTCTGTAATCAAAGGTGACAAAGAGTTCTGTGGCACCTTATAGACTAGCAGACGTATTGGAGCATAAGCTTTCATGGGTGGATACCCGCTTCGTCAGACACATGCAAAAGCTTAGGCTCCGTTAGGTCTGTTAGTCTATAAGGTGACACAGGACTCTTTGTCGTTTTTTACAGATCCAGACTAACATGGCTACCCCTCTGATACTTGTAATCAAAGGTGTAACTAGTAATATGGGCAAAGCACTTTTCTTTTTAAAGGCATTTGTGTTGGCAGGGGCCCTCTCTCAAAAACAAGCTCCAAAATCCCTCGTGGCTCTTTATTTAAATGGGGTTGGAAATAGCAAGCCCCCAGGAGGTTCTATCTCTCCTTGCATCACCTCTTTTCTGAACCCACTAGGAGCCCATCAAAAGCCTGAGACCCAAGAAGCCCGATACAGCTGCTAGCAGCTCCCAGAAGGTGCGAGAGGAGAAGTCTGCGCCCCTGGAACTCCAGGATGAAGTGGGAGACAGTAAGTATGTCTGATGTTCATTAGGATCAAATTTATTGCCTTTAGGGAAGCAGAAACCAGTTGTTTGTAAGGTTTTCTCGAAGCTGCTGCATCCATTTGCAGGGCAGAGGCTTGATTCAAGGTTATTCAAGTACAGTTGCTGGGCTGAGCTGTGATCCACAGACCAGGAGGAATCATTGTGGGGCTGTTTTGCTGGTTTCTTGGTAGCTACACTGTCTCTGCTTGCCTTACCCAATGTCCTGACTTTCCCTCCCACTCCTTGGGCTTACAGGCCGCAAGTACATGCGCCAGTCAACTACGGAGCACACGCGCCAGACCTTCCTCCGTGTCCAGGAGCGTCAGGTGCAGTCGAAGCGCAAGAAGGGGGGGACGAACTATGACAGGCCGCTGACGCAGGAGGAGCTGCTGGAAGAGGCCAAGATCACAGAGGAGATTAACCTGCGGTCTCTGGGTGAGTGACATGGGTAGGAGGGCATGAGGCTTGTGAGGTCTTCAGGCAATAGCCCTCACCCCACTGCAGTGGCAGAATTGAGCCACACAAAGAAGAGGCATGAGCGGCGTGGGGTCAGGGAGTGAAATGACTGGGGTTAGGGGCTTATGTAAGAATGGGGCTTAGAGCAGTCCGAGCCCTTGTGCTTGCAGCTGAATGGGAGGCCCTGAGAAACACACAGTCTCTTCACTCAGGTTGGCAGCAGGACCCTGGCGCACCAGTCAGGGCTGTAATGGTCCACTGGAGACAACCTGATCTGATAGGCAGAGCACAAGGTTGGGAATCGGAACGCCCAGGTTCGAGTGCCAGCTCTGGAAGGGTGTATTATCTAGTAGTAGAACAGGGGACCTGGAGCTAGCACTCCGGGGTTCTGTTCCTAGTTCTTGAAGGAGAGTGGAGTCTAGTGGTTAGAGCGGTGTGGGGGTGGAATCTGGACTCCAGGTTTTATTTCTATCTCTGCCATGGGCCGTTCATTTCACCGCTCTGTGCCTCGGCTTCCCCAATTTTAAGCGTGGATAATGGTACCCAAGCATTAGTTCTGTGGATGATGTATAGACGTGCCTAGGCACCTCCCCTCACCATCATGAATGGTTCAGAATTATAGGCATAACACAGGAGTTCTCTGGCTCATTCAGATACCAGCCACCCCTTATGGGAGCCCGTGTGTCCCTCCTTGGTTCTCAGACCGCCAGGAAGGAGTTTGCAGACCATTGGTGACCTGCAACCTGCAGAGTGAGAGCTTCTGGTGTGGCACAAATCCCTCGGAAATGCTGGAGTCACAGTCACCGTTAATGGCTCTTGCAGTGCTTCCATGTGGTACCTCTCAGTGTGAAGCAAAGAGCCCAGAGCTCTGAGGGCAGTCGAGTGGGCTCGGTAACCGGATCGTTGACTGATGGTGTTTTCCAAGCTGCCCCATTGTTCCGCGCCCTGCTCCGTTCACCCTCGGTTTAATCGCCCTTGCAGAGACTTACGAGCGGCTGGAAGCTGACAAGAGGAAGCATGTGCAGAAGAAGCGGAAGTGTGTGGGGCCGGTGATCCGCTACTACTCGGGGACCATGCCGCTGATCACTGACCTCGGGGTGAAGGAGGAGAATGTGGATGTGGAAGGGTAGGTGTTGGGGATTGTATTCACTCCTCCCATCTCCCTAGCCTGAACTCCGGCCCCTCGGGATGGGCTGCCAGCTCCCTCCTAGGTCTCACTGTCCCTGCTGACTCCTGCACTCTGGCTGGCAGGCGCCAACTCTGCTTCCTTTACTGAGCACAAGTGCCTAGTACATCCTTTGTCTCCCCCCGCACCTCTCCAAAAGCACCGTGTGTCCTTGTGCCCCCTCATCCCCAGAGCCCTGGATGGTCTTACTCCCGCTGTTGCATTTGAAGCTCAAGCTGATTCCTATGTTTTCTCCCCACCCTCAGGTTGGATCAAGACATGCAGCAAACAGCAGAGGCTCCCCAGGCTGCTGCTGCCTCCCCGGCTGGCAAATGCTCTCGCACCTTCATCACCTTCAGCGACGACGAGACCTTTGAGCGCTTCTTCCCTAAGGCCAAGCAGCCCAAGCTGCCCGTGAAGGAGATCTGCCCCGTCACCCACAAGCCGGCCGTCTACCGGGACCCCATCACCGACATCCCCTACTCCAACATCCGGGCCTTCAAAATCATCCGTGAGGCCTACAAGAAATACATCACTGCCCATGGGCTGCCCAATGCGGCGGCTTCTGCGGCCCTGGGGGCGGGGCCGCCCGCAACGGATCCAAATGTCCGGGCGACCCGGCAGAAAATCATCATCAAACAAACCGTCCCGGCCACATAAACCCCAGGAGTGTCTGTTCCCTTTCCAGAAGGGAACTTCTTAAACGGACACAGGCACCTTTGGGTGGCTCAGTATTGACCCACCCCTCCTTCTTCCCTACGTATTTTTGTTTTTTAAACTCAAATGGGTGGTGGTTCATTGCTCTTTATTTATTATTTTATTTTTTAATAAAAAAAGCAATGCCTGCAGCGGTCCTATCAGACCAGCCTGCACAGCCCGTCCTTCCTGGGAGACCCTACGAAAAACAAACCAGCGTGCACAGCCCGTCCTTCCTGGGAGACCCTACGAAAAACAAACCAGCGTGCACAGCCCGTCCCTCCTGGGAGACCCTACGAAAAACAAAACCGCGTGTCCAGCCCGCTGTTCCCAGCAGACTCTACAAAAACAAACCACTGTGCACAGCCCAACCCTCCCAGAAGCCCCTACAAAAGCCAAACCAGCGTGCACTAGCAGAGGCATGCAGTGGGTGGGAATCACTTATCCTGTAAGGAGCAGGATGGATTTTAAGCTCGGAAATGGTGCCTCCTGTTTAACCGTTTAGAAAGATAATAAAATGACAGGACAGACGCTGTCTGCACTGTGTGGCTCATTGCAGGGAGGGGAGGAGCGGGTGAAAGAGGCCGGATTCTGCTGCAGTCTAACGTCCCTTCTCACTGATCAGCTACAGCAGGGGCAGTGCCAGTGGAGAGCGTCAGGGACCAGGTGACGTTCAGTTGGTTCTAGCTGAGACTGCAGGCAGGGTAAAACTCCCATTGCAAAAGCCAGAGGCGCAAGGAGCGGTTTGCGCTGAAACCCGACTTGTGGCGCTGACTGGAGCCTTGGCAGGGCTGCGACGTACAAGCGGTTCCGTGTCGCAGACAGGTTAGTTGGTGTCTGCCTCCTGCTCGTGTGGCTTGGCCAGCCTGCAGGGCTCTGATAAGTGTTGTCAGTAACACCCCTGGGAGATCCAGAGCAGCGTGTTATTCAAGCAGCATCGCCAGCCCAGCTGCTTCAATAAGGAGAGAAGGGAAATAAACGAACCCCCCCATTCCAAAGGCGATTTCCTCAGTCGCCCTACTTGCCCCAGCCCATCCGATTTCCTGCCTATATCCACCGCCAGCTTGATCCCTGCCCCCTCTCTACTCCACTCTGGTTTTAAATGTCTCAGGCCCTGGGGATGCCGCGCCTTGGGGGATGAGTCTGCTGCACCGGAGAGCTTGTTAACAAGCCATTCCTGAGCTTCAGCTTAAATTTCTCTCTCTCGCTCCTAGTTACTCCCCAAGCAATTCTTCCTCCTTGCAGCTGGCTATCGTCATCCCCGCCCCATCCCCTGCCCACAGGGTACAGCTTAGTTCTGCCTGTCTAGCGTCTTATCCAGCCCCGTCCCCAAAGTAGCTGAATGCTTTGTCTATGGTCGTGTATTGACCCTCCCAGGGATTTAGCATTATCCCCATTTTACAGATAGGGAAACTGAGGCACAAGGTCTCACCCTAACATGGGGAGTCAGAGCTGGGAATTGAATCCAGATCTCGAGGGTCCCAGTCCAGGGCCTTAACTGCAAGCTCATCCTTCTTTCCTTACTCCACACCTCCATTAAGCTGTCCTCATAAATCAGCCCCTCACCTCCCTTCTGTTTCTCTTCTCTAATTCAGTTAGATTACAGACCAGAAGGGACCTTTATTAGGTGTACTACGGTACCAGCTGGGAGGGGCAGTCATGGACCAGGACCCCATCGTGCTGGGTGCTGCATGTTATTTATTAGGTGTATTATGATAGCAGCTGGGACCCCCAGGCACGGACCAGCAGTCCACTGTGTTCAGTGTGGTACGGGCACATTAAAGAGACGATCGCTGCCCCACAGAGCTCTGTCTCATCCCCTCGTCTGATCCAGGCCGTGTCTGATCCCGAGCTAAAGCCAGGATTCCCAGTGCGGTCGCGTGGGATCTGGAGTGAGAGGGGTCCTGTCTTCTCAGCTCTGCCAGGATGCCTGTGTGGCTGGCTCTGATCGGCAGGAGCCCTTCCTGCTGCTAAGGCCTCATCTCATGCCCTCCCCACCTGCAAAGCAAAACGGGCAACCCAGAGCTGCCCCCTTCAAGTGGCAATTCTGGCATTTGACCACTGGGGGTCTGCAGGGCTCTGGGAAAACCGGCTGGGCAGTTGGAGTGATTGATAACCAGCCTGTCTATGTGATCTCGCTCCCCCACCCTCCCCTTTGCCCGGCTGGAGCTAAAATAATAAAATGCTGATCTCACACACTTCGCTGGCGGTATCCCTTGCCTCAGCACTGCGCTGCTGCTGCTACTTTCGCCCAGCCTGGAAAGGCAGCGTCCTGGACTGCCAGGGGAAGGTAAGCTGGAAGCCCTGCTCCCGGGCGGTAGATTTCTCCATGGGGCACAAGGCTGATCTAACCACAAAGCTAATATTCTAAGCGGCTCGCTGAAGGGGCGTGGGGCTGGCTTGCCCTCTTCAGCCATTGCTCGTTGGGCTCTGGATTCTCACCTCCGGCTTGTGTTGGAGGGGACGGGCTGCCCATGTGGGATCAGTGCCTGCTTTTCTGGGCTGTAGGGCACGTGTTCCTCTTGTAGGTAGGTGAAGGGATCTTTCCCTAGTGCGTTGAGACGCCTTCTCTGCCTGGGACATCTGCTCTTTAACTTGACCCTCCGGGTAAACAGCTTTGTCTCCTATCATGGCTCCATGCATGATCCTGATGGAGGATGGGTTTCGGGTACTGGGCCTGCTTTCCCCCCACCAAAAGAATATAAAAAGCACGACAGGGCTACGACATGGATGCTCCTACAGTGCTTCGCAGCCCAGAGCGCTGGGTAAATGTTACAGACCCGTACGGGTCGGTTTGACTAGTGCTCAAATGTGGCCACCTCTGGGGAGGGCTGCAGCAGCTGTTATAATCGTTTAGGACAGGGCCCGAGCACCGTAACTGCAGGAGGAATATTAGGTAGGCAACATCGCAATTCCCAGGCTGGAATTTGGCTGGGACTCGGGCTAACAAGCACTAGGGGATCTTTAGTGACGGGGGCTTGTGTGTGTTACACCTGCCACGCAGCCCTCCCTAGTGCCCTGTGCTGACCCAGTAAGGAGAGCGCCACCTATCGAATCCTCCAGCATTGCATCCTGCAGATCTGGGTGGGTGGCGCTCGGAGGTCTCCTATCCAACTTCCCAACCCAGCCTGTCCCACTCAGCCTCTGAAACCTAGCTGGACCCCAGCGCCCGCTGGCACAACCGCAGACTGAATTGTTTGGAATAAAACAAGAGGACAGTCAGGTTTTGCCCTGGGGAAAGGCCAAAGGGCTATTGCCAGATTCCCAGAGCCCTCCAGGACATTGTGCCCTTGCTTTGTAGTCGGAAACCAGCTTAACCCTGGTAAGGCTCCAGCTACATGTGAGCACCTGGCCGCTGTGATCTCAGCAGAGCAAGGTCAGGCGGAGTTGGGAGCAGCGTGGCGCAGGGGCTGTTAGCAAGGCTTTTTCGACCTGAGCTGGTGTCTGGCTGCTGCTGCTTTAACATGCTAACGGGTAATAATATAAATAATTCCCTCTGTGGCAGGTACCCCTGGGTGGCGGTCTCTGACCTGTGTTAGATAGGAGGTCAGACTAACCGATCAGAGCGCCTCTGTCTGGCCTTAGCGGCTGTAGGCTTGGTTCTGATCGCCCGTATGCTGGTAAATCGAGAGCAACGGCATTGAAGACTGTGGTGTGAGATCAGAATCCTTCCTCGTGGCCCTGTGGCCCCTTCTAATTCAACGTTATCCCTATGCCCTGGCCAGTCCTGTCTGCTTAGGTAGTCAGAGTGCCCATCACCGTGGGGGCTGGGCCCTGTGCCAATGAGCTTACAAGCAACAGGCAGCAACGCACAGGGCTTGAAGTGGGTGACGTAGACGCTCTCCTTACACTGCCAGAGCTGGGTAAATGGGCTGAGGGCATAGGTGTCGACTTCCCCAGTTCCCGCAGGGTGCTTGACCACCGCTCTGCCCCAGGCCCAGTCCCCACTCCACCCCTTCCCCAAATCCCCCGCCCCACCTCTTCCCGCCCCCACCCCTTCCCCCAAACCTCATCTCTGCCTCTTCCTGCCCCGCACCCTTCCTCTTTCCCCCCCCCCCCAGCACCTCCTGAACATTGCTGAACAGCTGATCATGGTGGGCGGCAGGCACTGGGAGGGAGGGGGAGGAGCTGATTGGGCGGGGCCACTGGCGCGTGGGAAGGCTGGGTGGGGGAGGAGCTGATTCACTGGGCTGCCCGTGGGTGCTGAACACCGACTGGTTTTTTTTCCATGGGTGCTGCCGCCCCAGAGCACCCACGGAGTCGCCACCGATGCCTGAGGGTAAAAGCGACTCAGGACCACTCTTTAAGACGCTTCCCAGCTACGGATCTCCGAGCACCTCCCATTTTACTGATGCGGGAAACTATGGGGCTGTCTACCCTTGGAGTTCATAGATTCATAGATTCCAAGGCCAGAAGGGACCGTGGTGATCATCCCACCTCTGTAACAGGCCAGAGACCTGCCCCCAAGGAATTCCCAGAGCAGAGCTGTTAGAAAAACATCCAGTCTTGATTAAAAAATGGTGTCTGATGGAGAATCCACCATGATCCTTGGGAATTGTTCCAGTGGCTAATTACTGTCCTGGTTAAAAACGTGCACGTTATTTCCCGTCTGAATGTGGCTAGTTTCAATTTCCAGCCATTGGATCGTGTCCGGCCTTTCTCTGCTAGTGTAAAGAGCCTATTATTCAATACTTGTTCCTAGGGTGACCAGACGTCCCGATTTTATCGGGACAGTCCCGATATTTCCTTCTTTGTCCCGCGTCCCGACCGATGTTCGGTCGGGACGCGGGACAAAGAAGGAAATTTACCCTCTGCTCCGGCGCTCACGCCCCCCCAACCCCGACTCCGCCCCCTCCTTCCCCCATTGGATCTCTCAATGGAGGGAGGAGGTTAGGAGGAGGGTCGGGCAACTACCAGGAGCCTGGGAGGGGAAGGGAAAGTTGCCGCGGCCCCGCCGGGAAGGAGCCGCTGGAGCGCAGCCGAGTGAGAGAGGCGCGGGGCTCCCATGCCGGCGGCGGGACGCGCCGCATGTGCCCACAGCGGGCTGGGGAGCGGGAGGCTCTGCAGGGCTGGGAAAAGCCCTGGCTCCTGCCCGTTGCCCAGCCTGGAGCCCCGGGGAGCCCCTCAGGAGACCGGCCGCTGCTGTGGAGGCAGCAGCCGGGGCTGGCTCTGGCCCGGGTGGGCAGCGTGGGCCGCCGGAGACACGCGGCGAAGAGAGGCTGCGGGGGCGAGACTTGTCCCAGGCAGGGAGGCCGGTGGACAGGGGCGAGGGGCCAGCCGGGGTCCCCATAAACTTCCCCGCTGCTGACAGGGAGCCCCGCGCCTCTCTTGCTTGGCTGCGCTCCAGCGGCTCGCCCCGCCGGGAAGGAGCCGCTGGAGCGCAGCCGAGCGGGAGAGGCGTGGGGCTCCCTGCCGGCGGCGGGACGCGCTGCATGTGCCCACGGCAGGCTGGGGGGCAGGAGGCTCTGCAGGGCTGGGAAAAGCCCTGGCTCCTGCCCGTTGCCCAGCCTGGAGCCCCACAGGTGACCGGCCGCTGCTGTGGCTCGGCTGTGCCAGCCCTGGCCCCTTGCACGCCCGCGCCGTGGCCAGCCCCGGACTTTGTTTCTTGTCCCCCCCCCTGCCCTCTTTATCCCTAGCCCCTTCTGCATCGGGGCCAGCTTTTGCCCTGGGGTGGGCAGCACGTGCGCCCGGCGCGGCTGGGGCCTGCTAATGCCCCCCCCGCCCCTGCGAAACTGCTTTTTTTTTTTTTTTTTTGGCTCCGCCGCCATTTTCTTTGCTCCGCCCCCCCCCGCGTCCCGATATTTCATCCCTGTGGTCTGGTCACCCTACTTGTTCCCCATGTGGGTACTCACAGACTGGGATCAAGTCCCACCTTAGCCCTCTCTTGGTTAAGCTAAATAGATTGAGCTCCTGGAGTTTTCGAATCCTTTAATCCTCCCTGCAGCTCTTCTCTGACCCCTCTCCGATTTATCAGCCCTGTCATAGCCCCGAGATAGCCCCGGAAAACCCACCGCACCGTGTAGCACTTTGCTCAGTGACTTTATTTAAGGCCCGTTTCTCTGCCCTGTTTCAGACCCCGCTCCAGCGGGGACGGGATGGGATGGGGCGGCCGTCCCACCTGTTCTACAGTTGCCAGCTGGCACCGCTCTCTGAACGAGCATCACGGGACATGACATTGGGCGCCAGGCTGACCCGTGTCCAGCCAGGTTGGCAGATTCCTGGAGCAGCTGCCTTGGCAGTTTTGATCAGTCGAAGGGCGGATGACGCTGGCTGTGTCACCTCTCCATCTGCCCGTTAGGTTCCGCCCCCAGCGCCCCTTCTGTGCCCGGCAACCGCCTTCAATCCCTGGCCTACCCCCCTCACGCCTGGTGCCTCCTCCACCCCCAGCACGACACCCTGCATCCCCCTTGTGCCCCGTCCGTCCATCCCCAGGGCATCCATTCCCTCTCCAGCTCCATCCTTATCTCAGTGCAGGTGCCCTCCCTCTGCCACCCTTAGCCCAGCACCACCTCCATCTCCATCCCTTCCAGCATGGACCTATGGCCCCCAATGGACTCTCTGGTCCCCTCCAGGGGCACCCTCTGCATTCTCCCACCCTGCTCAGAGCGTCTGCTTCAGACTTGCTCCCTTATCGGCCGGTGCCAATGGCTGCAGGGCTGGGACGGGTCCTGGGTCTCTGATAAGGACACTGAGCTACTGCAGCCGTTTGGAGACAGGGAGGGGCAAGATTAGGGGCTGATTTAACCATTCCTGCCATGGGGCCCTTGTGCTGAGGCTTTGGGGAGGGGGTGGGAGATGAGGGCAGTTAATGCACCATCCCCTCGGGAGGGGCAGGAGGTTGGCTGGGCCTGGCTGCTGGATTCCTGCCCACTGCTACTCTGGACCCTACAGCGTCTTCAGACTGCCGGAATGCCAGGGAATTCAATAATATCCACCGGCAGTGAGTTCCACAGGCTAACCTCACTAATATCCAGTGTCAAGGAGTCCCACAGGCTAACCTAATAACTATACAGTTGCTGGGAGTTCCATGGAGCAATCTCACTAATATCCAATGGCAGGCAGTCCCGCGGGCTAACCTGATTAATAGCCAATGACAGAGAGTTGCACTGTCTAGTCTCACTAATATTCAGTGGCAGGGAGTCCCATGGGCTAATCTCACTAATATCGAGTGGCAGGGAATTACACAGACTAACCTCGCTAATATCCGGTAGCAGGGAGTTCCATGGGCTAACCTTGCTAATATCCCACATCAGGGAATCCCTGGGGCTGATCTCACTGATATCTTGTAGCAGGCAGTTCCAGAGGTCAATGTCAGTCCTGTCCCTCGGCAGTGACCCAGAGGTCTTGTGTGGCAGCAGGGAGTCCCATGGGTGAACCTTATGAATGCCCCGCTGCAGGGAGAGCCCACATCTGCTTGTGTCCCCACCCAGGCTAAGTCTCTGCTTGGTTGCTGCGGAGGGGTTGCCTCCGACGCTGCTGAACCATGACGTCCTACCGGATGGAGCTGGAGAAGTACCGGGACATCGACGAGGAGAAGCTCCTGAGGGAACTTTCCCCCGAGGAGCTGGACCAGCTCGACCTAGAGCTGCAGGAGATGGATCCCGAGGTGAGGCTGCCCCCGGGCTGGCACAGGAAGGGGGTGACGCTGCGGCTTGGGGGCAGTTGCTGACCTCTGCGCTCCAGGCTTCAAAGCCTCAATCCCGTCCCCACCCCACCTCTGACCCTGGCTCTCACCTATAGCCATGATGGTCATAAAACTCTTCGAAACTTAGACCAGTGTGGGTCGGAGGGGAGTGCAGTTCAGTGGTTAGAGCAGGGGGCTGGGAGCCAGGACTCCTGGGTTCTATTCCCAGCTCTGGCACTAGCTTCCTGAGTAAACCACTCCCCTGCTGTGTGCCTCAGTTTCCCCACTGTAACATGGGGCATAGGCGCCAGGCTTCATTCATTGCTATTTGCAAAGGGCTTTGTGCCCCTCCTCAGGGGCAGGGGGGGGGCGGTGATCTCTATGGGGGGCTTGTCCCGCCAGTGACCCCTTCCCGCCTCCCTCTTCCAGAACATGATGCTCCCAGCCGGGATGCGCCAGCGAGACCAGACCAAGAAGAGCCCGACGGGGCCGCTGGACCGGGACGCCCTCATGCAGCACCTGGAGAAGCAGGCGCTGGAGGCAAAGGAGCGTGAGGACCTGGTGCCATTCACCGGCGAGAAGAGAGGTACCACGGTAGTGTGTGTGCGGGGGTGTGCACGGGGGCTTGGCTCAGCCTGACCCGGCACTGGCACAAATGGTACAGTCTCTTGCACTTGCCTGATCGCCCCCCTTGATTGGGGGAGACGGGCTTACAGCCCAAGCTGCCCCCCATCAGAGCAGGGGCAGCACCTGGAGGGACACCCCCTCCTGTGTCTCTGGGTGGCCAAGCAGTGGCGGGTCAGGCGGACCAGGCCAGGGAGAATGGCCCAGGGCCTATTGGGGGCCCTGCCTTGGCCTTTGAGGGGTGGGCAGGGCTGTCCTTGAGTGCTGCTGGCCGAGTGTCTGCCCAGGTGCTGGGCTGCAGGGCCAGGACGGAAAGGATTATACGTAGCTCAGCCCAGGAGCTGCGGCTGCTCCAAAATATCTTGGTGAGCTGATTGGCTGTCCCGTCCGATCCAAGCTGGGGTCCCACCAGCCCAGGCACTGCAGCTCCTGGCCCCGGAACCCACACCTTGGCCTGGCCACTCCTCTCCCCATAACCCCAGGGAGCCAGCAGCGACTGGCGGGGCCAGCTCCTTGGGGCAGGGGCAAGGGCAGAGCTGCTGAGGTTCTGGGGAGGCAGCAAGGGCTAGTGGGCACCACGCTGGGCCTCAGGATACCTGTGTTCTATTCCCACTGGCCTACGGGGGGATCTTGGGCAAGTCCCTTTCCTGCTCCGTGCCTCAGTTTCCCTTGTCTCCCAAGTCTTTCTTGTCTATTGAGACTGGGATCTTCAGGGCAGGGAGTGCTTCCCACTCTGGGTCTGTGCAGGGCCCCAATCTCAGCTGGGGTCTCTGGATGCCGCCCTAAAGGGCCAATGATCTATTCTCTGACTGGGGACCCCTCCTGTGAGGCTCCTTCCCCTGAGCCGCCCCCCCACAGTGCTGCGCACCTCAGGGTCCATTCCCCGGCGTCACCATGGCCCCAGCCCAACGGCCTCCTGTGGCAACCGGCTTCCATTTCGGCTCGAAGGGTGGCCGGGGCCGGAAGTGACTCCCCTGCCCCATCCGCGGGGCCTGGGGTCCACCTGGTGACCCCAACACCTGGGAGACTCACCAGGGAGGCCCAGGAGGGAATGGGCCACAGAGGCTGAGCTGTTCTCTGGCCCCAGAGGGGTCCCCACGGGGGGCAGCGTAGGAGGAAACTAAGTCTGGGCTCTGCCCATCCGGTGAATGCCGAGGGCTGCCAATCAGGGGACGTCTTCTGCCACATTGGACAAATTATAATGAAAATCCTCCTGACCCCACGGAGATCGTGGCGCTAAAAGATCCACCCGGGGCCCTGGAACATCAAGGCAGGGCCCTGGGTCAGAGACAGAGTCCTTGGGAGATGCCGGGTCGCCTGCCTGGCTCCCGAGCACGGCTGAGCTCTAAATCTGCCTCTGGCTGCGAGGGAGCTGGAGTCGCTGGGAGCGTCAGGCTGAGCTGGGGGGCGGCTGGGAAGCAGAGCTCTCCGACGGCACCCCGCGGGGAGGGGATCCTCCTGCCTCGCTCCGCTGGCAGGACAGGAGCTGCTCACTGTGGAACCCCCGTGACGCAGGTGGAGGCAGCAGGCCTGGTTCTAGTGCGTTCACGCCCCTCTGTGCTGCTCTGGCCTGGGTGTGGTTGGAAACGGTGCCCCTGAAAATCCTCCCTGTGCCGGGGCCTCCCCAGCCCTGTGCCCACCCTGCTCCTACCCCCGTTGCAGGGGGTGGATCGGGGCTGTGGCTGTAGCACCCTGTGCTGTGGCCATTCTCTGCTCCCCAGGGTCCATACAGGGTAGGGCGGGCGTGTTGCACTGCACTGTGCCTATTCTTTTCTCCCCAGGGCCCACTGGGACCCCGGGCTGCTCCACCTTACCCTGGGTGCCAGGCAGGGCCCGGCAACAACCCAGAATCCAGGGAGAGCAAAGGCCACCCCGCACCCCAATCCTGCTCCAAGCGCAGGCGCAGAGTGACTGGGATCGGCCCCAGTGCATGGGCTCCACATGTCCTGTCCATAGCCCCTGGCCACCTGATGGCCCATGAACTCCCCGCTTCCCCTCCGATGCATGATCACAAGCAGGTGCTGGCACTGCTAGGCTGCGAGCCCAGGGAACCGGGCCAGCTAGTCAGCTACACAGCGTCTCTTGTGGTGGGCTCTGTGCCGCCCTGGAGGGACGTGCGGCATCAGAACCCGGCACGATGCACCCGTGAAATGAAACCCAGGCCAGGGTGACACTGCCCCCAGTGCCCCAGCTAGGCAGGAGGTGCCTGGAGCCGTTGCTACTGCAGCATCCTGAAAATCAGGTGTCTGACAGTGGCTGGTTTCCCCTGAAGCTAAGAGCCCCGAGGCGCTTCCAGGCTGGTTGGTCACATCAGAAAAGCACTTTGCTCTGCTCCATCTCCCCCAACCTTCCTCTGGCCCCTGTCCAGTGCAGGACCTCCTAGTCTATGCAGTTTCCCATCCCGCCCCGTGACCGTGGCCTGCGAGCACCTTCCAGGCGTGCATTAAGCCACATGACTGACCCCTGCCACAAGTGGCTTGTTCTCTCGCCAGGGGGAGTGTTTTGGTGGTGTTGCTGTGTGGTGTTACAGAAGGGCTGGGCAGAGAAGCAGACCGGGGGGGGGGGCGGGAGGGATGGAAGGCTGGGAAGAGCCAGTCCTGGGGGAGTTCATGCCCCAGTCTGGGACCAGCCCCCGAGGAAGCCCTAACTGCTGCACAGATGGTAGAAAGCTCCGCTGGGCCTGAGGAGCTGGCAACCATGGTCCTCGGATTTTGGGTCTTCCAGAGCTGCTGGGCCACTGAGCTCTTTGTGGGTTAGCCGGAGGCTATTCCACAGGAAGGCAGCATCAAGAACTGTGTATTGGGCCGGTCCTGATCTAACTGATGTGGGATCTCACGCCGCTGCTAGCACCCATCCCAGCCTTCCCGGGTTCAATCCAGGGTGCTACCTTCTCTCCACCTCTGTGCTGATCAGGACCATCTGTCCCCTGGTGCTCCCCCATCTGTCTGTCTGCACCTGTTGTCTCTCGACTTAGACTGGCAGCTCCTTGGGGCAGGGGCCCTCGCCTTGCTGTGTGTGTGTGTGTGTGGTGGGGCTGGGACTCTGCGATACACACCCTGGTAATCTCTAGCCCTGGGGGCTGGCACATGCTCCCGGCTGTGAAGGGGCTGGAGCGAATGAGTCACAGGAATTTTACAGAGCTGAGGCCAGAACTCCCTGCGGGGCTGTCAAAAGGATCGGCCGCACTCTTACATTCTGTCACTCAGCGCTGCCCCGGCCTTTCAGTTGGATTCTCTTTTGCTTCCTGTCCTGACCTCGTGTGGCTGTTAAACAGCTACAGCGTTCTGCCCCAGAGGTGGCTGCATTTGTGCACCACCCATGTCAAGGCTCCTTCCCCTCTCTGAACTTTAGGGTACAGATGTGGGGGCCTGCATGAAAACTTCTAAGCTTAACTACCAACTTAGATCTGGTCTGCTGCCACCACTCCCAATGTGCTAATTCCCTTCCCTGGGTAGCCTTGAGAGACTCTTCACCAATTCCCTGGTGAATACAGATCCAAACCCCTTGGATCTTAAAACAAGGAGAAATTAACCATCCCCCTCCTTTCTCCCACCAACTCCTGGTGGATCAAGATCCAACCCCCTTGGATCTAAAAACAAGGAAAATCAATCAGGTTCTTAAAAAGAAGGCTTTTAATTAAAGAAAAAGGTAAAAATCATCTCTGTAAAATCAGGATGGAAAATAACTTTACAGGGTAATCAAACTTAAAGAGCCCAGAGGAATCCCCTCTAGCCTTAGGTTCAAAGTTACAGCAAACAGAGGTAAACACCCTAGCAAAAGGTACATTTACAAGTTGAGAAAACAAAGATAAAACTAACACGCCTTGCCTGGCTGTACTTACAAGTTTGAAATATGAGAGACTTGTTCAGAAAAATTTGGAGAGCCTGGATTGATGTCTGGTCCCTCTTAGTCCCAAGAGCGAACTCCCAAGAAAACAAAGAGCACAAACAAAAGCCTTCCCCCCACCAAGATTTGGAAGTATCTTGTCCCCTTATTGGTCCTTTGGGTCAGGTGTCAGCCAGGTTACCTGAGCTTCTTAACCCTTTACAGGTAAAAGGATTTTGGAATCTCTGGCCAGGAGGGATTTTATAGTATTGTACACAGGAGGGCTGTTGCCCTTCCCTTTATAGTTATGACAACCCGTCTGATCTGGGACGGCAATTCCTGCTCTGGCGCTGGGGGAAGCAAGCACTCCAGGGCAGAAGGCACTGTGGGAATCGAAGATGCCGTCACCAGTCGATGGCTACCTGGCATCAACAGGCTGCTACTTATAACCTCGTGGTGGCAGGGGGAATAGAAAACACATCTTCCTACTCCAAAAGTCTAGGCTCCTGCCACGTGAGCTGCAGAAGAATCTCCACTGGCTGCTGGCAGTATAGGGCATATGACACACATGCCTGATTCCATGCAGCAGAGGGCAGTTGAGCGCATACGCCGCTATGTTACGGTTCTAACCTTCGCTGCTCTCCAGCCCAGACGCTAACCCCAGTCTGTCTCTCTGCAGGGAAACCCTTTATCCCAAAGAACCCCCAGCGGGAGATCCCCAAGGAGGAGCAGATCACTCTGGAACCCGAGCTGGAGGAAGCCCTGGCCAACGCCACTGATGCAGAGATGTGCGACATTGCAGGTGAAGGGCTTGGGGCCCTCGAGGGCAGCAAACCCCGTCTGCTTTGGGGCCACGGCGGTGTGGGAGGCAGCAGTGCCCTGCCTGCGTGCTAGTGGTGAATGCCCGGGGCCCTGGCTAGACGTCGCTGCAGCTGGGCGGCTGGCATTTCCGGGGTGGGTGTGTTGTGACTGGGGCTGAGCTAAGGTTGGCCGGGTCCTGGCACCGGGGGTGGGATTCAGATGGAGCTAGTGAGATGCTCAGCCGCCCAGAGACCTCTGGAACATGAAGCACCAGCTCTGTGGTAGGAGCCGAAAGGTGAGGCTGTTGGCCAAGGCTGTAGCAGGCTCATCATCTGCCATGTGTGACCGCTCAAGGGGGTGGGAGATGCTGAGAGCAGGGAACAGGTCCTCCCTACCCCACAGGGGGCCTGGACGTCATCATGGGGAGCCGGGGTGGGTACCAGGAACAACCTCGGGCCTTAGAGCTGGGGCCAGCTGCCCTAAAACATCCCTGTGGGGACGCAGGGTGTGGGATCGGTCAGGGGGAGCAAATGACAGGCCCGTGGGCACAGCTCCCGCTGAAATCAACGGGCATCTTGCCACCTATGCCGGGGCTGGATTTGACCCCTCAGAGCTCCTGTAACTAGCGAGTGTGGCATGTAACTGCCGTGGGGCTAGTGGCAGGGGACTATGTTGCGGTTTGGGGTCTGCGGTGTGTGAAAATGCCTGCCCAGACAGGGCAGTCTTGTGCAGACGGAGCATGCCCGGGGAGCTCGGCGTGTGCGTGCAGGCAGAGGGGGGTTTGTGCGTGTTGTATGCACGTCCCTGTGTGAATGCACGCGTGTGAGTGTATGCATGCGTCTGGGGGGGTGTGGATAGGCCCCCCGTGTTTGCGTGCCCCCCGTGTGAGCCCATGCGCTGTGTGATGCCTGTCCCTGTGCCTATGTGCATACATATACCCGTGTGTCTGCGTGGTTGTATGCCCCTGTGCGAATACATGCATGTACGAGCTTATGTGCGCGTGTGGACCCATTCGTGGCCTGGTGTATGCATGCGTACATGTAGATGGTTGTACCTGCATGGTTGTATGCCCCTGTGCGAACACATGCACCTATGTGAATCCACGTAGGTGTGAGCACATGTGCACGCGTGGCCTGGCGTGTGCATAATACTCCTGGATGTTTGTGCCCCCGCCTTCTTTAAGGGGCTCCCTGCGGCTCCAGTACATGCAGGCTGGCTTGTAGCCTGGCACCGATACATAGCAGCCCTCTTAGCTCCCCGGGTGGGGGTGGGAGGGCGTCGAGGGACAAGGGGGTAAAGCGAGCACAAAGCCCGGCCTGCTCGAGCTCCGGGACCCAGCTTTGGTTCCCTGCCCCCACGCCGCCTCAGAGATGTCACTGCTCCTGCCCATACAAGCCATGATGAGCTCGGATTCCCAGAGCTCAGCAGCGAGCGAGCTGGCCGGGAGCCAGCGGGTGGCTAAAACGAGAAAGGCAGGCTCCAGGGCTATCCGCTTACACCCGCCGGGGAGATGCTAGGCCAATAAAAATACGTGGGGCATGTGGTGAGAGATTACATTTAGGGGCTTTTCCTATGGCCTCCCGCAGCCAGCCGCGGTCGGGGTGTGAGTGCGGCCGCTGGGCTGCCCTGTGGCCTGCCACGGTAATAGAGAAGTGCCGTCAATCCCCAGGGTCAGGGGGCACCTTGTGAGCCCTGCATGTACAGGAATTGCTTGCCCACCCACTGACATGCAGCCACCTCTGGGGCGGAACACGGCAGCTATTTATAAAAGGCATCGTCACCCACTATGTGCATGCTGCCATCACTGGGGTGGAAGATTTTAGACAGGGAGCACTCTCTCATGAGACACAGCACCTTCTGGCGTGGAATGTGGAAGCTGCTTGTACAGGGATCCCTTCCTCTTTGCTGAGCTGCAGCCACCTCTGGGGTGCAAGGTGGTAGCTGTTTAACAGCAAACAGCAACACTCCGACTGTCACTTTAGTGCAGTTTATTGTATTCCCATAATACAAGAACTAGGGGCCACCAAATGAAATTAATAGGCAGCAGGTTTAAAACAAATAAAAGGAAGTTCTTCTTCACGCAGCGCACAGTCAACTGGTGGAACTCCTCACATGAGGAGGTTGTGAAGACTAGGACTATAACAGGGTTTAAAAGAGAACTGGATAAATTCATGGAGGTTAAGTCCATTAATGGCTATTAGCCAGGATGGGTAAGGAATGGTGTCCCTAGCCTCTGTTTGTCGGAGGGTGGTGATGGACAGCAGGAGAGAGATCACTTGATCATTACCTGTTAGGTTCACTCCCTCTGGGGCATCTGGCATTGGCCACTGTCGGTAGACAGGATACTGGGCTAAATGGACCTTTGGCCTGACCCAGTACGGCCGTTCTTATGTTCTTAGTGAAATTGGGCAGTTCCCTTCTGCCAGGCAGGTGCAGGGTGAGCCCAGGAAAGCAGAGAGCTGCAGCGACTCCCATCCCGTACCTCTGCAGCTCAAACTCTCGGTCTTTGCTATTAAACCCCGCGGCCTGTTTGCTGTTCCCTCCCCAACAGCCATTCTGGGGATGTACACCCTGATGAGCAACAAGCAGTACTACGAAGCCATCTGCAGCGGCAACATCACCAGCACCGAAGGCATCAACAGTGAGTGAGCTCCACCGGCCTGCGGGATGGGAGGGCGGGGATTGCGCTCATCCCACGCGCCAGCTGACTCCGGTGGGGTTGCTCAGTCTGTCGGAGAGCACCAGGTCTGGGTCCCTAGGTCTGGATTGTCTCCCCTGCGGGGCTGTGAACCTGCTCTCAGGAACCGCGGGCTGTGAAACCAGCAGATCTGGGATGAGAACGAAATAGGGTTTATAAATTCCTCTCTGTTTGGATCGTTATGAGTAACACAGGGCAGGAGGTGTCAGGAAACAGAGGGGGACAAATTTTCCCAGCATTTACCCTGATGTAAATCAGGAGTAGCCACAGCGAAGCATCTTCAGCTGATCGGCGGCGTTCCCCTGGCTCCGAGGCCGGGTGATGCCAGCTGAGGTTCGGGCCTGGTGGAACGTGAGAGGGTTGGGTTGGCAAATCTCCACCTGCCGACCTGGTGGTGCGTGTGTGTTTCCCACCAGGCGTGGTAAAGCCGGATAGGTACAAACCAGTCCCAGACGAGCCGCCGAACCCCACCAACGTGGAGGAGACCCTCAAAAAAATCCAGAGCAACGACAAGGACCTGGAGGAGGTCAACCTGAACAATATCAAGGTCAGCTTCCCCCAGGGTAGCAAGGGGCATGGGAGAGGGTGGGAGCCCCGAGCTGTGGGGGCATCTGACTGGTCAAAGCCCTGGGGTGAAATCCTGGTCCCACTGATGTCAATCATAGTGGGGCCATTGATGCATTGGGGCCAGGACCTCAACCCCTTGAGGAATAGATATCCACCTCCCTCCATCTATCTATCCCTTCATTCCACACACCCGATATCCACCTCCCTCCATCTATCTACCCCTTCCTTCCACCCACCCGATATCCACCTCCCTCCATCTATCTACCCCTTCCTTCCACCCACCCGATATCCACCTCCCTCCATCTATCTACCCCTTCGATCCGCCCACCTGATATCCACCTCCCTCCATCTATCTACCCCTTCATTCCACCCACCCGATATCCACCTCCCTCCATCTATCTACCCCTTCGATCCGCCCACCTGATATCCACCTCCCTCCATCTATCTACCCCTTCATTCCACACACCGGATATCCACCTCCCTCCATCTATCTACCCCTTCATTCCACCCACCCGATATCCACCTCCCTCCATCTATCTACCCCTTCGATCCGCCCACCTGATATCCACCTCCCTCCATCTATCTACCCCTTCCTTCCACCCACCCGATATCCACCTCCCTCCATCTATCTACCCCTTCGATCCGCCCACCTGATATCCACCTCCCTCCATCTATCTACCCCTTCCTTCCACCCACCCGATATCCACCTCCCTCCATCTATCTACCCCTTCGATCCGCCCACCTGATATCCACCTCCCTCCATCTATCTACCCCTTCGATCCGCCCACCTGATATCCACCTCCCTCCATCTATCTACCCCTTCGATCCGCCCACCTGATATCCACCTCCCTCCATCTATCTACCCCTTCATTCCACACACCTGATATCCACCTCCCTCCATCTATCTACCCCTTCATTCCACCCACCCGATATCCACCTCCCTCCATCTATCTACCCCTTCGATCCGCCCACCTGATATCCACCTCCCTCCATCTATCTACCCCTTCATTCCACCCACCCGATATCCACCTCCCTCCATCTATCTACCCCTTCATTCCACACACCCGATATCCACCTCCCTCCATCTATCTACCCCTTCATTCCACACACCTGATATCCACCGCCCTCCATCTATCTACCCCTTCATTCCACCCACCCGATATCCACCTCCCTCCATCTATCTACCCCTTCGATCCGCCCACCTGATATCCACCTCCCTCCATCTATCTACCCCTTCATTCCACACACCCGATATCCACCTCCCTCCATCTATCTACCCCTTCGATCCGCCCACCTGATATCCACCTCCCTCCATCTATCTACCCCTTCATTCCACCCACCCAATATCCACCTCCCTCCACCTATTTACCCCTTCGATCCACGCACCTGATATCCATTTGCCTCCATCTGTTTAGCCCTTCCTTCCATCCATTCCTTGATCCATCTACATCTATCTACCTGTGTACTACTTTGATCCATCCATCTACTCCATCATCTATCTACCCCTTTGTGACCCAGGTTGCCTGGGGCCGCCCTCTCTGGAAATGCCAAGGTCAGGGCTGGCTGCAAAAGGGAGAGCAGATACTTCCAAGACTGGTGGGTAACACTGAAGTTAAACTCCCCAACCAGTCACAGACTGTGCTTCTGATCCCCCACACTGGTTATCAAGAAGCAAAAAAAGGAATCACCCAGCCACCTTTATTGCATTCCAGTTCTCTGGGTCCAGTACAGTGAGAAGTTATTTAAAAACTCTGCTCACCAGTACAAAATGTTCTTCTGAGCCCAAAGGGTCAGCCACTTGACCAGGTCAGTATAGGTTTGGATCTTACCCAAAATACCATGCTGCCGGCCAATCCTTTAGTATCTAAAACTAAAGGTGTATTATAAAGAAAAAGAAAGAACAAGAAGAGAGATGTTAAATGGTAAAACAGTCACATACATACAAAGACTTCAAAGTCCATATATCACAGTAGTTCTCAAACGTTTGTACTGGTGACCCCTTTCACTTAGCAAACCTCTGAGTGCGACACCCCCTTATAAATTAAAAACATTTTTTTATATATTTAACACCATTATAAATGCTGGAGGCAAAGCAGGGTTTGGGGTGGAGGCTGACAGCTCGCGACCCCCCATGAAATAACCTTGTGACCCCCTGAGGGGTCCCAATCCCCAGTTTGAGAACTCCTGATATATCAGGTTCCTAGCAGTATTGGTGAGTTTGCTGGCTTGAAAGTCCCTCTGGAACACACCCACAGCTGGGATGGGTCATTCAGTACGTTGTCAGAGCTTCCTTTATAGAAAGGTTCCTCCAGAGGTAAGAAGCAGGAATGAAGACAAAATGGAGAAGATGCAGCTGCCTTTGATAGTCTTTTGCCATACGGCCTGTGCTTCCTTTGTTTCCAACACATGGCTTGGAAGCCTTTTCTGTCCACAAGCATGCCCATGCCTTCCGTGCTGAGTGATAAGGTGTATCCTCTGCCTTCTCTCAATGGGTCAGTTGTATAGCTGATGGTCCTTAATGATCCATCAAGCAGGCTAGCCAGTGCTGATGCCAAACTGTCTGGGGGTGTCACCCGGAGGAAGCATAGCGCAAATCTGAAATACAGACATACCTACATATCTATAACTCATAATACAAAGATGATACAAACAGAAACAAGATGATCGCATCTGGCAAGTTATACCTGACATATCTGCATATCTGGCATAACTCATTACAATTTTACAATATTGATATTCATAATATCCTAAAGTGTCCCCCAGATTCCATACAACATCACACCCTTGGATCCATCCATCTACTTCATCATCTATCTACCGCTTTGATCCATCCATCCATCTATTCCTCCATCCCCTTGTCCATCTACCCCATTGATCCATCTCTCTACCTTATCCACCCCACCCTATCCCTCCCTCCCTCCATCCACCCATCCATCTATCTCATCCACCTCATCCCTCCGTCCCCCATCCTATCAACCCACCCACCTACCTCATCCCTCTGTCCATCCCTCCATTGTGATGCGAGACAAACCCGTGAAGGCTTCCGTTTTCTCACTCTCTCCTCCTGCAGGACATTCCCATCCCAAAACTGAAGGAAATCTGTGAAGCCATGAAAACCAACACCCACGTGAAGAAGCTGAGCTTGGTGGCGACTCGGAGCAATGACCCCGTGGCCAAGGTAAGCCCTGCAGCTCCCGACAGACGGAGCCGCTTGGAGCGTCTCCGTTTGCCGTTCCTCCCCAAGCTTTGACAAGCCGTAGCTGGCACTGGAATCGCCGGGGAGTCTGACTCTCCCAGAGGGAAACAGCTTCCCCGACGGGGAGAATTTTCCCTGGCTGGAGACTTAAGCCCCAGCTGGATTCAGCCAAGCCCTTAAACACCGGCGTAAGTCCCGTTGAGCTCAGTGGATACATCTATACTGCAGTCTGGAGGTGTGACTTCAGCATGTGTAGATGTGCCCCGTGCCCGGTTGATCTAGCGAGCTCAAGTAACAAAACGGTGACGCTCCAGCAACCCAGGCGGTGGCAGGGGCTAGCTGCTTGTGCACATCCCCAGGGGCCTGGGTGGGCAGGTCTAGCCCAAGCAGCTTCCCTGCTGTTTTGACTTGGGCTAGCTTTGATCTAGCTAGATCTCAGGTACGTCGCCTCCCTGTCGCAGCGTAGACACAATCAGGGGGGGCTTATGCTTGGGCTTCGGTGCTCTGCTGAATGGAGTCTTCAGTCACGGCCCCTCAGCTTGTCAAGCAAAGAACCACTCGGGACAGATGTGAGGCATGACGCTTAACGCACTCTCTGGAGGGAGCCCAGGTGACTAGGCCATGTAAGAACCAGACTAGAAGACAAGCTACAGCTGAGGAACAATTATCATTAGCTACCACTAGCGATCCCAGTGTGGTCCAGTGCGTAGGGCCCTGGCCAGCGAACTTTTAGCTTCGTGTTCTGTACGAGGGGCCGCGTGGGGAGGATGTCACCACAGCAAACCCTGCTTGCAGGCTGTGAGAGGTCGATGCGACTGACTCTGGTCTGGGACTCCCACAGGCCGTGGCTGAGATGCTGAAGGAGAACAAGACTCTTGAGAGCCTCAACATCGAATCCAATTTCATCACCAGTGCTGGGATGATGGCTGTCATCAAGGGCGTGCAGCAGAACACCGCGCTGGCCGAGCTCAAGGTGGACAACCAGGTACGGCTGTGCCCAGCTGCCAGAGAGCACCGGGCCGGGGTGCGAGACGCGGCTTGGTGGGAGCGTGGCACCGGAAGGGCAAGCGAGCCCAGGCGTCATCTGACGGGTGGGCGGGAAGCGAGAGGTGGGGCGAACGGACGTTGGATGTCGTCGGTGGCTGGGAGACCGACCTGTGTGCTGGAAACCCCTCAGTATTAATCCCAGCTCAGCTTCTGTGGGCATATGGGGTTTCAAATCCTGGCCCCATTGACGTCAGCGGGAATTTGGCAATTGATTCTAATAAAAGTATGACAGGGTGGGTGCCTCTGAGTGCCCCCTTGTGGCCTGGGATGGCTCTGCAGCATCCCTGCCTCAGTTTCCCCTCACCCAAGTTTTTATGAGGTCCAGGTGTTTAGTTAGTCCTGCCCCCTCAGGCTAGGAGGCTGCTAATTATGACACAGCCAGGGCTGGCCCCATTTCTCCTTAAAGGATCCAGTCACCCTGTGACAAGGAAGCTGGCCATTCTTTGCCTCAGTTTCCCCCAGGTAAAACAGGGATAATGCAACCCAGGTTTGTAAGGGGCGTTGACCACTTTCCCTAGCCAAGGGCCAGGTATTGTTCTAACACTCCCTTATCTGTCTGGGAGTTACGAGGGGTCACATTTGTAGACAGAGGCTAATTATTAATTAGCTGGCAAGGGCCTGATCTGGGGAGGGGTGGAGCTCGCACTGCATCCCGTGTGTACATGAAGCAGGGGGCGCAGCGCCTTGCAGCCATGGGCTGTGGGTGGGGTAAGGAGAGGCCCCATGAAGTGAATGGAAAGGCTTTGGGTGACTCCAATAGGCCTCGGTTACTCAGGACAGCCAGATGCTTGGGCCGGGTATCTGGATCCAGAGCGAGGGATCGGTGGAGGATTGGGACCAACCAGCCATCTGCCCAGAGCTGTCAGGCCTGGGGTGGGCCCCACGCTGGGCCACCGGCCCTGGCGAACCCCGACCCAGTTAGATCCCAGCGGCAGGGAGCTCGGCAGGATGGATGGTTCTGCTCACCTCGCCTGCCCCGGTGTCGTGCCGCCACGCGAGCGCTGCCCTGCCCTGCCCAAAGCTGCTCCTGGCTCCGAACCCCACGGGCAAGGGACCCGGCCTGACAACTGCTCAGCCTTCCCTGCACACAGAGAGAGAGAAACAATGGCTTGAGCCTTTTGCTCCAGGTTACCATCCTCGGGCCCCCTCTGCGAGAGACCAGGGAGCCAGTCCAGGCGCAGGTCCCGGGCTAGCACAGGTGCCGAGGCTGGGACGTGTCCTGGAGGCCTGGGCGCCCGCCTGGCGGGACCCTAAGCACCGCCTGAGCCTGAAATGCAGCCTCCAGTTTACTGACAAGGTCTCCCGGAGGCCGGTGTCCGTCCATAACAATCCCCGGTTTCCCGGGGGTGAGTAACAGGAGACGAGGCCTCTCACCCTAGGGGCCGGCCTTGCTTTGTAGTCACCCCCCAGCAGCTGGTGTGAGATGAGTCTGGCGGCTGTCAGGCCAGCTCCCAGCCGCCTGACAGTCTCTGCGGAAAGACCAAGGGCCGGCTGGGCCCTGGGGGCTATGGACGGCAGGGCGGGGGGGGGGGGGGGGGTTGTTTCCAAGGCTACCCAGGCCTGCAATCAGGTTCCCAGGGCCATGCCCCACACCAGGGCTGGTGCAGCCCGTGTCGGGCAGGCCAGTTGGGAGGCTGGGGAGGCTGGTGGGCAGCCTGGGGGAAGGTGGGAGCAGAGCTCCCCGCCCCTGGGGCTAAGCTCGGCCGGGCGGTGGTACCCACCGAGGCTGCCGTTGCTCCCCCCACAGTCTCAGCGGCTGGGGGACTCGGTGGAGATGGAGATGGCCGCCATGCTGGAGAAGTGCCCCTCCATCATCCGCTTCGGGTACCACTTCACGCAGCAGGGACCAAGGGCCAGAGCCTCCATTGCCATCAGCAAGAACAACGAGCTCCGTAAGTAGCAGGTTGGGGAAGGGTGGGGAGGGGACAGACCGACGGCTCGACCCCCTCCCCGGCCCCACTGCAGCGGCTCCGGGAGCCCGAGCCCCCTTGGATTTACAACAGGTCCCCTCGCCCCAGATTTACCCCCATTGATGCGGCTCTGCGGACGGCCTGAGGTCTGGTGCGCTCTGCTCTGGGGCGACTGTAGGATGCTGCTCCCCTCTAGCGGCTAGACCAGACAGAGCCGGTCCGAGGGTGGCGTTAATGGTCCCGGTTCTTTAGCTTAAGCAACCGAGACCTGTGCATTTGGATGTGGTGGTTTATGAGTCAATTCCCAGACCCCGGTGTCATTCCATGTGCTGCTGGTTAGGACAGGAAGCGAAGGCTCCTCCAGCCGGCTGAACCTGCAGTGGGAGTGTGAGAGGTCAGAATGGGAGAGCGGGCCCTGGACTTCACCCAGGACAGGTTTGAGCATTGGCCTGCTAAACCCAGGGTTGAGAGTTCAATCCTTGAGGGGGCCATTTAGGGGTCTGGGGATTGGTCCTGCTTTGAGCAGCGGGTTGGACTAGATGACCTCCTGAGGTCCCTTCCAACCCTGATGTTCTATGATTCTAAGGAGGGGGATTAAGACCCCGGGAGTGGTAACACCCCCACAGACCATCCCACTGGATTGCCCGTTCCTGATGGATGTCAGCCTCTTCACTTCCTGTTCGTCTCCGGGATGGGCCGGAGCTAGATCTGGGGACGGGGGAGAAGGTTCAGGGAGGTTGGTACTGGTCGATTTACAGAGGGTGGGGAGGGGGCCTCTGGGCTCAGCTCTGCCCCACTGACCCCCTTGCTGTGTCTGCCCCACAGGTCGCAAGCAGAGGAAGACATAATGCCCGGCGCCGCCGCAAGCCAGCCCGTGTCTTTAACGCCTCTCCGTGCCTCGAAGCCATGGTGCCCCGCGGCCAGGGTGCTGCCTCCAGCGCAAAGCAAAGCGGAGCGTTTTGTTCTTTTTGTAGATTTCCTGGAGCCGGCCCTCAGCTGTCGGCCCCCCGCCCCTCTCCCGCCCCATCTAGCACTTGGAGTCCCCGGCTCAGGTTACTCGTTCCTAGGAAGAGAACTGAAGCGAGTATTTTGGTTCTCACTGTAAATAAAGGGATCACCATGCGGACAGAGGGCCTACGCTCGGGCACTGGGGTGGGGGGCCAGGGACCAGCACAACGTAGGGCCGGGAGCCTCCTCCTCTCAGGGGCCAGTCCCAGCTGCTTCAGAGAAAGGGCACTTCCTCCCCCTCCCGCACCCCGGGCTGCAGCAGGGCCAACCCCTGCCCTGCGGGGCCAACAGAGCTGAGCTGGCCAAGCCACAGATCAGTCCATTTGCCCACTAGTCCCCCAGCTCCCCACTCCGGAGAGTGGCCCCCTGCTCCTGGATTCGCCCCCACCGCCTGCGCCTCCCTCCTTTGCCCCTGGAGCCCCCCCTCCCCACCCCTCAACCCCCTGCAGCCCCCCCCTCCCCCACAGCCTCCAGCCCTTACATTCCTTACAGCAGTGCATAGAGGCTGCCCAAGAGCTCGGGGCCCCGCCCCAAGGCACTCACCCTGTAACTAGCCAAAGGGATGGGAGTGGAAACTGAGGTGCAGAGTGAGTAAGTGACTTACCCAAGCTCACCCCCAACTGGAACAGGGCCTAGACCCTGTGGCTCTAGTGGTGGGGCCCTACCCCTGGAGCGCTCTGCCTCGAGTGTGCCGCTAACCTGACCCCCCCCCTCCATGTTCCCGCCGGGCTCCCCAGCGCTGCTTGTCCAGGGCCTAGTGCAACCTCAGCTCCAGCCATCCCAGCTCACGCCAAACCCTGTGGCCGGAAGGTCATTTCAAGGATGCCACCTCCCCCTCCCGGTTCCTGCCAGCCCGTGCACACACCCTCCTCATCCTCCCCCTGGCCCACGACCCATTCGCACACCTGCCGCCCGGGGCAGCTCCTGGAGCAATGGAGGGGCTGAGAATCAAGAGGCACCTTGGCGGGTGCGGGGGGGGGGGGGTCCCCCATGGGCACTTAGCCCTGCAGCCTCACTCCTGGTGGTGCCCCTCAGGCCCTGGCTTCCCAGCCAGCCTAGCTCCTTACGGCCCCCTCCCCACTGGCCAACAAGGGTTGCCCCCGCCATGATTGGGGGGGGACGTGGCCCTACACATCCATTGTCACTCTGACTCCAGACCTGGGGATCCCTGGGCACAGACACCCCCGGGGTGAAGGAGTTCGGATTCAGGCTCCACAGAGGGGCCAGCGCAGGGAGGGCCGATGTGCCCGGCCTCACGTGCCCGGGCTGGCAGAGAGGAAGGCCCCAAGCCAGGCACCGACTGATGGGCTTATATGGTAACTATGGCGCGCTGGCTCCCTCCCTGTCACGCCCACGGGCTGCTGGGGGCAGGTGGCATTAGTCAGCAAGCACGTTCGGGGCCATGCTAAGCCCTGCCTGGCCTGGGGCTGCCAGGCTCGTAAACAAGCGACGCTGCTCCCACTTGTGCGTCTTACTCAGCATCAAAGGGCTGCGGCCCCAGGCCGCGAGGAGCAGGGATGACTGATAGGGGTGGGTGGGAGGCGAGGGGAGGGGGCTGGAGCTTCCAGGACAGTCACTGGGCTGGGTCCCTGCACAGGTGACCAGAGGCAATTCCCAGCCGGCACCACCAGGGGGCAGCACTGCAGGGGGCTATGGAGCTAGGCGGGCTCCCGGCCCCTTTCTGGGTGGTGGCCACAGCTGACTGCTGCGGAGCCCCAGTGGGAGGAGGGGGCATGCTTTCAGCACAGGACGCCTGGGTTCCGTTTGCGGGTCCGAGGAATCCTGCCCCATGTAAGGGGCAAATCAGGGTGGAGGCTCAAAAGAGCTTTATAAATGGGAGGCAGCATTGTCCAGTGGTTAGCTCAGAGGTGGGGGAGGAGGCAGGATGCCTGGGTTCTATTCCCCGCTTTGCCACTGACTCCTTGTGTGATCCTGGGGCAAGGCCCCTCTGTGCCTCAGTTTCCCCCTCTGTAGTATGGGGCCGCTGATCCTGCCCTGCCTCTATAACTTGCTTTGAGACTCTCGGAGGCAGGTACTCTGAAAGCAAAGTATCCCGTGGGCCGCTGGGGGCCAACCATGGGAGAGGGCCCCGCCTGTCGCAGGGGATCCAGCCCCACCCGGCCCTCTGGAGCAGTGACCCAGATGCAGCTGGCCCCCGGGCAGGCTAAGTGGGGGTAGGTGGAGCAGGGGCCATTGTGTCACAGCACAGAGGAGGCGGGAGGCCATCAGCTTTGGCTTGCGCCCGCGATCCAGTGGATGCTGGAGACAGAAGTGTGGGGACTTTGCAACTGAACTCCGGGCTGTCTCCAAAGGCGCTGGGCACGGGGGCAGGGACTGGAGCCTGCAGTGTCCAGGGCTGGCACAACTGCAAAGTGGCCCTGCCCTGTGGCGCCACCTTCTCCACTGAGCCCACCGCTGCACGGACCCGGGCTGGCGCCTGCCAGGGACTCAGTGGCTAAGCTCTGGCACGATAGGCTCCCGGAGCTGCCGCCGGGGGAATGGTCGCAGGCAGGCAGCGCCGCAGCCAAGCACCCCGTGCCCTGGTGTATTTATACCCCTGGGATCAGCCCGTGAAACGGAGCGAGGGCGATCGGGTTACAGGACAGCACGGACGTCAAGGAGGGGAATGAGGCCAGCACAGTCCCCCATACACAGTAATGGGGGTTAGACCCTATCTCCGCCAGTGGCACGCCCCCCCACACCTTCTCCGCTTCCTCAGCTAGACGAAGGCTCCTGCGATCCTACCCACAATGCTACCCCTCCCCCCAAGCCGGAAAGGTTTATAAGCCCTAAAATTTACACGTCTAGCAGCTGGAAACAACCTATTAAAGCCGGCGGCTCAGCTGTCCTTAGGGACGCCGAGCAGGGTGTGCGCGGCTGGGGAGCGTCTCACGTGGGATTAGCCAGACCATGCCAGCCTCACGCAGGGAGCGCCTGCTCCCATAGCCGGGATGGCGCCCGCCTGCTCTCTCTAGGCAGTGACTCCCCCATGCCCGCCGGCAGGCCCCAAGCTCCTGAGGGGACTCCAGCTCCGGCCGCACCCGGGGCTGGCCCCTCTCCCTGCAGCCTGGGCCCCTTTCACGCCCCGTTGGCACCAGCACCTGGCCCCATGATCCTCCCTGGTCCTGGCTGCCAGAGCCCTTCGGTGCGATTCATCCCGGGAGCACGCCCTCCCCCCGCAGGGACCCGGCGGGCACGGCCGCCCAACCCCCGCTGCCTATTTATAGGCAGGAGGCTGAACTATGGGCAGCCACAACCGAGACCAGACTGGCCTGGCTCAGCCCCCCCCAGGGCCTTGTTCACAACCCGAGCCCAGGAAACGTGGCAGAGCAGTGCCCACAAGGTGCCTGCAGGGGCAGAGCTGCAGACTAGAGGCAGGACCCCCCATCGCAGCTCTGGCATTGTGCCAAGCATCCCCCTCCCCTCCCAAGGGCCAGAGGGTCTGTGGATTCCCTTCCGTGGCCTTGGCGCCCCCAGGGCAGGCCCCCTGCTTTGCCTGTATTCTGGGAGGGTGCACGTGGCCCATTCGAGGCCATTTGGAGCTCAAATCAGCTGCTCCAAACTTGGGGCCTGCCAGTTGGGAGGAGGATCCACGCCCGCTCACCGCGCCGGAGGCAGAGCGCCCAGGGCAGCGGCTCAGAAGCAGCACGTGCATTGGAGCGGGCGCTGCCAGGGAGGAAACTTGACCCCAGTATTTCGATTTATCACTGGCCGACTGGTGGCTAGACTGGGGCCCCTCGCGCCAGGCCCTGCAGACCCAGCGCGAGAGACAGCCTTAAAGAGCTCAAAGGCTGAATAGAGCAGACACACACAGGGAAACTGAGGCACAGGGAGGTCAAGGGACTCGCCCATGGTCCTGGAGCAGGTCAGGAGCAGGGCCCGGAAGAGAGCCCGGTTGTCCTGTGGCCAAGGCCCAGGCCCAGGCCTGCCCCACTGGACCTCACTAGGAGTAGAAGTGGAGGGGGGAGCTGGCAGGCCTCCAGGCTGCTGCGGTACCTCCCAATAGCTAAGCTTACGGCGCCCTCTGGGAGGCTCTGAGAGCTGCACGAAAAATACCAGGGCCAGGAGCTTCACAATCCTTTTTCCAAGCCAGGGCCCTGCAGTGCCGATCCAGAGGCCCCACACCCGGTGCCAATCCGCACCCCCCTTCCCCAGCTGCCGTCCTCCTTAGCTCCTCGAAGCAGGACGGGAACCAACTAGGTATGCTTGAGGGGCTGCGAAAGGGCCCCACATGCCTCCATCCTTGTTGAACTGCCCAGGAGACCCGTCACTTTCACAAGCAGCTCAACAGGTGGGTTGAAGCCTTGGGCTCCCACCCTTGCCGGGGTCGCTTTAACGACCCGAGCTGACCCTCCACCTGCAAGTTCTGGGCCCCCACTAGAAAGGCGGCTGGCCAGCTCGCCCCCCTGTGCTCATGCCTGGCAGAGTTCAAGCTGTGTTAACGAGCGCTGGAAACTCAGCGCAAGCACGGTAGCTGAGAACTTTCAGGATTCGAACAGCTGCGGTGGCCTGGGGTGAGCAGCTCCAACGCCCTGAAGGCGCACAAGGCTCTGAGATCTGCCAGCACACGCGGCAGCTAGAAACTGACCAGGAGCCAGGACATCTGGAGAAGGGAGAATACGGGGTCAGGGAGGCAGGGAATGGGGATAGGAACGGGCCAGGGCACAAATCGAGGGCCGACTGGACCTGGAAAGCTCAACTGGGTCAGTGGGAACCTCTCACTCCCCTGGTGCAAACCAGGCATGATGCACTGAAGTCAGTGGGGTTACCCCAGTCTGACCGTGGACTAGGAAGGAAGATGATCCGGTCTCTGCGTTTCTATCACTGGGTCTAAGGACCCATGAGGGCTACAGGAAAAAAGCGACTGGGAGCTCTGGGGGGCAGGACATTGGTCTGGTGTGTGTCTGTGCAGCGCCTAGTGCCATGGGGTCCTGGCCCGTGGCTAGGGCGCTTGAGTGCTACCGTACGACACCTAATATGGGTTTCTGGTTCACGGCTAGGGCGCCTGAGCACTACCGTAATACACCTAATACATAACATACAGCGCCTAGCACAAGAGGGTCCTGGTCCATGACTGAGGCTTTAAGGTGCTACCATAATACACCTAATAAATAATAATAATTTTAGCCCTCTGATCCAACAAAGCACTTAAGCCTGTGCTTAACCTGAAGCCCTGATTTCAAATGGGACTGCTCCCATAGTTACAGTTAAGCCCACGCCCAGGCCCCGGAAGGCCTCACAGAGGCCACCCCCCTTTTCCTTGTTACTCTGTGTGGTCGCTAACATACATCTCTTTTAAATGAAGCGTCACATGTAATGCAAATAGGAAGGTGCCACCTCACCAGTGGGCTGAGAACAGAAGACGTCTGTGGTGCTTTTTAATGTACCAAGCCACCCCCGCAGCGCAGGGAGAAGCCAATTCGATTTTCAGATCGCCTTTTTAAAAACAAAAACCACATGAGGAAAAAAAAAGGCCAGAGAATTGCCTGTTAGGAGAGAGCATTGTCCAGTGAGCTCTGGGGGGCAGGGAGCGTCTCTTTGTTCTGTATCTGTGCAGCGCCCAGCACAATGGGGTCCCGATCCACAGCTGGGGTGCCTAGGTGCTACCGTAATACACCTAATAAAAGTGATCAGAACATAAGAGGGAGTCAGGACTCCTGAGATCTATCCTGACTTTTCCCACTGACTCACATAGACGTTGCTGCTGGTCTGTGCCTCAGTTTCCCCAGACAAAAGGGGCATGATACTTGCCTCCCTCAGGGAGACGCTTTAAGATCCTGGGTTGAAAGATGCTAGATGAGCCCGAAGCACTGACTTCCTCCAGCACACCCCGCTTTCCTCTGTATCCCGCCGAGAGCTGCATCTCACCCTTGTGCTCATCCCCAGAGACAGAGCAGACCTCGTGCTGGGAACCTGTGGCGGTGGTGACATGGCAGCTCCCACTGTGAGTGACCCCAGCAGTGTCCGTGGATACAGTGAAGCGGCGATGCGGGTTTCTAGGAACTGTTTGGAAAGATCCTTCTTCCCTGGTGATTTATATCCAAAATCAAAGCCATGGGGGCCGGATAGGAAGATGCAGACAGGCCGTTCCTGCCCCCTCTGCCAGCCCCATCCCAAGAGATGGTCAGCGTAGCTCAGTACCGGGCCTGGTTCCTGGGGGTATCCCGCTAGCCGGAGAGGCTGAGAAGTCAGGACAGCGGCAGGGACGGTGGCTCGTCCTCATCAGAGTCGAACTCCACATTCTCGTCTTTCACCCACTTGCCGGAAGGGTCCTGGATCCAGCCTGAGCTGAGGGAAGGACAGACAGACAGAGAGTTACAAACACCAGGGCGGGTGGATGCCAATTTAAGAATACTGAAGGATGGTGCTAAGGAGATGGTTTCTCTACTACAGGGCCAGGATTCCTGGGTTCTATAACCAATTCTGTCAGTGCCAGTCACTCCATCCCACTCCCTGTGGGTTTCCCTCCACCTGTGAAGCCATCCCTTTGTAAAGCATTTGGAGATGGACGGGCGGGGAGCGCTGTGCGGGACTGCATGCATGAGAGCCCAAGAACTAGATGGGCAGAGCCATGGAGGAGAGATGGTAGGTTAAACCCCCAGGCTGGCCCCCAGCAAGGGGCTGGATGGGACTTAGGGGGCTTTTCCCTTTCCTACCCCTCAGCCCCAGGGATCGGACCCCTGCCGATGCACCCTGCTGCTCTGCGGGGAACAGGCAGAAGCCAGCTCACCTCCTGAGCAGGAGATAGTGCTCCAGGGCTTGGCGCTTCTCAGGGCTGATGGCTCCAGGCTGGGCAGACAAGGAGGATTTTCTTTTGCTGCTTCTCTTGATCCTCGCAGCAGGTTCCTTCTGCAAGTCTAGAATGAGACGAAAGGGACGAGATGAGGCCGTGAGGCCTTGGAAGGTCGGGATGGAGCATCGCTGCCCACCGGCACCTCCACGGAGAGCTCATCACCTCTGTGGACATGCTTAGTTCCGAGCCAAACTGGCAGCTCGCGGGAGGCTGAGATCAGGGAGCTCATGTGATGGGGTAATGGCGCTTTGCATTTCTACAGTGATCTGTAACGCCGCTCACAAACCTGAGTGACAACAACGAATGCACCCCTCCCCCAGGGAAACCAAGGCCTGGAGATTTGCCCCAACGCAACATAGCAAATCAATGGTGGGGAGAGTAAGAACCCAGGAGTCTGGACTCCCAGCCCCTCCCCACCCCCCCCACTCTAACCACTAGACCCTACTCCCCTCTCAGAGCTGGAGCTAGAACCCAGGGAGTCCTGACTCCCAGCCCCATCCCCCACTCTAATGACCCCCTGGGATAAGAACCCAGGAGTCTTGCCTTCCAGCCCCCCCACTCTAAGCAGCAGACAACAGCACTGGAATTTCCCGAAGATTGCAGAAACATACGAGCTGCTGCAGTGAGACAGGCGAATGGTCGATTTAATTGTCCCCAGGTGCCTCAGTGGAAGGGGCAAGACCCCAGAGCCTCTCAGGCTGGTACCTGCTCGAGGGCTGGCGTGTCCAGGAAGCCGCGTGGAGTGGGGGGTGTCCGCAGCAGCGCATCCCTCTTCACCTCTCGCCACGGAGCTTCCCGGTTCTGCTGGCTGCTTCCCAACGGCGCTCCCGAAGGCAGCGGGGGCAGCAGGCTCCGTCCTAGAAGAACTAACGCTTGAGCCGCTGCCATCGGGCCTAAAACAGACAGCAGGTCTCCTGAGACTAGTGGCGACCAGCTGCCCGCTGCGCACGGCCACAGTAACAACCAGGGATGGTATCTTGCTCTCTAGAGCCCCACTCGTCAGAGGACCCCAAAGTGATTTCTGGACAGGGAGTAACCCGCACAACTCCCCACGTAAGGAAAATAAATATTATCCTTGTGTTACAGATGCGGAAGCTGAGGCACAGAGGGGAATTGGCCAAGTCAGTGGCACAGCATGACACAGAACCCAGGAGTCCTGACCTCCAGTTCCCTGTTCTAACCACCAGACCCGCTCCCCTCCCAGATCTGGGAACAGAAGCCAGAAGGCCTGACTGCCAGCCCCCCTGCTCTAACCACCAGACCTCACTCCCCTCCCAGAGTTGGGAAGAGAACCCATGCCTCATCTCTCCTAGTCCTCTGCCCTAACCACCTAGGGCTGGGAACAGAACTCAGGTCCCCTGCTCTGACCATTAGACCACACTCTCTTCTCAAAGCTGCTGCCTTCACGTGATACACGTTCCGCTGCTGAAATATAAAGTAGGCACAGAGAAGACTCACAATCCCCTGCTCTGAAACCATTCCCACTACACTCGGCGCCTGGCCCACCAGGAAATGATCAGCTTAAGGATTCAGGGCCAGATCCTCAGCTGGGGTAAATCAGCACCGTACCATGGACGTCCACAAAGCTATGCTAACTGACACCCACTGGGCGAATGGCTCTTACAAAGGAACAGAGCAGAAAAGCCTGCTGCGGGCAGATGTCCAGCAGATGGTGGCGCTACCCTGCAACAAAGACCTTGCCAAGGCAGTGCCTGGCTCTCGTACCATCCCCCGACGCCATGGTGAACCCTCGACCCACGCTGGCAGGGAACGCATAGGTATTACCTGTTTCTTCGGCAGCAGCTGTTATAAGGAGAGGCTTTCAGCAAAGCATTCTGGGCAATCTTCCTGGTCTGAGCCAGCAAGGGTGCAGGGCACGCAAGATCCTAAGGAAAACACAGACAAGCTCAGCACAGCCAGCCAGGTAAAGGTCATGGGAGGGGCTCCCATAGGGCGCACGTGCCAACCTGCGTGCCCGCCTCCTCTGCCCGCAGGAACTCCTGCTGCCGCCGCTTCTGCACCTCATTCTCGCGCGACCACTTCTTTCCGTAGAACGTCTGCAGGCCTGGGACACAGACAGAGACAGACACAGGTAATCCAGGCAGTGAGACTCTCGCCAAGCAGTCTGCCACCCAGCCGAGGTTACATTGCCAAAGGGCTGCCGGGTTGGGGTGGCACGGACTGCCACTTCCCGCTGTGTCTCAGGAGGATGGATGGATGGCTTTGAGCAATCCAAGCAGTGTGAAGGTCCAAACCTCGCTGGGTCATCTCAGTCTGTCCTTCTCCCAAGGCAGACAGACAGCTCCAGGCAGCTCACCCCTGAAAGGCACCTCTCTAAATGGCATCATGGGGCTCATGTCTATTGTCTAACGCTCCAGAGCGTAGGTTCTGGAGGGGATCAAGCCGGGCTTCAGCTGATCTCTAACTATTAGACACCAGGAAGAGACCTATGTGAGAGGCAGATTATCCCACATCTGCTACTCACACCTGCCTCTGAAGCACCTGGTGCTGGCCACTGTCAGACTGAGGATACTGGCTGAGAAGGACCTTGGGTCTGATCCAGCCTGGCAGTTCTGTCGGTGATAAGACAGTTCTTCTACCTCCCAGCACCACCAACTGCCCCTGAGCTTTGGGAATGAAGCTGGACTCTTCTTTCCTCCTGCACCATCTCCACTACCCAGGGTCTGCAGCTCCTTAGGGCTGACTTACTAGCGATGTGTTTCTTGCCGGCCCTATGGACCGTCAGCATGTCAAGCGTGTCGAAGACCGGACGGTGGAAACATACTGTGCAGGCGTATCTGAGAGAGAGAGGAAAGACAGTCATATCAAGCCAGGAGCATCTCCCCCTCATGCACACCTACGAGGACAGATGGGCCCCCCCAGCCCTTCTTATCAGCGCAGTTGGTAACACTGGGCTGGAAGAGACACTAGTTACATCCACTAGAATAAATGACCATGATTCTCAGATTCACCCAGCGCAGTAGGACCTCTATGAATCTAACTGGCCGAGGCTCTCAAAGGACAGGCAGCTAGGTTAAGTGTTACTATCCACATCTTACCTATAGGGAAACGGAGTGATTTGCCCAGTGAGTCAATGACAGAACTGGGAAGAGAACCCCGGTGTCCTGACTCCCACTCCAATGCTCTGGATGCTGGACCACATACCCTCTGTTTTGTTTTCCCCAGTTTGCAGTTGAGGAAACAGGTCAGGACAACGTAAGTGACAACCAAGGAGAGTCAAGAACTGAACCCAAAATTCCTGGCTCCATGGCCGCTGGACCGTGCTCATTCTCTGACAAACATCCGAAAGTCTGAATGCCGAGCCAACCGGTCTGAGTGTGTAATATTAGCCAGAGGCTCTCTTGGGGGCGTGTGGCTCTTTTACATCTGAAGGGAAGGGGGAACTGCAAAGCCAAAATGAAAACTAAACTAAAAATACCCAGATCAGCCTCAATATACAGCCCAGATTCCAGCTTTTGGTGGTGTTTGAAATCCAAACCTGGATCTGGGTCTAACTTTTACATTTTACATAACTCCCTATTTTTATAATGGGCCTGAGCAAAACATTCCTGACTCTCTCGCCAAGCAGTCTGCCTGACTGCTGGGGCCTTGGAAATCCAGATCTTAATTTAATAACAAATAACAACCCCTAGCTAGCTCTTATCTAGGGCTTTTCATCAGTAGAGCTTGATAAAGGAAGAGCAGTATTGTTATCCCCATTTTACAGATGGGGAAACTGAGGCACAGAGTGACGAAGGGATTTTCCCAAGGACACCTAGCAGGCCTGTAGCAGATCAGGGAAGAGAAACCAAGTGTCCTGATTCCCACTCCAGTACTCTGTGCATTAGGCCACACTGCCAATCTTGCAGCTTCAGTCCCCAGAATAAATAAATACACTAATTAATGAATTGAACTGATTCAAAGGGTCATAGTTCAATGTGGGCTTTAGGCTGAGGTTGGATTTTATTTGACCCGATCCTTATGGCATACGGTCTTCTCAGAACCACGTCGCTTGCTGTCAAATGGATCTAACGCACCTGCCGTTCCTTAGCAGCAGCGCCTCGTCCTCCGGGATATAGTTTGCCAGAAGATCTGCAACTCTTCTTTTCTGAATAAATGACCAGGCCACGTTACAGAGGAATCAATCTCTCTGGTGTAGGCAGCAGAGCAACTGGCATCAGTGTGGCCATAGATGAATAATAATAACAATCTCTAGCTCTTATCTAGCGCTTTTCATCCGTGGGTCTCTGAGCGCTTTACAAAGGAGGCTGGTAACATTATCATCATTTTACAGATGTGGAAACTGAGGCACAGAGCAGGGCAGGGACTTGCCCAAGGTCATTCAGCACTGCAGGCCAGTGGCAATGCTGGGAATAGAGCCCAGAGCAGCAAGGATGAGGAGCGGGGGGGGGGAGGCAGGAGCCAGAGGCCGAGAAGTATTGGGGTGGTTGGAGAGTGACAGCACCAGGGGCCGAGGGGTGTTGGGGGGGATCACCCTGGGGATGGGAGAGTGGCAGAGGGTGTGTGTTGGGGAGCAGGGCAGTGACTCGGGGGTTGAGAGGGAAGCTTGGGGACTGCTCTGGGGCTGGGGGGCAGTGGGAGGGTTGGAGGCGCCAGGGGGTGGGGAGTTGAGGGGATTGCTCTGGGGATGGGGGTTTGGGGAGAGCTGGGGAGGGGTCGCGGGAGCTGGGAGGATTAGGGGGATCACTCTGGGGATGTGGGGAGCAGGGGGGCTGTGGGGGGACTGAGGAGGAGTCGGGGGGGTCACTCTGGGGATGGGGGGCAAGGGGGAGTCGGGCAGGATCGCTCTGGGGATGGGGGGAGCAGGGGGGTGGGGACCAGGGGGTTGTGGGGGGACTGAGGAGGAGTCGGGGGGTCACTCTGGGGATGGGGGGCAAGGGGGAGTCGGGCAGGATCGCTCTGGGGATGGGGGGAGCAGGGGGGTGGGGACCAGGGGGTTGTGGGGGGACTGAGGAGGAGTCAGGGGGTCACTCTGGGGATGGGGGGAGTCGGGGGGTTGTGGGGGGACTGAGGAGGAGTCAGGGGGTCACTCTGGGGATGGGGGGAGTCGGGGGGCGTCGCTCTGGACACCGGAAGCGCCCCGGGCCCAGGGCAGCCCTGCGGAGCCGGGGTGTCCGACCCCACTGCTCAGCCCAGCCCAGCCCGGCCCGCCCCGGCCGCTCACCTGCAGCACGTTCAGCTGGCCCGAGTCATCCCCCTCCCGCTTGAAGGACATGGCGGCGCTCCGCGACCCCCGGCCGCGGTAACCATGGGAACTGAGGCCACACAGCACTTCCGGTTTGGTTCTCTTCCCGGACTATCTTTCCCAGCATGCCTCTGGGCGTTCCGCGCAGATAGCCCCCTTGGGCTAAAACTCCCATGATGCATTGAGACGATTAGCGGAAGCGGGGCATGATGGGAAATGTAGTCCCGGATCCTGGCCCCTCTCTCCCTAGGCGAGGCTTGTGGCTGGGCTGGGCGGAATGTTCCCCGCTGTGCCACCTCTTTGGCCCCAGAGGGGCGGAGCATGGTTATGGGGTGGGGGGAGCTACCAGGAATCCTGCGGGGCAGGCAACTTGTCAGGGAGAGACTACATGTCCCAGAGGCCTTTGCGCGGGGTGGGAAGGAAGGGGGCTGGCGCCGCTCTGCTCAGCTGTTCGGGGCCGGCTGAGCGACGCAACTGGCTGCGTGTTGCGGACACTGGCTGCTCTGCAGGGGAGAGGCTGCTGGAGGGTGGCTGGGGCCGTGGGAGCGGCGGGGTTCCTGGGGAGGGGGGAAATTGCCCCTTCCCCCGAGTAAAGAAGGAGCTGGGGAGGGGACAGAGAAGATTGAGGAGACCCCCCTGTATCCCTCTCTGGCGTAAGGGGTGAGCAGGAAATTGGGGGACCCCCCTTCCATCCCCTCCCCCACCCGTGCAGAGTGGGTTTTGCTGCGTGGGGAGGAAATTGGGGGGCCCCCTGCCTGTGCCCTGGAGTAAAGGCTGAGGGGAGTGGAGAACGAGCAGGAAAGCAGAGAGACCTTTGTGGGGGGCTCAGTGTGGGGGAGCCCTGGCCTGGCTGGGAGGCGCATTGTTTACTCTGCCCGAGGGGGGTCCTGCCATGAGCACCCCTCAGGAAAGTCCCTCTAGAGCCCAGGCACCTCTGCTGCCCGCACTGGTGCCCCACTGACTGGGGGGGAGGGATGGCCTCCCCATCCAGGCAGGGGTCCCCTGGAGGGGCTGGGCTGCTCTGCGGCAGCAAGACCCGGTCCTACGGCAGCCTCGTCAAGTCAATGTGCTCCCCGGTGAGGGAGAGGAGGGTGGAACATCGCCTGGAGCCGGGGGACACCTTGCAGGGGCTGGCGCTCAAGTATGGGGTCACGGTAGGTCTGCGCGGCAGCTTTCTATTGCGATCTGGGGGGGTGTAGGTAACCTGGCAGGAGGGACCCAGTGAGGTCCCACGGTTAGAGCAGGGGACAGCGTACCAGACTCCTGGCTTCTCTTCCTAGCTCTGACAGGGGACTGGGGTCTTATGGATGGAGCAGGGACCTGGAAGCCAGGTCTCCTGGGTTCAGGGTGGATTTGATTTAAATTAAATTGATTTAAATCATTATTTAAGGTTTCAGAGTAGCAGCTGTGTTAGTCTGTATCCGCAAAAAGAACAGGAGTACTTGTGGCACCCTAGAGACTAACAAATTTATTTGAGCATCAGCTTTCGAAGAAGTGAGCTGTAGCCCACGAAAGCTGATGCTCAAATAAGTTTGTTAGTCTCTAAGGTGCCACAAGTCCTCCTGTTCTTTTATCATTATTTAAATCACTAGTCAGGAAGACTTGATTTAATCATGAATTTCTACATAAAAGTGCATTCTTGTTGGTTGTTATAACCTTAAGACCTATTCTTCACAACTCCAAGATGGATGTAGGTTTCATTTTTAGAAGGTACACGCTATACATTTTTAAAGTGATTTATTTAAAAAACTTTTCAGATGAGTTTTACAGCTATGTCAGAGAATGAATGACTGTTTGGTTGTTTCATTTACCAAAGGTAACCGAAGCAGATATTTGTGAAGTCATTAGGAGGTGAACTATCTCCAGTGCAACAGGTTAATCTTTAATATTTGGAGGATTTTCTTGCCATGCTGTATTAGGAGGAGAACATCACCAGACAGACATTTAAATTATTTTATTTAACTAAAACAATGTTATGTATTCTGGATTGTTTTCTTCAATAGCAAACATAATATTTTAACAAAACAAGCATATGAGTTTTTGAATTTAGTTAAACATTCAAGTTTTTTTAAATTAGCTTTGTTTTTGTTAAAATTGTTTTTAATTAAAATAGATAAATGAAATATTAAAAAAACACCCCCAAACCAAAAATTAAATTGACTGTGTCAGCCAGGTCTACATGAGAGACTTAAAATTTTGGCTTCTGCAGCTAACTCAGTTGTCTTCACCTTCATTTTCCTGTTTGTTCATAACCTGGAAAAGAAAAACAAGCTTTCCTGCTTTTTCAGGTACCAAACAATTTCTCAATTTGGAATGAATTAGTCCAAAGGAAGAAAATATTCTTTCTACACCGTCAGTCTCTGAATCCAAGTGCTTAAGCGACTTCCACCAGTTCACTGGTGTGACTTTCTTTAAAACGTCATCAGCAAACATATTTCTTGAATGGTTCTTATTCCCAAACTGGTTTCTTTTACGGCCTTCTGTCATTATAGGTTTTCCCTTCTAGTGAGAGAATGGTATGGTAGATCTCAAATCAATGAAGGCTACCCTCAGAAAGACCTCAAGGCTTCTGGAATATGCGTCTCAAACAGTTTCACTTTTATTTATACTGCCTGTCCCTCCTGTCTCATATTTATCTCCATACTTCTTCTCCTTGTCCAGATCTATTCCGCCCCCAACAATCTTCTATTCATTGAACTTTTTGAAACTTTGTACTTTTAGAGAGAGATAAGGGATTGACAAATTTGCAGAGGGACAATAGGGTTGAGGTCTGTTATTTCTCACCTCTATATATTATTTATTTATTTAAAAGCATTTTTGCTGTTAACAAGCATGTTACCTCTGGGGAGACAAATCCACAGTTTGAGAACTGCAAAACTAAGCATCTCTGAGGGTATCTTCTAGACTGAGCACTGAGTCCCATTGGGTAGATAGAAAGATTAACCTAAATAATCTATACAGAAGCCCCTGGAATCCCATCAGATTGGGTTTCTAATCCATGAACTATTGGAACTCATTTACAAAACTTTTCTTAAACATGACATGAATATATTGTCTCATACTATAGAATTAGAATTTATAATCCCTATTCCATGATGAGATACCTTTGAGCTATAATGTATCTTAACAGGTTTTTTCCTCAAAGCATTTTATAAAAAAAAATCCGATTTAAATAAAAAAAAAATCCAATCTTTTTGATTTAAAAAAAAAATGATTTTTATCCAGCCTGCCTGGGTTCTAGTCCCCACTCTGGGCCTCAGTTTCTCTATTACAAAAAACAAGCTATTGACCTATCTTTGGTAAAGCACTCGCTATCTGATAGGACTGGTGAATGCTCCCCAATCCACCAGCTCTCCAATTCCAAGCCCTCCTGAGGACGCTCTTAAGTGATCCCCTCAAGAAATGTGCAAAACAAGCAATTATAGCTGAAGAGTGAATCCTTCCCCTGGCTTCCCTTCTTCCCCTTGTCGGCCCTGAATCTGCAGCTTGGGTCCGGATTGATTTCCACCCCACAATTAGGGTGACCAGATGTCCCGATTTTATAGGGACAGTTCTGATTTTTAGGTCTTTTTCATATATAGGCTCCTATTACCCCCCACCCCCTGTCCTGATTTTTCACACTTGCTGTCTGGTCACCCTACATTTTGTACAGTGCTTGGTGTGTCTTGGACGAGGAACTCTGCCGAAGCACTTAGCGTTACCGCTTTTTGGTTTTGTTTGCCGAGCATCTGGGGTGAAGCAGGGAGGGTCGTGTCATGAGCACCCCTAAGAAAAGGGGCACTGGCAGGAGTCACCCCTCCAGAGTCCAGACACCTCTGATCCCCCTAGAGTGGGGACTCCTGGTTCTTGGCTGAGGCTACTGCAATACACATAATGAATCCTAAGAATTGATACAGCTCCAGAGCAGAGCCAGGGGCTTGGCTGCGAAATCAAAGACACGGTCTCTGCCCCTAGGACTCTACAATCCAGCACTCTGATCATGGAACTCTGAGCGGGCACCCCAGTGGTGTTCCTGGGCTGTGGGGGTATGGGTGGGTGCATGGGGAGGCTGAATGTCTGGAGTCTCATGCAGGACCAGGGCTGAGGGCTCTGACCCGGCACTTGCCGTCTCCTCTCGGTCCCCCTGCCTCCCTGTGAGGCTGATGTGACCCTGGAAATGTGCACACACAGTCACGCCCTTTCTCATTTCCTGTTTTTGCAGCTTTCTGTTCCCGTGGCTCTCACGGGGGATCAGTTTCTGCTGCAGAAATCCCCCTGGTGGTTGGAGCCAAAGCCTGCCCCGGTATCACCTCCGGCCTGGGCCTGCATATGTGGTTAGGCAGCAAGCGGCTGTTGAGTGTCTCTGGCAGTTTGAATCTTGACAGGCCCTGCAGCCTGACAGCACCAGTTCAGTCTTCCCTGTGACTCATGCATGCTGCCCCCTGCTGGTGTGCTCCTGCCCTGCAGCTGGAGCAGCTGGGAAAGCGGGGAGCTGTCTCTGAGGCTGCCAGCCAGGGGGGCCAGCTCATTTTGCAGGAACCCAACAAGCCGCCAGTCGGGCAGAAGGGAGGGTCTTTCAGGCTGTGGGGCGGAGTCGCGGCATGTGCCATGGTGATGGACTCCCAGCCTGTCTCCTTCATCCACCTCTGGCTGAGCGTAGGGGACAGGCGGGGTGGACCAGCTAGCACACTTAACAATGGCATGTCTCTCTCCCGGCCAGTGGGACAGCACAGTCCTTGCCTGGCTGCATTGAACATCATCCTCCAGGGGCTTGGTCAGTTTCCCTCCCCTTCCCCCCCACCGGCATTCAAGTTCCAGCAACGCCTGAACCCTTCTCCCTGCCAGCGTGAGCCCGGCACCCGCAGCCCAGATCACGTCATGCACACGCTTGCCCTCATTGCTCTATTTGCCTACTGGTGTCCTCCACCCCAGAGGTGGCTGCATTTCGGTGGCGCCGTGATATTAGGTGTCCAGCCTGCAGTGAAGCTTTAGGGAACAAGCCCCAGATCAGAAGCGGCAGTTCTCTTGGTGTATAGAGACAGGGGTTGGTAACGTGTGTCCCAAGCCTGGAGGGGTTACAGGTGCTTGTGGTCTCTTCCCAGATGGAGCAGATCAAGCGGGTGAACCGGCTGTACACCAGTGACTCCATCTTCCTCAAGACGACACTGCACATCCCCGTCCTGGTGGAGCCCAAGCAGATGGCGAATGGCTTAAACCTGGAGGAAGAGGAAGAGGAGGCAGAGGAAGGAGCCAGGCGGCCCCCCACGGGAGAGGAGAAGCCGGTGCTGAAAAACGGCTCCATGACCAGCACAGGCACCACCCCCCGCCACGACCTCTCGGCCACGGATTTCTTAAGGAAGCTCGACTTGGAGATCAGCCTGTCCAAGAAGGCTGCGGTGAAGAAGCTGCGGGAGCGGGAGATCGCGTGAGTGCTACCTTGAGGTTACTGTAGCGCTAAGTAACTACCGTGGTGCCTGGGCTGTATCGATCCCCAGATCTGCTGCTCTGACTCGTAGGCCCCTGCCAACTGTGCTAAAGGAGAATCTCTGCTGGCTGCCCTTGGGTTAGTGCTTATATCCTCTGTGGGGCTGTTACAGGGCGAGGTGACCCCACAACTGCCTCCTGGAGGGGCTGAGTGATGCCTGAGCACCCCCAGTCAGGTTTTACGTGCCCCTTGGTGGGGAGGGAGAAATTAAAACCCCATTGGATCAGGTGCTGTGCTCATCAAACTAAAAGAGCCCAGCACCATGTCCTGCCCCATAGCCTGCTCCTCCCCCCAAGAAACACACTTACCCGGGGGTCCCCAAGGCTGACGGGCGGTGCCCTGGCAGGGGGCTGTAGCGAAGGGAGGTCGGCCGGTGGTGGGAGAGTGAGGGGCCGTTCATTGCTGATGGGGCAGAGGTGACGTAGCCCCAGGCTTTGGCTTCCCCCCCCCCCCCCCCCCCGCGCGTGACCGGGTGAGTACAGGTGCCATTGGCGGCTGTGCGCAATGCTCATGGGGACCGGGAGGGGGGAATAGAGACGCGTGTGCGGTGGGGAGTTCTCTGAAGGCAATGAACAGCTGCACGCGGCAACGTGGACTCACACCGACACGTTTGCTTTGATGCTGTTTGCTCCCGGGGCCCCTCCTTCCCCTGCTTCATCTCCTAGCGGCGCTGTGCAGGCAAGAGATTAGAGCCAGGAAATGGTGTCCTGCCGGGCGCGTGCCGCTCGCTGCGGGGCGGGAAGGAATTAATGAGGGGTCCTGGGGTGTTTCCTGGGTTCCTCCAGGGAAATGGCGGTTGGTCGCTGCTGGGGGAGGGGGAGATGCTGGGTTGGACGGGGCCTGGGTCCGATCCAGGCTGTCAGCACCTGCCTCCCTGTGGCTCGCGGGGCAGAGCTCCCTGTGCTGCTGGAAACAGGGATCAGTTACTTTCCTCCCTTCTGTGCCGTGCTGCAGGGGGGTTAAACAGCCGGCGCGTTAGCTCAGGGCGCAGCCAGAGGAGCCCGCGGCCACTGTCTACCCCCAGCCGGCTGCTGTACAGGGAATGCCCTTCTCCTGGCCTGGGAGTCTGACGCAGCTGGGCCTCTGAGGACTGCCTTAGGGGAGCTGGCTGGGCTAAGGACCAGGCCACTGCTTGCCATTGACTAGTCTCTGAGGCCACTAGAGGGCGCTGTTGCCTGTGTTGAAGATCTCTGCGGTTCCTATCCCAGCCCTGCCCCCCAGCTCGGCAAGTGCCCCTCAATCCTGACCCGCAGCCCCCTCCTACCCCAACTCTGGGCCCCCGGCCCCCCCAGCTTGGGCAGTGCCCCATAATCCTGACCCGCAGCCCCCTCCTACCCCAACTCTGGGCCCCCGGCCCCCCAGCTCGGCAAGTGCCCCTCAATCCTGAACCGCAGCCCCCTCCTACCCCAACTCTGGGCCCTGGGACCCCAGCTTGGGCAGTGCCCCTCAATCCTGACCCACAGCCCCCTCCTACCCCAACTCTGGGCCCCGGGACCCCAGCTTGGGCAGTGCCCCATAATCCTGACCCGCAGCCCCCTCCTACCCCAACCCTGGGTTCATCCCCCAACCTCAGCTGTGCCAGTGCCCCTCACTCTCAGCCCACAGTCCCAGCCCATGGCATCCTCCCCCCAGCTCTGCTGATTCCCTCCAGCCCTAGGTTACTTTGTTGCTTTGAACTAAGATTCCCACAGGGATTATACAGGCCTCCCTGCGCCCTCCCCATCTGTACTGTCACCTGTGGGACCCCCCCTCCCCGCCCTGGCCCCATGTGTCTAAAGGGGGCTCTTCCCTGGATCCTTCCCAGCCCCAGCAGAGGGCGCTGTGCCAGTTCAGCCACCCCCGAGCAGAGCATGGCTGGGGGGATCCCTGAGCAGGGCGCGTCTGCGATGACCACTCCCTGTCCGAGATCTAACCCCCTCCTGTCTCCCCGCAGAATCGCCAGGGCCGAGCTAGGAGCCAGCAGGACCGTCTCCTATCAGAACGAGCCCTCGCCTCACGCTCAGCAGCGCGCCCTGCTGGGCCCCGTGCCGCTCACCAAAACCACCCGGGCCGCCACGCTGCGGGACCAGGAGGACGAGATCTTCAAGCTCTGATGGGCGGAGCCTTCTTTTCCCCATGGACTCGCCTCTCCCCTCCTAGCCGGCGCGTCCAGCCACGGGGGGCGGGTGGGGAGGGCAGCGCAGGGTTTGTGATGGCCCTGCCAGGGGGACCCGGACGGCGCTGAGGCCCTGATCCTGGCAGGAGCCTGCATGAGTCCTCCGGCTGCCCCTGCCTTCGCACCAATCTGCGGAGGGATGGGCTGGCTGCAGAGGGAGCAGTGTATGGGGGACGTTCTGCGGCTGGGGGGGGCGTGCACAGAGACGTGTTATGGGGGTGACTGGTAGAGCGCCCCCTTGGGGCGGGGGAGTCTCAGCGACACGCTCTAATGCCCAGCGTTTTCTGCGCTGCTCTGCTCTTCGCTGGCCTTTCCCACAGCCGGGCTCTGAGCTCCCCGTCCCAGCGCGCCCGCCTCTTCCTGTCCCATCCCGTCAGGTCGCCATGTTCGGAGACAGCCCCGTTGCCTGCAACCCCTTTGGGTCTCCTTGGCTCCCCTGCTGAGACTTTAGGGAAAGGCCTCGGGATCAGGTCCTCAGCCCGGCCCCCCCAATCATCTACTGATGCCCCTCAATCCCGACCCGCAGCCCCCCTGCTCTTCCTGTTGTGGGACCTTGACCTGTTTCTGAATGAAACAGGCGCCTTCACGAGCCTGACGTCCTGGGGGGTGTCAGGACCCTCGGCAGCTGATCCCATAGGACGCCTGGCAGGCAAGAGTCATCGTTGCCGGCAGCTCCCACTGCCAGCGAGCCCACGTGGGGTCGGGCTCTCGGGGCCCAGCTCCCACACGGGAAGGGCTCAGCATCCGCTGTGCTGAAACCCAGTCCCTTGGGCCTGAGTTGAAATCCGCCCGAGTCTTTCCATTGACCTCTGGGGTGGGGCCTGGCATGGGGGCCGAGGGGGCAAATTCCATATGCTGCTTGGCTTCCTTCCCCTGAAAGCGATGGGCACAACCCCTCCCACCCCCGCTCCCCGTGGATCTGTCCCCTGAGTCTGTCAGAGCTACTCAACGACCTCTCACTGCTTAGGATTTCTCTTAGCCTGGTTCTGGGGGAGGGAGCCGGGGTCTGTCTCTGTTAGCCCAGCAGGGCCAGTCCAGCTCTGGGGGAGGAGCCAGGGTCTGTCCCTCGTGTGCCATTAATCCAAGAGCTGACCAATCCTTTCTGCCTGTCTGGCCCCACTGGGGCTGTCTGGAGCCCCTGTGATACTAGCGCTGATGATCGCCTGTTAATTTGTCTCTTGGTTACTGGGCGTGAGGTGTGAGAGGGAAAACACCCAGCTTGACTCTCAGCTCCCAAGCTGATGTTTCAGGCCGGGGAGGGGGCGGAACGGGGGACAGATGATAGCTAGTGGCTTGTAAGCGGTGTTTGTGGGCCAGGGGTGAATGGAGGAACTCCCAGAACAGCCCCTCCTTGGAAGGCGTTAGCTGCTTGAGCCGAGCCAGAAGCCCCAGACTCTGAATGGGGCAGGTAAGCCGGGCCCTGATTTCCCCACTCATCTGTTTCATTCAGCCGTACTGATTTGGAACCCTTTGCTGTCCATCACGGCCCAGCTCTGGAGAGGGAAACGGAGTTAAAAATAAAACCCGCCCTTGGGTTCCTCTTTAAAGCTGCCTCGCCGCTGAGAGACCCAGATCCTCTTTTAATAACTCTGCCAGGTATTTCTCAGGCACAAGAGTGAGATCGGCCGCCCGGCCAGCGGCAAAGGGACTTGCAAATAAAACTCTTCCATCCTGATTGCTCTTTGAACAAAACACGCAACACGTCTCCGTGGTGATTCATGTCTGTTCCTCCCCTTTATTTCCCTGGTGAGGCACAAAGCAGGTTTGGGTCGGCTTTTGTACAGCAGTGGCAGTCAGCGGGGAGGGGCTCCAAAAATGGGTCAGATCCTGCTCCCGTAGAAGTCGCTGGACGTTTTGCCCTCCCTTGCAGCGTGTGGCCAGTATTGGCTGATATGTCATTTGTCTTAGGCTCTCGATTGCAGTGAGTAAGGCCCACATGCCACCTGTGTTAGAGGGAAAGCTGTGTAGCCCAGGGTGGGGGCAGTGGCAGAGCTGTCTGGGGGGGCCCAGGGCTGGGATATTAGCGGGGTGGGCTGTGCATTGGGATTGAGGAACAGCAGCAGAGTCTGAGCAGGGCTCAAGGCTGGGATAGTGGGGGCTGTGGTGCAGCAGAGCAGTGGGGGGGGCAGAGCCGGTGAGGAGTGGAGTGTGCCAGGGGCCTGCTGATGCAGTGAGAAGGGGAGATTGATCAATCAGGCTTGCAGGGCGGGGAAAGCAGGACCAGCGCCTCCCCCTGGCTGAATCCTGAGCGGCTCTGGGCCTGTCCCTGTGGCGGCTGCCCGCTGTGCCAGCGTCTCCCATTGTGGTGCCGTTCGCCATTGCTGTAGTGAGCTGCCCGCGATGCCCCAGGCTGGCCTTGCCTGCAGTCCGCCTCTCCCTTGGAACTGTCCGAGTCCCGCGGGCATCGTTGCCAGCAGAGGTGCTCTCTGTCCCTGGCCTCTGCCCAGTGCACCCGGCTTCCGCTAACCTGTGACATTGCATCCCCGCCTACGACAGGGCAACCGCAGGCTCCTCCGTCTGCTTCCTCCCTGCCTAGGGGGAGTGCCGGTTGGGTGCTGGGGCTGGAGATCTCCGCATCCCTTGGGTGCCTGGGCAAACAGCCCTGCTCTGAACCCCCCCCCCTTTTGTGCCATGGAGACCTGGGTGCTGCAAACCTGGCTGAGACCCGTCACCATTTCACGCAGCCCCCTGCACAGTAACGGCTTTTAATCGTGAGGCTTTTGGGGCCATAGGCTCTTTAATGGCTGCAAGGAGTTGCCTTGAGAAAACCGGCAGGTGTAGCAGCTCCTCACCGAGCCCTGGGATCAGGGCTGATGTGGCTGGAAGAGCGCCCCCTACTGACCCACCAGTGCAAGCTGCTGGAGCACCTGGGAGGCGCTCTTCCAAATGCTGACCAGGTTGGGGCAGTACCTAAACCTAATTACATTCCTCCTCTGATTAATTCCCACCTGTCAGGCTGTAGTGGGACCAGCACAGATGCTCATGGGCAGGGAAGGTTTTACTTTTGGGGTCTATTATCTTCCGTAGAAGGCAGCTCCTGGAAGGTGGAGAAGCCAGCAGTTTCCCCAGCTCGGGCGAATCGAACCTGTGACCCCTCCATCTTTAAATGCACCAGCTAAATTAAAACTGACAGCCAGGGGTTCCTGTAGGGAGAGTTGGGAGTGCTTTAATTTCCAGGGGCCAGAAAGTTTGTGGAACTTTGAGCAAGTGCAAAAACTTTGGGGAAGGGGGAGCATTTGCTTCCCCCCCCATCCTCCATTAATTGATGCCACCAGGGCACCAATCAGCCTCTTACCCCAACCACGAGGGGGAGACAAAGTCATATGCTGGGTTAGTGCCAGGCCAGCAGCTGAGTGCTGGAGAGGGGCGGGGGGGGGGGGAACCCTGGGGGGTGTGGAGATCAGGCCAGGCTATCAGAGCGGGAAGGCGGCCTCATGCCCCCCTTGGCGAGGGGCTGTTTTCCCAGGGAGCTCTGGCTCTGGTCTCCCCTGCCTCTCCCTTCCTAGGCCGGGCGCTGTTTGACTTCGCAGGCCTGGGATGTGCACCGGCCAACCACGTTCTCGGTGAGCTGGCAGCATCCAACGTGGTAGCAAACCGGGCAGGGGAGGGTGGCTCTGAGGGCTGCATGCCCACCCTTTAACTATGCCCATGCCAGCCAAGGTAGCCTTGTGTGCTGGTCTGTTCCCAACGCGCCCGCTCCGAGGAAGCTGCTGGTATCTTTGCTTGGCCTCTGTAGCCCCTGGGTTTGCACAAGCTGCAGTGAAGGGAGCCCAGCTGCTAAGGGGCCTCCTGGAGTCATGAGCCACCCGCCTCCCTCCGACAGGCCATGGGAAACCCACCGACCTTCCAGCCCACTGCAGGCTGCCATGGCATTGGCCATAAACTGTGAGCCAAGGGATCACGGGAATGAGGGGCTGGGGCAGGAGGGCAGAGTGGCTAGGAAAGGCATGGGGGGGACCCTACCATTTGCCTGCGGGACCTTTGATGGAGTTTCTGACTCACGTGGGGTCCCCCCTTCTCACCCTGCTCATGGCCTCACCCGTGTCTTTGGCAGGGTCAGTGGCTGGGCTCGGGGAGGGAAAGTCCTAAACTCTGCGTGGCTGAAGCTAAGCTCCCAAACCTGAGTATGATGCTGGGGCAGAGCTCCACCGAGTGCAGCCCTGGGGACTAGACCTGACCGCTGGGGAACCATGTGGCAAGGACAGGGGTTTACGCCGGTGGCTGGTCCCTTCCCCTGGGCGTTGCGTTTATGTGCAATTGATGTATAAGCTCAGAATCTGCCACCCCCCTCTGTTTTGCTGGCTCGGTGGAGCCTTGTCTGATCCCTTTGGCCACGGGCAACCCCGCAATGGGGAGTGTTTGGGGGGGTCTTGATCTATTGCCTTCATCGGAGCTGAACCCAGCCCCACCTCCGCTGGCCTCACAAACTGAACCATCAAGGGGTAACTGCCCAGGCTGGCCCGGGTGCCCCCCCTGCAGCAGATCCCCCGCGCGACACGGCGAGGCGGGCGCAGCTTCTCCCCCTTAACGTGTTAGTAACAATGACAAGATGAGTGTGTACAAAAATAACCGTTCTGATGGGGAGAAAGAGTCGGGGGCGGGGGACCAATCCATGAGGGGGTTTGGAGAGGACTGGGGCAGATGCGGAGACCACGGATGGGCCTGAGTGCAACCAGGACACGCCTGAGTCTTGATTGTCCTGTTGGATCCTCCAGTTCTCCATCCCCTATAAACCTGAAGGTCCTTGCTCCTCGCCTAGGATTTCCATAGGTGCTTAAGGGAGTAAGGTGCTTCCAGGCCCCCAACTCCCATAATCTTTGGCTGGCTGAGAAGGAGGAGAAAGGCAAGGCCCCTTCCCACCCCGCTCACAGCTTCCCCTCCTCTATCAGCTTGTTCAAGCCCTGGCAGATCTTCTGCAGGTGGGGCCGGTAGGGCTCCCCGGGGCTGTAGAGCTGGCTGAGGAGGTCGCCGTTGGCGAAGTGGTCGAAGACGTGGCGGATGCGGCCGTGGGACTTGGCCGTCAGGTGCTTCTCCACCAGCTGCAGCAGCAAATCCCGGCAGTCCTGCAGCAGCTGGGTCAGCATGCCCGACTCGAAGGTGAACTCCACCTCGTAGAAGCTGACGGCCGTCATGGCGCCCTGGTGCAGCTTGCGTTTGAACTCCTCCGCCAAGCCCAGCTCGCCGGTGCTGAAGCGGTTGTTGCGGTACAGCACGCTGATCTTGACGGCCACCTTGATGAGGTTCTTGATGACCTTCTGGGCCTCGGACCGGTTCTGGGAGTGCAGCTTGGAGACCCGGTACAGCTCGTCCAGGATCTCGCTGCTGGTGTCGTCCAGGAATACGTTTGCCACCGACTTGCTGGCCATGTGGCTCAGGATCTTCTTCTCAGCCTGCAGGGCCAGGTTCCTGGAGCTGAACGTCTCCATTGTGGCTGCAGGGGAACAAAGAGACGCTGCTGTTACGGGGTGTGAGGATGACAGAGGGCTTTGTGGTAAAGGCTAGGGGTTGGGACTCAGCAGAGCTAACGTTGAGTCCTAGCCCTGCCCCAGGCATCTTCCTGTATTTATATGAGGAACTACAGAAGGGAAGTGGATAAATTGGAGAGAGTCCAGCGGAGGGCAACTAAAATGATTAGGGGGCCGGGGAACATGACTTACGAGGAGAGGCTGAGGGAACTGGGCTTGTTTAGTCTGCAGAAGAGAAGAGTGAGGGGCAATTTGATAGCTGCTTTCAACTACCTGAAGGGGGGTTCCAAAGAGGATGGAGCTCGGCTGTTCTCAGTGGTGGCAGATGACAGAACAAGGAGCAATGGTCTCAAGTTGCAGTGGGGGAGGTCTAGGTTGGATATTAGGAGCCACTATTTCACTAGGAGGGTGGTGAAGCACTGGAATGGGTTCCCTAGGGAGGTGGTGGAATCTCCATCCTTAGAGGTTTTTAAGGCCCGGCTTGACAAAGCCCAGGCTGGGATGATTTAGTTGGGAACTGGTCCTGCTTTGAGTAGGGGGTTGGACTAGACGACCTCCTGAGGTCTCTTCCAACCCTGATATTCTCTGATTCTATGAGTGTAACGTGCTGTAGCGCTGATCTGGGGGTGTGACGCCCCTTCTTTCCACTGGCCTGAGCGCCTCCTTGAGGGGACGGCTTCTCTGCCCCAAGTGCTCTGGAGGGCTCCCCTCCATGGCCTCACCTGGCCTGCTGAGCGTCAGAGCGCTGACTGCATGACCCCAAGGGAGTATCAGCAGTACTAACTTTGTTCACCTTACTGGGGGCTAGGGGCTAATTACCTAGACTGGAATATAGGAGACCTGAGTTCTATCCCATGCCCTATGCTGATCTGTGGGTGATTCTCTCCTTTCTCTGTGCCTCAGTTTCTCCATCTTTGAGCAGGGGGTTGGACTAGATGACCTCTTGAGGTCCCTTCCAACCCTGATAGTCTATGGGGCAGCTGCTGTCCTCTGTTAAGGGCTAGGGAATTTTTGTTACCATCATTCCTTCTCCAGTGACTCCCCCCATCACTCAGCAAATATCTGCGCTGTGTGTGTCTGGTGGACCCCTTTACAGACGGTGATTTGGGGTCACGGCAGACAGCCCCGCTCCTCTAGTGCCCTCTGCATCCCACCCCATTGCAGTTAGCAGCACCGTGTTCTTTTTCTGCCATTGCTCCGGAGCCGGACGTGCCCCAGATGGCAGGGGCTGGAGGGGAGGGGGATGTGGATCAAACCGTCCCAGTGTAGCCCCAGCGGAGGGCACATCACTTGCAATTCTCACCTGGGGCTCGTGGACGTTTCTGACTTTTAGTAAAGCACCGATGAGACACGGGCACCCCAATGCAAAACTGCTCCGGGGAGAGGCCGTGCTACGTTCCTTGCGCGCAGACGTCCTGCCTGGCTCTGCAGCTCCATTAGCAGCAAATTTATTCCTGGCAAAATCAGAGGCCAGCGGGTGTTAATTCCCCTCAGTGCCAATTTACACCCGCTGGGGAACTGGCTCAAAGACAGAGCAGGGCACAGCTTGGCAGACCCAGGGCGCGGTTCCCTGCCATGCTGGCCCTGCTCAAGTCCTGCCGCCTTGTCTTGGAGGGAATGCCCTTGGAGCGTGGGCGTTCAGTGCTGGCTTGACCGGAGCGGGAGCAGTTCGGTGGGGTCCTCGAGGCTCAACGCTGCTAAACGGAGTTTTGCCCACTTCTCATTTTGGGGTTCATGGCGTTTACCCACTTCTCGTCTGGGGGCTGAAGCGCTGATTCGCTCCTCTGATAAGCCCAGCTTGGCTGCACGTCCCCCCACAGCTGACGTGCGTCTCCACCAGCTGGTCATACTCAGCAACAGCCGAGGCACTGAAATCATGGCCTGCCAGTCTGCCGTGAGCCAGCCAGTGCTCGGCACGTGTGGATTGACTGGAGACATCTGCCGACCGTTACCCCCCGTGTTTCGGACAAGTTGACGTAATTTGCTAGACTAAACCCATTCACCATCAGGGCATCTCTGCACCCCTTCGTGCCTCCGATGCCCCTGGAAAACCTAAAAGGTGCGTTTACCCACTTCTTTCTTTTACCGCTGGGGCAGTGAATGGCAGCTGTGCTGGATGACAGAGGCTTCTGAGGTGAGGGTTTGCCAGGAACTAGGCTGAGACCCACCAGCTTATGACACAGACGCCCTCTTTTGCACTGTCACCTCGCAGCAGTGCCAGTCCAGTCACGAGAGCCTGGATGTACAGGCCTTTGGGGGTGTCAGAGTCCCGGTGTTAAATCCGGATCTCCCCTTCTGTGCGGTGCAAACCACTAACCCCACGCTGTGCCCCAGAGTAGCCTCGGCACGCCGTTATCAAAGCGCTCTACAAAGGAAGGGCAGTGTGGTTATCCCTGGTTTAGAGATGGGGAAACTGAGGCAGGTGGGGAAACTGAGGCAGATTGACTTGCTCCAGGTCATCCACCAGGCCACTGCCAGAGCTGGGAATAGAAAGCAGCTCTTGTGTGTCCCAGACTAGTGCTCTGTCCACAGATCAATGGTTAGACTGGTAATAACACAACATCCTGGACTCCACAGTGGAAACCTGCCTAGGTTTAAAGTTCCTCTTGGACCATATTTAGCATTAGACCTACAAAATACACTGGCGTGGTGGGAGGGCATTGGGCCCATAACCCAGAGATGAATGGAGCAAACCATTCTCTGCTAGCTCCCGGCCCCCTTCCGAGATGAAGGATGGTCCAGGGGCTAGGACAGTAGCTTAGCAGCCCTGGGTTCAAGTCCCTCCTCTGCCACAAACTTCCAGGGTGAGCTTGGGCAAGTCACCTAACAGCTCAGATCCTCAGTTTCCCCATCAGCCCAATGGGGATAATTGCCCTGCGTCACGGAGGTGTTGTGGGGAAAAATACATTACAGATGGTGAGGGGTTCAATAATAAGGTCAGGGGGCTAGCTAAGTCCATAGAAGAGACAGAACACCTTGCCTCAGAAAAGCAGCAGCTGTTTAGATGGATAACAAAGAGCATCTGCAAATGTACCAGGCAAATTAAAACTAACAGCCAGGATTTTCTGTATTGAGGATTTGGAGTTTAATTTCTGGGGGGCCTGATTCTGAGAAAGCACTGAGCATGAGTCCCCCCCAAATCCTGGTTCCGTAAGGGGTGACTAGCGCAGGTGTCGTGATATTTGGTATTTTTCTTCAAGCCCCAGCTCCCGGAATCCTGTGATTATACAAGAATCTCAGCTTTCGTTTAAAAACAAAGTAGGTTTCTAGCCCTTGGGGCTGCAGAGAAAAGCTGGATCCCCACCTCCAATGGCAAGGAATGGGGCCTCCTGGCTCTCGGCCAAAGAGCCTGGAGAAGGACATGCTGTGTGGCGGGACTGTGATCTACTGGTTGGAGCAGGATGCTTGGGTTCTAGTCCCAGCTCTGGGAAGGGAGTGGGGTCTAATGGTTAGAGCTGGGGAGGGGGCTGGGAGTCAGGATTCCTGGGTTCTATTCCTGCTCCCTAGCCCCGTATTGGGGTCAGCTGGTGACATCTCAGCCCCACAGCAGTGGCCCTAGTGCTGCTCTGCCTGGATTGTGATATGTCTGAATCAATCGGGCTGGGGGGAGGAAGAGGAGGGTGGATCGGCTAGAGGAAGGCTCCCGGTTAGTCTGCCTGCTGGGGAAGGGATGGGGGACAGAGCCCCTGCCAGTTTAACGGGGCCCTGGTGGATGGTATTGTTTGGATAATTGCAGATTCCTCCTTGAGGGAATTTGTGCTCGGTGTGAGGCCCCAGGCTGAGTCTGGCTGTCCCCAGCTGGAGTGGGGTCTGGGCAGCCAGGGTTCCCAGCAGCGCTGCTGGCTTTGTGTGTGATTGGAAGGGGAAGAAAGACCAGCTGCTGGACAGAGGGGACACATCCCATTATAAACTGTGGGCAGGGCTGAAGCCAGAAAGGGCTGGAGACGAAAGCCCTGGTTGGCAGAGGAAGGGCGGGCTCGGCCTCTGCAGATCTTGGTTCTGTTTCTGGGTCGGCCCCGCTCTACCTGGGTGGGCAAATCAGAGCATCTCTCTGTGCCTCAGTGCCCCACCTGCAAAACAGGGCTCGGCTCCAGGTCTCATTTTGAAAGAGAACAGTGCCCCCTAGTGCCACACTGGGGTCCCCACCAACTGGGAAGGGAGCGCCCCATACTGAGCCCCCAGCCTGCTCCATGCAGCACAGCGCCCCCTACCATCACACAGGGGTCAGCACCGACTGCAAATGGACAGTGCCCCCTATTAGAGCCCCCCGCTCCCTGCAGTACAGCGCCCCCTAGCACTGCACTGGGGTCAGCACCGACTACAAATGGACAGCGCCCCCTATTGACTTCCCCCCTCTTTGCAGCACAGCGCCCCCTAGTGTTTAGGAGGACAAATGCAGCAATGACTGCAGTGTTCAGCTGCAGTGGTGCTGGGGGCGGGGCAGGCACCTCTTTGCTTTAGGACCTGCGAGCAGGAGCGGGGGAAGGGAGCCTGAGAAAAGTAAACGCCCCAGCTCTGCAGACTCCAGCACATGTCGAATCCCACCCGTCCCCTTCTCCCCTCCATGTGAGGGAACCACAATCGCAGCCCCCTCCCCTATATAGCGCCCCATGAAACAGCCCCTCTCCAGTTTGGAGCCTTGATTCTCAGAGCTTCTTGGGTCACTGGGCACCTCTCTCCTGTAGGGCCCTTGGGAGTTCGGTGCCTAAATAGCTTTGAGACGCTGAGCCTCGATTCCTGCACTTGGGGCAGGGAGGCCTTTAATCCTCCTTTACGTTCCCCCTGGTCCAGGGCTGCCCAAGGCCCTTGTAAAGCAGGGCAGCCCCGGGGGAGCCCTGTCCTACTGCAAGGGGAGGGGAAAGCGACTGCCGGGGTGATACAGAGTTGGGAGGCTTTGCAAAGGGGATGGTGCAGCGATGCAGGAGTGGGCGGGGCTAATGCAGGGGGTTGGTGGCAATGGCGCTGCAGGGCTGGAGTGTCGGTGTGGATGGCATTGCAGGGGGATGGTGCAGTGTTGCAGGGGGTGGTGGAGTGTTACGGGGGAGGGGGTGGTGCAGAATCAGGGGGCACTGCAGGGGGATGGTGCAGTGTTACGGGGGAGGGAGTAGTGCAGAATCAGCGGGCATTGCAGGGGGATGGTGCAGTGTTGCAGGGGGAGGAGTGGTGCAGTATCAGGGGGCTGGCATTGCAGGGGGTGGTGCAGGAGGATGGTGCAGTGTTGCAGGGGAGGGGGTGGTGCAGAATCAGGGGGCACTGCAGGGGGATGGTGCAGTGTTGCAGGGGGAGGGGGTGGTGCAGAATCAGGGGGCACTGCAGGGGGATGGTGCAGTGTTGCAGGGGAGGGGGTGGTGCAGAATCAGGGGGCACTGCAGGGGGCTGGTGCAGTGTTACAGGAGAGGGGTGGTGCAGAATCAGGGGGCACTGCAGGGGGATGGTGCAGTGTTGCAGGGGGAGGGGGTGGTGCAGAATCAGGGGGCATTGCAGGGGATGGTGCAGTGTTATGGGGGAGGGGTGGTGCAGAATCGGGGCATTGCAGGAGGATGGTGCAGTAACAGGGGGCTGGCGTAGCTTGCAGGGCGTGGTGCAGGAGGATGGTGCAGCGTTGCAGGGGATGGGTGATGCAGTACCAGGGGATGGCACACCAGTGCAGGTGGGGGAGGAGGCAGGGGACAAGCTCTGCATGCATCTTAACAGGCCGTTTCAGCAGCGCTGCCCACGCAACCAGTGTCTTTAGGCCTCTGGCTCTCCTGGCTTTGGCAAGGAGGGAAATTCCCAGCATGAGGCAGAGCTTGCAGGGAGGGAGCCGAGATTGTCACCCCTGGTGCCCCGAGGCGTCTCCATTTGTGCCACCAGTGGCTATGCTGGATCGATACCTTCCCTCGTGCTTCTGGGCCAGCCGGACAGAGACTGCCCGCCCCACCTCCCTTACTGCAAAGCTGCCAGGAAGTGCCTCTTACCGCAGAAGATACAGTAGTTGCAAAAATGAGCTTGAAACAAACACTTTCTCTTCCCCTATGTCTGAGCCCGGCCACCTTGCGAGGAACTGGGCAATGAGACTCTAGATTTCTAAGACAGCAGCACGGGAAGGCCCCAACCATCCATTGTGCTTGGTGCTGGATAGACACAGAGCGAGAAACACTCCCTGCCCTGAACGGCTGGCAATTGAAATAGACCAGACAGCCGTGTTAGCCGAGTGGGGAAACCGAGGCACAGAGTGATTCTGTGATAGGTCCAAGGGCAGAGCAAGGCAATGCACCCTCTCGAGTGCTAGTGAGTGCACTACTGACACCGAGGCCAGCTTTCTGGTTGGGCTGGGAAGCTTAATTAATGTTGGCGAAGCTCTTTGAGATCCTTGGTTAGAGATTGTTAGAGAAGAAAGTTTCTCTCTCTCTCTGTCTCACGTGCACACAGCTTTACTTCCTGTTTTTCTCCTTTCCTCTTAGCATAACATCTGTGTCTCTTCCTGAGCCCGGGTCTGGTGCTTCCCAGAGAAGCCGGATTTGTCCAACCCCTGTTCCACCTTCCCCATTGTCCGTTCGATTAAGACGATGTCATGGGAGTGTAAAGGGGGAGGATGAACATCTTAGCACAGATGAGACCAGGAAATGGGAATTCTGGTAACAGGGGCCTTCCCTGGCTCTTGGCCAGGTGGGGTGTGGGGGCCTTTAGGTTCATTTAGTATTTCTTACTTTTATTTTATATTATTAGCCCAATTGAAAATGATCAAAAGATTCGAGCGCAGTCATCAGACTGAGGAGAAGATAGCGCTGAGATGCAACTCAGGCTCTGCCCATCAACCCCCAAGCTCCTCCCACAATCCTATGATCAACGGTGAAATAGTTATTATACACCACCATCATCAGGATGCAGTTAGCAAGCCACTGAGATAATGGAAGTAGCTCAGACTCCACTGACCAACCCCAAACTCTTACCACAGTTGCAAGGCAGCTGGATATTTTGGCTAAAAATGTGACCACCAGTGAAATAATTAACCACATTGACATTTAAATGATAATCATTAGGGTTCAGAGTTAACAAAGCTATTGCCATAAATGGGGTAGTTCAGACTCCACACACTAGCCCCAGGGTAACTGGATGCTTCCCTTAAAAGGTGCTCAGCAGTGAAATAGTTACCCATGGTGACACTGACCCTCTCATCATCATTATGGTTCAGAGTTAACAGAGTAATTTACATGAATGGGGGGAGCTCAGGCCAGCTCCATCCACCAGCCCCAAGCTCCTCCTGCAACCCCAAGCTTAGCCCACAGAAAGCAACTGGAGTTTTGCTGGCTAAAAAAGCAAACAACCTTAGCATTTGCACCTGCATCATTAGGGTTCAGAGTCAACAGCCTGCCGAGCTAAAGGGCTATCGCTCTCAGCTATCAATTCAGGCTGCCCTGTCTGCAGACTCAGGAAGGCAGCACTGCCTAGGGTCACCCTGGGGATGTGATGAAATTCTGTGCCCCTGGCTGCAGGTGCAGAGATCTCCACAGCTGCTTGGCTGTGCTTTGGCAGCAGCAAGATCCTCTGCGTGCCGAGTCAACCATCCGCCCCGGGGTTTGGATAACAGTAGCTTTCATTAGGCTGGTTGAGTGACTGCATCTCATCCGGGGAGACTGGCAGCCCTGCCGAGCCGATGAGGCGGAGCGGTGCAGCCAGCTGTTGTGGCAAATCACAGGGGAAGGGCAGACCCTTGCCGCGTGTCGCTCACCGGTGTAGCTGCCGGTGGCTGATCCGGTGAACCTGATCATTAGAGACAACTAGCTGCGTGCGCCGGGCTGCTGCCTGATTCCGTCTGTTACTGGAGTCCTGCGTCCCATCTCCCACTCCGGCCCAGGCAAGGAAGGGGGCCTTCCGGCTCTCGGCCAAAGAGCCTGGAGCAGGACATGCTATGTGGAGGGAGTGTGGTCTAGTGGTTGGAGCAGGACGCCTGGGTTCTAGTCCCAGCTCTGGGAAGGGAGCGGTTAGAGCGGGGAGGCTGGGAGTCAGGATTCCTGGGTTCTATTCCTGGCTCTGGGAAGGGAGTGGGGTCTAGTGGTTAGCGAAGGGGGCCTTAGGGGTCAGGACTCCTGGGTTCCATCCCTGGTTTGAGGAGGGGAATGGCGTCTACTGCTCACAGCATGGGACCTGGGGTGTCAGGACGTCTGGGTTCTGTTCCCGGCTCTGCCACGGAGGGGCTGTGTGACCTCACACAGGTCACTGCCTTTCCGCTTGCCCTGGTTAAACTCCTGCCCTGTAGCACAGAAACGGCCCGGCAGCGGAGCCTGCTCAGCTCAACCCTGCTGCTTGGTGATGCCTTCAGCAGATGCATCCTCTTCCCCCAGCCTCCAGAACCCCCTTCTGCTCCTGGAAGGATGCAGCCATTTGGGAGGAAGCTGGGGCGGCCAGACCAGGGGGCCTTGAGAAGTGGTTTGTTCCGGCGGAGGGGAATGCTAGCCCTGCAAGCTGGCTTGAGCTAAGGTGGGGAGGGACTGGGGGGGCTCCCATGAATGGCAGGCCCTGTAAGCGGGTTGTCCCATGGACGGTGGCAGCGGTGTCTAGTGGTTACAGCAAGGGACTTGGGAGTCAGGACTCCTGGGTTCTGGAGGGGAGTGTTTCTGGTAGTTAGAGCAGGGGGGCGATTTGACATCAGGACTCCGGGGTTTTAGTCCTCGCTCTGACTTGCCCTGTGACCTTTGGCACATCACTGGGCCTCAGTTTCCCCATTTGTACAGTGGCAATAATCCTGACCCACGGGGCCTTTGCAAAGGCCCTAAGGGCCAGTGCAGACCTGGAAACCACAACAATTCTCCTGAGCCCTTTGCAAACACAAACTCGGCCTGCTGCCAACCCCGGGGAGAAAGCCCCATTATCCCTGCATTGCGCCCTGAGCCCTCCAGGTGAAGGGACTTGCTCCAGGCCCCACGGTGAGTCAGTGCCGGAACTGGGATGAGATTCGCAGCCTCCCGCTGCCCCTCGGTCTGAGACTTCCTCCCAGGGCAGAGCCGTCAGTCACGGGTTAGTCACCCACACTGGGATCTGGTGGCTGGCAGCCAGGACTAGCCCCAGCCTGTGTCATCGCAAGGTAGGGCTGGGAACGGTGGCCCCTGTCCCCGTGCGAACAGCGCCACCTTCCTCACTGGGCTCCCACCGAAGCCAGACAGGTCTACAAGGAAGTGACTCTCCTGATGGGGTGTGCCTGGGCCTCCGCCAGCCTGACCTGCTGCCACGCAGCCCTGAACCTGGGCGCGGGGCGGTGAACTGTAGCCCGCAGCCTCGGCGGCCTGGAGGCAAACGCTCAGCAGCAGGAGAGTTCAGGCAAGGGAACGGCTGGGAAATGTCACTGGCGTGCCGGCCCCAGCGCCAGCAAACCCGGAGCAAACTGGAGTCTAGGTGTGCCACAGCTGCAGCACTCTCAAGTGGGCACAGCGGGGCAGTGCCAACCCGGACTCCTGGGTTCTATTCCCAGATAGAGGAGAGAGTGTTAGCTAGTGGTTAGAGATGGAGAGTCAGGACTCCTGGGTTCTATTGCTGGTTCTGGGAGGGGAGCGAGGACTAGTGGTGAGAGTAGGGGACTGGGAGCCAGAACGCCTGAGTTCTGTTCCTAGCTCATGGAGGGAATGTAGTTAGCGATGAGGGCTGGGGCCTGGGAGCCAGGACTCCTGGGTTCTGTTGCTGGTTCCAGGAGGGGAGTGTGGCCTAGTGATGAGCTAGGACTCCTGGGTTCTAATCCTGCCTCAACCAATGACTTGCCTGCAGCATTTTGTTCAAGTTATGCCCGCTCTATGCCTCGGTTTCCCCCAGGATAAAATGAGGACAATGATCACCCCAGGGCTTGCGAGGCAGCTAGGTTTTCCGAGCCCTGACGTGTCAGACAAGCTCTGACTCAGTTGGCACAGGCCCAGCCAGCAGCTTTGCTAAGGCCACACACACCTCTCCCCGCTGCTGGCACCGCATACAGCCCAGGAGACCAAATCGCCGTCTCAGGATGGCTTAATTTAGTTGCCTGCCTATTAATATCCCTGACAAGCATCCGGCCCAGCGCTCGGCCATCAGAAAGCTAACGGGCTTTCCCACGGGGATACCCCACGGGGGCAGAGTGCCAGAGCTCAGTAATAATCAGACCAAGCGTTTGCCATCAGTAGATCTCAAAGTACTTCCCCAGAGAGGTCAGTATCGACACCCCCGTGTCACAGATGGGGAAACTGAGGCACGGAGGCGGGACGTCCCTTCCCCCAGGTTACCCCGCAGCAGGGCCAGGAATAGAGCACAGGTCCCAGGCCAGTGCTCTAAGCACTAGGCAACACTGCCTCCCTGGGATGGGGAGCAGGACAGCCGCCATCTTGGCTGACATGCTGGGACTTGAAGCAGGGATCTCAAAGCACCAGTTCAGGCTGAAGCACTAGGCGGGGGGCTGTAACTCCACTGACCGGTGCGCTACAATCATCTTAGCCAGAGCGATGTCCTGTTAACCCCTCCTCCCCTGCCCACGGGGAGAGCAATGCAGCCAGGCTCCTCTCTCTACTCTGTCAGCAACTGCCCCCCGCGCTCCCCCCCCCATGGCTCGCTCGGCCGCCCGTCTGGCGTGCTAGGCGGCATTAATGCTGCCACCCACATCAGCTACCCGCACCGTTGCTGGGCCCTGCCTCGGCCAAGCAAAGCAGCGTCTCGGCAGGCCCGAAGCCCCGCCACGATTGGGGTTTACTGCCCCCTGTGGGCCAGCAAAGCCCTGACCCTCCCCAGCCCCACTAGCCTTTCACTGCTCCCTGTGCCCTGGCTTGGGGGGTGTGGGTCTCCAGTGCACCTTGTGATGCAGGGGAAGGGGGTGCTGTGATGCAGTTAGCCTGGGTCAGTGGGTCTGCTGAGATCTCCCTTCCCCCCGCCTCAGCTGCTCCTGCCTTAGGCACATTCACGGGGACACACATCCGTCGCCTGGGGAACTAGCGTCACTCAGAGGATCTGGGGTGTCCGGGGCGGGCAGCCTCCATTCTCCCAGTACTGGAGCTCTAGGGCACCAGGCGGAGCCTTGTCCCCGGGGACAGGCCCTGCTTCGCTGAGAGAAAGGCAGAGCTGCCTGTGGAGTGAGACCCACGTGTCTGCTCAGAAACCTCCTGGCCTCCCCCCGCCCCCGCTTCTGGTCTCAAACTAGGGTGACCAGATGTCCCGATTTTATAGGGACAGTCCCGATTTTTGGGTCTTTTTCTTATATAGGCTCCTATTACCCCCCATCCCTTGTCCCGATTTTTCACATTTGCTGTCTGGTCACCCTATCTCAAACCCAGCTTCCCCTGTGGGCAATGCAGCCTGGCCTGGAAATGGTTAAACCTTTCCCAGCTGGGTGCTTCCCACCCAGGACTCCTGACTCCCAGCCCCCTGCTCTAACTCACTGGGCCCCACTCCTCACCCAAGCCAGGACGAGAAGCCAGGAGTCCTGACTCCCAACCCCACTGCTCTAACCACTAGGCCCTATTCCCCACCCAGAAGTGAGACCAGAACCCAGGAGTCCTGACTCCCAGCTCCCTGGCTCTAACCCACTGGACTCCATCCTTTCCCAGGACTAGATAGAACCCAGGAGTCCTGATTCCCTGCCCTCCTCCCAGTACCACCCTTAGTACGGCACAGACCTCCCCTAGCCAGCATCCTTCCCATCCTTCCCTCCATCTCTGGCGCTCCGAGGTGCATTTGGAGAGGAGGCAGGGCAGGAGGATCAGGGCGAGGAAGGAAGCGAGCGAGACGCCTGGCCCTTTTGCAGCACTAACCTGTGCCAGGCTCCAGCCCCGTGTCCCAGCCTGATCTCCAACCGTCCCCCATTCCATCCTCGGTGACTCAGAGCCGCTGCCTGTCGCAACTCGTTACGGTGGAAACTGAACTGAAAACGACACCCCTCCATCCCCCGCAAACAGCCCTCCTTCGTTCCCGACGCACCTCGTTCCCGACGGGACGGGATGCCCCACGCGCCCGCCAACCCGCCCCCTCGCCAGCGCAGAAGCCACTCACCGCGTCCCCGGCTGTCACCCGCCGGCTCCCCCTGCTCATACAGGCTCCCCCGGAGCAGGCTTTGGCATGGAGGAGGGCAAAAACCCGAATCCGCAGCACACTGACGAGATAACCTTAGTGAAACTTCCTTGAGGAACCGTCGCTGGGGCCCGCCCTCGTCAGCTGACGGAGCTGACTTATTTCGGGGCTTGAACTGCTCCCTGCAGACACAAATAACAGCCGGCGAGCAGGCAGAGCGGGTCAGATACGGGGGAGATTTTTGTTTCCTCTCTCAACTTCCTGAGATCTTTATCTTCAGGCGCTTTGGCCTTGGTTCAGCCTGATCTCGCCAAGACAAGGAGCCTTTACCCGTCTGCCTAATGATCACAACAGGGCTGCCAGGATCAGCCCCTTCCCACCAGGGTGGCGCTTTTAATCTCCCTTCAGCAGAGGGGGAAACTGAGGCACAAGGAAGGGAAAGTGACTTGCCTTAGGCCGTACGATGAGTCACAGAGCTGGGAACACAACCTGGGTGTCCTGACTCCCAGTCCAGTGTCTTACCCACTGGCCCACACAGCTGGCTTTAATCTTGTTAGTCTCACTATATAGATTGGGAAACTGAGGCACACAGCAGGGAAAGTCATTGTGCAAGTCAATGGCAGAGTCATGAATTCCATTCCCTCTTCCGAAGGACCAGGCCCTATGCTCCCTCCAAGAATTGGGTCTAGAAGGCTGGAGTCCTCACTCCCAGCACCCCCGCTGCTCTAACCACTAGACCCCACTCCCCTCCCAGAGCCAGGGATAGAACCCAGGCTCCCAGCTCTAACCTCTAGATTCCACTTCCCTCCCAGAGCCAGGGATAGAACCCAGGAGTCCTGGCTCCACGCCCTCCCTGTTCTAATCACTAGACCCCATTCCCCTCCCACAGCTGGGAATAGAACCCAGGAGTCCTGGCTCCCAGCCCACCTGCTCTAACCACAAGACAAGCTCCCTGCCTTTGCCGAGTAGCACTGGGCTTTGAAGAGCTGTTGCTAGCCAATCAGAGCCGAGGCAGCGTGGCTAACGGAGGTGGTACCTTGTGTAGGGGTCGGACTCCCAGGGTGGGGTCGGAGTCAGAGAAAACCCTGCTGGGTTTGCAGGTGCGGGGCCCCGGCTGTTCGGAAATCCCAGCATTGAGTCTGCAAACTGAGCACAATGGGCCTACCCCGGGGTGGGCTCTTCCACCAGCACCGGGAGGTTGTGGCAGCGAAGGGTCTCAAAGCATCAGGCTGGAGGGGACGCTGGCCACATGGAGCCTGGCAGAGCCCTGAGCCGACACACCTGACCCCATGCTGCTTTCCGCCTCTCCTGCCTCCTGCCACGCCAGGTCATACCATTGCTCCAAACCCAGCCCAGGCCCCTGTCTGTCCTGCCCCCCAGATCAGCCAGCCACACAACCTGGAATCCTGTTTCCTGCCAGGGCAGATCTAACTTCTTGTCTGGCCCTTGACAGTACATGATGCTGTGGAGGGCAGCCCCCTTCTCCCCTAAGCGTGTGGGGCAGATTTCTGCCTGGCCTCAGTTTGCATGTCCTGAATCAGAGGTGCTGCTTCCCAGCCGGTTGCTTCTCGCTGGCCTGGCTATTCCGGAGAGGGAAGGGAGTACAGACACATGCTGCGGCCGGCTGGCTGGGATCCATGTGGCCGCGTCCCTCTGCAAACTTTGTTGGTGGCGGGCCATGGCAGTGAGCTCCGGTGCCCGGAAGACTGAGCGCCGTCAAGCCAAATGGCCATCCCGTGGAGTAATCCAGGGGGTAATGAGAAGGGGCCGGAGCAGTGACCAGGCAATCGGGCCCTCCGGCACGGGGAGCGGCCGCGGAGTCCCGCCAGCCCCGATCGCGACCTGCTGCCGAGGCCCAGTAATTGACGTGTCTGGAAAAGTGCGAGCAGGCCCCAGGCCTATGGCTGCTGCCTCGGTTGCCTAATGGGTTGCGCCGACCCTGACACCGGCCAGCTGCCTGTGTGCACATAAGAACATAAGACCATAAGAACGGCCAGACTGGGTCAGACCAAAGATCCATCTAGCCCAGTATCCTGTCTTCCGACAGTGGCCAATGCCAGGTGCCCCAGAGGGAATGAACAGAGCAGGTAATCACCAAGTGATCCATGCCCTGTCGCTCATTCCCAGACAGGTGCACTGAGCACCCGGACAGATTTCTCAGGACAGCTACCTCCAGAAAGGGACAATTGTGGGAAAACCAGGACAGGGGGCAGCCCCAGTCAGGCCGGGGCTGGTGGAGCAAGGCCGAGAGAGGCTGGATGGGCTATGGGACTCGGGGAGGATGGGACACTGGTGCGAATCCTGGCTACAGGGTTGATCTCCGTCATGGGCGGTTTGTAGAGCTCTGCTCTAGCTCCAGCAGGAGGCAGTTCTCTGGCCCGTGCCAGCCAGGATAATCACAGTGGTCCTGTCTGGCCCTTCGACTCCAGGGCTCCAAAGCCCACCTGTTGATCTCGGGGGGCTCTAATCAGAGAGGGGCTGAAATATATTCCGCTGGCTGAAATGCAGAGGCTGGGGTTCTGGTCAATTCACCCTGGGAGCTCTTTGGGGCAAGGGCTCTCTTGCCCTTGTGCGTATGTGCAGCACCTAGCACCCCGGGCCCCTCCCATAATAACTGCAATGTACAAACTCATTTATCCCCCCACACCCAATTGACTTTCCCATGAAAATAAAAGTGCTGCTGGGGAAACAATTGCTCATAGGGGTAGGCAGGGTGGCTAGAGCACTGGGCTGGGATTGCAGAGACCCTGATTTCTATTCCTGGCATTGCCTCCCCATGCCTCAGTTTCCTCATCTGTAAAACAGGGCTAATGAGCCTGCCCTGCCTTGGAAAGTGCTTTGGGATCCATGGATGCTAAGGGGGTGTGATTATTCCTTTGCAGGGAGCAGGATTCAGAGCAGCAGGGACCCAGTCCTGTCCCACGTAGGCGCCTGGGGAGGCCTGAGGACGAGTGGGGTAGAACAGCACTATTTTGAGCCCCACCCCTTGATCTGCAAGTCAGCAGAAAAAAACCCCAAAGCAACACTTTCTGCCTAGCGTGTGCATTTGAAGCCTCTTCCTTTATCTGCCATCTGCCCTCCGCCTCCTCTACTTCCTCTTCAGAGCGTTCGCACCGTGAGAGGTTAGCCCCGCTCTTCCTCTTGCAGTTCCTCCTGGGTTAGGTGCGGTTCTGGGGCTGCTCCGCCTGCCAGCTCCCCGGGGCAGCGCCTCGACACTGGGGTCTGCGAAGGAGCCTGGCCGAGCTAGATGCCCCCAGATCCCATTGACATTCCATGAGGCTTGGCAGCTCGGCTCTCCCAGCCTTGAACCCCAGGGCCTCGGTTTCCCCATCTGTAAAATGGGGATAATAATAATTCTATCTTTCTCTGTGTCTGCCTAGAGTGGGAGCTTTTCTGGCCAGGAGCTGGCTCTCACTCGGAGTCTCAGCAGCGCCCAGAAAATGGGCCCTTATCTCGGTTGGGGTCTGTGCAGCGCCTGGCACAAGGGGGTCTTGATCTGTGCTGGGGCTGGCTCAATGGGGGTCCTCATCTTGATTGGTGTCTCGAGATGCTACTGTCCTACAGATAATAATAGATACATTTGATGGGGCCTAATGGGGTGTCTCCAACTTAAGTGAGATCCTGAAGCCCCCAGAGCTGTGCCGGGGCAGAACCTGCCCTACTGAGAGGAACATGGGTTGGGGGGCAGAGGGGATGTCCCACCAGGTTGGAGACTGCACCAGGTTTCAGTTGGGCAGTGAGATCCGGCCATACTATGGGCGCTAAACCCTCCTGCCCCCCCAAGGATCCTCCTCCCCCAGCATCTTCTCATTCATTAAGAAAACAAAGCTTGACCTGAGTAAAGGATGAATGGTTCCCCAGGCAACGGGGCAGTTTCCTGCCAGCTTCCTGTCTCGTGATGGCATCTCGATCTGCTGAGCAACCTGAGCCGGGGGATTCGGCTGCAGCTGCGGCAATCCCTGGGGAGGCCGTGCTGTCTGTCGCCGTCTCCCACCCGACCCTCTCAGCCTGGGGGTCACAACCCACCATGGCCATCCAAACAGGGTCGCGAGCACCCTCCCTTGTGTCCCTACCCCCGACGGTTGTGAGCTAACCCTGAAAACGCCAAGCGATGCCTGCCTGAGTCTGCACACAGCCTGGCACCGGAGCGCTAAGTCCGGGCTGCTTGCCAGGGGGCAGGGGTTGCCACCTCTCAGCAGGTGTCAGGGAGCCACAACCCTGTGTTATTAAGGCACAGCCCTGGGCTTCAGGGCGCCTGGGTTCTAGTCCTGGCTCTGGGAGGGGAATGTGGTCTAGTGGTTAGAGCAGGCGGGTCAAGACTCCTGGGTTCTATCCCCAGCTCTGGAAGGGGAGTGGGGTCCAGTGGTTAGATCAGACAGGGCTGCAAGTCAGGATGCCTGGGTTCTAGTCCTGGCCATGGAAGGGGAGTAGGGTTTAGCGGGCAGAGAATCAGGACTCCTGGGTTCCATTCCTAGCCCTGGTAGGGGGCTAGTAGTCAACATTCCTGGGTTTTATTCTCTGCTCTGGTAGCAGAGAGGAGCCCGGTGGGGAGAGGAGGGAGGCTTGGGAACAGGACTCCTGGGTGCTCAGACGGAGTGGGGCTAATGGTAGAGCCAGGCGAGTGGGAGTCAGGACTCCTGGTCCAATTCTCAACTCATTCATAGTGTGACCTCCGTTCATTGTGCCTCAGTTTCCCCCTCTGTACAATGGGGTGTTAACCCCCCGCTGCTCCTGAACTCTTGTGATCCTGAGCGTGCTAGAGACAGGCAGTGGTGCATGTTTGCTGCAGGAATGAATTTCCTGTCCCGGGGGGGCCGGTGGGCATGGGCCGAATCTGCCCCAATCTGGCACCACGCGTCTTCCCCCACGCCCCACACTGATCCAGTTCATCGGTAATACCAGCCCTCTGGCCAAGTCGGAGGTGATGGCTGGTGGCACTGGTTGCCTACAGCCCAAGCCCGGTAGCCAATGGGGCATCACTGGCCAGCTATTTCAGCACCAAGGACAGGGGCTGCGGAGCACCTTGAGCTACCCCTCCGCTGCCCCGCCCAGCTCCCATCCAGGGGTTTCTGGGTCTCCATGTCCCGCTATGGGAGGGGCCGGAGGGACAGGCCCAGGTGCTCCCCAGAGAGCAGGTGGAGCCTGGGCAGAGGCAAGACCAGCTGCCCCCACCATGCACACAGCGCCCCCTGCAGGGCGAGAGGGGAGCTGAGCCTCCAGCAGCCCCACCTGTAGCCAGGTGTCTGGCACGTGGGCCAGCGCTGGGTCGCTCGGGGTCAGTCGTGCAGGCTGCAGGCCGGGCAGGGGTTGGTTATTTTTTCCTCCCTGCGCCAGGATGGGCGGAAGTCAGGGGTATGCAGGAAAAAACAACCTGCACTGAGCCCGCCGGGCCAGGGGGCCGGACAAAGCCCAGGGAGCCTCACTTATGCCCCCTGCAGGACGGGACTCGCAGCCCAGCCCGGAGCAGCCGCCTGCTCGGATGGCAAAGGGCGAGGGAGAGACGGGAAGGAGGCCAGGCAAAGGAGTTCACATGTTCACACCGGGCCTTTCACGTACACACTCAGCCCTCCCATGTGCATATGCACGCACCTGGTTGTGCAGCCGCACTCACCCCACATGTGTGCCTAGGCACCCCCCCATATGCATGCACCCTCCCACATGTGCGTATCCACACCCCCATGTGACTACACACTCACCTCCACACGGGTACATATGCACACACATCCCCACACACTGACACACATGTGCATATGCCCACACCTGCGAACACATGTGGGCCTATGCACATGCTACACATGTGTGTATAGGCACAGACACACTACACGTGTGTGCCTATGCACCTACCTTCACAACCACTCCAAATACTCAGCGACAAAAGAGTCCTGTGGCACCTTATAGACTAACAGACGTATTGGAGCATAAGCTTTCGTGGGCGAATACTCACTTCGTCAGACGCACATGCGTCCTAACAGGACCTTGGGCCTGTCACGGCTTCTTCTTTCGCATGTAAATCGCAACATTTCGAAGCTAAGGGCTGCAGGAGATGCGAATGGCCCCGCTACTAGACCGCCTGGAAATTAAGAGACAGGGTGCTTGGTCACCATGTTTTCAATGGCTTGGAGGTCTCTGCATTCGCCCCGTGGGGAATCCTTGAGTCTCCATTCATGCACCAGGTGGGCTCATCATAGAATCATAGAATATCAGGGTTGGAAGAGACCTCAGGAGGTCGTCTAGTCCAACCCCCTGCTCAAAGCAGGACCAATTCCCAACTAAATCATCCCAGCCAGGGCTTTGTCAAGCCGGGCCTTAAAAACCTTTAAGGAAGGAGATTCCACCACCTCCCTGGGTAACCCATTCCAGTGCTTCACCACCCTCCTAGTGAAATAGTGTTTCCTAATATCCAATCTAGACCTCCCCCACTGCAACTTGAGACCATTACTCCTTGTTCTGTCATCTCCCACTACTGAGAACAGCCGAGCTCCATCGTCTTTGGAACCCCCCCTTCAGGTAGTTGAAGGCTGCTATCAAATCCCCCCTCACTCTTCTCTTCTGCAGACTAAATAACCCCAGTTCCCTCAGCCTCTCCTCATAAGTCATGTGCCCCAGCCCTCTCATCTTCCATGGAACGTTCTAATATGGCTAAGGCTCATCCACTGTCTTTGGCAGATCAAGGAACCGGGTGGTACAGAGGGATCTGTGACAGGTGCCACCTGGAACTGGGGTACCACTGAGCCCGCCTGACCCACCAGCCTGGGTTCCTGTACACTGTACTGCTGTGACCAGCCTGCCAAGCCTTCTCCCAGGCTCCAGTCTGCACCGTCACCAGCACACATACAGGTAGGGACACACCCAGCTGCAGAAACATACAGATGCTGTGATCAGCTCTGCATGGGAAGGCTTCATCTTAGGAACTTCCCAGCCACTTAGGCACCGTCCTCCCCCGCCTCCCGCCCCGGAGTGTAAATCCAAAATTAAACCGTCTTGTGCTGCACAGGGAACTATACAGCGTAAGCTCATGACATTCGCCCCCTCCCTCAATGTGGAGAGGAAATCTACAACAGCTTTTTACCCCAAGTTATAACTTCCACACACTGGTTTGTGATAAAGCAAAAACAAATTTATTAATTACAAAAGACAGATTTTAAGTGATTGTAAGGGATAGCAAACCGATCAAAGCAGATTACCTAGCAAATAAACAAAAATGCAATCTAAGCTTAATAGACTAAAGAGATTGGATATGAGTAGCAAATTCTCACCCTAAATGATGATTTAAACCGGCTGCAGACTCCTAAAGGGCAAGGGGCACTTGCTTGCAGCTTAAAACCCCAGGTATTTCCTTTCACAGGCTAGAAATCCCTCTCAGCTTGGTCCAGCCCTTCCCCCCAGTTCAGTCCTTGCTCCTCAGGTGTTTCCAAGCGTCTCCGTTTCAGTGATATCTTTACATGCCTTATGTTGCACCAAATACATCATAATTATGCCATAGTCATATCACAATAACATTACTATGAAGAAAGGGGGGGAAGGATAGCTCAGTGGTTTGAGCATTGGCCTGCTAAACCCAGGGTTGTGAGTTCAATCCTTGAGGGGGCCATTTAGGGATCTGGGGCAAAAATCAGTCTGGGGATTGGTCCTGCTTTGAGCAGGGGGTTGGACTAGCTGACCTCCTGAGGTCCCTTCCAACCCTGATATTCTATGAATATGGGGCATAGCATCACAGGATCATCTGAAGATCCTTGCTCTTTATGTCAGAGCCAGCCCGCTGCATCCACCAGCTATCTTCTGGGTGGAAACTGGGAAACCGGAGAGCTTCTCCAGCTGCCCAGAATGGTCAGTGGGATTCAAGGTGGGTGAAGGAGGTTGTCATGGAGCAGGTTAGTGGGAGCTTTCTTGTGCTCATGCACTGGTGCCATCTCTGGCCATCTGGCTGGAAGAGGGATGTTTGCTAGGAGTAGAAGCCAAGCCAAGGCAACGGAACAGAGGCTACAGAGTCACTCCGTGCCTCAGTTTCCCCAGAAGTACATGGCAGTGTTGTGAGGCTACATACCTACAAGAGTGGGAAGCACTTTGAGATCTACCGGGGAACTGCACTATCTAGGAGCTAGGGATTATTACATCCGCATGTTCATGTGCATATGTCCCCACTTATGCACATGCTCCCATCCACGCAGACTCGCTTTCACACACTGAGCCAGGAAGGGACATAGACAGTCTGGGCCGTGTCACTGTGGCTACATCCGAAGGCATCTTGGGAAGGGGAAAAGAGTTTGCTGGTCTCTGCCACAGCTGAGGGCAGAGCCCTGTCCCTGGCACTGCCAGGGGACCCTGCTGTGCAAAGGCAGCCCACAGGGCATTCAGGCTATCCTGGGGAGATGCTGTGAGTCAGTGTCCCAGTCAGTGGCCTGAGGGTGCGACTGGCCAGAGAGGTTTAACCGTTTCTTTGCCTTGTTCAGCTCGCTGGCCGCCCACTCCTGCCTGCAGAGAGCAGGCAACTGTCTTTGAGCTTCAAAGCAGGAAGAGAAACTTGTGGTTCCTCCAGAGATGGGCAAGAGGCTAAGAACAGAACTGAGCACTTCTGCATCTCATGGGGAGGGAACTCTTTTGCCACCAAGCCGTGGGGCAGGGTTTTGAACTAGTCACAGACAGCAGGTCAGGGATGATCCAGGAGCCCTGACTGCCCGGTCTCTGCTCTGTTTATTATTAACTTCTGTGACAGTAGAATCTAGAGTCCCCAGCTGAGAGCGGGGCCCCATCATGCCGGGTGCTGCACAGACACTGTATGAGAGACAGGCCCTGCCCCGGAGAACTGACAGTCTAAACAGACCAGACAGAGAAAAACGCCACCTTGGATAAACAGCAGAGGAAATGAGGTTGGAGGCAGAAAGGCACCCTTTAAAAATGGAAGTCAGATCCTAGTGAGGAAAATAGAAAGAAGCCAAAACTCTGGCAAGTCAAGAGTAACAGTACAATAAGGCAGGCCAAGAAAGACTCCGAAGAGCCGCTAGTTGAGGACACAAAAACTGACAGCAATTTTTGTTTAGGTATCTCAGAAGCAGGAAGCTGACCAACCAATCAGTGGGGCCACTGGATGATCGAGGTGCTAAAGGAGCACTCAGGGAAGAAAAGGCCAGTGCAGAGAAGTTAAATTAATTCTTTGCATCGGTCTTCACTGCAGAGGATGTGAGGGAGATACCCACATCTGAGCCATTCTTTTTAGATGACAGATCTGAGGAACTGTCCCAGATCAAGGTGTCAATAGAGGAGGTTTTGGAACAAATTGATAAATTGAACAGTAATAAGTCACCAGCACCTGAAGGAACTTAAATATGACATTGCAGGACTAACTGTGGTATGTAACCTATCGCTTAAATCAGCCTCTGTGCCAGATGGCTGGAGGCTAGCTAATGTGATGCCGATTTTTAAAAAAGGCTCCAGAGGTGATCCTGGCAACTACAGGCTGGTAAGCCTAATTTCAGTACTGGGCAAACTGGTTGAAACTGTAATAAATAACAGAATTATCAGACACATTGCTAAGATAGGTTGGGGAAGAGTCAACACGGCTTTTGTAAAGGGAAATCATGCCTCACCAATCTATTAGAATTTTTTGATGGTGTCAACAAACACGTGGACAATGGTGATCCAGTGGATGTAGGGTACTTGGACTTTCAGAAAGCCTTTGACAAGGTCCCTCACCAAAGGCTCTTAAGCAAAGTAAGCAGCCGTGGGATAAGAGGGAAGGTTCTCTCATGGATCAGTAACAGCTTACAGGTTAAAAGATAGGAAACAAAGGATAGGAATAAATGGTCAGTTTTCCGACTGCAGAGAGGTAAATAGTGGTGTCCTCCGGGGATCTGTACTGGGACTAGTCTTATTCAATATATTCATAAATGATCTGGAAAAAGGGGTAAAATGTGAGGAGGCAAAATGTACAGATGATATAAAATTACTCAAGATAGTAACGTCCATAGCTGACTACAAAGGGATCTCACAAAACTGGGCAACAAAATGGCAGATGAAATTACATATTGATAAATGCAAAATAATGCACATTGGAAAACAGAATCCCAACTCTACGTACAAAACGATGGGGTCTAAATTAGTTGTCACCACTCAAAAAAGAGATCTTGGATTCATTGTAGATAGTTCTCTGAAAACATCCGCTCAATGTGCAGTGGCAGTCCAAAAAGCTAACTGAGTGTTAGGAACCATTAGGAAAGGGATCGATAATAAGACAGATAATATCATAATGCCACTATATAAATCCATGCTACGCCCACACAGTGAATGCTGTGTGCAGTTCTAGTCACCCTGTCTCAGAAAAGATATTTTAGAATTGGAAAAATTGCAGAGGAGGGCAACAAAAATGATTAGGTAGATGGAATAGCTTCTGTATGAGGAGAGATTAAAAAGAATGGGATTGTTCATCTTAGAAAAGAGACAACTATGGGGGGATGTGAGCTAGGTCTATAACATCATGAGTGGTGTGGAAAAAGTGACTAGGGATGCGTTATTTATCCCTTCACATAATAAACAAACCAGGGGTCACCCAATGAAATTAACAGGCAGCAGGTTGAAAACAAACATAGGCAAGTATTGCTTCACACAATGCACAGTCAACCTGGGGAACTCCTTGCCAGGGGATGTTGTGAAGGCCAAAAGTATAACTGGGTTCAAAAAAGAATTAGATCAGTTTATGGAGGATAGGTCTATTAGCCAAGATGGTCAGGGATGCAACCCCATGCTCTGGGTGTCTCTAAGCCTCTGAAAGAAGCTTGGACAGGACGACAGGGGATGTTCTGTTCTGTTCATTCCCTGTGAAGCATCTGGCACTTGACCAGCATCACAGACAGGATCCCAGGCTAGATGGGCCATTGGGCTGACCCAGTGTTGGCCGTTCTTACATTCTCTCTAACCCTAGCCCATGTGCGCGAGGCAGGCATCACTTCAGGCAGCCATAGGATTGCAGCAGAGGCTGGTGTTACTGCAGGCTGGAGGGAAGCAAACCCTTCTCGGAGGAGATTGCCCAGCTCCGCCGAGCAGTGAGGGGGCCTGGACCAGCCTCCCCCAGGGGGAAGGGCTGGGAATTGTCCATTGCTTGAGGCTGGACAAAGCTCTAGAAGACGCATGGTAGAGAACAGTCCTACCCAGGGCTCTGGGTAACTGACTAGGCAAGACGTACACATGGGCCAGATCCGCAGTGCCATATGCCCCATGTAGGCCAATCAGTGGGAGAGCTAACGAGGGTCATTTAGCCACTGGTCCAGTAGGAACCTGTCATTACTTGATGGTCGCCTTCACCAGGAGCCGCCAAGGCGTTAGAGAGGCCGTCGCTTGCTCTTTCCACCCGTCCGGGTTAGCCAATGTCTGTCTGTTCTGGTTATCCGCCCAGGGGAAGTGTTTCGCAAGAGGGGACTTCTCCTTTTCAGCCTCGTTCCAGGAGAGACTCAGACAGCCCCCCCATCCCCCACTGTGCCTGGAACCCTGGAGTCCTGCCTCCCAGTCCCCTGCTCTAAGCACTAGATTCCCCTTCCCCGCCCAGGATTTGGGAATAGAACCCCGGAGTCCTAGTTCCCAGGGCCCTGCTCTAACCATTAGACACCACTCCCTCCCTAAATGCCCATATTGTCTCCATGCTACTCCCTGCTTTGCTCATGGTTCCTGTTTTACTGGGGCTCTGTGACACCCAGGGCAGTGTCCTTCTGGGCTAGTGTTGTATTGCAGACCGCTGTGGTGTACGCTGGCTTCCAGTCAGCAGTGCAGAGAGCTGCTGTGGCTCCATGTGGCCAGCAGGTGTCAGCATAGCACCAGGTTAGCCATGGCCCCATGGGCTGCTACAGGAGGCCAAATGCTGCTAACCCATCCCTGCCCTGCCCCAAGCTCAGGGCAGCCCTATGAGACATGCCCACATCCCCGGCGGGAGCTGGGTGTCTGGCTAAGGGCTCAGCTAGCAGCAGCTGCAGCGACCAGGGCTGGCTTTGCAGTCACAGCGCGAGAGCCAGGCAGCCAAAGGTCGCAAGAGACCCGCTCAGAGCAACGGCCCACCCAGCCCTGCCTCCTGCCTCTACTGGGGCAGACCACTGGCCCATCTAGTGCAGTTTCCCACCTCGCTGCAGCAGGCCTGGCCTTGCCCGCATGGAGAGCTGCAACACGCCCGCCATGGTCAATGAACAGGTGGATGGCCGCACACCTGGCTGCGTAAGTGACAGGGCCGGCTCCAGGCACGAGCCCTCCAATCATGTGCTTGGGGCGGCACCTGGAGAGGGGCGGCGCTCACCTGGGGAGAGCGGGGCCCCGGCCGGGCTCGCCGCCCTCCCTCGGCAATCCGGCTGGCCGGGAAGAGCGGGGCCGCGGCCGGGCTCGCCGCCCTCCCTCGGCAATCCGGCCGGCTGGGAAGAGCAGGGCCGCGGCCGGGCTCTCCGCCCTCTTCCCAGCGCTTCGGCCGGCCGGGGAGAGCGGAGCCGCAGCTGGGCTCGCCGTCCTCCTCCTGGCGCTCCGGATGGTCGGGGAGACCGGGGACCCGGTCGGGCTCGCCGCCCTCCCCGCGGCACTCCGGCCAGCTGGGGAGAGCGGGGCCGCGGCCGGGCTCAGCACCCTCCCCTGTTGCGCTCCCCGCCGGGGGGCGTTTTTTGCCTGGTAAGTGACAAGATGATCTGGAAGCCAAAGTCATCTGTCAGAATACAGTGGGGTTGCAGGGATGTGACTAAGGGCAGAATCTATCTATCTATCTATCTATCTATCTATCTATCTATCTATCTATCTATCTATCTATCTCCATACACACCCATTATCTATCTATCTATCTAACCCAGGGGTAGGCAACCTATGGCACGCATGCTGAAGGCGGCACGTGAGCTGATTTTCAGTGGCACTCACACTGCCCAGGTCCTGGCCACTGCTCTGGGGGGCTCTGCATTTTAATTTAGTTTTAAATGAGCTTCTTAAACATTTTACAAACCTTATTTACTTTACATACAACAATAGTTTAGTTATATATTATAGACTTATAGAAAGAGACCTCCTAAAAACATTAAAATGTATTACTGGCACGCGAAACCGTAAATTAGAGTGAATAAATGAAGACTCAGCACACCACTTCTGAAAGCCCCAATCTAATCTGTACTCCCCAGCCACTCTGTCCCCAAGCTCTAGGGGGCAGAGAGAGAGAGAGAGAGAGAGAGAGAGAGAGAGTGTGTGTGTGTGTGTGTGTGTGGGGGGGCTCGCTGCTGCCACCTAGTGGAGAAAGAGAGACCGTTGGTGTCCAGGCCACCCTAACCCTCTGCCCCAGCCCTGAGCCCCCTCCCACTATCCCAAACCCCTCATCCCCAGCCCCACCCAGAGCCTTCATCCCTAGCCGGAGCCCTCACCCCCCTGCACCCAACCCTCTGCCCCAGCCCTGAGCCCCTTCCCGCACTCCGAACCCCTTGGCCCACCCCCACCATGTGAATTTTGTCACACATCACCTCCATATTGGTGCACGTAACAAAATTAGGGGGAACCCTGCCTGAGCCCCCTGCATTTGGGACGGAGAGACTGACCCGCTGCAGCGCTGCACTCTGGCCAGCCGCACCTGCCCAACCCCCCTAACCCATGGCATACCCCAACTGAAGCCATAAGTCGCCAGCGGGGAGAGGGGCATGTGCTTCTAACCCCCCCGAACAGCAAAGGCCCCTGGGCCCTGGGTTTCCCGTCATTGACGGAGCCCTCCCCTGAGCTGCAGGTGACCGCGGCTCTGCCGGCCCAGCTGGTGGCAGAAACGGGGGGACCGGAGACAGGCCGCTGAGCCCAAAGCTCCTAAATACGGCACAGCCGGGAGCGGCAGCTTTCGGGCCAGAGCTGAGATGGAAGATCAGACACAGTCACCGCGATGGGGGGGGGGAGGGGGTTGCTCTGGGCTGCCTTTGACCCAAACTTTGGCTCTGATCAGGGATGGGCAAAGCCCCAGCAGCAGCTCCTGCCGGCTCCACTGGGGATGTAGGGTTGGGAGTGTCTCCTGGCGGGCGAGGGCTTGGGGAGCGGGGGAGGAGGGGTTGTCGTGGGCTCCCCGCTGCTGCGTCAGGGCCTGAGGACGTGTTGCCACGGGCTGGGGCTGTGTTATGTGGCGATCCCATGTCAGGACGCCATGTCCCGACCTCCCATGGGGCTTTGTTTCAGGTCCCAGTCCTCTCTCAGGGTGGGTCTCTCGGGAGACCCTGTCCTGCTGCAGAGAGCTGACCCTGGGGCGGATCTGGCTTCGTGGGCCTCATGGCAGAGGAGTGGACTGAGATGGTGCCCGCTCTCCTTCCCAGGAATGATGGTGGTGGGGGGGGGGACTGAGCAGCAGGGAGAAGGGGGGTTCCCCAGAAAGGGGGGCTGGCTGGAGCCGGGCTTCCCAATCGCTGTGGGCAGCATGGCTGGGTTGAGTGCAGCTCAAGTCTGGGGTGTGTGCATGGGGGGAGGGGACGCCCACCGGCTGTCGGGCAAAGGGCATGGTCCAGGCAGGCAGAGGGCGGGTGGCTCTGCCCTGCTCCCACCAGTCGGGGAAGATCTTCTGGCTCCTACCGACCCAGGCAGGGGGCTCGGCTAGGGGCAGAGACGGGCCCAGCCAGGGGAGGTGACTCCCAGCCTCCCGCAGGGGAATTGGCTCCCAGCTGGCCCAAAGCAGGATTGTCTGTTAGCTGCACTGGTCCCAGCTGTTCAGCCAGGGATGGGGGTGGGCTCCCCATCCCATCCCTCAGCACACCCTGCAGATCAGCCCCCCACATGCAGGGGGGCAAAGGCTCCAGGAAGGGGCGGGCGGCCCCTCTCGCTGGCTGGTCTGTTAACCTGCTCACAGGCTGCGGGCTCCCGGTGGAGCTGCCCTGTTACTTTAAGGCAAAGGTGGGGGGGTGGGGGATGGGATGAAGCAGGGGAAGGAGCCAGTCGAGTGGGCTCGGCCCCCTCTGCTGATTGGCCAGTGAGGGGGGGCATAATAACGATCACTGAGGCAACCCTGCAACTGCCATGGGCACCTGCCTCGGCGGGGTTATTGTCCTCCCCTGGGCAGCGTGGGAAACCGAGGCACGGGGAGGGGAAAGGACGTGCCCCAAAGTCTCGCAGAACCTGGGAGCCTAGGCTCCAAGTCTCACCCTGCTCTAACCCCTAGCCCCCACTCCCTTCCCAGAGCTGAGGATAGAATCCAGGAGTCCTGACACCCAGGGCCCCCCCCGCACTGGCTCTAGCCATCAGACCATCCTATCAGTCCATGCCATGTGCCCTGTTAATGAGGCAGGGCAGGTAGCCGGGCGTGGGCCCATCCCTATACCCCAGGCACCAGACTGACCCAACCCCAAGGAATCGGCTCGCTGCTTCCAGTTCCAACCGCAGCTCTCCTGGCACCAGTACATGAGGTGGCCACTAGGTGCCCCCCTCCCCTTTCCCTGCCCGATTCCCACCCCGTCCCTAGGGGCAGTGATGGGAGCAGGTGGCTGGCTCAGACGGCGGGTGTGTGCAGTGGGATCACGCCCTCAACTCCCCTTTCCCCAGGCCTGGGGGAAAGGTTAATGGCTGCCCCCTACCCGCTGCCCCAAGCGGGCTAAACCCTGCCCCGGGAGGCCTTTGAATGGGGGCTCCGTCACCAGCGATCGCATCATCTCTCCACCGCGGATCGAAGAGCCAAGCCGCACGCAGGGAGACATTAAAGCACAGGAGGGGGGGCTGGCTGCGGCTGAGACCGACTCTGCCGGCTGCTCGGTGTCTCTCCCTGTGTGCGTAACGTTCCCCAGAAGCCATCAGGCCTCGGGTGAGCTGCGGCCCACAGCGGGCCTGTTGCCTGGAGTGTAGCTCGGGGGGTCAGGGGTAGGACTCCCGGGTTGCTCCCAGCTCCAGGAGGGAGGCCGGCAGAAGCGTGTAGCTCGGGGAGTCAACATGCCGGGGTTTTCTGGGGCTCACCTCGGGGAGCTCTTTGGGTGTCGTTCCCCCGAAGGGTGAAATGAGGGGCACAGCCCCCCCTGCTCTGGGGCGGGCAGAGGGCGAGGCAGTGTTTGTACCGTGCTCTGCCGTCCCAGGCAGAAGGGGCAGAGGGCTGGGCTGTGGCAGGCTTTCGTGGTGCCAAGGTTCCTGCTCCCAGGCCCTGAAGCACAGGAGGGGCAGCGCCCAGGGAGATGCCACCCATTTACCTTGAGAGGCACTGCCACAGCTTCCCCCTCACCGGCCCCGTGCAGTGACTCACCGTGGACCCTGCGGCTGGGGTGTGCTTGGTACCCTCCCGCCCAGAGCCTGGCGCTGCCATGTGGGAGCCGCAGGTTCCTGTCGGCTCGGGTGCAGTACGGGTGGGTGGGGGGCGGGCGGAGCCCTCTGTTGGCTAGGTTACTATGGGAGGTGGCCTCGAGAGCAGGGGGGATTGGGTGTCGGGGCACCTGGGTTCTGGTCCCAGCTGTGAGAGGGGAGTGGGGTCTAATGGTTAGATCTGGGTGGGGGTGCTGCCAGACCTGCCCCGGCCCTGAGCAAGCCCCTCAGGCTGCACACTATGCAAGCTTCCCTGTGGGCCGGGGTCGGGGGCTCGTTAACTCTTCGCTAAGTACTTGGAGATGGGTGGGTGGATGGTGCTGGGACTGACCTGCTGAGCATCAGCGTTTCTAACCAGTGTCTTCCTGTGGGATGAATGGGGGTCAGCTCCCCACAGTGCTGGGTGACTGTGACCACCCAGGCCCGGCGATCGGCTCCCCCCGGCACTGGGTGACCGGCCGGGCCCAGCGATCGGCTCCCCCGGCGCTGGGTGACAGCTGGCCTCTGTGCCTCTTGCTGCCTCCTACTCCCCTGCTCCCCAGGGCTGGCTCTGGCTTTTTTGCCACCCCAGGCAAAAAAGCCTCCCACCGCCCCAGGCGGGGAGCGTGGCAGTGGGGGGCGCCAAGCCCCGCCGCAGGCCCACTCTCCCCAACCGGCCGGAGCGCCGCGGGGAGGGCAGCGAGCCCAGTCGCGGCCCCGCTCTCGGGCCGGAGCGCCGCACGACGCCGCCCCCCTCCAGGTGCCGCCCCAAGCACCTGCTTGGTGGGCTGGTGCCTGGAGCCGGCCCTGCTGCTCCCATCCATGCTCTGTCTCTTTAAGTGTCTCCTTCCCTTCCAGCTTTTTTATCCTATTAGGTGACAAACTGCTGCTAATCCCCATAACCCTGAGAAACAGGGCACTTAGCAGGCAGGCGGCCCCCTGTCTCCCCTGATTGTGTTAGTAGAAGCCAGTGGGTCTGTCAGTCAGTTACCTCCCTGTCTTCCTCTGTGTGGCCAGTCAGAGGGAGTGTGGCCGTATGGTTGGGGTGTTAGTGGGTGATCTGGGTTCAAGTCCTTGCTCTGCCACAGCCGCCCTGCGTGTCCTTGGGCAAGTCTGGTAGCTGCTCTGTGCCTCAGTTTCCCTGCCTGGACCATGGGGATAACAGCCCGGCTCCCAGTGAAGCCACATCAGTGACGCTCAGACTGAGGTTTGGGAGCTGCAAGTGGCTCGTTAATGTGGTTCCTGCGGCTCTTTGCAGCACCTGATATTAAAACGCGGTCATGATTAACCAGTCTAAGTTATTAACCAATCAGGATGTGTTTACTATGTTAGTAACCAACTGCAGAATACTTGGTCAGTCGTTTTGCTGGGAGAATAATCTCTCTAGATAAATAGTAAAGGAAACAATGAATTCCCACTCCTGTGGCTCTTTGGGGGAATGCTGATGGCTAATTTGGCTCCTAAATCACCAAGGACTGAGTATCACTGAGCGAAATCCACAGATGTGCCCAGATGCCCCAGGAATGGGCCCTGCATCCACAGGAGACTCCGCCCTTGACGGGACTCCGCTTTCCCCCAGGCAGTTCCTAGCTGTAGGGTTTCCCCCATGGGCCCTGGATTTGCCTCTCCTCTCCCGCAGGCTGGGGCAATCAGTACGGATCTCTGCCCACGTCAGTGGGATGAAGCTAGCGAGATGGGAACCTGCTCCGGTGGGGGAGGGACTCTGCCCAGTTGCCAAGAGCAGCCGCAGCCCCTCTGCTGAGTGGAGAATTTTGCCCCAGGCGTGTAGGGCCAGGACCCCAAATGCCCAGCCCCCACAATGGGACCCCATTACGGGCCAGATTTCCCAGCGGCCGGCAGCGGGAAATGAAGGGCCGGGTTTTCCAAAGAATCCAACCTCTTTAGACAATCTCCATGGGAAGACCCTCTCCGTTCTCCGCCCTGGGCCTGTGGGACAGCCGGCCCCCGAACCGCGCTTCCCTAGGGGAGAGCGAAGTGGCTAGTTCTCAGGTTCCCGGTCGCGGGTGATTTGTGCAGGAAGGTAGAATCACAAAGACGTCAGGCTGGAAGGGCCCTTGGGAGGTCACCACGTCCAGCCCCCGGCACTGAGGCAGGACCAAATACACCTAGACCGTCCCTGCCAGAGCCTATGAATTAGGAACATTCATCAACGCCAGGGCTTAACCCTGCGATGGGCCAGCAGCGAAAGGAGGCGCCTGCCTTGGCAACAGCTTCTGTAATAGTTCGAAAGGGCACGAGCAGCGTCTCCCGAGAGCAAACCCCCGGTGGGACCGTGAGTCGATGAAAACACGAGTGCAAAGAGTGTGCAATGCACCAGCCGAGCAGTGTGGCAGCATTGCACGCTTGCTTTGCACTAGTGTAAGTGACAGCAGGAGGGGGCAGGGAGAAAACAGAATCAGGCCTGGGGTTTAGAGACAGTTTAATTTTGTGCGTCAGCCCAGCTTGTGTGTGTTTGTGTGCGGGGGTGTAACTCAGCGGGGGCCATGCACAGGATGTGTCTGTGTGTGTGTGTGTGTGTGTGTGTGTGTGTGTGTGTGTGTGTGTGTGTGTGTGTGAAGCCAAGCAGGGGCAATGCATGGGGTGTGTGTGTGTGTGTATGTATGTATGTGTAGCCAAGCAGTGGCAATGCATGGGGGTTGAGTGTGTGTGTGCGTGTGCGTGTGTGTGTGTAGCTGAGTGGTGGCAATGTATGGGTGTGTGTGTGTGTGTGTGTGCGTAGCTGAGAGGGGGCAATGTATGGGGGTGTGTGGGGGCATGGGGGGGTGCGGGGGGGTGTAGCTGAAAGGGGGCAGCAGAGCAGGGCAAGGGGGGCAGCAGAACAGAGCGAGGGGGGGGGCAGTGGAACAGGGCAAGGGGGGGCCGCAGAGCAGGGCGAGAGGGGGGCAGAAGAGCAGGGTGAGTTGGGGGGCAGTGGAGCAGGGAGGGGGGAGGGGGGCAGCAGAGCAGGGCAAGGGGGGGCAGCGAAGCAGGGTGAGCGGGAGATGAGGGGGCAGCAAAGAAGGGCGAGGGGGGGCAGCGAAACAGGGCAAGGAGGGGGAGGGGGAGCAGCGCGAGCGGGGGGGCAGCAGACCAGGGCAAGCGGGGGATGGGGGGGCAGCAGAACAGGGCAAGGGGGGGCACGTGCAGAGATAAAGCAGTGCCGGCGATTTAAGGTCCAATTCTCATTCAGCTGATCTGTGGGGGTGTTTCTGTTCGGGGAGGCAGCGGCTCTGGGGTGCCCCCCCCAACCTGGCTCTTTGCTCAGGCCTGGGCCTGCACGAATCCCCCAGCTCCGTGGTGTGCACAATCCAGATCATCGGGGTGGGTGGGGGATGTGGTAATGTACAAGCCCCGCTTTACCCTGGGCAGGGGCCGGCGTGTTGGTCAGCCCACATTAGGTGCAGTCAAATCCCCAGGCCTCGCCCCTCTGATCATCGGGGCTGAGGAATGTGGGGAGCAGGAGCCGGTCCAGGAAATGCTGCCCCAGGAGAAAGCGATGCAGCGTTGCGCTGGGAAGGGGGGGGACGAGCTCTTTACAGCCCTCGCTGCGCTGGATTCAAGGTGGTTTCCACTGGCTCCAGGCAGCTGTGCTGGTGCACGGGGGTGGGGGGGGGGGCAGCAGGCCTGTGAGGGGCTGTGCATGGGGGAGCCCTCCCTCCCCACAAGGCTGATTCATTGATGCCCTGAGGCGTGAGATTTCCATAACTGGGGGGGGGGGGGGAATCCCAGGGGACAGCGATATTTCCAGCTCCTTGCCAGCCCGCGTTCTCGTTAGCAGCCCGGTGGCCATGCCCGAGCCCGCACTGGGGGACAGAGCGGTATTTTTAGGCTGAGAAAAATCACATACACACAGTGCGTGGAGAGAAAGTGCTGACTCGGGCGAATGCAAATGCCAAGGATGCTGGGGAGGCTTTCTGTTTGCAATTGGCAGGGGAGCCGGCTTCTTCTCTGTGGGGCAACGGCAAGGCATGTTGCCTCTGGAGTCAGTTGCCCTCTGCCAGCCCTGCAAAGCCCTGCCCATGTCCCGTGGGACGAAATAACAATAAACCGGTGCCCTTCTGCAGCAAATCTTGCCCAAGGTTTGCTCGATCAACCTACCCCCATAAACTCCCCGTCTATCTATCTATCTCCATACACCCCCATCTGTCTATCCACATATCCCCCCTCATGTTCATCAGCTTTGAATCTCACACCACTTTGCAAGCATCAATTGCCTCCCATCCCCCTTGTAATGGGACATAGAGAGATCATGTCACCTCCCAGCGAAATGCAACCACTTCTGGGGAGGACTAAGATAGTAGTCTGGCCACCCACAGCAACGTTATCTAGTTTGGGCCAGGAAACCTGAAACCATGGGGGTGGTGGGGGAGCTTCTGGGAGGCAGAACGTAACTGTGGGAAGTGGGAGGCGGATGAGGGCCTGTATCTGATGCCTCTGCTTGTGTGAAGAGTTCCCAAGCTCTCAGGAGGGACCTCAGCTGTTGGCAGCTCACTGCTCATCTGTGGGCAGCATGGCTCTCAGATGTGACCCACCCGCATGGCTTGGTGCCCCTGTCACCTGGCTCTAATTATAACGGGTAAGATCTGCAGATAGAGTGAAGGAGGAGGGAAGAGACCTGGGGAGTTGAGGTCAATTCTCCAGGGAGCTCAAATCCTCTCCCTCAATTTCTCTGTAGCTCTCTCTCTCTCTCTCTCTCTCTCTGCTCAGCTCCCCAGCTCTCCTCCCACCTTCTAGGGCTCTTGGATTCAGCCAGCCTGTGCGATCGCTCGGAGGAAATTACCTTCCTTTTTAATAACTCTGTCTCGGGCTTCGCTGCCGGGATCCTCTGTGGGCGGAAGGGGGGACATTCAGTGTCAAAGCTGCAGGGCTGGCTGGCTTGGAATAGTTGCCAGGCGTGGGTTGGAGCGGGGGGGGCAGCACCTTCTTAGATTAGCCCCAAGAGGCCTCCTGGCTTCTATTAATACCTCGCGCTGCAAGGGATTTTCTCATAATCATAAAAGCCCCGGCGGTGGTCTTGGCACTTTTGGATCCCACTGAAACCCCCCCAGCTGTTTCCCCTTTGCCCTCTCTGGGGCCAGAAACTGCTCAGAGCAGGGCCCCAGGAAACCCCATTTCCCCTCCAGCTGGAGAATCCTCAGGCAGGGCCGTGAGACTGACTCACCCGGAGACCACTGGGAATTGCCTGCCCTGTGCAGGACTTGCTGGGCTCCTGGGCTCCCTGGAGCTCGGGCCAGGTTCCTGCACGACTCAGGGAACCAGTGAGCTGGGTTACAAGCCAACCTGGAGAGCTGCAGGGTCACCTCTGGCTGACTTTCATGCACCTCTCACAGATCGGTGGCTAGCTGGAGCTACTTGCTGGTCATTAGGCTACTGATCGTGGTCTCTTGGGTATTAGTAGCAGCGTGGCTAGAACTCACATTGCCCTGCTCCAAATACTCTAACTCCAGCACCTGAGCTAAAGGAGAATCTCTCCTAACCAGTAGCACTATAGAGCCTCTGACACTGAGTTAAGCTGTTCTGATCCCATCCTGTAGAGGGCAGTAGTCATTGATAAGCCCCCGTCCTTCCCTGCCAGTTGATGACGCAACAGCACAGGTCATCCCAAAGCGCTTTACAGACTGCATTTATCCCACCACTGAAATGCAGCCACCTCTGGGGCAGCACAGGGCAGCTGTTTTATTGAAGACACTGCACAGCCATTTTGCATGGGAAGTGAAGGAGAATCCTGTATCCCTCCTGCAGGGGGAGTTTATTAATCATCATAATAACATATTAACAGTCAGGTGCTGTACATTTATTAGATGTCTTATGGCAGCACCGAGGCGCCCCAGCCATGAACTAGGATCCCGATTGTGCCAGGTGCTGTACTTTATTTATTAGGTGTATTACGGTAGCACCTAGGTTCCCCAGTCACAGACCAGGACCTCAATATGCCAGGTGCTGTACAAGCCCCTGGAACTGAGTGGCTAAGGGGCGATTTGCCAAAGGGCTCTGCTCCAATTCAGGCAGGTGATCATTTCAACCCATAAGTGTCCCAGTGGCAGCGGCTGGGTGCTGAGCACTTGAAACTCTGGCCACTTATGCAGACTCCCTCAGGACTCCTGGGTTCTATCCCTGGCTCTGCCACCGAATCTGGGTATGTCCCTTCCCCTCTCCGTGCCTCAGTTTCCCTCCTCACTCTTTGCCTGTCTTGTTTGTTCAGATGGTGAGCTCTCCAGCGTAGGGCCTGGCTCTCGCTCTGTGTCCGTGCAGTGACGGGGCCCTGATCTTGGCTGGGGCCTCTAGGCACTACTGTCCTACAAACGATTATGAATTAATCAATATGCAAATTCTGGAAGGGCTATTAAACCGCAGGCTTCAGGGCTGAAGCTGATCTCAGCCGATTCGGGCTCAGGATGAGAGCTCTTGTAGGGGGCAGATTATCTCGCGTCTGGCTCTGGGGGGTTCTTACCCCTTCCTCTGAGGTGCAGGACACTGTCAGAGCCGGGATACTGGGCTGGATGGGCCTCCGGGCTGATCCAGGCTGGCGAGCCCTACGAATCAGAATCGTATTCCAAGACACCGCAGTTAACACCCCTGCTCTGGCTAATTAGAGCCTGCTCTGCGTCCTGACCCAGCACAGGTTGATTTGCAGGGGAAAGGATCTGTAGGATTTGCAGGGGAAAGGATCCTCTCCCCACCCCCTGAGCTATACAGTCTCCTTGGTCCCTGAGGACCGACCTGCTGTGGGAAAAGCCACTTCGTTTCCCTGACACCTCGGTGTCTTTGCAGAATTGTTTGCAAAATATTATTTGGGTTGCTCCAGCCGGCCGTATGATAATAGACTTTCTAATGGGCCAATTTTTCCTACTCAGTTGATTTCTTGCAACCTCAGCCGTCTCTGGAATGGCCATATTTTTCATGCGGTTGCTCTCGCTGGTGTTTTCTCGCCTGGTGCTTGGTAATATTCCATCAGCAGCCGGGCTGCCTTCCCCATGAAATGGATTAGGCAATAAAAATATAACCGGGGCAGAAAAATGTATCAGGGAAAGGGGATTTTAATGGGAGGCCTGGAATGAGACTTGGATTGGAGCATGGCACCTGCTCGCCCTCTCCCACAGTCAACGAGCCGTCTACCCTGTTCCGGGGGTGAATTGAATATTCAAGTGTTCTTGTGGAATGGATGGATCAGGAAGATGGCAACGGAGTGTGCAGCTGTGTTGCTGGAGATCATGCAGGTAGAAGGCACCTGCTGGATGTTCTAGGTGCATCCAGGTAGAACCCATCTGCTATACTGTTGGGTGTTCTAGGTATGTCTAGGTAGAATCCCCTTGCTGTACTGCTCGATATTCTAGGTACATCCAGGTAGAACCTACTTGCCATCCTGATGGATGTTCTATGTCCATATAAAACCCACCTACCATCTTGCTGGATGTTCTAGGTACATTCAAGTAGAACCCATCTGCCGAGTTGCTGGTTGTTCTAGGTATATCAAGCACATCCTAACGCTCCACTGACTTCAGTGGACCACAGCAGCACATGGGGATGGAGTCAAGGACCCAGGTCCAAAAGCGTTAGGCTGCACCCTCTTTGGAGAGCGCCTGCTGCTCTCACCTCTACAGAGTGAGGAATCCCTGGGCTGGATACTCCGGACGTCCTGATATCCCAGGTTTGATCCCACACTCTCACGGTGAGGAAAAAGAAGAAAGGACATTATCACCCCTGAACCTGCCAGATCCTGAGAGAGCCTTAATGAGCACCAGACCCTCTCCAGCCCATTTGCAGCCTGGCAGGGGGAAAGCCGAAACTAGACAGATACATGGTGGAGTCCAGTGACCATCTCAGAGGCAGAGGGAGTTGTCTAGCAGGGTGCACGGCAGCTGGGCTCTGACACTAGCCAAGAAGCAGCCATGAAAACTGCTTGGATAAACAGGGGCACGAGGGAGCAGTCTGGTGGAGAACTGGGGACAGAGGGAGCAGGTGGGAAAGCTCTGAGGCAGAAGCAAAGGTCCCCAGCTGGGGCTGCTAGAGATGAAACTGACCAGAACCAAGTGTGAAACCGACCAGTCTCCATTCACTGTCGGATCCAAGGGAAAAGCCTGGATGGGACTGAGAGTGGAGGCCGGATCATCTCCAGCCCCGTCATTCCCACAGGGAAGGGCCTTTGTTTTTCCTGCAGACATTGGGCTGGAGCCTCAGGTGTGCCAGTGTTGGCTTGCCGGGGCCTGGAGGTCAGAGGTCGCATTATGGCCCACACTGGTCCTAGGACCAGCTGGGGAGTGAGTTGGGCCCTGGCATGGACAACGGTAGCCCTGTGTCCCCGTCATGTTCCCAGATGGGCCGTTCCGCACTGCTGGGGAATCCACCGGTGGCAGGGGCATCCCGCAGCTGTTTGAGGGGCTCAAAGAGAGGCCGGATCTGGTCGTGTCAGGGTAGGATGTGGCCAGAACTCTGCACAGGGCGCAGGCAGCGACAGGGAGCACTGAGCGAGGGAACTAGGCCAGGCACAGACCGGGAGGATTTTCATTAATTGATTTAGGTCGTTAATTGCTCCGGGCAGGCGCAGTCAATGGAGCTGTTAAAGCAGGTGAAATTGGGTCGTTTTGCTCCTCAAGCAGCATGTGTGTGTGTAGGGGGGGAATTGGTGGTGCTGCGTGGAGTGTGTAGGTATGGGGGGGCAGGGAGGGGGAGAGGATGTGTGTGTGAGCATGTGTGTGTGAAGGGACATAAGTGTGTGCAGGTGTTTATGTAGACTCATAGACTCATAGACTTTAAGGTCAGAAGGGACCATTATGATCATCTAGTCTGACCTCCCACATGATGCAGGCCACAAAGCCGTCCCAACCCCTTTCCCTTGACTCTGCTGTTGAAGTCCCCAAATCCTGTGGTTTAGAGACTTCAATTAGCAGAGAATCCTCCAGCTAGCGATCCCTGCCCCATGCTGCGGAGGAAGGCGAAAAACCTCCAGGGCCTCTGCCAATCTACCCTGGAGGAAAATTCCTTCCCGACCCCAAATATGGCGATCAGTAAAACCCCGAGCATGTAGGCAAGAGTCTCCAGCCTGACCCTCATTGGCCATTGCTACTATTTACCAGCGATGGCACACTGTTCCTTTGACTAAAATCACGTTATCCCATTAAACCATTCCCTCCATAAACTTATCTAGCTTAATCTTAAAGCCAGACAGGTCCTTCGCCCCCACCGTTTCCCTCGGAAGGCTGTTTCAATATTTCACTGATTCGTCTAATTTCAAGCCTAAACTTCCCCTCGGCCAGTTTATATCCATTCGTTCTCGTGCCCACATTAGTACTGAGCTGGAATAATTCCTCTCCCTCCCTGGTATTTATTCCTCTGATATATTTAAAGAGAGCAATCATATCCCCCCTCAGCCTTCGTTTGGTCAGGCTAAACAACCCGAGCTCCTCTAATCTCCTTTCATACGACAGGTTTTCCATTCCTCTGATCATCCTAGTGGCCCTTCTCTGTACCCGTTCCAGTTTGAGTTCATCTTTTTTAAACATGGGAGACCAGAACTGCACACAGTACTCCAAATGAGGTCTCACCAGTGCCTTGTACAACGGAAGCAGCACCTCCTTATCCCTACTAGATATACCTCGCCTAATGCATCCCAAGACCGCATTGGCTTTTTTCACCGCCACGTCACATTGTCGACTCATAGTCATCCTGCGGTCTACAAGGACCCTGAGGTCTTTCTCCTCCTCCGTTACTTCTAACCGATGCGTCCCCAGCTTGTAATTAAAATTGTTGTTAGTCATCCCTAAATGCATCACCTTACACTTTTCACTATTAAATTTCATCCTATTTCTGTTACTCCAATTCACAAGGTCATTCAAGTCTCCCTGCAGAATATCCCGATCCTCCTCCGAATTGGCAATACCTCCCAGCTTGGTGTCATCCGCAAACTTTATCAGCCCACTCCTACAATTGGTTCCGAGGTCAGCTGTGTGTGTGTATGTGTTTGGGTGTGCGTTCACACAGGTGTGTATATGTGTGTGCATTCTGGTATGGGTATGTGTGTGTATATTTGTGTGCAGGGTGTGTGCAGGATGGGTGTGTGCGTGTATACAGGGGTGTGTGTATAGGTGTTTGTGTGTTTGCAGGGTATGTGTGTATGTGCGTGCAGGTGTGTGCATACGTGTGTGTGTATATATCTGTGCATGCGTGTGCAGGTGTGTATCTGTGTGCAGGGTGTGGGTGCATGCAGGTGTGTGCAGGAGTATATCTGTGTGCAGGGTGTGTGTGTGCATGGAGGGGTGTGTGTGTGCTGGTGTGTGTGTATTTACATGCAGCTGTGTGCATACAGGTGTGTGTATATATGTGTGTGTATGTGTTTGCATGTGTGTGGGTATGTGTGCATGCAGCTGTGTGGATGTGTATCTGCGTGCAGGATGTGTGTGTGTGCATGGGTGTGTGTTTATGTGCATGCAGGTGAGTGCATAAGTGTAGGCATGTATAGCTGTGTGAAGGAGTGTGTGTATGCAGGTGTGTGCAGGGCTGTGGGTGTATATGCAGGTGTGTGCAGGGCTGTGTGTGTATGCAGGTGTGTGCAGGGCTGCGTGTGTGTGTGCAGGTGTATGCAGGACTGTGTGTGTATGCAGGTGTGTGCTGCCCTGCGGGTGTGTGTGCAGGTGTGTGCAGGGCTGCGTGTGTGTATGCAGGACTGTGTGTGTATGCAGGTGTGTGCAGGCCTGCGGGTGTGTGTGCAGGTGTGTGCAGGCCTGCGGGTGTGTGTGCAGGTGTGTGCGGGCCTGTGGGTGTGTGTGCAGGGCTGCGGGTGTGTGTGCAGGTGTGTGCAGGGCTGCGGGTGTGTGTGCAGGGCTGTGTGTGTGCAGGTGTGTGCAGGCCTGCGGGTGTGTGTGCAGGGCTGCAGGTGTGTGTGCAGGTGTGTGCAGGCCTGTGGGTGTGTGTGCAAGGCAGTGTGTGTGCAGGTGTGTGCAGGCCTGCGGGTGTGTGTGCAGGTGTGTGCAGGGCTGCGGGTGTGTGTGCAGGGCTGCGGGTGTGTGTGCAGGTGTGTGCAGGCCTGCGGGTGTGTGTGCAGGTGTGTGCAGGGCTGCGGGTGTGTGTGCAGGGCTGTGGGTGTGTGTGCAGGTGTGTGCAGGGCTGTGTGTGTGTGTGCAGGGCTGTGTGTGTGCAGGTGTGTGCAGGCCTGTGGGTGTGTGTGCAAGGCAGTGTGTGTGCAGGTGTGTGCAGGCCTGCGGGTGTGTATCTGCATTCACAGCAGGTGCGGGGAGATGAGGAACACTTAGGCCTGCAGCTCTCACTCTCTCTGATTGCCATCAGTTCCCTACAGCAGCCGGACCTGGCCATATACTGAGCGTTCCTGCCGCCTCCCGCTGCCTCTGCCGAGCGGGCCAGGGGGGCACACCAAGGAGGAAAATTCTAGCCGTTTGGGTGCCATGGTTCGCCCTAGCGAGAGGCGCTGGACCGACAGCCCGGCAGCCCCGTGCAATCTGTGTGCTGTGCCCGGGCAGCCTTCCCGGCACGCTGGCCCTGCCACGGCCCCTCCGCCCCGACAGACCCCAGGCTGGGGGCCCATCTCTGTGGCCCAGTCAGTCCCTGGCCCCTCTGCACGGGCTGCCACGGAGGGGGGTGGTTAGTGCCAGCCGTGGGGGTGGTTTTGTACCACGGATGCTGGGAATCAGACTGAGCCCCCAGCCAGGTTCAAACAGCTGCAGGATGCCAATAGGTTTCAGCTCCCACCAGCCGGGGCTAAATTCATGCTGGAGACCTAGAGGCGAAAGGTTCAGTGCCTCCCTTCACACTCCTCTGGCATTTAAATGCCAGGTTGCCATTGCTAGTAGCCCGTTAAGAAGTGGCCGGGCCGTTACGGATCTCACTCCTGGCTTGCAGGACTGGGATAAGGGCCCAGGTCCTAGCGTCTAACGAAGCCCGGAAGGATGGCGTAGCGTGTCGGACTTGGGTACAGTCCCCAGAGCAGTGACACGTCTGTGGAGCTCGGTCGGTCTGTTTCTATATAGTGAGTAAACACAAGAGAGTTGGAACCCGACTCAGGCCATGTGGTTACCTCATATTCTTCCCGGCGCGGCCTGAAAGCAGAACCACAACAGATGGCCCAGCGATCAAGGCACTGGGATGGGAGCCTGGGCTTCACTTCCTAGCTCTGCCACCGACTCCACGTGTGACCTGAGGTGAGTCGCTACGGCTTTCCGTGCCTCCGTTTCCCCCTTTGTCTCTTTAGTCCGTGGGCAGCAGCTGTCTCATTATGTGAACCTAGCTCAAAAGGGCCCCGATCTGTCCTATACTGATGACGGCCGTTTGGTGGCCTGGGTGAAATGAGTTTGTTGGGTCTCTGCTCCTAATAAATAGGTTTGTGTGTGACAAAGGTTACCTCTGGGACTCCTCATTCTCCTTAGCAGGAGTCCTGAGCGGTCCAGGTCGGGGGTGAGGCCCATTGGCAAGCCTGGCTGCCTCTCGCCAGTGCTGAAATCAATCAAGAAACGCAAGACTTCATCACAAGTTCGCTGCATCCTGGCAGGAATCCCCACTGGCTGCTTTCAGGAGGGCTGTCGTATCTCTGGATCCTAGTCCAGAAGCAGGGAGCACGGCCTGCAAATCCAGCACGCTGGCAGTGAACAATAATTCAGGCCTCAGTTGCTCTGTTCCAGGGGAAATGAATAACTTGGAATTCTCTGCAGTGAGATTTGGCCGGCTCTGAAACTGCTACAGAGCACGCTCAGCCAGAAACTTTCCAATGAATATTTGGCATAACCCTGCCTTCTCCCTGCAGTTAATACAGTGTGGCCAACTCTCGTGATATTCAATCCCCAGCTCCTGGAGTCCTGTGATTACACAAGACTGTCAGCTGGCATTTAAAAAAAAAGTCGGTTTCTAGCCCTTGTGGCTGCAGAGAAAAGCTTGAAAATGTGTCCCGAATGTGACCCTGAAGGCTCAGAAGCCAGAAAGCAAAGAAAAAGAATGCTAAATATAGGGTTGTTTTTTAATCTCGTGATTCTTAAGCCAGTCTCAGGACTTTTTGTGGCCAGATGCTGAGTTTCGAACATTTGGGGTGGGTGATATTATATGTAGTACGGTAGTGCCTATAGACTCCAAGGGAGTTCAGGGCTCCAGCATGCTGGGTGCTGCATGATACACAGCGAGAGACAGGCCCTGCCCCCAAGGGCTTCCAGGCTAGACACAGGGTGGAAGGGGAAACTGAGGCACAGAGCGGGGACGTGACTTGCCCAGTGTCAGTGGTGGAGCTGGCAAAGGAACACGGGGACCCCAGTCTAGAGCCCAGGCGGGGTGGCCGTGTTGCCCCTGTGTGCCCTGATCATAGTCTGTGTGAGCATTTACAGCACTCCTGAGCTATTGGAGTTACTCCCTGACGGGCCACTAGGGGTCTCTTGCACCTGCCTCTGGTGCCCGTCGCTGCGGGGCTGCCGCTGCCCTTTTCCCATGGTTACCTTTATCCATGGTGTGCGCTCTGCGACATCACAGCGAATCGTCACGGAAGCCAATCAGAAGGCTGCGGGGTGCTGTCACTCTGGACCCTTTGGGCGGTACTTCCTGCGGTGCCTAGTCTCCACAGTGCTCCTTGGATGGAGCTCTGCATGGTCTCCTGGTGGCGATGTCGGCTATCCCCAGGGTCTGTGACCCAGGTTCTAGTCCCACGGAGCCTTACATGGGTCTAGCTGGAGTCGTTTACAAAAGTGCAACTTACCCCCTTCAGAACTGGGCTGAGACTCGGCAAACTCATCTCATGCAACAGCCACCCCAGCAGCCCTCAGGCGATGACCAACTTCCCAGCCTTGACTTGGATTGGAATCTTTGAGCTAGGGCCTGTCTTTCTCCACCCTACTGCCCCCAGCTGGACACGAGCGTGTGTGTGTATGTGAAAGATGCTTTGCGATCGGCAGAGATGGGGGAGGAGACGTGGTGGAAACATCTGACGCTTTAATGGGGATTTGGACACGGGCTCTTCGTTGGCAGGCACTGCTTGGTAGTGTCTAGACAGAGCAATATGTCACTGTCTCTCCCTTCACTCTGAGCAATCATTTTCCTCTGTCCCCTCGGGCAGATATTGGGCAAAGGGTATCTGGGGCCGCCGAGGGCGGGGATGGGGCGGGGGGAGGGGGAATTGCTGGCCCTCACTGCAAACTCTGCAGTGCCAGGTTCTGAGCTAGCCGTGGATGGTGCGTGAAATTCACCAGCGCTGCCTGGGCCTCCTGTTAGCTCTCTGCTCAGGGGTAAATTTCATGCAGAGGCGTCACTGAGCGGTTGCATCGTTGTGACCACGAGGGCAAGATGCGGGACCCAGGAGAAGAGATTCTCCACAGGATGTCAGACTGGAATCTGTGATCAGAACGGTGCCCGGCTGGCGCTGAAATCTACGAGATTCCCCCTCTGCCCCCCACGCCAGCCGGTGTGTCCAAGCCCTGCCCTGCCTAGGAGCAAGAGGGGAGCTCTGCCCCTTTGCTGGGGCTGCCGACGACAGGGCTCGGTTGTGCCAAAGTTGGACTCTGGGTGCCTGGATGGACACGTAACCAGCCCTCAGGACGGGTGGGAGATGGAGATCTCTGAACTGGCTGTTAGAGGTGCAAGCCAGGCAGCCGGCAGATTCGAACACGCCTCCACATGAGCAAGTGATCCCCGCTCCCTGGGCTACAGTTTACCATGGCGCCGCTGACCCACCCCGCTGCTTAGAAATAGCGTGAGCTACACGGCTGCAGTCGGCCAAAGCAAGACAGGGCTGGTAGCCAGAGCTGGCCTACTGCTGAGGCAGACACAAGGGGCATGTGCTGGAAATGCTGTCCCCAGGGCTGTGGGCCATGGGGCTTTAATGTATGCAGATTATTAAGGGTAATATTATGGTAACGCCTGGAGGTCACAGCTGAGATTGGTCCCCATTGGTACCAGGCGCTGCACAGACATGAGTAACCAAGATCATGGCCCTGTTGCGCCGGGCGCTGCACAGATGTAGAGTAACCGAGATCATAGCCCTGTTGTGCCGGGTGCTGCCCAGATGCAAAGTCAGAGACAGTCCCCGCCCTGAAAGCTCACAGTCTGAATAGAGACAGTGTTGCCAATTCTTACCATTTTATTGTGAATCCCATAATATTGGGTGTGTTTCTTAAAGCCCCAGCTCTGGGAGTCATGTGATTTCCTAAGACTCTCAGCTTTGCTTAAAAGAAGTGGGATGTTTCTAGCCCTTGTGGCTGGGAGGTAAAGCATGGCATGACCTGCAGCCTCCAAAACCAGGCGGAACCAATCAGAACCTGATGTTTATTGTGGCTGTTAGAAGTCTTGTTTTTGAAGCTGATCTTATGATAGTAGGGCTGGCAACAAAGGGGGGATCGTGCCCCCCTTTCACAGATGGAGCAGCTGTGTCCGGTATTGCTCTGATCCCCATCACCACAGTAACCAAGCACCTCACAAGCTTTAATGTATTTAACCTCACAACCCCCAGTGGGGCACAGCTGTTCCCACCATTGCACAGGTGGGGAAACTGAGGCACAAAGCGACCAAGTGACTCAAACAAAGTCACACAGGGAGTTTGTGGCAGAGCAGGGTCTTCACTCCAGGTCTCCTAAGAATCACAGAATCATAGAATATCAGGGTTGGACAGGACCTCAGGAGGTCATCTAGTCCAACCCCCTGCTCAAAGCAGGACCAACCCCAACTAAATCATCCCCGCCAGGGCTTTGTCAAGCCTGACTTTAAAAACCTCTAAGGAAGGAGGTTCCACCACCTCCCTAGGTAACTCATCTCTACGCAAAAGAATAAATGGACACAAATCAGACGTCAAGAATGATAACATTCAAAAACCAGTCGGAGAACACTTCAGCCTCCCTGGTCACTCAATTACAGACCTAAAAGTCGCAATTCTCCAAAAAAAAGCTTCAAAAACAGATTCCAATGAGAAACTGTAGAACTGGAATTAATTTGCAAATTGGACACCATTAAATTAGGCTTGAATAAAGACTGGGAGTGGATGGGTCATTACACAAAGTAAAAACTATTTCCCCATGCTAATTTTTCCCCTACTGACACCTTCTTGTCAACTGTTTGAAATGGGCCATCCTGATTATCACTACAAATTTTTTTTCTCCTGCTGATAATAGCCCACCTTAATTGATTAGTCTCGTTAGAGTTGGTATGGCAACACCCATGTTTTCATGTTCTCTGTGTATATATATATCTTCCTACTGTATTTTCCACTGCATGCATCCAATGAAGTGGGTTTTAGCCCACGAAAGCTTATGCCCAAATAAATTCGTTAGTCTGTAAGGTGCCACAAGTACTCCTCGTTCTTTTTGCTAGTCATTTTTCTTGCCCTTCACTGGACTCTTTCCAGTTTTTCCACATCCTTCTTGTAGTGTGGGGCCCAAAACTGGACACAGTACTCCAGATGAGGCCTCACCAGTGCTGAATAGAGGGGAATGATCTCTTCCCTCATCTGCTGGCAACGCTCCTACTTATACAGTCCAAAATGCCATTGGCCTTCTTGGCAACAAGGACACACTGTTGACTCATATCCAGCTTCTCGTCCACTATAACCCCTAGGTCCTTTTCTGCAGAACTGCTACCTAGCCATTCGGTCCCTAGTCTGTAACAGTGAATGGGATTCTTCCATCCTAAGTGCAGGACTCTGCACTTGTCCTTGTTGAACCTCATCAGGTTTCTTTTGGTCCAATCCTCTAATTTGTCTAGGTTCTTCTGTATCCTATTCCTACCCTCCAGCGTATCTAAGCTATTAGCACATGCCCAAACTACTCACATGAAGGCCAGAGCAAATCCCCAGCTGCTCACTGCCTTTACCAGAAGGGGTGTTATTTCAGAAAAAAAAATGGGGGGGGGGGCAAAGTTGTGTCAGCGTATAGACTATTGTATGTGATTATTTATATGATACCCTGCAAAGTAACGAGGGAGCAAAAAGTGGAGCACACAGAAAAGTCGGTGGGGGGGGGGGGGGGGCAAGACCAAGGTTGGGGGGGCAACTGCCCCCTTGCCCTCTAGCAACTGGTGCCCCTGTTTGCCAGTTCTGAGTGTTTGCTCTCAGGTCTCAGGAGCTGCTTGGCATGGATGCTGGGCCCCTGCCACAAGGCCTGGGAGCAAAGGCGCACGGGTAAATGCCCACACCGGGCCGGGCCTCTGCAGTTGTGTCAGCTCCGCCCCCCAGACACCCTCGCCATGGGGGACTCAGTGCTAGCCTGGGGCCCTTGGAACCCAGGGGACACTGACCAATGGGTGTGGGGCTTGGGGATCCAGGGCAGAGCTTCCCCTGGTTTTGGGGCGGTCTGGGCCCCTCTCTGCTCAGGAGGCACGGTGCAGGTTGTAACTCCCAATGTCACCCTTTGGGGGTCAGTGAGTTGCTAGGGCCGGCTTGTCTCTCATTTACCCCTCACTGGGTAACGTGCCTGCTGCAAGCAAGAGGCAGGACTACACTGTGGTTCGGGTACTAGCCATGAACTATCCCTGCTCTGCCACAGACTTCCTGTGTGACCCTTGGCCTGCCATGTGGCCTCTCTGTGCCTCAGTTCCCCACCTGGCTGGACTACATCTACTACAGTGCATCATGGGCTCCCTTCCAGTGCATCATGGGAGTTGCAGTTCTTGGGCCTCATGTCCCCCTTTACCTCAATAGACCAGACACTCTGGCTGAACTACATCTCCCATGAGGCACCACAGACTCCCGTGAACCAATGCAATGCATCATGGGAGATGTGGTTCTGGCCTGGAGAGGAGCATGGGACGCCCTGCATGACCGCTCCCAGGAGGCTTAGGGAGACACAGATTCATGTCGAGGCGGATGGAAATTCCTGCTCTAACAACTCTTCCCACTGAGGCCAATGAGACTGCTGCCATGGCTAGTGATACACACAGGCTCGTAGATTGTGAGGCCGGGAGGGGCTGCTGGGTCTTCTAGCCTGACCTGGATGGCAAGTGCTTGTGTCTTTGCTCGGCCTTGGCCTTGAGTCTGTTGCTCACAGCACTGGAGTCAAGGGGCCAGGCTCTGAGCCGACTTGTGTGGTGTAAAGCTGGAGCAATTTGGATCCAGGTCCGTGGGATTGTTACAGCGGGGCCTGAGGTCCGGATCTGGCCCCGGATGCAAACGGCTGCCCTAATCTCCCAGGGATGTTCAGCTCTCTGTTCCACGCTGTTAAGGAGAAATGCACGGTGCTTGCACTTAATAATCAACACTTTGCAAAGCGGTAACGACTCCCAGCCAAGGATTGCACCACGCTCCACAAACGTTAATTAATTTAGACTCCTCCGGGGGAAGGAAGGCTCCTTATCACCATTTTACAGATGGGGAAACTGAGGCAAGTGGCGCGGGCCTTGCCTGCTCCTCTGTGGTAAAACTGGGACTAGAACCCAGGAGTCCAGGCATTCCAGCCCCAAGACTCTCTTCAGGCATTGGAATTATTTCAAGCTTCCCTTCAAATAGGATTGCTGAGCATGAAGCTAATGTCTCCACGTGAGCGGCAGCCACAGGTGCTGGAGATGGCGGGGAGGGGGTAGGTTCACTGCCCCCCCCCTTTAAAACCCGGCTGGCAGGGAGCGTGCCGTGAGCTGGCCCAGTTGGCCGGCACCTGGGTCCTGCTCTGCTCTGAGCCACAAGCTGGCAACCAGGCCCTCATCTGTTGGCTACCGAAACTGGTCTGGGAAGAGGGACAGACCCATCACCCGAGGGCTTTGGGCGGGTCAGCAGGGAGAGTAAGCTAAGGAGGGGGGGTAGGGGCTCTGGGAGAGTGGGGCTGGTGGGGGGTGGGCAGGGGCTCTGGCAGGAGATACCGGTGGTGAGGGGGCAGAGGCTCTGGGGGGTGCTGGCAGGAGGGGCTGGCGGCTCTGGGAGAGATGGGAGGTGGATCCCCAGAATGGAGGGGCTTCTGGGGAGGGAGGGGCTCCGGGAGGGTTGGGCTGTTGTGGCGGTGGGGGTTCTGGGAGAGTAGGGTTGGTGGGAGGGACATGGGCTCTTGGAGGGGGTGTTGGTGATAAGTGGGCAGAGGCTCTGGGGGGTGCTGGTGGGAGGGGCGAGGGCTCTGAGAGAGTCAGGCTGTGGGGCTGGGAGGGGCAGGGGCCCCGGGAGGGTTGGGCTTTCTGGGGGGAGCTTGGCCCTCTACTCTTGCAGTTCTTCCAGCACCCGTGGTTGGAGGCTGCAGTGTGGGGGGGCTGGGTTTTGGTTATTTTTTCCCCATGGAGGCTTATTCTAATGCAAGTTGATTAATGGCTGGGCAGGTGAAAAACACCCTCCCAGGACTGAACAGCTGTCAGGTTCATCACCTGCCCCGCCCCCGCCCCCACCCTGGCCCTAGGAACCTTGAGCTCCTTGGTGCTGGGCTCTGTCTCCCCCTCCTTGGCGGGCACTGTGATGCTGGTGCCCTGCCGGGCTGAATGCCCTTTTAGCTTGATCTCTCCCATGGACGGGACTGGACTCATTCTCAGCTCCTTGATCCCTGGATGTGGGGTGGGGGGTTAAAGTGGCTCTGAGACCCTTTTGTGCTTCCTGTTTTCTGAGGCCTGTTTGGTTCCCAGGGCAAGTTAGAACAGCCTCAAGGTTGCTCTACCTTGCACCCTGTTCCCCATTGCCCCTATGGGAGCTGGGAGAGAGCAGAGGATACCTAAAGTGCTGTATGCTCTGATTACCCACCCCGATTTACCCCATAAGTGGGGGCTGGAAGCAGGGCGGGTGCCAACCCCACACCAGCTGGGGAGGCCGCTGTGCAGGAGGGATACTTGGCAGGGGGAGGGGGCTCTGTGTGTGTGTGTGTGTGTGTGTGTGTGTGTGTACATGGAAATCAGAGTCTGTGGAGTTGTGTATAGGTAATGGTGTGCATATGTACAGGTGCATGTTTGCATGTAGGTGCATGTGTACATACGTGTGTATACATGTGCATTGCCTGTGCATGTGTATCAGCATGTGTGTTTGCATGTGTTCACGAGTGTATGTGTGTACAGGTACGTGTGTGGCCACTTGCATGTGTGGGTCTACTTGGGCATTTGCAGGTGTTCATGTGTGTCTGCGCGTGTCTGTATATGCATTTGTATGTGTGCAGAGGCGCATGTATGCGTGCACCTTTGCATGTGTTCCCAGATGCCTGCATGTGTACATGTGCCTTTGCGTATGTACGTGTGTGCATTTACACATGTTCTCACGTGTCTAATCTGTGTGCATGTGCACTCACGTGTGCGTGCGTGTGAATGCCCAGGTAGGCTGTTTGCCATGCGGCCTGTGCCTGAGTGAACATGGGGGTGGATAAAACACCCCCCTCCCCCCGCGCTGCTGAGTATTTTGCAATGATGGAATTTATCAATCCGCCGAGATGTGACTGGCCTTAAAAATGTTTCGATGAACCTGGCGCTGGCCCCGTGCCGCCCTGGGGATTGATGGTCCCCGGGCACACGGGCGATGATGCTGTGGGAAGAGCGTTTGCACGTCTGCTGATTTTTTTCAAGAAATTTCATTATGGAAACCGTTTGGGACCCATCAGATATTTCTCCTCTCTGAATGAGAATAACATTGGGGGAGGGGGAGAGATCCTGGAGCTGCTGCATTTTTCATTCCAGAGTCTGTTTATTATTTGCAGGTAAGAATCCTCTTGACACATCTTTTCTTCCCGGGTGTCCATGGCCCGAGACTCGATGGTTGCAGCCTCAGGAGGGAGTTAGCCATTCTAGGATGGGGAAACCGAGGCAGCGAGAGATTAGGGGAACGACTTGTCCATGAGCACATGAAGAATCCTTGGCAGAGCTGGGAGTGGAACCCAGGAGTCCTGGCGCTCAGCTGTAGCCACTAGGCCACACTCCCTCCTAGAACTGAGGATGGAACCCAGGAGTCCTGGTGCTCAGATGTAGCCACTAGACAACACTCCCTGCTAGAACTGGGGATGGAACCCAGGAGTCCTGGCGCTCAGGCCTTTTCTCTAAACACGTCCTCCCTTAGGCGAGCTGAGACAGGTGTGCTCCAGTATCTTGCTTTGGGGGGCGCTCTGCCTGTGAGCTGGGTCTGGACAGAATCGTCCCTCCACCCCTGCCCCAGCCTCATGCAGTCTTCCCTGGCTGGCCGGCTGCAGGCCGAGGGAGTTGTGAGCCCCGAAGCGCAGGTGTCCCCACCCCCGCTGGTGGCAGGATACGGGCCTCGGGCCGGAGAAGCGACCTGGCACCGTCGCTCTGACCTCGGGAAATCTGCTTCCTGTTTACGGCGCCCGTTGCCAACTGAGGGGCCCTGCTGAAATCCAACAGGAGTTTGGCCATTGACACCCGGGGCAGCCGGATGAGGCCGGAAGGACACGATCCAGCTGGCGGGTACGTCTACACTGCGATAACAGACCCGCAGCACGGCTGGCTCAGACTCAAGGGGCTCCGGCTGCGGGGCTAAAAATGGCAGTGTCGGCGTTTGGCCTGGGGCTGGAGCCTGGGCTCTGAAACCCAGCGAAGAGGGAGCGTCCCAGAGCCCAGGTTGACCGTCCACACTGCTCCTTTTAGCCCCACGAGCCTCAGTTTACCCAGGCCCTGAGGCTCGGCGCTGCGGGTTGTTTATTGCAGTGTAGACGTCCCTGGGGTGGCTGATCAGAGCGGAGTCAATCCACGAGACAGGCGCTGCATTGTCTCTCGCTCTTTGTGTGTGTTTGTCTGGTTTTGCCTTCTAGGGAATGGGAGTGGACTTTTCCTGTGTCTCTAAGGAAAGGTGAAAAGGATGTTGAGTGGTGTGTACGCCCTGTTGTGAAACCGGCTGGGCTCTCTAAACCAAACGCCCACCCTTGTTTAAACTGTTCACCTGGTCACTCGATATCAATCTGAACCCTGTAATCCATGTAAATGAATACACCCTCCCTGCTTTTCTGCTGCCCCTCAATCCTGCTAGCCCAGCCCCCTAAACAACTCTGCTAATGCCCCTCGATCCCGACCCAGAGCTCCTTCTGAAATGCCAGTCCTGGGCTTCCCACACACACAGCTATTTCTGCCGAGGCCCTTCGAGCTGTGTGATCGTTTACAAAGATTGTATTTTTCCTGAAAATATCATTAGCAATAAAGACCAAAGGAGGAGTGTATATATATATATACATCAGTTCCCCCCGTCTCTAAAGAGCAGCTTTTCGGAGCCATAAGGTGGCATTTTTGAAGAGCTATTTCATGACTCACAATATTGAGTAGGTCACAGATCTTTCCAGTTATTTGTGGTTATTGGGTGAGTTTCCTAAATGAAAAAAAGAAAATCTAGTTATTCGGCCCTCTTGTCCCAGACACAGCTGCTGCCCGGCCCATCCAGGGGCCAGCGTGACCCTCGGAAGACAGACGTGTTTTTAACCGGTGTCAGAGTGAGTCAACACGGGTTAAAATCCTAGTGTAGACAAGGCAAGTTGTGATTCGACTTGGTTCTCTCTCTAGAGCAGGGGCGGCCAACCTGTGGCTCCGAGCCACATGCGGCTCTTCAGAAGTTAATATGCGGCTCCTTGTATTGGCGCCGACTCCGGGGCTGGACCACAGGCGCCAACTTTCCAATGTGCCGGGGGTGGGGGGGGGATGCTTACCGCTCAACCCCTGGCCCTGCCACAGGCCCTGCCCCAACTCCACCCCTTCCCGCCCCCTCCCCTGCCGTGCTCTCGCTCCTCCCCGCCCTTCCCCAGAGCCTCCTGCATGCCACGAAACAGCTGATCGGGAGGTGTGGGGAGGGAGCGAGAGGCGCTGATCAGTGTGGCTGCTGGTGGGTGGGAGGCGCTGGGAGCGGGGGCGACTGCCGATGTATCACTGTGGCTCTTTGGCAATGTACATTGGTAAATTCTGTCTCCTTCTCAGGCTCAGGTTGGCCACCCCTGCTTTTGGGCCTCACATCCAGGCTATGCGGATTCTTTCTTCAGAATAGCCCTAAGGTACGGCCTTGCCCATCCCCCACAGCTAAAACTCTGGTCCAGGGTATCGACCTCTCACCGCTCCAGGAATGCACCATCCTTCTGCTTGGCCTTGACAAACGCAAGTTTACTCACTCACCTCCACCCCGCAGGTTCCACCTTGTGTATCTCATCAAACGGGAGCAGCTCGTCTTCTCTTCCAAGGCCTTTCACAGCCTGTCCCCGCCCAACCCAGCGTCTCCCGCCTTGGAGCAGCCTCCGGCACCCACTCATTGAGTTTTCAAACTATCCCCCGTCCGCGCTTCCCCCATGCTGTCCTTCACTCTGGCTCCCTACAAACATCCACCAAGTTATCTCCTTGTCCTCCTTAACTCTCCCCTCTGCTGTGAGGCCTACGCCAGGAAAAACACGCCCGTGTTCATAGGACGGAGCTGTGGGGAAGTGAATCCGGCGCCAGATAGGGTGTGAATTGAAAGCACTAGAACAGTGGTCCCCAAACTTTTCAGGGTCAGGCCCCACCCCTTACCACTGTCCGTGCCCCCAGTGTCCCTCTTGGAGCCAGGACTGGGGCTTCAGATCCTGTGTGTGTGTGTGTGTGGGGGGGGCATGGACAGGGGTAAGGGGGCCAAGGCTGGGGCGACAGCTGGGGACAGGTCTGGGGCTGGGGCTGGGGCCAGGGCCAGGAACAGAGCCACAGCCAGGGGCCGAGGCTGGGGGTGGGGCCGGGCCTAAGACTGGGTGTGGAGCCATGGCCGGGCCACGGTTGGGGGCCAAGGCTGGGGGGCCAGGAGCTGTGGCTGTGGCTGGGGGCAGGGCCAAAGCAGAGCTGGGAGTGGAGTGGGGCTGGGTGGCGCTCTCTTCCTGCTCCCCATGAGGGCTGGCCTGGGCCCCCCCGAAAGTTCCTCTGCACCCCAGTAGGAGGGCACGCCCCACAGTTTGGGGAATCCCACTGGCACCCAGCTGAGATCAGGGCCTCCCTGCACCTAGTGCTGCAAAGACACAGGGGAGAGACAGTCCCTGCCCCAGTGAGCTCACGGGCTGGATGCACAAGGGGTGGGAGGGGAAACTGAGGCACGGATACTTGCCCAGGGTCACGCAACAGGTCAGTGGCAGAGCCAGGAATAGGAGCCCAGGTGTCCTGATGGCCAGCCGAGTGCACTAGCCACCAGACTGTGCTGCCTCTTCTTAAAGGGCTGCTGCCGGTGTCAGCAGTACCCCTGGTCTTTACGCTCCTGTTCTCGGGCGCGGGGAACCTATTCTCTGCACAGAGCCCATGGACAGAACAGGCCACAGAGACTGAGCTTTCTCAGCCACGGGGCTCAGAGCTAAGGATCATTAGAGCTCACCCTGAACCACACCTGATCCAGGCTCCTTCAGAAAGGTGCAGGGTTCCCATGATGCATCTCAGAGAGTCAAGGGCCCCCAGCCTCCAAGCCACCTCTTCCCAGCCCTCCAGCGACTCGCTGCCTGACCCTGGCCAAGTCATGCCGCTGCTCCCTGCCTCAGTTTCCCCATCCATAAAGCAGGGCTATTGGGAGACTCATTAGCGGCGGAGGTCTCAGGCATCCTGCATGGCGCCCCAACTGAGAGTCAGGTTTGCCCAACACCTGCACAAGGACACCCAGCCGCTCACTTGGCGCCATCCAGGAGCAGCGTGCAAATGTCTCCTGCAGGAAACAGCCACGGGCACGTCCGCCGTCGACCAATCAGAACCTGCCTCCTGCTGTGTCTTTTTTCCGCCGGAGTCTTTAAGCACGGGAAGAAAGAGCGAGAGAAAAAAGGTAAAATGCATCCAGATGGGAAAACGATTAAAAAACCAGATCTTTTTATTTTTAGCCTGTTTTTTCTCCCCGTCTGGCATTTTCTGGGCCGTGTTGCTAGCTGGGAGATGGGCAAAAACAGCCTTAGAGGAGAAGGGATTGAAAAGCCAAATGCTTTTTTGCTTGAAGCCCTCGAGGAAAGAGAAACATAAACAACGCGGAGTGAGAACGGCTCCGTCGGCCTCCTCCTGGATCGGCCTCTTCGATCCAAAGCAGCTGGGCTGAGATGTGGGGAGAGTATTCAGGGTGCTTCCCTGCAGCCCCCCCTCCTCCCCTCCTCACAGAGCAGGGAGTGAGGTGGGGGCTGTCTTTTAAGCTGTGTGTGGAGGGGGAGGGCTCATAGATGTGTCAGTGGAAACAGCCCGGCTGGGAATTTGGGAGCAACCTGTCAGGAGACTCGATTTTTGGAGCGGGGGAAACTGGTTTGAAAGAATTAAAATGGGCCAGATCCCAGCTGGTGTCAATTGGGAATCCATGGGGGCAGCTCCCCAGCTGATGTGAATGGGCCATAGCGCCGTTGACTTCTGCTCAATCCATTGACACCAGCGTGGGATTTGGCCCTCTGAATTCAGTGCTAGTAGGGTTGCCAGGTGTCCGGTTTTCCACTGGAACGCCCGGTCGAAAAGGGACCCTGACGCCTCTGGTCACCACTGCCGTTAAAAGTCCTGTCGGCGGCGCAGTGGGGCTAAGGCGGGCTCCCTGCCTGCTCTGGCTCCGCGCAGTTCCTGGAAGCAGCAGCATGTCCTCCCCTCCGGCTCATACGCGTAGGGACAGCCAAAGGGCTCTGCAAGCTGCCCCTGCCCCAAGCACCGGCTCTGCAGCTCCCATTGGCCGGGAACCGCAGTCAATGGGTGCTACGGGGACGGCGCCTGTGGATGGGGCAGTGCACAGAGCTGCCTGGCTGTGCTTCTGCTTAGGAGCCGGAGGGGGGACATGCCGCTGCTTCCGGGAGCCGCCTGAGGTAAGTGCCACCTGGAGCCTGCACCCCTCATCCTCTCCTGTGCCCCAACCCCCTGCCACAGCCTTGATCCCCTCCTGCCCTCTGAACCTCTTGGTCACAGCCCAGAGCACCCTCCTGCACCCCAAACGCTTCCGCCCCAGCCCACCCTCCAGCACCCCAAATCCCTCATCCCCGGCCCCACAGCAGAGCCCCAGCCTGCACCCCAACCCCCTGAGCCAGCCCAGTGAAAATGACCAAGTGAGTGAGGGTGGGGAGAGCGAGCAACAGAGGGAGGGGGGATGGAGTCTGGAAGAAGGGGCGGAGGCCTCAGAAGAGTGGCAGGGCAGGGGCGGGGCAACGGTGTTCAGTTTTGTGCAAGTAGAAAGTTGCTAGGGAGGGTGATGGCTTGGCAGCCCCACTGCCCAGACTCGTCAGCAGGCACTTGGCTGCAAGCAGGGAACGTCAATGGGGCTGCTGGCATGTGCTACAGTTACCCACAGGCCCCAGCCCCTGACTGAGTGGGGCCTTCCCTGGCACAGGCTGCCCAGCCCTGGGGGCTCTGAATACTCCCCCCAACACAGGGCAGGGTCATTACGCCCATTGGGCAGATGGGGAAACTGAGATGCCTAGAGGCAATGTGACTCGGGGCGGGACTGGCAAAGCACAGGCTAGAGAATTCAGGAGGCCTGGCTCCCAGCCACCACCCTTCCCCTGCTTGTGCTAACCACTACACCCCACTCCCCTCCCTGGGGATAGAACCCAGGCATCCTGGCTCCCAGCACCTGGCACTAGACCACACTCCCCTCCTGACTACCTCTAATGCAAACCTGTAAAATTTCCAGATGAAATGTAGCCGGTTGGACGACCCTGATTTAGACACCAGAACTGCAGTGCCTCTACCCCCCCCACCCCGCCCCTTGTGGTTCTCACCCCCCCGAGCTGGCTGGCTTTGCAGTGCCGTAGTGGGGCGGTCTCTCTGGTCCCCATTTCTCCCTCCCTGACTTGCCATGTGGGCCCTACTGTCTGGACCCGCTGGCCCTGTGGCAGGGTTGTGACTCGATCAGGTTTGCTCTATGTTACACACCCAGGGGTGTGTTAGTCTCTAAGGTGCCACAAGTACTCCTGTTCTTCTTTTTGCGGATACAGACTAACACGGCTGCTACTCTGACACCCAGGGGTGGATCAGAGCCCACTGCCCCACCCCGGAGCAGCCGTTTGGGTGCCAGAGCTTGGTGCTCACTTGTGCTGGGGGGTGAACAGCTGGTCTCCTGCCCGCTGAGACACCCCCCCCCCCCCTCAAAAGCTGGCCGGGCCTCAATCGAGGTTGTATATTGATGCTGACGAGGCCTGACGTGCTCACTACACCTAACACGCTGTTGAAGTGGACCCAAAAGGCGGCATGTAATATAGCGTCAGAAGGCTAATAACAAACTGAGTGTTAATAGTCTTGGGTGACGTCCGCATGGGGTGTGTACAAAGGGTTACAGACCAGTGCTAGAATGAGGTTCTTGAAATGCGTTTGGCGCAAAAGCCTCGGTCCAGCCTGCCCCAGACAAAGGACCGGGGACTTGTTTGTCTGACCCGACTGGACATCGGGCGGAGATAACAAAGGGAAACAAAGCCACCACCCTAGTGAGGCGGGACAGCGTCTCTTGCGGAGATTTGGCCCTCAAATAATAAGTAACTGAATCAGCTGCTTGTAGACAATATGACTGCATTGGAAAAGCATAACAAGGCAGGTCTTTTATGACCGCTCATGACCCACGGGTGATTAACAGCCTTGTAACATGTCTGCATTAACCCTGCCTGAGGAATCATGGATACTCACTGACACTGCGCTTTAAAGTCTGTGACCAAACAAAGGCAGCTGCTGCCTGTCTCCAGTGAACCCTAGGCCAGGTCTACACGACACACTTACTGCAGTATAACTACATCGCGCTGGGGTGTGATAAATCCACCCCCCTGAGCGACGTAGTTACACCGACTTAACTCCCCGTGTAGACAGCGCTATGGGAGAGCGTCTCCTGCAGACATAGCTACTGCCTCTCGTGGAGGCGGAGTTATTAAGCCGTCAGGAGAGGTCTACACTACGCACCAAGGCAAGTTTGTTGTGTAGCCCTGCTCTAAGCGAGGTGTGACCAAATCCAATGGGAGCCCAGTTATATACAAATCATCAGGAGGTGGGAAATCCCCAGGCAGGGGAAAAGAGCAGGGCTCAGCCTGAGTTTGGGGATAAAACAGTGAATTTCGGAAGATATATGAAGCCATCAAGGCGTCTCTCACTGGGGCCAGAGCTCTTGCAAGCTGCGACAGATGGGTCCTTCAAGCAAAGGGGTCTGAAGTCCCTAGGAACTGAATATCATAGGTGCTGACTCCATGGGTGCTCCGGGGCTGGAGCACCCATGGAAAAAAAATAGTGGGTGCCCAGCACCCACCAGCTGATCAGCTGTTCGGTGGTCCCTGCCAATCAGCTGTTTGGCAGTAGGCAGGAGGCGTTAGTGGGAGGGTGAGGAGCGGGAAGAGGCGGCTCTGGGGAGCAGGGCAGATGGCTGGTGTGGCATGGCATGGGGCCCCCTGTGCCAGCTGGGTGGGCACTTTGTCTTTATTCCAGCTCTGGGAGGGGAGGGAAGGGGGCAAAGGGTTTCAAGCTGAATTTCAGGTTGATTTGCATTTTAATAAGCGAGTCCCCCTCCTTCTTCTGCCCCCCCCCCCACCTGAGGGGCCCGGTGTGGAAAATGAAAGCGGGGCTTGACACAGGAATTTATCAAACGTCGCCTTATGAGAAATTATAGCTACTGGGGCTTTAATAAAACAGCATGCGGCCTCCCCCGGGACTGAGTGCTTTGGGGGGAAAGGAAGGGGAATAATGTGGGGGCTGAGGAAAGGGGGGGTGAGGGTGATGCTTGGCGGGATCAATTCTCCGCTGTGCTGTTAATGGAATCACCCCGACTGACTCCCGCATGAGGGGAGGGGCGGTGAAGTCCCAAAGGGACAGGGAGGGATATTCTCTAGGAGATGGCTCCCCTGGGGTCCCTTTGGCTCCCATCCACTGCAGTGTTTTGGGGCACTTCCCAAATTCGGGGATTTCTAGCCGAGAAAAGCGACACACAGGGCAGTCGGGGTCGGAGCTGCAAACAGATTCCAATTCCGGCCACACACGGGGGTTCTCCTGACACACCAGGTCTTGGAGTCATGGGGTGGATCTCAGCTTCCATTCAAAGGAGAGGACGTCCCTAGCCCCTGGCATCGGGAAGAAAATCCAGACGCAGAGGGAGAATAGACAGAACCCAGCATTGATTGTTCAGTAAAATCTTGGGATTTTTGAAGGGTTGAGGTTGGCGATTCCGCAAGAACCCAGGAGTCCTGACATCGAGTCCCCCTCACGCTAACCGCTAGTCAACACTGCTCTCCCTGACTTGCCAGGTCCCTTGCTCTAACCACTAGACACCACTGCCCTCCCACTGCCAAGATTAGAACGCAGGAGTCCTGACACGCAGCTCCCCACCCCCGCATTCAAACCACTGTCAGCCAGTTTTTCTGAAGTGATCAGCACCCCAATTAAAAAAACATCCATGCCTCAGTTTCCCCACCTATGCAATGGGGATGCTGCTATTTCCCTGGCTCACTACAGATGCTGTGCAGATAGAGGCATAATGATTGGTGGGGGGCCTGGAATATGTCAGTGTGTGGACCGGTATAGGGAGACTAGGTTGGCCCTCCAAACTCATTTCACTGGTGGGCATGGGCACGGTGTTTGTGCAGGCCGGGAATCCCCAGCAGCACCCCGTTACGTCATTAAAAAACAAACAAACCTGCCCTCCCTCAGTACTACGGCACCCACCCAAAGAGTTCACAATCTAAACAGGCAAAGGCCAGGGAGGGGAAACTGAGGCACGGCACCTGGCCCGGGGCAGAGCATCAGGGGAATGGAGGCACAGCAGCTTCCTCAAAGGCAGAGTGGCAGAACTGAGACGTGAACACAAGGCTGCGGACCGCAAATCTAGTGCCCTCCCCACAGAACCATGGAGCACTGTTATTGAATTTCCCTGCCCCATTGGGGCACCCTACATTCCTCCCTTCCCCCCCCCCCCATTTCCCAGGCCATGTGGATTGGGTATATGATTCTGCCCTAGAACTGAATTACAGGGCTGGAGGGCGCCTCCAGAGGCCATCCAGTCCCTGCCCTCACGCTGCCGCAGGATTATGTATATCTAAGAATACCAGGCAGACTAGTGATGTCTCTTCCTGTCCTGATCTTATTTGAGTGCCATAGGGATTTGGCAAAGCTGGCCAAATGGACAGAGTCAGTAACGCAGCGGCCCTGGCCCTGCGGCCACCCAGGCCCTAATCACCATTCTCCCCTCTCCGGCTTTTGATGAACTCCTTTCACAGCATCTCGAGGCGGCTGATCTAATCTCCTGTAATTTCCCTACTGATCTCCCGGCTGCTCCCGCTTTCATGCAGCTGATCAGATGCTATAAGAAACCTCTTTCATTCCCATCCCTTCTTCCTTGGCAGATAAGGAAGCACATTGGCATTTAGTGCAAAGAGAGAATAAACAAGCCCTGGCCTGGAGCGTGCAATGGTGCTGCGTCATTTGGTAACTTACACGCCTCGGGCCCTGGGAGCTGAGAGATCTATTTTTTATTTCCCATCTTCACTGAGAAGCAAAGGGGTTCTGGTTACACTGGCCAAATAATAATAATTAATAATTAATACGTAGCCTGCTTTATAAAATGGGGAAACTGAGGCACGGGGCGGGAAAGCAACTTATCCAAGGCCAGAAGGGACTATTGTGATCATCTAGTCTGACCTCCTGTATAACATGGGCCATAGAACTTCCCCAAAACAATTCCTAGAGCAGATCTTTTAGGAAACCGTCCAATCTTGGTTTAAACGTTGTCAGTGCCGGAGAATCCACTTGCCCAAGGTCATCCAGCCAGTCGCAGAGCCAGGAATGGAACCCAGGTGTTCCATGCTCTAGCCGCTTGACCACACTGCCCCCACCAGGCAGAAGATCCAGAGGTTTCAAAGGCAGAAGGCCCATTCTCACAGCCCAGAACTCCTCCCCCAGAGAGTCCTGTTGCTTGCAGTGGAACTCAGAGCATCAAGTTTCAGAGGAGACATCCGAGCTGCACTGTTAAAGTCTCCCAGTGAAGTAGGCTCCACCACATCCCATTTTACCAATCCCCAAATGCTCCAAAATTGTGAGGCAGATCCCCAAAAATGAGATTTTAAAAATCTAATATATCACAGGGCCCTTTTTAATTCACCTTCTGGCTTTTGAGGCTTTTGGGCGTCACATTCTCGAACTTTTCTATGCAACAAGGTCTAGCAATTTAATTAATTTTTCCCCCATGAAAGCTGTAATTCACGTGATTCCAGGAGCTGGGGCTTTAAACAAAAACATTCTGGATATCCCTCGGCAAGCAGTTCACAAGGTTAGTTCCCTTTGTCTGGTGGAAAGTACCACGTATGCCCAAAAGGGAGTGACCCACTTAGGTGACTGGTAAGGGGGGGCTCTGGAACCTTTCCTTTCTAGTTGACCAGTTCCAATTGCTATGCAGGGGGTTTGGCAGTTCCCCACACTTTTGACTTTGATCTATGGGCAGTCAAGCCACCCCCCTGGAAGCTATCGGGTGTGATGATCAATTTCCATAGAGGCTAAGGGAGGGGGGCAGTTAAATACTCCTTTGTTTAGTGATAGCTGAAACAATGGAAAGCCACCACCCATGAACTAGAGTGCATGCAAGCTTGGGCAGTGGCTGGGACATTCGGTCCAAGGAGTTCCCCAGGGGTCTGGTAAGAAGTGCAGGGGAGAGGGATTGATTTGATTGCAGCTGTGCATGACAGAAGGAAATAGTGAGAGAAGGCGGTGGAAAGCCAAGGAGACAGCTGGATCAAGCATGACCCTGAGAAAAAGCTGAAAGAAAGAGAGAGCTTTTTGGGCAGAGTGCTGGCTGAACAGAGACTAGGAATTGTGAGCAAGGAAATAATCTCCTGTTGATTCAGGGAACCAGGACTTTATGTACATTCCTCGTACATAAAGAGGATGGCTTCAAAGAAATACCTGCCTCCATCATCAATTTCCCCTCCTAACAGAAAGGACCTGCAGGACCCTGAGAATGGGCTCACCTCCCACGCCGAACGGGATAACACAGTCCAGTTCTGGCTGGTGGTACCTGTAAGTTGGGCCCATGTCCAGGGCCGGCTCCAGGCACCAGCTTGTCAAGCAGGTGCTTGGGTCGGCCATTCCGGAGGGGGGCGGCACGTCCAGTTATTCGGTGGCAATTCGGCGGACGGTCCCTCACTCCCGCTCAGAGCGAAGGACCTCCCGCCGAATTGCCGCCGCAGATCGTGATCGCGATCGCAGCTTTTTTTTTTTTGGCTGCTTGGGGCAGCCAAAACCCTGCCCATGTCTATTTATTGATGGGTCTCAGTCCAGTTCCCAACAACGGGACAGGTGCCTTCAACACAAACGGGCACTAACTGCACTTCCCGCTTGAGAACTGACCCAGGACTGGCTGGACCATGGACACTGGAGTCGCTGCGCTGGGCGGGTTGTGTATTTGTGTGATGCTCCCCCGTGCTGTACCTGTTCTCGGGGGATGAACAGAGGAGTCTGGTCTCAGGGTGGGGTGGGCGGTTTCTATCCAGCCTCTTTCGCCAGCAATAAAGTCCCAAGTAGACCAAACTCAGCAGCGGCAACGCGGCAAGTGCGGTCACGGCAAGGACCAGCAGCTCAGCCCGCCTGCTGCCAGTTTGCAAGGCGGGGAGGCAAAGCTCGCTCGTGGCGCTGCAGATCTTCACAGAAAGGGAGATGATTAGAGGCAGAGCCGAACGCTTGCCCGGAGCTCCTTGAATTATTCAGTTATTCAAATTGAAGGGTTATTAAAACGCCGCCACGTGCGGCTTTTGTTTTATTATTTGGAAGAAGGGGAGTTCGCAGTGGAAGGGAAGAGACCATGGTTTGGTTCAGAGCAGCTTTCCCTGCGCTGGGTTTCTTGCAAGGCCTGCGGTAGAGCTGAGTGAGGAACCCAGGAGTCCTGGCAGTTCAGAGCTAGCGCTTCACAGCTTGAAAGATCCCAAAGTGCTTAATAAACTAAGATCAAGGGTTGGCACCTAAACCAGAGGGCCAGCCCCACAGCTGCTATTGGACAACACTCCCTTCCCAGAGCTGGGAATAGAACCCAGGAGTCCTGACTCCCAGCCACCCTGCTTGAACCACTAGATCCCACTGCCCTCCCAGAGCAGGGAGGAGAACCCAGGAGTCCTGTCTACCAGCCTACCCTGCTCTAACCACTAGACCCCACTCCCTTCCCAGAGCTGGGACTAGAGCCCAGAAGTCCTGACTCCCAGCCTGCCCATCCCCCACCCCCCCCGCTCTAACCACTAGTCCCCACTCTTTCTCACTCCTCTGTGTTGCAGCACATAGGAACCTGGTCACCATGTTGCAAAGCTGGGCCATCCACAACTGAACTGGCTGGTCCCTGCTGGAGTAAAGTAAAGCCCTTTAGTCTTCTCCTACAAGGCGGGGAGGGAGCCTGTAGGGGGCGCTAGTGTCAGCACTGATGCGTGCCGTGGGCTGCAGCCTAGAGGGAAGATCTGGCATGGGTTATCGCTACCTGTACCTAGAGGCCTCACCTGAGAACCCCCCATGGTGCCCAGCGCTATACAGACACACATAGGCCCTGCCTCCAAAGAGCTTGTGATTTAAATAAACCAGGGTGGAAGGGGAAACTGAGGCACAGAAACGGGAACCTCGCCGAAGTTCAGCAGCAGAACTGGGAAAAATCCCAGCGCTGCCTTCCAGTCCAGTGCTCTACCCATTACACGCCACAGCCTCCCACGGGACCTGGCTGCTCATGGCGGGGAGAGGGGGGTATCAGAGCATTACCCTCCCGAATTTCCCATCCCCCAATATGGGGGGCACTGCAGACGGATCATGCTGGGATGGTGAACGGGACCTGGGCAGTCTGTGTAGGGCAGGGGCGCCGGGACAGGGTACATGCCGGGGGACAAGTAGTGAGAGACAGTGATGCCGAGCCCTGAGTGACGTTGGCATTGTTTGCTGGCGGGCGGTAAGTGGCCTGGCCCAGGCCCAGCGCCTCCTGCTATTGAGCGGGGAAGAATAAGGAAATCTGACCTTCCCCCCACTGTAATTACATTTCCGAATGAGCTCTGGGAGGGGGAAGGAGAGCAGAGCCCCTCCCCCATCTCTGCGGTTTGGCATTACATCACAGGAGGCAGATGCTAGCGCCCCTCCTCCCCCCGCCACAAACAGAGCTGGGGGGACCCTTTCCTGGACCCGCTGGGGTTATTAACCGGGGAGGAGGGGGTGTAAAGCTAGAGCAACCACGGTGAGCCCGGACTCCTGGGTTCTCTTCCCAGCTCTAGGAGGGGAATAACATCCTGTGGTTAGAGCAGGAGGGGAGGGAGAATCAGGACTGCTGGGTTCTATTCCCAAGTCTGGGACGGGAGTGGGATTTAGTGGGTCAGAGCTGGGCAGAGGGGTGATCTGGGAGTCAGGACTGCTGGGTGCGTTTCCTTACTTGGGGTGGGAGTGTGGCCTGCTGGGAGGGGGTCTCTGGGGTCCCCTTTCTTCTGCTTTTCACTTTAGCCTGTCCGTGCCTCGGTTTCCCCAGCTCCACAATGAGGACGATGCGCCTGCCCGAGGCTTAACTCTTGCAAAGCAGTTCAGTTGTTGTGACTCCCAGGGACAGGGTGTGTGTGTGTGTGTGTGTGTGTGTGTGTGTGTGTGTGTGTGTGTGTGTGTGTGTGTGTGTGTGTGTGTCCAGAACAAGGCTGGGCATGTGTGTCTGTCTCCTTTCTAGGGCCAGAGTCTGTGTGTTTCTCCCAGAGCCAGGTTGTGTGTGTGTATACAAGTATTGTGTGTGTGTGTGTGTGTGTGTCCATGGGGAGGGGATGAAAAAACCCCTTCCTTGGACCAGATGGTTCCCAACCAAAATAGCCCAGCAATTAAAGCTTTAAATACCCTGGAACAGCAAATGAAGGTGCTCAGAATAGAGATGTACTTTCTGTCTGACAAACAGCAGGCAAGGGGCTGAAGGCCCCCCGTCTCCCTTCACCTTCAAGGTGCTTGGCCGGATCCCCAGCTCAGGGCTGGCAGGAAGGGCTGTGGGTACAGGGGACAGAGAGGTGAGGTGCCAGCCCTGGGAGGGGAGTGGGATCTAGTCTTCAGAGGAAGGGACTGGTAGGCAGGACTCCTGGGTTCTCAGCTGCAGAAGGAGAGTGGGGCTGGGTGGTTAGACTGCTGAGCGGGGGATGGGATTGAGAGTCAGTTCATAGGGTCCGAGCTGAGACGGGATCATTGTGATCATCTAGGCCAGGGGTGGGTAAAGTACAGCCCGTGGGCCACATCCGGCCTGCGGGACCGTCCTGCCCGGCCCCCGAGCTCCTGGCCTGGGAGGCGCGCCCCCGGCCCCTCCCCTGCGGTCCCCCCTCCCCCGCAGCCTCAGCTCGCTCGCTCTGCGGCCGGCGCAATGCTCTGGGCAGCGGGGCTGTAGTGCCACCAGCTACTGGTGCTCCAGGCAGGGCAGTAAGGGGGCAGGGAGCAGGGGGGTTGGATAGAGGGCAGGGGAGTTCGGGGTGGTGGTCAGGGGATGGGGGTGTGGATGGTGGTTGGGGGAGGAACAGGGGGTTGAATGGGGGCAGGGGTCCCGGGGGACAGTCAGGAAGGGGGGGGGGTTGGATGGGGCAGCAGGGGGCAGTCAGGGGCAGGGGTTCTGGGGGGCAGTCAGGGGACAGGGAGAAGGGGTGGTTGGATGGGGCAGGGGTCCCGGGGGGGCCATCAGGAATGAGAGGAGGGGTTGGATGTGGCGGCGGCGGCCTGGGGGCGGTCAGGGAACAGGGAGCGGGGTGTGTGTGGATGGGGCAGGAGTCCCGGGGGGCGGGCAGATAAGAGGTGGAGGCTGGGCCACAACCCCCTCCCCTAACCGGCCCTCCATACAATTTACGAAACCCAATGCAGCCCTCAGGCCAAAAAATTTGCCCGCCCCTGATCTAGACTGACCTCCCGGATAGCACAGGCCAGAGACTTGCCCTGAAATAATTCCTAGAGCGGAGCTGTTAGAAAAACATCCTGTCTGGATCTAAACGTTGTCAGTGATGGAGAATGCACCACGACCCTTTTTAAGTTCTTCCAAAGGTTGATTGCTAAAATTTACACCTTATTTCCAGTCTGAATTGGTCCAGCTTCAACTTCCAGCCACTGGATCCCGTTCAACTTTTCTCCGCTAGATACAAGAGCCCATTATCAAATATTTGTTCCCCAGGTAGGTACTTTTAGACTTTGTTTTCTTCCGGGTCATTACTAACAATGTTAAATAGTAGAGCCAAGAACCGACCACTGTGGGATCCCAATCGAAACACACTCGCTCGATGTTTACAATGACATTTTGTGACTTATCAGTTAGCCAGCTTTTAATCTATTTAATCTGTGCCATGTTCATTTTATATCTTTCCTTTTTTTTTTTTTAATGAAAATGTCTTGAGGTACCGAAATTAAGTGCCTTACAGAGATCCAAGTGTTGTATATCAGCACTGTTTCCTCTATCAACCAAACTTGTAATCTCATCTAAAAAGATATCAAATTAGTTTGACAGGATCTATTTCCATAAACCCATGTTGATTGGCATTAATTATATTACCCTTCTTTAATTATTTATTAATCAAGCCCCATATCTGCGGCTCTATTATCTTGCCCGGGTTCAATGTCAGACTGACAGGTCTATAATTATCTGGGTCATCCTATTTACCCTTTCTAAATATTGGCACAATAGTTTTCTTCCAGTCTTCTGGAACTTCTCCAGTGTTCCAAGGCTTATGGAAAATCAAAATTAATAGCCCAGTGAGCTCATCAGCCAGCTCTTTTAAAACTCTTGGAGGCAAGTTATCCAGACCTGCTGATTAAAAAAAAAAGGCTAACTTTAGTAGCTGCTGTTTATCCTCCTGAAATACAAGTGGGTTGGACAGAGTATCATACAATATAACTACATCATCTGCTTTTCTCCAAAATATAGAATGGTAATATTTATTAAACACGTCTGCCTTTTCTGTGTTATTACAGATGCTCCCCGACTTACGCAAGCATTCCGTTCCGCCTTGCGTAACTCGAATTTTGCGTAAGTCAGAAACGTATCTCCGACCATTACTCAAAAAAACCAACCAACCAACCAACCAACCAACCAAACAAACAAACAAACAAACAAACAAACAAACAAACAAACAAAAAACTCCTATTTCTAGCTTACAGAACTTTTTCTGTAAGTGCAGATTTGCGTAAATCAGGTCTTAGAATCATAGAATAGGGACCTCAGGAGGTCATCTAGTCCAACCCCCTGCTCAAAGCAGGACCAATCCCCAACTAAATCATCCCAGCCAGGGCTTTGTCAAGCCTGACCTTAAAAACCTCTAAGGAAGGAGATGCCATCACCTCCCTAGGTAACCCTTGCGTAACCCGGGGAGTGTCTCTATTGATAATTCAACCATTTCTATCTCGTAATTAACTACTACATTGCAAGAATTATTTTTGTTCTTCATACACTTAAATAACGCCTTCTTATGGTCCTGAACTCTGCTTGCCTTTGATTTCTCCTTGTGTCCCTTTGCTTCCCTTATCAGTTTTCTACAATTCCCAGCTTCTGATTTATATTCTGATCACTTTCCCCTTTCTGCCATTTGTTGTATATATATTTTTATTCTGAGAGGGGAGTGGAATCTAATGGTCAGAATAAGGGATAGGGAATCAGAACTCCTGGGTTCTATTTCCAGCTGCAAAAATATGATGAGATCTAGTGGTTAGAGTGCTGAGGGTGGTGGAGAAATAGGAGTCAGGACTCTTGGGTTCTATTCTGAGCTGCAGAAGGAGAGTGGGGTACTGGTTAGAGTATAAGGGGATGGGAGTCAGGATTCTTGGATTCTGTTCCCAGCTCTGGGAGGGAAGTGGTCTCTAGTGGTTAGAGTAAAGGAGTGGGAGTTAGGACTCATGGCTTCTATTCTTGGCTGTGGAACAAGAAAGTAGGGTCTCATAGTTAGAGCACAGGGGCAAGGGGAGGCTGGGAGCCAGGATTCCTGTCACAGACTTGCTGAGCGATCTTTTCCATGCCTCAGTTTCCCCATCAGTACAAGGGGATAATGCTACCCCTGCCTCACAGGGGGCTGGGAGGAACTAATCGGACCCTGTTTGCCAAGCTCCATAGAGATGCCGAGCACAACGGGGAGGGCTCTGTCTGAGCCCATCAGCTCAAAGGGGGCTCCCTTGGGAGTGCCCCCGCCCCAGCCTCTTCCTTCCTCGCCAGGGCTGTGTGACCCATGCATTATTCATCCCCGTGGCTGCTTTTCCCGGCCCCAGGGGCAGGCTAAGCGCGTTACTCTGATTGCCAGTCATCTCCTGCCCTCGTGATGGATGGGTTCATATCCCGGCAATTACCTTCGCGGTGGCTGGCTGGGTCTCCTCACTGCCTCGGCCCCAGCCCCGCATCACATCCATTTCCCCTGATACCCCTCCAGCCCAGAGTGGCTGAGACGTGCTACCTGGGCACAGGGAAGGGGCTCCCAGCCCTGGCCACCCAGGTAAGCATCTCACTCCTCTGGTGCCCTCTAAGGTCAGTGCTGAGACGCCTGACAGAAGAGGCATTGCCGCAGGTGGTCCTTAGGAGACACTGTCGCCTCCAAGATGGAGCTAGCCCAGCCCTCAGGTGTGGACCATAGGGGGCGCTGTGCTGCTGGAATTTCTACCCCAGAGACCCTGCCCGTCCGGGATCATTACAGACCCCAGTGCACTGTCAGGGTGCTCAATCCCCCTGTTCCAGCCAACTTTCAACCTGGGAGGATCACATTCTGCCTCCACAGGCCATTTCCCTTGCAGACTGTATTCTTCACAGTCCCGCTGCTCTGATCTACCCCAGAGCTGGCTGCATTTCAGTGCTGGGAGAGGAATTTCTGCACAGGGTTGGGTGCGGTTTTTAAATGACTCTGTGTTCCACCCCAGAGCTGGCTGCATTTTAGTGCCGGGAGAGCAATTCCTGTGCATCGTTGTGTGTGGCTGTTAAACGGTTTGAGGCTGCATCCGGAAATGGACAGGGGAGAAGATGATTTGCTAGGTATAGAATGCACCTGAAAAAACACATCCTAGATTTAGGCTCCAGAAATAGAGGGGTTCTAGGTTTAGGTGCTAGAAGCGTTTGGATTCTGTAATCAATGGGAGGGTCAGGGCTAGGTTCTAGCTCTGGCATGTATCTAGCTTTGAGTTTTAGAAGCACAGGGAAGTTTTGTTGGGGTTCTAGAACCAGTTGGGCAAACTAAGTATATGGTATGTTCTAGAGCCACCGGGTTGTCTACAGTGCAGGTCTAGAACCACCGGACGAGCCCTGTCTGTGTTCTAGAACCACCGGCCTGCTTTCAAACTAGACCCATTGTGTAATATATGTTCTAGATCAGATGGAATTTCTAGCTCCAGGGTCTAGATTGAAGGTATAGATCAGTGGTTCTCAACCTATTTACCATTGTGGGCCTCATCCAACACTACCTGTATGGCCCTGAGGATGTCACACGGGCCGCAGCTCTGCGCTGATTGGGCCGCAGGTTGAGAGCCACTGGTCTAGATCCATCCAGCTCTGGTGAGACAGGAGCTGGGACAGAGGGATTATGGGTAGGAGTGGGGGAAGAGACAGTCCATGCTGTCAATGCCCACTGCTTTGACTCCACAGGTTCCCCCTTAGTCATAGAAATGTCTACGCTCATGCTCCCAGTGAGATCCTGTGGCAATGAGTTCCACAGGCTAACTGTGCAAGGCGATCCCCAAATCGAAGACTCCCCCTTTCTCAGAAGGAAAACAGGGGTGGGGCCTAAATAGGACACAGACACCCCCCCATTGACCGTGCTGCACAGCTGGCCAGATGCATTGTGGGTTGTCTAGCACCAGAGGTTGATCACTGTTGGGCTAGAGGTTCTCTTCCTGGCTCTGTTGCTGTGTGAGGGTGCGTGAGTCCTTACCCAGTTCTGTGCCTCAGTTTCCCCACTTGTAGATGGGACTAAACTAATGGCATCAGGAGAGGTCCGCAGACAGCAGCATGGGAGCACTGCTACCTACCATACCCATGTTGGCAAATGCTGCCCATGGAGGGGCGCCCGCTGCTTGCCCCGGCCACTAGCATCACACTTCGCATTCCCTGTCTTTTCAGGCAGGACTATTTCCTGTGTGCTCACCCCCAGGTGGAAGGACACCCTGAATCAGAGTTGTGCTTTGACTCGCGGAACAGTCAGCGCTCTCTGGATGGAAGGAAACCCAAGCTCTCTCTCCGGGGGGAGCGACACCGAGCCGAGCGGCCCCTGAGGCTGATTAACTGGAGCTGTGAGTGCATTGGAGAGGAGGCTTTTAATATCCCGGCAGCGCCAGCCAGAGTCGGGGGGAGTGGGACCCATCTGTGCCTAGAGAAACACCCCAGGGTCTAGGAGGGCTGACTAGGGAGCACAAGCTGGGGAGAGTGGGGCAGGCCTGGAGAGTGGGAGGGATGTAGGCGGTTTGCCTAGTAGTCAGATCAAGGGAATGGGAGCCAGGATGCCTGGGTTCTTTTCCTGGCTCTGGGAGAAGATTGAGTCGGCTCTGGTTAGAGTGATTAGCTAGTAATTGGAGTGGGAGAGTAGGAGTCAGGACTCCTGGGTTCTCTTCCCAGCTCTGGTCCTGCCTCTGTTTCTCCCATTGGCAGAAGGGAGAGACCACCGGCTGCCCAGGACCTCTGTTAATATTTGTCAGGTGCTGCTGATCCTTGGCTTGAGGTGTGAGGTGCTGGTTGGCGGGTGGGTCCGTGCAGCAGCCCCCCACCAGTGCCGTGAGAATTGGCTGGATGCTCTGGTGGCTGGCAAGTGGGGGCCGAGCTTTGGCACTCTTCCCAGTGGCGCTTTGCCAGGGCCCGTGTCGGGCAAGCTTAACGCCACTGTTTGAGGCTTTGAGCTAATTGCCATCAAATCAGCCTTTGCATTAGGTCAAAGGCAGGCACCTGGGGTTGGGAGCCAGGACTCCTGGGTTCTATCGTCAGCTGTTAAAGTGGAGCGGGGGTGGGGCTAGAAACCAGGATTCCTGGCTTCCATGCCTGACTCTGCCAGACTTCCTTCACGTTCTTTTTTCTGTGCCTCAGTTTCCCCATCTGCAAAGGGGGCTACACCCCCCCTTCCCTTACAAGGCGGGGGTCACATTTGTAAATGGCTCTGTGCTTCGGCATGGACAGCGCTCCAGAATTCCTGTTATAATCGCCCCAGATGTTCCGGCAACGGTTGCAGCAGAAATTCTCTGCGCGCTTTGGACACGTCGGGTTTTGTGTGGTACTAACGTTCCCCAGCAGCATGTCGTGACGGTTACCTGCTGCAGACACACTTGGCTTGTGTGTATTGCTAGGGGAGCGGGTACCATGCAGACGTGTGGTTCAGGGAATTACATGCACGTCCTCAGCAGCTCTTTGCTAATCCCCACTTGGTGAAACCAAACGGCACCGTCAGTCTCTCCCCACCTCTGGGACGCTTGTGTCTGGAAAGTTCTGCCTCTCCAAGGGCCGGATCTGGACCCCATTGACTGCAGCATCCGAGCACCTCACCGCCTCTAATGCATTTAGCCTCACGGCGAGGTCGGGCCATGCCACTGAACCACGTCCTCCCAGGTATTTAGGCTCTTGACTACTGTTATCGCCAGGGTACAGATGGGGAACTGAGGCAAAGGGGGTGTCTCCGTAGCAGACTGAGGCCGGGCTCAGGTTCGAGTCCCGCTTCTGTCAGTCGCAGGATGGCTGTGTCAATGCAGGGCCTTGACTCCAGGTTAGCACCCTACCCCCCTCCTCTCTGGTGCTTTACGCTTACGGGCCAGCCAAACCTCGAGCAAAGGGGCCAGCATCCCACAAACAGGGCTGAAAAGGTGTCTAGGCCCTTGGTACGGCAGGGGAAATCACAGCCCCAGACTCTTGTTGGAACTTGAGATAATTATTTGCCAATTAACAGCTTTGTAAATATGAAATCCAGGCATCCCCACGCACAGGTTTGTTTCAGGCAGGGAATCAATGATTGAGTTTTACCCTTAGCTTGCATGGCCAAGCCACGGGTTAGTTGTTTGTTCATCTTCTGGCTGATTTGAGGCGGGGGTCTCCTGGTTACTAGTGCAAGAGTGTGTGTGTGTGTACATGCACGTGTTTGCGTGTGCAGGTAGGGAGCAATCGTGCCCGGGCAGGGCGCTGGCCTCGTCTGCAGCTTCCCCGCTCAGCGCCGGATGGGGTGGAACGTATGAGAATCGCAGCTGTGCTGGGCACATTCCTCTCTCTCTCCGCGCCGCGTCCCCGTCCCAAGATCTCCAGGTCGAAGGTGACCCACAGCCCTGCTGGCAGCCCGGTTCGTTTCCTCGCCTCGGAGGTGCTGGTTGCGGGAGAGCTGGGTTCGGGTCCGTGCGCAGGGCTGAATAAGAACGGAGGGCGGTTTGCCGCTGCGTCGTGAGCGCCTCCTGCTGTGGGGTTACGTCCCTCAGCCAGCCGGGTCCCAAAGGGGCACCTGCCTTGGGTGAGCGCAAGCTCCTGGCTGGTGATTAGTGCTGGGGTCAGTGATGGAGCTGAGCTGGGCTGGTGAGAGGCTGCCGTGAACATCACGCGTCCTCCCAGCCCTTTGCACCCACCTGACCTGAGAGAAGCCTCAGGCCTCTTCTCCAGCCCTCTCCACGGCTGCCTGGTGCTGGACCTCGCTGTCCCTGGCCTGTAGGACACAGCCGGGCCATATTGCTCCAGAGAGGTGGGCGGCTAGACAGCCCTGAGCCCGCTGGCAGCCTCCCTCCATGCCCCCTGGGCTCTGCCCCCAGCCATGGGTGTCAGCCCTGATCCACAGGGCAGGCCAAATCTGGGGCTGGCTTCGATTTGCCCACTTCTAGGGCTCTGCCAACAGCCGCCATCACCCCAGTAGTGCACCGCGCCAGCATTAATATCGTCCTCCAGGCAATGCCCCCAGACAGCTGGGCGGTGCTGTTACCCCCCCCTCCACACACACACACACACGGGCAGCTGAGGCCCAAAGAGAGCAGATCTCACATCTATTGAAATCAACTCTTGTGTGGCTCTGGGCTTAAGTGACTGGCTCAGGGTCACACAGGTAGTCAGTAGCAGAGCAGAGGGACGTCCCTATGAACACCCTAACCACTGGGCAACCCTGCTTCTCGCCTTCCACCTCCACCCCCAGCCCGTCCTGTGCTGCTGAGCGGTGAACGGGGCTGGCTCCCGGCCTGGCTGCGGCAGTGGGGGAGGGCTCGCCGGGGCGGGACTCTGACCCTGACAGCCCGTCTCCCCTGACTCGGGAGACATCTTGGGCCAGGCCCTGGCCCGTTCCTTTAAGGCAGGGCCGGCTTTAGGCCAATTCAACCAATTCCCCTGAATTGGGCCCCGCGCCTAAGAGGGCCCCGCGCCCAAGCCCTGGTACAGCATACTGGCACGAGCCGGTGCGCCGTACCGGGGTGGCCCGGCTTCCCCAGGGGGCAATTCCCAGGCCCTTTAAATTGCCACCAGAGCCCCACTGCTGGAGCCCTGGGGTAGGGCTGCGGGGCTCTGGGGGCTATTTAAAAAGTCCGGGGCTCCTGCTGCCTCTACCGCCCTGGCCCTTTAAATAGCCGCCGGAGCCCCCCTGCTTCTCCAGGGCTCCCAAGGCTATTTAAAGGGCCAGGGCGGTAGAAGCAGGGGAGCCCCGGGCCCTTTAAATAGCCCCTGAGAGCCCTGGGATAGCGGGGAGCTTGGGGGCTATTTAAAGGCTGGGGCTCCAGCTGCCTCTGCTGCACCCCCTGCCCGCACCAGCCCTGCACCCCCTGCCCTGCCCGCACCAGCCCTGCACCCCCTGCCCTGCCTGCAGCCAGTCCCACACCCCCTGCCCTGCCTGCAGCCATCCCCTGCTGCACTCCCCTGCCTGAAGCCAGCCAGTCCTGCACTCCTCTGTCTCCAGCCCTGCCAACCCCTGCCGCACTCCCCTGCGGCCCTGCCTGAAGCCCGCCCCACACCCCCCTGTCTCCAGCCAGCCCCGCACCCCTTGCCCTGCCTGTAGCCAGACCCTGCCTCCAGCCAGCCCCATGTCCACTGGTGCCCTGCAGTTCCCAGGGCAGTAACCCTGCACACCTGCTTCAATAAGGGGGACAGGGAGCAGCTGGGACCCACACATGTGCACACCCCCCAGGGAGTGGTGGGGACCCACACATGTGAAACGGAGCTCATTAATAACTGATCAACAGCATATATGACACAATGTACATAATATATAATTGTATTATTTATTTAGTTATGGAAAGTAAATAATACATGGAAGAAATGAAAGGGTTTTTTTTACAGGTTTTTTTTTTTTGTTAGTCATCCCTGCCGGGGCCCCGCCTAAAATGTTCGAATTGGGCCCCGCACTTCCTAAAGCCGGCTCTGCTTTAAGGAAGCCGGCTGCTGCTCGGGAATCTCTTGATCCGCTTCTCCCTTGGGCGGCTTCACTGCAGCGAGGGCCCTGTTTTGCTGAGCGGGGGGCAGAACAGAAGCTGAGCTGGGTGCTAGCCGGGGAGGGCAGGGGGCAACGAGAGGGCTCAGCTATGGGCACAAGGGAGCACCCTCAGGACTAGGCTCTTACAGCCCTGCCCATCTATAGCCCCGTGGGCATAGGGCTCAGTGCCACAGGGCCCAGGGCCCCACCCTGCTGAGATGGTCTCAGATCCCTGCAGCTGAGCCGGGCCTGGCCTGGGCAATCACCACACAGGAGACTTGGAGGGGTGCATGCAGGGGGCTTTCCCCTCTGCGGCAGTGCTATCCCTTGTGCACCGTGTGGCACTAGGGGGTGCTGTGGTGCAGGGGGTGAGGTGGGAGGCTCTGCAGGGGGCATCGCCCCCTTGTGTTGACCCTGAGCCCAATTCTCCGGGGCTGTGCTGCAAACAGCACCTTCTTTTGGCTGCGAGGTAAAACTGACGCCCATCACAGCTGGGCGGCGGGCGGGGAGGGGGTTAGCCCTGGGATCCAGCTCATATCCCCATTTGGGCCATCACGTCCTGCCTCCCTCAGACTCCCCCAGTGCTGTCCACAGCTGTTTGGAGGGTCACACTCCACCCCTGAGCTAGCCGCACTCCAGTGCAGTGCGAGGAGGCGCTGTGCTGCAGGGAGCAGGGCGGGAGGCAGCCCCGGGTTGGGGATGGATAAGCAGTTCCTTGCTAAGGGGTGGAAGCCACTGGCGGAGACGCACTTTTCTCAGGGCGGCTGGGAGCACGGTGGGGCGGGTTTCTTTGCTGCTTCTCTTCCCCGGCACCATGACCTTGAGCGCCCCCAGACGTGGCGCAGACAGACCTGATCTCTCTCTCATGCGCCTCTGCCACCCAGTCTCTGAGCCACGTCTCCCTCCACCCATCGCCTGGGGAGCGACATGAAAGGCTGCAATTCTCTCCCTGCCAGGACTCCAGCGCGGCCACCGGGACTCGGGGTGTCTCTCCGCAAGGAGTCGGGGATGCTCGTCACATTCCCCTTGCTCAGGGACAGAGGCGTGCGGTGTCCCGGGGACAGCGCTGGGCTTTGCCAGAGCGCTCTCCTCCCCTCCATCGCGGGGCCCATTCCTGGCCCGACTGCGGCACCCAGGACAGACAGCGGGACCCCACCCTGGAGGCTCCGAGAAGGACCCCTTGGAAGTCCAGGCCCTCAAGGAGGCAGGAGCTCCCGTGATCTTGAAGCACATGGGTGTCATTAGCCCCATGTCACACACAGGGGGGCTGCTGTCCCAGCAGGGCTGGGAACAGGACCTGGATCTCCTGGGTCCCAGTCCTGTGCTCTGTCTACTAGGCTGTCCTGCCTCCACCGGTGGATGAGTTAAAACTCCAGCAGCCTTGGCTTCGCTAGGGCTACTACCGTAATATCCCTACTCATCCCTCCCCACAAAAAGACTGCTCCCCTCATCATGACTCCATCATGCGGGGTAGTGGCTGCCGTGTGCCCACCGCCAGCCATCCCTGGCACAGTCTCTCCTTCCATGCCCACCCTAATCTGGCCTCTGACGCAGCAGGTGACCGGGCGCTGTCGGGCGGGGACGGTCTCCTCTCGAATGGCCCCCCTCCGTTACCCCTTTAACCGACTGGTGCAGGGATGGGAGACCTCGGTGGAGCAGCTTGGGGCTGTAGTTAGGGGGGATGAGTCAACGGGGGCCCTAAAAGGAGGCGCTGGTTCCCCACCATTGGGGGCATGTAGCCTGGTGTATGGCCAGGTCAGCTGTGTCCTTTGTGCCTCCCTGAATGCTTCAATTTACCCCCCCCACACACACACACACACATTCTTCCACCTGCGTTGTTCGGGATTCCCCTTCACTTCCTGCCTTGAACTGTTGTGTCGCATGGCTGTTCAAACAGCTGATGTGTCCCACCCCAGAGGTGGCTGCTTTTCAGCCCTGGATGAAGCATCTCTCCCCCCATCCCCACATAATACCAAGTCACAGTGCATCCCTGACACTAAAAAAAACCCCGCTCCTCCCCAGGGCTTCTCAGCCGCAGTCGCATTCACCCCCGCGGCCCCTGTCATGTGGAGAGCTGGTTCCAGAGCGTATCGGGGGCTGTTTGGGTGAAGCAGCAAACAGCCGGGGCTGGGGCATGTATTCCTCCATCCAATTAGACAGCTGCAGGAGAAAGAGGGAGGCTGAGGGGGCTCCCCCCAGCTCTCCAGGCATAAGACAAAGCATCTTCGACTGAGTCCTACCGCCCGCTGGGACTGGGATCCCTCCCCCAGGTCCCCTGATACCAGCCCCATCCCGGGGGCAGCAGAGCAGGGCCCCTCGCGGGGATGCACCTGCCTCTCAGTCACCAGCAGGCCGGCTGGCACGGAGCAGTCAGGAGCCCGGTGCCCCATGGCAGCTTCTTCCTGGCCCTGGGCTGGGGGAGATGGGCTGGAGGGCTGCTCTCCCCAGCTCCCCTCAGTGATGCATGGGGAGGGGGGAAGGTTGGGAACAAAAATCCAGGGGCTGAGCGCTTGGTTCCTGACCCACGCTGGAAGCTGCTGCTGGGCGGTGCCCCATTCCCGGGCACTGTCCTCATCTCGTCAGTCCAGTCCCCACGGGAAAGGGCGCTAACTCAGCTCTGTCACTGGCCTGCAGCAAGTCACGCCCCCGCTCAGTGCCTCAGTTTCCTCTCCCACCCTGTGCCGGTGAGCTCTGGGGGCACGGCCTGTCTCTCACCCTGTTAGTGCAGTGCCCGGCACAGCTAGGCCTGCGGGCGCTACCCTCGCACTGGGAAAGGCAGAGGTTAATCCCCTGGGCTGAGATTTGGCCTGGATCGCAGGGTTCTCAGTCTGGCAGCATGCCAGGGAGCTCCATTTTGTGCCAGTGCTGGGCTCTGAACTGGTACATAAGAACATAAGAATGGCCAGACTGGGTCAGACCGAAGGTCTATCTAGCCCTGTATCCTGTCTTCCGACAATGAACAGTGCCAGGTGCCCCAGAGGGAATGAACAGAACAGGTAATCACCAAGCAATCCATCCCCTGTTGCCCATTTTCAGCTTCTGGCAAACAGAGGCTAGGGACACCATCCCTGGCTAATAGCCATTGATGGACCTATCCTCCATGAATTTATCTAGTTCTTTTTTGAACCCTGTTATGGTGTTGGCCTTCACAACATCCTCTGGCAAGGAGTTCCACAGGTTGACTGTGTGAAGAAATACTTCCTTTTGTTTGTTTTAAACCTGCTGCCTATTCATTTCATTGAGTGACCCCTAGTTCTTGTGTTATGAGAAGGAGTAAATAGAATCATAGAATCATAGAATATCAGGGTTGGAAGGGACCTCAAGAGGTCATCTAGTCCAACCCCCTGCTCAAAGCAGGACCAATTCCCAACTAAATCATCCCAGCCAGGGCTTTGTCAAGCCGGGCCTTAAAAACCTCCAAGGAAGGAGACTCCACCACCTCCCTAGGTAACGCATTCCAGTGCTTCACCACCCTCCTAGTGAAATAACACTTCCCTATTCACTTTCTCCACACCAGTCACAATCATCCCCCCTTTGTCGTCTCTTTTCCAAGCTGAAAAGTCCCAGTCTTATTAATCTCTCCTCATACGGCAGCCGTTCCATACCCCAATCATTTTTGTTGCCCTTTTCTGAACCTTTTCCAATTCCAATATATCTTTTTTGAGACGGGGCGACCACATCTGTGCGCAGTATTCCAGATGTGGGCGTACCAGGGATTTAGAGAGAGGCAACATGATATTTTCTGGTATCTGGCTGAAAGGGAAGAATCCCCCTCCCTGAACTTCCAGCCCCTGGCGCAGTACCGCACCATGCCGCTTCCCTGGCTTTATTCACCCCCCTGTGCCCTGCTGGCTAATGCCCCCTGGCCCAGACACCCTGCCCCTCGTTGGGCCCTTCAGCCCCCTGCTAGCACATCTCCCATCCCCTTGCAGCTGCAGCCCAGAACAGCGCGTGTGACTGATACCCCCCAGCCATCGCAGCTGTGGGAGACCCCGCCCCAGCCAGGTGGGGCACCTGTGGAGGTTTGGGGGGGCTCATTAGCTGGCATGGGTCTCTATAAACGCCCCCCCTTCCCATGCCCAGCTCCCCACCCCCCGCCCCTCCTCTGGGCCTGAAAGCTCAGCCGTGCCCTGGGAAATTGCTTCTTCCGTCAAGCAGGAAATCAGTTTGTTCATTGCACTGGCTAATGCAACATGGAGAAAGGGGGCACGTCTGGGGGGGGAAGCACCATGCAAGTCCCTTCAGGTGGACCCGGCCTTTGCTTTAACCCCATGCGTGCCAGGCCTGCCCCTTTGCCGGGCACCCCACTGCATCGGGGCAGGCAGCCCCACTGATTGGGGGCGGCTTTAGGGTCCCCTCCCCTCATCCAAACCCTCATTAATGCTGTTGCATATTCAGTTAGCCCATTAGCGGGATTAACTCCCTGTCTGAAGCAAGGGCCTTGGGGACCAGGAGATGGGAGCGGTTCTGGGCGCTGAACGGGGGGTCCCAGAGTTCTTGGGGGTTGTGGGGGGCTCAGCGGGGGAGGGGAGTGGGGGTCTTAGAGCCAGAGCAGCAGGAGGGTGATTTAGGGCTGGGGGGCCCATGCCCGGACCCATCTCCCCAACCAGTCCTCACGCCACAGCCAGCACCGATTTCCCTGGCCCGTTTCAGTGGGAGACTCCACAGTCCCACGGCCCTGAGCCTGCACCCTTGGATGCCACTGGTTGCCAGCGAGGGCACGGTCCTGCTCCTGAGTGCCCCCCGCCCGGTGCCCAAGGATGGGCGAGCGTCTTTCACCGCGGGACCCAGAAGTGCGGCAGGGTGAGGGGCTGCGGGAGGGAGCTGAAGCAGGGCAGGAGATCGGACCCGCTCCTTGGCTGGCAGTGATCCAGCCCCCAGCCCATCATTGTCCTAGCAGGCTCCCCACTGGGCGTCGAGCTTGGCACAGAGATGAAGGGCCTGAAGTGGGAAGAAAGGAGAGATGAGAGCCTGTGGGGTGGGGAGCACATGAGCAGCGTCTGTTGGGCAGTTGGGGGGGGGAGATGGAGGAAGGGGGGATGGATGGGGGCCCCTATTTGCTCTATGCCACCCCAGAGGGCAGGGACAGATGGTGGAGGGTCCATGCAGCAGTGCTGGGAAGCCGAGCTTGTGGGGAGGAGAAGTCACAAGTGCAAGGAGTTTCTGGGGGTCTCAGGCCCCATGGCCCATTCTGTGGGGCAGGGCTAGGCTGAGACCCCCAATTGCGGGGGGGTCCCTGCAAGGCAGGCCAGGGCCAAGGCCCTTGGGGAAAGCTTGCGGCTACACGGCTGATCTGTGGAAAAGCCCAGGGCCCGTCCCCTAGCGCCAGTGACCCAGCCTCTGCCCCACCCCCCGCTGTGGTCATGGGAAGGGTCCTGGCTGGGGCAGCCGTGCAGGAATCCAGCCGATCCCACCCCAGAAAGAATCCCAGGCTCCGTGGGGAAGAATGGCCTCTCTGTCATCAGCAGCCCACGCCGGGCACTGGGCTCCTGTTGGCAGAAAAAGAGCCATGGGGCTCCTGCCCCCTGGTGCTGGCCTGGCCCTGAGGAACATGGGACCCCTGCCCCCCGCTCGCTGGCCCATCACAGCAGACTTTGGACCCTGGGGAGCAGGCGTGGGGAGTGAGATCCCTCGTGTGCTGATGGAGGAAGGAGGGGCAGGTTCGCTAGCACCCAGGCAAGCATTGGGAGCCCAGATCAGGGAAGGGAGGTGCTCCCCCCACCGCGTTCCAGGGACTGGCTTGTGCCAAGGTCCAAACCCTGAATCCAGAGCAGGGTGGGGGGCAGTCAGTGCCTATTGTGGAGCGGGTGCCTGTGCCCTAGGAACTAGGATGAGACCCCCCCAAACTCAGCCCCCCCACAGGGGCCTCCGAGCGGGGAGGTGGGTGGGAACCCTGGGGGCTCGGCTCCCAGCCTCAGCTGGTCCTTGACTGTCCACCTCCCCCTGGAGCTGGGGGGGTGTCGTCTGCTTCCCTCCCAGGGACGGTGCTGGATCAATCACCCGACCAGGCCTAGGGGGCCTTGCCAGATGCCGCAGAAGCCTGCAGTACCCAGCAGAGAACGGCTAGTTCGTAACACCAATGATTGAGCTGTCAGGAGTCACGGTTGCTTTGTCAGCCACAGAATCACGGGGCAGCTGGTGCCAAAATGCCCCAGGGGAGCGACCAGCGGATCATTCTCTCCCGGTGTGTGTCCACAGAGCCTGCGAGAAGGGGGAGGGCAGCTCGGGCAGGGGAAGGGGGAAGTGGGAGTCAGGACTCCTGGGTTCCACCCAGCGCTGGGAGGGGAGTAGGGTCCAGTGGTTAGAGCAGAGGATTGGGTGCCAGCCAGGATGCCTGGGTTCTCTTCCCAGAGTGAAACCCTGCAAACGGCAATGATGGCTGCACCCACAGCACCAGGCCTGGCCCCCCCACCTGCTCCCCCAGCTGCATTCCTGCCCGCGTGTGCGTGGCTCCAGCCAGCCGCATGCCTGCCCTTCATTCCACAGCCCCCGCTGCATTCCCGCTGGGGGGGTCAGCCAGAGCCCAGCTGGGCCACACCCTCACTTGCACCCAGCCCATTGGCTCCGGATCCCCCATGGATCCCCCCTCCCCGCATTGAGCCACCTGCCCCACCCGGGCCCAGAGGGGCCTAGGGCTCTGGTAACGGTCCAGATGCTGCAGCAAACCAATGGTGTCCCTCTGCCTTCCACCACCATGCCAGCCTCAGGCAACTCCCCGATGGACCCCCAGCAAATGAACACTCCCCCCACCCCCAGCTCTGCTGCTGCCCCTCAATCCCGACCCGCAGTCCCCTGCTAGCCCAGCCCCGCCCCCAAGCTCCACCAGTGCCCCTCAATCCCGACCCGCAGCCCCCTGCTAGCCCAGCCCCGCCCCCAAGCTCCACCAGTGCCCCTCAATCCCGACCCACAGCCCCCTGCTAGCCCAGCCCTGCCCCCTCCCAGTTCTTCCAGTGCCCCTCAATCCCGACCCGCAGCCCCCTGCTAGCCCAGCCCTGCCCCCCAGCTCTGCCAGTGCCACTCAATCCCGACCTGCAGCCCCCTCCTAGCCCAGCCCTGCCCCCTCCCAGTTCTTCCAGTGCCCCTCAATCCCGACCCGCAGTCCCTGCTATCCCAGCCCTGGGCTCCCCGCCCCCAGCTCTGCCCCTGTTGGTTGCGGGAGGGGGGATGGAGGGAGCACCGCACTGGGTGTATCAGGGGATCAATGGGGCAGCATCGAGCTCATCCAAAAAAGGGGGAATCCCTGCTTCCTCAGGGGGTGACATTCCCCTGCCCCCCAACAATGATCCCTGGGGGGGGTGTCAGCCCAAGAGCCCCCAGTGGTGGCATGTAGCACTTTCATTAACCGCACCCAGCTGGGTTCCCAGGCCCTGCCGTGTGAATTCGTGGGGGGGGGGACCCCAGTGCTGCCTGTGCCAAGAAGCCGTTAATCTCTGGGAGCCGAGGTCTCATCTGCCTTTGCAGCTCAGTGGCTGGTTTTAATTAAAGAGGCTTTAATCTGCATGGCTGTGGGGGAGGGGGAGAGCAGGGCCTGCCAGGGAGACAGTGACAGTGCTGGGAACAATGGGGGTGGGGGATCTTGGGAGCTCTGCCCTCACAGATCCCTAAGACCCCCCCCCCCCCCCACGAGATGCCCAGGGCACTTTAACCAGGGGTCGGATGACATTCCAGACAGGGGCTGAGTTTGCTGCTGAGCTGTGAGAGCCGTGTTTCCAGGGGTCTGTGCCAAGCCCAACTAGATTGCCTGCCTCCTGGTCCTCTAACTGCTAGGTACTCCCCTCCTAGAGCTGGGATAGAACCCAGGAGTCCTGACTCCCAGCACCCCCCTGCTCTAACCGCTAGGCCCCGCCGCCCTTCCGGAGCTGGGGATAGAACCCAAGAGGCCTGGCTCCCAGGGCTTTGCTCCCCTCCCCTTCCCAGCAGTGGGAACAGAACCCCACTTGACCCAAATAGATTTTGAATGCCCTAATTTTAACAAAATCTTGGAAAAGGTCCTGTTTAAACCTGGGCAGCTAAGCAGGAGGGGGGCTGAAATAGGAGGCAGGAGCCTTTCACCACTAGAGCCAGCTTAGCCCCACCCCAGGCTGGGTGGGGCCATCTGACGATCCCCCTCAACATCATGAGACTGGCTGAAAAATCATGAGATTAAAAAAAAAAATTAAAATCAGTGCTGGGTTCTGTTTCACCAGTGCCTGGTCTTTGAGCCTTTTGGGGTCAGGTTTTCCACCATCACATGGGCTAGAAAACTCTCTCTTTATATTTTACTGGAAGCCGAGATTCTCCTGAATTCCCATGACTCCAGGAGCTGGTGTTTTACAAAAAAGCAGGAGACTCATCAATATTATCGCTGGTACTTTTCTGGCTCCCATTACTGCACTGCTGAGTACCTCCCAGTCCTTAATGTATTCATCCTCATGGCCCGCCCCAGGCACCAGGGGGGCTGCTTTTCTGGAGCCTACTGGCTAGAGCACTGTCCTGGGACTCTGAAGACCGGGGGGGTCTCCTCCCAGCTCTGCCACTCTGGTGGGCGACCTTGGGAAAATCATTTCCCCTCGCTGTGCCTCAGTTTCCCCACTTGTAAAATGGCGCTAATGATACTGGCCTCCTCTGTAAAGTGCCTGTACCCACCTCTAGTCTTCTCCTTGGACTGTCAGCACCTTGCGGCAGGGACTGTCTGTTCTGTTTTCTGTTCGGTGTCTGTGCCGCGCGTAACCCAATGGAGTCCTGGTCCATGAATGGAGTGTCTAAGTGCTACCATAATACACCTAATAAATACCATCCAGCACCTAGCACAATGGGGTCCTGGTCCATGAATGGAGCACCTAGGCGCTACCGTAATACACCGAATAAATAATGGTCAGCGCCTGGCACAATGGGGTCTTACTCCATGACTAGGAAAAGTGCCGAGGATCATTATTTTGCAGACGAGGAACTGGACTTGTCACCATTTCGGAGCTAACCCGAGCACTGCCCCTATCCGGAGTCCTGCAAACCCCCCGCTCTTCTCTGGAGCGCGGCAGGGCTCTGACGCCAGCCGGCTGCCCTATTGGGGGTCTAAGAGGCCACGGCTTGAGTTAGCCCAACCCGTCAACCACTAATGCACCCGCTCTATGGTGCTAAACCGCCCCCTGCCGCCCCCGGCAGCTGGAGTGTTTTCGGGTGGCTGCTCTCACTCGAGCCCGGCTACCTTGAACACAGAGAACTCAACGGGACCCCTAAGGCTAGGCCTACACGCTAAACATTTGCTACTGTAATACGGGGGGGTTGGGTGGGGTGGGGTGAGAGGATTAATTTACCCCATTTTTATGCTGGCGAAGGCCGTGGCCTAGACACACCAGCAAAAAGTCCTTTGGCCAGGACGGCGTCTTTGGTCCCGGGAGCTGGTCTAAGCCCAGCTGGCTAAAGCACGGTTGGGTGGTCTGGCCTAGTGGTCAGAGCTGAGCAGCAGGTCCCACCCCTACTTTGCACAGACAGGTCCTGGAATGGTTTTAACTGGCTGCATCGGCGGCGACTCTGTGAGTGCTCTGGGGCTGGAGGACCCACCAGCCACCCACCAATCAGCTGTTGGTTGGCAGGCGGGAGGCACTTGGGGGAAGGGACAGCGTGGGGGTGGGAACCGGGAAGAGGCGAAACGAGGGCGGGGCGCTCTCAGGGGAGGGGGCAGGAAGAAGCGGAGCGAGGGCGGGGCCTTGCGGGAAGGGGCAGCGCATTGGCGGAAAGAGGCGGGGCCTTGTCGGAAGGGGCAGAGTGGGGGGTGGGGCCTCAGGGTGGAGCGTGAGTGGAGCTACCACCGGGAAAAATGGAAGTCAGCACCTATGCTAGGGTGCCTGGACCGATCGGGGCCCCAAGGGGTGCTGTGTCAGTCCAGCCCTCCCAGCTGGTACCTCCTGCAGTACAGGGTCTATGCAGCAGTGCGTGGAGCCCGGTGCATGGTGCTGGATAACTATTAACCATCTCAGTCCCTACAGGGCCTTGTGCTGCGTCCCCACAAGGAGGGTCCTAGCGGTGTCGATAAAGCCTCTATCCTCCACGGTGCCTGACTAATTCACCTTGAAACCCATGGGGGTGAGGCACCTCTGTGCCTTTGATAATCTGGGCCTAACCGAACAGGCCAAGGTCCCCCTGCGAGCATGTGCCTGTGTGGGGATTTGAACCCGGGTCTCACACCCTGACCACTGCACCAGCCTGCCTTTTACTGAAGGCTGCTTCTCTCATTCCCTCAGCAAACAGGCACCAGCCTGTCCCTGGCTGGCAGAGAAGCCAAGGACTGACTGGGCCACGGAGCCCGAGGTGCCAGCCGAGAGAGAATCCCGCTGGCTCCGGCAGGTTCCGCTCTCCAGCCCCTTCCACCTGGCTCAGAGCAGCGGGGGGGGGGAGGGTGAGGACCACGGAGAAGATTTAAGAGACAAACGAAGTGTCTCAGAAAAGCCGGGCGCCGTAATCTCCCCGGCTTAAGGCCCTGATAGGTGCTGAAGCCGCATGGATATCAGGGATCTGCAGGATTCCCACGCAGAGCCGCTCTGATGTCCACAGACGTGGCAGGGAAAATCACCCAAATCCCCATCCCGCCGCTGGGGACTGGCCTCAGTGAGGCCGTCTGGCCGAGCCGGGAAGGTGCCTCAACAGGGGGCGCTCTGCCACTTGCACCATGCCCCAGGTTACACTCAGCAGCAACTGTCTTTGGTTCGTCCAGGTGGGATGCTGAGAAACAGCACAGGGGGGCAGTGGTTAAAGTGCTGGAGTCAAGTCCTTGCTTTGCCCCAGGCTGCCTCTATGACCTGTGGCAGGTCACCGCCCCGGCCTGTGCCTCAGTTTCCCCATCTGTAAAATGGGGCCATTGACACTGCCCTCCTAGGGAACGCGCTTGGAGGGCTCGGGATGACAGAGCAAGGGGTCATTGTCACGCGAGGGGGACTCCCCAGCGACGCAGCTGGACGAACAAAGGCCCCGTCGCCAGGGGCCAGGCTTTTAGCCTGATCCCACCGCTGGGTGCTGTGGACAGAGCCTTGATGCGCTCAGCTGGGGGGTGGCTGTTGCTGTGGCCAAGGGATAGAAAGGGGCTCGGACCTCTGCACTCTTCCCCTTCGTGCCGCTGCAGGAGCAGCCCGGATCTTTCCCCGCCGGCTCCGCTTCCCTCCAGCCAATGCCCCCCCTTGGGGTAAACTGGGGGTAGGTCCGCCACAGCCTGGTGGGCCAGGCTGGGGGTAAGCTGGGGGGCCGGCCCTGTGTCTGGGGGAGCAGCCAGCCTGTCTGCAGCTGGCTGCAGAGATGGGGAGCCCCAGGCGCAGCGGAAGCAGCTGCAGGCCGAAGGGAGACGGAGGAGGGGAAGTGACACTCTGTGACACCCAGGAGCAGCCCAGCTCTGAGAGGACGGACGGGCGGGTGGCGAACGCAACGGGCACAGACCTGGGCTCTAATCCTGGCTCTGCCACAGACTTCTTGGGGGAGTCACTTAATCCGTGCCTCAGTTTCCCCAGGTGTAAAATGGGCTAGTGAGTCTCTCCTTACCCGGTCGGACTGTGAGCTCTCTGGAGAAGGGATTGTCTGGGCAGCGCCTGGCACCCTGCTCTCAGCTGGTGCTGTTGGAATGTAACTAACAAGAAGAAAGGGAGTGTTTGGTGCAGGGGGACGGGAGGTCAGGGGCAGGAGGTTTCTACACAAGAGCTATTTGCCTGCCCAGCATGAATCGGAGGCTGGAAGAGGGGGGTGTCTGGCAGGCCTCAGAGATGCTGTCATGTCATTGCATGACATGGTGCTGCAGGCGCCCCCTGGCGACTGGGGCTTGTCTGTGCTACCCCTGCTCTCTCAGGGCTTGCAACAGGGCTTAGCGGGTGTGAGTACAAAATGAACAGCCAGGAGCTCCTGGGTTTGCTTCCCAGCTCTGCTGCTCCCTTACTGGGTAGCCACCGGCCCTGTCCGTGCCTCAGTTTCCCCATCTGTAAAAGGAGGGGCAGGGGATAACTAGAGTGCTTCCAAAGGGAAAGCGTGAGGGGCATGCTCCAGATCAGGGAGGGCGGCACTGGTGGGATTTCAGGCTAGTGGGCGGGGGGTGACCCCATTTGTGGTCTCTGGAAGTCCTACCCCTCTAGGAACCCCCAGCTCCGTGCATGGCTCTGTGTGTGGGAGACTGGAGTGATATAGTGGCCCAGGCCCAGGCTCACTCGGTTCCTTTGTTTCTCCGTCGCAAAACAAGAGCCACCTCCCCTTGGTGCAGCTTGCTTCCCTCTCGGAAACCCGATTCCTGCAGCCGCTGCTGGCTCGCCGGGGGAGGGGGGCAGGAACCGAAATCGGTAACGCTGGCCCGGCCACCTGCAGGCGGAAACCCATGGGATTCACCCAGATTTAACTGGGAGGCAGGGCTCCTGGGTTCTGGTTCTGGCTACAGGCAGGCAGTGTGGTCCAGTGGTTAGAGCAGCGGGGGCGGGAGGGAGTCAGGGCTCCTGGGTTCTGGTTCTGGCTACAGGCAGGCAGCGTGATCCAGTGGTTAGAGCAGTGGGGGGCAGGTGGGAGTCAGGACACCTGGGTTCTATGTCCGGCTATAGGCAGTGTGGTCCAGTGATTAGAGCAGTGGGGGCGGGTGGGAGTCAGGACTCCTGGGTTCTGTTTCTGGCTATAGGCAGGCAGTATGGTCAAGCGGTTAGAGCAGTGGGGGCGGGTGGGAGTCAGGACTCCTGGGTTCTATTTCTGGCTACAGGCAGGCAGTGCAGTCCAGTGGTTAGAACAGTGGGGGCTGGTGGGAGTCAGGACACCTGGGTTCCAGTTCTGGCTATGGAGGGGAGTGTGGTCTAGTGGTTAGATGGGGAGGGGGGGGCGGTCTGACAGCCAGCGTACCTGGGCTCTCTCCTGACCTCTGGGAAGAGAGTATGTTCTAATAGTCAGAGGTAGGTCCTGGAAACCAGGTCTTTGGGGCCTTATTTCCAACGTGGCTTGGATCCTAGTGGTTAGAGCGGGGAGGACACCTGGGTGCTGTGCCAACTCTGCCAATCACATGCTGGGCGGCCGTGAACTGGCCACCCATTGGCTAACAAGGCCGAGATGACGGGCGCCATCAGCGCGTGGGTGATCATTATGAACCACAAAGCCCTGCCAGCAATATGATGGCAACAGGTGGAAAAATCCCTCCCCCGCATATCTGCCGCCTGGCTCCTTGGGGCGATCACAGAGCCTCTGGTAGGTTTCTAGCCCCACGGCGGGGCCTGACGAGCCCTGGCTAAGGGGCAGCTGTCATGCGAAGAATCCCAAAAGCCCAGTTCCTAGCTGTACAACTAGCCCTTGTCTTTATCCCAGGCCAGATAAGACCCCTGGCCTGTCTCCCCACCCTGAGCTTCGGAGGGACCCACAGACCCGGGGCTGTGGCATGGAGCCATCTCGAGGCCTGCACCGTGAGAGGAAGCCAAGTGCCATCTGTGTTTTGGCTACCGGGCCTTTCGGCTTCAGCTCCCGTTGAAATCTTGTCAGCGACTCAGCACTCCGCCCCCAGCCGGGCCTGGGGGAGGCAGTTCTCCGAGACGCGGCGGCTGCATCCCGAAATGCCAGCTCCTCCGGTCACGTCAGCCCAGGAAAAGGAATGCAGGAATCAGCAGAGCTCAGCACACCCCAGGCTCTGACAGCACCAGATGGTTCAGAGGAAGGTGTCAGAGCCCCACAGTCCTATCTCCCCCTGTCACATCCTGACCCCCATAATCAGAGACTGGCTTAACCCTGGAAACAGGAAATTCTCCTCACCGATGCTCTTTTAGTCGGCATTATCCATGCTAACCCCAGTTCATCTTGTCAGCCACATAAACATCCAACCCCGGTCTGAATCAAGCTGAGTTTGTGGCCTCAGTGGCGTCCTGTGGCGGTGAGTTCCGCCGGCTAATCTCCCGGGTGCGAAAAAGGCTCCTCTTTGACCAGCTCAGCAGGCCTCCTTTCATCCACCGCCCCCTTGTCCTGTTGCGAGACAAGGACAGAAGCCCCCGTTCTCCCTTTGGCATTAATGAATTATGATCGGCATTATTGATCTGTGTGGTGATAGCACGTCACAGACCAAGATCCCATTGTTCTAGGTGCTGGCCAGACCCAGAACAAAGAGACAGTCCCTGCTTTAAAGAGACATGGCCAGGTTGGCAAAGTATTTAGGCACCTAAAGCTGCAGAGAGGCACCTAGGCCCAGATCCTCAAAGGCCTAATGCCAATGGGAGTTAGGTGCCTAAATACCTTTATCAGCCTGGCCCTTACATGCTTTACTGGTGCGAATAATGGGTCAGGAAAAGGTCAGCTCGAATGCACCGGGGGGAAGAAGCCTGGGGCGGGCGGGCGCTTTGCGCTCAGGGAGGTGGGTTGCCTGCCAGTGTGTCTGAGCCTTGCGCGTGGCCCTGAATTCATTAGCATCCCTAACGCCCAGGGAGATGGATGCCTTCATGAAGCCGAGCAGAGACGAGGAATCAATGCAGTGGAAGCAACAGAAATATGGAAGAATGATTCCTCGCTTCTGCTCCGGCAGCTTGGGTGGAGGGGGGATGGTCTCTGCGCGCCGCAAGGGCTCCGTGAGGATGGAAGGCACTAAAAAAAAAATCTAATTAATGATAAAAACAAATGATCCCAACGTGTGAATCCGGGGGGGGAGCTGAGGTCAGGCTGGGATGAGACGATGCTTAAGTGAAGCAGCCGCAGGGCAGAAGACAGGCTAGGAGGTCTAGTGGTTAGAGCAGTGGGGACTGGGAGTCAGGACTGCTGAGTTCTGTTGCTGGCGTTGAGGGGAGTGGGGTCTAGTGGTTAGAGCAAAGGGGATTGGGAGTCAGGACTGCTGAGTTCTGTTGCTGGCGTTAAGAGGGGAGTGGGGTCTAGTGGTTAGAGCAGAGGGGATTGGGAGTCAGGACTCCTGAGTTCTGTTGCTGGCGTTGAGGGGAGTGGGGTCTAGTGGTTAGAGCAAAGGGGACTGGGAGTCAGGACTGCTGAGTTCTGTTGCTGGCGTTAAGAGGGGAGTGGGGTCTAGTGGTTAGAGCAGAGGGGATTGGGAGTCAGGACTCCTGAGTTCTGTTGCTGGCGTTAAGAGGGGAGTGGGGTCTAGTGGTTAGAGCAAAGGGGACTGGGAGTCAGGACTCCTGAGTTCTGTTGCTGGCGTTAAGAGGGGAGTGGGGTCTAGTGGTTAGAGCAGAGGGGATTGGGAGTCAGGACTCCTGAGTTCTGTTGCTGGCGTTAAGAGGGGAGTGGGGTCTAGTGGTTAGAGCAGAGGGGACTGGGTGTCAGAACACCTGGGGTGGGGTTAGAGCAGGGGGGCTGCAGCTCAGGACTCCTGGGTTCGATTCCTCAACTTGGCACATAGCCTGACTTTGGGCAAGTCACTGGGAACCTCTTTAACCCAGCCTGTAAAGCGGATTTAATGACACCTTGCTCCCAGGAACACTGTGATCTCTAAGTGATTGTGAAGTGCTTTGAAATCCTCTGATGAAAAGCACCGCCTGAGAGCAAACTTTGATTATTACCCCTTACAAATAGCCGGTTTGGAACATTCATTTTCATAATGTTTTCTTTTTCCAGGAGGCTGGTGGAACATCGCCGGATAATGTTTCAGTGCTTTAAAGTACGACGGAGATGAAAAATCCCACAAATGTCTGTTTTGCAAACAATTTTCTTAGTCAAATTAAACCATAACACTGAGCTGCTCGCAATAACAATTCAATTACACTTGAACATTTGTTAGTACAGGAGAGAGAGCGAGAGCTGCCATCCCTGCTCCTTTTATTCTTGTTCCGAGAAGTCACTAAAAGGTTCCGCGAGTCTTTTAACTAGTTCACAGGGGAGGTCTGAATCTTTCTTCTCATGAATTCTCCAGGTCCAGGACAAGTGCAAAGAGCGACACTGAGAATCTAAAACTCAAAAGCGCCTCTGCTGGGAATGACTGGCTAGGCTGTCGGACGGCTAAACGGGATCTGGGGGTGGGGGTGGATCACAAATTGAATGTGAGCCACTGATATGATGCATGTGCAAGGGGGGGGGCAAGCAGGGGCACGGACCCCCCCAATAATCGTCGGGGACACAGGAAGACCGAGCTCCTGCGGGGGTTGGGGCCGGGTGGAGGGAGAAAGGAAGACTGAGCGGGGACCTGGGAAGTCTTCAGAGACGTTAAGGGCTGTTATAAAGATCAGTTGTTCTCCAAGTCCATTGAAGGTAAGACAAGAAGTAACGGGCTTCATCTGCAGCAAGGGAGATTTAGGACTAGGAGCCCAGCCAGGGCCCAGCACCCTCTGGCACTAGGCGCTGTACAAACGCAGAGGAAAGGGATGGGCCCTGCCCCAGCCAGCTTCCAATCTAAGCATAAGACAGAAGCCAAGAGGTGGCAATGGACCGACTGGCCGAAGGGGGAGCCCAAGGAAACAGGGGAGTTATACGGTGGGGTTAAAGGGACAGCCATGTGTTGAGCCGGCCGGAGGATACAATGCACAAGGCACCCAGACCCCCTTTTGGGGCACAGCGTGTTCCCCCATCCCATGGGGGGCGCAGGGCCAGGCGGGATACAGGGAGGGGTGGGGGTGAATAGTTCTGGCTCTTGTTCTGCAAAGCCAATGTCCCAAAGCGCCCCTGTCCCCTGGCTCGGCAGGAGGGGAATTGGGGCTGGAGAAGGAGCCGGGGGGGGGGGGAATGATCTATGAGTGCCACCCTTGTGGCCCTGCTCGCCCCCCACCCGCTTGGGGTCCCCTCTCCCCGCAGGGCTGGGTGCGTTAGATGAGGGAGGGAGAAGTGGTATGTCTGATTGTTCTACACAGTGACGCCTGCCCCCTGAGCTAGGGACTCTGGGGAAAACCAGCCAGGGCTTCTCCAGCCCCTTCCATCCCAATGGATGGACCCTTATAACCCCCCCTCCCCTCGGAGCTGTGTTGGTACCATTAGCCCCACTCTTCAAATGGGGAAACTGAGGCACAGGGAGGCAGTGCAGCAAGTCAGTGGCAGAGCTGGGAATGGAACCCAGGAGTCCTGAGTCCCAAACCCCACCCCCCTGCAACCACTAGACTCCCATGCCCCTCGCAGAATTGGAAATAGAACCCAGGAGTCCTGGCTCCCAGCCCCACCGCTCGAACCACTAGATCCCCCTCCCCTCCCAGAGAGCTGGGAACAGAACCCAGGAGTCCTGGGACCAGTCCGGCCAGGCCGAGGCCGCAGCGCCCATCTTCTGTGGGTCTGGCTAACGGAGCGTGTGTCTGAGCTTATGCCAGGAAGATTGAAGGGATTTGGGGGTTTAAAGGCTTACGGAGCAGAGAGGCGAGAGGCCCCAGCAGGCTGATGCAAGCCGCCCATATGGTCCCTCGTTAGCGCTGCCAGCCAAGCCAGCCGGAGGGGAGGGAGCGGGGCCCGCGCTCCGACCACTGCGGGGGCCAGGAGGAGGCAGACAATGCTGGGGAATCCTGCCCCCCCCCCGAGCCTCCCCTTGCAGATCACACCCCAGGCTGGGGCTCAGCGAGCGCGTTAGGATCAGCAGCTCCAGAACTGAAAGGGAGAGTGTGTGTGTGGGGATGGGGGGGGGGAGAGTCCCTGTATTATCTCAGCCCCCCTCCCATCTGTGCTGCATGGGGGTCTGACCGGGAGGGGCAGGGAGCCACGTGAATGCAGCAAGGGAAGGGGCTGGGGGCTGTACAACTTTGGCCACTAACCGCCCCCCTCCCCTGCTCAAGCCTTCCTTCAAATTATCAGAGGCCTGTGGACAACCCCTCCACCCCCGCCAGCCAGTGAGCAAGGGGGACACAGGTCCCCAGGAAAGAGGCAGTGGGTTCCCCTGGGGAGGGGGAGAGGGGGGCAGCGGGTTCCCCTGGGGAGGAGGCGGGTGTGTGTGTGTGCAGTGGGTTCCCCTGGGGAGGGGGTGGGGGGAAAGTTGGTTACCCTGGGGAAGGGGCAGCGGGTCCCCTGGAGGGAGCCAGGGGGGCAGCGGGTTCCCCTGGGGACAGGGCAGCACCTTGTGCTGGTTTGGCCATTTCTTCCCTATAGATAGAACTTAAGCCCCATTAAAGAGATGATCCCACTTAGCCGGGACACAGGCTGCTGCAAAGGGACACGCTGTCCCCCCGCCCCGCTCCCTCCTCGACAGGCCCCAGCGCTCGCACGCCAGCTCACCAGTGTCCCTGCCCCCTGTGCACACACACAGAGCAATACGCAGGCTCTTGTGTGCAGCCCCCACAGTGCCCCAGCAACACACAGGGGGGCACACACAGAACCTGGCCTCACGAACACAAACAGCAGTGGATCGCCTCCCGCCCCCTCTGCCCCCCATGCAGACCTGCAGGATACACCCCAATCCACAGACATATGCTGCCCGCCAGTGCATAGGCTGGTAACACACAGACACCCCACGACACAATGCCCCCCACGCAGAGGCACTTTCTCCAGCTCTGAGGCTGGGCTAGCAGGGGCTGCAGGTTGGGACTGAGGGGCACCGGCAGAGCTGTGGCGGGGGAAAGCCCACGGCTGGGCTAGCAGGGGCTGTGGGTCAGGATTGAGGGGCACCGGCAGAGCTGTGGCGGGGGAAAGCCCACAGCTGGGCTAGCAGGGGCTGTGGGTCAGGATTGAGGGGCACTGGCAGAGCTGTGGCGGGGGAAAGCCCACGGCTGGGACAGCAGGGGCTGTGGGTCAGGATTGAGGGGCACCGGCAGAGCTGTGATGGGCATTGGGGTCCCAGCATTGGAAGGATACAGGACAAGGACACTTCAAGGCAGGACTCAGGCGCGTTGGCAGAGCTGTGGCATGCAGATCGCCAGCTGGCCGGGGGCTCTACAGGCCTCTGCTCCAGACTTGCTCCATGGCTCCCATAGGGGGGAATTGAGCCTCCTGGAAGCCCCAGTGGTGGGGGTGGGGGACACTACAGAGGGCAATCCAGGATCCGTGGTCCACCTGAGCTTAGCGCAGATCCTTTTATACAGGGAGGGGAGGAGGGCGGAGCCAAGGGGCCTGGCCCCACCCAGAACACAGAGCCCCGCCTCCTCTCCGCATAAAAGGCCCTATCCAGGACAAGGTGGTGGGCTTTGAGTGCAGGGTCGGGCAGTTGGTGGAGCAGCTCCCAGGGCTGGATGGTGCAAAGAAGGGGATCACTAGGAGAGGGGGAACCTGATCCCCCCAGGCCATCTGCTGACATTGGTGAAGGGGCGCAGAGTATGGCTGGATCTTGACTGATCCTGGTCCCTCCAGAGTCAGCTGCCCTGGGGCACCATCCCCCAAGGTGGTGTGTCTCCCATCCCCCTTTGCCAAGGCTCTGCCCGTCCATCCCTCCCCCCGTCCGTGCCAGCAGGTGACTTTCAGCTGCCCTCTCACGATGCGTATTTAATGCATCATGATGGTTTTTCCCACTTCCCTTTCTACGGAGCCCCTGCGCAGCCTGTTTTCTCTCTGGTTACTGTAAGTGTCTTGGCAGCGTAATATTAATAGATGAGCGTAATATAGCCAAGCCATACATAACGCTGCAGCTGTTTATTGCCGGAGCGCTAATTGCCTCTGCATTTAATTGTTTTAGCGTGATGGATGGGGATAATGACACCTGGAGCGGGAGGGCCCGGCGTGGGTTTGTTCTTGGCGGCTCTGGCGAAAAGGAAACCGTGTTTCCAGGCTGAAGCTGGCGGTTTCCTGCCCCTTTCCCCCGGCAGATCCCACTTGGTCGGGATGCTGGGGCTGGGAATGGGAGCCAGAGGCCAGCTTGGAGCCAGCCCTGGCTGGCACGGGCCGGAGTGCTTGTTTGCCGGCCCTGGCGTGAGCTGAGTTTGGAGGGGCTCTGCCCAGTGTCCACATTGCAAAAGCCGCCACCACAATTGGCATTGTCGGTGCCTCAAGCAGGGACCCCAAGGGCCGAGCGGGGCCCTAGACTCTAGAGGCTGAGTTCGTTGTGTTAGCATGGAGGCAAGGTGTGGGTGAGCAAGTGTGTGTGCACAGGGCGGTGCACGGGTGTCCGTGCAGAGGGTGCTACGTGGGGACACGTATGCATGTCCGTGTGCCTGGGTGTAAGCACATGGGGTGATACCTGTGTTCATGGGGGCAGGCACATGTGGGGACATGTGTGTTGAAGTGCATCCGTGTGGTGCATGGGCATGTGTGCGTTCACGGGGGTGTGTGCACGGGGGACGTGTGTGCATGTGTTTAAGGGCATGGGGTGCTGGATTTAAGCAGTGGCACAGGAACCAAACAGCCATGTCCCAGCATAGCCGGAGGCTCTGGTCAGGCACCCGAGCCTGTGGTGGCTAGAAGGAATTAAGGGTCGGGGTGCAGTGAAGCCACCCAGCCTTTCCCATATCGCTGAATGGGCAGGGGGCTTCCCAGCTACACCTGGGCTCAGTGGCAGAGGGAGACCCCGGGGCAGGGGTCACAGAACAGAAAAGGGCCACGTGCCAGTGAGCTAAGTCAAATGCCAGGAAGGAGCTGGAAATGGTGAGGATGCAGCTCCTCCACCGTCCACCGCCTGCAACGCTGCCCCCTGCTGGGATCAGAGCAGCTCTAGCATGTGTCATAAGCCCTATACTGCAAATGGAACCGGAGCAATCCCCCCCTCCCTAACTGAAATGGCTAAGCCCCCAGAGCCCTGCCCCGAAGCCATCCAGTGTGCCAGGCGGCAAAGCTGCGGAGTCCACTTAGCTCGGAGATTAATCCAGCTGGTCTTTCGTTTGCTCCCGCGGAGAGTTTAAACAATCTAATTAGGTTCCTGGAAACAGGATTAGCTGGGGCTGGTAATTCAATTCCACCCCCAAGCCCATTCCGCCTTAATCTCATTGCCGTCCCCTCTGCTCCAGCGCGGACTGTGCTGCCAGGTTTCCTTTGCGTCCTGCCAGCCGGGCTCCCGGAGCGGCGCTGTGTGTATTCTAGGCCCAACTTGTGGTATGGCCTCTAGTTAAGGTTGCCTGACACGACCCATTATACGACCTTGGTTGAAGTTGCTTATAACTTTGCCAAAACGTCAGCTGTTCGGCCGGAGGTTTCCCACGCCAGACGTCCGCTTCAGGGTAAATTTTTGGGGAACGTTTCAGCCGTTTCCCAGAACGAGACTAGCAAAAACAATATGTTGTTTTGGCCCATCTTACATATGTTTCACTGAGAAGCTTCAGCCCCCCCCGCCCTCCCGCCCCTGGGGCCGGGGATGTGCCTTTTGCTCTCCTATGAAAATGTACCCCAAGGAAATCTCACTTTGCACACGCACAGTGCAGCCACAGGAAGAGTTTGACAGCGAAATTCACCCTAGACTCCATCCACGCGCGTTCCCCACAGTGTTACGGGCAACCTTAATTCTGCCGTTTCCCAACATTTGGGGGCTTGACTTTGCCATGGCAACGCTCCGCGCACATAGCCTTTGTGTGCAAGGTGCGCGCGTGGGCGGATGTTTTATTTACATATATATTTGTCCCCTTTAAAATAGTTCCCCATCTAGGTCAATTACAGAGTCACTGCAGAGACGGCGGAATTATCGCATCATGGGAGGAAGCTCGTAAATCACTCGGGGCCGGGCTGTTTATGATCCATTTATCTTCCCAAGATGCTAATGAACTCCCGTAATGCACCCTCCGTCTCCACGGCCCCCCTCTGCCGAAATCCTCCACGGTGGCTGCTAAGCGGAGCCGGGGGACTGACAGACAGAGATGGCCCTTGGCTCCCCAGCCTCGGGAGTGGAGGAGAGGACGGCAGGTCAGGGGCAAAGCGGGTGTCTTTGCCCCTCTGGAGACGTGGGCCAAAGCTCAGATTCACTTGCTGGGGATGCAAAGGGCCTGATCTGCCTCTCCCCGTAAACCCACCCGCCCCGCCCGTGCCAATGGAGTTATTCCAGATTTACACCGGGCTCAGGAGAGAACCAGCCCCAAAGATTCCAGCCCCCCAAGAAAGCGGCGTCCTTACCGTTTACTGACCAGCCCACGGTCTATCCCCAGCCCTGGTGCTGGGGCCATCCCCATAGCAGAGGCAGGCCCCAAGCCGCAGAGTTTGACCCCAGCCCCTCTGTTTCGGGGTATCTGTGACGGGGTTTGGAGCAGGACTAGGAGCGGGTCTCCGGACCCAGAATACAGAAGCGTTTGGGCCGCTGGCTCTGGTCCAGCTCTAAGGGACAATAGACCCATCAGTGCTTTGTGCTTCCATGCTTTGTTCTCCAAGCGCCTGATGAAGGAGGGTGAGTACTCTTGTCCTGTTAGCATAGGGGGGAAACTGAGGCATGGGGAGCTGGGAAGGACCCGCCCAAGGTCACAGCTCGAGTCAGTGGCAGAGTCAGGAAGGGAACCCAGGAGTTCTGACTGCCAGCGTCTATTGCTCTAGCCCACCAGGGCTTGTTCCTTTGGCCTTTGCCGGGAGGATGACCTTGTTCCAGAAGGCACTGGGCCAAATGGGAAGAACTGCCCAGAGCAGGCCCCAGATCTGGCACAGGGTGGACGAGAACTGCAGCCCCCAGAGGACAGCAGCTGTGGCCTCAGTGCTGAGGGCTTCGGCTGGCCTCGGCTGCGGCTTCTGATGAAACTTGCCCCCCAGGGTCCCAGTGAGACCGGCTGAGCCGGCCCGGCTTCTGGGAACACAGACTCTGCCCCTGTTTCATGGAGAACGTGCTGCGGCTCCAGGGGTCCCGCGGTGGAACGTTGCCCTGGCAGACAGCCGCTCCGGCATGTCTCCGGGGGAGGCAGCGGGAAGGAGAATTCAAGGGACAAGAGACAGGGACAGGGACAGAGATAGGTGGCTGGGGATGGGAGAGGCCAACACGAGGCACCTCCTCCGTGAGCCTCTTGTCCTGTACTAGCCCGATTCACAGCCCCTGTGGAGAATCCCCAGCCCCAGCCCCACTACGCAGGGACAGCCCCCTCCTGACGAGCCTTTCCCAACCGGATCCACTCGCCCCGCGTGTTTCTCGTCCTGCGCTGGTAGCCAGGCAGCGGGGAACACGTGGGCCTGCGGGAGGCAAGATCAGAGAGAAGCTAAATTTGAGGGCCCTGTTATTAGGGGCATGACGGTAGCACCCAGAGGCCCCATTGCTGCCCGGACTCAGAGAGCTCCCAGTCTAAACAGGCAAGAGAAGGATCCTTACCCCTCGTCTACAGATGGGGGAAACTGAGGCCCAGAGAGGCGACGCAGCAGGGCCAAGGTCACCCGCAGACTCAGTAGCAAAAGTTGGGACTTCAACTTAGATCTCCCACCTCCCAGCCCCTCTCCAATATCCCCCCCCCCCGCCCACTGCGGCTGATCCCCTCCCCCTGCTCGATTGCCCCACGGCTCCTTCTTTAACCGTTTGCTCTCCCATCCCCCCAAGGGGAGCAAATCTGAACCGGCGCGGAGCTAGATGAGCTCTGCCAAGGCCGTCGTCCCCAGCCCACCCCGGCTTCCTTCCGCTGGCTCGGCAGGTCCCCAGGGGAGCCCCAAGCAGGGGTAGCCAGCCCTGGCAGCTGGGACCCCTTCACCTCAACCTGCAAACCGTGCTGCCTGGTTTGCCTTATTCGCCCCCTCCCATCGCCACCAACCCGCCCGCTCAGCCACGCTGCCCACGGAGCAATCATCGCCGGGGGATTTTTCACAGCGAAAAATGATCGGCGACGGTGGCTCGTCAGCGCGGAACGGGGTCTTGACAGGCGGACAAATGGAGGCAATCGAGGAGCCTGCCGCGAAGGGCTGCTGCTGATCTGATTGTTTGCTGAGTGATTGCTCGCTGGGCCTCGGGCGCCAGATCCGTTTAAAGGGACACGGGCCATCTCTGGAGGTGTGATCCCTCCCCTGCCCGCTCTCTCCGCCCTCCCCTCGCCAGTCTACGTCTGGAGTCAGAGGGATTTTGGCGTCTCACTCCAGGTTGAAATCTGTTCTCCTGGGATGTGGGAGCGCTGGGTGCAGTTCACTGCTCATGCAGACTCCCCGCGTGACCTTGCGGGGCTCACTTAGGGCCAGATTTCGATATCTATGGGAGTTAGGCACTGAAATACCTTTGAGCGCCTGAGGCAAGGACCATGTGGTCCTTACCCTGGCCTCCATCATTGTAATACCAGAGCAGCTCCTAATCTTTAATGCAATTACCCTCACAGCACCCCTGTGAGGTCAGGCAGGCCATTATCCCCATTGCACAGCTAGGGAAACTGAGGCAGGGAGCGACGAAGGGCCAGACCGTTACAGGTATTTAGCCCCCTAGCTCCTGTTGATGTCAAAAATCCGTCTCTAAGTGACTCACTCAGTGTCACACAGAGATTTGAACCCATGTCTAATGCCTAGGGCCCTACCAAATTCACGGCCATGAAAAATGCGTCAAGGACCGTGAACTCTGGTCTCCCCCCGTGAAATCTGGTCTTTTGTGTGCTTTTACCCTATGCTGTACAGATTTCACAGGGGAGACCAACGTTTCTCAAATTGGGGGTCCTGACCCAAAAGGGAGCTACAGGAGGTCCCAAGATTATTTCAGGGGGGTTGCTGTACTGCGACCCTTACTTCTGCGCTGCCTTCAGAGCTGGGCGGCGGGAGAGCAGCGGCTGCTGGCTGAGGGCCCAGGCAGCAGTGCAGAAGTAAGGGTGGCAATACCCTACCAGGCCATCCTTACCTCTGCGCCGCTGGTGGTGGCTCTGCCTTCAGAGCTGGGCTCCCAGCCTGCAGCCGCTGCTCTCCAGCTGCCCAGCTCTGAAGGCAGCGCTGCCGTCAGCAGCAGCGCAGAAGTAAGGGTAGCAGAACCACAACCCCCCCTACAATCACCTTGAGACCCCCCCCCCACACACACACACACAGAGAACTCCTTTTTGGGTCAGGACCCCTACAATTACAACACTGTGACATTTCAGATTTAAATAGCTGAAATCATGAAATTAACAATTTTTAAAATCCCATGGCCGTGAAATTGACCAAACTGGACCCTGAATTTGGTAGGGCCCTACTAATGCCCTAGACACTGGCCAGCAGTCTTCTACCCCCCTTCTGATGACTGATTCCCTCTCACAACTCTCTGGAATCTGGGCTTCCCTCGCTGGTCTATTTAAAGGGACACAGTCGGGTTTTTTTTACTTTCTCCCCCGCCTGTGCAGCTGCAGGCCAGAGCTATCATTAAGGCCCGACTGTGTTGGTAAATAGTGCCCCGCCTGACGCCTGGCAGGTGCCACTTCAATCTGAGAAGGAGGATGGAGAGGGCTTTCCCGATTCCCCATCCCGCCGGCTCCCATTTCTACGCACGACCGGAGCATCTTGCACCCGCGTTTGCACGGGTGCCAAACCGTTGCACGCCGGAGAAGCAGACCCTGGAGCTCCTGGGAGGGCACCCTGCACGACGCCGGCATTTCGGCCTAGTGGACAGAACCCTAAATAGGCACTTAAGAGCCCTGTTTTCTATTTCTGGCTCTGCAGCTGGTCGACCTGGGGCTTCCCTTTCTGGGCCTCAGTTTCTCCATCTGTGAATACCTTTGTCACGAGCGTGGCGATTTACTACTGAAAGGCCCTCGCTAAGAGCAAGGCCATGGTATTATTACCTTGTTTAAAAGCCACTCCACGCTGCAGGAGAGGTGAACTATGCAGAATTACTGAGTTGTACCAGCCAAGGACAGTATTTTTGTAGATTTGCTGGAGTGTTGTTAATTTCACAAGGCTAAACGCCCATTAATCTCCAATATTGGACTTATTTACACATCTCCACTGGCCCGGAGCTTCATCGACAAAAATTAAAGGGAATATATTTCGTCTGGAACCCCCTGCTGCTGCTTCCATTTCCTCTCGCAAGTACCTTCGTGGAGGACAATTAATTCCTATGGGAAGGGGGCCAACATTTAATTATCTACATCAAAGAGATCCCCTTGTAAACAAACAGCCCCGTTACTTGCTAGCCAGCTGGGCTCATTTGCCTTCAGCTGGGATCAGAGTATTTTCACGTTTGCCATGAAATGTCTGAGTCAAAAAATAATGGGGGAGGGAGGGGGAAAATCTGCCCATCAGCATCTTCAGAAGTTAATATCCCGCCGGGTCTTAAAGGGACCCTGGATTGGTTGCATCAAATACTGTAGCATCTAAGGCTGACTTCGCACCCTTTTGTGTGTGTCCCTTTATGTGGCTTAAGCTTCACTGGAAGGTGCCTGTTTAATAAACCCTGGGGTTGGTATGGGATCATGGACTGGGAGCCAGGACTCCTGGGTTCCTAGCCTCAACTCCAGATGGAGCATGGACTGGGATCCAGGACTCCTGGGTTCCTAGCCTCAGCTCCAGGTGGAGCACGGACTGGGATCCAGGACTCCTGGGTTCCTAGCCTCAGCTCCAGACGGAGCATGGATGGGGAGCCAGGACTCTTGGGTTCTGAGTATGAACTCTATGTGAGTGTGGATTGGGAGCTAGGACTTCTGAGTTCCCAGTCCCAACTCTGCGTGGGCTAGTGGTTAGAGCAGGGAACGACTTATAAGCTCTATACTCAGCTCTGCCACCGTTTCGCTATGTGGCCTTGAGCAAGTCACGTCCCTGCTCGGTGCCTCGGTTTCCCCCTCTGAAATAATGGGATGCTAAATTCCTCCCTCCAAGAGCTGTGAGATCTCAGGATGAAGGAAGCTAAACGGGAGCAGCCTATGACTTAAGAATTCCCAGAGGGAAGGTCCTCGACTCCAGGCTGTAGGCGCCCTCCCCAACGGCCCGCACCCTCAGCTCTGAGCTCTCTGAGCTAAAGGGAATCTCTCCATGAGCAGTATTGGGGCTATGACACACAGAGGAGAAATTATGGTTCCCTCCAGCAGAGGGCAGTGGCGATGCACGTGCCCCAGCCAGGAGTAAGCCCTGGCTTCCGTTCAGAGCCCCGCAGCTGCTGGCACACGTCCCTCGTCTGTGGCTCACTCTGCCCAGCTCACCTGTGCTCCCTCCCTGCGCGCCTGCCTCCAGCAAAGTATATTGGGAAGTGAATTGTGTGTTGCTGGAGCAGCAGCCCACAGGGTAGGAACACTCAGCACCTATTCATGTTTCCGTTGGGTGCGCCCAGCCCAGATCCAGCCGTCACCGAGACAGGCTGGGTTCATCCCGCGGTGAGCTGCTCATTCTGCAGGGCTGGATTCCTCCTGGCTCAGCAGCGGGGAACCATGAAGCCCCAACTACAGGCCAGTGGATTCCCGTCACAAGCCAGTGCCCCTGGGTATCCTCCATGCCCGCGGGGGGGCCCAGCCGGAATCTTCTCTGACGCCATCAGGGCCAAGCGCCAGCGCGTCTGGGGAGCAGCTGATTTCCTCCCCCTCAAGTTTCATGTTCAAGCTTGATCCAGGCAGGCTGGAAAAACCCACAGGGCCAGAGTCTGTCACCAAAGCTCCGCTGTCATCAGAGGAGAATCTGGCCCCGCCTCGTGTCCCTCCGCCCTGGGTGTATTATTATTTACATTCCAGTAGCATCTAGCCGAGATCAGGGCCCCATTTTACTGGGTGCGGAAGAGACCCCGACCGAGATCGAGGCCCTGTGGTGCTGGGCACTGCACAGACCTCAGCTAAAATCAGGGCCCCATTGTGCCAGGCACTGCACAGACCCCAACCAAGTGAGGGCCCCGTTGGGCCAGGCCTTTCAGACACAGGGTGAGAGGCTGTACCTGCCTCCGAGAGCTCACAGTCCAAACAGACAAGGAAAGGAAAGGAGGATTATCCCCACGTTGCAGGTGGGGAAACTGAGGCACGGGAAAACACCGTGACTTACCCAAGCTCACCCAGGAGTCTGCGGCAAAGCCAGGAATGGCACCCAGAACTCCTGAGTCCAATGGCTTATCGACAAGGTCGTCCTGGGGAAATGGCCAATCTTGTGACGAAACTGCATCAACGTTAGAAGAAGGTTGTTCAGGTGGCAAAGCCCTCGAGAGGTAGGATTGGAACGGTGAGCGTTCGGGCTGTCTGGGCGCCGCTTCGGCCCCCTTGCGTGGCCACCCTGAGCTTCGAATGAAGCACGGGCCCGGTGCAAAAAACCCAGCACGGCCGCTGCTGTGAAATACTGCCCGGTAATGCACACGCACCAGAGGTGCTTCAGCAATTGTAAATCTGGCATCCCCTGGCTCTCCAGTACTTGGCTTTGCCACATAAATAACGGCCCTTTTCTAGACAGGCTTTTTTATTAAGGGAAAACACAAACGTTCTGGTGTGCAAGGGCGAGCGCCCCGCCCCCCATGCCCTGTGTCAGCTGGAGCAGTGTTCCTCAGGGACTGGCTTGCTGGCGCTGCCTTCCTCAGCGGTGTCAGGCAGATACACTGATCTGGAGGGTCTGAACCCTTAGCTTTCACCACAGGCTTCTTCCACCTGAACCCCGGCACTTCTGGCAGCTAGCAGCAGGAGAAAGCCGTTATCCCAGCTGGGGCCCGATGCCAGATCTGTCTCTCTTTATACCCCCACCCGCCCTGCTACAGCTCTTCGTATCTGTTCTCGGTGCTTTGGCGTCGACGCCAACCCAGCCTTAGAACGGGTCGTTATTTTGCCAGGCTGCCAACGTGTCCTCTGAGGGAGGCAAGCAAGGAAGAGGGCCGGTGATTGCTGACCCTTTAGAGCTCAGCAAAAGCTGAGAAGGGAATTGAATGGGACAAAGAAAAGGCACTTCCTTAGCCCCAGGGTGTTCCCGAAGCCAGCTCTCAAAGGAACACTGGAGCTGGGAGAGGTTCCTAAAAGCTTTTGTAATGGGACAAGTTAGACAACCTAAATCACTACCTGAACATAACCTGAACCAACCAGATGTGGATATTGCATCATTTCACCGCACCCAAGTCACCCAATCAGCACCTGTCTTTCCCATTCTGTCTGGCCTAGCTGTAAACTCCTCGGGGCAGGGGGCTGTTACTTGCCCTCAGCACCTCTAGGATCAGCCCAATGGAGCACTCAGAAAACACTAATGACTAATTAGAGACTAATTAGAGACTGGGGGGAGCACGGTGGGGAGGGCAGACACATTGCATCTGTCAAGAGCCAAACCTGGAGCCTCTGGGAAGTGCTGACCCTCTGTGACATTCCCCTCTGGTGTTATCTGGACCGGTGATCTGCTAGGTCACTCCAATCCTCGACTCTGGGAGCCAGCCTTACCCTGCTCTGCTGTGAGAAGCCCCACTCCTGGGCTGTTCACGCACAGCCTCTGGCATGTAACTGCTCCTTGGATTGTGCAACTGAATGACACTAGCCAATATTTCTGGTCCCAGACACAACCCTACGAACCTCCATCTTGCAGTGTCCAGTTATGCCCACTGGATGCTTGGTGTGGTGTCTGTAGATGTAGGTGGAAGAGAGAGGAAGAGCATGGCAAACATCTCTCCCTTTTATCATGTCCTTTCTTCCCTCTTGGCTTTGCCCCCCTCCCTTCAGAGTCAGGTGAGCATTACCTCATCGCAGTCCCAAACTGACCAAAGGAAGGGGGTGACTCCCTCAAGAGTCCAACAAAGCCTTTGTTGCTGCCTAAGCCAGCGTCCTTTGTTCCTGTGAGGCTGGGCTGGGTTTGTCCCAGACATGCCCTGATGAGGTGTGAACTGCTCTTGGAGAGTTTTTGCCTGGGCTTATTTTAAATCATGAAGACACATTTCAGCCTCATAACTACATACATGAAACTATAACCTATAACATGACTATAACATTACTGTAAGAACAGTTACTATAACATCACTATGACAACAATGCTCAGTGCATCACGAGCCTTCCGAAGACACCCGACATGACAAACTTTGCACTGATACCACACAATCATTTTGTAAGGATGAACAGGGGCGTGTAGCGTGTTTCCCCGAGGTACAGAACCTCACACCCTTCCTGTGCCCACAGACTGAGATTAGGAATACTCCCACCGAGGAGGCTCTGTTCTCCTACAGCCCCATTCTCCGCTGCCCTGGACTTTGGGCCTGATTTGCCCTCTGCCTACCCCATGTACAGCCATCTGCCCCGTGCAAAGTGGGCGTGAAACGCTACCCATGCCGCCATGCAAAGCGTGGGATGGCGGCGAATCGGCTTTTCCACCCCGACTGGGAGCCCCCCCAGCTCTTGCCAGGGAAAAGCCAGAGGATCTTTCCAACCTGCGAGGACTTGGGTACATCCCATCAGCCCCCAATGACTCCGGAGTGTCTGTGCATGGAGTCAGACAAGTTCCCATGGCCCGTCCATCACCAGCGAGGCTCTAATGCTGTTTGATGGGCAGCCGGCCGCGTACGGGTGGTCGATGGATGGGCTTTGGCAGCAGGGATGAGGGCGGCTTGCAGACATGTCCCAAAACGCACGTTTCCCTTCAGCTCTAGATTAGAAGCGAGAGGCCTGGAAAGCCATCAGTCCCTGCTAGTCAAATCCTCCCGTCAGCCGTCTGCGCTTCAGCAATACATCCTCCCCAGGCCACTTCAGTCGCTGCCCCGTCGTGAGCACTGGCAGACGGAGCCGCTCGGCCGGGCAGACGCGCGGGAGCAAATCGCTCCTTGGCTAACCTGCATCGTTTCCGTTGATGTCAACAGAGCTAGGCCAGGCGATGCCAGCCCAGGAGCTGGGCCCCGTAGGAGGCAATTGGGCAGCTGGGGCGAGGCCCGGGATTGTTCTGTGCAGGGCAAATCTTCAGCCGGTGCAAAGCAGCAGGTGCCAGCGGTGACCCGATGCCAGTGCAATCCAGTGTGTGTTAGCCCCCCCGGCGGCCCGATCCACAGGTCCTATGATTCTGTCACAGCTGCCTGCTGGGGGGGTTGGGCCTGGTGAAGCTCACACTAGCAGCGGTTTGAGCATTAGCCTGCTAAACTGTGAGTTCAACCCTTGAGGGGGCCATTTAGGGATATGGGGCAAAAATTGGATGATTTAATTGGGGATTGGTCCTGCGTTGAGTAGCAGGTTGGACTAGATGACCTCCTGAAGTCCCTTCCAGCCTTGATATTCTATGAAATAAGCAGGGGCCTGGAGATGCAGTATGTTAATATCGTCCCATTTTAAAGCCTGGTTGCTTGTTCCCCTATCCCTCGCGCAGTTAGTTTCGCCGGTGCAAGTCGGGAGTACAAGACTTCCTGTTCTGTTTCTCCAGCCCCTTGAGGGCTTTCGCTCAGGACCTTCCCCCCTCCACACACAAATCAGTGGGAATCTGGATCGAGAAAGGGTCCCGGGATCTGGGAACAGAACCCAGGCATCCGAGTCCTAATCCCCACCTGCGACAATAAGACCGAGTGCCTCTAAACAGTAATAACGACGCTCAGCACTTATGGTGCTTTACGCGTTCAAAGCGCTGCACAAACATCAACTAATTAATGCTCACAACCCCCGTGGGAAGGAGGTGAGAGCATCTTTTCATCTTCAAAGCACTTTACCGACTTCAGCTCATCCTCGCACACTCTGGGGAAGTCGGCAAGTAGTGTAAGTGTCATTGTTGTCATTAGCCTTCTTTTGCAGATGCGGGGGGTGGGGGGAAACTGAGGCACGGAGCAGTGACTGGCCCAAGATCACCCAGCCCATTGAGCACAGAGCTAGGAATGGGACTCTGGAATGCTGGCTGCTTCCGGCCAATATGGGATGCAGCTCTTTATAAGTATGTCGGTGTTAAACAGTCAGCGTTTGCCTGCTGGTTACAGAAAGGGGCAGGGAATTTCGCAGCCGCCCACTGGGGAAACGGGACTGCTGGACGGGCAGCTCTTCCCTGGTTAACACTTAGCAGGCTGAGGCTGTCAGGCAGCATGTACTAGTGGTTAAATCAGTGGGCTGGGAGCCAGGACTCCGGGGTTCTTCTGCCAGCAGCTGATCTTAAACAAGTCACTTTCCCCTCGCCGTGCCTCAGTTTCCCCCTAACGCTGACGTGCCTGCCTTGCAAGGGGGTCTGCACAGTTAATGAGCCATGGCCTGCAAAGCGCAGTGGGTTCCCCCTGTCAAAGCGGCTTTAGAAATGCAAATAGCTACAGGAGTCAAATGATCTTTTCCCTTCCCAGCTTACTGCGTTAAACGCCAGACCTTGCTGGTGCTGCTTTACAACGGGGAAGACGAGCCCTGTGAATGCACCCATCCGTCACACATGGCAGCCGCTAAACTAGCCAGCGGCCTGGCTTGAACCAGAACCAGAGCCGAACACTCAGGGCTTGAGCTAAGGTGCCAGCCACTCTCAATCCGCCAACAGCGACAGGGGATCCGGCGGCAGGGACCACGTAACGGATCTCAGAATGACCCGTGGGTTGCACGCACTGCGGGATCAGCTTCTGCTCTCTGGTGTAAATCCAAAGTAATCTGGAGTGACTCCACTGACTCCCCGTTTACACCAGCGTAACTGAGATCACGCTGGCCCTTCTGTGTTAGCGGCAGCATAGACTTTCCGTCCCAGTGGTGGAAAACACAGTAACCCCATTGAGGTCACAGTGTCCCCTCCAGATTCACCCCAGTGTAATCCCCCCACTCTGAGGAGTGTGGACAAACCCCCCTGAGTGCGGTGACACCACCTGGGTGAGCCAACAGGACTGGCTCGACTCCCTGCCACTCGCAGGCCCCAGCATTAAGAAAAAACTCCAGCTCCGGAGTCCCAAGGGGACAGGAAACCAGAACAAAGGGGCAGGAAGTGGGTTTAATTAAAAAATTAAAAGCAGCCCTCCCCAATCCAGCTTTTGTGCGCTCAGCCCGCAGTCTGGGCATGCAGCTCCCAGGACAGGCCCTGAGTCCGCCTTTGGAGGGGGTTAGTATTATGTGTATTACGGTAGCATCTCAAGGCCCCACTCAAGAGCCAGGGCCGCAGCTCACAGTGTTCAAAAGTCGAGTGTAGATGCGCTGATGCTCCTTTTAGCGGCTGGAGTACTGCAGGGGGAGTCTAGGGATATGGGTTCTATTCCTGGCTCTGTCACCTGGCCTGCTGGGTGACCTGGAGCAAGTCCCTTCCCCTCCCTGTGCCTCAGTTTCCCCATCTGTAAACTGGTGATAATGGCACCTCTGTAAAGTGCTTTGAGATCTGCTGATGATAAGAGCTGGGATCATTAAAATGGTTGAGCTAAAGTCATGGGCAGAGCCTAGCTTAGCCTATGTTTAGGGCCCTACCAAGTTCACGGTTCATTTTGATCAATTTCACAGCCAGAGGGTTTTAAAATTGGTCAATTTCACGGTTTCCGATGTTTACATCGGAAATTTCATGGTGTTGTAACCATGGGGGTCCCGACCCAAAAGGGGATTGTGTATATGTGTGTGTGGGGGGTTTGCAAAGTTGATGTGGGGGGGTTGCCACCCTCACTTCTGCAGTCTGAAGGCAGCACAGCCACGGAGCTTCTTGCAGCTGGGGAGGTACCCGGAGGTGGGTCTGATCTTCCCCCAAAGTTGGCCGTGCAGAGGAAGAGGAAATCCAGTCCCGCTGGCGCTCCCAGCGGGGATGCCGCCAGCTCTGCCCCTCCCCCAGCTAGATTTCACAGAGGAAGGTCTGATTTCATGGTCCGTGACATGTTTTTCACGTCTGTGAATGTGGTAGGGCCCTACCTACAAGCAATGTGGCTTGGCTCCACTGGACAGTTAAAACACATTGGTAACAGCCCTTTAATCCTTGTCTAGACAAAGCTCTGGTGACAAACAGCCTCTGCGCCCACAGAGTTTGCAATACAATGGAGAAGAACTATCACCCTCCTCTTACAGGGGGGAAACTGAGGCACAGCGCAGGGAAACGATGTGCCCCGTATCACACAGAGCATTTGTGGCAGAGCCCCAATTTGCTCTCATGTCTCTTAAACGCCAGCCCTGTGCTTTAACTACTAGACCAGACAACCCTACTGGCAGAATGCTGCCTGTGTGGCTCCCAAGGGCACTGGTGTTGGCACCGATTGAGCTGATCCGGAGCAGGGGGTGAAGCCCAATAGCTCCATTAGCTCCCAGCCTGTGCAGCCACTGAATGGAGGCTGCTCCCAAATGCTGCCCCCCCTTTCAGATGCAAATGAGCGCATTGCGTTCATTCCCCTGCTCTGTAAGCAGACGTGTGGTGTCCAGATCAATTAGGTCCTCTGACAATCCCAATCAGCCGGGCCCCGCGCTGTCGGCCAAGGGACCCAGCTGGGGGCCACTCGTGCGCCAATCCAGCCACCAACCACCGAGCAGGGGGATGAGCCGGGTGAGTGGCACGGCCACGCTAACGAAAGGCCGATTAGCCATCAAGAGCCAGTACAAACCCTCCTTCGTTACGCTAGCCACACGCAGGGAGCTTCAAAGACCCAGGCCCCCGGATCGGGGGGGCCGTTCATTTCAGTTCCTCGCCCCTCCCCACATTCCACGCGGTTCTCACGGATCAGTTCTAGGCAGGGGATACGGAGTAGCTCCCCAGCCAGTGTCAATGGGCCTGGCGCCCTCAAGGTCGAAGGACCCGACCCCCAGCTGGTGTGAATGGGCACCGCTCTAGCGGAGTCAACGGGCCTGATCCCCGGCTGGTGTGAATGGGCACCACTCTATGGGAGTCAACGGGCCCGATCCCCGGCTGGTGTGAATGGGCACCGCTCTATGGGAGTCAACAGGTCCAATCCCCAGCTGGTGTGAATGGGCACCGCTCTATGGGAGTCAATGGGCCCGATCCCCAGCTGGTGTGAATGGGCACCGCTCTATGGAAGTCAACAGGCCCCATCCCCAGCTGGTGTGAACGGGCACCGCTCTACCGGAGTCAACGGGCCCGATCCCTGGCTGGTGTGAATTGGCACCGCTCTATGGGAGTCAACGGGCCCGATCCCCAGCTGGTGTGAATGGGCACCGCTCTACCGGAGTCAACGGGTCCGATCCCAGCTGGTGTGAATGGGCACCGCTCTAATGGAGTCAACGGGCCCGATCCCCGGCTGGTGTGAATGGGCACCGCTCTATGGGAGTCAATGGGCCCGATCCCAGCTGGTGTGAATGGGCACCGCTCTACCGGAGTCAACGGGCCCGATCCCAGCTGGTGTGAATGGGCACCGCTCTACCGGAGTCAACGGGCCCGATCCCCAGCTGGTGTGAATGGGCACCGCTCTATGGGAGTAAAGGGGCCCAATCCCCGGCTGGTGTGAATGGGCACCGCTCTATCGGAGTAAACGGGTCCGATCCCCAGCTGGTGTGAATGGGCACCGCTCTATCGGAGTCAACGGGCCAGATCCCCAGCTGGTCTGAATGGGCACCGCTCTATGGGAGTAAAGGGGCCCAATCCCCGGCTGGTGTGAATGGGCACCGCTCTATCGGAGTAAACGGGCCAGAGTGCTGCATGCGACACTGAAGTCAAAAGAATCTAGCCATGCGTACGTCTCAGGGTGGGGACGGAAACGTCTCGGGTGCTTCAAGTCTGTAAGAACTCCACCCCCCCCCAGCCAAAAATCTGTCGGTGCTTTAAGAAAAGCAGTTATATAATCCGCTTAAAGGAATTGCATTTGTATTCCCAGCGTTGCCAAGATCCATACTGGACAGACAAGGCAAGACAGATAGATACAGAACCGGAGTGAGATAATGGTGGAGGGACAGGAGAGATCAGCCTTTGGTGGGAGAGGCAAATAATGACTAGATATATAGATAATGGACAGAGAGATAATGGGGGGGGGGCGGCTGGCTAGGTGGAGAGGTAGCGAATGAATGGAGAGGTAATAATGTGGAGCTAGCAGATGGATGTGGGCTGGGTATTGATCTGACAGTTTAATTCATTTCAGGTCAGCGCAATGGAAGGTCATGGTAGAGCCTGAGCGTGGGAGAGCGCCGTGTTTCCCAAACAGATCAGGGCTCCTCTCCGAGTTCGGGACGGAGATAATTGGGTTCAAACCTTCCCCGGGGGTGGGCCGGCGGGAGGGTCAAATGTAAATTACGCCCATCAGTGGCAGTCGCTCACGCTGAGCCAGGATTGCTGGAGCATACCGAGGCGCCCCCTCCCCAGGCCCGTACACAGCCTCTGCATGGGAGAGGAAGGAGGGGGTTGTGGTTAAGGCACTGGGCCGGGACCCCGGAGACCGGTGCTCAGTTCTCAGCCCCGTGAGTGAGTCACTCCAGATCCCCGGGCTGGGTAAAAGGGGGAGCAGGTCTAGTCCCCCGGCGAGCTGCTGCCCCTTGCTCTGTGGGGCAGCTAGCACGATGGGGTTAGGCCCCCCATGGGCTGTCGTAACACATGGAATAATGACACCCCTGGGCTGGAAGGGGGTGATGGAGAACATCTCTCTTCCCCTGGGTCCACCTGCCCAGTGTCTCCGGGGGGTTACAGCGTGTCCCATGGCAGGGGCTCTGAGCGCAGGGCATGTGGGGAGCCCCGTCTGTAGCAGATTACCCAGCAGACCTCAAACAGCTGAACTAGAGAGGCCATGGGGAGCGCTGAGCTCCCATCCTAGCTTTCGTAGAGCAAGGGGTTGGCAGCCAGGACTCCTGGGTCCTATTCTCAGCTGTGGCGTCCAGAGGTTAGAGCAGGGGTTCTGGGAGTCAGGACTCCTGGGCTCTATCCCCAGCTCAGAAGAGGAATGGCATCTCGTGAGTCAAGCGGGGTTGCAGGTGGCCTGAGAGTCAGGACTCCTGGGTCCTATTCTCAGCTGGGGGAGGGGAGTGGGATCTGCTGGTCAGAGCAGAAGGGGGCTGGGACCTGGGTTCTATTCCTTGCTCTGTCTGTGATCAACCATCTGACTTGGGCAAGTCTCTGCCCCCTCGGTGCCTCAGTTTCCCTCCCCAGTCCAATGAGCATAGTGCCACGTGGCATCTCCGGGGAGCTGTGAGGCTGGGCGAGTTCGTAGCAGCCTGGCACAGTGGGAACGTGCTTTGCCAGCACGCAGCGTCGTGGCAAGAGAGCGACGGAGTCCTGGAAACAGCCCCGGGGTGACCGTGCTGCTCCGAGAGGAACACGAGGGCAGCTGCTTTGGCCCCTTCCCAGGGCTGCCCAGAGGATTCAGGGGGCCTGGGGCAAAGCAATTTTGGGGGCCCCTTCCATAAAAAAAGTTGCAATACTATAGAATACTATATTCTCGTGGGGGGCCCGGGGCCTGGGGCAAATTGCCCCACTTGCCCCCCCCCCCCCCCCCGGCGGCTCTGACCCTTTCCTGTTCCGCCGCACAGGCCAGCTCACGCCATCAGCCCTAGTTCTAGAGATGAGGGGATTCTCCTGCCGGATGGAGATGAACTTTTCCTCTGCCGTGTTTATTAATGACTCCAAGCTCCCCCCCGCCACGCGCCGACGCAGGTAAGTGCCCGCTGCCTGGCACGCCGGCTCCCTCCTTGCCGCTTTTAAATGCCAGCTGCAAACCCTCTCGCCGCGGCTGCCAGATGCTCCAAGCCAGGCCGCTCGCCACTGACGTCCAGCCCGGGCTGTAAATCAAGTTTGAAAGGAAACGTGCCTCTCCTTGGAATCGCCTGGCGTAAAGTTCAGGCTGCCGCCACAGCCGGCCACGGGATGGGGAAGGGCACAAAGCCAAAGCCTGGAGTCTGCCTGTGAGAAGCCAAGACGCCGCTGATGGCAAGTGCAGGTCACCGGATTGGCGCCAGCCCGGGAGAGCAGTGGCAGCGTAGCAAGGCACAGTTGCTGTTGGCACTGGGCTGCTAGTAGATTTCCCTCTCTGCACGGGTGTAGCCAGCAAACCCTCCGCTCAGGCAAGGCCTGAATGCAGCTCTCTGGGTAGTGAGTTTGTGGGTTCTTGGCCCAGATCCTAGCCAGTTGGCATCCAAGTCACAGATGCCATCGGTGCAGCCAATTCCCCTTATCGGCAGCAGAAAGGGCTGTTGCCTCTTTGATCTCAGCAGTTTGCCAATATCTGGAGTCTGGCCGAGCTGTTTCCAGGAGGAGGAGAACTGGAGGCTATGAGCAGAGATAGCCTTTGGTGCAATCTGGGTTATTTACAGAAGGTGGCCACAGAATCCTGTCCCACTGAACGCAAGAGAAATGAACAGCAGCAGGGAGTCTCCTCGTTTTGAAGTCCCCACATCTGCTCTCCTGGCAGCTCTGTGCCCAAGAAACCCGCCTCTCTGCTTCCTCTCCAGGTCACACAACTGCTTCCCCTGGCTTATAGCAGCCAACACACACAGGCTGTGTCCCACTTCCTCACCCCCGGCCTCTGGAAACCCTTCAGCCTGCTCGGCTCAGCTCTGACCTACCATGTCCCTTGGGGGCTGCCTCCATTGTCTGGAGTTCTTGCTCCTACCTGCCATTGGCAGCCTAGCCAAACATGAGCCCAGCTCTCCAGGCTTTATCTATGTTCTCACAGCAAAGTGTGTGCAGTTGGATGGAGACACGCGCAACAACAGGGAATAAGTCTGTACCGAGGCACCTGGCCGAGCCAGCAAAGCGTGGTCTGAGGACACACAGGAAAGTGCCTGAGGGCTTTGTGTGTGACGGGCAGGGGGGGTTAGGCTTAAACACATCTCAGTGCCCACGTCAGACCTTCAGTCTAGACGTACCCAAAGGGGCTTAGTTGTTCCTTCCTTTGAGTCTGAAAGAGAGTCTGGGGTTGCCTTTGGATCAGAGAGTCCCCTGGTGGGGCAGCCCTCAGCACCTTTTAGCATAACAAGAGCCCAGAATGGATAGGACCACAGGGACTGACTGCCACTCTCAGTCCCAGAGCAGATGGCGTGGGGTATGTGTGTGTGTGGTGTTGCACTGCTACAGAGCCAGGCACCTGAACCCCATTGAAATGCATTTAAGGGTCTAATTCCTCTGGGCTGCTTTCAAAATTCCACCCAACCTATATCAAGGCTATAAACCCTCAAGCTTCAGGGCATGACCCCACCTCGGACTGCTGGGGTCAGGAGGGGACAGTCCCTGGGGGCAAGTTCGCCCATCGCTGCAGGGATTCGTACACGTCCCTTTGCAGCAGCTGCAGTCAGGGACGGGAGACAGGCTCCCCAGCTAGACCGGCCCACGGGTCTCATCTGGCGTGTTAGGTTGGGGGATACGGAGCTTGATGGAGCCTTTGGTTTGATTCTGGTTGTGACTATGAGATGGAGCTGCTGAGATTTCTTGCCATCAGAAAAGCTTTTTCAAGCAAGGCAAAGCCGCTTTTCAAAGGGGACAAACATATACTGGGGGACAGATCCATTTTTCAGCAAAATGAAACGTTTCCAGTTGATTTGAATCGCAATGGGAAATGTTCAGGGGTTTGTTCGTTTGGGTTTTTTTGGAGGATCTATCCCGTTTCTTCCTTTTCCTCCGCCTTTTTTCCAGTGTGGGGGGAGGAGAAGGAGAGAGAGGGATGGGTGGGGACCCCCTGCCCCCAAAAGAAGAAATTATTTCATTTTGATTTGACAAAAAATTGAAAATTCCCAGGGAAAGATTTAAAAAAAACGATTTTTTCCCCATATCCCAAGATATATTGGAATTGGAAACGGTTCAGAAAAGGGCAACAAAAATGATTAGGAGTATGAAACGGCTTCCGTATGAGAAGAGATTGATAAGACGGGGACTTTTCAGCTTGGAAAAGAGATGGCTAAGGGGAGATATGATTGAGGACTATAAAATCATGACTGGTGTAGAGAAAGTAGATGAGGAAGTGTTGTTTACTACTTCTCATAACAAGAACTAGGGGTCATCAAATGAAATTAATAGGCAGCAGGTTTAAAACAAATAAAAGGAAGTATTTCTTCAAACAACGCACAGTCAACCTGTGGAACTCCTTGCCAGTTGTTGGTGAAGGCCAAGACCATAACAGGGTTCAAAAAAGAACTAGATAAATTCATGGAGGATAGGTCCATCAATGGTTATTAGCCAGGATGGGCAGGAATGGTGTCCCTAGCCTCTGTTTGCCTGAAGCTGGGAATGGGCGACAGGGGATGGATCACTTGGTGATTACCTGTTCTGTTCATTCCCTCTGGGGCACCTGCCATTGGCCATTGTCGGAAGACAGGATACTGGGCTAGATGGACCATTGGTCTGACCCAGTATGGCCGTTCTTATGTTCTTATATTTTTTTATTTTTTTTCCCCAGAAAATATTTTCCAGCCAGCCCTTTGGTAAGCACAAACGGTGTCACCAAAATTCACGAGTCAGGATCCCCACATCATGAGATTGGCTCAAAAATCATGAGATTCTTTATATATATATATATATATAAACACTGTAGAGACAATATAGGTGAGCTACTATCTTTTATTGGACCAACCTCACCTTCCTGGTCTCTCTCTCATATCCTGCAACCAACACGGCTATAGCAACACTGCACACATTAAATATTGGGTTATTTTTGATTTGCCCTCTCGTTTCTGAGCCTTTTGGTCACACCCAAGGCATGTTTTCAAGATCATCTCTGCCACCACAAGAGCTGGAGACTTGAATTTTTAAAAAACTAGTTTAGCGTCCCACCTCCGTGCCTCAGTTTCCCCATGTGACAAGTGCAGCCAATGATACCAACTTCCTTTATAAAGTGCTTTGTGCTCGACTGGTGAAACGCACTAGGGATTATCATTAGACTGGCCCTTGTCACCGTAGTACAGGAGTGCAAAGGAAAGCTGGGGTTCCCACCTGCCTCTGGGTACTGGGGGGTTCAGAAACACACTGCAAATCATGAGAGTTGGCAATGCTGAGCCAGGCTGCTGGGGGCAAAGGGCTGGCCATGGAGTTCCCTGGCAGCAGCAGCAACACACACACACACACACACACACACACACACACACACACACACTGCTAGATCCTGCAGTGTCACCCCCTCCCTTGCAGTTAAGCAACCATGCCAGCCCCCAGCAACCTGCCATGGCTTGGGAGAGTTGCGAGTTTTCCTGGGCAGGGATGTCTCAAGCAAGCCCAGGCTTGGGAATGACACATCCATCCCCCCACACTCACCCCTGCCTGCACTCCGCCTTCCCCACCTTGCTCAATTTGTTGACACAGAGATAGGTAATAATTACAAGAGCCCAGGGGCTGGGAGAGCGGAATAGCAACCTGCTAGCTGGCTCAGAGTCCCTCTGGAAATGAGGCCGTATCGCGCACTCGGGCTGCTGGCTAAGCCGGCTTGTTCTGTTCGGTGCAGGTTTTTATACCAGGCTGCTCTCCGCGCTGCACCTCTGTCATGTGTCTCTGGTTGTCTCATTTGCTGCGGCAGAAGGGGTGAGCGGCTGGGGGTTGACAAATACTCCGTGCATGGTAAACACTGCACTGGCTCATTGGTGCGCATTTATACAGCGTCTGGCACAATGCTCCATGACTGAAGCACCTAGGCACTACCGTAAGACATCTAATAAATATGTACAGCGCCTGACACAATGGGGGCCAGGTCTGCGGCCGGAGCTCCCGGATGCTACCATAATACACCTAATAACTAATACACAGCGCCTGGCACAATGGGTTCCTGGTCCATGACTGGAGCTCTGAGGCACTACCATAATACCAGAGGCACTGACTTTGGGATTTATCCCGGAGGTGCTGGGCCCCTGCTCCACCCCTTCCCCCAAGCCTTCTGCCCTGCCTCTTCCCACCCCACCTCTTCCTGCCCCCTCTGCCTTCCAGCCCCAGAGCACTCAGGGAGTCAGCGCCTACACATAATACACCTGAGTCATGCGGTTTTGTTTCTGCTCCCTCATTGGGTGACTGAGGATATTTTTTTAATTAAGACTTCCAAACTCGGTTCTTGTATGGCCTCCCCATCACCGTGGTATCTGGGCGGCCCCTCCCGCACGGGAATGAAAACACACGGTGGGCAAACTATCCTCTCAGTGCTCCCTGGGAGGGTCATTTGACATCCCTTTTACAGGGGGGAAACTGAGGCACAGACCTGTCGCCTTGCCACGGCCCTGAGCTTTGCACAGCCGTTTGCACCCATGGAACGTGCTGCCCTTCTGATTGGCAGCATTTCACCCCCGCTGCGCACTAGGGGACGCAAGCAAGACGCTTGCCAGAGACATGAGCATTAGATTTCCAAAGGATCTCAGGGCCAGACCTTCAAGGCTTAACAGCCCTAGTGAGGCCAGATTTTCCATAGTGTCCAGCAGCTCCCACAGGAACAGCTGTAACGTGAAGAACCCAACCCCAGACATACTATGTTCCTCTGAACAGCGGGTCACTTACATCGATGCCTATGTAATTGGATGTTTTGCTATAAGATCTGCTCCAGGAATTACCTTGGGGGCAGTTCTCTGTTATCCAGAAGGACAGACGAGTCAACCTGTGGAACTCCTTGCCAGGGGATGTTGTGAAGGCCAAGACTATAACAGGGTTAAAAAAAGAACTAGATAAATTCATGGGGGATAGGTCCATCAATGGCTATTAGCGAGGATGGGCAGGGATGGTGTCCCTAGCCTCTGTTTGCCAGAAGCTGGGAATGGCGACAGACAGGGCCGGCTCTAAGCACCGGCAAAACAAGCTGGTGCTTGGGGCGGCACATTTTTAGGGGCAGCATGGCCGGCGCCAGAATGCCGCCCCTAAAAATGTGCCCCGGCCGCCCTAGCTCACCTCCGCTGCTGCTGCCACGGCGCACGAAACAGCTGATTCGCGCACCACTACTCACCCTCCCTTCCAGGCTCTCAAACGTGGGAGGGAGGGGGAGATCCCAAGCGGCCGTTTCGCGCGCCGCTGCTCCCCCTCCCTCCCAGGCTCTCAAACCTGGGAGGGGAGGAGACTTTGAGTGGCCACGGCGCGGGCGCTGCTTCTCCCCCTCCCTCCTAGGCTTGAGAGCCTGGGGGGAGGAGGCAGGGCTGGGGATTTGGGTAAGGGGCGGAGTTGAGGTGGGGCCGGGGGTGGGGTAATTAAAGAACCGGGGGTGAGGGGGCCGGCCAAAATTGTTTTTGCTTTGGGCGGCAAAAATCCTAGAGCCGGCCCTGGCGACAGGGGATGGATCACTTGATGATTACCTGTCTGTTCACTCCCTCTGGGGCACCTGGCATTGGCCACTGTCGGGAGACAGGATACTGGGCTAGAGGGACTTTGGCCTGTCCCAGTAGGGCCATTCTTATGATCACAGCGGTCCCTTCTGGCCTTCAAATCTATGACCCTATGAGTAAGGGGGGTGAGCTCTGCAGAAAGTCTGGCCCTAAATGACTTGCCCAGTGTCAGGCTGGGAGTCTGTAACTTTGTTGTCTCCTTCTGCTCCCTTGTCTATCTGTTTGTAGTGTTGTTGGAGCCAGGTTGGTCCGAGGGTCTGAGAGAGATGAGGTGGGTGAGGTGATAGTTTTCATTGGACCAGCTTCTGTTGGTGAGAGAGACAAGCTTTCGGGCTCTACGGGTTCTTCTTCAGGGCTGGGAGAGGTACTCTGAGCGTCAAAGCTAAATACAAGGTGGAACAGAGTGTTAAGCGTAAGCAGTTAACACACGTTGCAAGAGACCAATCAAGGCACTGCGTGCAATTGACATCTCTGCCGTCGGAGGCCAAAGGAGGGTCGGTGGGTTACAGATTGCTGGAATGAGACGTGACTCTGCCCAATCCAGGATTTTTAGTGGTTAGCACCGTTGTGAGTTTAAGCTCCCCGGCTCGTCTGTCCGTACCCACCTGGTGCCTCTTGTCTTATCCTTGGCAAGCTCTTTGAGGCAGGGGCTGTGTTTGGTCTGTGCTGGTCCCAGCTCTCCTGAGTCACCGTCCAGCATCAAGACCCTCCCTCCTCTCCCCAGCCGGCCTGTCCAGCTCCTGTACGGGGGCACAGGGCCAAGGAAAACCCAGGCCGAAGGGCAGGGGGAGCTGCCCAGCGGCGAGATCTCAGCATTGCCAGACGAGGGGCGGCTGTGGCAGCCCCCTTCACTCCAGATGTCATCCCGTATTGCAGCGGAGGGAGGTACCAGCTGTTCAAATAGACCTTCCCGGGCTCTTATTCCTATGCTGATCCCAAGATCAGAGGCGGGATCTTGTCTTCCCAGAGCTCGCCATCCACGTGTCCTCAAGGGGGCTGGAGAATTTTGGGAGGGGGGGGAGGAGGAGAGAAGATCAAGGAAATCAACACCCAAGGAGTCGTCCCCAAAGCCCGGCTCGGCGCCCGCCCCCCCCATCCCATCCCGCTTTGAGCTCATTAGTTCTGGCTGGCGCTTCCATTAGCGCTGCTGGTAATTAGCGTGCCAGGGAAATCATGTGTGGCAGGCGCTGGATCCCACCGGGACCCCCACGTCCTAATCAACACAAAGTTTTTCTGAGTCAATAAATAAATAAGCCAGGCGGATTATGATGCAGGCAGGCCCTGGGGGGGGATGGGGTCTGAGCTGCTGGGGAGGGGGTGTGTGGTGGGGAATTGGGGGGTCTGAGCGGCTAGGGGGTGATGGTGGGGAGTTGTGGGGGAGTGAGCGGCTGGAAGAGGAGCATGGTAGGGAGTTGTGGGGATGTGAGCGGCTGGGGGGTGATGGTGGGGAGTTGTGGGGGTGTGAGCGGCTGGAAGAGGAGCATGGTAGGGAGTTGTGGGGATGTGAGCGGCTGGGGGGTGATGGTGGGGAGTTGTGGGGGTGTGAGCGGCTGGAAGAGGAGCATGGTAGGGAGTTGGTGGGGGGGTTTGAGCAGCTGGGGGGTGATGGTGGGGAGTTGGGGGGTCTGAGTGGCTGAGGGGTCATGGTGGGGAGTTGGGGGTGTGTGAGCAGCTGTGGGGGGGGGAGTGTCAGGCCGATCCAGTCCCTTTGCCCTGTTATTTGAGCTCTTGACCCTCTCCCACCAGCCCCCCAAGCAGGGCAGGGTCACATACCTCTCTCCCCCTGGCCTGTTCCAGATCCCAGCGGGGGTTGCTCAGTCCTAGGCTGTGGGGTTCCTCCCCTGCCCCAGGCAGGATGTGGGGTCCCAAGGGGGGGGTCAGAAGGAGATGGATCCCTTCTGCCAGCTGCAATCCAGGTGAGCCGCCTCACAGATGGGGTCTGCAGAGATCATGGGGGCTTCGCACACCCCATCTCTGAGAGCTGCCTTCCTGCCAGTGATCTTCCCCATCTCTGCTGGCCTGGAACGTGGCTAACCGGGATTTGTCTTTCTGATGGGCCCATCACCATAGTGTCTGGGCATCACATGAGCATGGGCCTGGCACTCCCACATGGCAGGGATTGAGAAGCTAATAGCTGGGAAAGAGTCACGAGAAAGACCTTGGGAGTGGGATCTAGTGGTTAGAACAGAGGGGCTGGGAGTCAGGACGCCCGGGTTCTTCTATCCCAAGCTCTGGTAGAGAGTGGGGTGTAGTGATTAGTGGTGGGAGGAGGGACGGTGGAGTCAGGACTCCTGGGTTCTATCCCCAGCTATAGAAGGGGAGTGTGATTTAGCTGTTATAGGAGGGGACAGAGAGCCAGGACTCCTGGGTTCTATTCCTGGCTCTGGGTAGGCAGTGCAGTCTAGTGGTTAGAGAAGGCGGGGGGTTGGGAACCAGGACTCCTGGGTTCTATCCGCAGCTCTGGGCGGGCAGTGTGGTCTAGTGGTTAGAGAGGGCGGGGGGTTGGGAACCAGGACTCCTGGGTTCAATCCGCAGCTCTGGGTGAGCAGTGTGGTCTAGTGGTTAGAGAGGGCGGGGGATTGGGAACCAGGACTCCTGGGTTCTATCCGCAGCTCTGGGTGAGCAGTGTGGTCTAGCTGCCAGAGCAAGGAGCAGGAAGCCCGGACGCTTGGGTTCTATGGCCATGTCCGGCAGGCCCTGACTCACTGTGCAAATCTCTCCCCTTCGCCATGCTTCGCCTCCCTGTTGGTAAAAGGAGGAGAACAACGCTGAGCTGGGGCTGGCAGAGTGCCACTGATCGGCGTGCGTAAGCCCGCAGGCCGAGCGTTATGTTACCCGGTCCAGTGCCACCAGCCACTGCAGCTACATCTGATCTCATCCCCATCAGCAGAGAGCGCCCCCGGCAGGGGAGGGAGAAGGGGGGGTGTCTCAGATCATGGAGCAGAGGCAACACGGGGGTGAGGGAAGGGGGTGAGAGGGTCGCCATCCCTGCAGCAGCCCCGTTCTCTAATCAGCGCTTTGCCGAGCTAATGAACAAACGCTAATTGCTGGAATTAGAGGAGCCCTTTGCCTGGGAGGTTGCAGGGAACAGCAGCTTCATTTAAGAGGAGCATGTCTTGTTCCACCGGGCCTCTCTGTCCTTTAACAGATGAGCCTGGGGTGCTCATTTGCATCTCAATACCCAGAATGCCATGCTCTTCCCGCAGGCTCCTCCTGGTGCAGGACTGCTCTGGAGAGAGGTGGCCTTGTGGTGGGAACCGAGTTATTGAACAACCAGCTACAGCTCCTTTCAGCCAGGGAGCTCAAAGCACAGTGAGCATTGATTTACTGGCTGTGAGGCCACTTAATGGGTGGGGAAACTGAGGCACGGGAGGAGAGTGTTTTGCCCAAGGTGCCACTGTAAATTAGAGGCCGGGCTGGAGGATACAATCCAGGTGTCCTGACTCCAGTCTGCCCATTCCTATGTTGCTAGGGCTTCTGTTTCGGGGGCCATGATCTCTGTTTCGGGGCAGCCAGCTGGGGACCCCCAAGGGCCTGCAGCGCTCAGTGGGATGCTTGAGGCCAGAGTCTCACGGGCACTCAGCATCGGATATGCCCATTAGGAGCCCTGGGCCCAAGTCCCTGCAGCTCCCACTGACTTTGCTTGGAAGTGGGGTAACCCAGCATCCCCGCTCCCTGATGCAGGCCGCTCATGCCAGCGAGGCCTGGTTAGTATTTCGATCAATAAAACTTGTTTTATTTCTTCCAAACCAAAATTGTTGGGTCTAAACCGCCAGGCTGCGGCTACGGGTCAGTAGCTGGGCTTCCCAAGGCTTAGCCCTTTTTCTGTTCTCCTGGACAGAAAGACACAAATAATTATGATGGGGCCAGGGGAGGAGGGCACACAACCCCTGGCATGGGAGTGGGGGGAAGAGAATGGGAGATGCTGGTATGGTGGGGCTCAGAGAACCTGCTATAGAGGGTGGCACACACAGGAGATGGAGGGATGCAGGGGGCCCCTGTGTATGCAGCGACCTCAGCCAAAAGATGCTATAAAGCGTGTACACCCCCAGTGATATTAATTATCACCTCTCCATCTGCAGCTCTCACAGCGCTTTACAAAGCAGGGTGGTTTTCAGCCATTGTATAGATTGGGGAAACTGAGGCGCAGAGCAGGGAAGCGAATTGCCCAAGGTCACCTAGTGGCAGACCCGAGACTAGCACCCAGATCTCCTGAGTCCCAGTCCAGTGCACTATCCGCTAACCACCATAGTTTGAGTGTAAAGCATTAGGGGCTTGATTCAAAGCCCACCACAGTCAATGGGAAAGACTGGCCTGGACTTCCATTCGGATCAGACCCTAGAGCTAGAAAGTAAAACGGCTGGAAACAGAAAGTGAATGGGCGCCACTAAGGGGAGCTCGAAAAGTGAACCCACAAGCGGGAAGGAAATCGGCCGGTTCAGAGTCCGTCTGAACAACCCCAAGGTGATCGGTTAGAGGAAATATGGGATAGACTATTTTTATCTTGGGACTTTTCTCTCTCTTACATTATTAGTATTCTTAAGTTTGTTACTGTAGTGCCTAAAGGACAAGAGCAAGATCAGGGCCCATTGTGTCAGGTGCTGCACAGACACAGAATAACTGAGATCAGGCCCCATTGTGTCGGGTGCTGCCCCGACACAGAATAACCGAGATCAGGCCCCATTGTGTCGGGTGCTGCCCCGACACAGAATAACCGAGATCAGGGCCCATCGTGTCGGGTGCTGCACAGACACAGAATAACCGAGATCAGGCCCCATTGTGTCGGGTGCTGCCCCGACACAGAATAACCGAGATCAGGGCCCATCGTGTCGGGTGCTGCACAGACACAGAATAACCGAGATCAGGCCCCATTGTGTCGGGTGCTGCACAGATACAGAATAACCGAGATCAGGCCCCATTGTGTCGGGTGCTGCACAGATACAGAATAACCGAGATCAGCCCCCATTGTGTCGGGTGCTGCACAGATACAGAATAACCGAGATCAGGCCCCATTGTGTCAGGTGCTGCACAGACACAGAATAACCGAGATCAGGGCCCATTGTGTCGGGTGCTGCCCCGACACAGAATAACCGAGATCAGGCCCCATTGTGTCGGGTGCTGCACAGATACAGAATAACCGAGATCAGGCCCCATTGTGTCGGGTGCTGCACAGATACAGAATAACCGAGATCAGGCCCCATTGTGTTGGGTGCTGCACAGATACAGAATAACCGAGATCAGGCCCCATTGTGTCGGGTGCTGCACAGACACAGAATAACCGAGATCAGGGCCCATTGTGTCAGGTGCTGCACAGACACAGAATAACCGAGATCAGGCCCCATTGTGTCGGGTGCTGCACAGACACAGAATAACCGAGATCAGGCCCCATTGTGTCGGGTGCTGCACAGACACAGAATAACCGAGATCAGGCCCCATTGTGTCGGGTGCTGCACAGACACAGAATAACCGAGATCAGGCCCCATTGTGTCGGGTGCTGCACAGACACAGAATAATCGAGATCAGGCCCCATTGTGTCAGGTGCTGCACAGACACAGAATAACCGAGATCAGGGCCCATTGTGTCGGGTGCTGCCCCGACACAGAATAACCGAGATCAGGGCCCATTGTGTCAGGCGCTGCACAGACACAGAATAACCGAGATCAGGCCCCATTGTGTCGGGTGCTGCACAGACACAGAATAACCGAGATCAGGGCCCATTGTGTCGGGTGCTGCCCCGACACAGAATAACCGAGATCAGGGCCCATCGTGTCGGGTGCTGCACAGACACAGAATAATCGAGATCAGGCCCCATTGTGTCAGGTGCTGCACAGACACAGAATAACCAAGATCAGGGCCCATTGTGTCAGGTGCTGCACAGACACAGAATAACCGAGATCAGGCCCCATTGTGTCAGGTGCTGCACAGACACAGAATAACCGAGATCAGGGCCCATTGTGTCGGGTGCTGCCCCGACACAGAATAACCGAGATCAGGCCCCATTGTGTCAGGTGCTGCACAGACACAGAATAACCGAGATCAGGGCCCATTGTGTCGGGTGCTACCCCGACACAGAATAACCGAGATCAGGGCCCATTGTGTCGGGTGCTGCACAGACACAGAATAGCCGAGATCAGGGCCCATCGTGTCGGGTGCTGCACAGACACAGAATAGCCGAGATCAGGGCCCCATCATGCCAGGTGCTGCACAGATTCAGATCTATCCGTCTATCCTTGCAGATGAGTACGCACACATGGCAGCAGCAGGTCTTTAAACTTGCAGCGACAACCACACAATCATAAAAAATGGCTGATCTTTTTTTAACTTTCTTCTCATTTCAAAACCCCAGCATCCTAGGCTGCTGTGTTGCTAATTACACCGGCACTTTCTACCCAGGCAAACGGAGCAATAAAAAACCCCAACTACATGCACATATACACACACACAATCCAAATGTATTCGTCATCTTAGTGCTTTCTGCTTTTAAGAGATAGCAGGAAGACGGTGGCACGGTTTAAGATCGCCTGACTGAAAATAGTTTGTCCCTAGATTTATTTATTGGCAGGGGCATGCACAGTAATTTAAATTCGACCGCTTTCAGTGGGGTGCCTTGCCGCAGCCCTGGGGGCTGCAGGAGCTCTGTGACCCCACCGAGGCCCAGGGGCCAGAGGAGCTCGCTCTCACCACCATGGCCCCAGGGCTGGAGGAGTTCTGTGCCCCCGCCGATTCTTGAGGGGGGGCGCCAGGCCCCAGCTTGGCCCCCCTTTGTGCAGGCCCCTGTTTATTGGGGGCAGGAGCTTCACGTATTTTTATTTATTCAATTCCTCCCCCCTGCCCGCCCCCGTTACTGATGCTACACTAAAAAAAAAAAAAAAAAGATAAAGAGAGAAATAATTGGCTAATTAGCACCCAAATGCTTCTTGGAGTGACAGATGTTTTACTTAGCACAAGATTTGTTGTGTGTTTATTGCCCCCCCCCTCCACCCAAGTGCACCGCTTGGGGCCTCCCATCGCGTGGCACTAAACCGGGGACTCCTCTGTGCACCAGGAAGAGCTGTGCTGGTTCACATTCTAGCCATGTCTACCTGGGCAGGTGTCTCTCTGCAGAAGAGCTTGGGCAGTGCCAACATCTTGCCAGGCCTGCCCAGGCCAGCTTTGCAGTCTTGTCCTTTGAAAGCAGCATGGGGAGGCGGGGCTGGGCTTCCACACACTCCCTGCTGCTTGCCCATTTCTCCGGGGAGATCAGGAGTCCTCCCACAAGTTGCTTTCTGGCTGGCAAGGCCTCCAGTCTAACCTGGGCTAGAAAGTAAGTGTGTGTGTGTGTGTGTTTGCATGCGCGTCAGGGAGAGAGAGAGTGTGTGTGTGTCTTCACTACAACCATGTTTACACTAGGAAGACGGTGTGGTTTTAACATGTGTTAGCTGGTGTGTATTAACTAACACATGTTAGCAAACATGAATTAACTAATGTGGCAGCTGATATGTATTAATTAGCATGTGTTAGCTGGTGTGTATTATCTAACACATGTTAGCAAACATTAATTAACTAATGTGGCATCTGATACATATTAATTAGCATGTGTTAGCTGGCATGTATTATCTAATACACATTACCTGGCATGTATTAAGTAGCATGTTAGCTGGCATGTATTAACATGTTATCTGACATGAATTAATTATGTATTAACTAACATATTACCTGACATGCCTTAACTAACACGTTAACTGGCGTGTTTTAATCAACACATTAGCTGATGTGTATTAACATGTTATCTGTCATGCATCAACTAACATGTTAGCTGGAATGTATTAACTAACACGTTAGCTGGGATGTATTAGCTAACACCTGTCAGCTGGGATGTATTTACTAACATGTGTTAGCTGGTGTGTATTAACTCACGTTAGCTGATATATATTAGCCAACACATGTTAAATACTAACCCCACTGAAGTCAATGGCAAACCTCACCTGTACTCATTGGAGCCAGGCTTTTAGCCCTAGTGCAGAGAAGACAAGCTGTAGCTTTAACAAGTTAGCTGCTCGTGCTACCCTGTAGGCCCCCCTCTAGGGTGGCTCCAAGGGGCTTAACCCTTGTTAAAATACACACTGCCCTGTCCACACTCAGGTTTTACCATGGGTCCATACACCCCGTTTCCTAGGGAAGACAAGGCCCTGGGATAAAAGCTTTTCCAAACCCGTGTCACTAGCCTAGCGTACTCGGGGAGAGTGCATTTCACACATGTTCGCACACAGGTGTTGAGCCCGGTCCAGCCTGGGCCACTGCTGAGCGGCTCCAGGAGTCCTGGCCGCTCGGCACCGCCGGGGGCCAATCCCTTCACAGAACCGCTGGCGGGAACGGGGCGATCTTGCCCGCAAACCCGAGGGGAAGGGGGTTCGCTTCCCTCGGGCCCCCAGCCTGGACGGGCGGCTCGACGGCTCCGACGCCAAGTCTGGGGGGAAATTTCCACCTTTGGCTCGCCCTCGGGAGAAGAGGAAATTCTGAAATGGTGGAACATGGCTGGGGAGCGGAAAGGTGGCGCCTCTGCCAGTTTCCCCATGGCCAGGGAGAACTTTTCACAGGGCTTAACCCAAGGCCGACAGCCCCTGGCCGCCTTTCGACCCCTCCTGTCCCCTCTTTCCTCTCCTCCGGTCTTCTCCTCCCCCTCCTGATCCCTTCTCCTCCCTCTCCCTCGGGGCAACGGGCACCACCTGGGGGACGGGCCTACAGCCTGGGCTCGCTCCCCTTGGCTCGCCTCCGCCCGGCCCCCTTCCCTTTCCCTGCCGGCTGCCGGGAAGCGGCGCAGGCTGCGGGCGGCTGCCAGGGCCGGGAGCAGGGGGAGGACTCTGGGCTGGGCCGGGGGAGGGGAGAGGCAGGAGATTGGCGCCGGCTGCTGGGGGAGGGCCGGCTGGGCGTTGAGCTGCGAGCCCTTGGCATGCAGGGCTTTGTTATCCCCCCGCCTCGGCCGTCGGGGCGCAGGGCCGGATTATAACTCGGCTGCGGGGCGCCAGCTCCCCCCACCCCCGGGGATCGGGCCCCTGACGGGGCGGCCTCAGCCGGCGCTGCAGGGATCGGAGGTAAGACCGGCGGCGGGGGGGTGGTGGCGGCTGCTTCCCTGCCAGGGACGGGAGTCGGGGGCTGGGGTCGTGCACGGAGCTGTCTATGCCCGGGGCTGAGCGGAGCCTGCCCTGGCCGGGGGGGGGGCGGGTTTGTCCGGAGTTAGCGATGTGACTTGCTCCGTGGCGTGAAACTTCTCCCAAAGGCGCGGGGGGGGGGGGGTGTCGATCCGAGCCGGGCGGGGGGTTCAGCCTGGATGTGTGTTTGTGTGTCTCTGTTCTGCAAAGGGGGGGGGGTGCGCGCATTGACACTGCAAACGGAAACCCCTGTTTGTGTTGGGAGGGTTGTGGGGGGGGGCGAGGACACTGGAGGGGGGAGTTATTGCATGGCGGGGTGGGGGGGTTGCTTGGCAAGCGACTTGCGACGCGCATCCTGTGTCCAAGAAGTCTTGTTTGGAAACCAGTGGGCTGCAGCCAAGGCTCGCCCAGCTGGGAGGCTGTCACCGAGCCGAGATCTGCGGGGCGAGGGGGAGACGGAGCACAGCAGCCTGCCCCCTGCTGGAGGTGTCGAGTTGGCTCCTCGCCTGCTCCTTGAGCCGGGAGGGTGCCGGAGCGCTGGCTGGGTCGGCAGGGGGTCTGGGGTGCACCCCTCTTTCCCCCCAGGGTGACTCCGAGCCTGCGGGTCCATGATCCCTGGGGTCCCCCGGGAGTTTGCCAGCCCGCCGGCTGGGCAAAGGGGCACGGCACTTTGCACCACCAAGGACTAACACCAGTGCTAGAGGGGATGTTTTAGGAGACATGTTATGGGGGACAGACCCCCCCCACACACACACTCCAACCGTTTGGAGGTACCCCACTTCGCCCAGAGGTGTCCCCCGCAAATCCCTTCCCGACAGAAATACAGACAACCCTCGTGAATTGTGGTGACTGCACGTTTCCCCACGTTTCCTGCACCATCACCCCCTCCCCCCCACAACCCATCACAAGCGGTGGCGAGCAGCGTGTGCAGAAGTCCGGCTCGCAGGCAGGGAAGCTGGCTGGAAAGTTTGCAATTTATTCATTATTTTTATTCCCCTGGTGTTGCCGTTCAACACTGTAACATGGAGGCGAAAATAGCCTCTAGGGCTGGCACCTCTGCACCAGTATGGGGCGGAGGGGCGAGGGGAATTCAATCCCCCCCCTGTTAATCCCCAAGTTTATTTTAATCCCTTGCCCTGCTCGGACCCATGCCCGCTTTGCTAGCGAGGCTGCTGCAGTGCACAGAGCAATGTGGGTTCCCCCCCCAAAAACTAGGGATATGGCACCCCAGGGATTGCAGGGTCGCTGCTCCTGGAATGGGGAGAGCTGAGTGAAATCCATTCGAGGTCTGATGGCTGTTTTGGAAACCTTGGAAGGCAAAATGCTGCCTGGGGGGCTGAAATTCCTTTAGTGCCCTGTTATCATTGGTCTCAATCGGGGAGGGGAACGGGGGGGGAGGGGGGCGATGGTATTTTGGGGGATCCTGAAATCAAAGGTGGAACTGACTCTTTCCCTCCCCCTAAATTCCAGGATTATGGATTGCAACCCTATGGCACAATAAAACTCCTCTCTCCACAGCGCTCAGATTTAATTTCAGATCCTCTGAATGGTGTGTGTGGAAATCCGTCCTGGAAAAACAAACACAGCCTCTTCTGTTTCTTTTAACCCTTTCCGACCGTCCTTCCCCTCCCGTCAGCTGCCACGCTAGTGTTGGCAGTCGGGCGATGTTGAGGATGACACCTGTGACATTGCTGGTGAGGCCTGGAAAGGAGACGGCTCTTTGTACGAAGGGCCCTGCTGGTTGTGTCAGAGGCGAGGGCTGGAATAGTTCCTCGCTCGTTTCCTTAATAACTCAGCGGCGGCAGGTTGCAATGTCAGATTCGGAAGCTGTTCTCTGAGGATCATGCCATGCCTGGCACACTGAGGGGGGCGGCACTGGCACAATGGAGCGAGATTTCTTAAGACTGCGTTTGTACAGCGCCTTGCGCGTCCAGCCTCGGTTACTCCTGTTTAAGAGGAATGGGTGCTAACCAAGAAGGAAAGCGAAAGCTCCCATCGTGGGGCTGCTTCCGATGGCGCGGTCGAACTGAATCAGGCTCCTTGAGCTCCTGAGCCCCGGGTGTCACACCCTCTTCTCCAGTCCCTCATGCTACGCCCAGGTTTGGGCCGTGAAGTGTAAATAAAAGCATTGTGTAGGTTTCACTGTGATGCATGAGGCTGTAATTGTTGTTTGCTATCTGGATTATGGTAGCATGTAAGAGCCCGCAGACATGGACCAGGACTCCAATGTGCCAGGAGCTGTACGTTTTTATTGCTATTAGGTGTATTATGGTATCATTTAGGAGCCCCAGACAGGGACCAGATCCCCCTTGTCCCAGAGACTGTACAGACATTTGCTCGGCAGCTGGAAAGGTGTGAAAAAAGTTCACGAATTCCGAGTTCCATGGTTTTTAGAATGAGCAGCTCCTCGAGAATTTCATTCTTCCAATCGGGGCGGAGCTGCAACAGCTTGTGATTCAGAGGTGACCAACTGCACACCTCGAATGGCAAGAGGGAACCCGTCTGAGAGCAAGGCTGGCGGCCAAAACCAATTTGTCCAAAGCAATTTGCTGACAAAGAGCAGCCCGGGACAGGTCGCGAGCCCAAAGAGGGCAGAAATTCCTGGCTAGAGCTCTGCGGGGGTGGGCATTCCCCTTTGCGAAGGCGTGAGAGGCTGAAAGGGGCTTTTGTTCCAAATCCGGACGCAACCCAAATGCTTCAGAATTCTCCAGGAAGGAAAATTCCGAAAACCAGATTCCTTTTGGGTGGATGGAAACGTTCCATTTCGATGGCTGGCGTTGTTGATTCCGAACGGCGGAGTAGAATACAACATTTAAAAAAAATTGGCAACAACATGGCGTTTCAAAACAAAAACATTCGGTCCCCAAAATGGTAAAACCGGCCGTTTCAGCATTGTCAGAATTCTGCCCCCCTCCGTTTTTGATCGGAAGCAAAATTCCCGTGAAATTGACTTGATTTCGTGAAGTGTTTCAATTTTGATGGAACTCTGTCTTCTGTCCCGTCTGAGCTTCCCTGACCAGCTCTAGTCATAACCAAACTGGGAGGCAGCATAGCCTTGTGGGTAAGATGCTAGTCTGGGCCTCAGGATGCCTGGGTTCTCAGCCTGGTTTTACCACCAGCCTGCTGGATGATTTTAGAAAAGTTGCTTCCCCTTTCCGTGCCTCAGTTTCTCCTCCCGCTCTTTGTCTCTTCTGACTGTGAGCTTTTTGGGGGCAGGGACTGTCTCTGCCCCTGTGTCTGTGCAGCACCTGACACAATGGGGCCCTAATTTCAGTTTGGGCCTCTAAGCACTGCTCTCTTACATGTAATTGTCCATATTATTCCTAATGGAAAGTTAGAGTGAGTCTGAGGCGTTTTGCACCATGTCAGTAGGAAGCAGGTTATGCTGTGACTGTGAATCATATTACACGGTTCCCATATCCGATTAGCCTGTGGAGGTATGAAATGTATTCTAGCAGACACCAGAGAGAGAAGCTTTATGTCTTGTTATGAACTGGTGGAGAGACTGTCCTCCGCTGGATGGATTGGGAATGGCTCGACTGCGTGTCATGGGCCCTGTACTGCTCACGGCAGAGCTGCTATGGGAGCTTAGCTTGAGAGTAAGGACCCTCCAGATCTTGATCTGTAGGGAGCCCGAGGAACGGCTAAGGGGGTGAAGTGTGGGGAGGGGGAAGTCGCTCCTTTCTGTGGCAAAGCTCTGAGGCTGCGGTGACTTTGTGCAGTTAACACTGGTGGTGGGGCATAAGGGGCTGGGAAATCATGGCGTCCAGGCCGCACGTGTGTATGTATGTAACCCCTCCCCATCCAGGCAGGAAAGAGTGGGGCGGAGATCTGCCTCCTTTGCCCCACAGATTCCACCCTCTACCCTGCCCCCTGCTCGGACGCAGACGCATCCCAGCACAGACCTGCCGTGGGGCTGCGGATCCCAGGCCAGCGTGACGACTAATTCCTGCTGTACTCGAGGCACCAAGCTGCCCCCCCTTCCCCTCCATTGCTGAAGAGCTGGGAGGTGCAGCATGTGCTGGTGAGGCATTGGAAGGACGAGGGCTGGCTGAGTCCTAGGGACGCAGTCCCGGATTCCGGCTCTTTCATTGTGTCTCTCTCTCTCTGCAGGGATCTCTCTCTTTCATTGGAAATTCAGGACGCGGAGCCGCTCCTGCCCCTCCCCCAACTTCCCTTTAATTATTATTAACAATAAAAGCTGGGAAGAAGCTCTGGAGGAGCAGGTGAGGCGCTGGGATGCTGAGGTTGCCCTTCCAGCCCCGATCGGAGCGCCGCCGCCTCCCCCAGCCCAGTGTATGGGGGCGGGGATTCTCCCCCCTCCGGCCCCCTAAGATCACAGCTCCTGGTCTATTGATGCCAGGGGTGGGGAGCCGGAAATATCCCCTCCCTGCCCCCCCCCCAAGCCTGTAAAGGGGTCACGCCCCGATGGGGAGGATTGGCTGAGAGACCCCCTGAGACTCACTCTGTCTTGCCAGCCCCGTCTCCCTGCCAGGGGGGCTGTTCAATCTCTTGATTGGCAATTAGCACTGTGGAAATCAGCTGTCATTAGACTAGAGCAAGCTGGTTTCACAGCCCTGCCCCCCCATCTCTGAAGTTGGGGTGACTGCCGGATTGGCAGCCCTGGAGACTCCCACCCCACCAATCAGGGACAGCCCAGGAGGCATCTGTCTCCCACCCTCTTTGCCCTGCCCTGAAGGGACCCACTCTCTAGAGGGGAATCAGGCTCTGTGACCCATTCTGCCCTGGGCCTTTCACCAAGGAGACCAGTGAATGCCAGGCAGGGTGGCATCAGTTGCCATCCGCCTGGCCACGCTGCTCACTGGGCCCGGGACTGAGACCCAGCAAACTCGTTTCACGCAAACGGGTGCAGAACAGCGCCCTCTCTTGGAGGCTGAAGGAGGCTGCATCTCCCACGCTCAGTCCAGCCAGTTCTCCCTGACCTCTGGGGCTGAATCTCTCTGCAGCGTTTGGGGCCTGCACCCTGGCAGGATGGGGTGACCAGGGCCGGCTCCAGCATTTCTGCCGCCCCAAGCCAATAAAAAAAAGCCGCGATCGCGATCGGCGGCGGCAATTGGGGGAAAAAAAAAAGCCGCGATCGGCGGCAGCAGTTCAGTGGCAGGTCCTTCGCTCCTAGAGGGAGTGAGGGACCTGCCGCCCCTCTCCCTTGGCCGCCCCAAGCACCTGCTTGTTAAGCTAGTGCCTGGAGCCGGCCCTGGGGGTGACACAACCATGTGTGGATGGACATGCCTGGCAACAACCGATTTCCCCGGCGCTCTGGCCCCGTGATTGCCTCAGAAACGGCAGCACGGACTTCCCCATCCAAGCCGCGCAGGGCACTGGTGCCATCTCCTTAGCCTGCATCCCAGAGCCCCTTGTACATCAGAACGCTCCCCGGCTTAGCATATAGGAGCCTTTGACATAAGCTCTGAGCCCTTCCTGCTCCAGCAAAGGGAATTCAGTTCTCCTGTGCGAATCCCCCGCCTCCACCCCTTTGTGGTTTCCATTAGAGACGGCGTTTTTCTTCACTTCCTGTCCCAAACGGGCAAGCGAGGAACCATCGGGACAGATCTGGGGGAGGAGAGGGGGAGGTGATGCAGTGTAGCAACTGAGGCACTGGACTCCTGGGTTCTGTTCCTGGTCTTGACCAGCCTGGTGACCTCAGGTAAGTCATTTCCCTTCTCCACGCCTCAGTTTCCCCACCTGTGAAAGGAACATAATGATACTTACCCGCCCATGTAAAGCATTTAAAGATGGATGGAAGGATGAAAAATGCCCCCTGAGAGCTGTTAGCACCGTGGGTGTTTTAAGAGTTAATCAGTGGCGGTGCTCCACCCCAGAAGTGGCTGCATATCAGTGAGAAAAGAACTGACTCCTGTGTATGTACCGTGAGCAATTTTATGAAACACTGCTCCTTGTACAGGTGGGGCCGTATGCTGCCCTGTCATTGTAGGGCCCTTGTGAGGCTGGGGCTGCGTGTGCTGGTTTGTTTTTGTAGGGTGTGCTTATTTTTGGGTGCGCCACAAGGGGCCTTTCCCTGGGGACAGGCTATCCCATGGCTGCAGGGTTTCTTGCAGCTTGTTTTGATGCAGCTGATTCTGGTCACTGGCTGTACTGGGCCAGATGGATCCAAATGTGATCCCACCTGGTAATTCTCTGTGTATGCTGGTTTGTTATGATAGGGTTGCTCATGGACCATCGGGGCCATGCATGCTGGTTTGTTACTGTAGGGTCTCTTATGAGAGCCGATTACCAGCATGCTAACAAGACAGCGAGGTGTGTTGGGACGCCACACAAACCCAGTTCCTCGCTGCCCTGCGGAGGTAGGGGTGTCTGTCTCTCCCCCCGCCCCCCGAGATAACTGCAGCTCCTAACCCAAGGAGACATGGGAGAGATCGACCCACTGTCCTGCCACGTTCACCAGGTGACAGAGTTTTGGTCAATGACCGGGCCTGGCCTTTACTCCCCCAGGGTGTCCATTGCGAGGTCAAATCCCATGCTGCGCTTGGAGCTCAAGGATGGAAAGAGCCGAGCAGAGATTTCCATTCACAAGAGACGCTCTCTCTTGTTCCTCTGGAAAAGTATGGGTTAGTTCCTCCGCTTGGGGCCCTGGCACAAGATCTATCGTCTATTTTTATTTCTAATATATATATATCATATATTTCCCTTTGGCTGTTAATTATAGCGAATGTGCCTCAGGCTGGAAACTGAGCACACTGAAACGATCGCTCCTCTCCGTCTTTTGTTTACGTGCTGGTTTGTTATCGTAGGGTGGCATGTGACTGCTGTGCCGCATGCTCGGGAATGTCAGCGTAGGGTGGCACCGGTAACGCTGGGACTCTCGGTGCTGGTTTGTTTCTGTAGGGTCGCCTGTGACGGCTTTGCATACACACCAGTTTTATAACTATTATGCTGTATTATGGTAGCATCTAGGAGCCCCAGTCATGGACCAGGACCCTATTGTGCTAGGCGCTGTACATTTGTATTGAAATTAGGTGTATTATGGTAGCTCCTAGGCACCCCAGTCTGGGACCAGGACCACAACCACACTGTGCTGGACACTCTCCTTTTTAATGCTATTAGGTGTATTATGGTAATGCCTAGGAGCTCCTGTCCTGGACCAAGATCCCAGTGTGCTAGACGCTGTACATTATTTATTAGGAGTATTATGGTAGCTCACAGGAGCCCCAGTTCTGCACCAGAACCTCGTGGCGCTAGGTGCTGTACACACACAGAACAAAGAGATGGTCCTTGCTCCAAAGAGCCTCCAATTGAGATCTGCACTGAGTCGCTGGAGCTCTCCGTAACAGTTGTTGGGTGACTCCGAGGCACCGGGCTGTGCCTCCTTCTTTACTGTTGCAGGGTCTCTCTAGTGGCTGGCTTTATTATTGTAGGGCCTCTTGCAAATGCTGGCTGGGGCAAATGAGAGTTATTGTTTGAGCCTGAGGCCGGAGGCGCTGGTTTGTTAGTGCAGGGTGGCGGGGGAATGCTAGCCTGCATGCACTGCTTTGCTGCGTCTTGTCTTGCAGCTGGTTGTTCATTATTGTAGGGTCTTCGGTGAGCTCGGGGCAAATCCTGTCACTGGGAGGTTTGCCTGAAGAAAGGCCCTTGGCGTTTGGCTGTTTTAGCATCTCCAGACCTGTGACGAGCGGTGGGGCAGCCGCTCTTTGCCATTACATCCCTGAGCTGGGGGCAGAGGAACGCAGGGCCCCTACGAATGCAGGGGGAAATGGAGCAACATTTGGGCTGTGTGGCTCTGGCGCCTCGCACCACGTGCAGTCACTGGCACCACTGCAACGTTAATGCCAAGCACTGCGCATGCCGCCTCGACACGGTAAGGTACCTGTGTGGGCCTGGGGCTATGGTGCCAGTTTGTTATTGTAGGGTCACTCGTGGAGCTACGATGCTGTTTTGTTATGTAGGGTTGCTTGTAGGCTCTGGGGCTATGAGGCCAGTTTGTTATTGTAGGGTCTCTCGTGGGCCATGGGGCTGTGTGTGCTGCTTTGTCGTGGTAGGGTCGCTATGCACCACACACTTGCTTTGCAGCGGTGTCGGGGCTGCACGTTATGCAGGGGGCAGCGTGACCCAACCCCACGGAACTATTGCCCGGCTGTACTCGGGCGCCACCTACAGGCTGGGATGTTATGACCAGCGCGATCCTGGCTTGCAAAAAATAAAGGAGCAGAATTGTCTTGGCACGTTTAAGCTTTTAGAAGAACAAAAGTTGCCTCTGATGGGCCGCCACCCCACTCTCTGTTGCTTGTCGAGTCGCTGCTTTGCTCGATTTCTGATATTTACAAGCCTTTAAAAACAACCCCCCATTAATATAAGTGAATTGATTATTTCCCCTGGCCCTGATTACTGGCTGCAGCGGCTGGAAGCTCTCTACTAATGCTGCCGCTTCGGCTTTAACAAACAGCGTATAAATAAAGCTCTCTAGTCCGGAGCCACCGGACTAGTTACGCTCCCCCCTTCCAGCCTTTGCAGGGTGACCTTTCGGGGAGATGGCAGAGTGCTCGATGCAATACAAATGTGCTCTCGGGCAGCGGCCTCTGCAGACGGGTAGGGGGCAACTTCACCCCATTGATTTCCCCCTCCCCCCTGGGGTTTGCACTGGGAGTGAATACAAATATTTCGCATTGTAATGGGGCTGGTTAATCCTAGTGCACGTTTATAGGGTAGGAACGGAACAGAGGAGCGGCCAGGGCGGTGGGAAGAAGGGGGTCATTATGAGGGACCTGAATGTGGCCATCTGGGGCAAATGGGTGTCTGGTAACTACCCCCCAATCAGGAACAATGGCAAAAAGAGACCAAGAAAGTGTGGAGGGAAGGGAGACAGATCCGTGTGTTTGGTCCTGACTCCCAGCCCCCATGCTCTACTCACTGGACCCTACTCTCCTCCCAGAGCCGGGGATTAGAACCCAGGAGTCCTGGCTCCTAATACCCCTTTCCCCTAGCCACTGGACCCTACTCTCCTCCCAGAGCTGGGGATTAGAACCCAGGAGTCCTGGCTCCCAGTACCTCCTTCCCCTAGCCACTGGACCCTACTCTCCTCCCAGAGCTGGGGGTTAGAACCCAGGAATCCTGGCTCCTAATACCCCTTTCCCCTAGCCACTGGACCCTACTCTCCTCCCAGAGCTGGGGGTTAGAACCCAGGAATCCTGGCTCCCAGCCCCTGCTCTGGGTGAGTCAGCACTTGAACCTGGGAGGTGGGTAGCCCAGGCCTGGTGCCGCCTTGCTCAGCTGCTGTCCTGCTCAGCTGTGCTCACTGGGTGGTGCTAACGGAGATCCTGAGTCCATATTCCAGGGGTGGGGCAGGAGCCCCCCCGGGCAGGTGCTGAGCGAGCAGGGGAGGGGCAGTGCCTGTGCAGAGGCAGGGATTTAGGGGAGCAGCCCAGGACCCCCCCCCTACAGCCCCACACGGGCAGCGAAAGACAGGAGTGAGGTGAACGCTGTGGGCAGAGTGACTTGGAGAGTGGGGTCTGCCCCATGCGTTCTGCTCCCCCACCCAGCCTGGTCTTTGAAATTATAGGTGTTCCCATTCCCCCACTGCCCTGCAGGGTCCCCGGAACGCCTGTGTGCCCCCATCTCCCCATGCACCCCACTCCCAGCCTGGCCCCGCAGTGTCCCCCTCTATCCCTGCGAGAGGGGAGGGGTCCCCTTCGCACCACAGAGGCCCAGGAGCTGAGCCTGGAGGCCCGTGTGTTACGAAGCCCAGCAAGCTCCTTGCAGCAGCAGCTGGTCCAGTTTCCTCTGGGGCTGGGAACTGTCGGTAGGAGACACTTCCTGTTTGGCTTGCCCCCAGGCTCTGGGATGTTCCCAGCACCCCGTCACCAGCAGGGGGCACTGGAACAGCCATTGGCTGCCCCCCCATCTCTGCTTTTTAACCCCCAGTGCGGCCTGCATGGGGGCTCAAGACTGTTGCATTAGTAACCCCGGAACCTGCATCGATGCATCTGGGGCTGCGGCGTCTCCTGCGGTTGTCTTTGTCCTCTCGCCAGCAGGAGGCGCTGTGAGCCCAGCTGTCTCTGACCCCTTCCCACAGCTAGAGGGGCGGTGCAGGGGGAAGCCCTGGCAGCGCCCGCTGGCAGTCTGCACTCCCTGCTCTGGGGTTGGCGTGGAGATGGATGGGGGGTGTGTGCTCGGCTTTCGGGGAGCCAGCCCCGAGCTGCGGGAAATGTAAATAAGCAAATGTGCATTTAAATATTTGTCCTGGGTGAGCAGCTTGGGTGTGATGTGGGGGCCAGGATTCCGGGGGGGTGGGGACTGAGAACCCATTCCCAGCCCCCATGGCAGGGTTGCTTGGCTATTTTGATAGGACACACCCGTGCTTTCCCCTTTCCCCACCCAAACCTTCTCCTGAGATCAGTGGGAGATGGGTCATCAAAACTCCTTTTGTTGCCAGCTCTGGGAGGGGAGTGGGGTCTAAGGGTTAGAGCTGGTGGGGAACGGGAGGCAATCAAGACTCCTGGACCCTGTTCCTATGTATGGAAAGAGTTGTGGTCCAGTGGCTAGAGAAGGGGACCATAACAAACGTGCAAGTGTGCGACCCTACAGTAAACAAACTGGCATGCACACACCCTCAAATAACAAGGACCTGCTGCCTTTACAATAACAACCTGGCACCTGCTTCGCTTCTGTAACCCGCTTGCATGGGCATAACCCTGCAAATAGCAGACTGGCCTGTATGTAGCCCTACCATAACAACCGGTGTGTGTGTGTGACCCTACAATAACAAAACATTCTGTGTGCAGTGGGGGACGTGTGTGACCCTATCATAACAACCTGTTGTGTGCACAGCTGGGTATGTGGGCAACCCTCCAATAACATGCGGGCAGGGGACTGGACTCGATGACCTCTCGAGGTCCCTTCCAGTCCTATAATCTATGAATCTATGAAAACAAACCGCTGTGAGTGCGCAACCTACCATAACAATGGCGGACATGCGTGACTCTACAATAACAAGCCACTGTGTGCGCAATCCTACTATGATAACTGGATGAGTGTGCAACCCTAGACTAACAAAGTGCTGTGTGTGTACACAACTCTACCATAACAAGGGGGGGGAGGGGAATGTGTGTGACTGTACAATAACAAATCACTGTGCACAACCCTACCATAACAGCTGGGTATGTGTGCAACCCTCCCATAACAAACCGCAGTGTGTGCACGCAACCCTACCACAACAATGGGGTACATGTGCAAGCCTAACGTAACAAGCCAGTGTGCGTGACGAAAATAACAGCTTCCAGTTCCCAGCTTCCCTGTGCAAAGCCAGGGGTGGGGGCGGGGGTGGGGGCGGGGGTGGGGAATGAATGATTGTAACACTCCGATCACGCCAGGGACGGGATGTTTGTGTTAAGAGTCATGGGAAGAGCTGGGCTGACGGCAGGAGAAGGGGGAAATCTTTCCCAATCTCACGCTTTCCCAGCCCCGTCGCGTCCCCTCCCCCCCCCCGGGAAATGGCCAACGGAACGTGCTGCCAGGGGTGGCTTTCACTGGTGGGAACTGAGCCATTGTGGGAGCGTCCGGGCTGCGTCCACAATCCATCCCATCGCGGAGTGTGGCGAGAGGGCGCCCGGCTTCAGAAACCAGGGCCAGAGGGAGCAATGCTACTTCACACCAGCCAGGGATCCGGCCCCTTTGCAGGACTTTGCCTCGTGGAATCGCTTACGCCCGTGCAAAATGCTGCCCAAGCAGAACAGACGTGGGTCACGCTCACTGGGGGGGATCGTCCTGGAGGTGCCGGGGGCACCAGCACAGATCAGGCCCTGAAGCTCCAGGGGGATTGGACACCGGGGCAATCAGATCCTGGGGCACGCTGCAGGATCAGCCCCTTTATGTCGAAACGTTCCCGATTAATATTAAGCCCTGAAAGATATAGGTGCAATAAAACCTAGCGCGGGTATCCGGTTGGAGCCTCTCGGTGGGTTACAGAAGATGTATTTAGTGGAGGACGCCGGGCGACACTTTGAATGAGAAAACCAATCATTATTCCACACAAGAGCGAGGAGGTCAGCAAACAGGCGTGAGGTTCCCGCTCCCACAATACTGCCACTGTGCTCGCGTCCCACTGACACTAACAATTATTCTTACACCCGCCGAGGAGACAGTGTGTCGCTGGGCGCTCAGTCCGCTGACAACAGAGTGAAGGACACCTGGTAACCTAATGGCCCCTGGGCATGTTAATTGGCGCTCCTCTATTTTAACAAAACTACTCCTGTGACAAGCCATCATCCCACTAATTAACATCAAACTGCCCCGTACCCTGTTCCCATTTCTGCTTCTGCCACCCTCCTGATTGGTGCTTTACAGGACACGTTATTTGAAGTAGCATCTGCAGCTTTGTAGCCGTGCGGGGCCAAGGGGGTCAGAGAGACACGGTGCAGGAGGGAATATATTGTAATGGACCAACTTCTGTTGGTGAGAGAGATGGAGCTTTCGAGCTTCTCCAGAGTTGAGGGATAGCTCAGTGGCTTGAGCATTGGCCTGCTAAACCCACGGTTGTGAGTTCAATCCTTGAGGGGGCCACTTAGGGATCTGGGGCAAAAATCTGTCTGGGGATTGGTCCTGCTTTGAGCAGGGGTTTGGACTAGATGACCTCCTGAGGTCCCTTCCAACCCTGGTATTCTATGATTCCCCCTTCAGGGCTGGGAAATGCCCTGAGGGTCACAGCTAAATACAAGGTGGGACACATGGTGTTTCAAGGGGCCATTTGAGGTAAAGTGGCCCCTTAACACCCCTCCAGTCAGAGGGGGAAAAGAAATGGGGGAGGAAAGCAGCTGGGTGGGGTTGTTAGTGGGTCACAGACCAGGGTGATAGAAGCTCCCTAAAAGGGTGTGTTTGTGTGTGCGGGCACTGATGCCCAAACTGGGGCCCTGATGCCTGTGCTGCCCCTTCCCCCAGAGTCCTCACCCCTTCCCCCCAAGCCCTCGCCCCCCTGCTGCCCCTTCCCCTGAGGCCCCACTCCTGCCCCGTTGCTTCCTCCTGATGCCCCTGCCTCTTCCCACCGCCCCCGCTCGCTCCCCTCCATCCCTCCCCCCACTGCTTGCCCTTACGGCTGGTAAAAAGTGATGGGCCATGGCCCCCTGGCGCCCCGATCACAGACTGTTGTAATAAACCGTAAGTCCAGCGTCTCTGTTCAGTCCATGATTTTTAGCACCTAGCAAAGCTCTGAATTTAAGCTCCCAGGCTCATCTTTTGAAGGGGTCGTGCTGGTTTCCTTTGAGGACGAGGACTGAGAGGTCAGACACAGAGCGATCGCTCTGTGAAAAGTGCTCATCCACAGGGTGTTTCTGTCTTTGATCGTTGATTGTCTAGTGTCACCCCCATAGTGGTTATTGGGGCATTCAGGGCGCTGGTTGAGGTGCACCACATGTTGTGCTAGGCCTGCGTAGGACCCATGGATCTTGACAGGTGTGTTGTGGGAGGTGTTGATCATCATAGCAGTGGAGCTGTGTCTGCAGGTTTTGCATCTGTTGTTCTGGCAGGGTCTGGTGCCACTTTGGGTTGGTGGGTCCTCGCCTGTGGGGAACTTGCTTCTGATGATGAGCTTGGGAGGTTGTCTGAAGGCCAGAAGAGGGGGTTCAGGAAAGATTTTTTTTTTTTAGGATGGGGTCCCTGTCGAGTTGGGTTGTAGTGGTTGACAACTAGGGGTGTGTGGTCGGAGGGGGTTTTATATCTGTATAGAAGCAGGTTCTCTCGGGGTATTTGGATGGTCCCGTTCCATGGTGCGATCTACTTCCCTGGTGCCGGGTCCTTGTTTGGAGAAGGTGGTTTTGAGTGTGTTAAGGCGTGTATCCCGGACTTTCTCCTTGGAGCATATTCTGTGGTATCTGAGGGCCTCGCTGTAGAGAACATATTTCTTGCTGTGTTTTGGGTGGTTACGGGATCTATGAAGGTAGGTGTGGGGATCCCTGGGTTTCTTGTATGTAGGTGACTGTATGGTTCTGTGGCAACCTTAAGTGGAAGGAAGGAGGCGGCACAGGCCAGATGGCTTGTGCAGCTCACGGTGGCGTGGTGTGCAGGGGTGTTGGGGTAGAGGCGGAGCATGGGATGGGGCCTGGGGAAGGGGTGGAGCAGGGGCGAGGCCTTGGGGGCAGAGGCAGGACGGGGTGGGGTCTCAGAGGTCCAGTTGCCAGCCATTCGAAAAGTGGTCAACCTATCCACTGCTGAAGCTGATTGTGGTGTCCAGGAAGTGGATGCTGGTGTGGATGGGTGGTGGTTGTTGAAGTTGTGGTATATATCATGGAAAATATCATCCATGTGTCTCAGGTGTATCACTGGTTTCATGGTACATTTGTCCAGAAATACGTGTTCGCTACTTACACTAAACCATCTGTTCCACCTTGTATTTCGCTGGGACGCTCTGAGCACGTTTCCAGCCCTGGAGAAGAGCCTGTGTAGCTTGAAAGCTTGTCTCTCTCACCAACAGAAATTGGTCCAATAAAAAATATTCCTTCCCCCAGCTCGTCCATCTGCACCAGTCTCCTTCCCATACTATCAGTATAGATAGCGCTTTAATAAAACATTCACAGTTCTTAAAAACACTCGTTAAAAGCCCTGCAGAGACCAGTTATAACCAAAACAGAGCCACAGTTTACCCTCGGGCCTTGTCCTTGTCTGAAGCGCATTTTTAACTTTCTCACACTACTGACCACAATTTCCCACACTGCTCGAGTTAGGCTAATTTCTACTCAACCCTAGGCTACACCCGAGGCACCTGGGGAGCTTGGGTGCCTGCGGGGGGTTCCGGAGGAGTCGGGGTGATCGAACCGAAGGGCACTAATTTGGATGGCGGTTGCCTAGTGTTTCCCTACGGTCGGACACTCTGGTCGTTGTCCCCCGTCCAGCCCCGGGCAGGGCTGTGGTGGTTCACTGTGGGCCCTGTCTCTGTGGCTATGGCTACACCACAACAAAAAACCTCCGAGCCTGGGTCTATTGACTCAGGCTCGCAGAGGAGACGTTTGGGCTCAGGCTGGAGCCCAGGCTCCGAGACCCCGCAAAGGGGGAGGTTCTCATAGCCCAGGGTCTCGTAACCCTGAGACGGGCACCGCAGGTTTGTTACTGCAGTGTCGACATACTCAGTGCGATCAGACCCTGCTGTGAAAGCCACGCCGTTGGCGTTGGCTGCCCTTTGGGCTGCGTGTGGGGCCCGAGCGAGCGGGCCAGGCTGACGACGGGCACAGTGGAGTCGTGCCAGCATGGCCTTGAGCACTGCGTCCCGTCCTGCGGGTATCGGCTGGGCTTGGCTTATCTGGCACCTTGCGAGCCGGGGGCAGCGAAACAGCCACGGCGGGCAGGGTTGGCTGCGTTTACAGAGGGGAAAGGACTTGTTCCTGGTCACACAGGAAATCATAGAGAGGAGAACCCAGGAGTCCTGATGGGCAGGTTCATCTGCTTTAACCACTAGACCCCACTCCTCCCCTGGAGCTGGAACTAGAACCCAGGAGTCCTGACTCCCAGTCCCCCCCTGCTCTAACCACTAGACCCCACTCCTTTCCCAGAGCTGGGGGTAGAACCCAGAAGTCCTGCTTGCAACACTAGAGAGGACAAGGGGTGGCGAAAGGGCAATTGTAACAAACCTGGTACTTGGTTTTGCCAAGGGCTGGGGCACAGGGACGGATGGATCGAGGAGCCGGATGGGGGAGGAGGGAAGGTCTCTCCCTCCCCCCCACCCTCCCGGATCCTGCATGGAGGAGACTCAGAGTCTGGACCCTGAGGCTCCAGCGCCCCTGCTGACCCTCGCTTGTCCCCACAGAGGATGGCCCTGCCGCTCTGCTCTGCTGGTGTTTCCTGCTTTGCACTGGGGTGAGTGGCCGGGGCGGGGGGAGGGGAGGAGGGACTCAGGCTTTGTCTGTGGCTGATGGGAGATGGCAGGGAGGGGGGTCCCAGCCATGGTGGTGATGGTGCCCTGACATGCTCCTCTGCTCCGAGGCCCTGGGCCTGCGCGGTCACTGCCACTTGATGCTTTGGGGCAGTGCCCAGACAAAGGGCTTGTGGCCAGATCTGGGGCCTTTTCCAGCATCTGCTGCTGTCTCTAATTGTGGCCTTGAAGGAGTCGCTCAATCTCTCTGGGCCCCACCTGTGGGACAAGGGCACTTCCTGTGTCTGTAGAGACCGGGAGCTCTTCAGGGTGGGGACTGGCTCTCACTGTCTCCAGGCAGCGCCCGGCATGTCGGGGCCCTGATCTCGGTCACTCTGTGTCCATGCAGCACCTGGCACGTCGGGGCCCCAATCTCTGTCACTCTGTGTCCATGCAGCACCTGGCACGTCGGGGCCCTGATCTCGGTCACTCTGGGTCCATGCAGCACCTGGCACGTCGGGGCCCCAATCTCGGTCACTCTGTGTCCATGCAGCACCTGGCACGTCGGGGCCCCAATCTCGGTCACTCTGTGTCCATGCAGCACCTGGCACGTCGGGGCCCTGATCTCGGTCACTCTGGGTCCATGCAGCACCTGGCACGTTGGGGCCCTGATCTCAGTTACTCTGTGTCCGTGCAGCACCTGGCACGTTGGGGCCCTGATCTCAGTTACTCTGTGTCTGGGCAGCACCTGGCACGTCGGGGCCCCGATCTCGGTCACTCTGTGTCCGTGCAGCACCTGGCACGTTGGGGCCCCGATCTCGGTTAGAACCTCTAATCCTGATAAGAATTCTAACGGTGGTGGTTGTGCCCCATTTCTAGCTGGGAGAGATGGGGAGTGCTGGGGGCGGGGGGGATTAAGAGCGATTGATTTGTGCCCCCTCCTTTGTGGGCACTCGGCCGACGGGCTGGGGAGACCAGTGCTTTGGCACCGTGAGCGGCCCGGCCCGAGCCCATTGTTTATGGCCATGGTGTCATTAGTTTTGGCTCTGTCTCCTGCCAGCGATTACCTCGTGCTAACTGCTCACTTTAATTAGGCTGGAGAGCAGCTGCCAGGTGCCCCCGTGCCTTCAATCCAGTGACTGTGCGAACAGAAGAGCTGCCTGAAATCCCCCCCCCCCCGACGCCAGCCTCCCTGGGGGCTAGGCAGGGGCAGTGGAGTGTGGGGAGGGGCATTTGCCCTTGTAACAAACCACAGGCTCCAAGCAGGCAGCAGCCGGCTCACAAGAGTTGCAGAGCCCCAGGCCGGAGCTGTGGGGGCGTCAGGGGTCTGCTACTCGCCCCCGAGCGGGCAGGCAGGCCGTCCCCTGCTCCGTCCACTCTGCTACTCGCCCCCGAGCGGGCAGGCAGGCCGTCTGCTCCGTCCACCCCTCTGCTCCTCTCCCTGGGGTGAAGGGTTATGGGGACAGGTTGAGGCAATGGGTCGGAGGAGCCCCGGCGCTGCTAGAATCAGGATGTCTCGCGGGGTTACTTGCTGCCTGATATTGTCACAGACACTCTCAGGTCCCTCCCTTCCCTCATCAGAGCCGGGGCAGAGGCTGAGCAGGGGAGCTGATGGTACCTGACAGCCGCTGGGATGATTCCCTCCAGAAACTGGGTTGAAATCCCAGAAACTCATCCCACTTGCTGGGCGTGACTGGGTTCTAGGTGCAAAGGGCTAATTTCCTAGCCTGATCCAGCGTTGGTTGGCCTTCATCTTCCAGTGTGCCCTAAAAGGTTGTGCAGCATTGCTGGGTGGTTGCTAAACCACTGACGCACTCCACCCCAGAGGTGGCTGCATTTCAGCCCTGGGCAAGCCATCCCTATGCACTCTTACCAGGCAGCTCTTAATGTGCTGCTGTGCCCCACCCCAGAGATCGCAACCTTTCAGCACTGGATAAGCAATCCCATTGCAGCAGTGCTGTGCAGCTGTTAACCACCTGCTGTGCTGCACCCCAGAGGGGCTGCGCTTCTGTGGCAGGGGAGGTGATCCTTATAAGTTAGCATTCTGGGCTCCGTCAGGATGAAGAGAGCAGTCTATAAACTGCTCACCGCTTGGCCGCTAGAATTGCCTTCTCGAATACTGTGTCAATCTATCTAGCGCCTGCGCATCACCGCTGCTGCCTGGTGGCTGGAATCAGAGCTGCTCAACTGTGTGTCATAAGCCCTGGACTGCTAACAGCCTGTGGAGGATTCTCCTTTGGCTCAGGTGACAGGAGGAGCTGAAATCTAGCCCCGTGGGTCGGATAGTGGTGAAGCTCTGGGTTTGTTCTAGCAGCTGCTCCCCTCTGCCCCATTAGCTCTGCTGCAGCCTTCCCTTGCTCCACCTGCTGTGGCGTAATGCCCTCGGGGAAGACTTTCAAAGGGGGAGAGGATCCCCCCCCCCCCCCCCGTTAAACCAGGCTGTGCTGGAATAAAGCGCCTGTTGCTCCAAGAGCAGTTCCCGGCCGGCTCTTAGGCTGGGCCGGGAGGCTCAGGCACAGAGATGGCTGCCTGGCAGCGCATGGGGGTGATTATGGCTGGCTTAGTCACCCCTAACAAGGGCCATGAAAGAATGACTCTGTATGAGAGTGCCAGGCCCACTACCCTGCCTCCTCCTCCCGGCCCATTTCACACAAGCCTGCTCCCGCTCCTGCTCCAAGGGAGGTCACTAGCCAAACTGTCACCGGCAGCTGTCTGTGTCCATCCATATAGTGTGTGAGCGCCTCGCTGCACGTCCTGACTTACAGCCTGCCCCCCTCCACTCTGGTTCTAATCACCACCCCACTCTCCTCCCAGGGATAGAACCCAGGAGTCCTGACTCCCAGCCACGCCCCTGGCTCTAACCACTGCACCCCACTCCCTTCCCAGCACCGGGAAACAGAACCCAGGAGTCCTGACTCCCAGTCACGCCCCCCCCAGCTCTAACCACTGCACCCCACTCCCTTCCCAGCACTGGGAAACAGAACCCAGGAGTCCTGACTCCCAGTCACGCCCCCCCCAGCTCTAACCACTGCACCCCACTCCCTTCCCAGCACTGGGAAACAGAACCCAGGAGTCCTGACTCCCAGTCACGCCCCCCCAGCTCTAACCACTGCACCCCACTCCCTTCCCAGCACTGGGAAACAGAACCCAGGAGTCCTGACTCCCAGTCACGCCCCCCCCAGCTCTAACCACTGCACCCCACTCCCTTCCAGCACTGGGAAACAGAACCCAGGAGTCCTGACTCCCAGCCACGCCCCCCGGCTCTAACCACTGCAGCCCACTCCCTTCCAGCACTGGGAAACAGAACCCAAGAGTTCTGAATCCCAGCCACGCCCCCCCAGCTCTAACCACTGCACCCCACTCCCTTCCAGCACTGGGAAACAGAACCCAAGAGTCCTGACTCCCAGCTATCTGCCCTAACCACTAGACCTCGCTCTTTGCCAGAGCTGGGGAACAGAATCCCAACTCCCAGTCCTGATCTCCGCCCACTGATCCGGCCTGCCTTCCCCCAGCTGAGCCAGCTCCGATTTCCCCCTCCCCGGGGGACTGCATTAGGAACATCTTAGCGGCTGCCCCAGCTCACCTTTCGAACAAGTGGAGGGAGCAGGGAGCCGCCCCCGGGGTGAGGCAGGCGGCTCAGTTGATTTGAGAACCGAGGCCGTTCAGTGGGGTTTGATTTCCCTCCCGGGACGGAGCGCACGGGGCTGGGTTTCCGGGCGGCTGGCTGCACCGGTGTGGGGCAGGGGGTGGCTGGCGCTGCAGCGGAACAGCAGGTGCGCCGCATTTAATAATTAAGATGTTCAATGAAATCTATCGCCTGCAAAATGCAATCGACGGACACAGCAGAATGCAAACAGCCCCACGGGGACGCTGGGCACTGCTCCCGTTAACCCTTTCCAGGGAAGTTCTAGAGCGCGGACCCACAGGGCTGGTCCATGGGAGTGACCCCTTTAGTGGGCTGGGCCCCCAGGACCCTCAGTTCCACAGGGGCAGGCCCGGGGCTTTCAAGACGCTGAGCCTGGCCCGTTGGGCACCAGCGATCCCGGTCTCTCTCCACGGCTCCCTGCAGTGAATCCAGCCCAGGCAGACCCCGGCAGGGTGCAGTGCTCTCGGTGGGTACCTGCAGCCAGAGCAGGCAGCCTTCTCCCAGCAGAGGAGAGTTTATTAGTCGCCTGGCTACAGAATCTGAAAGTCCTTAGGCCAGCAAACAGGCAAAGGTGAAGCCATGGTCCATGCTGACTAAGCCAATGCGATCAGCCTGCCAAACGGTCTCAGACTCCATTTAACTTCGCCACCTGGCACCTTGCTCCCTTTGTTCTCGAGCGGGGCCCTCGGCTCAGCTTCCCTGGGGAAAATCGCCTTCCTCTGGGCTGCTGTTTGCTTGTGGGCATGTTCTGAGCATTGGCCCTTTTCGGATTCTCTATTGGCCCCCTTTGGTCTGCCCCGGACAGAGAGGCTATTCCGCCCATCCCCTGTCTCCAGCTCTGCTCCAAGAGCACTGTTAACCCCTTTGCACCCGCTGAGTAGCAATGCAAAAAGTGGGGGAAACTGAGGCACGCAGGGGCTTCAGAACAATATTCTGGAAAATCCCCACTTTGCCCTGATAACCCATGAGACACGCGTGCGTCCGCAGGGCCAAATCGGCGAGGCTCCCCCTAAAATAGCACTGTGCGTAGACAAGGCCTTTGGCATCATCCCCAGGTGGTGATAATATTAGGTGTATTATGGTAGCGCCGAGATGACCCAGCTGAGATTGCGCAGGGCGCTGTACGGACACAGAGTGGGAGGCGGTCCCTGGCCCAAAGGGTGTAGGCCTAGATGCCTATGGGAGTCAGGCACCTGAATACCTTTGAGGATCTGGGCCTCACAGGCTAAATAGACAAGGAGTGAGCGGGGAAACTGAGGCACGGTGCGAGAAAGGGCTTACCCAAGGTCAGTAGGAAGAGAGCCCAATTGTGCTGTCTCCCAAGCCACTAGGCAACACTGCCTCCTTGGCCTGCAAGGATTTTATTTCCCCGGCGCGGTTTAACCCTCGAAAGCCTGTGGTAGTTAGCAATGAGGAAACCCACTTGCCACCCGGCCCGTGGAGAAGCAGCCTTGTCCCAGGTGCTAGCAGAATCGCAGGCGACGGGGTTAAATTGCCGAAGTCGGAGTGACTCAGAGCCCCGATGAAATCAAATTCCCACCCAGCAACCCATTAATCTCCGTCACCCGCGGTTCATCTGCATTGGCTGCCGTGCCCAGAGGCAACAAATTAGAAGCTATTTATCAGTAAGCGGGCGAACGGATTAATCAATATGGCATTTACGGCCCCGCTAGCTGCAGCAAGAAGAACCCAAGTGGTAACGGAATTGTTCCCAGTTCCCTTCAGTGGGTGCTCAGCGGCTGGGGGATGCCAACGGAGTCGGGCTTTAGAGTCAGGCTCCGGGATCTGCAGGAAGGGGGGCATTGGAGGAGGTGGTTGTTTAAAGCCCCAATGTGGCAGTTGGGGGCACTGCTGCCGCCTGGTGGGTGAGCCCTGAACAGCAATGCTGGATGAGCCGCCAGCTAAGGCACTGGGCATTAGGGCACCTGGGTTCTAGGCCTGGCTTGGGCAGATCAAGACCCCTCTTTCTGCCTCAGTTTCCCCTCCCATCCTTAGCCCGTCTCGTCTGTCTAGATTGTTAGCTCTTAAGGGCAGGGGGTGTCCCTCACTGTGCGTCTAGGCAGTGCCCGGTGCAAGAAGGTCCTGATCTCAGGACCATAAGACCAAGACCAAGAACAACCCTCCCCTGCTGGCAGCCACGTGGGGTAATTCTAGCTAGCGAGCTACTCCTTAGGGTGTTATCCTGCTGCCCACCACTGTGGTGTCTCGGCACCTTCCACGTAAAATCAGGAGCAATAGCAAAGCCCCTAATGGACTTGATGGAGTCTCTGGCGCTTCTCCCTTTCTGGGGCCAGAACTCTGCTTAGGGTAGGTTTTCGGGGGGTGGGAAGGGATTGGTAGGGTTGGGAGTAAAAGGAGCGTTTGTCCTGCAACGCCTCCTAAAACTGGTCAGACTCTGGATCCGCCTGGTCTCCTCGGGGAGTTCGATCTAGATCTGGGGGTGCTGTGTCCCCCGCGTCCCGGCTCTGGGGTCTGCCTTGTCCCGGAGCCGCTCAGCTGTCGCGGGCGTGTGTAGATGGATATTCACTCCCTGACGTTGCTGAGCTGTTTGCTGCTGGGAGAATTAGGAGCAGGGCCTCAAATGGGGAGGGATAGCTCAGTGGTTTGAGCATTGGCCTGCTAAACCCACGGTTGTGAGTTCAATCCTTGAGGGGGCCATTTAGGGATCGGGGGCAAAAAAAATCTGTCTGGGGATTGGTCCTGCTTTGAGCAGGGGGTTGGAATAGATGACCTCCTGAGATCCCTTCCAACCCTGATATTCTGTGAACGGGCGAGGGATGCTGAGTGGGACTGGAGCATGGGCTGTGTGTGGTGGCCTGAGCCACAGAGGAGGTGGGCAGCTGTGTGCCGTACCAGGCTCTGCACAGTCATGGATTTAGGGGGACCCAGCCGGGAGGTGCCAGAGGCCCAGGGCACCAGGGCCGGGAGGAAAGGTGAGCGGGAGGCGAAAGGAATAGCTGCGGGATGGGGGCATGTTACCCAGGGTTTTAGGAACCCACAGGAGGGGCTACTTCACTGTTTCACTCCAGGCAGTGTCAGGAAATCAATCGATGGGAACACAGCAATTCCGTCTGATAAAAGATTCATGCGAGTAAGCTGCAGTTTATTAGATTTAAGCACGCACAGGCAGAAGCAATCGGTTTACCTTAAATCCGGAACGGTGGTGGGTAATTAACAGCGGGTACGCAGTGGCCAGTTGCTCACCCACCGGGGAAAAACGGTGTTAGGAAAAACGTTTCTCGAGACGGCTTCAGAGGACGGCTTTGAAGTCCACTATATTAGCTAGGTTTTTTATCACTATTTTTTATAAAACACACAGGTTACAATAACCCCTAGAAAATTATTATGTTTTAAAATGTGTAATAATTTTTTAATATTGAAGGTGCCCAGACTTAAGGTTTTTTATTTACTTAATTTTTTTCTGGTTTGATTTGTTCACTTGTTTCCCCGCTTTTTCCATTCTAATTAGCGGAAACTGCCAACTCGTTTTGACCTTGCCTCTAAAAGCCTGCTTTCCAATTAACCCTCTACTATGTGGCGTTTTATTTGATTCATTTGTGATGGCTGAATGCACACAATATGGTTGCAATTAGCTTGATTATATTCTCGGGTACACCCCCCCCCTTAAATTCGGGGTAACAGGGAGTGCCCGCTGTTAGGATCCAGACTGGTCCTGCCCTGGAGAGCGTCAGAGAATTTCAGTCTTCAGCCCCTCCCCGCCCCCGAAAACGGTGTTAAATTCACAAAACTCACCCCCAAATATGAGAATGATTGGGGGTGTCTGTGTGTGGGGAGGGGTCTTAGTCCTGACTCCAAATCCCCTGCTCTAACCACTATACTCCAGTCCCTTCCCAGAGCTGGGAAATAGAACCCAGGAGTCCTGACTCCCAGCCCCCTGGCTCTAACCACCAGACCCCACTCCCCTCCTTGAGCTAGGTATGAAATCCAGGTGTCCTGACTGCCAGCCCGGTGCTGCGCCCACTGACCATTCCTGTCTCTCGCAGCTCTGCCCGTTTTGATTCCCCCTCCCCCGCTAAACTCCCAGGCTTCAGCCAGGATTTTCACAAGAGCGTTGCACGTTGGATGCACGCTGCTCTGCATACACGGTAGTGCACACACACACACAAATGCATACGTGCACGTCCACACACACGTGTGAATGCACACGCACAGTTGTGCACGCCCCTTCTGAAGATCTGGCTCCCGCTGGGGGCTCTGCACGCTTGGCCCCCACGTCCCGAGCTCTCCTGGGAGTCAGGCCCATTTCTGTCCCCCGCTAGTTACAGCCGAGAGGAGGTTGGAAAGCTCGGGCTCACCTGTGGCTTCTGCTCTTCGTCTGCGCGGCTCTGGGCTGGGGTGGGCGCGGAGCCAGCGCAGTCGGCTCTGCTTTTGGCTGGAGCCAGCCCGGGGCTGCCTAGAGCTGGTCACTGCCCCTCTGGGGGGATGCTTGAATTCCTCAAAAAGGAGAGGGAAAGCAGCTGGTCAGTTTCAAGAGGGGTTCAGGGGGGATCAGGGCTCCAGCCAGTTAGGCCCAGGGAAGGGGACTGCCCCAGGGACACCCCCCTGTGCATCCCTCCGGTGGGGTGCATCCTCCCACCTGGGAAACCCCTCTGTCATTACACAGCTCAGCCCCACGGAGCATGGCCCGGATTCCCAGCAGGTGTAATTGGGCCTCGCTCCATTGGAGCCAATGGGGTCCGATCCCCCGTGGTGTAAATCAGTGACGTCAATGGAGCTACACTAGCTTGCGCCAGCTAACGATCTGGCTCTGCGCCGTGCCCGTTAAATCAATGGGGCTACATGTGCTTAAAGCGCCTGGGAGTGTCTCTGAGCTCGGGGCCCAGAGACCCGGCGGGGTCCCATCTCCGTGGGGATTCTGGGCATTACTGGAATACAAATAACGAATGCAGGGGGCCCGATGCACCGTGGCCCGGCCGCCAGGCAGTTGCCTGCACCAGTGCAAAGTGGGGGGGTGGGGGAGGACTCTCTTTGCCCTGATGCAAACAACTGGCTGACCACTGGGCGACTGGCTGACTACTGGGCGACAGAGCATTGGACCCGCTGAGCCGAGTTCAGGGGACAGGATTCGGGGTGGAGGGGCAGTTCATGAGCATGCAGGTAAACATGCACCTCAGAGCTCGCACGTAGAGATGGGTGCTCAGTGTGTGTGCGTGCGAGGGCGTACACCACGGGAATCAGTGCAGCTCAGCGCCTCTGGTCAGGCTTTGACGAGCATAGTGCCGGTGAGGTCTGGGCCACGGTGCAGGCCACAGGCCGGCATCGTTCCGTGCCCGAGGCAAGCCATAACTTACCCGGTTGTTTACTCTCCCCGCGCCAACGGTAGTTAGCTGTGATACATTGTGGGCTCTTTAATAATTAAGAAGAAAGTTGGCAGCCCTTAAAATGGCTCCCTGCCTACGCTGGAATTCACACCGGGGCTGTTACTTTGTCTCCTTCGAAGACATGACTTCATTCTCCTCAGCGATGGCTTCCCAGTGCCACCTGCCACCCACGCCCTCATGTGCACACGCGTCCCTGCACAAAGACACAAACAGAGAGACGTGCATGCACAAACACCTGCACGCACAAACATGCACACGCATATCTGTGCATGCATGCGTGCATGCGTCCATATGCACACTCATGTACATACCTGCACACACATGCAAGCATCCACATGCACGCTCATGCACATACCTGCACACATGTGCAGGCATCCATATGCACACTCATGCACATACCTGCACACACGCGTAGGCATCCACATGCACGCTCATGCACACACATGCACGCTTGTGCACATACATGCACCTGAGCGCACGCATGTGCATGCACACGATGTACATGCACAGCCATGCATGTGCACATGCATATACATGTGCAAACACACATGCACACACAGATGTGCATGCACACAGAAGCCCTTCTCTGCTGTGGAGCAACCCCTCCAAGATGGTTTCCTCCTCCAGGGTGGTGGCCTCGCCAGCCTCGAGCTGTGTGAATCTTGCGTCGGTGTCGGCCATTCACAGCCTGCTACAGGCAGCTGTGGTTTGGTGCAGAATGGGCATTGGCCAGGGCAGCCTGGCGTTTTGTCAGGGGCGGGGTGACACACGATGTTCCCATTAGGGAAATGGGGCTGCCAGCCAGCCAGCTCTGCCCTCGTTAACCCTTTGAGGCCGGAGGTCATTGGGCAGCGTGGACTAGTGATTAAAGCAGTGGGCTGAGAGTCGGGATGCCTGGGATCAATTCCCTGCCACGTGTCCTGAAGCAAATTACTTGGCCCCACCATGCCTCAGTTTCCCCACCTGTAACATGGGTCTGACAGGGCCCACTTCACAATAAGCCATTGTTTGTAAAGCACCTTGTAGGGTCTCTCATAAAGCCTGTTATTGTAGGGTCTCTCATGGATGCTATTGTAGAGTCCTTCACAGACACTGTGGAGCTCTCTCTGATTTGTTATTGTAGGGTCACTTAATGATGCAATCCGATGCACTCCCCTCCCCCATCCCACTCACACCAGTCCCTGCCCTGCCCCTTGGCATTAATAGTGATTTATTGTCTTTAATTTAATTATTTACATTTCAAATAATAAAGGTGCCTTTAGGAGCCCTGACCTCGTTAACGATCCAGTTGATACAATTGCATGGACGGCTAACAGCGCATGCTTAACCCCCCCCCCTCCCGCCGCCTCCTCCGGGCTGCTCCAGGCTCTAGGCACGCTGGGGTGAGGGCGGGCAGGGGTCTGAGCCTGGGGGGCGCTCACCAGTGGGAGAAGACAGGAGTGGGTCTGAGATGCATAGGGTGGAGAATAGCACCCGGGGTCTCTGGAGGAGGGCACGGCACAGCAGCTCCGGAGTTCTCCTTTAACTAAAATCTGTGATGTGCCCAGAACTTACTGTCTTCGAACTCAGGAGTCCTGACTCCCATGGCCGCGGGACCATGCTCCTTTGAGGAACCCAGGAGTCCTGACTCTCCAGCTCCTCCCTGCTTTAACCACTAGGCCCCTCTCCCCTCCCAAAGCTGGGATCCCAACCCAGGACTCCAGGCTCCCACCCCCCACCCTGCTTTAACCACTAGGGCCCTCTCCCCTCCTAGAGCTGGGAAGAGAACCCAGGTGTCCTGGCTCAGCAATGCTCAAAGGCAGGAGCACGTCCTACTGAACCCCCCTTTCCCCTGCAGCTCCGCACCCCCTGCTAGGGCACTGCACTGGCTCAGAGAAGAGCGCCCCCTGCTGGGGCAGCAGCGGGCGCTATTCCCCACCTGGCCCCAGTACCACACAAAGGCATTGTCCCAGCACTGCCCCCTGTTGGGTCTCCCCGGCCAGGCTGCACTTGTATCGACGCCCCCAACCCCGTGCTGGGAAACACCAGGCTCCAAAGAGTTAACGGGGCCAGTTCTCCTTCTTAGAGGCAGCCTGTTGGCTTTGGCTGGGGAGCCAGACCAGGACAAGGGCTGCTGCGGTTTCCTCTTGTCACACCACAGGAATCAACCACTGGGTATTTGACAGGAGTCAGGACTCCTGGTTCCCAGCCCCTCCACTGAGACCACTAGACCCCACTCCCCTCCCAGAGCTGGGAACAGAACCCCGGAGTCCTGGCTCCCAGCCCCCTGCTTTAACCACTAGACCCCACTCCCCTCCCTGAGCTTCATTCCCAGCATTGGGCTGGAGGTCAGGACTCCTGGGTTCTATTTCTGGCTCTGCTCTGCCCTGCTGTGTGACTGAGGTCACTGTGGGAGGCAGGATAAAGGGGTGGGGACCCTGGTCTGATCCAGTCTGGAAGTTCCTGTATTTCCTCCCATTAAAACGCAGAGAGTGAGCCCCTAAGAACACCCCACTCATTGCACTGGTGGCTGCTGGCTCAGTTGTCAATGAGAACAAGTAGCCTGGTATTGGGGGGAAGGGGGGAACCTGCTCTCGCCCGGGGTCTGTTCAGTGCCTCGCACAACGGGGCCCTGCTCTCAGTCGGGGTCTGTGCAGCGCCTGGCACAATGGGGCCCTGCTCTCGGTCAGGGTCTGTGCCGAGCCCGGCACAGCGGGGCCCTGCTCTTGGCCAGCATGACCGTAATACACATATCAACTGCCAGTGCCTGGATCTCACTGCAGCAGCTGCTCCCCAGGCTGGATGGAGGTTGGCTCCACGCTCCCTGGCCGTGGGCTGGCCAGCTCCCAGGGATGTCCCAGGGGCTGGTCTTGGTGCTCACACATGGTGTCACGCTCCACACAGCAAGCTCTGTGGGGGGCAATTACCCTCTGCTGAGATCAGCCGAGGGAGCTGGGAAGAACATGAAGGGGGGAGGCAGCTTAGTTGGGTCGCTGAGCCCTGGACATCCTTCGCTCCCCCAGGCAGCTTCAACTCTTGACGCTCCTGTGCAGAACGTAGCTCACGAGTGAGGCCTCGGTTTCTCCAGCCCCTGGGTGATTCTGCCCGGTGGTTCCAAGCTAAAGCCCGTATGGTCCCCTAGCTCGGGCTTTGTCAGTTTCCCCACCGTGCTCTGTACCTCTGGAGTCCCCCGTCCCCCTCACCACGTTTCACTGCAGCGCCGTCCCGTTGCACCGTCTGACTGTTGTTTGGGATGTTGTGGTACCACCGGCAGAGATCAGGGCCCCGTTGTGCTGGGGGCTGCACAGATGCAGAGTGAGAGAGTCCTGGCCCCAGAGAGCTCAGTGTGAGTAGAGCAGACAACGGGTAGGGGGCAGGTCTCCAAGCTCTTTGTGGCACGGATTCTCCCTTAGTTCAGATCAGCTCAGTGCCCAGCGTAATGGGGGCCTGATCTCACTTGGCCCGGCACAACGGGGCCCCCGCTCTCGCCCGGGGTCTGCGCAGCGCCCGGCACAACGGGGCCCCCGCTCTCGCCCGGGGTCTGCGCAGCGCCCGGCACAACGGGGACCCCGCTCTCGCCCGGGGTCTGCGCGGCGCCCGGCACAACGGGGCCCCCGCTCTCGCCCGGGGTCTGCGCGGCGCCCGGCACAACGGGGCCCCCGCTCTCGCCCGGGGTCTGCGCGGCGCCCGGCACAACGGGGACCCCGCTCTCGCCCGGGGTCTGCGCGGCGCCCGGCACAACGGGGACCCCGCTCTCGCCCGGGGTCTGCGCGGCGCCCGGCACAACGGGGACCCCGCTCTCGCCCGGGGTCTGCGCGGCGCCCGGCACAACGGGGCCCTGCTCTCGCCCGGGGTCTGCGCGGCGCCCGGCACAACGGGGACCCTGCTCTCGCCCGGGGTCTGCGCGGCGCCCGGCACAACGGGGACCCTGCTCTCGCCCGGGGTCTGCGCGGCGTCCGGCACAACGGGGACCCTGCTCTCGCCCGGGGTCTGCGCGGCGCCCGGCACAACGGGGACCCTGCTCTCGCCCGGGGTCTGCGCGGCGCCCGGCACAACGGGGACCCTGCTCTCGCCCGGGGTCTGCGCGGCGCCCGGCACAACGGGGACCCTGCTCTCGCCCGGGGTCTGCGCGGCGTCCGGCACAACGGGGACCCTGCTCTCGCCCGGGGTCTGCGCGGCGCCCGGCACAACGGGGACCCTGCTCTCGCCCGGGGTCTGCGCGGCGCCCGGCACAACGGGGGCCCTGCTCTCGCCCGGGGTCTGCGCGGCGCCTGGCACAATGGAGGCCCTGCTCTCGCCCGGGGGTCTGCGCGGCGCCTGGCACAACGGGGGCCCTGCTCTCGCCCGGGGTCTGCGCGGCGCCCGGCACAACGGGGACCCTGTTCTGATGTGATGCTCCCGTACCACATGTAACAACAGTCACTGGCCTGGATCCTCTTGCAGCCGCTGCTTTCCCAGGAGCTGGCAGGGCCCGGCGCGGGCATCGGGCCATCGGCCACCAGTTCCCTGCTCTGCATGGAGGCCGGCTCCCTCCTCAGCATTTCCCACACGTGTTAGCAATCAAGGCCGATCAGACCTTTCTGAGGGAGCCGGAGTGGAAAGCGATTACACCCCCATTATACCCTCCTCCCGCTCTATTAGGGACCCCCCCCTATGCATTTCATTTCCTCTCCACTGAGCCCAGTTAAAATGCCGCGTTTCCTTCACGGATCCGATCTGCTTTCGTTTCCCTCCAACGCAGCCCAGTGCGCCCGGCAATCTTGTGTTTGCAGCCGGGGGGGGGGGGGGAATCCCTGGTCCCTGGTCCCTGGTCCCTGGGGGCAGGCGCGGCCGGACTGAGATGTCAGAGCGATGGAGCGAGGGAAATGAACTGGAAAAGAGGCTGTGGTCGCAAAGCTTCAACTGCGTCTCCTCCGTGGCTGGAGAACGTCCTTAGCGCTGCCGGGGAGCAGCTGAGCGCCCCGTGAGTCCCCGCCCAGCCCTGTGCCCCGCGGGCACTGCCCAAGAGCCAGCCCTTTGGTGCAGGCTGGGAGAAATGGGATCTGGCAGGGCTGGGATAGGATGGGGGGCTGGGGGGAGGGTTGGGACGGAGGGACACTGACAGTTTGATCGGGGTCCTGAGACAGGAACTGCGGCATGTGCTGCAGGGGAAGCTTGCCTGCCTCACAGCTGGCACTACCCCCCGGCTGGTGCTGCCCGTGGGCACGCAGGCCACATGCACACAGCTGCTGAGCCAGCGTGCTCTCTGACCCGCCGGGAAGCTGTTCCTAACTCCCCAGAGCGGGCGTAATCCAGATCCAGCTGTTGGCTTTTAACCAGGAAGCCTTGGCGTGTCTGCCTCAGGCACCCAGCGCCGCGGCCCGCCTGGCTTCGTGGAGTTTCTCTGTGCCGTGCAAATGAAGCGGGACCGCTCCTGTGACAGCCAGGCAGCCTTCAATCAGGGAAACAAAAGGCCTCTCTGACTTTGCACTGAATCTCCCCATTCATCCCGAAATTGCCTCGCGCATGAGATGCTGTCCCATGCCGGTCGGCTGATCCCCGGCCCAGATAATGCGCCTCCTTAGGGCCGTGTGGCCAGGGGCTCGGGACGGGATGAAATGAATCGCTTTGCTGCTCAAGGCCTCTCTGCGGCTGGCCTGGTAACACCCCGCGGCCTTGGTCTGAGCAGCTGGGGGCAGGCCCGGGGCACGCGGGCGGCTCAGGTTTTGGGTCATGCTCTTGCCTGCCTAGAAGGCCGGAGTAGCACGCCGCGGCCCGCGGGGAGCCTCGGCTGGAATCTTGGCTGGGGAAGTAGCTCGTGGCTCCGCATCCGACTCGTGGCACTGGTCGTTGGGGTTCCTGTTCTGGGCGCGGGCGGGCGGCAGCTGAGAATTCAATGGCACCCGGAGGCAGGGAGGGTCCCAAAGGGCTCGATCTGCAGCCAGGCGCCCCTCCCGCGGCTGCGACTGCCCCCAGTATCCCCATGTGTGCTGTGTGCATGTCCCTCTCCACCCTGCCTGCCTGTCTGTCCCTCCGTCCGCCTCTCCCCTGTTCTTTCCCTATGCATCTCCCCACCCAGACCTGCCCTTAGCCCTCCATCCATTCGGGGTAGGCGGGGGCATGATGGGGCAATCTGCCGCCCCCCCCAGCTCCTTGTCAGTGCCCGCAGCACCTGTGCCACCTGGGGAAGCCCCTCTGGCTATCGCCATCTGCTGGAGGGAGAGCAGGTGGGTGGGTCTGACGGGGGAGATATTTATAACCTTGCTCAGCGGCACATCTGCAGCTGGACTGCAGGGCTCGAAGCACAAGGGTCTGGTCCCTGCCCCTCCCCACCGAGGCTGTCTGTCTGGAGACCCCCTGCCCCGCCTGCCACAGGGATCTATATCCACTGATGCCGGGCTCCCTAGAAGGGCTATTTCTGTCGCGCCGCTGACTTTGCTTCCCTCGGAGTCACCATCTGGCTTAAAATAACGCCCCCCAGGGAGCGTCTGGTGGGAGCTCCGTCCCGGGGCTGTGTCCCCACTGGGAACAGGGGCACATGCCGGGGGACAGTGCTGAGAGGTCCCGGCACCAGGTGAAAGGGTGGCAGATGAGGGTGGGTGTGCCCAGCCTGTGGGGCAAGGAGGGGGTGGCTCCCAGGGGTGCCCATGAATGATGCACACACTGTGCGTGCCCCTCGCCGTGCCCAGCCCCGTGCTCTGACCCATCAGCCCATACCCAGTTCCCAGGTTTAGCTCTGGGGCTTCGGGGGAGTTGAGAGCTCCCCTCTGGATCAGGCTGTCCCCCGACTGCAGACGAGGGGGTGGCTAACCTCTACTTTGCTTCCTCGGTCTGTGTATTTGGCGGTTGCTTGTGCGTGTGTGGGGTGCATGTGCACATGCATGTGCATGCCTGGGGCACGCGTGTCAACCACAAGCTCCCAGCCTTGCCCTCTCTGATCGGTGGCACCTGATCCGGGGGACCCCGGGCCCAGCAGGCATCTCGCCCAGTGCCAAAACAGAGTAGCGCTGCCCTGTGATGCCCAGATGCTGTCGGGCAGATGCTGCTCCCCCCTCACTCGGCCTAGCCAGGCCTGTCTGTCTCTCGCTAGAATTCTTTGGATCGTTAGTGGTTAATTACCTTGGGGACCAATGAGCTACCTGGGCTGTGGGGCAGGCGGCAGGGCTGGGGCACCGAGCCCCTGGCAGTGCCATGCTCCTGGCTCAGTGCCCTCGCCATGCAGCCGACTGAACATCGGTCCTCAATACCCGCACTGTGCTGCCTGTCTGACCTTGTATCTCACCTCCCTCCCCTTTGAATTGTGTCTCCTCCCAGCCTTGCCGGACCCCCAGAGTTGCCCAAGTGCCTGGCCAGCCCCAGCCGTGCACAGCTGCCCCACGGACCCTGGGAACTAAGGTAAGGCTGCGGCCGGCAGTAGGGTGTGTGCTCTGCAATACCTCGCCTTGTGCTCTGCAATACCTCCTCCTGACCAGCAGGGGGTCTCTTTCCCCCCCGCAGTATTCTGGCTGCAAAGGGGCAGGGGCTGGCGCTCTCTGTGGTGTCCCAGGAGTGCTCTAGGCATGTATATAGGTCAATAGTTAGGAGATAAGGTGCCAGCTGCAGGCATCTGCCGAGTACGGAGCCCAGCTCGTTGCAGGATCTGTGCACCTCGGGGGGTTGTGTGTTTGGTGCTAATGGCTTCCTGTGGTGGTTCTCTTCAGGGGCGGGGGTGGGGGGGCATTTCCAATGCAGTTTGATGCCCCGCCTGGCACAGGGTCTTGGACCCAGCGAGCCGGGATCTTGGGACGATGCAGAGCACGGCGCAGGAACGGGGCGGGGTTGGTGGTTCGAGACTGAAGCAGAGGGGACGTGGCAGTTCCGAGTTATTCACGGGGTGCCGGGCTGTGATCTTGGGGTCCCAGTTCTGATTGGAGTTTGGGGGCTTGGATGCAGGGCTTCTGGGGCAGCTGGGGAGTTTGGTTTTGCCCCCTGTGGCCAACTCAATGCTTCTGGCTATCTCAGCCCAGATCTCTCCCACCTGGGGAACATGGCCTGTCACTTGCACACACCCCTGCGTAGGCCAGGGATGGGGTAAGATTGGGGCCTCGGTTAGGCCCAGGGAAGAGCTGGAGTCCAGAAGTCGCTGTTCCCTGCTTGGGGGGAACCACAGATTCTGCCTAACTGAGGAAGGAGTGATTGGCTGGACACTGGGGCTTTTGCCTTGTGTTGTCTGCCCTGCCCTGAGTCAGCCATGCGGGGGCGCCGCACCGGCCGGGAGTAGTAACTCACAGGCAGAGTAAGGTAGCGCCCATGGACTTGAAGGCTGGAGACACCCAGCCCTCCCCTGCCCTGCGCCCTTCTGCAGCAGCCAGCCGGGAAAGTCACCCTTCCCCGTGCAGCCGTCATGCAGCGCTCCGTGTTAGCGGCACCTTCCCCTTTCTCCTAACTGTGCCCAGAACAAACCAGCCCGCTGCTCCGTGCGGTCCAACGGACCCTCTGGGTGGTGCAGTCGAGCCACAGGACACTGGCTGCTGACACTAAGCTGGGGGGAGACGAAGATACGCTGGAGGGTAGGGATAGGGTCCAGAGTGACCTAGACAGATTAGAGGATTGGGCCAAAAGAAATCTGATGAGGTTCAACAAGGACAAGTGCAGAGTCCTGCACTTAGGACGGAAGAATCCCATGTACCGCTACAGACTAGGGACCGAATGGCTAGGCAGCAGTTCTGCAGAAAAGGACCTGGGGATTGCAGTGGATGAGAAGCTGGATATGAGTCAGCAGTGTGCCCTTGTTGCCAAGAAGGCCAACAGCATATTGGGCTGTATTAGTAGGAGCATTGCCAGCAGATCGAGGGAAGTGATTATTCCCCTCTATTTGGCACTGGTGAGGCCACATCTGGAGTATTGCGTCCAGTTTTGGGCCCCACACTACAGAAGGACAAATTGGAGAGAGTCCAGCGGAGGGCAACGAAAATGATCAGGGGGCTGGAGCACAAGACTTATGAGGAGAGGCTGAGGGAACTGGGGTTATTTAGTCTGCAGAAGAGAAGAGTGAGGGGGGATTTGATAGCTGCTTTCAACTACCTGAAGGGGGGTTCCAAAGAGGATGGAGCTCGGCTGTTCTCAGTGGTGGCAGATGACAGAACAAGGAGTAATGGTCTCAAGTTGCAATGGGGGAGGTCTAGGTTGGATATTAGGAAACACTATTTCACTAGGAGGGCGGTGAAGCACTGGAATGGGTTCCCTAGGGAGATGGTGAAATCTCCATCTTTAGAGGTTTTTAAGGCCCGGTTTGACAAAGCCCTGGCTGGGATGATTTAGTTGGGGTTGGTCCTGCCTTGAGCAGGGGGTTGGACTAGATACCTCCTGAGGTCTCTTCCAACCCGAATCTTCTATGATTCTATGACTGGCAGACACCACACTGCACTGAAGGATGGAAATCTCAAAGCACTTTATAAAGGTATCTTCGTCCCCATTTTACAGGTGGGTAAACTGAGGCACGGAGACGCTCAGGCCACTAATTCTCAAACGTGGCCACTGCTTTGGGTGCTGGATTTGAGACAGCCAGGATCTGGTATGAACAGAGTTCATCTGCCACTCCTATTCGGGCACCTAAACAAGGGCCGGATTGTCAACGGCGCCGCACATCCCCCAGATCCCTGGTGTGCTGGGATACTCAGACCCCACATCCGGAGCCCTGTGGGCAACCTGCCCCTAAAACCTCTTAACACAGGCAACCAAGATTAGAGGCCACTTTGGAAAATGTTGGCCTCATTGACTTGTTGATGGCCAAGCTATAAATGAGTGTTAGCGGTGGGATCTAAACTAGAGTTAGTGTAGAATTTTTGTATGAACATTTTTTTGCTGAAAAATGCCAATTTGTCAGCACTGAAATTGTTTGTGGGGAGAGGGTCAGATGTGGCAAATTTCCCGGCTTGATTTTTTTTTTTTTTTTAAGAAAAAGAAAAGAAAAGAAAGGTTAGAAAGTGTGGAAATGGGACGTTCTTGACATGTTCAAAAGGATAAGTTTCATATTTTGTTTTTTTGTTCGAAATGCCTCTTTGTTGCCAACTGTACCTTAATGTAGGCTTTAAAAAAAATAAAAGGTTCCAAAGAATCATAGAATATCAGGGTTGGAAGGGACCTCAGGAGGTCATCTAGTCCAACCCCCTGCTTAAAGCAGGACCAATCCCCAGACAGATTTTTGCCCCAGATCCCTAAATGGCCCCCTCAAGGATTGAACTCACAACCCTGGGTTTAGCAGGCCAGTGCTCAAACCACTGAGCTCCCCCCCGGAAAATGTCAAACGCAAAAGAAAACGGTTCAGACTGATGAAAAAAAAAAGGTTTCGATTGCCCCAAACTGAAAAAAATTGGTTTTGAGATTGGGATTTTTCATCTGAATTTGGGATGGAAAAATAATTCAAAATCATGCAAGTTCTCGTGGGATGGGAAAACAGACCCCCCTGCTCCCGCCCCTAGCTCGGCAGGGTAGCATTGCTGTTCTGCTCTCCTGTTTTTCAGTCTGACACGGGATACTTTCTGGGGGAGATTAAAACCAACAAGCTTCCACCCAGCCTTTTACCCACTGATCGGTTCCAGCACATCAGGCAGCCCCCCTAGGGGAACATCCCTCTGCTACTCCCCTGTCTGCTGTGGCCTTGCCAGCGGCAGGATGGCAGCCTGTCTATCGCTGGATTTATGCCACCAAGGCCGGCGTGCGGGGGCAGGGACTTCGCAGCCCGAACGCGGCGTTGCCAGTAGACACAGCACAGAGATGGCCTTCGGAAACGGGCAGCAGCTTTTTAAACAAATCGGATTGGTTGTTTCTGCCTGCCCTTTTCCCTAAAAGAAATTAAAGTGACCCCCCCGCCCCCGGCCCTGGCACTCCGGCTCCGTCGATGGCAAAGGGTTTGGGGCTCGTAACCATGACCCGTTCCAGTTTCCAAAATAAAAGTTACAGGAACAGAAATGGGGCCGCTTGTGCCCAGTGCAGACTGGCCCGAGGTGGTGCCCAGCATGGACTGGTCCCGCTCTGGCCCAGGGCAAGGGGTGCCCAGAGTGGACTGCCGCAGGGCGGGGGGTGCTGAGTGCGGACTGGCCCCGGGCAGGCGGGTGTATGCCAGGTGTGGAGTGACTGGCCCCGGGCGCTGTTGGCACCAGCTTGCTTTGGGAGTGCAGTGATTGCACTAGCAGAGGGGGACCTCTCGAGCACACAGCTGGGCCAGGGGTGCGCGCTCCTGTCTGTGTTAATATTGGCGCTGTGATGTAAACAACGCGGTCCTGACCTCTGAGATCTCTCTTAGGATCTCACTATCCCGCGGTGTCCCAGCTGAACGCCGCCTGCGGGCTTTCGAAACGCCCCTCCGCCTTCCCACGAGCTGCGGCTGGAGAGAGCGGGGCCCAGATCCTCCGCTGGCATAAACCAGCTCCATTAAACCCCTTTGCACCTGCTGCGGATCTGGGCCCAGGGTTCTTTTCTCACTTCCTGTCCCCATGGTAGCGGAGGGGAACGACGCGTCCTCACCGCGCTCCTGGCACCAGTGCCCAGGGCTTCAACACTTGCCAAAGACGTGGCGTGTGCGTCGATCAGGAGCAATTACAGCCCTGCCCGGATTGAAACTAACGAGTCCCTCCTGACTCCCCGTCCCGGTCCCCCCGTTCGGCGTCCCCCCCGCACCCGGCTCCCTCCTGCTCACAAATGGATCCGAAAGCAGAGTCACTTCTCCCCCTGCATAAATTACTCCCAGGCGCTTTCTGTCAGGTTCATATTCTTATTCATAAAGGCGACGGGGACTGAATTATTTATATTTTAATTTCCGATGCAGCCAGCCGAGGGCCCACGGGAGGGATGGAGGGGTGCACGGGGCGGCCGAGTCTGGGGAGCAGGCCAGGATCTCACCCGCTCAGCGGTGTGTGCCATAGCCCCTGCACTGCTGGCAGCTGGCAGGGATTCTCCTTTAGCAGTGGGGAGGGGCTGTGGTTTGGGAGCCAGGGTGGGTCGAGGGGGAGGCTAAGCAGGGGGATGGGGAAGCTGAAATCACATGGTGGGGGCTGCCACGCCTGGTCAGCTCATCCGCTCCGTCACACCTCAGTGTCCTGCCTCCTCCTCCACAATGAGGACTGACCCCTGGAGTGGCTCCCTGTCTCCCTCCAGTGGCCGGTTCATGTGTAGCAGTTGGGGCCGAGGGTTCCTTAGCCCCACAGAGAGAAGGGCTGAGCTCCAGAGGCTGTGGGTTCAATCCCAGGCAGAGAAGCAGCGAAGCAGGCGAGGGGTAGGCAGCCAAGTCAGGCCGTGGGGAAGCTGTAGGCTGCAGGGGCTCACGGGGCTCCTGGTGGGGCACAGTGCACAGGCTGGCTGGGCTCCCTTAAGAGCTGCAACTGAATCCAGCTGTTGCCCCCCCCCAACCTCCCCCCGAGCCCGGGTCTCTGTTGCACCGGGCACTGCACAGCTACAGAGTGAGAGACAGTCCCTCCCCCGGAGAGCTCACAGGCTGAATAGACCAGAGAGACAGTGGGTGGGAAGGGAAACTGAGGCACAGCCCGGAAGAGTGACCTGCCGACAGTCACTGATTCAGAGGAAATCCCTTCCTGACCCTGTTTAGTTGGTGGTGGGTTCAGGCCCTAAAGCTGAAGGGTCCCTAGCCCATTATAAACCCCTTCTTCTCTCTAATGCAACAGTGTCTGGTCCCATCACTTGTAGATCCTGCTTAGCCCTTGGCCTCAAGGACATCATGTGATGGGGAGTTCCACAAGTTACTCACGCGCGGCATTAGAAAACATTTCCTTTCCTCATGCTGCGCATTAGTTGCCTTTTAACTTCATTTGTTCCCCCGCCCCACTGCGAAGGGAAAGGGTGAATCCAGCCCCGGTGCAGGGGGAGGGCGCAGTTTTAAGCCAAGCCGCCCTCCCTCGCCCCCAGGATCTCAGCATTAATGCTTGTGGGGGATGCATTTGAGCCATAGGGTGCAGGGCTGAGTGAGGGCTCGGGGTGTGTGGGGGGGTCAGGACTCCTGGGTTCCATTCCCAACTCATGTGAAATAGGGGGTGGAAGCAGAAGCAAAGCTAAAAGAACAAGTCTCTATTGCATTGTACGGACCTGGTTATTTAGACGCCAAGGCCCAGCTTCGCTGGCCTGGAGGAAGCAGAAGAGCCGGCTGGAGCGCGGGCTAAAATTAGCCACCGCGCCGAGACAGCAGAATATAATGTGGGACTGATGAGACATCATACATTAAATGTACATTGCGAATGGCCCAGGGTAAGAATTATATTGGCGTGTGGGGGCCTGGATTTTAATTGGCGTAATATTTCATTTAATTACATTGTCTATTTCAGACACCCGGCGCGGGTCTTCAGTAGTAATGACATTTCTCAATAGATCTGTGCCATTAACTCAGCATTCGCTCCTTTAACTGCTTGGTGCCTGCTTGGGGAGCGGGGCCGATTGGTCAGGGCGTGGCAGCTGCCTGAGGGAGGAGCTAGACCCCACCTGCTGTGACCTAGTGGCTAGCGCACTGTGCTAGGAGCCAGGATGGCTGGGTTTGATTCCTTGCTCTGCTACTGGCCTGCTGGGTGAATGTGGGCAAGTCACATCACTCCTCTGTGCCTCAGTTTCCTCTCCCATCTTTTGTCTGGTGTGTTGCGACGGAGCTCTTCAAGGCTGGGGCTGTTTCTCACTAGGCGGGTGTGCAGCGCCGGACGCAACAGGGCCCTAATCTTGGGCTGGTGCTGCTGTGATATGAATAATAAAGGAAAGGGATATTGGAATGGGTAGAACTTGGAGTAGAGAAAGATCTTAGAGGGAGTGTGGTGTAGTGGTTAGATCAGGCAACGAGCTAGGACTCCTGGGTTCTGCCCTCGGTTTTGGGAGGCAAGTGTAGGCTAGTGCTTAGATCTAGGAGCTAGGACTCCTGGGTTCTATTCGCAGCTCAGTCACTGACTCACTGTGTGATCCTTAAGCCAAGTCTCTTCCCTCTTGTGACTCAGTTTCCCCCTTTGTGATACAGGGTTAATTATACCTGACTCCATATTGGATTTAGACCTGACCCCTGGGTGTGTTTTAAGCACCTTGAGATCCAGGGAGGGACTGCTGAGAGCTTCATGGTGACTGCAAGGATAGAATTAGGGGGTCAAAAGCCCCAACCCCCAGCTAGAGCTGAAGAAGAATCCCCATTAGCAGTAATGGGAATATGACACACAGGCGAGCAGTTCATTTTCCATCCAGCAGAGGGAGATGGTGCGCCCATTGCATCTTCTCCACCTCTCTCTGGCCTTGGGGTCCGAGCAGATTTTGTTCCCCAGCACCGCAGCCCAGAGTGTAGCTTGAGGCCAGCGGCCCTGGTTCTCCTGGCCCCTGGAGGGGGGTGGCGGGGTAGGGGGTGGGGACTCTCACTGCTTTTGCCAGCAGGAACGTGATTAAGGGCAAGTGCCGTTCATGAGAAGGGCTTTGGGGACAACAGTCTCGCAGACACAAGGGGCACCGACCCCTAGCTCCCTGCGCTTGTCTCCAGCCAGCAGCACTGAACTGCAGTGCGTCAGAGCCTTGATCTGTACATAGGAACATAGAGAAGCTTTATTTCTTCTTCTCACGTGTCATTAAAATGAGATGGGAACCCAGGAGTCCTGCCCCCCAGCCTGCCGCCATTGCAGCCACTAGACCCCTCCTCCCAGAGCTGGGGCTACAACGCAGGAGCCCTGACTCCCAGCCCCACCCAGCAGACTCCCCCCTCCCAGGCGGGGTAGAGGCTGCCGAGAAGCGGGTCTGAATTCTCGCCCCTTTTCATGCCCTAGTGATGGGTGCCCATCAATTGCCCCTCCTCCCCACCTGCACCAAGGCCGTGGCATCCCCTGCTCTCCCAGCACCTGGCACCGGCCCAAGGCAGCTTGGCACGTCCCCGTGGGCTGCTGGCAGCGTTAGGCAGCCCCCCCGTCGCCATGCCCCGCCCGGCTGGGTCGGCGTGAGGCCACGGCGCTGAACGGCTCATCCCTGGGCACTGGGAAGTCGAGTGGCCTCTGGAGGACTTGGCCGGGCCCCAGCTGCTGCGCAATAGCTGGGAAGGAGGAGGCGGGCGACGGGCTGGGGAGCTGGGAATGGGAGGGATCTGTGGGGCGGGCAGGGCAGCTCTGATGGGGGAAGGGTGGCACCCGGAGGCAGCTCCTGGTTGGCACAGAGACCCAGGTTCCGTAGCACCTGCCCCGCTGCGCTCAGACACCAGGGCTGGCAGCTGGGATCTGTTCCCTTGGGCACGGAAATCCGCCCGCCGCGGGGGAGCCCTCTCCCTCCTTGGCCCAAAGGCAGAGTTCCCAGCCCCAGCCCCTGCCCAGCCCGGCGTACCCCAGCCACAGGCAAGCTAGGCATCTGCCCGGGACTGCGGATTTCTGGGCCACTGCCTAGAGTGGCAGATTTAGCCCGGCCACCCAGCCGTCCTGGGCGATCTTGTGTGCCAGGTCACCAGGCCACTCGCTCAGAGCTGAAGGGGTGGCACACTGCAGCCTTGCACTGAGCAGCCTCTCTGCGGGCCGGGCACATGCACCCATCTGTGCCCACCGTGGAGACATCAGCACTGCCCGGCCCCATGGGTGCATGATGCCCGCTCCAATGCCCAGCGGCATGGGGCCTGAGGATTCTCTTCCGTCATCTGGAGAGAGCCGGGGGGGGGGCAATCGTGGCACTGGGGGGACAGCCCCACAGAGGGAATGGGGGAGGGGCTTGCAGGATGCTCAGAAATGGGGCTCCCAAGCCAGCCCCTTTGGCCAAGACCGGCCTGCACCCACCGGCCTGCTGGGGGGAAGTGGGAGCCGGTCCCACCTTCATCCCGTGCTGGTGAGGGTGGCTTGTGGGGGGATAGCGATGACGGAAGAATAAACACAGCACAGCCGGGGGGCGGGGGGGACTCAGTCCTCTGGCCCCGAGCTCCCCCAGCTCCCCAATCCTGGCCGGGCCGTTTGAGAGGCTCCTTGGCCACATCTGGGAGCAGCCGATGGGGCCACAGGCTGCTGCGGTCTGCAAAACACAGGGTGATGCGTGCCTCCCCAGCCCCAGCCGCAGCCTCTTGGGCCAGGGGGCTGCGTCCCTGCACGTTCTTTTTGTCACTGAGGAGATGCTAAGGGCCGTGGAAACCAGGGATCAATGGGGCAGGGATAGAGCCAGGGGGAGCTGCTGTGCTTGCCAGCTCCAGCCCGGACCATGGGGGTCCCTGCTGGTGCCCCGCCCATGCCCCTCAGTCAGGATTTAAACCCAGGTCTGCGGAGAGGAACAACTATTGCTTTAGCTCAAGGTACAGCTAAGCCCTGCTCTCCCCCACCTCCGCCCTATAGGCTGCCCTACGCTAAGCCAGAGGCGGGATTTCCCCAGGTCTGGCATCTCCATAACCCGGCCTGGGCAGCCCGACTTCAGACCCATCTCAGCTGCCCCCTCAGCTGACCCCTGGATGCTTTTCGGTCATATCCCCTCACAGAGACCTCGCTGGCCTAATGCTATGATGTCTTGGAAGGCCAGGCCGTAGAAGAGGCAATGCGGCCTAGCGGGCAGGGTGCTAGGCAGGACACCTGGGTTCTTTTCCCGCCTCTGCCACTGACCAGCTCTGTGATCTTGAGCAAGTCACTTGCCTTCTTGGTGCCTCCATTTCCCTTCCTGCCCTGAAGAGCCTGCACTCTGTGTCTCACTATATGTTTGTCCAGCACCTGGCGCACTGGGGCCTGGATCGTCACAGATTCCAAGGCCAGAGGGGACCACTGTGATCATTTACTCTGACGTCTTGGATAGCTCGGGCCAGAGAACTGCCCCGAAGGAATATCTAGAGCGGAGATGTTAGAGAAACAGCCAGTCTTTATTTAAACATGGTCAGTGATGGAGAATCCACCACGATCCTTGGGGAATTGTTCTGATGGTTAATTACCCACCTGTTAAAAACGTGCACCTGATTTCCAGTCTGAATGTGTCTCGCTTCAACTTCCAGCCGTTGGATGGTGTTCGACCTGTCTCTGCTAGGCTGAAGAGCCCGTTATTAAATATTTGTTCCCCATCTAGGTACTTATAGACTGGGATCAAGTCACCCCGTAACGTTCTCTTTGTTAAGCTAAATAGATTCACCTCCTGGAGTCTGTCACTCTAAGGCTACATCTACACTACGGGGGGGGGGGTCGATTTAAGATACGCAAATTCAGCGACGTGAATAGCGTAGCTGAATTCGACGTATCGCAGCCGACTTACCCCGCTGTGAGGACGGCGGCAAAATCGACCTCTGCGGCTTCCCGTCGACGGCGCTTACTCCCACCTCCGCTGGTGGAGTAAGAGCGTCGATTCGGAGATCGATTGTGGGACGCGATAAATCGATCCCCGAGAGGTCGATTTCTACCCGCCGATTCAGGCGGGTAGTGTAGACCCAGCCTAAGGCAGGTTTTCTAACCCTTTAATCGTCCTTGAGGGTCTTCTCTGACCCCTCTCCAGTTTTTCAATATCCTTTTTGAATTGTGAGCACCAAAACTGGACACAGGATTCCAGCAGCGGTCGCACCAGTGCCAGAGACGGAGGTAAAATAACCTCTCTGCTCCTACTCCCCATTCCCCTGTTTCTGCCTCCCAGGATATTAGCCCATTTGGCCACAGCATCGCACTGCGAGCTCACGGTCAGCTGATTATCCACCAGGACCCCCCCCTCCTCCCCCGATCTTGTTTAGAGTCCCTGCTTCCTAGGACAGAGTCCCCATCCTGTAAGTACGGTTTGCGTTCTTTGTTCCTAGATGTACGCGTGTGCCCTCAGTTTACCCAGCGATCCAGATCGCTCTGTATCGGTGACCCGTCCTCTTCATTATTCACCACTTCCCCAATTTTTGCGTCGTCTGCAAGCTTCATCCGTGATGATTTTATGTTTTCTTCATTAATAAAAATGTTCAATAGCGTGGGGCCAAGAACCGATCCCTGCGGGACCCCACTAGAAACAAGCCCCCTCGCTGTTTACAATTATATTTGGAGACCTATCAGTTAGCCAGCATTTAATCGGTGCCATGTTCATTTTATATCTTTCCAGTTTTTTAATCAAAAGGCCGTGCAGTAACAAGTCAAATGCCATACAGAAGTTTGTCTATTACATCAGCGCTATTACTTTTATCAATCAATCTTGTAATCTCATCAAAAAAAGATCAAGTTAGACAAGATTTATTTTCCATAAACCCATGTTTATTGGCATTAATTATATTACCCTCCTTTAATTCTTTATTAATTGAGTGCCATATCAGCCACTGCATTATCTTGCAGGGTGCAGTGTCAGACTGACAGGCCTATAATTACCCGGTCATTCCATTTACCCTTTTTAAATATTGGCACATCAGCGGCTTTCTTCTAGTCTTCTGGGACTTCCCCAGTGTTCCAAGATGTATTGAAAAACAATATTAATGGTCCAGCGAGCTCCTCAGCCAGATCTGTTAAAACTCTTGGATGCAAGTTATCCAGACCTGCCGATTTAAAAATGTCTAACTTTAGCAGCTGCTGTTTATCCTCCTGAGATACTAGTGGAAATAAAAGAGTCTTATCTTCTGTTTTTCTCCTAAATACAGAATAGAAATATTAATTGAACACTTCTGCCTTTTCTGGATTGTTCTTGATAATTTTACCATTTCCATGTACTGGCAGACTGATATCATTGTTAAGATTCTTTTTGTACCTAATATACTTTAAAAAAACTCCTTATTGTCCTTAACTCTGCTGGACATAGTGGTCTCCTTGTGTCCTTTGCTTCCCTGATCAATTTTCTACAGTTCCTAGCTTCTGATTTATTTTTGTTACTATCAACTTCCCCTCTTTTCCATTTTATATATATATAATTTTTTTATTTGTATAGCTGTCTTCACTTCCCCTTTAAACCAGACTGTTGGCTTTTTTGGAACCAATACAGCCTTCTTCCTTGATTGTGAAATTGTGTTTTCTTGGGCATCCACTAAAGCATTCTTAAACAATTCCCAGTGATTGTTCACATTTTTCTGATTAAATTGTTCCTCCCAGATGATTTGGCTCATAATTGTTTTGAACTTTGTGAAACTGTCCCTTGTAAAGCACCAAGTATATCTATTGCTGGTCTGGACTTTATTCTGTGTGTACATTATAAATGTGATCAAGTCTTGATCACTTATACCTCAGTTACCATTAATTGTTAGTTCTGTGACCAGTCCCTCTTTATCTGTCAAGACAAGGTCTAATATAGAATTCCCCCGTGTTGGCTGCAACATGGTTTGAGTTGGGAAATTGCAATCTATAATATTTAGAAATTCCAAGGATGTTTCACAGCTGGCAGCATGAGACCTCCAGCTTGTGTCACTCAAACTGAAGGCTCCCATGATCATGCCGGTTTTGTTTTTTTGCTACACATTTTAGACAGGTGTGTAAGGAGCTGGTTGCCCTGCTGCCTAGTGTGATCAGGGGCCTTTCAGTTGCACTGTAACGCAAAGTAGCGTTGTTGGTAGGACACTTCACTGGGACCTAGGAGACCCGCTTCTCTTCCCACCTCCAAATCATTTAAAAAAAAAAAAAAAGTGACGTGCCTCAGTTTCCCCACCAGTTAAATGCGGACAGAAAGGACCTTCGCAGATAAATCCCAGAACTCTCCACTTGTTTATTGCCTTACTGGATCAGCACCCCACCCAGACATGCGACCCACCCCTCTACCTGTGGCACACTGATGTCGCTACAAGTCCCCAGGCCAGGCGATGCAGCCGCAGTTAGAGATGATATTTAAATTGCAGCAGCGCACCAATTTGAGGCTGACACAAATTACCGCTGAATGGGCCTGCGGGAGCGGTTGTTACTGGCTGGATCGTCTTTGACGCAGAGCTTAATTGTCTGCCATTAAATTTGCATTAAACCACAAAATGTTGCCGAATGAGAGATGAGGGTGTGTGCGGGGGGTGGGGCAATTCTCTGGCCTCTTTGCCCCACCCTGGCAGCATAAAAGGACCTTGGAGTGGGTGGAAACAGCCTCCCTGTGCACCAAGCCTGCCGCTAGCCCCTGCTCCGCCCCCCCCAGCATTGGGGGTGTGGTCAGAGCACACTGTGCTCTGGCTATTCTCTGCCCCCAAAGGGATCATGGGAAGCAGAGAGTAAGTTAGAGCCACCTCGGGACTGCTCTAATTTATACCCTGGCTGGGCTGCCTGGATACAGGGGGTTCAAAGGGGCTCAGAGCAGCTTCCCATCCGCATGTCTGTCCCTGTCCCACATGCAGGAATGGGACCCCCCCCCCCCGAGAGTCAGGACTGGAAACTGCAGTCCAGGCTCCCATCTCCCCTCTCCTTCCTTGTGGGTGATAGGGGAGCCACGGGGAATCGGTCGCTGGCCAGGAGGTGAATTTTCCCTCTGCAGGACCAAGCCCTTTGTCCCCCCAGTATTCCCATGCTGTTGGATGGGAGCAGCTGCCTTGGGAGACCAGGACAGCTGGAAGATGGGAACAGCTCCCCGGGGGAGAGGGGGTCTTTGTTACCGTGCAAGCACCATGCATGGTGGTTACCCCGTGGTCACGGACACCAGGGACCAGACCCACAGGTGGGGTAGCTGGCCGTTAGCCTGGTGCCTGCTAAGCGTCATTCTGCAGCCGCCCCTCCTGGGGGCTGAGCTGTTGCAGTGCCAGTGTTGGGAAAGGACCCTAGAGAGGGTGTTGGTGTCTCAGCAGCCTTTGTTCGGTGGGAGAGGCGGGACAGAGAGAGGGAAGTAACTCACCTAGGGCCACACTGGCAGAGTGAGGAAATAGAACCCAGGAGTCCTGGCTATCCCCCACCCCCGCCACCTGGCTCTGACCACTAGTTGCCACTCCCCTCCCAGAGCTGGGACTAGAACCCAGGAATCCTGGCTCCCCCCAGCTCCCTCCTCTAACCACTAGTTGCCACTCCCCTCCCAGACCTGGGACTAGAACCCAGGAATCCTGGCTCCCCCCCAGCTCCCTCCTCTAACCACTAGTTGGCACTCCCCTCCCAGACCTGGGAGCAGAACCCAGGAATCCTGGCTCCCCCCAGCTCCCTCCTCTAACCACTAGTTGCCACTCCCCTCCCAGACCTGGGAACAGAACCCAGGAATCCTGGCTCCCCCTGGCCCCGCGCTAACCATTAGTCCCCAGTCCCCTGCCAGAGCTGGGAATAGATCCCAGTCCTCATCCCATAACCTCTAGAGGCCCAAAGCCCACTCCCCACACTCACACAACTAATTCCAGGAGTGCTGTGCCGTGCCAGCCAGGGGCTGGGGGCAGCCGGGGGGCGGGGGGAAGCGGCTGAGCCCGGCTTTTCGGCAGCAGTGTAATTAACCGCGCTAATGATGCGTGTGGCAGCGACAGCAGCGCTGGGATCTTTCTTTAAAAATAATAGAGCGGAAAAAGAACTGATGGATTCAGAGAGAGAGAGAGAGGTGGGGGGAAGGGAGAGACCGGCCGTGGAGGGGTGAGCCAGCCCAGGACTCCTGGGTTCTTTCCGCAGCACTGATACAGTCACTGGCCTAGGGATCCCAGCCACCCGCTGCTGGAAAGCAGCTACGTCTGGGCAACAGCAAGGAGCAATAACTGGAGCTGGAATGAGGCCAGAGCTCCTGAGGATTTCGATCGGTGGCTCCTTTTTTAGTCCCGAACCTGCCTAGCTCAACAGCCAGCCCTCTGTTGGCACCCCCCACCCAACCTGTCTGCTCACCCTGCCCCCCCAGCTCTGATGCCTTCCCTGCCCCGTCCCTGCCAGCTGCCTGGAGCCCCTCGCAGTCCCCCCTGCAGACAGGACCACCTGGAAGGCAAGACAGTGTGGCAGGATGGCACCAGGCAGGCTCAGGTTGGTGGAGGGGAGTAGGACCCGCTCTGTATCTTAATGGCGGGGGGGAGGAGGGGGCACAGCCTCAGGGGCCTCATGCCAGCACCTGCCCCCTCAGCTGAAGGCAATGCAGCTTTGCCAGCTTACGCCAACGGGGGCCGCAGCCCTGGCGGCGCCATCGGGCATGGGCAAACCTTTCCATCAGGTCCTCTTTATAAAGCATCCTCAGAAAAGTTAATCGATCCCTATAGAGCCGAGTGACCAATTGCTATAGGTCGTGTCTAGCCATCTATCACCCCGCGGTGCCTATAACACGTCTGTGACACGCCTCGGCACACCTGCAACATGCACCCGCAGCCTCCGGCCATCCCTCGCTCCCCATTTCCAAACGGAACCAGAGGCCTGAATTCCAAGGCCAGACGGGACCGTTGGCATCATCTCATCTGCCCGCCTTGGTCCGCCCTGAATGAACGTGGCCAATCATGGCCCAGGCCCCATGGCGCTAGGCGCTGTACAAACCCAGAACAAACAGACGGCCCCTGCCCCAAAGAGCTCACAGTCCAAGACAAGAGACAGCAGATGCGGACCGACAGAGGAGCCCAAGGATCCGGTGGGCAATCTCCAGCCCTAGACTGGGAGGTGAAAGACCCTGTGTGCTATCCCCATGCGCCGGAGCCACCCTGTCCCCCTCCGCCACTGTCTGGCAGCTCTCCCATTAATCACAGCAGTTCGCTGGCGCCTGAGCCAGGCTCATTCCTGGCCTATTTATAGTGCCACCCAGGCAGGTGTCTTTCTGCCAGACAGATGGCGTGACGGCGCCGCCGTTTCGACAGTTTCTCAGCCTATCGGGGGGTCGTCCTTCGCATTTGTGCTTTTCCTCGCCCTTCCCTTCCCTTCGCCTGGGCTTTAAAATTATGACACGTTTTTATGGCACAACGGAGGAAAAAAACCCAACACCTCCTCCACCCTGCGGAGCTAGACTGAGATCAGTCCACCCTCCTCCCCGGGTACCGTGGGGAAGAGCCAAAGCAGAGAGGCCTTTGCTTGGATGAGAAAAACTGTCTCCAGTTCTGGCTAGTGGGGGCAGGTTACCCTACCTCCTGCAGGGCTCTTTATGCCAGCCTTTTCCAGCTGATGCCAGCCACTGGCAGATGCAGGCTCCCGGCTAGATTAGCGCCTGAGCCAGTAATTGCTACGAAAGATTCCAGCTTAACAACTCTGTTCATCCATGGGGGAGCTTGTTTATGACGGGAGCGCCTGGTTTCCAACGGAGAACAGGGCCTCCTTGTGCTAGGCGCTGTACAGACAAGACAGCCCCTGCCCTCGACGAAATAAACAAGACAACCCCCGGGCGAGGGGGGCGGGGAAGGGGTAGAACGTGCGTGCAGAGCGAGCGGGCAGGTGGCATGGTAGCGCCAGGGATCTTTGGGGTCAGTCTTGTTATCTAAATCCCTTTGGTGGGGGAGAGGTTGGGCTGGAGGGACTGGCAGGGGCGGGGCGGACACGGGGGCTGGAGGCCGGGAGGAAGGGCGGCAGCAGAAGGGGAAGATTCTGCACTCGCCACCCACTGCCACGGCCTCTCGTGGACCATGTAGTCCGTGGCCCCGCGGCTGACTCAGCCAATTGGGGACTGGTTGAGTGATGAATCCGCTGGGAGCGTTTGGGGACGTGGCGATTGGCCCGAGGTCCCCCCTCCCCCAGCTCATTTCACCCAATGGTGAGTTACAGGGACCGGAGACAGAGGATCCTGATGGACCCTCTAGGCACCGGGGCTGCTCCCATGAAATGTGATGGGACATTGGCCGCGGATCAGGCCCAGTAGGGTCAGGATCTGGTCCATCCATCTCTCCAGCGCTTTGTGCTGCCCAGTGTTATACAGCCCCCAAGCAATGGGGCTCCCCCCAGCAGTGCGTCGTCACGCCATCTGTCTGGCAGAAAGACACCTGCCTGGGTGGCACTAAACTCACAGGCATTTGGGGGGCTGGTTCCCCCCACGTTGCTCAGCTTCTGGAATAGGGGTTAATGTTACACTGGGGGTGACTGGCACAAAACCCACCGAGGGAGTTGGTAGGACTGGAATGAGTCCAACACCCTTAGGCTGCCCATGAGGCTGTAGCACAGAGGGCTGAGAGCCAGGACTCCTGGGTTCCATTCCCTGCTCTGGGAGGGGAGTGAGGTGTAGTGGGTTGGGGTTAGGTGGGGACAGGGAGCCAGGACTCCTGGGTTCCATTCCCTGCTCTGGGAGGGGAGTGAGGTGTAGTGGGTTGGGGTTAGGTGGGGACAGGGAGCCAGGACTCCTGGGTTCTATTCCCTGCTCTGGGAGGGGAGTGAGGTGTAGTGGGTTGGAGTTAGGTGGGGACAGGGAGCCAGGACTCCTGGGTTCCATTCCCTGCTCTGGGAGAGGAGTGAGGTGTAGTGGGTTGGGGTTAGGTGGGGACAGGGAGCCAGGACTCCTGGGTTCCATTCCTTGCTCTGGGAGGGGAGTGAGGTGTAGTGGGTTGGGGTTAGGTGGGGACAGGGAGCCAGGACTCCTGGGTTCTATTCCCTGCTCTGGGAGGGGAGTGAGGTGTAGTGGGTTGGGGCTAGGTGGGGACAGGGAGCCAGGACTCCTGGGTTCTGTTCTCTGCTCTGGGAGGGGAGTGAGATGTAGTGGGTTAGAGGTAGGATGGGATTGGGAGCCAGGACTCCTGGGTTCTATTCCTTGCTGTGGGTTAGAGTAGTCAGGCCTTACCAGCAGGACTCCTGGGTTCTAGTCCTGGATCTGGAAAGGTATGTGGCCTAGTAGGTAGAGTAGGAGGGGCTCAGAGTCAGGACCGCTAGTCTCTTCACACCTGTGAGAGGGGAGTGGAATCTAGTCATCAGAGTAGGGTATACTGGAGCCAGGACTCCTGGCTTCTATTCCCAGCCATAGGAGGCAGTGTGATCTAGTGGTTAGCACAGGGGATGGTGGCTCAAGACTCCCAGGCTCTATACTGAGCTCTGCTGATTCCTTGCTGCGTGGGTCTGGGTAAGTCACTTCCCATCTCTTTGCCTCATTTTTCTCCATCTGTCAAGTGTGACAAATGATCCTCACCCACCTTTGCAATCCCCTGGTGTGTATCGCTCTGCAGCCCACGGCCTGGGCCAGCCGTAGCAGGGAAGGCTGAGTCCTGGCCACTCTCTGCCCCGGGGTAAAAAGAAACCTTCTCTCCATGTGACTCACCATCTATTTTTAAATGGTGTTGAAAACGTAAAAGGGCCCCTTCCCCATCAGTCTAATTATAAATCGGCTGGAGCGTCAGTTTATCAAGTGTAAACAAATCCGCCCCGGCCTCCTTCTCACCTGCTGGGCCACGCCGACAAAGGAGAGCTCGGCGCACGCCCCGCTGGGATTCTGGGAATGGTGACGGTCGCAGCACGGAGCTCGGGGAAGAAATTAATTTTCAGTCTATATTAAAAATGCGTCTTTGCCGTCTGTCCCCCCCCCCATGAAATTCACGGCTTTTCGTAGATTGTGCTGGCTTCCCAGCACCTGGTATCAGCTCCTCATTGGAATGGGATCCAGGGAAGGGATCAGGCCAGTTTTGCAGAAGCAGATCTCACTGTCCGTCATGCTGGCCCAATATTGTCTCCTGGTTTCCTTGTGCTCCCCCGGCTGTCTCCACCTGCTGTCTCTTGTCCTATCCTAAGGATAGGGTGAGATTGCACTCGTGGGGTGACAGCAGCGTGTGTAGATGTACCCCAGCTAGATTTCCTGGGACCTGCTCGGGTGCTGGAGCAGAGAAGCCCCCGCCACTGGGTAATTACGTGGGCAGCTAGCCGACGCCGAAGTCCATCCTGCCACAGCTTCGCAAGTTTAAAGCCAGCTCGGGGGTGTCTGTACAAGCGGCATTCCAGACCTCAGCTCCCGTTTGTCCCTTTATGTGTTTGGGCCGGGAGCCCTCTGGAGCAGGGATGCGCTCTGCTCTGTCTGTGCAACGCCTGGCACAATGGGGCTCGGATCTCAGCTGGGGGCATTCCCTGATACCGTCATGCTTCCCATCAAAGAAATCAGACCGGATCTGGGGAGAGCTCTGTGCATTCTGACGCCCTTTAATAGCTCTTTTCCACAGATCTCAAAGCACTTTACAAAGGAGGTCGGTACGGTTATCCCCGTTTCACAGATGGGGAAACTGCGGCACGGGGTGGGGAAAGGACTTGCCCAGGGTCACCCAAGCAGGCTAGTGGTAGAGGTGGGTCTAGAACTCAGGCCTCCTGAGTCGCAGGGTAGCGATCCACCCACTAGGCATCACTGCTCAAGATTAGCCATCCTAACCGTACCAAAGCTTCTGCAGGATGTTAACCGAGGCCCTCGGCGACGTACTGCTAAGCTGACAAGCCATGTCAATGGAGTGATTTGACTCCCCTCTCATTCAGTGCTGGCTGGAGGTTCATAACCAGCGTTCTCTGGTCTCCTGGCTGCTGACAGGCAGTGAGTGAGGAGGGCAGGGGGGGCGAATTCTCAGCTCAGTCACTCACGAGTGAACCATATGATCAGCCCCGGCGCCGGGTGTATTTTCATTGTAACTCAATCACCAGGAACAAGCGCTGGGAGACAAGAAAAGCAAAATGCAGTGAGCCTCCCACAGGAGCCTGCCGAGACTTCCTGGAAAACGCCAATAAACGGCTATCGCCCCAGCCGGGCCTGGGGTTTGCTGCCTCCATCCCCCCTATTGCCAGGGAGCAGTTTAGATGCAAACAGAGAAGCCGTGCGGCTCAAGGGCTTGCCCAGCTCTGAGACCACAGCTGCTCCATTTCATTGGGGTTAGCCTGGACGCAGGGCAATTAACAGGGTTCCGGAGAAATGGCTTAAAAATGGACTTAAACCCAGATTTCTGGATTTTCTGGCTTTTACGACGACTTAGTTACATGACGGTAGCAACTGAGATAGGGGCCCCATTGTGCCGGGCACTTGACAGGTGTGGAGCGAGAGACAATCCCTGCCCCAAAGCCCTCCCGAGCTAAACAGACAGCTACAGGGGAGGGGAAACTGAGGCACAGAGAGCGGACGGGTTCTCCAGCCCAAAGTTATCTGGCAGGTGGCTGAGCTGGGATGAGAACCCAGGTCCCCTGCCTCAACTGGGAGCCTGGGGCCTCTTGTTGGCTGTGGGGGGTGATATGTGTGACTGAGCAGCCGAACCTGGGCGCTAATGGAGTTTTTTGATTAGGCCTGGCTGTTTCCCCTGTTGGCAAAGGGCTCCTGGCTACGCTTCGTGCTCCAGTGCGTCAGCTTAGCTTTCTTCCTGATCAAGAGTCCAAGGCGACTGACCAGACCTCCCTCCGCTCCAGAGCCCAGGTCCCCTCGCCCCACTTGGGGGGCCGTGCGTCGGCTCCATGGAGTGAATGGCCAGGAGTAGCAGGGCATGGCTGAGAACGACGCCCGACATTGGGGGGCGTCTTCAGGGTGCCAGGTTCTTCCCCCACCAACCCCTCCCGGCTACCGCCCAGGAAAGCGACCTGCAGAACGGCCTGGCAGCCTGGCTTTGTTCTAACCTGGTGCCTCATCACAATCAGATTACAGCTCCCAGCTAATCAGTCCCAACTTCCAATTAGCAGGTGATTGGGATGGCACAGCTCCTCGGAATTAGCAGTGCAGCGGGGAGCTCGGGCTGACGGGAGGGGATGGGGTGCTGGGACTTGCAAACCTGCTGGCGAGCTCAAATCATTCTCTTCCCAGCCCCTGCTCTCCTCATTATACACACCACACACACACACACTGCCTCATCCTTCCTGGACACACACACACACACACACACTGCTCATCCTTCCTGCACACACACACACACACACACACACTGCCTCATCCTTCCTGGACACACACACACACACCATGCATCACCCCACCCCTCCAGTAATCCCCTCCATGCATTGTCCCTGCCCAGCTACACCCCCACACACCATGCATCCCGCTGCCTGGATACACACACACGTGCACAAACACACACACACACACACACACCATGCATCACCCCGCCCCTCCAGTAATCCCCTCCATGCATTGTCCCTGCCCAGCTACACCCCCACACACCATGCATCCCGCTGCCTGGATACACACACACGGGCACAAACACACACACACCATGCATTGCCCCCACAGCTGCGCACACACACACACACACACACACACACACACACACACACACACACTATGCATTGCCCCTGTCTGACTACACACACACACACACAGCCTCATCCTTCCTGGATACACACACACACATACACCATGCATCACCCTGCCCCTGCAGTAATCCCCTCCATGCATTGTCCCTGCCCAGCTACACCCCCCCACACACACACACACCATGCATTCCCCTGCCTGGATACACACACACGCATGCATGCACACACACGCTCCTATTCCCACGTTCACTGACACACACCCACACACACTCTCATTCCCAATCATTTCCATACTCACACCCCTCCCCCCTCTCCCCTCCTCTCTCTCACACTCAGCCCAGCCTTCCTCCATCTCTCCATCCCTAGCGCCTCCTTTCCTCCTCTTTTCTCCCCTTCCTTCCTTCCCTAGTGCTGTCTCCCCTCCCCTAACCCCCGCTGCCCCGAGCCGGGACCCCAGCCCCTCTGCTCCCCATACATCCGGCAGCACAAACTCCCGTCCCTGGCTAATCATGGCTCACCACTCTGGGTTGCCTGGCATTTGACTCCCAGCTGGAAAACCGCCCTGGAAAGGGGTCCCCCCCAGCCCAGCCCACAAGCCTCCCGGTAACTGTCGTTTCCTGCCGTCGTGTTGGGCATTAATTGGGCTTTGGCGGCGATTTCCCCTTCCCGGGGCAGGTCTCCAGCTCCTCCCAAGGGGAAAGGGGCGCAGCGCTGAGATGGCAGGTGGCGCGGAGCAGTGGTTAGGGCAGGTGACTGGCAGCCAGGCCTCCTGGGTTCGTCCCGTGGTTTCTCATGGTGTGAGCAGGGGGAGGGGACTGGGAGTCAGGACTCCTGGGTTCTATTTTCAGTGCTGGGAAGGAGCTCTGGGAGGGGAGTTGAGCCTAGTGGTCAGAGCAGGGGCGTGGAGCCAGAAACACTCGTCCGATAAAGAATTTGTTGTCACGTTTTTCCTTTTAAAACAAGTGTGTCTGTGCGTCCATCTGGGGCTCTGCTCCAAACTGCTGCTGAGCTGGCCTTTGCAATAGCACCCTCATGTCCCCCCAAGTTGGCTAGTCTCTACCCCCCTTGCCTGTGCTCTGGGGAGCTCTCCGGGGGGACGAGCCCACATCCAGCCTGCGTGGGAACTCCGGAGGGCGGGGAATGGTCTCGGGTTCACCCCGGTGACTTTCCAGAGACACCGAGCTCCGTCCTGGAATTACCGGAGAGATTTTCTGAGACTCCCGCAAGAGCCAACCCACGTCAGCGCCCGTCAGCGCCACGCGGCACTGACGCCATCACCTGCCTCTGTTCCAGGGCACTGGCTGCCCGCTGCACCCGGGGGAGGCCCTGTGGGCAGGGCCTGCTAATTGGCAGCCCAGAGGATGGCTCTCCTGGGGTGTGTAGATGGGGAGAGTCTCCACCACACCTCCCACACACACCCCTTGTACACACACCCCTTTTACACCCTCACACCCTGCACATACACACAGTCCTTGTACACCCCCCCCCCCCACAGCCCATACACCCCCTTATACAATCCCACACCCCCTCTCACACACAGTCCTTATACACTCTCACATCCCCTCACACACACCCCTTTTACACCCTCACACTCCTCACACACACAGTCCTTGTACAACCCCCCAGCCCATACACCCCCCTTATACATTCCCACACCCCCTCTCACACACACTCCATATACATATTCACATCCCCTCTCACATAGCCCTTGTACACACAGCCCTTTTACACCCCCACGCCCTGCACACACAGTCCTTGTATACCCCCTCACACACAGCCCATACACCCCCTTTTCCACACCCACACCCTTATACACTCCAACACCCCCTCACACTCACAGCTTTTACAACTCCTCTTATACACCCCTCACACACAGCCTGTACACAGACACTTATACATAGACTCACACACACCTCTCATACACCCGTTCACAGGTATACACACACAATCTTTACACATACAGGTTTACATAGACACATACACACCTTGTACATCCCCCACAGCCCTCACACACAGCCTGTACACACAACCCTTACACACATATAAACATAGACACACACACACTTTATACACCTCACACACACAGTTATACACACACACCCCTTACACACTCCCACACCTGCTCACATACAGGTATACACACTCGCTGGTATACACATCCACAACCATTACACACACACACAGCGGTCTACATAGCACGCACCGCTTACACATACATTCACACACACACGCCCAGGGTATCAGTGGTGCTGGAACAGTTTTTCAGTGGGGGTGCTGAAGGCGGAAACCATGTATTTGGGTTGTTGTTACTACTTCATGCAGCAGTACCTTGATGTAGGGGGTTAGCCATGATCCAAATGAAAGGGGATTGGGGAAGAGGTGTGGGTCCTCTGGCATCGGGGGAGGGGGGGAAATGGGGTTGCTTCCCCCCCCCCGCGCTCTTCCCCCTCTGATCGCTCCCTTCCTCCCCCCACAACCCAGATCTTAGGCTGCAGCTCCCATTGTAACTCGACCCCTTGCTCCGCCTGCCTCAGTTTCCCCATCTGTATAACGAAGTGGTGATGCCTTCGCAGGGATGCTGTGGGCTTTAGTGAGTCAATGCTGGCGAATCGCCTGTGTCTGCCTTTCCCTCCGATTGGCCTTTTGGCTCTGCTGTTACCAATAGACCCTTACATTAATTTTTTGTTGGTGGGGGGGTGGAGGTTGTGGGCGCGGATTGACCATCTTGCTCCCATTTGGCCTTACTGGCTTTTCTGGAGCCTGCCCAGCCTGACTCACGGCACCCGTGTGCGTCCCGTTCCCTCCCCATTGTGCCCGGTTGGACCCGACCCAGGGCCAGCTGTTCTGCACCCCAGGCCTCTCTGTCCCCCCCGTCGTTCCTGTGCCGTGCCCCACGAGGCATCAACCAGAAGCAACCTGAGAGGGGCGCTAGCTCAAGTGGAGGGGGTGCCCGGAAGGCAGGGCTGGAGCACGTCGGCAGGGAGGCAGAGCCTGCGGGAAGCTCCCCGTTCCCCAGCTCCGTTGCCACAGCCCTGGCTCTGGGGTGGAACGAGGGCTTGTGAGGCACGGTGGGGAGGCGCCTCCGTGTTCTGGAGAGGAGGAGGAGGAGCTGCGTAGAGCCAGCAGCGTGGGCTCCGAGGTCGATGTGACAGTGACAGCCACCCCCCCCATCTCCACAGGTCCTGCCGATGGGCGAGCGAGCGATGGTCCAGTCGTAAGGCCCAGCCGGTTCCGCTCTGCTCTCCGGCTGGGAAGGCCACGAGGATGCCCCCCTCCTGCCCTGCTGCGGCCGCTCTGCTCCTCTTGCTGGGCCGATGCCTGCTGCCGTCCGCGCTCTCCTTCCCCAAGGACCTCGCTCCCCTCAGCACCGTGGGCCTGCCAAGTAAGCCAGCCCGGTCGTGCCCTCCATGCTGCCCCCCGGAGCAGGGAGCTCACGGGTGTCGAGCCACGGGGCTGGGCTGAGACCTGCCACGCTCATGTCGCCCGAGCCAGCCGCCTGTAGGACAGGACACTGGGCGAGCCACTTTGTGGCCTTGGCCACTAGACCACATGGCCTGCTGCCGAGACCATGACGTGTCCCCTCCTTCCCGCCAGAGGGAGAGTAAATGGGGTGGCCCCCGCCTGGGCTGGGGTGTCCGGCTGGGGTGTCTCCCCAAGTCTGGAATGAACCCCTGGGACCGGAACAGGGTCTGTCAGTGGGGTGCGGGGGGTGACGTATGAAGGAAACTATAGGGTTACCTCAGCTGCTGTGCTGGGATGTCACTGGTGGCCATCGTGCGGGGGGGACGGACCCCCGTGCTGGGGGAGGTGGAAGTGTATAATGGCCGCCCTACTCTGCCACCAGCGACGTCCCCGTACCCCTGCTTCCGAGGCCTCGCCGGCGACAATGACACGGCCCAGCTCGGCCTGGACTTCCAGAGGATGCTGCGGCTCAACCAGACGCTCTTCATCGCCGCGCGGTGAGTGAGGAGAGAGACAGCCCCCAGGGGGCGTCGCGCCAGGGCACCCCATGTGCAACGCGGTGCCCCTGCATCCCTCACCCAGACGCCAGTGTGCACACCCCTCACGCAGCTGTGTGTGCATACACCCCTCGCCCAGTCGTGTGTGCACGCCCCTCGCCCAGCCGCCAATGTGCACAGACCCTGTGTGTACATACACCCCTCGCCCAGCCATGTGTGCACGCGCCTCGCCCAGACGCCAGTGTGCACACCCCTCACCCAGCTGTGTGTCCATACACCCCTCGCCCAGCCGCGTGTGCACGCCCCTCGCCCAGCCGCCAATGTGCACAGACCCTGTGTGTACATACACCCTTCACACAGCCATGTGTGCACGCCCCTCGCCCAGCCGCCAATGTGCACAGACCCTGTGTGTACATACACCCCTCGCCCAGCCATGTGTGCACGCGCCTCGCCCAGACGCCAGTGTGCACACCCCTCACGCAGCTGTGTGTGCATACACCCCTCGCCCAGCCGCGTGTGCACGCCCCTCGCCGAGCCGCCAATGTGCACAGACCCTGTGTGTGCATACACCCCTCGCCCAGCCGCGTGTGCACGCCCCTCGCCCAGCCGCCAATGTGCACAGACCCTGTGTGTACATACACCCCTCGCCCAGCCATGTGTGCACGCCCCTCGCCCAGCCATGTGTGCACGCCCCTCGCCCAGCCGCCAGTGTGCATAGTCCCCTCGCCCAGCAGTGTGTGCATACATCCCTCGCCCAGCCGTGTGTGCACGCCCCTCGCCCAGCCATGTGCACACACCTTGATCAGCTGTGTGCACGCCCCTCAATCAGTTGTGTTTACATACACCCCTCACCCAGCTGTGTCCACACCCCTCAATCAGCCGTGTGTGCATGTCTCTCGATCAATTGTGTGTGCACGCCCCACGATCAGCCATGTGCACACGGCCCTCGCCCAGCCATTTGTGCGCACCCCCTCGCCCAGCCACCTGTGCCCATGCCCCTCGCCCAGCTGGAGTGAGCACACCCCCTCCCACACCCTCACAACTATAGCACACACCTCACACGCCCCTTGCACAACCACATGTGCACACCCCATCCCACACCCCTGCAGCCACAGAACAGACCTCCCGCGCCCCTCTCCCAGCCACAGTGCATGCATCCCCTCCCACATCCCCACAGCCCTCGCACAACCACAGGGTGCACATGGCCTCACACACACAGCACACAGCTGTCCCATCCCACGCAGGGTCCCCTCACACACTCCTCGCACATGACCACAGCACACCGACGCACAGACACCAGCACAACCCCCCCTGCCCTCCTCCCATGCTCGGGAGATCGTCATGTTCCCTGCTCTCTCCCCACAGGGACCACGTTTATGCCTTTGACCTCAGGCAGGCCCCAGAGGAGTTCTATCCCGACAGGGTAAGGAGGAAGGGGAGTCGCAGCCATGGTGCAGGGGTGGGTGGGAATGTTTGGCAATCTTCCCTCATGTCAGAATGGGGTGCAGTGGTGAGAGCAGGGGGCTGGGAGTCAGGACTCCTGGGTTCCGTTGTCAGCTCTGCAAAGAGAGTGTTCTCCAGTGGTGAGAGCAGTGGGCTGGGAGTCAGGACTCCTGGGTTCCGTTGTCAGCTCTGCAAAGAGAGTGTTCTCCAGTGGTGAGAGCAGGGGGCTGGGAGTCAGGACTCCTGGGTTCCGTTGTCAGCTCTGCAAAGAGAGTGTTCTCCAGTGGTGAGAGCAGGGGGCTGGGAATCAGGGGTTAGAACAGTGGCCTGGGCATTCTTGGCTCACCCTGCTTAAGAGTTAAAAGCTGCTGGCTGGGGCTGTCCACAGAGCAGCCTGTGACCTCAGCTGCCATCCTGCCCTTCCCTTCCTTAGCCAGACGCCTGCGTGGTCCCATGCTCCCCCCAGAACGCCTTTGTGCCCCTCCTAACCCCCTTCTTTTGCCTCCCCCACCCCTTCTCTAGCATCTCACCTGGAAGACCCAGGACATGAAGAACTGCGCCATGCGTGGGAAGCTGCAGGTAAGAAATGTGGCTCCGCCTCCAGATGTTCCTATACAGATGTTCGCTCCTCGCCACCCCAGGGAGAGGGGAGAGCTGGAGTCTGGAAATGCCCCTGTCCAAGTCCCGGAGCCTCTCTCTCCCCCGTAAGAACGGCCCTACTGGGTCAGACCAAAGGTCCATCTAGCCCTGTATCCTGTCTCCCAACAGTGGCCAATGCCAGGTGCCCCAGAGGGAATGAACAGAGCAGATAATCACCAAGTGAGCCACCCCGTTGCCCATTCCCATGGGTCTCTGAGCTCCCATAGCAGGGGGCAGCTCTGGACGCCTGGGAGATTCATCCCCCCTTCCTGGGAGATGCGCTTTCAGGGCCCAGTCCGAAGCCCATGACATCTACAGCTTCGTGGGAGGGAGGAGGTTGGCTCAGGGCCCCACCCCGCAGGGTTGTGCCATACCCTATGTGCCTGTCAGATGTTGCCCTCCACCCCAGAGGTGGCTGCATTCCAGTGGTGCTCTAGGCACAAGCTTCCAAAACCCTTTGAGATCCTCCAGGCTGGACGGGGGTCGGGAACTGTGACATCTCCAGGTTCCTGTCTCCTTTCCTCATCACTTAACCCAGGTTCTGGTGCTAGGTGATCTACACACCCGCTCCGCCCCAGGTGACTCACTCCCCACCCCCGTCAGAGCCAGCTGACCACGCCCCCTTCTTTGCCCCTCCATACCACCTGATTGCACTATCCAGGGAGACCACACCCACCCCTCAGACCCCTCCTTCCCAGTGCTAGGCAAACCCATGTCCCCCGCAATGCCAGGTCCCCCACCCGTCCCCCAACCCCCTTTAATTTGGATCATGGCTAACCCCCCGCAGGACGAGTGCTATAACTACATCAAGGTGCTGGTGCCCAAGAATGATCGGACCCTCTTCGCCTGTGGGACGAACTCCTTCAATCCCATGTGCCGGACCTACCAGGTGAGGGCACCACCCACCCGTCCCCCGCGCTGGTCTGTCTGCAGCATCACAGAGCCCCACGGGGACCAAGCCCGATCCCCGCTGAGCTCATGCAGGGGCTGAGGTGGTGGGGCTTGGGGAGGGGATGGACCCTGGTTGCTGGCTGGATCCCTTTCTCACTTAGCGCCCTGCACACACTCAGGGCTGTTCCTGGTGGCCCACGTGGCTGGGCAAATCTTGTTAGGCTCCAGCGAACTTCCAGCGTCCGTGCTGCAGGAGCTGGCCTTAGGTTCCAATCCAGGCTCAGGGCTCAAAGGCTGGGCCGGCAGGTGGTTGCTGGGTGACCCCCAAGTGAAATGAGTTTGCTAGGACTCAGCCCAGGTGTCCAGGACTCAGAAACCACCCCCTTGCAGGCAGCCTCAGCAGAGAGGCCAAGGAGGGAGTGGGTCCCACAGACTGGAGTCTCCCCCAGGTCAGGTATGAGCGCGCCTTGGCCGATTCCCCCAGGGTCAGGGTGGGGCAATGCATGCTGGGAGCAGGAGGCCTCATGGGCCGTGTCTCCCTATCAAAGATAATGGGTGGCCATCAGCTCCGTGGGCCACACTCAGACCACCCAGGATCTGTGAGGGTCAGTCCAGCCCAGCCCTCCCTGGATGGGGCCCCATGCATCGCTGTGGCGTGCTCTCCTTTAGGGCCCCAGGGTGGTATTTGCGTGGCCCATGAGTTCACCTCGGCCCTTGGTTCCCAGATCAGCAGCCTGGAGCAGGAAGGGGAGGAGCTGAACGGCCAGGCCCGCTGCCCTTTCGATGCCAAGCAGACCAACGTTGCCCTCTTTGCAGGTACACGGCCACGCCCTCGGCGGGTGGTGGGACACAGGCTGAGTGGCGCAACCAGCCTTTGGATGCTGTGCTGGGATTGGGGGGGTGACAGTCAGGGTCCAGACACCCCATGGGGAGAACAGGGGGTCTGATCCCCACTGAATATGCAATTGCACAGGCAAAGTGGTCATACTGTGCAGCCAGTCCTGACACACCAGCCTGCCTGGGGGAAAAGCCGCTTCTCCCTTTGTTTGGTCGCAGACTTTAAAGCGTAACGTCCGTGAGCATCATAGTCCTGTAACATTGTGCACCATCAGCTGAGTCAATTGCTTATTCTTTGGGGTCCGGACCTGGGGGTCGTTCTGGGGCTGCGGGGGGTGGGGGGGTTCGCACACAGTTCTGACCCACCCGGGGGTTTGCATTCTGACACCCTGACGCTGGGGGGTGCTGAGTCTGCGGGGCAGGGGCTAGGGCCCATCTCTGATGCGTGTGCATTGACACACGGGAGTGTTCGCACACAAAGCCCATGGGACAATGCTCCCCAGGGGCCGGCCTGCAGCATCCCATTGAGAGGGGCAGAAGCTGCTTGTTGGCTCAGTTCACCAGGAATAACTCCCTGATGGCGACCAGCTCAGTCCTTGCCCCGGGGTTACCAGGACTGGGCGCTATGGGGCACGTGTGGGGCACCCCCGGGACAAGCCCATCTCCATTACACTAGACAGCTCCCGGAGCTCCATCCTCATGTTTCCTTCCTTCCTTCCTACACGTCTATCTATCTAATGTGTCTGTCCCGTTCCCATACACCCCCTCTGTCTGTCTGTCTGTCTATCTATCCCCATACACCCCATCTATCTATCTATCTATCTATCTATCTATCTATCTATCTATCTATCAATCTATCCCTGTTCAACCCCTGTATCTATCTATCCATCCATCCCCATACAACCCCTCTATCTATCCATCCCCATACAATCTATCTATCTATCTATCTATCTATCTATCTATCTATCTATCTATCTATCCATACACCCCCTCTGTCTGTCTGTCTATCTATCCCCATACACCCCATCTATCTATCTATCCCCATACAACCCCTCTATCTATCTATCTATATCTATCTATCCATCCATCCCCGTTCAACCCCTCTATCTATCCATCTCCATACAATCTATCTATCCATCATCCCCATACACCCCCTCTGTCTGTCTGTCTATCTATCCCTCCCCATACACATCTATCTATCTATCTATCTATCTATCTATCTATCTATCTATCTATCTATCTATCCATCCATCCATCCCCATACACTCCCTCTCTTTATTTATCTATGTATCTAATCTTCCCTTTTCCCTCCCTCCCTCACCTCTCTCTCATTCTTCCTCCCCCCTCCCAGACGGGAACCTATACTCAGCCACCATGGCAGACTTCCAGGCCAGTGACGCGGTGATTTACCGCAGCCTGGGCGAGAGGAGCCCCGTGCTCCGCACCATCAAGTACGACTCCAAGTGGCTGCGAGGTGAGGGGGCCAGAAGCCGCGGGGAAGCCCCGGCTGGTGGGGGGCGGGGGAGCAGCAGGAATACATCGGAATACAGGGAAGCAAATGACTCATATCAAGGGAACTAGCAGGAAGCTTAGCGCTAGCAGGGAGCATAAATTAGTGATTAGAGCTGGGGGCTGGGTGCCAGGACTCCTGGGTTCTGTTCCCAGCTCTGGGAGGGGAGTGAGGTCTGGTGGTTAGAGCAGGTGAGTCAGGACTTCTGGATTCTATCCCTGGCTCTGCTACTAGCTCCGGCAAGCCCCTTCCCCACCCTTTGCCTCAGTTTCCCCCCATGTGTAGTGGGGATAACATTGTACCCAGCCCTCGGGAGGCGGGGCTCCTGAATTAATACCTGCAAAGTGCTTTGCGCTCCTTATGTGGCTGGTGCCTGAGACAAACACATCTACCATAATGGCTCCTCCCCACTTCACCCCTTGTCTCTGCCCCTCCCCCCAGAACCCCACTTCCTCCACGCCCTGGAGTATGGGAACTACGTCTACTTCTTCTTCCGGGAGATCTCCATGGAATACACCACCCTGGGCAGGGTGAGTGCTGGGCGGGGGCCGAGGGGTCAGCGTGGCCAGGCCCCAAGGGATGGGGTGCAACTATGGCGGGTAGGGGTTGGCATGCTGGCAGTCGGGGGCACCATGCCCTCTGGGGCACCCACAGCCCAGTGTGGCCATACCCCGGTCCCCGGACATGGTAGCGCCCTGACGGCCAAAGGGGCCAGGCCCAGCACCTCCCAGCCTGGGCTTTGCAATGGAGTCGAAGGAAGCTGGGCATCTAAATCCCATAGACAGGAAAGCCGAGGGGATCCCTGAACCCTTTAAGCCCCTTTCTAAATCCCTGTCCCGTTGCTGTCAGGGGGATGGGCGGGATTCCCCATTGCTCTCCGTGGGGGATGGGCGGGATTCCCCGTTGCTCTCCATGGGGGGATGGGCAGGATTCCCCGTTGCTCTCCATGGGGGGATTGACAGGATTCCCCTTTGCTCTCGATGGGGGGGATGGGCGGGATTCCCCATTGCTCTCGATGGGGGGGATGGGCGGGATTCCCCGTTGCTCTCGATGGGGGGATGGGCGGGATTCCCCGTTGCTCTCAGTGGGGCGATGGGCGGGATTCCCCGTTGCTTTCCATGGGGGGATGGGAGGGATTCCCCGTTGCTCACAGTGGGGTGATGGGAAGGATTCACCATTGCTCTCGATGGGGGGATGGGAGGGATTCCCCGTTGCTCTGAGTGGGGTGATGGGAGGGATTCACCATTGCTCTCGATGGGGGGATGGGCAGGATTCCCCGTTGCTCTCAGTGGGGTGATGGGAAGGATTCACCATTGCTCTCGATGGGGGGGATGGGCGGGATTCCCCGTTGCTCTCCATGGGGGGGATGGGCGGGATTCCCCGTTGCTCTCCATGGGGGGATGGGCGGGATTCACCATTGCTCTCCATGGGGGGATGGGCGGGATTCACCATTGCTCTCCGTGGGGGGATGGGTGGGATTCCCCGTTGCTCTCGATGGGGGGATGGGCGGGATTCACCATTGCTCTCCGTGGGGGGATGGGCGGGATTCACCATTGCTCTCCGTGGGGGGATGGGTGGGATTCCCCGTTGCTCTCGATGGGGGGATGGGTGGGATTCACCGTTGCTCTCGATGGGGGGGATGGGCGGGATTCCCCGTTGCTCTCGATGGGGGGGATGGGCAGGATTCCCCGTTGCTCTCCATGGGGGGATGGGTGGGATTCCCCGTTGCTCTCCGTGGGGGGATGGGCGGGATTCCCCGGTGCTCTCCATGGGGGGATGCTCAGTGGGAGCTGCTGGGTACTAAGCAGCTTTGAACAGGTGGCCCCTTAGGCTTGGAGCCCGCCGTGTGCCCATCGCTGTGGCCTCTGGCCAGGCCGTGCTTCAGTGGAGCCCCACAGCAGGAAGAGAACACCCCCCTTCCCCCAGCGTCTTAATCCACGGCAGCGTAAGCACTCAGCCCAAAGGCGAAGCCTTGCCCCGGCTGGCCCTGGCTGGAGCTGAGTGTTAGCGCCCCCGGCAGGGCCGGCCGGCCCCTCCCCGTAACCAGGGCCCTGTCCCGGCAGGTGATCTTCTCGCGCGTGGGCCGGGTGTGTAAGAACGACATGGGGGGGTCTCCCCGCGTGCTGGAGAAGTACTGGACCTCCTTCCTCAAGGCCCGGCTCAACTGCTCCGTGCCCGGAGATGCCTTCTTCTACTTCGATGTGCTGCAGGCTGTCACCGACGTCTTCCAGGTCAACGGGCGCCCCGCCGTCTTCGGGGTGTTCACCACCCAATCCAATAGGTACTGCAGCCCCCCCTCCAGCCCTGCCGGCTCGCTCGATGTGGCGGGTCCTCCTGTGGCCTCTTGCTAAGGGCCCAGCAGCACCCCGGGTGCCAGGCCCTGGAGTATGGCGCTGGGATGCCATGTGCCTGCAAGACATCCTGCGCCTTCAGGGGCCTCTTGGGGAGGAGGAGGGAGGAGTCTGAGGGTGCTGGCAGGAGGGAAAGAGTTGGGATCCACTCCCCAGCTGGGGGAGGAGGGAGCTGGCTCTGCTGCTGACTTCCCATGTGACCATGGATAAGTCACTTGATCGCACCGTGCCTCAGTTTCCCCATCAGTACAATGGGGATAAGGAAACGTTCCTGCTTCCCAGGGGGGGTGGGAGGATTCATCCATTCCTGTCAGTGACGGGCTCCGATGTGGAGCAGAGGAGCCTGTTAGAAAAGGTTGAAAGAGGGGGGCACAGAGCTGTGGGAGGGGGCCCGGATGTATAAATCCCCCTGCTGTGCCTCCCCCATCGCCCTGTCACTTCCTGCCTGCAAAGCCCATTGGGATTCTTTATAAATTACCCTATAATAACAAGTGGTGTGCGCAGCCCAGAGACCCTACAATAACAAACCAGTGTGTGCAGCCCAGAGACCCTACAATAACAAACCAGAGTGCGCAGCCCAGAGACCCTACAATAACAAACCAGAGTGCGCAGCCCAGAGACCCTACAATAACAAACCAGAGTGCACAGCCCAGAGACCCTACAATAACAAACCAGAGTGCACAGCCCAGAGACCCTACAATAACAAAGCAGTGTGCGCAGCCCAGAGACCCTACAATAACAAACCAGAGTGCGCAGCCCAGAGACCCTACAATAACAAAGTAGCTTGCACAGCTCCAGGGCACAGGAGAGACCATAAGAAAATAACAAACCTGTCTGCACCCCTAAAAGACTCTACAATACCAAAGGCAAATGTGCAGCCCCAGCACCCCGAGAGACCCTACAATAACAAACCAGCATGCACAGCCCTGTGCTCACAGAAGACCCTACAAGAACAAGCTGGCATTTGCATGACCCCGAGGATTTCCTTTGCCCGTTACCTGGGGTGGGGAGCTGTTCGTTGGTCTAAAGCCAGGGGCTGCGAGGGAAGAACTGTGCCAGAGGCCCCGGGAGCATTTCCGGCGGGAGCCTGGCTTGGCACAGGGTTGATTAGCTGAGAACTGGCAAAAGACAAGCCTCTGCCATTCCCGCAGGGTGGCTAGTGGAGAGAAATGCGGCCCGCCCGGTGTATTTCATCACTTAGCCACCGCTGCCTTTCTGATCAGCCGAAATGCGCTCAAGCCGTCCCTCGGATTTGACAGGGTCGCTTACGAATGGCCCCAGCCCCGTGCAGTGGGGATGTCTGGGGGGTCGTGGGTGTGCGGGGGGAGGGGGGGATGCAGGGAACATTCCAGCACACACGCGGCACAGGGCCAAAGGGAAAACCAGGATGGGGCGGGCGATTCCGGGACACCCCAGGAGCTGTGGACTGTAGCCCCGAGGTTTAATGGTCCCTGATGAAGATTCAGAGCCATGCTCAGGGTCAGGGAGGTAATAAAACCTCCAAGCGTGGGAAGATGGCACCAGAGATGAGCCGCTAGGACCCACCTGGGAGAGGCCTCACCCCTCCACTGCGGGGGCCATTTCCCAGGAGGATGAGGGACCTGGGGGGGAATGGATCGTGCCCATTATGGGGGGATGGAAAGAGACTAGGGGGTGTCATGGGGGGGTGTAGGGAGAATTAGGGCTGGGGGGGTGCTGACTGGGGGTAAGGTAAATGTGTGGGGCAGGGAATGAAGGGAGAAGGACCCTGGCTGGGTGAGGGGGTGCTGGGCAGGAGGGGGCGTAGGGAGGACAGGATGAGAGGGGCTGGAGGAGAGTCCTGGGTGGGATTGGAACGGGATGCGGGGGAGGGGGACTTGTGGAGGGTCTGAGATGCCGGGGGGGGGGGGAATGGGGCCCTAGCCCCTCCTTGCTCAGTGTGAGCCTCACAGGTGCCCATACACTGACTGTGACCCCCACCCCTCACGTCGCAGCCTCTGACCCCGTTAGCCCCCTAGATTGCTGCAGCCCCCTCGGGAGGTCGGGGCCTGAAGGTGACAGGGAGGGGGATGGCTGGCGGGGGGGCGGGGGTGGGTGAATCCGAGCTGGGCCCAGCAGCAGCTGGGTGGAGGTTGGAGCCACCGGCAGCCCCACTCATGCCTCCCCTCATCTCTCCCACCCCCCCAGCATCACCGGCTCGGCCGTCTGCGCCTTCTACCTGGACGACATCGAGCGAGCGTTCGCCGGCAAGTTCAAGGAGCAGAAGAACGCGGATTCCGCCTGGACCCCAGTCCCGGAGGAGAAGGTGCCTAAACCCAGGTAAACAGCCCCCCCCCCCCCCCCCCCCGAAATGGAGCAGGGTGTGTGTGGGCTGTTACTGGGCACAGCCCCTGGCCAGCCCGTCAAGGCAATGGGCCAGACGCCAGGACTCCTGGGTTCTATTTCCAGCCCTGGGACTAGAGGCTAGAACAGTGGCCTGGGCATCGGAGCAGAGGGTTGAGAACCAGGACTCCTGGGTTCCTCTCTGTGCTCTTAGAGGGGAGTATGGTCTAGTGGTTGGAGCAGGGGCGGGAGCCTCTTCCAAGCAGGGGAGGGGGCAGGAAGTGGGGTCTAGGGGGTTTTACCCTGGCACCTTAATTATGTAAAGAGATGGACACAACGTTTGGTTAACGCAACATCGGCTCCCTTGGGGACTCCCCAGTCCAACGCTGTGGATGGGACTGGGAGTTGGGCATGTGGAGCAGCTACAGTAGGGGGGGCACTGCCCCCTACCCAGAGCCAGATGAGCTGCCACTCCTGGGCCGCCCACGCCTACATCTGGATTCTCTCCATCCCTGCAGGCCCGGCAGCTGTGCCAGCGTTGGCCAAGCAGCCGGGTACAGAACCTCCAATGAGTTCCCCGACGAGACGCTGGCCTTCATCAAGTCCTACCCGCTGCTGGACGAGGCCGTGCCCGCCGCCACGGGAAGGCCCTGGTTCACCAAGACCACCAGCAGGTACCACGTGGGCGCTGGGGCTGGAGAGGCAGCCGAGGAAGGGCCGAGGCCTCCTGGGGAGGTGGGAAACCATCAAGCCCGGCCAGGTCCCACCTAGCCCATTGCCCAGGGCCAGGCTCTCCTGTACCGCACTCGTTCCCATCTGCTCCATCAAGATGGTCCAAGGCATTGTCTCATCCTAGGGCGAAAGGACCCTGGGGAGGGGACTCCCAGCCCTTCCCCCGGGAGCTGATGCTGTCCGGACGTTTTCCCTGCTAAATTGTCCTCTGGGCCCGTCCGCCCCGTTCCCTGCTGGCTCACCCTAAACAGCCCCATGTGGCCTGATCCTCCGGCCTGCCAGGAGTTGGGGAAGGGGAACCGCACCAGGCTGTGCCTGGGATTGAGGGGCAGCCATCAGTGGCAGAGGCAATCGACCCCACGCTCTTCGGGCTGGGATCCTTTGGGGCCAGTAAACTGTTACCAGCAAATGGTCTTTGGCCAGTGATCAGTGAGAATAAACCACCTGGGCCCTGGCGACAGACCAGCCTCTGCACGCGTACCGGTGTGCACGGATGTGTACGTGTTCACATGGGTGTGTTCACATGCGTGACATGTGCGTGCCCTTGTGTGCGTTTGCATGGGCATGTGCCATGCCCAGATACGGTTCTGTGTGTGCCCGTCGTGCACGTGTGCGTGCATTTGCAGGTGTGATCACGTGTGCATGGGTATGTGCCCGTGTCTCTATGTTTTTCCTTTGTGCAGTAGTGCATGTGCAGGGGCATGTGCACCCACGTGGGCATGTGGGTGCACAGGCATGTTCATGTGTCTGGGTGTCCAGTGGCTTCCACACCAGGCTCATGCCCTGACCTCGCTTCCTGCCACCCCCCACAGGTACAAGCTGACCCAGCTGGCAGTCGACACGGCTGCCGGCCCCCACAGGAACTACACGGTGCTGTTCCTTGGCTCGGAGGACGGGAAGGTGCTGAAGGTTCTTACCGGGACTAAGGAGAACTCCAGCGTGGAGACCCTGCTCCTGGAGGAGATCAGCGTCTACAGCCCGGCCCAGTGAGTGCAGCCGGGGCAGCAGGCGCTCGGCACAGCCTGCGGGAGGGGCGCCTGGACGGAGAGACGGAGACCAAGCAAAGTGCTCACTGGAGAGCGTGGGACCTAGTGGATTAGAGCAGGACTCCTGGGTTCTGGCCTCAGTGTTGGGGAAGTGGTGTCTAGTGGTTAGAGCGAGGGGGCGGAGGATCACGGCTCCAGGGTTCTGTTCCTGGATGTGGCTGAGTGATTAGCAAAGGCACCTGGGAGTCCGGACTCCTGGGTTCTATTCCCCTGTGCCACTGATTAGCTGCTTAGCCTGGGAGTCTTCACCCTGCCCCCTCTCCGTGCCTCAGTTTCCCCACCTGTCAAACAGGGAGAGCGCTTCTGCTGTCCCTGTGCTCTCGTAGGAGGAGGGGCTCAGGTCGGCACGGGGACTGGGGGCGTGGGCTTGGTTTTGACTCTGTCTCTCTGTGCTCGGCCCCAGGTGCAACGTGAAGAGGGAGGACAGGCGGATTGTGGGCCTGGAGCTGGACACAGCCCACCAGGCCCTGTACGTGGCCTTCTCCAGCTGTGTGCGCCGCGTGCCACTCAGCCGCTGCGACGCCTATGGGAGCTGCCGGAAGTGAGTGGGGAAGGGCCGTGGGGTGGGCGGGGGCCTGCTGCCCCCCGGGCTTGGAGGGACCCTTCCTAGCAGAGTCCCGAAGGTCCAGCAGGGCCTGGGGCTCCATTCACACAGTGCGCGTGCTGGGGGGGGTGAGAGGGACGGGAATTGTGTGTGTGTGTCAGGTGGGGGAGTGTGTGTGTGTGTGTGCACGGTGTACAGCATGTGTATGTGTGTCGGGGGAAGTGTGTATCTGAGTGTCGGGGAAGTGTGCACGTGTGTGTAGGGTGTGTGTGTTGGGGAAAGTCTGTGTGTGTGTGCAGGGCATGGGGAGTGTACAGCATGTGTATGTGTGTTGTTGGAAGTGTGTGTGTGTGTTGGGGAAGTGTGTGTGTGTATGTGAAAGGTATGGGGGTGTAAAGCATGTGTATGTGTGTTGAGGGGAAGTGTGTGTGTGTAGGGTGTGGGGTGTACAGCATGTGTATGTGTGTCAAAGGGAAGTGTGTGCGTGTGCATGTGTGTGTGTGAGTAGGGTGTGTGTGTTGGGGAAGTCTGTGTGTGTAGGGTGGGAGTGTACAGAATGTGTGTGTGTGTCAAGAGGGTGGGAGTGTGTGTGTGTAAGGTGTGTGTTTTGGGGAAGTCTGTGTGTGTGTGTAGGGTGAGGTGTACAGCATGTGTGTGTGTGTCAAGAGGGTGGGAGTGTGTGTGTAAGGTGTGTGTTTTGGGGAAGTCTGTGTGTGTGTGTGTGTGTGTGTAGGGTGAGGTGTACAGCATGTGTGTGTGTGTCAAGGGGGAGCGTGTGTGTGTGTATTGGGGAAGCGTGTGTGTGTGTGTAGGGTGGGGGTGTACAGCATGTGTATGTGTGTCAAGGGGGAGTGTGTGTGTGTGCATGTGTGTGTGTGAGTAGGGTGTGTCTGTTGGGGAAGTCTGTGTGTGTGTGTGTAGGGTGGGAGTGTACAGCATGTGTGTGTGTGTCAAGAGGGTGGGAGTGTGTGTGTGTAAGGTGTGTGTTTTGGGGAAGTCTCTGTGTGTGTGTGTGTGTGTAGGGTGGGGTGTACAGCATGTGTGTGTGTCAAGGGGGAGCGTGTGTGTGTGTATTGGGGAAGCGTGTGTGTGTGTGTAGGGGGAGCGTGTGTGTGTGTATTGGGGAAGCGTGTGTGTGTGTGTAGGGTGGGGGTGTACAGCATGTGTGTGTGTGTCAAGGGGGAGTGTGTGTGTGTGTATTGGGGAAGTGTGTGTGTGTGTAGGGTGGGGATGTACAGCATGTGTGTGTGTGTTGAGGGGGAGTGTGTGTGTGTGTATTGGGGAAGTGTGTGTGTGTGTAGGGTGGGGGTGTACAGCATGTGTGTGTGTGTCAAGGGGGAGTGTGTGTGTGTGTATTGGGGAAGTGTGTGTGTGTGTAGGGTGGGGGTGTACAGCATGTGTGTGTGTGTGTCAAGGGGGAGTGTGTGTGTGTGTTCTCCTGTTCCCCTCCCACCACCGGGAGTGGTTTGTGTTTGTGTGTGTGTGTGTGTGTGTGTGTGTGTGTGTGTGTGTGTATTGGGGAAGTGTGTGTGTGTGTAGGGTGGGGGGTGTACAGCATGTGTGTGTGTGTGTCGAGGGGGAGTGTGTGTGTGTGTGTGTGAGCGTAGGGTGTGTTTGCACCGTAATCAGCCATTGGCTCCCCCAGTGCCCCTGCCTGGCCCGTGTCCCGGCCCCGACAGGTGTAGATGTCCGACCCGAGCCAGTTCCAAGAAACCCAGAGCCCCCTGCAATCTCTCACTGACCTTTATCTGGCAATTAAAACCACCTATAAAAAGCCCCCAGCAAAGCCCTGAGCAACCCCCCTCTGAGTCGTCAGGAGCGGGGATAACAAGCAGAACCGGGCTGGCATTAGAAGCATGGGGGCCTGTCCAGTGGTTGGAGCGAGGCAGGGGGAAGGGAGTCAGGACTCCTGGGTTCTATTCCCAGCTCTGGGAGGAGACTGGGGTCTAGTGGTTGGAGTGGGGGAGGGTGAAGGGAGCCAGGACTCCTGGGTCCCATTCCCAGCTCTGCCAGTGATATGTGTGATCTCAGACAGGTCACTTCTGCTCTCTGAGACTCATTTTCTACGTGGCTGAAAGTGGCCCCCGGGAGGGGGGGGAGGGAGCTGATGAGCTGGTGTCTCTGCAGCACGTGTTACCAGCTGCGTCCTCTCCACATGGGCTAGTCACTGCTGCTCGGCGCTCTAATCCTTAGCGCTTCTTAGCTGCCTAATCCCTGCGGCTCCCAGTACCATTCGCCTCATTGCACAGGGGTCACGCAGACAGTGGAGCCGGGCCCAGAACCTAGGAGTTCCCCGCTGCCTCGCATTTGTAGTTCCCCCGCCCGGTGCAGCCTGCCCGACCCAGCGGCACCCCCTGGCCCTCTGGGCGGGAGGAGCTAAAGGAACACGCTGGACATCCTGGCCCTGCTCTCACGCCCGCGTGTCCCGGGATCAGTCCGTCATTGACACGGGCATCAAACCAAGGTCTGATCTGACACCCAGGGACGTCCCCCCACTGACTTCACTGGCCTTGGATCGGGCCATAAGTGAAGGCAGAATCAGGCCCCAGAACACACCCGTGATCAATCTTGTCTGGTTTCCTGACAGGGTCCCATGCCAGCTGTTTTGAAGGCAGGTAGCCACCCCCCACATGAGCATTAACTACTCCTGGGGGCAGAAGTGGGGGATTCCTTCCTGGCCCTCAGAGGATGATCTGATTTTGCCCTGGAGCATGAGGCTGGCTAGCCCCGACCAGGCTGCTACCGTTCATATTACTTAAGCAGATGGCTGAAGAGATCTGTGAGCCGTTAGTGACTATCTTTGAGAACTCATGGAGGATGGGAGAGATCCCAGAGGACTGGAAAAGGGCGAACATAGTAGCTAGCTGTAAAAAGGAGACTAAAGACAACCCAGGGAATTACAGACCAGTCAGCTTAACTGGGGTACCTGGAAAGATAATGGAGCAAATAATTAAGCAATCGAGTTGCAAACACTTAGAACAGGGGTCGGCAACCTTTCAGAAGTGGTGTGCCGAGTCTTCATTTATTCACTCTCATTTAAGGTTTCGTGTGCCAGTAATACATTTTAACATTTTTAGAAGGTCTCTTTCTCTAAGTCTATAATATAGAACTAAACTAGGCCTGCTAAACACAGGGTTGTGAGTTCAATCCTTGAGAGGGCCACTTAGGGATCTGGGGCAAAAATCAGTACTTGGTCCTGCTAGTGAAGGCAGGGGGCTGGACTCGATGACCTTTCAAGGTCCCTTCCAGTTCTAGGAGATAGGGTATCTCCATTGAGACTAACAGAAGTGTAGGGAGCATAAGCTTTCGTGGGTAAGAACCTCACTTCTTCAGATGCAAGTAATGGAAATCTCCAGAGGCAGGTATAAATCAGTGTGGAGATAACGAGGTTAGTTCAATCAGGGAGGGTGAGGTGCTCTGCTAGCAGTTGAGGTGTGAACACCAAGGGAGGAGAAACTGCTTCTGTAGTTGGATAGCCATTCACAGTCTTTGTTTAATCCTGATCTGATGGTGTCAAATTTGCAAATGAACTGGAGCTCAGCAGTTTCTCTTTGGAGTCTGGTCCTGAAGTTTTTTTGCTGTAAGATGGCTACCTTAACATCTGCTATTGTGTGGCCAGGGAGGTTGAAGTGTTCTCCTACAGGTTTTTGTATATTGCCATTCCTGATATCTGACTTGTGTCCATTTATCCTCTTGCGTAGTGACTGTCCAGTTTGGCCAATGTACATAGCAGAGGGGCATTGCTGGCATATGATGGCATATATAACATTGGTGGACATGCAGGTGAATGAACCGGTGATGTTGTAGCTGATTTGGTTAGGTCCTGTGATGGTGTTGCTGGTGTAGATATGTGGGCAGAGTTGGCATCGAGGTTTGTTGCATGGGTTGGTTCCTGAGTTAGAGTTGTTATGGTGCGGTGTGTGGTTGCTGGTGAGAATATGCTTAAGGTTGGCAGGTTGTCTGTGGGCGAGGACTGGCCTGCCTCCCAAGGTCTGTGAAAGTGAGGGATCATTGTCCAGGATGAGTTGTAGATCACTGATGATGCGTTGGAGAGGTTTAAGCTGAGGACTGTAGGTGATGGCCAGTGGAGTTCTGTTGGTTTCTCTTCTGGGCCTGTCTTGAAGCCTCCTGCTACAAGACAGGCCCAGAAGAGAAACCAACAGAACTCCACTGCTGAGCTCCAGTTCATTTGCAAATTTAACACCATCAGGTGCCACAGGACCTTCTGTTGCTTTTTACAGATTCAGACTAACACGGCTACCCCTCTGATACTTGGTATCTCCATTATTATTATTATTTAACATTAAATTAAAATGCAGAGCCCCCCGGACCGGTGGCCAGGACCCGGGCAGCGTGAGAGCCACTGAAAGTCAGCTTGCGTGCCGCCTTCGACACGCGTGCCATAGGTTGCCTACCCCTGACCTAGAAGAAAATAAGATGATAAGTAACGGTCAACATGGATTTGTCAAGACAAACCAACCTAATACCCTTCACTGATAGGATAACAAGCCTTGTGGATAGGGGGAAGCGGTGGATGCGGTATATCTCAACCTCAGTCAGGCTTTCGATACTGTCTCACATGACCGTCTCGTAACTGAACTAGAGAAATATAGCTTAGAGATGACTCTACTCATCTGCACAACAGGCTGGAAAAGTGTACTCTGAGAGTAGTCAAGCTGGAGGTCGCAGTCAAGCTGGAGGGACATATCGAGTGGGGTCCCACCGGGATCTCTCCTTGCTCTGGTTCTAGTCAATATCTTCATAACAGATGTGGATAATGGCACAGCGAGTACACTTATAAAGTCTGTGGACCGTGCCAAGCTGGGAGAGGTTGAAAGCGCTTTCGGGGACAGGATTAGAAATTCAAAATGATCTGGACAAAGTGGAGAAATGGTTTGAATTAAATAGGATGAAATTCAATAAGGACAAATACAAAGTACTCCACTTCGGAAGGAACAATCAGTTGCACACATACAAAATGGGAAATGACTGCCTAGGAAGTAGGACTGCAGAAAGGGATCTGGGGGTTATAACGGATCACAAACTAAATATGAGTCAACAATATAACACTGTGGCAAAAAAAGCGAACATCATTCTGGGCTGTATTAGCAGGAGGGTTGTAAGCAAGACACGAGAAGTAATTCTTCCGCTCTACTCGGCGCTGATAAGGTCTCACCTGGAGTATTGTGTCCAGTTCTGGGCGCCACGCTTCGGGAAAGATGTGGACAAATTGGAGAAAGTCCAGAGGAGAGCGACAAAAATGATTAAAGGTCTAGAAAGCTTGACCTGCGAGGAAAGATTAGAAAAATTGGGTTTGTTTAGTCTGGAGAAGAGAAGACCGAGTCGGGGACATGATAACAGCCTTCAAGTCGGTAACAGGTTGTGATAAAGAGGAGGGTGATAAATTATTCTCCTGAGCCCCTGAGGATAGGATAAGAAGTAATGGGCTTAAATTGCAGCTAGGGAGATTTAGGTCAGCCATTAGGAAAAACTTCCTAACTTTAAGGATAGTTAAGCATTCAAATAAATTACTTAGGGTGGTTTCGGAATCTCGTCATTGGAGGTTTTTAAGAGCAGGTTGGACAAACCCTGTCAGGGATGGTCTAGATAATATTTAGTCCTGCCTCGGTGCAGGGGATTGGATCAGCTGACCTGTCAAGGTTCCATCCAGCCCTGCATTTCTGTGTCTGATCTGCTTCCCAATCCACCACAGGAGCTGCTTGGCCTCCCGCGATCCATACTGTGTCTGGCTCCGGCCGGGAGCGTGTGTGGCTTTTGGACAAGAAATCAGGTGAGTGGCTCTGGTTAGAGATTGGGAGGGGCGGGGGATTTCCCAGGGGTCTGCAGCCCCCGGTCAGTGTCTGCGCCCAGCACAAGGGACGGCTGTTGAAGTAAACCAGATACGGGTTTCAAATGTGCCCTGACACAACTCAGCTGGGGGATGGAAGAATTTACCGTATGTCCCTGACTAGCTGCCCTGCCCCGCCGACTGCACCACTCCCTGAGCCTGTTACACATTGCCCACCTGGTGTGTGCTCATTCGCACCAGTCAAATCAGGACACTGGCCTTTCACCCCCACTTCAGGGCAGCAGAGTCCCGCTCAGATTCTCCTGTCCTCTCCCACCGCTCTGCGTCTGTCTCCTTCACACAGGGTCCCTCCTCTGCGTCTCCGGTCGGCGGGGTCGGCCTCTCTGCCACTGCCAACTCTCGGGCTCAGTTCGCGTCGCTCTTGCACCGTCTGAATCGGCTCCTATCCCACGGAGCTCGGCAGTACAGATTGCACGGATAGCTCTCCCCAAGCTGAGTCCCCAGGGTGACAGTGAGGCCCATGTGCTGGCAAAGATGGTTAGCAGAGCTCCCCTTCCCCAGCCCCACCCTCCTGGGAATGCCCAGCGGCTGGGTCCCCTTGGGAAGTGTAATGCACAAAGCTGCCTCGCTCCACCCCTCTGGGGGCAGTGGCGCCTTTCTCTGTGAGCTGGTGCAGTTGCCAGGCTGACCATTAGAGGGAGACAGAGTCGTAGGCGCTAAGCGGGCGTATTGCAGAAGCAAGCTGAGTGCCGCCGTGCCACGGCAGAGCTAGCCGTGTGCCCATCCGGGAGCATTGTGCATGTGTCCATGCAGCAACTTCCCTCGGGCCCTGCCGTGTCAGCCGTTCCCTTCGATTCCCGGTTCCTCTATCACCCTGGCTGGCCAGGACCCAGTAGGCGTGTGCTCCAGAGCGCCCTCTGCTGGAGAAGACACCTGCGTGGGGACCATGAGAGAACCACAGGGCACGAAACCTGTAATTAGCCTCATTAGGGCCGCAGCACAAATAAACCGGCTCCTAGGGTGTATGGAGCTCGGCGGCAGTACAGCCGTGCCTCCCAGCTGCATTTGATTAGGAACTTGTGCTGGGGAACAGCTGCCCGGGGAATATTGGGCTCTGGGTTCGGTTATGCCTGGGAACACGCACAGAGACGGAGACGCAGTGGCTCTAGCCAGAGGGCTCCCCAGCATGCCGCCTTCTGAAGCTGCAGAACAGGGCGCCTAGTGGGGGAGGCACGAAAGGCTCCATCCCTGAGAGAGCTCGGGACAAACCCCTGCTCCCCGGCTACACAGGCAGCTGGGTTCAGCCACGTCAGCTCCTGCGGCCCCCGGACTCCTGGGTCCTCGGCCTGCCTTGGGAAACCCGCCAGATCTGGGTGTTAGAAAGGAACCGTTGAAACCCAGCCCGTGCGGGGCCGGGTGGAGAGGAGGAAGGGGAAGCTGGTAGGAACCTATTTTATGAACTGAAATTTCACGGAAGCTGAAATGTTTTGAGACAGGCTGCGACGAAGCGGTTTTTGGAGCAGGGAGAGAGGCGTGTTCTGTGGCCTGGAGCAGCGTGCTCCGGGTCAAAAAATTCAGCTTTGACCCAGGCAGAGCAGGGACTCCCCCGGCCCCGGCCATTGGCCTCACATCCTTGGACATTTTAACTCCTCTCTTTGGCAAAAACAGTCAGAGAGGCTTGGCTTCCATCCCAGGCAGAAGGACAATACATTTCTGCGCCTCGAAAGGGGATTGTCTGGTCGGCTCTGGAAAGGGTCCGAGCGGTTTGATAGTGGGGGAAGGACAGAAATCAAGGTTGCGGGTTTGTCAGTTCCTGGGATCATACTGCGCAATGGGTGTTAGATGGTTTACGGTGAAATGCTTCCGTATCGACATCGGCGGTGCTCCCATCCTTGTCGTTAATCCGCCTCCCCGAGAAGCAGTAGCTAGGTCGGAGGGAGAATTCTTCCATGGGTCTAGCAAAGTCTGAACCACATCGGTCACACCCCTGAGCGGTCCCATAGTTGGGTCGACCTAGTGTAAACCAGGTGTTGTGACTCTGTGTGCCAGGTAGCTATGCCATGCTCTCAGATCAGGTCCACCCGGCCTTCGGTCGTCTGGTCAGGGGCCACCTGGATCCCACCCCTCATTGTGTCCCTGTCTTATGTACACTCCCTCCCTCTTGCAGAGGGGTCAGAGAAGAGCCACGAGATTGAGGATTGGAAAACCTTATAGTGAGAGACTTAAGGAGCTCAATCTGTTTAGCTTAACAAAGAGCAGATTGAGGGTTGACTTGATCACAGTCTAGCGGTACCTAGAGGAGAACAGAAATTTGATAATAGAGGGCTCTTCCATCCAACACGACCTGACAGCCGGGAGGTCAAGCTAGACACATTAACAGCGAGGGTTATTAACCATTGGCCCTGCTAATGACCTAGCGGCGCCAGGAACTCTCCTTCGCTGGACCTTTACAGATCAAGACCAGCTGCTTTTCTAAAAGACCTGCTTGCGTTCAACTCGGACTAGGAATTAATTCAGGGAAGTCCTATGGCTGGCAGACAGCCAGGAGGTCAAACTAGATGATGAGGGTGAAGCCTTCTGAGCTGAACATCTCTCAGTGTGGGTCACGCTCCATCTCACCTGTTCTGTAAGCCCCAAAAGAGATAGGTCTAGGCAAGCGCCCCTATCTCACAGATGGGGAAACTGAGGCATGAGAGCCTGGAATGAATGGAGAGACTCGAATGCAGGAGTGTTGATTCCAAGTTCCCTTTTCTCTAACAACTGGGCACCACTCCCCTTCCCAAACCAGGAGCAGAACCCAGGCGTCCTGACGCCAAGTCCCCCCGCTCTAACCACTACATCACACTTCCGTGGAGACACTGGCTGTTCCATATGGGGTGTTTTATGACCCCACTAGCCCATTGCAGCCACAGGCTGGATGTTGTTTGCGAAGTGGAAACCTTAATGCTGGGGGGGGGGAGTGTGGACCTGGGAGCAGCCCGGCTCTGCCATGTGGTGACCCTGCATCCAGAAGGGTTGGGGGCGGGGGTGATAGTGTGAACGAGAGCAGTGTGGGGGGGGTCCTTTTATTGAGCCTCATTTGCCTCCGAGCCCAGGTTGTAGGGGGCAGGGTGGAAGAGCCCTCTCCTAACCGCCTGTCACCTGAATTCCAGATCTCCTGGTTTCTTCACTCTAGCTCCTTCCTGATGGCCTTCCCTGCTTTCCCCCCGACTCCCTCCTACCTTTGCCACGCGTCTAAGACCCTAAACATCCATGCGGTAAATTGCATCTGACATCAACCCAACTAACCAGCCAAGGGAAGACATTACGTCAGGCTCCTCCGAGCAGAGCGACGGCTGGGGTTCGGGGGGGCTGCTTCGGGGGAGGGGGTCCCGTGCCTCTAGGTTTATCTCTGTATCATTTTCTTGGAGCCCCGATTAACGAGCAGAGGGTCTAATCGAGGCGACAGGCTCCTTCACCGCGGTCTCCCTTGGTTTCCTTCCAGGGCCGGATTCGAACAAGATGTTGAGAACGCAGCCAAGCAGCCGGGAAGCTGTCAAGGTAAGTGGGGCCAGGGCCGCCTCCCCCCAGCAGCGGCAGCTGCAGGGGCAGGAAGTGCTGGGGGTCTCCGCGGAGGAGAAACGGGATGAGTCAGCATCCCGGGCTGCCCATAAAACAGCCCTGGCCAAGCAGAACAAAAGTGGCCGTGTGCCCCCGGAGGCCCGGCTCTGACAGCCTGGCGGCGGGCGAATAGCTGTTGTGTGGGAGCGTGAACTTCATCTGAGGAAAGAGGAGGAGGCAGTAGCCATCATGGTTTCTTCATCATTGAGCCTCTTTAAATTGCGAAAAGGAAAAATTCCCATCTGGTTTGCAGCCCCCTGTCATATCGCAGGTGTGGGGCCGGCGGGGGGCCGGGTCCTGCCTGTTGTGGAGAGATGCAAAATTTGGAGCTGGATTCAAGGGGGGGAAATCCTCGTGTTTCCATCCGGGGGGACTGGAGAGATCCGGGAGGCAAGGAAGGGGGTATGGGGCCTTTCGCTGCTAGGAGGCTAGTACCGAGCTGGGCCCAGGCCAGGGCACTGGCTGGCTAAGGGGAGCTAGGAATGGGCTATGGGGACTTGCCTTTCTAGGGTGCTGGTAGCGTGGGGCCTGTCACCTCCTGGGCTCTGGTTCCCACCTGGTGGCGACCCAGAGCTGTGACCATGGGGGCAGTTCTTGCTAAAAGCCCCATGAACTGAACCCACAAGGGCCCCAGTTTGCAAACCGAGGTCCAGGCCTCCCAGGCTGGGAATGCTGGGACCCACCCAGACCCTTAGCAGCGTCACTCAGACGCAGGGAGCAGGTGCTGGCCTGGTTGGATGAATCCCTGAACTCCCCCTCCCCTGCCCTGTAGTTTTCCACCTTGACATTCCCCCCAGCTCTGCTGCAGTCTCCCCGTTCCTGCCCCCTCTCCCCACTTGGTTCATTGTTGATATCTAGCTCCCTCTCTCTTCTCCTTTCCGTAGACGCCGTGACCTCCACGGGGAATCACAACAGTGCCAGTGACTCATCATATGGTCAGTGAACCCCTCCCTCGCTTTCACCCTCCCGCCAACCCTGCTGCCCCCCAGATCCCTCACCCCCAACCCTCTGTGACGTCTCCCCCCAAAGCCCCGGGGAGGGACGGGCCCTACATGGTTTACTATTCATCGCAGTTCTGCTCTCATCCCCCACCCCGGGGCCGGGGAGAGTTTGAGGGTGCGTTACAACACAGAGGGCTTGTCCCAGTTCCACTGAGACCCCAACATCGGGACGTCCCATGAGCACACCATGCTGGGACGCCGTATTGAGACAGCCTATGGGGACAGGACAGTGAGACAGCCCATGTTGGGATGCCCCATGAGGACTCTATATTGGGATGTCATGTTGGGGCATCTCATGGGGATAACCTTTGGCAACGCCATGTTGGGGAACCTCAGGGGGATACCATGTTGGGACATTACACTGGGACATCTCATGGGGACACCATATTGGGACCCCATGTTGGGACACCTCATGGTGATGCCATGTTGGAACACCTCAGCTGGAGGCCATGTTGTGAGGCCATGTTATGAGACCTCATGGGGACGCCACATTGGACCACCTCATGGGGACGCCATGTTGGGATGCCCCTTGGTGACGCCATGTTGGGTTACTCCATGAGGGTGCCATGTTGGGAATCCCCTGACCCCCCAGAGTATTAGCATTGTGGCACTGGCCAGGACCCCCTTGTCTGCAGTACCACCATTGCTTCCTGTTGGGTAAGGGTAACACCCTCCACGAATCCCCCTCACCATCCTATTGGGACAGCGATAAGCTCCCTCAGGGCCAGGCCGGGTGTCTCCTGCTCTGGGAGTCTGGGTCTGCTGAAGCCTGGTGTCCAAAGATGGCTCCCACCAGGCCCGACCACGCCCAGACAAAATGTTCACCAGCCAGTGAGGCTTGGCAAGGTGGCAAAATGGAGAGAGGGCAGAGGGTGCCCTCCATGGGTGCCAGGAGTTGCGTTGCTAGTCTGTCACCATCCACACCGACACTAACCGGGTCCCCTAGCCGCCATTGCTAACCCTGTCACCTCTCATCACCCCACCCGCCATCTCTGCTCATCGTCACTCAGAATGTCCCGCAGCCCTCTCTGCCAGGGCAGGGACGGAGCCACTGATCCCCAGAGCTCTGGAGAGAGGTTGGGAACCCAATGGCTCCCTCACCGGCCGTGCTGCACAGCTCGAGTCAGGCCCCGCCATGACGGCTCTCACCCCTAAGGTCGTGCTGTGAATACAGCGGGGCCAGATCCTGGTTCTGTGGGCAGCAGCAGAATTCCTCGTAGCCCCCAGGCAGCCAGGACCCGACCTGTCCTCCCCAAGGGTGAGGTCTGGAGGAGAAAGCAGGGCCAGATGGCTGCGTGCGTGGTCACTGTTCGAAAGCAGCCAGGAAGGGGCAGCTGGGTTTATTGAAGAGAGGGGTTAGATTGCGGCGGGCGATGCCCCCTGGCATGGGGTGGGGGCTGAATCTGTCCTTTGGAGCGTCACAAAGAGCCGCGGCATGGGGCAGAGTGCGGGGTTGGTTTCTCTCTTTCTCATCTTCTCACCCCTCTGGACTGGGGCTGAGGACACAGGGCCGGCCACGCGGCGCCGTAGCAAGTGAGGTGCTGGGCCCAGGCTCTGAGCGTAGGGCCCACGCCGGCTGCTCTGTAAACGGAGCCGGGCACGGCATGCGCAGGTGCCCTGCAAGTTCCTCCTGGGCAGTGCTGGGCTTTCCCCCACCCCACCCACAGCTCTGCCGGTGCCCCTCAATCCCGACCCGCAGCCCCCTGCTGTCCCAGCCCTGGGCTCCCCACAGCTCTGCCGGTGCCCCTCAATCCCGACCCGCAGCCCCCTGCTAGCCCAGCCCTGGGCTCCCCACAGCTCTGCCGGTGCCCCTCAATCCCGACCCGCAGCGCCCTGCTAGCCCAGCCCTGGGCTCCCCACAGCTCTGCCGGTGCCCCTCAATCCCGACCCGCAGCCCCCTGCTAACCCAGCCCTGCCCTCCCCCCACAGCTCTGCCGGTGCCCCTCAATCCCGACCTGCAGCCCCCTGCTGTCCCAGCCCTGGGCTCCCCACAGCTCTGCCGGTGCCCCTCAATCCCGACCCGCAGCCCCCTGCTAGCCCAGCCCTGGGCTCCCCACAGCTCTGCCGGTGCCCCTCAATCCCGACCCGCAGCGCCCTGCTAGCCCAGCCCTGGGCTCCCCACAGCTCTGCCGGTGCCCCTCAATCCCGACCCGCAGCCCCCTGCTAGCCCAGCCCTGGGCTCCCCACAGCTCTGCCGGTGCCCCTCAATCCCGACCCGCAGCCCCCTCCTATCCCAGCTCTGCCCTCCCCCCACAGCTCTGCCAGTGCCCCTCAATCCCGACCCGCAGCCCCCTGCTAACCCAGCTCTGCCCTCCCCCCACAGCTCTGCCAGTGCCCCTCAATCCCGACCCGCAGCCCCCTGCTAGCTCAGCCCTGGGCTCCCCACAGCTCTGCCGGTGCCCCTCAATCCCGACCCGCAGCCCCCTGCTAGCCCAGCTCTGCCCTCCCCCAACAGCTCTGCCAGTGCCCCTCAATCCCGACCCGCAGCCCCCTGCTAGCCCAGCCCTGCCCTCCCCCCACAGCTCTGCCGGTGCCCCTCAATCCCGACCCGCAGCCCCCTGCTGTCCCAGCCCTGGGCTCCCCACAGCTCTGCCGGTGCCCCTCAATCCCGACCCGCAGCCCCCTGCTAGCCCAGCCCTGGGCTCCCCACAGCTCTGCCAGTGCCCCTCAATCCCGACCCGCAGCCCGCTACTAGCCCAGCTCTTCCCTCCCCCCACAGCTCTGCCGGTGCCCCTCAATCCCGACCCGCAGCCCCCTGCTAGCCCAGCTCTGCCCTCCCCCCACAGCTCTGCCGGTGCCCCTCAATCCCGACCCGCAGCCCCTGATAGCCCAGCCCTGGGCTCTCTGCACCTAGGCCCACCCTGCAGTGATCAATGGGGCCAGGACTGAATGGAGCCCAGCGAGTGAGCTCCTCCTTCCCGCTCCCTCAAGGGGGGTCTCTCCAGGGCAGGGCCCAGGCCCATGGGCAGGGGGGCAGGGAAGCTCTCCTTGCGTATGCTCTGTGCAGAGCCAGCATTGGTCTGTAGGACTCCTGTTGCAGCCACCAGTGGGATGGATCCAGGAGGGGGTATTTTACCATCCAGCAGGGGGTGCTGGGCTACCTGGTTTGCCGCTGGCCTCTGGCCCCTTGTGCCGGCACTGGGAGTCACTGGTGATAATGCAGTAGGTGGAGGGGGGTGATCCAGCCCTCCAGCAGGTTGGAGGGGGACCCCTACCTGGATCCCGCAAGGGTGCAGGCTCATGCTGCCATCACCAGCCTGCTGCGTCCCCCTGACGTTTTTCTTTGTCGCCGGTAACGCAGGGCAAGTCCGACCCGCGGGTCCCACCGCCAGTGCCGCGCCCTTCCCGGCGCCCACGGGCCGTACCCAGGCGGGCACGGCCCGAGACGCCCGGCCCGCCCCTGGCGCCGGGGACCCACGCTCCACCTTACGCGTGGCTGTAAACACTCAGGGTAAGAGGGGATGTGCCCGCGCGGAGCTGCACGACGGGCTGTCGCCAGCACCATTAACTCAAGCCCCGGGGCTGTGACGGCTGCGGTTCCCCAGAGCGAGGATTAACCCGCGGGAGCATGGCACCTGTTTGCAAGCGGAGAATAACCAGCTCTTTCCCATTCAGTGGTGTTCGTTGTGGGGGGGGGGGGGGGGGGGGGCAGTGCATAACCCCTGGTGTGCAAGGAGAGGGACAGGATCGGGGGTCAGGGTATGAGAGCGGTGTGGGGCTGGACTCAGGGCCCATCTAGCCCAGTGTCATGTCCCTGGATGCTGCAGGGGGGGCGGTGAACGCCACCACAGGCGGGGATGCTGCTGGACCGGGGCGGGGATTAGGTGACGCAGCAGGTTTTCCATCAGAAACTGAAACTTTTTGCAAGTTTGCGCGGGACGTTCTCTGGGCCAGGCTGGGATTTCACTTGCTGGGGGAGAGAAATACCTAGAGTGAGAGAGCCTCCCGCCCCAGAGGAGCCAATCGCCCGGTGCCCACCGCTGTCATCTGGCACGGGGAGATCCCTGCTCTGAACCTAGGACTCCTGCATCCCAGGCGACAGCCCCGATTCCTGGGCTGCTGGCTGTTCTGGGGAGGGGCGGGGCCGCTCTAGCTGGCTGGGTTTTCGTGAAGAATGGCAAAAGGGCGCGGGGTTAGCCCCAGGCCACACGGGTCGTTCTGAAATCCTGAATATTGTCATGGGTCAGGAGAGAGAGTTCCCACCCGGCTATAGTGCTCTGTGTGTGAGAAAGAGAGAGAGCTATGTGAACCGGGGGGGGGGGGGGGGGGGGGGGGGGAGAAGCGGGGGTGCACAGGGTGTTGTGTGTGTGAGGTACGTGCACAGGGTGCTCTGTGTGTGTGTGTGTGAGGTGTGTGCACAGGGTGCTGTGGGGGGGCATTTGCACAGGGTGATGTGTGTTTGTGTGTGTGTGAGGTGTGTGCACTGAGTGTTGTGTGTGTGTGAGGCGTGTGCACCAGGTGGTGTGTGTGTGTGTGTGTGTGTGTGTGTGTGTGTGTGTGCGCGAGGCATGTGCACAGAGTGCTGTGGGGGGGATGTCTGCACAGGGTGCTCTGTGTGTGTGAGGTGTGTGCACCAGGTGCGCTCTGTGTGTGTCAGGCATGTGCACAGGGTGCTCTGTGTGTGTGTGTGTGTGTGTGTGCATAGGGTGCTGTGGGGGGGTGTTTGCACAGGGTGCTGTATGTTTGTGTGTGTGTGTGAGGCATGTGCACAGGGTGCTGTGGGGGGCGTTTGCACAGGGTGCTGTGTGTGAGGCGTGTGCACAGGGTGCTGTGGGGGGCGTTTGCACAGGGTGCTGTGTGTGTGTGAGGCGTGTGCACAGAGTGCTGTGTGTGTGTGTTTGTGTGTGTGTGAGGTGTGTGCACAGGGTGCTGTGCGGGGCGTGTGCACAGGGTGCTCTGTGTGTGTGTGTGTGTGAGGTGTGTGCACAAGGTGCTCTGTGTGTGTGTGAGGCGTGTGCACAGGGTGCTATGTGTGTGTGTGAGGCATGTGCACAGGGTGCTCTGTGTGTGTGAGGCGTGTGCACAGGGCGCTCTGTGTGTGTGTGTGTGTGTGTGTGTGTGTGTGTGTGTGTGTGTGTCGGTGGGAGGTGTGCACCCGTGTGGTGAGCGGTGCATACATGTGTGTGTCACGGAGCAGCTCATCCTTAGCTCGTCTCCCCTCGATCCCCCAGGCCATACACAGCAGAGCCAGTGTCATGATGGGGAAACAGGCCCAAAGAGAGGCCGGGACTTGCCCAGGGTCCCAGAGGGAATCCGTAGCAGAGCCAGTCCCACCCCCTGTCCCCAGCACGAGTAGGACTCCTGGGTTCTGTTCCAGGCGCTGGGTGGGAGGTGGTTAGAACCAGGATCTGCCCGGTGTCCATGCTGCAGTCAGTGGGACCATTGGCCCCGCTGCCCCAGTGTCCTGCCCTCTGAACTCAGAGCGAGCGCTTGGCACTTGCTGCTGCTCCCTTAGTGCCAACAGGGAAGGAGCCATCTAACCTCAGAGCAGAACCCAGGAGTCCTGGCTCGAAGACGGTGGAACTCTGATGCCTTCCCCCACCTGAGGCTTGAGGTACGACAGGCTCCAGCGCTGTCAGTCCATCCCTTCTGCAGAACTCACATGCCGAAGAGAAGAAAATGAGCCCACCCCTTTGGAGAGGGAAGGCACGGATGCCTTTTGCCTGGGAGACAGCTGAAGGGCCAGAGCCGAAATGGCTTTTAAAAGCCAAGCTGATTGGGGCATTAGGACTAATGTCTGTTTAAAAAAACCAGCCAGACACACAACAAGCTATAAAACCAAAGCCAAGCAGCGAGACGGCGCTGCTCCTGGCAGGAGGGAAGGCGAGAAAATAACCGTCAAATTGCAGCCAGCGCTCGGAAGCAGGCTCTGGAGTGAGCGGAAATGGGTCGCGAAAAGCAGCCAGATTATCTCCCCCCCCCCCCCCCCCCCCCGCAGATGAAAGGCTTGTCTGGCCTTATCCAGTCAGCAGTGGCACCAGGATGGGCAGGGGGAAGCCCACCGATTGCTGGCAGCTCCGAGCCCTGGATAAAGTCTCCGACCCAGCGGGGTACTGGAGGATCAGAGGGGACGATTTCAGGGGAACCTCCCCCACCTCTCAGAAAAAACGACTCATCACACCCCCCTTACCCCCCCGATATATACTGCCTGGAAAATCAGTGGTGGGGTTGTGAGCTAACGGTTAGCGCACGGGACTGGATGCAGGACTCCTGGGTTCTATTGGCTCTGGGAGGAGAGTTTTCGCTAGGGGTTAAAACCGATAAATGTAGTCACGAGTCCTGGCGTCTGTTCCCAGCTTGCAGGCAGGCAGTGGTCTCTAGTGGTTAGCGCAGAAGGGGCTCCTGGGTTCCAGTCTTGGTTCTGGGAGAGGAGTGTGGTCTAGTGGTTAGAGCAGGGGATGGGGAGCCAGGACGCCTGGATTCTCTTGCTGACTACTTGGCTGTATGAGAAAGTTATACCAGTATGAGATAAGATGAGTATTTAAACCACTAGAGAGACCCCGGAAGCCTGTATCTCTTTTAGGCTTGGCATCTATCACTTTGGACAGGGATTATGCTAAGCCGGAAAAAAAGCCCCTCGTCCTGGGATAAAGTGTCCCCCTGTCGGTTATAGCTAGCATGATTTGAATTCACACCTGGGCTACATGTAAAATGCAGGTCGACATAGCTCAGGGGGGTGAAAAATCCACAGTCCTCCACGCCGCGGCTGGTTCCTACAGCAACGGGGAAACTCCGTCTGCCGCTGTAAGAAGCGTCCGCACTACGGGACTACAGCGCCATCGCTGGGCCGCGCTAGCATCCGTCGTGTGGACGAGCCCTGACACCAGGATAACGTTCCCATGTGAACAAGCCCTGACTCAGGGTGTGGCCTGGCCTCTGCCGCCCTCTGCACCTTCGCTTCCCCGACCATCAAGTGAGGGAAATGGGCCGAATCCGTCCCAGGTGTAAGCCATGGGCCGAGCGGAGAACTGACTGTGACCCTGGACGCCTCTCCCTCGCAGGGCACCCATGAGGCTGAATTCATGTGAGCAGGGGCTGCCAGGGCCGGAGCAGCGGGGTGAGCAGTTCTGCATGGGCACGGTGTCTGATCCCTTCTAAGTCAGCAGGGCGGGAGCCCTGAGAGGGGTGCCCCAGGGTATTGTCCCTGATGTGACCTTCTAACCAGGAGTCAGTCGAGGACCAGCTGTTGTCACTGCTCCCAGAGCCAGGCGAATAGAGCGGCTCCTGGGGAGCCTTTCCCAGAGCGGGGCCTGGGCCCGACTCAAGGGCCTTCTGCAGCAAGAGGAGGAGGGTGTTTGGTGCCATTCCGGGGCGACTGAGCAGAGCCCGGTGTTGTTAATAACCAAAACCTCTCAAAGCCTCTGAAAGTGACCTTACTGCTACAGCTCTCTTTACTTCAGCCCCCCTCTGACATGCAGCTGCCTCTGGGGTGGAACACAGCAGCTCTTTATATAGAGCTCATCCACTCACCACTAGCATGCAGCCACCTCTGGGGTGGAACACAGCAGCTCTTTATATAGGGCTCATCCACTCACTAACATGCAATCACCTCTGGGGTGGAACGCAGCAATTGTTTATATAGGACCCATTCACTCACCACTAGCATGCAGCCACCTCTGGGGTGGAACGCAGCAGCTGTTTAACAGCCATGTAGACCAGACATTAGCCTGATGCCCAGACTGTAACGTCCAGTCTGAGACACCAGTTCCCCTCCACGTTCCCCTGCCCAGCCACGCAGCCCCAGTGGCTTCCCCCCGTAAGCCGTGCCGGGACAGACTCCGCGGCGCAGATGGGCGGCACCGGCTCTCCCGCGTGCGAGCAAAGGGCCCTGCCCCGGGAAATAAATCAGAGCTGGAAATGGCAGGTCCCAGGGCAGACTGAGGTGCCCCATACCGCAGCCTCGGAAAGCCAAGCGTGCCTAAGGTAACCACAGTATTCCCCCCACCTGTCATGGAGTCCCCGGGCGATGCTCTGGAACTGCTCCCCACAAAGCCAGTCAGGACTTTGGGGAGCCTCCTCTCCCTCAGAGCAGACCGTCTTCAGGGCAAGAAGCTCACATGGCTTCACCTCCTGGGTCTCTCCTGGGAGCATTCAGCATATGCCCCTCCGTGTGCGTCCCACAACGAGTCCGCCCCGGCGGGGTCCTGGGGAAGCCAAAGGGTTCTGCACCCCCCCCACTTTGCAGTCAGACGTGACTCTCAGCCAGCCAGTAAAACAGAGGTTTATTAGATGACAGTAACATGGTCTAAAACAGAGCTTGTAGGTCCAGCGAATGGGACCCCTCTGCCGGGTCCATTCTGGGGCCAAGCGAGGCAGACCCCCGTCTGTCCTCCCTTCCAGTCCCCAGCTAGCTCCAAACTCCAACCCCCGCTCAGCCCCTCCTTCTCTGGGCTTTTTCTCTTTCCCAGGCCAGGAGGTCACCTGATCTCTTTGTCTTCAACACCTTCAGTTGGCACCTTTGCAGAGGAGGGGCCCAGGCCATCCGTTGCTAGGAGACAGAGTGTCGGGCATTTATGTACCCCAGCCCTTTGCTCTGCAGCAACCATACACCCTTATCCCACCACCTAGATACTTAAGAACTGCATAGGGGAAACTGAGGAAAACATTAAGAACAGTCCCACTTCGTCACCCCACCCCACCCCTATACCTCTCCCTGAGGCTGGACATGTCCATGGGGTCAGATTCTCAGCTGGGGTGAACGGGCGTCGCTCCTTTGGAGTCAATGGGCCAGATCCTCAGGTTATGTAGCACGGTTGACTCCGATGGAGCGATGCCCATTTCCACCAGCTGAGGATCTGGCCCCTCGTGGCACGGGGAGACGAGCTCGGCTCCATACCGCTTGCTGCCAGCGGGCTGGGGAACACTCGTTAAAAACCATCTTGTGCTAGTAATTGCGCTCTCCCAGCTGCAGGGCTGAACTGAACAGCCAAAGGAGGGGTTCAGCCCCCAAGGGACTTTGAAAGCACGGATTCCCTTGAACTTTGGCTGAATAACAGATTGGTTGTGCACAGACGCGGATTTCCTGTGTCATTCGTCAAGCTCCCATTTTTAACAAAACGAAGAGGGTCCCCGCGTCCAGCAGTCCTGCCCCTTGCTCCCCACGGCGAACCGCAGCGGATTAAAGGGATCCGCTGTCTTTTCTTTAAAGGCCTCGCATGGCTTGGCTTTTGTAAAGCGAGCAGCACCCAGCCGGGGCAGGAGGGAGGGCAGCGAAAGCAGTGGAGGGGGCTCTCATAAGCTGGGAGCTGCAGCTGTGGTAAGAGCACTTAACGTGTGCGACCCAGCTCAGTTAACAACTGTGACCCCTTGTGTCTCCCCCTTTAAGCATAGGGCAAAGGATACAATAAAATCCCCTAAAATGAAAGGCATTGGAGCTGCAGGGTTCCTAGGTACCAGTGGGTTAAAAGTCGGTGGCGAAGGGGTTGTGGGGTGGATTGTGGACCGGTTCCAGCCTCTGATGTGGCGCTTTGGTGTTTTCCCAGCCAGGGAGCAAATTCCTGCTCGATGGAGCTAAAAAACAACCAAAAAAAAAAAAAGAAGAAAGGAAAAGAAATCCAGTTCTCTTCCAGCCTTCTCCCCTTCCCCCTCTTCTGGGATTTTTAAGATTGATGCCTCAGCCCAGTGGAAAGGCGGATTTCAGCAGGGGCTGGGTTGGGGGTTTTAACTCCCAAAAGCTCGGGTGCAAAGAAGCTGTTTTGATGGCTTCGCCCTGGGGAGACTTTTGCCTTTGGCAGATGCCGGACTGACCCAGTTCCAGTCCCCCTTCCCTCCCGGCTGCCTGGATAAAAGATCTACAGATGTCCAACTCTCCCCGCCCGAGTAGAAAGAAATGGCCCGTTTCCATGGATACTTTATTACCCTTTTTTTTTTAATGGAAAAAATCGTTTTTTCCCTTGACTCTCAGGGTTTTGTACCCGGTCACAATAATCAGCCCCCTCCCGTCTCTTTCATTTCTCGTGTCGTACTTGAAAAAGTCAAGGCATGAATGGGAAGATGGTGCCTTTTTTCCTGACCCCTGTGGCTAACATAAAATGCCAATAGTCTGGCCGAGCTGTGGGAGACTACGCACGCCCACATGACTTAGTGTTGCAATCCCGCCACGGTTCATCTGAACCCTGCTGGAGCTTGGGAGGCGGAGTCAGGACACCTGGGTTCCATTCGAGAGGTTGGGGACTGGCAGTCGGGACCCTGGAGTTCTGTTCATGGCACCAAGAGGAAGTGTTTCCTAGTTGTAAGAGCAAGGGAATAAAAGCCAGGACTCCTGGGTTCCTTTCCTGGCTTTGGGAGGACATGGGGCCTCATGGTTAGTGTGGAGGTCTGGAATCCAGGACTCCTGGATTCCACTGGAGGGTACTGCGTCTGGAAAAGAGGATATTTTTAGGAGACCGAAACATGGATCATGGCCCTTTGTTCTCTTGGTCAACTGATCAGCTGTTGGGTGAGCGTGAGTACTCGGGGTAGGGGCCCCCGATCCTGTGTCATGCGCTAGCCCCTCCACATGGGCATCTTCCCCCAGCACCGCCGTTGCTGCTGCATGGAACGCGTTGCTTGCCGCTGTCACCCGCACACGCTTTACTGCCACGGCCAGCTGACCAGCTCGCCCTGCAGCTTCAGTTCCCCAGTGGCACAAATGCTTCTCCTTTAATTACTAACTGCATGGAGTGTGATTCGTCCCTCGTGGCTGGGGAGGGCTGGGCAGGGCGCTGCTTCTATGCCATCAGCCTGGCCTGCGCAGCGCCCTGGTGTCTTGCGCCGTTTCAGGACAGACCTGTGCTCATCACATGCCCTTTGGGATGACTGCAAAACAGCACAGCCCTGCCGCTGACCCCCATGGCCCCAGCTGGGTCCCTGGGCTCTGTTCCCCTCCTGCCTTCCCATGGGAATCTCCGGGGTGGGTCAGGACGGGGCTCCGGCCAACAGCAATCTCCTCTTGTCCAGTGGCTGGTACCAGCTGCATCAGAGGAAGCTGCCAGGATCCTGCAGTGATGGGAGAACCTGCCCCCAGGGAATGCTCCCTCCTGACCCCAGGAGGGGTGGCTGGATTATGCTCTGCAGCTTGAGGGTTTCTCCTGCCTCTGAGTCCTGAACCCTCCCTTCCCTACACCCATCGTCCCAGCAGGACCCGCATGGATCTCTCCACAAGCTGCAGGGATGGGACGGGCCCAGTGGCTGCTCCACCAGTCAAATCCCCCAGGTCCCTCCCTGCTGCCCCACTCGCCATCTGCCTTTGCTACCCTGCACCCCCAGAAAGAGCTAAATCAGCAAAGACCCACAGGGGCCACACAGCCAGCCTGGGGCTCAGGGCAAGTTACACAAAGCGGCCCAAGCCAAAGGCCTTGGAAGCCAGTGGACAAACTATGGACAAACAATCCCCATATCCCCTCTATCTATCGATCTATCCCCATACACCCCCTTTATCTATCTATCTATCCCCATACACCCCATCTATCTATCTATCCCCCCACACCCCCTCTATCTATCTTTCCCCATACACCCCATCATCTATCTATCTATCTATCTATCTATCCCCATACACACCCTCTAACTAGCTAGCTAATCTCTTTTCTCTCTCTTTTTCTGTCCCCTAATCTCCTTGCCTCTTTTCTCTTATCTCCATGTCTTTCTTGGGGCCCAATGGTGACCCCCTCCTCAGTGCCCCTTATTGGCCTGATAGCCAGTGGGAGTGGGGTGGGGGAGGGTCCTTTCCCTTTCTCTCCGTGTCCATGTTTCCTGCTCTCTTTTTTCTCTAGTTTTCCATTCCTCTGTCTGCTCTTTAACTCTCTCTCTCTCTCTGCTGCCAGCTTTCACAATTAGCCATCAGGCAGCCTGATTGCTTTCCCTGCCACTCTGCGCTTTAGGCCACTCGTTGCTCTCCGCAGCCGCCTGCCTTCTGGCTGCCTTGGGCTCGGCTGCTCCATTCCCTGTTTGGAGCACGCAGCTTTGAAATTAATCAGCTCCCCCCGTACAGTGCCATTAGAATAATGCCTCAGCGGCTTGCAAAGGGGAGGAAAAGAATAAAGGAGCAGAAACAGCTGCAGCGGCCCGGCTAACAGGATGATTGAATTTCAAGGGATTTTCCCACAGGAAGCTGACACGTTACCGTCCCTAACTGGGTAAACTGGTGAGGACCCATCACCCCAACCTCCAGCAGAAGCCACTTGGGTTCTTCAGGCCTCCCCCCGCTGCTGTTTTTCATCTTCTCTCGGCAGTATTTCTGCCCCCACCAGAGGCAGGGACTGTTCAGCATCCCCCATGTTCCCCCAAGATTTCCATCCATATTGTTTGTGAGCACAAAGTTCAAAGCAACATCCAAGACGTGGCTCAACAGCCAAAACTTTAGTCGAGCGCAAGGTTTTGGCGAATCCAGGGGGAACTGGGTGAAATTATCTGGCCTGTGGCCATATGGGAGGCCCACCTGCATGATCTAATGGTCCCTTCTGCTCTTAACACCCCTGAAACTGTGGCCTTCAGATGCTCATCTGAACCCACAGCCTGAATCTCCTCTTCATTCCATCACTGTGATTCTGTTGACTTTAAAGAAGTTGCTCCCAAATGAGGCCTTCGGGTGGCCTTCTTCGCTTGCCCATTGCTAGAAATAATAACCCACTCCCTCCCCCACCCCGGGCACCCTGGGAGTTTCGCACTAGCTCCAAAGAGCTGGCATAGCTTTCCATGCAGGACAGCAGCCACTGGACCAGATTTCACCCCTGGGCAAACTCAAAGGAGTTATTTCAGGCAGGAATCTTCCATGTTGCACCTTCATTGACTCCATGTTGGCCATCCAATTCCATTCCCCATCTCATGTCATTGCTGCTTTCTGCAGTCCCAGAGATTATTCAACAGGAGCACAAATTCGGGGATTTCCTTGGCTGGTCCCTATTTCATTCTGAACAGAAAACAAGAGAGAAAAGACGCCGTGAGCTAACGTCTCCGGACTCTCCAAAATGGGCCCCGACCTGGGAAGGGTATTTTACTCAGCTCCAGCCCACGAAAAGGACATTCCTGCCCCAGCCAATTCTTCTGAGACTCTTGAGGATGTTGATGGATTAACCTCCCGTCTAACTCTCTCTTTGTGTGTGTGTGTTGTGTTTCTAGGCGTGCGGCAGGAATCCGAAAGCGAAGACGGCTCCAAGAGCGTCCATTTCACCTTCCTCATCGGCTGCGTCTTTGTGTCATTCGTCCTTGGGGCCTTCTTTTCCGGTTTGTTCGTCTCCTGCTACTGCAGCCACGTGTTCCAGAAGACCAAGCACGTCAGCAAGGACCCTGAGAACACAATCCAGCGCCCCCTGTCCCTGCGGAGCTTGGCTAAGATGAACGGGCTGCTGGACAACCCGTCCAAGGATGGGCTGACAGAAGCCTCCTCTCCGAAACTGTACACCACGCTGCTGCCCAGTGAGAAGGAGCCGCACAACGGAACGGCCAAGGCCGGCGTGAAGGAGCACCCGGAGCTGTCCGGTTTGCCCACGCCTGAGTCCACCCCGGAGCTGCCCATGAAGAACATGAAGGCCATCAGGAACCAATGGGAGAAGAACCAGAACTGCAACAATGCCAAGGAGTCGCAAGGCAAGGGCCACCTGTTCCCCGGCCCCGTCTCCGGCACCCAGGTATTCCAGTTCCCCGGCGCCATGGTGCTGCCTAGCAACCTCCAGGGCTACGACCCGTCGCTGACCGGCTACCCAGATGAAAAGAAGATCCCCAACGCGGAGCGGGTGCTAGTGCGCCACTCCCAGTGCTACCTGCCCAAAGGGGTGGAGGTGACGACATTGGAGGAGCTGCTGAAACACCTCCACGAAGCTAGCGGCTCCCCGAAGAAACTGCTGAGCCATCAGCCGGCCATCAGCCCCCACGCGGCCATGTCCTTCGCCAACAGGGTGCAGCCCAAGATCCCAGACACCGAGAGCGCCCCCTATTACAGCTCCTCCACCCTCCCCAGGGACAGCTTGCCCCGGAGGCTGGACGTTCCCCCCGACGTCACGCCGCAGTCCTGCCTGGAGAAGCAGCCGCCGCCCAGGCACCCGTCGCAGAGGCACTCGCTGTGCTCGGCGCAGAAGCTGATGAACCTAGCGGTGGGCGGGGGGCTTATCTCCCGGCAGCACAGCCTGAGCCAGGCAGTCCGGCAGCACCCGCCCCCCGCGCTCCTGACCCGCATGCACTCCACGGGCACCCAGGTACCCCTCGAAGGGCACGGCGTCTTCCAGAGCTCGCTGCCCAGGCCCGGCGGCATCAAGAGATCGGCCTCCATGAAGCCCGACGTGCCCCCCAAGCTGCTCTTCATGCCCTCGTCCCCTATCAAGCCGGCCGCCCAGTTCAAGTACTGACCCCGCCAGCATGAGCCAGGGGGGTGGGGGGGCACTGCTTGCCGGCGCCCCCTGAGCCCCCATCCGCGGCTCCGGGGTGGGGGAGGGGAGAACAATCGGCAGCGGCCGGGCGAAAGGTCCTGCCCTCCGCCCCCTGGATTTGTAGTTTTGCATCTAAAAGAGCCTTTTTTTTAACATGCATCCAGCACACGTCCCCTCCTAACGCCCGAGCTTCAAGACCATGGGGCGGGCGCAGAACATGTCCCCCAGACCCCCTGCCACCACATCCACACCCCCCCCCCCATAAAAAGCTGCGGGGGCCACGCTGTCAACCAGCCGCCTCCTTTCCCGCTCGGCCTGTTACGATCTGCGGGGAGGCAGGGCCCGAGGGAACGGAAGCCGGGCTAGCCCACCACGCCGCAGCTGCATTTTGCTTCCAAATGACGCCAAGAACCAGCCGGGGCGGGAAGAAAAGGGGATCACGCCCCAGTTTCTGCCTCGTCCTGCCTCCCCCCAGCTCCATTTAAGCCCCCGGTAACCTGCCGCTAATTGGTTTTATTTATTAGACAAAACTAATTTAAACGCAAAGGCCCCGTTGTAGCATCGGCCCGTGCTGGAGCCAGAGGTTTGACACCCAGCGGCGTCACCACGGCCAGGCAGATTTCAGAGCCCTCCGGGGCAGGAGAAAGCATCAGCTCTGGGACAGCCTGTCGTGGGGCAAAAATCAATTTTGGGGGGAAGATCAGAGCGCTCCCAACCCGGCCAGCAACTTGAGGGCTAGGAAGCCTCAGACAGATGGCCCTACGAGCCTTGTGGAATATATATATAAATACTGTACATAGCTATAAATATATATATATATATTTCAAGGTAACTTCGCATAAGAGAAGTCAAATTTATCCTACCGTGTAGGAGAGCGAACTGTGCACAAGCCAATGGTGCTGCAGCCATGTACATGCGGTGTCGGGACAGACACAGCCCGCGTTGATGCCTGAATTATATAATCTCGTCATGCCCCAAATGTTGGGTCGTTTTTTGGGTGTGGGTGGACAGGGTCAATTACCCACAAATGAGCTTTGTACCAGAGCGTTAAAAACAACAACAAAGGAGTGGCGCCGGCAGAGAGCTCCAGTGTTCAGGCTGAGTCTGATCATCAGGATAAGTGCTGGGGGAGGGGGGGAATTTTCCACTGGGGTACAGGTCTGATCCATCTCATTCCCCCTCCCCATTGGGGTATGGGTCTGATCCATCTCATTCCCCCTCCCCATTGGGGTATGGGTCTGATCCATCTCATCCCCCCCATTGGGGTACAGGTCAGATCCATCTCATCCCCCCCCCCTTGGGGTACAGGTCTGATCCATCTCACTCTCCCCCCCCCACTGGGGTACAGGTCTGATCCATCTCATTCCCCCCCCATTGGGGTACAGGTCTGATCCATCTCACTCTCCCCCCCCCCACTGGGGTACAGGTCTGATCCATTTCCCCCCCCATTGCGGTACAGGTCTGATCCATCTCACTCTCCCCCCCACACTGGGGTACAGGTCTGATCCATCTCACTCTCCCCCCCCACTGGGGTACAGGTCTGATCCATCTCATCCCCCCCCAATTGGGGTACGGGTCTGATCCATCTCATTCCCCCCCCCCCCGCCCATTGGGGTACAGGTCTGATCCATCTCACTCTTCCCCCCACACACACTGGGGTACAGGTCTGATCCATGTCATCCCCCCCCACTGGGGTATGGGTCTGATCCATCTCACTCTTCCCACACACCCACTGGGGTACGGGTCTCATCCATCTCACTCTCCCCACTGGGCTATGGGTCTGATCCATCTCACTCCCCCTCCCCCATTGGGGTACGGGTCTGATCCATCTCACTCCCCCCACTGGAGTATGGATCTGATCCATATAATTCCACTCCTTTGCACTGGTGTATGGGTCTGAGCCATCGTCACACACACACACTCTGGGATATGGCCTGATCTCTCTGACCCCCCCACAGCACAGGGATGTGGCTCTGGTCCAAAGCCCACGTCAATGAGAGGCTTCCCATCACCTCCAGCCTGCGTTGGATCTGGCCCCAAACGCTAGAATTTCAAATGTGTCAGCACCCAGCCACCCCGACTGAGAACAGACACCCGCTCCCCCACTGAGAACAATGGAGTATCACACACACACTACTATTGAGAACAATGGATCGGCACAGAAAACAATGGCGAATCCTCCTCCCTCCCCCACTGAGAACAATGGGAGCGGAGCACTTTTGGAAATCTGGCCCTGCACAAGGCTGTGGGGGCACTCGACTCGGCCCAGCTTTAACCACGGGTAGGAACTGAAACCTGAGCCGTGGGCACGCTCTGATTTTGGCTGAAGTCAGTTGGGAGCAGGGTTAATTTACACAGAAATGAGCCTCCGCTCTTCCCAGAATCAGAGTGAAACCAGTTTGACTGGCCTGGTGCAGGCTCCTGGTGTTTAGCCAGCGCCACAGGCCCAGAGGAGCGCCACTGAATTCGAGAGCGTTACGGTGGTGTGAATGTGCCCAGTGGAGTCACGCCAGATTCACACTGAGCTCAGAAGCCAGCCAGTGATTTTAAAGCAGAGCGCGTGGGGGGCGGAGGGGCAACCTTGCCTGTGAGTGACTCCAGTGGGCCGTGCCCTGGGAGCCCAGCGCAGGGGGAGAGCTCAGGGGTGCTGGGATCCTCAGCGGAGCTGGATGTAAAGTAAAGGCCACGTCTTCCCAACAGGGCACCCGATGCCAACCCAGTTCACTGCTGGAGTGTAAAGAGAACTGAACCTGCAGGAGACCTAAAGTCCGGCTGTCCCTGTTAAGGGGATGTGGGGTGGTCCCATCTACACCACGACTAACTCAGGGGACCCGGGAGCTCATCTGAGTCTTCTACCTGGGCTAAATGCTTAGCCTGCCTGCGTTAGGGGACCCAGTAAGACCCAGCCTCACTACAGTTTTGGGCCACATAACATTGCAGGGTTACGTACCATTGGTTTTTAATAGCCAGGTGCCTGCAAAGAATGGGGCAGTGATTGTAAAGGGGTATGTTGAGGGGGAAAGTCTCTGTTTCCCAAGAAGGCTGCTTCTTATATTCCCTGGGCATTCCTTCCCAGCATGCACTGCTGCTGAGTCTACAACGCCCACCAGTCCTCCTGGACTACAAGTCCCAGAATGCTTTGCCAGGCCCCAGTACCAGCTCACCCCTCAGGACTAGTCTCTGCGGTTGGTCAGCTGGGAGGTTACCGTACATGGCCCATTGACCTCAGCTGCAGGGCATGCAGGGGTGGCCAGGTGAGAAAGAAATTACACGCGCACCTGCCTTGGCCTCTGGTGGAGCCGGGCCACCAAGCTAGAGGGTTGATTTGTCTGCTCCGATGCCGCAGTTCTTACAGCGTCTCGCAGGATAACAGCTCTAACCAGGCCGTTAAAAGTCCGGTCAGCGGCGCAGTGGGGGCCTGGGGCTCCCAGAAGCAGCCGCCAGGTCCTGCAGGGAGGCTCCATGCACTGCCCTGGCCCCGAGTGCTGGCCCCGCAGTTCCCATTGGCCGGGAACCGCGACCAATGGGAGCTGCGGGGGCGGTGCCTATGGGCGCGAGGGCAGCACGCGGAGCCTCCCTGGCTGCCCCTGCGCCTAGGAGCCGCAGGGACCTAGCGGCCACTTCCTGGGAGCCATGGTAAGCGCTGCCGGGACCCCACACTCCAATCCCCTTCCCCAACCTGGAGTCCCCTCCCGCACCCAAACTCTCTCCTGGAGCCTGCACCCTGTAGCCCTCCACACATCCCAACCCCCTGCCCCAACCCTGAGCCCCTCCTGCACCCCAAGCCCCTCATCCCCGGCCCCACCCCAGAGCTTGCACCCCCAGCCAGAGCCCTCACCCCCTCCCTCACACCCCAATTCCCTGCCCCAATCCGGTGAAAGTGAGTGAGGGTGGGGGAGAGTGACAGACGGAGGGAGGGGGGATGGAGCAAGTGGGGCGGGGCCTATGAGAAGGGGCGGGGCCTCAGGGAAGGGTTGGGGCAGGGATGTTCAGTTTTGTGCGATTAGAAAGTTGGCAACCCTAGGAGACCCCAGCACACGCACACACCCCCATCCTGCATTTCCCCCACACCATCTGCCCCGAAGCACCCAGCCCTCTCCTGGAGCACGCTGAGCATTATGGTCCGCGTGACTCCTTTATAAAGATAAAAGCGCTGCTTATTCCAGGCCCTGGAGGTAACGAGCCCGGCAAGTCAAACCCAGCACTGGTAGGGGGCGGATTAAACTTACAACACGTTTATTGACAAAAGCTGGAGGTTTGAAGTGAGCCCAAGTACAAGGGATAAAGATAAAACAGTGACAAGCAAATAAAAGTGACTAAGTGGCTGAGACGTCAGAAGCTATAGCCTTGGGTCAAGGCTGATTTCCAGCCAATCCTTTTCCTGCCAGCCATGGCTGACCTCCTCTCAGTCAGAAGTGCAAGGGGCTGCTTTCCCTTGTCTTCCTGGGGGAACCATCTTGGCCTAAGCAGGTTTCTCACTCTAGTCAGTTCCCAGGGACTTCAAACCCCTCCCTTCCCCCTCGCTGTCCCTTGTTTGCCCCGTACGGCAGCACCCCGCCCTCCTTGGCCCCGCTGCTGCTTCTGGACGCGCTGCCTCAGTCCCTGGGCGGCTCAGGCCGCTTCGCCCAGCCCTGGCTGCGGCACTGGGGGGTGGCCACCCTGCGGCCTCTGCAGGCGGATCCATGTGCCGCGCGGGGTGGCCCCCAGCCCCAGTGTCGCCCGCTTGGAGCCTGCCCGGCCCAGCCACAAGGTGCGGGCGCTGCTCCCCCGCGACACGAACTGCAGCGGGCCCCTGGGTGCCCCCCACGCCCGAGGCGCAGCTGCTGTCAGGGCCGGCTCTAAGCTTTTGCCGCCCGAAGCAAAAAAATAAAAAATAAAAAAGGTGACCAGAATGCCGCCCCTGAAAATGTGCCGCCCCAAGCACATTGGTTTGCTGGTGCCTAGAGCCGGCCCTGTCCATCTGTCTGGGCTTGCAAGAGCTGTGGCCCCTTGCGTCTGTCCGGATGGCTTCGTCTATCATCCTAAACTCACTGTTTTGTCCCCAGACTCGGGCTGATCCCCGCTGTTCTCCCTGCCTGGGGACTTCCCACCCCTGCCCATTCATATATAAATGGGGTTTGTATTGGGTTTGGCCTCACTTTTGTTAATCTCACTGGAGACAGGTAGCAGCTGCCTTCCCTCCTGTCTGGGAGAAAGCCTTCGGGGCCAGACTTTACGGTGTAATACCAGTGAGGAGCCATAATTCCTCCCCTAGTGTTAATACAGACATGTTACAATATTCATCACCATTAGCGTTCATGAGCGAGCTGACTAGCTACTCTTTTACGACAGTCATATTGTCTGCAATCAGTTCATTGACCTGCCTGGCATTTGCGGTTCCGCCTCCCCGTCTTTATCATCCAGTTAACCACTGCAGTGCGGTCCCAGATGAAGTCCCTTTTCTCCTCCTCTCCTCCTGAGCACCGGGCTGGTCAGCCAAGTCAATCCACCGTCCTTTGCCTAGGACAAACCTGTTCATTGCCTTGACCAGGGCTAGGCCGTCGGGTTTTACCCACGTTCCAATGACATCACCGGGAGAGAATTTATGACTTGACATCTGACGCTGTCACAGAGATTTTACAATGACACCATTGACCAGTGTGTTCGCGGTTGTCACATGATAGCTCACAAGGCAGATTTGGTACAAATAGCCTTGCAGTCGCGTGTACAGGGCCGCCCTTAGGATTTATGGGGCCCTACGCGGTATTACTAAACTGGTGCCCCTACACCGGCGCATTCGGCTCTGTGAATACGGCCCCTGACTTCTGCCTAGTAAGGAGGCTGCAGCGCTCGCTGGGTGGGCGGGAGGTGAAGGGTTGTGCTCAGAGACAGGCGGCAGAGCAGCATGGGGGCGTCCGGGCTGAACAATCAGAAGGAGCAAGGTGGGAAAAGACCCCCGCCCCCCAGCTCTCTCCTCCCCTCCAGCTCAGGCATTTGCTGAAGGTTTCATGGCATCTCAAGGCCATGGCCTAACAGTCCCTCCCCAAGCCCCTGACATGGGGACCAAGGACCAAGCCCTCTGCTGATGTAGACCATTGCCTGCTTCCAGCCGTTTACACTGGGCGGGAATCTGGCCTCCACATTCCCACTGATCACCAGCAGACGCAGTCCCATAGGAGGGTGCTGGGCCTGGCCAGACCTGGCCAGAGAGTGAACGAACCAAAGGAATTAGCAGGCACAATAGCCCCCATATGACACCATGTCTCCATCCCCCTTTGGCCAGGACAGGAGCGTACCCCATTGTCTGTAGTTCACCCCCAGCCTCGTCGGCTCCCCCTGCAATCCCTGGAGACAACCCTGCAGCGAGAACGGGCAGGAAGATTCCCCTGCTGTTCAACTACATTTCCCCTGGGCTTAATGTCACCCCGTCCTCCTAGCGCTGCCCTGGGGTCACCCAGAGCTCCCCTAGGCACCCAAACCACACCCCCTCCTGGGGTGTTCACACCCTTCACTAATAGCTGTATGAGGGGAGCTCCTAGCAGCCCCAGCTGAGATCGGGGTGGGTGCTCTGTGCAGACACAGAGAGACACTCCCTACCCCAAATTGATCACAGGCTAATTAGACCTGACAGACCTGGCCAGGAAGGGAAACCGAGGCACAGAGCGGGGCAGGGACTTGCCCAAGGCCACCCAGCAGGTCAGAAGCAGAACAGGGAACAGGACCTAACAGTTTTCCAAGGCTGACCAGACATTCAGCCCCCCCAACCTCTCTCCCTAACATGACAGCACAAAAACACCATTGCAGTTGGCAGCTCTGAGTCCTGCCTCACTTGGTCCTGTCTAAAAGCCATGCATGAAACGAGGGGCCGGGTCTCAGCCTGGTCGTTGGTGGGTGGCCACAGCGGATGCCCAGCAGGAATGCCAGTGCCATGGGAACACAGATCAGAGGGGATTTGGATTACGGCGGAATGGACTGGGGGGTGGGGGGGGGAATTAGCTTGCTGGGCAGTTTTCCTCCATCAGAGCAGGCGAGCCGGGAGCCAGGCGAGCTGAGTTCTAAGCCTGGCTTTGCTGGAAAACGGCCACGGGACCATAATCACTCCGTGCCTCAGTTTTCCGCTCTTAAGAGTGGGGACCGTGGTAGCGCAAGCCCCACGGAGCAGAGCTCTGTGAGCGCTGCTCATTGTGACCACAGCCTGCCCTAGTGATGGGCTTTGCCCAGGATGGGGTGTGGGAAGGAAAGGAGCGGTGATCACACCTTCCCAGCCCACGGTCGGGCTGGGATCCTTTCGTCACTTTGTTTTCTGAAACTCATAAGAACAGAAGAACGGCCAGACTGGGTCAGACCAAAGGTCCATCTAGCCCAGTATCCTATCTTCTGACAGTGGCCAATGCCAGGTGCCCCAGAGGGAATGAACAGAACAGGTAATGATCAAATGATCCATCCCCTGTCACCCAATCCCAGCTTCTGGCAAACGGAGGCTAGGGACACCATCCCCGCCCAGCCTGGCTAATAGCCGTTGATGGACCTATCCTCCATGAATCTATCTAGCTCCCTTTTGAACCCCGTTATAATAACTCCTTTCCCCAGCGGCGGGTTCTGGGTGATTTGCCAGCCCCATTATGAGCTGATACAGGGCACGTAGCCCAAGGAGGCTGGTACTCTGGAGATCTTACCTGAAATTACTTCCAAGAGCAGAGGCGTTTTTAAAAAATAAGCATGTGTGTGTGAGCGAGACACGGCACATCTAATTGGCTGGGCTTGGCTGTACGAGTTAGCTGAAAATTACCGAGCTGGAGTGGAAGCGATTTGTTCAGGCAGCGAATTAGATACTGCAGCGGCAGCCAGCCGGACGTACCAAACCTCATTTGCCCCAGCGATTTAATGTTCCAGCAGGCTGTGGATGGTTTCCATAGAGAAGGACCAATTGAGGCAGCACATACACATACACACACACAACGGGGAAGGTCTGTCTCTAGTCCCCGCTGCGTGCCCCTCTGTAGCCCTGCCCATGGGCTATGACCCCACCCGTCCAGCAGGGCGGCAGTACAGCGGCAGGTTTCAGAGATAACGAATGGGACGGTTCACACCTCTCGGAGCCGTCGGGTCAGGCTGGCTGCAGACTCAGGCAGGCATCAGTTACACTCAGGGCATATTTTCTTGGCATCCCCGAGGGCTAGAAACCTGTTTAAAAAACCCAAGAATGTTGCGATTCCGCTCTCATCACGGCAGACCAGGTGCGGACGCTTCAGGCCTCAACCCAGCTCTGGCTGGCTCCCAAATTAGTGGGACCAGGTTCACAAGCTGGCCCTGTGGAGGCCCGAGTGCTGCCCTGCACCCCAGTCCCATCTGGGCCTCGTTACACACAGGTCCCTTCTCTTTACTCTTTGTGTTAAAGCAGAGGCTACAGGCCCCAGCTGAGATCAGGGCATCGGTGTGCCAGGCACATGGGGAGAGGCCGGCCCTGCCCGGACGACCTCAACCCAACTGACTTTGGCAGAGCCGCCATGACAATTAACCCAGCGTAGGGTGACCAGATGTCCCGATTTTATAGGGACAGTCCCGATTTTGGGGTCTTTTTATTATATAGGCTCCTATTACCCCCCATCCCTTGTCCCGATTTTTCACACTTGCTGTCTGGTCACCCTAACCCAGCGTCTCTCTGTGCCCCAGGGCAGCCTCCTTTCAGGGCCTAATCCTGTGATGGCCGCAGTTGTCCGTTGAAGCCAACAGCAGTTCTGCACCGGGGAGGTCACAGGAGCAGGACCCCTCCGGCTTTCCGGTCTGGCCAGCGTTATCCTGGGTGATCCCTTCTGCAGCCAGCGCTGACAGGCCTGGTCCAGCATCCTCACCCCAGCTCCGCTGCGGAGCCAGCAACTAAGTACAGCACTGGAGCAAGAAAACTATTCCAGCTCCTCACAGTCTTTAATGTATTCAACCTCCCAGCCCCCAGCCCCACCCCCGAGGCAGGGCTGTTGTCCCCAGGAGACAGGTGGGGACACTAAGGCACAGAGATGCTAAGGTTACATCCGCAAGTCTCCGTGCCTCGGTTTCCCTTCCCACTCTTGTCTACTTAGACTGTGAGCTCAACAGGGCAGTGACTGTCTCTCATGCTGCGTCTGTTCAATGGGTCCCTGATCTCAGCTGGGACCACTAGATGCTGTGTTAATATGAATATAAATACCAGACATGTGGCTAAGCACTTGGGCTTCCCAAGCCACCATCTACAGATGGCGTACCTGGAAAGGCAGCTAGCACACAAATAACCTGCGGAACTCACTGCTACATGATAAACAAACAAAGAACTGAGCAAGATTTAAAAAGAAAGGAGTGAGAGGCATATCCAAAGAAACAACCGTGACACTGGCTAGGTTGAGACACAGTCATGAGCTAGGGAATTTGCAGCTGCTCTGAACAGGCTCTGTCTATTATACAAACTACAAACACAAAGCGGCTTCTGTGCAGCTCAAGTTCCAACACTGTCTCCTTTGTTTACCAGGAGTCACACCCTCTACAGCAAACAGAGTCCTCTAGTGGCTGAATAATGCATTACAAGCAAACCTCTTGTCATCCATCCTCAAGCTTCAGGGCATAAGCTGATCCCCAGCAGGAGGTCAGGAAGAAATGTTCCGAACCTGTTTTCTTCTCCCCGCTGGGTGTGGAGCTCAGCTGATCAGTCCAATCTGCTCCAGGAAATAGTTTCATGGATTTTAAGGCCAGGAATCTGACCCCCCTGCATAATAAAGGCAACCCATACAAATCTGAGAGTGGGAAGTCTCCCTGTTTTTGTAAAGGGGAAACTGAGGCACAGCATGGGTAAATGATTCACCTGACAAGTCAGAGCCAGGCATAGAACCCAGAGGTCCTGCTTCCTGTCTCCTGCTCTGATCGGTAGGCCTCCACCCCTCCCATGGCCTCAGACAGGTGAGCATAAGAGTAGCAGTGCCTGACCCAGTGCCACTAGAACTGCGCACCCCGACATGGTCAAAGGTGAGAGGTGACTCATCTTCCTCAATACACAATTACACACACAATCCACACACCCCGCCACATAGTCACAACTGATATACAATCACAGACACAGACACACACAATCCATACACCCCGCCACATAGTCACAACTGCTATACAGTCACAGACACACACACACACAAAATCCACACACCCTGACACACAATCACAACTGATACACAATCACGCCCCAAGCCGCCACAATCACACACCTCCCAACACATCATCACTCTCACCCACAATCACCCCCCCAAAACACACATAATCGCACCCCCAGCCCATCTCCCCATAATCACTCATAATCACCTCCCAACACAAAGGCACACACCATGCAAAGACCCACAGAGAAAGGGAGAAACAACTGATCGTACAGGTAGAACCAAGCAGACAAACGCACAAGGCTACCATGTTGCAAGGGAGCAAAACATTTTTCTCCGCTGATCAGCCAGGCTTTTTCCTACGCGCATCATATTTCGAGGGAGCCCCCAGAGCCCCTCACTGACATCCCCCCCCTCGTGCTGCACACCCAGTCCCTGCCGCAAAGAGCTGACAGAGCCCGGAGAAGGGACTTGCCCAAGTCATGCAGCAGGCCCCTGGCTGAGCTGGGTAGAACCCAGGTGTCCTGGCTGCTCCGCCAGCATGTGGTGCACTACGCCACGCACAGGTCCGCCCTCGTCTCCGCTGCATCACCATTAATTCCAGCGGCTCGGCGTGGCCCGTGGGCTCAGGCTTTACAAAGGGCTCGGCCCACGTGAGCTCGGGGGACAGCTGGGGAGCAGAAGGTGAAACAAGGATGCATGTGGTTGTATTTTCCTTCCCAGCACCCCACTCAGCCCCCCCCCCCCCATCTGCTTTGGTTTGTTTTCCCACCAGCTCCGCTAACAAGTGCTATTTATAAAGTCCCCCTCTCCCCCCCTGCCCGAACGCTCTTAGATTTTAAATGACTTAGTTTAAAATAATAAGAGGAATGTAGCTACACAGCAGTGCGACTGGCTGGCTATTGGCCAGGCGACGACAATCGAAAGCAGGTGTCCCTTGCTGGACGGATCGCAGCCAAATAAGGCCAGGAACTGAGCGAGCCTCGCCAATTTCCCCTCTCCGTTCCTGCGGCCCGGGCCAGAGCAGAGGGCTAGATCCTCGGCTGGTGGAAATCAGTGCAGCCCCACTGATTTATACCAGCTGAGATCTGGCCCAGAACCTCTGGCCCGTGTTTGCTCCGGTGGTTCGTTAGCTGTCCAGGCTAATGGGGAGCTGTTGCCGCGTCTGGCCTTCGAGGGAAAAACTGACAGCTACGCTGAGTTGTTGGGTTGTTATTGTAGGGTTGCGCCTCAGCACGGGGACTGAGCCTGTCTGTTTTCGTAGGCTCATCCGTCAGTGCAAGGGCTGTGCACACCGGCTTGTTACCGTCAGACTACTCATGAGTGCTGGGACCATGAACGCCGGTTTGTTTTCATAGGGCTTTGCATCAGCGATGGGGCTGGTTTGTTATTGTAGGGTCAGTCGGTGCAGGGGCTGTGCATGCTGGTTTGTTATTGTAGGGTCAGTCGGTGCAGGGGCTGTGCATGCTGGTTTGTTATTGTAGGGTCAGTCGGTGCAGGGGCTGTGCATGCTGGTTTGTTATTGTAGGGTCAGTCGGTGCAGGGGCTGTGCATGCTGGTTTGTTATTGTAGGGTCAGTCGGTGCAGGGGCTGTGCATGCTGGTTTGTTATTGTAGGGTCAGTCGGTGCAGGGGCTGTGCATGCTGGTTTGTTATTGTAGGGTCAGTCGGTGCAGGGGCTGTGCATGCTGGTTTGTTATTGTAGGGTCATCAGGGTTGCACAGGGAGGATGCGCTCTAGGGCCAGCAGAGGTATTTTTGCTGCTCCCTTGCTGGAGTTCTGTTTCAAAGGCGAGCGGTGGCTCGCCATGCATCGCCTTCGCCTCTTACAGCGTGGCTGATTAATATTCTGCGGCGGGAGGCCCAGCTGTCACAGCGGAGGACTGCAAGTGAAACGAGTGGGCTCCGGAGGATTGGCCTGGGAGCGTCCCGAGTTCATAAATAATCCGGGACTCACTGCTCCTTCTTAAATATTTGAAGCAGAGTTTTTCCAAAGGCAGTTTAAGTGCTCCTTGCATAATTCTGGATTTAATGGCACTTCAAATAAATGAAACGGATTCAAATCCTGGCGTGGGATTCAGAGGGACTGGCAAAGGAACAGCCTCAAACCAAGAAACTCCCACCCCATCAGCGTAGCTAGGCCTAGATAAACATTGGTTTGTTATTGTAGGGTCTCCTGCTCAGTCTGGCTTTATTGTAGGGTAAAAATTGTCCTGACGTGCCCAAGCCTCATTTTCAAAAGTAACTAAGACCAAGATACTCAAAGGTGTAGAGGTTCCTTATTCCCACCGATTTTGCTGGCTGTTGACCTCCTAAATACACAGGAGTTAGACACCTAAATACCTTGGAGGAACTTGGCCGTAGTACTTTTGAAAATGGGACTTAGACACTTTGGAAAATGTGACCTAGTCTAGTGACTCGGCCACTGGACCGGGAGTCAGGACACCCGGGTTCCAATCTTGGCTGAGCCGTATTTTTTCACTGGAAATGATCTGCCCCACGCAAATGTCCATTTTCATTCCAATTTTCAATTTGCCGACCAGGGCGAAGTCAACCGAACAGCATCGTGTTGGATCGACATTGCCAACCCCAGCACGGTTCCGTTCGGGTTCAAATGGCATTTCATTTGGCTCTTTGGCCGTGGAAAACCGTTGGTTTAACCATTTCACGTGGGGGAGTTTTTGATTTTTTTCATCTACCTTTTCCGATGGAAGAGGGGGGAGGTTAGAGTCGGGACAGGAAACACTTTTTTGAACTGAACAAAGTGTGAAGAAGAAGATTCTGAGGCCGAAGAGACCACTGTGCTCATTTAGTTTGACCTCCTGTGTTACACAGGCCAGAAACCTGCCCCCCCAAAATTCTATTTTGTAAAACGGCCAATGAGAGCTACTGTCTCTCCTTTTCCTAACTTCTCCCAACCTTTCTCCAGGGGCAATAAGAGACAAGGCCGTATAAACCCCGAAGCCCCAAGCCAATATGGAAACAGACGTTTTCGATTTCCCAAAACGAAACATTTTAAAGCCAAAACAAAACCAGAAATTTGTCCCTTCCTAGCGGCCTGCCATTGTGAAATGTTCCTTTTCCCGATGTCCCATGATAAACTGGGGTTTTCCAGTGGGAAAATCTTTCAGGGGGATTTTTTCCACTGCCCCAGCTGGTTCTGACACTGGCCTGCGGGGTGACTGTGGACACTTACTCGCTCCAGGCCTCAGTTTCCCCTGCCACCTTTTATTTACACTCTGAGGCCCAGATCCTCAAAGGTAACTCCCATACACCTTTGAGGCTCTGGGCCTAAGCGCTTTGTGTCTCACTCTGTGTCTGGGCAGAGCCCGCCCGTGGAAGCCTGAGCTCAATTGGCGTTACCGTAATACACCTAATTGTTTTCTCCGGAGGGCTGGGCTGGTGACACACATTTCCTTTGTATTTTTAAGAATGGACAGTAGTGAAATACTTGTCTGGAGGAACCCCGGGTGTTTCCCAGGGCCTGGGGATCCCAGGGAATGAGAGGTGGAGCTTTATGCCCCTGTTTTTCCAATCCGGTCCGGATTTGATTCAAAGCCATCCGACCCGAGTCTCTGGCGCAGGGCCCGATTTTCCTGCGCCCTGCCCCTTGTGCACGCATCTACACCAGAGCCCAGTGGGCATCCAGCCGGCAGAGCCCTCGCTGGAGATGCAGCTGCAGGGAAGAACAGCCCGGCCAAATTAACTCCCTGGCCTGGATAGGGTGTCACTGAATCCCCATTGTGCAACCTCCCCCCCCCCAGCATCCTGTGACACCCCTCGCCCCGCCGCCACCTACCTGCAGGAAGCTCTGCTGTGAATGCAGCTCCTTAGGATTGCAAGGCCCATTCATCGCCCAGAAGAGCTCGTGTAGTCTCCGAACAATGCAGCCACACGGGGAACAATGCCTGGGCCCGGGGCACTGGGCAGCCAGGCTGAGACCCATTGTCAGAGCTGATCTGGGAGAAACGGGGAAGTGGGGGGAGCCCGGTACAAACCCTGCTGGCCCCCCATGAGCCTGTGCTCTGCTACACGCCTCTGCAGCGCTCCTGGCCCCCGTGCACTGAATGCACCCGAGGGCTGGCTCAGCCGTGGGGACCTGTCTGTTGCTGGCAGGGCTGGGCATTTGTGTGTGTGTGTGTTCCTTCACGCCAACACATCCAGACACACCAAGTCCCAGGTGTGCCGGTGGGGGTTGGGAGGCCTAGAATTGTGGAGATCCGGGTGTCCGTGGCTCTGTCTGCACTGCAAAAAAAGGGGGTTCTTAACTGGGGCTTCCTCACCCAGTGCCCATAGCAATGAAGATGCGGCCACTTGGCTTTTAGCTAGGGTGAGGGGCGCAACTGCCCCCCCCCCCAGGCTGCCCGACAGACTGTCCCTGGCACCATAGCCGGAGTTCAGAACACCCCTCTGTGTGTGAGCGGGGCTGGGAGGACAGGTTTGTCTGTGTGTGTCGCTGTGGGTGTCTGTTTGGGGGGGGAGTGGGGGCAGAGGTGTTTGTGTGTGTGGAGCTGGGCATTTCGTGGCTCTGAAAGGAAGGGGGTGTGGATGCAGAAGTGTCGGGGAGGGGAAGGGGGTGTATATATGTGTGGAGCTGGGATGCAGGTGTGTGTGTGTGGAGCTGGGATACAGGGAGGGGTGTGGAGCTGGGATGCGGGGGGTGTGTGGAGGTGGGATGCAGTAGGGTGTGTGGAGTTGGGAATGGGATGGACGGGTGTGTGGAGCTGGGATGCGGGGCGGGGGTGGAGCTGGGATGGACGGGTGTGTGGAGCTGGGATGCGGGGGTGGGTGGAGCTGGGTGTGGATGTACAGGGAGCACTGTCAGGCCTGTTGCACCAGGATTTTGCACGTCTGGGGCAATACCAGGGAGTGGCAAATCCTGTGCCCGGGGCGGGGCTGTCACGCAGGGTGGTATCCCTTTAAATCGCCTGTGACCCTTCTAGCCACACTCACTGCGTTCTGTGTTTTAGAAGCAGCCAGAGCCGCGGTGTGACTAGGCCTGGCCCATTCGGCCCATTCGGCTGTAGGTGCTATCGCCTTGTCCCTACTGCCTACCTAGTGCTGGGCCACCACAGATTTCAAAGCGCTTTGCCACGAAGCTGGGTATCCTCATACAAATGGGGAAACTGAGGTACAGAGTGGGGCAGTGACCTGTCCAAGGTCACCCAACAGACCAGAGCCAAGAATTAGAGCCCACCCACTCCACCCAGGTCCTAGGACCCTGTCGCCTAGACCACGCCAATAAACTATGGCTTGTCTGGTGCCTTCCTATCATGATGTAGGGAACTAACGCCACAGTGGGGGTTGGGGGAGTGGGGGTGGAGGCTAGCCCGGGTCTCAGCCTGGCCTGGATTCTGGGAACTTTTATTTGTCCTACTCCTAGAACAAATCCCCATTGTATTTTTAAAATGATTTTGGGCCAAACCTTTGTGTCTTGCTAGCACACCCTGGTGGTGAGCCCTGTGTATTACGTGCTCCGATTGGCTCCATGCCAGTCCTTAGCCACCTCACACTATGGCTGGCGTCCTGGCCGACGTGGCTTCCCCGGCGGCCTCGTGCCAGGCTGTGCTGGGAGACAGGCTGCTGGAGGCCGACTCGCCTGATCTGGCAGCAGGAGCTTAGCTCGGGCAGCCCGTGCTTCCCCGTCACCTCCCCGCCTTGCACAACCCCCAAACGAAGACTGGGCCCGAGGCAGGATCCGCTGCTGCCTACGGGGAGATTCAGCCATCCCTTCCGTGCCACATGCACGAGATCCCGGCGTGTGTCATGGGCAGGGCCGGTGGCACAAGGGCAGATCCATACCTGTACACGAATGCACACACCCACACGCATGAATGTACACCTGCCCCACCACACACACACACAAAACCCTTCCTGTCGCACACGTGTTCCTCACACATCCCGGGGCACAACCAGGCCACTGCTCTGGGTCGATGGGGTCATGCAGGAGTACCTGGGGCTGCACCGGACTCAGCCAGGAACTTCTGAATGGGAGCCAGCCAGGCCCTTGGAAGTAGTTTTGCCGTAAAAGGAGCAACGTCCTTGTTCCAACAGCCTCCCCTAGTGGCTAACGCTGGCTTAGGAAGTGCTCGCCCATCGAACTCGGTGGATTCATTGCATCGTAGCACCGACGGATGGATTTTTTCTGCATGTGGAATATCCTTGCGGGGATGGAGCAGTTTGCTCTGCAGTCACCACCCGCTGGTTTAGTTAATGATCTATCGATCATGCACCGTGTTACGCTCTCTGCATCGACTGGGAACGTTTCTCTGACCATGTTTCCTGTCCGCTTTCTGTGTCACCTCAACCGTTCCACCGCCAGCTCGGGCAGGTGGCTCGACTCTGGGAAGGAGGGCAGAGCTGGTGGCCCGTTGCTTGGGTGAATACTGGGAGAGGGACGTGTGTGTGTGTGTGTGTGTGTGTGTGCGTGCGCATGTGTGTATGCACGCATTTGTGTGTGTGCATTTATATTTGTGTGTGCGTGCGCATGTGTCTATGCACACATTTGTGTGTGTGCATATTGTGTGTGCGCATTTATATTTTTTGTATGTGCGTGCACATTGGTGTGTGTGAGCGTGCACATCTGTGTGTGTGCATGTGTGTGCGCATGCATTTCTATGTGTGCACATTTCTATGTGCATGTGTGTCATAACTATAAAGGGAAGGGTAACAGCCCTCCTGTGTACTATAAAATCTCTCCTGGCCAGAGACTCCAAAATCCTTTTACCTGTAAAGGGTTAAGAAGCTCAGGTAACCTGGCTGACACCTGACCCAAAGGACCAATAAGGAGACAAGATACTTTCAAATCTTGGTGGGGGAAGGCTTTTGTTTGTGCTCTTTGTTTTGGTGGTTGTTCGCTCTTGGGACTGAGAGGGACCAGACATCAATCCAGGCTCTCCAAATCTTTCTGAACAAGTCTCTCATATTTCAAACTTGTAAGTAAACAGCCAGGCAAGGCGTGTTAGTTTTTATCTTTGTTTTCTCAACTTGTAAATGTACCTTTTGCTAGAGTGTTTATCTCTGTTTGCTGTAATTTTTAACCTAAGGCTAGAGGGGATTCCTCTGGGCTCTTTAAGTTTGATTACCCTGTAAAGTTATTTTCCATCCTGATTTTACAGAGATGATTTTTACCTTTTTCTTTAATTAAAAGCCTTCTTTTTAAGATTGATTGATTTTTCCTTGTTTTTAGATCCAAGGGGGTTGGATCTTGATCCACCAGGAGTTGGTAGGAGGAAGGAGGGGGGATGGTTAATTTCTCCTTGTTTTAAGATCCAAGGGGTTTGGATCTGTATTCACCAGGGAATTGGTGAAGAGTCTCTCAAGGCTACCCAGGGAAGGGAATTAGCACATTTGGGAGTGGTGGCAGCGGACCAGATCTAAGCTGGTAGTTAAGCTTAGAAGTTTCATGCCGGCCCCCACATTTGTACCTTAAAGTTCAGAGTGGGGAAGCAGCCTTGACAATGTGTGTGCACTGACATTTGTGTGTGCGCACGCATTTGGGTATGTGTGCATTTACATGTGTGCACATACGTTTGTGTGAGTGCGTGCACATTTGTGTGTGCCTGTGTGTGTGCATTTCTAGGTGTGTGTGTGTGCTTGCCTGTAAATCTGGTAACAATTATTGCAAGCTCTCCAGGGCTGTGACTGTCTCTGTTCTCTGTCTGTACAGCGCCTAGCACAAAGGGGTTCTGCTCCATGACCGTAATACACAATTAATACTAACAACGAGATGTGTTATGGTAGCGCCTGGTCCTGGGTGCTTAATACACTTGAAGCATCAAGGTGGCTCCCAACTCTACTGGAGGACCCTAGTGTGGGGGGAGGAGGGCCCGGCTCGAAATAGGACATTGTCACACAAGTACCAGACATGTCCATCCCCTTGCGGCGGCGTATGGGAATAGCACAAGGATTCCCTGTGGAATCAGGACTGGCCTCTCAGCTGTTCCTTGATGAGCTAAGTCAGAGAGGGAGAAGCAAAGCGGCAGATCATGCCAATTCTGCCAAATAATTCGGCTTCCTCCTGGCTAGAGGCATTTCAGAGGGACCTGACCAAGCCAGGTGAATGGGCAGCACAATGTCAAAAAAAAAAATAGCGTCGGCCAGTAATAGAGGTCAGAAGGAACCATCTGAGTGAGGCACGTGCCGACCGGGTTCTCAATGCGCTGGGGAGGCCGGAGAACGACTGGGTGTTACTACAGACAGCTCAATGTAAACTTCTGTCCTGCCCCGTCCAACCAAACAAACCAAGCCTTAAACTGTCGAAGGATTAAAATCCGAACCATTGTCCAATCCCGTTATGGAAACCAGCGGATTGGCTGTGACCGGCAGTGCTGGGCTGGGTTCTGAGAGCCCCGTGTCAATTAGAATTGATTAATTATGGTCACACACCCCTGTCTTGGAGAAAGCAGAAGTAGGGGTTCAGAGAGGAGTGATGGAAACAATCAGCAGCCCCGGGCAGCCAACATGCTTTAGCCCGAAGGGCAGCAGGCTGGGAGCCAGGACACCTGGGTTCCAATCCTGGTTCTGCTACTGAGTGAGTCACTATCCCTCTCTGTGTCTCAGTTTCTCCTCATGCCCTTTGTCTCTTTATACTGTGAGCCCTTTAGGGCAGGCACGATCTGTTAGCATGGAATGTATGCATGTATGTACAGCACCTAGCACGCTGGGGCCTCTGCGGGCTGTTGGGGTCTGATTAAAACTAACCTGTTCCCCGCGGTTGGTCCTTCCCTGGTAGTTCTGTGTGGGCTCTCCATGGCCCTGGCAGACTCTGGTGGGTTCTCCGCTCCCGTGACATTGGTGGAACCTTCAAACCCAGCCTACGACCCACAACATTCACCATTTCCAGCCAGAGGGAGAATTTGATGGGCCAACAGGTCCCCCTCGTGGCCAGAGAAGCTCAGCACATGCTCATTGGCGCTTGGACTCGCTGATGTTTGTTAGTTCTAGCCAGGTAGCCCCTATAGCCCCGAAGCCAATTCAGGACCCCAGTGTGCCCAGCGTGAGAGACGGACCCAACCCTGACAAGCTCCCAGGTTCAACAGACAAAGGGTGCGAGGAGAAACAGGTTTGTCACAGGCAGAGCCAGGAATAGACTCCCAGCCTGTGGACTCTGTGGCCCATGCTGCTGCTCGAAAAGGCCTATTCCTGTAGGCCCCACTTAACCGGTAGCCCCAGCCAGGATGTATTGGGATGCTCCATCCAACATATATCCTAGGGCTCTGGCCAGTCCAATCTGGCCTTTCTTCCAGGGCTTATAAACGCTAATCTTCTAGCTCAATCATTTACTCAGCTCTGAAGACCCTGAGTTTGAATACATTGGCACGAGTGTTGTTGCTATTTTTTACCATCCGTATTCGGGCAGCACCTTCCCCAGTCATGGCCCAAGACCCCAGGGTGCCAGGCGCTGTACGAACACAGCACCGAAAGACACCGCCCACCCCAAAGAGCTAAACGCCTGGTCTCCGCGGCTGTTCAGAAACCATTTTTGCAGCCCCAGCCCTAGTGAGTTTCCCTCCCCTGCCCCTGATCTCTCTAACCTTCATTTGTTTCGCTCAGCGCAGTCCGGCCGTCAGAGCCAACCTGCGCGGTTTGTTTCAAATGCCCCAAAGCTGGTCATTTTGTTGTTTAAAAAGGAAGAATTATTTGAATCTCTTCCCCCCCGCCCCTGCACACACCCCCGCTCACCCAGGGGCAAATCAATGTTCTCTTCCGCTCCTAGGAGCACATATTGTGATAGATGCAGCGTGCACAGTAATTGGGATAAATGGCGGATGCAAAACCGCATTAGGAAGCTGAAATCTGTACTGGGCTGGGCACCAGGGCCTGATAAATTCTAAGCGAGTGCAGCGCTCTGGGCTCTGCACCACACTGGAAGCAAGGCAGTGATGCGATGAATGTCTGCGCTCTTGAGGATAGCTTGTCTCCAAAGGATCCCAAAGCCCTTAGGACGGGATTGCCAAAAGGGTCTAAATCCTATTGCCCCTTGGAAAATCCAGCCTTGCTGAGCTGACAGGATAACTACGGGGCTGTTGGGCCGTCTCCACTGCAATCCAGCCGCCTCTGCGGTGGGACGTGGCCAGCGTTTCACGGCGCACGGTGACCCTTTGGGACAGGAAGTGAAAAGGCGCTGATTGGTGTGGGGGCGCTGGGGGATGGAACGGATGAGCGGGGCTGGAATTTGGGTGGGACGCTGTGATGAACCCTGAGTGCAGTGGAAAATCCTCCCAGGCCTTTAACGCTGATTAGTGCCAGCTGTACGCTAATTGCTTCCCAGAGAGACAGGTGACCTGGCCCTTGACCTAACGAGCTCACAATATAAACATACTGCAATGGATCAATGTTGTCACAATTCAGGGCAACTGCCCCGGTGTTCCCCTTCTGTAGTCCAACACGGGCAGCCACCAGCCAGGTTCCAGCTCCCCTGGTTGGCATCTGTCCTAGCGGAGACCAGCATCTCTCTCCCTCCTGACCAGGCCTCCCAGCTCCCCGATTATACTGTGGATTCACCAGCCAAATCCGACTGTCTCAGCAAACCTGCTTTGCCTTTCTGCTCAGAGACGGTGAGAGGGTAATTGCTGCGGCTAGCAGGGGCCGCCCAACCTTTCCTGTACAAGCCCAGGTATTCGTAGGGTAGAAGCACTACAGAGAAAACAATCAAAGAACGTACACACGCGCTAATCAGCTCACCAGAGATCCCCACAAGGGCCCTGCCGGGCAAGGCCTCCATAAGGCGTCTCTGGTGAAGCCTCAACTGCGAACTAGCACCTAGTCTTCTGGGGCCTCAGTGGGCCCACTCGTTCCAGCCCGTCTCTCAGGATTGGGGCCTTCTGTGGACCAGGGAACCTGTCCATTTGCTGCTTCTATTGGGGCCGATCAATAGTGCTAACCCCATCTGGCCTAGTGGTTAGAGCAGCGTGCTAGGATTGCAAAAACCTGGCTTCAGTTCCCACTTCTCCCTCTGAGCTGCTGGGTGAACTTGGGCAAGTCGCTCCCCCCACTCTGTGCCTCAGTTTCTCCATCCTTTAGCAAGACCGTTGAGCTCTAGGAATGAAAAGTCTCCTGGTGCAAACCTGGTGCACTTACAGATGAGCTCACATTGCTTCAGGCATGCAAGGTAACGAAACCAGGAACACCCAGGGTACAACAAACACTTTAAACAGCCGTTGCCAACGCAGTGAATGAGCCAAGAAACGGACGCAGAAAGGGGAAGCATTTGAAATCAATAAGCATCAGAAAAAAGTCCATCCACTCCCATGAAAAAGAGGGGGGTGGGGCTCCCACAGGAGGGGGGAGAGGGATCGGCAGCTGGGGGTGAGTGAGGGGGTTCAGAAGCCAAGTGGGACAGCGGCGCTCCCATGGGAGGGGGAAGGGTGATCAGCAGCCAGGAGCCAATTAATGATCCTTCCCCCTCCCCCATCCTTGCTAAGCTCCAACTTTTATTCCCATGATGCACTGGGGATTTGGTGGGGCCCAGATGACTAACGGCTCTGGGGTTTGTGCCCAGATGCCAGGGTGATGGGTGGGGAGGCGTCACTAGAAATGGCTGGGTAGATTTGAATTCCCAGGCTCCGGTTCCCACTCTCGCTTGCACCACGGCCAATCGGGAGCCAACACAGGGATGCGGGGTGAGCTGGAGGAGAACCATCAGGCACTGCGCACTGGCCCCCGCCCCCACAGGCTGCTGTTGCTGGGACACCCCCAAACACACCCGCCCAGCTCATGCTCCCGGCTGCGGGCGGGTTCCCAGCCAGGCACAACAGCAGGGAGCTGGTCCTCATTCAGTTTCATTCTGATTAAATATGCTCAGAGGGGGGAATGAACCAGAACCATTCAGATCCCACTGCCCACCCCTCCGTTTATTTGCTGTGATGAACTCCAGTGCCGCTGGTGGGAGTGCAGGTCCCTGGCTCCAGGACCCCACCAGGACTGGTCTCTTCTGGCATGGAGCCACTTCCGGCCGTGTCAGGCTAAACTCTTCGGATTCAATATGACGGCGCAATCTGTGATTTCACATGGGCCGTGAGCTGGGTGGATGGAGAGTCACCGGTGCCCCCAGCCCTGCTCCCTTGGGAGAGAAGGGACCAGGCTGGGCTGCAATGAACATAAAGGGGGCTTCTTTAGTGAAGAGGCTGCGGGATACAGACAGGCCCTGTGGTTCCCTCTGGCTCTTGCAGGCTCCCTCCAATCCCGGCCTGGCTCCTGCGCTGTTGCAATGGATGATGGCTGCACTACGGTCACCTGCTGCTTTCCACTGCGCGGTCAGCCTGGCCCCGGCATCCTGCAGCTCTCAAGGAGGTCCGGGGGCTCAACGCGCACCCTCCCACACACACAGCGCTTGGCTGTTCAACCAGCCCCAGTGCAGGGAGTTCCCCAACTGGCCGGGAGGTGATGGAATGGCCCTCAGCCCAACGGGGAAGGGATAGCTCAGTGGTTTGAGCATTGGCCTGCTAAACCCAGGGTTGTGAGTTCAATCCTTGAGGGGGCCATTGAGGGATCTGGGGCAAAAATCTGTCTGGGATTGGTCCTGCTTTGAGCAGGGGGTTGGACTAGATGACCTCCTGAGGTCCCTTCTAACCCTTATATTCTATGATTCCAGCTCTTCTCAGCTGCTGGAAGGGCCTCTTGGGAGAGGGGGCTTTTGCAGACGAGCATCCCAGCAACTGGCACGTATGTGTCCCTGCGGGACGGCTCAGAATTGGGCCCTTGTCTGCCATCGGGAGTTCCTTGGGGCAGAGGCTGCGTCTCCCTTTCTCTAGGCACCTAGAGCCTCCCCCGTCTACACGCCTGCAAGAAACCCTTTCCCCTGGGCACCAGGGGTTTGGTCCACCCACCCTGCATGGCCACGGTGCTGTGGCTCGCTCCAGGAGCAGGTGCCTGCATGGCTGAATGTTGTGCTTGGGGATGGCACGGGAGGGACCACGGTAAAGGCTGGGGAATTCCTGAGGAGTTGCTCAGCAGTGCCACACGCTGCAGACTGGTCCCACCCTGCTGGGTGACCGTGGGCAAGTCACTTCCTGTGCCTCAGTTTCCCCTCCCACTTTTTGCCTGCCTCATCTGTTTAGACTGTCTCTGTCGGGAATTCAGTGGGAGAGGGGCTCAGTGTCAACCAGCTGCGTGTGCTGGTAACACAAACACTGGCGCCGGGTGTATTTGACAGGTAGACTCACAGTGCGTGGAACTGGGTGGCGGTTCCAGAGGCCGGATGAGAGTGTGTGGGAGTGTGTGAGAAGGGGTCTGTGTGTGTGTTGGGGGACCTGGGACTGGGCATGTTTGTGTTGGCCTGTGTGTGTCTCTGGTAGGTGCGTTTGTATTGGCCAGCGTGTAGCATGTGAGCTTAGAGGTGGTGGGGGGTGTATGTGGAGTGGTGGGGTGTCTGATGTATGTGTTTGTGTGCAGATGTCTGGCTTGTGTAGGTGTGAGAGGTGAGATGCGTGGTTGTGTGGGTCTGTATATGTGTTCTTTGTGTGTATGTGTGTGCGGTGGGGGGCTGTAAATGAGGGGCATGGGGCTGTGTGGGCAGCCATGCATGCATTCTTTGTGTGGGGGTGGGAGGGTAGGTCTATCTGTGTCTGTGTTGTGATCCGTGTGCATGGTGAGGGGTCTGTTTGTGTGTGTAAAGTGGGGTAGGGGGGTTCTGTGTGTGTGTGTGTGTGTGCAGGGTAGAGAGAGAGGTGGTGTGGCAGGGTTGTCAGTGTATGTCTGAGGTGGAGGGTCTGTGGGGGGGGGGTGGTCAGTGTGTGTGTGAGGTGGGGGTCAGTGTGTATGTGGGTTGTCAGTGTTTGGGGATGGTTGGTCAGTGTGTGTGTGAGGTGGGGGGTCTGTGTGTCGGGGATTGGTCAGTGTGTGTGTGCGGGGGTTGATCAGTATCTATGGTGGGGGGTCTGTGTGTATGTGGGTTGTCAGTGTGTGTATGGGGTTGGTCAGTGTGTGTGTGGGTTGGTCAGAGTGTATGTGAGGTGGGGGGGTCTGTGGGGAGGTTGGTCAGTGTGTGAGGTGGGGGGTCTGTGTGTATGTGAGTTGTCAGTGTGGGGCGGGGTTGGTCGGTGTGTGTGTGTGTGGGGGGGGTTGCAGGGAGGTCTCTGCTGGCCAGTCAGTGGGTAAGGGGGTGTAGTTCTGTGTTTGTTGTGCAAATACTCCCTCCCCAAATACTCTCCCCTGTGCCCACAGCCCCCCCCCATTCCCCTCTCCGCGCATTCCCAGCCCAGATGCTGCTGCCGGGGGCTCCGTGCCACCCTCTGTGGCAGCTGGCAGAGCCAGGGATGCCCTGAGCTCCACACAGAGCCCTCTGCACGTTCAGCCGCTCGGCGCGCACCCCGCTCGGGGGTGGCAGGTCTGGGCGCAGCCTAGGGCACCACCAGGGGCAGCCCCATCCCTGGCCACTGGGCACAACGCGTGGGCAGGGACGCTGGCTCAGGCATCACTCAGGCGTCGCTATAGATACTGGTTGCCATGGGCAACTGCTTCAAAGCATCCCAGGCATCGCTGTGTGCGTGAGATTGAAGGCGATCAAGCCGCAGTCCCTGAGAAATGGGCAGAGGGGCATGGCTGGGAGATCAAGGGGGCTCAGGGGCCGACGTGGGCCAAGGGAAGGGCTAAACTTTGGGGACCGTCTCCAGCCTGTGTCATCCAGGAGATCAGACTGGACGAGCACAGTCATTCCTTCTGGCCTTGGAATCCGTGAATCTATGAACCGAACCCGTCCCGCGTTGAGCAGCCGGCGGCGTCTCCATACAGCACTCTGCGGCTTGGGCAGCCCATCCCCGCTGCTCAGCATCCCAGTGGGCATCGCTGCCAATGCAGAGCCCCTGGCTGGGGTGGCGAGGGACTGTGCCGCACATGGAGTTCTGCGCACCGGCGGTATGTACCAGCAGTGCCCGCGACAGGCTCTTGCTGGGTGTGTGGCTCTCTCCTGAGCCCCGCTCGGCTCTTGTGCAGGGGGCGGGATGGAGAGGGGCAGGCTCATGCAGAGAGATGCTCCGGAGTGGGACATAGTCACCGATCCTCCCAACTTCCAGGGTGTGCTGTGTGTACAGGGGACAACTTGGTGTCCCTCATACAGTGTGAGTGTGTGTGTGTGTGTGTGTGTGTGGCTCTAGAACAGGGGGAGGGGTGAGTGATTCAGATATAATGTGCCAGTGGGGAAAGGTGCATGTCTGCATGTAACATGTGTATAATGTGTTTGTCTGCATAGATACATATACACACACACTCTATACGTATACTGTACTGTATATAGTATAATGATAGAGGTGGTGTGTGTATATATATATATATATAGAGAGAGAGAGAGGCTATTTGTCCATACTTTGTATTAACGGGGAGAAGTGTGTGTTTGTGTAGGCTGTGTGTGTGTCTATATCCAGTACTGATGGGGAGAGGTGTGTGTGTATGTGTGTGTGAGTGAGTGTACAGGCGCATGCATGCACAAGTCTCCAGGGGCAGGCCAGGCCAGGCTCTGTGTGTGTGTGCGTGTTAGGCTATGTGTGTGTCTATATCCTGAACTGATGGGGAGGGGGGGGGGGGTGTACAGGTGCATGCACGCACAAGTCTCCAGGGGCAGGCCAGGCCAGGCTGTGTGTGTGTGTTAGGCTATGTGTGTGTCTATATCCTGAACTGATGGGGAGGGGTGTGTGTGTGTGTGTGTGTGTGTGTGTGTGTGCAGGTGCATGCATGCCCAACAGAACTCTGATCCCACTGGGGGGCCTCTAGTTGCTATAATATTGCAGCTTTATACCTGTCCCCGTTAGGGAGTCTGGCTCAAACAGCTTCCAATCAGAGCTGGACCAATGCCTGAATTTTTGGCAATTTTGATGAGTTGGGGGGACATTTCATTTCGGATCAGACTGAAAAGGGAAATATTTTGAAATTTTTGGCAAATTGTAAAATAAAAAAAAAAACCTCACCAAAAAAACATATTTTGGGTCAAATACGACGTTTAATTTGACCCAAAACAAACTTCCAGTTTCAAGCACTTCTATGTTCTTAATTTAAAATAAAATTAAAAGAAACTGACAAACAAAGGTGTTTTGAACCAAAAAAATCGAAACATTTTGCAGGGAGAGGGGTATAACTTTGTTTTGTTTTCAATGAACAATGTGATGAAAGCGCCATGAACTCACGGAACAATTTGATGTCACCAAACCTGCTTCTTTTGCTGAAAAAGTTTTAACTGAAAGATGTTTGTCCTGCTCTACATACCATCAACACTGGGCCAAATTCCACCTCCCCAGGGCAGGGGAGTAACAAACCCAGAGAAGTGTCTGGCAGTAGTCAGGGAGAGGGGAGTCTGCGATATGTAGCTATAGGCTATTGTCAAAGGAAAGCTGAAGGAGACAGATGCCTCAAACCCACTGAATTGCCCTTTGAGTTGGGTGCCCAACGGCCTTAGCTCCTTTACTCTCAGTCACAGAGGGGTGTGCTAGCGTAGTGCGTGTGTGTGACAGCTGTGCAGAGAATGTGTGCGTGTGTGAGAGACAGGCCTTGTTCTATATCAGGGGTTAATGGCTTGCGCCCAGAAGATATCGGGGTGTTTTTTTCATACAGTTTAAGTCCATGTACCGAGGTAAAATCACCTCCCTACCTCTGCTCATTCCTCCCATTTATCCATCCAAGGATCGCATTAGCCTTTTGCCTCAGCGTGTCACCGAGAGCACGTGGCCAGTGCTTGTCCACTGCGTCCTCTAGATCCTTTTCAGACCCTCTGCTTTCCAGCAGACAGCCCCCGACTCTGTAGGCATAGCTGGCCTTCCTTGATCCTCAGTGGATGCCAGGGCTGCCCAGAGGACTCAGGGGTCTGGAGCAAAGCAATTTTGGGGGCCCCTTCCATAAAAAAAAAAAGTTGCAATACTATAGAATACTATATTCTCATGGGGGCCCCTGTGGGGCCCGGGGCAAATTGCCCCACTTGCAGCCCCCCTCTGGGCAGCCCTGGTGGATACCTTCGCATGTGGCTGTATTAAAACAGTTTGTTGGAAAGGGCCCAGCTTACCAAGTGAGCCAGATTGCTCCGTATGACTGCCCTGGACTCACTAGTACCCACCGCTCCATCCATCTTTGTGTCATGTGCAAATTTCACCAGCAGTGATTTTATATTTACATCCAGATCATTGATGCAGCTGTTGAAGAGCATTGGGCCTACCGCGGATTCCTGCTGAACCCCCTCCACTCTGTCATTACCCAGTTCTTAAGCCATTGAACTGTTGCCCGATTTATAGTGTATAGGGCTCATTTCGTAATCAGAATGTGGTGCTGTACTAAGTCAAACACCTTAAAAAAGTCTGTCTATTACATCTACCCCATTACCCGGCGCAGCCAAACCAGCACACTCCTCAAAAGATGAAATCAGGTTTGTTTGGCATGATCTATTCTCCATAAAACCATGCTGAAATTGCACTGCTATCCTCTAACAGGGTATCAGTTGAATGCTGTATCAAGTTTTCCATTATTTTGCCCAGGACTGAAGCCAAGTTAACCAACTGGCCTACCCGGGTCATTCTAAGTAGCACTCTCCCAGTCTTCTGGAATTTCCCCGCTGTTCCAAAATGGATTAAAAATTAACAGCAGCAGGTCCCGAGAACTCCTCTGAGACCTTCGTGTCTCCCGTTGCCAGGCTGCCACGAAGGAGGCTGCATGGCCTAGTGGATAGAACAAGGAATTCCCAGCTCTGTCATGGGGTGATCTTGGGCAAGCCACTTTCCCTGTGCTGTGCCTCAGTTTCCCCATCTGCAAAAGAGGGATAACGACACTGGCCCTCCAAGCAAAGCGCTTTGCTGCTGAAAGGTGCCAGAGAAGAGCTGGGGATTAGAATTGAGGGAGTATGTAGACAACTCTAAATTACCCAGTGGCAATGGCCATGATGAGCTGTTACCCCCAGTGGGGTGGAGGAAGCCAGGAAACCCCACCGCTGCCCCATTTCCTCCCTCCAGCCCCACCTCTGCCCCAGCTGCTGGGCTTGGAGGTAGCAGAAGGGCCATGATGGCTCCCTACACTGCAGCAATCCTTAGAGCTGGGTACAGGGCCACTCCCCAGCTGTGGGGGGCAGAGGAAAAGGTGGGAGCCCCATTGCCTGGGCTGCTTGAAATCAGGCTGAGCAAAGCCCCGCCCCGGAGGACTAACCTGCCCTAGGCCCTGGCTAAGGATAGGGCTGCTTAGTGCCCTGGGGATCTAACAGTGAGAAGTGCTTTCTGATTGCAGGCCCCGTAAGTAGCCAGTGACGACCCTCCAGGCCCGTCGTTCCTCACCATGGCAGAGGACGTCCTCAGTACCACCCTGTCCGTGCCGGGAGTTGCCCTGCCTGTGCCAGGAGTTGCCCTGCCCATTCCGACCCCGTCCCTGACCTTGGAGCAGAAGGCAGCCTTTGTCTTCGTCTTCTTCCTCTTCATCTTCCTGGGCCTTTTGATTGTCCGCTGCTTCCGGATCCTGCTGGACCCGTACCGGAGCACGTCCTCCTCCACCTGGACGGACTACATGGAGAAAGACGCGTCCGATTACCGCCTCCCCTGAGCATGGGCCTGGGGCTGCAGGGGGCTCTTAGCAAGAGGAGAGGAGGGATTCCCATGACCCAGGCAGCCCGGCCTGCAGAGCTTGCCAGGACTCTCGCTTTCAAGGCAACAAGCTACCTGCACATAGGAACACACTCTGGTGGTGGTTGCCCTGAGGTCAGAGCAAGCCCTTAGGCATGTGCCACTGGCTGGAAGGATGCGACCGCAGGCACTGACCAGCGGCCCTCTGACTGCTCATGCAACCACCAGTCAAGTCCCACTAGGGAAAAAGGGGAGCTTTGTCCTTCGGTCAGGACAACAGATGGTGCCTGAACTCTAGCCCTCACCCGGGTTACACAGGGCACGATGCTCTCCTCGGCTTCTCCTTCCCATTGCCGGCTGTGATGGCACTCGTTCTCGCAGCTCTGAGGTGGAGTGACAGACGCAGTCTGTACACCTGTAGAGTCTCGCTGGCCCATGCAAGGTTAGGGAGGGACCTGAGAACGGCCAACACTCCTGCATTTATCAGGGGATAAAATCTGGATGGGGGAGTTGGGCAGTTAGCAAGAAGTCACAGTCATCCCACAAGGACATGAGGAGTCAGCCGGTGGTGTTGAACCTAATCCAATTAAGTCACGTTCTATCCTACAACCTGTCTTTGTGCAAGAATCACATGGATGCAGATGATAAAATGGGATAGGAATCAGCCAGTCAAACCAGACAGCGGTTTCCACATTTGATTACCCTGGTACCTACTGAGGTCATCAAGGTCTAGAGATCTAGGGACTTACATCTCATCATGAGTCTCTGAGCAACTCTGATAATAGCTCCCTTCACTAATGAGCAACACTCGTCTTCACACTGTAACTTGACGATTAACTCCCAGGTGGTCCAACAAGTACTATCAAAGGCAACAACTTTTGGATGTATGCTGCACAGGCAGGAGCAGACGTGGCTTGGTTTTCCTCTTCCTAGCCACGTTTTTCACTCTTGCGTGGTCACCTTTGCTCTTCCGACTATTCAGGGTGAAGTGTTGGGGGCGGGGGGGGAGGGGGGGGGCGGGAGGTTTAAGGCGAGTTTTTTATGTTTATCGACTACAGTTACAAATCTGACATGGCCATTCTTTGCCTTGATGGTTTAACTTTTTTTTTTTTTAAATCTGGAACCAAAAGTCAAATCCAGATGCTTAATAAAGTGCTGGTTGTTCTAAAGCGGCCATGAGTTCTTGGTTTCTAAAGAACACATTTCAGCTCCCTTCGGATGAGGTTCTCCCAAGCCCTTTACCAAGGTGATATGTTATTTCACAGATGGGGAAGCAGAGAGACAGATTGAAAGTGACGTGCCCAAGGTCATGCAGTGAGAGAGTGCCCTGGTCTTTGAACCTAGATTTCCTGGGTCCTAATTCTGGGTTTTACCCATTATATACCATGGAGGGTAAGAGAGGAGAGATGGTTTTCATAACTTGTGCCCCCACTTGTACAGGAGCGCTACATGGATATCAGCTAACACCCATGTGTGAATACAGGGGCCTTCTGCTGGCTAGCTGAATCATTGGTTGGTAGTAATACATTCTTGCTTGCATTGCATTTCCAGAAACCACTCAGCTCTGAGCAGCAATCACTGAATATTTGTGAGATTTTTTCCCCCCCCTTGAGTCAATCATTTCCCACAACTGCTTTTTAGCTCATTGGTGGGCAACATGTGCAATCCTTTTACAGTGTGAAGCTCAGTAGGCCCTGGAAAATAAACATCTGTTTAGCTACAGAAAATGGCACAGCCCAAGATGAATTTCTTTGTGTACTAAATGCTCATGTTTCTTAAAGCCCCAGCTTCTGGAGTCAGGTGACTATGTGGGAATCTCAGCTTTAATTTTTTTTTACACATACATTTTAAAAAGGGAAGTTTCTAGCTCTCCTTATTCAGGAGAAATGCTGCAAACTGAGCCCTAACTTCTCAAAAACCACACAGCAAATAAAAAGCCCCCCCCCCCCGTACAATTTAAAATCTCATTATTTTAAAGCCAGACAGGTCATTTGGGAGGGCCTAACTCCTGGTTCTTGAAAGCTTAGGTTGGAAATACTGTTGCACCATTTAGATACAAACCCACGCCTTAGAGGTAAAAGGTTCCTTATCAAATTACCAATTGCCTGAGCCAGCCAAGATCATCCTTCTTGGAAAAGCACAGTTGACCGCATTAAATACTGGCAACATTTGTCTCTCTCCAGAGGAACCTGGTCTTCTGTTGACCAGTGGATAGTTGTTTCTCTTCTCTCCCTGTCCCGGACAAAGAGTGGCTGCAGCAGAGGGTGATTCATAGACATTTAGTCCATGATTGGGGCTTGTAAGGGGTGAGGGATTTGGGGCAGTGCAGACACCCCCCAAGAATTCTGGGGCAAATAGGTTCAGGAACACTACTTACCCCTCCTTTCCAAGGTACACGCCAAGGAGCGTATGAGTGGATCTGGTTGCAGGAGCACTTCCTGCCCCTTAAACCCAGCTGCTCCATTTGGATGGTCTTGGGTCCTTACCCCTTTCCCCTCCTGCAGCTGCACTGACTCCAATGGTGAGGTGGGAAATGACTTAAAGTCTTCAGTTCTGCCACCCACCCTCTGCTTCCACTGCAGGAGAGCAGCCCAAAGGGTCTAGCTGATCTGCCCCTTAACGTTAGTTCTCCCCCACTGCTGGATCCTACAGCCCAGTCTCCCACATTCTGCGTGAATGGATGTTTGGACTGCAGAGGCAAGACAGCTTACGAGCAAAATATTAAGAACCATTTCACACGCATTTGGGGTAGGACCCGTTACCATTCAGGACTTCTGGCGTGAGGGTCAATCCCAGCAGCACCACACTGGGACAAAGGCAGGTGCTTTACAGTAGCGCTTTCTCTCTTGAGTGTCTATCACCTATTGACAAAATATGAAACAATGGTGAGTCTCTGACCTACCTATCCTCCCTTCGCACCATGAATCAGCTGGGCAGGAGAGGTGTATAGACACACTGTAGGAGGAAGCCAAAAAGCCTTTTTGCTTGATGCTGCCTATACACGAGGCCAATCCTGGCTATTTTAGTGTTCTGAGTGAGCACTGGTGTCCTTGAAATCTAGCCTGTTAACTGTTTGTACTGATGGAGGGACAGGAAATGCCTAGATAAGCCACCCTGTGCTTTTCATCTTCTGGCAGCAAGCTGCTACTCTTCAGTGGTTTCTCAGGAAAAATTATTATTTCTCAGTGGTTTCACAGCAACACTAAACGTCTGCTAAGCTATTATAAATCAATGTGGCAGCAGAAGCAAAATGGATCATAACTACCCCTAAAAATGTGGGTTGTTAGTCAATACTTCACTGCAAGAGAGGCAATACACCTGGAATTTTAAAGATTATTCCTTGTTCTCTCATTGAGCAGACAGCCTCTCTGAAACCAGACAAATCCAATACCAGGGGCATTCTAACTACAGGCAGTTCCCCAGGGTTTAAACTCTTCTGAGCTAAACAAATCATCGCCATCAGACCAAAAACCGGCATTTAAAACACCAGGGGTAGGACTTATTTTCTGCAACCAGGATCCATTCATTAGGAATCTGCAGACTTTTGCAGTAAGTGTATGAAAAATGAGATGCACAGAAATCGATTTCTTAACAAAAGACACTAGCTGCCACATAGGCTTTCTGTGAAGTCTTTCCTTGCAAGGAGGTTGTGCGGATGCTGCAGTTATTATAAGTTGCAGAAAAGCCCAGGGCTCAAGCCTGTTCTATTGTTACACAGGTATAAATCTGGACTAACTCCTCTAAAGTCAGTGGCTTGACACCTATGTAACAGAATTTGGCCCTCGGTCTAATACTCAAGTCAAATCACCCATAACCATGCAGAAATCCACACGTAATAAACATGTTAATATACTTACATCTGCAGCCTAAAAGTGCTACAGAAACCTTCGAGAGACTCCCTCCACATGGTACACTGCCACAGTTCAGCTCTGCAGAGACTCTTGGTACAAATGAGAGGGCGTTCTCTGCGAGGCAGCCTTGATTTTGTAACTCATTCCCCTCTCCTGCTTCAGTCCCCCAGAGCCCAGATTTGTTGACCTGCTGCAAAAGCCACCTTTCCCTGCTCTTTGTCAAGACTGTGGAGGAGGGTGCGGGCTAAGGATTTTAAACATTTGAAGAAATAAATACATCAGATAATTAAGCCTCATGGCACAGCTGTGAGAGATACCAGTTCTATACAAGGCTAAAAACCTTGTCCAAAACTTACCAAACAAATCCATGCGGGAGAAGGGAATAGGGATCAAAACTTGACTCCTACTCTAAAAGGACTTCAGCAGCCTGAGTATTTTGTGGTAGGGTAGCTGGAATAAATCTCTTCTCCCAGCACTGAGTGGAGTGTGGAATCTTTTGTACATTGGATAGGGGCACTAGTTCTGACCCTCTGACTACTGTATTCCTCCTGGGAAGGTAATGTGGCAGCAAGGCTGTACATTTTAATACTGCAGAGATTTTTGATCACTTTGTTCCTCTGTGAAAGTCCAAGAGGAATGTGGAGATTTGGGGTCGCTTTACTCATTACTAAAATACAGCCACCTCTGGGGTGGAACATAAAAGTATTTAACAACTCACAGCAACACTAAACAGTTTGCTACTGAAAGTTCAGAAATACACTCATAGGGGGAAAAAAGTCCTATGGGATTTTTAAATCCCAGTACTGAAGCGCTGAATAAAATCTCAAATGCAAATACAAGTGTTACAGTAACCCATACTGAATGCAAGGAAAAAAGGCAAGCATAGACATGACTGGCATTTTATTAGGAAACATAGTACAAAAATGTATATACACGTTTAAATTTAACATTTGAAAACATTCTAAATATAAAAAGAATACTTAAGCTTTCTAAAGGCATCCTGTACATAAAGCTATTAAGAATCTTTTACAATTCTGGGCACTTAAATGCTTAATCACAGTGCTAATTGGATTTGTAATGGAGTTTTTTGTAATGAAGTGGCAAATAGGATTCTGCCATACTGATAATAAATATACACACAACCCCTAGGATGTTAGGGATTCTGATCTGATACGGGTAAGGTTGCAGAACCTGAGCATTTCTCTCCAGAGAACTGCAAATCTCAAGATAAGCCAGGGAACACTGGTCAGTTCATGCAGGTGGCAGAGTAAAGGAAAACGCCAAGAGGTCTTTGTTAAGTGACTGAGGGTAGGTCCACACTGCAATAAAAAACACACAGCACCAAGTCTCAGAGCCTGGGTCAATTGACTCAGGCACACAGGATATGCTGCGGGGCTAAAAACTGCAGTGTAGACATTTGGGTTCAGGGTGGAGCCATGCCGCACACTCAGCAGTTTTTAGCCCTGAAGCCTGAGCCCAAGTCAGCTGATCTGGGCCAGCCACAGCCATGTAGCGGGTCTTATTGCAGAGTAGACGTAACCTAAGGCCTTGTCGACATGGGGAAGTTTCCCAGCATAGCTCCAGTGGAATAACTGGTCTGGTGTAACTCCCTGTGAGGACACTATTCTACAATAAAAGTGTGTCCACCCAGGGGAATTATACCAGAATGGCTTTAGTTACTCCCCTATGGAAATTTCCCATCAGAGCAAACAAGAGCTTTTTGGGAGGACATTTATTATTTAAAATCTAAAGGAATCCAACAGTTTGGTTAAAGTTTACACGACCTGCTTAATGTTCTTTTCCTCTCCTCTGGAGAAGTTTTGCAAAGTTTAAGTCACAGTTTAGAATAATGGAACCACTGATGTAGAAACAGACATGGGCACAATTCAACTTCTATCCCAATTACAACCAGATCATGTTCACCTCATATGACAAACATGTTAAATGGATGTGAATTAAACTAGATTGCAGGTGGAAACCTAATCCCTACAGTCAGGACTCAGGCAAATCTCATGGATTTCAAAGAATTTTACCTGAGTAAAGACTGTGTATGCAGACCCATTAAATTGCTAAATGTTGTGTTTCCATTCTGGGATTCTTTTGCTTTAGGGTAGCGTTTAGTCACCTAAAAATATCTTAATATAAAAAAGGAGAAACCAAGTAAGTTAAAAATAGCACTTTTCAATAATGTTCATTTGAAACCAGTCAAATTTCTCCCGCCTCTCCCACTCAGAAATGCAAATCCCCAAATAAGACAGAACTTGTAAATTGGTCTCTTGAGTTGGAAATTCAGGCTGGGTGTGTGGGAGGATGATTTTTTTTTTTAAATAAGTGCTATGTACAGACAGCTCCCTTTCTGCACACAGGTTAAGATGAAGAGCTTATTTTAGGCTTTTACATTTTTTGTAATCCTTTATTGCTCGATTAAAAATCTGTAGGGTTTGGAGGAGATGAGCTAATGCAGGCCTTGATCCTGCAAACACCCAGGCATAATTTCAATGGGACTATTCACATGCATAACATTGCTCAGATGCATAAGAGTTGGCAGGATCTGGGCTTAAGACAAATCTCTACATTTTTTCCTTGTCCCTTATTTAAGAACAGCCCATAAAATATCTATGTAGTCTCACCTAGCCTTGTGTTAACCAGAATATAGCACTGCCTCTCTGTTCAAAAGCCAGCATTCATCATATAACTGCCATGGAGAAGGGCATACAAAAGTTGGAAATTGTCTTTTTGAATGTGCTGCAGTCTTAATTCAGACATGGTGCATGAAAACTTCTAAAATAAAACACAAAATAGTGAATTTTTCACACTATACAACATTAAAAGAATACTGTGCTTTTTTTCTTTAAAAAAAAAAATTGACTCATTTTTAAATCCCAGCCCCCTTACGCAGTATACTTTTTTTTGAGAGAGAGAGAGATCTGTTTCCCAGTAGAAGGGTCTTTTAAGCAAAATTGAGACAACACAGGGGAAACAGTTAAAATGACTATACACAAAGTGCTGTCAAATGCAGACTTTTTGCCAGCTTTTCAGTTATTGTAATCTTAGGTCTTGCAAGTAACTACAGTAGGCACAATTTTCAGGCAAATGTAATTTAAACTTGACAGTGTCCCTTTAAATCTGTAAACATTTTGTTAAATCAATTTCTCTCTGGATTAAGCCTTGTGATGCAATTACACAGTGTACAATAAAGAATTTCAGCTCAGACAATTGTAACATGTACAGAAAACAAAGCAAAGGAAATGAATGTATTTTCCAATTCAGAGGAAACACTGGTTCTGTTTTATAGTATTGAAGTATATAGTGAAAATGTAAAATAAGTAGGAGTCCTGTTTCTCCAAACTATCATTCATTTTAAAAATCCATTATTAAAGCCTTCCTCCAAACATCTTTTGGAAAAGATATAAAGTCTTTTTATAAATAGTTACACTGCTTATAAATAAATGCACTTTGATACATAAAACCAGTAAGTCCCATGGTAGATTTTACAATACAAAGAAAGTAGTTTCATAAGTCTTTCCTAAAGCGGTTAGTGAAAACAACCAATAAAATACTGTTAAAACTTAGCCAACTGTTTTAAACAAGAAAAACCACACCACATACACAATTTCTGCTTGGACTGGACTGCCAGGGCATACCTTTAAATTGCACAATATTACAAAGAAAAAAAACCCCCAAGAAATATTTCTGAAATTTATGGACTGTTAAGTTTTAATTGCACTACAATAAGTGATGAAAACACAGCCAAATTCACCTTGGTAACTCCATTGATTTTAGGGGGCTTATAGTAGGGGTGACTCTGGCCCACTACTTTAAAAGAAAGACGAATATCGGACACCCTTCCTACTTCGGGTATATACACAAATGGTGCAACCACCCTCCGCATAGGTTATTGCCTTCGAATGGATATATAAATGTGAGTCAAGATGGCACTGAATTCACATTGTGCTGAGTTCCATTATTGACACTGCTACTAGAATGTCTTTCTGCAGTATGGCAGATTACACTCTTACCTGTATGTTCTGCAAATAGCAAGTGTCCATAAGATTACAGGTTATTAAACTCTTCCCAACAAACTGTTCATGACTGACTCACATCCCCCCCTTCCCCTCTCCATCTTATAAACCAGCTTCTTTCCTATCCCCAATCCAGCTGCAAGAGGGCTGACAGCATGTTTTGCTGAATCTTGCTTTTTGATTCTTAATTGTTACATCCATCACATCTCCAAGGAGATGCTTCGAAGTTTGGTGAAATGCAACTTTCCAAGAAGGACCTCGTTTCATTTAAATTCATTTTACTGGATTTTAACTGGGTTTATATCACTGACCAGCCTTTGCCTGGCTTGTCCTTTCTTAGATCACTAGTTGGGGTAGGTATTGCATTCTGTGCGTTTGTACAGCCCCTATTACAACATGTCCTCAATCCCAATTGAGGAATCTGGACACTACCAAGATTCATAGAATGATATTTTAGCAGTGATTGGCTCTACCAAAGAAATTTGGCCCTTTTTGTTTCTCATTCTAAAGTTGCTGTCCAAAGCTGTATGCTTGATTCTAAAAGTCTGGGCCTCTTCACTGTTACCTTCTATCCACAAGAACTAAATAGAGGAACACTTACATAGAAGAGTTTGACATGCCTATCTTCTACTACTAAGGAGTCAAAGTCCCTCTCATGGCTTCCACTGCAGAGACAAAGATTTGATCAGAGTGACGATGTAAGATCCCCTAGTTACTGATTCATGACTCCAGCAACCAACACTTACTTTGGGGGAAGATGGGGAGCTAGACAAAATAAACCATCCCTAAAAAGTCCATCTAGACAAGGAGAAAAAAACTCCCAACACTGAAATCAACAAGAAATTATTCCAAAGCCTAACTGGTAGATACCCCAGTTTTGTGCCACGTAACACTAGACTGAGCAAAACCTCAGAAAATATAGTAGTCCTGTATTGAGAGGGATATGGACTGTTTACCAAACAGAGTTGGAAGAGACCTAGCTTCTACAATTCTTTCTTTCAAATTAAAACTAAACAATGCTTTTCTCCTAATCAGGAAACATCTCTGTTCAGAAGTCATCATTCTTTTTCTAACAAGACTACCAAATTAAAACTATTTGATTTATATTAATCCATCATTACAATGGATAGTTCTTCTTCCTTCATTTCTAAAGGCACAATGTACTATCTGCACTATCTAAAAGAAGCTTTGCACTGTAAGCATATGTACAGAATAAATACAACTTACATATGTACTCTGCAGTGTGGATGTATACCAAATTCTGCTCTATTTCAACCATTCAATCCAAACGGCGACAATGAGGGTGCATGGATGTAATGGTAGAATTTGGTACACTATCTACAGATAGAGAACTGTTAGGCCAAAATGCATGGTCAAAAATAATTTATGTGAGGTGCTTCAATCTTTCACATTTCTTGAGTGAGCAGAGGCAATTCATTTTGAACAGGAAATGGATCAAATGTTTGAATGCAAATGCTTTAGAATAGATAGTTAATAGAATTCAAGCTGCGAAGACAGGCTGAAGTTACATTTTTTAAAATGTATGCCAATCTCATGCTCATTAATGCGAGAGGCTAACAGCACCGTACAGAGCAAAACCTGATTCAAAGAGGCCTCCACGGCTCCTCCCAGGACATGACCTGCAATGTCATTGCTATCAATTCAAAGCCACTCTTGAGCAATCGCTATCCTAGGAACCTGAGCCATGCTTGTCTGATGTGAACCAGTCTCCCCTACACAGAGGCCAATTCATTGTCACCTATGACCATGCCCAGGATTACAGTTCACGACTCCAGAAGTTAGTATTTTTGTGGACTAAAAAAAGTCTCTGCACGATTCATCTCAAATGTCCTAACATGGGCATGTCTGCTAGAAAAGAAATATAATGAAAGAGGTATCTGTATCAACACAAAACCACATTATCTGGACACACACTGCTGGAAATAAGAACAATACAAGACAAACCTTTGCAACCATGAAATTGAACAACTACCATGAATACTGCCAATCCTGACAAACAGCAGAATTTAAGCAGGAGAGAGTGCATTATGCAAACTGAAGCCATGAATTTAACGATACTTGCCTTGGAAAGGGAAGACAGATTTTTCAAAACTTGTCAAGAAAGCGGTATCAGTTTTTCAAGCTAGAAGTGATTTAATACTTTCTAAATACTGCAGCAAACTGGTCAGGCTACATTCTTGTGAAGTTTTTCCTCAATTTAAATTGCTTTACTCATGATCATTAATTAAGACTACCATACCGTAAACAATAGTTCCCACAGTTAATCATAGCACTTCCAATAATTTTGCTTCGGTCCTGTAACAGAAAAGACAGACAGTTCTGCATGTGATACATGTCTCTCACTTTAAAATACAATCTCCCAGCCTGCAACAGGCAACACATATAGGCAACTTCTTTACTCTGCATGGGTCTGCAAGCAAATAGTAAAGAAAAAACACCCATAAACATTTTAAGGTCACTTGTTTCAAATTTTTTTTTAGTATATTTAAAATGGACAATTTTGATTAGTAAAGATGTGAGATGCCTACCCACTTCCAAACAGAAACATACCAACCTCCCAGACCGTCTTATAAAACACAACTTCACAGACATTTTATTTTGCATATATAAACAGTTGGTGCCATTGAATAGCACAAAAATGCTAAAAAGAAAACTTGACCGAGTTTCATAAAACTGAAGGGTCTAATTTTTACCTGGTATCCCTTTAGGTAGTCAAGGGTTCAGATGTAGATAGCGCTTTCAAAAACAGACCCAAAAAAGGCAGTTTTAATATTCCCTGATATCTCAAATTGCTTAAATGCTAAAGAGCTCATGCAAACGTAGCCTGTGCTTTGTTCTTGTAGGAGTACTGTATTTTGGATTCATTTTTGAAACAAACGTATCCTCTACAAAGACCAATCCATTTTCCAACTTCTCTCAAAGGGCTTTGGAAGATATTGTCAATAGTGTTTTATTTCAGCAACGAGGTTTGCTTTCCAATAAAAGCCAGCTTTTTAATGAAAAGTTTATACCCCCAAACAGACTGTTTGTGAGACTCCAAATCATGGTTTCCAATCTGATAACTACACACAAGGGTGCAAATAGGTCATTGCATAAAATTTGTTTTCAGTGCAGTAAATTCAGGGCAGCTGAGCGCTATTACCAGCTACTTTGGCAATGAGGTACTTCTCTTTCCCCACCCACCCCTTTCCCTCCCACATTATAGACCTATGTCACAAAATAAGCTTGTTGGTCACTTGCTGGCTAAATTTATTAGGGTACTTTTTAAAATACCTTTCTCTCAACTTCAAACTATAAAAGCACCTTTGGCTTTGTGTTCAAAGCAAATTAATGTTATGAGCTGCAGGAGAGATTTTATCCCTCTGAACTGAACCACACAAGCAGTTCAGTTCAATATTCCAGTAGACCACTTAGCTCACAATGTTGCTTGTCAACAGCATCTCCTTTAAAATAAATGTTTTTCCTTTAAAACCGGAGTTGGTAACCCACAGGTTATGCCGTTACGGTTTCCACAGCAATGTCAGTAGGCTGCTCCGTTTCCACCACAGTTGCTGCAGACCCTTCCATTTCCTCTGACGATACCACAACTGCATCCACCTCAGCAACCTCTTCAACCACTGTAAGCTCAGCACCATTGGGCTGCTGTCTTGCCATGGCTTCAAGCTTTAGCCGGTATTGCTCCGCTTCCAGTTCTTTCTTCATTAGCTGGCTTCGATATTCTTGCGCCTTTCTGTTTGCCTCGTGCAACTGCTGCTGTAACATTTCCCTTTCGTTATCGTCCTACAAAACAAGACAGACTGACTAGTGCCCAAATGAGTCAGCAGCTTGTGCCTGGACCTGGGATGCAAGCACTAATACACAATACCTAGACACAGGTAAGAAAGGACAGACCAAGTGTCGAGAGAGATAATGGATGTCTCAGGGCATAGGGATACAAAGCCTTTTGCCTCTACTCATTGGTAAATCTAAAACAGGGCTGGGTTATATCACCTAAGGGCTGATTAGTGGCCTATGTTAAGTGAAATCAAGTTGCACAGGGTATATGTTAAGGCAGAAACTGTCCACTGGTCTTTTCAGCAAGGTAGGCTAGGGACAGTTCTCTAGTATAAGTGACCCCATAAGGATGGATTAGTGGGGTTTCCATATTTCTTTATTATCCAGATGCAAAAGCAACAGTGTTGGCAACTGGGGAGAGGGCTAGAGAAACAGACTAAACAAAAAAAGAATCCACAACACCTAGTGGCCCCCAAAATCAAAAGGGAAGTTCTGCCACCAAAAAAAACACTTATCCAGCACCCTCCCATTTGGAAGGATAGGTAATCTGACTTTCTTTAAAACAGCAGCTGGAATGTGAAGAGTGGTCAGTCTCGCATTGGATCTGTTCTCACTGCAGTTTTAGAGGGAGTTCTAAATAAAAGAGCAGAGTACAATGCTTCAAATCAATAGACTGGGCTCAAAAATTAACTAACTGACAAGATTACACAAAGAGTGACTTGGAAGAGACTCTTCCTTCCACCACCAGTGACTCAATTGCTAACACCACTTGCCCTGTGGCCTAGTGGGCAGAGCACTTCACTGCCATGCAGAAGACTTGGGTTCTTATTCCCTGCTCTGCCACTGGCTTGCTGGGTGACAGTATGCAAGTCACTTCCCCCCTCGCTGTGCCTCAGTTTCCCCCTCCTTAAATGGAGACAATGATACTCACCTCGGTAAAACATCTGCTATCTACTAACGAACAGCACTACATAAGAGCTAAGTGGTATTAATGTATTGCATATTAACTGACCATACAGATTGAGCAGAAAGAATGAGAAACATTATAGTGAGAGTTTTCAGAAATGGGAAAGACATGATCATTGACGAAATTTAAAATCAACTTGGGCCACATCATTTATATTGAGTGTTATTTTTTAACTATACTTGAAACCCTACATTCTCAGTTCAGTGCAGACTGACAGTTTAGACTGCACCCATTTTCTATGAAAGTTACAAACAGGAACTTTTACCTTGTTTTCTTCCAAATCATTTACATTTTGGTCAATTTTTTGCTTCTTCGCTGGTGGATGTTCTTCCTCTTCTACATCATCATCTTCTTCTTCAATAACAGTCTCTTCTGCAACCTGACCAGCAGGTACAGTTAGAACTACAAGTCAAGGAATATTAAATGCAGGAAATGAATATACAATGGATTACAGATGCTTTCGTACATAAATCCAGAGACACAGATTACTTCAAAATTAATGCATGAGGGAGGTGCTCCTCTGCACAGAAGTGGTGGGAAACTTAAATCAGTAATTCCTAAATTCCACTGAAGGGACACAGAACTTCTTATCAAGTCCCGGGCTACGTTTCCTTGTTCATATCTTGCATTAAGACATCCTATTTGCTACAGCAAGAAGAAAGTTTCAGAGCCCATTCACCACCTAGCTGGGAGAATCTTAAGTCAAAGGTAAATGTTTTTTGTTAAAAACTTCCCCTATTTTAGGGAATACCTATAGTTCTTTCATCATCCTGTTCTTGTCAATAGCATAACAATTGAATTAAGAGGGTACATAAAACTTGTGACTATTCGAGAGCACAAGTACATTATAAATACATAAACAAGTTTTTGTTCAGGGAACCTGATATGTAACATTTAATTCTATCAGAAACAGATCATATTTAGTTGGGGATTGGTCCTGCTTTGAGTAGGGATTTGGACTAGGTGACCTCCTGAGGTCCCTTCCAATCCTGGTATTCATGATTCTAGGATATGAACTACTGTGTTCTATCAAAAGTGTTTAATTAGGAACATTGACAGAACAAGCTACAGATCAATAATTATATGTAGACATTTGGCAAATAATTCTGAATAATAAATTTGAGAAAATTGCTTTCCATTCATGGATAGTTTGCAAACAAACAGAGGTGAAATGAAAATAAGTACCGTAGATACTTGTTCATAAGCCGAATTTTTTTAGTAAAAAAGGGAAGCACCAGAGAAGGGGGTCGGCTTATGAATGGGTATAGAGAGGGAGAGGTGGGACACAGCCCCTCCCCCCAACAGAGGGAGCAAGGAGAGGCAGCACAGCTAGAAGGGAAGAGGTAGGGCCAGAATCTCTCCGCTTCTGGCCATGCTGCTCTCCCCCAGCCTCTGAAGCAGCTGCAGCTCTGGGGCTGACAGGCTGCGGCCGCGCCGCCCGGTCTGGCCCGCCGGAGCAGGCTGTGGCCAGGTCAGAGACATCCGTCCCTGTCCCTCCCCAGATAAGGTGGGAAGGGATGAGATGGGGAGAGTGTGGGGGATGGTCACAGGGGTTACTCCCCTGACTCCCAGCTTCTCCTCCCCCCAAAATTTCCCCACCAGTTGCTGTCCTGGCCCAACAGGGTAGGCAGCTGGTGCGCCGGGACACTTTGTTTACTTAGTATCAGAGGGGTAGCCGTGTTAGTCTGAATCTGTAAAAAAGCAACAGAGGGTCCTGTGGCACCTTTAAGACTAACAGAAGTATTGGGAGCATAAGCTTTCGTGGGTAAGAACCTCACTTCTTCAGATGCAAGAAGTTTACTTAGGTTTACCTCTGTGCCTGCGGACGTTCAAGGTAAACAAACCATCTTGGCCCGCCAACGGCTTATCCTGATGGCCCAGGAGCCAAAGTTTGCTGATCCCTGAATTACAGGGTTGGCTTATGAACGGGTTATAAAATTTCCATTTTTACTTATCCATCTTGGTGGGGTCGGCATATAAACGAACTGGCTCATGATCGAGTATATACGGTAATTCATTATGACTGGTCTGCCTCTCTGTAAACTACCTATAATTTTGCATAGGTTTGTGAAACTGACAGATTAGGATGATCTAAGACAATATAATTAGAGTAATGGGATGAAAAGGTATACTTAACCTGACAATCAAGAAGGGGGGGAAGGATAGCTCAGTGGTTTGAGCATTGGCTTGCTAAACCCAGGCTTGTGAGTTCAATCCTTGAGGGGGTCACTTAGGGATCTAGGGCAAAATCAGCACTTGGTCCTGCTAGTGAAGGCAGGGGGCTAGAATCTTTCAGGGTCCCTTCCAGTTCTAGGAGATGGGATTGGTTCCTTATATATGGAGATATCCTAGCCTAGCTGGTGGGAATGCACCAGATAACCTAATAGAATTTATGATAAATATTTATCATTACACATGTTTCACTCATTTTAATTCAACTATTAATATTAAAATAAAAATGTAGTACTATGTGTTAAATTAGAACGATTATGTAACTAGCTTCAGTCATAAATCTTAATTCTCCTCTCCATTCTTTTATAGAGATCACTTGGAAGGTACACATTTGTAGCAGCACACTACAAGCAAGCTGAACTATGTAATGGCCTCATTTTTCCTTCCCCTTCCTCCCCCCATGCCTACTTTCCCGAGATTCACAGACCTAAGTCTCTCTCTATGCATCTACCATAGCTTTTTTTATTTTTCTTAACATTAGGAAAGTCTAAAACTGGCTTACGGTTTTCTAAACTGAGTAGCCTCTTACCTTGCTGTCCATCTTGCATGGTCACTATAAACGGCTGGCTGATACCACTAGTAGGAATGGCTGTTTGGAGACTGCCCAGTGGAACGCCATCTGTTACTATCGTAATGACTCGTTGACCTCCACTGCCAACCACCTGCTGTATTGCAGAATCTACAGAATTTGCTTCCACTATTTCCTCTGTGTTAGCTAGAGAAAGCAGAGCAAAACTCCCAAGTTTATTTAAAATTAAGAAAAAGCTACACTTGGAGTAAATGAGTCAATGTTTACTGCACAAGAACTGCAAACACTGAAGCATCTGCTATGGAGTAATCTGCAAATGTTAAAAATCTAAAATGGACAAAATAAAATACCAATACAAGCACAGCAACTTTTCAATGGTAAGATACCTAGATGAATTTAAAGCACCAGCATTCACAAATAAATACAGTAAAAAGTACTCTGTCTCTGAAAAAAATGGGTTCAAAGGTTTAAAAAAAGATTACATAATGTTTGCTTTTAAAAGATGGCCAACTTGATCATTCTAAAGTCAACTGGTGGTTTCCACACTCTGCACATTGTACATATACCATAAAGCAGTGGTGCTCAACCCACGATCCAATCAGCATGCAGCTGTGACCCATGTGACATCCTCAGGGCCATGTAGGAAGTATATATATTGTGTGGCCGCAACCCACATAACAAAGAGCTGCATATGTGGCCCACAGTGGGAAATAGGCTGAGAATCACTGCCATAAAGCATCAAACAATTTAGAATAAAGTACTGTAGAACCCTGTTTTATAAACCAATTGGGACTAAGGAGTTCATAAAATCAGAAAGTTCAATTTTATGAAGATCTCAAAATTACAGCAGGCACAGTGCATAAATTGCAGTTTGGTGCTGTGAATTATTTTCTTCTTGTCCTTCAAAACCACTGCAAAGCAATTTCCAATACACTGATGGCATCAGACATAAAGGGGTGTCAACTTGCTCAACGACATCACTTTTACCATGCGATTATTTCCCCCTCTCGGGTCAGGAAAAATAGTTCATGTAAATGGATGTTCATAAAATTGCGATTCTATGGTATGCATAAAAAGAATCCAAATGTTACCAAGGCCTCAAGACAGCCTAACACTTAAAAATAAATAAATAGATAAACAAACCACAATGAGGCTTTGTAAAATCAGGGGGAACATACAAAATATCGAGGTGGCAATAAAATCATTCCAAACTATGTTTTGTAAAACTGGAGTTTGAAAAAAAATATCACTGTCCATATTTGTGTAGTAAGGAGCATCTGACAGAGATACAGGCTCCATCCTATTCTATTTTTATAACACGTAGTTGGACAGAACAATTCTAACAGGATCCAGGTGAAAACAGGATAGAGTGAAAGACTGGTTAGTAAAAAATACGTTGGTGCTTCATTCAAAGAAGTAACTATTGTCTGTAGAAATATCAGAGCTATGACAATAGATAAATCTATTAGCCTTCCAACTATTGCCAAATATTATATCACTTTGCAACTCTCAAGTTATGCTGAATGAATTCAAATCCTTTTTACAAGCTATACTTAAGTAACCCAATTTTCTTATGATTTCTTGCAAATTATACACTAGGGACTAAATACATTGATGTCAACGCCAGATTCATCCCACCTACCTGTAGATCTGTTTGAATTGGAAAGGGGAGCTGATGCTTCAGCGAGGGCTGCAAGCGTGGCAAGCACAGAGGTTGTTGAGTTTGAAAACTGCACTGTAGATACACGGGAATCACCTGTTTTGAGGAAATGAAGGCAAGTGAAGGAGATTTGCAATCAGAGTATTCTACTATACTATTAAGACTACTAAAAGAACCGTTCAAGCAAAAAAAAAAAAAAATGCTGCCAAAAACCTACTGCTTTACTGGGGCTGTTTTTCCAGCCTACAATTCATACCTAGCATACCCCACTTCAAGATCTGAAACAGTCCCACATACTGTTCTGAGAACATATTGAATATTCATTTTACTAGATTTAAAAATAAATGTATTGGAAACAATGCAAAGGAATTAAATGGAGTAAACTGATGCAAGCTAACATGACTTACTCCAGCATTGTCACAAAGATCACCTTCAAGTGGCCAGATGGTAATCCACTGGGCTATCAAAATCCAGATTTTGGCACCACAATTAGCTTTCATTCTGAACAGATGTGAACAATGTTTTCAAAGCCACACATGATCAAAACACAAGGCCTCACCAGCACAGAATAGACACAGTCTGAACACATTAGCATTATGCAAAAGCGGTTGCTATACATTTAATGATATTTACTTGACTTTGCAGTGTCACATTAATTTCAATTACAGAATTGCAAATACCAAATTTTTTTTTAAAAGCCTGTTGACATAAGCTAATTATACAACCCAAGTTTTTACTGTGAGATTTTGCCAAAGTATTGACTCCGTTCAGCATTGCTTTTTAGAAAACACATTTTGATTGTTACAAATCAAAAATCAGAGCTTTTTCTTGAAAGCTAAATCAGTCAATTATAACCACTTAGTCATTTCAATGTATGGTCTGAAAACCAGTTTCACAAAATAAGCCAGTCAGTCGAAACGCAACAAAGGAACTGGTGTAAAGACTATCAGAGTCAGCATATCAAGTTCTTGAACTGCAGATTCGGCTTTGTGCAAGGAATAAAAATCATCCCAATTCCAGTGCAAGACGCTTCTTCCCTCAACTGAGCACAGTAATCCATTACACTGAGACAGTAGTGACTGAACAGAAGAAAGAAAGAAATCTAAGTGGGACCAAAATTAGTATATTCAATATGCTATTTTCAGAAAGTTGTAACTTTTTTATTTCTGAACAAAATTTCTTCAGGCAAATAAAAGACATTTGTCCTCATTAAGGAGTTTGTAGTTTTAAATAAACTTTTTAGTCACCTATGAGCAAGAAGTGGTACAAAAAGTGTCTTAACTTATGAAAAAAACGTTAAACTATTACTTGCTGTGATTGAAGTACAGTCTCTAATGCCCTCTTGTGGGCAAATAAGATAAATGCTAATGACATGTTGGGATAAGGGTTTGCTGGTCCCAACAGACCAGGAGTTACTATTGACAGGAGCAACAGAGGGTCCTGTGGCACCATTAGTCTTAAAGGTGCCACAGGACCCTCTGTTGCTTTTTACAGATTCAGACTAACACGGCTACCCCTCTGATATTGACAGGAGTAAAGTTTTAGAGTGTGGCACCCAAAAAGAACAAAATGGGAAAAATATATTGGCCTTTTCATATTTTTAACATTAATTGGGTACATATATTGCGGGAATGTCCTGGTTTTAGGACAAGGTGTGACATTATCCATGTGAAGCTCTTTTAATCCTCAGGTGGTGGTTGGTTTTTTGGGGGGAGGGGGGTGTTAATTACTTCGGCAGCACATATACTAAAATTGGGATCTGTCAACTTAATAAAGGAGTAAACCACATGGTAAGTTTCTACTCAAAGTAAATTCAGAGTCTCACTGAAGTCAATGGGGCCACACACAAGATTAGGGTGCCGATTGCAGCATTGGGCCCTTAGAACTGAAAACAGGAAACATCCACATTTGTAATATTGCTCCAATCAACTCTGGCAAACACTCATGCATGTGAACAGTCCCATTAGCTTCAAAAGTTACTCACATGCAGAAGTGTTTGCAGGGTCAGGCCCTCAACTTGCTTCACAAACCTTGTATTTAGAAGCCTCCTTAAGACTGAAAAGAAACAGTAGTTTGGATTTCCCAAATATAACAAAAAACAACACGTTATAAGGTCTCACGTAAGGAAAAGAATTTATATTCGGCCTTAAATGAATTTTTCAGACAAATTTACGGAAATAACTAGCTTCCTCATTTTTTATCTCATCTCTAATCTATTGACTAGGAAAAAATAAGTTGAGTAACCTGTACACCTAAGATAAATGGAAAATCATTGCAGATAATGTGTTTCCTTATTTGACATTCAAATACACGAGACGACTCACTCTGCTCTTCCAGTTAATAAGTAATAAAACAGAGTATTGAATGAATCCTTGACAAATTTAGGGATCAGGTACCAAATGGTGAATATCTACTCAAATTTTACTAGTGGAACTGGCATTGGCCACTGTCGGAGGACAGGATACTTACTGGGCTAGATGGACCTTTGGTCTGACCCACTATGGCCGTTCTTATGTTAACTACCAGTGCATTGTAATTTGAGTCCTTTACATTTCCCAAGTTACGAAGGTTCTATTTTATTGCTTATAATACACACCGAGCCAGATCCTCAACTGGTGAAAATAGCAAAGCTCTCCGCTGACTCAATGGATCAAGGCTTTTCATGCCAGCTTAGGTTCTGGCCCATTATCTTTTACAGATAAAGTGTATATTTTGATAGGACGGATATTTTAGTGCATTCCAATATGTTTTAAAGAACTTTCTCTACTAACTTGAAACATCTGCCTTCTATAATTCAGAAGACTGAATTGAGAAATGCAGCTTTCTAAAAACCTTTACACAAGAAATATTTTGGAGAAACATTTTTCGCCTACATGTTCACAGAATCTTACCTGAGGTTGTTTTGGTGTTTGCTGAAGAAACAAAACTAGCAAGATTGAGAACTTCCCCTGATGCAAGGATAAATGGTGAGGCAACAGTCACTGTATTTGTGACAGGATTTGATCTCTCTGGATTCATGTTCACCTGATTCTGCATTGCCTCCTTAAGAAGAAAAAGCACACCGTTGATCTCATCTCCAATAAGAGAAATAATACTTGGCATCCATACAGCATTTTGGGGGCCTGATTCTCTGCATCTTGTGTAGTCAAATAATTGTATTTGCTTTGCACTGGTGCAAAAGTAGGTGTAAAATACTACCAAATCAATCAGAAATGGCAGCGTTTTACACTAGTGTAAATCAATACACAAGTTGCAGGGCAACAGAGAATCAAGCCCACTATTTAAATAGCCTTTTCCAAACATTAACTAAGCAACCGTGTAATAACATTAAAATAATCTGCTTCTTCCATTCCCATTTCCCAGAGGCATGTTTCCACAAACATTCCAACAACAAGAGTCAATTCCATGAGTCCAGAAGCAGAGTTTCTGAAGAACTGCGTGTATGCAAAGAAAACCAATGCAGCTCAGAAATGATGAACATTATTCTCCAAATCTACTACCTTAGTGATGAAGAAACTAATATCAATTGACATTGCAATATTTTATACAAGTTACCACAATTCTGATTCAGGCATGCAAAAGAGAGTTTCTGTAGGAAATGTTCATTCTCATCGCATTGGCAAATGCAGTAGGCAGATAGCTGATAATTACAGGGAAAGTCCGTTCACAAATGTCTTCCTTAACCCACCTGCAGCATTACCAGAGTCTCTGCATTGTTCTTGTCCAGGGCTATATCAAAGGCTGATTTATCGAACTTGCTGAAAGCATGAACATCAGCTCCATACTTTATAAGCAACTCTACAACATCGCGATGGTTGTGTTCTGTTGCCCAGTGCAAGGCAGTCATCTTCAACATGTCCTTGGCATTTACATCAGCACCATTCTGAGAGAAATAAAAGCATTGCTTTAAACTATTTTTTTCAGAGCATGGCCTCTCCCTGATTCAAGAGAAACATGCTAAACACAAGAGGTGGAATCACAAAGGTACTTCTGCACCTAAATACCAGACTTAGGCAGCTACGTCCCAGTTTTGGTTCCCCTGGAATCCACAAAACTCCTGCCGAACCCTACAGGTGCCTAAACTCACTCAGCGCCTACTTTTGTCAGAGCAAGAGTTCCCTTGGCACCTATGTTCCTGCCTCTGGGTATGTGCACTGCTGCCTACTTCCCACCAAAGCCCCAGCATGAACGTGGTTCACGAACAAAGGGGAAGACAGACATTTGGCCAACTAAGACACATGCAGGGCTTGATCCAGTAGGCATGCTCAGAGGTGCTTGAGGCACGACTCCAAGTGGCAGGTTCCCATTCGTAGGCAGATGCCTCCCTGTAGCCCAGAGTTAGGCACCTATCTCTGACAGAAGAGCAGAACATAGCACACGCCCCTCATTAGCGTCTCCCCTTGGTAGCTTAGGGTGGAGCTGCCTACCATGCTGGCTTTTGTGGATTGCATTCTAACATCTATCTCCCCTCATTCGTGGTATGGAATATAGACACCTTGCCCAGCTTTGTGGATCACAGTGTTGTCCCTGGGAGCGTCTAGGCACCTAAAAGTTAAGTGCCACCATCATGCTCAGCATTGCAACGTCTAAGTCCCTTCATGATCCCACCCAACGTGCTGTCAAATATGTGCGTATGCATGCGCACACACACCACTTAAGAATTTAGAGATTTGCTTTGGTACTAATTTCTTACAATTATACTCATCCTAGGTATTATTTGTTACAACGGGTAAAACAATTCAGACAATAAGATTCTTTACGCAAACAGTGTTGCTTTAACGTCATTCTGAGCTTTGTGCTTCCTGTTCTCCTGCACAGGCATCACACTGTTTTAAATCAGCATTTCTCAAAGTGGGGGTCCCGACCCAACAGGGGGTTGCACGACTATTGTCGGGGATCACGGTATTGCCACCCTTCCTTCCTCCTTCCCACCACAGAAGGGGGGGAGGGATAGCTCAGTGGTTTGGGCATTGGCCTGCTAAACCCAGGGTTGTGAGTTCAATCCTTGAGGGGGCCACTTAGGGATCCGGGGCAAAATCAGTACTTGGTCCTGCTAATGAAGGCAAGGGGCTGGACTCGATGACCTTTCGAGGTCCCTTCCAGTTCTAGGAGATTATATTATTATAAATGGAGATATCCTAATAAAGGGTGGCATGATATGGGAATGAGGGGTGGGGGTGTTGTCACAGCCTGAAATATTTTCAAAGGGGGGCCCAGCAAAAAAAAAAAAAAAAAAGTTTGAGAACCCCGGTTTTAAATCTCCTGTAGTTATCACTAAATTAAGCAGTGATTTCATTGAACAATTCTGAGGTTTTCCTTAGAAAAGTTTTTTAAATGATACTTAAGAGGGGGAAGAAGTTTTGTAATTCATCCTACCAATAAAAATATCTAATTGGCATTGATCGACCAATAACTTCTTCACAGAGAGTAATGCCTAATAAGGGACATTACAACGTAATTGATCGGATTTATATTCTGCAGATTGATACACAACATCTCACTTACCCTAATTAGCAGTTCTACAATATGTGTATGTCCATCAGCTGCAGCCATATGCAATGGTGTCCTGTCCACTTTGGTTCGAGCATCTCTGCTAACACCTGCTCGAAGCAGCACTTCTGCTGTTGAATAATGGCCATACTGGGCCGCAAGATGAAGAGGTGATGTCCCGAGCTGTATATTAAAAAATGTTTTTAAAAAAAGTTCTGTTCAACGTAGGTGTGGAAGCACATATTTATCTCCATTAATGTGTTCAGCAATTTTAAAGAATTAGAATTACACCCCCACCATATCCCCCACAGTAGGGGAGGTACAAACCCTTAAGTGCACAATGGCAAGGGGGGAAAAAGCCACCTGGCCAGAGGGCTGAATGTCAGGAAGTGGTAGAGGGCTGAGTTAAATGGATAGATCACCATGGGGTCTGGAGAGCAACTACTGGCAGGGGGCACCCAATGCAGAGGGATGGCCATGGTATGCTCTGCCAGAAGGGGGCAAACCAACCAGCAATTGACCCTGCAACAAGCACCAATTATATAAATGAATGATTGGGATTATAGTCCGTGCGTAGATAGCAAACAAAATTAGATTGTGATCACTTGCACCAAGGCAAATGTTAAAAAATAAACTGATCACTGAACTAAAGTTCTGTCAAATGAGATCTGATATAAAATTACTTTAAATGAAACATTTAAAACATATCCACAAAAAAGGCATTAGCTGCCAATCAATACGGTTGGCTGTTCTAATTCCCTCTTATAACCTTTAAATTCAGTATTTAAATGTACTTAGCAAGTTAATATAGTTTGAAAAACATTAACACTTAAGGATGACTTTAAAGAAGACTTAAAAGGAGCGATCAAACACCCCCATACAAAAGAACAGGTAAAAAATTGCTCAACATTCTATAACAGCGGCACCCAAACTGGTTACACTGGCAACGTACCAGGAGTATGAATGCCATGCTTCGGCCCCATCCTTTAACTACACCTCCACCCCGATATAATGCAACCCAATATAACACAAATTCGGATATAACACGGTAAAGCAGTGCTCCGGGGAGGGAGGGAGGGGACTGCACACTCCGGTGGATCAAAGCAAGTTCAATATAACGCGGACCTATAAGTGGTAAGATTTTTTGGCTCCCGAGGACAGCGTTATATCGAGGTAGAGGTGTATTTAAATCCATACTTAACTTTACTACCCCAAACTAGTCCCACTTACTCCAATGGGGCTACTCCATGATAGTAAAGTTATTCACAGGGTAATTCCTCCTGCAGGAACAGGGGTCAACCAATGTTGACCCGCTTTCAGGATCAGGGCCTAAGTCTGCATAAACACTTCAAAAGTGTATGAATGGGAATGCTTGTTGCTTGAATTTCCCAGCAATGAAATGCTAGTTAATCAGTCTGGTCGTCACACAGTTACAGAGCGAGGGTGCCCAGGAGCTAAGTTAGGACTCTCAACGTCTTCACTACCGTAGTAATCGATCTATCAGGGATCGATTTATCGTGTCTCGTCTAGACGCGATAAATCGATCCCCGAACGCGATCCCCGTCAACTCCGGAACTCCATCAGGGCGAGAGGTGGAAGCGGAGTCGACGGGGGGAGTAGCGGCCGTCGATCCTGCACTGTGAGGACACGAGGTAAGTCGACTGAAGATACGCAACTTCAGCTACAAGAATAGCGTAGCTGAAGTCGACGTATCTTAGATCGATTCCCCCTCTCCCCCCCCAGTGTAGACCAGCCCTTAAGATTATTGCCTACTCCTCAGGCTGCCCTCACAGGATCTGTTCTATATTTTAGTTGGAGTAAACACCTTTAAGGAAAAAGTAGCCTTTTCTATTAAAAACATACCCAGTCAGTGGTGAAAGGAGCACCATTTGCCATTAACGTTCTAACTTCATCATCTTGCCCTTTGCGAGCTGCTTCTAGCAACCTCTTTCCGAGGTCCACTAACGACATCTTTATACATGGGAACAAATATTTTCTGAAAGCTGCATTTTAAAACAGAAAAAAAAAAAACACTTTAATGTGCAATATGACTAAAATATCGTCAGCTAGACTAGGACATAGATTGATTTCCAGTGTGCATCTAAGCCTGATATGACCAGTAAATTACTTAATGAGTTCAAGTGTTTATGAAAATATATATCTTTTTAATGTTCAGTACTTGCAACATGATAGGACTGCAAAATGCAACCCTGATCCTGCAACTGGATCAGCTGATACAGACCAATGGCTCAAGTGTACCCCTGTTGACTTCAGAGGCTCAGCATGGACTTGAGTCCAAGTCTACAATAGCAACAGCAACACATAGTACTTAGTAAATACAGCATTTTACAAAGATTAGTTACTTCATCTTCACAAACACCCCACCCCCAGGAGCGAAGGGGCTGATAACCTTGTCCTCGTCTTACAGCTGCCAAACACTGAAAAATAAAGTGACTTGTCCATGTTCATAAAGGCAGTCTGTTTTAGAGCTGGAAATAGGAACTTCTGCGTTAAGTCTACTAAGCAATGCTGCCTCTGTTTTTCAAGCTATACTTTAAAGGTATAATAAATAGGTTAATCGGGGGATCTGAAGTTTTTGTCTGACATAGATACAGTGGCATTTCATTCCTATGAAGAACTGACATGAAGCCTAAGTATTAATTTATGTGCGAGGCTCTTCAAATGGCTACAAGTGAATGTCTATGCATACCAGTACTGAACTGCACAGTTAATCAGTGAATCCATCAGATCTTTAACTGAGAGAAAAGCTTTATGAAAAAAGTATCACAGGGTAGCCGTGTTAGTCTGGAACTGTAAAAGCGACAAAGAGTCCTGTGGCACCTTATAGATTAAGGTTAGTCTATAAGGTGCCACAGGACTCTTTGTCGCATTTTATGAAAAAAAAAAGTTATACCACTTCATTGAACAATTCAACAGAAGTGTCCAAATATACCATAAGTAACCCCCAGTACGTAAATGACAGTAAAACAATCTCTTTTAAAAAAACCTAATTCTCCTCAAGTAACATAGCCAATGTAAAATTTCCCATTTTACATGATGATATTTTAAACTTAAGTGTGCAATTATTATATGCCAAGTATTAAACATAGAAGGCAGGAGTGTGACCATTTTTAGCTCGGTCATAAAAACCTGATGTTCAAGGAAACAAACTTGAAAGACGAAAAAAATCCTTGCACTATTTCTAGTTGTTCATACAGCTTGCATGACGACATCTTAAAAGGGCCACTTTAAAGAAGCTCCGCATCACTCTAAAGCAGTCTGTATTCCTTGCTGAACCTTTTAGGTGCGACCCCATTCCCACAAATGCTCACATATGTTTAACTTTGGCCCAATCCTACAGGAGTACCATGCAGCACAAAACAGGCACCCACGTGCAGAGCTCATTACAGGATCAGGGCCTTTTTGTACATAAACATTGACTTTGAGGCAATTGTGCACATGTGTAAACACAGGCAAGTGTTAGCAGGATCCTCATGGCCTTAGCTTCACTTACGCTGATTCTTAGTAGGGCAGCCTTTATTTTGAATGCTCCTTTAACCGTCTTCCAAGCCCCAGTTTTACACTTAACTTGCCACGCGTGAACAGCTCCGTTGAGTTCAATGTGCATAAAGCTAATCATGGGTGTAAGAATTTGCAGAATTGGGGCTTAAGGGGGGTGGTTTGGATTTATTTTAAAAACTGCAAAAAATGCAGTTTCTCTCATCGCACTTTAACCTAACTCTGGATTCATTATTGAACAGCTATAAAATCATCAAAATCAGGAGCCCCCCCTCACCCCCATGCTCACAATTCCCCCACCCTAGTCAAGGTCTCCGTAGGATCTGACACCTGAAACGTCCCTCCTCTCCAGCAGCAACAGGTGTCTTGAGAAAAGCTTCAGCTAAAAACTTATTTGTAACCTTTCAAGGGATCAGAAATAACGAGTAAAGCCCCGCACTCGTTTCTATTCATTCGGGGTCCAGGAGCACCTGCCCCCACCCCCAATGCTCTGCAACACCCCCTCCCTGCCAGCCCCTCAACCCCACAGAAGTGGGGATCCCCCCGCCCCGGGATTCACCCTCTCACCTCAGGCTCCCTCCCTTAGCCCCAATCTCGGGGGGGGGGGAGGCAAAGACCTTCTCAACCCCCAGCCTCCCCTCCAGGCAGGGTACCCCGCCTCTCCCAGAGACAGCCCCCCAAGGGGCCTCTTCCCCAAGTGACCCCCCCTAGAGTGACCCCACTCCTCCCACAAGGAGGGGACCCCCCCACACTCACCCCTGCGAGGCGGAGGCGGCCCCCGGCGGCGCCAGCGTGGGCGTCCCACGGCCCGGGGTAGGGGGTGGGGTGGCTGGGGGTTACCTGCTTTTAACTGCCCCCCCTCTGCCCGGGAGGGAGGGAGACAAAATGGCGGACCCGGAAGTGGAAGAAGGCCCCCCCCTCCCGCGGCGGAGGGATACACGGAGGGGGGAATAGGGCGCCTAAAGTCTCGAGCTGCTCTCGTCACACGGGCCCGCGGGGCACGAACCGTTATAGGGGGACAGGGGAGTAACAGTGTGTCGGCGGATCGCCTAGCGATTCACGGCTGTATCCCTCCTCCACGGGCCCGCCCAGTGCGGCATAACTCGAGCGATCACTAACGGTTCACGGGTTTGGGGAGGGGACAACCCCCCCCCATGCGCCAGGATTATTTTTCTCCGCGGAGGGATACGACGGCGTTGCTACAAGGGAGACGAGTGAGCGGGCGGACGCCCTGGCTGTAGTCCCGGCCTGGCGCTGGGCGGGCACTTTAGGCGCCAAGGATGAAAGTGAAGCGGGTGTTGCCAGTCCCCAGAGAGATTTTTTGTCCCAGATCCCTCAGTGATTCCCTCAAGTATTGAACTCACAACCCTGGGTTTAGCAGGCCAATGCTCAAACCACTGAGCTATCCCTGAAAGATCTTGTCTGATCTTCAGTGGGGAAAATAGTATTTACTCAATTTAGCAAACTCAAGGTGGAGTCCTAGTGAAGCCAAAGCACAGAGTAAAAATCATAAATGAATCAAACTGTACCATAGACTCACTGGATAGAAATCCCATGCTTGAATAATAAGAGTATAGCAGTAGGAATAATAGTCTACTGAGTCTCATGACCTGACTAGGATGGTGATGGTGATTGTGAAATGCTTCGGGAGATTAAAGAGGCTATAGAAATAGAAAACTAAGTACTAATGGGGGATTTCACAACTTTGCCCATATTGACTGGGTACATGTCACCTCAGGATGGGATGCCGAGATAAAGTTTCTAGACACCATTACTGACTGCTTCTTGGAGCAGCGAGTTCTGGAACCCACAAGGGGAGAGGCAATTCTTGTTTTAGTCCTAAATGGGAGCATAGGATCTGGTCCAAGAGGTGAATATCACGGAACCGCTTGGTAATAGTGACCATAATATAATTCCATTTAACATTCTTGTGGGGCAAAAAACACCAAAGAAGCCCACCACAGTAGCATTTAACTTCAGAAAGGGGAACCACACAAAAACGAGGAAGCTAGTTAAATGGAAATTAAAAGGTACAGCCCCAAAAGTGAAATGACTGCACACTGCGTGGAAACTTTTTAGAAACATCACAATAGAGTCTCAAATTAAATGTATATCCAAAATAAAAAAACACAGAAAGAGGACCAAAAAAGTGCCACCATGGCTAAACAATAAAGTAAAAACAAACGGTTAGAAGCAAAAAGACATCCTTTAAAAATTGGATGTTAAATCCTACTGAGGAAAATAGAAAGCAGCATAAACTCTGGCAAGTCAAATGCAAAAGTGCAGGCCAAAAAAGAATTTGAAGAGCAACTAGCCAAAGACTCAAAAACTAAAGGAGCACTCAAGGAAGATGAGGCCATCATAGAGAAGCTAAATTAATTCTTTGCTTTGGTCTTCACTGCAGAGGATGTGAGGGAGATTCCCACACCTGAGCCATTCTTTTTTAGATGATAAATCTGAGGAACTGTCCCAGATCGAGGTGTCGATAGAGGTGGTTTTGGAACAAATTGATAAACAGTGAGGAGTTACCAGGACCAGATGGTATTCACCCAAGAGTTTGGAAGGAACTCAAATCTGAAATTGCAGAACTACTAATTGTGGTATGTACCTATCGCTTAAATCAGCTTCTGTACCAGGTGGCTGGAGGATAGCTAATGTGACACTAATATTTTTTAAAGGCTCCAGAGGCAATCCTGGCAATTACAGGCCGGTAAACCTAACTTCAATGCCAGGAAAATTGGTAGAAACTATAGTAAAGAACAGAATTATCAGACACATAGATTAACACGATTTGAAAACATCTGCTCAATGTGAAGTGGCAGGCAAAAATCCCAACAGAATGTTGGGAACCATTAGGGAAGGAATAGATAATAACAGGGCCGGCTTTAGCAAGAGCGGGGCCCGATTCCTGGGGGCGTGGCTTGCCGCAAGCCCCGCCCCCAGGAATCGGGCCCCGCTCCGGCCAGCGCTCCAGCCGCGGGGGCCGGGCCGGACCCAGAGCCGCTCAGCCGGGGCCGGGCTCGAGCCGCGGGGCCCGGGCCAGACCCGGAGCTGAGCCACGGGGGCCGGAGCCGAGCCGCGGGGGCCGGGCTCGAGCCACGGGGGCCGGGCCGGACCCGGAGCCGCTCAGCCAGGGCCGGGCTTGAGCCGCGGGGCCCGGGCTGGACCCGGAGCCGAGCCGCGGGGGCCGGGCCCGAGCCGCTCAACCGGGGCCGGGCTGGAGCCGAGCCGAGGGGGCCGGACCGGCGCCCCGGGGCCGGAGCTGCTTGGCCGGGGCTGGACTGGGCCGCGGCGCGCCTCCCCGGAGCCCTTCTCACACACCCCCAACGCCCCCAGCTTACCTGTTGCTGCCGCCGCCTGCCCCTGCTTCTTTTCAGACTTCCCGCGAACCTCTGATTCGCGGGAAGCAGGGGCGGGGGAGGAGCAGGGGGCGGAGCGAGTAGGGGAGGGGAGGAGGGGGAAGTGAGCTGGGGGCGGGGTGGACAGCTGCGGCGCGGGGCCCAATTCAGCCGAATCGGCTGAATCGGCCTAAAGCCGGCCCTGGATAATAAGACAGAAAATATCATAATGCCACTTTATAAATCCATGGTACACCCACACCTTGAATATTACATGGAGTTCTGGTCGTCCCATCTCAAGACAGATATATTAAAATTGGAAAAGGTATAGAGAAGGGTAACAAAAATCATGAAGGGTGTGGAACAGTTTCTGTATGAATAGAGATTAAAAAGACTGGGACTTTTCAACTTGGAAAAGAAATGAGTGAAGGGGGATGTGGTAGAGATCTATAAAATCATGAATGATGTGGAGAAAGTGAATAAGGAAGTTTTATTTACTCCTTCACATAACATAAGAACCAAGGGTCACTCAATGAAATTAATAGGCAGCAGGTTTAAAATATACATAAGGAAGTACTTCACAGAGCACACAGTCAACCTATGCAACTTCTTGCCAGGGGATGTTGTGAAGGCCAAAAGTATAACTGCATTTAAAAAAGAACTAAATAACCTCATGGAGTATAGGCCCACCAATGGCTATTAGCCAAGATGGACAGGGATGCAACCCCATGCTCTAGGAGTCCATAGCCACTGATTGCCAGTAGCTGGGAGTGGACGGCAGGATGGATCATTCAACGATTGCCTGTTCTGTTCATTCCCTCTGAAGCACCTGGCACTGGCCACTGTTGGAAGACAGGATACTGGGCTAGATGGGACTATTGGTCTGACCCAGTAGTGATGTTCTTAATTTCCCATGAGTTAGAGGGTTAAGGTAAATACTAGGCTCCCCCATAGCTTTAACCCAAACGGCTTACCTGTGTGAAAATCATAAAACTGCCTTGTCTTCACTAGGATTGTACCTCATGTTAGTTAACTCCAGCTTGGTTTACGTTACAGTTAGATCGACGTACGAAGCCATACATGGACCTACTTGTGCATGTGTTTATGCTCAAATTTGTCTCTGGCTGACGTAAGTGGCCCATTCTGGTAATGCAGTAAAACCACCTCCCCGAATGGTGCCACGCCATGGTCAAACTACTTTAGTCACCACAGTGCGAGTGTAGACATTACATGATCTGTGTCGACCCTAACGGTCCTTCAGTCACTGCCCCACAATTCCCCAGTCCCCATGACAGTTACTGCTCTGCTCACAATTTTAAACTCCACTGCCCAGGGGTCACAGAGACTGGAAGCCTGCCTCCTCCACTTTAAAAACCCTGCGTGTTTTTGACATGTCTTTTCCTGGTTGCTCCCCTTGGTGAGCACACCTAGCACCTCACCTTTGTTTGCATCCAGCTAACCACGCTGGCTCCAGGCACACCCAGAGGTGCTAGAGCAGGCTAAAAGCATTGGATCTCCTGTGCCTGTGGAGAGAAGAGGCTGTGCAAGTGCAACTACGGGCCAGCCACAGAAATATCAACATGTACAAGCAGATTGCACGGGGGATGCTGCAACCCTTGGGATTTTGCTTCCCCTCACCTGGTGTGGTAGAGCTCGGGCTTTGGCCCCCTATCCAGGGCAGCAGGGCTCTGGCAGGTTCAGGCTTCAGTCCCCCCTCCTGGGGTCATCTAGTAATTTTTGTTGTCAGAAGTTTGAGAACCCCTGTGCTAGATTAAAGAGTCCTCTCATGGGCAGCAGGTGAAGCTTCCCCTTGGGGAGGCTAGCCCTCCTGCCCCGCCTCTTCCGGATGAGGCCCCGCCTCTTCTAGCTAAGGCCACACCCCCGATCGCTGCTGTCAGCGCCCCGTGGCTCTGGCCGGAGGGGAGGGCTGAGAGCTTGGTTGCAGTTGGGACCACAGCGCCACCCTATGACTGCCACCCCGTCCATGGCCCTACTTCATTCCATCCCTTCCCCTGCAGCCCTGCCCCCATCTGCCCATGGCCCTGCCCCCATTCTGCTCCCACTACACCTCTTCCCCATGAGCGCCCCCCCCTGCTCCTTTCCGCCCCACTCCCCCACTGCCCCGCTGTGGCCCTGAGACCAGAAAAGCTCTTTGCCCCTGCCGTCTGGGACCATGGCAGAGGGAGATTTTTCCAGGAGCCCCAAATTGGCCAGGGCTCCAGGGCATGGTCCCCATGGGCGATAATCCGCTATTGCCCCCTCCCACCCCACAAGGTTTGGGAAGGCTTAGCCTTCCCCAGCCTCCATTACGCACCACCCATGAGCCCTCCACTGACTGAAATCTAGGTACCAAGAGACCATGATCAAGTCACCCCTTAACTTTCTCTTGGATAAACTAAATAGATAGAGATTCTTTAGACTTTCAGTCATTCTTGTAGCTCTTTGCTGAACCCTTCCCAATCTGTCAACATCCTTTTTTAAAGTGTGGACACCAGAGCTGGACTCAGCATTCAGTGATGGCTTCTGCCGGTGATAAAGATAAGTCCCCAGGCACCGTGTAGCTGGGGTTGGTTATCTTGTTTCCTGTGCTCGGCATATGTTGACTCTCTTTCTGTGATAATGTTTCTTATTGGTTGCCGGGGGATCGTCCTCCTGTGCCCCCTCTGTGCTGGGAAAGGGTGGGAAGAAATTCCAACCCACCCTGTACTTTGGAAGTCCAAGGTTCAACCTTGCAAGATGGCTGGCCTCCTCTGATGAATGTAGAAACCATTGGTAATATTTTTGTGAACTCTCTTGTGGCTCTGTACCCACCCCCTTCGGTATCGCTTGTTGGGAAGGAATTCATGTTCTCCCTGGAAAATCAGGACTAGGAGGTTGAGATACCGAGGGCTGTCTGGGCTGGAATCAACACCTTTGAATGGGAGCCTGTAGCGGGGTAGACACCCGCTCCTGCCATGAGGGGCTTAAAGCCACCCCTGGGAGAGGGCTGAGAGAAAAGCTGGGCTGATTGGGAGGCAGCCTCAGCTGGAGGACATGCCCCAAACAGACCCAGCTGGCCCTATAAAGATCAGGGCAGCCAGGTGTTCAGAAGGCTCTCTCTGGTCTGAGAGGGAGCAGGGCCTGGCTGCCTAGCAGAAAGGGTACTAGGAGTGAAGCAGGGCTAGGGAAGGCCAGAGGAGCAGGGGAGCTCCTGGCTGGCAACTCTACAGGCTGCAAGGCCTGGTTTAAGGCCTAAAAGGGTACTGGGTGGTAGAGGAAGGCAGCAGGTCCAAACCCCCTTGCCTGTGATGAGTGGCTTATACTCCAGTCTGCTCCAGGGAGTGGGGCTAGATGGTGACTGGCAGTAGCCCAGATTGAGGCGAGGTGGGGTTAGTGGGTGGGGGTTCCCCTGGGTGGGGAGACCCAGAACCTGAGACTGTGGGGGTACTGCCAGGGGGGGCAGCACCCCCAGAGAAAGGGGCACTGGGGTGCGGGAGGGACACAAGGGTCCAGCAGTAGCGAATCACCAGCCGACAGAAGGCGCTCCAGGGGGCTGGTGTGCTAATTCCCACGGACGACCAGCAGGCGGCGCCGCAGGGGTGAGTCTGCACTGTGCCCGCTTACAGAGCCACAACGTTAACTCCTAGAATAAGCTACTTCCCCCACTACCACCACCACTTCTCTGTGGGGAAGCACAGCAAAAAGCCCCAACCTGGAGAACAAAGCCAAGAGGTGGCTGAATGTTAAGGTTACTGCTGGGATTGGGAACACACACAAGGGACAAGAAGAGACTACTTGGATTCAGCAAAACATGGATCTCAGGCCACATGGCTCCCACCGATATGAGCTCTCAAGATCACCTCTCTCCCGCTAACCTAAAGACTTGCAGATGTATTCCAGGTGACTAATAAATGTTCTCTTAATGTGACACAGCTGCCTGGTGTCCCTGCAAATACTCGCAGAAGTTGCATCACTCACTAAAGAAGTGAAGTCTGTCTCGGGAGTCTGACTTTGGCAGGACTCACTGCAGGGAGCCCCAGAGAGAACCAGGGCTTGCTGGAACAGTTGAGGCTGCAGGGCTACCCTTATGGAGCAGCGTGGGCCCATGTGGTACAGACCGCAAAAGGGGTGACGTCCAGGAGACTGCTTCAAGCCTGGGGCATAGCCCGGACCCTGTGAATCTGAGACAACTCCCAACCTCTCCTGCGCTCCCAAGATCACTTCCTCTTCCCCACAGCCCCTGCTCCCACGGGATGACCCTGGAGCACAGCTGAGCTTTCAGCAGCTTTGCATAAACCCGGTTTCTGGATTATCTCCCTTCAAGGAGGAAAACTAAAGGCCTCAGGGGCTGGCAAACGATAATCCCCGGATGATCTGCTTTGAGTAGAGCCCGAAAGCTCCCTCGCGGGGGAAGCCCTGGCTGTGAAACTGGTCTAATGCCTTCACCGCTGCCCTCCTCTCCTTTATAATTACTCCAGGCAAGAGACTAGCTGATTCAGAGTTCTGTCCATTCACCCTTGCCTCCCAGCCTGGAGCCCCGGTGCTTTCAGCCGAACCCCTGGCTGTTGCAGGCTCTTAAGGAGCAGCAGATCCCATCCCCCTGTAAATAGATCTGTCCTGGTTTACGACGCCCAGTGCGTGTGCTTGGGGGTCTGCCCCTCAATCTTTGGCCCTGTGCCCTGGCCAGAGGCGGATGGACAATCTGGAGCTGATTCAGAGGAGAACAATGGGGAGGGTCAGTGGGCTGGAGGGAGGAAAGATTAAAAGAGCTAAATCTGGAAAAAATGCTCACGTGACAACTGAGACAGGGATGCCGTGGGAGCCTGCAAAGATCTGACAGGCCCTGAGCACCATGGAGGGAAAGACGTTATTAGTATGACCCACTGAGAGTCCCTGGAACAATGGGAGGGTGCCAAGGAAGGGCATATCCAGGCTGACTCTCAGGCCTGGTGGATTATGAACCATCTGGGGATACCATCTTCCAAGGGGTGGTGCAGGGCCGTCCTTAGCCATAGGCAGAACAGGCAACCGCCTAGGGCACCACGCTACCTGGGGGCACCGCTCTGCCCGGAGCCCGGACAGACGGGAAGCAGTGGAGCATTTAACAGCAGGGCTGCTGGGTCCTAGAGAGAGCCAAATGCAGCACAGTCTGAGGGAGGGGATTGGCTGCTGGGGTCTCTGGGGAGGGAAGGGGAGGGGTGGGGGAAGGAACTCACCTGTGAGTGTGACTCTTTCCCCCGGCGGGAGGTGAGGCAGGCTCGGCAGCTCTGGCACCAGTATCCTTTGTTGTCCCCAGGGCCGGCTCCAGGTTTTCTGCCGCCCCAAGCGGCAAAAAAAAAAAAAAAAAGCCGCGGCAGCACGATTGCGCCATTCCACTCTTCGGTGGCAATTGGGTGGCACGTCCTTCGCTCCGAGAGGGACTGAGGGACCCGCCACCGAATTACTGCGCTGCAGACCCAGACGTGCCGCCCCGATAGCGGCTGGAGTGCCGCTCTTTGGTATTGGCAGCCTCAAGAACCTGCTTCTTTAGCTGGTGCCTGGAGCCGGCCCTGTTTCCCACTTATTCTGTAGCTACATCTGTCATGCTTCCCCACTCCTTCACAATTCTGCAGTGCAATTTCCTTTGTTCCCCTTGCTTTTATCCATAATGGCTGTTCAGTAAAACCACTTTTCCCTGGCTGATGGAATTGATCTGCAAAGGGATTTATTAAATGCAGCATTTGTCAGAGCTGTTTTTTAAAAGATATTTAAACCCACTTGCTTTACTCAAAGGGAATATTTGTGCTTAGGCTTGTGCATCCAGTGTGCTTTCTTGGTGGCTAGTAAGAGGTAATAAGATCACAATTATTCCTTTGAGGTCATGGATTAGTCCAGGAAAGGAGAGACGAATTAGGTGGCCCATGCTAGGAGATTCCCTATGCATCTACCAGAGGGGGGGAAGAGAAGAGATGGAGGGCAGGGAATACCCTGTTTCCCCGAAAATAAGACAGTGTCTTATATTAATTTTTGCTCCCAAAGATGCGCTAGGTCTTATTTTCAGGGGATGTCTTATTTTTCAATGAAGAAGAATACGGTACACATTTTTTTGCCTTATTATCGGGGAGGTCTTATTATCGGGGGGATGCCTTATATTACAACGAGAGGCAAAACTGTAAGTAGGCCTTATTTTCGGAGGATGTCTTATTTTCGGGGAAACAGGGTAAGTCAGTTCAGCCTGCTTATGGAGCTACAGCAATAACTGCAGTTGTGTATCCAGTTGTGTATCCCCACTCTATCACTGAATTGTTTTCTTCCTAACCAGGAGTCAGATTCTATTCTATTCATGTTCTTAAAACAATGCCCATCCCTGACTTATGTGAGCCCTGGGGCCTTGACAATTTGTCCCTTATATGGACTAACCTCATTCCTTGGATTTAAGCAAGTTATGTTAAATGATCACATTAATTTACATTTTGATAAAACAGCCAAAGTTTTATGGGTGGGGTAAAACATAGGAGTACTGTTAACTTTCTATAGCACTTTATGCTCTAAAAGAAGTTGGTGCCTAACTTCCCTTAGGCTACCACTTTTTCACAGAGGCTTACAAACATGCTTTATTTGGTTATGTTGACTGAATTGTAAAACCCAACTCAGCCCTTTGGCCCCCACACCAGTCAGCTGACTCCTGGGACAAGGGACCAGGCTGGATCAGAGGTGCTGGAACAATTTTTATAGTGGGGTGCTGATAGTCAGTGAACCAATCTGTAAACATAGGATGGAAACCACTTCAAGCCAGGGGGTGCGCACTTCAGCACCATGGGCTGGAATGGTGGTGGTGGAGGGTCTGGCTGGAGTCAGGGGACAAAGAGACTTGGCTGGGGCGGCGCATGACTACCATGATGGGGTGAGAGGCTGAAGATCCTCACTGGAGTGAGAGAAGATAGGAGCCCAAATGATTGGACAACAGTATACGATTCACATCAAATAGAATAAAAAATAGAAAAAATAATACATTTATAAAAAGTGCAAAATAAATTTAAAATGGTAATAATGAATAAAATACAAAAATATTAACAGACTTAAAAAAAGTAAAATAATAAAAACTGAAAAATAAAAGAATTGTAAAATACATAAAAACCATAAAAGGGGAAATAAAATTAAAAGAAACTTAATATATATATATAAACAACAATAAAATAAAAAAGGAAATACAAGTAAAATATATTAAAAAGGTAAAATTATAACTATTAAGAAAAAACACACACACAACAAGAAAGAAAAAAGAAGTACAATTGTAAAACCGAGGGTGAGAGTCCATGGGGCTTGTGCTCCTATATCATAGGTGAGGAGCTCTGATGTGTGCCCCCGCCCCGTGTCCCCCTCTCTGTCCCCCATGTGGACAGGGCTAGACAGCAGTCTCACTCCGGCCATGCGGCCACCCCAGCCTGGGAGTGAGGGGCGGCGCCCTCCCGGGCTTCCGGACCCACAGACAAAGCCCGGGGGGAACCACTCCCATTTATACTTGCTGGACACAAGGCTCTTGCTCGTGTTGTACAGGAGGCTAAGCGACCCCCCTGTTATACACTGAGCAATGAGGGCTCCCTCCGTGTGGGGCAGAGGCGAGACCCTGCGCTCCAGGGACGAGGTAGCTGGTGGACAGACCCCGCCGGAGCGGGGAATGTCGGCAGGCGCCACTCTGCCTTGGACGGAGTCCTCTCCACTTGAGCAAGCGAGACTCCCCGCAACCGCCAGACACCTCTTCCGTCAGTGGACGGTGACCCTGACTCCGAGAGAGACCCCCGGGAGAGAGAGAGAGAGACGGGGTGTCCCTCGGCTGGGCCCCCTGGGGCGAGATTCAGCCCAGCCGCAGCGGGATACACAAGGTACTAGGTGGAGAGGGGAAGGAGAGAGAGAGCCAGGCTGGAGGCCTCCGGGCTCTGCTCCCCTCTCTGCACCAGCCTGAGTCCCCCCACTCAGGGCTTTTCCCAGCGTGTACCCAGCTCACCCAACCTTGTGTCATGGGTCCGGGCCAAGCCTTCGGAATGAGGGGAGAGAAAAGGGCAACGCTGCCTCTGCCCAGGCTGTGCAGGGAATCACCCCGCCCTTCTGGAACTACCTCTGGGGACCCAGCTGGGATTGTAGCTCATTGAGACTTCCAGAGCCTGGCCCCATTGCGGTCACTCCATGAGGTAGAACAGAAACACCTGCCTTTAAAATTCAACTGTATCTAGGGTGACCCCACCTGTATTTCAAGTTCCGTAATAGAGGACACTGTTGCGGGGGGAGGGGGTGAGCTCGAGGGGGTATTTTGGGGTGCTGGAGGGGTGTGTGTGTACTGGGAGATGGTATTTGGGAGGTGCTGGACAGAGTATTTGGGGTGTGTAAGAGCAGGGGTGCCTCTCAGGACTGGGGGACCTCCCGGAGGCATGCTGCCGAAGGCAGCCTGACTGCCGCCCTAAGGGCGACCGGCAGGCAGCACCCCGCGGCTTGCTGCCCCAGGCAGGCGCTTGCTGCGCTGGTGCCTGGAGCCGCCCCTGGTTGTCCCCCATAACATCCATTCTTCTCCCCCCCACACCCCACGGAGCACTTCCCTTTTCTCCCCCCAAGGAGCACCCTTCTCTCTCTCTCTCCTCCCCTCTGGCAGGGCTGGGTTGGGTGAGGTGTTGGGGGGGAGGCTAGCTGGCTGCCTGCTGAGGAATGAAAGTGAAAGTAACTCACTTCCTCGGCAGCCAGCCAGGATTGGAATGGTCACCCCGCCCAGAACTTGGCACACCACTTCTGAAAGGTTGCCGACCCCTGGTATAGAGTGACCATATGTTGTACTAAGATTCTCTTGCTTTTTTTCCCAGTGAGCAGGGCCGGCCCTAGCTTTTTTGCTGCCCCAAGCAGCAAAAAAAAGCGCCGCCCCCCCGAGGCCCCCCGCCAAGCGCCGCGCCGCCCCCCAGCCGAGCGCCGCCGGAACCCCCCCCCCCCAAGCGCCGCCTGCCCGCACCACCCCTCCGCCGCGCGCTGGAGCCCGCTCCCCCCCCACGCCGAGCGCCGCTGGAACCCCCCCGTCCCCGAGCGCCGAGCCCCGCGCCGCCCCCCCCCCCGCCGAGTGCCGCGCCGCCGGAGCCCGCCCCCACCCCCTGCCGAGCGCCGCCGGAACCACACTCCAGTGCCGCGCCCGCGCCGCCCCCCCGCCGAAAGTGAAAGTGAAAATAACTCACTTCCTCGGCCGCCAGCCAGGATTGGAATGGTCACGCGTGGCTGGGCTGGGGATAGCCAGATAGCATGTGTGAAAAATCAGGACGGGGGGTTGGGATAGGGTGAGCAGATGTCCCACTTTTATAGGGACAGTCCCAATTTTTGGGTCTTTTTCTTATATAGGCTCCTATTACCCCCACCCCACCCCCTGTCCTGATTTTTCACACTTGCTGTCTGGTCACCCTAGGTGTGGGTAATTGGTGCCTATGTAAGACAAAGCCCCAAATATCGGGACTGGCCCTATAAAATCAGGACATCTGGATCTGGTCACCCTAGCTGGGGAGCGCGTCTCTCCCCCGGGCTGGCAGCGATCCATCTCATCCCGGGGGAGCTGCGCAGGGCAGGATGAGCTGCGGTGGCTCCATGGGTGCCCCGTCCCTGAAATCAGATGGTGTGCTAACTTCACCATGGTCCGTTGGGCTGGCGGTGGGACCCATTGGCGTGTGATCGGACCTGAGGGTTTGCTGCTGCTGTTGCCACTCTGCACCCCAAGAGGTGGATTTTGGGGTCCTGCAGTTTTCCACCTATCTCCTCCTCTACTGCAGCTGTTGGACCAGCAGGCTGGGGGGTGAGCCAAGCATGAAAGCAGTACTGTGTTGCCATTTAGATTGTCATTTAACAACTTTGTTTGCCAAAAATGCTTGCTAACAATCCCTGAATTCAATTTCAATATATTTTTTTAAATCAATATCTTAGCCAAAAACAGAAAATTAAGTTGTTGACAATTATTTGTGACAGGTTTGGTTTGGGTAGGGTTACCATATTTCAGCAAGCAAAAAAGAGGACGGGAGGAGCCCCGCCCTAGCCCCGCCCCTGTCCCTCCCATTTCCCGCCCCCCCAGAACCCCCAACCCTCCCCCCGTTCCTTGTCCCCTGACTGCCCCCTCCTGGGACCCCTGCCCCTAACTGCCCCCCAGGACTCCACTCCCTATCTAAGCCTCCCTGCCTCTTGTCCCCTGACTGCCCCAACCCTTATCCACACCCCCACCCCCAGACAGACCCCTGGGACTCCCACGCCCCATCCAACCACTCCCCACCCCCTGACAGCCCCCCCCCAGAACTCCCAACCCATCTAAACCCCTCTGCTCCCTGTCCCCTGACTGCTCCGATCCCTCTCCCCACTCCTGCCCCCTGACAGCTCCCCCCCAGAACTCTCAGCCCCCCACCCCGCTCCTTGTCCCCTGACTGCCCCCTCCTGGGACCCCTGCTCCTAACTGCCCTCCAGAACCCCACCCCCTACCTAAGACTCCCTGTTCCTTGTCCCCTAACTGCCCCCTCCTAAGACCCCCCCAACTGCCCCCCAGGACCCTACCCTCTACCTGTACCCTGACTGCCCAAAACTTTCTCCACTCCCCCCAAAAAGCCCCCCCCCGTTTCTTGACTGCCACCTCCAGAACCTTCCTGCCCCCTGGCCCCCTTACCCTGCTGCTCAGAACAGGGTGTTGGGCTCTGTGCGAGCCGGACACGTGGCTGAGCTCCCCAGCACAACAAAACCGGGTCCCTGGCCCTGCACAACAAAACCCGGTCCCTGGCCCGGACCGGACTGCAGGGGAGAGCTGCCCTTGTATCAGCACAAAGTGCTCTCACTCCCGTTTTGCTACGCTGCATGGCAGAAACCGCTCCCAGTTGCAAAAGGGGAGGGCTGCACTTTGTGCTGAGACACTTGCTCAGAATGCAGGGCGGATCCGGCTCCTCTACAGCTGCTCCGGAGTCCAGCCCGGGACTTTCCTGCAGCCCTCCCAGCCACTCGCTCTGCTCTGCCAGGGGAGGGGGGAAATCCCGGACATTGTGAGTGCTTTACAAATTCCCCCCGGACGCTATTTTTAGCACAAAAAGGAGGACATGTCCGGGTAAATCCGGACGAATGGTAACCCTAGGTTTGGGGCAGGGAGTGGGCCAGTTTTCATCAGAGAAACAAAAAATGTTGCCTGACTTTCCTATAGCCCTGTTACTGCTAAATAGAGCCTCCAACAACTGTAATATGCTCATCCCCTTACTAGTGTATAGAGCAGGGGTCGGCAACCTACGGCACACGTGCCAAAGGTGGCACACAAGCTGATTTTTGATGGCATGGCGCGGCGGGCTGAGCGGCTCAGGCCACCGCCGCTCTGGGGTTCCGGCTGCTGTCCCATTGCTAGCCGGGGTCCCAGCCGCCGGCCCCACTCAGCGCCTGCTGCTGGCCTGGGGACCCCCAAGGAACCCCAGGCTGGCAACGGGCTGAGCAGGCCGGCAGCTGAGACCCTGTCTGAGCCACTCGACCCGCTGCCGGCCTGGGGTTCCATTCACTCAGCCGGCAGCGAACTGAGTGGTGCCGGTGGGGGGCTGAGTGGGGCCGGCGGCAGGCTGAGCGGGGCCGGCGGCTGGGACCCCGACTGGCAAGGGGCCGGCAGCCGGAACCCCAGAGCAGCAGCAGGCTGAGTGCTGCCGGCACCCCAGACTGGCAACGGACTGAGCCACTCAGCCCCCCCGCCGGTCCCGCTCAGCCCGCCAGCGGCCCGCTCAGCCTGCTGCCGGCTGAGTGAATGGAATCCCAGACCGGCAGTGGGCTGAGTAGGGCTGGTGGCTGGAACCCCAGACAAGGATCCCAGGCAAGGATCACACTAAATTGATAAGATCTGCATTTTAATTTGATTTTAAATGAAGCTTCTTAAATATTTTAAAAACCTTATTTACTTTAAATACAACAATTGTTTATTTATATAATATAGACATAGAGAGAGACCTTCTACAAATGTTAAAATGTATTACTGGCATGGGAAACCTTAAATGACAGTGAACTTGGCACACCACTTCTGAAAGGTTGCCGACCCCTGGTACAGAGTGACCATATGTTGTACTAAGATTCTCTTGCTTTTTTTCCCAGTGAGTCTGTATAGCTTTTGCCAGCCCAGAGGTTGGGCAGCCAATGTCTTACATTTTCACAATGTTTTGTCCAACTTTCATAAAGTAAATACACGGTTAATACGAGTTAAAAAGGTCAGGGACACTTCCTTGTGAAGAATCTGTGTCATGCTAGAGCTGTGAAAATGTCAGTTTTTGATGGAACTTTAGAGGCAGTGATTTATCGTGTATTTCTGGCAGTGCCCCAAATGTGCTGCTATTGCTAATGTCTTTCCAAACAAAAATGAGGCACAATAGGACTTCTGTAACATTTCTGTGCTACCTTAATCTAAATGAGATGATTCTGTGCTGACTTCATTTTGGTCACTTTGTGCTTTACCTAGGAGTAAAACTAGGGGTTATATTTCCCCACTGCTTGGAAACCCAGCTTATTAAACTGGATAATGCCATTGATCTATTTACAGTAGAAGGTTGATATAGAGTTGTAACTAACCTTAAGACTGATGCCCACTATATATTTAAAACTAAAAAGTGGCTTTGTAAAAATGACCTGGGTTTCCAACTCTATTGTGTCTCAGTCAGGGCGGAGCGCCTTGTGAGGTGTCTTCACACTAGCTCAAGGTCACAGCGCAAGAACCTAGAGAGCCTCCTGAAGCACGGTGATAGTTTTGATTTAAATGGACTTGAACTGTACGAAGAATTGAGGACACTGTCACCAATGTTGCCACATGCAAAATCGGTGATGGACATTGTACAGTTTATTCATACCAGCAAACTTGTTGACATATATCCTAATATGTACATTGCCACTCGTATTCTACCGACAATTCCTGTAACAGTAGCATCAGGAGAACGGAGTTTCTCAAAACTAAAGCTCATTAAAAACTATCTCCGTTCTACAATGAGTCAGGAATGCTTGACTGGTCTTGCTATTCCTGCAATCGAACAAGACATCACTTTGTCTTTGTCATACAATGACATTATTACTGCTTTTGCAGCCAAAAAAAGCCAGAAAGATTGCTTTTAATTAAAAACAAATCCTTGTTTCAATACCTCTTCATCTAAATTTTCAATGAAATGTTGACAAATTAAAAAAATTATATTATTTGCATCATTCTGTCAAATCAGAATTTTTTCTATAGCGCTACTTCTTTAGTGCTGGTCCATCAGCATTACCGTGTGCTTAATTAAGTTAAACTGGGTTTAATAACATGCATGTGGCAAGTTTTCCAATACTGTAAGCTTATGTTTGTGTTGTTAAGAGCAAGTCAGGCACAGGGGCACCAGTTTAATAATCCCGCCTAGGGCACCATAAATCCTAAGGACGGCCCTGGGGTGGTGTCAGAGCCCCATGCCACAGGACTTTATAGCCAGGTGGAGACCTGCTGCAGGGAGTGGCAGGCAGGAAGGGATGGGGAGATCAGGCATATAACCTGTGTCCTGCTGCAGGGCAGAACAGAGAATCATACCAATGTTGGGCTGGAAGGGACCTCGAGACATGATGTAGTCCTGCTGCCCATGCTGAGGCCAGACCATGTAAACCTAGATCAGCCCTGCCAGGGGGTTGTCCAACCTGTTCTTAAAAACCTCCAATGGTGGGGATTCCACTACCTCCCTTGGATGGCTCTTCCAGAGATGAAGTACCCTTAGAGTTAGTCCTAATATCTAACCTAAATCTTCCTTGGTGCAGATGAAGTGCATTACTTCTTGTTGTAACTTCAGTGGACATGGAGGACAATTGATCCCCGTCCTCTTTATAACAGCCCTTAATGTACCTGAAGACACTTACTAGGTCCTCCCTCAGTCTTCCTTTCTCAAAACTGAATGTGCCCAGTTTCTTTAACCTTTCCTGATAGGTCAGGTTTTCTAAACCTTTATCGCTTTTGCTGCTCTCCTCTGGACTCTCTGCAATTTGTCCAGCTCTTTCCTAAAGTGCGGTGCCCAGAATAGGACCCAGTACTCCTGCTGAAGCCTCATCAGTGCCGAGTAGAGCGGGACAGTTACCTTCTGTGTCTTACATATGGCACTCTTCATACACCCCACAGTGATATTAGCCTTTTTCACAACTGCATCACATTGCTGATCTATATTCAATCTGTGATCCACTATCATCCCTAGAGCCTTTTCACCAGTAATCCCACCTAGCCAGTTGTTCCCCATTTTTGTAGTTGTGTATTGGATTTTTCCTTCCTAAGTGAAGTACTTTGCACTTGTCTTTATTGAATTTCATCTTGTTGAATTCAGACCAGTTCTCCAATTTGTCAAGGCCGTTTTGGAGTCTAATTCTGTCCTACAAAATGCTTGCAACTGTTCCCAGGTTGGTGTCATCTGCAAATTTTATAAGCATATTCTCCATTCCATTACCCAAGTCATTCATGAAAATAATGAATAGTACCCGGACCAAGGACTGACCCCTGTGAGATCCCACTAAATACTGCCTCCCTGTTTGATGGCAAACCATTGATAACTACTCTTTCAATATGGTCTTTCAACGAGTTGTGCACCCACCTTCTAGTAATCTAATCTAGATCATATTTCCCTAGTTTGCTTATGCGAATGTCATGTGGGGCTGTCAAAAGCCTTACTTAAATCAAGATATGATGGGAAGGAAGCTTCGAAGCTGCTGACGTTCAATTTATTCTCGCACAGCCTCACCGCTCAGTGGGGCGATCCCAGAATCCCTGTCATCCAGACCCAGATGCTCAGATCACCTCAGTCTCTAACTGATCACTTGCCTTCAACTGCTCCCTACTTTGCAGCCTACCCTCCACCAATGGAGGGAGCTCCCTGTGCCTTCCTTCTCTTCCTGCTTATGGTTTCCCAGCCCAGAGGTAAGTGACGGAGGGACATATCCACCCCTTGGGGGAGTTACATCAAGGGGATGGGAGACATTATTTCCAAAGTCAACTCTGGTTAATAGCAAGAAAGAGAAGCACAGAAGCTCCCATTGCTACCTGGCCTGAGGTCATAAGAACGGCCAGACTGAGTCAGACCAATGGTCCATCTAGCCCAGTATCCTGTTTTCCGACAGTGGCCAATGCCAGGGGCTTCAGAGGGTATGAGCAGAACAGGCAATCGTCAAGTGATCCATCCCTGAGATCCAGTCTGGGCTTCTGGGTAGTTGGAAAATGGGGTGTGTCTCCGATGGCTGGGCATAGGGAGGCTGCAGCTCAGCTGACCGGGTGTACAAGACTCTGTGGTCACAGTTAGAGTTAGAGTATTTCATGAAGCCTAGGGGGAAGAAGGAGAGAGTGCAGGTCTGGGAGCCAGCCAGGAGGGCTATGCTGGGAGATGTGCTGCCTCTCTGAAGCCCTGACACCCCTGCAGGGGCCTCAGGGAGCATGGGGCAGGCGCGAAGCAGCATGAAACCTGCAGCCTGGACTCACAGCAACTGAACCCAGCTGCTCCTATTCCTGGCTCTGCCAGCAACTCATTGTGCCCCCCCCCCATGGCTTCCATTTCCTCCTCTGCTAAACAGAGATACAAGCTTGGCGCTGGCTCTTTGAAGCTTCTGCTGACCGGTGTGGTGACTCGATGCCACTGAATACCATGAGTCCCTGTGCAGGGGGCACAGGAGGGGGAATTGTAAAGGGCTGGGACTGTAATTCTCTGCTGCGCAGCAGGGCTGTGAGACCCAAATCACTCCTGTGAGTGAAAGGCTTTGGGACTCCAGCCTGGGCAGTGCTAGAGAAGGGCTGGGGGTTATTACGATTGTACAGAAAGCCCCCTTCAAGTGACAGGGCTGGGATACCAGGGCTGGAAGGGAGTGGGGGGACGGGAGTTGGTCAGTTTTGTAGGGATATAAAAGAAGGTACTAACAGTGATTCCCTCAAGTGACAGTGACCCCCTCATAATTTGTCCCCCACACTTTAAAATCCAACAGTTTCACCAAGTACAAAAATCTCTTGGGTCTTCTGTTAAAACTTGTAAGCTACTGTCTGTAGAAACCATTGATTATGTCTATCCTGTGAAAGACACTTTATTACTATGTAAAACTTACAAACAAGTTAATTGACTTTGTTCTTGAAGTAATTGATACAATGTAAACAAACACTATAAGCTGTTAAGTGACTTTCACTTCATTCAACGGCTCCTAGGACAGACCCCCACCCTCTGTGATTAAAGGGCCGGGAGTCTCAAATGAATTAGCACACACCCTGAAAGTGGTGGAGACAGTAAATTAAAATATGGTTAAGATATGGAATGTATGTTGATGAATGCTTGATGTACATAAATGGTTAGGGAGGCGCCAGCCTAGAAAGGGAATATCCATCGGCCGAAGAATGTGTCAAGTAGGACCACCAGACAACCCCCTGAGGGTAAACTGGGATCCACCCCATCACCTGGAAGGATGAGAAACACAAACTATGGACAGTGTGGAGCCACCAGGAATGTGCCACTTTGGACAGGAATGTGCCATCTGCTGATTGAGTCAGCAACAGCAGGATGAAACAGCTCCCATAGACTAACATAGGAATTAATTCCTATAAGAATGGACTCTAAAGACTCCGAAGAAGTGAGGTTTTTACTCACGAAAGCTTATGCCCAAATAAATCTGTTAGTCTTTAAGGTGCCACCAGACTCCTTGTTGTTTTTCTAAAGACTGATGACTTTGAGTCTCTGGTTCTGCTGCCAACCTCCAGGAGCATCAGGTGCACCTGACACAGACTCGGCTCCATCCTCATGACCAAGATACCTGGCCAGTAACTTGGCATGAGCAACTTCTAGGCTGGTAACTATAACACCTATACAGAACTTGAATGAATGATTGTGTGAATGAACCTCTCTCTCTCTCTCTCTATATATATATATGTGTGTGTGTGTTTGTGTGTATAAGAAATAAGTAGTCAAACAACGTTGTTTACTTTTATCTTTTGCTTTATCAGTATATTTACAATAAATGTGGCATCTTTGCCTTATCCCTCTTAATAAGATCCTGCTGGTTTTTATTCTATTGGTATAACAGTTTCCTCAAGTCTCCTTTGTCTTCTGTATTAGATGCGAGTCCGGCCACAGTATATTGTCTCCTGGTGTCAGTGAACGGAATTCTGGGAGAATCCATCATTTTCCCTGTACTCAGTCCTGGAGCCTTCAAAAGCATCACCTGGCATGGCCCCTCCCCTGCCAACGCTGAAGCCCATGCGTCACGTGGGCCTTTGGCAGTTATCACCCCAGGGGCCCCTGGAGCGCTGCCCCACATTTCGATGGAGGACGAGAGATATCGAGGGAGAGCAAGACTCCACAACCAGAACTATTCGCTGGAGATCAGTGACCTGATGCTGGCAGACGTTGGCATGTACAGCTGGGAGACAGCAAGTGCAGATAGCAATATCTTATGTAGCTATGACCATCCACAGTGAGTGTGTGGGGGGTGGGGAATTTATGCTTAAAATAGACCCCAACGTCAAGACGATAGCTAGGCAGGGCTGGGCTTGCAGGTGGCATAAAATTTTCACAGATTCCAAGGCCAGAAGGAACCATTGTGATCCTTTAGTCTGACCTCCTGGATAACCTGCCCCAAAAGGATTCGTGTGTTAACTAGAGGAGATCTTTTAGGAAAACATCCAATCTTGATTTTAAAATTGCCAGTGATTTTCTGACAGTATCGCCAGGCCCAAATGTTAAAAAATCATGAGTCAGGCCGCCAAGATCATGAGATTGGCTTAAAACATCATGAGATTATGTTAAAAATAATAAATGTTGGAGAGTGGGGTTAGTTGCCTTCTGGCTTTGGGGCCTTTAGGGTCTCACTTGCTTCAGGCTACCAAGCTTTGCCCTGCAGCTATGAAAGCTACAGACTTATTTCTTTTTTAAATTAAATCTGAGATCCTCCAGCACTGGGAGGATGAAAAAAACGAACACTAAAAATCGTAAGACTTGCCATAACATCGCAAGAGTTGGCAACTGGGCCCCAGAAGTTTAGTTTGGGTACAGCAGAACAAGGTCAGCTCTTATAGAAAGTGGCCCAGTGCAAAGGACCAGAGTGTAGGCGGTCTGGCCTAGTGGTCACAGCTGGGCTAGTGCCCACAGGTCAAGGATATCCATGAGGTGATAATCAGCAAGCAGGGATCAGAGTAAATGCTGAAGCTATGCTTGACCGGCAAGAGTCAGAGTCAGGCCAGGGTTGGAGAGTGGAGATCAGAGATAGTTACCAGACTGGAATCAGGAGGTGAGTGTTGGGTCAGGCCTGGGTCAGAGACCAGAGATCAGAAAGCAAGGTGAGGTGTGACATCATAGCAAGCCAGAAATTGATGTAGGTGCCCAGACAACTTGCTAGTCCACCCTCAGGTTAAATAGTGAGCCTGCACCAATCAGAAGGCTGCAGGGTGCTGTCACTCTAGTCCCTTTGGGCGGTACTTCCTGCAGCACCTAATCTCCCTAGTGCACCTTGGAAATGGCTCTCTACAGCCTCCCAGTGGCAATGTAGGACCATTAGCTGTCCTGGGCTCTGCAGAGCTGGGTTCTAGTCCCACAAGTCCTTACATCCAGGCTCTGTAATGCCCTCACAGAGCAGAGAGGGCCCCACCTTGACAATTATAATGTCTGGGTGCTATATGGAGTGGGTTGCCAACATCCTGGGCTGTTTCTGCTAGGAGGAAAAATCAATGCTCCAAGGGAGGGGTACTCTGGGGCGATCTTGCTTATTTACAAAGAACATCCATAGAGTCATATCTCCCTGGCTGTAAGAGAAATACAGAAGAGCAGAAACCCCCACATCTGCCCCTCCAGTGGACTCCGTGCCCAAGAAGCCCCATATCTCTGTTCCCTGTCAGGCTCACTCCTCCTCCTCACTTTGTGCAGCTCAGGCTGCTACACTTAAAAGATTCGCTGACATACTTGTGAAAAATCCTTCTCCTAACTACCATAGCGTTGCCGGCAAAAGGTTTCACGTTGACGCTGTTATGCCAGCAAATAGATCCTGTTGCTTGAATAGCTTATGTCGTCGGGTAAGCTAGTATAAGCTATTCCGGCAAAGGAACTCTCGCTGATATAAGCCGCATCTCTGCTAGGAGGGCTTGCCGGCGGACTTCTTCCGATATAGCCTTGGCGGCAAAGACTTTCTAGTGTAGATAGTGTGTAAAACACACCCCACCTGCTGCCAGTCTACTAGTCCCTGCGTCTACAAGCAGAGACCCCCCCCGCCCACACAGCTTAGCTCTGACCTTCCTTGGGCATTCCCTCTATTCTTTGTAGCAGGGGGGTTCGATATAAAGAGGCTGGATGGCTCCTTCTGAGGAGCCTGAAATAGGATGCTTGGCCTCCACTGCTTTTAAGGGGATCTGTGATTGTAGATCAAACACGCCCCCTTATGGCAGCTATTTGCACCTTTCAGAGCATTGTGAAGATCTCACCTGAAAACGCAGAAGGATAATGATTTTTTTTTACTTTTTAACACTGAATGTCCTACAGAATCAGGGTCTGCCACTGGAGGGGGGCTCAGCTAACCCCTACCCGGGTCAGGCTCTGGGAGGCTGGCATTGTTCTCACCCGTGGGAATCGGTCTCTAAGTGGGAGGCCATTAACCCTTGGGTTTCAGCACTCCCCACCACTGTAGCCTCTGGCTGTCGCAGGGCGGGACCTGCAGTGGGTTCTCTCCACAGCAGCCTCTGTACAATGTTATTTTGTATTTCTCATCCCCAACCTGGGCCCCAGAGCGACTTTCAGAGCCGGAGATCAGGATCCACTCTGTGATGGCTGGGAACGGCATCTGCAACGTGACCTTCACCTGCAGCGCCGGGGTGGGGAATGAGACCATCAAATACATCTGGACGCGCCCAGCAGGGGCCCCTGTTTTCTCCATTGAGGAATCCCTGCTGGTCCAGCACAGACTGGGAGACGAGGACTCGCCCGTCACCTGCACAGCCATGAACCCCTTCAGCAACAGCTCGGCCAGCGTCTCCCCCAAGGTGGCCTGTGAAGGTGACGCTCGCTCCATCCCTCCCCCTCGAACGCATGCAGCACGGAACGGCCTGTGCAGGGCTCGCTCATATATATACACACTGCTGCTCTGGCTGGGTTCTAGGGCACAGTGAGCACCACTAGTGGACTTGCAGGCTTTTTAAAGGGCTATTCCCCAATTCCTACACCCCATCCTGGTGCTGGGCGGGAAAATCTATGGCTGAGGGTACTGAGCATTGTGCTGCATCTGGCCCAACAGGAACAGCTGGGCATCTGCGTCCCATCCCCACCCAGGCTCTTCAGAGTCGGAATTCCCAGCCCCTGGTGCGGATATGGGTTTTCCAGGATGAGGAAATCCCCTAACCATTGATTTATTTCTTCAGGTCCCACCCCGCCCCAGGCCACGTCACTGTCCTACTGCCACGCCAAGGGGATCCTTGTGCTGGGGGTGCTGGGAACCCTGCTGGCCGGGATCCTCACAGTGAATGTCCTCGCTGCGAGGGAGCAGAGACGGCCCTGAGAGGAGAGGAGCTTCCACTGTGGTGCTGAATCCATCCTGACACTTCCCACACTGCCAGACTGGGGGATGCGGCAGCGGGGTTGGCTGTGGCTCCCAAAGGGTTAATAGGAGCAGCAGCTGCCTACACAGGGCTGAGGACTCTGCGCCCAAGTGACTCCCTGGCCCGTGCCCTGCTGCTGCGGGGCGTGGGCTGGGGAGTGACTCCGGGTGGGAGGGTGTGGATTTCGGGGGGACGTTCTTGACCAGGAAATGAGGGCGGGGTCTAGCCCCAGGGAAATGCAGCTGGGCTCAGAAATGGGGACGGGAGGAGCCATGCAGAATCAGATCCAGCCCCCATTGTGATGCTTTCTGGGGGTACCAGGGCTGTGGGCCCCTTGCTACCACCTGCCCAGGGCCGGCTCCAGGCACCAGCCCACCAAGCTTGTGCTTGGGGCGGCACCTGGAGGGGGGCGGCGCGGCGTGGTGTGGTGCTCCGGCTCCGGCCGCCGGGGAGAGCGGAGCCCCAGCTGGGCTCTCCACCCTCCCCCGGCGCTCTGGCCGCCGGGGAGAACGGAGCCCCGTCCGGGCTCGCCCCGGCGCTGTGGCCGCCGTGGAGAGCGGAGCCGCGGCGGGCTCTCCGCCCTCCCCCCGGTGCTCCAGCCGGTCGGGGAGAGCGGCCCGCAGCCGGGCTCAGCGCCCTCCCCTGCCGCCTTGGTCGGCAAAAAAGCCAGAGCCGGCCCTGCACCTGCCCTTAGCACAAAGCAGCCTTGTCTGTGCCTGCCAGGGTCAGCTCTGCTCCCCAACTCCGTCAGCCCTCCCCTCTAGGTCTACACAGGCCCCACTGTCCCTCTGCTCCTTAGCAATAGACACCGACCAACCCCCAAGACCTCCTAGTATCTCCCTGGAGCATCCAGCCTCTGCTCCACTGGACACTGGCAGTATCCACTGATCAGCTGCTTCCAAAGAAACTACTCACCAGCGTACCAACTCCACCCCACATCACTGCTCTGCTTAACACACCGCTCTTAGACTTTGATGTCACTCTAAACAAATCTACCTTTATTTAACAAAGCACAGAGACTCCGGTCATAGCAAGTAGAGAGATTGGAAACAAATGGCTGCGTATGACATAAAATCACACATTCTAAAGCCTAGATTAATAAGTTTCAGAGTAGCAGCCGTGTTAGTCTGTATCCGCAAAAAGAACAGGAGTACTTGTGGCACCTTAGAGACTAACAAATTTATTAGAGCATAAGCTTTCGTGGACTGCAGCCCACTTCTTCGGATGCATATAGGTTCCACTCTATATGCATCCGAAGAAGTGGGCTGTAGTCCACGAAAACTTATGCTCTAATAAATTTGTTAGTCTCTAAAGTGCCACTAGATTAATAAGCTAGCATCATGTCTAACAAAGTATTGCTCATGCAAATCTCATTCCTAATAAAATATTGCTCACCCAGAATCCTTGCAGTGTTTTACACCTGTGACCTTCCTCCAAGAGACATGCACGCTGTAAGTTTGCCTCCTCAGGGATGGATTCAGTTCATCCTTTTGTATGTTGAGACAGACCAGACCAAGCCTTTGTCTTTATTCATAAACGGGACCCTCCTGCCCCCTGCTTGGTTCTCTTGTAGATTTCACAATCTCTCAATTCGCATCTGTCTCAGTGTGCCAATAGGCGGACAACATAGTCCCATCAGGGCCAGACAGGGAGATAAGTGTCAGTTACCTCCTGCCAGATAGGAACATTGCCGAGATACATCCCCTTGTGGACTCCAAGCCCTTAAGAACACAATGTTCTGCACAGATTCATAACTCCTTAAACAGTATCAGAACAGACATTTCTCAATGATTATGGCAATCACTGGCTCTTGTAGAGACCTCATGTGCCACCCTTTGGCAAATACCTGATATTCAGCAGGGGGTCCCTATCTGACTGAGGAGATCCCTGTAAATCCCTATGAACCCCCACTTCCAGTCAGCATCAAGGGGTCCCTAAGTCCCACCCATCTGCTCCAGCATCCTCTCTCTGACAGTGACCATGCTGCACGCAGGGTCTCTGTGGCTAAAGTCTTGGCCTATTCCCAAGGATCTGTATGCTTCAGAGTCCTGGAGCAGTTCCTCCAGGACAGTAACCGTAGAGCTGTAGCCTACACTACCTCTCCCGCATAGCTCCCTTGCTCTGTCAATGAAAACAAGTGACAGTGGGAGCGGGCACCCACAACTGCGAGCCTCCCAGCCCATCCAGGAGACTTCATACCCAGGATCTCTAGGGGGCAGTGTTAAAATTCCATCCCCTGAGCGTTCCACATCTGGTTACTCACAGACACATCTGTTCAGTGGAAGATTTAATTCATCTGCTAATGCTAGTACGCAGACTTCTGGGGAGGAACACATCTGGGCATCAGAACAATGGGGAGCTCTTTGCAGAGAACACACTAGTAGGGGGCAGAAAACCATTCTGCCGGCTGATGGCCTTCCCAGCATTTTGGCTACTGAGTGAAACCTCCTTTAGCCGGAGCCTTTGAAGCCTTGCAAAAGCTGTTAAAGATGTTGTTCTCAATAAATTTGTCGCACTGGATATATTGCTCATGTCCTGCCCAAACTTGGCTTACCTACTGCCACTGTTACTACAAGACATTACAGAATTAAGCCATTTGTATCTATTGCCTGCAAGGTGTCTGTCACTATCAAACCTTTTAACCAGACCTCCTAGTGGTACTGTTTGGTCATTTGTCCACGTATGGTCTAATTGCTGGGGTGGAACTGGACTGCCACCTACTATGGGCAGCTGATATTTTTTTGCATAAGAAATGGGAGAAAACTGCGTTATCAGGAGAAATTAAATCACCTGCTTTTTGATTCCATATCCACATTTCTAATTTTCTGTTTATGGCGCAGCTGAATCTCGGGTATTGTCCCATAGCTGCAAAATGGAAATTCCCATACACAGTATCCCCTGCTGCACTGAAGGTCCATCTCTGCTTAGCTTAGCTCATAGCAGAAGGAGAACAAGTGCAGTCCATGCTGGCATGGCTCTGGGAGGTGTCAGGCCTTTAGACTCCGAGGTTCAGCAGGGAAATCAGGCCTTCACCCCCCAAGGCTCAGAACAGTCTGAAGCCTCAGGTGCTCTTCATTTCAAACAAGGCTCCATATCTAGATGTCAGCAGAGCAATCTCTTTCCATGGGCATTTTATGCTGGATGTCCAGTTCTAATCACTATGGTTTGTAGCATTTCTCACACGGCCAAGGGATTGGAGATCATTGATCTGCATAGCCCAAATACTAGATCAGCAAATAGCTAACTCTTATATAGCACTTTTCAACAGTAGATCACAAAGTGCTTTCTAATTATCCCCATTTTAGAGACAGGGAAACTGAGGCACAGAGCAAGGGAGTGACTTGCTCAAGGTCACCCAGCAGGCCAGAGATGGGAATAGAACCCAGGTCTACCAAAGCCTAGTTTAGTGTGCTGTTCACTAGGCCACACTGCCTCCTACACCCTGCTTATCTGCACAGTCTCTCTAAGCTATTGGCTTGCAGGTCCCTTCTACTCTGGCTCCCCCACAACCATCCCTGGTGCCCTCCCATAACCAGGCTCCAATGCTTTCAGTTCCACCTACTACGCAGCTCCCCACTCTGGTTCCTACCACCTGGCATCCTTGGTCTCCACAGAGTCCTCAGCTCCTTTCCACTGCCTCTCCTCCCTGGCCCCTGACAGTGCCTCTGCTTCTTCTAGTTACTGTCACTGTGGATCCCGCTGCACATGTGCAAATGCCTCATGCATGCAAAATCAGGTTCTTTTGAACAGCAGTGTCTGTCAGTGCTGGGCACGCCCCCTATGCCTCCCCCGTTCCTGTGGAGGTGTGACACACCTGGAGTACAATCCAGACCAATGAGTAGCTGTGTCAGCCTAGGGTGCCCTTTACACTGCTTTGCTGCTGTAACCTCCAGGCTGGACTGCTCACAAAACAGCCTCCAGCATGCAAGTCACTCCCAGCTATGTCTGTGTGCTCTTACCAGTCTTGGTTATACTGCAGAGTGACCCCAACTCACTCCCAGTCTTAGATTTCCCCCCAGAAATATATGTCCTGTACTGCCCAGCCCTCTCCAGGACAATACAAGTTTATATAAAGTCAGTTATTGCTTTAATAGCAAATATGCACATAACTTGTCACCCCAAATGGACTTTCTCAGACACAATTTAAACACACTGGATTAGATAAAACAATACAACAAATTGCTTAGCTACAAAGACAGAGATTTTAAGTGAGTACAAGCAATGAGGAATCAGTCAGAAATGGTTACAAAAAATAAAGATAAGAGGTTTACTAACATCTAACTTAACAAACTATATCAGATTAGCTCAGTGGTTTTGAGCATTGGCCTGCTAAACCCAGGGTTGTGAGTTCAATCCTTGAGGGGGCCACTTAGGGATCTGGGGCAAAATCAGTACTTGGTCCTGCTAGTGAAGGCAGGGGGCTGGACTCGATGACCTTAAAGGTCCCTTCCAGCTCTAGGAGATAGGATATCTCCATTAATTAACATTTCTCACCACGTGCTTTCAGCAGTTTTACTGGCCAAACTATAGGTCAGGACCCCTTTCCCAGAGTTCAATGAATGCTTCTTTTGTTGCTTCAGATGCAGTGAATGCAATGGACAGGGGGGAGAGGAGTCCCTCTGGGTGTTTGTCCCTTCTTTTTATAATTTCAGTCCCTCTCTTGAAAAACATTTCCAGCTAGGCACTAGGGGACAAAGAGTCTGTGTGGAAGGATGTTCCCTGCTGCTTTTTTTCTCACCTGTTTGAGCTTTCTTTGTTTCCCTTCCTGCTTGATGACTCTGTTTACTGCATAAATGCAAATTAAGCAGAGCACACATTCCTTTGTTTAGGATAGACTTGTTTGCCAACCTCATTTTAGGCAGGGTTGTGGGGTTTGGAACATGTGTTAACAACACCATACAGCGGTATTTTATAACTTTACATACAATGTTGCCACATGTGTTTTACCAGGACAATAATAATCAGCAGATTATGAGTTTTCAAATGATACCTCACAAGGCATACTTTATACAAAAATTATCACAACAGTGTGTAGGGTGTGAACACAAGGGTAACATCATGTCACAATCCCCTTGGTCATTCCCCATTCCCTACCTCCCTCCCTTTCTGGTTCCCAACATCTATTCCCTTGGGGATCCTCATGAACCTGCTCTCTCTCCTCCTCCCCACCTTTCATCTCTTCCTGGTCCTTCAGCAATAACTACCCCCAGCACACAGCTCTATTCCCCCCATCACTCCATCCCATTTTATTATTGTGCGTGGACTAGACCCCAAATGGAAACGCATCTCCACTTTCTCCTCCATGTGGCGTCTCTGATTCTTCCTAAGTGTTGAGTTGCTTTTCCCCTTGGCAGCAGTTTGACAGGGTTTCTCTCCAGGTGGGATTCCCTCATGGGCATAACTAAGAACATAAGAACGGCCATACTGGGTCAGCCCAAAGGTCCATCTAGCCCCGTATCCTGTCTTCCAACAGTGGCCAACGCCAGGTGCCCCAGAGGGAATGAACAGAACAGGTAATCATCAAGTGATCCAATGAGCACTAAGTTCCACTTTACTTTTCCTACAGTATGTGCACTGAAGGCACTTCTCTCCCATGTGGACTCCCCAGCCCCACCTCTGCCTGGGTCCCTGCTCCAGATTTAAAGAAACAGTACATGTGTCCATCTCTCTCTCAACCCGCGAAGGCCCAGATGCAGAGTTTAACGTGCGACAAAGACCCAAAATGAGGGACACAAAAACTGTTCTTGCAGGAAACATAATATGATTTGGGATCCATTTCTTTAGTGTAAATGAAATGCTCCCAAACTTCATGAACACAAGTGCCTTCCAGAACGTTGAGTCCAGCTACACTCAACCCTTGGAAACCAAGAACTGATGTAAATAACTTCAGTGTTAAAGGTGAGAGAACAACAGCTCTGTGCGGAACGGAGGTAACTGGGGGACAAAAACGAGTGACTTTCCCCCAAATGAGGTGGGCTCGAGAGGTCTGTCCTTATCTTCAAATCTTCCCTCCCCCATTCTGCCCCCATAAATGTTGATAAATATTTACAGATCAGTGAAAGGCTTCCTCTCACTCTGATCTCCTCAGCTCAGGGCTTGGAGGAGGGCTTGTCCAGCTGATTCACTGGGATTGTCAAATCCAATAGGGGTAGGTTCCTCTCAGACCCTTCTCAAGAGGATCTTCTCCCTTTATATGGACAGTGCTGTGCGTAACAGAGCTACAGGGATCACAGAGCAATTCAGTTCAGTTGGGCTTGGAACACCCGGAAGAGGCTACTCGTTCTTTCCATCCTGTACCAAGCACCTTGCTTGGTCTTAGCAATGATCTCAGAGTGCAGAGATGTCCACTGGATAACAGCTCACACCTCTAGAGGGCAGGGCAGGGCTACTATCGCTATTGCACAGAGGAGGAACCAAGGCCCAAAGAGGCAAGGGATTGGCCCAGGGCAGTGTGTGGCAGAGCAGGGAGTTGTTACTCGTGTTCAGTATTGTTTCTCATTCAGATTTATAAGGACTGGGTCTCCTGAGGGAGTTTAAGGGAGAGGAAGGATCAGGGTCTTGCTGCCCCAAGCAAAACAAAAACAAAAAAAAACCCTCTGAGAGCGCAAGTGCCAAAGCAAAACAAAAACAAAAAAAACCCCTCCCCTGGAATTGTGCCGCTGCAAGACGTGCTTGGTTTGCTGGTGCCTAGAGCCGGTCCTGGGAAGGATGGTCTAGTGCTTAGAACACTAGCCTAGGACTTGGGCAAGACAATTCCCTGCAATGTCAGACTCCCTGTGTGACCTTGTATAACCCACACAGCTTCTGGGTGTGATGTTCTGTCCCATCTAGTGGCACTGAGACAACTTAGAGAGAGAGAGAGAAAATTAGTTTGTTGTACAACGCTAGCTAATAGCCAGTTGGCTTATAGCTCATGCAGTAGAGGCTCATGAACTAAGCTCTAGAGGCCCCAGGTTCAATGCTGCTTGGTATAAGTCACTTAGCCTCTCTGTGCCTCAGTTTCCCCTCTGTAACATGGGGAGAACAGCATGGCCCTGTTCCACAGGAGTGTTGTGAGGCTAAACACATTAAAGCAGTGGTAGTCAATTATTTTTTGTCCAGGTGCAAATTTCTTGGTCAAAGGTATAGTCAAGGTCCAGTCTCCAGAGAAAATAATAATTAAAAACAAACCCAATGATAATGATAGTAAGTAAATGAAAAGATTTTGGCATCCGTTCAAAAGCATCTGGCAGTCCAGATTTGGCCCACGGTCCGGCTATTGACTACCCCTGCATTAAAGGTTGTGAGGTGCTCAGATAGAATGGGAAGGTGGTGTGTGTCATATTGGTAAACAGCTTTGGGCTGCATTTTAGCAGTTCAAGAAGACCTGATTTGGTGTTTCTCAACCTCATGCCATTTAAAGGAGAGGCACATAGGGCAAAAATTTACCTGTCAGAGTTAGCATATTTGTTTTGAGTTGTCACTCCACCCATACATAAGTAGCTGAGCTGGGGTTAGTGCTGGATTGACATCAGGGATAACATGGGGTCTTTTTGTCATAGAATCCTCTTAGCAAACTGGTCTGATCTTTCCACCACCCTTCCAGTAGGTAGTGGGGACTGGAAGAAATATGTCTTAAGTCATTCTGTAGCCTCAACACTTGGAGTTTGGAGCTAGTAAGCCGTGGACAATAGCTACTTCTTCTAGAATGCCAGAATGAGGCTTTTAATTTTTCTCTGCCTGCCGAGTTATAGGGCTAGTGGAAAGCAGAATTTCTCCAGCTGTTTATTAATATATTACAGGAGCATCTGAAGAGTCCAAGCAAATCAGGGCCCCATTATGTTACGTGCTGTACAATCATATGGTGAGAGGCAGCCTCAGACTCAAGGAGCTGACTAGCTAAATAGACAAGACAGATAAAGAGCGGAAGGTGAAACAGAGTCACAGAGCAGGGAAGTTATTTGCCTAAATACCAGTGGTTTCCAAAGAGGCATGTCCCTTTGTCTGACAACCACTGCCGTTTATACAATACAATACAATACACAACACACACAAGCAGCTTCTAAGCACCTTTCTTTGTAGCTGCCTCATCCCTATAAACCAGAGGAACTTTTTTTCCCAGCATGCTTTTCTAGGAGCTAGCCCTTTAAATTTGACAGAGCCAAATGCCAGCAGCCCTAAAATGGTGATTTGCCACTGCACCGGGTTGCTGCTGCTGCTTCTGCTTCTTCTTCTTCTTCTTCCTTTCCAATTGGTACGTATTAACCCTGGTTATGTTTTCCTTATTTCTGAGGTGAGGACACATTCTCACAGTAGATTCATGACAATTCAGACCTTAAGGCCCTGATCCTGCTAGAACTGACTAGTACAAACTTAGACCCAGCTGGAGTCACAGGTATGGAGCTGGATCTCTGTTATAAACAACTAATGTTTGACCACAATATTTAAATATGCATTTAAAAAGAAATACATATGGATCTACATAATAATTCTTAGCTCTTCTCTAGCACTTCTCAACTGTAGATCTCAAAGTGCTTTCGAAAGAAAATTAATGTAAATGTTATTTATCATCTACCTAGGGCCTGATCCTACAAAGACTTAACTGTAGATTATAGAATCATAGAAATAGAGGGCTAGAAGGGTCCTCAAGTCCACCTCCCTGTGCTGAGGCGGGACATAGTAAACCTCGGACCTTCCCTGACAGGGATTTGTCCAACCTGTAAGGGATGGTTTAGGTTTAGTTGATCGTGAGGACTGCTCGCAGTACCTAATGACAATAATGCCTAGTGCTTATATAGCTTTGTTAAATTATATAGTTTAGTTAAGCTCGTGTCTTTGCAGGATTAGAGAATTAGATTGTGAGCTCTTTAAGGCAAGGATCATCTTGTCTATATCAGTGTGACTATGAGCGTAGTGCATTGGGACCCTGAACCCTGCTTGGGGCCACCAGACACTCCCAGAATAGAAATAAATAATAATAATTATCCCCATTTTACAGATGGGGAAACTGAGGTACAGAGGAAATGACATGCCCAAGATTAATGGCTGAGCCAGGAATAGACTCCAGGTCTCCTCACTCCCAGATCACCCATCAGCCCTCTTTATAAACAGCAATTAATAACAATATTCCTAATGGTAATACAGGCAATAGCAAGAGAGAAAACCTGCATCAAGCAAACCAATGCATTAAAACAGCATATTTTTGTGCATGGCTTTTCTTGGCCCGGTTTTTACTGGTGTTCAGCACTACGCATGTTTTATTTAGATACTAATAAATACAAGGGAACGCTCATCAGCCGGATTCATTGCGCTGCTTCAACAGCGGACCCTACTTTCCCACGTGCCCATTTGCCCATAACAAAGATGGTAGCACTCTCCCATTCTCTTCAGTAGCTGTGAAGTCAGATCCCGGATGTGCCTGCCCGTCTACCCTCTACAAACATGGCAGCCTCCTCCCCATTCTTCCCAATGGTATTGAAGCCACCCATGAATAACCCGGATGGAGCCGCCAGCCTGCCCTCCACAAAAATGGCGGCCATGCCCCGTTCCTTCCTATGGCGGTGAAGGAAGGCGGCGGGACCCCGGATGTAGGCAGCCCCTCCTCCGCCCCCCGCCCACTCGGGAGGAGGTGCCGGTTACCCGGATGTTGCTCCTGCTCTAGCGGCAGCGGCCGCCTCCCTCGGACGGGGAGAGAAGCTGACGGATCCAATATGGCCGCCCTGATCCTGAGGAGAGAGTGAGAGGCCTAGGAGCCCGGGGCAGCCCCCCAGCCCTGCAGCAGCAGCCGCCCCTGGGGGCGGGGAAAGGAGGAGCGGGGGGAACCAGCCCCTGCAAAGGTCCAAGCTCCCCCCAGCTCCTGCCACCCCCCCGGTCCCTGGGTGTCCTGTTCTCTGGGGGGAGGGGCAGCCTCTAGCTGATCGGGGGGGGAGCACTTGCCATAGGTCCCCTGTGCCAGCTCCCACTGAGCCCCACCTCCTGGGGTACGGGGGGATGGGGAAGAGAGGGTAGAGAGCAGGCAGCTAGGAGGGTCCCTGGGTTGATCATTGCTGGGGAGGAGCGAGCCATTCATTTCTAGCTTCCCATCAGCCCTCTTTCCCTGGGATCTTTATTTTTGTTGGGGGTGGGAAGGGGGCAATAGAGGTGGAGAGAGAAGCGTGACAGGCAGGTGGGGAGTCTCAGGGTGGCTTTTTCGGGGGGGGGGGGGAAGATAAGACAGTTAAAAACATACACATTTTCCAGCTTCTAATAAACCCAGTTTTCCTGATTTATTTTGTACTTGGGGGGCAGGATTAAATGTGTATATTGACGTGTGGGAGAGGAGGGGGTCGTCTCTGGGGGAGAGAGTTGCAGGAAATTAAAACAAGACACTTTAAAAAGCCTTTTCTCAGCTTCATAGTAAACCAAATTTCCCTGGCCTAGGAAAGGAGAGGAAAGGGGGTCAGGGACAGGAAAACAGGACTAGAACTGCATATTGAAATGTGGGAACTGCTAAGTAGTTATAGCAAATATTAATTAATAAAAAGGGAGGAAAGAAGCAATCACAGGCAAAAAGCAAGCTGTGTGATGATATTAAGCATCTTCAGATAACCCTATTTTAGCGGGTTAGTTATATTTTGGGAGCTTATTCTTAATTTCTGGGGGAGTCAGATTTTTAATTTTTTAATATTTAAAAAGAATGTAGGAAGATACAGCTGTGCAGCGTGGGGAAGAGCCTTAAAGTTGAACAGCTGTGTGGCAAGCCAGTTTTCTGAAAATTTAACACCCAATTTCTAAATCTCCTGCTTTTGGAGAGGGCTCTGTTCTTTGAGGTAAAGTAGTATTACGAGAAGAGTGTGTGTGTGTGGGGGGGAAGACAAGCACTAAAAGTAACCATCACAATTAAAAATAAAGAAGAAAGTACAGGTTGAATTTTCAAGTATTTTGCAGATTCTAATGACTTTTTCTTGGTTATTGTGGTAGAGTCTCTAACTTAAATTTCCCAGAAATTTAGTTAGTTATAATAAAATTAAAACAAAATAAATTGGGAGCAGAGGAAAGTAGACAAAACCTCCTTTTTAAAAAGAGATCCACTCTGTATTTGCAAAAGTGGCAAAGGAGCTACTAATAATAAGGAAACAGAGTAGCGTCAAAGCTTTAGAAAAATGATGTTTTTAAAAGAAATGACCTAGAGGGTGCAGGATAGATTTTTGGATCTTCCCTTCCTCCCCTTCCTTTTCTCGGTGGGGTGAGGTAGATGGAGAGATTTTTGGCATTGGAGTTATTAGGAAAATTCTTTAGGCGTCTACCTTCTTTAATATCACATCTGATTATCTAACTTTAGAAGTTAGGCTTCCCTGACACGAGAGCCATATTGTAAAATCATTCACAGAGTTGAAGCTGTTCTGTTGGATTTTTTGTTTATTTAAAAAGTAAAGTAAAAGGGAGGAATAGAAGACTCTTTAAAAATTCTTGTTCAGCCCCGTGTTCGAATCAGTGCAGTAGAGCGGATATAAACAAGACAAGAAGAGCTTCAAATTAAGGTTGGTCTCTGTTTTGTCTGTATTTATATATCATTTTATAATATGCTAGTGATTCATCCACTTCAGTTTATCTTCATGGGAGGTTCTTTTATACCATAAGTGGAGATATTGTGCCTTGTGCTGGCTTCTGTTGTGTGAACTGACTTAGCCTCCAACTGCCTAGCTGATGTGTAAAAGTTTCTCTCACTGTGTAAGCCTTAAAACCTTCATTTAAAACTGAACATGTGATTTGAGGGAGGGGGGCGAGTATGGTTCTCAATTCAAGACATGTATCAGAGGGGTAGCCGCGTTAGTCTGAATCTGTAAAAAGCAACAGAGGTTCCTGTGGCACCTTAGAGACTAACAGAAGTATTGGGAGCATAAGGTTTAGTGGGTAAGAACCTCACTTCTTCAGATGCAAGTAATGGAAATTCAAGACATGATACTAATTGCTAGGTCTGAGTCCGGTTGCCCTTGGTTTATCTTCTTGCCAGCCTTCTTGAATCATAGAATACAGGAGAATGCTAGAAATTCCATGACTTGAAACATTTAAAACTAGACTGGATAGTGCTCTAAATGAGCATTTCCCAAAGTGCACTGTTACGCCTCCCTGGGGTTGTCTGATGCTGTGTGCACATATGAAGACGTATACCTTAAGGTGGGTAGGCCTTTAACAACACATGGCAGGGTTCTATGATTAGTTTCATTTTCTTGATGGTGGGATTCGGCTTCCAAAAGTTTGAGAAACGCTGCTCTAGACAAATATATAGCAGAGAATTCTCTCCTGGAGATGAATGGGAAGGGAGAGTGGATGAGAACAGACATCTCTGACCTCTTTGCTTATATAAACCGGTTTTTGGATAAGGTTGGCTAAACGTGAGAAGTTTTCCCAGTGTGGTCCAGGTGATAGAGCACTGGGCTGGGAGTCAGGAGACATGGGTCAAATTCCTGGCTCTGACACTGACCTGCCGTGTGACTCTGGGCAAGCTGCTTCACTTTTCTGTGCCTTAGGTTCCCGATCTGTAAAATGGAGATAATGATTCTGACCAAGTTCAGAACACTTATTTTTCAGAAGAAACTCTGGATTCTTAGTTGAACTTTCATCTAGCCTTAGAGTTGGGTTCCAGACCTGATTTGAGCATGACATTTGGCTAGATCCAGCTTTGAAGCCCACTCATTTAAACTAGCGTACTTGGTTAGTTCTGCTGTTTCTGGCTCCTCAGGCCCTGCCTACGCTATAACTTTTAACTGAGTTTGTAACTAGTTGTCTGTTTGGCTGTAAACATAGTTTGTGTCCATGCCGAACATGGTTATATTACAGTTAATAATTCTGGTAGCTGTTAACGCCCTTGCCAGCAGCCTGGGCTACTGCATGGCTGTTTTTCTCTAACGGTTCTGACAAACTTAATTTGTTTTGTAAATGGATTCCCTCACTGTGCCTGTGCATCTGAGTTGGCTGGTCTTACTTCCTACCACTCAGAAAACTGGGAGGATATCTGAGTGCATTTCTGTATGTCTTACTCCTCTATGTGTGTGTCCTCTTGGCACTCCATCCATTGCTAAGGCATTATAGGAGAGCACTCGGATACTGTGCTGATTAGTGATATAAATACCTGAAAAGATAACTGCCTAGTTTCCCCAGGATGCACTGATACAAACACTGGTAGGCAGCATGGTAGCATGGATGTGCAAACAGGATGGATATATGGTTGTGCTGTGGGGAAAAAAGCCTGTTGTGTAGCCACAACCATTTTAGTTAGATAAGGGTGTCCATGACCAGGATACAAAACCATGGCTGTCGTTCTAGTGTAGACAATATTCTAAGCTATTTGGCATCGGAGTCAGCCATGGAATGGGCTTGTCCTATTGAAAGCCGTCTCTGCACTGAAGAAGAAACGGTCGAAAGGACTAATTTAAAACCTGGGTCACCCCAACAGGGTTACAATCAGTTTGTCTAACAGTGTAAACCATGTTTAAAAACTTTGGCTATACTAGTTCCTTCTCGAAGAGCCCTTCTCTAACCCCCGTCTACGCTATAGATTGAGCCATGTTGATTATAACAGGTTACTGACACACTCATGACCTGGTAAACATTCCCAGCTATATTAGAAAACTTGTAACGGTATTTGGCAGGTGTATAGCACAAGTGCAACCGGCTTTTTAATAACTAGTCACTGAGCAGGGGTAGCTGATGTCAAATGCCCATGTCCTATCTGCAATACAGCTTAGAACCCCAGTAATACAGTTTCAGCGGTTAGCTGTGTAACACACATACTAAAAACTGTTACATGTTTTTCTTGTGTGGATTGGGCTCGATCCAGTCCAATGCAACCACTCAGTGGCATTTCTGCCAACATACAGAAATCTCCATAGTGTATCAGATCAATGGTTCCTGCGGTCCAGGGTCCTGTCTCTGGCAGTGACGAATACCAGTTGCAGAGGAAGGTGCAAGAAACTCCATAGTAGACAGTTGTGGAATCCGATGAAGTGGGCTGTAGTCCACGAAAGCTTATGCTCTAATAAATTTGTTAGTCTCTAAGGTGCCACAAGTACTCCTGTTCTTTTTGCGGATACAGACTAACACGGCTGCTACTCTGAAACAGGTTTCTTTGAAACTCCCATTAGTGATTGGCTTATGCCCTGAAGCAAGAGTGTTTATACCCCTGATATTTAAAAATAATCCTATCTCATGTGCCTGATCTTGTTATCTGTATACATGTCTGGTTCTTCATTGAATTTTTGTGTCAGTTGTATTTGCTTGTTCATACGTACCATGCTTCACAGTTACATTTGTTTGCATTCTGGCAAAAATCAGGCAGTTCTCCCATCTTCCCTCCCCTGATGCCATAGGTAGAGGATTGTGGGTGTCTTTCAGATGATGTAGTTCACATTGGGGTATCCGGTGCTCAGAAGCCTGGGAATTAAGAAGACTTGCTAACCTTGTTATACATGCATTTAAGTATTCCAGTCTACGCAGCAGCAGAACTACCCAAGAACCTGATTGCAGGCCTGACAATTATGTTGTTGTTTATCTCATGTGCAGGGTTGAAACATTATACCACATGCACAGTTAGGAGCCATGTGTTAAATATGTTTAAGCTTGGCAGGATTCAGTTTAAATCATTAGTTGTTGGTAAATGTCAATTTCACCTGACACACAGAAATCGACGAAAAAAAATCCATCAATAACAGCTAGCAAGCATGGCCTCCACAACACCTGGGTGTCCCTGGCCCGGGGCTAGGCAGAGAGCCCTCTGCAGTCCCCTGTCTTGGCTCTGGCAGCTCGCTCACTCATGGCTGGGAGTCTGGGGCATATTCAGCAGTAGGGTGGTCTCTCCAGTGGCTGGGAGCTTGTCCTTCTCTTCATGAGCCTGGCCTGGGGTCAGTGCTCCACAGACTTTCCTGTGCCTGGGTGTCTCTGGCCTTGCTGTCAGCACTGAGAGCTCTCTGCAGCCCCGCTGTCCATGCTGCACTAATCCAACGCCCCCTTAATTTTCTGCCACTGCAAAAATTAAAATGATTAAAAATGAAAAAATTCTTACAAATAAAAACAATTGTCAAGCCTTACAAATAAAGAACAATATTAATTGTCAAAATTACAAAAAGAATCAGATTTTTGTCAAGCCTAAATATGTTGTATATAGACACTTTAAGGCTCTAGTGTGATTTAAAAAAAAAAAAAAACAAGCTATGCTATTTTTTCCTGAATTATGATCTGTATAGAAGGCCTGAAGTTAGCCCCTCCTCCACCCCCCCCTCAAAAAAAAAGTTCTGATTTAGAAAGACTGGGAATGTTAACTGTACAGTGTCTTTATTTGTACTGGCTCTCAGTGATGCTGGATGGGAAGGGGCCAGAGACACACAAATTGGGTCACTGGTCAACAGCTCACAAACCCAGACAAATAAGGGGTGTCATTCCCATACCATAAATCAGCTTTCAAGCGGAGCACTGGAAAGACATGCTGATTTGTAATATGGAATCAAGAGAAGGAGGATTCTTGGTGCTGGAGCTTATGAAACTTAGAGACAAACAAAAAATATGGTATTGGTCCCTTTGAGTAAAGAATTAGGGAGCTTATGGTGGTTGTGATGGTCTGGGAACTTTAAGAAAAAAAGAATCCTCGAGGAAAGAGGCATTTTTAGTATTGTAAGAATAAATAATTGCTTCTGTCCCTCTAGAATTTTGTACTCATATAGTTAATTGAATTTAAAAGAGAAAGGGCATCTCTTTGAAAATTTGATTAAATTGACAGTGTCTTTTAAAAACAGGGGTTTGGCTTTTTTCATGTTCTCTTGTTTCAAGTAATGTGTAAGGGCAAAACAGTTTTGCCAAACCTTAAGTATGTGAGTATCTGTTTGGACATACGACTTCAACAGGACTATTCACATGCTTAAGTTTTTGCAGGATCAGGACCGTAAACCCTAATTCTGCAAAGACTTTACCACTTGCTTAACCTCATGCACTGGGAGTAGTTTCACTGAAGATTAGTGGAACGGTTTGCGATGTGTACAGTAAAACATGTGCATAAGTCTGAAGGATTGAGACCTAAGATTGCTATCACTGAAAGGGAAAGGGATAGGGATGGGGTGGGTGGAGTGTGTATATATAGCAGTACTTTGGCTAGTGTTAGTTGAAGTATTTCCCCTGTATAATGGGCTTCCTCTGGTTTTGTGAGTCTTTCACTCTACAATAGATGGAGAAAGCTATTTTTTTTTTTAAACACATTAAGTGTGATTGTAAAACTACAAGAATAGGCAGGGGTGACTCAGGACTGGTGGAGAAGCTGAAACTATTTAAACTTTGATTAGATTTCAAAGTTGATGGTGGCCCTAGTAAATCCTTGAATTATGAAAACAAGATTTTAAAAATACAATTTACTCTGCAAGAGGTAGAGTTAAGGTTGACTTTGGAACATTAACCTTGCATTTTCTGAGTTTTGTGCAAAATCTCAACCTCAGGTTTGCACTTGTATAGCTTTTACTATATTGTATGAGTGCAATTTTTATGCATAAAGGATAGTGTAGATCTGTTACTCCATGGAATAATCTTTTGGCCATTGTCTTAATTTAAAAAAAGTGAGTATTTTGAGAACACCCCAGGAATGTGTGTTTGGTAATAATCTTGTATCCCAATGCTATTTGAGTTGATCTGTTGTAGAACATATGGGACTTAGGTAGATTTTTTTTTTTTTTTTTTTTTTGCTGTTCAAGTTAAACTTATTGTACTTATATCTTTCTGAGTAGTGTGAAACAAAACAAATAACAACCCCCCCCAACTCCTTCATTTCAATAGATGTGTGTGTGTGTGTGTGTGTGGGGGGGGAGATAAATGTTTGTGTATTGGCTATTAAACTCAGTAATAGCTAGCCAGGCTGCAATGCTAGAGTGATCAGGTACTGTATACTGAGTGTGCAGGTGCAGTGGTATCTTTGTAGCCATGCCATAACAGGCTTGTCTTACTCGGTTACAACGAACGCAGTTGAGTTGTACCTGTACATCCGCTTTCTTCAGCCATGTGGCTCAGATAAATGCTTGCAAGTACACGCACCTGTGTGTGCTTGTGTCAGTGCATTCTGGGAGAACCCGGGCAGCTGTCTAGTGCCTCAGAGGGATAGAGTGTCCAGAGGATATGTGCATGCAGTGTCAGCAGCCTGTGGACAATGTGTTCCTACAGCATGAAGAGCTGGGAGGAAGGGGGAACAGCCAAGCCAGTCGTACATGCTCACTGCCAGTGGTCTTGTGTACACTGCAAAATAAGTGCTATGAACTGTTTACAGGAAAAAGAACAGGAGTACTTGTGGCACCTTAGAGACTAACAAATTTATTAGAGCATAAGCTTTCGTGGACTACAGCCCACTTCTTCGGATGGTCCATCCGAAGAAGTGGGCTGTAGTCCACGAAAGCTTATGCTCTAATAAATTAGTCTCTAAGGTGCCACAAGTACTCCTGTTCTTTTTACGGATACAGACTAACACGGCTGCTACCCTAAAACCTGTTTACAGGAAAACAGCCAAGCATGCCAACAGCATGTTAAAGGGATACCATCAACTTAAAATCACCCTTCTGTATGCAATTTTTATCCACTTTTGTTACAAGTAATAAAACAGCTAAGATCACTGAGCCTCGCTGTTTTGCTTCATGTTTTTTACAGCAGTGTTTATAGTCCGCTTCCCCTGTTTGTGTGGGTCTTTCATGCATCAGCAGGAGAGAGAGAAACATGTTTTTTTAAGTTCTAAAATTGACTGGAAGAGTTGGGACAGGTGTAAGACACGTAACTACTTTGTAATTAAATTTTTGAGCCTGGCTGCCTCTCCAGTTGACGGTGTCCCTTTAATCATGTGGGGTGTGGACACACACAATGGAGCAGATCTTCACCTGGTTTGTATTGGCAGGAAACTATTCCAGTTTACACCAACTGAGGAGCCGGACCCACTCTCCCCTCCTCCCCCATCATGCCACTTGCTTGTTGCAAACTCAGGTTAAGAACTGTCCTGTAGACAGGGTTTTAGTTTGTTTTTTTTCCCCCTGTCAGTGAGAGATTCTCTTTCCCATCCATACACCCACACCTTCAATCCCAGAGCAGCTCTAAATGTTCAAAGGATTCTAGTCCTTTTTTTTTTTTTTTTAATGCTACTTTACAACAAAACAGGTTGGGTTCTCCTGGCTGGGTGACTTTGAAATTGGAGGAGAGCAGAGTTGGAGGAGAAGTGGAGTGTCTTCTATCTTGTACACAATGGAAGCCCCTGATTAAAGAAGCCAGAATACAGCAGACTTAAATGTCATTCTGGGGTATTGCAGCAATGAGAAGCTGCCTACTTGAAGAGACTGGAGTTTTTGTGCTGAATTCTCGTTTCTGTCCAGAGTGTACAGCATAGAATTGCCTGATGCTTATTATTTTTTTTAAACTTTGCACTTCATTTTCCAGGTGTTTGGTACTATATACATAATGTACACACATGCCTTAGAATTCTAGAGTAAGGGGTTGTGTTAATTTAGTTTCTACCTCAAGTGTAGGTTTTATAAATCCTAATGTCCCTAGAAATGACTCATGAAAATAAAAATACTTATTTAAACGAATTGTGTGTATGCATATGTATATTTGGCATTCAAACCTTGCCCCGCAGTGTTGGATTCCCGGATTCAGCATCAGGCCTAGAGCCTGGGAACCAGGAAGTGAAACTTGAGTAGAAACAAAGTGAAACTGAAGTGCCCATAATAAACAAACAGCATAAATTGGGAAAAGCAAACTAGACTTTGAGTTGTTGTTTTTTTTAAATATGTTTCTAAAACATGGAAGGTAAGTTTTTCTTGATAGTGCCCCTTTAACTGTGTGTGGAGGGCTGAGGAGTGCAAATTATGTACAACAGGTGCTTCAGGATAGAACTTTGGTTGCATGGGCTGTTCCCATATCTAAAATGATTAGTGTTGCCACTCTAGTCTTTTTTTGTGTTATTGCTGCTACTGGTGAAGTGTGGGAAGGAGGAGGAAAGTGTTACTGTATAAGCTTCCAGGCGCAGTCTAGCTAATGAATTCAGCTGAATGATACTTGGCACTAATTTGGTGTCCTCTCAAAGCATCTCACAAACACTAAGACGCAGACTGAGGAAGGCAAGTATCATTCTCCCCTTTTTGTAGCTGGAGGAAACTGAGTCACAGATTATGAGCCTACACCCACTGAAGTCAGTGGAGCAACTCCATCAGCTTCAGTTGGGTTGGGATCAGATCCTAAGTGACATGCCCAAGGTCATGAAGCGAGTGGGTGTGGATCCCTGCGGCTTGCTATCATTTCATAGACAGCCAAAGTAAAGAATATGGGATGGGGACGATATGATCCCAGCTCCTGCCAGCTGGGCACTTCTGCCTTCTGCAGGCAGGAGAGAGGGAACTACTATAGTTAAGCTACCTGGTCACGAAGAGAAGTTGTCACAAAACAAGCAAAGAGCTGGCTTGCCCGAATGCAGCAGACAGAAAACTTTATACTACATCCAGCATGTGGAAAGGGTATGTACGTTAAGTAGTTCTTAAACTGCTGTAGTTAAAGCAGTACAACCTTCCTCGATGGATGTGGCTGTATTGGTATAAAGGTGCTTATACCCATGTAGAAATCCCTGTGTGGAAAGGGGAATAAGCAATACTGGTGTAAATACCTTTATATTGATATAAGTGTGTCCACACTAGGGGGTGTAGTGCTATAACTAGTTTGGTTAAAAAATAATCAGACCCCTGACCCAAAATGGTTACACAAGTATAAAACCTGTGTAGTCCAGGCCTAAAGGCTGGAATATATTGTTGGCGTCTAAATATAACATTGATTGCTTATTTTGAAAAATGTTTTTGGCCATTTTTGTTACAGGAATTTAAAAAAATCACCATCCATTGCAGTATTAATATTTCACACTGTTCTAGCACCTTCTACCAAAGGATCTCAAAGCACTTTGCCGTAGCTAGTTAAACTTCATGGTGTCCTGTGAGTTATGGAAGAAGTATATAGAGATTGCTTTGCCTGCTGCTGAAATGCACTCATTTCTGGGGTGGAACGTGAGCGCACTTCAGCATCCTGCATCAACAGCACACAGCACTTCAGAGCAGGAAGTGAATGAGGCTTAGCACTTACAGCTCTTATATCTTCAAAGCGCTGCACAAACATTCATTAAGCCTCACAACAGACTGTGAAGTAGGTCAATATTGTCATCTTCAGTCACTTGCCCAAGGCCAGACGTGAGTCATTGATGGAGCCAGAAATAGAACTTAAAAGATTCCTGTCTCTCCATCCATGCTTATTCCATCAGGCCATGTTACCTCTCAAAATAACGCACCTCAGCAGTGCCCAGCCTTATTTTGTTGAAGCCCTCCCATTCTGTGAGTTGGTAGATGGGTGCCCTCTTTCTATATCCCCTTTTTGTACCATGCCATGATTAACTTCTTGTTCTGTCCATTTTCTTTCCCTTCTTTTTTTTGCTAGTTGTCCCCATTGCCTCCATTCTCTAAAAGGCTACTCAGGGTGATCGTGCAGTGACTCTTTGGGTTTGGACCTTGTTTTCTTAGCCAAGTGCCACAGGACTAGAGATTGGGGGATGGAAGGGAAGCATGATCAGGTCCTGCACCCCTGTGTGTGAGCTGCTTCAGTGGCCAGCTGCAGTGGGGGCCACCCACCTGCAGTCAGGGGAACAGGCTGCAGTGGATGGAGGAGTGGATCCAGGGTTCTGCAGTTTTCTCTGCCTCCACTGCTCTTTCCCATTTTATACATTAGTTGGATGTCTCTAGGCCTGCTCTCCCAGGCAAGAAAATGTTGCTGTGTCTGGCCTTGTGGTTTCAGTCCAAGTTAGGGAGGCTCCATAATTAACATCCTGACTCTTGTGAAAGGACTACTCAGGCCCTTGGTTTGACAGGAGGAAATCTTGGACCCAGACTGTTAAGGGCCTGTATTCTTAGAAGGAAACAAAAGCGGTGTGATTAAATGAAGCTGCTGGATTGCCCCAAGCTGGCAAATTGAACATCTCTTGAAGTTTCACCATTTCTGGTTCCCTTTTAAAATGCTGGCTCTCTTCAGCCCACCCCTCATTTGAGAGAGGACTCTTTCCCATGACTTTTTTACTGCTTGCTTTTACATTCAGTCACAACCTCAGACACATCTCTTGACTTAGGATATGTCTTCCCTGCAGAGCTAATTCAGGCTCTTACTTGGGTGTTTTCCCTAACCCCCCTTCTGCCCGCCCCCACAGCCTTCTCATGTGTGCTTGGTGCTTTCACAGCTTGGGCTGGCTGGAAGTGTAGGTTAGAATTGTGTGCTGCTTTCAATTGGGCTGATAACCTGCCCGCTTTGCAGTGAGGACGCAAGCTAAATCACTCGAGCGGTGACAGACCTCCAATGCTTTTCCGCAATTTCCCTCTGCATGCCCAGGAGGACAGACAAGTTCACTGGGAAAGAATATAGTGGTTCTGCTTATTGCTGCACAAAGAACCCTAGGATATGCCCCTCAAAGTCCTAGTGACACACACTTGTCTACAGCCAAGCTCTAAGATACAACCGCATTTGCTCCGATCCCTCAGACAGAGACGAAACACCTACAGAATCTCTTATCAAGCGTTCTTAAAACTGCAGTACCCACCTGGTGAAGTGAAGAAACAGATTGACAGAGCCAGAAGGGTACCGAGAAGTCACCTACTACAAGACAGGCCCAACAAAGAAAGTAACAGAACGCCACTAGCCCTCACCTACAGCCCCCAACTAAAACCTCTCCAGTGCATCATCAAGGATCTACAACCAATCCTGAAGGATGATCCCTCACTCTCACAGACCTTGGGAGACAGGCCAGTCCTCGCCTACAGACAGCCTCCCAACCAGAAGCAAATACTCACCAGCAACTACACACCACACAATGAAAACACCAACCCAGGAACCAAACTCTGCTACAAAGCCCGGTGCCAACTCTGTCCACATATCTATTCAAGGGACACCATCATGGGACCTAATCACATCAGCCACACCATCCGGGGCTCATTCACCTGCACATCTACCAATGTGATATGCCATCATGTGCCAGCAATGCCCCTCTGCCATGTACACTGGCCAAACCGGACAGTCTCTACTTAAAAGAATAAATGGACACAAATCTGACATCAGGAATCATAACATTCAAAAACCAGTAGGAGAACACATCAACCTCTCTGGTCACTCAATAACAGACCTAAAAGTGGCAATTCTTCAACAAAAAAACCCTTCAAAAACAGACTCCAACGTGAAGCTGCAGAACTGGAATTAATTTGCAAACTGGATACCATCAGATTAGGCCTGAATAAAGACTGGGAGTGGTTGGGTCATTACAAAACCTAAACTTAATTTCCCCAATACTAATTTCCCCCTAATGTTACTCACACCATCTTGTCAACTGTCTGTAATGGGCCACTCTCTTACCACTTCAAAAGTTATTTTTCCTCCCTTGGTATCCTGCTGTTAATTGATTTATCTCGTTAGACTGACCTCACTTGGTAAAGCAACCCCCATCCTTTCATGTATTTATACCTGCTCCTGTATTTTTCACTTCATGCATCCGATGAAGTGGGTTCTAGCCCACGAAAGCTTATGCCCAATACATTTGTTAGTCTCTAAGGTGCCACAAGGACGCCTTATTGTTTTTGCTGATACAGACTAAGATGGCTACCACTCTGAAACCTGACACGTGAGTGAGTTCAGCACCAGTGAGGGTGCAGTGACTTGAGCAGGGCTTTGGTTGCTCACACACTGACTAGGCCTGGGTGCTGATCACTGGAGTTAATTGTGCAGTGAGGACATCTGTGTAGACATTTCTGATGGTAGGGGTGTCACTGACCTTGATGGGAGAAATGGAAGACCCTACAGTTGAAGTGCAGAAATGAGTTAACTTACACTAACTTTATTTGAAGTGTGTGTGTGTGTGTGTGTGTGTACGCACACATGCACTTTTAATTGGAGCGTGAGGATTCCATAGCGGCCCTGGAAGAGATTAATTCCCAGACAGCATGAAAAGTCAGAGGGGCTCCTCTGTGGTACAAATTTTTGACAGTTAAAGCATATAAAGCTATCAGTCCCCAACTGTTATGCAATTGTGCTTCAGCATGGTCATTTTCTTGCTGGAGGTGGGCCCTGAGAGACAGGAGCAGGATAAATAAATAAATTTAATTAATTAATTCATGGAGATATCCTATCTCCTAGAACTGGAAGGGACCTTGAAAAGTCATCGAGGTGGAAGAAGGCGGAGAGGGGGTGGGGAGGAGGTCTTTTTTCTAAGATTTTAATTGGCAACGTGTATATCAGGGGTGGGCAACCTTTCAGAAGTGGTGTGCCGAATCTTCATTTAGTCACTCTAATTTAAGGCTTCACGTATCAGTAATACATTTGAACGTTTTTAGAAGGTCTCTTTCTATAAGTCTATAATATATAACTAAACAATTGTTGTATGTAAAGTAAATAAGGTTTTTAAAATGTTTAAGAAGCTTCATTTAAAATTAAATTAAAATGCAGAGCCCTTCCCCCCCCCCCCCCCCCCCCCCCCCCCCCCCCGTCTGGTGGCCAGGACCCGGGCCGTGTGAGTGCGACTGAAAATCAGCTCGCGTGCCACCTTCAGCACGCATGCCATAGGTTGCCTACCCCTGCTATATATACTTTCTTGGTTGGGACTTTGAAACAACTTTTTCTCCATTGTTTGATCTTTACTTTTAACAGTTACTACATCTAAGTCCAGTGTGTACCTTGTAAAAGCACAGCTCCTTCAGGAGAAGCTGTGTTTCAAAAGATCTAAGTAGGGCTTCTGATTTTAGATTTTAACCAGTAAAATACCCCTCCCCGCCACATACACGCAAGTGCAGTATTTATCCACTAAACACCAGAAATGGTTACTCAATTCATGTTGACTTCATCTCTTTCCTAGTGCAGTTTGTTTATATATGTGATGTTCTGCTCCTTGGCTTATATCTAAGGCTTATATCTTGTCTACACAGAGCAGTAATGCGGACTACGGGGATGTGATTTCTAAAGTGCACTAATGTGTTCCACGTGAATTGGTCTGTATAGGCCCTACTGTTGCACTCTCGTAACATAGTGCTGTTTGAAACAGGACTACGCGTATATACAAAGAGAGATCCCCGAAACCCACTGATTTTTCGATAGCTACAGGGAACTCAAAAATTAGTGTTTAAAAAAAAACCCAACAAACCCCCCCCCCCAAATTAATTTAATAAACTCCGAAACCCAGAAGCCTTTGATAAAAGCCTTTTTAACATCTTTAAAATGTTCCCCTGTCAGTTTCTTACAGCATTATTTGTGTTCCCACAGTGTGCTTTGTGCTGTGAAGTGCCTGCTTCCAATCTAGTGCAGTCTGTTAAAACAGTTCAGACACATGCAGGTTCCCCCCCCCCCAATGTAGCTTAGCAACTATTGAGGACGACGATCTCTGAAAGGAGGTAGGCAAAACTAAATCTTATAGATGCCTCTCCTCAGAGCCCCGGTGCAGCAGGGGGCAGAGATTGCACTGTGTGTGACCCAAAATCGGGCATGCAAAGCGTTCTCTGCCTACCCCGAGCAGTCTACCTTGCCTATAAATATCCATGCTGATGATATGCAAACTTCGTGTTCGGTGTAACAGCTATATAAAGGGAATAGTAAGTTCAGAAATTCACAGCTGTGGCTGTCTTGGCCTGTGAGAACTTTTCAACTCTAAATTGTCCTAAAAGGTACATTTGTTTAAAAACAAACAAACAAACAAACAAAAACCAACTGTTGCATTTTTTCTTTTTTCCCCCTAAAACAAACCTTCCCTTGTTGTGAGAACCTGGAAGTGCAGCTGATTCTAAACAAAACCATAACTGGGTTAAGATGAGAGAAATGGAAAAAAAAAAAAAAAAAACGGCAGAAAGAAGGACCAGGAAACTGGGTTTTTAAAAGATTCTCAGTTTTAATAATCTAAGATGGAGTTTTAATATCAACAAGGGAACCTATTTAAAATATGATTAAATTCAGTCCCATTAATGTACTTAAATATTGATAGGGCCTGTCTTTACAAGATCTCTTAACGCTGAACGACCTACCATGGGCAACTTTCCTGAGCTATGTTAGTGTCCAGGTATCCTCTTCTTTCATCACTTTCAGAGCATGTGTAGGTGGCTAGGGTTCAAAGCTCTGAGAATTCCCTCTTCTCTCCCCACCTGCTCCCAGATTGAGGGCTTGATACAACTCCCTTGCTGAACAAGTCAATGCCACTTTTAATCCGCTATTGGTACGAGAACACTAAAATGCAGACACTTACCAAATCAGCTGTTCTACACTGACAGCCCCTGTCACCATGGGAGTAATGTCTGGGCATCAGATTTAGGTATCTGGCATGCCAGGTTTTTGACTGCTAGGCCAATAGTTCCCAGCCTTTTGGGGCAGTTTTATAGCAGGTGAGTGTGCGTAACTGAATGGTATATGGGTAATGTAGGCTAGTCTAGAGATTCACTGAAGCAAGGAGGGGTCATGAAAGCCAGTCTGACTTGGCCTGTTCCCATCTCATTTTAAAAGTGAAACAGGTTTGGGCCTGCTTAGTACCCGAACTGGTTCTTGCCTAATACTTGCTGTATTGGGCTTGCTGTTTCATTGTGATACCAATGGCTGCTCTCAATGGTTTTTATATATTTGATGGCCTTTATGCACTACTGTTAGGTGCAGGGGCCATTGCTGGGATGGAAAAAGCTAACTGTTCACTTGATTACTTGCTTGAATTCCTTTCTGTATTCTGCACTAACCACTTCGGGCATTGTAACTTGTAGATATGCTTGCCAGAAGGCATTTGGGACCATAATCATTAAAGATGGTGTCACAGGAAGTCTGGTCCCTGTAAATGAAGTAGGTTCAGCTCCCCTGTGCCAGGACAGGTGCTCCATTTGGCTAATTAAGAGGGCTGGGCAGTACCTGCGGCTGTTCAGGATTAGGAAGGGGAGTCCCCGTGAGTCAGAGCAGACTGGTTCAGTCAGGAGGGTAGGTGAGAGCTGCCAGGGGACTGGAGGAGTCCTGAAGGGAAGCAGGAGGTATTTCCTGGGGAAAGGCTGAAAGCAGGGAGAGCAGAAAGAGGGGTTTGCTGGCTGGCATCCCCAAGCCAGAGAGAGCCACAACTGAAGGAGCATCATAGAGAGTTGCTTGCTGGCTCTAAATTGGAGGGGTGGGGGGAGGGCTGAAAGCAGGGTAGTAGTGGAGGGGCTTACGGGGCCAGAGAGCTGGACCCAGAGGAGTGAGGGATGCTTCCCTGGCAAGAAGGCTCCCCAGTAACAAGGTTGTAGGGGTTCCCACTGGGAAGAACAGGGGTGTTCTCCAATTGGAAGGATTACGGTGGCTATCCTGGTACAAGGACAGGAGAGAACTGACAGAGCCAGGGCGTGGTGAGAGATGCTAGGGAGCTGGGGTGTGCTGAAGGCTGCTGAAGCTGTATTTGATGCTTTGTCTAGACTGTGGTGTTGTGACTTATGTGCCCAGGTGTGTGTGTGTTGTAATAAATGAAATGTACAAGGGCTATGGGAACTAAGAGAGTCTTTGCATTGTCTCTGGGGCCTCTGAACGAGGGAAGCCGAGACAGGTGTGCCTGTCATGCCACAGCCTGTCACAGGAGGGCACTCCAGGTGGGGCGGCCTGATGACAGATGAAAGACCTGCATACAATTAATTATATTCCACCCCTTGAAGGGTTGGATAGAGTCTGTGCCATACATTTTGCACCAAGACACACACTCTCTCTCTCTCTCTCTCTCTCTCTCTCTCTCTCTCTCTCTCTCTCTAAATTAAGTCTTACACATGTTGTGCAGGTGGCAGGATGATAAATTACCAAGCAGGATGAGAATTGAACAACGTGGTGTGAGTGGGAGGAGGAAAAGTTAAACCACCTTAAGCTCCATAAATGAAATGCTTCGGTTGTGCTAGTATTTAGAGTGGGGAACTAGGTGTAAGGGCTCCTGGGTTCTCTTCCTAGATTTGCCATTTAGCCATTGGATGACCTTGGGCAAATCGCTTAATCCCTCTGTATGCCAGAGTATTCCTCTGTAAAAGAGAGACCGCACCTTCCTCAGAAGGGAAACTGTGAAGCCGAATTAATGTTTAAAGTACTTTGAGATCCTTAGATGAAAAATAATATATAGCACTTTATATTGGTCCATAAATATGTTCATGCTGGTCATTCAGATACCATGGGAGCACTGTCCGTACCTGGCTAGATACCTCATGGAAAGCTTCTCTTCTCTCCCCCCCCTTTGTAAATACCCAGTACAAAGCCGGTTAAACATTGTGTTTTGCATTATGTCTTGAAGGCCAGTAGACTGGTCTCTAGTGAACAGCAAGAAGGAGTGATTTCCAGCATCTTTATAGTAGGAGGAGTTGGCAGAGGAGATCAGATACAGGGCTGGTGATCAGGACTCCTGGTTTCTATTTCCAGCTCTGACACAGACTTGTTGTTTGACCTTTGAACAAACTCTGAGCCTATGTAACCCCACTTTCCAGATGCGGGGGAAATATAATCCTGACTGACCGCCATAGGGACTCTTAGGTGAAAAGCGCTCTCTCTCTAGAGCTTTTCACTTGAGAGAGGGAGAGAGAGAGAATTAATTAGTGTGTGTGTGTGTATATGTGTGTGTGTGTGTGTATGTGTATATATAGAGAGAGAATGAATTACTATGAATATTATGACTCTAGATAAGGAGGATCTGAGTACAGACTGCTCCTGATGCGGGAATTCAGACAACGATTTTCATTTAAGTATCTTGCTAAGAGTAATTAGGGAACAAACCAGCAAAATTGTTGATTACAGCCTGTTGGCCCTCTTTATCTTCCAGGGTTGCAGTGCTGGGAACAGCCCCCCAATCCTCTGGAATTGGGTGGCACGTGACGGGATCGGCCATCGTGCAGGATGGACACCTTGAAACGGAGTCGAGCGCAAGCCTGGCCGGAGGAGACTGGGGACAGGGAGCATGGACTCTATAGTTTGCACCGCATGTTTGACATTGTGGGCACTCACCTGACCCACCGGGACGTACGTGTGTTGTCCTTTCTCTTTGTGGATGTGATTGATGACTACGAGAGGGGGATGATCCGCAGCGGCCGGGACTTCCTGCTGGCACTAGAAAGGCAGGGCCGCTGTGATGAGACCAACTTCCGCCAGGTGCTGCAGCTGCTGAGGATTATCACGCGCCATGACCTGTTGCCCTATGTCACGCTGAAGAGGAGAAGGGCTGGTAAGTCATCTGCTCTGTGTCCTTGGCTGCTCTTAATGCTCTATTGAGAGCTATAGATCTCCGTTGGCAGTTTAAGTCAAGCTGCTGTTGCTGCTTTGCGTTGCTGAGAAGTGAGATGATAAAAGCTTGTCTGTGGCTGTCCAGTAACAATGTGGGTAATGGTCTGTGCTGCCGTGTGGGACAACCTAGTTGAGTGCCGAGGTCTGTTAAGATAACCTGTCCCATCAGAAGGCAGGGGGAAGACCATACAGTAGAACCTCCGTTATGAACTGACCAATCAACCACACACCTCATTTGGAATCGGAAGTATGCAATCAGGCAGCAGCAGAGACCAAAATAAAAGCAAATGTGGCACAGTATTGTGTTAAACGTAAGGTACTAAAAAATAAGAAGGGAAAGTTTTAAAAAAATGATTTGAGAATGTTCTGTACTTGTTTCATTTCAATTAAGATGGTTAAAAGCAGCATTTTCTTCTGTTTAGTAAAGTGTCAAAGCTATATTAAGTCAATGTTCAGTTGTCAACTTTTGAAAGCACTACCATAATGTTTTGATTAGAGTTACGAACAACTTCCATTCCTGAAGTGTTCGTAACTCTGAGGGTCTACTGTATTATGAAGTTGATCAGATCAATCAGCAGCAGCAGTAAAGTGTTCTGAAAGGAATCCCCACTGGTCCCCATGAGCCTAGAAGCATAATGGGGATGATAGAGGACATTGAGATTGGTGTACAGGTGTGAGATGCTCAGACAAGGAACGTGGGGGAGCTGAGATGGAGATGCCTGCCTTTCCTCCGTTTCTTTGCTTACCAATAGCAATACCATGCAGGATTTCAGTGACAGAGCAAAACTACCGTATTCATTTATTTACAGAAGTTTGGGGGAAAAGATTCCTTTTTAGACTGAAGTCTCTCCCTTGGAGCTGGCCCAGTTGTGAAAGTCTTCTGGGAAAAATGGAATCAGTTCAGTTGGTTTTGATGCTTGTGTGTAAGGGGAGGATAGGAATGGCAAGCACATGCTTGGGAGCTTTCTTGATTCAATTTTTCACTTCTCTTGCACTCAGTTCAAAATTGGGTGTTACAATCTCCAGTGCACTGTATACCTGCTGTCTTTGATGATGACTTGATAGTCACTACACTGTGGGAGGGAAACATTTTGAAATGTTAATACATGTCCTGGTTATGCCCTCCCCTTGCTGAGCCCTTGGGAATGTGCACATTGTAAGCAAATCAGGGTGAACTTTGAAATAGTGTAGGGTGCAGGGGTGTGTATCCCTGGGAGTGAAGCTTCAAAAATACATTTGGCTTCTTCCAGTGCCCGAGATAGTCCTCCCCCCCCGCCCCCCCCCCCCGTTTCTCAATCCCTCCTTCTTTCCTTCATCCCGCAAAAAAATATGTTCAGAAGGGGTTAATGACCCTTCTGCTTTCTCCCCTGCCCTGTCCCATAACCTGCTTTCATACATTGTGTGCTCCACACACTCAGCGTTCTGCAAAGCACCACTCTGAGAGATTTACTGATGTATTGAACATTTCAATAACCACCCCGGTACAGTGATTCTCCCTTTCGGATCTGAGCAAACTAACCTGTGGGGTCTCATCCATACCACAACCCTGTACCAATTCTCCAGCTTCCAAACCTTCCTGGATCAATGCCGTGCATCCACTGGCTGTGTACTGCCTTAGAGCATTCCAGAATTCCAATGCTCGGCCTCAGAAACTTTGATCCAGATTAAACAGGACCTGACATATCCACCTGTCAGAAGGAAACTTTCACTTATAACAAGGAAAGATTGTCATCAATTTTTGCAGAATTTAAACTTCCATTTTTTATAAAAAACAAAACAAAACTAGCCCTTAATGGTTGCAAATGTAAATCAACACAATTCTGGCTGAGTCAGCTGCTCTTGGCCTTCCTAAACCACCGTGAAATTGACAAGTCTCTGATCAGTTTTCACTGTTGTTCATAGCACTGTGGACACCAGTGGCATTTCATGCTACTGCTTGGGAAAGCTGTGAGCAGCAATATAGGCAGGCATAGAAATGATACACAGGTGGAGGGAAAAGAGGACCAAAAACAGGCTGGGGGAGGTGTCACGTTAGTCACTACAGCCGAGACGTCCTCCTGAGCTAGCTGTTCCCCTTTTCATTTGCCTTAGAGACTTTAAACGTTGATACTCTTGATCTGGAGCTAAGGAGACCCATCTGGTCTGGTAACTAGGGTGACTCAGAATAGCTAGTCATCCTCCTGAAAACTCCTAGAACCTGACTCCTGGGTTCGCCATAGCTCTTGCTGCTGTCTATATCAGTCTCTTAATTTAATCTGATTACTTTTAGCTGTGTCACCTTGTAGCACCCTAAAGAATCCTCCTCCTTCCTTTAGTGTTTAGGCAAGGGTTAACGTTCAAAATTGGTGGCAGTCCAGTATCCTGCTATGGTGTTGTCTTATCTATATGGCAGCTGTAGGTAAATGTTGACAATTTAAAGGTATAAATCAGAGTATATTACCTTTCTCTGAGAAGGACACCCATTTGCTCTCTGTTCATAGAATATCAGGGTTGGAAGGGACCTCAGGAGGTCACTAGTCCAACCTCCTGCTCAAACCAGGACTTAATCCCAACTAAATCATCCCAGCCAGGGCTTTGTCAAGCCGGGCCTTAAAAACCTCTAAGGAAGGAGATTCCACCACTTCCCTAGGTAACCCATTCCAGTGCTTCACCACCCTCCTAGTGAAAAAGTTTTTCCTAATATCCAACCTAAACCTCCCCCACTGCAACTTGAGACCATTACTCCTTGTTCTGTCATTGACTTGTCTTCACAGCATTGGTAGCTCAAGATATAACTTAAGTGTTGCCTCTCACCCAACTCCTGCCCACACCCACAAATGTCTTGCTTGAGTTAAGTGGTCCTTTAACCTCAAGCTAGGTGCCTTGTCAGGGATGAGAGTTAGAGCTGGAGTACTGCTGAATCTAGAGCTGGGGATTCAGTGACTTGAGTTACAGCTCCTCAGCTGCTAATCCAATCATTCTGTGTAGTTCGTGGTTGCCCTCACTTTAGCTAAACTAGTTTGAATGGTGTGACTGGAGGGTATTAGTAATTCAAGATAACAGTTGCAGTCAAGACAAACCCTAATAGAAGAGGAGGTTGGGAGGAATATACATGCCAACTCTCTTGATTTTTCTCAACAATAAAATGTTGGAAGTAGTCGTCAGTGTAATAGACAATTTCATGTCCTCAATAATGCATGGTAAACCTGGAAGTGAATCAAAGAGCTGTCTAAAACAGATGAGCAGAGTGTCAACACTAGTCTTTTTTAATTGGTATTTTGCCATGTAGCGTTCTAACAACATAATTGTTATACGGATAAAAGTAGATTTGCATTTACCTGGAAAGTGAACAGAAGAGCTAACTTTACTGCACCTTTGGAAGAAAGGGATGACGGTGATCAAGGCACTGGACTGGAACTTGGATATCTGGGTTCTCATCCGGACGGTCACAGACATTGACATTTGGGCAGGCCACTTAATCTGTGCCTCAGATCTCCATCTGGAAAGTGAGACTAAGGCTTTTCGTCCTGGTCATGGTGGTGTGACGATAAACTTCTTTGTGTTTGTGAGGTGCTCAGACATTGCTGTGCTGAAGGACAGAGCTATAGAAAGCCTCTAAAGAAAGTAAGAGAATTCAGCTTTTTATCAATCAGATGTGTTTAAGCCTTCCTTCATTATAGTCTCTGGAATCCACCTTTCCTTTAAGTCAGGAGGAGCTTTGATAGGAGGGCAAGCATCTTTCCTCCAGCATAGGGTGGCCTTCAAATGTTGAGACCTGTTAGCCAGAGGCTTGTGATAGAACCCACAAGCTGGGTCCATAGTCAGCAACCTGGTAGGAATCGTGGTAAGCAGTTGGGGTAGGGCTGGGCTTTGCATCCACGCATCATCCCTGAACTTCCTTGGGGATGGGGCCCTCCTCATTTGCTCATGCATCATCCCCTGGCTAGTGAGTGACTGGCAAACTTTTAAGCCCTGACATAAAGGCTCCAGTGATTTGAGTGTGGCTGCACATTCAATTTATATTTCTTCTCTCCTTCCCCTGTTTGGGTTTTAACCAACAACGTTAAAAGGAAAAAAAGAAAGTTTGAGAACCGAAGCAGACTGAAATCCAGAGTTAGTTTCCCACAGCAGTGTTAACCATATTAGATATATATGGTACATAAATTAACAGTACAAACACTTACGCATATTGTGACTGAATTAATATTGCTTTGAGATTCCTTGAAGATACCTGGATAACTTTCTCTCTCTCTCTTTTTTTTTTTAATGATGATTTCATTAGTTTCAGGTAATTCATGTGTCCCAGAACTCCCTGGCCAGTTTTCTGAGCATTACAATAACTTTCATATTTTCATTAAATGCTTTTCTCTTCCCTCTTGTGTGACAAATCCAAACAAATAAGCGGTAACTCGGAAATTGAGTGTGCGAAAAATGCTGAGAACAAAAAAGGATTTTTTCCTGATTTTTTTTTTTTTTTTTGAGGTGTACAGGGGTCTCTGGTGTTAATAGTAGGTAAAAATTCAGTGAAGCTTGATTCTTATTTTTAAAAAAATCTAAACTGATGGTCTCTCTCTCTCTCTCTCTCTCTCTCTCTCTCTCTCTCTCTCTCTCTCTCTCTCTCTCTCTCTCTCATATGAATTTGCCCATAAGTTCTCAACCTTTTACATTTGTACAAACAGCACTTCTTCTATTTTCATCTTCATCTCCATGTCCTGTTGCATGGTGGATTGATTTAAATAATCAGTTTCAACCTAATTTTGCATTTGTACTTTTTAAACTCCTTTTTCCTAAAGATTCTGAATGGTTGGTGTAATTTATTACTTTTTTGTTCACCAGCTCAACACTGTATCTATACACATTTATTTAAGCAGTTATATAGCTTAACATAAACTTACTCAGATTCTTAATTTCTGTTTTTTATTGTTAGAAAACAGTGAAGCATTTCTTATTTACTAGATTAACTTTTTTTTTTACTGATGATTTTTGAGCTGCATTTGGATGGAAATTGGAAGGGAATTAAAAATGCACAAAACCAGCATTTTAAAATTATTGGTTGAATAAAATTATCTTAAATGTGCTGCATACATAAGAAAAAACGTATCGAAGCATTTACCATTTAAAACTGATTTATTAAACAAAGGAAATATTTATATTTAGTGAATCGAACTGATTGTTTTTGGTCTCCCTATCCTGCAATATTTTAGAACTAGTAGTCCATATCCTCTCTCACCTCATTTTTATTTATAGGTTGGAAGAGGGCAACACGCTTTTTTATTAAAACTTCTAGTCAGTTTCTCACTTTGAAAGAACTAACTATTGAACTGAACTGGTTGGATAAACTGAAATGAAGGAAATAGTCCATGCTGCTGCTGACAAAAGCTGCTTTTGCACGTCAGAGAACTCTGTTTCCAGATATTCAGCCTGTGGTTTCCAGATCCTGCGCCCGTGATTTCCACCAGTTCAGGGGTTGGACTTTCTTTAAAACTTTGACAGCATACCTGTCCTGCTGGAATACTATTTGTATTTAATTTAAATGATTTTAATAGATTAAAATAAGTTTAGATCTTAACAAAGGATGTCGTAATTTAAGTTTATTTAATTTGAATTTTAAAAATCAGAATTTTTCATCAATTTTTATTCAGTCCCCAGGTTTCTTTCACTGGCATAAGAGGATAATAACTATGCTCAGTGATTGCACTTTATTCTTGCATAATAGCAGTTTCCTGCCAGTCTCCTTTAACACAAGTTTGAAGCTGGCTGGAATCAAATGGCTAGACCAGTGGCCCTCAAACTGTGGGGCGTGGAGGAATGTTCATGGGGACACACGGTGGGGCCCAGGACAGCGCCCCCACGGAGAGCGAGTGCCATACTTCCAGCCCTCTCTGCCCACAGGCCCAGCTCCACCCCCAGTCTGGCTCTGCCCACAGACCTGCTCTGCCTTTAGCCCCTGCTACTCCCCCATCCCCAGTTCTGCCCCCAGCTCTGCCTGCAGCCCCAGCTCCACTACTGAGGAAGCCTTGGCTGTGCATTAATGTGGGGGAGGAGAGGGGTGCGGACAGATTCCATTAATAGTGGGGGAGAGGGGGGCACACAACTGGAAAAGTTTGTGCACCACTGACCCCAGACTCATGATCTTACTATGTTTCAGTCCACTGCTGCATGATTCATAGATTCCAAGGCCAGAAGGGACCATTATGATGATCTCATCTGACCTCCTACCTAACACAGGTCATACAACGTCCCCAAAATAATTCCTAGAGCAGATCTGTTAGAAAATACATGCAAATCTTGATTTAAAAATTGTCCTTGATGGAGAATCCCACCACAGTCTTAGTAAGTTGTTCCAGTTCTTAATTACTCTTACCATTAAAAATGCATACCTTATTTCTAGTCTGAATTTGTCTAGCTTCATTCCCACACATTGGATACCTTACTCTGCTAGACTGAAGAGCCATTATTAAATATTTGTTCCCCATATGGGTACTTATAAACTATAATCAAGCCACCTCTTAACCTTCTCTTTGTTAAACTAAATAGATTGAGTTCCTGGAGTCTGTCACTATATAAGACAGTTAGGGCTGGTCCACACTAACCCCCCACTTCGAACTAAGATACGCAACTTCAGCTACGTGAATAACATAGCTGAAGTCGAAATATCTTAGTTCGAACTTGCTGCGGCTCCACACGCGGCAGGCAGGCTCCCCCGTCGACTCCGCGTTCTCCTCTCGCGGAGCAGGAGTATCGGCGTCAACGGCGAGCACTTCCGGGATCGATCCCAGAAGATCGATTGCTTACCACCGGACCCGGAGGTAAGTATAGACGTACCCTTAATCATTCTCATGGCTCTTCTCTGAACATTCTCCAGTTATTCAACATTCTTCTTGAGTTGTGGGCACCAGAACTAGGCACCGTATTCTAGTGCTAAATACAGAGGTAAAATAGCCTCTCTGCTCCTATTTGAGATTCTGCTGTTTGTCTCTCCCAGGATCTCATTAGGTCTTTTGGCCAGAGTGTCGCACTAGGAGCTCATGTTCAGCTCATTATCCACCATGACCCCAAACCTTTTTCAGTCACTGCCTCTCAGGGTAGAGTCCCCTATCCTGTAAATATGGCCTACCTTCTTTGTTCCTAGATGTATACATATACATTTAGCATATTAAAATGCATATTGTTTGCGCCCATTTATCAAGCAATCCAAAGAGCAATAAGACTTCCGCAATTGTTGAGCATAATTAAGTCTTTACAACCTGAAATCTCAGATGAATGTGGACAAGCCAAATGGCTGGTGAAGTCTGACCTCTGGGAGTAGCCTGGAATATACTGGGTTAAGATACAGAGGGAACACAACTACTAAGTAACTTTAAAAGTAAGCAGTAGATTGGGAAATTAATACAAAATTTGGTCAGCAAACGTAGGGAGCATAAATCAGGGATGAAAGGTTCATTCAGCTAGGCACCTGTGAGAATCGACTGCTGTGTTCTATACATACTGCTTTCTGGACAATACACACCTGCAAATGAAGGATAACTGTGTCATGCCCTGAAGCAAGGAAAGCTTTGATTAGTGATTCCTCGCGAGTGTAAGACTGGAACCTGGGTGAGATTTAAATGAGAGGACTGTTACGGTGATCAACAGGTGGCTCAGGCAATTAGGCTATACGGAGGCCTTTGGGATGTTTGACCACTGGAAGGCATTCATGGACAGAGGACAGTTCTCAAGGGATGGACTCCACGTGAGTAGGGAGGGAAATAGATGTCTGGGATGGAGGTTGGCACAACTCATTAAAAGAGCTTTAAACTAGGAACTCGGGAGGCTGTTGGGAGATGCTCATGTAACCTCCACGCCTGATTTTAACGTTGAGAGGGAGGAAAATCAAGTAAGAGGAGATGTATCAATGAAGAAAGGAACAGACGTGGGTAGGAGAATGAACATTTAGGAGGGATAGTGCTGATACCAGTCAGATACGTGATACTGGCAGTGGAATGACTGTACCCAATTAGGCGAGGAATGTGGGCGAAACCAAGCAGCAACAGCTCAGATGTTTGCAAACCAATGTAAGGAGCCTGGTAACAAAACGGAGGAACTAGAACTACTGGTGCAGGAAGTGAAACCAGATTTATAGGGATAAGAGAAACATAGTTTCATAGAATATCAGGGTTGGAAGGGACCTCAGGAGGTCATCTAGTCCAACCCCCTGCTCAAAGCAGGACCAATCCTAAATTTTTGCCCCAGATCCCTAAATGGCCCCCTCAAGGATTGAACTCACAACCCTGGGTTTAGCAGGCCAGTGCTCAAACCACATGGTGGAATAGTAGTCATGACTGGAGTACAGGTATTGCAGGGTATGTGCTGTTCAGGAAAGACAAATAAAGGAGTAGCACTGTATGTTAATGTTGAGGTAGACTGTAAAGAAATTAGAAGTGATGGAATGGATAAGACAGTCTGTTTGGGCCAAAACCACTTTGGGGAAGAGAACTTCTAGAGGTTCCCCTGATATAGTGGTTGGGGTGTGTTACAGACCACCAGGATCCAATTTGGATCTGGATAGAGACCTCTTTAATGTTTTTATGTTTTTACTGAAATAAATACTACGTGGAATTGTGTGATTATGGGAGACTTTAACTTCCCAGCTATAGATTGGAGGACAAATGCTACTAATAATAGTGGGGCCCAAATTTTCCTATATGTGATAGCTGACAGATTTCTTCATCGAATAGTTGCTGAACAAACGAGAGGTGATGCCATTTTAGATTTGGTATTGGTGAGTAGTGAGGACCTCGTAGAAGAACTGGTTGTAGAGGATGAACTTGGTTCAAGTGATCATGAGTTAATTCAGCTTAAACTAAAGAGAAGGATACACAAAAATAGATCTGAAACAAGGGTCCTTGATTTCAAAAGAGCCAACTTAAAAAAAAATTAAGGGAATTAGTTGGGGAAGTGGATCGAAGAACTCCGCTTCTGCAACTTTGACTTAAAGTAATTCCAAGCCTCCTCCACATTCAGATTCCTATCTGAAGTCTGGATCCCAAGCAAGGGGGAAAAAATTCATAGAGAAGGGTTACAGACCAAGCTGGATGAGCAAGAATCTCAAACAGGTTATTGAGAGAAAGCAGAAACCTCCAAGAAACAGAAGATGGGAGGAATTAGTGAGGAAAACTACTTCTTGGAGTCAAAGTGTGGGGATAAAGTGAGAACTGCCAAAAGTCAAGCAGAGTTGGAGCTTGCAAAGGGAATCAAAACCAATAATAAAAGGTTTTATAACCATATAAATAAGAGAACACAGAAGTGGGACCACTAGGCACTGAGGATGGGGTGGAGATTAAAGATAATCTAGGCATTGCCCAACACCTAAACAAATACTTTGCCTCATTTTTTAATTAGGCTAATGAAGAGCTTAGGGGTAGTGGCAGAGTGGCTAATGGCAACAAGGATATGGAGGTAGAAATTACCACATCCGAGGTGGAAGTCCAACTCAAACAGCTTAATGGGACTAAATCGGGGGGCCTGGATAGTCTCCATCCAAGAATATTAAAGGAACTGGCACATGAAATTGCAAGCCCAATAGCAAGGATTTTTAATGAATCTGTAAGCTCAGAGGGCGTACCCTGTGACTGGAGAATTTCTAATACAGTCCGTATTTTTAAGAAATGGGGGGAAAAGTGATCCAAGAAACTACAGGCCTGTTAGTTTGACCTCAATTGTGTGCAGGGTCTTGGAACAAATTTTGAAAAAGAAAGTAGTTAAGGACCTAGATGTGAACAGTAATTGGGATCAAATACAACATGGTTTTACAGAAGGTAGATTGTGCCAGAACAACCGGATCTCTTCCTTTGAGAAGTTAACTGATTTTAGACAAAGGAAATGTAGTCGATCTAATCTACCTGGATTTCAGTGAGGCATTTGATACAGTTCCATGTGGGAAATTATTAGTTCATTTGGAGAAGATGGTGATTAATATGAGCATGGAAAGGTGGATAAGGAACTTGTTAAAGGGGTGACTACAGTGTGTCATACTGAAAGGTGAACTGTCAGGCTAGTGGGAGATTACTAGTGGAATTCCTCAGGGATCAGTCTTGGGACCAATTTTATTTAATATTTTTATTACTGACCTTGGCACAAAACGTGGGTGTGTGCTAATAAAATTTGTGGATGACACACAAAGTTGGGAGGTATTGCCAGTACGGAGGAGGACTGGAATATCGTACAAGAAGATCTGGGTGACCTTGTAAACTGGAGTAATAGAAATGGGATGAAATTTAATAGTGCCAAGTGCGAGGTCATGCACTTAAGGACTAACAACAAGAATTTTGCTATAAGCTGGGGACTTATCAGTTGGAAGCAACAGAGGAGGAGAAGGACCTGGGTGTGTTGGTTGATCACAGGATGACTATGAGCCATCAATGTGATGCGGCCACGAAAAAAGGCTAATGCAGTCCTAGGATGCATCAGGTGAGGTATTTCCAGTCGAGACAAGGAAGTGTTAATATTCTACAAGGCACTGGTGAGATCTCATCTGGAATACTCTGTGCAATTCTGGTCTCCCATGTTTAGGAAAGATGAATTCAAACTGGAACAGGTGCAGAGAACGGCTATTAGGATGATGCGAGGAATGGAAAACCTACCTTACAAGAGGAGACTCAAAGAGCTTGGCTTGTTTAGCCTAACCACAAGAAGGCTGAGGGGAGATGTGATTGCTCTCTCTAAATACATCAGAGGGATAAATACCAGGGAGGGAGAGGAGTTATTTAAGTTAAGCGCCGATGTGGACACAAGAACAAGTGACTATAAACTGGTCATCAACAAGTTTAGGCTCAATTAGGATCCAAGGAGTGAAGTTGTGGAGCAGCCTTCCAAGGGGAGCAGTGGGGGACAAAAAACCAAACTGGCTTCAAGATTGAGCTTGATACGTTTATGGAGGGACAGTCTAATGGGACTGCCTACAATGACACGTGGCTCATCAGTGACTGCCAGTTGTAAAAATCCCCAATGGGCAGAAACGGGACACTCTGAGTTACTACAGAGAATTCTTTCCAGGTATCTGCTTTGCGGGTCTTGCCCACATGCTCAGGGTCTAACTGATCACCATATTTGGGGTCGGGAAGGAATTTTCCCCTCGGGTCAGATTGGCAGAGACCCTGGGCGGGGAGGTTTTGCCTTCCTCTGCAGCATGGGACACTTGCAGGTTTAAACTAGTGTAAATTGTGGATTATCTGTAACTTGAAGTCTTAAACCATGATTTGAGGACTTCAGTCACTCAGCCAGAGGTTAGGGGTCTATTTTAGGCTTGGGTGTGGGAGGTTCTGTGGCCTGCAATGTGCAGGAGGTCAGACTAGATGATCACGATGGTCCCTTGTGACGTTAGAGTCTTAGTTTGAGTGCGTCACTGGTTGAAGCCTTGCACAGGGCTAGGTCATCTGCATACCTCATGATCTTGCTTTTACTCAGACACTGCATTGCCTGGTTACGGTTGTTAACCTTCTAACAAAGGGTTGTGCGTATACGTTTGTGACATGTAACGCCCAGTCAAGTCTGACCAATCATTAGGCCCTCGGGCTTCTAATGAGTTGAGATGATGCAAGTAATAGTGGTGGTAAATCCAAACAAGTGTTTCTGTAAATTCTGTTTTAGAAAGTCATTGGTATGCTCTTACATGTTGAGTACTTGGGTTTAAAATCTGTCCAGCCAAAGGGAGTCTGATCTTAAAGAACAATTAATAGTTCTACACGCTGCAGTTCTTGATGTGCTATTTAATTTGAAAATGGGTTGTGCCGCTTTCTGTTAGGTGATGTCTGTCATTTTGCAAAAGTAACTAAATTAATTTGGGGAATAAATGTCAGATCATCACTGTCAGGGCTAGAAAAATTGACTTGTCCCTGGGGTCCAAGCCGTCAACTTTTTTAGAATCTAAGCTTTAATTAAAAAAAAAAAATCTAGCCATTACGGTTGGGAAGAAAAGCATTCAAAATGTGTATGAGTGCAGAGTCCTGTTCCTGAGACTGCTGGCAGGTCCACTGCCTCAACTGCTGCTTCTAGATTTCTCAAGCAGCAAAGTGAAACTGACAACAGTTCCATTGCTGCTCTTCAGAACCCAGTGGGCAACAGTGAAAGTGACAAGAATGATGTTAAGTTTCACTCTGAAGCACCTTGGGAAGGCAGTCCCTGCTTTGGAGCTCCTGCCCCAGGACCTCCTTTGTGTGAACCCCTCCTTCACCCTGAAAAATCTTTCATGTTGGCCTCGCAGGTAGATGTCAAATTTTTCACACCCTGATTTTTAACAGTTCCCTCTGCCTTCATGTTGGCATCTGCTATATCAGTAATGGTTTCCTCTGCCCTCTTTTAAAAAAAAATAAAAAATTCTTTCCCTCTTTTCCAGTGTGCCCAGACCTCGTGGACAAGTACCTAGAAGAGACATCCATTCGTTACGTGATGCCCCGAGCTCACAGCGACGCAGAGCATGGTCTCACCCACCCCCACAAATCAGGTAAGAGTTCGGTACTGCTGCCTAATACCAGGGTTTCACTGGAATCCTTGGTCATAAACAGCTGGGATCTCCTAAGGCTTATGCATCAGTGTGTTGTAGGTTAAATGTGGATTATTGGAACAGTCCTATTTTCCCTTGTCTGCGTCCCTTTACTTCCATGCCACTAAACTCTTAACATGTTGAAGCTGATGCATATTATACCTTGTTTAGAGGTGCTCTAGTTTAACCTGAAGTTTTGGGCAAGAATTGCTGCGCGGAAATTCTCTTGCCCCTGTTATGCAGGGGTTGGATTAGGCTGCGGCAGCTCCCCGCCCCCCCTCCACCCTGAGGCCCCCCCCGCGGCAGCTCTCCCCCCTGCCCTGAGGCACCCCCCCGCGGCAGCTTCCCACACCCCAGCCCGGGGATCCGTGCGGCAGCTCTGACCCAGGGGAACCCCAGGGCTGCCTGCCGGTGGCTCAGACTCCCTCTCCCTCCCAGTGCAGCGGCCGCTGTTTTTTAAAAAAAAGGAGAAAAAAAAAAAAGAAAAAAAAAAAATTGGGGGCGCTGCTTTTTGGCACCCCCAAATCTTGGCGCCCTAGGCAACCGCCTAGTTGGCCTAAATGGTAGCACCGGCCCTGGGATTAGGTGATCATAGCTCTCCCTTGTGCGTTTAAAATCTATGAATTTATAAACGTTTGTAAAGCCAACTGAGACCTTGTGAGGAAGGCTCTAGAAAAAGGAAGTACCCTTTAGCAGCAGTGCTTGCAGCAAGCTGGAGTTTTGGGCTCCCAAACTGTGGTCCCGGGTTGTCCCAAATACTCACTCGTTTCCTGGAAAAGTTCAAGCCAGTAATTTCTGGCTCACTTGTTACACGTCCAGCTCACAGCTGTGATTTCAAGCGTTGTTCAGGGTGAGAATTAACTTTTTTCAGCTTGCAGAACACGCTCACCGAACAAGGTTCACTAACTTTTAAAGTGAGGTTATAAAGTCCTTCTTTCCAGGGCAAAGGGAGTGTTTTCTTCAGTGGGCTGTTGTTCTTGAGCTGTCGGAGGCATCCATTACACCGTAAAAGACTTCGGCTCAGACATAGCCCTGCATATCCCGGCACAGTTTATGGTGGAAAAATATTATGACCGAATCTCTACTTCTAAATCAAAAGTTATTGTTACCCTCCGAAAAGGACCTAGTGGCTCCATGTCACTCCTCTGTGATCCCAGACCAAATGTGCTCTATTAATAAGTGGGGGGGGGGGGGGGAATTCTAACGGCTGGTACTGCAAACTCCACGGGGCATCTGCAAATCAAGCTGCTGCTTCTTCTGACCTTGTCCAGCAATTATGATTCTGCCTTTGGCTTTGCTCAGCAATCAGACTCCCAAAGGATGAGCCAGAGTATGACTTCTTCTTCTTTGGGTATGATTAAATGAGCATTAAGGGCAAAACCCTCCTTACTATTGTATGTTCATACCGTTGCTCAAATTAGCAATGTAACTCTGACCCACGCAGGGAATGAGGTAGCCGTGTTTTTACGTGGCCACTTTCGACAAGATCACACACAAGCACTCCTTGGGTTCAAGAGGTTTATATTCCACTGACTATAGATCTTAGGCCAAAATATGCTTTAACCCTGCGTAGGAACAATAAAGCAACTCCTTGTAGATAGGCTGCTTCCAAAATGCGCTTGCTGCTGTACTGGAGCCGCCACTCGAGGGTTTGTGACACTTCAAAGCCGGTTCCCTGGCCACGCAGCTAAAGGCGCTCATTCGTTGGGTGCAGAGATGATACTGACACAGATTAAAAGGCGGCTTGGTGATGAACTGAGTTTAAGGAGCATCATTCTATTCTGGAGGCTTAGGTCAAAATGATCAAACGTTGCTTAAAATTTGTAGCACCGCACTTAGCACTTTAAGCTCTGAGGCTGAAATGGAACTGTCTCTGAGCCCACTGAGCCCAAACACCTCAATGGGGGGTTAACTGCAATAACCACCATGCATTGAATTCATTGAGCAAAGTCTTAGCCTCACACACCCGGGCTGTCTCTGAAATCCTGTGTCATTTTGTTCCAGAGCAGCAGGTGGTTGTGGTATGTGCTACTGCCCTTGATTAGCCAGAATTATTTTCCTTGTCCCGTTGCACTTGCATCTGCAGCCATCCCAGCCTATGCTGTGATCTTGTCGGAGCTTGCAGACTCTGCAGGCTTGGGACAGGGATGTTAAATGTTCAGTACGGGGTGCTTTTCCCTCAGTGGGTCGTGAGCCCCAACATGCTGTGAGAAGCATTGTGCTGCTGGAAAAGTTTCTTTTGCATGAGATGCCAAACTGCGGTCCTGACCATATGTGGCCATTAAATATGTTCTAGCACCGCTGGTAAGAGTTGGAGTGTTAATCTGGCCAAATGCCATATGTTCTGCTTCCTTAAATTCCTCCTGCAGTTTGAATTGGGGGTAACGTGGGATCAGAGGTGAAGAATGCTCTGGTGGGCAATGTTGTGAGTTATTAAACAGCTACTATGCCCCACCCAAAAGGCAGCTGCATTTAAGTTGTGGTTAAAAGTGATCCTGGACAGTAAATTAGACTGGTGTTTGCGTTGTAATATTTGACCAAAAAAGATGACTTTGGACGGCATGAGCACAGGTATCACTAAGCAAGAAACCGAGGGGTAGCCGTGTTAGTCTGGATCTGTAAAAAGCGGCCGAGTCCTGTGGCACCTTATAGACTAACAGACGTATTGGCGCATAAGCTTTTGTGGGTGAATACCCACTTTGTCAGTCTATAAGGTGCTACAGGACTCTGTTACTTTTTACTAAGCAAGAAAGTGACCATTCGTCTCTCTGGCGCAGGTGCGGCTGTACCTGAGATACCGTCTTTAGGTATTGGCGCTATGTTTCCAGAAAGACGGAGAGAGACTGGGGAGCGTTAAGAGAAGAGCAGCAAAATCATCTGGGAAGGGTGGAGGGTTAGGCTGGGTGGGGGCGACAAGGAGGAGATTGAGTGAAAGCACCGGGCTAGGCCGGGGCATACATCTGCTGATCTTTAGAGGCTGTGCACACCAAGGAGGGTGAGGAATTCTCTAGGGTGCTGCAGGGGTCAGGGCTAACTGAACAGCTTCCCAAAGGAGAGGCTGCAATCCCCATCACTGGAGACCTACAAAACTTCCCACAGCAAGGGCTCTGCAGTAGCTGGGGAAGGAATATATGGGAGCCGAGAGGCTTCATCTGTCTTTACTTCGTGTGATATTGCTCCCCCTTGGAGAAGCGATGTGATCCTGGGCTCTGTCTACCTTTGCCTTTCTAACCCCGGCTCTCTTTCTCTGCATTAGTGCCTCCCCATCACCCTGTGGTCTGCCGCTCCTCTGCTGGACCTCCGGTCTGTACCAAGAGGCCTGGCCGTGGGAGAGCCCTCCTCAGTAGCCAGCATAAGAGGAGGAAGTCAATGACGCCGGATCCTAAAGAGAAACAGACTTGTGGTAAGAACTTGTGAAGAGCCTAAGTTCCTGGAGGGAAGGTCCATCAACGGCTATTACCCAAGATGGTCAGGGACACAACCCCGTATCCAGGTGTCCCTAAACCTCCAACTGTCAGAAGCATCTGACGCTGGCCACTGTCCGAGACAAGACCCTGGGCTAGGTGGAACCCACTGTGGCCATCCTTATGCTCGTAGGCCTGTCTGTGTCTGTGGTGGGTTTGTGGGTTACCACTGGGGTGCTGGGAGAAGCTCATCCTTCCTCCTTCCAGGGACAGGTGTTAGTTCATATAGTCATCTCGCACAGATGGCAAAAAGCTCTGCATCCTCACTTTACCCAAAGGCTCAGTGGTGGGGCAGATTGGAAACAGAGTTCTATTATTTTTACTTTGCAGATAATCTAAATGAATACCAAGTTCCTTGAGGGGCGGGCGGGGGGGGGCAGAATTGAACACCGTGCTGAGGTCTTTAAACATTTTTGGAGCATTTTGATTTCTGTATTTTCATCCACCAGCATCCAAAAGATGCAGAAATGCTTTAGAACAGCCTGACAAAATTGTGCTTTGCTTCAGATGCGGAGTTCTGGCTCAGCCTGTTACAAGGTTAGCCACCTATTGGGATCTAGCCCAACCTGGAACTGGTCAAAACCTTTGTATTGTGATTTTGTTGATGGGGCAGAGGGGAGTAGCTTGGGGGTGGGTTTTCTTGGACTAGTGAGTTAAATTTTATTCCCCTCCTTGTGTGAAGGGTGGGGCTGGCTGATCTTGTACCTGAGCTTGATAGTTTGGCCCCCATCTTCCAAAGGCTGCATTAGAAGAAATTTAAGAAAAATCTCAACAGTCTGATTTAAACAACCCAAGCCCATTTTTGTGGGCGCAGCCGGATCATCAGCCTAGTTTGGCGGTGGGGACAGGCGGGAATGAAACCTCAGACTATTGCCTCCTGCGCACACCAGGTTAGGAGGAGGAAGAGAAAGTCCAAAGAATTAATTTAGTAAAACTAAATCTTTCAATGGAATTCCTAGACCGGAAAGAATCCGTCGTGCAGATGCTCACAATTCAAACCCTTGAGGTCACAGGCACCTTGAGGGTATGGGACATCCTAGGAGGAGCAGTGACGCTGATCAGCCGCTTGAGGTTGTTGTGGAGGTTTTTAAACCTTCCATCCTTGGAGGCTTTTAAAAACCGGTTAGACAAACACCTGACAGGGCTGGTCTCCTTTACTTGACTCTGCCCCATTGTGCAGGGAGGGCCCAAATGCCCTTTGGAGGTCCCCTCCAGCCCTGTTTCTAGGAGTCTCTAGCTGTCAAAGGGGCTAGATTATTTATTTTAAACAAATACTACATTGGGGACTAACATGACACTCGCCAACTGTCACTCTTCATTCTGCTTGTTATATCCCTTTTACCCAGCCTACCCACAATGGGGTCCTGGTCTGGCTTGGAGCCTATAGAAACCACTGGAATACAAATAATAGAGATGGTGAATCTCTGCCTGTGCAAGAAATCAACGTTTGTATAACCCCGGCCCCTCAAAAGGGTTTTTTAGTCTTGGTCTCAATGAGGAATCTCTCCAAGGGGTTGAGAGGCAGTGGAGGTCTTCATTGAGATGCTCAACGTTGTGTCCTGGGAGTTGGGTACTTACAGCATGGTCAAGTTTGGAAGACTTGGCATTAGTAGACCCACTTCTTTACTCTGCTTCGTCGTGGGGATGACAGTCTCCTTGGAGATCAGTGAGTTGGGAGGGGCTCCTGGCTGTGAGGTCTGTCGCTTCAGCTCTTCACGAGGGGCTTGGAAAGGCTTGCCTTCGATTGTGACAGCAGGACTTAATTCCAAACTTTCCCATTGAAAGTGAGGTGCAAAAACCAGTCAGCTGCTTTGATCCCCTCCGGATGACCCTGAACGGCCTTCTCCTCTATTGCCTGTGCAGAGAGCTAGCTTCTGTGATGAGTGAGATTGATTGATTGGTCATGACTTCTGGTTCCCTGGTGCTGTGGCATCTGGGCACGTGATTTTAAATGGCCCTCATGAGACAGCACCAATAGCACCCCCACCTGTACCATCCAAACCCACCTCCCAGCAGTGAGCCCAGCCTGGGCTCTGAAGGCACTGGTGGGCAGGCTGCCAAAAGGAGCTGGTTCCAGAGCTGGGGACCCTCTGCTGCCTCCACTCTTCAAACATGATCACCATCTAGGGACTGTCAGCAGAATGACCTCTGCTGTTCGCAGCCATTAGCACTACCTGGAGGAGAGGTGGTCCCTAGGCCAGGTGGGTCCCACGCTGCCTGGGACTGGCACAGGAGAATGTGCTCCTGCCAGCGGGTGCCTCTAGATGGGAGCTTGTTGGGATAGTCCCGCCTGGAGGGATCGATGAGTGAGGAGTGTGTGTCTGCAGGGAAAGACCTTGGCCTCTTAGCCACCCACAGATAAACCTGTTTGAGCCACCACTGCTACCTGCAAAGCCAAGAGCAGCCCAGTCCTGGCCTCTAGCAAGGGGTGACTGTGTTTCTGCAGCACATGGAGCAGGCAGAGACCCCATCACTCCTCCTGCTGCCACCCCCCTTCACCAGCCACATGGCTCCATTAGCCAGCCCGAGGCAGCTTATTCCCAGCCATGTGCCTGTCTCGCCCGAGCCTGGAGTCTGCCTGACTCAGAGCTGTTACAGCTGGCCCAGACCCCTTACTTCCTCCCAGCAGCCTTCCCCATGTCGAACAGGAGTTGGGAGTGGAGGGCAGCAGCCACTCTGAGTTGGGCCCATGTTTTAATTCCCAAGAAAAAACTGGCCATGGTGCCTGCCGTGGAGGGAAAGCTCCTGGTGCTCGACTACAGCAAGGCCCGCTGAGTGCGCTCGTGATCACTTAGCGCCCTGAGCTCCGAGCTGGCAGTCCCGCTGACCTGGTCTGTCTGGTGAGAGCGCAGTGTCCGGATGCCAGTGACGGGGCACAGGTTTGGATTGCGCAGCTGATCCAAATGGGCAGAAGGGGGTTGGGGGTTGGAGGAGACAGGCTGGCGTCTCTGCAGCGCGCTGGGTGGTGATACTGAGCTGGGAATCGAGCTCTCTGGACTGGATTTTCGGAAGAGCTCAGCACCCAGTTAGGCGTCTATGGAGAAGGGCTCGTCCAGCAGCTCCTGCTCAGTGGGGATGCTGCTGGCAATGAGTGTAGGGCTGGGCACAAGGCAATGCCCTGTCAGCTGGAAACAGACCAGCTGTCATTGATATTTGTGACTGTTCATTGGCTCTTGGGTTTGGTGCTGGTTGCCATGATATCTAGGCACGCAGCACACGGGAGAGGCAAGACTGGGTCCGATAGCCAGGACCTATGGTCCCGCCTCCCCACCCACCACCAGAGCCACCTCTCCACAGCCAATGCTTGGTGACACACATGGTGAAGTGGGGAAGGAGCAGTGAGGTGGGGGCTAGTGGCCACTCTTGGGTTCCAGTTTGAGCTCCACTGCTGGCCCTGGCCTGGGTTACATCCCTCCCCTCTGTGTCATCTGGACAGGGCAGCTACCCCTTCCCCGGGGCGCGGAGTGCTGGGATCCTCAGGCAGAGGGGGGTTGCAGTGAACTCGCTAACTGTCCTCCCCTGCCTTCCACCCCCAGACATCCGCCTGCGAGTCCGAGCCGAGTACTGCCAGCACGAGACAGCGCTCCAGGGCAACGTCTTCTCCAACAAGCAGGATCCCCTGGAGCGGCAATTTGAGCGCTTCAACCAGGCCAACACCATCCTAAAATCCCGGGACTTGGGCTCTATCATCTGTGACATAAAATTCTCCGAGCTCACCTACCTCGACGCCTTCTGGCGCGACTACATAAACGGCTCGTTGCTGGAGGCCCTCAAGGGCGTCTTCATCACGGACTCGCTCAAGCAAGCCGTGGGCCATGAGGCCATCAAGCTGCTGGTCAACGTGGACGAGGAGGATTATGAGGTTGGGCGCCAGAAACTCCTGCGGAACTTAATGCTGCACACGGCCCCTTGACCCTCCCCCGGGCTTGGCCTTGGCCGCTCTTTGGGAGCCAATCGTTTCGTTTCGTTTTTTTTAAAAGGAAAAAATCATTTAAAAACCCACCGAGCCCCAGCAAACTCCTGCCAAGTGCTGTGTAACTGTGGGACCTGCCTGAGCGGCAGGAGTTAGCCAGCTCTCTGGTGGCCCCAGCCCGGCCAAGAGCCCATGATACCTGGGGCAACCCAGAGAGCAACTCCCCCTCTGCTCCGGGAGCCTGGCCAGAGGACGCCGAACCGCCCAGCGGTAGGAAGGGAGAGCTGCCGGCAGGAGCGCTGGGTGCTCACGCGTTCTGTCCTGTCCCCCCTCTGCCCCGGGTTCTCTTGTGCTGGTTTTTCTTTTATACGGTCTTCTTTTTAAAAAAAGGCAAAACTGTCTTGTGGGGCCGGGGCCCCGTGCGTGTGGGGGACGCAGGGCGGAGATGGGCCAGTGAGGTGGGGCTCTTGATTATTCACTTTAATAAAAATGAGCGAGCGCAGCGGGAGCTGTGTGCGTGTGGAATGAACAGCCTGCAGGGGTTGGGGCCTGTGGCATTAGCCTCCATTGATGGGAGCCCGTTCCCACCAGTCCACTTAGCACTCAGCTGGCGATCTTGCCGGGTGTGCCCGTAGCCAGTTTGGGTGTCTTTCCAGCGTGGGATGCCAGGAGGGAGGCTGAGCTAAGGTGACTGCTGGCGTGGCCCTGTGGCACCATCTGCTTGAGGCCGGGCGGGCTTGTTTCAGGAGTAACAGCTGCATCAACGGAGCTCGTGCTGAGCTGTGGGGTCAGTGTTCCTTTCTCCCTTTGTTATCCCCTTCCCAACAATCCCTGCCAGGCCTCTGATCCCAGAGAGGAAACCTGAGCAAGGGGCGCCCTGCCCTGCTGCTGTCTGATGCATAGAGCTGGTCCAGCCACAGCTGCTCTCCCCCCGGAGCTGAGAGATGCTTGCAGACCCAACAGGAGAGTTCTGCACAGGGAGACGTGCATCCCCACTCCCTTTGCCTGCAGGGTGAGGGCGCAGGTGGGCAGGGCTGGGCTTTTGGGATGTTCTGGGGCAGTGTCACAGCAGCAGGGTCTGGGCTGGGGAGCGCCCAACACTGGCCCATGTCACAGACGATGCTCCAATGTTTCCCTCTTGCTACTACCAGGTCAGGCTCAGTGGCGGTGCGGTGGGGTTGGCTGCGGGACGCAGGGGTGGGCTGGGCAGCGGGGAGGGATGCAGTTCCGCAGGTTGCAGAGTAACGCTTTGGCACGGGGCCCGTTCCCAACTGGGAAGAAGGTAGCTCCTGTTTGATCCTACCCTATAACGGACGGTTTGTGAGATGAATTTGTTCCCCCTGCCCAGCTCTACGGCTCCAGCTGGGAACCTAGAGGTGGGGAAAAATCCACTCAGGGAGGTATTGCCGGTTTGCTCCTTGGCGCTGGGTCGTCTGTCTGTTGCTGGCACTGGACATCCCACGAGGAAGGAGCTGCTCCCAACAGGCGCGAGTAGGAGGTGCTGGCCTGTCTAGTTACAGTGTGGGGCCAGCAAGCTGTTTGTTTGCAAAGCACCTGGCACCTCGGGGCTGCTGTAATACAAACAGTCTCAGAACTGGCCCTCGGCCTGCCCCTCCCTTATGATCCCCACAGCTGAGAGAGCCCTCGCCCAGCATGGGGATTGAGCTGGATAAAGCAAGAACACGCTAGCGGCTGTGGTCCGAGCGCCTCCCCCCCTGCACGCAGGACACCAGAGGCCATTGAGCGGGTTGGGGCCGGTGGCCGGCTTAGTTGCATATTTTAAATTTTGGGATGACTTTTGTTACCTTTTGGTAACAGGCCTCTGGCCTTGTTCCCGCCTCTCGAGCCCAGAACTTGGTGCCAGGACAGACATAGCCAGTTACATGCCCACTTCGTAACATGATGTCCAGGCTCCATTGAGCCTGGGGCCAGATGTGGCGCCTGGAGGCTGAGTGGGTTTGTCATTGAAATGGTCACGCTGAGTACCGCTCTGCCAGGGGCATCGAGTGCATTTTAATTGGAAAATTCTCTTCCTCCCCAGTTCTTTTCCTGGTAACTCAAGTAGACACTCAAGGATTTAGGAGCCTCAAATCTAAAGCAGCTCCACACAATTCCACACTGAGTTTAAGGAGAACAAATGGGTCTGAGGGTTATTTTTCTGGATTTGATTTTCTTCTTCCCACCCTCCCACATCTCTGCTGAGCTGCAGGGTGTTTTCCCTATCGGCCCAGATGCTCAAAGGTATGTAGGTGCCCAACTCCCAAGGGGAGATACACACCTCAGTACTCTTGAGGATCTGTGCCTTGAAAGACTGTTGGAAGCCAGATCAGTGCACACGGGGTGGAGGAATGTTTGTTATGAATTGTTGCTGCCCTACCCAGCCATGGGCAGAGGGACAAGAAAGGGCGTTGTGCTTACCAAGTCCCCATCCAAGGAAGAGGGCATGTGATAGCCCTGCGGGCTGCAACCCTCATGCCTCAATGGGATTGTTTGGTGTGTGTGTGTTGATGCATTTTCTATCCACAGGTTGTCTCAGTTGAGAGCGCGTAGACCCCCTCCCCTCCCCACACACACCTCCCTCTTTAAGGACAATTCTGGCACAAACTGTGTAATTTCTGTGACTCTTCTGTATTTTTTAAACTTCCAATATAACAGTCATAATCCCCGTGTAGCTTTCAGTTTTCTTGAAATAAACATCTACTGCATCTCGTCTGCTTCGTTACTGCTCGGCTGCTGGGTCAGACGGACCTGCTGCTGCTGGGTCATGTACGTTCCCTTCCAGCTGTTTGGGGTGTTTTGTTTTGAAGTGTCTCATCTGGCCTCTGGTTTTCCATTTCCTTCCGGGCTGACCTTGAGCCCTGCAGAAGCACATCTGCCTGGGCAGGGTAACGTTTATCTTCTTTGTAAGATCCCAACTGGCCTAGCTCAGCGAAGCCCCAGAGACACGTTAAGCTGCTGGGCCCCGGGTGTGCTTGGCTGCCCTCGCTGGGGGGCTGCTGTTCCCCCTCTTCGGTTTGGTAAAGGTGCAATCCTCATTATTGTCATAGCTGCACTTCAATGAAAGATGCTGTGCTGGGGAAAAGGAGCTGAGAGTAGCAGGGGCCCTGTGGGTTGCATGGCTAGAGAATGCCCCTCTTCACTGCTGATCAGCGCCAGAACCATCTAGCAATGTCTACCTGAGTCTGCAGCCAGCCTGAACCACTAGGTCCACCACCCATGAACTGCCCCCCTGGATTTAAATCAGCCTGTAGATGATGTAAGTGGGGCCTTGATTAATTGCACTGGCTCAGCCACTAGACCTAGCTCGGTTAGGGCTGGACCCTCTTTCTCCCCCTCCCCCCATACAACTCACAATTCTCTATTATGACTTAACTGAACCCTCATGCTCTTCCTGGGAGGAAATCCAGCCTTGGCCCTGGTTTCTAGAGGCAAACTCAAGGGCCACCGCAAAAGTACTGTCCCAAAGGTCTCACGCTGGGTGCACCTGCCTGAACAGACAGGCTCCCTGCAGGTAACATAAAAGAGGCCAGGGAAGTCATTACAAGCTGGGAATATAAGCCAGGATTCCAGCTCTAACCACTTGAGAGACAGTCCCTTTACTGGGGCAGGGAACATGTTTCCTGCTACACGGTTGGTCTTTGGGCCTTGCTCTCCATAGGGCCAGTGGGCTTGGAGGAGAAAGTGACACACACACAGGGACAGTAGCTTAGATGCAAGGCAGAGCTACCACAAGGCACTGGGATGGGGAGGGGAGATAATGGCTGGCAGGCAGGGGGCCCTGAGCCTGGGGGAGAGGTATAGCACAAAGATTATCCAGTTCTGCTTTATGCCAGGGTTGTGGCCAGCATTTAGCCCTCTAGGCTGCCCATTACTTCAATTACTAAGTGTCATTTGTCCTTTCACCAGCTGCCTGGGTCTCATGCTAACATGGAGCTTTTCACCTAAGGATCGTGGAGCACGTGAGTGTCACAGGACAATGGGGAAACTGAGGAAGGGACCTGTCCAAGGTCTCTCAGCAGCGTTGGAGGGGCTATAACCAGGGTGCAGTTCCCTGCTCCAGGACCCCAGGAACTCTAAAGGTGAAGTAGCCCAGGCCAATCCATCCCTTGCTGAGGCCCAGGGGAGACTCAGGCCCACCCTATATGCTCAGAAGTAGCAGTGACTTTGCACTCTTAGAACTTCCTAACTAGTTATGAATGACAGGAACTGCCCCGGGGGGGGGGGACGGGACATCAGCCCCTCTCCCCGTGCTGCGAAACGGAGACCCCAGGCAGGGGGGTGGGAAGTAGTGCTAAGGGCAGCAGGCAGGACCCCTCAGGAGCTGGTACACACGAGCGTTTGCTGAGCTGTGACTTCAGCTCAGCCCCGGGAACCTCTCCGTAGAGCTGGGGGGTGGCCAGCAGCTGCCTCACTTCCGCTTCCTCCCTCTACCTGCTCAGCCGCGGGAGCCCCCTGCGAATGCACCTTCCGCAGGGTGGCTGCCTGGGGGCCGACGGAGGCTCAGGGGGAGCTGCTCCCTTCACCCCTGGGAAATGCTCTGTTTTCGCTAGGGCCTGGAGCAGGAATTGTGCTGCAGTTCCATGCTGTCCCCCAGAGGGCGCCTCTGCCCAGCACACACTGGGAGAGCCCTCGGGCCAGCTCAGCCAGTCATCCTATTGCTAAATGAATCAGTGACTGATCACTGGGTCTGTGCGGGGTGGGGAGGGGATATCGGGAGGGGTCTCTGCTCCCTGATCACGGAGCGTTGCAGGGCTTGGCTGGCAGTGGTGGATTTTCCAGGGTGGGGGGAGCCCCTCAGGGGGGCGGGGGTTTCTTCAGCACAGTGACCCTGCCGTACAGATCGGCCCGCCGGTGGGTGCAGACCGGCATCTCCCGGCGGATGCGGCGCAGGTAGTCCAGGTCGATCTCGGCGTAGCACAGGCCTGGCCCCTCCTGGCACTGGGCGATCACGCTGCCCCAGGGGTCCACCACCATGGCGTGGCCGTAGGAGGTGCGGCGCTCGTGGTTCTTTCCGGTCTGAGCTGCTGCCACCACGTAGCACTGGGTCTCGATGGCGCGGGCTCGCAGCAGCACCTGAGCGGGGCGGACAGAGGGGCAGGGGTGCTCACCACGGACGCTCCCCGCCAAGCTCCAACCAGCCAACCCCCCTAGCCAGCCCCTGGGCTAGTTCTGGGCTATTGGCAGGAGGCTCTGAGCCCAGGCTTCCCCCATATCATCTCCCCAGCGGGTCTCAGCTGGACGTGTTGCTTGACACTTCTTCTAATGGTCAGGAGCTGTTCTAAGGGCGACGTGTGCACATGTCTGCACGCCCACTAGAGTGCGCGGTGGTCTCATATACACAGGCTCTGCATTGCTCGTCAGGGCTGGACTCACCTCCCAGTGGGCGGAGCCTGTGGTCACCGTGAAGGCCGATGGGTAGGTGAGAATCTCTGCCCCCTCCTGGGTTAGCGCCAGAGAGATTTCTGGGAAACGCAGGTCATAGCAGATGGCAAGGCCAACCTGGAGGAGGAAGAGGGGTTCTGTGAGCCGGCGAATGACACAGATCCCCATAGGTGCTGCTAGTGATGGGCCTCAACCAAGCAAGGGCCGCAGCTGCCCTAGGCTCCAGAACTCGCCCCCAGGGCAGCTCCGGCCCTGTCTGCACAACAACTGCCACCAAAGTGGGGGGGATCCGAGGGCCTGATTGTGCCTGCTTCAATGGAAACCCAATTCACTAGAGAGAAGGCCAACTGGGCTCCAATTTACCCTGTGCCCAAACACCCAAGGGCGCTAGATGCATTGTACAGGCCACCCATGGAAAGCTGCAAGAATGACCCACGGAACTCACTGCTGCAGGATTTCACTGCAGCAGACATTGGCAGAGATCAGTCAGGGGATGGGAGCCAGGATGGCACCTACACTGATACTAGCAGGAATCAGAATGACGTGGGCCATCGGTCCTCATGCTCCAGGGGTTACTGGGGCCAGGCATAAAGCCTCACTGCACACCAGGGTGCGTCATGGTCACTGTTGGGGGAGGGGGTTGGGCATGCTGCCCCCGTAGTCTGTCATGCGTTAGTGAAATCAGGGAACTGGTCCCGATACCGCCACTACATCTGGAAGCGGTTACCTGTACCAAATATGGTGACGCCAGCCAAATATTCAGCCCAGTGAGACGCCTTCCCTCCCCCCCAGCTGTGGCAGGGAATCAAGGAAGTCAGCACAGGTTACTGGGGCTCCCGGTTGGGCCTAGGGCTCCCCCAGCCCCATATGCAAGAGCACTCCTCTCCCTCCCTCCCCCCCCTTTGAACTCTCATTTTCCATGAAACAATCCTACCTGGGGCAGGCAGTGGCCGTGGGCCCTGAGCAATGACCCAGCCAGGCCTCAACTCCCAACGGAAACATTTCTGAATTCTCAGAAATCCTCACCAGAGGGGAAACCTGTCTCCCGCCCAGCCCAGCCTGAGCTACCCAGAGGAACGGGAGATGCTGAGGGCTCTGTCTCGGCAGCCATAAGGGCTCAGGATCAGTGGCTGCTAGAGCCCTGCTCTGCTCTCAGCTAAGTCCAGAGTCACCCCCGCTGTTGGCGCCGTCGCTCCAGATCGACAGTACGGGGCTTGGCCTGAGAGTCTCAGATCTTGGCTCACCCTGCCCAGCGCCCCCTCCCTACCGCACCCGGGCTCCTACCTTCCCAGCAGGGGTGCTGACGGGCGGCACAATCTCAGGCCCGGGGTTGGTGAACTTGCTCTCCTTCATAGACACTCGCCCTTCCAGCTCCACGTCGCAGAGGTGGGTCTTCCTGTACGTGGCCACGACGTGCCCTGGGGACGAGGGGGAGAGGAGACTGCAGGCAGCATGGGCATTCCCCCGCCTCTAGGAGAAGGGGGGGTCAGGGGAAAGGGCCAACACCCCAGGCTCTGTGGCGCTGGCCAGATGAGATCTCCAAGTGCTTTGCAACCCCACCACTGACTCCTCCCCACAGCCTCTAGGAGGTGGGTCAGCAGCATTGTCCCCATTGGAGGCAAGGGGAAGGGATGTCCCCAGCAAAGGGCAGAGCTGGGGATAAAACCCAGGAGTCCTGACTCCCACACTGCCTCCTTCTTCCCAGCTTGGATGAATCAGGGATCTGGTTCATGCCCTGGCCCCGAGCTGCCAGCATGTGTGTGATGCTGTCTAAAGGGGAAGGTGACAGTCTATACTAATATGGTCACCACTTTTACAAAAGTGTGATAAATCTTGTTGAAAGTATGTATTGTGAGGGATCATTGGAAAAGTTGTAAGCCGCTGAGTATTAGTATCCTGTTATAATGTGTGTATTGACACTGTGTGTGGAGTTATGAAATTCTGGTATATGTTTGTAACTCAAACATGTTGTCTATCTGAGAAACGCCCACAGGCTGGCTCTTCGGGTATAACAAAATCTGTAAATAGGGGCCTCTGCATGTTGCCCCAAAGATCCCTCAGACTGCATGTGCACAGGAGGTGCCAGCAAAATTTGTAGTTCACATCCAGGACTGATGGCAAAGAACGTACGCCGTGGAACTGTCTGACTCGTGACACAGCCAGGATTTTTCCTGCAAAAAGGTGGAAGATAGAAAGAGGAGACCAAAGGCCCCTCACCACCTCTTTCCTGAATTCTAACTGGGGAAATTTCAAATAAATGGACGGAGGTCCCCAAAACTATTTGGCCAACCCAGGGAGACTTATAGACAACGAGCAGATTTAACATCCTGCTATCATTTTGGATAACATAGTTTCATCCAACTTTTATTTGCTTTGGCCGTTTAGTAACTCTCATTCCTTTTTCTTAGTTCATAAATCTTTTGTTAGTTTACTAAAGGATTGGCTGCAGTGTTGTCTTTGGTTTAAGGTCCTGAGCATCCACTGATCTGTTTTAATAACCTTTCCTCACAGCAGTCTAGTCTGCCTGGGTGGTGACATAGGCTGGAATGTCTAAGGGGACTGTCTGCGGCTCCGGGTTAAGCTAGTATGGCGATCCAAAAAAAACCGAGGAGTCCTTGTGGCATCTTAGAGACTAACAAATGTATTTGGGCATAAGCTTTCGTGGGCTAAAACCCACTTCATCGGATGCATGCAGTGGACAATACAGTAGGAAGATATTTATACATAGAGAACCGCATGCATCCAATGAAGTGGGTTTTAGCCCACAAAAGCTTATGCCCAAATACATGTTAGTCTCTAAGGTGCCACAAGGACTCCTCGGTTTTTTTGCTGATACCGACTAACACGGCTACCACTCTGAAACCTATGGCGATGCAGGAACACACATTTGTTGCAGCTCTGGTTAAATCTAATTCTAGACTATACCCCGAGTGTGGGAGCATCCGCCTAGTTTTTGACAGTCTGACCTGTAGATTGGCCCTCTCAGCTGTGCCCATACCAGGCACGGGACAACAGGCAGAGAGCAGTGACCCCTTCACATCCATCAGTTATCCCACAATGGCAGGGGCTCGGAGCCAGGGCAGTGCCAGGAGATTTCCCTGCAGGGAGGGGCTGGCGCAGCACCCAACGCTCTCACCTGTGGGGTCCAGGAGCAGGTGAGAGTTATAAATCCTCCGGGTGCTGGCCCAGTCCTCGCCTCTCTCGTGGAAGCCACCCAGAGACAGCCACACTCCACACTCCCTGCCAGGCAGAGATGCACCCGCATTACACAGGAGCTTGGAGCCCTCCCTGGGCCCTCACTGCCCCCCACATGCCCGAGCAATGGCTCTGGACCCTGACAGCCTCAACCCCCAGAAGAGGGTATTCACCCACAAAAGCTCATGCTCCAATACGTCTGTTAGTCTATAAGGTGCCACAGGACTCTTTGCTGCTTTTACAGATCCAGACTAACACGGCTACCCCTCTGATACTCAACCCCCAGAGCGGCTGCAGCCCAGGGCAAGCTTCCCTCGCACACTTCCCTGCTTGCACGCGCCCGCCCTGCCAAGGCCCCGCCAGCGGATAGCGCTGGTTCCATAGCTCACTCAGCGCTTGGCCCGTCTGCCGGCTACTGCCGGCCACGTCTGTCCAATAGGAACAGGACTGAGCCCCGCCCAGCAGACTGGATGGGGACAATGCCCGAACCGGCAGCCAAAGCAGACGGGCTCCACAGCCTGTCCCAACGAGAGCGGCTGTGGTCCACGCTGCCATTTAGAGAGATGCTGTCAAGGCTGGGAGGCCTGCAGTGAACCCTAACCAGCTTCGCTTTGCTGCCTCTCCTGCCATCCCCTGCCCACCCGGCCTGAGAAGGGACCACAAGCCCCATCAGCCCCGCCAGGGCCCTTCCAAACGGGGTTCGGGTCACATCCAACCTCTCCTCCTTGAGGGTCTAACCCTTCAGAGATCTGGCACTAAATAGGGTAGTTCATTCCTGCCCCCTCCCATCACCTGGGTCCCACACCGAGTCCCTTGCTTCCAGAGCGATTATGACAGAGTGAAGGGAGTTCAGGAACAATGGGGAAAGGTTCAAAGCGAGGGGAGCAAGCTCCAGGCAGATGAGGGATAGACAGGGCGGTACACGGGGGTGGAATAGTGAGAGCAGGGCGAAACGAAGTGCGGGATCACCATTTGGCTGGAAAGCAGAGTACAGCCGTGGGGCAGCTCCCCAGGGATGGGGCGGGAGCCCCATCACGCAGGCCATTTGAACAAGGCCGGGCTAAGCGAGTGGACCCAATCCTGCCCTGGCCCTGAAAGGGATCTCGCAGCGCCGCCTGTGCTGCTCTTCCGTCGTACAGAACCGTACCTGGCCAGGCCGGCGTAGCGCTGAATCTGGGCCCCCTCCAGGCTCTCGGCCAGGCTCAGGGTCTCTTGCATGTCGCTGCCGATGAAGTCGAAGGCCTCGGGGAGGAAGACGATGCAAGCGCCACGGTGTGCTGCCTCCTGGATGAGCTGTGAGCAGCTGGCGAAGTTCTGCTCCTTGTCGGGCGTGGAGGTGAGCTGGCACACGGCGATGAGGGGCTTCAGCGCAATGGCAGCCATGATGCCAGGCTGCCAAGGGGCACAGGACAGCAGGGCAGGGCTGGGGGCCAGGAACAAGAGGAGAGTGGAACAGACTGATCGAGGAGAGGCAAACGGCTGCAGCTTCTGGGCTCCAGCCCAGCTTTCTATGGTCGTGTTGTAAAGGGTCCTTCCAGAGACGGCCTTGGACAGGACGCCTATGCCTAGGCCTTAGAGAATCAGGCATCAGCTTCCTCCAACCCTCCCCAGGTGCCCAACTCCCCACAACCCCGCCCATTGTACCTGCGGCTGGCTGTGCAGGATGGGATCCTTCGCAGCTGCCTCCCGGGAGCCTGGCGAAAGGCCCGGTGCAGCGGGCACAGATGGGTCTGGATCACTGCTCTGAGCCTGGGGGATGCGCAGGGAAAGGGGGGGGGGTTAACGATTCTGTTCAACCGCTGCAGCGAGAAGCCCAGACCAACCCCACTCCTTGGAGGCCTGCTGATGGCGGCCCGGGGTGATGGGTGGAGGTGGGGGGGGGGTTAAAAGAAGATCAGTGTTTCCCTTTTCAATAGAAAATAAATAATAATAATAATAATAATAATGGGAAATAGGAATAGCCCAGTGCTGACAAAGAACCCTACCACAACACACCAGCACAGAGCTCAGGAACAATCCTACCACAACCTATGAGCACAGCCAGTCCAGCACTCATGAACAACTCTACCATAATAAACCAGCCTGGTGTTCAGGAACAACCCTACCACAACACACCAGCACAGTGCTGAGGAACAACCCTACCACAACACACCAGCACAGTGCTGAGGAACAACCCTACCACAACAAACAAGCATGGTGCTCAGAAACAACCCTACCACCACAAACCAACCTGGCCAGCCCAGCACTCGTGAACAACCCTACCACAACACACCAGCCTGGCCAGCCCAATGCTTGATTTAGTTGGGGATTGGTCCTGCTGTGAGCAGGGGGTTGGACTAGATGACCTCCTGAGGTCCCTTCCAACCCTGATAGTCTATGATTCTATGCTCATGAACAACCCTACCACAACACACCAGCCCGGCACTCAGCATCACAGCTTGGCACAGTCCTTGAGAAGCTTTCCAAAATACCTGTGCCAACAAACACCAATATTTCTTCATCCAGATTCATGTCCCTTTTGCAGCCACTTTCTCTGAACATCTGACCTGAGAGACTTCCTGGACGGACCATCCTAGAAACTTGGTCCCAAGAAGGTGGCTCAGGCAGCCAGAGACAAGAAACCAGTTTCTTGCTGCTCAGTGGTTTATCTCAGCAACAGCAGGAAGGTCAAGTCTGGCCTCCCGGGGGTTGGTTGCAGGAGCTATGGGAGGGCACAGTGATATTTGCTCAGCGAACTTTGAGCTGGTCTTCTCCAACACAAACACAGAGCAACGTGCATGTGAAAATACCCCCAACAACCTGCCTCCAACCATAAAACAAACCTTATCATAGCAAAACCCTCCACTGCACACACTTATTCTCCAAGGGAGAGGGTGAGAGAACAAACCACACGTGCCAGATGCCAGGCAATTGCTTAAGGCATGACCGGAAGGCGCTCCTACGCCGGCGAGGACCACGATGGCATAAGAATCTACGGAGAACAGAAAGCGAGAACAAGATAATCGAAGGGCAGGGGTGTGGTATGGTTAATAAAGGCGTCCATTAGCCAAGATGGGCATTTGCTGTTGAGGCCAAAACGGCGTCGACACAAATCTGAGCTTTGAACCCTTTGACCCCAAGTCCCTTCCCCCTTCAGCTCTGGCTTGTGGGGCTCTGGGGGGCGACACGAGCTCTGCGGAGAGCCCAGGGGCTGCACCGGCCTCCACACGGGCGGAGTTTTTAATGGACAAACCCAGGCCCAGGACCTCTATTTTGTTGCAGCGAAATCTCAGTCTCTGGATGGACAGAACTACAATGGCGAGATCAGATCCGCTCCCGCCTCGTACCCCGCACCCCCCGCTCCCCCTTCCCGGGGCGGGGCCCCCGACGGGCCGTACCCAGCCTGCGCTGACTGCCAGGGGCGAGCCCCCGGGGCGAGCCCGAGAGCAGGTACCGCCCCTCCCCCACCCCCAGCTCCGCCCCCCTAGCGAGCGGGGCCGTTACATGGAGCAGGCCGCGGGGACGGGGCCGCCGGCGGGGTGGGCGAGGCCGCTCCTGGTTCCCGAGGCCGCCGGAAGGCTGCGGGGGGCAGAGAGCGGAGCCAGGCCCGGCGAGCCGGAAGGGCCCCTAGCGAAGGGGGCGGCCCAGGAGCGTCGCTAGGGGACGTGCCCCAAACAAATATGGCGCCCAAAGGCCCCTTTTCCCGTCCGCTGGAGGTCGTGACCCCGGAAGTGGGGAGGAACGGACCATGCGCAGAACTGGCGGGAAGATGGCGGACAGTGGGAAGAGCAAGAGCGCACCGACAGCTCCATCCACCGGCAAAGCCCTGACGGCGGAGCAGGTACCGGGCGGGACCATCGCACCTGAGGGGGGGAGGGAGAAGTGTGTGTGTGTGCGCGTGCCGGGCGGGCCCATCGCACCCGATGGGGGGGGGACACGTGTGTGTGCGCCGGGCTGGCCCGTCGCACCCGATGGGGGGGGAGACGGACACATGTGTGTGCCGGGGGGCCCCATCGCACCTGATGGGGGGGCGTGTGGGTGCTGGGCGGGCCCATCGCACCCGATGCGGGGGGGACGTGTGTGTGTGTGTGCTGGGCGGGCCCATCGCACCCGATTGGGGGGACGGGGACGTGTGTGTGTGTGTGTGTGTGCCGGGCTGGCCCGTCACACCCGGGGGGGGGGCATGTGTGTGTGTGTGTGTGTGTGTGCCGGGGGGTCCCATCGCACCTCATGGGGGGGGGGGGCGTGTGTGTGCTGGGCGGGCCATCGCACCCGATTGGGGTGGGGGAGTGTGTGTATTTCGGGCTGGTCCATCGCACCCGAAGGGGGGTGTATATTGAGTGGGGTTCTTCCCCCCCCCCCCGACCTTCCCCTCCCCCTGCAGGTGGTGGCCGGGTTCAACCGGCTGCGGCAGGAGCAGCGGGGCCTGGCCTCGAAGGCGGCAGAGCTGGAGCTGGAGCTGAACGAGCACAGGTGGGGCAGGATCGGACCCCTCCTCCCCCGCGCTGAGCTGCCCTGGGGCAGCTGCTGTGGCCTCGCCTGGACCCCAACTGTGCCGTGGGGGCTCCCTGCTGTGCTGCACGTGGCCCTTCTCCCAGATCCCCCACGGCTCACATGGGCCGAGCCGGACATGGCGTAGCCCTGATCTTAGTGGCTCTGTATCTGGGCCATGCCCGGTGAGACGGGCCCCGCCCCTGCTCTTGCAAAGAACCCCAATCTCTGAGGCCCCGAGACGCTGAGGGCCTGGCCCAGGGTTGCACAGGGACTCTGGTGGAGTCAGGAATTGAACTGGGGTCTCCCAAGTCCCAGCTGGCACCCCAAGAGGGCCATCCTTTTCAGCTGCCCGCGGGCACCTGCCTGCTGCTGCTTCTTGCCCGCCAGCTCTCCCTGCAGGGGATCCTGAATTGGATTCCACTGTGTGCTTCCTGGACTGGTCAGTGGGGCCAGATGGGGAAAGGAGGGGGCAGAGCTGGAGTCCAGGTTGTTGGGGGCTGTAGGCGGGTGAGCTAGGGTGCCTGGAGAAAGCACAGCAGCCAATGAAATGAGTCACCCCCTTGGTGGGGGGCGGAAGGAGGTTCTGGGCTGGGCTGCCTGGAGATCATGGTGAGAGCTGAGACCTTGGGAGAAGGCACCCAAAGAACCAACATGCCGTTGGAAATAATCGCTGGCCTAGTGGGCATTACCAGCCATAGCCAGGGTGATGGTGGCAGCATCTCATGGAGATGTAGGGCTTTGGCCTTGGCATGTGGGGCTTGCCTTGGGCTCTGATCCCATCGTGACTCTGAACACAGGGCCCTGGGTATCGGGTAAGCTGGGCCTGAGACTATCCCGTGTGGCCAGGCCCTGTGGATCTGCAGCCCTGGCCGTACGGTCTCTGTGGGGTCTGGAGGGACTTCAGCAGCGTCTGCCTTTCCCACAGCCTGGTCATCGACACGTTGCGAGAGGTGGACCCCACCCGCAAGTGTTACCGCATGGTGGGCGGGGTGCTGGTGGAGCGCACGGTCAAGGAGGTCCTCCCGGCCCTGGAGAGCAACAAAGAGCAGGTAATGCGGGTGCAGGGCACCACCAGGATCTGGGGAGGGCACTGCCCCCAAAGGCGGCCACACAGGCTCTCCTCTGGAATCCCGCTACGCTCTGAGCCCCACTGGTATGACTGCACCCTGTTTCTCTTGGTGATGGAGCATCTTCTCCATCTTGCTGGAGGGGCCATGATGTGATTAGTGCAGAGGTGAACAGGGCATTGTGTCTGGGAGTGGGGAGGTGCTGGACCACTCTCCATTGGGCTCTCTGAGGGAGAGAGCCGGAGAGGATCAGTGTCCACTGGATTTCAGGGGGAGTTTGGCCCCTGTGGAGCCTCCCAGCCCTGGGTCCCAGAGAGACCCTACCAAGCCATCCCTTGTCCAAAAGGAGCAATTAACCCCTTCTCATCCAGGGGGTAGCACAGAGTGTGAGTGGGGACACTGAGTCGCAAGTATTTTTCATTAAAATCTTACAGTTCCCACGTTTTCCCAGGCCGGGCTGTCACAGCGAGTCAGTAACTGAGACAGGAATAGAACCCAGGCGTCCGGGCTCCTGTGCTTGGGCTCTTCTCAATTCCTAATTTTCATCGTTGGTCTCTGGCAGGGCTGTGCTCATTGCTTCCCTTTCCCCTTCAGGGAGCTGGGAGCAGCAGTGCCTGCCTCACGGTGAGCACAGCTGCTGTCCCGTCGCTAACTGACCGACCCGCTGCCACACGCTCCCCTGCGATATCCCACTCCTGGCCAGTGTGGCCCTGATCTCCTCACTGGGGTGGTGGTGAAGGGGTTTCTGGCCATGCACACCGGCCTGGGGTTAAGTATCAGGGGGTAGCCGTGTTAGTCTGTATCTACAAAAACAACAAGGCCTGGGGTTAAGTGACCCTGCCATCATACATGGGGAGGAGCGGATGGCAGTGTTCAGCCTGGGATTGCAATAGACCAGGGGTGGGCAAACTATGGCCCGCGGGCCAGAGCCGTTTTAAGGCAGCCTGCGAACTCCCGCTGGGGAGCGGGGTCTGGGGCTTTCCCCGCTCTGGGGCACTGGGTTACGGGCCGCACCACATGGCTTGGCCCCACTCCGGTGCTCAAGCTGGGGTGCTGGGTCGGGGGCCACATCATGGAGCCCGGTCCCGCTCCGGCGCTCCAGCCAGGGCGCTGGGTCGGAGGCTGTCCCACGCGGCTCCTGGAAGCCACGGCATGGCCCTGCTCCAGCTCCTATGCACTCCAATGGGATCTGCCGGGGCAGTGCCTGCGGCTGGGGTAGCGTGCAGAACCGCCTGGCTCACCTCCGCATAGGAGCCAGAGAAGGGACATGCTGCTGCTTGAGGTAAGCGCTGCTCGGAGCCTGCACCCTTGAGCCTCTCCTCATGCCCCAAATCCCTGCCCAGGCCTGATCCCCCTCCTGCCCTCCCAACTCCTCGGTCCCAGCCCCAGAGCACCCTCCTACACCCCAAACTCCTTATCCCCAGAGCTCACTCCCCCAACCAGAGCCCTCACCCCCTCTCGCACCCCAACCCCAATTTTGTCAGCATTCATGGCCTGCCATACAATTCCTATTCCCAGATGTGGCCCTCAGGCTAAAAAGTGTGCCCACCCTAGGGGGGTGGAGGGAGGTGCGTGCCAGTGCCCGCCCTGCACCCCAGCCCTGACTGACTCCCTCCCTCCCTGCTTCCAACCCTGCAGATCAACAAAATCATCGAGACCCTGACCCAGCAGCTGCAGGCGAAGGGCCAGGAGCTGAACGAGTTCCGGGAGAAGCACAACATCCGCGTGATGGGGGAGGACGACCAGAAGCCACCGCCCAAGGAGAGCTCCGATGGGGCGGGAGCCAAGACCAGCTCTGCCGGGGTCCTGGTCTCCTAGGAGGGAGACCATTGTGTCCAGACCCCTACCCAAAGGACTTTCTGCATCCCTCCCCCTCCCTGACCTCTGAGGCTTAACTTTATTATTTGGTGTCGCTCTTGTAATATTTTTGTTGTTGTTAAATAAACATTTTTCTGTCACGAGCTTAGGTGAATGTGGGGCTGGGGGAGGGGCTGGACTGGCCCCCTAGAGGTTAGTTTTTGCCCACTGAGCAGGGGCACTGGCTACCGGGAAGGGATGGGTCCTTGAGTTCTGCCGATATTGCTGGTGTGGGAGCCAGATGCCACACTGGGGTTTTTATGCGGATGCCTGCTCCCAGGAGCTGCAGTGAGGCGCGGCTCTCGTACGCCAGCAAGCAGGCATCCCTCGCGGCCATGCCATAGCTGGATTTGAGCTGCTGGGTAGAAAGAACAAGGATCTGCGACCCACCACCAGGGCCTCCAGCCGGCCGACCCTCCCGCTTGCAGGAGAGGTCCTGGGAAGCTCCTGTCTCAGGGAGAGGCTCCTGTTCCAGAGCCCTGGCTGGTGGCGAATGACAAATGAGTCTAATCAGCCCCTGGCAACAAGTGGAGCCAGATGGCTGCCTGGCCGCAGTATTGGCCATGTGGAGGAATGGGAGTCAGGGTGGCTGCATCGCACCTGTTTCATTCCATGGGCATCTTCTCCCGGCTGGTCCCTGCCACCAGCAGGGAAAGTCACCGGGAGCCTTCCCGTTAGGGCTGGTGGAGAATTTTCCATCCACGGTTTTATGGAAAATCAGGGGGTTCGTGAAGAATTGTGTTCGGTCGGGACGCCTGCTCTCTGCAGAACTCGCCTCGGACGCTGCCAGGCAGCTACGCCCTACATCTGCCACGACTTGCTGCCTTCCAGAACTGAGAACAAGCAAGTCCATGCCCAGCTCCCAGCCACCTGCGGGCTCAGGAACCGAACGCACGAAAACCAAACCAAGGATGAGAGCGTTGGCCCTGCCCGCAGCACCCTCCGTGTCCTTAAAACCCCACGAGACCCGATGGTCTTGGCAGCATCTTCCCAAGGTCTGACTCGAGGCCAGGCTCTGGGATCCCTGCTGGATGCATGTGATGCTCATGGATGAAGCTGATTTCCCCAACTGTGGCCATTCTCTCCCAGGCGGCTCATCAGTGGAGGCTGCTCGGTTCTAGCAGAGCTCGGTGTCACGGGGACAGGTCTAGAGGCATCTCGGAGCTCGCTCTGACTGCCCCCACCCTCAGGCCGTCAGCTCTCCTGCCCCGGAGGCCTGGGATTGTCCCACTTTTCGCCTGGGCCCTGGGCTTCAGCACCCTGCTGGGTTTTGTTCTTCCCTTCGGCAGCTGGGCCCAGTGCTGAATACAGCGACCAAGCTGCTGCTTAAAATAAATAAATATATGGAGATATACCTGAGAGGTCATTGAGTCGAGTCCAGCCCCCTGCCTTCACTAGCAGGACCAAGTACTGATTTTGCCCCAGATCCCTAAGTGGCCCCCTCAAGGATTGAACTCACAACCCTGGGTTTAGCAGGCCAGTGCTCAAACCACTGAGCTATCCCTCTCCCCCAGGCTTGTTTATTTTAACAAAGTGTTTGGGGGCAAATGGATTTCAAATCACAGACAGTCTATACCCAGGCCTGTCTTAATAGAATCAGAATATCAGGGTTGGAAGGGACCTCAGGAGGTCATCTAGTCCAACCCTCTGCTCAAAGCAGGATCAATTCCTAACTAAATCATCCCAGCCAGGGCTTTGTCAAGCCTGACCTTAAAAACCTCTAAGGAAGGAGATTCCACCACCTCCCTAGGTGACCCATTCCAGTGCTTCACTACCCTCCTAGTGAAATAGTGTTTCCTAATATCCAACCTAAACCTCCCCGACTGCAACTTGAGACCTTTACTCCTTGTTCTGTCATCTGCCACCACTGAGAACAGTCTAGGTCCATCCTCTTTGGACCCCCCCTTCAGGTAGTTGAAAGCAGCTATCAAATCCCCCCTCATTCTTCTCTTCTGCAGACTAAACCATCCCAGTTCCCTCAGCCTCTCCTCATAAGTCGTGCTCCAGCCCCCTAAGGCCTTGCCCTCCCCAAGCCAGGCCTGACTTCGCACACACCAGTTCCCCCAAAGACCTCCCTGAACAGCTCCCCCACAATGCCCCCGTGCAATGGTCTGATTCTGGGTGTTGGCTTGTTGTGTGGGTGTTGCGTTTAATGGCCTGTGCTAGAGGGGTCTAGCTGATCTGGCCTTGAAGCTGCTACCATCTGGTTCCCAGGCCTCTTCCCAGCCGGACGCTGTCTCTTGACTTCTCACGTGTTTGCTGAGAAATGGCTTAGCTGGAGCTGTTATTCCTTACAGCTGCACCCTCATTAAACGAAACCAATCTAGTCCCCCAGTAACATCGCAATCGCCAGACCAGCATGCAGGGTTTATAACTTAGCCCAGAGCAGCTCCACTTCCATTACCCGGTGAAAGGATATTGCTTTCACAGCTCTGCTGCCCCCGCTGCTGAAGGGAGATCGCAGTTTGGGACATCTCCCAGGTCAGTATAATCCCTGGCCTAATGCAAACCTGTCCAGTTCCCTAAGATGCCACTGGGAAGATCTCCCTAGCCAGAAACTTGAGCATGTTGATCTTTTAAAATGGACAGCCAAAAAGCACAGCGCTAAGCAGGAAAGTTTGCAGCTGCGGCATGGCCCACATCCCGATGATTTAATTGGATGAGCCTAGACTTGGTGGTGCTACGAACTGTCCAAGGAAGGAGATTGAAGGGTTTGAACCCCCAGGATGCATCTAGAAATAGGACACACAGTGGGACAAACAAGTCGACAGCTGGGAACTGTACAGAATTTCAAGCATTCATCACTCAGCTCTTGCTTAATGCAAACTGACTGTATTTGGTGTTCACTCGCTTTTAGACCGGACATAAGAACGGCCAGACTGGGTCAGACCAAGGGTCCATCTAGCCCAGTATCCTGTCTTCCAACAGTGGCCAGTGCCAGGTGCCCCAGAGGGAATGAACAGAGCAGGTGATCATCAAGTGATCCATCCCCTGTTGCTCATTCCCAGCTTCTGGCAAACAAAGGCTAAGACACTATCCCTGCCCATCCTGGCTAATAGCCATTGCTGGACCTATCCTCCGTGAACTTATCTAGTTCTTTTTTGAACCCTGTTATGATCTTGGCCTTCACAACATCCTCTGGCAAGGAGTTCTACAGGTTGACTGTGTGTTGTGTGAAGAAATACTTCCTTTTGTTTGTTTTAAACCCGCTGCCTATTAATTTCATTTGGTGACCCCTAGTTCTTGAGTTATGAGAAGTAGTAAACAACACTTCCTTATCTACTTTCTCTACACCAGTCATGATTTTATAGACCTCAATCATATCTCCCCTTAGCCATCTCTTTTCCAAGCTGAAAAGTCCCAGTCTTATTAATCTCTCCTCATATTGAAGCTGTTCCATACCCCTAATAATTTTTATTGCCCTTTTCTGAACCTTTTCCAATTCCAATATATCTGTTTTGAGATGGGGCGACCACATCTGCACGCAGTATTCAAGGTGTGGGCGTACCATGGATTTATATAGAGGCAACATAATATTTCTGTCCTATTATCTATCCCTTTCTTAATTATTCCCAGCATTCTGTTCGCTTTTTTGACTGCTGCTGCACACTGAGTGGATGTTTTCAGAGAACTATCCACAATGACTCCAAGATCTCTTTCTTGAGAGGTAACACCTAATTTAGACCCCACCATTGTATGTGTATAGTTGGGATTATGTTTTCCAATGTGCATTAATCAACATTAAATTTCATCTGCCATTTTGTTGCACAGTCACCCAGTTTGTGAGATCCTTTTGTAGCTCTTCACAGTCTGCCTGGGTCTTAACTATCTTTAGTAATTTTGTATCTGCAAATTTTGCCACCTCATTATTTACCCCTTTTTCCAGATTATTTATAAATATGTGGAATAGGACTGGTTCCGGTACAGATCCCTGGAGGACACCACTATTTACCTCTCTCCATTCTGAAAACTGATCGTTTATTCCTACCCTTTGTTTCCTATCTTTTAACCAGTTACCAGTCCATGAGCGCACCTTCCCTCTTATCTCTATCTTATCCCTATCCTCCTTATTTGTTTTTCTTTCCCTGTTTGCTGGGATGCCACTAAACCTCCTGTTTTTTAGTCCTGGCCTTACTTTAGAGCCAAAGTCAGTAACCATATGTGGGGTGCTCTGCTTGTGGAACCAATCCCTCTCCTTCGCCACGGATTCCTCGACTGCTTGCAGGGCATCAAACATGCTCGGCCATCGGCTTTGACGGGCTTTTGGAGAGAGGACTTGAATTTCAACAGCTTGGCCTCCAGCGGCAGAGATCCTGCAACTGGCGGCTCCGTTAGTGTTAGCACAAGAACGCGGGAGGCTGGGGTGCATCCTAGGTTGGAGAATTTGCAGCTGGTTTGCTCTAGGCTGAATCACTGCTGCTGCTCTACACCAGTGGTTTGCAAACTGCGGGTTGTGACCCAATACTGGGGTGCAGAATGGAAGGCAGTGGGTTGCAGCAGCTCCGGTCAGCACAGCCCACCAGGCAGTTAAAAGTCCCGTCGGTCCCTACCTGTTCTGACATCGCACTGAGCCCTGGATGCAGCCAGCAGTAGGTCCGGCTCCTAGGCGGGGCGGCCACAGGGTTCCGCATGCTGCCCCCGCCACGAGCACTGATTCTGCACTCCCATTGGCCGGAAGCCAGCCAATGGGAGCTGAGGGGGTGAGGTGGGTGGTGCCCACAGGCGAGATCCACGCGGATCCACTTGCGTGCCTCCGCCTAGGAGCCAGACCTGCTGCTGGCCACTTCTGGGACACAGCGTGATCCGCGGTGCCAGGACAGGCAGGAAGCCTGCCTTAGCACCCCCGCTGCACCACTGAGGCAAGCCTGTGCCCCAATCCCCTACCCCAGCCCTGAGCCCCCCCACCCCAGTCCCTTCCTGCACCCCAAACCCTTCATCCCTGGCCCCAGCCCTGAGCCTGCACCCTCTGCCCCAGCCCTGAGCCCCCACAAACAGAGCACTCTCCTGCACCCCAAACCCACAGCCCTCACCCCCACACCCCAACCCTCTGCCCCAGCCCTGAGCCCCTCCCACTCCCCAAACCCCTCATCTCCAGCTCCGTTGGGTCACGGGCATCAGCTCGGTGGCCAGAAGACCCCCCCACTGCTCTACAGCCCATCCAGCCCCGCCGCAGAACAAAGTTAGCTGTGGTGCAGTTTTTGGTGAAATAGAACCATGGGTGCTATATATTCTAGTCCACCTCCTGAGCTGACGGCTGCATGGTGCTGCACCCTTTATACCCACAGAGGATCCATCCTTCTGTTCCTACCCTCCCAGCCCACTCAGGTGCTGGCTGTCAGAGGGCTTGGCTTTTCCAGGCCATTGCTTTTCCAGGGCAAAACCCAGTTTGCAATAGCTTGGGCCGGGATAGTTTGAGGTTCACCAGTCCACCCCCTGCTCCCTGCTGCAACTGCAATCCCTGGGCCTGAAATAAAACACTCCTGCACTGCCAGTGGGGAACGGATGACAGGAGCTAAGCCAGGAGTGGGAAACAAACTCTCTGTGACCTGCTGGGTAGACGCAGCCTGGACTCAATCTGCACTAATCCCTCCTGATTCCAGGCCAGGACTTGGGAGCTGTGACCCCAGAGAGTCCAGCCAAGTGACCCCAGTGATTGCTGGGAGATGACTTTGGCAGTTCAGCCCAGTGTTTTGGGGCTTGATTCCAGAACCCTATGGAGGGGGTGGGGCACGCACAGACCACCTTCTCCACAGTCTCAGCAGAAGATATTTTCAAAAACTCAATCTCTAGGTGTTACGAGTGCAAAGAAAACCCACTTCCGCTGCAGAGATGCCCGCCTGAGTTTGCAGAGAGTCTGAAACAGTTAGTGCATGTAGTCCAGTAGTGCTAAGGGGACCCCCAGCTTAGATCGGGGCTCCTGTACTGGATGCTGCACACACAACGCACAATCCTCGCATCAAAGAGCTTACAGCCTAACTAGACAAGCCAGCCCCGGGGCTGGTGGAAAGGGCTGGAACATACAGAGGGTGAGCGCAGCTGGGCGTGGGCATGCACATGTTACAGCAGGAATCCTCTTCCCCCCGCCCCTCCCCAGCAAGGTTGGTTCTCTTTGCTCCTCTACAGCATCCCGAGGAGGCAACGTCAAGCTGCCCTTCGCGCCCCAACCCCCGTGCCTCAGCTGTGACTTTCTGGGAGGGGCAGAAACGAGACCAGCCTGTCCCTGGCCCTTTACTGAGTGTGCCCCCCATAGGGTGGGGTACATCTGCAGGACCACGTGGCTGGCAGAAGAGTCCGAGAGGCTGTGATGTCCCATCATATCATGCTCTGAATGGGGAAGCAAACACGGGCCCGAGTTATTTTTAGGAGGTGATTAATGCCAAGTCCTTTGGCCAGGGACTTGTCTCAGCACAGGACTCTTTAATTTTACAAGGCGCTCACTTGGCATACGAATGTGGGAAAGTTTCTGGCTGTGGTGCCGTGAGAGCTGTATGGAAGCCAAGGTCCTTTCTCCTGGCATGAGCTGAGGGCCGGGTTGGTCCTACTAAGCGATCCGCCGACAGCGCGGCTTGAAACCTCGGAGAAACCAGTCTGGGTGCTGGAGGGTGCAGCCACCTTCCTGGGGGCTGCTGGTGCAGGCACTCGCCCGTTCGCTCTCCTCATTTCACACACAAACTAGGGGAGCGAGGCTGTCTAGCACCAGGTTGTTTCCCGGCCCTGCCTCAGACAAGGGCCGGGCCGGCCAGTCATTTCCTCTGCTGAATTCTCGAGAGGGTGGAAGGCTTTATTTTAACGGTGATCCGTGGGGGAAGAGAACAGCTCCCTGCCCTTCCCCCGCTCTCGGCAAATCACCAGGACCTGCCCCATTCAGCCATGTTTGGTTTCTTTTCCCCCCGCGACATGTCAGCACCACCACACCTGGCCTCTCCTGGCTGTGCTGGAGGCTGCAGAGAGCCGACTGCGTGTTCCTAGGGACCGGCGGGGGGAGGGGTGTCTGACTCTTTAACAAAGAAACTTTTTCTCCCCAATCTCTTTCTGTGTTTGAGTTAAATCCCTGATGCCAGCGTGCAGCTCCCTGCGGAGAGGAGGGGGAGCTGGGCCAACAAGGGGCACTTTTATTACATATACACAGAGCTGGCTCTCAGGGTTGATTGCAGGAGCGGCAAGATTGCCAGGGAAAAGGTGGGGAGGGCGCCAGCGAGGAGGGGGACGTCCTCATCTCTCTCCTCTTCCTCACTAGGGGATCTCTAAGACACAGATCTCAGGGCAGGGGGTCTTCCCATCTGGGCCAAAGCCCCCCACAAGATAGAGCTTGTCGTTCCAAAGGCATGTGCGGTGCCCGACTCTCTTCTGGCCCCGATCTGAGCAGGGGAAGCGGAACCAGCTCGGTGGCGAGCATCCTGGAAAATACAATAGGAAAGAAGCAGCTTGATGCTCTCAGACGGCCGGGCCAAAGTCAATGCCCAGCTCCCTCCGCCTCTCTTGCTGGGTTAGTTCCCAGGCCGCTCTCCAGGTCACAGCTATTGCACATCGAAGATGACAGCTCATACAAAACAGATATGGTCCTGGGACTCCTCCAGGATTTAAATAAAAAACAGGGGGAGAATGGGATTTAGGGAGGAGTGGGAACCAGGACTCCTGGCTTCTAACCCCAGCCCTGCCCTGGGTGACCTTCTCGTGCCTCAGTTTCTCCATCAGTGAAATGGGGATGATGGCTCTTTTCATAGGAGAGTGGTTACAGTTCAAATGATCAGAGGCACCATGCAGCAGGGACTAGTACCCTGCTTCCTCCAGATGGCTCATCTTGTCTAGTCTCCCATTGTTGACAGCGACCACTGTCAAAACCTACAGAGGCAGATATTAATGACCAGGACCCTCCCCTTGCCAAACATACCACACCTGTGCCATGCAATACATTCCTTCCTGACCGCCAATCAGCTCATACCCTGAAGCATGAGGACTGAAAACCCTTAGAAGTTTCTCCTGGCTACTGTGACTGCAGGGGCTGTCTTCAGCTGTATCAATGTTACAATCCCTTCTTTGTAATCCTCACTAATCAATTTGCCTCCACTGTATCCTGCAGCAGTGAGTTCCACAGGGGAATGATAACATTGCATGGAAAGTATTTTCTTTTTTAAAGATGCTGCCTTATGAAAATGACCAGCAGCAGCTTCCAGGGAGGGCAAGGGAGACTTTCATTGGTTATTAGCAAGAGAAATTGGCTTTTATTGAAACCCTACACAAAATAAGCCTTTATTGACTGCAGGAGAAATATTAACGTTTTATTTAACTGTGTGTGTTTTGAGGCACGTTTGGCTCTGCTCTAGCTCTCTGAAGCTCTTGTTATCTGGCCCCTGCCGCCATATGTCTGAGCACCCCCCAATGTTTGATGTATTTATCCTCAGAACACCCCCAGGAGGCAGGCAGGGCTGTTACTCCCATTGTACAGGTGAGGAATGGAGGGACTATAGCCTTGAGAGTCACAAAAGTGCCTAAACCCCAGGCTTAGGCACCTAAATCTGTATTTAGGCACCTAAATCCCAGTTTAAGGCTCCACTGCGAATCACCAAATTCCCACTGGCCCCATAGGCGACTATGCTTGGCACCGACATATTTGCAGGCAAAATTTCTCTCGGCGTCTGCATTCCTGCCTCTGGACACAGGCATTGCTGACCCCTGTAGGTGCGCAGACGTCCATCTCCCATCTGAGCCCCGCGGCGATTCATGAACCGGGGAAGACAGACGTCAAGCCGCCTACCTCTCAGGCAGGCTCTGATCCGGCAGGCGTGCTCAGAGGCCGCCTACCAGAGGGGGCCCTGGAGGTGAGTTCACACACAGCAGCTGGGGGAGGGGGGGGGGTTGGAAGAGCAAGACACCCCTTCCCCCCACTTAAAACTCTTAGCCCAGTGGTTAGGATGCTCACCTGGAGCCTGAGTGACCCCTGGCTCAAGTCCCTCCTCCCCCAGTAAAGGAAGGGATTTGAACAGGGATCTGCCACCTCTCAGGCGAGTACCTTAACCACTGGGTTATGGGACAGTCTGAGATGGGGCTCGTCAATCTCTCCTGGTGTGGCTGGTGCACTTCCGATAACTAAAGAGTCAGTGGAGCAGGGGACTGGATCCCCACGTCCTGGGTGAGTGCTCGAACCACCAGGCTACACAGCCATCCTCATGCTTCTACTTTCTCTCTGTGGTCCAACTGTGACGTTATTAACATAACCTATGACCGTATAGATCACTGGTGCAACCACTGTTACATATTTGCAGCAAATATTGTACAAAGGTTGTCATGTAAGGTGTCTATGGAAAGGTTATGATTTGCTAATTATGATTATGCTGTCTGTATGTGTGTATCCTTTTTGTAGTTGAAGTTATGAATATTGGCTATGTACTTGTGTATCAATGTGTTTTGATTCTGAAGTAGCCTTAGTATAAAGCATTCGGTCAGCTTCTTGAGAAAGGAATTTGCAAATTAAGTGCCCAATCAAGAAGCACTTAACGGACAATGACCCTTGGGAGACTCCAATCCACATAAGAAGTCTTCCTGGGAACTTTCAAGATAGCATGTAAGCAATGGCTGCCACCTGTAAAGAACTGAGTCATGCATGGACATGTGACTTGCCCATGTGACTCCAAACTCCATTTTGCTGTAATTTTCCACAGTAAGATCAAAGAGGTGTCCTTACACCTGGAAGACTGAATCCCCAGCCACGTTCCAGCTTCTCCACGGCTTTCGCCTCTTTCTTTTTCTCTAACTCATCTTGAAGAACAAGTTTGGGGAGAGAATGTGACACTAACCTGTTCTGTAAGTTTGCAACTTACCTTTTTTTGTAACTTTTTTTTTTAATGTATAAAAGGTATGCATCCGAAGAAGTGGGTTGTAGTCCACGAAAGCTTATGCTCTAATAAATTTGTTAGTCTCTAAGGTGCCACAAGTACTCCTGTTCTTTTTGCGGATACAGACTAACACGGCTGCTATTCTGAAAACTATAAAAGACAGCTGCCTTATTTCCATCTGGTCTTCAATCCTGCTTCTGACCTCTGGAGGGACTTTGCTACAAACTGAAGCTCTGAACAAAGGACTGAATGACCATCCAAGCTGTGGCTGTACTCCAGAGACTTGATTTGAACCTGTAGTTTATTCCATCACTGCTACAAGCCTGAACTGAGAACTTTGCCATTACTGTATGGAATTGGTTCTATTTAACCAATTCTAGCTCTCATCTATATCTTTTTCCTTTTATGAATAAACTTTTAGATTCTAAAGGATTCGCAACAGTGTGATTTGTGGGTAAGATCTGATTTGTATATTGACCTGGGGCTTGGTCCTTCGGGATCGGGAGAACCTTTTTTCTTTTACTGGGGTATTGGTTTTCATAACCTTTTGTCCCCATAACGAGTGGCACTGGTGGTGATACTGGGAAACTGGAGTGTCTAAGGGAATTGCTTGTGTGACTTATGGTTAGCCAGTGGGGTAAAACCAAAGTCTTCTCTGGCTGGCTGGTTTGGTTTGCCTTGGGCTGTAACTGCCCTGCTTTGAGCAATTTATCCTGAATTGACACTCTCAGAAGTGTCCCACCAAAACCAGCATCGTTACACCAACTCACAATGAACAGGTCCAACAGGAGAGGTGGAGGGTGCCCCCCATCAGAATAGCTCGTAACCCAACAGTTTGGGATGCAAATCTGAGAGGTGCAAGACTGCTCTTCCAATCCCTTCCCATATCGGGCGGAGGGGGGATGTGAACTGGGGTCTCCCACATTGCTTGACTGCTGGGCTGAGAGGTATAAGGGAGGGGTCTCCCGCATCCCCTTGCCACAAGGAGCTGAAGGTGCTGACTTCCAAAGAAGGTGGCTGTGGATCAAGGTGTGGGGCTTAAGACACACCCCTCTTGTCAGGATCTCCCATTGGCTAGCCTAGGTGCCTAACTCTAGCCGGCTGGCTTTTGCGGATGTCAGTCCAAGATGACTCTCCCCATTGGGCATGTAGGGAGCCTGGGGGCAAGCGGTGGCTTTGGGAATCGCAGCATGTGCCCGTGGGCTTGTCTACGTGCCTAAAAGTACCTTTGTGAATCTAGGCCCCTGTGACTTGCTCAAGGTCCCCCAGGGCAGCTGTGGCAAATGGGGACTGATTCAAGGTTTCCTAGGGCCCCGGCTAGCCCACTAGCCACTGGGCCATCCTTCCTTCCAGGCCATTCTTCCACTCCTGGCTGGGTTTGTGACATTTGAGGTGATGGAGTCAGCTAGCTGCATAACCAGCCTGGAGTTCGTGATTCGCACAGGAAGATCACAATACTCGGGCCCCGGCAGTGCGTGGTGAACAGGGTATTAGCATAAAGGAGAGTCCTAGCATTGCCAGCCCTGACCATTCAAAAATCCCAAGCCAGGCCCCAAAATCAGGACATTCAAAAGAAAACCCTAATACAATTTGGGTTCTTCCTATTCACTGTTAGGCTTCAGGGGTCACACGTTTACACACTTGTCTCTGCAGCTGGGAGGGCTAGAGACTGACTTTTTTACAAGGTCAGAGGTGTGTTTCGCCTCTAATCTCATGATTCCAGGAGCCGGGGCTTTGAGAAAAGCAGCAGATCTTGCAAGACGCGCAATAACATCGTGAGAGGTGGCAACACTGGAACCCAGACCCAAATCAGCGAATGCCAAGCTCTGAAATCCTCCCCTTGTGTCATACCATGGCTGGGAAAGGCTGGCGGAGAACGGAGGCTGCAAACTATGCCCAGCCCAGGTCTGGATCGCCAGCTCGACCGGATTGCAAGATCCGCCCCGAACTGACGGGCGAGGACAGTCTGAGCGGTCAGGTTCATCTTCACTCCCCAGGGGCAGCCTGTGGAAACTACAGCTCCCAAGAGGCAATGTACAATGGCGAGCAGGATGGAGTGATGCATGCTGGGAACTGTAGTTTGTAGAGGCTGCACTTCAGCATCAAGGAGAAAGTGGCTAGAGGGAGGTTAGAGGGGCGGGGAGCTCTGCGGGGACATAAAGGTTGCCCCCATGGGTGTAGTGATGTGACACTAGGATTCCTGTCTCCAGTATGAACACCTGACACCTGAGCTAAAAGAGACTCCCTATTAGCTCTGTGCAGTACGGGGGCTGTGACACACAGACTCAGCAGTTCTGATTCCACCCAGTGGAGGGCAGTAGTACATACACACACACGCGCACGCCCGTGCTCTCCTCTCTTACTTGTGTCGTAGACATAGAGATCATTACAGACGGTGTCTCGCCCCTTCGTTAGGGTCTCCCCACCAAAAGCCACCGCAAAGGGACCCACCACCGTGCAGGATTGGTGCCTCAGGCCTTTCGGAGCCTGCCGTGAGCCATTCTCGGAGCCAACCAGACGGGAGAGCTGCTCTGTCAGCTTAGGGGCATGGATGGACTCTACCTAGGAGGAAGGAAAGGGAAAAAGGAGGGTCAGTTTGTGGATTTGCCTGCTACTGTACTCCAGACCTGGCCTCTTCCACCAGGCGGCCCTGTGGGGAGTGGGACAGGAGCATTGGCTGTGGGGCGAGCTCCCAGCTACTCCAGTCCCGGCATCTCCCACCAGGGGGCTCTGAGGGGAGTGGGGCAGGAGCAAAGGGCTCATTCTGGGGCAGTGACAGTCCAGAGCCAGACACTCACGTGGATTTTCCCCTTGCCCCAGCGCCCGGCCACCTCGCAGTCGGAGGAGTCACGGCCCCCAAACACCACCAGCTGGTAGCCACCTGCGTCACGGAGCAGCATGGCCGAGTGTCCGGCCCGAGAGGCTGTCCGCGATTCTTCCTCCTTGTACCTAGAGCACAGAGAGGCGTTACGGGTGCTTGGCATGGGCCACCCAGCCCACTCACAGTGCCCAGGGGTGAGATGCTAGGGGAGCATCCCAGTACATGGGGCCCTAGGACCTGAGCACCTTAAATTTGGGGGTGTGGAATCCACATGGGCCAAATCCCAACTTTCCTGGGCTTCGGGGAGTTGATAATCCAGATCTCATGCCCAGCGGGTACGGCAATGGCCATTTCTAGGGCACAGTCCTCCCCAGTGTTGGGCACAGACCCGATGGCCCCTTCCCCCATAGCCTGGATCTCAGGGGGACAGCCCAGGGCTCTGGGGTTCCCACAGGTGAATCCCTCTAAGGGGTGCATCCAAATTCAAACCCGCTACCCAGTTTTAATCAGATGCCACCCTGCAGGGTGGTGGTGGTGGGGGGGAGCATCCACAGAGCCCAGTCGGGGAGGAAGGGACCTACCAGTAGGTCTTGGTGGTGGGGTTGACACGCAGGGTGTAGATGCTGGCGAAGCGCCGCTGGGTGCGAAGCCCGCCCTCCCTGCCCACCACCCGCAGCTCATGCTCCGACACCTTGGTACAGGTGTGGCTGCTGAGCCCCACAGGGGGGTCGTTGGAGGGCCCCTCGGCCCAGCGCTCCCACTGTCCCTGCTCGGTGTCCCAGCAGCACACGGCCGAGACCCTGTGGGCGCCGTCCCAGCCCCCCACCACACACAGCCAGCGGTCGGCCAGCACCGCCGTGTCGTGGTGGCTGCGCCGGTACCCGCCGTCGGGGCCCACTATCTCAGCCGTCAGCAGGGTGGGGTCAAAGGCCACCACGTCCCCCAGTGGGGGCTCCTTGGGCTCGCCCGACTTCAGCCCCCCGAAGAGCAGCAGCTTCCCTTGCACCACGTCGCATGAGTGGTAGGCGCGTGCAAGCAGGGCGTCCCATGCGATGGGCTTCCACGCCCAGCTGCTGGCCGTGGCCATCGTGCCGGCTTCCACCCGCAGGGGCAAAGTGCCAGCAGCGAAAGGATTCGCCTGTAAGGGAAGCAATTGGGTTAGTGAGCGGGCCTGGCAGTAGGGACTCCTGGGTCCTGTTCCCAGCTCTGCCCTCGCCTGCTGGGTGATGTCAGACAAGTCACCTCTCATCTCTCTACAGAGGGGCTGTCAGTACTGTACTGTGTCTATTGTACATGTTCAGCATCGCCCTCTGCTGGATGGAATCACAATGGGTCAACTGTGTGTCATAGGCACTACATTGCTAAGAGCTCATGGCGATTCTCTCTCGCCCATCCCTGCAGTATCTCAGATAAAGGCTCCCTCATGTTATAGGAATTTGGAGGCAGGTTTTAAACTCTCCCTCTGGTGTGGATGGGTTTTGCCCTGTGAGTCCCTATGAGACACCTAAAATCGCGCTCGTTGCAATGGGTGCTGCTTGGAAGGCCAATTTTGGAGAACTGTCCTGACCCAGATCGCACCTGCCCCTGCAGTCAGAGCTCCACCCTACCAGACACACTTGTGCATCACCCCATCTTGTGCACTCCTCCCCACCCAACCCCCATGCACCAGCATGCTGCACACCTCCCCCCATGCACCCACCGCACAGCTCCCCTCCCCACCCCCATGCACCCGCACCCCCCACACCCCTTACACTCACATGCACACCTCCCCTTCCCATGCACCCGCACGCACACCTCTCTACCCAACCCCCATGCACCCACACGCATTCCTCCCCACCCAACCTGCATGCACCCCTCCCCACCCCCATGCACCCACATCCCTACACCCAAATGCACACCTCCCCTCCCCGTGCACCCCCACACACTCCTCCCCACCCACATGCACCCCCCACACTCCAATCCCATCCAACCCCCCTACACCCACATGCACCCTCCCCCATGCACCCACCCACACAGCTCCCCACCTCCCTACACCCACATGCACCCTCCCCCATGCACCCACCCACACAGCTCCCCACCTCCCTACACCCGCATGCACCCTCCCCCATGCACCCACCCACACAGCTCCCCACCTCCCTACACCCGCATGCACCCTCCCCCCATGCACCCACCCACACAGCTCCCCACCTCCCTACACCCGCATGCCCCCTTCCCCATGCACCCACCCACACAGCTCCCCACCTCCCTACACCCGCATGCACACCTCCCCCATGCACCCACCCACACAGCTCCCCACCCCCCTACACCCGCATGCCCCCTCCCCCATGCACCCACATGCACCCTCCCCCCATGCACCCACCCACACAGCTCCCCACCCCCCTACACCCGCATGCACCCTCCCCCCATGCACCCACCCACACAGCTCCCCACCTCCCTACACCCGCATGCACCCTCCCCCCATGCACCCACCCACACAGCTCCCCACCCCCCTACACCCGCATGCACCCTCCCCCCATGCACCCACCCACACAGCTCCCCACCCCCCTACACCCGCATGCACCCTCCCCCCATGCACCCACCCACACAGCTCCCCACCCCCCTACACCCGCATGCACCCTCCCCCCATGCACCCACCCACACAGCTCCCCACCCCCCTACACCCGCATGCACCCTCCCCCCGTGCACACCCCACCACATCTCCCCTCCCCAGAACAGACACGCCCCCCGTACGAGCAGTGAAGGTGTCAGCGGCAGCTCGGGCCCGAGCCGCTCTCGCTTTCCCAGGCCGCCGCCGCTGCAGGAGCCCGCGGCCCGGGGCCCGCCCCTAGCAACCCGCCGCGCGGCTTGGCAACGGCCGGGGCCCGGTCACCTGCTGCTGCCCGACGCGCTCTGCGGCTCCGCCCGCCCCGGGGCTGCTGCCGCTGCTGGGGGAGGGGCAGCCGCAGGATTCCCCGCCCGGCACTCGGGGCAGGGGCCCGCCGGGGACAAGCGCCGCTAGAGGCCTTTGAAAATCCCCCTAGTGGCCGAAATCGCTTTAAAAATCCGGCCTGCGGCCACAGCAGGACCTTGCAGGGAATCCTCCTGCGCTGTCACTCCACTCACTGCCCAGACTGGGGGGGGCCCTGACCCAGCTGGGGTGAGCCCCCTGCAGTGGCTGCAAAAATAGGGGTGGGGCAGAGGGGCTTCCGCACCCACTTCCCAGGCTCAGGGCACCCTAGGGTGACCAGACAGCAAGTATGAAAAATCGGGACAGAGTATGGGGGGTAATAGGCACCTATATAAGAAACATCCCCAAATATTGGGACTGTCCCTATAAAATCAGGACATCTGGTCACCCTAGGGCATCCAGACGAGGCCCCTCTTCCCTGGATGATCCCAGGCACTGAGCTGACCCAGACAGCTGGATTCCCTGAAATTATTTCCCCTAATCCCGCCTCCAAACAGTCTAATGGTTCTAAATGCTGGTGTTTGAAAGCATCCCTATGAGTTTATAGGCGGGCAGAAAGCCCCATAGCGGTACAGCCGTTTGTCTGAACGGCTATCTCAGCGACACCCAGACTGAGCCTCCGGAGTGGCGCCTTGATGTTGCTTCCCCCGGCTCTTTGCAGCACCTGATATTAAAACACGGCGTGATTTAATTATTAACCAGTCTAAGTTATTAACCAGTAGGGTGACCAGATGTCCCGATTTTATAGGGACAGTCCCGATTTTTGGGTCTTTTTCTTATATAGGCTCCTATTACCCCCCATCCCCTGTCCTGATTTTTCACACTTGCTCTCTGGTCACCCTATTAACCAGTCAGGATGCTTTTACTATGTTATTAACCAATTGGTCAGTCGTTTTGCTGTGAGAATTATATATATATAGATATATAATGCTGAGCGCTAATTTGCCTCCTGAACCACTGAGGCCTGAGTTGCCTGAATGGATGGCCTCTTTCTCATCAGCCACTCAAATGGTGTTTCACCCTTTTAAATCATTTACTTCTTAAAATGTTATTTTTATTACTCTTAGCACGTCATCCTTCGCCTTCGTTAACATTGTGCAGATGGCTGTCACTGCACCACTGCGCAACTAATCGTTGAAAATATGAAGTTGCGAGTAGCTTCAGCAATTGCCTCTCGCTGTGGCATGGCGCTTCCTGTTTCGCGTGCAGGGTTAGTTTTAAACTCCAACATTTTGATCTTTTTTTATATACACATGTTTATTCTTTGGGATAATGTGGCTTTGAGGCTGATGGACTGATTTCCTGGGTTGGGGTGAAAACGTCTTCCATTTCCTTTCATCCGCCAATGGGGGTGGCCTTTGTCAACTGTTGTTTAGCCTCCCCATCCAGCTCCCTATTCATGCTCTTTCCCATGTTACTCCTTTTGTGTAGAACATGTTGCCCAAATAGCCATTAAAGGCAATTGTTTAAAGGTTGAAAGAACTCAGATGCTTTTGAAAATCCAGCTAGTTGCCCAAATACCTTTAAAAATCTGGACCTGAGGTCACTATACTTGTATGACAACCTTCAAATTTCTAGTGTAATGTTTACTTCATATACATATACAACCCCAAGATATATGTCCCTAGCCTCTGTTTGCCAGAAGATGGGAATGGGTGACGGGGGATGGATACCTGGCGATTACCTGCTCTGTTCATTCCCTCTGGGGCACCTGGCATTGTCGGAAGACGGGATATTGGGCTAGATGGACCTTTGGTCTGACCCAGTTCAGCCATTCTTATGTTCTTAACCATAAGGATTAAAAAGTCCTGAGTGATGCACGAAATTAAAAAAAAAAAATACCCGTGAGGTTCTTTTAATTTGCCTTTTTGTTTCTGCGCCTTAGGGTACAAGAGCTCCGTACTTCTGTTGTTACCTCTCCCAAAGTATCCATATACCTAAAACAGTTGACAATGCCTAAAATATGCAAATACCAGATTTGCATATGCAAAAATATGTAATATGCACTACCGTGCTTGCTTGCTTGCTGTGTACCGACCTGCTTGATTGAAGCTTATAGTGTGGTCTGTTTTGGGGCTGTGTGCTGAGCCTAGTGGCCTACTAAGCAAGGCTGAAAGCTTCTTAATGAGCGTCTTGCCTGCCATCCTTTGATCCCTCATCCCGTTAGGATCCCTCGACCAGGGCGCAGGGCTGACTCAGGGAGAACAGGGGTGTACAAAGCCAGCTCCTAAGTGACCAAAGGAGCTAGCGAACAGGGCAGTTTTGCGCGGGAGTTTAGAGAGGGAGTAACCTAACAAACATTCTCTAAATTTAGGCCAGTAACCACCCCTCCTCCAGCACAAGCACAAAAAACCCAAAGAACGAACGAACAAACAAACATAAAACCCCTGCAGGAGTAAAAAGAATGCAGGCAGAGGTCCAGCAACGTGGGGGCATCCGGTTTATTGCGATTACCTGCCTTGTCAGCAGGTGGTGTATGTGTGCATTCGGTGCAAGCAGTTCATGGCCCTCAGAGACTGAGGACAGGATCCCGAGACCAGAGTGGTTGAACTGGAGGAGCTAAGGGAGACAGAGAGGTACACAGGAGAGACTTCTCAGGACATAGTACAGCGGTCCCACTCCTAGTCTGATAGCACCTGTGCTGTTGAGGAAGATGAAAGTCTTGGGGAAGGAGAAATATCGTGCTGGAGCAGAGGGAAATGATCCCATCGTTGGGACCCTCCCTCCAGATGGTGTCATGATATCCTCTCACCCTAAGGCTACCCCCCTGGGGGACGGAACCCCAGTTAATAGGAAGATACAGGCAACAATACTGAGGGATTTGATTATTAGAAATATAGACACCTGGGTTTGCGATGACCAGGAGAACTGCATGGTGAATTGCCTGCGGGCTGCAAAGGTTGCAGGCCTCTCGAGACACTTAGACAGACTTATGTGCGGTGCTGGGGAGGAGCCTGTGGTCATGGTACATGTAGGTACCAGTGGCATAGAGACAGGTAGAAGAGAGGTCCTAGAGGCCAAAAGTACTGTAGGCTGGTAGGGAAGAGATTAAAGTCCAGGACCTCCATGGTAGCTTTCTCTGAAATGCTTCTAGTTCCATGCACAGGATCAGTTTGACAGGCAGAACTGCAGGGTCCCAGTGGATGTAGGGAGGAGGGTTTTAGGTTTACTAAGAACAGGGGAACCTTTTGGAAACGGAGGAGCCTATACAGGAAGGATGGGCTTCACCTAAACCAAAACAGAACCAGATTGCTGGCATGTCAAATTAAACTAAGGGCTGGGGAAAGCCGACAGGTGCGCAGGAAAACATGGTTCAGACAGAGAGTCCCTTAGGGGAGGATTTATTAAAGGGGATTCTGTGTATCATAGTAAAGAGCAGAGGATAGAGGTTGATAAAGTACAGGTAGGAACTGAAAAGAAACAGTCAAATGAGAGAGTGCCATTCAGTTACATCACATGAAGGCATACAATTAAATACTGACAAATTTCATAAATGCTAGTATACAAATGCAATTAGTGTAAATATTAAGATGCGTGAACTTGAGTGCCTGGTATTAAATGAGGCTATTGAGATAATAGGCATCAGAGAAACAATGATAATGAATGGGGCCTGGTAATACCAGGGTACAAAAATGGATAGGAATGACAGAGAGGCACTATATGTGAAATCATAGAATATCAGGGTTGGAAACTGAAGGAATTAACAGAGGTTTTCCCCCCTCAATTTCCCTTATCTCCCCTCCCTCATTAGGGGCTTGTCTACACGGTGTGACACTACAGGTGTGAAGTTAATGCACGTAAGTTACAGGACTTTAAACCGGGCTGGTTCAGAAGTAAAGTGGTCTTAGTTTTGACAGTGGCAGTCAGGGCAATCATAGAAGAGAATGCAGGAACCCTTCCCCCAAACACCTTGCCTTTGACCTGGCTTGAACACCTGTATAGTCCAGGTGTATCCCCCATTTGGTTTTTCCAAGTCCAATGAGAAGAAGCGAAGCAGTGGGGCACTCCTCTGAACTTCCCGGAGTGTGGCCCTGTTAGAAAAGTCTTGACAATATTTCACAAGTATCAATTTTGGCCTGACAAAGGTTAGGTTAAAATTGAAGGTGATCTCGCTCCTTCTCTCTGCCCGGCACAGGTCAGGACATCTTTGATGAGCAGGAGAATGAAGGCCTGATTTTGCTGTGCATGCAGTGGGTGTTGATCTAGTTGTGCAGGAATCCCCTCTATAAGCCATGCAAAGTGGGGGCACTCTTGTCCCATTAGAATTAACCCATTGACCCACATTTATGGTGCTTTAACTGTAAAGTTGCCTCTTCGATCTCAGCCTCTACCTGCCCACTAAACACTCCTGATATAAACCGTATCTTTTTCTAACTAGGTGCTCCCAGGAGAACACAAGTTAGGACAAACACAGCATTGTCTGTTACGCCTCTCTGCCATTCTGATGGAAGGAGTCCACCGCTGCGGTAGCCACAAAGGTATGAAGACACAGTCTGATCGGAGCCACAAAAATATTTTCAGCTCACCTAAAACATTGTGATGCCTTGCCTCACCCGTGCAGAGCGCAGGGCTGATCATCTGGCCCAGAAACATCCAGAAACGATGTGGCGTTTAACTAGACTGGCTCTGTATTTATTTCTGAAGCTGTATAGGATGTTTTCATTGTAGGCGAATCACCTGGCCGGTAACTCCCTGTTTACTCATCTGATTCCTGAGCCCCTCAGAGCTCAAGGGGGGAAATGCAATAACCAGGTTTGTCAGGATTTGATTTAAATCAGTAGATGTTGGCGATTCTGCGGGCAGTTAGGCATTTGCCTAGTTCTTTCTCACAAGAAATTCCCAGGAAAATATAACTCCAGGAGAGGGGTTTCCATCTGTGGATTGCTAGGCAAAGCGACTTGCAGCCTGGACTTAGGTGCCAAACTCTGTGAGAGGGGTGGGGCTTCGAACACACCCCTCTGTGATAATTTGGCGTTCAGCCCAGACCAGTTAGGGGTTGTGCCGCTGTCGCCTGCCCTGTTCTGGGGAGCTTTGGTTCAGAGCCCGGATGCCAACCCCTGGTGTACAGCACACTGACCTCAGCCTGGCGTCCGGGATGGCAGCGACAGCCCCTTCCCACTCCAGGTTGAACCCCAAAGAGTCCCCATGGCAGAGATTTCCAGACAGTTTGCTGTCGGAAGGAGGTTTACACTTTAAGCACTGGTGGAATAATTTGTAAGTGATTCTTAAGTGAGAAGATGGGGGGCGGGGGGGGGGGGGGAGAGAAAGGTTCCAGCTTTAAAATCATAGACCCATAGGGTCAGAAGGGACCACAAGGGTCATCTAGTCGACTCCCCTGCCAAGATGCAGGATTTCTCCTGTTCTGTGTGTTGGTGGTAAAGGAAACAGACCAAAGGAAAGCAAAGGGAGATTAGAACAGCAGCAAGGGCAGGGGAAGCAAAGACACGGATGCTGCGCTCCCCAAGAAGCCGTTAGCAGAGCCATGTGCCCGCCAAGTGGAGCTAGTAGCCATGGGGCACCTGCTCCAAACTGGAGGCGAGAGGGGGGTCCCTTTTTCTCCTTCAGGGCATGCAGGAGCCTGAGCAAATGTTTCCACAGACGATCCCCGCAGAGGAGACGATTATGGGCAGAAGTGCAAATTGTGTTGAAAATGCGTACAAAATGTGTAACAGTGACGGGGGGGAGGGGCTGTACAAGGAACCAGAGGCAGATTAGGGGTTTGTGGGGCCCTGGGCCAGAGCACGTGGGAGTCCCTCCCCACCTGTTCCGCCCACAGTCCCCCTACCCCGCCTGGTGCTCCAGCTGGGGAAATGAGGTCATGGCGTGGGGGCTTGTCTCGTTCCCTGGCAGGAGCACTGGGCGGGCGGAGCGGGTCATGGCACTTTCCCCAATTGGCTGGGGTCCCTGGGCACGGGGCCCGTTGGCCCAGTGGCTAATCTGCCACTGTTAGGAACAATTATAAAAATTGGGGGGAGGGATAGCTCAATGGTTTGAGCATTGGCCTGCTAAACCCAGGGTTGTGAGTTCAATCCTTGAGGGGGCCATTTAGGAATGTGGGGCAAAAATCTATCTGGGGATTGGTCCTGCTTTGAGCAGGGGGTTGGACTAGATGACCTCCTGAAGTCCCCTCCAACCCTGATATTCTATAGCAGATGTCCTGCCAGATCACTTGTGTTTAAAAAGAGAACAGGAGTACTTGTGGCACCTTAGAGACTAACAAATTCATTTGAGCATAAGCAAAGGCTTTCACAACTATTTCAAATGCCATTTCCCACAGGGTAGCTGTAGCCCTGTCAATCCCAGGATATTAGCGAGACAAAGTGGGTGAGGTAACACTGTTTACAGCGCTTTCCACATCTCCGGTGTTTTGTGTGCATGACCGGTGTGTTTACTATAGAAACTCTGAGGCCTACCACAGAAAGAGTTTCAGGGTTTTACATACAACAGCCCTGAGGTGTAACGCCGTAGGATGCTTTTCCGAATGGCAAAAATCCCTTCTTTACTTGTGTCCAGACTGAAAGGAGAGATTTCGCAATGGTACCGAACTGTGATGGGAGCACCCCAATCCGTCACAACTTGCTGCCCCTGGACGGGGAGAGGGGGGAAAGGTAGAGGATGGGGAATGGGGAGAGGTAGCACGTTGTGATGGGAATGGTCCCCATCCATCAGAATTGGATCCCCCGGACTAGCAGTCCGGACACGTCAGCCAAAGAGAACCCCAGTAAGTGCTGGAGTAACACAGTGTGCTGGCAGCAGGTTCTAACATGACACCAGCCCTGCCTGAAAGGGCTGGCTCAGCCTGGTGCCTGGGAACAAGCAGCCCAGAGACCTGGCAGGGGGAGGGCGGCGCAGGTTGCCAGCCTGAGACCCATTTGCACACGGTGTCCTAGAGGACCCAGGAGAGGGGCAGCGCTGGGGAAGTGGAGTGGGTGCCTAGCAACGGGGAATGCCCAGGTGAGGGGGGGGGGTACAGAGCTGGGAGCCAGGACTCCTGGGTTCTATCCCCTTCCATGAGGAGTGGGGATCTAGTGGTTAAAGCAGGTAGTTGGGGAGTCAGGACTCTTGAGTCCAGTCCCCATCCACAGGAGGTTGTGTGGGGGATGAGTGGTTAGAGCTGGGAGTCCAGGCTGCTGGGTTCTATCCCCATCTGTGGGAGGCTAGTGGTTAGAGCAGGGGGCTGGGAGCCAGGACTCCTGGGTTCTGCTCTCAGCTTTGAGGTGTGGGGTATAGTAGTCAGGACTTCTGGCTTCCTCTGGCTCCATGACTTTGTGTGAGGTTTTTCCTTGCCCCGTGCCTCAGTTTCCCCAGCTGTAAAATGGGTGTAACTAACCCATGTCTCAGGGGGCTTGTGAGGCTTTATCCAGCGAGGTTTATGACATGCTTTACTGCCTGTCGGTGCCATTTCACAGGTCCCCATCACCCTGGCCTCTAAATGCGTAGAGCTGAGATCCTGTCTCAATAGGTGCCCTGGCAGACCATTAAAGACCCTTTTGGGGAGAGGAAGAGTTTGCCTTGGTCTCCTTGCTGACATTGCCCTTTCCCCTCCACCATGCAGCATCCTGTGTGCTCCCTGTTGCACTCCACCCCAGATGCAGTTGCATCCCCACATAGAGGAGGATTTCACAAAGGGCCAGAGAAATGGTTGGTGTTCTCATAGCCCGTCCTCTTGTCCGATGCACGATTGATCCCTGCGATCCACGCTCCAGGGCTTGGTCCAGCCTAGTTGTGAAAAGCACAAGCGATGAGGCTCCTGGGATGAACAGAGCTGGGACTGAGGAATTCCTTTGGGGACTGTCCTGTTTCAGGGAGGGCAGTGATCTCAGGTGGTGGGTGTGCCAGGAGGTAGGAGGAAGTGGCACAAGGGGATGGTGGAGGAGGGGCAGTCCCAGGGGAATCCCGTCCGGGAAAATGAGCCTGGTGTGTTTGTGTCTTGAGCCCCCAGAAGTATTAACAGCTGTGGCGTCCCACCCCAGAGGAGGCTGCAGTGAGTGCGCCAACATATGGAAAAGGATGTCGAGGGCTGCTCAGGCCGCCCGGTCTGGGGTGAGTGGAGGGGACTGACGGTGGGTGGGGACAGGGTGATGGAAGCCGTGCTGCCTGGGCGGCAGTGGGATGGTGGTAGCTAGACAGTGGTGAGAGGGAGCAGCTGGATAGAGACAGACATGGAGGGCAGCGGGACATGGAGCTGCGGGGACTGTTTACTGTACACAGCTCTGCTGGCTGGTTGATGCTGGTTCTGAGTTCTCTGTTTCCTGACTCCCCTTCCGGTGACCTCCATGCCCTTCCCCAGCTCCCTAGAACCTGCTTGGGCTGGAACTGGTTTCAAGGCAGGAGGGAGCCAGCCCTGGCCCTGTCCTCTCTGCCTCCCTGCTGTATAAACCCATGTGAAGGCAGGGCACAGTCCGGGTGACTGCTCACAGCCTGCCAGCCACGGGGGCAGAGGACAGGCAGAGCCGGAGAACAGCAGGTAGGAAGAACACCACTTGCTAGCCGGCTCTTTAAGAGCAGAGCAGTGGGAATCAGGACTCCTGGGTTCTATTCCCAGTTCTGGGAGGGAAAGGGCATCTGGTGGTTGGAGCAGGGAGGTCTGGGAATCAGGACTCCTGGCTTCTATCTCTGGGAGCGGAGTGGTGTTTAGTAGTTGGAGCAGCGAGGGCTGGGAGTTAAGATTCCTGGGTTCTATTCTCAGCTCTAGGAGGGGAGTGGGGCTAGTGGTTAGAGCTGGAGGTGCTGGGAGTCAGGACTCCTGGGTTCTAGCCCCAGCTCTGGGAAGGGAGTGTGATTTAGGGCAAAGAGGACCTGCAAACATACATACGTGCCAGTCCCTTGCTGTTACTCAGACGCTGGCAGTAGGCCACAGAAAATCCCCTTTCAGGGAGATCTCCCCCACCCACCCGGAGAGGTTGTTTCCCTGAAGCACAGTTTTGGGGCCCCATTTTTCATCCCTCTGAGCCTCATGTTTGCCCCCTCCCTGCCCTGTCCCCAGCACTGAGACTCATTTATTACCCCTGGAGTTTTCCAGCCTGGCTAACTGGTGGCCATGGGCGCTGCTGACTTAGCCCAGGGCGTGCCCGGAGCCCTAGAATGCCGGGTCCTTTCCTCTGAACCCACCTCAGGCCATGGATTCAAGGGGCACTTCAGGTTCTCCTCCCCCACGCCTGGAAGTGACCCATTCAGTGATGGCATTTGGCCAGTCTCAGCTGTCTGCCCCATGGGGAAGGGCAGGTCACTTCACGCCCCCCCGCACTCACGTGGGTATCTGGCTGGTGAGTCTTGCCCACATGCTCAGGGTTTAGCCGATCGCCATATTTGGGGTCGGGAAGGAATTTTCCTCCGGGGCAGATTGGCAGAGGCCCTGGGGGGTTTTCACCTTCCTCTGCAGCATGCGGCACAGGTCACTTGCTGGAGGATTCTCTGCATCTTGAAGTCTTTAAACCATGATTTGAGGACTTGAATGGCTTAGACATAGGTTAGGGGTTTGTTGCGGGAGTGGGTGGGTGAGATTCTGCAGCCTGCGTTGTGCAGGGGGTCAGACTAGACGATCATGATGGTCCCTTCTGACCTTAAAGTCTATGACTCTATCTGCAGCCCTGCCCTGGGCGATAGGTGTTTGACTGGGACCCAGGTGCTCTGACTGCTCGTTCGCTGCCTCTGGGTTCCTGGATAACCCCACCGGCTCAGGTTTGCATGAGGACATGGGCTCTGAAGCTGAGCTATTGGGAAGCTGAGGCGGTGCAAACCCACCGAGCGACCCCAGAGCTTGGCTAGCAGATTTCCGGCACATCCAGTCAGCCTCCTTCTCCCCGGCTGCCTGAGGCTCCAGGAAAGAGGCCGCACTGGGCTGGCTCCTAGCTCTGCACAGTCTCTGATTAGCAGGGATTGTGCTTCGCAGGGGTTTTGGCAGCTGCAGCTCCCCTCTCTGCAGGGCAGGGCTCCCCGCACGGGCTGGCACAGAGGTTGGTTCCTCTCCCCCCAGCAGGCAAATGAAACCCAAACATGCCCTTTGCTGCGTCTGCCCATGACAGGTCCCTGCCAGCCCAGGCTGCCTGTGCATCGCCAGCAATGAGAGCAGAACCGGAGCCGGCTGATGTGAAACACCCGAGGCTCCGCGGCCTGAGCTAAAACACTCCCTTCTGTTAGCCCAGGCTCTCCTCACCCACTGAGTGTGTGTCCCAGCCACCACTAGAGGGGGCTGGCAGGTTCAACACAATCGGCCCGGGGCACGGCCCTGCCCACCTGGACTACCAGCAAAGTGCCCTGAGCTGCCCCTCCTGCCCTCCGCTGCATGGTGCAGGGGGTGATGGGGCTTGTGTGAAACGAGCTGGTGGGTTCTCAGCGCAGCAACAGGGTATCCATGGGTCCCGAAGCACCTCGGCATTGTTGGTCCTGCCCTGGCTGGCCAAGGAATGGATGGGCCATAGAGACTGAGCTCACCACACCTGGGGGTGGGGGTGTCCATGCAGGGCAGTGTCGAGGTGAGTGCAAAGTTTGTGAAAACCAGGCAGCTAGCCTGTCAACCCCAGACTGGTGCCTCTGGCAGCGGGCCACAGCTGGTGCTTCAGGGGAAGGTGACCCTGGTCCTACAGCGCATCACAGAACAGTTGTGCAACACTCTGTGTCCCCTTCCTGACCTGACTGGCGTGATCGTGCCCTGAAGCCTGAGGGTTGATCAGCCTCATCCAGGGGTGCTGGAGCAGTGTGTACAGTGGGGGTGCTGAGAGCCATTGAACCAAACTGTAAACCCTGTATATAATGGGAACCACTTCAAGCCGGGGGTGCGGCAGCATCCCCAGTACCCCTAGTTCCAGCACCTATGGCCTCGTCTGCATTAGCACAGCTGTAAACATCACCCAATTTCCCAGTCCCAGTCGCAGAGTGTGATACTCAGGCACCTGCAGCAGGGAGTTCCCCAGGATGCACAGGCAGAAACATCCTTTCCTTTGGGTTCCTTTACAGTCCCCAGACACTGACTTCATCCAGTGACACACCTCCATTGCCACCCCCCTTTCCTATCCTGGGAGTCAGGGCTCCTGGATTCTGTTCCCAGCTCTGAGAGGGGAGTGGGGTCTAGTGGTTGGAGCAAAGAGGACTTGCTGATATAGTCGACTACGTGCTATCTCCTGGCTGTTACTCCGTTAGGCGGCTCTGGCATTTGGGGCTGGAAAATCCCCTCTCCGAGAGATTGCCCCCTCCCTCCCCAGAGAGGTGAGTTCCCGGAGAACAAGAATGAAGAGCTGAGCCCTAGGAATGGATGATCATAATGGTTCCTTCTGGCCTTGAGCAGGATGCAGTAATCTGCTGCTGAACCAGCAGGGGGCACTCATATGTCTCTCTCTAGTAGGTCCTACTAAAATTGAGTGCTTTTTCAGCCCCCGCTCCACCTCCTGTCCTTTCTTCCTGGACAGGAGTTGAGGGCGCAGCACGTTTCTCAAGGGGTTTGAATCAGCCAAAGGGGCGGCCGGTCTGGGACGTTAGGGGGGTGCCCATCCCTTTGGGCGCTACATACCCAGAATCCTTGGCTGTTTGCCTCTGGGTTGCCCAGCTTAGAAGCAGGGATTTAAAACCTGTTCCAGTCCCAGCTGCCCAGCCTTCCCCTCCACATTACGGGGCCTGCTCTGCCCTCTTGCCCAGAAGGGTGTGAGTTCTAAACCAACCATGCTGCGTTTTGTGGCAATAAGTTCAGGTAGGGACATAGGTACTGGTGCCCATGCGGGCAGCCAGCTGGGTCTGCAGGGCACCCGCAGAGCCAGTGACTGGTTTGGTTTAAACGTGTCTGTGTTTGGAAACTCAGCTGCCACCAAACTCCGGAGCTGGTTCCCTGCCACGCCGGAGCCATGGAGTTCTCCAAGCTGCCCAGGATAGAGGATGTGGAGAAGGAGAGCGTGCTGGGGTTTGTCCATGGCGTCTCCGGGCCAGGTAGGTGACGGGGATGCAGCTCCGAGGGGCAGGCAGACGTTGGCAGGGTGCAGCCATGGCCCGTGCGGTGCTAGCAATCCAGGCCTGGCAGGCCCAACTGGGACAATCTGAGGACAATCTACCCGAGGGTCTGGAATGCAAACTCATTTCCTGGGCACTCTGGGGAAGAAGCACGTCTGGCCACGAAACAAGGGAAGAGGAAAGAAATCTGGATTCTTTCCTTTTTTTTAAAATACAAATTTAAGCATTTATTATTAATATTATTTAATTTAAAGGTCTGGTTTAAATGTCTATCCAGTTATTTACTTCCCCGTGGGTGATTTTTGACTTTCTTCCCATTGTCTGTAGCTACGGTGGATATTTTTGACCTGTTCCTTTAAATACTTTCCCAGCTGTTAGCGAGATTTCAGATTTCTCAGAGGGCATTTGCTTTTTTTTTTTTTTCTGGACCAAGAAGTTTGACACGTTAGCAGTCCTCCTGTGACAACAGCACCCTCTTCCCCCCTGCCACTCCCTGGATAGCCACGCAGCCCCTGCTCTGGTGACAGCCAGCTCTGCCTTCCGATAGCCAGCCTGTGGGTCTAAAAACGTTCCCAGTAACTCTGTTAACGTGTCGAGAGTCCCCATCGCTCTTCACGGCCCATGTGGAAGCAGTTTTGGTTGGAAGCGATAAAGATTTTATGCCGCTCATGGAAAATTTTTAGTAAAACTCCAGTTGCAGCTGCAGGCGCTTATCCTGGATTTAATTATCCATGGGTTTAATTTTAAGTACATGTGACCTTTCTGCCAGATGGAGCCAGCAGCAACAAAGGCCAGGCTCGAGCCCCCACCCAGTGACCTGGGACAATTACACACCGCTCCCTGGGTGCTGCTATGAGACAATAGTTCCCCTCTCGCAAGCACAGAGTCTGAGTGTAGCAAACACCTTTAATAAAAGGAGGGAAGTAACTCAGCATTCATTTGGGAAAACACTGCAACTAGGTCTCATAAACATAAACCATGAGCAAACGGCCCACCTCCAAGTAAGTTGGGCAGTGTCCTTTTCCCCTCAGGGTCTTAACTCCAGCAACCCAACAGTCCCTTGAATGTGCCCGTCCCTTTTCTGCACCCCACTCACAGTTGCTGTCCTTGGCCAGTGCAGCCCCAGAGTTCAGAGGTTCATCTGCAGAGTTCATCTCTCACCCTGGGTGGAAGGGGTAAGGAGGCACCTGACACGCTCCGCTGCTCGGGCACTCGCTTGTCGCCCCAACAGCCGATTGCTGCGCCTCTCTGCAGGGCTCTGCTCTGGCCCTCTCCACCAGCCACGCTGGTGCCTAGAGCCGGCCCTGCTGGCCACTCACCAAGATGTCTCCAGGGCCCCCCACTTAACACAGCTCTCAGTGATTTCAGCTCTCGGTGAATTCAGCTGATAGTGGGGGAACCTCACTGCTGGTGCACACTGGGCAGTCTCTTACAAGAGAGACACTGTCCTGAAGTAGGTCTACTCCTTAGACCTGCAGCATGTAACAAGACTGTCAGTTGAGTCTAAATTAGCTCTGTTATTACACAATGGAGAGAGGCAGGGTGAAGAGGTCTCTGCGTAAACAGGGCCCACACCCCCAGGTACAAGTACCTGTCCCAACCCTCTCTCAGGTCATTGGGCTTTGGAACCCATGTCCCCTGCCTAGCGAGTGCTGTTCAGTTGAGGGTGAGTCCCTCCATTGGGGTAGGCCAGGTACAGTTCTGCTGCCCTCGGTTCACACAACAAGGATAACAACCCTTTATTACTCCTGCCCTGATAACAAGGAGACTGGGGATCCCACAGCAGTCACAAGTGATCATTTGGGTAAGAGAGGGGTAGGGCTGGGGAGAGGGGTGGGGGTAGGGAGATACAGGGGGTGGGTGCAGGGGATACAAGGGGCGGGGGAGAGGGGTGGGCCGGGTGAGCTCTGCTGAGAGGACCGGATGCTAGGGGCCATGCATGCCCCTGGGTCAGAGGCGTCTCCCCTCCCCTAGCCCAGCCCTGGGCGCCGCCCCGGGGTCTAACCTCCTGTCTCTCCCCTCAGTGGTCACCGCCAGCAGCATGGCCGGGGCCGCCATGTACGAGCTGGTGCGCGTGGGGCACGCCGAACTGGTGGGTGAAATCATCCGTCTCGAGGGAGACCTGGCCACCATCCAGGTGTACGAAGAGACCTGTATCCTTCCTGCCAGGCCATGCCCCCAGATCCCCCCCAGACCGTGGCCTCTGAACCCCCTCCCAGGACACATTCCCTGCCCTCCCTCTCCGGCCGTGTGCCCTGAACCCGCCCCCCCAGCCACGCTCCCTGCCCTCCCCCCGAGGCTGTGTGCCCTGAAACACCCCCCCCCGGCCACGTTCCCTGCCCTCCCCACCAGGCCGTGTACCCTGAACCACTCCCCCGGCCATGTTCGCTGCCCTTCCCCCCAGGCCTTACCCCCTGAACCTCCCCAGGCCGTGTGCCTTGAACCGCCCCCCCGGGCCACGTTCCCTGCCCTCCCCCCGCAGGCCATGTACCCTGAACCCCCCCAGGCCACGTTCCCTGCCCTTCCCCCCAGACCATGTCCTCTGAACCCCCCCAGGCTGTGCCCCCTAACCCCCCCAGGCCGTGTCCTCTGAACTCCCCACCAGGCCACGTTCCCTGCCCTTCCCCCCCAGGCCGTGTACCCTGAACCCCCCCCCACCAGGCCATGTTTCCTGCCCTCCCCTGCCAGGCCGTGTACCCTGAACCTTCCCCCCGCCCCCCTGGTTGTGCCCCCTGCCAGGCCTGCATCTCAAACCCCCTGATCTCCCTCATCACCTGGCCATGCCTATCTATCTGCACCCCCCTCTATCTATCTATCATGGGGGGACCCTGAATATGTTTGAGCCTGTTCCCACTCCCACCCCTGTACATGTCTCTGGGCCTGGAGCCCTCTCCTGAACGCTGGTGCAGCGGGGGTCTGCGTGGGGGACCCGGTGCTGCGGACGGGGAAGCCGCTCTCGGTGGAGCTGGGCCCGGGCATCATGGGCTCCATCTTTGACGGCATCCAGCGCCCCTTGAAAGACATCACAGAGCTGACCCAGAGCATCTACATCCCCCGTGGCATCAACATCCCCGCCCTATCCCAGGACGTCAAGTGGGACTTCGCCCCAAGCCAGAGCATCCGGGTAGGGGCAGTGCCTGGTGTGAGGGAGGCTTTGTCAGCAGGAGTCTCGCCCTCTCCGAGCCGGTTCCCAAGCACCGAGCCAGAGCGCCCCGCAGGGGTCTCTGCAGCTCCAGGCACGGCTGTGCCCAGCTCAGGCTGCAGCAGGCTCACCCGGTGGAGGAGAGAACCCAGGAGACCAGAAGGGTCTGGCCTTGTGTAGAGGTGCAGAGGCAGAAGATGCCAAAATACCCCAGCAGGGCAACAACACTCATGCACCAGCTCCTGGGGAACATGCCCTGGGGACTCAGGCACAGGCTGGCACCTCCAGCTGCACAGTGCCCCCTGCTGCTAGGGAGAGCAACCCTTAGTGACACCCTCCCTCCCTACAGCACAGCGCCCCCTACTGAGCTCTCACCCCGCCCCCTGCAGCACAGCGCCCCCTACTGAGCCCTCACTCTGCTCCCTTCAGCACAGCGCCCCCTACTGAGCCCTCACCCCGCTCCCTGCAGCACAGCGCCCCCTACTGAGCCCTCACCCCGCCCCCTGCAGCACAGCGCCCCCTACTGAACCCTCACCCCACTCCCTGCAACACAGCGCCCCCTACTGAACCCTCACCCCACTCCCTGCAACACAGCGCCCCCTACTGAGCCCTCACTCCGCTCCCTGCAGCACAGCGCCCCCTACTGAGCCCTCACCCCACTCCTTTCAGCACAGCGCCCCCTACTGAGCCCTCACCCCGCCCCCTTCAGCACAGCACCCCCTACTGAGCCCTCACCTCACCCCCTTCAGCACAGTGACCCCTACTGAGCCCTCACTCTGCTCCCTGCAGCTCAGTGCCCCTACCGTGCCCCCACCCTGCTCCCTTCAGCACAGCACCTCCTGCTGAGCTCCCACCTCTTTCTTTGCAGCACAGCACCCCCTAGTATCTGACTGCCAGGGGAGAGCGCCCCCTAGTGACCCCCTCACTCCCTGCAGCCCAGCATGCCCTAGTGCTACTCTGGGATGTTGGGCTTAGCCCTGACTGCCTGGGGCCAGTGTCCACTAGTGAAAACTTGAAAAAACTTGAAATTTGGCTCCTGCGTTTCCTAAGCTCCTCTGCCTCGAGGGACGCAAGGAAACCAGCACTTTTGTCTGCTTCTGCTGCTCCTTCCCACCCCCCCAGCTCATCACGACTGGGGTCTGTCACCATGACGCCCCAGCCAGAGACCTCCTGTGGGGAAGGGGCTGCGGGGGCAGACGAATCCCTGAGGATAAGCCAGGACCGGGGGATGGAAAGGAGCAAAGAGCAGTGAGGAGAGACACAGGGAATCCGGCCTTGGGTTGGGGATGCTCCCCATAGGAGGCAGGCAGCTCTTGGAAATCTTATGAGGGTCTGTGCCAAGCAGCACCTCCTACAGGTCAGACAAGAACAAATCACATCAAACCAACCTGGTAGCTTTCTTTGACAGGTAACAAGCCTTGTGGATGGGGGGAAGCGGTAGATGTGGTATATCTTGACTTTAGTAAGGCTTTTGATACTGTCTTGCATGATCTTCTCATACACAAACTCGGGAAATACAACCTAGATGGAGCTACTATAAAGTAGACGCATAACTGATTGGAAAACCATTCCCAGAGAGTAGTTATCAGTGGTTCACAGTCAAGCTGGAAGGGCACAACGAGCGGGGTCCCACAGGGATCAGTTCTGGGTCCGGTTCTGTTCAATAGCTTCATCAATGATTTAGATCAGGGGTGGGCAAACTTTTTGGCCTGAGGGCCACATTGGGGTGCGAAACTGTATGGAGGGCTGTGCCTCCCCAAACAGCCTGGCCACCACCCCCATCCACCCCCTCCCACTTCCCGCCCCCTGACTGTCCCCCTCAGAACTCCGGACCCATTCACCCCCCCTGCTCCTTGTCCCCTGACCGCCCCCTCCTGGGACCCCATGCCACAAACCGCCCCCCCCAGGACCCCTCCCCCCATCCAACTGCCCCCTGCTCCCTGTCCCCTGACTGCCCCCCAGACCTATATCCACACCCCCACCCCCTGACAGGCCCCCTGGGACCCCACCCCCTATCCAATCCCCCCTGTTCCCCGTCCCCTGACTGCCCTGACCCCTATCCACACCCCTGCCCCCTGACAGGCCCCACCCCCTATCCAACCGCCCCCTGCTCCCTGTCCCCTGACTGCCCCCCAGAATCCTCTGCCCCTTATCCAACACCCCCACCTTACCATGCAGCTCAGAGCAGCAGGAGCTTGCAGCCAGCAGCGGCGTGGCTGCAGGGGAGGGGGAACAGCGGGGGGCGGGGGGGCTAGCCTCCCCGGCCAGGAGCTCAAGGGCTGGGCAGGAGGGTCCCGTGGGCCGGATGTGGCCCGTGGGCCGTAGTTTGCCCACCTCTGATTTAGATAATGGCATACAGAGTACACCTACAAAGTCTGCGGACGATACCAAGCTGGGAGCAGTTGCAAGTGCTTTGGAGAATAGGATTAAAATTCAAAATGATCTGGACAAACTGGAGAAATTGTCTGAAGTAAATAGCATGAAATTCAATAAAGACAAATGCAAAGTACTCCACATAGGAAGGAACAATCAGTTGCACACATACAAAATGGCAAACAACTGCCTAGGAAGGGGCAATGCGGAAAGGGATCTGGGGGTCATAGTGGATCATAATCTAAATGAGTCAACACTGGCAAAAAAAAGCAGACATCATTCTGGGCTGTATTAGCAGGAGTGTTGTAAGCAAGACACGAGAAGTCATTCTTCCGCTCTATTCCGCAGTGATTAGGCCTCAGTTGGAGTATTGTGTCCAGTTCTGGGCACCGCATTTCAGGAAAGATGTGGACAAATTGGAGAAAGTCTAGAGAAGAGCAACAAAAATGATTACAGGTCTAGAAAACATGACCTGTGAGGGAAGATTGAAAAAACTGGGTACGTTTAGTCTGGAGAAGAGAAGACTGAGAGGGGACATGATAACAGTTTTCAAATGCATAAAAGGTTATTACAAGGAGGAGGGAGAAACATTGTTCTCCTTAAGAGCTGAGGATAGGACAACAAGCAATGGGTTTAAATTGCAGCCAGGGCGCTTTAGGTTGGACATTAAGAAAAACTTCCTGACTGTCAGGGTAGTTAAGCACTGGAATAAATTGACTAGGGAGGTTGCGAAATCTCCATCACTGGAGATTTTAAAGAGCAGGTTGGACAAACCCCTGTCAGGGATGGATAATAATTAGTCCTGCCACAAGTGCAGGGGACAGAACTAGATGACCTCTCGAAGTCCCCTCCAGTCCTATGATTCTGTTTTGGCCCTGCAGTCTCCTGGGAGGCACCGTCCTGTAACTCACGCTTCTCTTCCCCCTTTCCAGGTCGGGAGTCATGTGACCGGTGGGGACATCTACGCCCTGGTGGCCGAGAACTCCCTCATCAAGCACAAGATCATGGTGCCACCCCGGAGCCGGGGCACCGTGACTTACGTTGCCCCGCCGGGGCACTATGACATCTCGGTAGGGTCGCTGCTGAGGGCGGGGACCGGTGTGGGCAGCGAGTATTCCCCATTATTCATACAGCAGCCGCCGGGCGCCAGGGCCGTGGGCGCTCTCCCATCGCGCTGGCTGCTGCTGATGCCGGAGCTGCGGCTTTAGCGCTGGTGCAAAGGGCAGCCCCCAGAGTTGCGCTTCCTGTGTCTCAAACGACATAATCAGACAGTCACTTCCTGTTTGCTTATTACTGAGCCAGAGCCCCTATATTTAATGAGCCGTTTGCATTCCTCTCCCAGCAATTGGCTCGTCCAATCAGTTGTAGCCCTTGGACATGTGGTTCTCTCACTCGAGGGTCTAATGTCCCTCTCTCCAAGGGAATCCTCTGCAGGTAGCTCATGGCCCGTGCCCGCCCTGCCCACACAATCCCACTGGCAGTTCATGGGCAGTATTGTCCCCCACTTACAGATAGGGAAACTGAGGCATAGAGTGGGCACACTGAGACACCAGCGGCTGGGTAGGGCCCAGAATACAGGGAGCACAAAGATGATTAAAACCCCTTAGCCCTCTCCCCCCCCCAGTGCAGGGATGGGGTAGCTGAGAATCAGCGCTGGGGCCTCCCACCCCCTGTGGCGGCTGGCTCTGGGCCCCGCTCAGCCGTGTCTGCCTGCCCCCAGGATGTGGTGCTGGAGCTGGACTTCGAGGGCGTGGCGGAGCGGCTCACCATGCTGCAGGTGTGGCCTGTGCGGCAGATCCGGCCTGTGACGGAGAAGCTCCCCGCCAACTACCCGCTGCTGACTGGCCAGAGGGTCCTGGACGCCCTCTTCCCGTGAGTGACGCCCCCGGCCCCACTCTCAGCCCTGCCAGCAGGTGGAGGTGGAGGAGAGACCGCAGGGAGATGGTGGGGTTGGGGCTCTTTCACCACCTCCCCTGGCACCGAAGACAAAGACAAGGGAGAGCAATGGGAAGTGGATGTCTGCCAGTGTCCAGCAGCAGGGAGTGCTGTGAGGAGCGGGGCAGGAGCGCTGGCTGTGCGGGGAGCTCCCGGCTACTCCAGGCCCAGACTTTCCCAGCAGGGGACGCTGTGGGGAGTGGGGCAGGAGCGCTGGCTGTGCGGGGAACTCCCGGCTACTCCAGGCCCAGACTTTCCCAGCAGGGGGCGCTGTGAGGAGTGGGGCAGGAGCGCTGGCTGTGCGGGGAGCTCCCGGCTACTCCAGGCCCAGACTTTCCCAGCAGGGGGCACTGTGAGGAGTGGGGCAAAAGCGCTGGCTGTGGGGGGAGCTCCTGGCCCTGCCTCGGTCAGCTGGAGAGTTGTAACCTCAATAACTGATAAAAGCGCGGGATGTATTTTCGTGGCTTTGGTTTTCTCTGATGCCTTGACACCCCCCCTCCCCCCCCCCCCCCCCGCTCCCTGGGCCAGCAGCTCCCTCCTCCCCATGCCACAGAGAGTCTGGGGGAATATAAATCACTTTCCACCCACTCTTCGGTATTTTGGGTTGATGCCAATTTCTCCTCTTGCCAGCACGGCAGTCCTTTCCCATCCTTCGCTCCCCCCTTGTCGCTCCCGCTTCTAGCCCCGTGCCCCACCCCACAGGCCTGACTCCTCCTGCCCTGCTCTTGGTGTTTACACAGCATAAAACACGGAGCCTGTTGCGTTTCACACGCACTTTGCCCCCGGGGCCAGTGACCCTGCTGCAGCTGGAGAGCTCACGGGGCTAAGCAGACAGCTGTGAGCCTGATGTGCTCCCAGCCAGCATCAGCCGGAGTCCCGGCTAGGGTAGCAATCGGAAGCTAGGTTGCTAAGAGATCTGCCGTGGCATCTATAGCCCCCCAGCCCCTTTGGTGCTTAGGGTATTTGCTGCCCCTTCTCATGTCCCCCCGCCCAGAATCAGCGTAGTACCCCGTATCCACAATGGCCATCAGCAGGGATTGAGCCCGGTCCTGCGGACACAGCTCTGTGCCGTTTGAGCTACAAAAGCAGCCATGTGGGGGATAAGGAGGAGGCTTTTATAGTCACTGGCGACCAGTGGGCGCCCTGGTCACCTCCCCCCCAGCTAGCGTGGGGCTGCCCTGAGTGACCACAGGGAGGTGCGGGCCGGGAACGTGCCCTGCCTGCGGGGGGAGCTGCCGAAGCTCTGAGCTCCCCGGGCGGGGGGGAGGGGGCTGTGCCCCAAGGCACCTCCTGTGCTGCTGGCTCAGGGCCCCTTTGACCCCCAGGTGCGTTCAGGGCGGGACCACGGCCATCCCGGGGGCCTTTGGCTGCGGCAAGACGGTCATCTCGCAGTCGTTGTCCAAGTACTCCAACAGCGACGTCATCATCTACGTGGGCTGCGGTGAGCGCGGCAACGAGATGTCAGAGGTGCTGCGGGACTTCCCTGAGGTGAGCTGGGGGGATGTCCGGGGGGGGTGAACCCAGCTGGGGGGGGGGTGGAAGTCATGGGGGTGAACCCAGCTGGGTGGGGGGCGTGGGGGCTGAACCCAGCTGTGGGGGGGAGGGGGACGGAAGTCATGGGGCTGAACCCAGCTGGGTGGGGGGCGTGGGGGCTGAACCCAGCTGGGGGGGAGGGCGGGAGCCATGGGGGTGAACCTAGCTGGGGGGGAGCCATGGGATGAATCCAGTTGGGGGGGGCAGGAATCATGGAACATGGGAGGTATCTCACTGATGAGGTTGTGAGCCATGGATGATGGGAGGCGTGGGGGTGGGAACCCTGGCCCATGGCGGGTCCTCTCCTTATGCTGGGGCAGCTCATGAGCTGGGGGTGCTGTGGACTTGGGGGGATCATGGGTTTTCTGGGCTTCTCCAGTTAAGCTTGGAGCTCAGGAGCCGTTTCCCTCCTGTCACCAACACCTGCGGCTCCCCTGGGGTGATGTCATGACTCTCCTGGCTCTGGGCTGGTCCCAGCTGGGACCCCTGGCCAGTTCGGTAGGGGTATATTGGGCCAGTCCCAGTTCGAAGCTCCTGGCCGGTTCCGTAGGGGTGTATTGGGCGGATCCTTGTTGGGAGCCCCCTGGCCGGTTCGGTAGGGGTGTACTGGGCCAGTCCCAGTTCGGAGCCCCCTGGCTGGTTTGGTAGGGGTGTACTGGGACTGTCGCAGCTGGGAGCTCCCTGGCTGGTTCAGGAGGGGTGTACTGGGCCTATCCCAGCTAGGAGCCCCCTGGCTGGGGGAGTCAAGGCCGGGCTGAGCCAGGCATCTGTTTCTGTCCATCCCACTTGTCCCTGGACGGGAACATCTCCCAGGGGTTCTCCAAGTCTCCTGGGCCTGGGTTGCATCTGCGCCGAGAGTCCCTCCCTGGAACTGACCGTGCTGCGCTCTGTCCCCAGCTCACCATGGAGGTGGATGGGAAGACGGAGACCATCATGAAGCGCACCGCGCTGGTGGCCAACACGTCCAACATGCCCGTGGCTGCCCGGGAGGCCTCCATCTACACAGGTGAGCACCTGCCCTGCCCTTGGGGCTGGGGGGGCACTGGGTTGGGATTGAGGGGCACTGGCAGAGCTGTGGAAGGGGGAACCCAGAACTGGCATAGCAGGGGGCTGCGGGTCGGGATTGAGGGGCACTGGCAGAGCTGTGGAAGGGGGAACCCAGAACTGGCATAGCATGGGGCTGTGGGTCGGGATGGAGGGGCACTGGCAGAGCTGTGGAAGGGGGAACCCAGAACTGGCATAGCAGGGGGCTGTGGGTCGGGATGGAGGGGCACTGGCAGAGCTGTGGAAGGGGGAGCCCAGGACTGGCATAGCAGGGGGCTGTGGGTCAGGATTGAGGGGCACCGGCAGAGCTGCGGGGAGCTGGCAAGGGTCCGTGGGATTCATATTTCCGATGCTCGCGTCCCGCAGGGATCACGCTCTCAGAGTATTTCCGCGACATGGGCTACCACGTCAGCATGATGGCCGACTCCACCTCTCGCTGGGCCGAGGCGCTGCGTGAGATCTCCGGCCGGCTGGCGGAGATGCCTGCAGGTGATGCTCTGCCCGCTGTGCAGCCGAGGCCTTGCGCCGAGGGCAGCTGGGGGACCGCAGGAGGGCAGGGCAGGATTAACCCCAACTCTGAACCCCTCTCGGAAAGCAGAATGGGGCCCAGCGAGTCTGCGTCCCCCCGAATCCAGCCACGTTCCCTGAGACAGCTGGTTCCCAGCGCTGGGGCATGGGGCCAGGCATGTTCCCACTCCATTGGCAGGGCCTGTGACTCTGTCTCTCTCCTCTGCCCTCTTCACTGACCATAGTTGGTAACATCCTGCCTCTATGGGTGCTGCCTTGATGGGTGTTCTGACGTGTCTTCCCCCCCTCCACTGCCCATTATTGGTTCTGTCCCTTTTCCATGGTTACCCCCCCCCCCCACTTGCTGCACTGATTGGTGCCATCCCCAGGCAGCCCCCGATTGATGTCGTCCTGTCCCCGGGGGCACCCCCTGGTCCCAGTGTGCTCAGACTGTGGGGGGCAAAGGGGCTCCCAGCTCCGGTGTGGGGACCGGTGAGGTTACAGCCCTGGGCTGTGGAGGGCCGAGTGCACTGCAAGGGGCGAGGCTGTGCCGAGATGGAGCCCCCTCCCCGTCGTGAGAGGCACCCCAGGCACATCGCTGGCCAGGGTGCTCTGCAGCCCCCCATGCTGTCCGCCCATTGGCTTGGGAACCCCCACCTCCTGCCCCCCGAGTCAGCCTGGGCCAGAGGGCTCCCCCTGCTGGTGCCACTGGGACCCGCCCTGCTCCGAGCACCCCCAGACACTGTGACTTTGCTTTCCAGACAGTGGGTACCCGGCCTACCTCGGCGCCCGCCTGGCGTCCTTCTACGAGCGTGCAGGACGGGTCAAGTGCCTGGGCAGCCCAGAGCGGGAGGGGAGCGTCAGCATTGTCGGCGCGTGAGTCCTTCCTGCCTTCCCTGAGTGGCCAGCCGTGACGCTGACAAGGCGGGGAGTCAGAGCCGATATGGGGAAAGGCCCCTGACACCCCCTACCGGCCAACACCCCCCACGACTCCTGACACCCCCAACAACCCGACACCCCCACAATCCCCGACACCCCCATGCCAGCCAACACCCCCCACCAATCCTGACACCCCCACAACCCCCTGGCAGCCCCAACATCCCAACACCCCCATACCTGCCAACACCCCCCACGACTCCTGACACCCCCAACAACCCGACACCCCCACAATCCCCGACACCCCCATGCCAGCCAACACCCCCCCACCAGTCCTGACACCCCCACAACCCCCTGACAGCCCCAACATCCCAACACCCCCATACCAGCCAACACCCCCCACAATTCCTGACACTCCCAACATCCTGACACACCCACAATCCCCGACACCCCCAAACCAGCCAACACCCCCCATGACTCCCGAACCCCCCCGACAACCCCAACATCCCGACAAACCCACAACCTCCGACACTCCACACCTGCCGACCCCCCCCACCACTCCTTATATCCCCCCAACCCCCCAACATCCCAACACCCCCACAACCTCCAACAACCCATGCCAGCCGACACCCCCGCACAACCCATGAGACCCCCACAACCCCCTGACACCCCCATGCCAGCCAACACCCCCCACGACTCCCAACACCCCCAACATCCTGACACACCCACAATCCCCGACACCCCCACACCAGCCGACACCCCCCCATGACTCCTGACACCCCCAACATCCCGACACCCGCACAACCTCCGACACCCCACACCTGCCAACACCCCCGCACAACCCATGACACCCCCACAATCCTCGAGAATCCCACAACTCCCTGACACACCCACAACCCCTGACACCCCCATGTCAGCTGACACCCTCCATGACTCCCGGCACCCCCACAACATCCAACACCCCATGTCAGCCGACACCCCCACAACCTCTGACACCTCCAACATTCCCGACACCCCCATACTGCACAATACCCCCAAACCACCTGCCCCCCCCAACACCCCCATCCATCCATCTATCTCTGCATCTGTCCATCTGTCAAGGCTGTATCCCCACTTTGAACTTTAGGGTACAAATGTGGGGGCCTGCATGAAGACTTCTAAGCTTAACTACCAGCTTAGCTCTGGTCCACTGCCACCATCTCAAGCTAATTCCCTTCCCTGGGAAGCCTTGAGAAACCTTTCACCAATTCCCTGGTGAATACAGATCCAAACCCCTTGGATCTTAAAACAAGGAGAAATTAACCATTCCCCTCCTTCCTCCCACCAACTCCTGGTGAATACAGATCCAACCCCCTTGGATCTAAAAACAAGGAAAAATCAATCAGGTTCTTAAAAAGAAGGCTTTTAATTAAAGAAAAAGGTAAAAATCATCTCTGTAAAATCAGGATGGAAAATAACTTTACAGGGTAATCAAACTTAAAGAGCTCAGAGGACTCCCCTCTAGTCTTAGGTTCAAAGTACAGCAAACAGAGATAAACACTCTAGTAAAAGGTACATTTACAAGTTGAGAAAACAAAGTAAAACTAAGACGCCTTGCCTGGCTATTTACTTACACGTTTGAAATGGGAGAGACTTATTTAGAAAGATGTGGAGAACCTGGATTGATGTCTGGTCCCTCTCAGTCCCAAGAGCGAACGAACTCCCAAACAAAGAGCACAAACAAAAACCTTCCCACCCCCCCAAGATTTGAAAGTATCTTGTCCCCTTATTGGTCCTTTGGGTCAGGTGTCAGCCAGGTTACCTGAGCTTCTTAACCCTTTACAGGGAAAAGGATTTTGGAGTCTCTGGCCAGGAGGGATTTTATAGTACTGTTCACAGGACAGCTGTTACCCTTCCCTTTATAGTTATGACACCATCCATGCCTGAATCCATCCACCCATCTCTGCATCCATCCATGTTTGCATCCATCTGTCTGCCTTCCCCTGCATCCGTCCATCCACCTATCCATCTATCTACCTATCCCTCCATCCACCCACCTCAGCATCCGTCCACTCATCCTTGCATTCGTCCACCCATCCATCCCCGTGTCTGTCCCCCACTCATCGCTGTGGTACATTAGCCTCACCGGGGGGCTTAGCACAATCCGGCTGTGGATTAGCGTCCGTACTGGCCAGTTGCTCAGACTAAGCCCATCTCCATGTCATCCCAGGGTGTCCCCTCCGGGAGGTGACTTCTCCGACCCTGTGACCTCTGCGACCCTGGGGATTGTCCAGGTGAGTCTCCCTGGGGCCTTTGACCCCCTTGGGAATCGCCCCCCCCCTCGTCCTGTCCTGTTCTCATCCCCCCTCCCCCGCGGCGTCTCTCCCGCCCCACCCAGGTCTTCTGGGGGCTAGACAAGAAGCTGGCCCAGCGGAAGCACTTCCCCTCCGTGAACTGGCTCATCAGCTACAGCAAGTACATGCGGGCGCTGGACGAGCATTACGAGCGCCACCACCCTGAGTTCACCGCCCTGCGCACCAAGGCCAAGGAGATCCTGCAGGAGGAGGAGGACCTGGCCGAGATCGTGCAGCTGGTGGGCAAGGTGAGGGGGCAGGGACCGGGTGTGACGGTTCGGTCACAGAAACTCCCTTGAGGCTGTCACCTGACGTGCTGGAATTACCTCTGAGCCCGTTTTCCCTGCCAGCTTGGGACTCCAGAACCCTGCCTTGTTGAGCCAGACACGCTAGCCTGCTGCAACACAGCCCCAGGGTCCGGGCCACGCCCCCAAAGCTGCAGACTTTAACCAAAAACTGCTCAGCATGTCACCTATCTCCAGCACCCAGACACCCAGCTCCCAATGGGATCCAAACCCCAAATAAATCTGTTTTACTCTGTATAAAGCTTATACAGGGTAAACACATACATTGTCCACCTTCTATAACACTGATAGAGAGATCTGCACAGCTGTTTGCTCCCCCAGGTATTAATCACTTACTCTGGGTTCAATAATAAACAAAAGTGATTTTAACAAGTATAAAAAGTAGGATTTAAGTGGTTTCAAGTAATAACAGACAGAACAAAGTAAGTTACCAAGCAAAATAAAACAAAGCACGCAAGTCTAAAACTGATTACAGGTAAATCTCACCCTCAGAGATGTTCCAATAAGCTTCTTTCACAGACTAGACTCCTCCTAGTCTGGGCCCGATCCTTGCCCCTGGTACAGTCCTTGTTCGTTCCAGCTCAGGTGGTAACTAGGGGATTTCTCATGACTGGCAGCCCCTTTGTCCTGCTCCACCCCCTTTTATAGTTTTGGCACAAGGTGAAATCCTTTATCTCTCTGGCTCCCCACCCTTCCTTCTAAATGGAAAAGCACCAGGTTTAAGATGGATTCAGTACCAGGTGACATGGTCACATGTCCTGGTAGACCCCAAGCCTCCATTCTTCCCGGCCTGACTCACAGGAACACAGGAAGCTTGCAAGTAAACAGAGCCATTTACAACCAATTGTCCTAGTCAATGGGAGCCATCAAGATTCCAAGCCATCATTAATGGCCCACACTTTGCATAGTTACAGTAGGACTTCAGAGTAATACTACATATTTCTAGCTTCAGATACAAGAATGATACATTCTTACAACTAGGATGACCGCACTCAGTAGATTATAAGCTTTGTAATGATACCTTACAAGAGACCTTTTGCCATCCAACATATTCCACTTACATTATATTTACACTCATAAACATATTTCCATAAACATATGGAGTGCAGCGTCACACCGGGACAGGGACTGAGGGGGAGACAGAAGGAGTAGGGGGGGGGAAAGGAGAGCAAAGGGGGGAGGAGAGGGGAAGGGATGGGGGAGGGGAATGGGGGGAGAGGAGGGCCAAGCTGTGCCCATCATGCCCCCTGTGCTCTCCCCACAGGCCTCCCTGGCCGAGTCTGACAAGATCACGCTGGAGGTGGCCAAGCTGATTAAGGACGACTTCCTGCAGCAGAATGGCTACTCCTCCTATGACAGGTACCAGCTGCCCCGGCTCCTGGCCTGCCCCACAGCCACAGCCCCATGCCGCTCTACATTCATCCACGTCCACCCCCATCACGCTCTGTCCATCCCCGTCTACCCCCATCGCTCTCTGTCTGTCCTGGTTCACCCCCATCGCTCTCTGTCCATCCTCCATCCACCCCCATTGCTCTCTGTCCATCCCCGTCTACCCCCATCGCTCTCTGTCCATCCCCGTCTACCCCCATCGCTCTCTGTCTGTCCCGGTTCACCCCCATCGCTCTCTGTCCATCCTCCGTCTACCCCCATCACTCTCTGTCCATCCTCCGTCCACCCCCATCGAGCTCCATCCGTCCCTGTCCACCCCCATTGCTCTCCATCCCTGTATCCCCCCATCTCTTGCTCTCTCCCCATGCCCTACCTCCATCTGTCACAGTAGCTCACTGGGTTATCTCTAGAGCTCGCTCCCTTTGCCCTACCTCAGGTGGCCCAGCGGTTCCAGCTGAAGAAGGCATTCTTCACTTCCTGTCCTAAATGACTGCTGGGCGTTGACGTGCCGCACCCCAGGGTCAGCTGGGTTTAGCAGAGAGGGAGCGACTCTCCTCTTGCTTCCACTGGCACGGATGGGTTGGAAATGGGTGTGAGGGGTAGGGTTACCATATTTTAATTTTTAAAAAGGAGGACACTCCATGGGGCCCTGGCCCTGCCCCAACTCCTACCCTTCCCCGCCCCCAGCCCCACCCCAACTCTGCCCCCTCCCCTGAACGCTCCGCCCCCTGCTCCTCCCCCTCCCCTGCTTCCCGCGAATCAAATGTTCACGGGAAGCCTGAAACAGGGAGGCAGCAGGTAAGCTGGGGCTGCGGCGGGGTGCAACACGGCCCAGTCCGGCCCCCCGGGATGAGCGGCTCCCTTTGGCGGCCGGCCGGCAGGCCCAGGCCAAGGGGCTCTGGCCCCGGCGTCTCCCGCCCGGCTCGGGCCCTGGGGCGCTGGCCCCCGCCCAAGTGCCCGCACCCTTGGCCGAGCACCGCGCCGGCCCCCGGCCAAGTGCCCGCGCCCCCGGCCGAGCACCGCGCCCCCGGCCCCGGCCCTGGTCAAGCACCACGCCAGCCCCCGGCCAAGTGCCCGTGCCCCCGGCCGAGCACCGCGCCCCTAGCCCCGGCCCCCGGCTGAGCACCGCGCTGGCCCCCGGCCCCGCACCGCCGGGCCCTCCCTCCCTATTTTCCCGGACATGTTCGGGTTTTTGGGATTTCCCCCCGGACGGGCATTTGAGGCCCAAAAAGCCGGACATGTCCGGGAAAATCCGGACGTATGGTAACCCTAGTGAGGGGTGAAGCAGGGACCGGGACCAAGGGACCCACTGGGGTGATGAGAGAGGCCGTGATGGGCTCATGTTGACCGGGGAGGGCTCTGATCTGGGGGAGGAACTGGGAGAAGAGTATGGCCCACCTGTGGTAGCCCTGGAGCCCAGGCTGGCAGAGGTGCCCCCCCCAAGATCTCCATGGGGTCCCTCACTGCAGATGGGAGCCTCGTTCTCTAGCTCCCTCCCCACCTTGAGCACTCTCTGTTGTTGAGTGACCCCCCCACCCCATGAGCTGCTCGCTGCTCCAGGACGGCCGTGCTCTGGGGCAAGACTGACATCAAGGAGCAGCTCTGGCGCTGTGTCCATGGGGGCTGCTCCAGAGGCTCCCTGACACCCCTGGGCCGTTCCTATCTCTGCCGTGGCAGGTTCTGCCCCTTCTACAAGACGGTGGGGATGCTGCAGAACATGATCGCCTTCTATGACATGGCCCAGCATGCGGTGGAGTCCACGGCCCAGTCTGAGAACAAGATCACCTGGGCCGTGATCCGTGAGAGCCTTGGGGACATCATGTACAAGCTGAGCTCCATGAAGTTCAAGGTGAGGCACTAGGCAGCCCTAGCTCTGTGCCGACATGTTATTACATGGGCAGTTGGCTCTGGGGCTGAAGGGGTTAACAGTGTGTTAGCTAATTAAACTGCTCCATAAGGGCTGGTGCTGCATGGCTTTCAGATCCATCCATCCACGCTCCATCCTTCCATCCATCACCCACATTTCATCGATTCATCCATCCATTCGCTGACCAGCTCATCCTTCCATCCACTCATCCTCCACTCATCCATCCATCCTTCCATCCATCCATACTTAATCGATTCATCCATTCATCCATTGACCAACTCATCCTTCCGTCCACCCATCCTCCATCCATCCTTCCACCCATCAGTCACCTACACTGCATCCATCCTTCTATCCACCCTCCATCAATCCATCCATCTAGCCACTGGCCTGTCCATCAATGCATCCTTCCACCAATCAGCTCATCCATCCATTGATCCTTCCATCCATCCACCTATCCACCAACCTATCTATCCATCCATCCATTCACTGACCAGCTCATCCTTCCATCCACTCATCCTCCACTCATCCATCCATCCTTCCATCCATCCATACTTAATCGATTCATCCATTCATTCACTGACCAGCTCATCCTTCCATCCACTCATCCTCCATTCATCCATCCATCCTTCCATCCATCCATACTTAATCGATTCATCCATTGACCAGCTCATCCTTCTGTCCACCCATCCTCCATCCATCCTTCCACCCATCAGTCACCTACACTGCATCCATCCATCCTTCCATCCACCCTCCATCAATCCATCCATCTAGCCACTGGCCTGTCCATCCATGCATCCTTCCACCAATCAGCTTATCCATCCATTGATCCTTCCATCCATCCACCTACACTCCATCAATCCATCCAGCTATCCACCAACCTATCTATCCATCCATCCATCCATTCTTCCACCAATCAGCTTATCCATCCATCGATCCTTCCATCCATCCACCTATCCACCAACCTATCTATCCATCCATCCATCCACTGACCTGTCCATCCATTCTTCCACCCATCCATCCAACCATCTACCCACCCATCCAACCAGCCAGCTCTTCACCCACTTACCCTTCCACCTCCCACTCCCCTTGCATGCACCCCCCTTCCTTCCACCTGCAGTTTCTGTACTTAGCCGTCCCCTTGCTGTCTGTGACTCCAGATCACTCACTACCAGGTGACCTGAGGAACCGCGCTCTCGCTTCCCTGCTGACATGCTGGAGTCACTCAGTCCAGTGCTGCGTGACCGGACTGTCACCTCCCAGGACAGAGATGCCATCCAAGGCCTCAGTCACACCCCCCACATGGGGGGGGTTCCCTTTGGCCCCGACTCTTTGCAGTGGCCCCACCTTAAAGCCATGGCCTAGTCCTGCTTTAGGAAGTTGGGGATGGGGCACATGTACAAGAGCCGCATGCTGGATTCGGGGTTCTCTCACTTCCCCTGTTTGGGCAACCAAGGTCTCCCCCCCCCGCTCCCCAGACCACCCTCCCTGGCTCCAGGTGGTTGGGTCTGTCCCAGAGGAGGGAGGACCCAACCCCGCACCCACCTAAGCAGAGTTCGGGGAGGGGGCCTGTCAGCACCCCGCCAGCAGAACCTGATGAAAGAGTGTCTGGGAGCTCCTCCCCGCTCCCCGAGCCCTCTGCTGGGGAGCTGTGGGGCACAGCGGATGGTTGTCTCAGGCTCTCTGCAGACTCAGGCAGGCGTCGCTGCTGTGGTTACACTCAGGTCAGCCATGAGGGCTGAGATCCCGTCACCAATATGTAGCGAGGGCCCTGGCTGGGGACTGGTCACACCTGGGCCTTTGTCCAGCCCCGCAGCCTGCAGGGCCCTGCAGTGACACCAACCATCTAGTGCATCTCAAAGCGCTTTGCAAAGGAGACAAGTATCATTATCCCCATTGTACAGAGGGGAAAACTGAGGCGCAGGGAGGGGAAGGGACTTGCCCAAGGTGACCCAGCAGGCCCGTGGCAGAGCTGGATATAGAAGCCGGAGGCCCAGGCAGTGCTCCACCCACTAGGCCTCACTCCAAGGGCTGGGGTCTGTCCCTGCACTGTGGAGGAACTCGCTGTCCTCCCTCTACAAGGCCTAAGTCTCTTTGTGCAACAATTTCAGGGCCTGATCCTGCTTCTGTTGAAGTCCAAGGCCTGTTGTCCTGGCCGGACAGGATCACTGTTACAGCCAGCGCCCAGTACCCTGGTGGTGGGTGCAGTGGTGATACCCTGGACAGGCATGGGGCCTTCGCCCGCGGCCATGCTGAGCGCGCCCGCTGCTGCAGTGCTCAGGGTCTGACCCTGCCCCCCATGGGAGTTTGGCCCCTGACTCCATGGGGCTGGGCCATTGGTCCTGAGCCTTGCTGGATTGCTCCCCTAGAGCTGCGCTGGAGCCTAGCGGGAGCCGGCGCTGCCTGAGGAGCAAGGCTGGCACAGCCTGACTCTTGGGGGAATTGTCACTCGGCCAAACTCTGGGGTCCCTGCTGGGTTTGCACTGGGCCCTCAGGTGGGCGCCCCCTGCTGGCTCCAGGGGTTGGGCTCAGGGCGCTAAGCTCTGCCAGCCTTAGTGTCACAGTTGCCCCCGCCCCCCCCACCAGGCAGCTCAGCTGCATCGCCAGCCGTAGCTGCTGATTCGGCTGCCTGGGCTTTTCAGGAGCCCGACCCAAGATGTTTCCCAACGGGGCTGGGTTCCCAGAGGGGACCATCCCACTACCATCACATGGGGCCAGATCCCTGAGAGCTCAGGGCCGGATTCCCCAGGGCGCCCCCACCCCAAGCAGGGTTGGCCTGGCAGCAGTGACACTGTGACTCACTGTGACACTCAAACCCTCGGTGCCACGGGGGCATTGACCAGCCGCTCTGTGTTGGCGGGTGGCCCGGAGAGCAGATCCTTCAGTGAGCGCCACTCCCACCCAGAGCCAGCACCCGGCTGAGCCATTTATGTCCCGAGAGTCTCACGTCGGGCTCCCTAAATCAGAGGCCAGTTTGGCAAAAGTTGGCCCTGAATTTGTACCACACCTAACACAATGAGGTCCTGCTCTCTGCCGAGGGCCCCTAGCTGCTACGGTAATACACATAATCTATAATACAGTAACTCCTCGCTTAACATCGTACTTACGTTCCTGAAAAAATGCGACTTTAAGTGAAACGATGTTAAGCGAATCCAATTTCCCCATAAGATTTAATGTAAATGGGGGGGAGGGGGTTAGGTTCCAGGAACCTTTTTTTTGCCAAACAAAAGATTTTATATATATAAGTATAAGTATAAGTTTTAAACAATTTTATACAGTACACAGCAATGATGATTGTGAAGCTTAGTTGAGGTGGTGGAGTCAGAGGGTGGGATATTTCCCAGGGGATGCCTTGCTGCTAAATGACGAACTAACACTCGGCTGAGCCCTCAAGGGTTAACACGTTGTTAATGTAGCCTCACACTCGACAAGGCAGCACAAACGGAGGGAGGTGAGACAATATGGCAGAGAAAGACAGAGACACACACCCTGTGTGAGAGAGAGATGCGCATTGCCCCTTTAAGTATGCTGACTCCACTCTAAGTACATTGCCTTTTTAAGTAGATCCGCAAATTGAGACAGCAGCTGCTGCCTGCAAGCTCCCTCCGTCTGTCCTGAGCCCTGTCGTGCCCCCCCCCACTCTGTGGAGATGGGGTACAAGAGCGGGGGGAGGGGGACACCCTGACATCAGCACCCCTCTTCGCTCCCCCCCACACAGCAAGCAGGAAGCTCCCGGGAGCAGCTCCAAGGCAGAGTGGGGAGCAGGGCTGGCTCCAGGCACCAGCTAAGGAAGCAGGTGCTTGGGGCGGCCAATACAAAGGGGCGGCACGTCCGAGTCTTCGGTGGCAATTCGGCGGTGGGTCCCTCAGTTCCTCTCTTCCTCTTCGAGCTGCCGCCGAAGTGCCGCCGATCGGCTTTTTATTTTATTTTATTTTTCCGCCACTTGGGGCGGCAGAAAACCTGGAGCCGGCCCTGGTGGGGAGGGACATCTGAACTGCCCAGCAGTTGATGGTCTGTTGGGCGGCAGCTTCACAGGGAACTTAGGGGAGCTGATGTGGGGCTGCCGGTCCACCCTGGTTCCAAGTCCCCCAGCTAGCTCCAACCGGCTGCTCTTCCTGCAAGCAGTGGACAAAGCATGTGGCTGCCAAACAACGTTATAAGGCAGCATTGCCCAACTTTAAACGTGCGTGTTCTCGAATTGATCAGTAACAACGAAACGACGTTAACCGGGATGACGTTAAGTGAGGAGTTACTGTACTAATAGTAAATGGAGCTAAGCCCCAAGTCCCCTTTGCTCCTTCCCTGGCCTTTCCGGTCTGGTTTGAGTCGAAGGGGTTTTCTAACAACCCACGCTCGTCTCTCCACCTCTCTCCTTTCCAAGGATCCGGTAAAGGACGGCGAAGCAAAGATTAAGGCCGATTACGCCCAGCTGAACGAGGAAATGCAGAACGCTTTCCGCGGCCTGGAGGACTGAGGGTCAGCAACCGGGGCCTCGCTTGGGGCTGGCTGGTGATCTGGGTCTTTATCTGTAATGTCTATATTTATAAAATTCTTTTTAAATGGTCCGTTTATTTCCAAATTCCCTCGTTGTGCGTCCGCCATGGTGTTCCCTGTCAGCTCTGTGTTCTTGGGGAACCAGGGCGCAGTACCCGGCCTGTCTGACTCACGAAAGACCTTCCCCGCCCCAGCCTCTGCTTGAACCAAAGCCGATCAGAAGAAAGACTTACAAAAAGCAATGAAAAGGCTGTGGGAGAAACACCTAAACCCCTCCGGACAAGGGTGGCAGGATTAAGGCAACTCCCCTAGGCTCAGTTGCATCAAGGATGGGACAGGGAGGCATCCCCTTAGCATACAGAATGGAGAACAGAGATTCCAAGGCAAGAACCGCACTGAACTCTGGGGGATCTCTGCTGCAGATGTTAATGAACCCACGCCTGCATACACCCAGCTCAGCAGTTATCAGACCAAGTCTCGTAATGAATCCTGTATTGTTATCCAAAATACTGAAGCTACATAATTGCATTGTGAGCTCCCTCCAAGGAACACCGCCCAAAGTGAGGAATAAGCAGTTTTTTCTAGCCTGAACAAAACAACTTTGGTATTCTCCCTGGAGACATCAGCCATAAACAAATCTAGTGTTTTCCCTCCAACCATTGTTGTTTCCCTCCAAACTCCCCTCCTTCCCCCCCATCCATGCTCAAGTAAGTGTTCTGATGCCTGGATCTAAAATATGCATCAGTTCCACTGGGACTTCATCTTCTGACCATGGGCGATGAGTTCCATGGGCCGTGGTGCCTGGGCACTGGGAATATTCAGCAATGTTTGAGACCGGGGCTCTCCCTCGGCCCCACCTTCTGCCCCCGGGCGCTCCCCTCCATCCCCACGCATCCCCCGGGCGATTTAAAACAGCCTGGGGCTCCCAACCACCACCGGCAGCACAACGGAGCTGAGTGGCTTCCTGCCTGCTTGCTCCATGTGGCTGCCGGCCCCTCCCTGTGGCCCCTGGGCGGGGTGGGTCTGTGTCCCACCCCAAGCGCCCCTGTGGCCAATAGGAAATGCAGGAGCAGTGCCTGGGGGTAGCACCGCATGGAGGCCCCCCCGGCCCGCCCTGCCTAGGAGCCCCAGGTAAGCGCTGCATCCCCCACCCCCTCCCAGAGCCTGAACCCCCACCCCTTTCCCACACACCCCCTCCCACCCCCAAACTCCCTCCCAGAGCCTGCACCCCCTCCCCCTTCCCACACACCCCCTTGTCCCCAAACTCCCTCCCAGAGCCTGCACCCCCACCCCTTTCCCACACACCCCCTCCCATCCCCAAACTCCCTCCCAGAGCCTGCACTCCCACCCCCAGCCCAGAGCCTGTACCTAAACTCTGGCCCCGAGCCTGTACCCCTCAATCTCTCCCCTTGCACCCCCACCCCCTGCCCCAGCCCGGAGCCTGCACCCCTCACCCCCTCCTGCACCCCCACCCCTTGCCCCAGCCCGGAGCCTGCACCCCTCACCCCCTCCTGCACCCCCACCCCTTGCCCCAGTCCAGAGCCTGCACCCCCACCACCTTCCCACACACCCCCTCCTGTCCCCAAACTCCCTCCCACCCCAGCTCTCCGCACCCCTCCCATCCCCAAATTCCGTCCCAGAGCCTGCACCCCCCACCCTAGCCCAGATCCTGCACCCAAACTCCATCCCAGAGCCTGCACCCCACCCCCTCCTGTACCCCCAGCCTGGAGCCTGCACCCAGCACCCAAACTCCATCCCAGAGCCTGCACCCCAGATCCCCTCCCCCACCCAAACTCCCTCCCAGAGCCCAACCTCTCTCCCAGAGCCTGCACCCCACTCCCCTGCCCCAGCCCAGGGCCTGCACCCCAGACCTCCTCCCCCCCCCAAGCTCCCTCCCAAAGCCTTAGGCAGGTGGGGGGGGGCAGACTCTGTGTGTTCTAGGCACCACCAAAATTTCTACAAACCTGCCACCCCTGCTCCTGACTGATCGTGCTGGGGGTTCTGCCTGTCTCCAGCACTCTGGACCCTCAGCTACCACCGCACCGGGGAACCCCGATCGAGTCAAGCTTCACGGAGCGGTGAGAACCCAGCTCTCTCTCTCTCTAGGTGTAGCCTTCTGACCTGACTTGTGTGATCACTTATAGTTTTCTAAACCTGACTTTTATAATCAAATGTAAGTTAGATTTAATATTATAACTGTTTGGTTTGTTTGGCTCCCCTGTGGTTATTACCTGGCAATAAATCACCTTCATGGTTAAGCTGGTTGCTTCTCTCCCCCTCATGGGTGGTTTTTTGGCTTCCCCATTCGCTCTGCAGCAAAGCTCCTCGTACCTAAGCTAAACATCCCTGCAGCAGCCAAAAATCCGGTGGGGTTTGCTCATCAAGTGGGTTACTGCCAGAACAATTGTAATGTGAAACTGGGGATAGAGATGTGCTGAACCTGGGACATATTAGGGTGGAAGTGCTGCTCGAGCCAGCCTACTGAGTTCAGGGACATATAAGGGGCCAGCTTGGGAGTGCTGATTAACCCGATCCTCTCAGCCACGCTCTGTTAATGTGTGTGGGGGTGTTCGGCTGATTCAGGGGCTGGAAGAACGGAGCCCTGGGGAACCTAGGGCCTGCAGGAGAGCTCCACTGGGAGGGGACTTGCAGTAGGGAGAAGTAGACCTTCGTATAAGAACACAAGTGACACAAGCAGTACACTGGCAGAATTACAGAAACCTCCCCCCCAGAAAAGTAACCCTAATAAATGAACAGGAGTACTTGTGGCACCTTAGAGACTGACAAATGTATTTGAGCATAAGCTTTCGTGGACTAAAACCCACTTCATCAGATGCATGCAGTGGAAAATACAGTAGGAAAAAAATATATATATATACATACACACACACACAGAGAACATGAAACAATGGGTGTTACCGTACACACTATAACGAGAGTGATCAGTTAAGGTGAGCTATTACCAGCAGGAGAAGAAAAAAGCCGTTTTGTCGTGGTAATCAAAATGGCCCATTTCCAGCCATTGACAAGAAGGTGTGTTTATTCTTCCCCCCCCCCTATGGTTCCTCACACCTTCTTGTCAACTGCTGGAAATGGGCCATTTTGATTACCACGACAAAACGGTTTTTTTCTTCTCCTGCTGGTAATAGCTCACCTTAACTGATCACTCTCGTTATAGTGTGTACGGTAACACCCATTGTTTCATGTTCTCCGTGTGTATATATATCTTCCTACTGTATTTTCCACCGCATGCATCTGATGAAGTGGGCTGTAGCCCACGAAAGCTTATGCTCAAATAAATGTGTTAGTCTCTAAGGTGCAACAAGTCCGCCTGTTCTTTTTGCGGATACAGACTAACACGGCTGCTGCTCTGAAACCTAATAAATGAGCGTACCCCAAAGTAACGGGCAAATCTGGTAACAGTGGTGGGCAGTATAAACCCTGTGGAGCATTTTCTGGTCTGGATCGCCCTTATCGCTGGGCCTTGCTATCAGAGGGGCCTCAATTTTCTTTGCAAAGGCAAGTGCTCCATTTGCGAAGGGAAGTTGCTGGCCCTGGCTGTTTCTGGGCTGTGCAAACAGCAGGGCTGTTGCCTCTGATAAGAGCATAGACTCCAGGAAGCAGTGTGGGATTCTGGACTAGCGCCCTGGGAATCTTGGGGACTGGCCAAGGGGCAGGCAAATTTGCCCAGAACGTCTTGTGAACTTGGACACGGTGAACCACAATCCGTAAATCGCTGCGTCTGGCATTGGTGCAGCTCTGGGGGGGGCGGGGCGATCCAGCAACCCCAGCACATGAGGCACTGTCATGGGGTAGGGGGTCTGGGGTGCAGGCTCTGGGATGGAGTTTGGGTGCTGGGTGCAGGCTCCTGGCTGGGGGTGCAGGAGGGGGTGAGGGGTGCAGGCTCTGGGACGGAGTTTGGATGCAGGCTCCAAGCTGGGGCAGGGGGTGGGGGTACAGGAGGGGGTGAGGCTGGGGCAGGGGTGCAGGAGGAGGGTGCTGCACTGGCTCTAACCAGCTAGCCCGTACAGCAGGCACCGATCGAACTGCCTGATACGACCACCAGACTTGGTTTGCAGCGACAGCACCCAGACAGGGCCGCCCAGAGGATTCAGGGGGCCTGGGGCAAAGCAAGTCCGGGGGCCCCTTCCATCAAAAAAAGTTGCAATACTATAGAATAGTATATTCTCGTGTGGGCCCCTGCGGGGCCCGGGGCAAATTGCCCCACTTGCTCCCGCCCCAGGTGGCCCTGCACCCAGACTGGTTTATTGTCAACGAAGCACCATATTAGTACCCTATACAGGAGAACCTCAGGGTTACGAAACGACCGGTCAAGCACACACCTCACTTGGAACTGGAAGTACGCAATCAGGCGGCAGAGACCAAAAAAAAAAAAAAGCAAATACTGTACAGTACTGTTTTAAAAATAAACGACTAAAAAAAAAAAAAAGATTCGACCAGGTGAGGAAACTGTTTCTGTGCTTGCTTCATTTAAATGAAGATGGTTAAAAGCAGCATTTTTCTTCTGCATAGTAAAGTTTCAAAGCTGCATTAAGTCAATGTTCAGCTGTCAACTTTTGAAAGCACAACCGTGATGTTCAGCGTTATGAGCAACCTCCTTTCCCGAGGTGTTCGTAACGCTGAGCTTCTACTGCTACAAGTACACGTCATACATTTATGCCACAGACAATAGCCTCAGCTCAGTGATTGGCTGGCCAAAGACATTCCCTCTTTATATACCGATACAAGTGTTGCCCCCTGACGTGGTTAGCTTTGCATTATATGTTCGATCACTCAAAACATCTCTATTCATCACCCTGTCATCTTGACCTTATCTTGACCACGTGTCCCTGTTATCTTTGGGGAGGGTATTTGTATCATACTTGGTGTCAGGGTGTTCTGGAACCACCCTTCTGGAATGTGTTTGTGTGAGTATCTGGTGCCGCGCACTTCCTAGGAACGTGTGTGTTTTTGCAATACCAGCCCACAGTTGCCAACGTTCGTGCGGTAATAAGCACCCTGACTTTCACAATAAGCCAAAAATCAAGCTTCAATCCCATTTCAAAACAAGGCCAAAACAAGCCAATTCTTAAGAACCGCCAACACTCTATGTGACTAGATCCCCCTGGTGTGCAGTCTGGGACTGTGGTGGGCTCGCTGTGCACCCCTGACTCTCTCCCCCCCTTGCCCCTGTGTGATGTTATCTGATTAAAATATGACCCTATAGATCATTGTTGCAACCACTGTTCTATATTTGCAGCAAATATTGTACAAAGTTTGTCAAGTGAGGTGTCTATGAAAAGGTTATGATTTGCTGGTTATGATTATGCTCTGTGTATGCATGTATCATTTTTGTATTTGAAGTTGTAAGTATTGGCTCTATATCTGGATTTCAAATGTTGGCTCCTGGGGTACCGCCCACAAGGTAGCTAGCCAGCATATCTGGCTAGCTACCAAATTAAGTGGTTCATCAAAAAACACTTGGTTGACGATGGACCATGGGAGACGCCCATCTACCCTGAGTGGACTGTCATGTAAACGTGCTGTCTGGAGTGTAGATAATGGCTTCCGGCAATAGCTGAGGAAAATTGGGCATGAACATGTGACTTGCCCATGTGACTTCAAACTCCATCTTGTTGCTGTAATTTTCCACAGTAAGAACAATGGGATGCCCACCACATTGCAAAAGTTATAAAAGGCCCTGGAAACACCTCCATTTTGTCTACAATCCTGCTTCTTACCTCTGGAGGAACTTTGCTACAAACCAAAGCTCGGAACAAAGGACTGAATGATCCATCCAAGCTGTGGATGTACTCCAGAGACCTGACTTAAGCCAGCAGTTTATTCCATCACTGCTACAAGCTTGAACCAAGAACTTTGCCAGCACTGTATGCAACTGATTCCTTTAACCAATTTTAACGCTCATCTTTCTTTCTTTCTTTCTTTCTTTCTTTCTTTCTTTCTTTCTTTCTTTCTTTCTTTCTTTGAATAAACCTTTAGATTTTAGATGCTAAAGGATTGGCACCAGCATGATTTTTGGGTAAAATCTAAATTACATATTGACCTGGGTGTGTGGCTGGTCCTTTGGGATCAGAAGGACCTATTATTTGATGAGACTGGTTGTAAAGGACCACTCATCTCTGAATCCAGTGTTTTTGGTGGTGATATAAGAACTGGAATGCCTGAGGAAACTGCCTTTATGTTTTCTTGTTAGCCAGTGTGGTGAATCAGGAGTTTACTTTTGTGGTCTGTTTGGTAAATCTTATAAAAGAATAACCACAAATTTTGGATTGTGTTTGCCCTATTTCTCAGCAGTTTTTGGTGTCATTAGGCATAACCCTAGGTAACTCGGGAGGGTGGAAGACCACGAGTGTCGATGAAGCCTTCCTGCACTAGGCCTAAATGAACCAAAGTTCTTCCATGTTTAAACTCTAATCGACCCCAAAAGCCAGATGCAGAAATTGGAATGTGTAACTGTCAGTTATCAGGTGCAACAGGCTGCATACCAGTGCCAAGCGGTAATAATGAGGCCTGCATACTTCTGGCTGAAAGGCAAAATAACAAATCAAAGGAAAGGGACAAGATAATAATTCCAAGAGAAGTTACTAAGAAGCTGGACTTATAGCCGACAAGATGATTTAATTGCTTAAATGTAATTGCTTGCTACTTGCTTAAAGTAAACTATTATAAGAGGAAGGGAGGGGAAAGGGGGGGGGGGAGGGAAAAACCTAGCTGCAAAAAGAATAAAAAGGGAAAACTGCTTGTCTCAGGGTGCTTGATCTGAGACGTGTCAGTCTCCTTGCACTGCTTTGAGATCTCAAATAAACTTTGATTGCTTCTCCACCCTGGTGTGTTCATTGGCGCGAAGCACACCGGGCAACGAACCCCGCTGTTGCTTTCCTCAGGCACTCTGTGCTGGCAACAAGTTCATCCTAAATGTGGCATCCTCAGTTGTGACCCACTAAGGCACGGTTACACCCTGCTTACCCCTTCCCCCTGCTTGCCAGGAGCCAATCAAAAAAAAGAAGCAACAAGCTACAAGCCAAACAAGCAACAAACCACAAGCCACAAACTAGCCAACAAGCAACTCACAAGCCAATTAAGCGAAAAACAAGCCCAATTTCTGCATTTTTTCGCGGGTTTGGCATGTCTGTACCTGCCCTGTTCGTGCCAGGTTTTATGAGCTGGCAAGCAGGTGTATTTTGTAACAGGGCCTGACGTCTGCTCACAGCCTGACTTTTGCTCACTTTGCTTTATATCAGCAAGGCTCGACCACTACTTTAGTTCAGGCCTCAGGCCTCAGACCGGGCCTCTTATACAAGGCCTCATGTCTCAGGCTCCCTTTCTACTACAACCTGTATGCTGGCAGGCTGGTTGTGAGTAGGCCGGGGGAGGTACAGCAGTGAAGCTTTGTGAGGCACCCCAAGTTGCATGGCAGTGGTGACACAGCCCCTCACTGGTCTGGATTGCACCCCAGAATGTCCTAGTGCCCCTTACCCTCTGCCCTTGGGCTGCTCTTAATGTCACCCCCCAGGACTAGAGTGGCCACCTGTCCGGTTTTTGACCTGAAAGTCCAGTTGAAAAGGGGACCTGATGGTGTTCGGTCAGATCTACTGACTGGACACTCAGAGTCCAGTTACTGCGGGCGGGGAAGGTGCCAAATCATCACCAGCGCTAGCCTCTACTCAGCTGGGGCCTCCTCCGACCTGCGTTGGGCGGCTGCAGCTCCCCGCCCCGGCTCCACAGGCAAGTCTCTCCCGACCCACCCAGGGACTGGGTATGGTTGCCATCTTTCTACTTGCACAAAACCAATCAACCTTGCCCTGTCCCTCCTCCGAGGCCCTGCCCCTTCTCCGAGGCCCTGCTTCCCATTCACTCCATCTCCCCTCCCTCTGTCACTCGCTCTCCACACCCTCATTCCCACGCTCATTTTCATCGGGCTGGGGCAGGGGGTTGGGGTGCGGGAGGGGGTGAGGGCTCTGGGCTGGGGTTGCTGGATCTGGGCTGGGGCCAGGGATTAGGGGCTTGGGGTGCAGGAGGGGGCTCCGGGCTGGGGGGGAGCCAAGGGGTTTGTAATATGGGAGGGGGCTCCGGGCAGGGGGTTGGGGTGTGTGTGTGAGGACTCCAGCTGGGGGTGTGGGCTCTGGGTGGGGCTGGGGATGAGGGGCTTGGGGTGCAGGAGGGTGCTCCAGGCTGGGATCGAGGGGTTCAGAGGGTGGGAGGGGGATCAGGACTGAGGCAGGGGGTTGGGGTGCGGGGGGGGGTCAGGGGTGCAGGCTTCGGGCGGCGCTTACTTCAAGCAGCTCCCAGAAGCGGCGGCATGTCCCCCCTCCAGCTCTTACGTTATACCCTGGTTTACATTTTTTGATATTTTTTCCTTGTGCCAGACAATGCCTATTAGTTGTAGAGTGCAACCGTTATTTACAATGAAAACCAACAAAATCCTTAATCTTTTAAATTTGGAGGACATACTCCGTACCCTCTTTGATTGTACATGAGCCGTTTACATTATTTTGGACTTGGCATAGAACAAGAGACATTTTTTAGGGTTACCATATTTGAACATTCAAAAAAGAGGACACTCCCGGGGGCGTGGGGGGTACTTGCACCAGTATCCACCAACTCGCGTTGTATTAATGTGTTATTATACTGTTATATGTGCTGTGCACTACATGTCGTCTATACTGAATATATATAAGAAAAAGTGATATGGCTTCCTGACGCTCTCGCCCACTGCTGGCTCCCTTGCCGCTCACCTCTTCGCCGCCCCCTGCCTGCCGCTCGCCTCTTCACCCTCCTCGCCCGCCACTTGCCTCCTCACCCACCCGCCAGCCAGCCACTGGCTCCCTTACCGCTCACCTCTTCACCCCGCCCCGCTCGCCTACTCACCCCCCCACCTGCTGCTGGCTCACCGCTCGCCTCTTCACCCCGCCCCGCTCGCCTACTCACCCCTCCTGCCGTAGGTCCCTCCGGCTCCTAGGATCAAGGGCAGCCGAGGGGTCTCCACGTGCTGTGCCCGCCACAAGCGTGAGCTCCGTGGCTCCTATTAGCTGGGGAAAGCGCCAATGGGAGCTGCCGGAGCCGCGGAGCGGGGCTTGCAGGCGCTGGCAATGGTCAAAAGCCCTCCATCCCCCCCGATCCGACCCTAAGAGCCAGAGGGACCTGCCGGGGGACGAGGTGGAGAGTCCCGGCGGTGCTTACCTGGGGCGGCTCCCGGGAAGCATCTGGCAGGTCCCTCCGGCTCCTAGAGTTGGGGCGGGGGGGCGGGCTCTCTGCCCGCTGCCGGCACCTGCAAGCCCCGCCCCCGCAGCTCTGATTGGGCAGGAGGGAGCCGGTGTAGCACATGGAGAGCCGCTCTGCCTCTGTGCCTAGGGACCGCCCACAATGCAGGCTCCTGCCGGCGCCGGGAGCTGCCCCAGGAAGCGCCGCCAGCCCCGGGACTTTGGTGTGCCCAGTGAGGTGAGCGGTTCCCGATATCGGAACAAAGGGTATCCCGACCGATGTGGCAAAATCCCGGACGTTTTTCGATATTTAAAAATTCCTCCCAGATGGCGATTTAAAAACCAAAAAGCCGGACATGTCCGGGAAAATACAGACTATGGTAACCCTACATTTTCCACATACAGAAGGATGTAGATCGGACTCACAAGGCAAACAAACGGGTAAATTCGGATATGAGGTGACAGACAGATTATTGACAGTATATTTGAGTTACAAAGAAAACAGTGTATAGTTTGGGGCAGGGCTGCCAACCTGTGGCTCCGGAGCCACATGCGGCTCTTCAGAAGTTAATATGCGGCTCCTGGTATCGGCACCGACTCCGGGGCTGGAGCTACAGGCGCCAACTTTCCAATGTGCTGGGGCGGGAGGTGCTCACTGCTCAACCTCTGGCTCTGCCACAGGCCCTGCCCCCACTCCACCCCTTCCCACCCCCTCCCCTGAGCCTGCCGTGCCCTCGCTCCTCCCCCTTCCCCCCCAGAGCCTTCTGCACGCCACGAAACAGCTGATCTGGAGGTGCGGGGAGGCGCAGGGAGGCACTGATTGACAGGTCTGCCGGTGGGTGGGAGGCGCTGGGAGCGGGGGTGGGAGCTGATAGGGGGCTGCCCATGTATTACTGTGGCTCTTTGGCAATGTACATTGGTAAATTCTGGCTCCTTCTCAGGCTCAGGTTGGCCACCCCTGGTTTGGGGTGAACATTTTGCTTGGATTTCTTGGTGTAACAGTTATTTTGTTCAATTTGACCTTCAGTCTTACCGCAACATTTCTTACCGTGCATCTTCCCCAACCATTTCTTGATCCACTCATAATGTGCAATGGGTCACTTTGCATAAGAAAGCAGCGGGTCACCCTTATGTGGTAACTTGGAGTTCTTTTTAGGTAGGTTGGGAGGGAGAAAGAGGTTTTATCCATATGCAAATTATGAGAGATTCTTGCCTAGATGTAACAATATTTCTCATTTAATCATTTTAATTGGAATTCCTGATTTTGACTGTGGTTCCTTAGACAAAGTGTCTCGCATGATGTGAACCATTTTCTTATTGTCTTCCTAGGTGGACCGTATTTTAGGATAAACAGTGGTGGACAGCTTTTCCAATTTTTAAGGGCCAGAAGGAATCAGTAGTTATTAATCAATCAAGGCATATTTGTTCCATATATCCCTTGCAGTGAGGCTCTGTACAAACATAACAAAGGTCAGTTGCTCCTCAAAGAGATCACAATGTAAAAGGAATCATACTTCCAAGCATTTGCTTTTTTCTTTTCTAAAACAATGGGTATTTTTCATAGGTTACTCCTGGGATGATAAAGTAAAGCAAAAATGCCTAGCTATGTATTTAAAAGTATGCAAAATGTTTTTGCAGACGTCTGTTTGTATATATATGTAACCCTTCTGTCCATCTGAGTTGGCAGCAACAAGGGCCGGGTTCAGTATCTAGGGGTTCCGTTTCAATAACACAACCCAAAACCGGCTCGAGCCCCCACCCAGTGACCTGGGACAATTACATACCACCCCCCGGGCGCCTCTAAGAGGCAATACTTCCCCTCTCGCAAGCACAGAGTCTGAGTGTAGCAAAATCCTTTTAATAAAGGAGGGAAACAATGCGGCATTATGTTGGGGAAACACCACAAACAGGATTCATAACACAAGCCATGAGCAAAAGACACCCCCCCAAGTAAGTTTGGCAGTATCCTTTTCCCCTCAGGGTCTTAAGTCCAACAACCCAAAAGTCTCTGTCCCTGATCAGTGCAGCCCCAGAGTTCAAAAGTTTATCTGCAGAGTCTTACCTCCCAGCCCAGGGGTCACAGTGGTCTTAAGGGACACCTTACGTGGTCTGAGGCTGACTGCCCCGCCTCTCCATGGGGTTCTGCTGCAGCCTTCACCGCAAGCTACTCCACCAGCTGCTCCGCTTCACCAGCTGTCCCATGAGCCGCTCCAGCCCTTCCACGAACTGCACCGCTCCGCCAGCCACTCCGCTCCACCAGCTGTCCCATGAGTCACTCCAGCTGTTCCGCAAACTGCTCTGCCAACTGTCCCACAACATATCTTCAGCCCCCCCAGTGATTTCAGCTTGTAGTAGGGAAGCCTCAGTGCTGGTGCACCATCGGCCCAAAGTGAATTCAGCTCAGCAGCCTATAACTAGACTCCTAATGGAATTAAAATCAGCTCTGATATTCCACAGTAGAGAAAGGAGGAGGAGTTGCAATTGGTATTTCAGGCCCATACCATCAGGTACAAATATCTGCCCCCAACCTCTCTCTATTCACTGGGTTTTGGAACCCATGTCCCTTGTCTAGCGAGTGCTACTTAGTTGATGGCGAGTCTCTCTGCCATAAAACAGTTTCATTGTCCTTGATTCACATAATCAGGGTGTGACGAACTGGGACTGTTCTTAATGTGGTCTTTGAATGCTGAGTGGGAAGTGTTGGCCGGGGAAGGTTGCAGGGGAGTTTTGCTGGGACAGCCTGCATTGGGGAAGGGAGCATACCTGAGCATGTAACATGAGAACCCAGGAAGGGGGTTGGAGGCCAGGTAACACCTCTGCCCGGGAAACTGGACAAAGGACACAAAGGCTGGGGGAGTGGCCAGGGGGAGGCTGAGTGAGAGGCTGAAGGGAGTTTCAGTTTGGAGCTGGCTGGGAAAGAGAGAGGGGCGCCCTGACCAACAGGGCTGTGGCCTCCCTGGGGCGCCCAGATGGACCTAACTAAAGGGGGTCCTGTTGTCTGTATCGGCAAGACCTGTTTTGGACTGTGTTCCCGTCGTCTAAATAAACCTTCTGTTTTACTGGCTGGCTGAGAGTCATGGTGAATCGCAGGAAGCCGGGGGTGCAGGGCCTTGACTCCCCCACACTCCGTGACACAGGGTAACAACACTTTATTCTTCCTGCCCCAATAACAGAGAAACTGGGGATCCCACAGCAGCCAAAGTGACCATTTGGGCTGCTGTGGGCTCATGCTAGGCGGGGTGGGTGTGCCTATGCAAACAAGATCAGCCCCTGAAGTTCTTTTCCACAACTCGCCACAATTCACCACCAAATATCAGGGTAGAGCTCATCCTGACTCTGCTTACATCTACGTCTGATCCTGCACATACCTAAGTGTTAGCTTAACATTGTGCTCATGAAGAGTCTTGTTGAATTCAGTAGGAACTGTTCCCTAACATAAAGTTATGAATGTGACTAAATATTTGCAGGATCAGGATAATCATTTGGACTGATGATATGGATCTGTACATTTTGAAACTAATTAGTTCAAGTGAAAACTACAGCTTCAAGTTTTGCACTACTTTTGGGAAATAGAGCAAAGGACTAGTTGCAAAAATGATACTTCTGGAGACGCACCTAGCAGAATATTACATCTTGTGCTTTTTGACATCTCCATAAACGTAACTGTTACTGAATAAGTAATTATGGTATTTGTTCCTGTATGTCTTTAAACAGACAAGTCTTTTTTTTTTAAAGAGCTAAAATTATCAGTATTTGATGATTGTAGGAAGGAAGAAGAATGGAAGGTATAGTTCATTTTGCTTTTTGTGACACTTCAGAATTACTAAAAGCAATAGTCTGTTTCATTAAGTACACTAACTCTATTTCTTTGCTTGCCTGAGATTTCTTCACAACACTTTCATTAAATGACCTGTAGTAGATGGCCAAACGGATTTGTCTTCTGGTTTCCTAGTGATGTAGAAAGAAGACCTGAAAGGTGATTCTGTTGGTTTTTAAACTTTAGAAATTCAGGTCTTGTCTTACCCTATTTTCCTGAAAGACACAACAGCCTCACTCATTTCTCTGTAACTTTCCATTGATTGATTTCCACTGGTGGGAATGATGTGTTGGCCTTGTATGGTATGCTTATGCTGCAGTTAAAAACCCACAGCTGGTCTGTGTCAGCTGACTTGGGGTCAGAGTAGGGGGTTGTTTAATTGTGGTGCAGAAGTTTGGGCTTGGACTGCAGCCCGAGCTCTGAGACGTTCCAACCTTGCAGGGTCCTGGAGCCTGGGCTCCAGCCTGAGCCCGAACATCTACACCACAATTAAACAACTCCTTAGCCCAAGCCCCATGTGTCCAAGTCAGCTGGCACAGGTCAGACACTGGTTTTTATTTGCAGTGTAGACATACACACAACAGACTTAAAGCAGGGGTGGCCAACCTGAGCCTGAGAAGGAGCCAGAATTTACCAATGTACACTGGCAAAGAGCCACAGGAATATATCAGCAGCCCCCATCAGCTCCCTCCCCGACCTCCGCTCCCAGCGCCTCCCGCCCACCAGCAACCCCGCCGATCAGCGCCTCCCCCTTCCTCCCTGCACCTCCGGATCAGGTGTTTTGTGGCATGCAGAAGGCTCGGAAGGGGAGGAGTGAGGGCACGGTAGGCTTAGGGGAGGGGGCGGGAAGGGGTGGAGTGGGGCAGGGCCTGTGGCAGGGCCAGGAGTTGAGCAGTGAGCACCCCCCCGGCACATTGGAAAGTTGGCATCTGTAGCTCCAACCCCAGAGTCGGTGCCTATACAAGGAGCCGCATACACCTGTACCCCGATATAACGCTGTCCTCGGGAGCCAAAAAATCTTACCGTGGTATAGGTGAAACCGCGTTATATCGAACTTGCATTGATCCGCCGGAGTGCGCAGCCCCCCCCCTCCGAGCGCTGCTTTACTGCGTTATATCCGATATCGGGGTAGAGGTGTATTAACTTCTGAAGAGCCACATGTGGCTCCGGAGCCACAGGTTGGCTGCCCCTGAGCTAAGGTTTCTCTGGGCTGCATGGCTCCCCTGGCTGCATCATTGTGAGCAGCTCCTTTCCTCAAGAGCTGGGCCTCGGGAGCAGGCAGCGAGCCATGGAAACGCCCAGGCACAGCTGAGGTTAGGCAGATGCTTTCTCGCCGGAGCCAGAGATCCGCACAGAGACACGGGGCCCCACTCTGCGCCGGAGCCTGGGAGCATCCAAACAGCCGTCTGTGCCTTGAAGGAGGGTGAGCAGCTGGCCTTGGTGCTGGGGCCATGCCACGTGCCAGGGGAGCATCTGGAGACATGCCACGTGGCACGTGAGTGTCTGGGGCCATGCTGCATGGTGGGGGGAGCATCCAGGGCTGTGCCACACGGCGGAGGAGGGTCCGCGGTTGTGCCACACGGCGGAGGAGGGTCCGCGGTTGTGCCACACGGCGGGGGAGCTGTCTGTCAGCCGAGCCCTGGAACTGGTCCATCTAGCAAACTACAGCAATGTGGCATTAATGGTGCCTGCGCCAGGGAGCCTGGGGGCCAGATGGGTGGGGACAAGACAGGCAGAGCAGCTGGGACCCTGCCTGGCCCTTGTGAAAAAAGGGACGACACCATATGGCGTAGGGCGCCCGGGTGGACATAGCCTATGTATTGCACTGTAAGGTGCCCGGGGCACTTGCACGCACCGTATTGTACGCAGGTGCAGGTGGGCACACGCTGCGCTGGGTGAGCGAACAGTGCAAGGGGCAGGGAGACACGGGCTCAGTGCACCAGGCTGAAAGATGTTTGCATCCACATGCTTCCTTCCTACCCCTTGGCTCCCGCCCCTTGGCTCCATCATGCCCTTGCCCTTGCCTCTCCCCCCACCCGCAACGGGTTGTGCCCCTTGTCTCCACCGAGCCCCAGGCCCTGGCTCCAGTCAGGCGGGAGCGGCTCTGACTCTGCTATGCCCCAGTTCTTCAGGCTGGCATTCAAAGGGGCCCAAGGACTTTAGGCGCCCAAATTTCCACCAGCCCCTTCACAAATCCCAGCCCAGCCGCGGTGTGGCACTAGCTGGCACGGCACGGCTGCTTTTGATGGGGCTTCTTGGCCTGCTGGTATGGTGCCAGCCGCCCCAGGTGGAAGTCCCACCTGAGCTACCCCAGAGGCGCCCAGAGGAGCTCTAACGCTGCCCTGGTGGTTGTGAACGGGGTAGAGTTTAGAGAGCCTGCCTTTTGGATCACAGATGGACACGCGTCTCCCCTTTGTCTGGGCCCCTCGACTTCCCCGGCGATCATCCGTTCCCTCTCACCCTGCCTCGGGCTACAGCTTAGAGGAGACACTGTCCAAGTTCTGTGGTCCAGAAGACATTCTTACACCTCGCCTGCTCAGCGCCACTAGCAAGAGCCAGTGTGGACGTTCCGTGCAGTAGCAGGACAGGAGAGTTCTGATCCCAGGCTGTCCGCTGGGTGAGCAGAGCAGTTTCACTGTGAAATCGGCTAATCAATTCCAGAGTCCTGCTGCGGAACCAGATGCAAGGAAAGCGGATTCAGCTCGGATTCCTTCCTCCCACAAGCCAACCTTAGAACGAAAGTGACACAAGGCCGGTGGGCGGGCGAGGAGCCTTGATCTCTGCTTGAGCCGTCAGCTGTGGAATTGTTCTTGGGTTCTCCACTGGGCCGTGATCCCGAACACCCGGGAGTCACATGCTCAGGGACTGCCTTTGCAGCCACTGAAGGCTCCTTGTGTCATTTTGCTGTTTACGGGGACGTTGATCTCCAAGCCCCATCCCCTCAAAAAAAACCACCCTCTCTCCTGACACCCTTAGGGGTCCGCTTGGATCTACATCGGGTAAAGTTCATCCCGAGTACGTTCTAGCTACACTGCCTCCATGTGGTCTGCCCCAGCTAATAGCTGTCTCTCATAGACTGGAAGTGCCTTGCAGCCCGGACTTCCATGGTGTGTGTGCAACACGCAGCACAATGGGGCCCTGATCTCACTCGGTGTCTGTGCAATACCCAGCAAAATGGGGGACCCCAATCTCGGCTAGGGTCTGTTCTGCACCTGGAACAATGGGGGCCTGATCTTGGTTGGGGTCTGTGCAGGGCCAGAACAATTGGGGCCCAGCGTCAGGCAGGAACCTCTACTGCAAGACAGCCAGTTAATGACTATGATAAATTCCACGTCTGCTTAACCAGGTGCACAAAGGGGGAACTTCCACCCTAGCCGTAATGGGTCTGGCTCATGACTCTTTTCTGTGCAGGGGCAGGAGGTTCCTGGGTTCACAAGGCACTGGGTTGAGAGCCAGGAGCTCATTTCAAGTGATCCCGTCAGCTGCCATCAGATGGGAACAGCTCTCTGTTCCTATCAGCCTGAACTGCATTTGCTCCAGCAGCTCGGCTCTGGGGGCTCATCTGCTGGGCACTTTAGATAACCCATATGATGGATTTGGCACTTGGGATGTATATTCTGGAGATGCAGCATGGAGCGGTGCAGGAAGTGCACAGAGGGAAACAACAGCGACAGAAGCTAATGATAAAGGGCCTGATGCAGAAGTGACGAGGGGCTGTGGGCGGTGTGACTCAGGGTGTCCGCCACTATAACCCCGCGAACCTGGACTCACATGCCAACTCACATGCCAGGAGAGGCGGGGAGGTGAATGGGTTGTGTGAGTTGGAGAGAAAGAAAAGAAACTTACATTGCTCAGTGGAGATTGCTGATCTGTGAGAAACGGAGGACAACATCCTGCAGGTGAGATCTATCTATCTATCTAATCTATCTATCTATCTATCTCCATGCAAATGTTAGGAACCATTAGGAAAGGGATACATAAGAATGGCTGTACTGGATCAGACCAAAGATCCATCTAGCCCAGTATCCTGTCTTCCGACAGTGGCCAATGCCAGGTGCCCCAGAGGGAATGAACAGAGCAGGTAATCATCAGGTGATCCATCCCCTGTCACCCATTCCCAGATTCTGGCAAACAAAGGCTAGATAATAAGACAGAAAATATCATATTACCTCTATATAAATCCATGGTACACCCACATCTTGAATACTGTGTACTGATCTGGTTGTCCCATCTCAAAAAAGATAGATTGGAATTGGAAGAGGTACAGAAAAGGGCAACAAAAATGATTAGGGGTATAGAACAGCTTCTGTATGAGAAGAGGTTAGAAGGACAGGGACTTTTCAGCTTGGAAAAGAGACGACTAAGGAGAGAGATGATAGAGGTTTATATAATCTTGAGTGGTGTGGAGAAAGTGAATAAGGAAGTATTATTTATTCCTTCTCATAACACAAGAACAGGGGTCACCAAATGAAATTAACAGGCAGCAGGTTTAAAACAAACAAAAGAAAGAACTTTTTCACACAACACACAGTCAACCTGTGGAACTCCTTGCCAAAAGATGTTGGGAAGGCCAACACTATAACAGGGGTCAAAAAAGAACTCGATACATTTCTGGAGGATAGGTCCAGGATGGACAGGGATGCAACCCCATCCTCCCTAGCAGAAGCTGGGAGTGGACAACAGGGGATTGATCACTCCATGGTTGCCGGTTCTGTTCATTCCCTCTGAAGCACCTGGCATTGGCCACTGTCAGAAGACAGGATGCTGGGCTAGATGGACCATTGGTCTGACCCAGTCTGGCTGTTCTTATATTCTTAAATCTCTCTATCTATCTATCATCACTGCAGTAGCTCAGTACGTCCCTAGTAAGTTGATATCCATCAGGCACCACGGTTCGATTTCCCAATGCATTTTCTGTGACACTTCCTTTAGTCTGGCATAATTTTTATTTAAAAAATACAAAACCTTTCTTGACTAATTTTTCAAGAGAAATCCTCAAACCAACTCATCCTCCCCTGCCCACCCCCACCTCCCGTCAGCTGTCCCACAGAAAGGCATGCAGTAGTTGTAGCCTTGTTGGTTGCCCAGAAATGCAAACAGATAAGGGTGGGGCTTCATGCTCTCAGCTTCCCTTTGCTTTCTTTAAATGTTGACACTGAGTTTAGCTTGTTCCTAGTGGCATTTTCAGGCTGGGTCACAGGGGCAGCTCCAGGTTGGTTTCTGACTTTTAATGGAGGGGGAGAACCTTTTTTGCATTGGTTTACCTGCTGCTGGATTTGAATCGGGTGTTCGCCATGGATTAGCATCATTGAATATTTGCTATGGAGGCTTGGCAGAATTCGATTTTCATTTTTGGGCCATTTCTATGGCTAATATTGATGGTTATTTTAAGCATTTTGTAGAGGTTTATTGATTTAGATGTCACAGTTGTGGGAAACTGCAGTGATTTGAAGTTGCAGTGTCCTCGCCACAGCACCTCCCTGTTTCTAAGATGAACACGTTATAGGGAGCATGGGCGGGGGCCGGATCCCCCCCATCTAAACAGGGCCTGCTCCAACTCCGGTAGTGCAGGCAAACATTGTGATTTATACTATCGTATCCAATACGTTCTCAAGCAGCATTTTTCTTCCTTTGCCTCTTTATCGCTGAAAATATTTTTGCAGTAGTTTGTGAGTATCCGGTGAAATCAGCATTTACTAATAGCAATAAAAACTTTCCAAGCCTACTCATATGAACTCTAACCTGTTCAGAGGGGATTAAAATCACTGATAAGCTATTGAGACAGATGCCAGCTGGATGGAATTTCTCTGTGCAGCCTCCGGGAACTCCCTTATCTCACTTTGCTAGCTAGGAAGGAAGCAAGGAAAATTTGCCCCCCAATCAGCCTCTAATGGGTTGAGAGAGGAGGGAAGGTGGTAGGGGCCAGAGAGGAATGACTGCCCTATTGGAGAATGTGGGGGGTGGGGGAGGGAATGATGATGGGCAGTATGGGGAAAACCCACTGCTATTTCCAGATTTTTCTAAGGATCCAGATATGTCCTTCCCCGGACTGGGTCTTTGCAGCTGTCCCCAGGCTCTGATCTTGGAGGGAGGGGCTCGCCCCTCCACACCAGGACTGCTCCCTGGTGCAGTTTGCTTGGGGTTTGGCTGGCTCAGCCAGGTTCCCCTCCTGTTTGCATGTAGCGACCCCCTCTGCCTCTCTTCTCCCTCTCTCAGGTCAGGGGAAGCACAGCTGCGATAACAACTGGTGAAGATGGGCCGCGATCTGCTGCACCTGGGATTCCTCGTCACAGTTTTCCAGCAGCTAGGTAAACACTGGGAGTGTCACCGCACGGCTGTGCTGTCTGTGTGGGATCGGGATGGGGTCCCATGTGGGTCGGGGTCCTTTTCTAGAGCCCAGCAGGCAGAGATCTGAGAGGGCTCTGCAGACAGTAGTTAACAACGCCTCTATTCTATTCTATTCTATTCAGGTCCGTATGCCGTGCCCATCCCCGTGATACCTGATCAACTCACAACCTCCCTGGGAGGCAGCTTAATATTAGAGTTGGCTGACATTTTGAAACAGAATTTTGTTGCTGTTGTCCGAAAACAGCACTGTCACGTCCTTCTCTACCAGACCTGACCTGGTCACAGAGCTCACTTACCCACCCCAGCTGTGCTCATCAGCATAAGAGCTTTTAATCAGGGCCGGCTCCAGGGTTTTTGCCGCCCCAAGCGGCGCAAAAAAAAAAAAAAAAAGCCACGATCGCAATTGCGATCTGCGGCGGCAATTCGGCGGGAGGTCCTTCGCTCCGAGCGGGAGTGAGGGACCGTCCGCCGAATTGCCACCGAATAGTTGGACGTGCCGCCCCCCTCCGGAGTGGCCGCCCCAAGCACCTGCTTGGCAAACTGGTGCCTGGAGCCGGCCCTGCTTTTAATGCTCTGCCAGATATGGCTCAGACTAGTTGAAAGAAGGTGTTTTACACACAGTGCCACCTAAGGGCTGAACAGTATAATACAGTTTAACGTTCCATTACGTCTCCCCCTTTTAAGTTCTACTTTCCCACCTAGGGTGACCAGATGTCCCGATTTTATAGGGGCAGTTCCGATTTTGGGGTCTTTTTCTTATATAGGCTCCTATTACCCCCCACCCCCGTCCTGATTTTTCACACTTGCTGTCTGGTCACCCTATGCCCACCGTTTACCATAGTTACCCTGCCACGCTCTCTTTGAAGTTCAGTACGGATCAGGCTGTTCAGTTTCTATGAATCATGCTGGTTTCCTAATTACAGAACCTGAACATGGAACAACTTGGTCCTCTGGCTGGCCGTTAGTTACGACTGGCTGTGGTCGGTCTGGAATCCTTGAGTCTTCTTCATCTTCTGCATCTGCCACCTGTAGCAGTTGCTCTGTTGCTTGTTCTTGCTGAGGAACAAAGTGTGGGTGTTGAACTCTTCACTGTCAGGCTCGATCACATATGATCTAGATCAGGGGTCTCAAACTCAGATGACCCCGAGGGCCGCATGAGGACTAGTGCATTGGCCTGAGGGCTGCATCACTGACACCTCCCACTTGCTGCCCCTGGCCCCGCTCCCACTCCACCCCTTCCATGAGGCCCCGCCCCTGCCCCGCCTCGCCTCCTCTCACCCCTTCCCTGTCCCCATTCCAACCTCTTCCCTGAAGTCCTCACTCCAACTCTGCCCCCTCCCTGCCCCCAGGGGGTGCAGGAGGGGTGTGGTGGGGGCTCAGGGCAGTTTGATGAGGTGCAGGAGGTGTGCAGGGTGTGGCAGGGAATTGCGGTGTGGGATGCAGGAGGTGTGCAGGGTGCGGCAGGGGCTCAGGGCTGGGAGTGCAGGAGGTGTGCAGAGTGCTCAGGCAGAGAGTTGGGGTGCAGGAGGGGTGAGGGGTGCAGAAGGGGTGTGGGGTACGGGCTCCGGCCCGGCGCCACTTACCTAGAGCGGATCCGGGTGGCAGCGCCGTGCACTGCGGCCAGGGCAGGCTCCCTGCCCTGTCCCCGGCCCCGCTTCGCTCCAGGAAGCAGCCAGAGTCCCTGGGGGGTGGAGAGGGAAGGGGAGGGGAAACGGCACCATGTGCTGCTTTTGCTGCTCCTCCAGGTACCTCCCGCATAGCTCCCATTGGCCGTGATTCCCAGTTCCCAGCCAATGGGAGCTGCAAGAGCCCGGAGCCCTCTACTCACCTCCCACCCCCCTGCTTGGGGCTGCAGGGACATACAGTAGTTCAGCCGCTTCAGGGAGTGGCGCGGGGCTCGTGGCGGTGCGGGATAGGCGGGGGGAGCTTGGCGGGCCGCACGAAAGAACCCCGCAGCCCGCGGGCCACGTGTTTGAAACCCCTGATCTAGATTTTATGACAGCTGGCGGTGGGCATCCTTTTTCTCCATCCGATTTGGCACGAACGCGGTCACCAGGTTCTAGACCCAGCAGTTCTCTAACTGAGTGAGGTCTGTTGCATACGTGTTCCTAAGCTCTTTTAGGCTTTTTTCTCTGATTTTGAGACAAGGAACGTGGGCCCTGGTCGTTGCAGATCCCCTTGTGCTTTTCCTCCAGGCCAGGCTCTTCACGCCAGTGCCATGATTTCCAGATCGGCCTCTTTCCCCCACCCCCACCTGGACCCAGGTTTCTTCTCCGCTTCATTTTGCTCGGTGTTGCTGTGCACTGATGAGCAGCGGCCGCGTCCCACCCAGGGGTGGCTGCCTGTCTGGGGTGGTTGGAGCGACTCTCAGGCTGGGTGCATGGTTGGTAAAGCAGGGAGGGCTCCTTCGGGTGAAACGGGAGTGCTTCAGTAAGCTCTGTTCCGCTTGCGTCGTTACATTAAATCCTGTTGCCGTTAATTCAGTCGCTTCATCTGTGTCTTCTCCATGGAGTTATTTGATGAGGGGAGAGGGGCACCGCCCGGGGCTGACTGGCTTACTGGGATGTTGCAGTTCTGGTGCCGTGGTGGTGATAAGGCCATTGGACTGGTTCGTTCTGGTGGCATAGTGGCGGGGCCTTAGGACTGACGTGATGGGACTTTGTAGTTCTGGTAGTAGGGTCGTGGCGAGGGCCATAGGATGGGCTTGTTGGGATGGTGTAGTTCTGGTGTATGGTGGTGGTGACAAGGCCATAGGATGGGCTTGTTGGGATGGTGTAGTTCTGGTGTATGGTCGTGGCGAGGGCCATAGGATGGGCTTGTTGGGATGGTGCAGTTCTGGTGTATGGTGGTGGTGACAAGGTCATAGGATGGGCTTGTTGGGATGGTGTAGTTCTGGTGTATGGTGGTGGTGGTGACAAGGCCATAGGATGGGTTCGTTGGGATGGTGTAGTTCTGGTGTATGGTGGTGGTGGTGACAAGGCCATAGGATGGGCTCGTTGGGATGGTGTAGTTCTGGTGTATGGTGGTGGTGGTGACAAGGCCATAGGATGGGCTTGTTGGGATGGTGTAGTTCTGGTGTATGGTGGTGGTGGTGACAAGGCCATAGGATGGGCTTGTTGGGATGGTGTAGTTCTGGTGTATGGTGGTGGTGACAAGGCCATAGGATGGGCTTGTTGGGATGGTGTAGTTCTGGTGTATGGTGGTGGTGACAAGGCCATAGGATGGGCTCGTTGGGATGGTGTAGTTCTGGTGTATGGTGGTGGTGGTGACAAGGCCATAGGATGGGCTCGTTGGGATGGTGTAGTTCTGGTGTATGGTGGTGGTGGTGACAAGGCCATAGGATGGGCTCGTTGGGATGGTGTAGTTCTGGTGTATGGTGGTGGTGGTGACAAGGCCATAGGATGGGCTCGTTGGGATGGTGTAGTTCTGGTGTATGGTGGTGGTGGTGACAAGGCCATAGGATGGGCTCGTTGGGATGGTGTAGTTCTGGTGTATGGTGGTGGTGGTGACAAGGCCATAGGATGGGCTCGTTGGGATGGTGTAGTTCTGGTGTATGGTGGTGGTGGTGACAAGGCCATAGGATGGGCTCGTTGGGATGGTGTAGTTCTGGTGTATGGTGGTGGTGGTGACAAGGCCATAGGATGGGCTTGTTGGGGTGGTGTAGTTCTGGTGTATGGTGGTGGTGACAAGGCCATAGAATGGGCTTGTTGGGATGGTGTAGTTCTGGTGTATGGTGGTGGTGACAAGGCCATAGGATGGGCTTGTTGGGATGGTGTAGTTCTGGTGTATGGTGGTGGTGACAAGGCCATAGGATGGGCTTGTTGGGATGGTGTAGTTCTGGTGTATGGTGGTGGTGGTGACAAGGCCATAGGAACGGCTCAGTAGTAGCCAGAGGCCCCGGTCAGGATCAGCTTCAGTTGGGTACCAACAGCGTTAGACCTGGCTCCTGCTCACCAGGGTTGTGACTTTGCTCTGCTGTTCCCTAGCCTTCTCGGCTGAGCCGTGTGAGGACCTCTTCCCCACCCAGCAGCACGTCCAGGCGGGGGAGAACGTCTCCATGAGTTGCAACTTCACCGTCTATGACCCCAGAACGGCCCCAACAGTCCAGTGGAACTATCAGAGCCAGACCAACAACATGGAAAACATCAACCTCTACATGAGCATCAATGGGAACGAGAACCGCTTGTACTACAGGCCGCGCTTCGAGGGCAGGACGTGGGTTAACGCCACTGGGCTGGCCCATGGCGACGCCACCCTGCACCTTGCTGGAGTCACGACGTCCGACCAAGGGTACTTCTCCTGCTTTGTGGGCCTGGGCTTCGACTGTAAGTCTGTGGCGGTGCAGCTCTGGGTCAGCGGTAAGTAGGAGGGAGAGGTGAGGAGGCACGTGTTGGGTGGAGAGGTCTCCGGCCCACCTCGGCTTTTGGATTCAGCCTCGGGGAGAAGAGAACCTGAGAGCTGAGTGTCCATTTGGGCTCATCCTGCCCCCGGTGGGCGCCATACGGCCTGTCTGAACCTGGCAGCATGTGTGTAGCAGGGAGCCAGGCCTTCTCTATGTGCAAACACAGCCCCTGCTTCCCAGAGTATCTGAGCTGCTCCACATCCTTAATCCCAACCCCCCTTGTGCGGCTGGGCCGGGCTGTCTCCCGCATTGCGCAGCTGGGAAACTGAGGCACAGAGCGACACAGGGGGTGTCTGCATTGCACACAGTGTGCGGGATTGCAGCCCATGGCAGCCAGGGCTGTATAAGCTGAGACCCTGGAGGCCAACTTGGGTGGCGAGCCCATGCTACAGTCAGCTCGCTCGGGTGTCAATGCGTGCTTCAGTTCCGCCCCCTGATGGCAGGACAGCCCTCCCCTAGGGGGTCTGTGGCAGAACAGGGAATTGAACCTTGATCTCCCAAGTCTCTGGCTGGTGTCCGAATCACTGGGAGCACCCCGCCTCTCGTCCTTCTTTCCCGTGCCTCCCCGTTCCTGCTCGTGGCGGGTCCGTGGCTCCACGGGCCCCATGCTACGACGTGGCACCATGATGCCCGGGTGCCGCGCGGGCTGATGCCATGCCAATAGTGTGACATCCCGTCAGACAAATCCCCATCTCAGCTCTGTGCGATGCCAGCACAACATGGCACGGCAGTGCAGACACACAGCCCCCAGACACAGTGACTCGGGTAGGAGGCAAAGTCCCTGAGGCCCCCGCCCTATGGAAAAAGTCCTCTGCATTTACCTGCAGAACGTCTGCCAGGGTCTCTGGCAGCGAAGCCCCCAAGCTGACGTCTGCTAAACAGGAGTTTTGCTGGCCTAGATCCTGGGTCCGGGGACTCCGCACGAGCCAGCAGACCAGTTTGCTCCCCACCACTTTGGGAAGCCTCGAGTGAATCAACCCTTTTCCTTCTTCTTTGCAGATCACCAACAATCTAGGTCAGCGCTAGCCTGCGGGCTCGCTGCCACCTGCTTCCCTGGCCTGGTGCTTTCCCTTGCCGCAGCAGTTACCTTGTGCATGTGAGCGCAGGGATCGGGGCTAGACCCCAACTGGGATGTGACTGCGAAACACTCGGAAGCCTCCGTGTGATCAAAGGGGACAGCCGCCTCCTCGAACACGCCAGCCTCTTTCACATCCCAGCGCTGCAGATGGCACCGGGCCCTCCAAGCCAGGCTGGCACATGAAACATACACAACTGGGACACTGAGCGCTTGTGTACACTGAAACGCTACCCTGGCACCGCTGTGCTTGTGTAGACATGACCTGCACCAACGGGAGGGGTTCTCCCATCGCTGTGGACAATCCACCTTCCTGAGAGATGGTAGCTAGGTTGATGGAAGAAGTCTCCTGTTGGCCTAGTGCTGTCTACACGGAGAGTTAGGTTGGCTTAACCGTGCCGCGCAGGGGTGTGGATTTTTCACACCGCTGGGCAGGGCCGGCTCTAGGATTTTTGCCGCCCAAAGCAAAAACAATTTTGGCTGCCCCCCCCCGCGTTCTTTAATTACCCCACCCCCGGCCCCGCCTCAACTCCGCCCCTTCCCCAAATCTCCAGCCCTGCCTCCTCCCCCCAGGCTCTCAAGCCTAGGAGGGAGGGAGGGAGGGGGAGAAGCGGTGCCCGCGCCGCGGCCACTCGGAGTCTCCCCCCCTCCCAGGTTTGAGAGCCTGGGAGGGAGGGGGAGACTCCGAGTGGCCGCAGCGCGGGTGCCGCTTCTCCCCCTCCCTCCCTGGCTCCCAAGCCTGGGAGGGAGGGGGAGCAGCGGCGCAAGAAACGGCTGCTCGGGATCTCCCCCTCCCTCCCAGGTTTGAGAGCCTGGGAGGGAGGGGGAGACCCCGAGCCGCCATGGCGCGCGAAACAGCTGATTCGCGCGCCGCTGCTCCCCCTCCCTCCCAGGCTTGAGAGCCTGGGAGGGAGGGCGAGTAGCGGCGTGCGAATCAGCTGTTTCGCGCGCCGTGGCAGCAGCAGCGGAGGTGAGCTAGGGCGGCCGGGGCACATTTTTAGGGGCGGCATTCTGGCGTCGGCCATGCCGCCCCTAAAAATGTGCCGCCCCAAGCACCAGCTTGTTTTGCCGGTGCCTAGAGCCGGCCCTGCCGCTGGGCAACGTAGTTATGCCGACCTAAATTTCTATTTTAGACCAGGCCTTAAGGTCCCGCATTGCTCCTAGCAAGGCAGAGAGGCAACCAGCATACGCTGCTACTGCTGGCTTACCAGCGTCCAGTATTTCCCGGCATGAAGGGTTTTTTTTGCAAATGACTTTGTGCCTCAATGAGTTTATTATCATGCAAAACAGGACAAGCGGCATTGAGGGTGACGTTGCCCCGAAGAGCTCGGAGGGTGACGGTTCTCTTTCAGCTTCTCTTCTAGCCAGAAACTGAGTGCTTGTCCCATGGGACCATTTCTTCCTGGTAAACACAGAGTGAACTCGAATCCTGTAGTATTCCCCCAAACCCTGTCTCCAAATCCAAGCAGTTAAAGGGCATGCCCCGAGATTTATCTGTCCCTTGCCACTCATAGACAAACTCCTTCACGCAGCTGGCTTTATCAGCGAGTGCCCCTCTGGGATAAATGAAGGGGGTGGGGCTCCCTTTTATGAACATCCATCCAGCCAGTAGCTATAAAATCCCTCTCAGTAGCTGTTCTCTTATTGCTCTACCTCTAAAGGGTTAAAAAGTCTCACTGCTATGCATAGGTAAAAGGAAGTGAGTGGGCACCTGTCCAAAAGAGCCAGTGGGAAGGCTAGAACTTTTTAAAATTGAAACAAGGCTCCCCTTTTCTCTGTCTGTTGTTCTCTGGTGAGAGGCGGACAGGACAGAGTTATGCTGGAAGAGCTTGGGCCAGGTATGAAAAAATCATCAGTATCATACCTAGAAACTACTCATTTAAAAACCTCAGATATGTAGGTAGCTCAGGAAATGTCTAGGAAGACGCGATTAGGTTTATTCCTTTTATTTCGTTCTGGCTTGTGGATTGCCCTGTGCTAACCCCAGGTGCTTTTGTTTTGCTTGTAACCTTTAAGCTGGACCTCAAGAAAGCTATTCTTGGTTCTTAAATCCCTGTAGCTTTCTTATTTAAATCTAGCAAATGCCTGAGTTCCCAGATGTATTCTGTTTCTTTTTTTTTATTAATAAAATTTACCTTTTTTAAGAACAGAATTGGATTTTTGTGTCCTAAGAGGTTTGTGCACATGTTGTTTAATTAGCTGGTGGCAACAGCTGATTTCTCCCCGCCCCCTTCTCAGCTCTTCCCCAGAGGGGTGTGTATGAAAGGGCTTGAGGGTACCCCACAGGAAGGAATTCCCAAGTGCCTCTTCCTGGTCTCTCAAAGGGGTTCTGCACTTGGGTGGTGGCAGCATCTACCCATCCAAGGTCAGAGAGAAGATGTAACTTTGGGAGTTTAATACAAGCCTGGAGTGGCCAGTATGAATTTTTAGAGGCCTTCCGGGCCCCCACCTTCTGCACTCGAAGTGCCAGAGTGGGGAATCAGCCTTGACACCCTCCATCCAGCTCACCCGCTAACGACCTTCCGGAGTTTGGAAATGTGCTGGCTGCGTGATGAGAGTGTGCCAGGGACGGGGGTTTGTGCCAAGGCAGTGGCTCGTCTGTAGTTACCAGGTGTTCTGATGGGCAAGGGGAAAAACCTGGGATGTTCCAGCTGCCCCCAGAGACATTCTCGGGACAGTGGGACATTGCATGATGAAGCAGGATGGGTTGTCTCTTTGCTGCTCTTGGGAGCTGTTGTCCTTGCCATGGGAACACTAACCTGCAAATTCCACTGCTTTCTGTGCTGTGGATCGTAAAACAGGGGACCGTCCGCTTCCTCTCTGCTCCGTGCCGGGGGGGTGAGATGGAGGGATCTAAAAGGGTTCACTAGGTCTCCTCTGCCCCCCACTCTGATACTGAGGGGGAGATGTAATGGGGGAAACTCGCTCCTGCCTTCTGCTCTATCTCCCAGAGGGATCTCAAGAACCCACTCATTCTGCTGGCTGTCTCCTATATCCTGGGATCTAAAGGGACCAGCCAGTCTGTCTGCTCGGTCCTGCAAGGGGATGGAGAGCAGGGTTGAAATGATTGACTTGGTCCCACTGCCATAACACCCAGGGAGTAAGTAGCCACGTGCTGTGAGCGGAGCGTCACCCCCTGCACTCTGTAGTTGAGAAAGACACCTGACAAACTGACAAACTGAGACAATCGGAGCAGGAAACCTCATGAAACAACCGGCCAAACCAGGAATGGTTCAGCCTCTTGGCAACAGTGTCAGGGTGACGGGGACACATGCCAGCTCCACCCCACCCCCTGCCATGTGCGCTCCATGGGTGGGCAGAGGCACTCACCATGGTGTGGTGCCCAGGCAGGCTGAAAGTTCCTATGTGTTTACAAAATGGACATGTCACCCCCAGATTTCCATTTTTGTCAAAAACTTTGGGGTTTTGATAATAAAAACCCTAAAAACGAACATTTTTTTGACAATTGGAATTTTGGGGGGGTTGACAAAAATTGAAAAAAAAATTGTTTTGACAAAAGTGAAAAAATGTCTTGATTTCATAGACATTTTTGTGTGTGTGTGTGTGGGGGGAATAAATGAATTTCCCAACGAACTCTATGTCCCGCCTGGTGTATGTGTGTGTGTATGCGCATTGGTGTATGTGCACGTGAGTGCATGTTGCAAAAAAAGTGAACACCATTCTGGGATGTATTAGCAGGAGTGTTGTAAGCAAGACACGAGAAGTAATTCTTCTGCTCTACTCAGGCCTCAACTGGAGAATTGTGTCCAGTTCTGGAAGGATGTGGACAAATTGGAGAGAGTCCAGAGAAGGCGACAACATGTTGTATCCACCAGGCAAGGTATTAACAAACTTCAACAGAACTTTATTTACAGGGGAAATCTCTTTACCAAGTTTTGGCTGCACACTCTGTAACTCTTTTTTTAATAATTTTTTTTTAATTAATGGAGATATCCTATCTCCTAGAACTGGAAGGGACCTTGCAAGGTCATTGAGTCCAGCCCCCTGCCTTCACTAGCAGGACCAAGTACTGTTTTTGCCCCAGATCCCTAAGTGGCTCCCTCAAGGACTGAGCTCACAACCCTGTATTTAGCAGGCCAATGCTCAAACCACTGAGCTATCCCTCCCCCCAGTCTCAACTCCTCCCCCCTCCTTCCTGTTTCCTGTCCTTTCAGACTCCCAACAGCCAGTGCTCCCAGTTCTAATAATCACATGCAGCATCTAAACACCACACAACAATGATGAAAGGTCTAGACAACATGACCTATGAGGGAAGATTGAAAAAATTGGGTTTGTTTAGTTTGGAAAGAGAAGACTGAGAAGAGACATGATCGCAGTTTTCAAGTATGTAAAAGGCTGTTACAAGGAGGAGGGAGAAAAATTGTTTTTCTTAACCTCTGAGGATAGGACAAGAAGCAATGGGCTTAAATTGCAGCAAGGGAGGTTTAAGTTGGACATTAGGAAAAACTTCCTGTCAGGGTGGTTAAGCACTGGAATAAATTGCCTAGGGAGCAGGGCCGGCTCCAGGCACCAGCTTAACAAGTAGGTGCTTGGGGCGGCCAAGGGAGAGGGGCGGCATGTGCGGCAATTCGGGGGCGGCAGGTCCCTCACTCCCTCTAGGAGCAAAAGACCTGCCGCCGAACTGCCACCGCCGATCGCGGCTTTTTTTTTTTTCTTTGCTTGGGGCGGCAGAAATGCTGGAGCCGGCCCTGCTAGGGAGGTGGTGGAATCTCCAGCACTGGAGATTTTTAAGAGCAGGTTCGACAAACACCTGTCAGGGATAGTCTAGGTAATACTTAGTCCTGCCATGAGTTCAAGAGACTGGACTAGATGAGCTCTCGAGGTTACAGCTTTTCACTGACATTGGATTGGTAAATGCTGCCACTGTGACGAACTGGGACTGTTCTTAATGTGGTCTTTGAATGCTGAGAGGGGAGTGTGGATAGGATGGTCTGCATTGGGGGATGGGAGACTGGCCTTGAGGGAGGATACCTGAGCATGTAACATGAGAACCCAGGAAGGGGTTAGAGGCCAGGTGACACCTTTGCCCGGGAAACTGAACAAAGGCTGGGGGAGGGGTCGCTGAGGGGAGAGTTTCAGGAGCTGGCTGGTGGAATGGCTGGGAGGCAGACAGGGCTCTGACCTCCCAAGGGGGCTGTGGTGCCCTGGGACCCCAAGATGGACCTAACTGGGGGGGATCCTGTTGTCTGTGCCTGCAAGACCTGTCTTGGACTGTGTTCCTGTCGTCTAAATAAACCTTCTGCTTTACTGGCTGGCTGAGAGTCATGGTGAATCGCAGGAAGCCGGGGGTGCAGGGCCTTGTGTCCCCCCACACTCAATGACAGCCACCACCCAAGTGCAGAACCCCTTTGAGAGCCCAGGAAGGGGCACTTGAGAATTCCTTTCTATGGGTACCCTCAAGCCCTTTCACCCCCCCCCCCCCAGACAAGAGCTGAGAAAGAAAAACAAAGGAAATCACCTGTTGCCACCTGCTAATTTAAACAACATGTGCACAAGCCTCTTAGACACAAAAAATTCAATTCTGGTCTTAAAAAAGGTAAATTTTAATAATATAAAAAAGAAAAATACATCTGGGAACTCAGGCTATTGCTAGATTTAAAAAAAAACTACAAGGATTAAGCATCAAGAATAGCTTTCTTGAGGTCCAGTTTAAAGGTTACAAGCAAAACAAAAGCACCTGGGGTTAGCACAGGGGAATCCACAAGCCATAAAGAAATAAAAGGAATAAACCTATTCGCGTCTTCCTAGACATTTCCTGATCTACTTACATATTTGGGGTTTTAAATGAGTAGTTTCTAGTGGTGACCTTTTCATACCTGACCCAAGTGTCTTCCAGCATAGCTCTGCCCTGTCTCCTGTCTCTGGGAGAACAACCACAGACAGACAAAAGGGGAGTCTTTGTTTCAATTTTAAAAAGTTCTAGCCTTCCCATTGGCTCTTTTGGACAGGTGCCCACTCACTTCCTTTTACCTATGCATAGCAGTGAGACTTTTTAACCCTTTACAGGTAGCGCAATTAGAGAACAGCTACTGAGAGGGATTTTATAGCTACTGGCTGGCTGGGTGTTCATAAAAGGGAGCTACCCTCCCCCCTTCATTTATCACAGCATGTATATATGTACATATGTGTATGTGTGTGCATATGTATGTGTGTGAGTGTATATGCATATGTATGCATGTGTTGTTATGTGGGTGTGTGTAGTTCTGTGTGTGTGTTTATGTGTGTGATTGCATGTGTGCACATGTGTGTGGATGTGGATGTGTGTGTGTTTGTGTGTGTGCATGTGTTGTTACGTGGATGTGTGTAGTTTTGTGTGTGGATGTGTGTGCATATGTGGATGTGTGCACTTGTGTGTGTTTGCATCAGTGCACACGTGTGGATGTGGATGTGTGTGCGTATGTATGTGTGTGAGTGTATATGCATGTGTATACGTGTGTTATTGTGTGGGTGGGTGTAGCTTTGTGTGTATGTATGTGATTGTATGTGTGCAGGTGTGTAGATGTGTGTTTGTGTGTGTGTGTATGCATGTGTTGTTACATGGGTGTGTGTGGTTCTGTGTGTGGATGTGTGCATATGTGGATATGTGTACATGTGTGTGGATGTGTGCACACACATGTGAATGTATGTGCATGCGTTTGTGTTGGTAGAATTCAGACCAATCGCTGTTCATGTGGATTCGAAGAAAGCGCATTAAAGGGTAAATGTTCCCATTGCCTTTACCAAGCAGTGTCATTCCTGGCGTGGAGCCAGTGTTGTGGTGAGACACAGCACAGCACAGCCAGGTCCTTCCTGCCCAGCAGTCTGCGAGCTGGGATCTAGCCTGGCCGTGTGACTGGCTGGATGAGCAGCTGCAGAGATAAGCCACCAATGCGGCAGTGGCAAGCCAGCAGACAGGCTGCCAGGCGTCGGGAGCCAGCACTCACCCTCCCACCCAGGGGTTGGAGGTTTATGCACTGGACCCCATGCCTGGACCCTGCGACTTCACTACGCTGGGACAAACGTGCGCCGGGGCTGGGAGGGAAGGGGAAGGGGGTAAAGGTTCATCCGTCCATTGGGTTTTCACACTGCAAAATGGGAAACTGAGGCAAAAAGCCTGGGGTGGAGAATTGAATTAAAATTTGCCTGTGTTTGAGCCACGGTTGCTGGGTTTTCCCAGCTCAGGGCTCTGCTCCCTCCCCCCGCAGTAAAAGGGCTCTGTGTGTGTACACTGCCTCAGTGCTCGGAGTGGGGAAGTGTCACCTGGAAAGGGCGCCCCGGGCCGGGGGGCGGGAGGAGGGAGTGAAACCTGGGCTCAGTTGGGTTTGTAATGTGAAGACGAACTCTTCGCTATCGCACCTGGCCCTCGTTACTGCCGACAGCAGCTGGCAGAAGGATTCCGTTCCCTCCCCTGTCACTTTCCTTGCTCCTCTCCATCTCCTGCCCCGACTCCCCCTCTGCCTTGCCCCCTGTGCTCCCCAGATTCTTCCCCTTGCTCTCAGTTTTCTGCCCCCCCAATTACCCCATTGCCCACAATCTCCCCCCAGCTCCCTTGGCCTCCTTCCCCACCCCCCTAGAGTCTCCTCTCCCCTTATGACAGGTTTCAGAGTAGCAGCCGTGTTAGTCTGTATCCGCAAAAACAACAGGAGTACTTGTGGCACCTTAGAGACTAACACATTTATTTGAGCATAAGCTTTTGTGGGCTACAGATTCCGAGCCCTCCCCATGTCTCTTCCCACACATGCTCCTTCCCTGCCCCAAGAGCCCCCTTCACCCCACACGGTGCCTCCTATGCACCTGCTCCTCACAACACCCTTCCCTGCCCTCTGGCAGCCTCCCTGCAACTGAACTGTGCTGGAGGCTGCGGGGTCCCGACAGCACTGGGAGGAGTGTGAGGTGGCCACTTGGAAGCAGCCTCATGGGGTCTAGAATGGGGGGTTTCTTTGAAAACGAAAAGGGGAGCTCGAAACAGGTGCTCTGGGGGCAGGTCTGGAGACCTGCAAGGGTTCCAGGCAATTGAAGCGGGGGGCAGTTTGAGCCTGGATGGGTCTTTTTTGTAGGGGGTAAGGGGAAAAAAACAGTGTGTGGGGGGAGCAGGTGGCAGCTCCCTCCCACCAAGTGTGGCTACTTGCAGGCCTAACAGTAACAGGCCCTGGCAGAGAGAGAGAGGCCAGCAGGGAGGGAGGAGACAGCAACCGGCCCCAGAAAGGAAGGGGTGAGATAAGTGGGGAGCCAGCAGATAGGGGGCCAAGGAGCGCCAGGAACAGAACGGAGAGGGAGAAAATCCAGTGCAGGTGGGACAGAGACAGCAGGAACGGGAGGCATAGCCGCAAAAGGGACAGTCCCTGGAAAGAGGCGAGCCAGTGGTACAAGGCGGAAAGAGGAAACACTGAAGGAAGAACAGGAAAGTTAAACAAGACGAGAAATAACTGAAGCGTCTCCAAGTAAACTAAGAAACTATTAGAAAAAAACATTGCTAGCAAACTGGGAGAAAAGGAAAGCAAGAAAGAAATGTAAAGGGGAAAAGCTGTAATGAAAGATCAACTGTAATTAAAGAGAAACAGACTTCAGAAATAAGGAGGAAGTGAGCTGTGGTGAAAGTGAGAGACTGGGAAAGATTGTAAAACAAAACGTCCGGACAACATTGTAAGGTACCCAAGGTGAAGTGACGGGAAAAGAGAAACTGGCAGAGAGCAAAGGGAGAAGCCAGAAAGCAGCACAGAGATAATTATTCCATCACAAAACCAGCCCATTGCATGAAGGAATATCTGTCTTTATTTAAGCTGGAACTCAAACCAGAGGATTGCTCAAGATATAACCCAACATCCTAAAACTTTGTCCTCCAAACTGGGGGCGTACAGCGGCTGAAAACTGGGTAGTATATGGGTAGTAGGAGAGGGAGAGAGAGCCGGTGTAAGACCTCAGGCCTGAACCATAGTCAGCAAAGTCAGGCCATATATTACAGCAGATGCTGACAAGTTCACTGTCTGGTACATGACCTCGGCAAAAGTACTGCTAGTGTGGTTAAAACACAGGCACTCCTGCGAAGCAACAGATACTGGGTATATGGGTGAACACCCTCCAGAAGAATAGCCCCGGAACATTGTGGCCTAGAGGAATTGACAGAAGTGATGGATAGGGATGTTTTGTTCTAGACACGATACCAGGGGAGGTAACAAGCAGATGTCATGAAGCATGTGAGATGGTACATAAATTGTTTGTCTCCATGTATAAATGTCAGGGTACCTCGCCTTAACCCTTCGTGTGGCCTAGGGGACAGCAGAGCCTCCTGCTGCTGACTGGGCACTCATGTGTTAGTGTACCTGTAACTACAGAGCCAGGGCACTAGGATGGTGCCTTGAGAGCAATACACCTGGCCGAGTGCCTTTGTCACCGAACCGTGCCAGTGGTCATTCTTGCTGGCTCCTGCTGTCAAGGTCTGCACAGGGCTGGGACAGCTTCCTGAGAGAGCGTGCACGCACGCCGGCTGATAACTCTGTGCGGTTGATATTCTAGTGCCCGGTGTTGTCTAATTCAAAATTCTGTTATTTCATAAATGTAAATTGTTACCTATACAGTGAGTTTAGCTAAACTAATAGTAGTGCATATGCGGTTGATTACGGTACTAGGTGACAGTGTTCACGATGTAGGCCGAAGCAGGAGCTTCTGCGAAAACAAATAACTCTGATTTACTTGTGATTATTCCCCGCTTAATTGATTTCTACTTCACCGCCAGCTGATCGAGATAAAGCATAATCTGGCCTAGATTGCCTCTGCCTCTTTATTGTTCAGACTGGGAACACCCCCAAAGGGTTCGTTATATGCGCCAAAACAGAGACCGCTGGTGTGGGGAGTGATTCCTCGGGTGAGGTCTGTGGTGTCTTTGCTATTGATCCCGATCTCCCCACCCCTAATGCTGGCCCTTCTGGCACCTCCTCCTCCTTGCCCCCCAACACCAGCCCCTTGGGGCACCTCCCCCATCCATCACCCCACTGCACCCCAACACTGGCCTCTCTGAGCACCTCCCCCATCCATCACCCCACTGCACCCCCAAAACTGGCCTCTCTGAGCACCTCCCCCATCCATCACCGCACTGCACATCCAAAACTGGCCTCTCTGAGCACCTCCCTCATCCATCACCCCACTGCACCCCAACACTGGCTCCTCTGAGCACCTCTCCCATCCATCACCCCACTGCACGTCCAAAACTGGCCTCTCTGAGCACCTCCCTCATCCATCACCCCGCTGCACCCCAACACTGGCTCCTCTGAGCACCTCCCCCATCCATCACCGCACTGCACGTCCAAAACTGGCCTCTCTGAGCACCTCCCTCATCCATCACCCCACTGCACCCCAACACTGGCTCCTCTGAGCACCTCTCCCATCTATCACCCCACTGCACCCCCAAAACTGGCCTCTCTGAGCACCTTCCCCATCCATCACCCCACTGCACCCCCAAAACTGGCCTCTCTGAGCACCTCCCCCATCCATCACCGCACTGCACGTCCAAAACTGGCCCCTCTGAGCACCTCCCCCATCCATCACCCCACTGCACCCCCAAAACTGGCCTCTCTGAGCACCTCCCCCATCCATCACCCCACTGCACGTCCAAAACTGGCCTCTCTGAGCACCTCCCTCATCCATCACCCCACTGCACCCCCAAAACTGGCCTCTCTGAGCACCTCCCCCATCCATCACCCCACTGCACCCCCAAAACTGGCCCCTCTGAGCACCTCCCCCATCCATCACCCCACTGCACCCCCAAAACTGGCTCCTCTGCCGAGGTGTGGACAGGAGGAAGGGGGGTGGGACCTGAAGTAGGGGTAGTGGGGTCTATCCCCTCGCCTTGGCTCCTGTAGCCATCCTGGGGCCAGAGAGGGGACAAGAGGAGGGTGACAAAGGCAGCTGGAGGGAGCAGGGAGGGGGGTGTTCTGGGGAGCAGTAGCTCCCCAGTGGGGAGATGCTGGAGTCAGAGGGAGCCGCAGGGGCCATGCCTGGAGCCCCATTCCCCCTGCGGCTCCCAGCCCGGTTCCCCAACCCCGCCCCGCTGCACAGAGGTCCCAGCCCACCCCCAGCTGTAGCCGCAGGGACAGAGAGGGACCCAGTCTGGGCAGGTGCACAGGGTCCCTCCAGGGTGAGCGGCACCCCAGGGCACGGGGGGGGGGGGGGGCAGAAGTTGGCCGTGGGGCGGCAGCTTTAGGGAGCTGGCACCTCGGTCCATCCTTCAGCAGGCCCAGCTGACACCCAGTTCCAGAGGCAGCGTTGGGCACAAGCCCCCCCACCCCTGCCCACCAGGCTGTGCCGGGGGTCCAAGTGACAGGTCAGCTCCTGCAGCTGCCTCTATGCCCTGCCCCTTTGCCTTGATCTCGTGCCCCAGTTCTCTGGGCTTTTCTGCCCCAGTTCCTCTGTGTCCCGGCTTCTCACACCTCCCAGTCCTTGGTTCTCCAGCCGGGCTCTGTACTCAGCTTCCCTGCTGCGAAGCGGGAAATCCAGCTCCCTCCGGGGCTCTGCTCACTGGGCGTCATTGTCCTGAGGGCTGGAGTCAGGGATTTCCCATGGATAGGGGGGTCAGCCTGGGCCAGTCCTTGTTAATGATCCATTCAAGCTCAGACAGCCAGGCCAGCCCCTGCTCCCTCCCCGGCCCATCTGATCCTTAGCCTGCCTTTTCCCCCACTGGGTAGCCATGCAAAATATAGGGGAAACTGAGGCACACAGGATTCATCGAAATCTTGCAGAACATTTGTCAAACCTTGATCCTCCCTCCCCCCAACGCTGCTGGACAGTCACCCTCCTTGGCTTATTTCTTCCCTCCCCTATTTTTTATTTTCATTCCTTTATTTAAAAAACAACCCCCCCTCCACCATCACTCAATGTCCCCACCCCCCACTGGAGTCTTCCTCCACAAGAGAGGAGCTGCTCCCCAGCGGGCTGGGGGGTGCAGGAACTGCTATGCTTAGCCCCCTCCCAAAAGAACGTGGCCTCCTCCCTGCCCCCGTGCCCAGGGCCAGCGGCCCCCTGCATCAGCAGAACGGCGGGGCTGGAGCTGCCGGAGGCCCGAGCCAGCGGCTGCGAGATGCTTCCACTCTATTGTGGGTCTTTTGTCATCCCCCGGACAATGGATCAAAGAGGAGCATGTGGGGGCGACTCTATAAAAGCCCCGTCCCCCCCCAGCACCCCGCGCTCTCGCTGCCTCCGGCGGATCCCCAGGCACACAACATACAGCCGCAGCAAAAGCAGGAATTGATCCACTGTGTGACTTGTCAGCCCTCATTAGCCATGGCCTCTCCCGCAGGCCAGCACTGAAGGTAAATTACTTTAGTCCTTCTCTAGCCCTGAGTTCTCCCCACTGTCCCCCATCAATTGATCTGGCTGCCTGTCTGTCCCCACACACCCCCTCTATCTATCTATCTATCTATCTATCTATCTATCTATCTATCTATCTCCATACACCCTATCTATCTATCTATCTATCTATCTATCTATCTCCATACACCCCCTCTATCTATCTATCTATCTATCTATCTATCTATCTATCTATCTATCTATCTATTCTCTGGTCCCACTGCCAGGAACCACATTGGGAATTAGCCACCCAGTTCCATTGCTGGAGCGAGGGGCCACGTCTACACTGCAGCTGGAGGTGTAATCAGGGGCACCATTGAGGTGGGTGGGCAGTTGCCCCCATGCGTTGTGGCACGGGGGGGTCTCCAGTCCACCCATGCTCTGGGAGTGCGCTGGGCAGGGCTCCGGGCAGGGGGTTATAAGCAGCCCTGGAGGCGGGCGGCTGGACGGTGCTGCGAGGTGAGGAAGAGCCACCTCTGGGCCACTGGCTGCTCCCTCCACTCTGCTCAGGGGAGTCAGGAAGCTGTTTCCTCTGTCTCAGACACAGGCTTCAAATCCCTGCCCCCTCAGGTCCAGGGGTGGCCCCCTGTGACTGCTGCCCCTGTCCCCCCTCAGGTCCAGGGGTGGTCCCCTGGGGCTGCTGCCCCTGCCCCCCTCAGGTCCAGGGGTGGCCCCCTGTGGCTGCTGCCCCTGTCCCCCTCAGGTCCAGGGGTGGCCCCCTGTGACTGCTGCCCCTGTCCCCCCTCAGGTCCAGGGGTGGTCCCCATGGCTGCTGCCCCTGTCCCCCCTCAGGTCCAGGGGTGGTCCCCTGGGGCTGCTGCCCCTGCCACCTCCCAGCTCTGGGGAAGGGGCGTTCCTGCTGCTGTAGCTCCTGCCTCTTCTCTTCTCTGGGGAGCCATTGGCACCTCCCTCCCCCCAAGGAGATGCAGGCGTAACAGACCCCAGGGCTGTCCTGTCCTTGGCCTCCCACTACAGTTCCCAGGGCAGCTCCTCATGAACCTTGGGAAGCAGTGGGGAGACCCGCCGACCCGTGACATCAACCCACCTGTTCTGCCCCACAGCCCAACCCCGATACCCCAGGGAGAGGGGGGAGAAGGAGATGGGGGATGGCCTGTGTCCCCCAGGGCAGTAACCTGGCATCTGCTGCCAGCCGAGCAACAACGCCAACCCAGACCAGACCGGGCCTTGGGGCAGGGCTGGGGTTTGGGGCAAAGGTTCCAGGGACCGGTTGGTTTGAGATTTGGCCACCGATTCAGCACCCACAGCCCACATGGTCCAGCCCAGCTAGTCTGACTCAGCACTGACCTCCTGGCACCCTGCTTCCAGCCATTGTCCTGTGCTGGGCACGGCGCTGGCACACTTAGACCCATAGACTCATAGACTTTAAGGTCAGAAGGGACCATTATGATCATCTGGTCTGACCCCCTGCATGCTGCAGGCCACAAAACCGTCCCTACCCTTCCCTTGACTCTGCTGTTGAAGTCCCCAAATCCTGTGTTTTAGTGACTTCAATTGGCAGAGAACCCTCCTGCTAGCGATCCCTGCCCCATGCTGCGGAGGAAGGCAAAAAACCTCCAGGGCCTCTGCCAATCTACCCTGGAGGAAACTTGGCATCAGCGTGCTTGGCATCTCGTTTGGTAGCGCCCGGAGTGTCTCCTGGGTTTCTGTCGCTAAGCAACAACATGGGCCATAGCGACAGCTGCCCGCCGCCCCATGCCCCCCGCTCTGGGCATTCTCCAGCTCTCCCTGCCAGGCTCGCAGGACACGCCCCAGGCAGTCTGGGGAGAGGGATGGATCTGATCCACCCAGAGCTGGGGCATCTCCCAGGCAGGAGTTCTGGTCAAAGTTGGCTCCTCTGCCGCACATGGAGAGCTGAGGGCTCTGGCCTGGGCCAGGGCGAGGCTGGGCCTGCACCGCACACGTTCCCCCATGCCGCCCTGCCCACGCCGCTCAGTCCCAGCCCGGTCGGACCATCAGTTCTGCCGATTCGGTCTGGGTCTGAATTCCCCTCCCCCCAGGGGCCCGTCCCAGCCCAGCCGGCTTCCAGCAGCTCTGGCAGGAGCACGCGTCCAGGCGCCCTTTTGACACCAGCTCTGACTCAGCTGGGTCCCTTCTCGCTGTGAAAACATCACAAGCTCAGCTCATTGTTGGGAACAAAAGGGCCCCGTTTGCCTGACGCAGGAGATTCCCTCCGTACCCTTCCCCCCTGAGCCAGGAGCATCTGCTGACCCGGGTGGCTTTTAGGCCTGTCCCTCAATTCTGCCTCCGGCTCTCCCATGCGTGGCAAGTTGGCAACCCCCAGCTGGGAGTCACGGGGGCCACCTGCCCCACCCAGCGACAGCACAAGCACATGCCCAGGGCTGCTGAGCCGGGCATGGGGCCCCCACCCTGCTAGGGTGAAGCCAGAGGAAGGGGAGCACGCGTGGTCCATGCCTGGAGCTGCACCGTCCCTGGCACTGGGGGAGCAGCCAGCCTGGCTGTGTCATGCATGAAGCTCGAGAATGGGCTGAGACCCAGTGAGCTCGTTACTTCCAAGCACTGTCTCAGAGGGTTTGCGGGACGGGATCAGAACCATGGTCCATCTAGCCCGGTATCCAGTCCCCTGGCTCTGGAACAGGGGCTTGAGCCATCTCGTAGCCCACCTCTTCCCACGCTGTGCCAGGCAATCACCCCGTTCGGGCTCACTCTCCTGCAATCAGCAGCGGCCAGTGTCTGATGGGCCTGGACCTCCCCACTCTGACTCCCTGGCCGCAGACACAATGTTGCACGTGTTGATTCCCTCCTGACCCTTGCATGATGCTCCCGCCCTGAAGCATGAGCTGACTCACTCCCATCTCACCTCAGATACCTGCAGAGAATTCTCCTGCCCTCTTTGAAATCCAGCCACAGCCCTTGGCTCTGCAACTCCTGCAGCAGGGAGTTCCCCAGGTCTGCGTGATGTGAAGGGCAATAGACATGTCTGCCACACAGCCCAGCCAGTGGTAACTCTCTGCTGGGCTTTCTCCTAGGAGGCCCCGTCTCCTCTTGTCCTGGTGCAGGAGAAAGACCCGCCCCCCTCCAACCCGCAGGACCCGCGAGCTGCTAGCCATGTACACCTTGATGGGAGGCGGGCTATTGTGTGCGGTCTCAGGCCTGGTCCTTCTCATCGTTGCCACGGCGACCGACTTCTGGATGCAGTATCGCTACTCGGAGAACTTGAGCAACCAGGGGCTCTGGAGGTTCTGCGTGAGCGGCAAGTGCCACCCCCACACCGTCAGCATTGGTGAGCAGCGTGCAGGGCTGCCCCCCAGCGGGGACAGGGACCAGGAGGGTGATGGCTGCAGGGACAAACAGTCCGGCTCTGGGCCCCGGGAAATGGCCTGGATGGGACCGAACGGGCTGTGGCTTGTAGATGTACAAGTAGGGGCGCCTGACCGGGTCTGGTTCAGCGTGGCTTCTGCCGGCTCGGTCAGGGGTGCCCCGTCTGGCCCAGTCCCAGGGAGAGACGCTGCGATGAGATGGCCTGATTGTTGTGCCCAGTGGCGCAGCAGAGAATCTTCCCCTAGGTTCCCGGCAGAGCCCCTGCCTGGCATCCTGGCTGCTGGTTTGTGTGAGCTCAGCTGCCCTCTTGTGGCTGCAGCCTGCCCCGGCCACCAGCCACGGATGGGTGGAGGTTCCCTGGAGCTCGGAGTGGGGGGGTCCCAGCCCTCACCCGGATGCCAGGCGTGTGCAGTGCAGCTGACACACATCCCGCTGTGGCTGCTTTGATTGACACTAGGACCTGGCCCCATAATATGGAGAGGACAAAGTGGGGCTTGATGCCGGCCCCTGCGGCAGCCCCGGAGTCCTGGGCAGCAGGGCTCCACCCGTAGCCCTGGAACGGGCTGAACTGAAAGCCCAGATCTGGCCTCTCCTGATCTCGCCAACTCCAGCCTGGGCTCGGAGTCTGAGCTTCCCCAGCGCCGGCCCGGATCAGAACCGGCCATGGGGGTGGGCTCTGGGCCGGTCGCAGACATACCTCAGTTCCCCTCTCGGGCACAGCCAGTCCGAAGGGAGGCGGATAGTTTCCATCGGGCCTATAAAAAGCCCTGTGGCTTTGCAGCACTGGCCAGCTACCGAGCTGGCCTGTACCGGGGTAGCGGGACGTTCTGGAGTGGGACATTGAAACCTGGCCTGTCCTTGGGAGGTGGGGACGGGGGCAAGACAAAAAAGCCCCGTGCCTCCCTTCCCGGCTCTTGGTCTCCCCGGCTGGGGCTGCCACTGACCCTGGGCAGAGAGAGCTCAGGACCAGGGAGCATTTCCCACTTTAGGGGCTGATCTGCCAAGGACCTGAGTCTGCTACGGCTGCCGGCTCAGGGCGCTGCCTGGGGGGTTTGAGGGCGCGAGGAGCATGGAGGGCCCGACACTGATTCTGTGGGAGGACCCGGGGTGGCAGCTGGCACCCAAGGCAGGGGAGGCCAATCCGCATCTCATGGAAATCTTCTGGGGCTTGGCCTGGCCGCAGGCTCCGTCACAGGAGCGCCACCAGCGGGAGAGCGGAGCGACACTGCTGGCGCCCCTGGGGTTACACGGGTGTAACCCAATAGAGAATCTGGCTGAGTCTGAATCCAGATCAAAGCGGGACGGGGGTAACTGGGAGCGACCAGCAGCAAGGAATCCCCCGGGTCTGCGAGGCCCGAGAACCCCTAGGATGGAGCAGTGGGGTGGAAGCTGCTGCTGCTTCTCAATGTGTTTCGCTTGCTGCCTTGGGGATCCTTGTACGTAGCCTTATACCCTGCCCCTCGGGAAATCCTCGCTGGGACCCCCAACTCCCTGCCCTTTGGGGAGCCCTCGCTGGGACCCCCAACTCCCTGCCCTTTGGGGAGCCCTTGCTGGGATCCCCAACTCCCTGCCCCTCGGGGAGCCGTCGCTTGGATCCCCAGCTCCCTGCCCCTCAGGGAGCCCTCGCTTGGATCCCCAACTCCCTGCCCCTCGGGGAGCTGTCGCTTGGATCCCCAACTCCCTGCCCCTCGGGAAATCCTCGCTGGGACCCCCAACTCCCTGCCCCTCAGGGAGCCCTCGCTTGGATCCCCAACTCCCTGCCCTTTGGGGAGCCCTCGCTGGGACCCCCAATTCCCTGCCCCTCGGGAAACCATCGCTGGGACCCCCAACTCCCTGCCCCTCAGGGAGCCCTCGCTTGGATCCCCAACTCCCTGCCCTTTGGGGAGCCCTCGCTGGGACCCCCAATTCCCTGCCCTTTGGGGAGCCCTCGCTGGGAACCCCCAACTCTCTGCCCCTCGGGAAACCCTCACTGTGACCCCCAACTCCCTGCCCTTTGGGGAGCCCTCGCTGGGGTCCCCCATTCTCAGCCCCCTTCCCAGCTGTCAGGGATCCACAGGGTCGGTGCTACTCCCCCAGTTTTGGAACAGTCTCTAGGAGGAACCCTTCAGTGGGCCAGACCCCCGAGGCTCTTCCTCCAGGTAAGCCAAGCAGCCTCACCCCGCTGAGACTGAACCTCTGGGGCTCCAGCCCTCCTGCTTCACCCCGTGAGCTCTGCTCAGCGAGTCCAGCTGAGACGGCCCCTGAGAGAGACGTGATTAACGCACCTCGCCCAGCACTTGCAGTGACACTCACCCAGCGCTGTCAAAGCTGTCGGGTTTCTGGGTCAGCTGGAACCCAGCACAGGAAGGTCCCCAGAGGGTTAAGCACAGACCAGTCTGGTCAGCCCAGAGCCCAGCGGAGATGTAGTGACCCCCATGGTCAGGCTCTGTCTGTCTCTGTCTGACCCCCTTGGGCAGTTCCCAGGTGGGAGCCCTGACTCCTTCCAGCAGCCAGCTCTGACCCCCCACCTCACACCGCTCCAGTCCTTTGTTCTCAAGGGGGAGGGTGTGGCTCAGCCTCCCTGATACCCCACAAATGTTCCCCGCCCCATGGTCGCTGTCCTACCTGGTGCTGCCCAGGTTCTCGCAGCCCCTCTGCTACTCAGGCAAACACCCAGTTTCCAATACGTAGCTCAGAGCAGTTTCACGCCCTCCCTTAGGGCTGGGCTGGTAGATGTCACTAGCAAGGGGCACATGAGGGGTTTTCAGGCAGCCCCGTGTCCTTTTGCCACCCCAGGCTCTTAGGGTTTGAAACTGTGCTGGGGTCCTGCACCCCCTCCTCTGCCAGGGAGTGAGAAGGGCAGGGAACCCTCATTCCTCCAGGTGTCGGCCATCTGGGCTGCCGCCTGGGGTGTCCTGACCCCTAGGTTGGAGTTGGGAGTGACCCCTTGAGCATTTGGTCTTAACCCAGGATCCTTCCTGTGTCTGCACAGGGCTCTGAGCCATAGGTGGGGCAAATGGCCCCCAATGGGAACCTTAACCCAGGTGGCGCAGCATCCAACGGCCTTTGACCCCACATGGTTTGACCAAGGTTCTCTCTGTCCCAGAATCTCTCCACCCCACAAACGTCTCCCCACTGACTACCACCTCCCACTCCCAAAGGGGCTCAGATGTGTTTGAGCCCAGGAGCGTACAACAGGACATGTGCACCGGTGCCAGGAGCGGGAGCCTGTCTGCCAGGCCCCCTGTGCCCTCAAGGGGCTGGCTGGGTGACTGCTTTCCTCCGAAGGTTCAGTCTCTGAGCCTGAGCTACAGGCAGCCTTGGCTGGACAGAGGACGAGTTAGCCCCTCGGTGTTCACCAAGTGAACCCTCCGAGGGTCCCGTCTGGCCCCTATTTCGTCAAGCCTTGGGCATTCTGCCCACTTATACCCTGTTTTCCTACAAACATTACACCACTGAGGTCCCTTGGCTGCTCCCCCCACTCTGGGTTTCCCTGAGTCCCACTTCTGCCTTCACTGGTTCCTTTCTCCAGGACCCATACTTAGGCCAATCCCCTTTGGGCCTACTGTCCAAAACTCATCCGTCAACTGGCCTGCGCTACACAGATCCTTCGGCTTCCCGTCCACTAGCTACATTTCCAGCTCATGGGGACAGATCTCACTGAGTAGCTCCAACCCAATCAGGTTACACAAATCTTCCAGCGTAGCGACACCTGCAGGCTTTCATATAGGGTGACACCTTGGGTCTTTTGCACACCCCAAAACCTTTTCCTATAAGCCTCAGGTGCCGAATCAAATCTAAGCAGTAGAGCCTTTGTGAACTGTTCGTAGTCCCCAGTATCAACGCCGTCCCTCTGGCTGTACACCTCTCTGGAATTGGGACCGAGTAAGGGGGTGAGACAGCAGAGCCGGTTCACAGGGCCAACAGGTTCAAATCACAAGCCTTCTCAAAGTCAGTGAGGTAGTCGTCTATACCCCCCTCCCTTAAACTGGGGCAACAATTTGGTATCTAGGTTCCTTGCGGGATTAGAATCTCAGTGTCTTTCCCCACTTATCCCACAGTGGGTTCTCTTACCCCTCCTCTTCTCCATCTCCAGTTCATGGTTCTGCTAGGTCCTTCGCCCTCATGGTTCTGCTAGGTCCTTCGTCCTCCAGCTTCTCCTGGTTTGCTAGGTCCTTTGCCGTCAGCTCCCACTTCCACCGCTTCAAATCTGTCGATGGGGAGCTGCGCTGGGCAGGGAACTGGGTCGTGAGGACCCCCTACTGCTGCCTTGGTCACTCTTGGACCCTCTTGGAACTCTACTTAGGTCTGGAACCTGCTTCTTGATCTAATTATCTTTCTGTAGCCGTGCAATCAGCTGCGCCTTGTTGAGCTTCCTAGCACTTTACCCTCTTTCCCTGCACAGGTTTGCGATGTCCTTCTTAGGGAGGTGGTTATACACCATTTTCTTGCTGTTTCCTTTAAGTACCCTTGTTTTACTGCTGCAAGGCACTTATTGCAAAATATACTACTGGTGCATTCAGCACCCCACCTCTGCCACCAGCTGTCACGGCTCCACAGGATCGGTGCTACGCCTGCAGCTTTGGAACTGTCTCTAGGCGGAAGCCCTTCAGTGGGTCAGACCCCGAGGGGCCTCACTCTTTCTACACAGGGTAAGGCCCGCAGCCTCCCCGCCTCTGGGGCTCCAGCCCCCCGCTTCACACCATGCAGTCTGCTCAGCGAGTCCAACTGAGACAGACCCCTGGGAGAGACGTGTCCATTCCGCAGGGATTAACGCACCTCACCAAGGTGCCATTTGCAGTGACACTCACCCAGCGCTCTCAAAGCAGTCGAGTTTATGGGTCACGCAGAACCCAGCACAGGAAGGCCTTAGGCCAGCCCAGAGAACTGACGGTTAAAGCACAGACCAGTCTGATCAGCTCAGAGCCAGGCTGTATTGAGCCCCATGGTCAGGCTCTAGCTGACCCCCTTGGGCAGTTCCCAGGAGAGAGCCCCCCACTCCTTCCAGCAGCCAATTCTCATCCCCCCACCTCACACTGCTCCAGTCCTTTGTTCTCGAGCGGGGGTCTGTGCTCAGCTTCCCTGCAGTGGGGCAGGGAAATGCATCTCTCTGGGGCATGGATGGGTGTGGATGTCCCAGTGACTGGGTGTGGATGTCCCGGTGACTGGGTTTTCCACAGTCTTCTGAGATTCTCCAGCAATACAGGGCGTGGCCTTGGCCAGTCCCTTTTAATGACCCGTTGAGGCTCAGACAGCCAGGTGCCATTCACACCCATGTCTCTTCGCCTGCCCTGAGAGCAAACAGCCCTTTCCCACCTAGCTAGGTAACAATGAAACATATGGGGAAACTGAGGCACACATAGGGGTCATAAAAATATTACAGAAAATTCCCACTTTGTCACACATACCCCTTGGGGAGCTCTCACTGGGATCCCCCACTCACCGTCCCTTTCCCTTCACCTTGGGGAGTCCTCGCTGGGATCCTCCACTCCCAGCCCCTTACCCTGCCCCTCGGGGGGCCAGCGCTGGGCCCACATTGCATCCTAGTTCCCGTGAAAGCCTTGTCTCTCTTGGAGGCTGCATCACTGTGATTCTTTATTTTCAGGAGCGACTCTCCGGGTCGTATCTAGGATGCAGCTCATGCAAAATGCAGCCACTCACATCCTGCCAGGTACCCGGCCATCCCGGCTCCGCTCTGCTCCTTCTGCTGGCTCCTTCCTAAGCTTTACATTGACTCGTCCGGTTCCTCCGCTCCTCATCCGGGGCCCTGATTGTCTGTGGGCTGCTTCTTCCCACCCCCGCTGTCTTCGTGCCCTCACAATCCCAGGGCCCTCAGGTGCCCGCCTGGCTCCCCGCAGAGACTTTGCTCAGGGAAAACTCCCATTGGCTTCATGGGGTTCAGCTCAGGGCCCATGCTGGGGTGTGGGCGAGGGGGATTCGGGGGCAGATTCTCATTGATTAGCACCGGCATGCAGGGCTGGCCTGCCAGTCGGGCCTCAGGGCAGGGGAGAGCTGCTTGGAAAGTCTGGCCCCAGTCTGGGGGGTCTGAGCCCTCCTGAATGCCAGCCCTAGCGTCCGTACAAGCTGCCCCCAAACTGCTGGCCCCCTCGGCTCCGGGAGACCCCGCCCCCAAACAAGGTGGGGTTGGGGGGGGCAGTCCAGGTGACCAACTCCCCTGGGGTTGATGATCTCATTATTACAGCCCTACCTGCCTCCCCCAACCCAGCTGCAAAGAAAGACGTGGCTCTAGGGTGCAGCCTTGGAGGGGGAAGGTAAGGGGCAGATAGGGGGCAGCAGCTCACCCCAGGGAAAGGGATTGCATGGGGATTGGCTCGCGGGGAGGGGAGGGGCAGCTCAGGCCCCCAGACCCAGCGTCTCTCTCTTCTGCGTCGGTCCTGCTCAGCACACACCCTCTGCGCAGCGACAGACGCTGCTAAGCGCTGGAGGTGCTGGCACTGCCGTTCGCCGGCTCCTCCGGCCGTTCCTCCCCTGCCCCTCAGACGAGATCCGGCTCCCGGCTCCCCTTGCCGATCTCTGGGTCCCATCGAGTGCTCCTCTCTCTCTCTCTCTGTCCCCTCCCTGCAGCCTTCTGGGACGCCACCCGGGCATTCATGCTGCTCTCCATCCTCTCCTGCTTCGCGGGCATCATCCTGGGCCTCACCGCCTTCTCCAGCAACTCCAGGGCATCCCGGACCCGCTCCGCTGGCATCACCCTGCTGATCGCTGGTACGTGGGCACCATGGGGCGAGGCGGCCACCACAGGGCAGGGTGGGCACTACAGGGTGGGAGCAACAGGCAAGGGAGAAATGCTTATGAGATGATAACTGGGCATCCCGTTACAAATTGCCCAGGGGTCCCCTCTGCCATCCGTATGCAGCCACCTCTGGGGTGAAACATCAGACCCTGCTTAGCACCTGGTGAGGGGCCAGCAGGGAGGGGCAGAGCCAGAAAAGTAGCCAATAGGAAGGAGAGGGTATGGCTCCTCCTACCCTACTGCCCCCCCGCTCTCTGCCACACCCCTGTCATCTGGCCAGCGGGCACCACCTGCCTGGACTCAGCAGGCGGCATGCAAGGCTGGCATGTGAGAGCTGTGAGTCTCACCGCGGCGGGTGGAACCGCTCGTCTGCAGGGACTAGGTGTCACCCGCTTGGGCTCCCTGGGGATCTGGCTCAGCTGGCAAAGGAAACTCCAGCTGCGCCCGTAGCGGGTGGCACTGGGACCCCAGCACTGCCCGCGTCGGCCACACACTGTCCCCACTTTAATAACAGACCAAATCCTCCGAGCCAGGCAGGCTGGGACCTTAGGGTTCCCGGCTAGACCCCTCTGAGCTCTCCTGTTCGCTCTGGCTAGCGCCAACCGCCAGACCCCGCCAGCAGGCGGCTGGGCACAACCGCACCACGCTGGGTGGCCTGGGGCTCCTGCCCGCTCCCCTCTGAGCCTCACCTGGCTAGATGGAGGCTGCTGAGGGCTGAAAAGGAGCTCGGAGCTGGCCAAGCCGCAGCTGGCATTTCCTGGCTGTGTCCCCAGGCCGGGGGGCATCTGGTGATGGGGGGTTTTCTCCAAGCCCTTCCTGGCTGGGCCCCACCCTGAGCTGAGAGCTCCCCAGCCCTGCAGGCCACGAGGGAGTCAGGTCTGCCCCACCCCAGCCCACCCCGTTCTGTGCCACGCGACCAGCAGAGAGCCAAGGAGGCTGGTCCAGGCTGCGAAGAGCTCCAGCGGGCTCTACACCAGCTAGGGGACGGGGCAGCGCCCGGCGGGCGAGCGTCAGGACTGGCAGCGCCCCCCGGAGGGGGAGCTTGAACGACTCCTCCCGCCGGCTGGATTCTGGCGCCGCTCTGGAAAGGGGCCAGGGTGTCACTGGGGGCAGCTCAGCCTGCCGCAGCCGACAGGAAGACGGCCAGGCCGGGAAGGAGAAGCACCCGCAAAGCTAGCCTGGGCCTGGTTATAGCTGGGCGGTTCGCCTGCCCCGAATAACTCCTGGCATGGATCTAGTGCGCAAGTCCCCGTTGCTGGGCTGGCAAAAGGCAGGGCTGAGCCGGCTCCTGGGGATGCCGCAGGGGCAGCTGGGGGCAAAGCATCTCCAGCATGGGGGAGGGGAGTAGATTAGCCACAGCTGCCCCGCGTGTGGCTCTGACACCTTTCTCTGGCGCACCTGGCGCTGCCCTCGGTCCGAGGCTGGGCCGGAAGGACCGGTCTGAGCATCCCTCTGTGGTTAACGCTGGAGGGAGGGCAGGATGCAGCCGCGCTGGAAGGAAAGACCCATCTCCGGGTTTGCTGCAGGCGCCAGGACTCAGGCCAGGAAAACACTCCCAGTCGAGTGCAGCAGAGGGAGCCCCAGAGTTGCCTGGCCGGCTCTGTGCTGGCCCGTTCCTGGCAGCCCCCTGGCCCTGCGGGATGGGGCGTGGCTCCCCCTGGCAGGGGTGATGGCAATGGTGGCCACTGGTACACGGGCCGGGTGGCACAGCTGGAGGAACTGAGGGTGGTGGGGACAAGGGTGGCAAAGTTGGGTGAGTGCACGGGTCATGGCTGCCCCTGGGGGAGCTGCCTGGGACAGTGTCAGGGCTGGGTCAGGGCGGGCAGGGCTGGGGGAATGGCTCAGAGTAGCCCCATGGCCCCAGCGAGGGGACAGACCTGGGGTAAGGGCAGGAGCTCTCTCCTGTACAGCTCCTAACACGCTGCTAGGAAGGGTTTGGCCGAGTCTTTAGGTATGGGGCTGGCTCTGGGAGAGGAGGGAGTGGGGGTCCCATCAGGTCAGTGATTGGCCTGGCCTTCCAGCAGCACAGGACAGGGCAGGGGGCCATTCACAGACCCTGGGAGATGGAGGGAGGAAAACTTCTCCCCCTAACCAATCGTGCTCAGTAAAACTGACACAAGGTGGTACTGAGCCATGCCGGGTCCCTGCCTTGTGGTACCGCGCTGGGCTGGGTCCCTGCATTGCGGTGCCGAGCCGGGCCGGGTCCCTGCATTGCAGTGCCGAGCCGGGCCGGGTCCCTGCATTGCAGTGCCGAGCCGGGCCAGGTCCCTGCATTGCAGTGCCGAGCCGGGCCAGGTCCCTGCATTGCGGTGCCGAGCCGGGCCGGGTCCATTGCGGTGCCGAGCCAGGCCGGGTCCCTGCATTGTGGTGCTGAGCTGTGCCAGGTCCCTGCATTGCGATGCCGAGCCGGGCCGGGTCCCTGTATTGTGGTGCCGTGCCGTGCCGGGCGAGTGCATCGGTGTGAGGTGTTCTATAAGGCAGCCCTGTGTCGCTGGCGCCTGCGTGTGATGAATGGAGTCTGAGCTCAGCCCCCCCCATCCTGTGCTCGCCCCCGCAGGTCTCCTGGCATTGCTGGGGCTGTCGGTGTACACTGGCGTGACGGTGAATTTCTTTGGTAAGCGCTACGCTAACTGGCGCTTCTCCTGGTCCTACATCCTGGGCTGGATCGCTGTCATCCTCACCCTCTCGGCAGGTACCTGCTCCTGGGGGCTCCCCAGCTGCTCCCCTCTCTGTGTCCAGGCCCCTGGGTGCCCAGCACGGCACCCCAGCCCCCTTTCCATACTGTGGATCCTGGTGCCCCAACTGCCCAGGCCAGCCCCAGCCTTGGGCTCCCCACCCACCCCCTAGCTGCGATCCCGGCCGTACTGTTCCCTCCATCCCACTGCCCAGCAGGGACTCTGCCACGGGGTGCTTGCCAGGACCCCGAGCAGCACTGAACTCAACTGAACTTCAGGGGTGTCTGGTCCATCAGTACCAAATTCACAGCCACGAAAAACGCGTCACGGACTGTAAAATCTGGTCTCCCCCCGTGACATCTGGTCTTTTCTGTGCTCTTACCCTGTACTGTACAGATTTCACGGGGGGACACCAGCGTTTCTCCAACTGGGCGTCCTGAACCAAAAGGGAGTTGCAGGGGTGGGGAGTCACAAGATTATTTTAAGGAGGTAACGGTATTGCCATCCTTACTTCTGCGCTGCTGCTGGTGGCGGCTCTGCCTTCAGAGCTGGGCTCCCGGCCAGCAGCCGCCGCTCTCCAGCTGCCCAGCTCTGAAGTAAGGGTAGCAGAACCACAACCTCCCCCCTACAATAACCTTGCAGTCCTCTCCCCACAGGTCCTTTTTGGATCAGGACCCCGACAATTTCAACACTGTGAAGTTTCAGATTTAAATAGCTGAAATTATGAAAATTATTATTTTTAAAATCTTATGACCATGAAATTGACCAAAATGGACCATGAATTTGGTAGGGCCCGACCCATCAGAAACCAGTGAGGCCTGCTGGGAAGCCTGGGGAGGGGTGAGGCTGTTAGCCGAGCTCCCAGGGCAAGGGGCAGGGTGGAGTGAAGTGCGGGGGGGGGGGGGTGCAACCCAGGCAAGCCACGGGCAGGGGGGGAGGGGGGCTCACAGGTGCAGAGGAGAATGAGGCAGGTGTGGGGAGGGGAAACTGCTGGAAGGATCCAGGAAGGAAGAAGCATGGGGGGGCAGGCTGCCATGGGACAGGGGGTGTGTGGGGTGAGGGGAGGAAGGAAAGGGGGGCAGGGTGCCATGGGGCAGAGGCTCAGGACCCCATCCATCCCTCCCTCCATCCCCCATCCACCCCATGTGGGGTGAGGGGAGGGAGGAAGGGGGGCAGGGTGCGAAGGGACAGGGGGTGCATGGGGTGAGGGGAGACAGGAGCAGGGGACAGATCCCCATGGGGCAAGGGGGTGTGGGGTGAGCGGAGGGAGGAGCAGGGGACAGGGCCCTATGGGGCAGGGGTGTGTGGGGTGAGGGGAGGGAGGAGCAGGGGACAGATCCCCATGGGGCAGGAGGTGTGGGGTGAGGGGAGGGAGGAGCAGGGGACAGGGCCCCATGGAACAGGGGGTGTGTGGGGTGAGGGAAGGAAGGAGCAGGGAGATGCCATGCTCCAGAGGGAGAAGCCTGGGGGATCATGTCACCTACCACATCCCCGCCTGCCCACCCCATCCCTGCCTGCCCTGTTTGGCCCCTTCTACCTCGTCACCCACCCCTCCCTGTCCCCTGCCCTGACCCTCTCGCTCTCTTCCCCAGGCATTTTCCACATCTGTGCTGTCTCCAAGAGGCCGTCCCCAGAGAGCTCCAATGTGGCAAGCGGCTGAGCGGGCACCACACCTGCCTGGACGCACGGCCTGGTCCTGACAGCTCCCCCACCTCACCCCCTGCCCTTGCTCTGACGGCTCCCCGCCCTCCAGTGACGTGCACCTGGTCCCGGCCAATCCCCGCCCTCCAGTGACACGCACCTAGTCATGGCCCATTCCCGCCCTCCAGTGACATGCACCTGGTCCCGGCCAATTCCCGCCCTCCAGTGACACGCACCTGGTCCCGGCCAATCCCCGCCCTCCAGTGACATGCACCTGGTTCCGGCCAATTCCCGCCCTCCAGTCACGTGCACCTGGTCCCGGCCAATCCCCGCCCTCCAGTGACACGCACCTAGTCCTGGCCCATTCCCGCCCTCCAGTGACATGCACCTGGTCCCGGTCAATCCCCGCCCTCCAATGACATGCACCTGGTCCCGACCAATTCCCGCCCTCCAGTGCCAACTGCCAGGCCCCAGCCAATCCCCAACTTCCAGTGACACTCGCCTGGCTCTGGGCCAATTCCCGCCCTCCAGTGACATGCACCTGGTCCCGGCCAATTCCCGCCCTCCAGTGCCACCCGCCTGGCTCTGGGCCAATCCCCAACCTCCAGTGACACCCGCCTGGCTCTGGGCCAATCCCCACCCTCCAGTGCCACCTGCCAGGCCCTGGCCAATCCCTGCCCTCCAGTGATACCCACCTGGCTCTGGGCCAATCCCCACCCTCCAGTGACACCCACCAGGCCCCAGCAAATCCCTGCCTCCAATGCCCCCGCTAGGCCCCAGGCCAATCCCCGCCCTCCAGTGAAACCCACCAGGCCCCAGGCCAATCCCCGCCCTCCAGTGACACCCACCAGGCCCCGGCCAATCCAGCGCCACCCAACATGGCGTCCTTTGCCCTGTCCCAGCCCCCTCCCCTTGGCCAGGCGTGGTGCCCAATGCTGGCCTTGATCCTGATGTGCCAGTGATCTGAATGTGCCAATAAACCAGCCGAACCCTCAGCCGTGTCCTGGTGAAGCAACATCCCAAGAGCGTGCCAGGCAGGGGGCCCCCGCAGACTGGCGTGGTTCTCCCCAGCTGCCCTATAAGTAATTCCTGGCTGAGACCTGCTCAGCGCGGCTGCTACCAGGCCCACCAGGGGGTGTCCAGAATTCCCAGGCGCTGCCTAAAGCCAGTCTCCTGGAAGTAAACCCTTAAAGGTCTGTCTACACTGCGCTGTAAACCCGGGCTCAGACTCAGGTTTGAGCTTAACCCCCTCCCCCTTCTGCCCACACACGAATCAGGCTGATTGGGCCAGGAATCCCTCTGGACTTGGGCCCACGGACACTGCTGTGGGGTGGGGGGTCAGAGCCCGAGTCCCGCTGAGACGCAGGTCCAAGCCCCATGTGGCCGCAGCCCCAAGTCAGAAGGGCTGTGTGCTGCAGTGTGGAGACGCCAGCATGGTGGGGAGCCCCGGGTCCCACAGCTGTAAGTGTGGATGCTGGAGCGCGGGCTTGGGAACACCAGTGCCATGAGCCCAGAGGCCACCGGTTACAGTGCAGTGTGGACACACCCCGAGCCTCAGCAGCTCCCAGCCAGGGCCACAGGGTGCCAGCAAACCCCGTTTCCCACCGAGTCTCCCTGAAGGCTTCCCCTGGGTAGTCAGTGATGCCACGTCAGTGAGGAATTACAGCGGGAATGGGCAGCTCCTGGCCCAGCGGGTCCCAGTACAGCCAGAAGCTCCCTCTGGTCACGGGTTGCACCTGCCCCGTGTCTGGCTGCCCAAGCAGGCTGTGGTCAGTACCCAGCTGCCTCTGTTTCCCCTGCCTGGGGTCTGAACGGACCGTCCCTGGGGCTCCGGGGGCTTCCCTTTGACAGGGCGATTCCAGCCCAGACAGGGTCCCACACCGGATAGAATTAACCTTTCCACCCAGTAGGTAGCGATCGCTAGTGGTGCCTACATGGTGCTCATAAACAGAACAAAAATCCCACGTTCATCACAGGGGGCAATTCCTGGCAGAGACTGGCTCCCCCGGCCCCACTTCTCCCTCCTTTGCCAGGCCGGCTCCCCCCTCCTCGTGCCCAGGGCAGCGCTGCCCCCACACGAGGGGACACGACCCTTCAGCCATTCCAACCCTGCCCCAGAGCTGCTCGCCGCCCCCAGCATACAGCACCCCCCGCTGGGGGCCCGGAGGGGCCAAGCTGTTGTGATCACAGGCAAGTGTCTGCTCTGGGAAGGGATGGGGTGTCGTTTTCCTTCTCGCCCTCCTCTAGGGCACATGGGGGATCGGGACTAGGGGGCAAGTGGGGGTGGGCAAATTGGGAGTGGGGAGGGAGGGATGGATGGATCAGGGCTGGGTGGCTCAGGGCCAGGCAGCTCAGGGCAGGGAGGGCTGGGTAGATAGGGGCTGGCGGGCCAGGTGGATCGGGGCTGAGCGGGCTGGGTGGATTGGGGCTGGGAGGGCTGGGTGGACAGGCTGGGTGGACAGGGCAGGGGGGGTCAGGGTGCATTCGGGTTGGGGGACTGGGTGGAATGAGGCTGCGGGGTCAGGGTGGATCAGGGTTGGGGGTGGGTGGAGAGGAGAAGGGCAGATGGGGTTGGGGGAGGCAGGTGGAGGGGGTTGGGCAGAAGAGCATTGGGGGCAGGACGGATCAGGGTGGGGGGCAGGTTAGAGAGGGGCTGGGGGGCAGAGTGGATTGGGGTGCGAGGGAGCAGGGCTGGAGCCGGGAGGTACTCTGGGAATTGGCCTCCTTCCTTCTCTGCACTGACACCTGCCATGCGCCCCCCGGGCCGGGTTGGGCCGGTCCAGAGCTGACCCAGCCCCCAGAGCAGACCCTGCCCCCAGCTCTGCTGCTGTCCCTCAATCCTGACCCACAGCCCCCTGTTCCCCATGCCCCCAGCTCCCTCCATCGCTCTCTTGCGCCTTCACTCCCCGCGGCGTGGGTCAGTGCCAGCTCCTTGCGACTTCCCTCGACTCCCCCGGCCCAACGCTCCAGCTCCTGGCTCCTGGCCCAGCTCTCTTAGCACCTCTCAGCACCGGGTGCGCCGGCTTTGCCAGCCAAGAAAAGCCTCTTTGTGGCTGAGGAGGATTGTCTGGAAGGGAACCAGTTCACCAGATTTCAGCGGCTTCTTCTCCCGAGCATGGCCGGGGAGGCAGAGACTCAGGGCCCTGTGGGGGATGCCCTTGTCTCCTTGTCTCCCCAGAACTGGGTGCAAATATCGCTCAGGACACAGGGGGATAACACTTTGGGATGGAAAAAGTTTGGCAAGACAGGTCACAGGGTAGGTCTAGGGGGCTGCGGGTCAGGACTGAGGGGCACTGGCAGAGCTGGGGGCGCAGGACTGGGATAGCAAGGGGTCAGGGTTTGAGGGACACTGGTAGAGCAGAGGGGACAGGACTGGGATAGCAAGGGGTCGGGGATTGAGGGGCACTGGCAGAGCTGGGGGGTCGGGGGAGCTCAGTGCTGGGATAGCGGGGTATGTGTGAGATCCATTTCTTGCTTCTATAGGCACCCAAATTCCAGAGGTTCCCTCCAACCCAATCTTGGGGGGGCTCCTCCCTCTCGCCCTCCCCACTCAGGGTCATGGCCCACGCGGCCCCCTCCCTCTCCCTTCAGGCTTGGCGGCTTGTTCTGCCGGGCGGGTTGAGGCAGGTTTTGCTGACCCCGCTGTTTTGTCAGTCGAGGTGACTCAGGCAGCGACACCCTGGTAGGGCCCTGGCTGCACCAGGAACCACCCGCAGAGCGGGAGCGACGCCCACACGGGGCCGGGATCGCCCCCTCCTCCCCCACACAGTGCCAGGAGCAGCCGGGGATTCCCAGCAGCCGCCAGAGGTGGCCGATTCCTGGTCATGTTGCCTAAGGCTTGTAGCTGACGGGCAGGGGGTGAGTGGGGCTGGAGCTTGGCCAGAGATGGCACCGTTGGAGTTTGTTGGCGCTCCGGCTGCGAAGGGCCCAATCCTGCCCCCAGGTTCCTAGCACCACCGCACCCTGGGGCGGACGACTCCCATCATCCCCCACAGGAGAAATTTATGGCCAGCTTCTTAAAGGTGTTGCAAAAGCGTCTATGTGCCTAACTCCCCTGGGTGCTTCTGCTCTAGACTCCTGTATCGACCTGGCCCAGAAGGCCTTGTCCACAAGCAGCATCCGCAGAGCAGGGGCTTGAAGCCAAGGCCGAGGGGGGTCAGCCCAATGCCTCGTCCCTAGCCCAGCCTTCGACCCTAGGCCTGTGCATCAGTGCTGCTACATCAATGCAATGACCCACTGTGCAGACCCTCCCCCAGTAGGCTCCCCCATGCCACAGTGCCCACTCTGAGCTGGGGGTGGGGGGCATTTTCTACAAGGACGTTGGCAAAGGGGCTTAAAAAGCAGATCCCCACGCCCGGCTGTGAGGGTGAAATCCCAAGCGGGATCTGTCCTGCAAAGGAAGGTGCCAGGAACCCGAGCTGTGCGCTGCCACCCCCACCCCACTGCGCTGGGCACAGGGAAGGAAGTGACCGTTGTAGGCCGACCCTGCCTGGCCTGCACGGTGCCCAGTGCAGAGCGGGTCTGGCTGTGCCACGCTCCCTGCAGCTGGTGTCAACGGGTGGCGCTCCATTGGAGTTACTGCGGCTCTATGCCCAGAGATCTCAAAGGCTGTTTGGGGCCAGGCAGCCCATCCCTGGCGTCCAGGGCATGTCGGCTCCCACTGGCGCCTCTCCTGGCTTTGGTCTGGTTTGAAATGCCCCTGCCCTTCCCCCCAGCCCAACCCAGGGGGCTGCCAGCCAGCCTTCCCTAGCGTCCCCTGTACAAGCAGGGCGGCCTCCTATGTATTGTGCCCTCCTGGCTGGTGTGGCTGTGTCTCTGCTGCCCTCTGCTAGATGGAATCGGGACTGTGTTTCATAGCCTCTATACTGCCCTTTCTGAGTGGTGATTCTCCTTGGTCCAGTGGGCAGTAGGGGCCTGCGCTCTTGGGGCAGGTGGTTGTTGCAGTATCTTCTTGCCCTCCTGCCTCTCTTCAGGCCCCTGGTTGTAGGATGACCAGATAGCAAGTGTGAAAAATTGGGACGGGGGGGGGGGGGGGGAGTAATAGGTACCTATGTAAGAAAAAGCCCCCAAATCAGAACTGTCCCTATAGAATTGGGACATCTGGTCACCCTACCCTGGTTGTGCCCCTCAAGGGTGTTCACCCCCGTCCCCCTGAGCAGCAATGGCTTTAGCTGGCCATTTAGCCCAGGCATGGGGCAGACGCAGCGTCTCTGGGCTGCCAGGTGCCGGCAGCCATGGCCCGGGGAAACGGGAGCGGAGCAGGAGGCCGTGCCCAGAGGAGGGAGGGTGGTGACGTGCCGTAGGAACTAGTCAGCGGCGTTCGAGTGACAGCCCGGCGCAGTCAGAGTGCGTGAGACGGCTGCAGGCTGCCACAGGCGGCTCGCCCAACTCGGGCTGAGTAACAGGACGGTTCAGCGTTTCTGTCTCGCGCTGACTCATGGCTACGGCCCAGGAGGGCTGGACAGACTCAGGGGCCTGCCCGGGTTGGGGGCCTGGGTCAGGGGGCTGGGCTGCTGTCAAAGGGGACAGGGGCTGGACAGGGGCCTGACTGGGATTTTGTCTGGGGGATGGTGGTTGGGGTGCTGGGCTAAGGGCTGGATGAAAGCTGGGCCAAGGGCTTGGGTGCTTGGTGGGGGGCTGGGCTGGGCTAGGGGGGCTGGGTGGGGGCTGGGCTGGGCTGAGGGACTGGGCCTGTGCTTCCTTGGCATCCCATCAGCTTGTGTAGAACTCAGGATTTCAGTAAGGAGTCCTGCCCCCGCCCGGCCCTGGGCAGCACGGCCTAGCGTGTCAGCGCCTCTGGAGCTCTGGGTTCAATCCCTGCCTACGGCGCAGGCACCCGATGCGCCCTTGGGCGTCCCTGAGCCTCTCCGGGCTGTAGTTCTCCTCGGTGACATGGGGACAATAACCTGTAGCCTGTGAGTGCTCCGGGCAGGGGCTGGGGCGCTTGGTGTCTGGCCATGACAGCACCAGTCACCGTAACGCCCCCCAGCCGTGCGCCTTGGGCTGCCGTGGCTCCACTGGGGCGCGGGAGGAGAAGCTGGGCTGGGGGCACCCTTGGGAGGTGGCTCTCCTTACGACAGGGATATGTCCCAGCGCTAACGGGGGGAGGGGTGGGCTGCACTTGGAACCAGCAATGGGGTGTTCACGGCATGCGCTGGACGAGGGCAGTGACAAACGATGTGTGAGTGTGCGACAGACACTCGCTCGCCCACTGATGCCCAGCGGGCGGCAGCGCCCAGGGAGGATAAAAGCCCTACTATTAGTGGCGGGGGGACATGCTCCATTGGGGGGTGCAGCAGAGGCTGCACTTTGCACCCCATGCTCCCAGGGGCTGCCCTGGGGCCACGGCTCAGCTGGCAACCGGGCACGCTGGCTCTGTGGCCCGCTGCAGTTTGCCAGGCTGTCCTGGGTCCGATCGCCTCCTTGTGCCCGTCTCCGAGCTCCGTGCCTGCCCAGGGCTGGCAGGAGCTGGGTGCCCAGTGGGAGTGTGGGCGGTTCCTGCTTCCTCCCCAGCCGCCCAGGGGCACTGAGGCTGCAAATGCTCTGGTGCTGCCATGAGCCCCCCCCCGACTCGTTTCTGTCCTTGGGGAGAGCTGGGGGCAGCTTCTCAGCCGGCTGCATCCTTCACGGTGAATCAGATGAGCAGCGGGAGGGACCCTGGAGGTCAGAGGTCAGGGCAGGGAGGCGTACCTGTCACTCCCACCAGGCCGGTGCGATCGGGTACCCTAAGAAGGGGCCATAGAACTGGGGAAGAGCTGCCCAGATGCATCCCCTGGGTGGGCAGGGAGCGGAAGGGGGGTTTTCATTTGCCCCAGGGCTGGCACTGACGGCCCTGCCCAGTGCATGGCTAATTCCCCCTGTGCACATCTAACATCCCCCATATCTCCCAGGAGTCGGCCCGTCTCCACCGTGCAGGGTTTAGGAAGCTGAGATGTCAGGAGCCCAATTCCCCCACCCCGTGGGACTCTCAGACCCAGGGTTATTCTCGCCCTTATGTCACCAGCTGGGAAACTGGCCTCCTGCCAGCCTGGGTGACTCCTGGGACCCCTGGAAGCGTCTACACTTCGCTGCAGACGGGGATGGGCTGGGTGTATGCGTGTGGATCAGTATTTCTGCGTATGGATCTGGGTGTGTGTGCGGATCAGTGTGTCTGTGTGGATCAGCATGTATTTGTGTGTATATGTATCTGTGGATCGGTGTGTGTTTCTGTGTACCTGCCTCTCCTTTAGAGGGCCCTGCCAGTCCGGCCCGGGGTGGAGTCTCCTTCTGATGCTCCAGCAGGTCCTGGGGCGACAGCGGCGGGGACGAGTCCAGGAGCTGTGGGGTGGGGACAGCTGAAGGAATGCCTGGAAAATATGAATGTGCACAAACCAGTGGGGCTGGATGTTGGGCAGCCGGGGGCGTCCTGCAGATCCACAGAACCCACCGCTGACAGCAGCTGTTTGAAAAACTAACAGAGAGCTGGGGAGGGGGGAGTGTGTGTGTGTGTAATTCTGTGTGTGGGTGAGACAGTGTGTGTGTGTAACTCTGCGTGTGTGAGTGTGTGGCACCCACCTGCCAGCGAGAAGAGGAGAGCAATTCCTAGCAGTCATCGCCTGCTAAATCTCATCAGTCCCAGTGAAACCACCCAGCACAGCCTGTTCCCACCCAGACGAGAGCTGGCCGTGAGCAATAAAAGCACCAGCCCGATAACCTGCTGGGAACTGGGCTAGAATTACCCACCACGTGGAGGAAAGATGTAACGTATCCGGAGTTTAATAAACACGGGATACACTCAGCCTCTCCTTATCTAATCTCCCCTGCCCTAACCTTCTCTCTCCTAATCCAAATTGATACAGTCGATCTAATCTACCCTCTCCCTGCCCCTGGCTGCACCACCTTCCGCCAAACAGAATCTAGAAGCTCCCGCTTTTGAACCAGGTCTTCGCCTCGCCAAACCTTATTCACAAAATTCATTGACTCTTTCCCAGGCCAGGTCTATGTGGGGAAGTTCCAGTGGTTTAATTCAAGTCCGTTTTAAAACTGATTTAGAGATAAACTACTGCAAGGCCTCGTGTGGACGCTCCTCTTTCAGTTAACAGCGACTCCTTGTGGTTTAACTGAAGTCGATTCCTAACTGAGTCAGGAAATAATTCAACCGAAATAACCCTCCTGAAACAGAAATGGGCACCTCCACGCAGGGCCCTGCACCAGTTTAATGCGCCAATCACACCTGGAATCAGAGCGCTGCATCTGTCTCATGTAGACAGTCCCAGGTGCTGATGCATAGGTTCCAACCTGGCCGATGGGAAGGAAATGGCAAATGAAAAGTGCTGTAGAACAACGGAGTACGAGCATTCATTTTGTACAGCGCCTGGCACAACGGGGCCCTGATCTTGGTTGGGGTCCAGCCCAATCAGAGCATGATCTCAGACATAAAGTCAGAGAGTTTAAGGCCAGAAAAGACCACCTCATCATGTAGTCTGACCCCCTCGTCTACCACAGGCCACCAACACAACCCAGCCTCGCACACTAAACCCAGCGACTGAAACTGTCCTGCTGAACAACGAAAGTGTGAAGCCAATGCAGTGCACCACATCTGTTCCCATGTCCGGCCAAAAGATTCACATGTTCCTGGATTCCAAGGCTAGCAGGGACCTCGATGATCATCGGTCTGACCTCCTGGACAGCACCGGCCAGAGAACTGCCTCAAAATAACTCCCAGAGCCGATCCGTTAGCAAAACATCCCATCTTGACTTAAAAAGAGCCAGACATGGGGAATCCACCACAGCCCGTGGTAAGTTGTTCCCGTGGTTAATTATTCTCACCCTTACATTTACACCTTATCAGAGGTCAGAGTCTGTGCATCTCCCGGCACAATGGGTCCCTGATCTCTGGTTGGGCCCCCTACACAATGGTACAATAGAAATCATCCTTGTAATGAGTCCAGTCAATGGTCAGAGGACAGGGGTGAACAGCACGGTAATGAAATTGACAACAAGGTCAAAGGAAAGCAGGAGCTGAGAGAAATGATACCAAGGGAGGCTAGAAACACAGGCAGGAAACGCCAAAGTGAGATTCAGGCTGGAACAGATCAGCCGGTGAGGAACGCGGGAACGGGCCGCGCTGCAGGAGCCAAGCATAGAACCAAGGGCCCATTCTGACACCAGTGTGCGGCTCTGACACCGTGGTCACCCCTCTGCTGGGCAGTAGCAGGTGTCTGGGGGCCTTGCAGTTCAGCCTGGCCAGTGGAGGAGAAATTAGTGACGTGGAGTCCAGGGCTATTCTAAGTGTAACTTGTGGGTTTACACACATGCACCAGTTCTGGAGCAGGGATGGCCACAAACAGCGCACGAGGCATCTCCCAGGAATCTCAGCCCAGTGCGAACACCTTGTTCCCAGGGAGTGACTCTACCTCTACTCCAACCACTTGCCCTACTTGCACCAAACCCTGCATCACCCATCCATTAACTCCATCACAGCATGTCTCCCAAGAGTCCAAACTTGCTCACATGCTAAGAAGGAACACTTGGAAGGCTGTGGTACAGCGCCCCCTGGTGACGCCAGCCACAACAGTGCTACTGACATTGACTAGGGTTATACAAGTTACTCCTAGAGCCTGCAGAAATTACCAGAGGCTCCGACCCGTCCTCTAGGTTTTGGGAACCATCCTATTGGATTCTCTAGCAGGGAGAGGATGAAAGCTAACGACTGTCTGGATTCCCCAGGGGATGTTTGCTGGGCCCCTGCTGGGGGGAATTTCACCTTTTGAGTGTTTGTGTTCCACAACTCCCCCGCCCCTCAGCTGCGCCTGTTGCTGCTGCGGGTGTTGTTGTCCTTGGCTCACGCTCACTGGGTGTAAGTGAGATGCAGGTTACGGATCTTCCAGTCTGGCAGCAAAATAAACAACTTTTTAAAGAAACAGAGGCGCCAAATATCCTCCTACTACCGCAGCTACTGTATTCCTTGAGTTAGCAGGGCCCAGGCAGGGTTTGCTGGGCCTGGGAGCTGCAGCAGGGAGCCAGGAGCTAACGCTGGTCTGGAATGCAGCAGGTTGGGTGCCACAGATCCACAGGGTCAGTGCTACGACCCCCAGCTTTGGAACTGTCTCTTGGAGGAACCCTTCAGGGGGCCAGACCCTGACGGGCAGAGCCGTAACTAGCTATTTTTGCGCCTGAGGCAAGAATATAAAATTGCACCCTCCCCCCTCCATATAATTTCATAGTAGTTACTTTGTAAAAAAAAAAGAAAAATACGTAAATAACAAGAATAATAATGATAATAGAACGTTTATTTATTTTAATAATAAGATCCGCATACAAAATCAACTAATACATATAAGGTGTGCATCATAGTGCATCATGGACTGTGGGCGCAGGGGTGGAGCTTGCAGCCACGTGTCCCTGTCGGGGGTTGGAGCTCACAGCCCGGCGCAGCGGCTGGGGCTCGTAGCCCCGCAGCTCCACACAGGGGTCGGGGTTGGGGCTTGCAGATCACAGCCGCGCGCCTGGGTTGGGGCTCGTAGCCCCGCAGCTCCACACAGGGGTCGGGGCTCGCAACTTGCAGCCGCGTGCCGGGGTCGGGGCTCTCTACCCCCCACATAACCGGGTTGCGACCCCCAGTTTGAGACCCAATGCTTTATAATTACTGTAGGGTGTATTCTATTTATTTTCCATTTACATTGGACATTTGTCATGACGCAATGTAAATATTATGTGATTATAATTTTTCATAAAATAATAAGAATTAAAAAACTTAATTTGTCTTTTTCTGCGCCCCTCAGCTTTATGCGCCCGAGGCAAGTGCCTCACTCGGCTCGCCCTTGTTATGGCACAGCCGATGGGTCTCACTCTTCCTCCAGGGTAAGCCATGTGGCCTCACCCCTCCTTGACTGAACCTCGGGGGCTCCAGCCCTCCTGCTTCACCCTGTGAGAGAGGCCAGCCGAGGCAGACCCCTGGGACAGACGTGTCCATTCCACAGAGATTAACACACCTCACCCAGCACTTGCAGGGTGCGGTATTAGTCACCTGGAACCCAGCAGTGGAAGTCCTTAGATTAGCACAGATGGTAGCAGCACAGACCAGTCTGGTCGGCCCAGAGCCCAGCCATGCTGCAGTGAACCCCATGTTCAGGCTCTGTCTATCTCCGTCTGACCCTCTCAGTTCCCAAGTGAGAGCCCCCTACTCCCTCCAGTAGCCAACTCTTACCCTCCTCCCCCACCTCACACCTTCCCAGTCCTTTGGTGGGGGGTCTGTGGTTAGCCTCCCTGCTGCGAGGTGGGGAAATCTATCTCCCGCTTGCTGGGTGTCAATGCCTGGTGGTTGACTTTTGCCATTGTCGGCTCGGATTCTCCTTTGATATGGGGGTGGCCTCGGCCAGTCCTTTTTAATGAGGCTCAGACGGCTAGGCACCGTGCGCTCCTGCATCTCTCAGTTTGTCCTGAGAGCAAACTTAGGCCTTTCCCCCCACTGGGTAGCCATGCAAAATATAAGGGAAACTGAGGCACACGTAGGGTTCCTAAACATTTTACAGAAAAGTCCCTCTGCGACCCACCAGGCATGTTCTGTGCACCAGGATCTGCCTCTGCAGATGGTCTGCTTGTTTCAAGGAGGCATTTTCCCCAGCTCTATTTGGGATCCGCTCAGTTCAGTTGTCACAGGTGAGGCGAGCGGTGGTCGCACACAAGGACTGGAGCCATTGTTTATCTCCCTGGGAGCTGCTGTTTTCCTGATACAATTTGGGCCAGGAATTGCCTCTCTCCATTAGAGTGAGCAGAGAGGAGGAATCAGTTCTGGATTCTCTTTACACACGCACCAGCCTTGCTCCATTTGTGCCAGAGAAATTATTCCTGATTTACACCGGTGAGGCCGAGAGGAGCATTGGGGTCGAGCGGCTGTAATTCAGACATTTGCAGAGATTCCTAGATTCCAAGGCCAGACGGGACCGTTACGATCATCTCGTCTGCCTCAGAATCACCAAGCGCCCCCAAAATCCTGAGAGCAGCTTCAAAATCTGGAGATTTTTGCATGACTAAAGTAATTAACAGAACCCCAACATTTGCCTTCTGGGCTTTGAGCTGTTGGGGAATCACATTTTCAAGCTTTTCTCTAGCACCACAAGAGATAGGGACCTGACTTTTTCATTTAAGTGAAGTAGGCATTCCCCCGTCATCATGGGACTCCTGGAGCTGAGGCCTTAAGAACACCCTCCCCCCCCCCACACACACATACAACATATCACAGGAGTTGCCAACATCACACTGAGCTGTGTAGTCCCGACCGGAATCCAACCTTCCTGTTGCAAGGCCCAATAACTGCAGGTTTCGCCACATTATCTCCCCGAGATCCAAACTCCAACCCCAGCCCACCAGCCGCCCAAGAGCAGCCCTGGCAGCTGGCCAAGGAGAGAGATTTCACATCCTGTGACTCAAATCCAGGGCAGGCTGATGAACGGGCTAATTCCCGCCCGCTGGGCCCTTGGGAAAATGCTACTTCTGCTTTTGTTGTTTTCATTACGTTCCTTTGACGTTGGTTGCTAGACCCTTGGTTTGAATGTGCGAGCGACTGCAGAACGTACCGTGCAGCCCGTGTTTGAAAGTCTCTGGGGTCCCTTCCGGCCCTGTCGTTGAAGTCCAGCCTACAACATGAACCAGCTTCGCCGGGAGACCCGGAGAGAGGCTCCCCTGTGAACCCCAGAGCCCAATGGGTTTTGGTGAGCAAAGGCTGCCCCGACTTTGGCACCGGGAGAGGGCTCACGGCTGAGCCTCTCGAGCAGACGGAGGTGCCTAAAGCCCTTTGAGGGGCAGGATTCAGGCCAGACCCCTCTCCTTGGCATTTCCTGCTCCAATTTCTGGCTTCTGTGCAGCCCATTCTCAGGCACCAAGCTCCCCCTGGGCATGATACAGGGAGCCCGGGCTGGGGGCCGGACGTAGGGCTGAGGACCACGGTGAGCGGCAGGCACCTGAAGTTTGGTGTTGCCCACTGAGCCTACATGGATCTAGCCCGCAAGTCCCACAGAGAGTCTGTGGTGGGGCAGGGAATTGAACCACAGATTTTAACTCAGACCCTAACCCCTGGGCCAGCCGTCACGGCTATGGGATGAACCCTGGTGGCAGCCCGCTGGGGCCTAGTCTGGAGCTGGACTCTGGACTCAGCAACCCTCGCCCCTTCCCCCACCCCCTCAGACACAGCAGGGAACCAGAAACACTCCTTAGAAACCCGCTGGGTGGTGCCAGGCCCAGCTCCGGGGAGACAGCCCAGCAGGGCTGGAGGGGCGGTCCGGGGGAAAGGCGCTGCTCCTGGGGGATGTAGGGCAAACCCCGCCCTTGTGCCTGTTTCCCCAGCTCCGTAAAACGGTGACAGTGACACTTCCTCCGGAAAGCCCTTTGCGAGCGCTGGATGCCCAGAGGTGGGTATTAACGCTGGGCACACCTTGCACACCCAGGCCATGGGCCCCGGGGTCTTCAGCTGTTCCAGGACCCCGCTGCCTCCCCTAGTGGACTCACCCCCTCCTCACCCCAGTTATTGGGGGTCCATCCGGGCCAGGCTGGGCAGTCAGCCAGCTCACGCCCCCCACCCGCTCCACCTGGCAGACCCGAGGCCCCGATCCCACGGGGCGGGCCCGGAGCCGGAGCCTCTCGCATCCGCCCAGCGAAGCGGGGAGGGCTCGGGCTGGTTTCCCCGGGACGAGGCCGCGCCCCTTTGGAGAAACACCTGTTCCGACCTGCCAGACAGGTTCCTCCCCCCCACCCCCCCGCGCCCCGGCGATGCTGGGCGAGCAGCTTGGGGAGCCTCGAAGCGCAGCGCGGCCGAGCGGGGAGCGCAACCAGCGGCCGGGCATGAGCGAGCGACCCAGTGGGCCCTGAGCGCACGAGGCCCGGCCCCCGGGGGATCCGCGCGCCCAGCTGCAAGGGACCCCCCACCCAGGGGACAACCCCCCCCGCCAGGCACCGCGCTCGCTCACGGAGGAAGATCCCGGCCCGGGGGGGCCGCTGTGACTTCCCCACGCGTGTCGCTGTGAGTTCCCCACGCGTGTCGTGACAGTGACGTCATGAGCGGGTCCTTCGCACCGGCCCCGGCCCCCGCGGCTTGGAAACTCCTGCTGCTCTGCCTCGCAGCCTCCGGTGAGTCGCCCGGTCCCGTAGCCCGGCTCGGGGCAAAGAGCCGGGACAGTTCTCCTGAGCAACTTGGAGCGAGGTTGCCTTGGTCCTGCCTCAGCGCGGGGGCCAGATTCGGGGGTTCCCCGGCGCCCTCCCAGCCCCCCATAAACACGGATCCGGGTTTGGATCCAGAGTTGCCTGCCTGGCTCTGGCCCTCTGCCCTCCATGCACCCCGGACCCCGCCCTGCAGCGATGTGGGGCCCTGGATCTCCGCCTGAGAACCCCCTTCGGGTTTGGGGGGGTTCCTTTATGTAGCCCCCCTGATTGCAGTTCATCCCGCGGCTCAGATCCTGCAGGAAACCCAGTGCGGGGGGGGGGGGGGGGGGGGCTGGACAGGATCGGGCCCGTGGACAGGATCGGGCCCCGTGTGCTTGTGCAGAGTGCTATTGTTGTGGCCGTTGGTTGTCAGGTGTTTTCAAACATTCTCCTGCATGGAGAGTCCCTCCCCACTTTCCCCCTACAAGGCCTCCCCCCACACCCCATTGCAACCCCCACAAACCGAGCAACCCCCCTCCCCCCTCCCCTGACCGGCCTGTGCACCCCTGGAACTCGGGGTTCCACCCCAAGCGAAGGGAGCGCCTTGCGGGGCTGGGGGCTGGCTCTGGGGTGGGGGGCAGGCAGTGGGCCATTGGCTAAAGGGACTTCCAAGGGATAAGAAACTTGTTCCCTTGCAGAGGACTCTTTAGAAGTGAAATCATTGGTGCTGCCTTCCGGGGGGGGGGGGTGTGTGTGACCCCCCCCAAGAGATGGGCCCCATAGAGCAAGCTGCTCCCCAGGCCCACCCTAGCCGGGGTTCACTGCCCCCCCCGTGCTACGTGTTGGCACCCCTCCCGCCCTGGCAGCCTCGCAGTGACTCGACAAAGCTGCCCCTTCCCAGCCCTGCCCCCTGTCAGCAGAGCTGCTGACTCAGGCTTTAGCCCTGTGGTGGTGGCTCCGGAGCAGCCGTGACTCAGAGCACGGCAGGATCATAACAAGCCGGGCTGGGCAGGGCCGGGCAGGTGAGCAGGTCCTCTGTGCCTGTAGAGCGCTCGGCACAACGGGGCCCCGACCTGCTGGGGGTCTCTGTGCCCCACGGTGGCTCAGATGGGAAATGCTGACGCCCTGACGTCTCGGTTCTTGGCGTAGGAAACGGGCCAAAAGCTCGGCTGGTGTCAGTCCCCAGAACTCTACTGAAGCCGGGAGGGCAACTCCGCTTGACACCGGCGGAGAATGGGCCCGGGCCTCCTTCCCTTGTGCCCAGGCAGTCGTTCACAGCCGGGCCTCGCGGGTGTCCACGGCCCATTGAGTAGCACGTGACGCCCGTTTTGCACGGGTGTGAACGAGGGCACGTGGCGCAGAGTGGATCGGGCAGCTTGTGTGCTGAGAGTGGATGCGCCAAGCTGTGCCCCCCGGGATCTGTGATGGCAGAGCAGCTGTTGCAGTGGGCAAAGGCAGATATGGGGGAGGGAGCCCAGAGAGTGCCCTGGCCAGGGCACCAGGCCCACTGCGTGTGCTCAGGGCAGGCTTCGGGCCTTCCTTGTCTTGTGTAGCTGAGCGGAAGCTGCTGTGTGAACGGGACGCAGTTGGCACCCGTCTCTAGGACCAGGCCGCTGGCTGGTGACTGACTCTTAGGTGGCACGTTGGCAGGGTGTGGTCCTGGCCAACCAGGCTCTTATTAGACAGGGTGTCAGCTCTGTGTGCCTCTGGCTCTGCAGCTAGGAACAACCACCAACCCCGACCCTACCGGGGGCAAAGTGGGCAGGGGGGATGACCCCCACCCCCTGCCCGTGGGCTGCTGAGCTGCTCCCAAGAGCCTCCAGCTCCGACCATTGATCTGCGACTCTCACAGCCCACTGCCCTCAATGCCCACAAAGAGCTAATTTGCATGTTTAATTGACACCCACCTCTTTTAATCATTGCTTCCCTAAGTGCACTCTAATCAATGCATATTAATAATAATGACGATGATCCTTTATTAATTATGGGGGAAGGCTTCCGGTTTCCTCTGTTCGTCAGCTGGAGAATGTTGGAGGGATTTAACCGGGCAAAGCCATTTCGGCCACCGCTGCGGGCACCCGGGCGCTGCTCACCGCAGGGGGGATGGGAGGCCAGGGCTGTGCTGATAACAATCACGGAGCGCTTTCATTCCGTCAGCTCTTGGGGAGGAGCAGGTGTTTCCTCATCAGTTTCAAGGCTGTCTCCCTGTAGTGTTGCCTTTTAGTGGGAGGCTGCCTGTACATTCCTGCCCCATGAGGAGAATCTCGTCCATTTCATCACTGCACACTCATTAGCTGCTTTCCAGACAGGTGACGGGAGGGTCTGTGCTCTTGCAGACTGTGTCAAGAGACGTTGCTTGTTTTCATTTAGAGAGGGGCCTGATCCGCCAAGTTCAGAGCTGGGTTCAAAGCTGGAGGCTGTCTGGATCCGGCGTTTAGGTGTGGACCCGGCTGTTGTGGGTACTTGATCCTGCCTCAGTGCGGGGGATGGATCAGATGACCTCTCCCTGTCCCTTCGAGCCCTACGTGTCTATGATTTAATGATTGTTCCCCCCTTGCCTCCTTCTCCGCTTCTGAGCTGATTAAAGGTGAAAGAACGTGATGAATCATGTGCCCTCTTCACTGTTTTCTTTTCCCCCTTTCCCCCTCAGCTGGTCTGATGAAAACAGACACTTTGCTAGTCAGTTTCACTTCCTGGTTCTCATGTGCCAGCCCCTGTCACTTGTCTGGAGCCACCTGTTCCCAGTTGATGCCTATGAAACCTACGATCCTGGGCGTGTTTCGTTCCATCTCAGTGTGTGTGTGAGTGGAGGGGTTTAAAACCAACTAGATTTGGGGCAGAATTTGTGACTCGCTAACTTGGCGTGACTGTGCCCGGGAGGAAGGTTCTGGAACCCAGACCGGGCCAGCCTGACACAGGAGATGCTTTAGAACCCAAATCCAGCTCCACGTTTTGGATCCAAACCCCAGCTCCCAGGAACCGGTTTGGATCTGGATCCGAACGTTCCAGCTTTACTCTCCCCTGAGATCCTGGCAGGGGCTGAGGGAAGCTGGTGGGGGGGGAGATGCCCAGGTTATAATCTTCCTCCTTCCAGCTCCAGGATTCCTTGACACCTCCCCATGTTCTGCTTGTCTCTCCCAGTGTTAGTGACTCTTGGGCGTGGGGGTGGCTCCAGAACTCATTGTCTTCCCCTCCCTTATTCCCTTTCTCTTGGTTTCTCTGTCTATTGTATGTGTCCGGGCACATCCTCGCTCTGATCACACGCAATACCTGCTATAGGGGAAGCCAGGCGTCTCCTCCCAAAGCCATGCTCCGTAATCAGCTCTCAGCAGCCAGAGGGCTGCTAATTGTTTAATGCGCCGCGCTTGGTGAGGATCAGCGTGGGTCTTGCTGTAAACAGTGTGTGTGTCTGTGTGTGTGAGAGAGAGAGAGGCGGCAGGCGGGTGTGCAAGTGGCCTGGGGGCCCTGGGGGCTCTGTCCAGTCTCCAAGGGAACCTCTCCTTTGACTCTGGTGGGAGTTGGATCAGGCCCCAGAAGCATGAGCTCCAGTCACAAGCACTAAAGGAGTCAGTCACTCCCCCGGCTGGGAGTCAGCAGCCAGCTGGTGTGTATGTGTGTGTGTGTGTGTGTGTGTGTGATGCCTACTGAGCCAGCTGATTAGCTGTGGGAGTGCAGGTAGATGGGTGTGCAGGACCATGTGTGGTGGGATGGACACGTCTGTGTCACAACAACGCCCTGCACCCCTGGGAATCGCACTGCGGCCAGATCTCCCCCCGTTTGTAATGAGGCAATGCTGACCTTTTAGCTCCCCTGACTATGCGCCGGCGGTGAGTGTTGCTTCCCCCAACAAGGGCTACTTCACTAGAGGATAACAACCTGCTACTGCTACCAGCTATTGGAGCTTCTCCTTTATCTCCAGTGGTTGGTCTCTTTGCTGAAGGTCCTTGTTCAAATCCTGCTGGTGCCCTATGGTGGGGGTTACAGCTCCATGAGGGACTCAAGATGAGGAATGAGTTTGTTATGCTATACTGCCGAGGGGCAGTCTGGCTTAGTGGCAAGGGCACTGTATTGTGACTCAAGACACCTAGGTTCTGTTACTGGCTCTGCCACAGACCTTGAGTAAGTGCCATCCCTGCTCTGTGCCTCAGTTTCCCCCCCCACCTTTTGTCTGATTACACTGTGAGCTCGTTGGGGGCAGGGACCGTCTCTCGCTGGGTGTCTGTGCAAGACCCTGAAGTAATACAGAAAATAATTCTCCCTGATTTGTGGCATAAAGATGCTCATCTCCTTCCTGCTGTTCGGGGCTCGTCTGTCTCCGTTCCTGTGTGCCTAGCATCACCTGGTTAAGATCGGACGGTTCTCTGGCAGATCAGCTCTAGGGATTATTCGGGGGGCAGATCTTCGGCCTGGGTTAGCCAGGAGGTCGGACAAGACAATCACAATGTTCCCGCCTGGCCTTGGAGTCTATGAAGTGATGCCAGGGAGGTCCCTGCTGGGGCGGTGAGACCCTTGGCTCAGACTTCCTCGTCGGCTGGCGTAACCCGATGGTTGTTGTGGAGTCCAGCCTGGGCTCCGGCACTGTACAGCCCCACTCTCTCCGGCTACTACACCCCGGCTGACTTGTCCCTGCCTCTCTAGGGGACGGAGGAGGTCAATGGATTAGAGAGATTCAGGCTAATTGAAGGTGCTTACAGGGTGGGAAGGAGACAGTGGAATAGCTGCCCTGCAGCCCTCTGCCATCTGAAATCTTTCAATCCAGCCGGGGCATCTCTGTCTGACAGAGCCACTCGGGCTCGCACCGGAGCAATGGGAGGGGACCGGGGTGTGGGAATCCCTGGGGGAGGGTGTCGGGCCTGGGATATGCAGGCGCTCAGACTAGATCGTCAGCATGGGTCCTGGCCTTGAGAGCTTAGGGTGAACTGGCTGCATTGAAATCAACAGCAAAACTCCCACGGACCTCAATGGGGCCGGGATTCTGCCCAGTGAATCCAAGAGAGTGGCTGTAGGGGCTCGCTCGGGTCTGTCGTGGGGCTCTGCGTGAGGATGGGGGCTTCGGATCCCATTTCCCCGGCCGCGTGGAACGGGTGCTGTCACTGCGAGGGGCTCCGTCCCGCTTTGGCTGCCCTAGGACGGACCCTGCACCCAACCGGGGTGGATCCCACTGCAGGGGCTCCCCTGAACGGCTAACTGGGGAGCCCCAGGGCCTGAGACCTCCAGCAGTTCCCCAGGACTCTGGCGTGATTCAGCGGCATTCACCCTGCAGGGCAGGAGGAAATGTGACGCCCCGAGACTGGAGACTTTGCACAAACCCAGCCTGTGCGGCCGGAGAGCAGGCAGGAGCCAAAACCACTCGTGCCCCGGCCGTTGGAGCTGGTCGTTCGTCACCGCCAATAAAACTGCTGAGCCGCTGACTCCCCTGACAGCCCTGTAACCGCGCAGAGCAGGCCAATTAGCTGTGGGTTTCCCCCTTGCATCGGGCTGGGCCTGCGTCCCGTGCACCTGTCGGGCAGCTCAGCTGGTCCCGAGAAGGATCTGGGGAGCCCCAGGATTCCTTCACTTCTCCCCCTTGCCCCAGGGCATATGGTAACGGGCTATTTTCTCTAGCAAAAGCCCGCGGATGGGGGATGGGCCCCAACCCGCCCACTGGCCCGGTCCTCCCAAGGGGAAATCTGTCCACTGCCCTGGGAGAGCTGCAGGCTTCCCGGGGGCAGGTCTGACTGCAGGGAGGGTGTGGGAGGGGGAGTGGGCCTGGCACAAATGGATGAGCAGGAAGGAGACCAGGGCTGGGAGTGAGTCTCCAGCGTAGCAGGGCACTAACTGTGCCAGGCGAGGGGATGAGACCAAGCCTAGCCCCTCCTGCCTGGCAGCAGAGCACGCCAGTGGGCACCGGCCTTTGCAGGGCTCCCGGCTTAAGAGCAGATTGAGCCGGGGCGTTTTCCCCCAAGCCAGAGGGCCCCAACCTTTATCTGAAGCCTCCAGGGACACGGAGCTGGGGGTCCCGGGAAGCTGCCCTGCCTGCAGTCATTTCTCAGTGGTGCTTCTCTGGGGGTCTGGCAACTCTGTACCCCGCCCGCTGAATTCACCTTCCCCGGGGTCCGAGCAGGCTGCGCTGGTGTGCTGGGGGTGTGGGAGGTTGTCCAATGTGCCCAGCGCCTCCCACGGTGACCCGCTGATGGGTTGGGTACGGGGTAAGCTCTGGGGTGATATCAGCCGCCCTGGGTTCAAGTCCCAGCACTGCGCCTCAGTTTCCCCCTCTGTAAAATGGGGCAATAATCCCTCCTGTTCATCACCCTGGGTGTGGTTTGTTTACCCAGACTGTGAGCTTGCCAGGGCCGGGACTGTGTGGGTACAGCCATGGGGCCAGTCGTTATAGGGTTTGGCAACTTCTAGTCTGACTTTGGGCCTTGGATTGTGAGCTCAGTGGACCTGCGACTGTCTTATTGTGTATCTGTGTAGTGCCTGGCATGACGGTGGGGCCCCCTGGTCTCACTCAGGGGCTGTGCAGCGCCCTGCACGACAGCGCCCCCCCCGCCCCCCCCCCCGGTCTCGATTGAACCTTTAGATGCGACTGTAACACCAGTAATAATAAGAACCAGTCCCACATCTCTCATGTGGCTGACCAAGGTGGCCTGAACTTTGACAGTTGTTCTTCGCCGTGGTGTGTCTGAGAGACGTTCACGCTGACCATGAATCTGCTCCCTCGACTCACACCAAGTAGCCTTACTCCAAAGCGATCAGTGCTGTATTCCCAGAGGAAGGGACTGTGCATGCACATGGGGTGAGGCCCCACCCGTAATGGGAAAGATTGGGCCAAAAAGTTCCCACAGAATTTCAAATAATCACTAGGCCTGCCAGCCGGCCTCGCGCCCGCAGGAATCATTGGATCTGTAATGGTGCCGTAATTTTTGAGTGCCCTACGCAGCCGCGTATGCCTAAGGATGGCCCTGGATCCGTTCCCTCTTGGTACCCACGTGCTGAGCCAGGGCTCTGAGTGCATCAGAGCTAGTGAGAAAAGAATCCTAGAATATCAGGGTTGGAAGGGACCTCAGGAGGTCATCTAGTCCAACCCCCTGCTCAAAGCAGGACCAATCCCCAGACAGATTTTTGCCCCAGATCCCTAAGTGGCCTCCTCAAGGATTGAACTCACAACCCTGGGTTTAGTAGGCCAATGCTCAAACCAAAGAGAATTTCTATCTCCTGGGGACAGTCCAACAGTCCAGAGTTTGTTTTTCCTCCCAATCGTGATGAAAAGTCCAAAACTCGAAATATTTGACGGAACGAAACATTCCGGTTCGGAAACACTGAAATGAAACGATCCAGTAATATCGCAACAGTATCGAACGGTCGATTTCATTGGCTGAGCTTGCGAAGGTCTTACTCTCTACTTGATGGCATCTCTCTGTCTGTCAGTCTGTCTGTCTGCGACATGTTGTATGCAGAGCTGTTGTAGCCATGTGGGTCCTAGGATGTTAGAGAGACGAGGCAGGGGAGGGAATACCTGTTATTGAGCCAACTTCTGTCGGGGAGAGAGACAAGCCGTCGAGCGACACAGAGCTCTTCTCCAGAGCTTGTCTCTTTCACCATCCAAGGTCGGTCCGATGACAGAGATTACCTCACCCGCCTTGTCTGTCTGTCACATGGTGATGACTTTGCAACACCACAGATGATCAATTCCAACATTTCAGGGAACGTTCTAGGCACCAGGGGGCGGAACCCAACTGGTCTGGGGGAAATCTGGAAAACAGGAAGGGGGCGGAATGGAGGACCTGTGGAGCCCCGGCCATGCAATTAGCACAGCCACCGTCGTTATCTGTAGATCCAACAAGTGGCGGATGGCACCCAAAGTGAAATGAAACAGAACGCGGAAGGCGAAACAAGCTCCCCCATTTGGAAGCGTTTCCGTTGGACGTTTCGTTCCAAATGGAGCGTGTCGGTTTTGACGAGACACGGGCCTTTTCCAACGGCCCGTCGTAAATATCTCGCCCCGCTCTAGCGTGGGTTGCTCCGTTCCGTTGGAGCCCTTCGTCGGGGCCGTTGGACAGAGGCTGCGTATGTGTTGGTCCCTGTCATCCAGGAGCTGGAAGAGCCGGGAAAGTCCTGCCTTCATTCACTGCCTGGCCTGTCGGCTGAGCCTGTCCGAAAGAGGCACTGCAGTCCGGGGCTGGGCTCACGTAGGCCAACAATCAACCGACTCCTGGTCCCTACTTTGTGCGGCTTTGCGTTACGTTTTCCCTGCAGGCCCCGGGGGTGCTGGGCACAGAGCTGGAGAGGAGCAGGTGGGTGGTAGGAGCAGGCGGTGGCTGTTTTTCTGGTTGAGTGGGTGTGTTTCGCCGGCTTAGGCTGCGGGTGCAGTTAGCTTTATGGGATAATGAGCTGGGAGGGACTCGCAAGGCAGGGACTGGGGGTGGGACAGGCCGGCTGGGTTGCGAAAAACAGGAGGGGCCCCGGAAACTCTCCCCCACTCTCACTGCAGGGGCTGGGGGTGCTTATTTCGGGGTTTTGTGCATTGACTTTGGGGATCAAACAAGAGGAGGAAGGAGCCACTTGGCAGGTCTGTAACTCCGGCCAGCTCAGGACCCCAGAATGTCAGGGAATCTGTCCTTTCATCCACCCCACAGCTGGGTTTGTCTCGTCTCAGGTGGGGAAACTGAGTCACGGAGCAGGGGAAGTGACTTGCCCAGGGCCACTCGGTTAATTTTTGCCAAGACAATGGAAAGAACCAGGAGTCCTGGCTCCCAGTCGTCCGTCCGTCCATCTGTCAGACAGGGTGTGGACCGCTGCAGCGTGGAGGCTGCGGTGACCTTCAGTGCAGTGAGATCCGCCAGCTGCACGCCCTGCTTGAGGGACCCCAGAGCAGCTGTCTCTGTCCCCTAGTCAGCAAGGCTCTGCCCCCTTCTGGCTGCCCATCTCCTGTGCTGGGCATCTGACCTTCCGCTCTTCCCAGCAAGCTGTGGCAGGGAGACCGAGGGTGGTGTGAAGGGCAGTGGAGGAGGTGGGGGTGTGACGGGGGGTGGGCATTTGGGGGACATGTAGGGCATTTGGGGGCTCTGAAGGGCGTGTGGTGCAGTCAGCTGCAGGTGTCCCCCACCCTCCGCATTCCTGCCCGCTCGGGGATTGTGCCAGGCCCAGCAGCTTTGCCAGCTCCCCGTGCCAGCAAAACAAAGGTGCTTGTGCAATGGGGGCGTGAACCAAACTGGGGGGGGGGTCTGATCTCTCATTCCAACCATTGGGTCCCCCCAATCTCTCAGGGGTTCTAGGGAGCAGATGCCAGCAGCATGGTCCCCCCAGCCCCAGCATGGTCCCCTCCACAGAGTCTAGACCTACCCCAGTCTCCTCCTCCTTCTCCCGTGGGTGCTACGGTGCCTTTCATTCCCTGCCCTTGCAGAGGTTTATAGGGCCCTGGGGCGAGAGGGGGCCAGGCCCAACCGTCCCCTCTGCGGGTTGGGCAACCAGAGCTGAAGCAGCGAAGCCAGCAGGCTGCAGCCCTCGTTTGGCCAATTAACTTGATTGCAGCCCTGTGGGCTTTGGTGTTACAAGCGCTGGGGAATACAGGGCTAATTGCCCTGCATTTCGCTGACAAACCAAAGGAGCCGGGAGCTGGTGGAGCCAGTTTGGGGCTCCTTTAGTTTTGTTTGACCCTCCTTCCTCTGGCGCCCGGGTACTGTGCTGCTTCCAGCCCAGCTGCCCGGGCACTGCCACAGACACCCCTGGCACCGTCTGGCCTGGGCCGGGAGCTCTTGGAGTCCAGCACCTCAAAGGGCGTTGGGTACCTCCGTAGAGGCCAGGCCAGGCCATCCCCTTACTAGGGCAGCAGTAGGCAGCGAGGAGACACACGCAGGTGCCACGTTGCAGAGGCACTAGAGAGCGCCAGGGGGTGTTGTAACGTGTGCCAGATCCCAGACACGTTTATACCCTGGCAGAGCCGGGACTAGAACTCTGGATCTTTGTCTCCAAAGCAACAGGCCTCTTCCCCGGGAGCAGCAGGGGAGGCTCCCCTCTGCACAAGCAGCGTTAGGGCTTTGATGCTGGGAAGGAGCGTTTCCCGGCCGCGTGCAGAGAGCGCGAAGAGCAGTGTTCGTCGGCACGTGTGCCGGTGATGGGACGCAGGGGCCGCTACGCCCAACCTTTCCGTGAACCTGGACCAGCTCCTAGGGCGGGGGGGAAGGGGCTGGCTGCAGGGAGGAGGGGGATGGCTGATGGGGAGCACAGAAATGCAGGCGGAGAAACAATCCATGCAGTTGCTGTGCGGTAAATCGCCGTGCACGCAATTGCGAGGGCGATGTCGGTGTACATCCTTGTATCTTCCTGCTGGGGCCTTTGCATGCTTGTTTTTCCTGGAAATCTGCCTGGAAGATTGGATCTGGAGGGGCTGGTTTGAACGCATGCTGGGGAGAGCGGGTTGCATGCCCCAGGGAGGCAAGTGCGATCCAAGGACCATGAGGAGGAGCTGTGCTGGTTGCCTGGTGTTGGGAGCTGTTCCCGGATCGCCGAGATCCAGTGGATACCAGAGCGGCTGGGAAGAGCAGGGAGCCCCAGCCTGTGGTGCTCCAAGCTAGATCACTGAACATAAGAATGGCCAGACTGGGTCAGACCAAAGGTCCATCCAGCCCAGTATCCTGTCTACCGACAGTGGCCAATGCCAGGTGCCCCAGAGGGAGTGAACCTAACAGGCAATGATCAAGTGATCTCTCTCCTGCCATCCATCTCCACTCTCTGACAAACAGAGGCTAGGGACACTATTCCTTACCTATCCTGGCTAATAGCCATTAATGGACTTAACCTCCATGAATTTATCTAGTTCTCTTATAGTCCTAGCCTTCACAACCTCCACAGGCAAGGAGTTCCACAGGTTGACTGTGCGCTATGTGAAGAAGAACTTCCTTTTATTTGTTTTAAACCTGCTGCCCATTAATTTCATTTGGTGGCGCCTAGTTCTTATATTATGGGAACAAGTAAATAACTTTTCCTTATTCGCTTTCTCCACATCACTCACAATTTTATGTATCTCTATCATATCGCCCCTTAGTCTCCTCTTTTCCAAGCTGAAAAGTCCTAGCCTCTTTAATCTCTCCTCATATGGGACCCGTTCCAACCCTCTAATCATTTTAGTATCAGAGGGGTAGCTGTGTTAGTCTGAATCTGTAAAAATTCCTCATTTTTACATCTGTACGCAGTATTCAAGATGTGGGCATACCACGGATTTCTATAAGGGCAATAAGATATTCTCCATCTTATTCTCTATCCCTTTTTGAATGATTCCTAACATCCTGTTTGCTTTTTTTTGACCGCCTCTGCACACTGCATGGACGTCTTCAGAGAACTATCCACGATGACTCCAAGATCTCTTTCCTGATTAGTTGTAGCTAAATTAGCCCCCACCATATTGTTTGTATAGTTGGGGTTATTTTTTCCAATGTGCATTACTTTACATTTATCCACATTAAATTTCATTTGCCATTTTGTTGCCCAATCACTTAGTTTTGTGAGATCTTTTTGAAGTTCTTCGCAGTCTGCTTTGGTCTTAACTGTCTTGAGCGGTTTAGTATCATCTGCAAACTTTGCCACCTCACATTTTACCCAGTGCACTGGCAAGTGATCAGCAGAGAGCAAGCCATCTCCCAGGGGTTTTGTGTCTCTCGTCCCTACGGCTTGACAGCAGTTTTAGGCTCTGCCGCATTGCGGGAACGTCTGGTTGGAAGGGACGGGGCGTCCTGGCGCATCTCAGGGACTCCTCGGTGGTGTTCCCTGCCCAGAACGCTGCTAAGGGGGAGGAGAACAGCCCCCTGGCATGGGCTCTGAACTGAGCCCCAGCCATGGCCTCTGGAGCCTGTGACACACGCAGCCCTCAGAGCCACCCTGCCTCCTGTGGGATGCACGGCGGCTCCTTGCCAGAAGTGCGTGTTCCCCAGTGGTCGGGCTTTACTGGTGCAAACAGCAAAGGCTGCAACTGCTGGAAGAGGCTGCTCCTTTGTGCCGGCAGCGCGCTGCCCCTGTGCCACGGGGCATGCGACGCGGGGAGACCCCTCCAGATTGGATGGGATCGGGATCAGGGACCTGTTTCTCTCCTTTTCTGGCTCCCCATCAATTTCAGGGCTCAAGCATCCGGGTTCCCAGCCCTGAGAGCTGCGGCCTGCCCCTGGGCTGGGGAAACGCCAGCTGAGCTGTCGCTGCCCCTCGCCTCAGTGCGGGCCCAGGATGGGCGGAGCTGGGGGGTTCCACCGCACGAGGTAGGATAGGGTCTGGATGGGAGCTACCCCCTGGCAGCGCTGACAGCCTGTGGGTGCGTCTCACGCTGGCAGGTGTTGTGCCCTGGCCCTTCTTCAGGCCCCTCTCCGGGAGGCTCTCAGGCCTGGATGAATTAACCTTGTGCAGCAGGGCAGCATCAGCCCTCTCTTGGGGGGAGACTGAGGCACAGAGCGGGGACGGGAGCCGTGGCTGAACCAGGGCTCCATCCACTCCCCGTGGCCCTGCAGACCATCCCAGAGCAGAGATGGAGGCTCAGAAGGCAGCAGTCACACTGGAGCAGGGCAGCCCTGCTGGCTGGTGCGGGGAGCCGGAGGGCTTGTGTGGGGAAAGGGTGCATGGACGTGAGACGCTTCTGTGTGAAAGGCAGAGGGAAGCTCCCGGCTGGATCCGGGGACCCAGAACAATGGGGGGCTGACATAAGCCCAGCTGGCAGCTAATTCTCCTAAAGACCCAGCGTGACGTTAATCAGCAGGTAGGGCCTGGGGCGCCCATTGTTTCCTGGCCTGTCGGATATTAAAGGGACCGGCTGTTTGGGAGGAGAGGGGATCTAGCGTGGGCCGGTTCTTGGCTTCTGCCGGGAGGGTTCTTGGCTTCATTCTTGGTAAACCTTCAGAGGATCTGCTAAAGTAAAACAGTGATGTAGTCACACCCGGAGCCCCCCCACAAGGCTGGTGCTCCTGCCCCACTCCCATCCCCGCAGCGCCCCCTGCTGGGAGAGCTGGGGCTGGATGCTTTCTTTACAGGCAGTGCTCCAGCCCCACTCACCACAGCGCCCCCTGCTGGGTCTAAAGCAGCTGCGAATTTCCTTCTGCTGCAGGAGGCTGGGCTGAGGGGAGCTGTGAGCTCCCCACACCACCCACCCACCGTGCTGGCACCAGCACAGGGCCCTCCCCTGGCTCCACAAGAGGGGATTTGGGAGGTTCAGTGCTCTGAATCAGTGTAAACCCTCCGGGCTGGTCTACACCTGAAACGCTTCAGTGCAGACGCTCCCGACAGCGACGGAGGGTGTCTCCCGCCCTCGAGGTGGACAGAAGAATTCTTCCATTGGCCTAGCACTGACTGCACTGGGCTTAGGCTGGGGAATGGATTTCTCACCCCCTCGGAGCTGCAGCTGGGCTGCCGTACGTTCCCAGTGTAGACCAGCCCCCATCCCAAAGTTCTCCAGGGCCCGTTCTGTGTGCCCGCTGCCCCAGCCGCCCCCAAAGGCTCCATGCCAGGGCAGAACCAGCGTGCTAGGGCTCTGCGGCCTGGTTCCCTCGCCCTTACCCTGGGTGGCAGTGGTGGGGTGGGAGGTAGAACTGGGTCTGCGCTTATGCTGGTTAGTGGGGGAGGGGGGCCGGCTTCAAGACCTGGCCACCTACAGCCTGCAGGGCTTATGTGCCAGCTGGGGTCAGGAGGGAAACCCAGCCCTGGGCTCTGATTGGGCCCCTCCGGGATCTGTGTATCCAGCCCCCTGGGACTGAACAGCTCTGGGGGTGGGCAAAGGGGTGTCAGTGCTTTGGGGGGGGGACGCTGTGTGGGGTTAAACTGCATCCTGCGGGGATGTGGAGCATATAGACGTGTGAAAAGATGGGGGAACCAAGTTCAGGGGGAGGGTGTAACTGCCCCCCTTGTTCCTGAGCAAGTAACACCCCCGGCTGGTGTCCCCCTTCCTTGCTCGGTGACACTGGGCTCCCTGAGGCAGGCGCCTCTCCCCACCCCCACCTCGGGGATTCCCAGACCCCCGGCTAGATGTCTGGGAGCAGCTAAACCTTTCAGCCAGCAGCTTCGAGCCTGGCGGGGCGGGGAGCCGGGCCTGGGAGTGGGGATTAGGATGACATGGGGCTGGGAGCTGCAGATTAATGGCAGGTGGTTTCTGTGCCTCCCCACCCCCCATCTCGCCCCTCGGCGAGTGCAGCCTCTGGGGATTTCAGCCGGCAGCTTGGCAGGCTCACGCAGTGTGTGGGAGCTGGTGTGACGAGCTGGCTCTGCGCCATAGGGCTGGGGGTGGATCTGGATGTTGAGAGCCTGCTGTGCCCCTCCCCCTGGTAGGAGGAGCCTATGGCTTCATGCCCCTCCTTACAGAATGGGACCAGGTCACGTTTGTCCCTGGGCAGAGAATGGCACAGGCGAACCACACGCAGAGCATGGATTCACATGGGTACACATCAGTGCTCTTGTGTGCCCTCGCACGTTCGTTAGTAGAACCTCCAACATGCACGTGCAGCACGCACACCAGCGTGGCACAACTTTCAAGTGCTCCCTCCTGAACTTGCCGATATTCTGGGTCTCTGCTGGGCACACTCAGTCCAGATTTGCACGTGCATGGACTTTGCACACTCAGGTCCATGTGCTTGTGTGCTCACACACTTGTGTGCACACCTGTGTGCCCAAGCAGGTGCGCACGCTCGTGGGCTCGTGCAGTTGCCCTGTTAAGTGGGTGTGCGCATTCACGCAAGCACATGTGTGTGAGCGTGGCTGTGTATGCGCTCACTTGCGCAGGAACACTTGTGTGCTCACACTCACTCACACACACACACTTGCACAGTTACGTGCACGTGCAGTCCTGCACACACCCTGTGACGTGTGTGCGGACGCACAGACGTGGGGACATGCATGCAACACACACAGAGCTGCTGCTCCCAGACTCCTGTGCAACGGGGCAAGGAAGCCAAGTCTGACTCCATCTGGTGACCTCCCAGCCTAGGGAACAGAGAGGGGTGGAGTGGGGAGACTCCGTGCCAGCATCTGGCCTTCTGCTGCTAAGGCCAGCAGCACGGGAGCTGCCCAGGAGTGCCAGGCAGGATGCATTTAAAGCAGCCCCCTTGCCCCCCGGGGTAGGGGCAGCAGGAAAAGCTGTGGCAGGAACCCGCCTGTCCACAGGCCTCCCTGGTTCCCCTCCATGCAGCCTGGGACTGGGATGGCACCGCCTGGTGATTTACGCCCCTTGATGTTTCAGTCTCTGGCCAAGCACCTCCCCTACCAGCATCACACAGAACCCCCCTCCCCTGCCGCCCCTGCACCAGGGGCAGGACGCGGGCGAATCAGGCTTCCCACCCACGTCTGGGGACCGTGCATGCCCCAGCCCGGCCCCAGCAGCAGGGGACCTGGGTAAGTGGACTCATGTTTCCAAGTCCGCGCTTGAGCGCCCACGCTGCATTGTAAACCCGGGTTTCCATGGCTGGCCTCAGGTCTCACAGCCGTGCTAACACGGCCATACTGCACCGCGCAGACCTTCTGACTCCGGCCTGCGGCTTGAGCTGCGTCCACACGGCAGGATGACAGGGCTGGCCCCGAGTCTCAGCAGGACTTGGCTCTGATCCACCCCCCAGCAGGTCCTAGGACCCGGGTCCTGAGTGCTCGCTGACCCAAGTCTCTGATGTGGATGCGGACAGAAGGGCGATTTGGGCTCAAACCTGCGTCCGAGCCCAGGCGCAGTGAGCCGTGTAGACACCCCCATAGAGGGTTTGAATCGCGCTGGGTAGGAGCAAGGCGATGTTGTTATAATGTGGAGGGCCGAGTGTGCTACCGACGGCTATTTATTGCTCTCATTCAGCTGGAGTGGAAAGGGCAGGTCAGGGCTGGGAACCAAGGTGAGAGCTCAGGGAGGATCGGAAGGAACCTGACTAGCTGGGACGCTCTTTGGGACAGGGAAAGTCTGTCTGTTCTGGGTTTGTGCAGCGCCTGGCACCAGGAGGGCCATGACTGGGGCTCCTGGGTGCTAATACACCTAATAAATAATGTACAGCATCTGGCACAATGGGGTCCTGGTGTAGGACCGGGATGCCTACGCACTACCGTAATACACCTAATAAAATGTACAGCACCTGGCACAATGGGGTCCAAGAATGGAGTGTCTAGGTGCTACTGAAATACAAATAATAAGTATTATTAATAATAATAATAAATAATTATTAATAAGTTAATACTTTGGGTGTTAACCCACAGGCTGTAGGTAGCTGGTGTGGGGAACAGAGACATGGGAGCCTGGGGGCCTGAGTGAAAATGTCCAGCATGAAAATGAGACAATCTTTCTACATCATCACCTATTCCCAGATGCCAATGCTATTGCATGGTGTGCAGCGCCTGGCACAACGGGGCCCCAAGCTCGGTTGGGGTCTGTGCAGCGCCCGGCACAACAGGGCCCTGAGCTCAGTAAGAGCCCCTAGGTGCTACCAAAATGTATGTAAATAATACCAATGCTTCTGGTCTGCAGGAGAATCTCTGCGGAGGGAGGGGGTTCCACTGTCATGCTTCAGGGCAGCATCCCAAGGGTCAGGAAGGATTCCCTTCACGTGATACCTGACTCTTTACGGCACCTTCCATCGTGAGATGCTCTAAGCACTTTACAGACGTTCATTCATTAGGGAAGGAGGTGCAGCAGGAATGTTGTCCCCGTTTTACAGATAGGGAAACTGAGGCACAGCAAAGGGCAGTGACTTATGCACAGCCAGGGGCAGAGCTAGAAGCAGAACCCCACGGCTCCAACCTGCCCCCCAGTGAAGTCTTTGAGGTGGGCATATGTCTGAGTCTCTCCTCTTGCATGCCCTTGGGTAAATCAGGAGTGGTGTAAGGGAGAGGGAAGCTAGGGCTGTGGCGTGGGAGGTTCCAACAGGAGCAGGGCGGGGCCCAGCTGTCTCGACGGCTTGTCTCCCACGCTAACCACCAGGCCACACTGCCTCCTTTGCGGCGCCCAGCGCAATCGGCCAGGCGTGTTACGGGAGATGGAACTGATTGGGGGGCGGGACTACAGGGGGCCATGAGGTGTGTAATGGGGGCTCCTGTGGGCAGAGCAGCCAGCAGGGAGGATGGGCCACCAGTCTGAAGGTGCTCGCTCTCTGCCAAGCTGGCAGGGGGCATCGCTTTGCCCTCCCCATGGAGCACAGACGTTGTGGCTATCCCAGCTCTGCCGCCTGTGCCCAAGAACAGTCCCTAGATGTGACCTAATGCCCAGCTGCTGGGATGGGAGAGGACCCGGGTCACGCCCGCAGCACCACTCCCACGTGCAGGGGCCGTTCAGCCCCAGCTGGCTGCGGGCTTCCCCAGGGGTAGCGAGGAAGAGCCAGGAATCCCCAGGGGCCCAGCTCCACCCCTGTTTATTTACCAGGACAGGGCGGTTCTGTTTACCGTGGCTGTGGCTACAGCAACAGCGAGGGAGGCAAGGGAGATTGGCAGGGCCGGATGGGCTGGGCGAACCCTTGGCAAGCGGCTGGGCTCCCTGCAGACAGCAGCTGGGCTTCGCCAAGTTTCACGGGGCATAGAGAGGTGATGGGCTCCCCCCCAGCAGGGAACTGGTGTGGGGGGAGAGAGGGGTGATCCCCCAGGGGAGCATCCTTTGTCGTCGCCTTCCCATCTCCCCCTACAGGAGTGCCCGCCGACATGCGTGTGGCGTGTGTGCGACGTGCCCCACATTCCCCTGCAGGGCAGGGAGGGCCACCTGCCATGGGAAGGCTAGGGCAGACGTCAGGAGCCAGGCTGGTTTACAATTCCCAGAGTGGGGAATGTGGCCAAGTCTCTGGTCCTGGCGACCCCCACTCCGGGCGATCCCGGCCTGCTGCAGTCCCCACTTGCAGAGCTGCCGCTGCAGGAAGGTGAGAGTGCTGAAGCCTGGATGTCATTCCCTGCAGCGCCTCCTGCTGGGGAGGCTGGGAGCCGGGCGCTCCCCCTGCAGCCAACGCTTCTACCCTGCTCCTCACAACGCCCCCTGCTGGGAGATGCTGGAAGCACCTGAGCTCTGTCTGACCTAACTCTTCTGCTGTTGCTCCAGTTCCAGCCTCTCCCAGCAGGGGTGCTGCAGGGACTGGGGCCGGACCAGGAGGGAATCGCAGGTCTGGTTTTGCTGGTGCAGCCAAGGCGCCAGGAAGCAGATACAATGGCTAAGACTGGGCCAGTTTCCATTCCCTTCCAGATTCTCCCGACCCGGGCTGGAGGCTTCTCGGCATGGCAGCTAGCAGGGGATTACAGGGTTAAAGGAAAGTGACCTGGGCGGAGATCTGGTTCTTCTGGTTTGGCGGCTCCTTTCTCACGCACTGGGGAGCGATGATTCCTTTTGATTCACCCAGTTTTGGTGGAGACGGCCTGGGGGGACAGGCTGCAAGGGGAGCTGGCTCCACAGCTGATTGGAACATAGGCTTACCCAAAGGGTCCTTGCTCCAGATCTCAAATCAGAGGCAGGATCTGAGCTCGGGCGTGAAAAGTGCCAAAGAAGCCAAGTGTTTGGAGCTCATTCCCGGCTCCTGCCGGGACCCGAGTTCAGGGGGGCGCGGTTCCTGCTGTAGTGCGTGACGCTGCAGGCCACTTCCTGCCCCGGGTGCTGAGTGATGTCAGACAGCACTGCTGACGCGTGGAGCTGGCAGCTCAGCCACGGCGGTGCTGATCTCCCAAACCTCTTTGCTGTTTGTTCCGGCGCTCGCAGGGCCAGGAGCTTTGCACGGTCGGGCGGCCCTTGTGCCCTTTGTCCCCGAAGCCTGGGATCAATCAATAACAACTAAACCCCAGCTCCCAACCCCCCTGATCACAGAATAGGCACCAGCACTAGGCCTAGCTGGAGGGAAGGATAGCTCAGTGGCTTGAGCATTGGCCTGCTAAACCCAGGGTTGTGAGTTCAATCCTTGAGGGGGCCACTTAGGGATCTGGGGCAAAATAAGTACTTGGTCCTGCTAGTGAAGGCAGGGGGCTGGACTTGATGACCTTTCAGGGTCCCTTCCAGCTCTCTGAGATAGGTATATCTCCATATACAGCTAGGCAATGTCCCTCTGAGCCCGAAAGGGGGCTGTTGTTGGTCGTGTTAAGCAAACACCATGGAAGCCTCAATTGGGAAAAGTGCCATGCAGCATTGAAACCACAGGAGTGGGCAGGGGAATGGTGCCCGCGGGCCCTGGGGTGACAGGTGCGCTGGTTTCACTTTGCAAGTCATGTTCCCCCCACCCCCTCGTGCATACACTGAAGGAACTCCCAGGGGCTGGGGAACACCTCAGCAAGTTGGGTGCCTAAACTCCTATGGTAAGTCAAAGGGTGTCAGGTGCCAGATTTACTTAGGTGTCTTTGAAACTCCCACTAAGCATCTGTCTGCATCTTCAGGCACTGAAATACCTGAAGTCCTGGTGGAATCGAGCCTATTCTGTGATCGGGGGTTGGGAGCTGGGGTCTGGTTGTTATTGATTGATCCCAGAAAGCCGTGAAAAGCTGGAAACAAAATCCCAAGGTGGCTGTGCACTGGACGATGTGACAGAAACACCTGCCAGATCCCACGGTTCCTTGCGTGTGGGCCAGAGCTGGTGAGCCGCTGTGCACTGTCTCTGCAGATTTCTGATGTGCCTGGTGTTCTCCCTCAGCTCTGTGGTTTGGCCTTAGAGTAGCCTAGTGATGCGTGGTTCTTCTTGTGCTCTGCAGCTGAGCGTGGGTCCTTGCACTAGTGAAGGACCTTGTGCTCAGTGCAAGGATTCATGCTCCTCTGCGGGGAGGTTAAAGAGCACCAGCTGGTTGTGGAAGTGTTGGGAGGGCATGGTCGGATGGGAGGGGAGTTCCGGATTGCATCGGGGGACATTGGGGTGCCCAGATCTGTGGACTGGGATGGGGATTCTGGGCCAGTGAGGAAGATGCACGAGGGATGCAGGGTCAGAGTTAAGGGTAATGTGTGGAGCTAAGCGTTTGCAGCCATTTTCGCACATGATCCTCTGCTACAATGGGGCATTTAGTTCCAGGGCACGTCTGTTGCGGATTGTGGGGGAGTTAGGGCCCTGCACCCCCGGCTTCCTGCGATTCACCATGACTCTCAGCCAGCCAGTAAAGCAGAAGGTTTATTTGGATGACAGGAATACAGTCCAAGACAGGTCTTGCAGGCACAGACAACAGGACCCCCTCAGTTAAGTCCAGCTTGGGGTCCCAGGGCATCCCAGCCCGCCCCCCTTCGGGGGGTCAGAGCCATCTCTGTCTCCCAGCCATCTCTCCAGCCCGCTTCCAGCACACCGCCTTCAGCGACCCCTCCCACAGCCTTTGTCCAGTTTCCCGGGCTAAGGAGTCACCTGGCCTTCAACCCCTTCCTGGGTTCTCATGTTACACTCCCAGGAATGCGCCCCCGGGCCGATCCCATCCTCCAATGCAGACTATCCCAGCACACTCCCCTGTCAGCATCCACAGACCACAGTGAGAACAGGCCCAGTTCGTCACATCTCTCCCCCCTTCGAGACCGAACTGAGCAGGGTCACTTTAGCCAGTGACCCGGGGAAGTTCGAACCTATTCCCGTTCCCATGGATGCCCCCGCATCCCTCCCATTCCTTGGTGAGAATTACACCAGGCCCCTCCAGTTTCACGCCCCCCCTTAGGTTGGGGTGCTTGATGGCACTCGCAGTTCGCATGTGGGAAGGTTTATGCGGCCTGTGCCCTTTTCCCACCCCCATACCTCTGGGGCTCCAACTGGGCTGTGGTCTTCTCCCAGCGCTCCAGTCTGGAGGTCTGTGCTTTGGGCTCTCTTGGTTCAGAGCCGCCCTTTTTACCTTGGCCACCCTCCGGAAAGGCTCCTCTATGCTGGGCAAGGGTCCTAAAGCTGTTTTCCCCTTGTCCCAGGCCTTCCTGCCCCTCTGACAGGGGTCACAGGATCCGCAGTACTGTCGGACAGTAACAAAGACCCCAGGCCAGTAAAAGTTCCGTAGCAGCCTCTGCTGGGTACGCCAGGTTCCCTGGTGCCCTGAGAGAGGAATGTCATGGGCCCGGCACAGCAGCTGGCGGCGATACTTCTGGGGTACCACCAGCTGCCTCCTGATCCCCCCTGACTCCATTTTCCCTGGGGGAGCCCATTCTCGGTACAGGAACCCCTTCTCCCACAGGAACCTTTTCCGGCCACCTCGTCCCATGGTCTGTACCGCATTGAGGTCGGCCAGGTCCCTTATCTTCCGCAAGGAGGGATCTCTCTGTAACTCGGCCTGGAACTCAGCAGCTGGGACAGGGATGGCCACCTGCTCTTTCTCGCCCGCTGGGTCCGAAGCTGCAGCCTCCCTGAGCCGTGTCCCTGGGCGTTCCCTCCCCACCAGGTTAGGGTCCTGCGCCTCAGGCAAGGCACCCCCCTCAAGGCCAGGGCGCAGTGCCCCTCGCCGGCTCTGACTGCGGGTCACAACTAAGGCGGTCTGGGGGCTGCTTGGCCAGTCCTCTAGGTCCCCCCCCATCAACACCTCAGTGGGCAAATGGTGGTGCACTCCCACGTCCTTGGGGCCCTCCTTGGCCCCCCATTTCAGGTGTACCCTCGCTACGGGAACCTTGAATGGGGTCCCGCCCACCCCGGTCAGGGTCAGGAAGGTGTTGGGCACCACCCGATCTGGGGCCACCACCTCGGGCCGGGCCAGTGTCACCTCTGCGCCCGTGTCCCAGTATCCATAAACTTTCTTCCCATCCACCTCCAGGGGAACAAGGCACTCGCTCCGCAGGGACAGCCCCGCGCCAACCCTGTAAACGGAGAACTTTGAATCCGGAGCATCTGGCCCCCCAGAGAAGCTGGCCTGGGGCCCTTCTCTTTCTTGAGCAGTTGATAAGCTGCCAGCCCCTCTTGCGTGAGAAGCCTGCCCCTCGTCCGTCTGGGCCTCTACCAAGTTAACCCGGTGCGGGTTCGGTCTGCTCAGTCTGTCCTTGAGCTTGGGGCACTGGGCCCGAACGTGGCCTCTTCGGCCGCAGTAATAGCAGCTCAGGTCCCGTGGGTCCCCTCGAGCCGGTCGGTTGTCCCTGATGCTGGGCATTTCCCGGGGGAGGGGATTCCCAATATTCCCCCTTTGGGAGGTCCCAGGGTGACTCTCTCTCTGCATCGCGGCGGGCCTGTTCCTTTGGGGCTCCTCCCTGCCACCCCCTGACCGGCTCTTTACAAACTCATCAGCCAGCTGCCCGGCGTGTCGCGGGTTCTCTGGCTTTCTGTCCACCAACCACAGCCTCAGGTCGGATGGGCACCGCTCATACAGTTGCTCCAGTACCAGCAGTTTAATCAGGTCCTCCTTCGTCTGGGCCCCACCAGCCCACTTGCTGGCGTATCTTTCCATGCGGGCGGCTAGTTGCAGATATGAGATCTCAGGGGTTTTATCCTGACTCCGGAACCTTTCCCGGTACATCTCAGGAGTCAGCCCAAACTCTCGTAGCAGGGCCTTTTTGAATAGTTCGTAGTCCCCTTTCTCTGCCTCTCCCAGTTGGCGGTACAATGCCACGGATTTGGGGTCCAGTAAGGGGGTAAGGACCCGGAGTCTGTCCGCGGGATCAACCCGGTGCAGCTCGCAGGCCGTCTCAAAGGCCTCCAGGAAGTCATCCATGTCCTCCCCCTCCTTGTATGGGGCCATGATGCACTTATCAAAGCCCCGTGCAGTCCTGGGTCCCCCCTCACTCACCGCAGCCAGGGGTTCGCTGCCCTTCAATCTCGCCAGTTCCAGTTCATGCTGACGCTGTTTCTCTTTCTCCTCCCGTTCACGCTGATGCTGTCTCTCATTCTCCTCCCGTTCATGCTGTCTCTGTCTCTCTTCACGCTGATGCTGTCTCTCTTTCTCCTCCCGTTCATGCTGTCTCTGTCGTTCACGATCCTCCAGCTCTCTCAGTTTTAGCTCTTTCTCCCATTCCAGCCAATTCCGCTCCCCGGATGCCGAACGTCGCCGGGAGGATCCTCTGCTGGCCGGCGGGCTTCGCCGGGGGGACCCCCTGCTGGCCGGGGGGGTCACGGCCCCTTCGGTATTTGCTGGGCTCCTCCCCACCCTTCCCCTAGGCATAGGAAGGAGGGGTCTCGGGAAGCCCTCAGCAGCCGGCTGACCACTCCCAGCTGGGACAGACACTGGTGCCTGCGCTGCATTTGCCAGGCTGCTTCCCTGAGACACAGGGATCAGTTCATTCGCGCGATCTTCCGCCTCCAGCTGGGCAATGAGCTGTTCTTTGGTGAGCCTCCCAATGCGCAGCTGCCTCTGCTTGCACAGCTCCACCAGGTCGCTCTTAAGCCGCTTGGCATACATCTTCCTGCTGGCCACTCACCGTCCTGTGTGCTCACAGCTCCCCACAGTTCCCAGGGGGACCCCTCGTGTGCCAGCCCTTCTCGAGGTCGCCACCTCTCTGCCAGGGTCGAGCTGCAGACTCCTCCGCCCCTGGGACCACTCGCTGCGATCCCCCCGGGGGACCCTGTTACTGCAAAAGTCCTTCTCGCTGGTCACACACTCCCAGGGGTAATAACCGTCTCTCTCTCACTCTTCAGCACGCCTGGTCCCCGTCAATCCCCCTTCGTTTTACTGCTCCCCAGTCACTTACTGCAGGAAGTGCCGTCCACGGGGTGCAGTAGATCCCGCCGCTGCCACCAGTTGTTGCGGATTGTGGGGGAGTTAGGGCCCTGCACCCCCGGCTTCCTGCGATTCACCATGACTCTCAGCCAGCCAGTAAAGCAGAAGGTTTATTTGGATGACAGGAATACAGTCCAAGACAGGTCTTGCAGGCACAGACAACAGGACCCCCTCAGTTAAGTCCAGCTTGGGGTCCCAGGGCATCCCAGCCCGCCCCCCTTCGGGGGGTCAGAGCCATCTCTGTCTCCCAGCCATCTCTCCAGCCCGCTTCCAGCACACCGCCTTCAGCGACCCCTCCCACAGCCTTTGTCCAGTTTCCCGGGCTAAGGAGTCACCTGGCCTTCAACCCCTTCCTGGGTTCTCATGTTACACTCCCAGGAATGCGCCCCCGGGCCGATCCCATCCTCCAATGCAGACTATCCCAGCACACTCCCCTGTCAGCATCCACAGACCACAGTGAGAACAGGCCCAGTTCGTCACAACGTCCTCAGCTGGGGGGAAGCGCTGAGCCAGCAGGAATGCTGATGGGATCGGAGTCCTGCCACGGGCCCCTTGGCTGACCCTCTGGAAGCCACTAGTGGGCTGAGTACAGCTGTTAATGCCCTGGCAACATGGGGCACGCAGCGGGTCGGCTTTGCCTCTGGCATCTGTGGCAGGGAGGTGCTCTGGGCTGAGCCCCCTTTGCCCTGCTGTGGGTGGCTGGCACGTCCCAGGGTCAGTGCGGCAAGGTCACTTGCTCACCAGGGGGTCAATTCAGCGGGGCAGCGCGGAGGGGCTGCACAAAGGGCCCGATCCTGAGAGGTGCCAAGCACCTGGGGAAGTCATTGGGAATTGCTGATGCTCTGTGGCTTGTGGGGCGGGGTCTCATCTGCCCTGCCCCAGATCGCTCTGTGCTCTGCTGGGGGGCCTGGGGCAGGAGCTGGGGGAGAGGGTTCTCCCTCTCCGGGCAGGTTATTCGCCCATTGCCCACTAGGGGGATTCTAGTCCTCTGATCTGGATGCTGTTGGAGGCGGGATGCCAGGCTAGATGGGCCCCTGGTCTGGCAAGTCCTGAGTCCCTTTCTACCAAACGAAAGGGGTGGGTTGAACAGCCTGAGTCCCCGTCGCCTTGCAGTTCTGGGCAGTGCTGGAAGTGGCTCCATAGGGTCAGGCCCCTTGCCCAGACTCACGCAGGGCACATTGGACCACTCAAGCAGACGATGCCCCTTCCCAACGTCCCTTTTGTTCTCAAGAAAACCGAGGCCTCTCTGTCCCGCCCCCATCCGGCAGCACGGCCTGGAGCATTCTGGGAAAGAGATTCTGCTTTCGTGCTGCTGGCCGTGAGGTTTGACTCTGGTGGGGCTAGAAGAACTTCTCTGGATGGCGCCGACAGTTGACTCACGGGCCGGCCTCCAAAGGGCAGCAAAGACCCACCCTGCTGAGGGATAGTTGAATAGCGCCTAGAGGCACCTCGAAGGAGCAGCACCCCCCTGGCAGGAGGGGGATCTTACCCTTGGTGCCCTGTTGACATGGTGGATCTGAGAGCCAGGAGCTCACCCCACGCTCAGGGTCTGCGTGGGGAAAGAGCAGGGCCTAGGTTTTGTTGCCAGGGCTATTCCTCGCCGCTGGCTCCAGGGGGCGATGCTGGGGCTGCTGGGGCAGTGGGAACAGGGTGAGGGGCTGTGCTAAGTTTGCAGCAACATGGCTTGGGCAGCAGAAACCGGGGCATTCGGGTCTGTGTGTGAGAGAGTCATAGATTCACAGATCATCCGGTCTGACCCCCTGCATGACCCAGGGCCAGAGAACATCCTGGAGCAGATCTGTTAGAAAAACAGCCAGGCGTGATCGAAAAATGGGCAGTGACGGAGAATCCACCAAGACCGTGGGAAATTGATCCAGGGGTTAATTACTCTCACGGTTAAAAATTTACACTTTATTTCCAGTCTGAATGTGTCTCGCTTCAACTTCCAGCCGTTGGATGGTGTTCGACCTTTCTCTGCTAGGCTGAAGAGCCCGTTATTAAATATTTGTTCCCCATCTAGGTACTTATAGACTGGGATCAAGTCACCCCGTAGCGTTCTCTTTGTTAAGTCACATACTGAGCTCCGTGAGGCTATCGCTGTAAGGCAGATTTTCTGATCCTTTCATCCGTCTTGTGGCTCTTCTCTGACCGCTCTCCAATTTATCAACATCCTTGAATTGTACATCTCTTCTCTGACCCCTCTCCAATTTATCAACATCCTTGAACACCAGAACTGGACACAGGGTTTCAGCAGCGGCCGCACCAGTGCCAGAGACGGAGGTAAAATAACCTCTCCTCTCCTACTCCCCATTCCCCTGCTTCCGCCTCCCAGGATATTAACCCATTTGGCCGCAACATCGCACTGGGAGCTCGGCAAGGTACCAACCAGAGGACTCCCTCCCCCCCTCTGCCTGCACCATCCCAGGGCATTCCACCCCTTTCCCAGCCAATCACGTGGAGCTGGTGGCATCCGAATGCCTGGGCGGGCTGCCCAGCTGTGAAGCGGGCAGAACAGTACTGGGCCTGATGAATGCAGGTGTGTCGAGCGGGACTCGGAAGCGGGGGAGATGCCAGGGAAGGGCAAAGAATGGTGCATGCTTATTACTAATCCTTCACTGGCTCAGAGCCCCCGGGGTCCTGAGTGCCCAGGGAAATAGCATGGTCTAGCGGGTAGAGCACTAGACTGTGATCTAGGAAAACAGGTTTCTGTTCCCAGTTCTGCCATTGGCCTGCTGGGTGACTGTGGGTGAGTCACTTCCCCTCCTGTGCCTCCATTTCCCCATCTGTAACATAGCAATAATTACACTCACCTGCTTTGTAAAGCGCTCTGCGATCTACCCTGAACAGGGCTAGATATTGGTTAGGGCTTATTACAAAATTGTGTCACTTATTTATTGTTAAGTATCAGAGGGGTAGCCGTGTTAGTCTGAATCTGTAAAAAGCAACAGAGGGTCCTGTGGCACCTTTGAGACTAACAGAAGTACTGGGAGCATAAGCTTTCGTGGGTAAGAACCTCACTTGCATCTGAAGAAGTGAGGTTCTTACCCACGAAAGCTTATGCTCCCAGTACTTCTGTTAGTCTCAAAGGTGCCACAGGACCCTCTGTTGCTTATTTATTGTTGATATCACAGCAGGGCCTAGGCCCTGTACACAAAGCGCTGCACAGACCCCGACCGAGATCAGGACCCTGTTGTGCCGGGCGCTGCACAGACCCCGACCGAGAGCAGGGCCCCATTGTGCCAGGCGCTGCACAGACCCCGACCGAGAGCAGGGCCCCGTTGTGCCAGGCGCTGCGCAGATCCCAACTGAGATCAGGGGCCCATTGTGCCAGGCGCTGCACAGATCCCGACCGAAATCAGGACCCCGTTGTGCCGGGCGCTGCACAGACCCCGACCGAGAACAGGGCCCCGTTGTGCCAGGTGCTGCGCAGATCCTGACCGAGATCAGGGCCCCATTGTGTCGGGCGCTGCACAGACCCCGACCGAGAGCAGGGCCCCATTGGTCCAGGTGCTGTGCAGATCCCGACCGAGATCAGGGGCCCATTGTGCCCGGCACTGCCCAGACCCTAACCAAGAACAGGTCCTCCACAGTGCAAAATGTCCTGAGGCCAGCGAGTGTCTGCGCTTGCTGGATGGTTGTTTCCCTCCATGCTGTTGCTGGGGAGGGCGCCCGTCCCCATGGCGCAAGAGCGCTGGCTTGGCTGGGGCTCTGTTGCCCAGGAGGCTTCTTCACAGCGGTGTTTTCTTTCCTGGAGGCTGAACAAACATGGGCTGTTGGCGCTGGGGGTGTTTGCTGCACGGCTCCGGGCTGTGTGTTGCCGGGGACGCTGACGTTGGCTTGCGCCGGAGAGTGCAGAGGAGGCAGGACGCCTGGGTTCTATTCCGGCTCAGTCACTGACTCGCTGGGCAAGGGCCTACCTCTGTAGAATGAGAACAAACCTGACCCAGCTCACGGGGGTGATAATTGGCATGGCAATGCCAGGGGCTGTATAGGGGCACAGAGGTATTGTATGGCACGAGCCCAGAGTGGGATGGGTGATTGGGCAGGACGTGGGGGTTTTCAGCGTGTGATGGGGGGATTGCAGCATGTAATTGGGTGGGATATGGGGAATTGCAGCGTGTGATGGGGGGATTGCAACGTGTGATTGGGTGGGACGTGGGGGATTGCAGCGTGTGATTGGGTGGGACGTGGGGGTTTGCAGTGTGTGATGGGGGGATTGCAGCGTGTGATTGGGAGGGATGTGGGGGATTGCAACGTGTGATGGTGGGATTGCAGCGTGTGATTGGGTGGGACGTGGGGGTTTGCAGTGTGTGATGGGGGGATTGCAGCGTGTGATTGGGAGGGATGTTGGGGATTGCAGCGTGTGATGGCGGGATTGCAGCGTGTGATTGGGAGGGATGTGGGGGATTGCAACGTGTGATGGTGGGATTGCAGCGTGTGATTGGGTGGGACGTGGGGGTTTGCAGTGTGTGATGGGGGGATTGCAGCGTGTGATTGGGTGGGACGTGGGGGTTTGCAGCGTGTGATGGGGGATTGCAGCGTGAATGGGTGGGACATGGGGGGTTGCAGTGTGTGATGGGGAGATTGCAGCGTGTGATTGGGTGGGATGTGGGGGGTTGCAGCGCCTGATGGGGGGATTGCAGCGTGTGATTGGGTGGGATGTGGCAGATTGCAGCGTGTGATGGGGGATTGCACATGCACATGGACACATATACCCAGAGACAAGGACACATGGACATGGATGGACATAAACAGATGTGGACATGTGTGCACACACGGACATGGACACACACAGACATATGGACATGGATGGACACACAAACATGGACACGGACACCCACATGCGGAGACATGGATGCACACAGACACAGACGCACACAGAAACACAAGACACACAGGGTATGTCTGTACTGCGGCCGGAGGGGTAATTCCCACTGAAAACAGCAGCGTGGCCCTGGCGGTGCGGGTGGTGGGAGGGGCGAGCTGCCCTGAGTACGACTAGGGTGACCAGCCAGGATATGTGAAAAATTGGGACGGGGGTGGGGGGTAATAGGAGCCTATATAAGAAAAAGACCCCAAAATTGGGACTGTCCCTATAAAATTGGAACATCTGGTCACCCTAAGTACGACCCTGTGTATATATTCAGGTACAGGGTCCATACGGGACATAGAGGCATGCCCACATGCGCTCTCTCATGCACACACTCAGCTGGCACGAGAAAGCCGGGTGCTACGTACCAGGAGGCACACACGGGCATGCGCAGAAACACGCAGACAGAATACATCTACGCTGCAAGTGCCAAGGAGGGAGGTAGCAGATGAGTGGTGACTGACACAACTCGCTCTCAGCCCCATATGTCTTTTTGTGGGTGAGCTTTCTTATTTATGTTGTGCTATAGAAGTGTTTGGGAAATCCTGCACAGAGTTCCAGGCTTAGACTTTAGTACCTCCAGTGGTTCCCCTACCAGCTTTGTTTAAAAATACACTGAATCTGTTCTGTTTTGGTTTTCTTACTACATTTATCACTGATCACTTATAAACCAACCTACAAGCTTCATGCTAAAATGAGCATACGGAAACAGTCTCTCATGAGCAGAGACTACATATGCTTAGCATCCATTGAGTAAATGCTGTGATAAGTACAATGTCCGGAGGGGTGATTCGCTGCATGGATAAGCAATGGCCAAATACTGAATTGTCGGATAAATGTGAACTGTAATCTAGCTGGCGTAAGAGCAGCCGTGTAGCCGGTTAGCCGCCCCAGGCCACGCCCCCGGGAGCTAGCCGGCGCTGAAGCCCGTACTGCTGCGTCTACACTACCGCTGCTACCCCCTGCTTCCATCACACCTTCACGTGGGGATGGACGTACCCACGGACGCAGGCGACACCCCCGGGCACAGCGAGAGCGGGGACCTATACAGCTGAGTTGGTCCCTTGGTAAGAGTTCAGACGGGCAGGGCAGCGCAGGGACAGCAAGCCAAGGAGGGGGATGTGGGCAATGAGCTCCCCACCTCCCTCTTACATACTGGGCACTGGTCCCAGCTGGGCAGGGGGCACCGGGCCTGGGCACTGCCTGACCATGGGAACTTCCGCTGGACATTTCGCTCTTTGTCTCCTGCCAGCACTGATGGGGGAGCTGGGCTGCCAGCGAGTGTAGTAGCTACCTAGGCTCTGTTACCTGCCAGTTGGAGGCCCTGGCTATGTTGCAGATGGTCTTTTGTAATGCAAGGCTTGGCTGGGCCCCAGTCTGGCTTCAGTCCAACCCCTCAGGGTCTGCAGCGCCCTCTGCCCAGGAGTGAATTTCACTGGCCAGTGACTCCAGGGAGGGCGTCTCCCTAAGGCACCGCTAGGGGCAAACCCCTGGCCCATCAGACTGAATGGGAATTGTGCCACTGGGGTCAGGGCTTCACCCTAGCAGCTGCCCCATGCTCAAGCCCCAGGACGGGGTAAGGTCTCCCAGGGGAAGCTCCAGGCTGTGCAGAATATTGGTAGCCACAGTTCCAAAGCCTCCAACTTGGAGATTTGCAGTTTCACCCCACACGGTTGGCTCCCAAGAACGCTCTTTCCTTTGATCCAGCGGTGCAAGTGGGACCCCTCCACGCTCCCCAACTGGGGCCGTTCCCGGGCCCCAGGGCTGGCAGTGCGAATCTTCGCCTGCAGCGCGTTTTTAGCACCTGCGCTCACAGAATTCCTGAAAGCGAATGTCGCATGGTATCCAATGGGGATCCCTTTTATATTCCATGGTGAGATCTGCAATTTGTGCTGTCGGCTAGTTACATTAAGTCACACGGCCTCGTTGCTGTTAGCTGATTGGACGATGTATGTAACTAATTCATACAGCGCAAACTGTGTATTTGATTTACACACCCTGTGACTTGATCATGGTGTAACAGCCTGGGAGAAAATCCTGGGTACTAACGGGCTCATTAGTGGAGAAAGGCCGAACAAGGACGAATGGCTGGAAGTTAAAGGCAGGCAAATTCCATTAAAAATCAAGGCACGTGTCTGAGGTTGAGAGTGATTGACCAGTGGAACAAACTCCCAAGAGAAGTGGTGGATTCTCCATCTTGTGATGTTTTCAGATGCCGAGCGGATGTCAAGTTACTGGGCTCAGTACAGGGGGAACTGGAATTTACTGGCCTGTGAGCTACAGGCGGTCAGGCGAGAGGATCTAACATTCCCTTGGCTTCAAAATCTGTGATCATCAGATTCATGTGACCCATCTCCACACTGAGAACGTACAGGGACGCGTCGAATAACAATTACAACCTGAGAATGCCACCATCTGCTAGCGACGAGGGGAGTCAGACTGACCCATTCCTATGACGGTGCCTTTCCGAGTTGTGGTGGGAGGGTCCATGGGCCTTTGGGGTTTCACCAAATCTGTACTTAGAAGAGAAAAAAAAAGTTTGGTTTAAGTTTTCTGTAGCCATTTTTCACTTGATCAAAACTGATTTGGAACCCACCAGTTTCCAATTCAGTGGAAGTCAGCACTGTGTACTAATCTCAGAGGGGTAGCCATCTGAAGAAGTGAGGTTCTTACCCACGAAAGCTTATGCTCCCAGTACTTCTGTTAGTCTCAAAGGTGCCACAGGACCCTCTGTTGCTTTTTACTGTGTACTAATAACAATGATAATTAATATAAAAGCAGCAGCAGCTAAGAGTGCAGGTTTTTCCAAAGGAAAATGGATCTTGGAACCCCAAAGGCTCGTGCGCTGTTCTAAATCTAGAACCCCTGGCATTCAAATGGGCAGATCTAGAACCCATGCTGGTGGACTGGATCTTTCTAGAGCGGCATGTTTTCCAGGATTGCATGGAGAATCCCTGCTGTTCAATGGGTAAATCCAGATGCCAGGGCGCCAGACTCCGACTGGTGTCAACGAGCATCGCGCTAGGAATGCTGAATTTAGCCCAGCCAGGGACTTGGCCCCTGACTCCCAGTAGGTGGGATCTCCCATCAGTTATTTTCAATGGCTTCTAAATGTAACAAAGCAACTTCTCCGCTCCCTGGGGGCCCATTGGCCTGGAGAGAGCTCCCACGAGCAGCCATAGGGCCAAGTGGGGAACGCTGGGCTCTTAACTCCTCTGGCCCTGCACTCCCAGGCTACTGGCTCAGCTATGGGACTTGTCCCTTTCTGTATGTGTCAGTTGCTCAGCTGGGAATGGTGGGGGTGGGCAGGACTCCAGTGCAGGTGGCTGTGAAATCGGACGGGCTGGGGTATCCGCCTGAGAGCCCTTAGCCTAAGAGGCAGCAATGCTGGTGCCTGGGGAACCAGGGGAAATGCACCGAGCCCCATTCCGAAATTCCCAGGGGAGCCACCAAGGAGGTGGGGAGTGCCTGAGCCCCCTCCAGCGGGGCAGGGCTCTCCCTGCCTTCAGCCAGCTCTGAGCCCGCCGCGCAGGCCCCTCCTCGAGTTGGGGCGAAGGGGAGGATGTGGGGAGAGGAAGGGAGTGGAATCTGCACAAGCTGCTGCATGGCCCCTGGTATCTGAGCAGGCCGGTTTATCTGGACTCACTGGCCCGTCCGCTTCCCCAGAGGGAGCAGCATTCCTCAGCTGGTGGCTCCGGCTGGAGAGAGGCCAGGTCTGAGCGCAGCACGCCCTTCCCCTGCGCGAGGCAGCGATCCGCAGAGGTGTGCGCTGTGGGCCGGCCCGTCGGCAATGCAGTCAGCGCCTTCCTCGCAGGAGCCGATTCGCTCAGACTTGTCGGCAAGGATGCAGGGTCACATGAACTATCCAACCCATGCTTCAGGGCGGGGGCTGATGCCAGCTCGGGGTCAGGAAGGACTGAGGGTTGTTTGTCATTCTTTATTATTTATTTATTGTTTGCCTTACCATAGCCCCAGCCATGGACCAGACCCCAGAGTGCAGGCGCTGTATGTTATTTATTAGGTGTATTACAGTAGCACCTGGGCGCCCTAGTCACAGGCCAGGCCCACGTTGCGCTAGGTGCTGTACAAATACAGGACAGAGACTGCCCTTGCCCCAAGAGCTGACAATCTGAGTGTAAAACAAGAGGCAACAGCTGGATACAGACAGATGCGGGGAGGTCAAGCAAATTTGAACTAAGGATAGGGGGCTGAATGGCCCATTGGTCTCTTCTGAGATGGCTGCAGGGGTCTAGTATGGTTAGTGCACCAGGACTGGGCCTCAGGACTCCTGGGTTCTGTTCCCAGCTCTGGGAGGGAGGGAGGTCCTGTGGTTAGAGGAGGGGCCCAAGTAGCGTTCCCAGTTGGGTGGCTGTCTGACTACGTGGCCTTAGGGCACGTTATAGGAATGCAGCTTTGATCCGACTGGCCGGTTGGTGCATGGAGGCAACTACCCTGCCTCCAGCTGGCACTTCAGAAAATGGTAAAAAGTCCCCCACTGCCCTGGGCCTGTCCCAGACACTGATCACAACGGGATGCTGGGGGATGCCAGGCTGGAGGAATCGGTGCAATGATTCCTGGATGAAGAGGGACCGTCCTGGGTCCTATGGAAACGTTTCCACCCACACTGGGACCCACCACATAGCTGCCACGACTCAGCCCAGTGCCAGGGAACAGCGAGGACGCCCGTGTACTGTTGTTGGCAAAACAGCTGCTCAGTGGGGCGTGTTTGCATAATGTCGAGGGGCTAGTGGCGCTGGGGGGCTGAAGAGCACGGAGTGCCTCGTGGGCACAGCACAGGTATGGGTCAGGACCCCTGGGTTCTAGTCCTGACGGGCTCAGAGCAGGAATTCAGCCCTCGCAAGGGTGCTGGGAGGCAAGGCCGAGTCATCCATGTGACACAGAAGGGGAAACTGAGGCAGCGGGGGGTGATGTGACTTACCCAAGGTCCCGGACCCAATCAGTAGCAGTTCCAGGATTAGACCCCAGGGTCCTGACTCCTAGTCTACTGCACTATCTGTCCCGTCCGTGCCTGCCTGAGAGAGCTTTGTTCCCAGTACGGGGGAATGTCCCAGGAGGTCCCCCACTGTCTCTGTGGCCAGGAAGGGGAGCTAGTGTCTGCCTTCTCCTCCCAGGGGCCTGCTACTCACAGTGCCACTGCCATCCTGCAAGCTCCACACCTTCTGATCCCATAGAGGCTTGGGATCCTGTTCTGTGGAGTAGGACCCCCTGGCCCAGTTTGGTCTAGCACGGGCTGAGCCCAGAGGGTCCCCATCCCCCCAGGTTGGGTAGACTGGGGGCTTGTGTGTGTGTGTGGGGGGGGAGCTTGCCCGTGCTCTTCTGTGGGCAAAGAGAGAATTTCACCTTCATGGATCCTGGCACAGCCCCAGTCTGCTCTGCGTGGCTGGAGGGGGGGGTGTCTTCCCTCCCTGGGGGCCGTGGGTTAACCCTTCCCCTTCTTGTGCCCGCAGGGTCCCTGGCGGGGGTGCTGGAGATGGAGCGCAGCGTCACCGTGGTGCTGGGCCAGGACGTGGTGCTGCCGTGCCGCTATCGGGCGCAGGAGGGCGAGAAGGTGGTGCAGGTGACGTGGCTGAAGCAGGGAGCCGACGGGCAGAACGTGGAGGTGGCGGTGCTGAACTTGGAGTACGGGGAGCACGTCCAGGAGCCCTACGCGGGGCGGGTGCTGCGGCGGGCACCGGGGCCGCTGGAGGACGGCGCCATCGTGCTGAAGAACGCCGTGCAGGCCGACGAGGGCGCCTACGAATGCCGCCTCATCACCTTCCCCTCGGGCAACTTCCAGGACAGCATGACGCTCAGCGTGCTGGGTGAGGGTCTGGGCACGGGGCACCGGGGCTGCCTGGCTCTGCCCTACAGGTGCCTTTGGCTCTGCTGGGCCAGCTGTGGGCAGAGCTGCCTTCCCCGCTCCAGTCGGCTAGGCCACTGCAGAGATCGGGGGTATGCGGGGGTGCCCCGGCCACTGGGATGGGAGGAACCCCGAGCCCCAGCCTGCAGGGGACCTGAACGCTTGGTCTCTGGACCAGGCCTGTATCGGGGCTGAGGGACCCCGAAGGCGTGGGGGCTATACAGTGAGTGTAGGGGGAGCTGGGTATGCAGGGGTGGCCTTGGAGGGGTGGGTGGGGTGTCTGCGTGGGGCCCTTTAGGGGAGGAGCTGAGCCTGTTCAGGGCCCCCTGGAGTGCGAGTCCCTTGGGGGGCAGGAGCCAGGCCCCGAGTGGCCCCCACAGGGCAGGAGCAGGGCCTGTGCAGGGCACCCTGAGACAGGAGTTGGGCCTGCATGGGATTCCGTGGTGGGGGCCTAAGGTTGCCAGGCATCCAGTTTTCAACTGGAATGCCCGGTGGAAAAGGGATCCTGGCAGCTCTGGTTGGCACTGCCGACTGGGCCGTTTAAAGTGCGATTGGCAGCACAGCGGGGGCCCGGGGCTAAGGCAGGCTCTTTGTCTGCTGTAGCTCTGCCTGGCTTCCAGAAGCGGCTGCCAGGTCCCTGCGGCCCCTAGGCGCTGGGGCACTGGGCAGCCAGGCACTCGGAGGTCCACGCGCTGCCCCCGCCCCAGTACCGGCTCCACAGCTCCCATTGGCTAGGAACCATGATCAATGGGAGCTGCGTGAGGGTGGTGCCTACGGGCGCAAAGGCAGCATGCACCGCACAGAGCCGCCTGGTCGCCCACGTGCATAGAGGCCACAGGGACCTGGTGGCCACTTCCTCGGAGCTGCGGTAAGCGCTGCCGGGACCTCACACCCCAGACCCCTCATTCCTGGCCCCACCCCCAGCCGGAGCCTCTCCCTCCCTGGCCCCCAACCCCCTGCCCCAGCTCGGAGTCCCCTCCCACACCCCAACCCCCTCATCCCCGGCCCCACCCCAGAGCCCACACCCCCAGCTGAAGCCCTCACTCCCCTGCACCACAACCCCCTGCCCTGCCTGGAGCCCCCTCCTGTACCCCAAATCCCTCATCCCCAGTCCCATCCCAGAGCCTGCACCCCCAGCTGGAGCCCTCACTCTCCCGCCCCCCAAACCCCTGCCCTATCCCGGAGCCCCCTCCTGCATCTCCAAACCCCTCATCCCAGGACAGTAACTGGGCTGTGTGGGGGCCGGTGGGGTTAGGGGGAAGTAGCCAGGCTGTGTGGGACCCCATGGGGGTGGGGGGCAGTAGATGGGCTGCATAGGGTACTGTGGAGGGGAGCAGTAGCTGGGCGTGCAAACACCCATGGGGGTGTGCAAATGCCGGGCTGCGTGGGGCCCTGGGGTGGGGTGGGGGAGTAGCTGGGCTGCGTGGGACCCCGTGGTGGGGCAGTAGCTGGGCTGTGTGAGGCCGGGGGGGGAGGGGGCAGTAGCTGGGCTGTGTGAGGCCGGGGGGCGGGGGCAGTAGCCGGGCTGCGTGAGGCTGGGGGAGGGCAGTAGCCGGGCTGCATGGGGCCCGGGGGGCAGTAGCCGGGCTGCATGGGGCTCGGGGGGGAGGGGGGCAGGGCAGTAGCCGGGCTGCATGGGACCCAAGGGGTTGGGTGTGGGCAGTAGCCGGGCTGTGTGGGGCCCAGGGGGTGGGGGGTGGGCAGTAGTCGGGCTGCGTGGGAACCTGGCGGGGTGTGTGTGCAAATTCCAGACTGCGTGGGGTCCCGGGGGATGCTGCCTTTTACACCCCCGTCACCGCTCTACATTCTCCCTGCAGTGCCCCCGCTGCCATCCCTGAACCCCGGCCCCCGGCTGGAGGAAGGGCAGGGGAGGACGCTGGCCGCCTCCTGCACAGCCGAGGGCAACCCCATGCCCACCGTGACCTGGGAGACGCAGGTGCATGGCACCAACAGCACCCGCCAGTCCTTGCACCCCCGCTCGGCCTCCGTCACCAGCGAGTTCTTCCTGGTGCCCGGGCGCAGCATGAACGGCAAGACGCTCACCTGCGTCGTCAGCCACCCGGGGCTGCCGCACGAGAAGAGGATCACCCATGTGCTGAATGTCGCCTGTATGTCCCACCTCGGGGGACACAGCCCTGGGGGGCTGCCATGGGGAAGAGCAGAGACCCACAGCGAAGCTGCCGTGGGGGGCAGAGATCCCATCCAGGAGGTGCCATGGGGGTGGGGCAGAGACCCTTAGGGGCCTGCCACGGAGGTAGTGGCCCCCTAGGGGGCTGGCATGGGGTAGGACGAAGACCCCCTGGGGGTTGTCATGGGGGGGCAGAGACCCACTGGGGGGTGCTATGGAGCGGGGGAGGAGCAGAGACACCCAAGGGGAGCTGCCATCCGAGTGGAGGGCATATACCCTGGGGTGGGGGGCTGAAGGGGAACCCCAGATCACATGGGGCCCCAGGGGGTTAGTTGAGGGGCTTGGGATGGGGGACACGTTTGCACAGACCAAGGTGGGCGTGGGGTCAGCAATGGGAAGGGCGCAGGCAGGGGGGTGAAGGGAGGGCCCAGGTGGGCGTTTCTCTCTCTCCCCTCTCACGGTTGTTGCCCTCCCCTGCCCAGATCTCTCGGACGCCTCAGTGCGAGGGCACGAGGAGGAGGAGGACTGGCAGGCGGGCAAGGAGGGCGTCTCGCTGAAGTGCCTTGGTGAGGGCAACCCCCCACCCACCTACAACTGGACCCGGTAAGTGTGAGCCCACCTCTTGCGGGCAAGGCTCCCCGTCCCAGCGCAGCTCCCGGGGCAGGGCTGGCCTGTGCCTCTGTCGGGGGCTGATGCTGGAGGGTGGGGGGGGCTCAGGTCTGAGAAGCACCCCAAGGTTTGGACTCGCCGCCCAGCCTCAGGGGGTCGGCCGGTCATAGGGGAGTTTGCCATGGTTGCAGACTCCAAGGGGGTGCCCACTCCCCACCCGCCTCCAGCCGGAATATGGGCATGAGGAGCTGGTGTGACCCACAGGAGAGCCTACTACAGCTACCAGTTAGTGGAGTTACTCCAGCAGCAGCTGGTGTTTTAGTTCTGGAGGTCCCGAGTTCGAATCCCGATGACAACCGGCTCACGCTGAGGATCGGCGCTCCGAGAAGGGCTGTGTTCTGGGTCAACGAGCCAGTCGATGGCTGCCCTCCCTGGCCAAGCCATAGGCCTGGCTTCGTTCATGGCTACCTCAAAGCCAGCGAGTTGGTGACGTAGAATCGTAGGACTGGAAGGGACCTCGAGAGGTCATCTAGTCCAGTCCCCCACACTTGTGGCAGGATTAAGCATGATCTGAGACCATCCCTGACAGGGGTTTGTCTAACATGCTCTTCACAATCTCTAGTGGGGTGGCATATTCTGCATGTCAGCCGGTCAGTCCCAGCTGAGTTGTTTGAGGTTTGCCAGATGCTGCCTGTGATTTCACATGGGCAAGCCTCCGGCAGCTGGGACTGCAAGGCTGCGAGCTTCCCCTGAGCAGTGCCCTCCCACTCCAGCCCACAAAATCTATTTCACCTCCGTCTTCTTCCTGCCAGTCAAGGCTGGGTGCCCATTAGCCCGGTCCCAGACCTGCGGCTGCATTCCCAGCCAACAACGCTCGTGATCCCAGAGGCTGGGAATCCAGGAGGCTGGAGTGCACAGCTCCCACGGAGCCATTCAAAGGGAAGCGCTGTCCTCCATAAACACTTGAGTCATTGCCCAGCCATCTCTGTTGTCTTGGGAGCCCTTGGGGCGGCAGGGACTGGCTGGGACATGCCGTAGGGTAGGTCGCTGGAGGCAGCCTGGGGCCACATGCACCCGCAGGGAGGAGAGGCAAAGGGGCAGCATGGGGGAACGTGGTGCTAGTTGGCTCCCTCGGGGAGCTCTGGCCAGGCCTTGCGAGGAGAGGGCCTTTGACTGGGATGCCTAGAGGCTGGCAAGGAGGGCCTGTGCACAGTGCCACAGCTGCAATTAAAAGGAGGGTATGTGCCAGCTCCTGGCACCATGGGACGCTGGCCTGGGTCAGCCTCCGGGTGTTACTGCACTGGGTGTGCTACATAACCAATGGTTGGAGCTTTCTCCCCACGCTGAACTTCGAAAGCCAGGTTGTGTGGCTGCGTGCGGACGTGTTTTTGTATTTGTGCTCATGTGTCTGCCTCGTGTGTGTGTGTTTGTGCCCGTGTGTGTGCAAATTAGAGGGTGGGTGCCTGGATAGGCATGTGTGTCTGTGTGCATTGACGCTATACATTGTGTAGATGGGTTTGGAGAGATGAATTTGTGTTTGGGGGTCTGTCTGTGTACGTGTGCATGTGTGGGGGCATTTATGTGTGCGCGTTTGCGCAGGGGTTCGTGTTATGTGCGTATGTCCACATGTCCCTCTGTTCACATGCGTGTGTGTCTGTGTGTTGGCGTGTGGGATGGAACCGGTGGCCCGGGTCATGCCGACGCAGTCCCAGTGTGGTGACGCAAGGAGCAGCGTGGCGTTTCGGGTTGTGTCTGGGCAGGCCCCGGCACTGATCAGCCGCACAGGAACCGTGGGAAAAGGCAGGGAGCCCTTTGATTTCAGCACCTATTGTTCACGGTGTCCCGGCTCGCCCCACCCACCACAGCCGCCCGTCCAGGCACGTCGGCCCGGGAGGCAACCGGAGGCCACAGGGCTGCAGGGAGAGCCATGGGGCACAGGGCTGGGGGGTTGGGGCACGAGAAGTTATCTGGGGGGCTCTCTCGTGTCCGTCCATGTGTCTTACTGTGTCTGTGTGTCTCTGTCTCTCTCTCTATTCCAGGGGCTTTCAGCCTGTCCCATAGAGCCCCTGTTAGCACCTCATAGACTCATAGACTCACCTCCTTCCATTGGAACCCCCTCCCCCCCCAGCGCAGACCCCTGCTCTAGGGCAGGGATGGCAGCTGGGAACAGCTGCTGCACAGACCCTGGTTAAAGCGGATGGGATCGCTGCTCCCTGCCTGTTCAACCCCTTGCCCTCCCCCCTTAGCTCCCCCCACTGACTCTGCCCCTCTGCTCCCCAGGCTCAACGGCCCCATGCCCGAAGGAGTGAAGGTCAAGGGGGCCACCCTCCTCTTCCAGAGACCCCTCACCCCCGACGACACAGGCGTCTACATCTGCCAGGTCGCCAACAGGTTTGCGGCCAAGGAGGTTCGGGCCAGCATCAGCATAAAAGGTAGAGTCTGGGGCAGGCAGGGTGGCAGCGCCCCTTGTGGTGGGGTTGTTAAGGTGATAGAGGGGGCTTGGCTCTGATGGGTAGAATAGGGCTGCTGGATGCAGACACTCCCTGGGGCTCTCCAGCTCCCCGCCTGTGATGCCCAGTGTCAGCACATGGGGGCGCTCTCAGTCCCATCCTGGAGCCAGCAGCTGGAGTGGGGGCTGTGGGTTACCCTGCCCACCCATTGCTGGTGCAGTCAGAGTGCTGGCCCTGGGCTCGTCCTGGGCCCTCTGCATGTGGGTCCAAATCCAGCCCCATTGGGTTCGGGCACCTTCCCCTCACCAGGGTCTGAGCTCTCCTGGGGGAATCTGCCCGTCTCGTCCCCTCTGCCCTGCAATTGCTTTAGGGCCCAGTGCTGCTCAGTGTCAGGGGGCTCCGGAGTCCGGCAGAGCGTCAGGACTTGCCTGGGTCAGCACCTGTGCAGGGAGCCCTCCTTGGAGAGCCCAGCGCCGCACGAGGCAGGGATGGTGATACAGCAGGGAGCGCTCTGCGTGCTGAACCCCTGAGTGCTGCTAGGGGGCGCTGTGCTGCAGGGAGCAGGGTAGGGAATCCTTAGCCTTACAGAAGCAGATTGGATCTTCAGAGCTAGCACGAGCTGGGGCTGATAACTAAACATCAGCTGTCCATCTGTCCACCAACCCATCCATCCACCCATCCATCCATCTGTCCACTCATCCATCCGCCCATCCATCCATCCACCCATCCGTCCATCTGTCCACTCATCCATCCGCCCATCCATCCATCCATCCATCTGTCCACTCATCCATCCATCCACCCATCCGTCCATCTGTCCACTCATCCATCCACCCATCTGTCCATCTGTCCACTCATCCATCCGTCCATCTGTCCACTCATCCATCCATCCATCTGTCCATCAATCCATCCATCCATCCATCTGTCCACTCATCCATCCATCCATCCATCTGTTGATTCATCCATCCGTCCATCCATCTATCTCTCCATCCATTCATCTGTCTGTCCATCCATCTGTCCATCCAAAGTACCTATCTGTCTGTCTAGTCTGATGCCCCTTTAGCCCTGGAGTCCGGGTTCCTGCAGGCCCACCCTTGTTGCTCAGACACTGGCTGTGCCGTGCCCCCCAGGCTGCCGTCTCAGCCTCTCCCTGTCTGTTCCCCCCAGCAGAGAGCGAGCTGCAGAAGGTGAACGTGGTCTCGGCCTCGGTGGTGGTGGTGGGCGTCATCGCGGCCGTGCTGCTCTGCCTGCTGGTCCTGGTCGTCGTGTTCATGACCCTCTACCACCGACGGAAAACCAGGCGCATCTCCGAGAAATAGTAAGAGACGGAGCGAGGGGTGGCTCCCTGGCACATACGCCCCCACCCCCGCCCCGGAGATACACCAACCCCCCTCGCCTGGCCCCTCTGCCTCGCCTCCAGAGGTTCCATTGACGGGATCCACAGGGCCCACGTAGAGAAGAGCTGGGCCCCTGCAGAAATCATTGCAGCAGGGAGCCTGCCCCAGTGTGAAGCTTAGTCACCGTTGCTCGCTGTGTGGTGAGCCTCAGGCCTGGGGACCCGGCTCCAGAGCTGGGCTGGGCGAGCAGCTGCAAAGAACCGGATGGGAGCCCCGGTGGGCAGCGTGGGACAGATGGTGCTGGCTACAGCTGGGTCTGCTGCAGAGAGCAGCTGGGCAAGCTTCGCCCCCCGCCCCACAAGCTCTGCCGATTCCCCTCTATCCTGACCCATAGCCCCCTGCTATCCCAGCCCGGGGTCCCCCCCCCCATGCTCTACCCCTCTATCCTAACCCATAGCCCCTACTATCCCAGCCCTGGGTCCCCCCCCACAGCTCTGCCCCTCAATCCTTACCCACAGCCCCCTGCTATCCCAGCCCTGGGTCCCCCCCCCATGCTCTACCCCTCTATCCTAACCCATAGCCCCTACTATCCCAGCCCTGGGTCCCCCCCCACAGCTCTGCCCCTCAATCCCAACCCACAGCCCCCTGCTATCCCAGCCCTGCGCTCCCCCCTCCAGCTCTGCCCCTCAATCCCGACCCACAGCCCCCTGCTATCCCAGCCCTGCGCTCCCCCCTCCAGCTCTGCCCCTCAATCCCGACCCACAGCCCCCTGCTATCCCAGCCCTGCACTCCCCCCCCACAGCTCTGCCCCTCAATCCTTACCCACAGCCCCCTGCTATCCCAGCCCTGGGTCCGCCCCCCGACAGCTCTGCCCCACAATCCCTACCCACAGCCCCCTGCTATCCCAGCCCTGGGTCCCCCTTCCCCGCACAGCTCTGCCCCTCAATCCCAACCCACAGCCCCCTACTATCCCAGCCCTGCGCCCCCCCCTCCAGCTCTGCCCCTTAATCCCGACCCACAGCCCCCTGCTGTCCCAGCCCTGCGCTCCCCCCCTCCAGCTCTGCCCCTCAATCCCGACCCACAGCCCCCTGCTATCCCAGCCCTGGGTGCCCCCCCTCCACAGCTCTGCCCCTCAATCCCAAACCACAGCCCCCTGCTATCCCAGCCCTGGGTGCCCCCCCTCCACAGCTCTGCCCCTCAATCCCGACCCACAGCCCCCTGCTATCCCAGCCCTGGGTCCCCCATCCCCCCCATAGCTCTGCCCCTCAATCCCAACCCACAGCCCCCTGCTATCCCAGCCCTGCGCTCCCCCCCCCCCACAGCTCTGCCCCTCAATCCCAACCCACAGCCCCCTGCTATCCCAGCCCTGGGTTCCTCCCACAGCTCTGCCCCTCAGTCCCGACCCACAGCCCCCTGCTATCCCAGCCCTGGCTCCCCCCCCCCCAGCTCTGCCCCTCTATCCTGACCCATAGCCCCCTGCTATCCCAGCCCTGGCTCCCCACCCAGCTCTGCCCCTCTATCCAGACCCATAGCCCCCTGCTATCCCAGCCCTGGCTCGCCCCCCCCAGCTCTGCCCCTCAATCCCAACCCACAGCCCCCTGCTATCCCAGCCCTGGGTCCCCCCCACAGCTCTGCCCCTCTATCCTGACCCATAGCCCCCTGCTATCCCAGCCCTGGCTCGCCCCCACGCCACAGCTCTGCCCCTCAATCCCAACCCACAGCCCCCTTCTATCCCAGCCCTGGGTCCCCCCCCCCAGCTCTGCCCCTCAATCCTGACCCACAGCACCCTGCTATCCCAGCCCTGCGCTCCCCCCACAGCTCTGCCAATGCCCCTCAATCCCAACCCACAGCCTCCTGCTATCCCATCCCTGGGTTCCTCCCACAGCTCTGCCCCTCAGTCCTGACCCACAGCCCCCTGCTATCCCAGCCCTGGGTCCCCCATCCCTCCCACAGCTCTGGCCCTCAATCCCAACCCACAGCCCCCTGCTATCCCAGCCCTGGGTCTCGTCCCCCCTACAGCTCTGCCCCTCAATCCCAACCCACAGTCCCCTGCTATCCCAGCCCTGGGTCCGTCCCCCCCACAGCTCTGCCCCTCAATCCCGACCCACAGCCCCCTGCTATCCCAGCCCTGGGTTCCTCCCACAGCTCTGCCCCTCAGTCCCGACCCACAGCCCCCTGCTATCCCAGCCCTGGGTCCCCTATCCCCCCCACAGCTCTGGCCCTCAATCCCAACCCACAGCCCCCTGCTATCCGAGCCCTGGGTCTCGTCCCACCACAGCTCTGCCCCTCAATCCCAACCCACAGTCCCCTGCTATCCCAGCCCTGGGTCCCCACTCCCCACAGCTCTGCCCCTCAATCCCAACCCACAGCCCCCTGCTATCCCAGCCCTGGGTACCCCCCCCCCACAGCTCTGCCCCTCAATCCCAACCCACAGCCCCCTGCTATCCCAGCCCTGGCTCGCCCCCCCCAGCTCTGCCCCTCAATCCCGACCCACAGCCCCCTGCTATCCCAGCCCGGTGCTCCCCCGTGACTAAGTCCTAGCATGGTCCAGGCAGTTGTAGTTTTAACCCCTGCCAGCAGGTCGAGGTGTCACATTAAAACTACAGCTGCCTGCTCCCTGCGAGGGTTGTGCTGCGTTTCCAGCACCATGATCCGCGTCAGATGTCACCTGGGAGTCGTTCTGACCCCCGACTGGGCCTAGTGCGGTTTGAAATGCCGCCCTTCACCCCAGTGACGACCCAGCGCTCAGCTTTACCTGGTCGGTTCAGCCCCTGGAGGTGTACAAGCCCTCTGCCCTGCCTGGAGGTGGAGAAGGTGCTGACTGACTGTGACCTGGGCCCTGCTTAGACAGACCTTGATCCAGGCCCTGCAGATGGTCTCCTCTCCCTCCTTGCCCCTGACTGGGCAGCCACCCAAACTCTGGCACCCGGATCCTGCCTCAGGCTGCTCTTGGTGGGAATCGAGCCCCAAGCTTCCCTTATCACTGCGCTAACCTCTGCCAGCCAGGATACAGGAGGCTGGGAGCAGGTCAGCCTTGGAGGCCCAGCCATGGGGATTGATGAGAGCACACAACTCAGCCAGGCCACGGGGATCCCGGGGCTGACCGGGATGCGGATCTCACTGCTCACCCTGGTGTCTCTCTACCCGGCAGTGAGGAGGAGCTGACCCTAACGAGGGAGAATTCCATCCGGCGCCTGTACTCCAGCCACAGCGCCAGCACCCGCAACCAGGTGAGGGGGCCGGGAGAGTGGGCGGAGCCCAATGGGGAGGGAGTGGGGCACTGGCGGGGATATTCAGCCCCCACACTCACACCCACACTATTATGATGAATTTTCTCCCCATCCGATTTGCAGGGGAGCTGGCTCAGTAAAGAACCCAGCACCCCCTGCAGGAAACATGTGGAAAGACGAGTGAGGTTTGGGGACGGTAGACGGGGCAACCCAACCCCATGTGGGGCCAGGCCTCATGCAGTGTAACTGGGGGCAGCTACGCGGAGCCTGTAGGAGTCACTGGGGAGCAGCTGCCTGGGACCCATAGGGAGTCACTGGGGGGCAGCTGCCTGGCCCCATAGGAGATCACTGGGGGCAGCTACTCAGCCCTATAGAGGTAATTGGGGGCCCAGGGCAAAATCTGAAACCGAGCTCCCCCCACTCCCCAAAAAGGACCCTGCAGACAATAGAAGAATCCTGGCCATGGGTGCAGAGACACTGACGGGGGGTGCTGGGCTGGGGGCAGAGCCCGCCCCGCAAGGACCCTGCAGCAGTGACTCACCCATCCCGCAGGCCTGGGCCTGGCTCCATGTGTGGGGCATGGGGACCCAGCACGCGGGGTCGCAGCGCCGCTCAGCTTTGGCTCGGCTGCCCCTGCAGCGCGATGGATCTGAGCCAAGGAGCAGCCTTGTGCCCTGGCACCCAGTGCCGCAGCGCCACTGATTCCAATGCCACGGGCTCGGGGGCCCTCTCAAACATGGGCCTGGGGCAAACTGCCCCTTTCACCCTGCCCTGGCTGGCCCTGGCGGGGGGGAGGCTGCCGGGACCAGGCGTTTGTCACCCTCCCTCTCTCTCTGTTTTTCAGACAGAGGAAACCCTGCACCTGCGGGGGGACAGCCGGCAGGGAAGCCTGCGGGGGGACAGCCTGCGCGGCACCAGCATCTGCTCCGTCATGGTGAGGCGCGGCCCTGGGGGGGGCCCTCTCACTCAGCTCGCCCTGCAGGGTGGCTCCCGTTGCTCCTGTCCTGTGCTGATTCCCTTGGAGCTCGGAGTCGCAGCCCCTGGGGAGGTGGCCGCGGGAGCCCCATGCAGAGTCCTGTGGGGTCAGGAGTTGGACGGGGATTGGTGTCCAGGGGGACCCCTCCCACCCTTTGGAGCCCCTGCAGCCGGTGGCTTGGCCTGAGCTACGGGGGCCCAGGCTGCCTTGAAAAGCGATGGTCCAGGCCCCCATGATGCACCTCCCTGTGGCTCCCCCTGGCCAACGCTGGGGGGCAGGTGGTCCCTAGTGCAAAGCCCCATGTGCAGCCAGGGAGACATGAATCATATCTCGGCCTGATGCCAAGCAGCCTGGACACCTGTGGCCCTCTGCCATCGGCTGGTGCTGCGCCAGCCACAGGCCCCTTGGCACTTCCAGCAGGCGGGAGAAGGTCGGCCTGCTGCAGGCAGTGACAGCAGGGCCACGCGGCCCCCACGGGCCTGCGGAGACGGGCTCCCTGCTCTGGCACACGTGTGGACACGCTTCCGCACACCCAGACACCCTCACACGCATCCCTCCTCACACATGGCTTCACACCCGCTGGCTCACACACACACACACCTCCGATTGGGGACACAGTCGTGCGTCTCACACTCACAAGCCCCCCCCCCCCCCCCCGTGCCCGCACACCCGTCCAGCCTACGCCCACCCCCACCCACTTGCATGCATGCTCACCATCATCACATTTCAGCCCAGAGCAAACCCCTGGTGCCTCGGGCCCTGAACCCTGCCAGAGCAAAGGGGAGCTGGGCTCAGACCCCCGCTGCATGACGGGCAGGGCGCCCAGCCCCCAAAGAGCAGGTCTCCTGGCTGAAGTTACGCTGACCCCTACTGGCCTGGGCTGGGAGGGCCACAAATCATGCACTGACAATGGATATTCGGACTCCTATGGCTCTCCCCAGGAGGGGAGAGGGTTTCCCAGCAGGTGTGTGTGGGGGGGGAATGCTGTTCCTCCGAGTCCTGACCTGCTCTTCTCAGCCAGTGGCTAGACAGCCCTGTCCCTAGCCACAGCGCCACCCAGTGGCTGCCCCGGGATCTCCCCAGGGATCAGGGCCGGTGCTACCATTAAGGCAAACTAGGCGGTTGCCTAGGGCGTCAAGATTTGGGGCACCAAAAAGCGGTGCCCCCAATTTTTTTTACAGCGTTCCTCCCCAAGCGCGCGGTCGCCGCTCCACTTCTCCCGCCTCCCAGGCTTGCAGCGCCAATCAGCTGTTTGGCGCCGCAAGCCTGGGAGGGGAGGAGAATTAGAGCGGGGGCGGCGTGCTCGGGGAGGAGGCGGAGCAGAGGTGAGCTGGGGTGGGGAGCTGCCGCACGGCTCCCCGGCCCGGGGGGAGCTGCCGCGGGGGGGGGGGAGGGGGCGCTAAGGGCGGGGGGGGAGCTGCCGTGGGGGGGTCGCCTCAGGGCGGAGGGGGGGAGCAGGGAGCTGCCGTAGGGCGGGGGGGGGCCCCGCAAGGTTGAAGTTTCGCCTAGGGCGCGAAACTTCCTTGCACCGGCCCTGGCAGGGATTAGCGAGCAGCCAGAGGGTGAGGGTGGGAGGAGGTGTTCCGGGAAGTGCCCTCCCCCCAGCTCAGCCGTTGTCTCCCCCGACTCAGAGCGAGGAGGCAGAGGGACGCAGCTACTCCACCCTGTCGACGGTGCGGGAGATTGAGACGCAGACGGAGCAGCCCCCGGCCCCAGCGCCCGCCCCGGAGGAGGAGAAGGAGGAGAAGGAGAAAGAGAGGGAGGAGGAAGAGGAGGAGGAGGAGCGGGAGGAGAACACCATCAAGGCGGCCATGACCCACTTTGTGCAGGAGAACGGCACGCTGCGGGCCAAGCCCACCACCAACGGCATCTACATCAACGGGCGGGGCCACCTGGTGTGAGCCCAGGGCCACAGGCACAGACTGGCCTGGTGCTGCGCAGGGCCGGGCCCTGGACACACGGATGCCCCCTGCAGCCTGCCAGCCCCTCCCGCTGCGACTGACCTACTGAGCCCTTGTACAGACAGCCTGCCCCGGCTCTGGATTTCTGGGGAGGGCGGATCAGGTTCACTGTGGGGCAAAAGGGCCCCTGGCCAATGGGGGGGTCCCCTGCCCCCCCATTGGTCCTTGCTTCATGCAACAGCCTCCCAGCTTCTCTGCATGGGATGTTTCCTGGCTGGCCCCGAGGGCCCCATGCTGTTCACAAGTCAGCTCCTCCCTCTGACCCTCGCCGCAGTGGGGCTGGAGGATATGGTATTTGCCTGCCCTGTCCTCTCTATCCCCAGAGGCAGGACTAGCCAGGATCGGCTCTGACGGCTTGGGGGGCTGCCTACATCCGACTGGGGGTAACAACTGTGGGATCAGAGGTGGAGAGGGCACTTTACGCTGCCTCCTGTAGTTGGCGCTGTCAGAGCCATTGCATCTGGCCCAGGCGGCACTCAGAGCCGCGCCCCCAGCACGGTGCGAGGGTGGGACCCCAGCCCTCTGCCGAGTCTGTCCTCTGGGCGACCCTGGGGACAGGCCGCCCCACGCTGCTCCCCGGAGAGCCCCCGGCTTCCTGTGCCATTCCTGGGATGTCTCCGTGCTCTGCGGTGCCCACCAATGGCCGCGGGCGGACTGGAGTCAAGGGCAAGTGACCATGGAGACACCCCAGCAGGGGCATTTGAGGGCGGGGGAATCGGCACCACCAGTTGGGCAAGAGGAACCCCAGCGCCTGCCTCAGCCCCATGCACACAGCCCGCCCCATGGGGCTCAGCATCTTGGCAAGGCAGGGGTGCGATGAACACTGGGGTGTGGGAGGGTCTGAACCAAGACTGAGGGACACAGACAGCCCCTGTGGTTCTTTCGGCCCTCTAGCTCCCTGCCTGGGTCCCACAGTTACAGATGGGGCTGCTGAGAACACTGGAGAAGGCTGCCCCCCTGGCCTCACCAGCGCCACTGGGCCCGACCCCGGAGCTAATCTGGGCCCAGCCGGGGTTCAGGGGTGCTCGCCCTGGGTGGTTTAATGGAGGTAAAACTTCTCTGGTCCTGGGATTCTGGTGGGGGGAGCGGGGCTCGGAGGGTCTCCAAATACTTTGAGAGGGTTCGAGTTCACCAAAGGTTTTTTTCCTGGTTGTTTAAAGCCATGGGGCTTCCCCCTCCCCCACCTCAGTGTAATGCACAAGTATTTTAAACCCTTGGGTTTCTAGTGAAAGGGGCCCCAACCCCCCAAAGCCGAGCCTCACCCTGTGTGCCCGCGTGGTCGGGAGCAGGGATTGAACTGGGGACCTGCAGAGCTAACAGGTCGAGTGTGAACCGAAAGGCGAAGGCCCTGAGCTGGGTGACACCTGCTGGGTTACACAGCTGGGCTGCGTTTGAGTCTTTCCCTGGGGTTTCTCTCCTTGGCAGAGTACAAACAGGCTGAGCCCCAGTGGGACCCCAGCAGGTTTGAACCCGGGCCCAGTGCATTCTCCCAGCCCTGGTCCACACAGCCCCATGGCCAGATCATCGCGCCCGCCGGTCCCGCTCTCCTCTGTGCCCACGCAGGGTGCTGGCATTGGCAAAGCAGCTGGGGTTGAAGCCTGAGGGCTGTCCCTGCCCAGCAATGGCCTTGTTCCTGCTGGGGTAGGGGCCTGTTTGCAGACCCAACACTCACCAGGGGGGGGAGTTTTTGTAAGGAGGGGGAAGTTGGGCCATTTGTCTAATTCCTTAACAGAACGACGGTTCGGTGACCCTTCAGCGGATGCTGGGCCACGGTTCCCCCAAGGTGGCCCCACCCTGCTCCCCTCGGAGTCAGTGGCAAACCTCTCCCCCCGATGATCTGGTCATTGGCAAAGAGGCTGGTTCATCCCCACGCTGATGCTGCAGCCCTGCACAGGAGACTCCACAGAAGGACCAACCGGAGCCTTGCCATTGACCCCCCCCCTCCCTCCACCCCCGGGCTTTCGATCAGGCTCTGTGTCGTCTTCCTCCCACGGCCAATATTTTGGGGAGGGCCCCTGCCGAGCAGACCCTGTCCCCGACAGCAGGAGATAGGGTGACCAGACAGCAAGTGTGAAAAATCGGGACGGGAGTGGGGGGTCATAGGAGCCTGTATAAGAAAAAGACCCCAAAATCGGGACTGTCCCTATAAAATCGGGACCTCTGGTGACCCTAACGGGAGAGCACATGTGGCCCGGAGGAGTGACTGGGCTTAGCGTCAGGCCGGGTGGAACCTCCCGCAGCGTGAAGTCCATGGAAGGGCGCCGGGGACGGATTTGAATCCTGGTCTCTGGGTACCAGGAATCAGATCAAGGATACTCCAGGCCGAGTCTGGCCTGGTGTGGAATGCTGCTGCCCCCTGGTGGCAATATTTATAACGTTTTTATGTATGGTTTATTTCTATGTTTTGCTGCCCCTCCATGGGCCACTCTCAGGGCAAGAAAGACCCAGGGTGGTGGGGTCGAAAGCAATGAGCGTCGGCCTAACCCGGCTCCGAGGTAAAACCCTTGCTGGCTTCAGCAGGGGTGGAGTTAGGGCTTCAAGAAAGCCCTGCTCGGTACGCAGGTAACGCTCCCTATCTGCCTGGCCAGCGGGAAGAGGGCATGCCCTGGGGGAGCTGAGAGAGATGGGAAAGTGGAGGAGTGGGGATGGGGCTTTTCCACGCTGTAGAAACAGAGGGTTTGCAGCCTTGGCTCAGACCCCTGGCCCGTCTCATCCGGTCTCCTCACCCCCTGTGAGATTGGACCAGACCACGGGTTCGTCTAGGCCCCAATCCAAAGCCCAGCAAAGTCAGTGGGCGTCTTTCCATTGACTTCTGGGACTAGTGGCGCAGACGCCACATCCCGCATCGCACTTCCACCAATGGCCAATGCCTGATCCTTCAGCTAAAGGCAAGCCCTGGTGCTAGTAGTTGGCTTTGCCATGCCCCCGGATCCCTGCCATCTGGCGCCTCAAAGCATGAGACTGGTTCTTACCTTCAAACTGTCTTGGGAAGGGAAAGGAAATCAGGTTTTAAAAAAATCCCAAAGGTGCAATTTGGAGTCCCGTCTCCAAAGCCACCAGCAGCAGAGACGCACAGACAAACAGGCTGGCTGCCAGCATCCATCTCTCTGAGCATGGTTTTGGCGGGGAAGGAAATACCCATCTCCCGAGAGCTACGCTGGGCACGAGCCCAGGTCGATGTCAGAGGGGCAGGGATGGTTTGATTGTGTTGCATTTTTGATTCCGAGGGGTTTGGGGGTAGTCTCTGGAGTTAGCGGAGGGGATTCCAAGTTCTGTAAATGTGTGTGTATATAGAGCTCCCTATCTATGTGTATATAGATGTATATGCGCGTTCTTTTTTGTTATATGCACTGCTGGTTTCGTAAATAAATTCCCCATTTGGCACCCTGGGACTTCCGGGTTAGTCCCTTTTGCTTGTCTCCTTGGGGGCTCCTGGCCTGGCTGAAGCAGCCAAACGGGCAGGGTAGAGACCAGAGAACCTCAGAGCAAATGGCCCGGAGCTGGAGCGGAGAAAAGGAATAAATATGAGCACTTGGCTTTCACCCACATGGGCAGTGACTGGGTTTGGTGCCCATGGCAGGGTTGTGTGAGACTGGGAGAGGGAGCGACAGAGACCTGTGACTTGTGCGAGTGTACATATACATGTGATTGTACATGCATGCACTTGTGATTGTGTGTTTACATGTGTGTGATTGCATTTACATGCATGCTTTATGCATGCCAATGTGAGTTTGTGTGTTTGCATGCATGTGATTGCATGTGAGTGTGTGTGTGTGCACACATATGTTTTATGTGTGTAGTTTTGTTAGAATCATAGAATATTAGGGTTGGAAGAGATCTCAGGAAGTCATCTAGTCCAATCCCCTGCTCAAAGCAGGACCAACACCAACTAAATCATCCCAGCCAGGGCTTTGTCAAGCCGGGCCTTAAAAACCTCTAAGGATGGAGATTCCACCACCTCCCTAGGGAACCCATTCCAGTGCTTCACCACCCTCCTAGTGAAATAGTGTTTCCTAATATCCAACCTAGACCTCCCCCACTGCAACTTGAGACCATTGCTCCTTGTTCTGTCATCTGCCACCACTGAGAACAGCCGAGCTCCATCCTCTTTGGAACCCCCCTTCAGGTAGTTGAAGGATTATCAAATCCCCCCTCACTCTTCTCTTCTGCAGACTAAATAACCCCAGTTCCCTCAGCCTCTCCTCATAAATCATGTGCCCCACCCCCCTAATCATTTCCGTTGCCCTCCGCTGGACTCCCTCCAATTTGTCCACGTCCCTTCTGTAGTGGGGGAACCAAAACTAGACGCAATATTTTAGGTGTGGCCTCACCAGTACCGAATAGAGGGGAATAATCACGTCCCTCAATCTGCTGGCAATGCTCCTATTAATACAGCCCAATATGCCGTTGGCCTTCTTGGCAACAAGAGCACACTGCTGACTCATATCCAGCTTCTCGTCCACTGTAATCCCCAGGTCCTTTTCTGCAGAACTGCTGCTTAGCCACTCGGTCCCCAGCCTGTAACAGTGAATGGGATTCTTCCTTCCGAAGTGCAGGACTCTGCACTTGTCCTTGTTGAAGCTCATCAGATTTCTTTTGGCCCAATCCTCCAATTTGTCTAGGTCACTCTGGACCCTATCCCTACCCTACAGCACATCTACCTCTCCTCCCAGCTTAGTGTCATCTGCAAACTTGCTGATTGTGCAGTTCATCCCATCATCCAGATCATTAATAAAGATGTTGAACAAAACTGGCCCCAGGACCGACCCTTGGGGCACTCCGCTTGATACCGACTGCCAACTAGACATTGAGCCGTTGATCACTACCCGTTTAGCCCGACAATCTAGCCAGCTTTCTATCCATTTTATAGTCTATTCATCCAATCCATACGTCTTTAATTTGCTGGCAAGAATACTGTGGGAGACCGTAACTTTCACTCCATGCATCTGAAGAAGTGAGGTTTTTTACCCACGAAAATTTATGCCCAAATAAATCTTAGTTTTTAAGGTGCCACCGAATTCCTTGTTGTTCGTATCAAAAGCTTTGCTGAAGTCAAGATATATCACATCCACCCCTTTCCCCATATCCACAGAGCCAGTCATCTCATCAGAGAAGACAATCAGGTTGGTCAGGCATGACTTGCCCATGTTGACTGTTCCTGATCACCTTCCTTTCCTCCAAGTGCTTCAAAATGGATTCCTTGAGGACCTGCTCCGTGATTTTGCCAGGGACTGAAGTGAGGCTGATCGGTCTGTAGTTCCCCGGGTTCTCTTTCTTCCCTTTTATAAAGATGGGCACTATATTTGCCTTTTTCCAATCGTCTGGGACCTCCGCCGATCACCACGAATTTTCAAAGATAATGGCCAATGGCTCTGCAATCACATCAGTCAACTCCCTCGGCACCCTCGGATGCATTAGATCTGGACCCATGGACTTGTGATTGCGTCTGGGAGTGCGTCTGGGATTGTCTTCACTGCAAAGTCAGCTTGTGTTCTGGCAACACGCCTTTCGTCCACACACACAAGCCCCTCCCTCGGGTGTAGTGGTGCTGGCAGAGCCGGCTTTAGGAAGTGCGGGGCCCGATTCAAACAGTTTTGACAGGGCCCCGGCAGGGATGACTGAAAAAAAAAAACCCACGTAAAAAAACATGTGGGGCTTGTTCTCACCGGGCGGCACTCGTAGTCTTCGGCGGTTTGTCCTTCACTCGCTCCGGGTCTTTGGTGGCACTGAAGGACCTGCTTCTGAAGTGCTGCCGAAGACCCAGAGCGAGTGAAGGACCCGCCGCTGAAGTGCCGCCGAAGACCCGGAGTGCTGCCGGGTGAGTAAAAATTAAAAAGGAGCCTCTAGCCAGGGAAGGGATTCTCGGCCACTTGCCCCCACCCCGGCGGCCCTGCCACTGGGCGCGGGGCCCTCTTAGGCGCGGGGCCCTCTTAGGCGCGGGGCCCGATTCGGGGGAATTGGTGGAATTGGCCTAAAGCCGGCCCTGGGTGCTGGGCATTCAAGCTGGCCACTTCTGCAGGGCTAAATGATAAAGCCCAAGTGAGCCCAACCTGTCAGCTGCTAACACAACCACTCTGCAGTGTGGATGGGTGTCAAAGTCTGTGTGTGTGTGTAGCAGTGTGTGTGTATCTGTATATGATGAGTATGTATGTGTTTGTATCTGTGTGTGTGTGTATCAGTGTGTGTGTATCTGTATATGAGTATATGTGTATGTGTATCTGTGTGGGTATCCATGTGCGTGCATGTGTATCAGTATGTGTGTGTATCTGTATATGTGTATCAGTGTGTGTATCTGTATGTGATGACAAGTATCAGAGGGGTAGCCGTGTTAGTCTGAATCTGTAAAAAGCAACAGAGGGTCCTGTGGCACCTTTAAGACTAACAGAAGTATTGGGAGCATAAGCTTTCGTGGGTAAGAACCTCACTTCTTCAGATGCAAGTAATGGAAATCTTCAGAGGCAGGTATAAATCAGTATGGAGATAACGAGGTTAGTTCAATCAGGGAGGGTGAGGTGCTCTGCTAGCAGTTGAGGTGTGAACACCAAGGGAGGAGAAACTGCTTCTGTAGTTGGATAGCCATTCACAGTCTTTGTTTAATCCTGATCTGATGGTGTCAAATTTGCAAATGAACTGGAGCTCAGCAGTTTCTCTTTGGAGTCTGGTCCTGAAGTTTTTTTGCTGTAAGATGGCTACCTTTACATCTGCTATTGTGTGGCCAGGGAGGTTGAAGTGTTCTCCTACAGGTTTTTGTATATTGCCATTCCTGATATCTGACTTGTGTCCATTTATCCTCTTGCGTAGTGACTGTCCAGTTTGGCCAATGTACATAGCAGAGGGGCATTGCTGGCACATGATGGCATATATAACATTGGTGGACGTGCAGGTGAATGAGCCGGTGATGTTGTAGCTGATCTGGTTAGGTCCTGTGATGGTGTTGCTGGTGTAGATATGTGGGCAGAGTTGGCATCGAGGTTTGTTGCATGGGTTGGTTCCTGAGTTAGAATTGTTATGGTGCGGTGCGTGGTTGCTGGTGAGAATATGCTTAAGGTTGGCAGGTTGTCTGTGGGCGAGGACTGGCCTGCCTCCCAAGGTCTGTGAGAGTGAGGGATTATTGTCCAGGATGGGTTGTAGATCACTGATGATGCATTGGAGAGGTTTAAGCTGAGGACTGTAGGTGATGGCCAGTGGAGTTCTGTTGGTTTCTTTTTTGGGCCTGTCTTGTAGCAGGAGGCTTCTGGGTACACGTCTGGCTCTGTTGATTTGTTTCTTTATTTCCTTGTGTGGGTATCGTAGTTTTGAGAATGCTTGGTGAAGATCTTGTAGGTGTTGGTCTCTGTCTGAGGGGTTGGAGCAGATGCGATTGTACCTCAGTGCTTGGCTGTAGACGATGGATCGTGTGGTGTGACCGGGGTGGAAGCTGGAGGCGTGAAGGTAGGCGTAGCGGTCGGTGGGTTTTCGGTATAGGGTGGTGTTAATGTGGCCATCGCTTATTTGTACGGTGGTGTCTAGGAAGTGGACCTCCCGTGTAGTTTGGTCCAGGCTGAGGTTGATGGTGGGGTGGAAGCTGTTGAAATCATGGTGGAATTCTTCCAGGGTCTCCTTCCCATGGGTCCAGATGATGAAGATGTCATCAATATAGCGTAGGTAGAGAAGGGGCATGAGTGGACGAGAGCTGAGGAAACGTTGTTCCAGGTCAGCCATAAAAATGTTGGCATATTGTGGGGCCATGCGGGTGCCCATAGCGGTGCCACTGGTCTGGCGGTATATATTGTCACCAAATTTGAAATAATTGTGCGTGAGGATAAAGTCACAGAGCTCAGCAATAAGTTGTGCTGTGTCATCATCAGGGATACTGTTCCTGACAGCTTGTATTCCATCTGTGTGTGGGATGTTTGTGTAGAGAGCCTCTACATCCATGGTGGCTAGGATGGTATTTTCTGGGAGGTCACCAATGCATTGTAGTTTTCTCAGGAAATCTGTGGTGTCACGGAGATAGCTGGGAGTGCTGGTGGCGTAGGGTCTGAGTAGGGAGTCCACATATCCAGACAGTCCTTCAGTGAGAGTGCCAATGCCCGAGATGATGGGGCGTCCAGGATTTCCAGGTTTGTGGATCTTAGGTAGTAGATAGAATAACCCCGGTCGGGGCTCTAAGGGTATGTTGATTTGTTCCTGTGTTAGTGTAGGGAGTGTCCTGAGTAGATGGTGCAGTTTCTTAGTGTATTCCTCAGTGGGATCTGAGGAAAGTGGCCTGTAGAATTTGGTATTGGAGAGTTGTCTGGCAGCCTCCTTCTGGTAGTCAGACCTGTTCATGATGACAACAGCACCTCCTTTATCAGCCTCTTTGATGATAATGTCAGGGTGGTTTCTGAGACTGTGGATGGCATTGCGTTCTGCACGACTTAGGTTATGAGGCAAGCGATGTTGTTTTTCCACAATTTCTGCCTGTGCATGTCGGCGGAAGCATTCTATGTATAGGTCCAGACTGTTATTTCGACCCTCAGGAGGAGTCCATGTGGAGTTCTTCTTCCTGTGTTGTTGTATATGTGTAGCTATGTATGTGTATCAGTGTGTGTGTATCCATGTGTATGTGTGTGGGTGTGTATTTTAGTATATGAGTATCTGTGTATGTGTATCAGTGTGTGTGTGTGTACCTGTGTGTGTGTATCAGTGTGTATATGTGTATCAGTGTGTGTGTATCCATGTGTATGTGTGTGGGTGTGTATTAGTATATGAGTATCTGTGTATGTGTATCAGTGTGTGTGTGTGTACCTGTGTGTGTGTATCAGTGTGTATATGTGTATCAGTGTGTGTGTATCCGTGTGTATGTGTGTGGGTGTGTATTAGTATATGAGTATCTGTGTATGTGTATCAGTGTGTGTGTGTACCTGTGTGTGTGTATCAGTGTGTATATGTGTATCAGCATGTGTGTGTATCCGTGTGTATGTGTGTGGGTGTGTATTAGTATATGAGTATCTGTGTATGTGTATCAGTGTGTGTGTGTACCTGTGTGTGTGTATCAGTGTGTATATGTGTATCAGTGTGTGTATATCTGTGTGTATGTGTGTGTGTGTATTAGTATATGAGTATCTGTGTATGTGTATCAGTGTGTGTGTGTACCTGTGTGTGTGTATCAGTGTGTATATGTGTATCAGTGTGTGTGTATCCGTGTGTATGTGTGTGGGTGTGTATTAGTATATGAGTATCTGTGTATGTGTATCAGTGTGTGTGTGTACCTGTGTGTGTGTATCAGTGTGTATATGTGTATCAGTGTGTGTATATCTGTGTGTATGTGTGTGTGGGTGTGTATTAGTATATGAGTATCTGTGTATGTGTATCAGTGTGTGTGTGTATCTGTGTGTGTGTATCAGTGTGTATGTGTGTGGGTGTGTATTAGTATATGAGTATCTGTGTATGTGTATCAGTGTGTGTGTGTACCTGTGTGTGTGTATCAGTGTGTATATATGTATCAGTGTGTGTATATCTGTGTGTATGTGTGTGTGGGTGTGTATTAGTATATGAGTACCTGTGTGTGTGTATCAGTGTGTATATGTGTATCAGTGTGTGTATATCTGTGTGTATGTGTGTGTGGGTGTGTATTAGTATATGAGTATCTGTGTATGTGTATCAGTGTGTGTCAAAGTCTCAGGGCCAATGGAAATGTTTCCTTCCAAGCCCAAGTCGATGCTGTTGGAGGAGCCGATCCCTGTCCTGCGTCATGCAGCATCTTCCCGGTGTGCAGCATCTGTGGCTAGGGGCCGAGGGGGAGGCTGGCGCTGGAGGACTGAGCCACGACACAGACGGTGGGAGCCCCTCAGCTCTATAAAGGGAACTGAGGAAACTCTTGAGAGCTGGGATCTGGGCCAGCCTCCCTTGGCTCCTGCCTTGGAGCGGCGGGCGGGCGGGCGTGTGTCGAAACCTGCTGTTCCCACCCTCACTCCAAGGGAGTTTGTTAAACTTGCATGAGAGCTAAAGCGATGACAAATCGCTCCCTGGCGCGCCGTGCAGCAGGCTGCTAGCCCTTTACAATGCATTTCTACCTGCCTTTCGCTAGCACGGGCCTTGCTGGCCTTTAAACTCCCCTCCCACCGGGCAGTAACCCTGCCTGGGCTGAGGGATGCTCTCCTGCCTGTGGAGAGTGCTTGGGGTCTCCACTCTGACAGCACCCAGCACCGCGGCCTGGTGACCCACGCGAAGACTGGTTCCTAAGGGCGCCCCTATTGGTACACGCAGGGATTGCGCCAGTCCCAGTTCTCCGGATGTGGAAGTGAACCAGGGGGGCTCCATCCAGGGAGGTGGCCTGTAGTAGCACCGCTCTCTCCCAAGTTAACGAAGGGTTGGCAAGAGTCTAAGACCACAGGACTGGTATCGAGGGAGACGAAGGTGAGAAGACCCCACTCAACGTCAAAACTTGGGTGTGTGAGTCTCTCTGTGTGTGTTGGATTTGGAGCCCTTTCCAAGGTGTGTGTACGACTCTGTGTGTGTCTGCTGGATTTGGATCCCTTGTGTTTGTGACTCGTGTGTGTGTGTTAGATTTGGATCTATTTCCAAGGTGTGCGTGTGTGACTCTCTGTAGGTGTTCGTGTGTGTGGCCATGTGTGTGTCTGCATGTGTTGGATTTGGATCCCCTTCCATGGTGTGTGTGTGTGTGTGTGTGTGTGAGTCCATGTGTGCATGGGAGCCGATGCGTGGGTGAGTGACTCCGTGTGTCTGAGGCTGACAGGCCGTAGGTGTGAATCCACGTGTGCCAGCTTTGGATTCCCGTCCATGGGTGTGCGTGCGACCCCGGTGGGGTGGGTCTGTGTGTGTGTGGTATTTGTTTTGCACCCTGTGGTTTCTTGAAGATGCTTGGGCAGGAAGTTAGCTTGGAGGCAGCAGAACTCACTTCCTGCCGGGTGCCGATCCCCAGCCCTGACAGCGAACAGGAGTGCAACGGTGCAACGCGTTTTACGTCAGGCCTGGGCCTCGGCAGCTTCCTCTCTTGGGTGCTGCTTCCGCTGCTGAGCCGCCCGGCCGGGGGCTCCCCACACCCTGGGGCTGGGTTTTCAGGGCTTCGTTCCCAGGCCACAGACTCTCTCTGGACTGATTTCTCGTTTGGATCCAGCCCAAGCGAAGATTTCGGCAGCCAGAGGTTGATGCTGTAGAGGCGACTATGGGGTGGATTTGAGGAAGAGACACCTCCGCGGGGCCGCTCGGTGAATGGCAGCCATCAAAGGGGCCGTGGGCTGAGGATTTCCTCACCGGCCCGCCCAGCCCCCATGTGGGCCAGGTGGTCCCAGCGGGAAGGGCTGGGGCTTGTGCGTTAGAGCCTGGAAGCCCCCGGGCTGGTCCAACCATCCCCATGTCTCTCGCCATGAAAGCCCGGCAGAAGGTGAAACGCAAAGGAGCAGCCAAGGACCGGGTCTTTGGGTGTGACCTGCTGGAGCACCTCCAACACTCTGGCCAGGAAGGTAAGGGCGGTTTGCTCCTCCGGTGGCAGCAGGGAATGGGCCAGGAGACACCTCTCTGGGGGCTGACCCTTGCTTGGTGGGGACCCTCCCGGAGCCCCGGTCCTGCTGGGCTGGTGTCTCCAGCACAGAGCCATCCTCGCCGCCAGCAGTGGGGCTGGTGCAGCAGCGGCTTTCTGTGAACATCCGCTTGCCCCTGCACTGAGCCTCTCTGGGCGTGTTCCTGAGCCTCCCGCTTCGCTGCCTGAGAGCAGCCTGGGCAGAGGGAACAGGAGCCGTCCAGGTGCAGCTTTGAGCCAGTATTGCAGAATCCTGGTCTCACTTAGCATCGCAATCAAGGCTGCACCAGGGGTTGGGCCGGCCCTGAGCCGTCACAGGGCCCCGTCGTGCCGGGTATGGGGCTGGCCCTGAGCCATCACAGGGTCCCGTCGTGCCGGGTATGGGGCCGGCCCTGAGCCGTCACAGGGCCCCGTCGTGCCGGGTATGGGGCCGGCCCTGAGCCGTCACAGGGCCCCGTCGTGCCGGGTATGGGGCCGGCCCTGAGCCGTCACAGGGTCCCGTCGTGCCGGGTATGGGGCTGGCCCTGAGCCGTCACAGGGCCCCGTCGTGCCGGGTATGGGGCTGGCCCTGAGCCGTCACAGGGTCCCGTCGTGCCGGGTATGGGGCCGGCCCTGAGCCGTCACAGGGTCCCGTCGTGCCGGGTATGGGGCCGGCCCTGAGCCGTCACAGGGCCCCGTCGTGCCGGGTATGGGGCTGGCCCTGAGCCGTCACAGGGCCCCGTCGTGCCGGGTATGGGGCTGGCCCTGAGCCGTCACAGGGTCCCGTCGTGCCGGGTATGGGGCCGGCCCTGAGCCGTCACAGGGCCCCGTCGTGCCGGGTATGGGGCCGGCCCTGAGCCGTCACAGGGCCCCGTCGTGCCGGGTATGGGGCCGGCCCTGAGCCGTCACAGGGTCCCGTCGTGCCGGGTATGGGGCTGGCCCTGAGCCGTCACAGGGCCCCGTCGTGCCGGGTATGGGGCTGGCCCTGAGCCGTCACAGGGTCCCGTCGTGCCGGGTATGGGGCCGGCCCTGAGCCGTCACAGGGTCCCGTCGTGCCGGGTATGGGGCCGGCCCTGAGCCGTCACAGGGCCCCGTCGTGCCGGGTATGGGGCTGGCCCTGAGCCGTCACAGGGCCCCGTCGTGCCGGGTGTTGGGCCGGCCCTGAGCCGTCACAGGGCCCCGTCGTGCCGGGTGTTGGGCCGGCCCTGAGCCGTCACAGGGCCCCGTCGTGCTGGGTATGGGGCCACCTCTGAGCCGTCACAGAGCCCCGTCTTGCCGGATATGGGGCCAGCCCTGAGCCGTCACAGGGCCCCGTCGTGCCGGGTATGGGGCCAGCCCTGAGCCGTCACAGGGGGCCGTCGGGCCGGGTGTTGGGCTGGCCCTGAGCCATCACAGGACCCCATCGTGCCGGGTATGGGGCCAGCCCTGAGTCGTCACAGGGCCCTGTCGTGCTGGGTATGGGGCCAGCCCTGAGCCGTCACAGGGCCCTGTCATGCCGGGTATGGGGCCAGCCCTGAGCCGTCACAGAGCCCCATCGTGCCGGGTATGGGGCCAGAGCAGTCACAGGGCACCATCATGCTGGGTATGGGGCCACCTCTGAGCCGTCACAGGGCCCCGTCTTGCCGGATATGGGTCCAGCCCTGAGCCGTCACAGGGCCCTGTCGTGCCGGGTATGGGGCCAGCCCTGAGCCGTCACAGGACCCCGTTGTGCTGGATGTTGGGCTGGCCTGCAGCCGTCACAGGGCCCTGTCGTGCCGGGTGTTGGGCTGGCCTGCAGTCGTCAGTACAAGCTAGCTTGGCATGTAGAATTGCAGCATTCCCACAATCCCACTGGAAACCCGGGTCCCCAAATCAGGCTTCTGCAGTCCGGGAACAGACACATCTCAGGGGCCATGTCTCCAAGCAAAGCATCCCAGCCCAGGGGGACCCCTGCCCTCCCTAGGGGCTTCAGAGCTTGGGGCCTGTTGGCAGGGGCAGGGAGGCTGGCATGCTCTGTGGGGTAACCACAGGGTTCCAGTGCCCAGGGAGCCCATGCCTCGGTCTGGAGTCCAAAGGTAAAACAGACAGAACCTAGCTGCTGCTCTCAGATTCAGTGATTTGGCCAGTGCCAGGGCTGGAGGCTGGGCCTGGCATGGGCCACATGGCTCCCCTTCCCCTGTTAGAGCTGGAGGGCTGAGGGGCAGAGTCCTGGGGGAGCTGGCACCCCACAGGGATAGAGCCCTCCCTGCAGTGCTCCTGGCACCCCACGGGGATAGGGCCCTCACTGCAGTGCCCCTGGCACCCCACGGGGATAGAGAACTCCCTGCAGTGCCCCTGGCATCCCCACGGGGATAGGGCCCTCCCTGCAGTGCCCCTGGCACCCACGGGGATAGAGCCCTCACTGCAATGCCCCTGGGGGCCACGGGGATAGAGCCGTCCCTGCAGTGCCTCTGGCATCCACGGGGATAGAGCCCTCCCTGCAGTGCTCCTGGAACCCACGGGGATAGAGCCCTCACTGCAATGCCCCTGGGGGCCACGGGGATAGAGCCCTCCCTGCAGTGCCCCTGGCACCCCCACGGGGATAGAGCCGTCCCTGCAGTGCCCCTGGCACCCCCACGGGGATAGAGCCCTCCCTGCAGTGCCCCTGGCACCTCCAAGGGGATAGAGCCCTCCCTGCAGTGCCCCTGGCACCCATGGGGATAGAGCCCTCACTGCAGTGCCCCTGGCACCCCCACGGGGATAGAGCCCTCCCTACAGTGTCCCTGGCACCCAAGGGGATAGAGCCCTCCCTGCAGTGCTCCTGGCACCCATGGGGATAGAGCCCTCTCTGCAGTGCCCCTGGCACCCAAGGGGATAGAGCCCTCCCTGCAGTGCCCCTGGCACCCCATGGGGATAGAGCCCTCACTGTAGTGCCCCTGGCACCCACGGGGATAGAGCCCTCCCTGCAATGCCCCTGGGGGCCACGGGGATAGAGCCCTCCCTGCAGTGCCCCTGGCACCCCATGGGGATAGAGCCCTCACTGTAGTGCCCCTGGCACCCACGGGGATAGAGCCCTCCCTGCAATGCTCCTGGCACCCACGGGGATAGAGCCCTCCCTGCAGTGCCCCTGGCACCCCCATGGGAATAGAGCCCTCCCTGCAGTGCCCCTGGCACCCCACGGGGACGGAGCCTTCCCTGCAGTGCCCCTGGCATCCACGGGGATAGAGCCCTCCCTGCAGTGCCCTTGGCACCACCACGGGGACAGAACCCTCCCTGCAGTTCCCTGGCATCCACGGGGATAGAGAACACCCTGCAGTGCCCCTGGCACCCCCACGGGAATAAAGCCCTCCCTGCAGTGCCCCTGGCACGTCACGGGGATAGAGAACTCCCTGCAGTGCCCCTGGCACCCCATGGGGATAGAGCCCTCCCTGTAGTGCCCCTGGCATCCACGGGGATAGAGAACTCCCTGCAGTGCCCCTGGCACCCCACGGGGACGGAGCCCTCCCTGCAGTGTCCCTGGCACCCCACGGGGACGGAGCCCTCCCTGCAGTGCCCCTGGCACCCCACGGGGATAGAGCCCTCCCTGCAATGCCCCTGGCACCCACGGGGATAGAGCCCTCCCTGCAATGCCCCTAGCACCCATGGGGATAGAGCCCTCCCTGCAGTGTCCTTGCCCCCCCCCCCTTGTTCTCAGGGTCGTTTCTGGCAGAGGTGGCACCAGAGTTTGGATGGGGAGGAGGCTCACACGTTACACACAGGAAGTTACTCTGTGTAGCGGGTGCCAGGCCCTGCCACTGGGCAGAACAGGCAGCTCGATGCACAGCAAGAGGGGGGTGGAGGCGTGAAACATGCTGATTGTTTTGCAGTTGCTGGGCTCTCGCTGACAAGGGCACTTGCATCACTGCAGATTGAGCAACCGCGGGTGCTGCCAAAGGAAATGCAAGCAAGGCCCTAGTGGAAGTGCTTAGTAAACACGCTGAGGGACCCGGGGCTACCACAGGGGGTGCTCTACAGGGCCCTGTCCCACACCCGAGAGCAACACCCACAGGTGTTCATGAGACGTGGAGCAGACTGGCATCACCCAATGCTGAGCTGCAGCTGGTCGAGTGGTAGGTATCCCAACATGCATTGCTTGGGGCTGGCTGCTTCAAGCTGACTAAAGCATTGCATGCTGGGAAGTCTTGTCACCCGCAGCCACACCTGTGCTAGAACCATGCTGACTTCCAGTTATGTCCCAGCGCCTCTTGCCTGAGGAATTCAGACCCATTTAAAAGGGGGTGATTAGGGCTATGTCCATTTTACAGATGGGGAAACTGAGGCACGGGGTGTCTAAGGCTGACATTGGCAAAGCCAGGAGCCCGCAGGCAGTTAGGTAAAGGATCCAATTTGTAAGCTGGGAGCTGTGAAAGCTCTTTTAATGATCATCATCTCAGCGGGACTTGCGCCAGGCCCCCTCCAGGGCTGGCAGCTTGGCCTGTGCAGCTGAAAAGGCCAGAGGACTGGGGCTCCCTAGCAGAACAAGTTTCCCATCTCACAAATACTCTGGTGATTTTGAAATGTTTCCCCCTCTTGAACTGGGATGGACAATCGAAATCTTGGAAATCCTCCTGAGTGAAAAAAGCGAATTTCTTCCTGTGGGGTCAGAGGAAACATTTCCTTTGGATTTCAACCTTTTTTTTTTTTTTGGTCATATTAGCGTAAATTTCAAACCAAAGGGTCGCTTTGAGACAGAAAACTGGCCTGGTGCGTTTTGAAAATGTCAGCCCCGGCTGGCCGTTTCAGGGCTGCTTTCCTCAAGGTGTCTTCCCGTTGGGAGACTCAACCCTGGCCCGTGAGCCAGTTTGGGTTTTGACCAATCTGCATTTTTCGGTGAAAAAAACGATTTGTTGTGTAATTCCCGAGCCGCTCTCCTGAGCCGCTGGGTGCTGTTGAAACCCCTGCGCAAGGCCCCTGTGGATCCAGCAGGTTTCCTGCCACCCCCGTGCAGTGGGTTACACCCAGCACCTCTGGAAGCCAGACTGCTTCACCTATCGCTCCCTCTCCTCATTGGTTGCCTGCAGCATCTCTCCCTGTAGTGGCCCAGATCCTCAAAGATATTTAGGCTCCTAACTTCCACAGATTTCAATGTAGCTCCACAAAAGCAGCATGGTCTAATGGACGCGGCACCAGGCTCGGACACCTCAGGGGTCTAGTCCTAGGTCTGCCTCTGACCAGCTGTGCAACCTTGGGCAAATCACGGCCTCTCTGTGCCTCAGTTTCCCCTCTCATGCTTTGTCTATTCAAACTGCAAGCTCTTTGGGGCAGGGGCTGTTCTTCAGTGTGTGTGTGGGGGGGGGGGGGGCCCTGATCGCGGTTGGAGCCTCCAGTTGTTACTTAGTCATAGTGGGCTTCCTAAATCTGGATTTAGGCTCCTAAATTTGCTTATTCTGGCCTCTCGTCATCCCCTGGCAAGTGAGCAGCAAGAGGCAGGGGTTAACAGCCAGGCGCCTGGTCACACACAGGTCGGGTCACAGATGTGATCATCAGGTTGCAGCAAAGGCTCTAATGTTGCAGTAACTCTGGTCTGCTCCTGAGTTGCTGGGCAGCGCTGAGGGGGGTGGAAGGGAGGGGATGCAGGATTCTGGACTCCGTGACAGACCCAGCCAGCTGCCGGAGATCCTGAGTGGGAGCGGGTGCTGGAATCAGTGCATATCCGCCCTGCAGTCGCCTCCCAGTACTTTCCCCGTCCCCACAAGGGCAGAGCCCGCAGCTGTTAGTCACTTTCCAGGAAGGCCGCTTGAGCTGAAATCACCTGGTCAGGCAGGAACCACATTTTGCTGTGGAGGCTGGTGCGCCAGGAACCATGCTCAGCGAGCGTTATCCTGTCCTCCAGCTACACACATGGTCAGCAGCAGCCTGTGCCTCGGGTGGAGGCAGGAGAGTTTCTGCCTCTTGGTGTCAGGCCGGTCTTGTTGCTAAACTGCTTCTCGAATGGGCAGGTCGGTTACGTCAGGAGTCATTGACTTGTCGTGATATGATCAGGGGTAGCTTAGGAGGGCACCATGTGCCGTCACTCCAAGGTGCTCACCTGTGCCCAGAAGCCCCTGATACTCCACCTGTGTCTGTTTCCTGTCCCTGGATGACCTCGGAAATTCCAGGTGCTGAGAAGGAAACTAGGTTGATCAGAGATATAACAAGAGGAGACTCAACCGGCTCGGCTGGTTTATGAGAAGGGATGTGATTGCTGTCTATAAATACACAGGGGGGAAACACCAGGGAAGGAGAAAAGCTATTAAAGCCACAGGACACGGTTGGCACAAGAACAAATGGGGATAAACTGGCCTGGAATTAATTTAGGCTGGAAATGAGAACCGGGCGGAGGGGGTTCTGGACCAGCCTCCTGGTGGAAAGAGCAGGGGGCAAACAACCTAACTAGCTATGAGATGGAGCCTGATACGTTTCCGATTGGGTTGCTATGAGGTGTCTGCCTCCGACAGCAGGAACTGGGCTCCTTCTAGGCTGTTAATGTCGAAGGTCCGGTTGCACAGGGCCAGTCGTCCCGTGGATATAATGGGTTCCAGGAGACAAATCAGGTCCTGGCCTGTGAATTACAACCCCTCGCTGGGATTCGAATGGCTCCATACTCCTCAGTGGGAAGCAGCTAAGAAGAGAGACTGTCATGCCCCAAGTGATCTCAAAGGCCAGCGTTTTCAAAAGCAGCCACCACTGAGATGAGGTGTCAGTTCTGGGGCATCCAACGTGAGACCAGAGAGATGTGATTTTCAGAGGCGCTGAGCACCCGCAACTCCACATGGGGGCAGTGGGTTGGCAGCCCCTCTGGAAACCAGACCCTCTGTGTCTCACGCTGGGCTCCCCGAAACTGCGTCAAAGGCCACTTGGGACAGTTTGGACCTAACTCTGTACAAGTAGCGCTTCACCCAAAGAAGAAATGCAGCCAGCTCTGGGGTGGAAGGTTGAACAGCTGCACGGCAATGCTTGCATGGCAGTCTGGAATTGACAGAACAAGGAGTAATGGTCTCAAGTTGCAGTGGGGGAGGTTTAGGTTGGATATTAGGAAAAACTTTTTCACTAGGAGGGTGGTGAAGCACTGGAATGGGTTACCTAGGGAGGTGGTGGAATCTCCTTCCTTAGAGGTTTTTAAGGTCAGGCTTGACAAAGCCCTGGCTGGGATGATTTAGTTGGGATTTGTCCTGCTTTGAGCAAGAGGTTGGACTAGATACCTCCTGAGGTCCCTTCCAACCCTGATATTCTATGATTCTAAGAGGGGGGGGGAATACTGTGCCCAACTGAAAGTGGGGGAGAATGTGGGGGACCAGAATGTTCATTCTCCCAGTTGAAATGTGGGCAGGACATGAGCATAAAAAGTGACCAGGGCCATGGCATGTCAAACATACAGAAGAGGCCAGGACCTCAGTCAGAGAATGGTTCCCCTAGCACCGTGCCAGGGAGTTGTTCAGTAATGAGAACAAGAAAAGGATGCATCTCTAAGTCACAGCCGCCACTTCCTGCAGTACCTTGGGTTTTCCCTTCTTTGTGTACTAACGAGGTCAACCCTCTTAGCTGATGAGCCCAGAGAGAGGCGATCAGGGAGTGCTAGAGGTTGTGAGAGGCCTCGCTCTGCCCCGATTGACTGCGATCCCTTTTCTGTCTCTTGTTGCAGAGATGATGGTAGCAGGCTTGGTCTAAATGGTAGCAGGCTAGGTGTTCGTACAATGCCGCTCCTGAAGTGAAATATTGCAGGAAAAGAGCCGTGGCAGGGCCGTAATTAGATGGCATCTGTTAATTGTCTAGATCATTGGCAGGTGCCTTGTGAAATCAGCACGCGATGAAGTGCTGGTTGCGTTGGTCTGCTCAGTCATCAGAGCGGCTGGTCAGACGTGCCGCAGCGTGGCAATCGCAGCTGTGGGCGATGGAGCGCATGGGGGGCTGGGCTTTAGCCCCGCCCGCTCTGGAGGACCTCTTAGCTCACTGACACACTCAGAAGAGTTGGTGGGAGGTGGGCATTTGCAGAGGCCGTAGCTACAAGGTGGCAGGTGTATATACTGTATATACGGTAGCAGCCAGCCAGCCACAGTTATGGTCACTCAGAACTGCGTGGCCTAGGCCCCTGCTACATGTACCAAAGAGGGGTCCTCTTTAGCTGTTTGCAGTCATATAATAACCAGATCTAGTCTCTCACCCAAGGCCTGATGAAGGTGTAAGCACTACAGGCCCCTGTTTAGGGCCCCAGCTCCCAAAGGCATGTGATAACACTAGAGTCTCAGTGCTTGCTTTCAAAAAGGTGATGTTTCTAGCCCTTACGGCCGCAAAGAAAATCTTGAAAATGTGACCTGGTGTAAGTGCTACATCGATGCTGCCTGAGTCTGCAGAGAGCCTAAGCCCATCGCTCTGAGGGGTGTGTGCTGCCCCATGCATCTCAACAGGTTAATGCTGATACCTGCTGCTTTGGGGCCCCTAATGACACAACCACAGCAGGGACTCTCTCTGCAGCCATTTGGCTCTGCTGGGGTCACATCTCCAGCCTGCCCCACCCCAAAGTCCTCTGAGAGTAAAGGCACCGTGTCCTCCCTTCTCAGGGATGGACCCCACATGCTTAAGGCAGGGGCTATTGGTCTGTGGAGGCAGGAGGCCCAAGGCAGTCCAGAGAGAAAAGCGGGGCAGGGCTCCCACAAATCCATCTCTTGTGTACGTTGCTCCTGATACTGCAAACCAAACAGGACAGGGCAGAGGTGCAGGGGCTGGGGTCACAGGTTGCCTTAATTGGGTGCTGGAGGGAAATATTTGGGGTGGGCACTGGGGCAGAAGTTTAGGGTGAGCACCAGGAGGGGGAGGAAAAATTTAGATGAGCATGGGAGGGGGGAGATATTTAGGGCGAGCACTGGGTGAGAGATGTTTAGGGTGTCTACTGGAGGGGGGGTTAGCCCCTTCATGGTTCTGCTACAGGGTGCGGGGGTAGGGGTCTTTATGTGCCCCCCCACAGAGCCCTCTGCTTGGGTGGGTGGGGGAAGAGCCCTCCCTCCTCTGGGACAAACCAAAGCCGTCTATTGGTCTGGTGTGGGGAAGCGCTCCCCTGCGCTAAGAGACTAGTGCTCGGCCCCCAGAAGACATCTCTTGTATAGGTGCCCCTGCAACTGCCACCCTAAACAGGGGGATGGGTGGGATCATGGGGACCCCCAAGTGGGTCTGGATCTAGGATCCTGGATTGCAGTTCTCTGGCTCTGCTCCCTCCCTGGCATCTAAAATCAGTAAAACATCAGCCTCAATTGAATGGAAATAAGATGTTCAGAATCGAGCCGGGAGTCTCCACACGCAGGCTGGGGCTGAGACAGCCAAAAGGGAGGATGACACCTGATCTAGTTCTTTTGGTTCCAGTCTGAGTGTAGACACCTACCCCAAGTGTTGAAAAATCAGGAGCCCAGCCGCTAAAACCACTTGAGATCGGCTTCAAAATCATGCAGTGTTTTTAAAAATAATCCAGTGTGGGCTCTCTTTCTTTGCTGACTTCAGGGGTCACATTTTCCAGCTTTTCTCTGCAACTGTGAGGCCTAAGAACCTAGGAATTTTTGCATGAAAGCTGAGCTCTTCATGCAATCCCCTGACTCCAGCCGCTGGAGCTTTAAGACACCAAATATCACGAGACAGGGAGAGCTAGCTAGCCAGTTCATTGGAATCAGTGCCCAGTTGTGTGTGGTTGCTTGTAGATTGATTGAAACCTGACATATTGGTGTACCTTGTGCTGGTAAAGGTACAGTCACAACACAGCTATGAGCAGTTTTAAACTGATACAAGAACATCCACACATGAGTTTGCATCAGTTTAACTAGAATGGGTTTTGAAACTGGTTTAAGGTGAGTCAATACAACTTCTGACTAAAGGTAATGGGTGTCTCACCCTTTGTGTGTCTCTAGCCCCTTTGCCTGCATGGACACACACACACGCTGGCTGAGCACAGCGATTTCGCTCCGCATTCTGGGAGTGCATTTCATTTCCTGTGTGGTGTGCAGAAATGAAATCGGCTGGTGACTCCACCCAACCAGAGACCAAGCCAGCAGACGCAGATTTGTTCCTTTTTCGCTGAACGCCCTGTACTGAAAGGTCCCATAAGCAGGATCTGGGGGGTAGGGAGGGATCTGCACCCTGTGTACAGCCATGCACGTGACGCAGAGAGCAAGACAGAATCCATGCGTTTCCATGGTAATTGCAATGAGTACATTGTTATAATTTGTTAGTTCTATTATGGTAGAGGCCCCAACTGAATTGCAGCGCTAGGTGCTGCACGTACGTATAAGTGACAGCTCCCAAAAGAATCTAAATGGACATTTCATAGATGGGAAACTGAGGCACGGGGTCAAGTAAGTGACTGGTCACGGTCACACACACACAGGGTAGCTAGTGTCATGCTTTGGTCTCCCTTAGCCTTGTAAGGCCTGGACATGCAGTCATGCTGTTCTAATCCCAGCCAACAGGGGGCGATGGTCTCTCTCTCTCTCTCTCACACACACACTTCAACCTATGCAGCGCAGGACACAGAAGCGGGGGAGCAGAGGGTTTCCACTGAGGCCGTGAGACACCCAGGAGCAGCCCTGGTGTTGGAGCAGGGAGACGGTACATAGCTGAGAGCTGTGAGGCTGCCCTGGGCAGAGGCAGGCGGGTCCCGCTAGGGTAGCTGAGCTCAGGCATGACAGGTGCTACCCCTTTAACAAGGTGCAGTGCCTGGGGAACCCTCCCCCCTGCTCCCAGGTCTGGCCTCTGAGGACTGCAGGGATGGGGGGTGAACCGTGGACACTTGCCGCTCTCTCCCTGCCAGCCATCTCCACAGCCTGCCCCCTTCCCTCATCCGGCAGGGTGCCCCCCATGTCTGCTGCTTCCTGTGTGGCAGGGGTGGTTATTTTCCAAATGCTTCCCAGAACCCTTTGCAAGGAGGGCTCAGGACGGTCAGAGCAAAGGATTCTGGGGAGGCCACCAACCCTCGCTGCACAGGCCTGAGGTGGAGCAGAGTGTGCCTTTCAGGGAGCTGGGGGCAGAAACTCCTCAGCCCCGGCTCACTGGTGAGTGCCCCTGGGGCTCTCCTCGCCAGGGCCCTTTTGCTGTGATGCCCTGGGCAGCTGCTTCTCAGAGCCCCTGCAGCCAGGAATTTGTCTACACAGGAAAATTAATCTGGAGTAAAGTCAGGTGTGAATGTAAAGCGGATTAGCTGTTCCTCATTAACTCCACAGCCCCATGTTAGTGGTCTCCTCCGGGTGGTTGCCTGCAGTTACTGCACCCCTCTAGAGACTCCAACCTCCCTTGGGAGATCAGCGTGGGTCTGACCGCTGTGGCTGACCCCCAAGGCCCGGAGAGGTGGAAACTCCTCCCCAGCTGCTCACTTGAGAGCAAGGCATCATGCGTCTCCGCTGGGGAGGAGCGGTGAAAGGGGGACATTGCCCCGCTCCCGAACAGAAGATGGGGGGGTCACTCAGGGCTCTGGCCATTTCGTGGTCGTGGCTCTAGTCAGCCCCCCCCCCGGATTGGGCTGCGGCGCTCCGGCTGACTCTCCTCTCTCCCCCCAGTCCCCCAGGTACTGAGGAGCTGTACGGAGTTCGTCGAGCAGCACGGCATTGTGGACGGGATCTACAGGCTCTCCGGGGTCTCCTCAAACATCCAGAAGCTGAGGTAAGGACTGGGGCTGAAAATGCCTCGGATTGGAGGGGACACTTGCACATGTGTGTGGGACGGGGGGGGGGAGGGGCTTCCCATGTGTCTGACACGCTCGTGGCTTCTGTGACACAACACGTGGCTCTGAGGGGCCCTTCATTAACAGCTGTGGGCGAACTTTTCAAAGCTGGGTGCCCAACGCTCCTACATGCTCATCTCGGGCCCTGCCTAAAAGGGCCAGTTTGAAACTCCCGAGTGAAGTGGGGGATTCCCCATCTCTTGTTGTCTTCAAATCCAGCCAGGCTGCCTTTCTGGGAGATGCACCATAGTCAGACACACAAATTGGGCCCAGTTACAGGTAATTGGGTGAAACACTCTGGCCTGTGTAATACAGGGGGTCAGACAAGATGATCTAATGGCCTTAAATTCTATGAAGCTAGGAATTTTTAAAGGTACTGAGCTCTTTTCTTTTCTGTAATCTCCCATCACGCACCTCTGGGCACTGAACAGTAATTGATAAAACAACACACCTCACTAGCAGGTCGTCTCAACCTTGGAAAACTCACATCCAGCAGTGAAATACAGATCAGCTTCAAATTTGCCCCGAAGGACAAAAGCCTGGGGGAAGAGCCAAACCTGTGCTCTGAATGTCAAACAGACTCAGACTCCTGCAGAGCTATGGAGGAAGCAGATTGCAAAGCTAAAACAGCCCCTCTGAGAATGCAAATCTAGGGCGTTATTTGAGAGGCCCTCCCAGCTGATCTGAACTGTGGGGACAAAGCACAGTTAGAACTAGGTCCCGGACATTGCAGGGCCTTAGAGATCATTAGAGCTGGCTGGGAACTGGGATTTCTGTTCCACAGGAAATTCTGACAGTTCAAAATTGGTTTTTGCTCCGAATTGGAAGGAAAAGCTGAAATTTTGAAATTTCCCTCAGATGAACATTCTAAAAACAAAAATCGATCTGGAGCCAGCGAAACGTTTCGTTTTGCTAATGTTGAGTTTCAGTCAGGTACCATTATTTCTTCCGGATAATGTCAACACCCTAGAACGGTGGTTTTCAACCTGTGGCCTGCGGATACCTGGGGGTCCGCAGACTGTGTCTAAGATTTCCATAGGGGTCCGCACCGCCATTCAAAATTTTTGTAGGGAGTCCGCAAATGGAAAAAGTTTGAAAACCTCTGCCCTGTAATATCATATTAGATATGAAGTATAATATAGATACAAAGTAATATATTGCTATAAATTAAAAATCAAAGCGAAATGGGAATGTTGAAATGAAACGTTTTTTCCTTACTGAAACAAGGAAGCTGACGTGGTTTGTTTTGACTTTTTCCCATCAAAAATGTCCTTGAAATTGACACGTTCCCACACAATGTTTAGATTTGGATGAAACTACAATTTCTGACAGACGACGGCTCTGCTGAGAAATGTTCACCCAGCTCTAGTGTGGGGCTAGCCTGCAGTCCCGGGGCGTGACTGCAGTTCGGGTACTGTGATGGTTCTTGGGGTACCCCTGGACTGTGAGTCACCTTCTTACACCCTGCCTCTAGCGGTAGCTGGGGGTTAGCTTTCTAACCACCACCAGCCGTCAGACACTCAAGTGCATCTTAACAAGAGTGCGCCCCAATCCCTGAGTCCCCTTCAAGCATCGGCAGCTTGACGGGTCCCCCTGTGATGTCCAGCCCCCCCGACACTGGCTACAAAGCCCTGGCTGGGATGATTTAGTTGGGAATTGCTTTGAGCAGGGGGTTGGACTAGATGACCTCTTGAGGTCCCTTCCAACCCTGATATTCTATGATTCTATGATACTCACACAAATCCCAGATCTTCTACCCCCAAAGAAGCAGTGCACCCCAGTATACCAATTTTACCTTAAATCACCACTCCTGTATAACACACAGCATTTGTGCCCACTTATAATACACCGAAAGCAGGTTTATTTAGGAAAGAACAGAGGTTTCACTAGAACAGAGTTGGTTAAACTTTTTGGCCCAAGGGCCACATCTGGGAATGGAAATTGTATGGCAGGCCGTGAATGCTCACAAAATTGGGGGTTGGGATGCGGGAGGGGTTGCGGGCTCCGCTTGGGGGGTGTGGGCTCTGGGATGGGGCTGGAGATGAGGGGTTGGGGAAACAGGAGGGTGCTCCGGGCTGGGACCGAGGGGTTCGGAGGGCGGGAGGAGGATCAGGGCTGGGGGAGAGGGTTGAGGCCTGGGAGGGGGTCAGGGGTGCAGGCTCTGGGCGGTGTTTATCTCAAGCAGCTCCCAGAAACAGCAGCATGTCCTCCCTGCTCCAGCTACTACGCGGAGGCGCGGACAGGCAGCTCTGCACACTGCCCCATCTGCAGGCACCGCCCCTGCAGCTCTCATTGGCTGCGGCTCCAGGCCAATGGGAGCTGCGATGGCGGGACATACTGCTGCTTCCGGGAGCCGCGCGGAACGGGGCAAGTCCCTGACCCCGCTCCCCGGCGGGAGCTCAAGGGATGGATTAAAACATCTGGAGGGCAGGATGCAGCCCTCGGGCTGTAGTTTGCCCACCCCTGCACTAGAAAGAAGAGAGTGTTGGAAACAGATGATTACAATACAAAACATCATAAAACAGGATCTGGGTCCTACTCTTATGAATAGTTCCCTTTCCTAGCCAATACAGTAGGTTTCGCCCTGCAAGATTCAGATGGTTGCAGAGCCGGGTGGCTTCCCTGGAACCGGGGACCAATCCTTCCTGAAACATCCCCACCCAACAAAACATCTTCTCAGTGAATGGCTGCAGAGTGTCTTTCTCTGCACAATGTAACGCTGAACCAGTCTTTTGCCTTCGCTCCCGGATGAAGCGAGCGCCTGTCTGTATCATGCTCCTTTTCACCTCCACGTGGCTTTAGTGTTTATAGTTTGCCTTTGATGGTTTTCCATTGACTTCTCTGGGTTATTGTGATGGTGGACAATGGAGCGATACATTGCGTCATGGGCTAGCCTGGGAGGGGCAACATCTTCCTCCCGCTGGAACGGGCCCGCACCAAGACATATGATTCCCTGGTGACCCACTTTCCCTCCAAGGCGCAGTTTTCAATATAGTTCCATTATTCCTTACTGATCAATCGTACGCACATCTCAAAGTGATTAGAAGAATCGTTACGTTACAAGCTTTCAGTAGAGACCTCACATGCTACCCTTGGTGGATAAATACCATGAGAGCGGTGTCTGGGGTGTAGTGAGTTTGTCAGGTCTGAGACAGGAGGTTTCTTGCAAAGAACAGTGAACCCTTTGCTCATTGGCACCCCGGGCCTCTGTGTCATATGTAGCTATCCCCAAGCTAGCTTTGACATAGCTACCTCGTGGCAATTACCCAGAGTTTCAGGTGGGCTCGTACATCCCGTGCTGCCGCGGTTTCACTGCTCTGAGACCCGAGCGAGCTACATTAAAGCTAGATCGGGGCTGTCGACATGTCTAGACCGACCCCTCGTCGTCACCTGCCACCTCCCACCATGGCTCCACTGCTAGCGGTAGCTCACTCGCTCCATCAGCATTAGAGCAGATATGTTCCCCCCACCCCCACCCCCCAGCTCCAGTGTGACGCGCACAAAGAGAAACAGGGACCAAGGTCCTAGGGCTCAGGGGGACTCAGCTGGCCCCAGCGTCTGGCGTGCGGGGACTGGGTGTGGGTGTCCTTGCCTGTGTGTGGATTGTGCATGTGGCCCGTGGAGCCCTGATGTGAACGGGGGGACAGGGACAGGGGGTCGTGGCCCTCTTGCTTTTTACCAGTCATGAGGGTGGCGGGAGGGGTGGAGAAGAAAGCAGGGGGGTGGGGTCTTGGGGGGAAGAGGCGGCGTGGGAGTGGGGCCTTGAGGGAAGGGAAGGGGCCACGGTTCGGGGCCACACACACTTTTCTGCCACTCCTGTCCTGGAGTCTCCAGGACTCAAAGATTAATCTTTCATTAAAGATGATGTCATGTGATGAAACCTCCCTCCAGGAATACGTCCAACCTCAGCGGGCATCCCTAGCTGCTCCCCATCTCCCCCAGGCCCACCAGTGCAATCACTCTCCTCCCTTTCTTGGTTCGCAGGCAGGAGTTTGACAGCGACCGCTGCCCCGATCTCAACAAAGATGTGTACCTGCAGGACATCCACTGCGTCAGCTCCCTCTGCAAAGCCTACTTCCGGGAGCTCCCCAACCCCCTGCTCACCTACCAGCTCTACGACAAGTTTGCTGTGAGTCTAGCCCTGCAATCCGCCTTCCGGGGATGTCTCCGCCACAGCGCTAACTCCAGTGATCGGCACCCGGGGCTAAGCCCCGGGCTCGGCCTAGCACTAGAGCGAGCAGCCGCACTGCAGAACCCGGCCTGAGTGCCTGTGTTCTCCCTGTTCCGCACTCCCGTGTGTGTCACACCCGCTGGGGGGACCCCCACGGGTCTTAGTGCGGCAGTGAGTACTAAGTGCAGTGACGTGCTCCCAGTGCATTGTGGGAGAACTTGTCTGTCCTTCTGGGCACACAGGGGGAATTGTGGGAAGACACAGGAGGGCTATCAGCACTCAAGAGGTTTAGCCTGCGTCCACACTCCAAAGTGGGAAGGTTACTAGCCCCAGTGAAAGCCTCGCTCAGCCTTTAGTCTGTACCCCAGCTGGGCCAGCTAGCCTAGGTTTAATGCCCCACCAAACTCGGGGTGAGAGGGTTTGTGTGTGGAGGGAGCAACAGCCGAGTAGGAGCCTCTGCAGCGAAGACAGAACCCAACAGTCTTGGCTCCCGGCTGTGGCAATGTCACGTCTGCCTTGGTCCTCACAGCGGTGAAGCACTGGGAATTTAATCAGCAGCAGCTGGCATCCTGCCCATCCCCCCAGCACTCTGATGGGCCAGTTCACAGCAGGGCGTGGGCGACGCTGCGTGTGCTCTGACTTGCGTGTGCAAATCAGGGTGTTTCCGTGTCTCCCCTGAGGCCCGCGCGTGGGCACAGGTGCATGCTCCATTCAGCGCCCGTGTTTTAGCAGATGTGAGCCTTAGCAGCCCTTGCCACTGGGGGACAGATGAGCTTGTGAAATGCTCCACAATCGCTGGGGTGTCCTCTTCTTAAAAGGACAGTCTCAGAGTGAGTCGGGTCCTGCTGAAAGGCCCCAGCAATTGCTATGAGGGGAGCCTCGGCTCCAGAGCCCCCGCTCTGAGCAGTCCGCCCTGAGGAGCATCCCATAACGAACGTTTCAGAGCTATGAACGAGCTCCATTCCTGAGGTGGCCGTAACGCTGAGGTTCTACTGTAGATTAGTTCATGGAGGATAAGTCCATCAATGGCTATTAGCCGGGATGGGCAGAGATACAAACCCATGCTCTGAAGTGTCCCTAGCCTCTGTTTGCCAGAGGCTGGGAATGGGGATGGATCACTTGGACCACACACAGGATATTCTGCTCATTCCGTCTGAAGCACCTGGCACTGGCCACTGTCAGAAGACAGGATACAGGGCTAGATGGCTAGTACGGACGTGGTTAGGGTTAGGGTTTGCAGGGGCTAGGCTTAGAACTGGGACAAATTTTATGCAGATTCTGCGACACTGAAAGTTTTCTCGAATTCATGTCGGTCTCGCTGAAATGTTCATGTAGGGGGGAAAAGAAAATCCCAGAAAGTTGAGGCACAGCTGTGGCTCTGCTAATCAGATGGCAGGGGCTCCACGTGCCCCCCATTTTTTCCATTTTCGGTTTCTAATTTCCCCCCAAAGTAGTGGGGTTCTGGCCACCGATGTCTTGAATAGTGTTAGACTCAAAGAGCTCGATCTATTTCACTTAACAAAGAGAAGATGAAGGGGTGACTTGATCACAGTCTGTAGTACAGTACCTACCTGAGGGACAAATATTTAATAATGGTTTCTTCAGTCTAGCAGAGAAAAGTCTGCCACGATCCAACATCGGGAAGGTGAAGCGAGACAAATGCAGACTGGAAATAAGGTGTACATTTTTAACAGTGCGAGCAATTAACCATTGGATCATTTCCCAAGGGTTGTGGTGGATTCTTGATCACTGACAATTTTTAAACCAGGATTAGATGTTTTTCTAGAAAATCGGCTATAATTGGGGCCCTACCAAATTCGTGGCCATGAAAAACACATCACGGACCGTGAAATCTGGTCTTGTGTGTGCTTTTACCCTACACTATACAGATTTCATGGGGGAGACTAGCGTTTCTTAAATTGGGGGTCCAAAAGGGAGTAGCAGGGGGGTTGCAAGCTTATTTTAGGGAGATCGCAATATTGCCACCCTTACTTCTGTGCTGCCTTCAGAGCTGGGCAGCCAGAGAGCGGCGGGTGTTGGCAGTGCCCTGCCAGCAGCAGCACAGAAGTAAGGGTAGCAGTACCACCAGAATCCCCACCCCCCCCTACAATAACCTTGCGACACCCCCCCCCCCAACTCCTTTTTGGGTCAGGATCCCTACAATTACAACACCATGAAATTTCAGATTTAAATAGCTGACATCATGAAATTTACGATTTTTAAAATCTGATGACCGTGAAATTGATCATGACTTTGGTAGGGCCCTAGCTATCATTCAAACAGGAAGTAGTTCAGGGGAATCCCATGGCCTGCGTTATCCAGGAGGTCAGAGTAGATGATCACAGTGGTTCCTTCTGTCTTTGGAACCTATGAATCTAGACTTTCTGACTCTATTCAAATGTGACCTGCCATGTGGAACAGTCGGAGGCTCATTGGGCGAGTGATCTGGAAACTGAAACTGCCTTGACCCCAAAGTGAAACTCAGTGAGCTGAGCTAGAGAAATACAAGTCACGGCCCGGCATGAACAGTGTCAGTCCATGTGATCTTTAACATTCTTTCCATTCTAATAACCACAGGCAGATAGACCCTGCAGTAACGGAGGCTTTATTTTGCTATTTTTAATGTTATTTGCCTGATATTAATCTTCATCCTCATCACCCCTGGTTGTTATCTGGTGCTTTTTATTTGTAGATCCCAAAGAGCTTTACAAAGGAGGGTCAGGATCAGCATCCCCATTTTACACATGGGGAAACTGAGGCACAGAACAGTGCCCAGGGTTACCCAGCAGGCCAGGTACACATGTCTAACAAAGAGGCAAGCCCTGGCCTCCAAAGCTTACAATCTAAGAGAAATGCAGCAAGGAGACAGAGAGCGCAGCTAGCACAAAGAAAGGGCTGGCCTAGTGGCTAGAAACCCAGTATGGGTCTCAGCAAACCTGGGGTCTAGTCCTGGCTCTGCTAAGGGCTAAACTGTGGCAAGTCAGTTTCCCCTTCTGTTAAAATGGGGACTAATGATCCCGAGTGCTTCTGTAAAGCACTTTGTGAGTTACTGATGCTGTGTATCATGTAGGCCTTAGGCATAATGCAGGAAAGGACGTTTGTTTTTTAACCGGCAATGAGCTCTCTAAGGACACTGTAGAATCCTAAAACATGGGGAAAACAATCAGAGAATATTCCGTTTGCAAAATCGGTTATAATAAGGGGGGGATTCATAGATTCCAAAGCCAGAAGGGACCATTGTGATCATCTGGTCTGACCCCAGATGATCACAATGGTCCCTTCTGGAACAGAAGGGACCATTGTGTGGAACAGGCCAGAGAACTCCCCCCAAATAATTCCTAGAGCTGACCTTTTAGAAAAACATCCAGTCTTGGTTTAAACAGAGTCCTGCACTTAGAAAGGAAGAATCCCAGGCACTGCTACAGGCTGGGGACTGACTTGCTAAGCATCAGTTCTGCCGAAAAGGACCTGGGGATTGCAGTGGATGAGAAGCTGGATATGAGTCAGCAGTGTGCCCTTGTTGCCAAGAAGGCCGACGGCATATTGGGCTCTATTAGTAGAAGCATTGTCAGCAAATTGAGGGAAGTGATTATTCCCCTCTGTTCGGCGCGGGTAAGGCCACACCTGGAGTATTGCGTCCAGTTTTGGTCCCCCCTCCCCCCCCACACACACACACAGAAGGGATGTGAACAAATTGGAGAGAGTCCAGCGGAGGGCAACAAAAATGATTAGAGGGCTGGGGCACATGACTTACGAGGAGAGGCTGAGGGAACTGGGGTTATTTAGTCTGCAGAAGAGAAGAGTGAGGGGCAATTTGATAGCTGCTTTCAACTACCTGAAGGGGGGTTCCAAAGAGGATGGAGCTCGGCTGTTCTCAGTGGTGGCAGATAACAGAACAAGGAGCAATGGTCTCAAGTTGCAGTGGGGGAGGGCTAGGTTGGATTTTAGGAAACACTATTTCACTAGGAGGGTGGTGAAGCACTTGAATGGGTTCCCTAGGGAGGTGGTGGAATCTCCATCCTTAGAGGTTTCTAAGGCTCAGCTTGACAAAGCCCTGGCTGGGATGATTTAGTTGGTGTTGGTCCTGCTTTGAGCAGGGGATTGGACTAGGAGACCTCCTGAGGTCTCTTCCAACCCTGATATTCTGTGAAACATGGTCAGTGATGAAGAATCTCCCACCCTTGGTAAATTGTTCCAGTGGTTAATTACTCTTACGGTTAAAAACGTGTGCCTTATTTTCAGTCTGAATGTGTCTAGCTTCAACTTCCAGCCTTTGGATCATGTTCAACCTTTCTCTGCTGGACTGATGAGCCCCTTATCAAATATTTGTTCCCCAAGTAGGTACTCACAGACTGTGATCAAGTCGCCCCTTAATGTTCTCTTTGTTAAGCTAAATAGATTGAGCTCCTTGTGTCTCTCACTATAAGGCAGATTTTCTTATCCTGTAAATCATTCTCATGGCTCTTCTCCGAACCTTCTCCAATACATCAATCTCCTGCTTGAAGGAAGATTTCTGTGTCATGAATCCAGGGCTCTGAGGGCACCTTTATGGTATGTCTCGCTGTGTTGGTGGCATTAATGCTGGGAAGCTCATCTGCTCTGTGTAATTCTGCTTCTGCCCTTGATACGCTTGAGCCGTTAGAATTACCGCCAATCACAGCCTTTGTTATCCTAGCCCCTAGGGCAGGGGTGGGCAAACTTTTTGACCCGAGGGCCACATCTGGGAATAGAAATTGTACGGCGGGCCTTGAATGCTCACAAAATTGGGGTTGGGGTGTGGGAGGGGATGAAGGCTCTGGTTGGGGGTACGGACTCCTGGGTGGGGCCAGAAATGAGGAGTTCAGGGTGTGGGAGGGGGCTCCGGGCTGGGGCAGGGAAGTGGGGCGGGGGTGGTGAGGGCACCGGCTAGGGGTGCAGGCTCTGGGGTGGGGCTGGGGATGAGGGGCTTGGGGTGCAGGAGGGTGCTCCGGGCTGGGATTGAGAGGTTCGGAGGGCGGGAGGAGGATCAGGGCTAGGGCAGGGGGTTGGGGTGTGGGGAGAGGCTCAGGGGTGCAGGCTCATGGCGGTGCTTACCTCAAGCGGCTCCCGGAAGCAGCGGCATGTCCCTTCTCCAGCTCCTACGTGGAGACGCGGCCAGGTGGCTCTGTGCACTGCCCCGTCCACAGGCACCGCCCCTGCAGCTCATATTGGCCACAGTTTGCGGCCAATGGGAGCTGCAGGGGTGGCACTTGGGGCAGAGGCAGTGTGCACAGTGGAGATCCCTGGCTGCCCCTACGTGTAGGAGCTGGAGGGGGGACATGCCGCTGCTTCCAGTTGCCGCATGGAGCAGCCCCCAACCCTGCTCCCCAGCTGGGGCACTAGAGCGGGGCAAGCCCCAGACTCTGCTCCCCAGCGGGAGCTTGAGGGCCGGATTAAAATGGCTGGTGGGCTGGATCTGGCCTGCGGGCCGTAGTTTGCCCACCCCTGTCCTAGGGGCGCTGCTTTCTGCCGTGGAGTGCAGAGGAAATGGAATTAATTGATAAACTTAACATTAACAAGTCACCGGGACCAGATGGCATTCACCCAAGAGTTCTGAAAGAACTCAAATGTGAAGTTGCGGAACTGTTAACTAAGGTTTGTAACCTGTCTTTTAAATCAGCTTCTGTACCCAATGACTGGAAGTTAGCTAATGTAACGCCAATATTTAAAAAGGGCTCTAGGGGTGATCCCAGCAATTACAGACCGGTAAGTCTAACGTCGGTACCGGGCAAATTAGTCGAAACAATAGTTAAGAATAAAATTGTCCGACACATAGAAAAACATAAACTATTGAGCAATAGTCAACATGGTTTCTGTAAAGGGAAATCGTGACTTACTAATCTATTAGAATTCTTTGAAGGGGTCAACAAACATGTGGACAAGGGGGATCCAGTGGACATAGTGTACTTAGATTTCCAGAAAGCCTTTGACAAGGTCCCTCACCGAAGGCTCTTATGTAAATTAAGCTGCCACGGGATAAAAGGGAAGGTCCTTTCATGGATTGAGAACTGGTTAAAAGACAGGGAACAAAGGGTAGAAATTAATGGTAAATTCTCAGAATGGAGAGGGGTAACTAGTGGTGTTCCCCAAGGGTCAGTCCTCGGACCGATCCTATTCAACTTATTCATAAATGATCTGGAGAAAGGGGTAAACAGTGAGGTGGCAAAGTTTGCAGATGATACTAAACTGCTCAAGATAGTTAAGACCAAAGCAGACTGTGAAGAACTTCAAAAAGATCTCACAAAACTAAGTGATTGGGCAACAAAATGGCAAATGAAATTTAATGTGGATAAATGTAAAGTAATGCACATTGGAAAAAATAACCCCAACTATACATACAATATGATGGGGGCTAATTTAGCTACAACAAGTCAGGAAAAAGATCTTGGAGTCATCGTGGATAGTTCTCTGAAAATGTCCACTCAGTGTGCAGAGGCAGTCAAAAAAGCAAACAGGATGTTAGGAATCATTAAAAAGGGGATAGAGAATAAGACTGAGAATATATTATTGCCCTTATATAAATCGATGGTACGTCCTCATCTCGAATACTGCGTACAGATGTGGTCTCCTCATCTCAAAAAAGATATACTGGCACTAGAAAAGGTTCAGAAAAGGGCAACTAAAATGATTAGGGGTTTGGAACAGGTCCCCTATGAGGAGAGAGTTAAAGAGGCTAGGACTCTTCAGCTTGGAAAAAAGGAGACTAAGGGGGGATATGATAGAGGTATATAAAATCATGAGTGATGTGGAGAAAGTGGATAAAGAAAAGTTATTTACTTATTCCCATAATACAAGAACTAGGGGTCATCAAATGAAATTAATAGGCAGCAGGTTTAAAACAGAGAAAAGGAAGTTCTTCTTCACGCAGCCCACAGTCAACTTGTGGAACTCCTTACCTGAGGAGGTTGTGAAGGCTAGGCCTATAACAGAGTTTAAAAGAGAACTGAATAAATTCATGGTGGTTAAGTCCATTAATGGCTATTAGCCAGGATGGGTAAGGAATGGTGTCCCTAGCCTCTGTCTGTCAGAGGGTGGAGATGGATGGCAGGAGAGAGATCACTTGATCATTGCCTGTTCACTCCCTCTGGGGCACCTGGCATCGGCCACTGTCGGTAGACAGGATACTGGGCTAGATGGACCTTTGGTCTGACCTGGTATGGCCTTTCTTATGTTCTTATGATGTGGTGCAGGGAGTCTGCACATTGGCCTGTTCAATCCACTGCAGTGGGCCATGGATCGCTGGTGCCCTGGGTGTGATCATGTCGCCCTCTAATGGCCAGTGCTAGGGACTGTAACCATCTGTTACTGACTCTCTCGGTTTTGGGGCTAAAGTTTGAGAGTTCAATCCCTGCTGGTATCTCTGTGCAGGCTGCCCCCATTCCCCACTTGCCTGCTCCCCAGGGTGCCATAGAAATGATCGCTAGTAAATAAATGATTAAGAGCGAGGATTCCCATAGGACGAGACTGACTGGGGCCTCTAGACTAGAGTGACCAGAGAGCAAGTGTGAAAAATCGGGACAGGGGGTGGGGGGTAATAGGAGCCTATGTAAGAAAAAGCCCCAAATATCAGGACTGTCCCTATAAAATCTTTGCTCTGACCCAGTATGGCTGTTCTTATGTTCTTACGACTCTTGCTTTTCTCCCAGGATGCCGTGGCCATCCAGATGGAGGAGGGACGGCTGGTGAAAATCAAAGAGGTGCTGAAGGAACTTCCATCCCCACACTACAGGTACTATGGAGGGTGACCCTCACCCCACTGCTCACCCCAGGGCCCCTAGGAGTGAGCGTGACATGTGAGCAAAAGCCTCGGGGAGCCCTTGCGGGTGGCCAGGGCAGGGTTACCTGGGCTCAGCCACACAAAAACCCCTTGAGTTTTGGAGATCGAAGGGCACAGGCCATGGGGGACCCAGCTCCCCTTCTGCTCCCAGGCTGGCGCCTCCAGGTCAGGGCGGTGGCATTCTGGGGTGGAACACACTTGCCTGGCCTGCCCTTATCCTGCGCTCTCCAGGCTGCCGGTCGGGGACCTTTCACCAGCTGTGGGGTGGGCTCCCCGCTGCCTGTCAGTCCCAGACTAATTTACCCCAACCGCGATATCAGTCACAGTAATCTGCTGCGTCAGCAACAGTCACCTGGGTCAGCCGCACACTGCCCCAGCCTCAGCCCCTTGCTCTCCGGCCCTCCCACTGCCGGAGAGCTCTGGCTGATCCCCCGTGTGCTGCAGATCATACAGGGGTGCCACGTCACCCAGCGGGGAGCTCAGGCTCTTGGCCTGTCCTCTCCTGCAGCCCGCATAGCCCCTTCGCCCATGGCCATTCAGTCAGAGCATAGGCGTGCGCAGCCCATTTCATTAGGGTGTGCACCCAGGGAGCCCCGTCCCTGCCCTAGTCCCGCCCCCATCCACTCACTCCTACTTCCCGTCCCCTGACTTCCCCCCTCAGAATCCCCAACCCCCCCTGCTCCTTGTCCCCCCCGACTACCCCCTCCTGGGACCCCTGCCCCTAACTGCCCCCCAGGACTCCACCCCCTACCTAAGCCTCCCTGCTCCTTGTCCCCTGACTGCCCCCCTAGGACTCTAACCCCTACCTGTCTCCTGACTGCCCCACCCCTTATCCAACCCCCCTGGCCCCAGACCCCTTACCATGAGATGAGGCTCCTAGCCTCACTGCGGAGCCAAACACTGCCCTGCGGGAGCATGCAGCCCCAGTCCCCAGAGCGCTGCATGCGTGGCGGCGTGGCTCCAGGGGAGGGGGGAGCGTGTCTGACTCCCCGCGGAGCCCTGGCCCCCAGAGCGCTGCATGGCTCCAAGGGAGGGAGGAAGGCGGGGGAGGAGCTGGCGGCTTGCTGCGCTCGGCCGGACGCTCCGGCCCGGGAGCGCGGACCCCGCGGCTTGCCGCACTAGGGAGTGGAGCCATTTGCCCACCCCTGCATTAGGGTGTGCCTGGGCACACCCGGTACACCCCGTGCACACACCTATGAGTCAGAGGAGAGCCTGCAGCAGGGTTACCTAGGAGCTGTCTGGCCAAGCAGGGAGAGGAGCGGCCGGCTTCTCCTCTCTGTGGCCAGCCCCTGCAGCACGGCTGCTGATCGGGGACCTGGGGGGCTCCCCACACTTTGGCAGCGTTGTCCGTTGCGCTCAGCATCAGCCCCCATCGGGGTGAGCGGGAGTTTGATCACTGGAGCAGAGCTAGGACAATATTGAGCACAGCCTCTCTCCAGCCAGGCCTCGCGCCTCCTACTGGCCCCTGGAAAGGAGCCTACAGATGTTCCAGGAGCTGAGGCTGGGTCTCCCCCGGGGTCTTGTGTCTGAGGACATGGCCCCCCTTTGACTCTCAGCTGGCTCAGACAGAGACGTCACCGAGGTGGAGCCAGCCCACGGGGCCGAGGTCTGGATTAATAGCCGTTGGCAGGGCATTGGGAGGGAACCTGGCTCCGCTGCTGCTACTCTCTATGGGCCAGAGTCTCTCCTGTGTCAGACCTTCGCTCAGCACCGGGCTGTGGAGTGCCATCTTCAGCGCCGCCAGTCCAGTACTGTGCAGGCCTGGACTCACCGCCATAGACGGGACAGTGCAGAACTAGAGGGGTCAGACAAAGGCGATGGGATGATCCAGGACCTGGAGACACTCTGCTATGAAAAGTGTTGACGAGGTCAACCCTGTTACCTTAGAGAGGGGATGAATGAGAGGGGACTGAATAGTCTAGTGGGGGTTTGGGGGCTTCCATTCGCCCAGTCTCATAACACAAGAACAAGGGACAGGCAATGACACAGGAAGATGGGAAATCCCAAACATTTTCATGCATCATGTGATCGGCCTGTGGAACTCACTGCCACAAGATGTCACTGATGCCCAGAACTCAACAAGATTCCATGGGAGATTGGTCAGGATTTGGGCAACAGGACTATCCAGAGCAGCGGTTCTCAAACTTTAACAACTTGAGGACCCCCATTTTGATTTCAGAGACCCCCCAAGCTCCCCTGCTCAGCCCCAGGCCCCGCCCCTGCCCCACCTCTTCCTGCCCCCTGCTCACTCCATCCCCTCTCCCTCTGTCTTGCTCGCTCTCCCCCACCCTCACTCACTTTCACCAGGATGGGATGGGGGTTGGGGTGCAGGCTCTGGGAGGGAGTTTGGGTGCAGGAGGGGGTGCGGGCGCCAGCCGAGCAGCGCTTACCTCAGGCGGCTCCCGAAAGCGACCGGCACGTCTCTCTAGTAGTGGCTCCTAGGCGGATTGGGGAGGGGGGCAGGGATCTCTGTGCGCTGCCCGCAGGCACCGCCCCCGCAGCTCCCATTGGCCGCAGTTCCTGGCCAATGGGAGCTGCGGAGTTGGCGTTCAGGGCAGGGGCTGTGCACAGAGACCCCCTGCCCGCTCCCCGCCAGGGGCCTCAGGGACGTGTAAGCCGCTTCCGGGAGCGGCACGGAGCCTGCCTTAGCCCCACTGGCCGCTGGACTTTTAGCACCTAACATCTCCCGTTTTGGCTTCAGTAGCTTCTGGGAGATAGAGGGAGGGGGAGGAGTTGATCAGTGGAACCCACTGACCTCCTTGAATACCCTCAAGGACCCCCAAGGGTCCACGGACCCCAGTTTGAGCAACACTGCTCCAGAGCGATCACTGATCTCCGACTGTTAGAGCCCAGGGTGGGACCATGGGGGCCGATTGTCCCACAGCCGCTGCTGTGTGGTGGTTACAGCTTCCCCAGCTGCACCTGGTGCCGGCCACTGTCAGAGACAGGACACTGGGCTAGATGGGTCTGATCCCACCTGGCATCCCTGTGTGACACCGGTCTCCAGCCCAGAATTGTGAGCATCTCCTCCTCTTGCCTTGGCTGCTGTAGGACCCTGGAGTTTCTGATGAGACATCTGGTTCACATGGCTTCCTACAGCTCCCAGACCAACATGCACGCCAGGAACCTGGCCATCGTCTGGGCCCCCAACCTGCTCAGGTGAGAGTCAGCAGGTGGAGCTGGGGGAGCCAGGGACGCCTGTTGCTTTGGTTATGCTGGGCAGGCTGAGGCAGTGTCAGAGGCAGGGAGGAGGGTCCCTGGGTGAAGAGGACCAGCCTCGGTGCCACAGAGCCTGTAGCTGGGAGGGATGGAGATGGAGGGTGACACCAACCTGCAGAAACGGAGAGCTGGGGAGGAAGTGAGGCTGGGGAGAGCAGATAGGGACAGGAGAAGGGTGTGGGGGAGAGTTGGCGAGGGAAGGGGAAAGGAAACCATTTTAACAGGACATCCCCCTCTTGCCACATTCTCCCAAGACACTGACCCGTGACCCCCAAACGCCCAGGCGAGTTGCTCTGTGCCCCTCTAGCAGCACGCTAGCCCCAACCCAAAGCCAAAGGGTGCCCCGCTGCCCGGAATCTCTGCCCTGCGGCGGGGAACGGGCAGAGTGTGAGGGGAAGAGGTGGGCTGGATCCCAGCAGCGTTCACCTTCTCAGCCATGCCTCCCCCGTCCCTCCCCTCCAGATCTAAGGACATCGAGGCCTCTGGGTTCAACGGCACGGCTGCCTTCATGGAGGTGCGGGTGCAGTCCATCGTCGTGGAGTTCATCCTCACCCACGTGGAGCAGCTCTTCAGAGACGCCCCTCTCTGCGGTAGGTCCTTTGGTGCCCTGCCCTGGCGCTGAGCTCTGGTAGCTTCGCACCACCCAGGTCACCTGCCCCGTGCGGAGGTGACTGGCAGGCCATGCCGTACCTGGCTCTGTGCCGCAGGGCCAGCCCAGCCCTTCTCCAGGATGCAAGAGGAGCCGTGGAGAGAGTCCCCGGGAAGGGCTGCGGTCACTGGGGCTGGAGTCCTGGCTGCGGTGATGTGCTGCGCGCCTGTCCTGCCACCACTCGGCGAACACAGGGCCAGCTGGGGATGTCATAGAATCATAGAATATCGGAGTTGGAAGGGACCTCAGGAGGTCATCTAGTCCCATCCCCTGCTCAAAGCAGGACCAATTCCCAACTAAATCATCCCAGCCAGGGCTTTGTCAAGCCAGGCCTTAACCTCTAAGGAAGGAGATTCCACCACCTCCCTAGGTAACCCATTCCAGTGCTTCACCACCCTCCTAGTGAAAAAGTTTTTTAAACCTCCCCCACTGCAACTTGAGACCATTACTCCTTGTTCTGTCATCTGGTACCACTGAGAACAGTCTAGATCCATCCTCTCTGGAACCCCCTTTCAGGTAGTTGAAGGCAGCTATCAAATCCCCCCTCATTCTTCTCTTCTGCAGACTAAACAATCCCAGTTCCCTCAGCCTCTCCTCATAAGTCATGTGCTCCAGCCCCCTAATCATTTTTGTTGCTCTCCGCTGCACTCTTTCCAATTTTTCCACATCCTTCTTGTAGTGTGGGGCCCAAAACTGGACACAGTACTCCAGATGAGGCCTCACCCATGTTGAACAGAGGGGAATGATCACGTCCCTCGATCTCCTGGCAATGCCCCTACTTATACATCCCAAAATGCCGTTAGCCTCCTTGGCAACAAGGGCAAACTGTCGACTCATATCCAGCTTCTCGTCCACTGTAACCCCTAGGTCCTTCTCTGCAGAACTGCTGCCTAGCCATTTCCTTCTCGACCCCAGGCAGTTAATGTGCCCAGCGATACCCTGATCGGCCCCCAGCTTTGGGGCTGGGGAAACCCTCCCCATCCATGGAGATTTTAAAGAATCCTTATTGCGGTTACAAACCATCCCGATGTGTAGAAAGAATAGTAAATATGGCAGGCGACCAGCTTGGCTAAACAGTGAAATCCTTGCTGATCTTAAACACAAAAAAGAAGCTTACAAGAAGTGGAAGATTGGACAAATGACCAGGGAGGAGTATAAAAATATTGCTCAGGCATGCAGGAGTGAAATCAGGAAGGCCAAATAACACTTGGAGTTGCAGCTAGCAAGAGATGTTAAGAGTAACAAGAAGAGTTTCTTCAGGTATGTTAGCAACAAGAAGAAAGTCAAGGAAAGTGTGGGCCCCTTACTGAATGAGGGAGGCAACCTAGTGACCGAGGATGTGGAAAAAGCTAATGTACTCAATGCTTTTTTTGCCTCTGTCTTCACAAACAAGGTCAGCTCCCAGACTGCTGCACTGGGCAGCACAATATGGGGAGAAGGTGACCAGCCCTCTGTGGAGAAAGAAGTGGTTCGGGACTATTTAGAAAAACTGGACGTGCACAAGTCCATGGGGCCTGATGCGCTGCATCCGAGGGTGCTAAAGGAGTTGGCGGATGAGATTGCAGAGCCATTAGCCATTATCTTTGAAAACTCATGGCGATCGGGGGAGGTCCCAGATGACTGGAAAAAGGCTAATGTAGTGCCCATCTTTAAAAAAGGGAAGGAGGAGGATCCGGGGAACTACAGGCCAGTCAGCCTCACCTCAGTCCCTGAAAAAATCATGGAGCAGGTCCTCAAGGAATCAATTCTGAAACACTTAGAGGAGAGGAAAGTGATCAGGAACAGTCAGCATGGATTCACCAAGGGGAAGTCGTGCCTGGCTAACCTAATTGCCTTCTATGATGAGATAACTGGCTCTGTGGATGAGGGGAAAGCAGTGGATGTGTTATTCCTTGACTTTAGTAAAGCTTTTGATACGGTCTCCCACAGTATTCTTGCCGCCAAGTTAAAGAAGTATGGGCTGGATGAATGGACTGTAAGGTGGATAGAAAGCTGGCTAGATCGTCGGGCTCAACGGGTAGTGATCAATGGCTCCATGTCTAGTTGGCAGCCGATTTCAAGCGGAGTGCCCCAAGGGTCGGTCCTGGGGCCGGTTTTGTTTAATATCTTTATTAATGATCTGGAGGATGGTGTGGACTGCACTCTCAGCAAGTTTGCAGATGACACTAAACTAGTAGGCATGGTAGATACACTAGAGGGTAGGGATCGGATACAGAGGAACCTAGACAAATTAGAGGATTGGGCCAAAAAAACCTGATGAGGTTCAACAAGGACAAGTGCAGAGTCCTGCACTTAGGATGGAAGAATCCCATGCACTGCTACAGACTAGGGACTGAATGGCTAGGTAGCAGTTCTGCAGAAAAGGACCTAGGGGTCACAGTGGACGAGAAGCTGGATATGAGTCAACAGTGTGCTCTTGTTGCCAAGAAGGCTAACGGCATTTTGGGCTGTATAAGTAGGGGCATTGCCAGCAGATCGAGGAACGTGATCGTTCCCCTTTATTCGACATTGGTGAGGCCTCATCTGGAATACTGTGTCCAGTTTGGGGCCCCACACTACAAGAAGGATGTGGAAAAATTGGAAAGAGTCCAGCGGAGGGCAACAAAAATGATTAGGGGTCTGGCGTACATGACTTATGAGGAGAGGCTGAGGGAACTGGGATTGTTTAGTCTGCAGAAGAGAAGAATGAGGGGGGATTTGATAGCAGCCTTCAACTACCTGAAGGGGGGTTCCAAAGAGGATGGATCTAGACTGTTCTCAGAGGTGGCAGATGACAGAACAAGGAGCAATGGTCTCAAGTTGCAGTGGGGGAGGTCCAGGTTGGATATTAGGAAACACTATTTCACTAGGAGGGTGGTGAAGCACTGGAATGCGTTATCTAGGGAGGTGGTGGAGTCTCCTTCCTTGGAGGTTTTTAAGGCCCGGCTTGACAAAGCCCTGGCTGGGATGCTTTAGTTGGGAACTGGTCCTGCTTTGAGCAGGGGGTTGGACTAGATGACCTCTTGAGGTCCCTTCCAATCCTGATAGTCTATGAGACACAGCAGCAGGGATCTGAGCGATTTTACTCAGGTCTCACCAGCCCCCTGAGCCTGGCTTTATCTTTCCATCTCTCATCTTCTCCCCTCTGCCCTGGTGGGCATGGCAAGTATCTGCCTCCTCGTCTCTTCTGGTTCTGGCCCATCAGCCTCTTGAAGCAAATTGGAGGGATCCCAGAAGAGCCACTGAAGTATGAGACAGTTGTAACGTGTTACTAATATTACATCAGCTGCCTAGCGGCCCCCAACAATATCAGGATCCCATCATGGCAGGTGCTGCATAGACACATAGCGAGACAGTCCCTGCCCCAAAGAGTTTGCTGGGGAAACTGAGGCACAGGGTGGGGCAGTGACTTGCCCAGAGTCACCCAGTGAGATCAGTGGCAGAGCTGGGAATAGAACACCAGTCTCCAGAGTCTCAGCTGAGTGCTCTTGCCACTGGACCACACTGCCTCTGAGCTCATGGCGGTGTTGCCCCTTTGGCCCAAGGGGGTTGCCAATATTCAGGGCCTTGTGGGGTTGTTTCCGATAGGAGGAGAGATCAGTGCTGAGGCAGGGATATTCTTTGGTGGAATCATGTTTGTTTATAGAGCATGTCCACAGACTCCTGCTGCAGGAGAAACAACCAACAGCAGGCAGTTTCCTTGCTCAGAAATCCCCATGTCTGCCCCTCCTGCAGCTCTGTGCCCAAGAAGCCCTGCCTCTCTGCTTCCTCCCAAAATCACACTCACAACTGCTTCTCCTGGCTTTTTTGTCTCCAACACCAACAACCTGCAGCTATTATCCTCAGCCCCGCTAGCCGCTTGCATTAGCCCTGGCTTGGCTGTGCGGCTTAGTGCCTTGGCTGGTCGCTCCCTTTGTCTCTAGCTGGTTTTACTCCCTTAAGGGACTGGGAGGCGCTTGGTTCCCATTGGCTGTGATTGTCTTTGGACCCGAGACTCCCTGCTGGCAGCTGCTGGCACCCATTCCCAGCCCCGGAGCGCCAGCTGAATCATCCGGGTGTTTGTTTCCCCATCCTAGGAAGTGACCGCGAGAACCTCCGGAAATCCCTCCTCCTGTCCGGCTTGGGGTTGCCAGGAGTCCACCCCGACAGCCAGACCATGTCCTACAACTTGCCCACCATGCTGAACCAGGGAGACGGCCCACCGCAGATCCGCCCCTACCACACCATCATCGAGCTCAACGACCACAAGTACGGGGCCCGTCCCTCCCCTCCCTTCTCCGTCTGGGCTTTACCAGCTGCCTGGGTTTAATCCCCGGTTCCCTGGATGCAGATCGGTCCCCGGGAGCAGGGGTTGGAACGAGGAAATGCACCAAGCGCTAGATGCTTTCACACATCATCTGTGCTCTAATGTACCTGATTCCCCAGGGGGATGGTCCCTGACCATGTATAGACGGGGGCACGCGGGAGGAGAAATGGAAATCACAGGTCTGTGCCTGCTGGGCAAATGGCTTGCGAATTGACCAGCTCTGCCTGTCGACAAGTAGCACTGACAGGCTCCATTCACTAGGGGGCGACAGTGAATATACCCACACATGTTCCCATGCACACACCATGAAAGGGTCAGAGATACACAGGAGCTGGACTAACACAGCCCACCAGGGAGCACACGCAGAGCACCCGCACAGACCGTGACAGAGAGTTCTGACGTGTCCCACTCAACAGGGCCCAGTGGTGCAAGCACCCCCACACCCCGCATACACGGGCTCCCTCCGCACTGGAGCCCCCTGTCTGTGGGTGCTGGTCTAACCTCTGCCATTCTTCACAGAAGAAAAGGCTCCTTGAAGGTAAAGAAATGGAGGTCAATCTTCAACCTGGGCAGATCCAGCAATGACTCCAAACGCAAGCCGGCCAAGGCAGAGGAGAAAGGTACGGGCTGGGGAGGAAGAGAACCGAGGAAGGAAACAGCAGGCTAGAAGAATGGAGAATGAGGTGTTAATTGGATCTGACTTTCTGGGGGCTTTTCCCTTCCTTGCTGGTTCTGTTCGCGCTCCCCAGGCAACTGCTGGACTTTCCACAAGGGCCTTTCCCATGATGACTGGCCTCTGCTAACAGGAATAGCCCTGCCTGGAACTCGGAGTGTCCATCCCATGGGAAATCCCCACATTTTGGAATCTGCTTCTGTCCGAACAAAAAGCTGAAATTTCAAAATTCCCCACAAACCAAAATGTCTGGAAAAAAATTGGTTTGGAAATATCCAAGCGGTTCTTTCTGATGAGGTGAAAGCGCTTATTTCAGTGTTACAATAATGCAAAGCAATGCAATAGACTACAATGCAATATGATGCAATACAATGCAATAGAATACAATACGATGCAATAGAATGAAATGAAATACAATAGAATACAATAGAATTCAATGCAATGCAATAGAATTCAATGCAATGCAATTAAAACGATAAAGTCTAAACAAAACATTTTGATAATTTTTCATCCACCACTTGGAGGAAATCGATATGGTCCCCAGAGTTTGTGTGTGTGCATGGGGGGGGGGTCTTCTCTGCAGAGTTCTGGGTCTGTGAGGTGCAGTGGGGAGGGGTGGTCCAGGCTGGGTCCCATTTTACCCCCTCCCCCACTCAGTGCAGCAATCCCTACTTACTAGCTGGCGTCTCAGGCCAGGTCTATGCTTAAAAACTAGATTGACCCAGCTACCTCGTTCAGGCTGTGAAAACATTTGCGCTCTGAGTGCTGGAGTTAGGTTGACCTGACCCCTGGCGTAGCCCTAGCTACCGCCCCCCGGAAAGGTGAGTTAACTACAGCGACAGAAAACCCCTTCCGTTGTAGGAAGCATCCATGCTATGGCACCACGGCAGCACAGCCGCTGTGCCTCTGTAGCGGCTGTCGTGTAGACCTGCCCTGAGAGTCTTCCATTCACTGCTAGACGGTCGCTCCTGTTCAGCTGTGTACTGTATTTCTTTTGCAGATGACAAATCCATTAAAGTGAGCTTGCGGCCGGCCAAAAGCATGGACTCCCTCAGCTCCGTGCCGGATGCTAACGATGGTAGGTGGAGAAATCCTGGGGCATTGTACAAATGGGGGGCTGGAAGGGACCTCGGGAGGCCATCTAGCCCATCCCCGGTGCTAAGGCATCAATCAGTTTCCCCAGACCACCCCTTATGGGTAGGGACCGACCAACTTCACGGTCCATTTTGGTCAATTTCATGGTCACAGGCTTTTAAAAATCATAAATTTCATGACTTCAGCTATTTCAATCTGAAATGTCACGGTGTTGTAACTGTAGGGGTCCTGACCCAAAAAGGAGTTGGGCGGGGGGGTTTGCAAGGTTATTGTAGGGGGGGGGTTGTGGTTCTGCTACCCTGACTTCTGTGCTGCTGCTGGTGGCGGCGCTGCCTTCATTGCTGGGCAGCTGGAGAGTGGTGGCTGCTGGGAGCCAAGGCCGTCCTTAGCCATATGCAAAGCACGCAGCTGCATAGGGCACCAGGAAATTTGAGCTGCGTGCTGCTCCAGGCCCTGCTCCGCCTCTTCCCGCCCCTGCTCCTCCCCAGCCCCGCCCCCACTCCACCCCTTCCCCAAAGCCTCTGCCCCGCCCCGCCCCTTCCCACCCCTGCTCCTCCCCAGCCCGGCCCCCACTCCACCCCTTCCCCAAAGCCTCTGCCCCGCCCCGCCTCTTCCCACCCCTGCTCCTCCCCAGCCCAGCCCCCACTCCACCCTTTCCCCAAAGCCTCCGCCCCTGCTCCGCCCCGCCCCGCCTCTTCCCACCCCTGCTCCTCCCCAGCCCAGCCCCCACTCCACCCTTTCCCCAAAGCCCCCACCCCTGCTCTGCCCCAACCCCACCCCCACTCCTCTGAGGACTGCAGCAGGGGTTGGGTGCCCTGCACTCACCGGGGGCTGGGAGCCAGGGGAAATACCCTGGAGCTAGGGGAGAAGAGCGGAACGGGCTGGGGCCGGGTCACTCCACTTCCCACCGCCCCGTGAGTGTGGGGTCGGGCCTGCCCTGCACTCACTGGGCAGCAGGAAGTGGAGAGACCCAGCCCCAACCCGCTCCGTTCTGTTTGTCTATATCCCCCTCTATAGTCCAGCAAGGACACCCACTGTCTCGCTTTGGGTTCCCTTGGAGTCACCCCTCTTGGGCAGAGAGGCGCAGTCCTCTCCCTCCTGGCCAGGGTATTTCCAGTCCCCACGGCTCCCCGCCTAGACAGTGAATTCCCCAGCACAGTCAGACTGCGTAAGCCGGGCTTCTTTACTTTTCTCCTCGGAGATGGTAAACAACGTAATTACCACGGTTAAGCTACCACACTGCAAGTATGTTTATTCTTAAGGGAAAAGCATTACAAAGAAACGTATTAAAAACAGTCAGAGAACCTACCCACATGCAGGCTAATAGCCAGAGATCCCCCCAACTCCAGTAAGGGCTCTGGCTGGTGAACAGTTCATCAAACCCAGCCAGGGGTTTTCCCGTGGCTACAAGTTCATAACTCCTTTTGCTCATAACAAGAGCCCCATGAATCTGAGTTCCTCCTTTATGCCATTTGGGTCTTTTGATCCTGGGAATAGGACATTTGTAGACAAAGTTCCCCTCCCCAGGGGGAAATTTCCAAAGGTCAGGTCCAGAGACGGGTATTTGCATTCCCCTCCTCCCAAGTATCGCCTAGGAAACCTACCTAACGAACAGCTCGCTTCTCTCCTAGCCCATTGTTTTCAAGAGTCTTTTGAAGCTCATAACAAGGTTTACAGGAGCCACGGCTCCTAGACAAGTTATAAATAAATTAATGGAGATATCCTATCTCCTAGAACTGGAAGGGACCTTGAAAGGTCATCAAGTCCAGTCCCCTGCCTTCACTAGCAGGACCAAGGACTGATTTTGCCCCTGATCCCTAAGTGGTCCCCTCAAGGATTGAACTCACAACCCTGGGTTTAGCAGGTCAATGCTCAAGCCACTGAGCTATCCCTCCCCCTATAATCCCACTGACACCTAAACATGTGCATATTTAATACAACCAGCGCCTAAGAAACTGAACTGTGAGTCAATACGGTTTAACATCATTCAGTGAGTTTTGTCTAAACTATTGCCCTGCCTGCTGCAGTCTAACCGGTTCTTGTATGCTTGGGGATCTCCTACAGCGAAGGTTGCCAATTTGGGTTGGACATATTCCTGGAGGTTTCATCATGTGACGTAACTCCAGGACAATCCTAGAAAGTTGGCAACCCTAGCTATAGCCTTTGCTTCTCTCCCCATTTCGGTTCAGTCCTCTTGAGGGGGTCAAATTGAGACCTGGGGCCTGATCCCCATTGGCATTACGCCCCTTTACACGGTTGCCTTCCAGGGTCAATCAGTCACACTCACTTGAAGGCCCCTTCGGCTGTGCCAGAGTGATGCAAAGGGGCCGCAGTGTACCTGAGAATCGGGTCCCCACCGTAATCTGGTGCAAATCCATTCCTTTCCCCCAGTGTTGCAGCTGTTCACACCCGGCCTGAATCTGGCATCTGGCCTTGTGGGAGGACAGCCTGGTGGCTTCCTGGCGCCTCTGAGTTTAGCGATCGCTGCTGGACTTCCCTCTATCTGCCTTGACATGCTCATCCTGGCCTGGCAGGGACCAGCTGCAGACCATCCCACCTTTCCTCCCCCCCAGTCTTTCATGTGGAGCTGCAGCCTACAGAGACAAGGTTCTAGCTTCAGATGAAGAGGGAGCATTGCATGCTGGGACTTGTAGTCTCTGTGGGCAGCCCCTGTGCACCTTGTAAGGCCCTGGGAACATCGCGTTCCTGCGCTGATTCTCCTGCTGCAGTGAATCTTGGGGAAATGGCGGTATTGGGCTAATGTCCCGATTCCCACGCAGTCTGGGACACCGGGATTTTCACAGGGGCTTAGCGACGCGGAGCAGGGCAGCTGCGGTCTCTCGCCCCGGTGCCCCTCTGTTTGGGCACCCGCCCTATTTGTGAATGCGGGGTAGGGTGAGTGCGTTACTCACCCCTCAGGTCTCTGATCTGTCTCCCTCTTTGCATCTAGACAATGCCAGGCTGGGCAGGAAGAGATCACAGAAGCAGGCCCCCCAGCGCCGCGAGAGTTTCGACAGCCCCTCCTCCCGGGAGGAGAGCTTTCTGGAGTCGGACGAGTACCCCGAAGGGAAATTCAAGGGCGAGGAGGGGCAGCAAACGCTGGAGTCTGAGAGCGAAGCCAGTGCCAAATCAGAGCCCACGACCCCCAAGGCCGGCCGGGCCTCGCTGGTGGGGGGCGCCCCGCAGGGCCGCTCGCCCATGACTGCGCGGAACCGGGCAGAGAAGTGCGCTGGGGTCCATATCTCCGTCCCCTTCTCGGTCACCGTCCCCTTCCACATCACCTCCAACATCTCCCTGTCCCGCCTGACCCGGGGGCTGGAGTGCCCGGCCTTGAGCTACAGCCCCTTAGACAAGGAGGCTCTGGAGAGGTCGTCCAAGGAGCTAGAAGCAGAGGAGGGGCTGTCGGCTAAGCTCCCCCTCGACGAGGAAGATCACGTGGGTAAGCAGCTGGTTTGATTTCGGGTCTGTTTCACAGGCGTGGTCCATGTTGAAGGGAGGGTCCTGTCGTGTCCCATCTCGCCACCATCCCTAGCTCTGCCACTCACCTGTTAGGTGACTTTGGCCCAGTCACTCCCAGATCCTCAAAGGTGTTTAGGTACTTAACACCCATTGGTGTTTGAAGATCTGGGCCTTAGTGCTGAATTTCCAAAGGTAGATACAGCATGAGACGGGAGTCAGGAGACCCAGCCTGAAGTCCTGGCCCTATTGAAATCCCAACTCCCCTGAGGACCATCATTTCATCCCTCCTTTCTATACCCAGCTCAGCCATTGGCCCCAGACGCCTCCTTGGGGAAATGCAGACAATGATGCTTACCCAGCTTTGTAAAGTGCTTTGAAATGTATAGGTGAAAAAGTGCTAGAGAATTCTAAGGATGAGGGTTAATAAATTGCAGGCACCCAAACCCCCCCGGGGCATGGGAAGGACTGCCCCAAAATAATCCTTAGAGAAACATCAAGTCGTGATCAACGTTGTCAGTGCCGGAGAATCCACCACCACTCTCAGGAACTTGTTCCAACTGTGAATTACCCCCACTGTTAAAAACGCACGCCTGATTTCCAGTCTGAATGTGTCTCGCTTCAGCTTCCAGCCGCTGGATCCCGTTCGACCTTTCTCGGCTAGACTGAAGAGCCCGTTATCAAATGTTTGTTCCTCACGTAGGTGCTCACAGACTGTGATCAAGTCATCCCTTACCCTTCTCTTTGTTAAGCCAAATAGATGGAGCTCCTGGAGTCTGTCACTGCAAGGCAGGGTTGCTAATCCTTTCGTCATTCTTGGGATTGAATTGCCTTAAATGGTCCTTAGAATATTAATAACCAAAAAAGCAAAAAATAACAGCACAAATAGGGACACTGTCAAATTAAAGATGAAAAATTCCCCACCTATTATAAATTATTGTTATTACCGTAGTGCAGTGGTTTTCAACCTTTTTTTCATTGGTAGACCCCTAAAATATTTTGAATACAGGTGCGGGCCCCTTTGGAAATCTTAGACATAGTCTGCAGAGGTCCGTGGACCACAGGTTGGAAACCACTCCCATAGTGCATGGACCAGGACTCTGTAGCGTCAGGAGCTGTACAAACCCCAGTTCCTTGTGTAAGGGGCTTAGACTCTAAGTACTACAGAGCAGAAAGAAATGTAAAGAATCTCTGAAGTCTAAAATATATTTCACCACTGACTCCTTTCTGTGAAATAGACGGACGTGTCAGTTTCACTTTCTGGTGTGACGCACTGGGGATCTCCGGAGCTGGCATCAGGAGTGGCTACAGCTTGAATGAAAGAGTTAAGGCTGCCTATGCGGGACGGTAACAGACTCGCATCCTCCGGCATAGAGTCAGGAAGGCTGGTCATACATACTGGCCAGTGGGTTACGCGAGCAGTGATACTCAGACCTCAGTGGTTCAGGAGCCAAATTAGTGATCAGCATTAGCCCGAAGAGCCACGGGAGTGTGAATTCATTCTTTCATTTACTCTCTATATAGTATTCTCACAGCAAAATGACTGACCAAGTATTCTCCAATTGGTAACGAACATAGTAAAAGCGTCCTGCATGGTTAATAACTTAGACTGGTTAATAATTAAATCACACCGTGTTTTAATATCAGGTGCTGCAAAGAGCCGGGGGAGCAACATTAAGGAGCCACTTGCTGCTCCCGAGTTTCAGTCTGAGTGTCACGAGCTATCCCAATGCCCCAGTGTCGGGGTTGCACGCTCCACAGGGGGGTGAAATCCAAATGAAAAACTGTTTCAAGTGGAATTTAAACAAAAACGATAATAACCCCAAATTGAATCGAAATGTGACTGTTGATTTGGGGTTTTCTTACATTGGGTTTTGTACCAAACTCCTGCATTTTTCAGCCGAAATCGACCTGAGTTTTTTTAAGATCTCCTGAGTCCAAAACGTGCAATGATGTGAAAATTGCAAATAGATTTTACAGCTTACAAGCTTCTCCCCCTGCCCAGGGCCAAGTTCAGGGTTCTGTTTCTCTTTGCAGTAGCTGATGCACTGGGGCTGGGAGTAGAACCCTGCAAATCTGCGGCTCTCCGCTTTATATCCGCGGAGCATGTTTGCGCATCACGGATCGGATGCGGATACCAATGTTGTGTCCACGCAGGGCTCTAGCTGTGAGTGTACTTGCAACATTGTAGAATCAGAGAACTGGAGGGCTGGAAGGGCGTCTCGTCCTTCGCCCCGTGCTGAGGCAAGATCATGTAAACCCTGCCGATCCCTGACAAGGATTCGTCCAACCTCTTGTTAAAAATCACCAGGCTGGGGATTCCACGGCCTCCCTAGGTCGCCTTTCCAGAGCTTAACCAGCCTATACCAGTTTTACCTGGACATGTGTTTTTAAATTTCACCTCGCTGTTAGGATGAGGAACATCTGAGATTGTTAAGAACTAGAGGTCGGCCTGAATGAGAACCCTGGATCCAGAACCCTAGACTTTGCGAAAGGCACTGGGACCATAGGCACCGACTCCAAGGATGCTCTGGGGCTGGAGCACCCACAGAGAAAAATTAGTGGGTGCTCTGCACCTACTGGCAGCCAAGCTCCCCTCCCCCTCTGCCCCACCTCCTCCTCCCCCCCGATTGCACCATATCCTAACTCCTCCGCCTACCTCCCAGGGTTTCCCACCCGGCCACCGCCAAACAGCTGTTTGGCAGCATTAGCACACTCTGGGGTGGGGGGGGAGGGAGCAGGAACGTGGCGCGCTCGGGGGAAGAGGCGGGGCCGGGGTGGGGATTTGGGGAAGGGGTTGGAATATTGGCAGGGAGGGGGCGGAGTTGGGGCGGGGACTTTAGGGAAGGGGTTGGAATGGGGCAGGGAAGGGGTGGGAAGAGGCAGGGGGTAGGGGCGGGGCCTCATAGAAGGGTTGGAGTGGGGGGCGGGGTTGAGGGCAGAGGGGGAGTCAAGTATCTACCGGAAAGAGGGGAAGTTGGCGCCTATGACTGGGACCCAAACTTGGGTCCAGTTCTGTTTCAAATCATCTTTGCTTATGACCGGAGTTGACACGCAGGCTGCGTTCTGCTCTGCTGTGGCAGTGTCTAAGGACCTCAAAAAGGGATCAGGGCCCTATAGTGCTAGGTGCTGTACATGCAAATCACAGAGCCAGCCCATGCCCTAGGGAGCTCATAGTCCAGCACAGACAGGACACAACAGAATCAGCAGACACCCAGGCACGGGTGGGAGGAGATGCAGTTGACGTACCCTCTGAAGCAGTTTGTTACTCAACCGCAGCATCTCACTTCCCCATTCCGAGTGGAGGCAGGTCAGTGATGAGCCAGCCAGACCTCAGCCCCACAGGCAGTATTTAGGGAACTTTCCCTTCCTCTACCCCATGTTGTTTCTGAATGTGCCTCTCTCCCACTTTCCTCCTCTGCCGCAGCTGCATGAGTAGGTTAGGGCTTCACCTGGCCTCCCCCCCCCCCCCCCACAGTTGACAGGGCTGTTGTCTCGTAGCCAAATCTGGCACAGGCTTTCCATCTCTACCATGACGTTTGCCCAGCCCTGGTGAGTTTGCATGTCTCGGCACCTACTCCAACAGAGTGGCAGGCTAGCCCAGTGGTTAGCGTGCCAGTCTGGGACGTCTGAGACCAACATCCCTTTCCCTGGCCTCCGTGACTTTGTGCGAGTCACTTTTGTGTCTCTCTTTGCAATGGAGACAGTAGCCCTGTCCTATCTCACTGGGGAGTTGTGAGCAGAGAAGAGTAAATGTGCCCAGCCCCCCTCACACACATACTTTGGCAGGCACCTAAACGATCTGCAAATCTGGGTCACCGTCAGCAAAAAGTTTTGGCTGAATAAATGCAAACGAGTCAAACCGAATGATTTCATTTCGAAAGTTAGCTTTAGTTATTTTACCAAAGGGTGAAAGACACCCAAAAACAAAATGAAAGATCAAACCAAACCGTTTCAAGTCAAACAAAATGGTTCATTCGGCCCCCAAACTCCTTTGGTCGCTGTTGTTCTATTTGGAGGAGAAAAACCAAAGCATTTCAGTTTGGGTTGCAACTGGAATTTATTTCAGATTCAGCCCCCTCCCTGACCAATCAATTATCCATTCGGCTCTAGTGGCAAGGATCAATTCCTTACAGATTGTGAGGGGCTCAGACCAGGGGTGCTGGAACGGGGGGGCCAGGGAGACATCCCCCCCCCACACTTTTTACCAGCCATAACGGAGAGTGATGGGGGAGGGGGCGGAGAGGAGCAAGCGGGGGCAGGGTCTTGGGGGGAAGAGTTGGCATGGGGCGGGGGAGAGGGGAGCGCGAGGGCAGGGGCTTGGGGAGAAGGGGCGGTGTGGGGGCAGGACCTGGGGGGGCAGCTCAGCATGGGGGTGCAGGGCCACAGTTCGGGCACCGGTGGCCCTCCCACGTTAGGGCACTTCCATCGCTCCTGCCTCAGATGCAGCGGTGCCTGGGGCCAGAGCAGTATCATAGATAGTTAAAGGTTTCAGAGTAGCAGCCGTGTTAGTCTGTATCCGCAAAAAGAAGAACAGGAGTACTTGTGGCACCTTAGAGACTAACAAATTTATTAGAGCATAAGCTTTCGTGGACTACAGCCCACTTCTGCATCGGAAGAAGTGGGCTGTAGTCCACGAAAGCTTATGCTCTAATAAATTTGTTAGTCTCTAAGGTGCCACAAGTACTCCTGTTCTTCTTTTTATAGATAGTTAAAGTGTCCTCTGGGGGGCAGCAGAGACAGGTTGAGGGTTTATTTGGACTGAGAGACCATCAGTCATAACAATCATAGAATCATAGAATATCAGAGTTGGAAGGGACCTCAAGAGGTCATCTAGTCCAACCCCCTGCTCAAAGCAGGACCAATTCCCAGCTAAATCATCCCAACTTATAATCAATCTTTCTGTAGTTAATAAACCTGTTCTATATTTTACCTAAAACAGTGTGTTTTGCTCAAAGTGCTTGGGAAATCTCCGCACCTCCCTGCGCCGGAGGGCTCCAGGCATTTCCCAGACACTCATGAATGACGCCTGATAACAGCCCATTTAGGGGCACAGAGGCATGACCTGGATGCAGTGAGGGCATGTCTACTCTACAGAGCCGTGGCCACTACAGGTGTGCCAGCAAAGCCCCCTAGATGGCAAAAAGAGTTCTTCACTCAGCATCGCTTCAGCACCTCCAAAAGCACCCTTCTTGTGGGGTACGTGCGGCTACCCCAGGGGTTTTGCCAGCAGCGCTACACCAGTTAGAGCGGGTGATTCTTTTTCAGGCTCCTAGCCGGCATCGCCATGCCGGCAAAATGTTGTGGGCGATTAAGATGTCAGGGAAAGAGGGCTTCTGTGAACGGAGCTGATGTCATTAGTGGTACTGCTACGCCAGCGGAAAACCCCCGTTTGCCGGTGTGGGCGATGTCTGGGCTAGAGGGCTGTGCCGGCGTGGCAGGGCTGGATCAGCTCCATAGCGCAGACAGAGAATTAATCTGCGGCCGAGGTGGAAAGAGAATCCAGGTCTTCTGAATCCCAGGCTGGAGTTGAGGTCAGGAATGGAGAGTCAGGCTGCAGGAGGAAACCAAGAGAGGGTTAGCATTAGGTGAGCAGTCCAAAGCGGGGCAGAGCCCAAGTGTACAGGCAACTTCCTGTTCCGTCTTCTTGCTTAAGTAGGGGCAGTGGCCAATCAGAAGCTCCGGTGTTCCACCAATTGGGACCCAGGAGTAGAGCCTTCTAGCTGAGCTGGGCTTCAGGGATTCCCAGTTCTAGGTGAGGCTTCTACATAGGCGCTGACTTCCCCTCTGCCTGGTGGGTGCTCAACCCCCCCCCTCCACCCCGCCTCTTCCCACCCCTGCACCGCCCTCGCCCCACCCCTTCCCCCAAGTCCCCGCCCCTGCCCTGCCTCCTCTCCACCTCCTCCCCTGAGTGCGCGGCATCCCTGCTCCTCCCCCTCCCTCCTGGAAAGTCTTAAGCACTGCCAAACAGCTGTTAGGTGGCGGGGTGATGGGAAGTGCTGGGAGGGAGGGGGAGGAGCAGGGACGTGGCACACTCGGGGGGGGGGGGGGGGAGAAGGAGGTGAGGAGGCGGGAGCTTGGCTGCCAGTGGGTGCAGAGCACCTGCTCATTTTTCTCCAGCCCTGGAGCACCCATGAAGTCGGCGCCTATGGGCCTCTAATTGGTTGGGTGAAGGCTTGGAGCATGATGACCCTCCCAGGACTCTTACAGACCTGGGTTTGCAACCTGTGGGTCATGACACTTCGGGGCTGGTCATGGGGTGCTTGGCTGCCTCCGTGTTCCCACCTGCTCAATTGCATTCAAGTAACAGCCAGATTGGGTCAGACCACTGGTCCAGCTAGCCCAGTTTCATATCTCTGAGAGTGGCCCATGCCAGATGCTAGAGGGAATGAACAGAACAGGGCAATTATTGAGTGATCCATCCGTGGTCATCCAATCCCAGCGTTTGGAGGTTTAGGGACACCCAGAGCATTGAGCGGATGATGTTTTCAGAGGACTATTCACAATGACTCCAAGATCTCTTTCTTGAGTGGTAACAGCTAATTTAGATCCCAACATTTCGTATGTGTAGCTGAGATGAATTTTTTCCAGTGTGCATTATTTTGCATTAATTGACATTGAATTTCATCTGTCATTTTGTTGCCCACTCACCCAGTTCTGTGTGATCCCTTTATAACTCTTCAGTCAGCTTTGGACTTAACTATCTTGAGTAATTTTGTATCATCTGAAAACTTTGCCATCTCTCTGTCCACCTCTTTTTCCATATCATTTATGAAAATGTTGAAAGTACTGGTCCCAGTACAGACCCCTGGGGGACACCACTATTTACCTCTCTCCATTGTGAAAACTGACCATTTCTTCCTACCCTTTGTTTCCTATCTTTTAACCAGTTACTGATCCATGAGAGGACCTTCCCTCTTATCCCATGACTGCTTACTTTGCTTAAGAGCCTTTGCTGATGGACACTGGCAAAGGCTTTCTGAAAGTCCAAGTACACTATATCCACTGGATCACCCTTGTCCACATGCTTCTTGATATACTCAGAGAATTCTGATAGACTGATGAGGCACGATTTCCCTTTACTAAAGCCTTGTTGACTCTTCCCCAATATATTGTGTTCATCTATATGTCTGATATTTCTGTTCTTTACTGTAGTGTCAACCAATTTGCCAGGTACTGAAGTTAGGTTTACCGGCCTGGAATTGCTGGGATAGTCTCTGGAGCCTTTTTAAAAAATAGGCGTTGCATTAGCTACCCTCCATCATGTAGTACAGAGGGTGATTTAAGTAATAGGTTACCATGTACAGCAGCAGTCAAAAACACTAACAAAATGTTAGGAACTATTAGGAAAGGGATAGATTAAGACAGAAAATATCACAACACCATTATATAAATCCATGGTACGCCCCAACCTTGACTACTGCGTGCAGTTCTGGTTGCCCCATCTCAAAAAAAGATGTATTTGAATTGGAAAAAGTACAGAAAAGAGCAACAAAAACGATTAGGGGTCTGGAGCAGCTTCCGTAGGAGGAGAGATTTAAAAGACTGGGACTGTTCATCTTGGAAAAGAGACGACTAATGGCGGTATGATAGAAGTCTATAAAATCATGACTGGAGAAAGTGAATAAGGATTTACCCCTTCACATAACACAAGAACCAGAGGTCAGCCGATGACTTTAATAGGCTGCAGGTTTAAAACAAACAAAAGGAAGTAATTCTTCACACACCGCAGTCAATCTGTGGAAATCATTGCCAGGGGATGTAATGAAGGGCAAAAATATAACTGGGTGCCAAAACTAAGTAGATAAGTTCCTGGAGGATAGGTCCATCAATGGCTGTTAGCCAAGATGGTCAGAGAAGCAACCCATGTTCTGGGTGTCCCTAAACCTCTGACTGCCAGAAGCTGTGATTGGGTGACAGGATAGATCACTCAATAATTGCCCTGTTCTGTTCATTCCCGGTGAAGCATCTGGCACCAGCCACTGTCAGAAGACAGGATATTGGGCTAGACGGACCATTGGTCTGACCCAGTTGGGCCATTCTTACATTCACCAAAGGGGGAGGACAAGAAAGAATCATCTTAGATTGCAGCAAGGGAGTTTCAGCTGGATGAGTAGGAAAAATTTTCTAACTGTGCAGACCCAGAATCAGGCACAGGAGAAGCTGAGCAGAACTTCAAGGCAATGGAGCTGGTCCTAGTCACTTCTCCTGGGTGTCTCCTTCCTTCCTTCCCTCCCTTGGGCAGCTTCCTTCCAGCACAGAGCTCTTGATGCCCCGGGCCCTCATTGAACTGGATTTCTCAGGCCAAGTGTGTGCCCCCCAAAAGAGCCAATGCCCCCAATTCTGTTGAAGGTTCCAATGGTCTCCTGCTCCCCACCCCCAACCAAAGCCAGAACAAGACCCAGTGGCTGGAAGTTAAAGCCAGGCACGTTCCAGTTAGAAATAAAGCAAATTTCTAACAGTGAAGGTGGGTAACCACCGGAACAAGCACCCAAGGGGAGTGATGGATTCTCCAGCTTGAGATGTCTTCGGATCCGGAGCAGGTGCCTTCTGGGAGACATCCTTTAGCCAAACACAAGTTACTGGGCTCAACACAGGAGGAAGGGGGTCAAATTCTACAGATCAGACTTGATGATCTAATGGTCCATTTGGGCCTTAATATCTACAAACTTCCCTTCCCCCTTTACATATTTCATTAAAAAAACCCTCAAATTTTGGATATTTAAATGAAGCTGCTACAGGCGCCAGAGACCTGCTGCACAGGAGCACCCCCCAAATCCAGGGACCTTGCCACTGAATTTCCAGCTAGCTTGTTCTAGAGCATACAGAGCCCTGGAGATAAGGTGACACTCCTCAAGTGTCCGGAGGGTGCGGTGGCCACGGAGACAAATTATTCTGGGCTAACCTGTGAACGTGATGAAGTTAAGAAAGGGGGAATTTAGGCTAAACTTCTCTGCTGGTGTAAAGGGGTGCAGCTCCATGAACGGCAGTAGCCTTTATTCACCCAGTTACACCAAGAGAGAATTTACCCACTGAAGGTCTGTTGGCCAGTGGAACAGTCTCCGAGGGGAAGTGGTGGGAGCCCCATCCCTTTGGGGCTAAGCCTGGAGTGGACAAAGCTGGGATGGATTCTCTGCCTTCATCTGCACCCAGTGAGCTGCTTAGGCAACAGAAAGGGAGTGGGGATCGAACCTGGGACGTCTAGACTCATCACGCGCGAGTCTTCTCCTGAGCCCAGGGCTGGAGTCCGGACCTGTGAAGAACGACAGTCACTAGAAGGGCTGCGGGGGCCCCTTGCTGAATCCATCTTCTGTGTTTAATTCTTGAAGCAGATACAAAGCCGGCGAGTGCTCTGGACTCGGAGGAGAACAGGCTGTCCATGGAGGTGCAGGACTCCTTCTCGTTTCTCGACAACCAGGACACCTGGCAGGACTGTGGCACGGAAGGCGACCAGCCAGAGAAGAGCTTGCTGGAAGAGACCACCTCCGATTTTGCTGGGGACATGCTGGATGGCTTCCCAGGAATGGATGACGACATGGAGAGCAGGTTCATGAATGTAAGTTCCCGGTCGTGCTGAAATCTATATCCTGGCCTTTAGCACCAGCCGTGTATTAGAAACTGAAGCAGTGAGCTAGGAGTTGTAGGAAGAGCGAAAGGGATGGCTAGACAGATGGGTGTGCATGGGGGTGGACAGACAGAAGGTTAGAGGGCTGTGTATGAGGACTGACAGACGGACAGGGGTGGGTGTGAGGATGGGCAGACAGACAGATGTATGGAGAGGAAAGGAGGAGAGAGGCATGGCTGGATGTATAGCTAGAGGGATGAGGCTGGGGATGGATAAATAGAGGGATGTGTTGGAGAGGAAGGAAGGCATGGCTGGATGGACAGCTAAACGACTGTGTATGGGGATGGACAGACAGACAGAGGGGTGAGTAGGAGGATGGATAGATTAGATAGACGGACAGGCAGACACTCCAGCTGATAGATTGTATTATGCAGCTACTGTTTCCTGTAGGCACATTAATTACAGGTTACATACCTGGTACAAATCGGTCCATTGTCTGAGCCCCCCTGTAGGAACGCTGTCCCCTCATTACTACATGCCGTCTCTGTAGCACCCAAAGGGTGCTAGAGAAGGAGGCAAGACCCCTGCCCTGAAGAGGGGGCAATGCCCCTCACCCACGCCCCCCAGCCACCTCTTCCCACTCCTGGGAAACCAGAGAGGCAAATTCTGGCTATGACAGGCCCAGTGGGGAAGTGAATGCAGAGCGGAGGGGCCCCGGCTGAGAACCCCGTGCCAGCCGTGCCCACCCCCCCAGGGAAACTGGAGGCTGTTAAAACCTCCATCAGCCAAATCAAGGCCACACTCGTGCCAGTGACAGCGCCTGCGGTTGTGGTGTGACCAACCTGCGTAGTGACCCTTCTGCGTGCTTTCAATCCCTAGCCGGAGTTCTCGGTGGAGCCGCCCCCGGAGTACCTCTCCATCGAGGAGTGCATGAATGAGGAGCAGTACTACATGGCCACCGGCTGCTCCGACACCGAGGAGCTCTCCAAGGAGACGGACTCCGAGGACGTGTTCCTGAGCGCCTACGATGACCTCAGCCCCTTAGCTCCTGACCTAGAGAAGCTGCGACAGCTCGGTACGGAGCACGGGTGGGATGTGCCTCTCCCAGATGGGGCGCTGGGTGGCGAAATGGCTCAGGAGATGCTGAGCAACCAGCCCCCAAGACCTGCTGAGGAAGGGCCGTTAGCTAGCGACACCAATGGCTCCTCTTTGTCCAAAGAAGGCAGCAGCACCAAGGTGCCTCTGCCAGACAGCCCTCATGCTCCAGAACTAGCCTCGCCATGTCGGAGCAAGGAAGCCGCCGAAGATCCCCACGGCCCCCTTCGCCAGCCAGAGGGGCTCGAAGGGGACGGGGCTGAGGGAGAGGCTGTGGAGTCCAGCCCAGCCATCCATCAAGAAGAAGACATAAATGTAACAGGGGGAGATGATCTTGAAGCAGGCCCTGGCCCACCCAGAACTAAGCCCACCACTGATGTAGCGCCAGTGCAGGAGCACCAGGGCACATGGGCTCCGGAGAGCGAAGGCCATGGAGCCCAAGCCAGCCATGCCGGAGATGAGCAAGTGCAGGCCCCAAGGCTAAGGGAGGCAGAGCTGGCTCCGTGTGCTCCAGGCCAGGAGGCCGACGGACGTGCCCCAGAGGAAGTGAGAGCGCAGGAGGGCCAAGGGGGCTCGGCTCTTCCCACACCAGAGACCAAACAGCCGGAGAGTGGAAAGGGCCCACCTCAGCCTCTTGCAATGAAGACCGCACCTGCCCTCTCACCGGGATCAGGGCCCGAGCTCCCCACTGTCCCCATATGCGAGAGTGGCCCCATGTCCACTGCCCCCTTTCTAGAGACAGGCCTCGAGACCACTACTGTCCCCCTGGATCAGAGTGGTCCCCAGGTCTCCATCTCCTTGCTAGGGACAGGCCATGAAGCCCCCACCGCCCCTGGGTACGAGAGCGACCCTGAGGCTGCTCCGTTGCTTGAGACTAGCTCGGATCTTGCGTCTTGGTCTGACGCTTCCTCGTCGCTGTGGAGTGGCCCCACAAGCCTTCCCCTGGAATCTGGGCCACTGAAGCCCACAGAGCTTCCCACTCTCCCCGAGCCTGACACACCGGCTGGGGTGCGCCCTGACGGGAGCGCCCCCATGAGAGTCACTTCCAGCACCGTCCGAGTCCAGCAGGTGAAATCCGTCCCCATAGTGCCCCCCAAGCCTCAGTATGCCAGGATGCCTCCTACTGTGAAGATGAAGATGCACCTGGGTGAAGCATCCACGTGGCCCAAGCTCTCTGCTTCGGAGAAGAGCTCCAGCGGTGGGGAGACCAGCCTGGGGAAGGGGGCCTCTCTCCAGAGGCAGTCGCACCCTGTCAGCCTGGGTGCGTGCTGCCGCGTCACAGAGGGCACAGAGTCGAACGAGGAGTTTCCCCCGCCCAGCCCTGTAGAGAAGTGCCCCAGCAGCACAGAGAGCCGTGAGCCCGCCGAGACCTCCCTCCAGAAGCAGAGGCGAGCCAGCTGGCGTAACGGCGGCAGCATGTCTTTCGACACGGCGGTGGCCCTGGCCAAGCAGAGGCACTTGGCCCAGGCCCCGGTTCGGAGGATGCAGACCTACTGCGCGGGGGATGGTCGGGAGATGCACGGTGTTCCCAAGGTGGAGAAGCCCCCACCATTCCCCAGGCCTGCCCTAAAGCCTGTGGGCCAGCGCTCCCTGAGGCCGCTGAGCTGCACCAGCGCGCTACTGTCTCCAGACGCCCTGGCTCTGGGCAAGCACCCGCCCCTGCCTGACACGGCCTGCGAACCGCACCTGGCGCCTGACCAGGAGCCACTGCCCTTCGCCCAGGAGCCCACAGCAAGGAGCAGGCTGAGCATGCCCAGGCTTGGCCAGCGACCGTCAGACATGGAAGAGGCAGTGGGGCCTCTCCCACAGCAGCGGCGGTCGCTGGCTTTTGAAATCAGGGACTGCGGAGGGTCGGAGTTGTGAGGGAGTGGCGGGGACAGTTCCATGCTCATTGACTGGTGGGCTGCCAAATCTCAACCAACGTGGGTTACGGCCTTAATGCACCATCCTGCACCCGCTGCTCCGAGTCCAGCCCTGCTGCGGGTGGCTGACACCAGACGATCGGGGCTGGGAGGGTTGGGTTGTGCAGCAGGAAGAAACATTGTGTGGTGCAGGGGAGAGGTCTGCTTTCCAGGAGCAACCCCTCCGAACTGCGATAGGCCACATGAGCTCCAGCCTCAGCCAGAGCGAACGCTGCTCAGACACGATCGTTGAGCCAGCCATTCCCTCCGCGTCTCCTCCAGAATAGTGATGTTCATCTGCAGCGCAGACGAGAACAAGGGCTGCTCCAGCCAGCTAGATCCACTTCCACCTGGGCTGAACCTGGCCCAGCTTGGCATTGGGTGGGTGGGGAAAGCCATGGGGCTGGTGCTCCTGTCAATAATTCGAGGCTGGATTCTCCAAGGTGCTCAGAACTCACAAAACCCACTGGTCACTGGGAGCTGCAGAGGGCCAGCAGCACCTTTGAGTGAGGTCACCAGTTCCTATCTCCATCCCCGGGCGAGGGAACACCAGCCCTGGAGACACGGGGGTCATGATTTTTAAAACAAGAGCAGCGGAGGGTCTCTCCAGAGACGGCACTGGGCTGAACCACAGCAATCTTGCTCCCAGCTCCCCCACCCCTTTGCAGTCCTCTCCTCTTTTGCTTTTAGGAAATAAACAGGTCAAGGAAGTTTCCTCTCTCCTGAATTCAGCCCCAGGGCTTTCCCCTGCCTCCTGTTAGTCTGCAACCCTTAGCGGCAAGGACCAGCCCGGTAGGTCACAGAACCTTTCATTGCTAAACTTCAGCCTGCCCAGGTGGGTTACAACTTAATGGCAACAGAGGGTTCTGTGGCACCTTTGAGACTAACAGAAGTATTGGGAGCATAAGCTTTCGTGGAGTAACTTGCATCTGAAGAAGTGAGGTTCTTACCCACGAAAGCTTATGCTCCCAATACTTCTGTTAGTCTCAAAGGTGCCACAGGACCCTCTGTTGCTTTTTACAGATTCAGACTAACACGGCTACCCCTCTGAAACTTAACGGCAGCAGCTGATGGTTGTTCCTCAAAGAAGGTAGGACAATCAGCTGTTTATAGTCAGCTCCTTGTAATTTCAGAGAAATCACTGGCACTGCTCGGCCTCCTTATTTGTGGTCGCCAGGCTCAACAGAGAGGCCAAAGAATGAATCAGCTATCGGTGGCTGGACTCCTCTCTGATGCCCCCTCCGGGGCACGGTTAGCACATATGTAGGAGATCTTGCACCTCTGCAGCCCAGCCTGTCCCTTTTCTCTGGGCAGATGGCAGGTTTCTACGCAGGGACACTGCCTAAAGCCCTAGAAAATCTACTGTAGGAAATGAGCGTGAATCAGCTGGTTGCTGAGCTAGGTGGGACGTACAGTCCATGTCCACTTCTAACATCCATCCTCCTGCTGCCTGTCATTTATGAAAGCGGCAGCCGAGTCCTTGGATTTCCACTCACTTTTCTCTCCACGTTGCTCCATTAGTAGTCTTATTTCATTGGTCTCTTTGGGTTCTCCAACTCCTTGTTAATCTGAGATGGCAGCTGGGTTGGGTTTGACAACGATTCGTAGCTACTCTACCTTATCACGGACTAATAAAGATAGTTTGGAAGAAATCCGTGCAGTTGTGGTGGTGGCTTTTAAAACGAGATCCTCTGGCCCTGTGCTGCTGAGTCCTCCTGAATGGGCAATCCAGAGACACCACACCAGAGTAGGGCACCGCGGGTGCTTGGGGTGAACTGGGCCGAACGGGGCCATGTCGTGCCTTGCCGATACAATGCACAAAGGGCTCATGTCACTTTAAAGGGTGTGCAAATGAAATGAGTTCAAAAGGCGAGGCCAGTGGCATCGCCAACTAGGCCTTCTGCAGGCGAAGAGCTGGGTTCAAATCCTGTCTGATTTGAAAATGTGTGTGTGTGTACTGGGGGGGTGCACTCTCCATGCCCAACCCAGTAAGGGCTGGGGCCTTCATCCCCATTGGCTCACCTCACCAAAACCACTCAGGCCCCAATCCTGCCAGGAGCTCCACATGCCCAGCTCCCTGCGCTGAGCCCTGTTGACTTAATGGGGCTCTGCATGGGCACAGGGGCCCATTGCAGGATCAGGGCCAATGCTTGGTCTCACTGGGCCGAGGTGCTCATGGGATAGCCAGACTAGAGTAGCAAGGAATGGCGCAGGCCGGGCACTAGGTATTTCTGCTGAGCTAGTTGGACAGGAGCTAGGCTCACTGAAGGTTCAACACCAGCAGAACTATGTGAAGCCCCGGGGTGGAATAGGTGAGGACTGTGGGGCAGGAGCGAGGTTTGAAAAATGACGGGCCTGATTCTCATTTCCTTCCACCCAGACCTGTTCCCCCTCCTCTGGCAGTGCACAGGACTCTTAAGGCGAAGGGGAAAGATGATTAGGTTTAGACAAAAAAAATTTAAAAGAAGCCCTGTCTAAGGCTCTAGTCACCCCTGCTATAATTGAGAAAATGGAGGGTTAGCTCAGTGGTTTGAGCATTGTCCTGCTAAACCCCAGGGTTGTGAGTTCAATCCTTGAGGGGCCATTTAGGGATCTGGGGCAAAAATCTATCTGGGGATTGGTCCTGCTTAGAGCAGGGGGTTGGACTAGATGACCTACTGAGGTCCCTTCCAACCCTGATATTCTATGAAGATGAGATCCCCCGCTGCCCTCGCCTGATGTCTCTCCAACCCCGCTCTGTAGCAGCTGGTGTAAACAGATGTGTCCTGCAGTAGGCCCTGAAGGTCAATAGACCTGGGCTATTTCAGGCCAGGGGGAAAGGCTGTCCAGTCTCCCCTGATCGCAGCTGCGGCAGGATGGTCTCTCTGCCAGCAAAGTCCCAGCCCCATTGAGGCTTTATCAACCAAACTCAGCAGCTCAAATTCAGTCTAGACGCAGATCACATCGCACCAGTGACGTGCTGCCCCCAAGCAGCACTGCTTAGGGAGCTGGGTGCCGCATTCTGCACTTGCTTGACTCTCCAGATTGGCCCCGTGGAGCACTGCAGCAACGCAGGCTCGAGCTGGCCAAAACCTGGATTACGCTGCGTGGCCCCCGCACCTGGAAGAAACCGCTGCAATCTCCTGGTCAGGTGCAGAGGGGAAAAACATTCCTGGGTCTTGCTCCTATCAGATCATCCCGCTGCGGCTGGAGATCCACTACGACCCCCAGATTGCGAACCCCAGGTCCCGGGTGGTGGGCTCATGCCCCCAGTCAGAGCGGGAGATACTAGCCTTGCTGTGGGAGATACTAGCCTCGCCTTCCCATCTAGTTGCTTTCCCTGTCCTACCTGCATCACCTCAGTCTGATCCAGATTGAGCTTCAGCCAGCTCGCTCTCATCTCCCTGAGACCCTGGGCTAGACCGCTAATAGCCCTGGCTGGATCAGATACTGAGCATCCCGAAAGCACTGCAGCCCATGCCTCCTTCCTAGCCCTCCCCACGGCCCCACATTCCTACCGAACAGGAGGGGAGACAAAATGCACCCCTGCAGAACCTCCCATGAGGTGAAGAGCATTCAGCCCAGAAACAGGAACGGAGCCACCAACGAGCAGCATTGTCTACCCCTGCTGCAGTGTAACATACACCCGCTTTAAGGCCCTGCCACAGTGGAGTTAAAGGGCATTAGTATAAATGAGAATCAGACCCTACCTCGGTACTTGGGTCTGGATTTTAGGAGGGGGTCCTTATTAGAGCAGGATGAATATTGGGGGGGGGGGAGGTGGTGTGTGTGTGGGGGGGGGGGGGGGGGAGATAGTAAATTTGCTGAAAAATGCATTTTTTCAGGGCCCCAAACCTATGAATGAATTCAGGGCAAAGCGGTTTGACAAAAGGAAAACAAAAATCAAACAAGTGGAAACCGTTCATATGGAAAGGCACCAGTTCAACTGTTTGTTTCGAGGCAGGGTTTCATTTAGCTGATTTATTTCCTAAAACAAAAACAACAAAAGGGGTGAAAACAACCTGAAATGACCTGAAACACCAAATACCGACGACAATTATTTCAGGTCGAACCAAACAAACCAACGATTTGTTTTGCTTTGGTGAGAAAAAATAAAAATATTCAGTTTTGGTTCAAGCCAAGCAGTTTTTCGGTTTTGTTTTGATTTATTTTTTGGTCTGAGGCCCAAACCAAATGAGGTCTATTATGGGGCTAGAGGGGTGAAACATAAGACTGATTGTCCCAGGGCGGTGGGGGTGGTCCCCCAGCACGTCCCCTGTGGTCAGGCACGGTGCTACAGGTGAGCTCCTGCCTCAATTTCCCTTCACCTGGGGCATAAACAAGTCCAAGCAGGGTTTCCACTATTAAGGAGTGTCCTCTTCAGAGGGACTCTCTCATTTAATGAAAAAGCACAACACAAAGGCATAACTGAAAGCTTCATGCAGCTGCTCCACCGGATCCCCACCCTGGGACAATCAGTCTTATGTTTCACCCCTCTAGCCCCAAAGCACTCTCAGGCTGGATTCCCTGCCTTGAACTTGAGCTTCTCCAGCGAGGTGAGACACCACTGATAGTCACTTCCGAACCAGCTCCCCTGAATAGTCTCTGTCCTCTGGACCTTTCTCTGCTCTAGGGCTAAATTCCTCCTCGAGTCCTCATAAGCCCAACAGCTTCTTATCTAATTAACTGCCTGCCCAGCTAGTGAGGCTATTAACTCACCACAGGTAGATCTGGTTGGCTCATTCCCCTTAGTGGAGTTTGTCACAGATAAGCTGGGTGCCTCACCCGCTCAGGAGCCAGCCCCTATGCCAAGGTCAGTAACATTATCCCCATTTTACAGATGGGAAAACTGAGACACAGGGAGGCATGGTCACCCAGCAGATCAGAGGCAGAAATTGAACCCAGGTCTCCTGAGTCCCAGTCCAGTGCTCTAGCCACTAGGCAACTGCCTATATAAAGGGGAAGTAAGCAAATCCTTTTAGTAGAGGATATATATATAAAAAAAACCTAACAACACTTTACAGGCTCTGGGCTGGGAAGTGGAGCCAAGGGTATGGGAGGGAGCTCCGGGTTGAGGCAGGGGGTTGGGGTGTGGAAGGGGGTACAGGCTTTGGGCTGGTTGTGTGGGCTCTGGGGTGGGGCCAGAAAGGAGGGGTTTAGGGTGCAGGAGGAGGTTCCGGGCTGGGGCAGGAGGTTGGGGTGGGGGGGTGAGGGCTCCGGCTGGGGGTATAGGCTCTGGGGTATGGCTGGAGATGAGGGATTTGGGGTGCAGGAGGGGGCTCCAGGCTGGGGCTGAGGGGTGTGGAATGTGGTAGGGGGCTCCAGGCTGGGGCAGGCGGTTGGGGTGTGTGAGGGCTCCGACTGGGGGTGCAGGCTCTGGGGTGTGGCTGGGGCTGAGGCATTTGGAGAGTGGGAGGGAGATCAGTGCTGGGTCAGGGGGTTAAGGCACAGGGGGGCTCCGGCTGGGGTGCGGGCTCTGGGAGGCGCTAGGAATGAGGGGTTTGGGGTGCAGGAGGATGCTCAGGGCTAGGACTGAGGGGTTCGGAGGGCAGGAGGGGGATCAGGACTAGGGCAAGGGGGTGGGGTGGGGGTGTGTGGGGGGGCGAGGGCTCTGGCTGGGGGTGTGTGCTCTGGAGTGAGGCTGGGGATGAGGGATTTGGGTTGCAGGAGGGGGCTCCAGGCTGGGGCTGAGGTGTTTGGAAAGTGGGAGGGTGATCAGCGCTGGGTCAGGGGGTTAAAGCACAGCTCCCATTGGCTGTGGTTCCCGGCCAATGGAAGCTGCGGAGCTGGCACTTGGGGTGGGGGCAGCGCGCAGAAGCCCCTGTCTTCCCCTACGCCTAGGAGTCAGAGCTGCTACTTCCGGGAGCCACGACAGGCAGGGAGCCTGCCTTAACCCTGCTGCACCACTGGCCAGACTTGCCCATTCAGCAGTGCTGACCGGAGCTGCCAGGGTCCCTTTTCGACTGGGCGTTTTGGTCAGAAACCGGGCGCCTGGCAACTCTAATAAGAGGCTGGGGGAGCGACACCTGCTGTGTGCCTACGGGCACTGGAAGGGAAAGCTGATGGCAGAAGGACACGAGGGTGCATTTGTGGTACCCCGCAGGGTTCCCTCCCAAAGGCATTTGTGGAGGAGCACAGAACGGGCTGCCGTGGTTGCAAATCGCCAGTAATGGAGAAGCCACGTAAAATGGGGGAGGAGGGTTAAAAAAACCCCTAGGGGGTAAAACCCAATATCAGGTGAGGGGAACCTTAATAGAGGGGTGAAGGGTTAAACCCCCAAATCTAAAGAGGAGTAAAACCCTAATATGGGGGGTTAAACCCTCCCAACTCTATAAGAAGGGAGTAAAAAGGGCATGGGGCAACACCCCCAAGGCCCCACCTATCTATGAGGGCAGTAAACTAACCCCACTCCCAAGGGGCAGCCTGGGGGCAGGAATGCCCTTTGCCCCTAGCAAATATGGCCGGAACTGTCTTCTGCCCTCAACCAAAATGGCGCCTGCTAGACGCCGCTTGGCCCAAGGCATTCCCCGCCACCGGAAGTTGGGGGGGGTATTAAGAGAGCCCCGCCGGAAGTTGGTATGGCGAGCGCACCGAACTAAGATGGCGCCCGCCGGAAACAACGGAACACAACGCCACGTACTAAGATGGCGCCCGCTCGGGAGCCCTGACGCAAGGTGCCCGGCACTAAGATGGCGGCGGGGAGGGAAAACGAGCTGCGCAGAGCGCCCCTTACTAAGATGGCGGCGAGTGGTGGCTCAGGGAGGGGCGGGGCCGGGTTACCGCCCTGTTTCCGCCCTGCACGGTAATGGCGGCAGCAGCGGCGGTGCGGGGGGAGGGGGCGTTGGGCGAGTGCGCATGTGCAAATCTCCATGGAGAGAAAAGGGGGTGAGAGAGCAAGAGGGATAAAAGGAAAAAACAGGTAATGGGGCCGCGGGGGGGAGGCGCTAAATGTTGCTGACGCAGTTCGGCCCCTGTGCCCGGCGGGGGGGGGGGCGGCTGGGAGGTGCCCAGACTGGGGGTGGCCCTAGGGTGGGGGTACAGGCCGGGCCGGGGGTGGACTTAGGTTGGGGGAGGGGCTGGCTTGGCTTTGCTCCCTCCCATCCCAGGGTCTCGGGGCGGTGCTGGCTGCACCTGGGACTGTGGTGAGCTGGGGACTCCTCGGGGCTGGGGGGTGCAGCCCCTCGTTCCTCCTGCAGCCACCTGTCACCTGGCTGGGGCATGTTGCCCCCTTTGCCCCAAGTGTGCTGTAGCCCCCCTGACTGCCCCCTTTTGTGAGAGGCCGTGGGGGCCCCCTTAGTTCTCTTCTGGATTATTGGGGTGGTCCCCTGCCCCCTCACTGCCGGGCGCTCTGCAAGCCCACTCCCTGCTCTGAAGAGCTCTGGGCATCGCAACAACAGATGCTGCGGTAATAAACAGGGTGTAAGACCCTGGATAGACTAGAAGCAAACAGCTGAATGCGAGAAGCAGGGGCCGTACTAGTAAAACCAGTGTATCATCGCCAGCAATCGACATAGCTCACTGCCTTATTGTTACTGGCTTGGCCTCATCCCCCCTGGTCTCTGTCCCTTGGCTGGGTTTCTACATGTGTTGGAGGGAAGATTTTATTGGGGAATCTGTCTGGTGCATGTCAGACAGCAAACCTCTTCTCTCCTCCCCTGCCAGGTGTGATTGGTCCATCCCCTCCTCTGAGTCCCCCTGTTTACACTAACCTGATGAACCTGAACCCTCCTTTCTCTGTAATCATCAGTCATTCATCAGCCACATCTTATCAGGAGCTGCTTAGCCGCCTGTTTCCTCCCCGCACAAAAATAAAGGCTTTTGTTATCATCTCATATCGCACCACCACCCCTGCTGGGGGAATAGAACTGTTTGCGTTTCTGTGCTAAGTCTTTGTGGTGAGATGGTGCGTGTGCGTGCAGAGAATACACAGGGTGCTGCTTGCGCTGTCTTGCAGCCATGACATCCAGGTTTGCACAGGGACGATCTGTTATGATTGTGCTTGATTTATTGTTCCCTTTTATGTGGGCCTCACATACAGTTTACTTTTCTGTTCTAATGTTTAGATTGCTGCAAACACAAAACAGACAAAGCGCTTACAGCTGGTCTAAACACAAAGTAACACTGGTTTAACTAAAGGTGTGATTTTTAATTTGATGCAAAACCCTGTATAGATGCTCTTAAAGTAATTTAAACCTGGCTTATATTGGTTTAGCTTCCCTCAGGAAACAGCCAGGTGCGAGCTAAACCATGCAGCCAGTTTTAAAGTGATAGAAGTGTCCACAAAAGGATTTGCACTGGTTTAACTGAAATTGGCCTCTAAACTGATGTGGGTTCCGTGTGTAAACAAGGCCTTATAATCTTTTGCAGAAGTTGCACTAGTTAAATCATTTTTAAATGAAGTTTGAGTAAAGCTAAACTGATGTAAATCCCTCATTTAATGCTTATAACCAATTTTAAACCAATATATCTGTGTAGCTTGTGCATGTAAACTTACTGACACAAGCTAAACAACATAAACCAGGTTTAAATCAAATTTAAAATGTCTATGCAGAGTTTTGCTCCAGTTTAACTAAATCAGTTTTTTTTAAAAAAAACCTTTAGTGCAATTTTGTTAGTAGACCAGGCAAATACGATGCACAGGGTTGACAGTTTCAGGCCATTTTGTGCAGTGATATTGTGGTGAAGATACCAGCACTTGGAAGGCTTTGCACAGGAATTGGGTTTGAAGGTGGAGAGGTGAGGTGCTTTGCATATATGACTGGTCTGAGCACAGGGAGTGGTATGGAAACTATGTGAAGCCAAAAAAAGAACAGGAGTACTTGTGGCACCTTAGAGACTAACAAATTTATTAGAGCATAAGCTTTCGTGGGCTACAGCCCACTTCTTCGGATGCATATAGAGTGAAACATATATTGAGGAGATATATATACACACATACAGAGAGCATGAACAGGTGGGAGTTGTCTTACCAACTCTGAGAGGCCAATTAAGTAAGAGAGAAAAACTTTTGAAGTGATAATCAAGCTAGCCCAGTACAGACAGTTTGATAAGAAGTATGAGAATACTTACAAGGGGAGATAGATTCAATGTTTGTAATGGCTCAGCCATTCCCAGTCCTTATTCAATCCTGAATTGATTGTATCTAGTTTGCATATCAAGTCCAGCTCAGCAGTCTTTCCTTGGAGTCTGTTTTTGAAGTTTTTCTGTTGTAAGATAGCCACCTGCAGGTCTGACATTGAATGGCCAGACAGGTTAAAGTGTTCTCCCACTGGTTTTTGAGTATTATGATTCCTGATGTCAGATTTGTGTCCATTAATTCTTTTGCAGAGAGACTGTCCGGTTTGGCCAATGTACATGGCAGAGGGGCATTGCTGGCACATGATGGCATATATCACATTGGTAGATGTGCAGGTGAACGAGCCCCTGGTGGTATGGCTGATGTGATTAGGTCCTATGATGATGTCACTTGAATAGATATGTGGACAGAGTTGGCATCGGGCTTTGTTACAAGGATAGGTTCCTGGGTCAGTGGTTTTGTTCAGTGATGTGTGGTTGCTGGTGAGTATTTGCTTTAGGTTGGGGGGTTGTCTGTAAGCGAGGACAGGTCTGTCTCCAAGGTGACAAAGGGAGCAGGTGAGAGAAAATGCAGAGGCAGAGGAAGAGCAGAGATATAGCCAGTGTCAGGCTCCTGTTAAGTGTTAAATGTGAGGATGTGGAACTTGACTCAGGTGAGAGAATCCAGTGAAGTAGGGGTAGGTGTTGACAGCAGCAGATTGCTGGTGATGATTTTAGCAGTAGCTCTAGACTGGAGAGGTGTGTAATGCTTAACCGTTCTAGGCACACTCCTAAACTTGAGAGCTTTACAAACAAATCTCTCTATGGACTTTCCCCGAATCAACAAGATGCTCATTAAAATATTCTTGTACTAGCACCAGTGGAAAGTCTTCCAAATATCTAAGGCCCTGATCCTGCAATCTGCCCTGTGTGGGTGGACTCTTACAGTGGGCATTGCGGCTTCTCCTGGATGTAAGGGGCCTCCTTGCAGTATCAGGGCCTAATCATGCGCTTCTTGTTGATACATTAAAAATAAATCAGTCTTGTGTGTTTGTGCAAGGTGCACAAAAGTGAGTGCCCCACTGGCTGTGCTGTTTTTATTTAGCAAGAGCATTCACAGACCTCTGCCGAGGAACTTTCTGCTGTTAGCACATAGATATTGTGGTAAGATTAGCTTCTGCATACATTTAAGTTGTTGCTCTTGAAATAAAATCAGCTGCTATGTTAAACTTGGCCCATAACTTAAAAAAAAACAAACCTCAAACAAGCCTGTGCCCAATAGAAATGCTTCAAGTGTTTTGAAAAAAGGTCTAGTGCAAACAGTTGTTCAAAGGTAAATAGACGTTCCCCTGCCCTGTTTGAAACCCAAGCCTTGCACTATCAAGAATGCGAAAGTGAAACTGGCATCCAGTGTCCAAGTGGGGAGAGATGATTGAAGGAAACAGAAGGTGAGGGGTCAGAAGTTTGAGTTTAAGATTTTTTTTCCACGTCTGAAGTGATTTTGGTGATAAACTCCTGTTTCTATGTGATCCTTGAAGTTGATTCTGTAACTTCAACTTTGTTTAAAAAATGTAAATAACAAAATACCCTTGGGAGGTAAAGATTATTTTTAAAGTGTTGGGGTTTTTTTCGGGGAAGAAGGGGAGAAAGGGAAGATGGAAAAATGAATCTAAAAAAGATCACACCCATTGAGTTTTCACTCCTGTTACTCTGCAGAGCGAATACGGCTGTGAGAGTTGGATCTTCTGCAGATGATTGCGGAGTCTTTATTCGAGGGGTTAATCAATTGTTTGATAGATTGGTCTCTTCCTTAAATGATACTGTCTAGTTACCAAACCATTTATTAACCTCTAACTGTAAACTTCCTACTCATAACGCCTCAGCTTATTAAAATGTGGTGCTACAAACAATAAATAATAATGATACAGTGGGTATTTTTAAATCTGTATCTAGGGCTTGGCAAAGTCTGCTTGCTGGTGGTGAGTTGGCAGCTTTCCCTGGAGAGCAGGGTGGTGAGAGAGGCTAAGGCATCAACCTCTGTAGAATTCTATAGCTCATGATTTTGTTATGTTTAATTTTTTGAATGATTTTGGTCCTGGCTGCAGAGGAAACCATTCAAATGGGACCCTCAGCACTTGCGTTGGCCTGAGTTTGCAGATTGTCCTTGTTGCAGCTTGTAGCTTGCCCAAGCAGGATTGGAGCAAAATGAATGAGACTGGTCACTCTTCATGCAGCTGGGCAGAGCCCCGTGGTAGCCGCAGACAAGAGTTGTCACATCTGCCGCTTGGAAAAGTTATGCCTGGAAGTAGCACTAAAGCAGGCGCACAGGAAAGGGGGACTCAGAAGAGATGCTGGGTAGGGGTACTGTAGCAGAGACCGCCATCCTCTTGCAGGTAGGGCTAGAGCTACCTTCTCCTCCTGCTGCTGCTACCCCACATAGTCATGGATCTTGGGGGCAGGAGGAGGGGCGAAGAGAGCACCTTCCTTCTGTTTCCTCTGGAAAGCTAGACTGCAAATAGATCACACACTCTGGTCCTAGCTGGAGCTAGCATGAAAGCTGGTAGCACACTTAGTGTTTCATTTATACCGAGCTTTTCATTCATAAATCCCCAGGGGCTTTACAGCTGTGAGTGCAATCATCCCCGTTTTACAGATAGGAAAACTGAGGCCAGAGGATATTGTGAAGGCCAAGACTATAACAGGGTTAAAAAAAGAACTAGATAAGTTCATGGAGGATAGGTCCAGGATGGGCAGGGATGGTGTCCCTAGCCTCTGTTTGCCAGAAGCTGGGAATGGGCGACAGGGGATGGATCACTTGGTGATTACCTGCTCTGTTCATTCCCTCTGGGGCACTTGGCATTGGCCACTGTTGGAAGACAGGATACTGGGCTAGGTGGACCTTTGGTCTGACCCAGTCTGACCGTTCTTATGTAATAATTGGCCCAAGGTCTCACAGCCAATGAATAGCAGAGCTGGCACTTGAACGCTGGAGTCCTGACTTTGTCTGCTGCCCAGTCTGGGACCCAAGTACACTTCACATGGGGCTCTGCCTTTCTCTTTGACGTCAACAGGTTTTGCCATTAAGATGAATGGGGCAGTTCACCCCTCTTGGCTCTTATTCCAGGGTGTCTGCGGACTCTGGCAGGCACCACTCACGCTTTGGTCAGGTTTTCAATCTTCTCCTGTGTCTGTGAGAGCTAGGAACATTCTCTGAACGAAAGCTGGGCCTATAATACCTAGCACGGAGTTCAGCCCCGCTCCCAGGCCTATCTATTGTCTGGTAGGTAGAAGTGTCGGACCCCCTCCACAGGTATCTCCCATGGATCTTGCCACTGCCACCCCCTCTCTTATGTTGGACTCTGGCCTAGTAGGTTTTCTCGGGCTAGTAGATGACTGGTACCTTTTTTTCAAGCCTTGTCTTTATTATGGGTGTAAAAGCTGGAAGGAATCCATGTTCAGCAGGAATCCATATACAGCAAGGATGTCTTGCAGCTAGAGATCTGGGAGGCTCCTTTCATCAGGGATCTCTGAGGCCTGGTCTACACGGGGGGAGGAGGGGGGATCGATCTAAGATGCATCGACTTCAGTTAGGTTATTCTCATAGCTGAAGTTGCGTATCTTAGATCGACTTAGAATCACTTACAGTGTCCTCGCGGCGCGGGATCAACGGCCGCCACTCCTCCATCAACTTTGCTTCCGCCTCTCGCCGAGCTGGAGTTCAGCAGTTAACGGGAAAGCGATCGGGGATCGATTTTATCGCGTGTAGTGTAGACGTGATAAAATCGATCCCGATAGATCGATCGCTACGCGCCGATCCGGCGGGTAGTGTAGACGTACCCTGAGAGTTCAAACAAAGTTCCGCATGCTGCCAACAGTCTCTTTTCTGGGTCTATCCCTTAAATTGTCGCAATAGCATTAGAGAAATAGGGGTTAACACTGCAGGAGCGTCCTCTTCTTCAGTAAAATGTCTATTTACAAAATATGCTCCAGCTTTTCACTTTAATGGTCATTTATTTCCTGTTCAGTGAGTTGGCTAAAGAAAAAAGCTTGTTGTCAGTTGCTATCGTTAGCTTGCTCATACTTCCTTCTTCCAGCTGTGAAAGATCATTCCAAAATATCACCAGAGAGAGTGACCATAAAAATAGGACAAGCCAGTGGTTTTGTTAGAACCTTTCCTTAAAGGGATGCTGCCTTTTGCCTCTATCTGCAAACTTCTCACTGATAACACCTTAGATTATTAAAGTGGAATTTTTAAAATGCAGTATTACCTTTCCATTCCCTTTTGCTTGTAGTTAACTTACCCACCCAGCTTGGACAATGCATTTGAACTAGTCAGTTTAATTTCTAATTCTAGTTAACTGCATTTTCAAGGTTTGGCTTGCCAGCATCCCAGGGGCATATTGATATAGTGGGGTGAAATGTTTTCAGGGGATTATTATAAATGTTTCATGGAAACATTTCATGTCATTTAAGGTCATAAGGAACCACTAGGTCATCTACTCTGACCTCCTAGCAGTGTTGCCAACTCTTGATCGCGTCTCATGATATTTGGTGTTTTATCTTTAAGGCCAGCAAGGTAAGGGTATCTCAACATTTAAAATGCTAAGGTAGCACAACTGCAGCACTTCAGTGCCCTCTACAATGACAAGAGGCATTCTCCCATCTCTCTAGGGGTAGGTCTACACTTACCTCCGGGTCCGGCGGTAAGCAATCGATCTTCTGGGATCGATCCCGGAAGTGCTCGCCGTCAACGCCGGTACTCCAGCTTGGCGAGAGGAGTACGCGGCATTGATGGGGGAGCCTGCCTGCCGTGTCAGCTACGTAGTTATTAACGTAGCTGAATTCGAAGTACCTTAGTTCGAAGTGGGGGGTTAGTGTGGACCAGGCCTAGTTAACCCACCTCTCCAAGAGGCGGTAGCTAGGTAAACAGAAGAATTCTTCCATCGACCTAGTGCACCATACACCAGTGGTTAGATCATCATAGTACAGATATGACTACACTACAAAGTTATGTCAACCTAATTTACATCAGCATTGAGCCACCACTGTTTTTAGATCACTTGTGTGTGTGCACACTTCGCTTCTTGTGTCAGCAGTGTGTGTCCTAACCAGGAGCGCTTGTATTGATTGGACTGTCAGTGTAGGTCATTGTGAAATGGCTCCTGAAAGCTAGTACCAGTTGATGTAAGCAATCCAATGTCTACACTGACACTGTGTTGGCACATCGACCGTGACTCTACGCTGCCTGGGGACGTGGTGTTACTAAATTGGCATAGAGAGGCATTTACATCAGCAGGAGCCACATTGAAGTGAAGCCACTTCCATAGCTAGGATGACGCAAGGCAGCTTATGTCGATCTAACCAGGCAGTGTAGACCAGGCCTACATCTTTCAGGGTCTGTTGATTTTTCACACTCCTGAGAGACGTAGCTATGCCAATGTAAATTCCCAATGTAGACCAGTCCAAAGTCATGCAAACACCCCAATAACCAGGCCAACATACAGTATTCATCAATTATCACAGGGCAGCTCCAAATCCTTCACAGTACCTCAGTTTGGGGCAAAACTATGGCCTGTCTCTGTCCCCTGACAGTTGAACAGTGTAAACCCAGAGTGAGCATCTACATCTACATAGGGTAGGCAACCTATGGCATGCACGGCACGCGAGCTGATTTTCAGCGGCACTCACGCTGCCCGGGTCCTGGCCACCGGTCCGGGGGGCTCTGCATTTTAATTTAATTTTAAATGAAGCTTCTTAAACATTTTAAAAACCTTATTTACTTTACATACAATAGTTTAGTTATATATTATAGACGTATAGAAAGAGACCTTCTAAAAACCTTAAAATGTATGACTGGCACGCGAAACCTTAAATTAGAGTGAATAAATGAAGACTCGGCACACCACTTCTGAAAGGTTGCCGACCCCTGATCTACATGCTGGGGTGAGCATTCCCATTGTGGTGATCTTATTTGAGATGTTTAGGGACATTTCTTTGTCTGGTTCTTGTTACAACCTGGAACTGGCATTTGCTGCTTGCAGTAAGGGCAGCAATAATATAAGGGGCCAAATTGATCCTTGTCTTCAAGACGCTAAGCTGGCTCAGGGTGTTGGGATAAACTCTGACCTCGCAACAATAGGGACTAAACACGAAGTGGCAGGGTTTCACCTGGTACTTGGTTTTGAATTGATGTAGTTAACTGGTACAGAATTCTGGGTGGACGCTCTTTATTTGATTAGATTGATTTTTAGCTTGCATCGACCTCTTGCCCACTTAAGCTAAATCAATCTTTACCCTCTTAAGTCCTTTCCATCTAATGACTGTGTGACACATCCTTTATCTAAGGGACATATCTGGCCCCCATTACTCTAGTATCTGGGCACCTCACAATTTATCCTCCCAATCCCCCAGTGAGGCAGGGCAGGGCTATTATCCCTGTTGTACCAATGGGAAACTGAGGCAAAGATCAGCTAAGGGATTTTCCTAAGGTCACACAGCAAGTCTGTGGCAGAGCAGGGACTTAAACCCAGTTCTTCCACATCCTAGGCTGGTGCTCTAGCCACCAGTCAATCCTGCACCTCTGCTGACGGAGATGCCGAGTCTCAGCCTGTTTTTCAGTGGAACTCATCTCCTCGTCGCAGACGTGGCCCCCTATTTGATGTTATCGGCCCCCTGTTGGCTATCTCAGCTGAAGGGCCGAGCAAAGAATGGGGTCATGGAGATGGCCCCTCTTTAATCAACTAGAGTAGGTTCTTCTAGGCTAGGGCCTTGGAGAGGAAGCTCAAACAGCTGCCGTCCATGCTGTCACCTTCCTACAGCTAAACCAGAGGGGTTCGGTATCCAGAGAGTCAGTTCATCTCCCTTCCCCAGCACTGTCCAAAAACTCGCTTCCCCCGCCCCCCATATTAAAATCCTCTCTCCAAGGCTGGGAACTCAACAGCCCTTACAACAAACCGTGAGACTCCGGACTCCGCCAGCTGGAGGGTAAAATCAATCATTTTCCTGCTTAGTGGCATGTTAATGGATGATTCATGTGCAGAGTACACTGAGCAGGGGTGATCCCTGTTATGCAACATGGAAGCAAGAAGCCTAAAATAAACAGCAGCCCAGGCAGCTGCCAACTAAAACACTTGACTAGGAGGAGAAGAGAAACAGAGCTCTAAAGAGACGGCTGGCTGGGTGGATGAGGAGCAGAGGGGACACTTGCGTTACTGCTCCAGTTTCTCTGTGGAGACAGGGAGCCTGCAGAGTTGAGAGCAGACTGTAAAAGGAGGCAGCATTCTCTAGTGCTCAGAGCAGGGCACTTGGGGCAAGTCTTCAGTTGGAAATAAGATGTGTTCCTGACTTGTGGTAGCTTCCTAGTGAAGACAAGGCAGTTTGTAGCTTCTGTGTGTGTTAGCATGTCGAGGTGAAGGCTGTGGGGAGGCGAGGTGTATTTGTGTGTTCATCCAAACTGTATTCCAAGGGCTTTCTCGCAGCTACATGCAGTGAGCTCTCCTTATGGTGTTCCTTCAGTTCACTTCAAGCGAGATTTGGCTATCCCAGAATCAGTATGTGCTGAAACAAACTGGGGCTTTTATTCTGCTGCCTGATCCCTGGAGGGCCTCTACCCCGAGTGCAGTGGAAGCAGGTTCTGTCTAATTAGAGTCGCATAAAAAGATAGCAGAGGGGGACATAAAGGGGACAAAGTTGTGCTGTTAATTTTAGTGGGGACTAAGGGCCACCCAAATCCCTGAGGCAGCTTTGGAAGCCTCTGCTGAGATTTGAAACAAGCTGAGGAGTCAGCGAGGTGGGGAGAGACAGATGCTGCAGAGGAGAAGGCACTCTCGCTCCTGGTGGCAGAGGAGGCCCGAGTCAGCTCAGCAGTGGAGTGGCAGTGGAGAGACATGGTCCAGGAAGTGAGATGGAACAAGTCCACAGAGGGTGTTAAAAACAAGGAGGAGGATCCTGGATCGATTGGGGGGTTGGTGGCGGGTGTGAGAAGAGAAGGCAGCTGTAGCAGAGAGTGGAACTGCTGCTTTTGTGCGGTGCAGGGAGACAAAATTTTGTCTCTAAGGCACTTGAAGATTCTTGGTTGAACAGTGAGTGATGGGGAGAAGATATAAGTAAGGCAGGTGATGGAGTTACCGCTAATAATCCGGGCACGGCCAGATTAGCTTTTTGTGGGCCCGATGCCAAACATATTTGTGGGCCCCCATTGGGGAAATAGGGCCTGTGATGGAGGGTGGTCTGCAGAGCGAGGGGCCGGTTGGGGGCAATGAGGCACAGAGGGAGTGGCCCCACTCGGCCCAGCACAAGGGCACTATTTACAAACCCAAACTGCTAGACGCACATTGGTCCGCCCAGCCCTGCGCTGCCAACGTGCCCCTTCCAAGCTGTCCCCCTGCCCAGTGTCCTGCCCTTATGCCCAGGACCCCCTCACCCAGAGACTTCCCCCACAGATCCCTATGTCCAGCACCCACTGCCCAGGGACCCCTCCTGCTAACCTCCCTCCACAACTGCACAGCATCCTGCACACCATACCCCCTGCCCAGCTCCCCCACCCACAGATCCCCTACTGTCCAGCACCCCCTTCACAGTCCCCCATCACAGCTGTACAGCGCCCCATATTCCGGAGGGAATTCTGCATCCACAGATCCCCGACTGTCCAGCACCCCCTTCACAGTCCCACCATCACAGCTGTACAGCGCCCCATATTCCGGAGGGAATTCTGCATCCACAGATCCCCGACTGTCCAGCACCCCCTTCACAGTCCCACCATCGCAGCTGTACAGCGCCCCATATTCCGGAGGGAATTCTCCATCACATTCTGTGCATAATATTTTAAAATTCTGCCATTTTATTTTTTACAATAAATAAATGTGGAAGCTCCAGCATGGCAGTGGGGAGCACAGGCCACTGAGGTGGGAGAACACCCTGCAGTCTCCCCCACCCTCCTGGGACAGGGACTTGGCAGTGAGGCTGAACCTGACCCTGACACAGCACAAGGGCCAGGCCTGCCACAGAAACACCCTGGGGCCCTGCCCCTTTTGTGCCAGGCTCACTACATGTGGGCAGGGAGACTCAGCCTGGCAGCGAGATCCAAGTGCAGAGGGACTTAGTGTGGGGGTATCCAGATGGGGGTAAGAGGGTTCTGGGGGGGGGCGGGTCTGGGTGCAGGCAGCTCAGTGGGGGATCTGGATGCACAGGGAGGTGCCAGGTGCAGGGGCAATGGGAGTCTGCAGGGGGGACCAAGTGAAAGTGGTTGGAGCTCAGCGGGGGGGCGGGGGAGGGAGTCTGGGTGCAGGGGAGGTGGGGTTCATTTGGGTGGGGTCCAGGTGTAGGTGGTAGGGGCTCAGTGGGGAGGGTGTCTGGGGGGGCTCATTGGGGTGGTACAGATGCAGGGGAGGTGGGGCTTGTCAGGGTGAGGGCTTGATGGGCCTGTTTAACAGGGGAGCCCCAGCTGCTGCCAAGGGGATCTGTATGCTAGGCCCCCACTTCCCCTATCGCCTTCTCTTCCCCATCCCATGCCCCTTCCCCACCGCTCCATCTCCTCCCCAGGCTTGGGGGGCAGGGGAGAACCATCCCCCAGCACGAGCCGGCAGAGCGTGCTGGGGCTGTGTCGCTCCACTTCCTGCCGCCCAGTGATTGCAGGGCAGGTCGATCCCGCACTCATGGGGCGGCGGGAAGTGGAGTGACCTGGCCCTAGCCCGCTCTGCTCCCCTGGCTCCCAACCTTGGGACTGGGGGGAAGGGGAGAACCGCCCCCCAGCACTCACCGGTGGCGCAGCTGGGAGCCGGCAACGCAGAGGGGGCTGGGGCCAGGTTGCTCCTCCACTTACCGCCACCCGGGTGCCCGACCCCTGCTGCAGTCCTCAGCAGAAGGGCTGGAGTGGGGGCAGGGCAGGGGCGGAGCAGGGGTGGGAAAGAGGCGGGGAAGGGGTGGGAAGAGGCGGGGGCTTTGGGGAAGAGGCAGGGCGGGGCCAGAGGCAGCTTTCCTGGGGATCGGGCTGGCTGGGGCCCCTTCCGACTCTGGGCCCGGCACCACTGGCGCCATGGTAAACCCGGTACTGGATCTGGGCCCCCAAAGGTGTCTCCTTCGGGTGTAACAGGAACCTTGTTACTAGATAGCTCTAATTGCCTGTGGTGCTGCTCAGAGCACAGAACAGGGTCCTGTCTCTGGCAGGAAGAGCACTTTGGGTCTGGGATGGTGTGAGCAGGAAGGAGTCATGGCAGAGGGAAAGCTATCCTAAGCAATGGGGCAGCACAGAAGGTGCAAAACCAAGAAGAGGAGAAGGAGCAGGAGCAAATGGGTGGAGGTGTATGGAGGGTGAGAGGGTGCAGGGCCACCAACTGGAGAAGGGGGATGGCTGACACATTAAAAGTCATTAAATGGGATTCGAGGAGGCAGGAGGAGGAGATGGTTTTACCACGGAGCACTGAACATACATCATTTGGTATTGAGCTTCATACAAGATAAAAGTAGCGCATGGTAAAGGGGGTGAAAGCGTGTAACTGATAGATCTCAACATGTACTTGTTAATGGGGAATTATCATCAGCTGAGGCTGGTTTCTAGTGGCACCCTGCAGGATTGGGTCTTAGCCCAGCCCAGCTTATTCTTTTTGTCGACGCTCTAGAAGGAAATATAAAATCCTTGCTGATAAAGTTTGCAGGTGGCATACACGTTGATGGAGTGGCAGTTGATGACATGTCACATACACAGAACCATGTGGATTGATTGGTAAACTGAGTGCAAATGGAAGATCCTACATCTAGGAACAAAGAACGCAGGTCACGCTTACCTACATTTGGGGGCTGTGTTCTGGAAAGCAGTGGCACTGAAAAGGACCTGAGGACCCTGGTGGAAACCAAGGAACATGAGCTTCCACCATGATGCATGGCAACGAGAGCTAATGTGCTCCTTGGTTGTACGAGCAGGGGAACGTTGTGAAGGATTGGGCAGGTGGTGGTAACTTTGTCTATGGCATTAGTGTGACTATTTCAGGAATAGTGGGTTCTTTTAAAAGTGTGGAGACCAGACCTGGAGGTTGAAAATTGATGTGGGGTCGGAAATGAGTTACAAGAATGATCCAAGGCCTGGCAAACCTGCTTTTAGAGTGAGAGTTAAGCAGCTCCATCTATTCAGATGATCAAAGAGAAGGCTGAGTGGCTACTTGATTAGTCTCTCAGGGGATCCCAAACTGTGGGCTGTGACCCAAAGGATACCAGGGGGTGGTGGTCAGACACTGAAAATCTACGGAGGGGTGGGTGTGCCAGACCCTCATGGTGTTGTGTGGTGCCCACAGCCGTACACATATCACTCGTGGTGGGTACCATTTAATTGGCCGGGCTTGGGGAGAGGCACCAATACCCTTGGGGAGGCTCAACGGGTAACTCCTCGAGGTCATGTTGGTGAGATCCCCTGGCAGGGGGGACCCATCCCAGTGTTCCTGCATGGGGCAGGAGAATCAGCACCATGTGACAGGGACAATGCACGGATCCCCTGTTCCTTCTCCCCCAGCAGCTACTGGTACTTGGCACTGTCTGGGCCAGGCAGGCGCCTCTGATACTGGGGCAGGCTGAGCAGCCGTCTGCGGCACGAGTATGCACCCTCCGCCCACCTCAGCACCTCCTGCACCTGGTATCGGTGCCTGTCCCTGAGCCTGGCCTGAGTTTTTCCCCCTGACCCCAACAAGTCCCTTTCCCTACTCTCCCAACCCCCCCTAATGCCTCTTTCAGCCCAGCTAGCCACTCCAGCACCCAACCCCCCTTAGGATCTCCCCCCTCCTGGGGTTAGGACTTAGCCTCCTTCCTGTCTCCCCCATCAGTGTATTATGAGAGAAACTTCTGGGAGGCACCCCTGGTAGGCTGGTGGGCTCACTGTCTACCCCTGGGCCCAGCCTGGAGATCTCATTGCCAGAGGTGGTCCCAAAGGGGGCTGTGGCATGAAAATGTTTGGGAACCACTGGTCTATATGTATCTACGCAGGGAGAAGAGATCTGAGAGTGGAAAGCTCTTGGATCAAGCAGGCAAAGGCAGAACCAGGTGCCAATGGCTGGAAGTTGAAGCTAGACCCATTCAGACTAGAAATAAGGTGCATGTTTTCACCAGTGAAGGGAAGTAGCCTTTGGAACAACGTCCCGGGGATGTGATGGGTTCTCCATCATCTGAAAGCGCTTGTCTACATTACCCGCAGGATTGATGGGCAGCGATCGATCCAGCGGGGGTCGATTTATCGCGTCTAGTCTAGATGCGATAAATCGACCGCCGAGCGCTCTCCTGTTGACTCCGGTACCGGAGGGAGAGGTGCAGGCGGAGTTGACGGGGGAGCAGCAGCAGTCGACTCACCGCAGTGAAGACACCGCGGTGAGTAGATCTAAGTGCGTCGACTTCAGCTATGTTATTCACATAGCTGAAGTTACGTAACTTAGATCGATTTCCCCTCCCCTCCCCCCCAGTGTAGACCAGGCCAAAGTCAAGACTGGATGTCTTTCTAAGCAAAGCCAAGATGCTGGGCTGGGTGCAGGAAGTGCCATGTGATGTTCTCTGGCCGGAGTTATACAGGATGCCGGACAAGATGGGTGAGGAGAAGGAGATAAGAGTCTAAAACGGCGCCAGCTTGTGAGGCTGAGAGGTGGAAGGATTGTTCGATATCTCCACTCAGAGGAGGCAGCGAGAAGGCTAAGAAGGAAAGGCGATCAGTTCTGTGTGGGGCACCCAAGAGGAGAGATTGCTAGGCATTTAGAGGCTCTTGACTGGAGGAGGAGTGTGGGGTGTCAGTCCTCAGCGTGTGGCTCCTGCCTTTGAGAATCTGTGTTCCTCCTTCCCTCAGGGTTTGGAAAACAAGGCTGTGAAGTGAGAGGTACGGGGAGACTCCAAGCCCTGCTCTTCTGATGCATAACAGAGCAAAGAGATGAAGGGGTAAGTACCAGAGAGACAGATGCATCTTTAACCAAGATGTCGTTTTCCAAATGTTACTCTGCCACTGACATGAAATAAGGTTAGCAACTACAGAGCTGCGAACACGTGGTCTCCAAATCCCTTCCCCTCTCAGTGGCTCAACTTTCACTCTGTTGACTCACTTGATGAGCTCTCTCTGAGGGTATGTCTGCATTGCAATCCGGACAGCATGTGTAGACATACCTGAGTTAGCTTGAATCGAGCAAACTGGCTACAGATAACAACGTAGCCACTAGCCGCCCAGCTCCAGTGCGATTTTTAGCGAGCTAGCGTGGTTATGCCTACACATGCTGCAGTCACGCCTCCTGATTGCAGTGTAGACATACCCAAGAAAGTCTTCTGGGTAGACGAGACCTGAATTTTTGATGTAAAAACACAAGCAGTAAAAAAAAGTAACTTTCACTGTAGCCAACCAAGATGTGGAACAGAAAAGATGGTCATTGACTTCTTCCCCAAGTCGATTCCCCCTCTGGCTAATCATGTTCCACTTGGGGCTCCACTTTTCAGAGCACCTGTGATACTGACCCCATGTCACCAGCCACCGCTGCGGGAGCCTTGTTGTGCTTCTTGTTGTGTTCTGGCCTCACTGGTGGCTTGTTCCCTTTGCAGACAGCAGAAAGCGGCTGAGACTGAAGAGGGCACTGTGCAGATCCAGGAAGGTGAGGGGCGACCTCCATTCCCAGCCTTGGGAGACCTTCCCCATGGCATTCTGCAGCCAAAGCTCTGCCTAGGAAAATGCCACGATTCGGCACTGTTGTTCTCACTGCCGAGGCCCAGGGTGGGGTTCCCAGGGAACTGGTGGTGCTGTGTCACCGTTTCCAATGCAACCCGCGTTGGAGGTGCCAGGATCTCACTGCCATCTGACGGCTGTCTGGCGGGCTTTGTGAATTGATTTCAGATGGCTGGGGAGGGGAGGTTGCAGGTCCTGGTGGAATTGGGTTCCAGCTGTGATAGCATCAGTCCCCTAGGAGTGCCAGCTTGGTCTGTGACAGAGACCAGTACCAGCTGCTTCAGATGTAAGATCCTGGCTGTAGCAGAGGTGGGATAATCTGCCCCCCACATTAGGTCTCTGTTAGAGACTGGCTTAAGCCCTGAAGCATGAGGTTTAATATCCTTCCAGAATTGTTAGCAGGAATGCTGCTCACTCTTGATCTCCAGAGAAACGGATGGTCCTGCTTGTATCTTGCTCAGCTGTTGGCCTCAGCAGCTCAGGACCTGTCATAGAAGCTGGGAACTGGCTGGCTGGGACAGGGCATTGGGGGTGGGGGCTGGGGAACCTTCCGTGGCTTCTGCCTGATGATTTCTTCCCTGTCATGTGCGCCCCTGTTTTCTTTCCTGAAGGTGCAGTGGCGACAGGCGAAGATCCCACCAGCGTTGCCATTGCCAGCATCCAGTCGGCGGCCACTTTCTCCGACCCCAACATCAAGTATGTCTTTCGCACAGAGAATGGCGGGACTCAGGTACGCCTGCACGGCCTCCCTGCAGCAGCAGCTGTCTGCAGTCTCTTTATCTCCTGGGGGGAGACACCCTCAGGCTGGGTGGGGGTGACTCTTCCTAGACCTGGCAACGCCCTGCCGGAGGGGTGCAGGATGAAGAAATGAAACACAACCCTTGTGATCCGCGTGTTTACTCCTTGGCCGTATGCTGGTATATGCCAGCCAGTGCGGAAGGCTTGCAGCTCTGTGAGCAAACCCAAGTGCACAAGAACCTAGTGTCCAGTCCAGCTAGGCCAGGCCCCTCGTTTGCATCTGTGCTGGGCCAGATTGCTGCTCCTCTAGGAGGAACGGTGCACCAAGTGGGGGGAATTGGGTCTCCTGATTCTGGGATGTCCGAGGCGCTTGGGTAACCACCAGTGCAGTTGGGGGTGGGAAGAGAGGACCAGGCGACAGACGCATGGGCAGGGGAAAAGGAGGAGCAGCGAGGGCTACAATGCAGGGCTCCAGAAAAGCTAAATGTCCATGGTCTGGTGCTCTGTGCTGAGCCTCTGCCGTTCCTCTGGAGCTGGGAGCGCTCCCCACTTCTGCCTGAAAGGCAGATAAAAGAGCATGATACACCCTGCCATGTCGCGCATTGACCCGGGTGTTAGGGGCGGGGAGGAGCTCTGCATGGCCATGAATGGGAGGGCAGGTGTGTGTGATACAGTCTCCCTGGCCAGACCTGGTTGGCACTGTAAGGAAGTCTGAGGCCCTGCCTGAGGTCACTAGGGAGTCTGGCTGCAGTCTACAGGCACCAACTACGGGGCTAGGGCGACCTGGGTAATGATCTGTGCAAACGAGGTGACCACCAACTGGTTCATGGCCAGGCATAGAAACAAACCCCATCCCAAGCTGAGACTGGGGACAGCTGCCCACGCTGGGTTAGTGGCATCTAGGCTTTTCCCCCACACCTGCGACGCTGGGCACTTACTTTGATGAAAGCCCAGAGAACCGTTGGGCCGTGAGCAGCCTCACGTGGCACTGGAGTTGCTGGGTCGAGCACCGGGGTAGACTGATGGCCAGATTGGCATTGGGCATGGAGTGTATTGGCAGGGACTCGGGCTGGGTAGCGGTGGGATCGAGTAGGGACCGTCCCTATGGGCAGGGGGTGTATTCTGGTTAAGTGCTGTAATGCCACTGCAGGGCTCTGGGGCTTTGGCCCTCGGCCCCAGCCTGCCGTCCTTGCTCTCCGTTCCCATTGCCTTACGGAGGGACACGAGACCCCGGGGCAGGAGGGTTTGTGAGGCCAGCGGACGGGTTCCGCAGTAGGTGGCTGCTCGCGTGTTCGTAGCGAAGCCTCATGCACACGGCAGAGATCAGCCAGGGTGACCGGGGCCCGGGCGCGTTCGGGCAGGTGTGCGCGCACATGTGCCAATCAGGGCTTTCCCTTCGCCCTGCTCCCTTGTCCGTCTCGCTGCAGGGCGGAGTGGAGATGGGGGAGGTCCTAGGGCTGCCTTTTTTCCATCCTGGACAATGAGACCCAGGGCATGAACAGCCTCTTGGCTTTCTCCCCTAGGTGATGTATAGGGTGATACAGGTGGCGGAGGGGCAGCTGGATGGGCAGACGGAGGGCACCGGCGCCATCAGCGGCTATCCTGCAGCACAGTCCATGACCCAGGTGAGTGGCGCTGAGAAGGAGCCGCTGTGGCAACAGGAGGAGGTGGCGTTGCAGGTGTCTGGCAGGCTGGGGAGGTGCCAATGCACCGAGTCCTGTACTGCAGCTCACTCAGGGCTCGTCACGTCTATCCAAGGCCTTGGTAACACCCCGTTCAGGCCAGAGCTCCTGGTAGTAGATGGCTAACCAGTGTTGGGGGCTGGGATGGTTTGGGGGTAGGGCATGGGACGTGGAGCCTTTCACCCCTCAGCTCCCAGCTCCAGTCTGGCCCAGGTCATGTTACCCCAAGTCATTCTCCTGGGGGTGGTCACAATCCCGTTTGTGGCTCTCGGCCCAGTTCTTTGTGGCACCAGTTGGGCCATGCAGGCCAAACTCTCCCTTCCAGCTGGAATCCCTCCAGGGCAGGAGGAGTCCTTGGGGGCCGGACACTGGCCCTGGCCGTTCTGTGAGTGCATAGATGACTGCGGTCCTCAGGGCTGTCCCTCCACTGAGCTGTGCGAAACGGGATCTGGGGGAGGGGTCACTCTACATCAGAGGTGCCCAATGGTTTGTTCCTGAATTTCCCTCTTTGGAAATTCACGTCCCTTGTGCACCACCCCCACAGCCGCCCGCTCCTGCAGCGGTCTGGGGGGTCTCAGCTGCCAGGACCCAGTTTCCTGCCCATCTCGCTCCCTCACTGCGCAGGAGAAGCGGATGGGGTTGTGCTGAAGGGCTGGGCTCAGGAGAGGAAGTGGTAAGCTGCACCCAGTGGGTACTGCTCCGCCCTGGACCTCAGCCCTTCAGCACGACCCTGTTCATGTCCCCTGTCTGGGGGTTGGGTGGGGGGAAGCTCTTGGACTAGGGGGGAGAGGCTGTGTCATCAGGGGCAGCACACGGGGTTCTGTGCTCTGCGGCCACAGTGGAGGAGGGATGGGGGAGCTCTGTCGGCAGGGGCAGCACGCAGGGCTCTGTGCCTGGTGCTGTGCTGAAGGGCTGGGGTCGGGAGGAGATTGTGTCTGGCTTGGGGGTCAGTACTCCTGGGGTGCAGCCTTCTGCTGCCCACTCAGAGTCCTCACCGGCCTCCCTGGCAGAGGAAGGGAACTGCCTGTTGGGGGCTGTGGGAGTGAGGCAGGCAGGGAGCCTGACCCGACAGCTGAGACCACCCACACAGAGCCAAGCCTGCTTCCCCTGCCAGACAGCGCCCCCTCCATACACCAGCCCTGCAGTGTGGCCCCATTGGGTCCTGCGCCTCCCTGATAACCCCGTCCTGCCCCTGGGGACCCACTCCCTACAGTTTGGGACCCTCTGCTCTAGATCTTGCCTTCCTTTGCCCCTCTCTGCTCCAGGCTGTTATCCAGGGTGCATTTACCAGCGAAGATGCTGTTGAAACAGAAGCCACAGCCACGGAGACCCACTACACGTACTTCCCCACGACAGCTGTGGCAGACACCAGCACCTCCGCCGGTGCAGGGACCACGGCCACCGCAGTGGTGACCACCCAGAACTCAGAGGCCCTCCTGGGGCAGGCCACACCCACTGGTACAGGTTGGATGACTTGGGGGCTGGGACACCCAGCCTGCGTTCTCGGGGCCTGTCTCCTGTGACTTGTGCAGCCTGCTGCGATGTGGGTTAGCTGTGGAGTCCTCGATGCTGGCGGTGCAGCCTTCTGCTGCTACCACGCCGATGGGTTTCCCTGGCGTGCCGTGAACGTTGACTCCCCAGCTTGCAGGGCTGCCCAGCCTGGAGGCTGCCTTGGAGAGCAGGGGCCTCCTCCTGTTTACGCCAGCACAGAGCACATCAGAGCGGGGTCGCTCTGCGCCAGTGGGGTTTCGCTTGCTTTGTGCTGGGAGGTTGATTCTAAACTGGTCAGTTTGCCTTTTGCTGCTTCTCGGTTTCACTCTCTGCTTCTCCCCAAAGCTGTCCCCAGCAATGGGGAGGTTTACATTCAGAGAAGACACCTCAACGCTGATTTGATTTGGCTCCGTTCGTCCCCTCTTGTTCCTAGACCTAAATCCTGCCCCTTACAAATTCGTAGCCTCAGAGGTCAGTGGGAGGCAGCAATCCTCAGTACTTCTGGGAGTTGTGGCTGCTTGGTACCTCCCAAAACCAGGCCACAAATTGAGCGTCACCTAAACAAACCCTGTTTGTTACATCCAGAGCAGCTGCTGCAAATGCATTTCCCTCCTGTGTCCAGATACACTGGCAGCGCATGAAGCCAGTGCGGTCACCCCAGAGATGGGTCAGCGGTGCTCCCTCGCCCCACGCGTACGGCTTTCTCGCTTATCTTGTGGGAACGTTCCCCTTGTGATCCCATCTCTTGTGTTTCCAATTGTTCAGGGCAGTTCTTCGTGATGATGTCACCCCAGGAAGTTCTGCAGGGCGGAGCTCAGAGATCTATCGCGCCCAGGAATCACCCCTACTCTCCGTGAGTGTTTGTCCAGCCCCATGCTTTCCTCCTCCTTCCCTAGTAGCCTTCTTTCTTATGTCTCCCACTTGTGGGGAGAGTTGGGAGTCTTTGTTCTGATCCACAGCTATGGGGAGCAGCTGTGGGGCTGGGAGTCGGGATTTCCCAGTTCTGTTCCTGGCTGTCCCACTGGCTTGCTGGCTCAGTTTCCCACCCTGTAAAACAGGGCTGATGTTGCCTGAGTGAAGCGCTTTGAGATGTGCCAGGGGCTCGTTGTTTAGTGCGGAGTGTCTGCATTACACTGTCTGGTGGGGTTGTTTGCTTTTCAGGAAGTCCGAAGCTCCTCGGACGACCCGGGATGAGAAACGCCGAGCACAACACAATGAAGGTAGGGGCAGGGGCCCTGGGCGGTGGGGAGGTTTGGGGCTTGGGGCGGGGAGAAGCAAGAGCGTCCTCCATTGACAGTAGCTTTAGACCAAGGGGAATCTTGCCTTCAGAAGTAGATGTAGGGAGCAGTGTCTCTTGGTTAACTCTTGATCTGTTCCCACCCAGATGGCAAAGCTCTGTTAAGATGGAAAGCACATATCAGTGGGAGCGCTGTAGTTATCAGCCCAGGAAATCCGTGGCTAAGAAGCTTAAACTTAAAACCAACTCAGTCCTTTGAAAGTCTGGAAGTGCACAGGTAGGGCACCCAAACAGGCCTTAACTCTGCCTCCAGCCATCCCTTCGTAGTTCCCCTCCTAGCTAGGGCTGACCCTGAAAACCCCGTATGTTCCCCACCTCTGCAGGCTCCCTGTAAGATGGTACTTTGGGAGCAAGGGTTTGAAGACGCTCAGGCTACAGCTGTAGGCATCTTAAATGTGGCCACGCTTCTGTCCTTGTCCCATCCCTAGCATCGTTTGGCATAAGGCCTTTCGGAGGACGTCTGGATGAGCTGCTGCCCTTGTGGGTAATAAGAAGGCTCTTTGCTGTTGCACTGGCTTCCCTTCCCAGGGCAGGGCCTTCCTGCCCCGAGGTGGGCCCAGGGGGCTCGAATGTGCACGTGCCCAGCTCTCAGTGTAACCGGCAGCACAGGGCATTCTAGTGAAGAGCAGGGGCTGGGGACCTTCAGGCCTCATCAGCCTCTCCCCGGCTCTCCGCGCACAGCGTAAGGCTGTCGAAGGGCAGAGCTTGCGATCCTAGTAAAGGACTCGAATGTCTGCGTTCAGGGAAGTGGCATGTTCTAGACCAGTGGTTCTCAATCAGCACACAGCTGCGGCCCATGTGACCTCCTCAGGGCCACCCAGATAGTATTGGATGCAGCCCACATAACAAATTGTGGACCGTATGTGGTAAATGGGTTGAGAACCACTCTTCTAGACAGATATGGTGCCTCAGGTTCCTCCCCCAGGCTTAGGGGGCAGAGTTAAGGTGATTTGGGTGCCTGGCCTGTGCGTTGCCCGTTTGACAAAGGGTTGGGTCCTTAAGCTTAACCTCAGCTCCGGGTTTCCAATGACAGTGTTCTCCCAGCACGCCAAAGCGGCTGTGCCTGCCCCTTAGACAGGGGGCTTTGTTCCCACTGCACCAGACATGGAAGCATCCCGGCAAGGGAAAGGATTAATCACTCCTGCCCCACCCATTGGGCTCTTTGTCCTAATGAGCCTAATTAGCAGTGTCACCCCAATGAGCCTGGGGTCCCATCTCCAGCCTGCATCCTACCTTCTCCACCCTTCCCCTCTGCAATCCAACCCGCGCCAGATCCTCTTCTCCGCCATACTCCCATTCCCGTTTTCTCTCTCCTCCCAGGATCCGACCTTCAGCCATGGCCAGGGTGGGTGTAGAGACATCTGTCAAAGAGGGGGTGTTCAGCTCTCAGGGCACAGCTCTCTCTAGGGAAACCTGGGCTGAGGTGAGGGTAGCTGTCTGTAGTCCCAGAGGCCGTGGGGCTGGGGTTGCTGTAAGCTTGGGAACCTTCCTGAAATTCCATCCCCTCTTTCCCTACCCCAGTGGAGCGCCGACGCAGGGACAAGATCAATAACTGGATTGTGCAGCTCTCCAAGATCATCCCAGACTGCTCCATGGAGAACACCAAGTCAGGGCAGGTAAGCGAGCCCCCCTGGAAGAACTGGTCACGGTCCAGAGACCGGCGTAAGGGGGCCAAACTGCATTGGCTGCATTTCCCTACGCCAGTGTCAAATTCAGCCCCTCTCTCTAGAACCAGGTGGGAACTGCTGGTGGCAGGGCCGTCAACTGCCCTGTTCATCCCTTAGGGATGTCAACACTGAACCCTAATGATGTCAGCTGTAAAGATCACGGTCACTGTTTCACTGCTGTCAGCAGAAACCCCTCCAACTCCCTCCCCCTTCCCTAGGCTGCCTCTGCTGGGCTGACAGGGAGGGGGTCGCCCCCACCCCAATCCCTCCAGCTCCCTCCCCTATGGCCAGGCTGGCGCTGATGGGCTGTCAGAAAGGGGATCGTTTCCCCCGACTCCTCCAGCTCCCTCCCCCATGGCCAGGCTGGCCCTGGTGGGCTGTCAGAGAGGGGATCACTCCCCCCGACTCCTCCAACTCCCTCCCCCTTCCCCAGGGGATCACTCCCCCCGACTCCTCCAGCTCCCTCGCCCTTCCCCAGGCTGGCTGTGCAGCATTAGCAAGAGGGTAAAAAGCGGCAACTGACTCTTGTCCCTGAAGTCGGCAGACGCGTTTCCTTGCCCAGGGCCACAATGTCTCTGCCTCACTCTCCCTGGCTGCACCAGGGCAGGAAGCACCATGCCCAGCAGTGTTCGCTGACGGCTGGGCAGCGCTTTTCAGAGGGCGATGTTCATGCTGGGCGAAAGGGCGAGCGGGAGAGAGCCGCCCAGCTGAAGAGCGAGGAGAATTGCTCTAAGCCCCAGGTGGCTCTGGAGTGACGGAGGGAGGAGGATTCTGGGTCCTAGTGTATGGAAGTAACTCCCCACCCCCCGCAGTGCTGGGCTCTGGGCTACCTGGCAAGACCATTTTGTGTCCCTCCCATAGCATTGCCCCACCCCCACCGCGCCTCATTCCCAGGTGGTGGTTTGCGCGCTCAAGGCACTAGTTTAAGTGCTCACGAAGTGCGCCGAAGCCAGTGCGTAGCTCTGCACTCAGAGCCTCCCCCTGTAGGGACGGGCCTTTGCCCCTTGTGTGCGACACTCACTTTGCACTGGTGTAAATGGCTGCACAAGGGACCAGGTGACAGGGAATCTGGATCAATGAATCCAGCCCGGCCTATGCACCCGCTGCAGCAGATTAACTAAGGGCTGGGAAGCTAACTGACCTCAACAGGTGCAGATCCCTGCCTGGGCCCTGGATTCATTCCAGCCTGGCTCATGTCCGTCTGGTGTCATTTGATTCCTAGCAGCACTAGCTTGCTCGGGGTGGGGGTTAAATCGTATTCATTGCATCCACATGGGGCTGCGTTGCTCTGATGAAACCAATTTACAACCTAACTGTAGCTGGGGGGCAAATGTTTCTGTGCAGCCCAGTCCCCTGCCAGCCCACAGCCTAGCATGGCCATGGTCATGCTCGAGTGCAGCCCCCTTCCTGCGTGCTCAGGACTTGTGGAGACGTCTGTTCCCAAGTTCGGGCCGAAGCAAATCCCTGGCTGGGGTGATTGTCACTGAGAGCTGGGCTCCTGGCCACTGGGGCTGGCAAGGGGCAGATGCAGCGAGGAGCTGTCTGAGGCCCTGTGCGCACCCAGACTTGCGCCGCTTTAGCTCCAGTGTGAACGCTTATTTCAGTTTAGTTTAAACCCGTTGCTGATTGGGAACGGGAGCCTTCACACAGGGCCTTGCACTGGTGAAAGGGGTAAGGAAACCCCAGCTTAGCAGGGGCCGAGGCTGATGGTTCCCAGCCAGCCCCAGTGGCGATGTCCTGCTGCTCTGGCCCCCGTCTCTTCCCAGCCGTGTCTCTGTTCTGCAGAGTAAGGGAGGGATCCTCTCCAAAGCCTGTGACTACATCCAGGAGCTGCGGCAGAGCAACCACCGCCTTTCCGAGGAGCTGCAGGGCCTCGACCAGCTGCAGATGGACAATGACGTCTTGCGGCAGCAGGTGAGTATGGGGTGCTGCTGGGGGCCAGCTGGCCCTGGGGCCTGGGCAGCCATCCCCGTTCGGCCACCAGAGTCAATCCAGCCCAGCTGGAGGGGGGCTGGGAGCAGCGGCCAGCTGCCTGGTGTGCCATGGCTAGGGGTCGGGTGACTCTGCTCTGATTCTGCTGCTCATTGGCCTCCTTGCCTGGCAGCTACCAGGACTTGAATGGGCCACAGGGACTGGGCTCCGCCTTCAGCCCAGCGTCAGGCAGAGCCTATCCTGCCGCTGGGCAGAGGAAGGGGCTGTGCCAGGCTAGCCAGCCCAGCATTGTTCCTGTACCCCGTGTGCCCGGGACAGCTGAAGGGGATGGGTTGGGGAAGGAGCTTCTAGCCCAGGAGGAGGCAGCACCCACCTCTGGCTAGGGCAGGGCAAGGGCAGGTCCCCAGCCTGACGCCCTCTCCCCCTTCCAGGTGGAAGATCTCAAGAACAAGAACCTGATTCTGCGGGCGCAGCTGCGTCAGCACGGGGTGGAGATCATCATCAAGAACGACACCCACTGACTGGCGAGGGGCGTGGGGGGAGCGGCTGAACCCCCGGCCTCGGGGTCTGCCAAGGCACAAGGCGAGGAGGGACCCCCCCAGTCACGACTGCCCGCAGGAGACCGTTCTCGCCTGCCGATGCTCCTGAACTGCAGCGCCTCGCTCTTGCTGTACAGACCCGAAAGCAGCAGCGTCAGCGTCCTGGGGCTGAACCCAGCGCTCGGGCCTCCCCTCAGAGCTCCCCCCAAGCCTGACCCAGAGCCTCCGCCTGCCCTGCCTCCCCCTAGAGCTCCCACCCAGCCTGGGCCAGAGACTCGGCCTGCTGCCCCTCTCCCCGGCGGAGCTGGTTTGAATAAAGAAGCTGACGCTGTCTCTTTAAAAAGTATTTTTATTGCTGTGGTGGAACGAACTGGTGTTCTGCTCCCGGTGTGGCCCCCGCTTGTGGGCAGCCAGGCAGGGCGCGCGCGGGGGCCTCTGTGCCCAGTCACGATGCCACGCATGCTTGTGTTCGCCCACAGCTACGTCTCCCCTTGGTAGCTCTCCCGCGCATGTGCACACAATCTCAGGCCTGCACAGTAGCACGTCCACCCATCAGCCCCACGCACCCGCCCACGCGTATCCTCTCTCCCGCGTGCTGTCACGTCCTCGTCACCGCCGGCTGAGCAGGCAGACACGCTCTGTCCCGTTTCACCCCTTGCCTTGACTCTTTCCTCTCCCCAGCCCGGCTCATCTCCCCCCTGCTCCTACAGGGAGCCGGTCACTTCTCCCGGAGCCGGCTCCGGCACCCGCCCCCACCCATGTGCTGCCTTGAGCCGTTCCTCCCTGGTGCCCTCACCACCCCCAGCCTGGGCTGTTCGAGCATGTGCCAGGGAGGGCAGCTACCAGCATTGGGGAAACACTGCTGTTCCCCGGGTGTGCCTGGAGTGCGTTAGCCTGTCTCCAGCTGGCCTTCCCTGCAGGTGCTGTCAGCTGAGCCACTGACCCTTTCGCTGTGGGGGAGGCGGATGACGTTGTACCGGGGGCAGCCCCTGCCCCCCCCCATCCCCTCCCATGGCTGGCACTGCCTGGTTCTGCTGGTCTCTGACTTTTTTTAATTCTCTGAATTTAAAAAGCAGAATAAATAAAAATAGTGATTTGTTTTTCCATGTGGTGCTGCTTTTATTTCACTGGCAGGGACCCCCCAATCCAGCTCTGGAAGGGGTGGGCGGGAGAGGGGGCAGGACCCCTGCTGCTACCCCCTCCAGTCCCCGGGGCTGGGCTACTGAAGCACAGGGCCAGCTCACCTGTAGGGCATTTCGATCACTGATCTGCAGTGCACAGGCCCCAGAACTGTCCCCAGGAGGATCCCCATGTAGGACCTGACTTTCCCCCTCTGGGAGAGCTTGTGCGTGGGAGCCAGGTGGGAGCCAAGGATGCAGCAGTAGCCAGTGTCTGGTCCTGGCTCATCCCTGTGGGGTGGGGGCCGAGATAAAGAACATCCTGGCTTCACAGAGGCGATTACCCCCTGAATGTTGGGGATCCCCTGCCCTTCCCCAACTGCCTCTGTTCTCTCCCGTGCCCCATGAGCAGACGCTTCCCTTTTCCTTCCTCTGTGGTTTCATGTTTCCTGCCCCCTGCCTAGGGCCCAAGCATGGGGGCTGCGGTGGGGGTGCTCAGGGTAAGATCTTCAGAAGTGACGTGTGATGTAAGGGGCCCAGCTTGAGACCCCTCAAAGGGGCCCACGACTATCCCCTCCCCTGCCCAGATGGCCCTGGCCGAATGTCCCCGAATCACCTGAGCCTCTCCAGCCTTTTCCCATGAATAGCCGCGAGCCCGAGACAGGGGATGCTCCGAACCCAAACAGCTCTGGCCACACTGGCTCCAGCCCGTCCCCTTCCCTAGCTCGCCAGGCCTGGGGGCATTCGTGACTGGCCACAGGGCCCCTCAGCAGCAGGAGGTGCTGCGCGGCAGAGCCCTGCAACTGGGGGGCTGAGCCGGGACCAGGGCACTGACCCATGGGCCAGGCAAGATAGCCTTTGCTGGTGAGGTCGCTGCTCCCATCTGAGCTGGCATCGGCAGCGGGCTCCGTGGAGGGGCATCGGCCTGGCCAGATTGGCAGGGGGGCTCTTGAAGCCGTGCAGGGGCAGCACGGGGAAGCTAACCCTGCGTCTGCCCAGTCTGTATGTGACCTGGGTTCAAGGCAGAGGCCTCCATGGCTGACACCTGACTGGCCCCAGGGCTGGGGGGCTGGCCGGCTGCCTCCCCAGAAGAGGGGCTACCCAGCGTGGGGGCTTTGCCCAAGGGAAAGGGCCTGGGGGCTGAGTGCCAAGGAACATGGGGCTGGCTGCGGGGGGTTGACGGCAGGGTGGGAGCAGCTTGGCCCAAGGCTGCTGCATGTGCACAGAGGCCAATGTGCCTGCCCAGGGAGACCTGGCTGCCGGCATCGGCCCCCACGTTCTGTGCCCATTGGACCCGCTGCCCCTAGACCAGGAAGCTGCGGTGCTTGGGGGGAAGCGCCTTGGCTGGGGCTGGCTCTCGGTGGCACGAAGGGTGCCAGGCTGGCTCCTCCTCTGCCTGGCTGCCTGGCAGGGACCCCTCCTCGGAGAGGCTGCTGCTGCTCCTCCTCCTGCCCCGGGGCGCTGCCCACACTGGCTGTCGCAGCCCCCCGGGCGGTGCCGCCTGACTCCCCTCGCCCAGCCCGCGCTGGCGCTTGGCGTAGGTGGTGTTGGGGGTGGAGCTGGTGAAGATCCAGAGGGGCTTTGCAGCCTGGTTGGCCATGGGGATGTCGCTGGCGAGAGTCTTGGCTACGAGCAGACGCCGCGGTGAGAGGCTGTCGACTCTGAGGAGACATTGTGCACAGCAACGTCAGCCTCTGCCCTGGGCGTGACGGCAGCACAGAACCAGCAGTGCCCATTGACTGGGAAGGGCAAACAAGGGACGCGGGGGGGAGCCGGGGTGCAATAGGGGGCGCTGTGTGGTAGGGGGCAGGGTGTGGGCTCAGTAGGGGGCGCTGTGCTGCGGGTGCAGGGTGGGGGGGCGCTGTGCTGCAGGGGGTGGGATGTGGATGCAATAAGGGGTGCTGTAGGGGTGGGGTGGGGGCGCTGTGGGGGGGTGCTGTGCTGTGAGGGGGGGCGGGAGCACAGTGGGGGACACGCTCCCCTCCCAGTCAGTGCTGACCCCAGCATCGCACTAAGTCAGGCCCCTTCAGCCCAGCCTGGCCAGCTGCCTGCCAGCGGTGAAGCTCCCCCAGCCCTGTTCTCCAGATCTGGCCACGTTGCAGCTCAGGTCTCTCCACGCGGCCACCCCAAAGTCCCCCTGCTTTTCAGCGGCCTGGATGCGTCTGCCTCACTTCCTGGCCTAAACAGCTGTGCCGTGTGATGGCCTGTTAAACACCGTCCGCCCTAGGACCCCTGCTAATCATCGCCCCGCGCCCCATTTGGGCTCTCATCACGGGACGTCCCTCCCCCAGCTCTATTACGGGGGAACGGCTTTCAAGGAGCGCGTCAGGGATTGGGGTTGGGGGAAGCTCCTGGAGGTGTGTGGATGAGAATCGCCCGCCTCCGGCCAGCGCCCCATGCAGCACCTTGCCCCTCCTTCGCTTCAGAGTCATGCTGCCAAGGTGAGACGGCTCCAGCGTGATGCCGTCCGAGCTCCTGGCTCGCACTGGCCAGAGCACCTCCCGCAGCGATCCCCGAATCAGCACCGTTGGCACCCGCCACGTGTGCCAAAATCACATCCCTCGCCCTCCCCCCGAAAAAATCACAGCTGCTTCAAACCTGTGAGATTTTCCAAGCAAGCCCCTTCGTGCTCACTCCCCTCCCGCCCCATTCACATGGGGAACGCTCCTTGTAAACACCTCCAAAGCCCTCCACAAAACCCTTGTCCCCAGCTAAGCTGCTGCTGGGTGGAGAGCACGGTCTGGTGTGCTGACCGGTATCGTACACCCCATTGGTCTGTCGGGCGCCAGCTGTTGGCTCTTGGCTTATACTTTATACCCCACTTTCACCCTCTCCTTGTCCCCCCCCCCAACCTCGCTTCCCTAGCACAGTACTGGGGTCATCACTGATTGCAAGGGGAGAGCACCCCTAATTAAGACCCCCACCCTGTTCCCTTCAGATTGGAAGCTCCTTGGGGAAGGGGGCTGTGTTTGTACAGCGCCTGACACCAAGGGGGCCTGGTTCAGGACTGGGGATCCCAGGTGTTACCGTAATACACCTAATAAGTAATGATAATATTTTTTAAATCATCTGTATCAGGTTTTGTTTGTAGATTTTGAGCCATTCGGGGTCACATTTTCCAGCTTTTCTACACAACTGTAAAAGCCAGAAATGTACTTTTTTGCCCCAGTGAAAGCTGAGCAGTGTCTCCTAAAATCACAGGACTCCGGCTGCTGGGGCTTTAAGAAAAACACATGTCATGAGACTCACTTGGCAACACAGGGCAGAGGCTGCAAACAGCAGCAGGGAGGTAACTGAGCCATAGATGTTAAGGCCAGAGAAGGCCCAACTCTGACCGTCTCGTCTGACCTCCTGCACGGTACGGGCCGGAGACACACTCCCCCGCCCCCCCCCCCCGAATCCTGCATCCAGACCGTATTGTTTGCTTTACCCTGGTTTGTTATGCTATTCCAGTCCCTAGTGCATTTCTCAGCCAGGCCACTTTGCAAACAGTTCAGCACAAAATCAGGTAACACACAGAAATCTCAGAGCCAGGCTGATCCTGTCCAGCCTTCCACAGAAGAGGGGAGAAGGCTTTAAACACCAGATAAAAGCTGCTTTTGCCCACATTTTCCACCTGGGGAGGGTGTGTGTGTGTGTGCGTGTGCACGTGTGTTCACAAGCATGCATGCTGGCCAACCAACAGCCCTTCACAGACACACCCCATGGCAGGATTGGCCACTGGGACAGGATTGTACTGATGGGGAAACCGAGGCAAAAAGTGGGGAAACTGACTTGCCCAGAGTCACTAGCTCAGCGTTTCTCAAATGCAGCCACCAGTGGAGATTTTCGCAGCCACGACAGCCTCCAAAGCGTGGGTGGAGATTGGGGGGGAGCAAAGCCCTTCCCTGCAGCCCCCAGCAGTTGCTCCTGAAGAGCTGTTACCGAGGGCAGGCGGCAGGGATTCGCAGCTCCTGGGGGGCTCCAGGCAGTGCCTTTGGAGGCCTGCACGGTGCTGGAGGCAGCACTTGTCAGCGGAGGCGTCTGCGGCGTTCGGTCGCTGGGGCGCTCCCCTGGGAAGCTCTCCCACTCCCATCTGGCCGGGGCATGGAGAGCCTGGGATTCCTGAGTTCCTGACCCATCTTCCCTGGGGCCGGCTCTGGATGAAGGGCCGTGGGAGATGGTTTGACAGAGTAGCCACCAGCAAGGGTTGGTGGCCACACTCTGAGGCCACCAAAAAGTGTGTTGTGAGAACCCCTGCACTAGCCGGTGGGAACCCAGGAGTCCTGGCTCCCCAGAGCGTGCTCATTCCTGGACTATCCCTCCTCGCTGCTGTGTCTCTATCCTGCTGCCAGGCTGTGGGTTAAATGAAAATCCAAATGACCGACTCTCCCAGGCACTCACAGCAGGGCTGGGCAGCTCAGAGGCTCTGGTGCAATTTCTTTTTCGCTGTCCATGGTAATACTCACACAGCCTGAGCGTGGAAAGGACTCCCAGCTCTTTGCTGTTTCCCTGGAAGTCCTGTGGCCAGGACACTCTGGGCTTACGTTTTACAGAAATGGCTGGTTTCAGGAAAAAGCCGGGAAATGTGCCCTCGAAAGGCTCAGGAATCAGAAGGAGAAGAGCCACACACTTGTCATCAAATCGCATGGTTTTTTTCAGACAATCTCGGGATTTTGGGAGCCTGACTTGTGAGTTTCGATCCCTCCGGGAGCTGATACGGCTCCAGCACCCTGAACCTATTGGCACTCCCCCCTGCCTGGAGCTAAAGGATGTTACGAACACCGTGGAGCCAGACTTTCAAGAGCTCCGCCCCCGGCGTTTCTGAGCTCTTCTGAGACGGTCCCCAAGGGGCCTAATTCTCGTTTACTCTAAGGCCCCTTTCAGGATAACGGGTATGCTGCTAGAGTGCGGTGTAGGGGCCTTAGTGGAAATGTGACTTAGGCCCTACATCAAGAATCAGTTCACCCAGCACTGAAATGCAGCCACCTCTGGAGCAGTGCACAGCAACCATCATAATAGATTAGGTGCAAGGGGAAGCACCCCCAACGGTTGAGGGGTGCAGAGGAGCCGTAGCGGGGTTCAGTCTAATCCCTTGTCTCTCGAAGAGCGTCCGTATTGCCCACACCCTTTCCCAAGACCTCTGAACCCCTGGAGATCAAGCAGCTACGTGCCCCTGTTGGGAGTGGAGTTCATGCCTCCTCCCACCGCTTTGCTCTGCCTTTCTCTTTGCTTTTTTTCACCCCTCCTCTCATCCTCACACTCCCCTCCCGCCCCCCACTGCCTTTGAGCTCACCTGATCTCATTGTACGAATCCTCCACTTCCTCCTCCGGCCACTTCCGCACGCTCTGGTGGTGCAACCAGAGCACCAGGGCTAGGAGAGCCAGCAGCACCAGCCCCATGGTCAGGGTGACGGTGACACCCACCGCGATGCCCAGCATGCCCTGCGGGGCTGAAACACAGCGACAGGTCACCAGCGGCTCGGCGGCCAATTGCTGCCTAGATGGTCGGGTGGCAGGAAAGGCGGATCCTGGTAGCAGGGGGTGCAGAGGACCTGGACTGGCCAAAGCAGACGGTCCCAGTGCGGGATTTGTCAGCAGAGATGGGCGGGAATCAGGTTTTCCGCAAGTTTGAAAAAAAATTTCCGGCACAGAACAAAAATGAACAGTTTCCACATTTCCCAGGCAATAAAATTCCAGAACAAAGACACCGTTGGGTTGATCAAAATGTTTCCTTCCAGTTTCATTATTGTTCCTTTCCCCCCTACTACTGTACAAGGACAGAAATCCTGAAACGGAATGTGGCTTCGAAATGAAAAGTCGAGACGTTCCTGTCTGGAACGGGCCAACCTGGAGCGTCTTGGCCGTCTCCATATTCAAATCGAAATTGACGCATTTTGCTGTCAACGAATCAGCCCTTTCCGACAGAGAAACCTTCCCACGGATCCTTTCCGACCAGGCCTAGCCGTTAGCCACAGGGATTTAGAGGCACAGAGATGCTGGATTTGGCTGTGGGCATCTCCCCTCTTAGAGCTTCAGCCCCAAATGCAAGCTGCTCTGATCTGATCCAGTTTTAGTGAACCAGGCAAGGGCCCTACCCCAGGGACAGGGCGGGGTACGGTGGGCAGCTGGCTCCAGCAGGACATTCTCTGCCTCAAGCCATGGCTGGAGCATTTGGGCTGGCTTCACAGCTGGGACCAGTTTGGTGTCTGGGTAGCCAATCAGAGGGCTCATTGGGGTCAAGCTCTCCAGTTGAGCGCCGGCACTGGCAAGTGTTCAATCAGTGCCCAGTGTTTGATGAGAGGGATCCACTCCCCTCCCTCCCCCTGGCCCTGACTCACCCAGGCGCACGCGCAGCTGGAGGGCGCAGGAGCCAGAGCCCAGCGCGTTGGAGGCTGTGCAGCGGTACAGGCCTGAGGTGGCAGCCGTCAGGTTCTGCAGGGTCAGCAGGGCCCGGCGCGCCTCTGCCCCGCCAGCCGGAGAGCGAGGGGACAAACGAGAGGGAGCGGGTTACACTGGAGCCACCCCCAGGCCAGCTGGGGAGCCGGGGCTAGAACCCAGCTCCTTGGGGCCAAATACAGGGGCCTCTGCCACATGGGCTAAAGGGGGCGGCTACCTAGCCGGTGGTGGGACAAGACTCTTCTCCTCTCTGTGGTCCAGCCACTAGACACCCCCTCCCACTCCCCACTGGCTTCTTCTGCCAGAAGATGCCCGTCACATGGCATCTGGCACACTCTGCATGTCTGGGTGCAACACCGTGTATGCCACATTGCCCTGTGTGCACGACGTAAGTACTGTGGCATGTGACCCTGGCACAGGTATTTGTGGGGCTCACGTGCTCAGGGGCGAGTCCCTGATGGGACCCAGACCCCTCTCCATGCTGCACCCCTCCCCCACCCCGTCCCCCCCACCCCGTCCCCCCCACCCCGCCGTTCCCAGTACCTGTGTAGCTCATCACCAGGGGCTGCTTGTCGGGGGGGATCTTCTCCCAGCTGAAGGTAGGGGCGGGCACGCCTTCCCGCACAGCACAGGACAGGTGGACGTCCCCCCCTTCCTCCCCACTCCCCTCGCTGGAGCATTCGGGGCTGGAAGGGGGCACTGCGGGGACACAGACCAGTGCCCTGTCAGGGGGACCTGCTGTGGACAGTCCCCCCCTTGGGTTTCCCAGTGCCCACAGCAGCTACTGAGAGCCCCGGCACTGGGGGTTGTTAGCACTCGTCAGAGAGCTGGGGGGTGGGTTGACCCAGCTACAGACAAAGAGCCACACACTCACACAGGGCCGGTTCCAGGGTTTTGGCCGCCCCAAGCAGCCAAAAAAAAAAAAAGCCGCGATCGAGATCTGCGGCGGCAATTCGGCGGGAGGTCCTTCGCTCCGAGCGGGAGTGAGGGACCATCCGCCAAATTGCCGCCGAATACCTGGACGTGCCGCCCCCTCCAGAGAGGCCACCCCAAGCACCTGCTTGCCAGGCTGGTGCCTGCAGCCGGCCCTGCACTCACACACACAGCTCAGTGCACATGCACTCTCTCTCTCACACACACACACAACACAGGGCACACTGCACATGCACTCACACACACACACTCAGACACACTGCACAGTGAACACAGTGCACATGAACACACACAATGCCCGTGCACTCCCACACACAAGCATATATATACACAATACCCAGACAATTCAGCTGAGCACAAACACTATGCACACAAACACACACACAGATACACCCTCATGGTACAGACACACCCAGGCGTCAGACCAAGGCGCCACACACACTGCTACATGCTCACACACAGGCTTTACTCCCACGTGCACATTTTGCACTAAATCTCATGATATCACAGATAGTAACACAGAGGCACACAACAAAGTGTGCACACAACACACACCCAGACAGCTGCTCAGATGTGTGTGCACATGCACCCACTGAGATAGGGGCACACACACACTAGCATTCACTCCCAGCCACACTGGGACACACACACCCCAATCCTCCCCCCACACACATACACTCAGACACCCCCCCCCAAGACCCAGACAGATACACACCCCTGACCTGCACAGACATACAGACGCACACATACCAAGAACTGCACAAACTCTGGCAGACCTACTCACACAACCAGGCCCCCCAAGACTCACACACACACACACACTCAGACACACACACCAAGAGCTACACACAGAGACAGACAGATCCACCCCAAGACCTGCACACACACACACACACATTGAGACAAGCACCCAGTAGACAGTGTAAAGGCAGGGATGCTGGGGGGAGGGGGGGGCAGGGCAGCAGAGGTGAGGCAGGGCTTCTTCCCCATGAGGGTGGGACGTACCGAGCACGGTGAGTTGGATGACCCCGATGTTGGGCGTGTCCCGGTCGGGTGGGTTCATGACGCTGCACTGGTACGTCCCGCTATCCGAGCTGCGCGTCTTGTTGAGGAAGATGGTGGCACTCTGGGCGGGTGGGAAGGCGAAGCCCACGCGGCCCGTGTACTGGGACAGACTCTCCACCACCTCTCCCTGCTCATAAGCCAGGACCTGGGGTGGAGGGGAAGGGAGGGAAGAAACCAGCCATGAGCCAGAGACGCCTCACCTTGTTCCCTCATTGAGCACAGGGCACTTCCATTGCACTGGCAGAAGCAGTGTGGGCCAGTGGGCAAAGCATTGGGCTGGGAGCCAGGAGTGCCTACGTCAAATCCCACTGCTGACACCAACTAGCTGGGCTAGGTCCATGGATGGCTATTAGCCAAGATAGTCAGGGACACAACCCCATGCTCTGGGGCTCACTCGATAAGTGCCCTGTTCTGTTCATTCCCTCTGAAGCACCTGGCAGTAGCCACTGTCAGAACACAGGATACCGGGCTAGCTGGACCATTGGTCTGACCCAGAGTGGCCGTTTGTATGTTCTTATACCTGGAGGGGCTAGTGCCAAGCCCAGTGTCAGCAGGAGCAGGGCTGGGCCTACTGAAAAGGAGGATGAAGCCCAACAGGGGTCTGTTCAAGGGTGCATCCTAGGGTGGTGCTTCCAGGCAGCACCTTCGTCCCAGCACTGCCTTCCCCCTCGTGACAGGGAGAGGAGGCTGCTTTTAAAGTCACTGTTTAGGTTGGTGGCCTGAAAGGCGAGGCCAGGCTGTGATCTGCAGTGTGAGAGAGGGGCAGGTGGCTCATTGCCCTCTCCATACAATGCTCCTAAGCAGCAATGTAGCAGTACCCCATGGGGGCAGGGCAGGGCAGAGCAGGGTGTGGGGGAGCAGAACTCCTCCATGACTCCTTAGCGAGCTCCACCCTGAAATCTGCCCCTTCTTGTATTATCCAGACAGCGTGCCTGCAGCTGCTGCTATTATTCCTGTGTGTCAACACCTTGCTAAACTGTTAGCCTCACTAGTATCCTGCAGCAAGGAGTTCCACAGGTTAATGGTGCCCCAGTTTTGAGAAATTGCACAGCGCGCTCACAACAGCTCCTCTCTCTTGTGATGCCTGCAAGACTGCCATCTGACAGCAGCTGGTGAACCGGGATGGCTGTTTACTGGGCATCACAAGTTAATTTGTCCTCATGTGTTGATTCCCCCTCCCCCCCGCCATTGCTTTCGCGCCCCCTCTCTTCCGTTGCTTTCTCCCACCTGTTTTGTCTGGCCACCATCCTAGGCTGTGAGGTTTCTGGGCAAGGACAGTGCGCAGCATCCTAGGGCCCCAATCCCTGACTGGGACCTCAATCCCTGATTGTACCGAAGCTAACCGCCCTCCAGCAACAGAAGGGAAAGAAAAGGGCCACGCTCCACCTACCTGCTGGGGCCGGTTTGGCTCCGCCAGCGGCGTGACCGTCCAGATGATGTTGAGGCGACTCAGCGAGGCCGTGGTGTGGAAGTTGCAAGGCAGAAGCGCGTTCCCTCCCCTCGCCACCTGGATGCTGGCAGCGCCCACCGACACCTTCACCGCGCCCACTGCTGGAAAAGGCACAACGGGTGGAGTCAGCACGGAGGATCCTGGCAATGAAAGCTGGAAGCCTGGCCAAGATTCAGAGCCAGAGGAGTGAAAAACAGACAAGCTCCCTCAGCCGGGATGGCTGCCAGCAGCCAATGCAGGGATTGACAAGGGACAACCAGAGCTAAGGGCCTGTGTGGCTGAAACAGCCTCCACCCTCCGGTGTGAGGGCACCTGACACCCCCAGGCAGTGGGTGACGCTGGCACGGCCTAGAGCTGGGCACAGGAACAGTTCCTGACCATGCTGGGCCAGAACAATTCTAGCATCCGGCCTGTGCCAGCCCAGTGGTTGTTACCGTGAGGACTGTCAAAGTGATCCAGGCACAAAGAGTCCATGTAAAGCTGCATTCCCCACTGGCCTGCATTAGCCACCCAGCTTCCCAGAGACGCAGCCCTCACCCGCGCAGGGTCCCCCAGGCAGAGCTGGGCATTACATGGGGCCTAGCGCTACATGGGGCCTATCCCTGGTTGCCGAGGGGAATTTCACCTTGGCTGAATCTTTGCTCCAACCTGAGGAACCCTGGAGAAACCGTGAGGAGGAAAAAGTCAGGGCTGAGGCTGGGCCGATTGCGGGGAAACCGAACTAGTTCAAGGCTGGCTGGGGGATTCCCAAGCCAGAGCGACCAGGCTGGCCCGAAGCCACACGCAAGGGGCAGCCAGCGCACAAGAGATTTGGGGCGTGATTTCTGGACTGAGGAGTTGGAATAAGTCTGGAGCAGCAGCCAGTGTGTCTGTCTGGCTTGCACCGGGCAACTATGTTTTGCCAATTCATTTTGCCAATGAACCATCAATAGTAATTAGTCCCACTCGGTAATTAACATGGATTTGTCTCCTGTCCTGCCTCGATCCCAGCTTGGCTGGGTTAACCCCTTCGGGGCCGGAGGAGCGATTAGGAGCCATCACACATCAGCTCTAGCCTGCTTAACCCTTTCCAGGCTGGGACGCCATCCCCACCCCCCCCGGATCTCAGCTGGATGCAGGAGATGGGGGGGCTGAACAATGGGGCACTGTCCTGCAGTGGCAGGGAGGGGATTGTTGTGGACACTTGCTCCAGGGAACTGCACAAAGTGGGAACCATCTGCCTGCTCTATTCCCATGCCAGATAATTAACGGAGGCATGGGGGGGGGGGGCATGACAACTCCTCAGGGTAATTGGCACTAATTAGGAAGCGCTGTGCAAGGGGCCATGGGACAGGCAGCCGCGCTGATGCCACGTCTGAGGGGCCCTGGCCTGGTCACTAAGGTGCCCACCGGCTAAGACAGCCCCTCCCCAGCACAGTGCAGCGAACACCAGTAATGGGCCCCCAAAGGCGGCCTGGAAAGAGTGGCCCCCCATGAGAGGTTCCTGTCCATTCCAGGTGGGGGCGATAGAGGCCCCCATGAGAAAGACTGTGCTGCCTCATAGCCCTTAGTATCTCCAAGCACTTCCCAGACAGCTGCGCACATGGGGAAGCTTGCCGGCCCCATGTGACAGATGGGGAAGCTGAGGCTCAGAGAAGGGAAAGCAACTCGCCCACAAGGCGGGACTAGAACCCAGGCACCCTGAGTGCCCTGGCTGTGTCTTAACCGCTAGTCCACACTTCCCTCCACACCAGTGTCCATAAAGGCCGCTCCGCTGGGCTTCCAGTCAGCTGGGCTCCCGCCCCTCCCCAGCCCATGGGTCATCTCCAGCTCCTTGGCATTTTGCTGGGAGATGGGTTTGTGGTTGGCCACACACCCGTGGGGGTGTCATCAACACCCCCCTCCCTCCCCGTGTCAGCGACCCAGAACAAAGAAGCCTCTCAGCCTAGGAAAGGCCACTGCACCGCGGCAGCTCTAAGGCGCCAGGCAGGCGTCATGGATGGACCGTGATTTAGCCTGGTAACGCAAGGCAGTTATGGCAGATCTGCCACTTGGAGGGCTCAAGGGGTAACTGATAGGTGGCAAACTGAGGCACACGGTGATTATGTGACTTGCCCACGGTAACTCAAGGGGGTAAGAAAGAGGTGAGAATACAACTCTGGAGTCCAGATTTGTAGTTTGCCCCTCTCTCAGACTCCCCTCCCCTCCCCCAGCTGGGAATAGAACCCAGGAGTCCAGGTGCTCAGCCCTCCCCTGCTGCTGCTCTAACCACTAGGTAACTCCCCTCCCAGAGCTGGGAATCAAACCCAGGAATCCTGACTCCCAGCCCCTCCCCCGCTGCTGCTCTAACCACTAGACTTGCTGCCCCCTCTGAGAAGTATTAGCAGGCCCTGGACGAATGTTGCAGGGCAAATAGCAGTGTCACCCTGCCCAGACTATCCCCATTGCACACAGGGGAAACCGAGGCACGGGAAGCTAAGCAACTTAACCCAGGTCACACAAGGAGTCTGTGGCAAAGCAGGGACTAGCACCCAGCTGGGCCAGCCGGGCATAACCAGCCCCTCATCCAGGATGCCAGTGTGGGTCAGGCAGCAGCTGCCAGAGGTCTCACCTCTCTGCCCCCCCGGGGGCACCCTGTGCCACCCCCTACTCACACCCCTTGGAAGCATTACGCCAGAGCTCCCTTGCAGCTGGTTGTGTCACCAGGAGCCTGAGGGGATGAGACAGAGCTCCGTGCAAGGTGCTGCAGGGATCCCTGGCCATGGGCATGAGGGGTGGTGGTGGTGAAAGATCTGGGATTGGCACCTAGCTCAGGGACTTCCAGTCCATCTCTCCTCCCGGCGGCCAGCCCCCGAGACTGACCCCCGCCCCATGCTGACCCCCGCCCCTCCTCCCTCCAGCCCCCAGGCTGCCCTGCTCACCCCGCTGATCGCAATCTGCAGGGCCTTTGACCTGAGTAGCGATCGGGCCCAGAAGGGGCTGGAGGCGAATGCGTGGGGTCACCATCCCGGCCACAGGAGGAATTGTCCCCTCTCCCTTGCCCCATCTGGTTCCCCTTGTGCCCCCAGGGTACCTGACAGGTAGCAGTGGAGAAGCCACAGGCTGGCGGGGGCGATGGGGTGGCCGCGGGGTCTGGACCTCTCCCTCGGGGCCATGGCTGTGGCACTTAGATCAGCGCGTCCATCCCATGCTGTGCTCAGCTCCCCGCCTCGCTCTGTCTGTTCCCTTCTGAACTCGCCTTTAGTCCCCTCCCTCTCCCGAATCCAGGGCATGGCTCAATGGAAACAAGCACAATCGACGGTGCCCACCCCCCTTCTCAGCACAAGCTGCCAGGGCCCAGTTCCCCCCACTCCCCATTTTAATGGGGAGTCACTAACACCTTACGGAAAGAGAATAGGGACAGTTACTGCCAGAGTGGAGCACAGCAGGGGCCCATCTAGCCCGGTATCCTGCCTCCAGGCCACCGCCAGCATGGAAGAGACCCCAGGATACCCTGCCGCCAGGGAAGTTTCCTCCTGACCCTCCCCCTGTAGCAGCCATCTCATGAGTCCCTCCCTATCAGACCCAGGGCCCTGCCAACATGGATTTAAGGTGCCAGCACCAGGGTTCTTCAGACCATCCCACCCGTCCCCCTGGACCTAAGGGAACCCCCCCCTAGAGATGACTTTCCTTAGCTCAGGCCGTTCCTGACCCCCCCACTGAGGCTGCCAGTGTGGGTGACCCTTCATGCCAGCTGCAAGGGTGGTTTTTGTCGGGGGGGGGGGGGGGAAGCTCCTCTGATGTGGAAGTGAAAGGCTCGGCTCCCATTCCCAATTCTCCAGGCCGCACCCCTGTCGTATGTGTGTGATGACTCCCCAGGGGTCAGCAGTAGAATTTGAACCCCTGCGCCCTTCAGCATGGCTGCACATGCCTCTCCCACTCGAGTTTTTTGCTGGCAGCAGTAGAAAGCTGTTATCCTGCATATGGAACTAGAGGGGGACATGACACATGCTTTACAGCTGTGTGTTCCACCACACACAGCAGAGAAGCGGGCCTTGTACCACTTTAACTACCTTGCTACCACAGGTGCTGACTTTCCAGTGTGCTGGGGGGGTACTCAACCCCCGGCTCTGCCCAAGCCCCCCCCCCCCACTCCATGCCTTCCCCCCAGGCCCCACCCCCTTCTTCCCACCCCTGCCCTGCCCCCCTTCTTCCCGCCCCGTTTCACCCCTCCCCCAAGCACACAGTGTCCTCACTCCTCCCCCTCCCTCCCCAGAGCCTCCTGCATGCCGCAAAACAGCTGATTGTGGTGGGTGAGAGGTGCAGTGAGGTGCTGATTGGCGGGTCCCACTGGCGGGCAGGAGGAGCTGGGGGGAGGGGGAGGTTCTGATAGGGAGGTTGCCCCATTTTTTCCGCATGGGTGCTCCAGCCCCGGAGCACCCACAGAGTCAGTGTCTGCTACCGTTAAAGTAGTTCAATGTTTGGGTACAGACAAGGCCTAACTGTGATTTGGCCCAATGTTTACAATGTTTACAAGTGTCTGGATTAGCATTTAGCAAACACTGGAGTAAAAATTCTGGTGTATGCCTAACTTTAGTGTTACCTGTCAGCTGTCCACATATCTATTCAAGTGACATCATCATAGGACCTAATCACATCAGCCATACCATCAGGGGCTCGTTCACCTGCACATCTACCAATGTGATATATGCCATCATGTGCCAGCAATGCCCCTCTGCCATGTACATTGGCCAAACCGGACAGTCTCTACGCAAAAGAATTAATGGACACAAATCTGACATCAGGAATCAAAATACTCAAAAAACAGTGGGAGAACACTTTAACCTGTCTGGTCATTCAGTGACAGACCTGCGTGTGGCTATATTACAACAGAAAAACTTCAAAAACAGACTCCAACGAGAGACTGCTGAGCTAGAATTGATATGCAAACTAGACACAATCAACTCCGGTTTGAATAAGGACTGGGAATGGCTGAGCCATTACAAACATTGAATCTATCTCCCCTTGTAAGTATGCTCACACTTCTTATCAAACTGTCTGTACTGGGCTAGCTTGATTATCACTTCAAAAGTTTTTTTTCTCTTAATTAATTGGCCTCTCAGAGTTGGTAAGACAACTCCCACCTGTTCATGCTCTCTGTATGTGTGTATATATATCTTCTCAATATATGTTCCATTCTATATGCATCCGAAGAAGTGGGCTGTTGTCCACGAAAGCTTATGCTCTAATAAATTTGTTAGTCTCTAAGGTGCCACAAGTACTCCTGTTCTTCTTTTTGCGGATACAGACTAACACGGCTGCTACTCTGAAACCTGTCAGCTCTGTGCGCTTGGGGAACCAGGGTGCAGTACCCAGTCTGGCTGACTCACGAAGGACCTTCCCCCCCACCCACAGCCTCCGCTTGAACCAAAGCCGATCAGAAGAAAGACTTAGAAAAAGCAATGAAAAGGCCGTGGGAGAAACACCTAAACCCCTCCAGCCAAAGGTGACAGGATTAAGGCAACTCCCCTAGCCGCATTTGCATCAAGGATGGGACAGGGAGGCATCCCCATTAGCATACAGATTGGAGAACAGAGATTCCAAGGCAAGAACCACACTGAACTCTGGGACCAGAAAAGCAGGGAAGCACTGCATGATGGGGGAATCTCTGCTCCAGATGTTAATGAACCCATGCCTGCACGCCCCCAGCTCAGCAGTTATGAGACCAATTCAAATCAAGTCTCTGGCATACATCCACAGCTGGGATGGGTGGTTCAGAGCTTCACTTTGCAGCAAGGTTCCTCCAGAAGTAAGAAGCAGGATTGAAGACCAAATGGAGGGGTTTCCAGGGCCTTTTATATTCTCTCTCTTGTGGGCAGAAACCCCTTGGTTCTCCTGTGCAAAATCACAGCAACAAGATGGAGTTTGGAGTCACATGGGCAAGTCACATGTCCATGCACGACTCAATTCTTTACAGGCCGAAGCCATTGTTTACATATTAGTTCCCAGGAAAGCTCAGATGTGGATTGGCATCTCCCAAAGTTCATTGTCAGTTAAGTGTTTCTTGATTGGGCACTTACTGAGAATAGTCCTCTCTCAAGAAGCTGACCAAATGCTTCACTGAGGCTAGGTAGAATCAAAACACATTGATACATAAGTACATAGCCAATATTCATAACTTCATCTACAAAAATGACACACACTTACAGACAGCATAATCATAACCAGCAAATCATAACCTTTCCATAGACACCTTACCGGACCTCCTTTGTACAAGATCTGGTGCAACTATAGGACGTTGGTTGCAACAATGATCTATTTGGTCACAGTTCATGTCAATAACGTTGCACTGAAGCTGCCTAATTGCATTGTGAGCTCCCTGGAAGTAACACCGCCCATAGCCAGGAATGAGCAGTTTCTATTGTCTAGCCTGAACAAAACAACTTTGGTATTCTCCCTTGTTTGCACATAAACAAATCTAGTGTTCTCCCTTGAACCATTGTTGTTTCCCTACAAAAAACCCCTACCCATGCTCAAGTAAATGATCTGATGCCTGGATCCAAACTCTGCATCAGTTCCACTGGGACTTCATCTTCTCCTGACTGATCGTGCTGGGGGCTCTGCCTGTCTCCAGCACTCCGGACCCTCAGCTACCACCACCACCTGGGAACCCTGATCAAGTCAAGCTTCATGGAGCGGTGAGAACCCAGCTCTCTCTCTCTCTCTAAGTGTAGCCTTCTGACCCTGACTTGTATGATCACTTACAGTTTTCTAAACCTGACTTTTATAAACAAGTTTAAGTTAGATTTAATATTATAACTGTTTTGTTTGTTTGGCTCCCCTGTGGTTATTACCTGGCAGTAAATCACTTTCATGGTTAAGCTGGTTGCTTCTCTCTCTCTCCCCCAGGTGTTTTTTGGCTTCCCCATTTGCTCTGCAGCAACTAGAGTGACCACATAGCAACTGTGAAAAAACGGGACAGGGGGTGGGGAGTAATAGGCACCTATATAAGAAAAAGTACCAAAAAACAGGACTGTCCCTATAAAAATGGGACATCTGGTCACCTTAGCAGCAACACTCCTCGTACCTAAGGTAAAGATCCCTGCAGCGCCCAAAAATCCTGTGGGATTTGCTCATCAAGTGCGTTACTACCAGAACAATTGGAACGTGAAAGTGGGGATAGAGACATGCTGAACCTGGGGCATAGGAGGGTGGCAGCTTGGAAGTGCTGCTCGAGCCAGCCTGCTGAGTCCAGGGACATATAAGGGGCCAGCTTGGGAGTGCTGATTAACCCGATCCTCTCAGCCACGCTCTGTTAATGTGTGTGGGGGTGTTCGGCTGATTCAGGGGCTGGAAGAACGGAGCCCTGGGGAACCTAGGGCCTGCAGGATAACGCCATTGGGAGGGAACTTGCAGAAGGGAGGAGTAGAGCTCCGTATGAGAACACAAGTGACACAAGCAGTACATGGATAGAAATACAGAACCCCTCCTCCAGAAGAGTAACCCTAATAAATGAGCGTACCCCAAAGTAACGAGCAAATCTGGTAACATTAGAGCCTGAGTCTCATTTACCCTCCTCTGGTGTGCATGGTAAATAATTCCACAGTAATTATAATGAAAGACCAATTATCAGAAAACCGCAGCCCTTATGAATGCTTTACGTAGGAAGGTAGATAGATCGATTGATTGATCAGTGGCTCTCAACCTTTCCAGACTACTGTACCCCTTTCAGGAGTCTGATTTGTCTTGCTGACTGCCAAGTTTCACCTCATTTAAAAATGACTTGCTTACAAAATCAGACATAAAATACAAAAGTGTCACAGCCACTATTACTGAAACATTGCTGACTTTCTCATTTTTACCATATAATTATAAACCAATTGGAATATAAATATTATACTTACATTACAGTGTATAGTATATCGAGCAGTATAAACAAGTCATTGTCTGTATGAAATTGTAGTTTGTACTGACTTCGCTAGTCTGTAGTCTGTTGTAAAACTATGCAAATATCTAGATGAGTTGATGTGCCCCCTGGAAGATCTCTGCGTACTCCCAAGGGTACGTGTACCCCGGTTGAGAACGACTGAGAGAGAGCGAGAGAGAGAGAGATGGGGGTAAGGGGATGGATAGATAGATAGAGGGGGTGTATGGGGCTAGATAGATAGATAGATACTGTTGATGTGTATCTGGAACCCATTAGCTGTCCAGTCCTCTATTCTACCACTTGTCAATGTTCTTGTTGCCCATTTAAAGGGCCAGCCCTTCCCTAACATGCCTGGCTTTGATGCGAAGGCTGTGTTCATTTTTTAACCCAGCTCTCTTGTTTCTACAAGGGAGGTTAGGGCCCAGCTGGGGTTCTCAGATTTCCATGCACTGACCATAACTAAAACACAGGGAAGCAGGACACCTGAGTTCTATTCCCAACGCTGCCACTGCCTGCTTGGGTGACCTTCAGTGAGTTGCTGCCCCACTCTGTGCCTCAGTTTCCCCATCTGTGAAATGGGGATACGTATACTTACTGCCTTTGTAAAGCACTTTGAGATCTACTGATAAGAGCCAGGATTATTATTTATATATCAGGAGCAGGTCTGGGCTCCAGCTGAGAGGGCAACCCCTGGTACCTGGCGCTGCACAGAGACAGTCCATGCCCCCAAAGAACTCAATCGAAATTGATGCAGGGTGAGATGGTAAACTGAGGCACAAAGAGAGGACGGGCCTTATCCCGGTCACACAGCGGAGCTGGGACTAGAACCCAGGAGTCCTGAGGACCAGCCCACGCTCCTTCTTTAGCTGTTGCTGGCAGCAGCTCAGTTAAAACGATGCAGGAAGGGGTTAGCAGGCGCTGGTTCGTATCCCGGGACAAGCTCTCCTGTGCCAAGCTCCCCGGCTCGGGTAATACCGGGCCCCTGCTGCTTTGGACTTGGGCAACCCCCTCGGAGGGTGGGCAAAGCAGCCTGCGGGCCGCCCGGGCCCGGGGCCGCCCAGCCCCGGTAGCGCCGCCCTGATCGCCCGGGAGGAACCGGCTCATCAGCCGCGTCCCGCCTCGCGCAGCCCGGGCCTCCTGGGACGGACAAGGGGTGGAGCCCTCAGGGACCGGGGTAAAATTCCAACCCCCTTCTGCAAACGTAGACGGCAAAGGCGACCTTGGATGATCCAGCCCCCGTGGGGAGGGATTGACACGACTTCCCCCTGCCCTGCAGGGCTGGGGGGCTGGTAGTGCTGAACGCTCACCCGGCCCGGGTCACTCACTTTACACCCCCTGATAACGGTGCCACGGGGCACTGAGGGGTGGGTCTAAGCTGGGATTTTCTAAAGTGCCTAATAATTGTTCGCAAAAAGAAGAACAGGAGTACTTGTGGCACCTTAGAGACTAACAAATTTATTAGAGCATAAGCTTTCGTGGACTACAGCCCACTTCATCGGATGCAGTAGTCCACGAAAGCTTATGCTCTAATAAATTTGTTAGTCTCTAAGGTGCCACAAGTACTCCTGTTCTTCTTTTTGCGGATACAGACTAACACGGCTGTTACTCTGAAACCTAATAATTGTTCAGCATTCATTCATGCAGGCCCCCATAGTGCCGGATGCCACGCGGGCCCCGACCGAGATCCCGGCCCCCATAGTGCCGGATGCCACGCAGACCCCGACCGAGATCCTGGCCCCCATAGTGCCGGACACCATGCAGACCCAGACTGAGATCCCGGCCCCCATAGTGCTGGACGCCACGCAGACCCCGACCAAGATCCCGGCCCCCATAGTGCCGGACACCATGCAGACCCAGACCGAGATCCCGGCCCCCATAGTGCCGGACGCCACATGGGCCCCGACCGAGATCCCAGCCCCCATAGTGCCGGACGCCACGCAGACCCAGACCGAGATCCCGGCCCCCATAGTGCCGGACGCCACACGGGCCCCGACCGAGATCCCGGCCCCCATAGTGCCGGACACCACGCAGACCCAGACCGAGATCCCGGCCCCCATAGTGCCGGACGCCACACGGGCCCCGACTGAGATCCCGGCCCCCATAGTGCCGGACACCACGCAGGCCCCGACCGAGATCCCGGCCCCTAGAGTGCCGGACGCCACGCGGGCCCCGACCGAGATCCCGGCCCCCAGAGTGCCGGACGCCACACGGGCCCCGATCGAGATCCCGGCCCCCATAGTGCCGGATGCCACACAGACCCCAACTGAGAACCAGGCTTAGGGCCGGCCCACAACATTTTGGCACCTGAGGCAGGGAGCTCAAATGACACCCCCTTGCTTGGGCTAAAACTTTGAAAGGTCTCAATTCTGGGTCCTAGTGGCGCCTCTCCCCCCACCCCCTCCAGTCTGGCATTTGAGGTGGCCGCCTCAGTTCACCTCATGGTAAGGCCAGCTCTGTCTGGGCCCCCATAGTGCTGATCGCCACAGAGACCCGCACTGAGATCCGGGCCCACATTGTGCCGGACGCCGCACAGACCTCAACCGAGATCTGGGCCCCCACAGTGCTAGTCGCCACAGAGACTCGCACTGAGATCTGGATCCCCATTGTGCCAATCATTATATTACCAGAGGGCAGCAGACAATCCCTGCACCAAAAAGCTTACAGTCTACATAACGAACCATCCCCTGGGCAGTAAAGAGCCCCGATTCAAAGAGGTTTTAGTGCCTAACTCCCTTTGGCTCGGTTGAAAATCCCAGTCAGGATTTCCACCTTGGCTCAGGGCCGGAGTCCCTGTTCCCTGGCTCAGCACATCGCGAAGCGGGACTACACTGGCGTTATGCTCGTGTAAATGATGGTGCCAGGAGGGCGATGGTGCCCATCATTCCGCCTTGCGTGGCTGGGGGAGAACCCACGGTGGGGGGCAGCGTGTGTGTGTGGGGGGGGCGGTAGGGATCAGCCCCTGTGGTCTCATTATTAGCCCCAGCAGGGCTCTGCTCCATGATGCTCTGTTCTCTTCCTGGCCACAGCACCCGAGAGCCTCCCAGAGGGGCCCAGCCCGGCACGGCCTCCCGTCCCGTGGGGGGAGCAGGATCGGGTCCGTGGGGGGCTGGGACGAGGTTTGTCCCTGGCGCGGCATCGAACCTGGGCACCCACCAACGCTGCCGGGTGGTGGTGGCGACAGAGGAGTTTGTGGACGGTGCCTGCCGGGCAGCCCCGCCTGCCAGGTGAATGGAGCAATGCCGCTGAGCCGGCCCGTGTGTCAGCTGCAGAAGCTCCTAGGACAGGCGGGCAGGTCCCTGGGGCTGGCACGAGTCAGCAGCACCCCGGCGCCGGGCAGCATGGACAGAGGTAAGGGAGCCCCCCCATTGGCCGCCAGAGGCTCCCCTCCCCGGAGCAGGGCCTGGACGGGGGCAGAGCCCTGGAGGCAGCTGCCCCATAGCACATGGGCAGGGAATCGCGTGTGCACGGTCCTGGCGGGGACCCCGGCCCCTTGGTTCCACCCCCACGGGGATGGGCTGGGCTGGGCCGTCTGTAACGACCTTGCAAACTCCTGCCCAGCCGCTCCCCCCGGGGTCGGTTGTGTTATTTGCAGGGGGCAGCCCAAGGCTTTGTGAGGGAGGAGAATCTGCACATTTGCTTCATCCCCCTGACCTCAGGGCCTTTTTCATTCCCTATAGCGGTGGGGCTAGATTCACCGAAGTACTTAGGCACCAAACTGCCACTTCAGGTGCCTAAATCCCAGAGTCAAGCCAGGCTGGGATTCATAAACCCCCCCCCCACACACACACACTCAGACGTCTCTGAACCTTGTAGGTGCCTAGACGCCCTTAGCACAGAAATGTTTGCAGTAAATGTTCCCTGGGTGCCTAAATTTCTGCCTTTATGCACAAGAGATGTCTTACACCTAACTCACCCGCAGGGCCCAATCCCATGTGTGCTCAGACCTTGCCTGCCGGATCGGGCCCCTCTAGGTGAGCTAAGGGCTGGAGGAGGAGGAGGAGGATGACTTCCCTCATGACTTTTGACCTGGCAGTTAGGGTACCCATCTGGGATGTGGGAGACCCTTGGTTCAAGTCCCCCCTCCACCTAAGGGGGAGACGGGATTTAAACTTCTCATGGGGATGCTTGAACTGTGGGGCACTCTGATGTGGGGCTCTCTCAGAAGCTAGCCCTTTGCTCGTGCTCTCTGCTCTCCCAAACACACTCCCTCCTCGCCACTTTCATAGACATAATTTTTTTAAAAAACTCTTCTGTTAAAATGAAGCTTTGTAAACCATTTAATTACATGTTGAGTGTAAATGTCCTGCTCTTTTTTTAATGCAAGACAGGTGTTGTCTAGACTCGAGTCGACAGGCATGGTATTCGCTAGCACGTTTAAAACGTCTTTTCTAGACAGAGCAGTGTGTGTGCGAAACTGGCCGAGTTAGGCCTTGTCTTCACTAGGAGAGAAAGTGTGTTACTTAAGCTATATCGGCCAACTAACACATGTTAGTGTCGACAAGGCAAGCTGTATTTTTAACACGTGTTAGCCGGTTGATTCTAACCCTACCCTCCCTCCTAAACTTGAATGCAATCAGCCTAACATGTGTTAAAGCCAGCACACTGCCTCGTCTAGACTAGACTTCTAAAACATGATAGTTAATGTGCTAACATCACCCCTTTAGATCCTAGCCCAGATAAGGGCATAGCTTCTAAGCTCAGCTGACCCGAACCTGACTTGAGTCATTTTCAGACTCCACCTAACCTGAACCTGATGCTTCTCCCTAAACCTCTAGCAGCACCATGTCCACCTTGTCCTTGCGGGTGGTCTGGTGGGGACTTCCTGCTTCCCATGCCTGTGATCTGTCTCCCGTCTCCTGCCTGTGGACTTTGCACAGCTGTGGCTACGTTCCCTGCTGCGGCCGGCCACCATTGCCTTGCTGCGCTGTGGGTGTGGTGGAGTGAGAGACGCTGTGACTCATCGGCATGCACACAGCACAGCCAAGTGGCAGAGGAGTGGGGCATGCGGACGCCACTGTGCTGACCCCACAGGCGGGAGGAGGTGATCAGAGACTGCCTGACCTGAGCCCCACGGGGTCAGATTGTTTTCAGACCCAACCCTGACACTGGTAGTCAGGTCCTGTCGGGTTTGGGTCCAGTTGTCAGGCTCTGCTGGTGAGTGTACTCATTGCAGGCACAGGGCTGGAGCGGGCTCATTAATTTGGGACCCAAATACACACACACACGTGTGCTATATGTTCCAGCCGGGAGATCCCGCCGGTAAGTAATGACCATGGAGAATCAGAGGCACTGAGTGGTCACCTGCGTCACCCACGGCTAGGAATTGCTGTTTTCTTCTGTAACTAGTAATTAGCTCTGGGTTATTTGGCTTTTGAAACGAAACAATAACATTCCTTGGGTGCTTTCCAGGGATAAGGAGAAGTGCATTGCCATGGGGGTGGGGGGCGTGAGTGTAGACGGTCACCTCATCTAACCCTGTGCAAAGCCGGGCTTCATGACCCAGTTGTAAAATACCTGTGAGGGCTATACCTGCACCTGTCCAGACTAGGGGAAAAGGCACTTTTATAAATGGGGCTGGCTGCCTTGGGTAACCAGCTCAATTTGAAACACCATCTAACACCAGTGTAGATGCAGTTTTGCCCCTAGTATCCCTATGATCCTGGGATGCAATCCAGACCAGTCAGGGGTTGTGTTACCCACCTGCTGTGCAACCTGGGGTTGCCTCACAATGCTTTGATGTTGTAGCTCCCAGCCTGGGCTGCTCCCTACCAGCCTACAAGTCATACCCTGAGTGTGTATAGTTGCAGCCCTGCTCCAACAGCCTGCCAGCAACACACCCGTCACCCTCTGGCTTCCATCAGCCTTGGTTTAGTACGCCATGGGTGCCCCCAGCACACTCCCAGTCCTGAATTTCCCCCAAAAGCCTGTCTTCTGCACCGCGAAGCCCTCTCCTGGACAGTTCAGATATTAACACTGCGTTGTACCTGTACAGTCAATATTCAACAGTTTGCTACTTTCACCGGACTTGCCAAAGAGTTCAGTTTAAACTAAGCCAACTGGGTTGGTTGAGATTAAAAAATAAAACCAGTCCGGTCACAAAAGAAGATAGGATTGTAAGTGAATTCAAAGACAGGCGATAAAGCTGGAGATGGTGACAAGGAAATAAAAGTGAAAACGCACATCCAAGTCTAAAACTTCATCTTCCATTGGTGTATGCAGCGGTGTTGGAGCCGGGTCGGTCCCTGGGTATTAGAAAGACAAGGTGGGGGAGGTAATAGCTTTTATTGGACCAACTTCTGTTGGTGAGAGAGACGAGCTTACGAGCGTCTTCTTCAGGTCTGGCTTGTCCAATACCTCACCCACCTTGTCTCCCTGAAATTTACTAGATTAAGTTTTGGTTCAAGGCTGTGTTCAGATGGCCTCTCTCACCCCCAGTCTTCCAGCCAGATGGTGACTGCCCCTTTCCTTGGCCAGGATCTCTTCCCCCAGGCCAGAAGGTGCTGGTGCCTTTGTCTTAGTGGAAAGAGAAAGAGAGAGAACTTGGGGTTCTCTGCCCCTTTCTTTTATAGTCCCATCAATCTTCTGATGATTACTCCTCCAAGCAAAGTTTTTTCAAACAGTAAAGGTGGCGACCTGGAGTCTGAGGGCGAAGGAGGCTCTGAGCCCTTTCTACTCATCTCTGTTTGCTGAGATTTAAATTTGCTTTGTCTCCTGCCCCTTCCCCCCATGCTGTCTCAAGGACCCTGTTTATTACTTATATGTAAGTTGAGGTAAACACTCATTCCTCTGAGGACAGACCTGTTCAACAACCGTTGCCTAGGCAGGGCTGGCTGGTTTTGAAGGTGTGCTAGTAATCTCCTTGGGGGGGTTTCATGATAATGTTGCCACACACATTTCACCATGTCATTAAGCAGCGAGTTATCAGTTTTCCAATGGGACCTCGCACGGCATTTTGTACAAAGCTTATCACAACCGTGCGTAGGGTGGGACTGCAGGGCTGCGTTCCGTGGTAGATCCCCCTGTGGCCGTATCCAGATGGGATGTTGGATTGAGTTACCTGGCTCAGTTGAACTAACTCCGTCTAACGGTCTAGCCAGGCCAAAGCAATTGACCTGTAGCACATGCAGAACTGGTTGGGTTAAAGCTGAGGCTGTAACTCGACCTATTCAAACTGAGCTGAAGGTTTTAGACAGTGTCTACACTGGTGCTAAATGGGGTTTTCAGTTGGGGTTAAACTCAATAGGGAAAACAGTGGGTTTTTTTCCTATCTACACAGCGTCCGTCCTGGTATAATTGCTGTGAGGTGGTGCAGGAGTGGGGGTGTGATTTTTATTTTTACAGATAGTCATTCTGGCACAGTCCCAGTTGTGGATGCAGTTATACTGGTGTGAGGGTGCCTCAGACTGGGGTGACTTATTCCCTTTCCTGTACTGACATCGTTAACCTGGGACAACTCTTGTGTGTAGACAGAGCCCCTTGGCTAGACAAGGGCTACACTACAGCACAACCCTGCTGATGTGACTGTGGAGGTGGTAAGCTGCATCCACACTGGGTGGGGTTTCAAATGGGCTGAGCTACCCCCGTGCCTTTTTTAAACCTTTCCCCCTCGTCTAGACAAAGCTGCAGGTGCTGGAGCAATGCTGGGAGATCTCCCCGCAATAACCCTCAGTGCTGGACTCGGCCGTGTCTACAGGCCCAGGGCCAGCTGCAGGGAAAATTCACTTCCACGCTCTGTATTCAGGTCTCTCTCTGTGTGTGTGCCCTTGAATACAGCCCACAGCAGTCAGAGGAGTTGCACCCAACTTTACAGTGTGTGAACGAGAGCAGAATTTGGCGCACCCCCCCACACACACACACACTCCCAGTGTCTTGCACAGCCTGAACCCTGCTCCAGCATGTCAGGAGCAAATGAATCCTGTGTCTGGAAAATCAATGGCTAAAGGAACAACCCGGCTCAGCCGTTGCCTTATAGGGGCCGGATTTTGCCTACGAGTGACTCCGACTAAAGACAAGGGGCCTGATTCTTGTCACTGGCCCAGCAAGGGCGCCTGCTCTGACTTCCAGCTCCCCCGGTTGTCATCTCTCTAGGGTGGAGACATGGGTCTCTCTCCTTGCTGGCTGGGGTCTCTCCAGGCTGCTGCAGCTCCCTGCCTTCCCTGTGTTGGGTTAGTCTGCCCAAGCAGGCCTGCTGGCTTTCCCCTCAGAGACTAATAACAGTGGAATTGCTACAATTATAAGTTACCGCATGGTTCTTCAGTGCTTAATTTGTAATGCAAGAGGTGCCGGGGCTCAAGCAATTAGATGCCAGAGCCTAAGCAATTTTTTTACTTTCAGAACTAATGCGGCAAGCCCGGAGATGCCGGGGCTATGAACAGCCAATGCCCACAGGTGCCGGGGCTCAGCCCTGGCACGAATTAGGCACTGCAGTTCTTCCTACCCGAGCCTATTGATTAAGGTAACAGCGTTGCAGAGAAAAAATGAAAAAACAATTTAAAAACCTACACGCCTGCTAATAAGCTTACCAGAGATCACCCCCTCCAATGTAGGCTCTGGTAGGAGCAGCCCTTCCCAGCCTTGCCCAGGGGTTTCCCTGCGGTGTCAAGTTCATCCCGCTCTCTGTTCAGAAGAGAACACTGAGAGTCACTCCTTTATCCAGTTGGGTTCTTTGAAGTGACCTTGAACAGGTAACCCGCCAGACAACAGGATCTCTGCTCCAAGTGCAGCTTCTAAAGGATAGATGGAGGTGGGCTCAGCATCCAAGTATTCCCTGGGAAATCCACTTCCCATGTATTGTCCCAAAACATCCCCTGAAGTTTCTAATATCGTCCAGAAATTGGATTAGTCAAGGCCATCCTCCCAGAGAAGTGCCGTACAATCCCATAATAGAACACAAACACTGGCATTGTCAATACCCTGGACTCCCAAAATACTTAAACTTCAGTCAGTCGGGTTTAACTTAATTCCAGATTTGCCCAAGAGATTGTCATATCTGTCACAATTCTGATTTACACAAAGGCCCTTTTATACGGCACTGGCCCTGGTGGTGTGAAGTGCAGTTTCTCACTGAGAGCCGTGTAAAGGGCCTCAGTGTAGCTAGGAATCATCTCACCTGGGAGGAGACTAGACCATGGGAGGGGCTGCAAGGGCTGATCTGCTGCAGACCCCCCCGACTCTAGGTCCCTGTGATGGGGGGAGCAGAGGGGTTTGCCCCTGGTTGCTGGGGGAGGATGCGAGGGGAGCGGAAGAAGTGACTGCTGGTTTCTGCTTTCCACAAAGGAAACGTCATTTCCCACAAGGACATGAAAGTGCTGGTCGACAGCGGGAAGGCTCGGATTATCGACGTGCGGTTGCCGGGGGAGGTGGCGAACGGCCATATCGACAACTCGGTCAATATTCCAGGTGAGGGGTTGCTGTGGGTGCCAGCAACCAGGGCTTCGATTGCACGTAGAGGGAGCGTCCCCCCCACTGCAGAGGGCAACATGTAGTGTCACAGACCAGGGCATGAGCGGTCAGGGCCAAAGGTCAAAGCTGGAGTCAGGGCCAAAGGTCAAAGCTGGAGACAGGAACTGAGCAGGACTGGAAACAAGGTGGGCACAGGAGTGATTGCAGCTGCGGGCAGAAGCATAGAGGAGTCAGCGACCTGCCGCTGAGTTTAAATGCAGATCCGTAGTCTCCTTGCAGCCAATGGAAGAGCCAATCAGGCGATTCTGCCACAGCCCAGCTGGGCTCATTAGCCTGCCTGAAGGCTGAGCCAGCCAGCCCCAGGTCAGCTGCAAGGACTCCAGGCCCATCGTTCCTGATACGTAGCACTAGAGCCCTGGAGAAAGTGGAATTAGTAACTCAGCAGGGGGCGCTCTTTCTTCCCTGCTCTCCAGTGTGCTGGGGAAGTGATGCGAGACCAAAGCTGGATCAATGAAGACACTACGTGTGCACAAGCAGATGGGTGTGTAGAGGGCTTTCCCTTCACCCCCTCCCCTGGTTCTTGTCACGCAGACAGAAAGCAGAAGACCAGAAGTCTGAAGTGCAGGCAATGCGATGTTTATTGGGGTTGGTTTTCAGGCAGCATGTCAATAACTTTGACACTGCAGAGCCTTGTTCCCCAGTGTTCCGTTCTCTCCCCACTTTAGCAGGCAGAATTATACCTGCAATGCACGCTTGGGATCCCCCCCCCCTTACAATTGATGGTGATGTTCCATTTTGGGGGTCATGAGTCTGGGGTTTTGTCCAACCTCTTTTGGATCCCATGGGAGGGGTAAGGAGTGAGGTTGTGCTATGGTCAGGGACCGGCCCTTTTTTTTTTTTTCCTGCCGTTTAGTGTTTTATATCTTCCCCTCAATCCCCTCCTGCCCTTCCCAACGGGTTCTTTGACCTTCCCTTAAGATAGAGGTTGAGGCAGTGTTAACATGTGCACTCCTATAGTATACTTTCATTATACCCAGTAACACTTTAATTGTTCTTAACTGTTCCCATTATACTAACAAACGTATCTGGCTAGGCAGAAGCAACATGCACAGTGTCTGTCCTTTGTTTACACATATTAGTACGAATATAAATGTATCAAAAATTAAATGAGCAAACAAGACCTAAAATTCTATCTCAGGCAAAAATACAGGCCTGAATTCTGCATTATTATTATCACTCCTAACAGGGTGTAACCCTGGCCAAATTCCAGCTCGGGGAATTGTCTCTTCTTCCTTAAACTACCTTGGTGGTTTTAAATGCATGCAGGCTTCTACTTCACTTCCTGTCCTAAATGGATGTGAAGAGTTTCTGTGTCTCACTCATTTGCTGTGTTTCACCACAGAGGGTGCTGCATTTCAGGAGTGGGAAAAGTGGTAGCTTGTGTCCCTTTGTAAAGCACGTGGGACTTGCATGCATAAACATAAGAGCATCATCGCCTGTATTTATGGAGCAGTGTAGCAATCGCCCACAATCATCATCATCAGGGTTTAGCTCCACAACTTCTGCATCAAGATAGAGACCTTTACCATTTGAGCTAAAGGAGTAACTCCATTAGCTAGTAGCAGCAGTAGGCTTCTATCCTCTAGTGGACCAGCTAGTGTCACATCCCCAGTGTCACATCCCCACCTAGTGCGGATGTGACACACCTTTCCCCAGGGTGATACACGAGCACTGCTGATCGCGATCATCTCTCTCTTTCCCACACCCAGTGACAGAAGTCGAGGAAGCCCTGAAGATGGACCCTGAGACTTTTAAGATGAAGTATGGCATGGACAAGCCACGGATGGATGACGACAACTTGATCTTCCACTGTCAGATGAGCAGGAGAGGGGCTCAAGCCACAGAGATCGCCATGACCCTCGGCTATGCCAAGTGAGCCTGCCCCTCTCCCCCCCGGGCTCTTGTACCATGGGGCACCAGACCCTCAGGGAGATTGTGAATGTACCACAGGCTCTGTGGGTTTGGAGGCAAGGGCTGTAGGTGCTTAAAATGCCCTGGGTCTTATGGACTCCAGCCCTTCTGAGTGCCCCCCTAAGCTCTCACGTATAGGGTTATTAATGGAGAAATCATTGAGTCTGGTGGAGAAGGAGAGGGCTCAGATATCCCTCAGCACCGATCTTGCTTATACTGGTGTATTCTGAAGTAAACCCACTGGAGGGGATGGTGATCCTCCACATTCTCACCAGGGCCACAGAGACAAAGTCGTGGTTAGCTACTGAGAGAGAGGACAGAGTAATTCCTAGCTAACCCCATAGGGGATGTTCCCACAGCTACCTTGGTTCCTCAGGGACCTTCAAATTCATCCGTATGACCCTGTGCTGGGGGCAGATTATTTCTCAAAGTTCTGGGCATAGCTCCTGCTCTGATGTTCTGGTCCCACTTGGGTTTCTGGCCCCTCGGCAGTCACAGCTGGGTTGGGTCTGTCTCTTCCACTTCAGAGGCAGTCCCTCCCATCTCTCATTCTGACTCACATGTCACTTCCTGTCTCTGCAGGGCCCGTAACTACGCAGGCGGCTACAAGGAATGGTCTGAGAAGGAGGGGAAGTGAAGTGGGAACGACTCCGCGAGGGCTGGTGTCTGTTCCTCCACGCCCAGCAGCTGGCTTTGCCCTGAGGACTCTTCCTTCGCTTCCTTGCTGCAACGTCGTCCCATTGCTGCTGACGCCCGGTGCTGGGATGGAAACGCTCTGGGCCCTGGGGGGCTCTTGGCTAACGCACCTGTCTGAGAAGCTACCACTCTACTTTCTGCCTCACCTTCCAGCCCAGTGTCTCACCTGCTCCAAATGTAGTCACTCCCCCTGCCCCCGACAGCAGCTGGGGGGTTCAGGCATTTTATTCGGGGTGGGGAGATATCTGCACCCCCCCATTCACTCCATCTCCCCCACCTCCCCTGGGAATCTGAGACCCCATCCATTTGCTCTGCAGCTCTCAAGGAGGTAGATTTGATGGTCATTTTGCTACCCCACCTCATTCTCCAGCTGAGTCTGCCGCTTCCAGCTGTAGCCTACTATTTCTATAACATACTGGGTGCCCCTCAGCCACCTCTGCATGGGGGATTTTCTCTGCAGCCACTCCCGGAAAAGAGAGCTCTCTAGCATTTCCTCCGATGTACTACAGGGCGTACTGATAAGGGGTGGGACGTCTGTGATGGCAGCAAGGCAATAGTGGAATTTGCTCAGGGTCAGCCAGGTTTCATATTATACTAAACAAGTCTTTGTACAGATCGGTGTTTCTCAGCCTCTTCACTGGGTGAGCCCTTATTCACATTAAAAAAATTGCACAACCTCCCCACTAACAATAAAAAATGTCTCATTTCTGACCATGCTTAGGGCTGGTCTGCATGCAGAACTTGCATCGGCAAAACTAGGTCTCTTGGGGGGGTGGCATGTGCTGTGTGAAACATCCACTGTGCCGCCCCCCCCCCCCCTCCAGAGATGTAGCTATGCCAACCTAAGCCCAGTGCAGACAGAGCTAGACGGATGGAAGAATTCTTCTGTTGACCGAGCTACCGCCTCTCGGGGAGGTGGATTATCTCCAGTGTCGAGAGAACCCCTCCCAGCGCTGTAGTGAGTATTCACACTGAAGTGCTGCTGCTGCAGGGTTTTAAGCATAGACCTACCCTTAGCATATAGAATTGATGTGTGGGAGAATGGAGAATACTTGATCTTGAAGGGTCAGGGGGTGTGGGGATGGGGGAGCGAGACTTTTCTTTGGTTTAGACTGTAATAACATTTTCAACGCCTCACAACCCCACTGCTGGCCTTTCCTGACCTCCTGAGACAGTTGTGACCCACCCATGTTATAGTGGCAGGGGTGTGACATCTCCTCCCCAGCAACATAGTGATGTTGACAGAAACCCTGGTGTAAATGCAGCTACATCCTGCCTGGAGGTGGCCTTTCTACACCCTAGCCTGCTCTACACTAGAAAGTGAGGTTGATGTAAGCCACCGTGCACCAACCTAGCTGTGTGTGGCTAGGCTCAAATTGTCTCCTGCTGACATGAAGTGCCCCATTAAGGCAATATGGGAAAACCACCTCCCCTACTGTCATTGCACCCTGGTCGACCTACAGCGGTCAACCCAGTAGGAGAGCTGACCCTTACAATCCTCCAGCAGCTGTCCCACAATGCCCAACAATGGCTGCTCTGGTCACAATTGTGAACTCCGTGACCCAGCCCACAGAGACTGAAAGCAACTCTTCCCCTTCCCCCCCTTTAAAACCCCCCACATATTTTTGAAATGCCTTTTCCTGATTGCTCGGCGCCCTCCCCGCCGGAGGGGGGAGGGCGGGGCTGCGGGAGGCTTTTTTGCCTGGGGCGGCAAAAAAGCCAGAGCCGGCCCTGCTCAGGCCACCATAAATACCTCAGAGGAGCCTGAGCCAGACCCCCGCTGTGGGAGGAAGAGGGGGAGACCCAGTGGCAGGGCAGCTTTGCTGTGAGCCAGCACCTGTTTGAGATGCTGCCACAGTCTAGTCAGTCGCACCAGGCAAGCATGCACAAGCCTGCTGAAGGGGAAGAACCTTGCGTAAGTGCGTGCATGCATTTTTCCTGGCAATGTTTCAACACACAGGTATCAACTTTTCATCATTTTATTTGTATGAGAAGAGGAAGAGGTACACCACACAGAGAGAGTTGGCATCAGCTTTTCCTTCTGCTGGGTTAGGAGAGGCAGGGGAGGGGTTGTTTATGTACACAGGGATGTCCCATGTAGCCTCTTGAGAGATCTTGAAACTCCCGAAGGTACTCTGTGATCCTCTCCCACAGGTTTCTAGGGTAGCAGCCTTATTTCTTCCTCTGCAGTAGAACACTTTCCCATGCCACTCGGCCATGAATTCAGCTGGCACCATTGCACCAAACAGGCTAGTGACACACAAACCCCGGCAGTTTTGGGACACCAGCAGCAGCTGTGCTCTGCGCCTTTGTTACCCTCGTGAGCGAGCTAGCAGCTAAAATCACCACTGCCTGTGGAAAACACTGCCAAGTTTCAGTGCAGAAATAGGGTCCAAAATGTTATTGTTTCATACAGCCAAAAATCTTACTGCCCTCTTCTTTTTCCCTGCAGCCCGGCCCCTGGCAGGCTGTACTCGCCATGGCAGGGACTGGAGCGAGGCACTCCAAAGCTAATCATCACAATCATTACAGTCAGCGTTATGTCTTATTGCAACATTTTATGGGAATAAGGGAGGGGCGTTTTGAAACTTGCACTTTCTGCTGTGATTGTAACTACTGTAGTAAAAAGAGAGCCTGAAGCATGGGCCTGGTGCAAGTCCTGGGGCCTCAACCAAAATCAGCAAAAATTACGCTATGAGCAAAAGTCAGGCCCTGTCAACAGGGCCGGCTCCAGGGTTTTGGCCGCCCCAAGCAGCCAAAACAACAACAAAAAAAGCCGCGATCGCGATCTGCGGCGGCAATTCGGCGGGAGGTCTTTCACTCCCAGGCGGAGTGAGGGACCGTCCGCCGAATTGCCGCCGAATACCTGGACGTGCTGCCCCTCTCCGGAGCGGCCGCCCCAAGCACCTGCTTGAGAAGCTGGTGCCTGGAGCCGGCCCTGCTTGTCAAAAGCAGACGTTTGCCTCCAAATCAGCATCCAGTGCATGAACTCAGCACTGGTATTGCTACTATTGCTAAACCACACTGAATATGTAACCAGCTTCCAGCACAAGAACAACCCCGCCTGGCACATAAGCTGGTTTGACAGAAGGAATAAAAAGGGATGTTTTGTCTGAAACCTCAGGGGAAAGGTAAAAGGGGAGGTAACAAACACGTCATAAAACACGTAAGTTGTTTATCCCAGATGGATGGTCTCAGTCTATAAATGTTGAGATGCCTCGCTTTAACCCTTCATGTGGCCTAGGGGGCAGTGGAAAGTCCCACCACTCACTAAGCCGGTCCTTTGTCACAAGCATACATATATTAGTGTCCCTGTAGTGGCTATGGGGTGCTAGTACCGTGCTTTCTTGGCAATATACCTGAAGGAACGAAATGGACACCGTGTAGAATCAAGCACGTGGGTTTATTACGCACAGCGTTGGTGGAGTGTCACTTTGCTTATTAGGCTCAGAGACACTGCCAAGCTATTGATTACAATTGATTATATGGAATATTCATGGGCGGAGGGAAGTGACGGGGTGGGAGGTCCCGAGCCCCTAGAAAGGCCTAGCAGCAAGACAAGATAAGCACAGTAAGCCAATAGATTAAAGATTACATAATGTCTCCGCCCATGGTTTCAGGTTAACATGTAACATACTGTTTGTACACAGGTGTTTTCCTTTAAACAAGGTATAAAGTGTATAATTATAAAATATATATGTTGAATTCTGATTTGGGGTCCACAGGAATGAGGTAGCTCCTCTAATTGTCCAACAGGTACGTTTCTGGGGGTTAAAGCAAAAAGACATTGAAAAGTATATGACAATAGAAATTGTTTTTCAGGTTGCCCATTGTGTTTAAAGGCAGACACTGGAATCTGGGAGGGAGGGGGTCATATCTCATACTGACATGCTTGAACCTCTCCATGAAATCAAGGTTGGTACGTGGGGACGGTATTGGCTACCTTTTCCTGCAGTAGGAGTGGACATAGAGGCCCCCTTCAATATTTTGGTATGTCTGTAGTTTCTGATGAGGGTGCCAATTACTGCTCCCCATCTGGCGTTTTGCTTATGCTTATCTTAGTAAAAAAACAAGGTTGTCTCTTCTTTGTTCAGCTTCTGTTAGCCAATATTGTTCACTGTTTGCTAGGCCCCTAGGCCTCTTGACCAAACTTTGGACTTTGGGCCTGTAAAAAGTTGCTCACAGAGCCTGTGTCAGGGTTTTACATACACAGCACATGGATTTTGGCCCTTCAATACCTGGCCGAGTGCCTTCACCACTAAACCGAGTCTGTGGTCTTTCTGGGCAGTTCGCTCGAGGTTGGCTGGGCTGGCTACCTGGCCAGAGCCGTGACAGCACAGAGAGAGGACACACGTGAGCCAACAACTGACAATAACTACAATGGTACCTCTGTCTGTTTTATCTGTAGCTGCTGCTGTTGCAGCCTTGAGGGGTGTCCCCTTCACACCCGCAGCATGCCAGAGCCTGATGCAGAGGAGAAAAAAAGAGGACTAGGGAGAACATGCTGAGCTAGTCCTGCATCGGACCATGAACAAAGGGCCTCATGGGAGCGGGATAGAAAGGACAGGAGAAAATGGAGAAAGAGGCATGAATCCCAGCAGGAGAGGCAGCTGCACCAGGATAGAATGGGGCATCTCAGGGCCGCAAACACAAATGCTGTGGTCTCTAGCTGACCTACAAGTGCAGCAGTCACAGGTTCACCTTCCTTTGCAGTCCATGGAGAACTCCATGGTGGCAGCTGACCTACAAGTGCAGCAGTCACAGGTTCACCTCCCTTTGCAGTCCATGGAGAACTCCATGGTGGCAGCTCCTTGCACCTGCCCCCTCCCAACTATCCAATTTTCACCAGGGCCACATCCCTACCCCTGCCGCTCCAGGCCAGCGCACAGGAAGGACAACCACAGCTTCACATACGCCAGCCGTGCCTCTCATAGGTTTGTGTATGTGTAGCCAAAATGGACTTCAGTTGTGCTCTGAAATGGACAGAATTGTTTGCTGCCTTTCTAAATTTCAAGTTCCGTTTGGTTAATTTATGTTAGGAGTTTGTATTGTACCTTAGAACCTCAGAGTTACAAACACCTTGAGAAGGGAGGTTGTTCGTAACTCTGAAATATTCATATCTGAACAAAACGTCATGGCGTTATGACCTGCATTATTATGTGATCCCACCAATCAGGGCTTGTTTCTTGCGCCCAGAAGCGGTTCCACCATTGCAGCTGTGCCATAAATGCCACCAACAACCTTGAAATGTTTTTCGCTATGTCCCTCAACAAACTGTCTTTGAAGAAACTCTTCAGTTCTTCCTGCAGCTCCGATAGTACCAGAGGATTGTGTGTCCTGTATTTGCAACGTTCATGAGACTAGTACATAGCTGTGCAGGCTCCATGCTTCCCCAAAGAGATGGCGGACACAAAACAGTGTGGGCTGGTTCGTGGGATTTAAAAAACCCCCACAACAATTATGGGATAAGGAGGGCATTATGGGATGGAGGAAGGTGCATGCTGGGAACTTGAACCCTAGTTCCCAGAGATCCCTGGGTGAGTTATTTCTATCCTACAACATGTAGTGAAATCTTCCCAGAAGACGTTGCGCCAGATGGTGGCGTGTGGCCTACTGGGATATCTACCCGTGGTGCACCACACTGTGCATGGACACAAGCACTAGTGGTGAGTACGCTGAGCACCGACGGAAGCAGGCAAGTATGTGTATGCCCAAATGATATACTAATGGCAGCGGCTATCCAACAATGTAACTTGCATTGACCAAAGTTTGTAATGTAGACATGACCCTACAGAAAATGCCTAGTGTAGGCTGTGTCTACGTTAGCAGACAATGCTGGCATAACTATGCTGGTATAGCCTCCATACTGTAGACATACTCTAAGGCCTTGTCTACGCTACACATTTTTGTTGACAAGAGTCAGCTTTTGTCAACAAAACAGTGGAAGTGAACATACTGAAATGCTCCTCCCGCCAATGTAATTCCCCTGCTATGCCGACATAATAAACCCACTGCAACGAGAGACATAGAGCTTATGTCGGTGTAGTCAGGTGATGCCTAAGGCCTGGTCCATACTTAAAAATTAAAATCAACCTAGCTATGTTGCTCAGGGCTTTGAAAAATGTCACCCCCTGACCACTGAGTTAGACGTGTAGCTGTGGCTATGTCGACAAAAGAATACTTGTCTCTTGGAGAGATGGATTAACTATGTCGATGGAAAAACCCCTTCTGTCAACGGAGGAAGTGTCTTCACTACAGAAACACAGCTGTGGCGCTGTAGTGTGGACACAGCCTGCTATAGACCCTATGCCAACATAGCCCCCTAGTGTAGATGCAGCATATGTGGACAGAAGGAGGAGTTTTGCCAGTGTAAGAACACCCCCAAATTTTATTGGTTTGTCCAACAGAAGCACGACTCTTCTGTCACATAGCTGTGGTTACACTGGGGGTTTTGTGGTCAGAGCTAGGTTGCTAAAGGGTATGTTTTTTCATATCCCTGACCAACATAGCTATGCTAGTATAAGTTATAAGTGTAGACTAAACCAAAGCTTTACACACCAGATCGTGGCTTTAACATTTTTCATTTATGGGGCAGAGTGGAGGCTCCAGCTTTGTCTACACTAGAAAATTACGTCGGTTAAGGGTGTGAAAAATCCACACCCCTGAGCGGCATTGTTAAGCCGACTTAGTCTCCATGTAAACAGCACTAGGTTGATAGAAGAATTCTTCCCTGCCTCTCGGGGAGGTGGATTCACTATGCTGACGGGAGAACCCCTCATGGCCCTGTTCTTGGCTGGAAACTTCAGGTGCTAATGATAATGTGTGGTTTTGCCACATACTTTGAGTGATCTTAGGTAAATTAACTAATCTGTCTGTGCCTCCTGTAAAATGGGGGTGATAGTAATAATTACCTACTCCTCAGGAGAGTTGTGAAGATCAGAGATCCATGGATACAAGTCTCTATCAAAGTGGAAAGCACTTCGAGGAGAGGAAATCGATCAGGAACAGTCAGCATGGATTCACCAAGGGCAAGTCATGCCTGACTAACCTGATTGCCTTCTATGAGGAGATAACTGGCTCTGTGGATGAGGGGAAAGCAGTGGATGTGTTATTCCTTAACTTTAGCAAAGCTTTTGATACATTCTTCCACAGTATTCTTGCCAGCAAGTTAAAGAAGTATGGGCTGGATGAATGGACTATAAGGTGGATAGAAAGCTGGCTAGATGGTTGGGTAGTGATCAATGGCTCCATGTCTAGTTGGCAGCCGGTATCAAGCGGAGTGCCCCAAGGGTCGGTCCTGGAGCTGGTTTTGTTCAATAGCTTCATTAATGATCTGGACTGAAGGATGGCGTGGAGTGCACCCTCAGCAAGTTTGCAGATGACACTAAACTGGGAGGAGTGGTACATACGCTGGAGGGTAGGGATAGGATACAGAGGGACCTAGATAAATTAGAGAATCGGGCCAAAAGAAATCTGATGAGGTTCAACAAGGACAAGTGCAGAGTCCTGCACTGAGGATGGAAGAATCCCATGCACTGCTACAAACTAGGGACCGAGTGGCTTGGCAGCAGTTCTCCAGAAAAGGACCGAGGGGTTACAGTGGACAAGAAGCTGGATCTGAGTCAACAGTGTGCCCTCGTTGCCAAGAAGGCTAACAGCATTTTGGGCTGTATAAATCGGAGGATTGCCAGCAGATTGAGGGACGAGATCATTCCCCTCTATTTGGCATTAGTGAGGCCTAATCTGGAGTACTGTGTCCAGTTTTGGGCCCCACACTACAAGAAGGATGTGGAAAAATTGGAAAGAGTCCAGCGGAGGGCAACAAAAATGATTAGGGGGCTGGAGCACATGACTTATGAGGAGAGGCTGAGGGAACTGGAATTGTTTAGTCTGCAGAAGAGAAGAATGAGGTGGGATTTGATAGCTACTTTCAATTACCTGAAAGGGGGTTCCAAAGAGGATGGATCTAGACTGTTCTTAGTGGTACCAGATGACAGAACAAGGAGCAATGGTCTCAAGTTGCAGTAGGGGAAGTTTAGGTTGGATATTAGGAAAAACTTTTTCACTAGGAGGGTGGTGAAGCACTGGAATGGGTTACCTAGGGAGGGGGTGGAATCTCCTTCCTTAGAGGTTTTTAAGGTCAGGCTTAACAAAGCCCTGGCTGGGATGATTTAGTTGGGGATTACGTCCTGCTTTGAGCAGGGGGTTGGGCTAGATGACCTCCTGAGGTCACTTCCAACCCTAATATTCTATGATTCTATTCAGAATTTTTTTTAACTTGTCTGTCTAGCAGTGACCATCAGAGGTCAGCAAACCCTCAAGGATCAATTTGCTGTACCTCCATAAGCCCCTTCGTTTTTAGTTCAAACCGATTTTTACTGAAAATTTCCCAGGTTTTAGAAAAAGTATTATTCATGTTTTTTCTGATTTTTCACTCTACTTTTGTATCATTCAAATAAATAAAAAATAGCTTGTTTTATTAGGAAAATACAATAAATTGCATGTTTCAGAGTAGCAGCCGTGTTAGTCTGTATCTGCAAAAAGAAGAACAGGAGTACTTGTGGCACCTTAGAGACTAACAAATTTATTAGACTAATAAATTTGTTAGTCTCTAAGGTGCCACAAGTACTCCTGTTCTTCTTTTTAATAAATTGCATGAGATACATGCATTATGATAGTATATTGGTCTGTATGTATATGCAAAGCTGCCTGTTGAGGTAAGGCTATGTATTAGTCTAGAAGAGGGATTCTCAAACTGGGGATCAGGACCCCTCAGGGGTCACAAGTTTATTACATGGGGGGGGAGGTGTCGCGAGCTGTCAGCCTCCACCCCAAACCCTGCTTTGCATCCAGTATTTAAAATGGTGTTAAATACATTAAAAAGTATTTTTAATTTACATGGGGGGTCGCACTCAGAGGCTTGCTATGTGAAAGGGGTCACCAGTACAAAAGTTTGAGAACCACTGATCTAGAAGATACACACAATAAACAAACAGGCACGCACGCAAGCTCTGAAGTGCGTGCACATCTGAATGTACTGATGAATCTCACGCCCACCATATACATATTTCAAGCCATTAGCAGATAACGGTTTAAAGATTTGACACACTAAAATGGGAAGAAAATGAAAATCTGTATGAGAATACATTTCAGAACACAAGGAAGTATTTGAAAGTTTAAAAAAAACAAAAACAGGAGAAAAGGATGAAGTTGAATGTATGTGCTGCAAATTGTGTGGCCCAATTATTAAATGTACAGTAAAAACTGTGTTATCCGGCCCTGTGCCCACCGGAAAGCCCTATAAACCGGCATTTCAAATTTTCATAGAAAGTCCGGTTTATACTCTGGTTGGTGCAGGGCCAGCAGGCTCCCTATCTGGCTCCGCATGGCTCCCCGGAAGCGGCCAACTGTCCCTGCTGCTCCGCCCGCAGGCGCCACCCCCGCAACTCCCATTGGCCAGGAACCGCGGCCAATGGGAGCTGCAGAGCCAACGTTCGAGCAGGGCCGGCTCTAGGTTTTTTGCCGCCCCAAGCAAAAAAAATGTTGCCTGCCCTCCATCCCAGCCCTGGGCTCCTTGCCGCACCCGCCGCCGCCCCACCCCTGGGCTCTCCCCCCCACCCGCACCCCCCTGCCGCCCCAGCCCATGGCTCTTCCCCCCACACATACCGCCCCAGCTCTGGGCTCTCCCCTACCCCCCCACCATTGCCCCCTCCAAACACCTCCTGCCGCCCCAGCCCTGGGCTCTCCCCCCCTCCCCCCGCACCTGCACCCTCCTTCCGCCGCAGCCCTGGGTCACTGGTAACTCGCTCCCAGGGCGGGTCATTCAGCAGGAATTTTAGGTGTGCACAGAACACAGACAGGATTGGTTCCTATATGGTTACAGAACTGCAGTAAAGTGGAACAGTTTTCAGCTTGTGTGATTGGATGTTATCTGGATGCATATTATAAGACTGTCCTACATAAATGAGGAAAAGTTGAGGTGCCTTTATTATTCTTTTGTTCCACTCTTTCTTTCTATGGGGAATTTGCCAATGCAATCACTGTCTTCCTTTTAAACAAACAAACAAACAAACAAACAAGGCAATGGCTGTTGAAAATAGCAATTCCAGTCCTAATAACCACTGGGAAGCATTGCTTGCTCAATTGTATCCTACTTTTTCTACAGCAAGTTACAGTGGATCAGTATATTTGATTTGGGAGAAATGAAGTAACAGCCGCCCAAACTGAGCTTGAGCACTCCTGAATTTTGAGTTGTTCAAATCTGGAAGGCAGGTGCTGGGGGGTGGGGGGGGGGGCGGTGGCTCCGCAGGGGAGCATGGCAGCATGTATGCAGCAGCATGTCTGGCACTGTGCAAAGCCAGACACGCTGGTCTGAGTGGCACGGTAAGGGGACTGGGGGGTTGGAGAAGGGGTAGGGAGTACTGGGGGGGCAGTCAAGGGACAGGGAGCACAGGGAATTGGATGGGGCGGAGGTTCGGGGGGGCAGTCAGGGGCAGGGAGAAGGGGGGGTTAGATGGGTCAGGGGTTTGGGGGGAGCAGTCAGGGGACAGACAGCAGGTGGATAGGCATAGGAGTCCCAGGGGTTCGTCAGGGGACAGGTAGGGGGTGAAGTCCTAGGGGGGAAATTGAGGGGGGGTCTCAGGAGGGGACAGTTGGGACAAGGAGAAGGGAGGCTTAGATGGGGGTGGGGTCCCAGGAGGGGGCAATCAGGGGACAAGGACCAGTGGGGCTTAGATAGGGGGTGGGGCCCTGGGGGGCAGTTGGGGCAGGGGTCCCGGAAGGGGGTGATCAGGGGACAGGGAGCAAGGGGGTTGAATGGGTTGGGGTTTCTGTGGGGGGCAGTCGGAGGGAGTGGATGGTGGCAGGGTGGGGCTACCCTCCCTCCCCGTGGAGTGTCCTATTTTTTGAATGTTAAAATATGGTATCCCTGCCCTTCCCAGTGCAGCTCTCCATTCACAGCAGGCTGCAGCATGAGGTCTCAGCTTCCTCACTCCCTCTCCCTCTTTCCTGTTGGTAGTGGCCAAGGGAATGCTGGGAAATGTAGTTCTTTCCCTGCTCCAGGGCTGGCTCTATAGGCAGGGAGCTAACCAAGGAACTACAGATCCCAAGGCCCCCTGTTGGTTCTCAGCTGCCAGGCTGGCTCCCTGCCGCCCCTGCAAATGGGCTGCCCCAAGCACGTGCTTGTTTTGCTGGTGCCTAGAGCCAACCCTGTGCTCGAGGTGGGCAGGGGCAGCGTGCAGACCTGCTTGCCGCATGTCCACCTAGGAGCAGCAGGGACAGGTTGCTGCTTGCAGGGAGCCGCCCAAGCTGATCGCCTCCAGATCCGGCACCCCAAAACCTCTCCCGCACCCCTAGCCCCCTCCCATATCCAAACTCCCTCCCTGAGCCCGCACCCCAACCCCGAGCCCTGTGCCCCCTCCCGCACCCAAACTCCCTCCCTCTTAGTTAACCAGTATTTTTCACATACCGGCACCCCCCATTCCCCCAACATGCTGGATAAAAATACTTTTACTGTAAATATTTATAGGCTAATAGTTCTAAGTCTACACCAGTGAACCGTTTATTCAAACGAAAAGTTTCATTTGGGGATTAGAAATATATTGTTTTCTTAAACTCAGAGGTGGCCTTGTGTTTTAGTTCTGCAGCAAACCAAATTGATGAATGGAATTCAAAGCATTAATCTACTGAATACTTCCCCCCTCCCGCCCTGTCTTTCAGACCACCAAAATAAACCCCGATATTTACCCAGAAAAATTATTAGAAGTTTTTTGCACTGAGTTTCACCTGGTTTTGTTGTTGTGGTAATAAACACTGATCAATTCCCAGGAAAAAATAAATAAAATAAAAATTGAAAATGAAGGCCCTATACATCCACCAGTGATAATAATGTCCACAGTACCTGGGAGGTGAGCCCCATTGTCCCCCTCACCACAAGTAATACTGTACCAATCAACAGACCTTGTAGGGACACACAGAGTAACAGAGAAGAAAAACATTTTTGCAAGCCCTGACTCCCTCCACCTTTCTCTGAATCAGGCTGACTGGAGCCAGCTAATGGAAACCAATGGGATAACACGAGGCATATGTAACATTAGTAGTACTACCTGAGGCAGGCAAGAGGTGTAATAATATTGTGTCATTGGGTGGGAAGATAGATCAGCACAGCTACATCACTCTGGGGTGTGGGTTCTCCTGCAAAGTTGAGGAAAACCCATTTTTGAATGGTGGGGGGAGGGATGGGAGGCCAGGAAAGGGCTTTTCCATTGTAAATAAAAATGATGGACTTATTTTTATGATGCTGCTTAATCAAAACCAGCTGAATTATAACGCCACAGCCTTTGGTAGCGAAGCTAAAAGGCGGTGGACAGAGGGAGCACAGAGAAAGAACGACAGGAATATGGAAAACGGAAGACGGGGATAGAGAGAGAAAGAGGGGAAGAGACATGCAAAATTGTACTGTTTTAACAAGGTGTAATGAAAACTATGTTTTGTTAACCCAGTGCATGAGGCTGAGTGGACACCCTTAAACCGATATAAATATTCCTCAGATCGATTTAGCTGCAGTCAATTAGACCTGGGGGTAACATTTTCAAAAGCACTTAAATGATTTAGGAGCCTAAGGCTGGGTCTAGGTCTACACTAAACAGTTTTGCCAGCATAGCTATGAGTGTGAAAAAAATTCACATCCCAATTGCTGTAGTCATGCTGGCCACCCATCCCACGTAGACCACTCTTGTCGTTTGGGAGCTTAACGATAGCAGCAAAAGAACTCCTCTTGTTGGTATACCCTGCAGATCCACTAGGGGACTTAGACTGCATAGCTCTCTGCTGGTACTGCATAGTCTCCAGATCGCCTAGTGTAGGGTTACCATATTTCAACAATCAAAAAAGAGGACGGGAGGAGCCCCGCCCTAGCCCCGCCCCTGTCCTGTCCTAGCCCCGCCCCTGCCCCTTCCACTCCCTCCCACTTCCTGCCCCCTCAGAACCCACAACCCTCCCCCCCACTCCTTGTCCCCTGATTGCCCCCCAGGACTCCACCCCCTCCCTAAGCCTCCCTGCCTCTTGTCCCCTGACTTCCCCACATCCTAACTGGCCCCCTAGGACCCTACCCCCTACCTGTCCCCTGACTGCCCCAACCCTTATCCACACCCCCACCCCCTGACAGCCCCCCCCCAGAACTCCTGACCCATCTAAACCCCTCTGCTCCCTGTCCCCTGACTGCCCCCTCCTGGGACCCCTGCTCCTAACTGCCCTCCAGAACCCCACCCCTACCTAAGCCTCCCTGTTTCTTATCCCCTAACTGCCCCTTCCTAAGACCCCTCTCCCTAACTGCCCCCCAGGACCCTACCCCCTACCTGTACCCTGACTGCCCAAAACCTTATCCACCCTCCCCCAGAAAGTCCGCCCCGAACTCCCCCCCACCACTCCTTGTCCCCTGACTGCCCCCTCCTGGGACCCCTGCTCCTAACTGCCCTCCAGAACCCCACCCCCTACCTAAGCCTCCCTGTTCCTTGTCCCCTAACTGCCCCCTCCTGAGACCCCCCCACCTGTACCCTGACTGCCCAAAACCTTACACCCCCAACCCCCAGACAGTCCCCCCAGAACTCCCAAACACCCCCCCCGCTCCTTGTCCCCTAACTGCCCCCTCCTGAGACCCCCCCCACCTGTACCCTGACTACCCAAAACCTTACACCCCCAACCCCCAGACAGTCCCCCCAGAACTCCCAAACACCCCCCCTGCTCCTTGTCCCCTAACTGCCCCCTCCTGAGACCCCCCACCTGTACTCTGCCCAAAACCTTACACCCCCAACCCCCAGACAGCCCCCCCCGAACTCCCTGACCCATTCAACCCTCCCCCCTGCTCCCTGTCTCTTGACTACCCCCCCCCCACCTCCCTGCCACTTCTCTGGCCCCCGGCCCCCTTACTGTGCTGCAGAGCCGCGTGCTCAGCAGGCTCGGAGCTCCAGGCGAACGGCCGGTGATCTGTGAGTGCAGGGAGGGAGGGAGGGAGAGGAGGGGAGTGGTGTTAAGTTTCAGGAGAGAGGAGGGGGACGTGCAGAAGGGCTCTGGCTCTGGCTGTTGGAGCACCGGCTGCTTTGTAAGCAGCGCGCACGCTCTGCATGGGAGGGGGGAGGAGGGGAAGTCCGGACATTGACAAATTCCCCCCGGACGCTATTTTTAACCCGAAAAAGCCGGACATGTCCGGGGGAATCCGGACGAATGGTAACCCTAGCCTAGTGCAGTGTTTTTCAAACTGCGGGTTACGGCGGCTCAGGTCAGCACTGCCGACCGGGCTGTTAAAAGTGCCGTCGGCGGTGCTGCCCAGCTAAGGTGTGCTAGTTCCTACCTCTTCTGACACCACCCTGTGCCCCAGAAGTGGCCAGCAGCAGGTCTGGCTCCTAGGTGGGTGGAGTGGGGGGGGCCACAGGGCTCCACACGCTGCCCCCATCCCAAGCACCGGCTCCGCACTCCCATTGGCTGGGAACCGGCCAATGGGCGCTGGGGGTGTGTGTGTCAGTGCTTGTGGGTGAGAGCCACGTGGAGCTGCTTGAGTGCCTCCGCCAAGGAGCCGGACCTGGTGCTGGCCGCTTCCGGGGCGCAGCGCAGTTCGCGGTGCCAGGAGAGGCAGGAAGCCTGCTTAGCACCCCCGCTGCGCTGCTGACCGGGAGCCGCCCGAGGTAAGCCCACGCCGCAACCCCATTCCCCAATCCCAGCCCTGAGCCCCCCCCACAAAACCCAGAACCCTTTCCTGCACCCCAAACCTCTCACCCAGGCCCCACCTGAGAGCTTGCACCCCCAGCTCAGAGCCCTCACTCCCTCCTGCACCCCAACCCCTTGCCCCAGCCCAGCGCCCCTTCCCACACCCTGAACCACTCATTCCTGGCCCCACCCCGCAGCCCTCACCCGTGCACCCCAATGCTCGGCCCCAGCCCTGAGCCTCTCCCACACCCCAAACCCCTCATCCCCAGCTCCTTTGTGTCATGGGCATTTTTCAAGAGGGGACTGAAATTATTAAAACGAGAGACAAATACCCCAAGGGACCCTCTCTCCCCTCCCCCACCCGTCCATCTCACTCCTTGCGCCTAAGAAAACAAAAGAAGCAGCCATTAGACTCTGCGGGAGGGGTCCTGACTTGGAGTTTGGTCAGTAATGCTGTTGGAAGCATGTGGTGAGAAACTTTGCTTTAAATCTAATATAGCTTGTTAAGTTAAGCACTTGAACGTATTTGATTATGGTTTTTCTTGTACCCATTTCTGATTGCAATGGTCTATATAGCATCTGTGCATATGACGTATTTCATATGTTACGTTACATGATGAGGGTTCAGCAGGATCAAAACGTTTCGAGGTCCCCGAATGGAATGTGTTCGGACTTTCCGTTCTGCGGATAACATTTCCCAAATGTCAGGATTCCGGAAATGCTGTTTCTCCTGCTCTCCTGGTGAACCTGTTGCTGCCACCTGGAACTTCAGAGAGGGCCAGAGCCTGAGGGGGGGGGAGCCTTTCCCCAGCACCCAGCCTCAGGCCGCCCTGTCACACTAAGACCAGGCGGCAGGGTGCAGCGCTGGGCCACAAGGGGCAGGGAGTGGGGCTGGGCGTAGGGTGGGAAGGGGGTAGGGTGACTAGATGTCCTGATTTTATAGGGACAGTCCTGATTTGGGGGGCTTTTTCTTAAATAGGTACCTATTACCCCCTACCCCTGTCCTGATTTTTCACACTTGCTATCTGGTCATCCTAGAAGGGGGGGGGGGGGACCATGGGGTGGGGAGTGAGCTGGGCTGGGCCACAGGGGTTGGGAGGAAGGCTGGCTTGGGTGATGCAGGAGGGAGAGACGGGTTCCTGGCCACAGGGGAGGTGTGTGGGGGGCTCAGCCTGGGTGCAGGGACTGGGGGGGTCGAGGGGGGGACCTTGGGCTGTGGGGAGGAGGCTGGGTGCAGGACACGGTGAGCTGGGCTGGGGGCAGGGCGGGGGGGGGCAGGTTTCTCCCAGCAGCCTCTCTGATTTGGGGGGGGCCTCAGTCCCTGGGTGCAGCCCCGCCCCCATCAGCGCCGAGCGGGGGTCGCGTTTTTTGGGCCAGTCGAGCAGAGTGGGGCCTCCGTCACCATGGCAACCTGAGAGTCCTGGCGGGGGGAGGGGAGGGCCTTGGGGCGGGGACTAAGTTCACGGGGGCGAGGTTAAGGGCCCCCACCGGTAGCCAATCAGGGCGGAGCTGTAGGTATGCTAGCCAGTCAGGTCACAGGGTTGACTATATTATTGGTTGACGACACCGTACCGGCATCCAATCAGCACTTGGGAACGGGGCGCACGCTGGGAGCCAATGGGGGTACAGGGAGCGGGGCCTCACCTGCGGGCGGTGAGCGGGGCCGGGTGGGGCTCAGTCAGGCAGCGGCATCTCGCAGAGCTCCGTGGGTAGCTGGGTGCGCGGCGATGGCTGGGCCCGGGGCGTGGGGCCGGCTCCACTTACTGCTCCTCAGCGTCAGCTCCTGTGAGTGCCGCGCCGGGGCGGGGGGGCTATGGTAGGAGGGGGGCTGAGCGGTCAGACCGAGAGGGGGAGGCTAGAGGAGGGGGGTAGGGGCAGTGAGGCGGGCGGGCGGGCGGAGGGGAGAGGAGGGGGTAGGGGCAGTGAGGCGGGCGGGGGGAGGGTAGAGGAGGACGGGGTAGAGGCCGTGAGGCGGGCGGGGGGAGGGTACAAGAAGGGGCCAGGGGCAGTGAGGCCGGGGCAGGAGGCAGTTCAGGAGCTTCACTTCATCCCGCTGGGTGTGTCTGCCTGGCATGATCCTGGTGGTGGTGGTACATGAAGCTGTGTCTGTCTCTCTCTGAGGTGTTGGGACCCCAGTACCCTGGGGCTGCCCATAGCTCCTTTGCTCCCGGGTCTCGCTCCTTGCTTCGCAGATCGTTCGCTTTGTTGCCGAGTCTCCTTTTCTCAGCTGAGTCCCCCACCCTGCATTGGTCCCTATTGGCTTTGGGGTTTGAGGATTGTGCTAAACATTTGGTGCTTTCAGGGTAGCAGCCGTGTTAGTCTGTATCCGCAAAAAGAACAGGAGTACTTGTGGCACCTTAGAGACTAACAAATTTATTAGAGCATAAGCTTTCGTGGGCTACAGCCCACTTCTTCGGATGCATATAGAATGGAACATATATTGAGGAGAGATATATATACACACATACAGAGAGCATGAACAGGTGGGAGTTGGTAAGACAACTAATGCTCTAATAAATTTGTTAGTCTCTAAGGTGCCACAAGTACTCCTGTTCTATTTGGTGCTTTGAGTTTGAACCTCTGTAAAGCCCTCCCCAGGGCCCTTCTGGGCAGATTAAAGGCCTGGGAGGGTGGAGGTGGATTTTAGCGATGCTTCATTCTGAATTTTTGCTTGGTCTGAATTGGGGGAAGAAGTTTCTTTCCTTGTGAGTTAAACACCGGTTGTAAAATGTTGATGATTCCTTATCAGATGCATGCAGGGGCCCGTGCAGCCATACTGATTGCAGGAGGCTGTTTCCACAGTGCTCACAGTTGGAGACCCAGTTAAGTCACAAATCATAGATGCTGCTAAACAAATCTCGTTTCCTGTATTAACAAGAATGCCTCAAACTCACCAAAATGGAAGCACTCTAGAAATCCAGTTTGGTTTTCACCATTGAGGTTATTCACTTCTTACAACTAATTTTCATTGTTTAAGTGCATTTTTTTGGATAGCCTGTCTGTCATTGTACCAGTGTTTTCAGGCACTTTGAATGCTTGGATTGCAAATATTGCTGGGAAACCTTTGTTTATTTAAAGCTGTTCCCTTTGTGCTGCTTTTATGATGTATAAGAGCAGCCCAAATGTTGTAAAGTTTCATTTGCTTTCTGTAACTTTACAATCAGGAATATTAAGTCTTGTGGTCCCTGTCCTTGCTGGAGGATGAGAGAACTGGAGTCTTTTCAACCCAAAAGGGTATATGAATCTTCTAGAAAGAGCTATTAACGCAAATCTATCAGGATTTGCTTTAAATAGGTGTTAACTAATTTTGAAAGCTCTCAAGCTATTAGAGGTGGGCCAGACAGAAAATTGGGGAGCTGTGCCCCCCCTCGCCGTGAGGCCCGACCTCCAGCCAGGTCTGAAACTGGAGCTGAGCAGTGTGGGGCACTGGCTGCTTGCAGCTGGCAGGAGCTGCCTGGGTGTGGGGACCTGACTCCAGGGCCAGCAGAATCCTCGGATAGCAGTGATTGTAGGAGGGGGGGGGGGGCAGGGTCTAGGCGCCCAGGCTGGAGTGAGTCAGTCCAGACCGCTGTGGAGAGCTCCAGCCCTTCACCTACCCTGTGGGCATCGTGTCCCAGCTAGTGGGGACACAGGCTGGGGGGCTAGTCTCAGGCCCCATGCTTGGCCTTAATTCGCCAATGCTGCTGGAGCTGGATGCCCGGCCAGCAGCCTCTGCTCTGCCTTCAGAGCTGGGTGACCGGAGAACGGCAGCTGGTGGGGTGGGGAGAGAGGGCTAAGGCAAATTTTGGGGTGGCTATAGGCCCTGCAAGGCTCCCCCCTCCCCCGAAGTGCTGCTCCTGGTCTAGGATGGAATTGGCAGAGAGGAATTGCAGCCAGGGATTGTAGATCATGTATTCAATGTGTCAAGGCTGGATCCCCACTTTGAACTTTAGGGTACAAATGTAGGGGCCTGCATGAAAACTTCTAAGCTTAACTACCAGCTTAGCTTTGGTTCCGCTGCCACCATTTCAATTTTTCCCTCCCTGGGAAGCCTTGAAAAACCTTCACCAATTCCCTGGTGAATATAGATCCAAACCCCTTGGATTTTAAAACAAGGAGAAATTAACCATTCCCCCTCCTTCCTCCCACCAACTTCTGGTGAATACAGTTCCAACCCCCCTGGGATCTACAACAGGGAGAAATTAACCATCCCCCCTCCTTCCTCCCACCAACTCCTGGTGAATCAAGATCCAAACCCCTTGGATCTTAAAACAAGGAAAAATCAATCAGGTTCTAAAAAGAAAGCTTTTTCTTAAAGAAAAAAAGGTAAAAATCATCTCTGTAAAATCAGTATGGAAATTAACCTTACAGGGTAATCAAACTTAAAGAGCTTAGAGGACTCCCCTCTAGTCTCAGGTTCAAAGTACAGCAAACAAAGATAAACACTCTAGTAAAAGGTACATTTACAAGTTGAGAAAACAAAGGAAAACTAGCATGCCTTGCCTGGCTATTTACTTACAAGTTTGAAATAGGAGAGACTTGTTTAGAAAGCTGTGGAGAACCTGGATTGATGTCTGGTCCCTCTCAGTCCCGAGAGCGAACACACTCCCAAACAAAGAACACAAACAAAAGCCTTCCCCCCCCAAGATTTGAAAGTATCTTGTCCCCTTATTGGTCCTTTAGGTCAGATGCCAGCCAGGTTACCTGAGCTTCTTAACCCTTTACAGGGAAAAGGATTTTGGAGTCTCTGGCCAGGAGGGATTTTATAGTACTGTACACAGGACAGCTGTTACCCTTCCCTTTATAGTTATGACACAATGAGATTAGAGATAAAAGGGGGAGAGGCAATGGTATGGTAATGGAGGGAGAAGGGTGGGTGTTTTAAGGCATGTTTGTATTGTGGGAGGAAAGAGCCAGAGAAGAGTAAGGGAGGGTATGAGACTGGGTGTGAGGCATGTGGGATGGAGTCAGTGAGGCAAGTGGAGGGTCTGGAGAAGGAAAGAAGATAAGAAACTTCTGTCTGTCTTCAGGGAGAAGGAGGAGAGGGTTGTGAGGTGGGAGGGGAAGGTAAAGAAAGGGCAAGCAGATGGGAGAGGGAAGGTCATGTCAGGGTTTTGTTTTTTCCTGGGAAGAAATTGATAAGATCCTGAAGCCGAGATGCAGGAGGAGAGGAAGGTTTGAGGATTGAGGGCTACACTGCTGTGGAAAAAAGTGTATTCTTAATTCAGGTTCACTAATTTGGGTTTAAATAATAAAGAAGACACAGTAACCTGTCCTTTAGCTTGGGTTACCAGTGCAAGTTCATCTTGCCCTATAGACTTTAACTCCAGATGCTAACACATGCTGTGTAGCTGTGTTTTCACTGCTATTTTATCCTAAGTTAGCTAACCTGAGTTAAGAATACACTTCTAGTTTGCAGTGTAGACATACCCAAAAGTGGTGAAAAGGCAGCTGGGATTGGAGGCATGGGATTAATTTAAGATGGAGTAGCAGAGTGGTTCATGTAGGAAGATGGTAGAACAGGAGAGAATGAATTTGTAGTGCATGCAATTAGCCTGGTCATAGCGGTTTTGCCAGGAACACACCACAATGCAAGAACAGGAGTGGAGGAAGCAGATGTTGGGGGTGAGCATGGGGGCAGGGGGAAGCTGGCAGGGTGGACCTTCAGATGGAAGGGGGTGAAAAATGTCAAGGGTGGATAAGTGAAGAATGGAGGGAATCAACAACCATTCCAGAGAAGAGGGATGAGACATCACCAAGTTAACGAACTGGAAGTCATGGAAAACAGTTTCCTTTCAATAGCTCTGTTTGATGTCAAAATCTGGTTAATTCTTTAGTGACTCAGTGAATTTGTTCAGCAAAAGCTCTAATCTCTCTCATGGGGGGGGGGGGAAGGGCAAAAATACAAAACCCATTATTAAAACACAAATCAATTCAGGCCTTTTTTGTGCATTGTTTCTTTACAATCCAACACATATTTTCCCCTTTTGCTGGTCACTTAAAAAACATTAAACCCTACCCATTTCCATTGAATTAGTACTCGGGAATACTAAGATCATTGTTACAACTAACCTAACGTCCCTTCTTCCTCCCTCCTGTCTGTTCACAAGTCAAATCTTTTGTCTTAGACTGTGAGCCTTCTGGGTAAGGGACTGTCTGATTTGTTTGTACCTTGCCTAGGACAATGGGGTCCTAATTCCTGATGGAGGTGCTTATAACAAATGCAGATTGCAGAAGGCTCCAGTCTGTCCACACAAAGAGATGTTTCTTTAAGTGGGTTAAAAAGCACTTAGTCATTTTTCCTGTTTTCCTATAAAATGTATTTACAGATTTAATCTCTAAAACATTAGTAATAAGGGCAATATGCTTGACTGTTAATGGTAGAGGTATCAGCACGGGTTGTCTCAATAGTGCAGACAGAGGGCGGGAGTTTCAAAAGGATGTAAGAACCTCTGGAGAAACTGGTCTAGACTAAGTCTTGATGGGATCCTGTTAGGACAGAGATCTTGCCTTTTGCTCCCTGAGCCTTTAAAATCCCCAGCGGGAGCATAACTCTTTCATAAACCTGAACTTCTCATCTGTGGGGGATGTAGTGACACAGTGATTGCTGACCCAGATGTTGGAGGGGAAATCTCCTTTGGAAGTGCAAAGATTTCAGTAATTAGTCTCATGCAGGGTGGAAGGATAGCTTATTGGATAAGGCACTGAACTAGGAATCAGGAGACTTGGGTCAGTTTCTTACTCTGCCACAGGCTTCTGGTGTGACCTTGGCAAATCACTTAAGCTACCATGTGCCTCAATTCACCATCTGTAAAATGAGGATAATACTGATCTACCTTCATGGCAGTGTGAGGTTAAAATCCATTGGTGGTTGTGAGGAGCTCAGCTATAACTACCTAGATCTGCTTTTGCTCTATGGGATGTTGGTGTTCCGGGGTGTGGATTTTGAGGGGGACATTTTTTTTCATAGTGAATCTGGGTTCATCATACATAAAAACAAACCTCTGTAGCTCAGATTAGAGAAATGAGCACCACACTGCTGCCTCTAGTGCCTGGGTGGAAAGGATGTGGCGGAGAGGCAATCCTAAATCCCCGTTTACCTTTGGAAATTGTGAACTCAGTTATATCTCACTTCTGCATGAGACCTCTGAAGAGATTACTGAGGCTGATTACCATGATGTGAGAGAGCCCACAAACGCCCTGTTCCGCATCTAGGCATGCATGCAGCCCTAACCCTCCTCGCCCCAAGAGCCTGCACCGAACAACTTCCTTCCCCAAATAAAAGCTGCTTACAGGGCACCACCTCTGGCGTTTGTCCTTCCCCAAGCACTGTCCACTGCGACTGGCTACCTTCCTCCTGGCTTGAGAACAGCTCCTGGCTGCATGCATCTAGGGATGCTGGGCTGTCTCCTTCCTCCTCAGCACCCTTGCTCCCGTTTTCCTCCTCGCCTTGTTGAACTGGGCTCTGAAGTGTCAAAGTGGAGGTGGGGTTGCCCCCAAGTATCACGTCCAACTCTTTGTAGAAATGGCAGTTCGCGGGGGCAGAACCGGAGTGGTAGTTTGCCTTGCGCGCTTTGCAGTATGCACTCCGCAGCTCCTTCACTTTAACCCTGCACTGCAGTGTGTCCTGGTCATGTCCCCTTTCCATCATGTCCCTTGATTTCTGCCCGAAGGTACACATCTACCCCGATATAACGCTGTCCTTGGGAATCAAAAAATCTTACCGCATTATAGGTGAAACTCCGTTATATCGAACTTGCTTTAATCCGCTGGAGTGCGCAGCCCCGCTCCCCCGGACCACTGCTTTACTGCATTGTATCTGAATTCGTGTTATATTGGGTCGCGTTATATCAGGGTAGAGGTGTATCATAATTCCTACGGCTGGAGCGCAGCTGGGACTGGACAGCTTGCTCCCCCGAAACACTGATGAAGTCCAGCACCTTGCCATTGCTCCATACTGGGGATTGCCTGGCGCGTGGAGGCATGGTCACCTGGAAAGATTTGTTGAGAGCACTCCACGCCTTGCTGTGCAAACAGGAAGGGGATTTTCAAAATTCCCAGAGAATTTAAAGGGCAGGGTCTGACGGTTGGTCACCTGAGGGCAGGGCAGTAGAGTTCACTCTGGTCATCACTTTGGCTAGAACAGGCATTGTGGGACACTTCTGGAGGCTGATCAGGGCGTCAACACTGGTGCTGTGGCACTCCAGCTGGGGCGCAGCAAGCGTTATGCTTCTCCTGGAGGTGGATTACCAGGAGCGCTCCAGCGTGGAGTCTGGGTGCTCTACATGCCTTGCCAGTGTGGACGCATCATGAGTTAGGGTGCCTGGGGCTGCTTTAATGTGCTCTAACTTGCAAGTGTAGCCAAGCCCTTAGTAAACAGCACCTCTTTATAAAGCAAGCAGGCTTGGCGGAAGTGGCGAGGCAATTCTTTCTTGTGCACTGAGTGACTGGTACAAATGCTCCTGCACTAATTCGTTGCAAAAAGATGGGTAATCAGTACCACTGGACAAGACTTGGAAGTTTTAAAAGAGTGGGGGAGAAGCTTTCCCTTGTACTCCTATTGTAAGAGAAACTGGTTTCCCTGGCAGGTATGTACTTTGAGGAAGCAGTTAGTCAAACTATTGTTCTGACCATTTGTCCTCCATTTACTTCAATTGTTGCAATATGCATTTCCTTGTCACTCAACCACACTAGTTTCCCCACATCCCCAGCGTGCCAACCACGCCCCATTTCTGCAGGGATGCAGGAAATACAGGAAGTGCTGAGACACTTTGTAGGACAGAGACTGGGTCATAGATTCCCTCTCCCCCCCCCCCCCCCCCCCAACTGAGAAATTGTTTTGGAAATTTTGGCTGGGACTTCTGGTCCTGATTTTTGCAGCTTCAGAGAGTCAGATCTTGAGCTGAAGTTACAAGGCCATCCCCAGCCACGGTGCTCCTAAGGAGAAGCTTTCCCTGCCCCACGGCAGAGGGAAGAGTGTATATTGAAGAATTAACAGCAGTGGAATGGTAAAGACTGCAAGGGAAGCTAACCAAAGAGGACATCTGTAGACTGTACAAGTGGGAGGGTCTTACTGGAAGTATCTAAAGCTGACACAATGCCCCACACAGTTGCTGGCTCATGGGCGATGCCTGAGCATTGCCACATAGACCAGGGTAAGGCTGTGGCAGCCTGCTGATCATGTTGTAGGATCCGGCTGCAGGACGCTCAGCATCCTTCCCTGCTTCCTGCCCCCATCGCTCCTCAGCAGTGGGGAGAGGGGTCACTGTACAGGGAGCTGCTCCCCCATCCGCCCAACCCCCGTGCATCTGGACCTCCCATACTCAGACACCCCTGCCATGTCTCACCCTGTACACCCAGAACCCCCCTAGCCCTCCATACCTCAACCCCTGCATCTGGAGCCCCCCTGCACCTGGAGCCCCTGCCTCCGGACCCCAACCTTGCACCCGGACCACCCCCCACTGAGTTCCCTGCACTCAACCCCCCACCCTGACAAGCCTCACCCCCCTGAGCCCCCACATCCAGACCCCCCTGCCACTGACCCCCCAACTAGCTGCACCCAGACCCCCGCCCCACCAAGTCCCACTCACCCAGACCCTCCTGCTGAGACCCTCACACCCAGACTCCTCCACTGATACCCAACCACTTTCACCTGGAAGCTCCTGCAGAGTCCCATTGCCCTTGTACCTGGAACCCCTGCCCCCAACGAGCCTCTGTGCATTCAGATCCCCCCACACACGGAGCAGCCTGCACCCTGATTGTCCCACACAGAATCCTCTCACCCCACACTGAGCCCCTCCACACTTGGATCCTGCCTGCCTGCCCCACACCTGACGCAGAGGGGCAGGGCCCCAGGGTGTGTCTGCAGTAGGCCCAGGCCTTGTGCTGGGTCAGGGTCAGGTGCAGCTAGGGTGACCAGGTAGCAAGTGTGAAAAATTGGGACAGGGGGTGGTGGGGTAATAGGAGCCCATATTAAAAAAACAAAAAATCAACCCAAATATCAGGACTGTCCCCATAAAATCAGAACATCTGGTCACCCTAAGTGCAGCCCCACCACTGAGTCCGTGTCCTGGGGGTGGGCGGTGGGGAGGCTGCAGGGTGATTCCCACCTTCGTACAACCAGTGGCCTGTGCTCCCCACTGCATGCTGGAGCCTCTGCATTTATTTATTGACAATAAAGCTTGCAGAATTTAAAAATATTGTGTGCAGAATTTTTATTTTTTTGGCACTGAATACCCTCAGGAGTAACAGGCAGATGCTCTTTAATGTAGCAGGCAAAGGCAGAATGCCAGATCTGAGGACTAGCAAGTGAAACTTGAAAATTTTAAACCAGAAACAAGGGGGCACATTTTTAACAGTGAGGGGGCATATCACCCACTGGGACAGTGAACCAAGAAGTTTGTCGGGTTCTCCATCACTTGAAATCTTTAAATCATGATTGGGTGTCTTAAAATATATGCTCTAGCTCAGGTACAAGTTATTGGACTTGAGGCAGGAATTGCTGGGTGAAATTCTAAGGCCTTTGCTCTGCAGGAGGTCAGACGAGATGGCCACACTGGTCCTTCAGGACTTAAAAATCTATGGTCCTGTGTCTTGTCTTCCAAAGAATAGAGTCCCTTATGCCAGACGGGGTTGCTATTAATGTAGTAAGATATCAGCTTTTGTGTACACTGAAAAATGCCACGTCTGTGGTTCACATTCTGAAACATTGGTGCAGGACCAGCCAGCGAAGGATTTACCCCCACAAACGTTGCTCTCAGGGAACTGTGGGGCAAGGCCACTGGGTACAGCATCCTTGGAGGGTGTGCTATATGTTATCATTTGGACCTAGCCACGGTGGTGCATCTTTGTTATATCTGTTTAATTGTGAAATGGTGTCGGGTTGTTGTATAGACTTCAGACTACTGCTCAGGCTGAAACTCACTGACTCAAAGAACCGCTACTTTGTGTGTTAATTCTGCTGATTGTCATGTAGCTGATTTAGTTTTCCATGTGCTTAGTGCTGCATATTACTGATTTTCACTCTCTAGTTACTTAACTGACACCTTGGCTACACTGGCGCTGTACAGCGCTGCAACTTGCTGCGCTCCGGGGTGTGAAAAAACACCCCCCTGAGCACAGCGAGTACAGCGCTGTAAAGCGCCAGTGTAATCGGAGCCTGCAGCGCTGCATGCTCGCTCGCAGTGCTGCACGCTACTCCCCTCGGAGAGGTGGAGTACATACAGCGCTGCGAGACTACACTCACGCTTCACAGCGTCCGGGGTGTAGCCAAGGCCTGACTTGAATCAATGACTGCAATTTGATTTGCCCCGTTTCCAGCCTGTTGCTGCCATTTAGCAGCTATTTTTATCAGACTGCTGCTGATTTTCTGGGTTTTTCTGCCTGATTCAATTTACAGCCATAATGTCCATTAACACTTCATTTTACACCTCTGACATTTCTCTCCTGGCTTGCAAAGTACCAGCCTAGCTTAGCCCCTCTCTCTCTCTCCATCCTGCTCTGTCCCTGGGGGACCTGCAATACTGATACAGTTAAAATCATTTAATTTAAGGTATCCCAAAGAACCAAGATGTAGTGAAACCTGATCATGGGACCTTAAACTGTATTAACCGTTGTCTTCTGCTTACCCTAATCGCCATTGTGTCACCGGCCTGAACGCTGCAAGAACCATATTTAGAGGCAGCTGTGAAATGTATAACTTGTCTTTGTGGTCAGGAAAAATAACAGGATACAACTGTTAGGGAACTGTTTTAATCCTGGTAGATACTAGGCTAAGTCACAGTTTCTTAGCCTGGCTGTGACAGAGAAGGAAATGTCATAAGCATGGGTGGCTCATGGCCAGATGTTATGTTCATTTAAAGTGGTTGGTTATAAGGCCCCATCTACAGAACAGCCCAGTCACTGGTCCCGGTTACAACATAGCTTTCCCTCAGAATAATCAAAGCATGGTTTACATTTGGTGGTGTAGACAGATCTTGGCTGTTCCCGATAGGCTGTGTAAGAGCATTCCCAGACAGGGCTGAATCCTCGCAAGACCTGTCTCTACTACAGAGCGAAGCCATGATTTAGCTGTCAACCCTAGTGTGGTTGTGGAATCAGTGGGGCACTAGATTGTGAACTTCTTGGCGAGGAACCGTGTCTTGTAAACCTCCCCCACGCTTATGACACTGTAGAAAGCCTCCCCTTGTGAGAAGGGATTTAAGTATAAGAATACTTACAGATGGGGAAACTGAGGCACTTGTGAGTTGCCCAAGGCAGAGCCAAGACTAGCTCTTAGCAATCAGGCATCCAAGACGACTGCCACTATAGAAGCATCCCATCCATTTAAAGCACACGCTAAATGTGTCAAGCTCCAGAAGCACACAAGATCACTAGCAAGACTCGAATACTCATGCTGGTGAGGGGTGGTAACTTGCCTGCCAGTCGTAGGTATCTGGAGGAAACAACCCCACAAGGAAATGTAAAACAAATGGGGCAGCAGATACCATTAAAAACCTGCCACATCTCTGGGGAACCAGGACACCTGGCAAAGCAGCATGAGAAAGGAACTAAGAGTTCTTCTTCGAGTGAGTGCTCATGTGCATTCCAATAGGTGTGCGTGCACACGCGTGCTGCATGCACAATCATAGGAAGCTATTTTCCCCTAGCGATACCCGTCGGTTGGCTGTGGAGACCCCTGGAGTGGAGCTTTATGGCAGTGTATATAGGTCCCTGCCGACCCGCCGCCTGCTCAGTTCCTTCTTACCGCCAGTGATGGTGGTTGGAGCAGCTCAGTCTCTTGCATTCGCAAGTGCCTACCTAGTGGTTCCCTTTCTTAGTTGTATATAGTTTAGTTCGTTATATGGTAGTTTGTAGTTTAGTTGCATTTACTTCGGGGGGGCTTCCCCTCCCCCCGTCCTAGTTTCCCCAGGCACTGGGGCATGCCTCAGTCACAGGGATTTAAGACGTGTGAGAGGTGTGTGTGAAACCTATGCCCGCAGGCAATCCGCATGCTTCCTGTCTCAAGGGCTTAGGAGAAGGTGGTCAGACAGATAAGTGCCCAATTTGCAGGAGCTTCATACCTAGGACTAAGAGCGCGTTTGAAGCTCCTCCTGACGGAGTCGGCCCTCCAGCTGTAGCTGGCACCGGAAGCGGCACTGGCATCATCTGTGCGCAGCGCCCCAGTGCGGGATGTCCCGGCACTGAGGAAGGACTCCTCCAAGGAGCACCGGTGCTGCTCCCCAACCCATAAGGTCTGTGCCACCATGCAGCACTGCTTGCCGTCCCCGGTGCCACATAAGAAGGCGGACAGGGGTCGTTCCTCCGTCAAGAAGCCTTGAGTGAACTCCAGCGTGGTGCGTCCTCCGGTGGGACACCCATGGTCTGGGCCTCAAGACCTGGCACCGTTGACTCCGGCCCCAACAGGAGGCCCATCGAGTCCAGTACTGATGGACTCCCTGACTCAGGAGGATTTGGAGGAAGAGATCGACTGTCCCTCCATGCCGGACACCTACGAGGCAGCATGAGACCTCATTGCCATGACGGCACAGTCCCCGGCCCCGCAGGTGCGGGGCTTGGCCCTGCAAGCCCAGGCACCAGCGGCGGCCCCGGCTACAACGTCTAGCCCAGCACCACATGTGGCTCTGGCACCGATGGCAGCACCGCCTCTGGTTCATCATCGTGGCAAGCCTATGATGTCACGGCACCGCTTACCATCACACTGGTACCGCTCCACGCCTTCCCATCTCCTGTGGTTGGGCACAGACTACTCATCCGAGTCAGACGCTGAGTTTTCCGTCTCTTGACGCAGCCACTACCGCTCCTGGTCCTGGCACCACAGACTGGTGGAATCATCGGCACCCGCGGTCGCCTGGCCACCCTAGTGGCAGGGCCCAGTCCAATGGCCCTTTTGGACCCCTTGGGCCTACCACCAGGCTCAGGGTCAGGGCTCCAGGCTGGCATCGGTGGTATCTGCACCCCATGGGGCCCCCCCAGCAACGTTGCTGGCTCGCTACACCCCCGTATGAGACAGGGACCCTGGGCTGTCATGCTCAGGCGCAGCACCCGATCCAGCGACATCAGTGACACTAGAGCCACCTCCAGTCATGGGAGGCTCCGAGGTACCTGACCCAACCTCCAGAGAGCCAGAATGGCAGGAAGACCCTGTCCCCACGGGCCGCCGCCGCCTCCTCGCCTGACAAGGCAGGGGTGGGCACCACCCTACCAGTGATGGACACCAAGGGTCCCCAGGATCTCCTTAGGAGGGTGGCCCTAAACCTTAATCTCCAGGCAGAGTAGGTCATGGAGGGAGTCTGACCCGCTGGTGGACATCCTTGCCCCTGAGGGTTCTTCTAGGATGGCCTTGCCCCTCATAAGAATGATCCAAAATACCACAAAGGTGCTTTGGCAGACTCCAGCCTCTATACCACCCACCGCTAAAGGGGTGGAAAGACAATATTTTGTGCCGCAGGAAGGGTACAAACACCTTTCATCCACCCCAACCGGGACTCTGGTGGTCGATGTGGCAAACCACAAAGAGCGGCAAGGACAGCCGGGTCCCGCGCCTAAGTCACGGGACACTAAGAACCTTCTTGGCCGAAAAGTCTAGTTGACTGGGGGCTCCAGCTTCGAGTGGCCAACCAGCAAGTGGTACTCAGCCGCTATGTTTTCAACTCTTGGAGTTTGTTGGCAAAGAGCCAGGAGGCACTCCTGGAAGACTCGTGCAAAGAGTTTAGCGCGCTCCTTGAGGAGGGCAGGGTTGTCTCCAGAACCTCCCTCCAGGCTGTGTTAGACGCGGTGGACTCGTGGGCTCCGACCATCGCCACCATCACAATCAGGTGCATTGCGTGGCTCCAGGTCTCAGGGATACCACCTGAGGTCCAGAACACAATACAGGACTTCCCCTTTGACTGTGCAGGCCTGTTCACCCAAAATACAGACTCTCGCCTGCACAGCCTTAAGGACTCGCGGGCAACTTTGAAGTCTTTGGGGATCCTTTTAAGCCTCAGCCCCCGTCCCGCTTCTACTCTGGGCATCGTAGATGAGACTCGTCAAGGAGACGGGGCAGAAATAATAGGAGGCCCTTCACAGTTCTCAGGCCAAGGCCAGGGTTCGGCCAAACGGCCCCCTGGCCCAAAGCCAAACTTTTGAAGATGCACCAAAGACGGAGCATCAGTTTCAGTCTCCCTGATCCTTCCCCCCCCCCCCCCTTGTGAATTGACTCTCCCGCTTCTACCGTGCTTGGTCCCAGATTACATCAGATTGTTGGGTCCTCAGCATGGTAGTGGTGGGATATTCTGTTCCCTCCCATCCCTGTCCCTTTTCAGGGACCCTTCTCACGAGCACTCCTCTTGCAGGAGGTGCAATCGCTCCTCGCTCTAGGGGCAATAGAGGAAGTTCCTCAGGAGTTCAGGGGCAAGGGGTTCTACTCCTGCTATTTCCTCATCCCCCAAGGCCAAGGGTTGGCTCCGGCCTATCCTGAACCTGCGAGAGCTCAACACATTCATAAGGAAGGTGAAGTTTCGCATGATCTCTCTGGCCGCCATCATTCCTTCCCTGGATCTGGGGGACTGGTACGCCGCCCTCAACTTGAAAGATGCGTACTTCCATATATTTATTATCCCGGCCCACAGACGATTCATGGTCAGTGGCCAGTGCTAGCAGTTCAGGGTGCTCCCGTTCGGGCTCTCGGCAGCCCCCCGGGTATTCACCACGTGTGTGGCAGAGTCAGGCGCAAGTATTCCCATACCTAGACGACGGGTTCATCAAGGCAGAGTCCCAAGCACAGGCCGCAGAGCATGTGTCCCTGCCCCAGACCACATTCCACAGGCTGGGCCTCCTATTGAATGTGCCCAAATCCACACTGGCCCCAACGCAGAGAATAGAATTCATCGGGGCTCTCTTGGACTCCATGCAGGCGAGGGCGTTCCTGCCGGAGCTGCGCTTCCAAGCACTCCCAGACATCGAAAACCTTCGCCGGTTTCCCACAACCACTGCCAGAAATTGCATAAAACTATTGGGGCATATGGCAGCCTGCACGTACGTGGTCCAGCACTCCAGGTTACGCCTTCGGCCCCTCCAGGCGTGGTTGGCGCGGGTGCACAGGCCGGGCAGGGACCTGCTGGACACGATAGTTACCCTCCCCCCTCTCATCCTCGAATCTCTCCACTCGTGGCTGCAATCACACGTTGTTTGTGCGGGAGTACCCTTTGCCAAACCCCATCCTACGCTATCCCTAGTCACGGACGCCTCAGCTCTCGGTTGGGGAGTGCACCTGAGCAATATCAGAACCCAAGGCCTATGGTCCCACACAGAATTATCGCTGCATATCAATGTCAGGGAGCTGAAGGCGGTTCATCTGGCATGCCAAGCGTTCTAGCCCACCTGCAGGGCGCATGTGTGTGGGTGCTGACGGACAACACTGCAGCAATGTTTCTATAGAAACAAACAGCCTGGTGCTTGCTCCTCTCCCCTGTGCCAGGAAGCCCTCGAGCTGTGGGATTTTTGCATCACCCACTTGATACACCTAGAGGCGTTGCACCTTCCAGGAGCACAAAACAAGCTAGCCGACCGCCTCAGCCGCTGGTTTCACAGTCACGAATGGTCCCTCAGGCTGGACATCGCACACTCGATTTTCACCCCACATAGACCTGTTCGCGACGCAGGAAGTGCCAGCGGTTCTGCTAGGAATAACGTAGCTGAAGTCGAAGTACTTAGATCTACTCACCATGGTGTCTTCACTGTGGTGAATCGACTGCTACCGCTCTGCCGTCGACTCCGCATGTGTCTCTCACGCCGGTGGAGTACAGGAGTTGACGGGAGAGTGCTCAGGGGTCGACTTATCGCGTCTGTGCCCTTGGCCTCTCCGGGCTGGAGGGCTGGAGGGGGCTCAGTGTAGGACTGCTCTTGGATTTCACCCAGAAACTCCAGTTGGGGAACATGCTGCTGCCCAGAACTACGTTCAGAGCAGTGCACCAGCTCCCTTTTGGGGCACAGGTGCAATTCAGGGTATTGGTGAGAATCCTTAAATCTCTGAATTGTCAGGGCCCCAGCTCCCGGAAAGATTCCCCTGGCCTAGCCCGTCATAGCCATGTGCGATCACTTTTGGTTCTAGGCCAGAAAACAGCACGGAGTTTTCCTCATCCCATTTGGAACTTGCTCTTCATCGGAGCCAGAACCTCAGGGCTCTGAGTGTAATATAAAATTGTCTGTGTGTTTGGTGGTGGTCCTGGCAAGACTAGGGCATTGGGGCTTCCAGCCCCAATGGCAATCACACTGTATTTATAGATCTAAGATTGCACTCATGTCAGGGGCAATAGGTGCTATAAAAGTTCTGTAACAGTGCTAGAAACGGTGATTGTATAAGCAAAAATGACTGGTACGATGGCAAAGTGCAAAGCTGTGTGGGGAAGAGGAACCAGCCTGTGCACACTTCAGTCAATTTGGGCTCTTTCTCAGTGGATCAGAGAGAAGCTGAGTGGTTTTGTGTGGGGAGGAGGAGTGCTGCTGATACTGGGGAGGCGATTTGGGGGGCAATTGTTTAAAGAGGAAGCGGGGAAGAAATCTGTATCTGTCTTTAGATTGTAAGGTTTCAGAGTAACAGCCGTGTTAGTCTGTATCCACAAAAAGAACAGGAGTACTTGTGATACCTTAGAGACTAACACATTTATTAGAGCATAAGCTTTCGTGGGCTACGAAGAAGTGGGCTGTAGCCCACGAAAGCTTATGCTCTAATAAATGTGTTAGTCTCTAAGGTGCCACAAGTACTCCTGTTCTTTTTCGATTGTAAGCGCTTTGGGGCAGGGACTGGTCTGTACGCGTGCAGTGTGTAGCCTAGTGGTCCTTGTTCAGTGTCGTAAGGCCTTACCGCATACAACCATTTAACTTTGTCTTAACAAAAACCAACCAGAAAGCAAAGCTTGAAGCAGTCTGACTAAAACCCCTTTCCCGCAATGGGGTGCAGACCCTTGGCAACTACTGTAAGGCTAAGAGTTCTCCAAGAAAATGAGGTAGAGAAGAATGTTCTTAAGGTGTTGATCCTTCATAGGAGAGCTGAATCTCTGTGGGGTTGAGCTTGGCAGCTGTTCTGCTGGCTCTGGGATCACTTGGGGTCTGTGGTTTGTAAACAAACATCTCTCCTAATCGTATTTTTTTCTCCTTCCCACAGGGTCCTTGATATCCGCCCAGGTCATGGACAAACAAACCATTCAAGTGCCTGAGAACAAGCGTAAGTGCGGAGTGCTAAATTAATAGATTCATAGATTCAAAGGCCGGAAGGGTCACTGTGATCTAGTCAGACCCACGCCATAGGTCTTCCCTGAATTCATTCCTGTTTGAACTAGAGCAGATCTTCTGACAAAACGATTGATTTAAAAATTGCCAGTGATGGAGAAGTTGTTGATTGCTGCCTGTGCAGTCAAGGTGTAGTTCCACCCACTGGCCTTTCCCAGCTGGGGAATGATCTCTGGCTGAGGGCTGGTCTATGCTGAAAACTTACATTGGCATAGCAACAGCTCTCAGGAGTATGAAAAATCCACGCCCCTGAGAGACATCTATGCCAACCTAAGCCCTGGTGTAGAGAGCACTTGGTGAATGAAGAATTATTCCGTTGAGCTAGCGACTGTCTCTCGGGGAGGTGGGTTAACTACAGTGACACGAGAATCCCTCCCTCGCTGTAGTGTCTGTCTCAAGCGCTCACCCTGACAAACTGCTACTGTGGTCCTGCTTCCTTCCAGCAGAAGTCAGCGTAGTGATCTTTAGGAGCACTGATGGCTCGGAGCTCACACACTGCAAAGATTATCCCTGGGTTGGTTCCTGCCAGCTGGTTTGGTTCAGTTGTTTTCAGCTTTGGGAAATGGGCCCTTGTACAGCACCAGGGGTGTGTGTGTGTATATGTATATAAAATTACTGGTTTAGATGTGATTCTCTTTGCACGTATTGAATGTGATCTAGTCATGACCGCTTGTTCCTAAGATGTTGTAAGGTCAGCTCTTCTTCGACTTGGTGTCCGTGTGGATTCCACTGCAGCTGCACGTGCGTCTCCTGGGCATGAGTTTGGTTTCTTTTGACTAGCTGAACTTGTTGGAGCCGCTTATCTTCTTCCCCCCTCCTTCCCACTCCCTTCATGCTCCTGTTTAAGGGCGTAAAAGGCAGAGCAGACGCGATCCTCCCTCACTTCCCTTTGTTGCCCATGGCAGCAAGACGGGACCGAGCGAGCGCCTGGCCCACTGTTCCCCTAATTGAACAAGTTATTTTTTTAAATCAGATTTGTGAAAAAATCTTCACACTCCTTTCATATGGACATTTAAAAAAAAAAAAGTGAGGACCCCCTCCCCCTCATACCTCATGCAAGCTGCCACATCTCAAGGCAGACTTCAAAATCTGCCTATCCTGTGATGGACTCATGCCTGTCAAGGATGGACACAGTCAAGGCAGCTTCTGCCTATGGGAGAGCCACCTCCCGGATCGGTGCTTTGTGGGCAAGTCCATTTCATCCAGGACCCGCAAATCTAGGGACGCTCTGCTCAGGCGGCATATGCTGGAGCAGTCCACATGGGTCACTTCAGACACAGAAGTGACGGCCATTACCAGTGTCAGGCTAGTTTAGCCGGTATCTGCCAGCGCTCTCTTTTTAGGGATATTAAAGAAGGTACTAACAGTGATTCCCCCAAGTGACAGTGACCCCCTCATAATTTGTCCCCCACACTTTAAAATCCAACAGTTTCACCAAGTACAGAAATCTCTTGGGTCTTCTGTTAAAACTTGTAAGCTGTCTGTAGAAACCATTGATTATATCTATCCTGTGAAAGACACTTTATTACTATGTAAAACTTACAAACAAGTTAATTGACTTTGTTCTTGAAGTAATTGATACAATGTAAACAAACACTATAAGCTGTTAAGTGACTTTCACTTCATTCAACGGCTCCTAGGACAGACCCCCACCCTCTGTGATTAAAGGGCCAGGAGTCTCAAATGAATTAGAACACACCCTGAAAGTGGTGGAGACAGTAAATTAAAATATGGTTAAGGTATGGAATGTATGCTGATGAATGCTTGATATACATGGATGGTTAGGGAGGTGCCAGCCTAGAAAGGGAGTATCCATCGGCCGAAGAATGTGTCGAGTAGGACCACCAGACAACCGCCTGAGGGTAAACTGGGATCCACCCCATCACCTGGAAGGATGAGAAACACAAACTTTGGACAGTGTGGAGCCACCAGGAATGTGCCTCTTTGGACAGGAATGTGCCATCTGCTGATTGAGTCAGCAACAGCAGGATGAAACAGCTCCCATAGACTAACATAGGAATTAATTCCTATAAGAATGGACTCTAAAGACTGATGACTTTGAGTCTCTGGTTCTGCTGCCAGCCTCCAGGAGCATCAGGTGCACCTGACACAGACTCGGCTCCATCCTCATGACCAAGATACCTGGCCAGTAACTTGGCATGAGCAACTTCTAGGCTGGTAACTATAACACCTATACAGAACTTGAATGAATGATTGTGGGAATGAATTTCTGTGTGTGTGTGTGTGTGTGTGTGTGTGTGTGTGTGTGTGTGTGTGTGTGAAATAAGTAGTCAAACAACGTTGTTTACTTTTATCTTTTGATTTATCAGTATATTTACAATAAATGTGGCATCTTTGCCTTATCCCTCTTAATAAAATCCTGCTGGTTTTTATTCTATTGGTATAACATCTTGAGCGTAGATCATGGTCTAGTATTGAGTGCTGGACAAAAGGCGAAGAGAATATCTTATTAACCAACAAACATTTATTAAAAAAAAGAGAGAGTATTGGTTAAAAGATAAGTATCCAAACAGTCATGAGTACAATTCTTGAGATTCAGATTCATAGCAGAGATGGTGAGCTTTGTAGTTGCAAAGAGTTTTCAGAATTTGTGCATAGGTTCTAGTCCAATGTTTATATTCAGGGTGGTCCAGTCAGGACTGGGGTCTCAGTCTTGGGCTTAAGCTTCCCCTGCATGAAGCATCAAGCAGATCTGAGATTAAAAAAAGGATTGGGACCCAAGGCATATTTACAGTTCAGCGTCCTTAGGTGAACAATAGGCAATCGCGGATACTTTGAAGTGGACCTATTTCCTAAGCATTACGGGTAATTAGCTACATGGATTTACATAAGGCAGTTTATCCAATACGCAGTCTATCACAAACTTTAAAGTGACATATAGACGGTGACCTTATTTCACCCAAGACTCATCTAAATGTTACTATCCCCTTTTGATCTCTGAATCAATAGCTATAGCAGGGGTCGGCAACCTTTCAGAAGTGGTGTGCCGAGTCTTCATTTATTCACTTTAATTTAAGGTTTCGCATGCCAGTCATACATTTTAACGTTTTTAGAAGGTCTCTTTCTATAAGTCTATAATACATAATTTACTTTACATATAACAATGGTTTAAAGTTTAAAAATGTTTAAGAAGCTTCATTTAAAATTAAAATGCAGAGCCCCCCGGACCGGTGGCCAGGAGCCGAGCAGTGTGAGTGCCACTGAAAATCAGCTTGCGTGCTGCCTTCGGCATGTAAGCCATAGGTTGCCTACCCCTGAGCTATAGTGACAGACAGGAACTGACTTGTTTAATGTTAGCCATGTAAACAGATATAAGTAAACATAAAAATCGTATCACCTTTAATTTCTAACAACATAGGCTAGAACTTTGAAATGCAAATCTATCTACCATGGAATGGCCCTAATTACCATTCACATACTCTTCTAACATGTCTCTAAAGGTTGGCTTTGGGTTATATAGCCTGCAAGCTGCTTAACCCTTTCTGGCCATGTGTCCTACTTCGTATAAGATTTGCTGCAATTATATAACAATGGTAGCAACAATGGTTTACATGGTCATATTTTAATCAGATAACGTCACAGACCCGAAAGAGGTTGCTGGGGAGCCTAGTACCCATATGACGTCACCTTAGCCTTTCTGGGGACCATCAGCTCTTGTGTCTGGGAGCAAGATCCCTCTCCCATGTTTCCAGAAAGGAGGCGATCCCGTTCCCCAGTGGCATCATTAACCAGGCCACCCACACCAGAAGCACACATGGGCCCGCAAGAGCAGGAAGCAAAGGAGGGATCGCAACGACCCCCATCTCCACTCAAGGACAAGGCAGTGACACCAGCCCCGGCGATTGATTTGATTTTAAAACTTTTCAAGACCTCCTTTTCTGCATGCAGAGACCTTGGATACTGGGACTAAATTTATACAAGAGAAGTCTTTATTTTGAGCACCATCATGCTGGCCAGAATCACCCTTCCTATTAACAAGGGGCTCCTGGAACCAGCTAAAGGACTGTGGCAAATGCCGGGCACCTTTCCTCCCTCTTTGAAAAGGGTGGAGAACAGATACCAGTGCCCCCAAAGGGCTTTGAACACACTTATGTCCATCCAAATGCAGAGTTCCTGGCTGTTGCGGCAGCACAGGAGAAATCACAGTCCACGAAAGGCATGCCTAATGACAGACCCCGAAAGTTGGATCTCCATGGACACAAGGCATACTCATCAGCCTCACTCCAGCTGGCAAATTACCAGACCCTGCTCACCAAATACACCTTTCTCATTAGGAAGTGAGTGACCCTCTCCCAATCCAAGATCCCTCAAGATAACAAGGACGAGTTGAAAGAAATAATCAAGGAAGGCCAGATGGTCAGGAGAGCATCCCTACAGGTGGCCAAGAACGCATCTGGTATGGCCATGGTCGTCATTGAGATGGCCTCATGGGTACAGGCCACGATAGATGGCCTGTTCTTTAATGGGATGGAGCTCTTCAACCAGAAAACAAGCGAAGTATTCCAGTCCCTCAAGGAAAGCTCTGTGGTTTTTATGGATTTACACACCTAAAGGAACCCTTACAAGTAGCAGCCCAAGCAGAGGACACCATCCTACTAGTGGGATCGACAGCCAGAGTACCCACAAAGAGAGAATCCCAGATACTCCTGGGGGCACCCATCACCTCAGCGCACCAGACTCCCTCTGAGGCAGCAGATTTGACAGGAGTATTGGGAGTTGCATTGGAGTCAGTGTGGAGCCTGTGTCCACCTTCAGGAACCGCCTTTCCACTGGGCCTGGGCAGCCATCAGAGCCAATAAATGGACATTAGAAATTGCCCGTGGCTCCCCTATCCATTTCCACGCATTACCCCCTGCCCCATCCTTCTTCAGGGATCCTTGTCATGAGAACCTATTATAAACAGAAGTGTACTAGTTGCTTCATCTCGTCTATGGCATGTAGGTACCTATGGAGTACTGGGAAAGAGGCTTATACTCCTGTTATATCTTCTGAAGAAGGAAGGAGGTTTTTGTCCTATTCAAGCTTCATCCTAGACATGAGAAGATTGGACACATACATACACTGTATCCTATTCAGGATGGTGACATTTGCCTCCATCATCCCATCTCTTCAGGCTCAAGGCTGGTTGGTGGCTCTCTGCTGACATGACATGTACTTCCACATAGCCATCCATCCATCTCACCCATCATTATCAGTGCAACTTTCTGTCCTTTGGACTCTCCGTGGCACTGAGTCTTCACAAAGTGCCTCGCGGTAGCAACAGCTCATTCACGTCTACCCTCAGCTTGACGGCTGGATGATCGGGGGCAGATCCCAGGAGGAAATGGCGGAAAGCCTGGACTACACGCTATCCCTATTCACTCAGCTGGGCCCCCTGATGAGCTAGGGGGAAAAATCTCTTATCTCACCACAGGCAATAGAGTTCCCAGGAGCCTTGACTGACTCTGGATAGGTCAGAGTGAGCCTTCCTGGAGACAGGTGTAGTCTTTAGTACTTGGGATAGAATCAAACCAGACTGTGACAATGCGGATGTGTCTGGGGCTGTGGGGCCATATGTTAACGTTCACATACATGACATCGCTTGCCAGGTTTCACCTGTGGCTGCTCGAGCTCAGGCTCAAGTTGGTCTTTTTCCCCAGTAAAACACCTGATAAACAAGAAGGTTGTGGTTCCACCACAAGACATAACAGAACTGAGACGACGGTAGGAACCCAAGTGCTCTTCTCCTCCCCCTCTCTGGTAAGGACTTTAATCACAGATGTATCAGGAACATGTTGGGGAACCCACCTAGACCATCTACAGATGCAAGAAACTTGGTACCCAGGAAACTTGGGGCTCCACATTAGTGCCATGGAGCTCAGGGCCATCGGGCTACCCTGCACAACATTCCTACCTGCTCTCCTGAACTCCACCGTGCACATCCTCTTTAAGCCTCTCACTGTTAGGCATTTTTTCCAGCCCTTGGGATTCAGGAAGGATGATCCCTTCACACTACGTTGTACTTAGTCCTGGGTATAAATGAAAATCTGGCTTCCAGTCCATTTTAAAACAAATATGTTCGTGGCTTAGCTCTGCCAAGTGTTTACAAATAGGATCTTATTACATGACCTTACCTTTTTGGGGTACAGTGCAAATGCTGACTTATTGCCGTTTCTTTCCAGCAATTGATATACCCTGTACTGCGTACGTATCGCAAAGCGGAACACCCAGGGTCGAGTGGAAGTTTGAAAAGGGCTCGTCAATAGTGCTGTTCTACTACGATTCAAAATTCACAGGTACGTGAGTCCATTGTACGGAATGTCTGAGGGCCCCTTTACGGTCTCTGGGCCAGGTGTTGGATAAGCACAGGTTATACCAGCTGGTTGCAGCATCTGAGGCAGGGTGGATTGCTTTAAATTATTGATTTTTATCTTGTTTTGCATTTGGGGTGGCTTTAGCATGGGTTGATGCTTGCACTTGCACCCACAGCATGAAACCAAGGGTGCAAAAACAGAAATACCCGATGTGAATGGGAGGCCCCAGTGGGCAGAGGGGAAGGGGGGGAAATATTTTTGAGTGAGCCTGCCCTGCACCCTTCCTGCAACATCAGCTTCTGCATCCCCGTTCTGGGTGTTGCGACCTGGTGCATGGGGTAGTGGTACCACTCAGGTTTTGCCTTGTCTAATGGAGAGGCCAAACCTGAGTGGTGCTACAACCCCATGCACCAGGTCACAATGCCTGGAGCACGAAGCCGGGCCCTGCCTTTCAAGACATGAGCCACCGCTGTAGGTAGGGTTGCCAGGTATCCAGTTTTCGACCGGAACACCCAGTGGAAAAGGGACCCAATTGGCAGTGCAGCAAGGCTGGCAGTGCAGCAAGGCTAGCAGGCTCCACGGCGCAGCTCCTGGGAAGCAGCCGGCATGTCCCTCTGGCTTGGGGCCGGCCACAGGGGCTCCGCATGCTGTCCCCACCCCGAGTGCCGGCTCTGCAGCTCCCATTGGCCAGGTACCGCAATGGGGGCAGCATACAGAGCCACCTGGCCACCCCCGAGCTGGAGAGACATGCTGGCCACTTCCCGGGAGCCACCTGAGGTAAGTGCCACTCAGAGCCCACACCCTGATCTGTCTCCCGGAGCCTGCACTCCCTCCCATGCTCCAACCCCCACCCTCAGCCCTGAGCCCCCTCCCTCACTCTGAACCCCTCATTTCTGGCCCCATCCTGGAGCCCTCACCCCTTCTGCATCCCACCCCCCTGACCCAGCCTGGAGCCCCCTCCAGTGCCCCAAAGCCCTCATCCCTGCCCGTACCCCCTCCTGCACCCCAACCCCCTGCAAGTGTGGGGGAGAGGGAGGGAGGGGGAATGGAGTGAGCCGGGCAGGGCGTTGGAGATGGGGTGGGGCAGGGGTATTCGGGTTTCTGCTATTAGAAAGTTGACAACCCTTGCAGTGTGGATGAGTGTGGGGCAGACTCACTCTCCAGCCTGCTCCACCACACCAGGGCTGGGATTAAAGTTTTAGTGCTGGGGTGCTGCTGCAGGTGGTTGGTGCCCCCTCAGTAGCTTAGTATAGTTCACCTGTTGAATTGGGAGGCTGCCTCTGCCCCTGGTTATTTTCCTAAAAAAGCATTGATTTTTAGTAATTGCTATTCATTAAAATGTGTTCAATTGCAACTAAATATAGCGTTACCCCAAGTTTGCTGGTGCTCTTTGCTAAGCAGGTGGATCCACATTTAGTTAAGCAATTATATAGCTTAACATACATTTCTTCAGATTCTTAGTTTACATTTTTTATTGTTTGAAAATAGGGAATTAAGAAATGCATATTTACTTGATTTAACTTTTATTGTGATTGATTTGTGTCAAACTCTGGAGATCAGAATTCAAATAAAAAGGCACAAACTCAGCATTTAAACGTTTTTTAAGCAGTTAAATAAAACCACCTTACGTGCACTGGATAAATAAGAAAAGTTTGACCATATGTTTAGCATTTAAAACTAATTTATTAAACAAAGTATAACTTTAGTGAATTGAACTGATTGTTTCTGGTCACCATGGCAAGATTTTAGAGCTAGTAGATCTCATTCTCTTACATCTACTTTTTATTCATAGTCTGCAAGAAGAAAACAAGCTCTTCTGCTTTTTCAGCTCCCAGTCGGTTAAATGAATGAACTACTCATTCCAATGAATTAGTTAATAAACTGAAAATAGGAAAAAAAATTCTCTCAGCAGTAGCTTCTTCTGCACGTGCAGTCCAAAGCTGGTTCAGCATGTCAATAAACTCTGGTTTCAAGACCTTAGCCAGTGACTTCCACCAGTTCAGACTCTCATTAAAACTTCAGCAGTGAACATACTGTTCCTTTTTTAAAAATTTAATTTAAATTATTTTAATAGACGATAGTAAGTTTGGCCTTAATACAGGTTGTAATAATTTCAAATTTATTTTTAAATGGAATTATTTTCAAAAATAAACCTGTATCCAATTTAAATGAAACTTTTTTTAATCATTGATTTTTATCCACCCTGATCTGAAGTGAGGTCTTTAGCTTGGGTCCTTCTGAACCAGTTCAGTCTGTAACTTCCCAATACGGGCAGGAAGCCACAGGCATTGGCAGCAGTTACCCCGATTCAGCTACTGTTTCCCGCAGTGCAGTGCTTCACCTCTGGAAATTAGCCAGAAGCGCCTTCTCCTAGTAACAGAGCTGGACCCTGTGGGGTAGGTGTTTCAGGAATCCCAGCATGCACTGACGCTTCCATGGCTGAGCTGTGGTGTTACAAAGACAGGCGAGAACCAACCAGCCATTTTGTGTCCTCTGTCCTAGCGATGGCTTCCTCGCCTTCTGCAGACCCCTTTGTCGCTCAGCCATGTCAGCTGAACAGTTTGAGAACAGTCTTTTAATGTGACTGGGGTAACCACACACAGCGTTCTAGATTGCTTTGCCTGGAATCAGCTTTACCACTGCTAACTAATTTCTTAAAAGCACTGAGCACTCGTGGGAAAAGCTACGAGGAAAGAAATGGGGTGGAGTAACCTGCTCACTAACTAGTTCATATCTGCCAGCAGCACAGCATAACAGAACCTATTCCTTAAACCCTGCAACAAACCCCTCCATCCCCCGGCCAGCTGTGATTGGGCTGGCTTGGCTATTGGACGTAGGGGCGTGTAGCTTCCTTCTGCAATGGGGAGACCTCTTGTTGTATTTGAACTGAACTCTATTTAATCAGCTCTTCTCCTTACCGAGCTCTCTGCTCTGAGGCTGGTTCTTGGGGCTGTCTTTCCTCCCCTTCTCCACACCAGCAGCCTGTTCTGGCTCTCACTTGTATTCCTCCACCTCCAAGTGCTCTCAGCTTCTCACTGTTTCCCCTTTCTCTGCAGACCCCTACAAAGACCGTGCTCAGGTCACAGCCACGGGGATTCGTTTCACTTCGGTGACTCGGAAGGACACGGGGAAGTACATCTGCGAGGTCCTCTGGCCTGGGAGCGGGGGCAGTTACCAACTAAGAAAGTCAGAAGTTGACCTCATCGTTCAAGGTACTATTGCCTTCCTGTAATTACAACTTGGGACCGGTTGCCATGGCTAAAGTTCCAGGGCTTCTAGTCTCGGAGAGAGGGGGCCCCTGGGGGCATGTTGCCAATTGTGGGCAAGGAGTGTGTTTTCTTAGAATTTAAGATTCTAAGGGAGCACTATGAACTTCTAACCTGCGTGGCACAGACCGGGGAACCTCCCCACTGACTCCTGCCGCAAGGAGGGTAGTATTTTTCCCTACTAAGAGTCCAATGGCTTATTTGAACAATGTTGCTTTCCGCACACCACGGTATCATCAGTGGATAGCAAACAAGCCTGAGGTCACTGAAACAAGACTCTTTCCACATTTCTTCAGAACCATTAAACACAACTGGTTCTCGAGGACTGCCTCGCACGGGTCAATGCGTAGCCCATTATGTGGCAATGAAGAAACAATCCTAGCTACACGGGGGCACCATTATTTCTGTAATACGCACTCAGGAAGTCTCACGCTGTAACTGTTCCCCCTGCTGACGTGGGCAAGTCCATGCTTATCTTGCATTACATGCGAATGGCATTTTAAGCAGAGATCCCCCTTCATACAGATGTGCTGTCAGTCCACTTCTTCACACCTTGAAGACTCCCTGTCAGCACCAATCTGAACCTTGGGTGTATTGTCTGCAGAGACCAATGGAGACTGACCAGTCCTCACCCCAGAACTGGTCCCTTCATGGCTGGGCTGAGGTCCCTGGCAAAAGAATAGGTGGGAGAAGATTACACTACTTTTACAGTGCCTGTTCTGTGGCCGTACCCAGAGCCTCACTCTCAAATGCTGTCAGTCTAGCACCTTTCACCAGCGCTGCGAAATCAGTCACCGAATGGGAGCCCAGTGTTGGACCAAACTCTGTTTCCTTCCTTCAGGATCGCAGCAGTTATGGTCAAACATTTTGTTTTGACAAGTTGCTCCATCAAAGTGGGAGGGACACTTCACCCACACGGCCAGCATCGCACCTTTCACCTCTCAGCAGGGTGGCTACGGCCAGCAGCAGGGCTCGTAGTCAAAGCGTTAATTTCTGGTCAGTGCCACTTCTCCCCACGTGCACTTGCCATTTACGTTGAACGCCGGGCACCTGATTCTGTCTCCCTGCTCCTCTGCACAGTCGTTTGCACCAGAACCCCGAGAGCTGCTCTGATTTAGTTGCATTCCAGGCCCATTTTATTGTGGTGTAAATGGCTGCCCAGGGAGCAGGGCAATGGAAGAGCCAGCCCAGTGAGTGCCGTTAATCCTCTATTGAATTAAAGGGCAGCTGGTTCAGAACCCACGCAAGGAACTGCTGCTCTCTGTGGAATGTGTCCCAGGAGATCCAGACAATAGTGTGGCTGGATTTTAAAGAAAAGTCCACTACTATTTGGAGTTGTGCTGACATGAGTATAATCAAGCTTCAGGGCAGCACAGGATCTCTGCATGGGTCAGGAAGGAACCGCTTTTCACTCCTTCCCCATCGCAATGAAAGGTGCATTGTCGGGGGATGACAGTTACACTGGCCTGAGCTCTGGAACGTCGCTCATCAGCCCTGGAGCAGTGCCAAGAAAGCCCTGCCAATGGAAGAGGCCCAGCCACTGACTTAGTTCACGAGTCAACGGACTGTCAAGCTAGACACGGCTGCTGCTTACCATTTACTTCACTTAAAATGAGCTGGCCATTTGTTTGCCTTCGTGTCACTGAGCCGGTCCTCTGTTAACCCATGACTGACTGGATTAGACTAAACGCAACTTAACAAATGCACATGACCGCGTCTTGGGTGTGTTTAGGGCAGGGGGTCACAGCGGTGGGTTCAAGGGTCATCTGTAACATGTGCCTCTTTCCCTTGTGCTGACATGCATGGAAGCAGATGGCTCTCCACCTCCTACCTGCCAATGCTACAGGTACGACGTCCTTATGACCTCCAGCCCCAAGATCAACGAGAAATTGAGGAACTCCTGCTACGCGATCGACACCAAGACAGGAGTGCTGGTACGCGCTGGGGAGGGGGCTGCTTGACTCGTGGGGAGTTTACGCCTCTGTCTGTGCCTCCCTCACGCCTTCTTTCCCACTCCAGATGAATGAGCCCGTAACCAGCTTCGACACGGGGGATTATTTTTGCGAGGCTCAGGACAACGTTGGGACCACTCAGAAATCGGAAGCCATCCACTTGGACGCCAGTAAGGAAATGGGGACTTGCAGAGCCTGCGTGCGGGTGGGTGGTTGCGTGCGCACGTCTGCACTGGGCTCTTTGGAAGTCACTTGCAAGCTTACAATAGCCGGTGGTGTCCCTGCCCCTTCCCCGGCCTCCTGCAACTACTCCCTGTACTGGCTGCGATAGATTAAAGATTGGACAGTGCCCAAGCATCTTGATGGGAAAACAGGCATGTGCTTTCCTGCAGGGGCTGGGGAGAGCCTGGAACCAGAAGCCCATTGGGCTGCCCTGCTAAAAGAGCAACCTTCGCAGAGAACGGAGTCTCCTGAGAGCCGACAAGTGGTTCTTGGCGTATCCTGCCTCCTACGTGACCTCCGGAGCTGGACCTCGGTACAGACTCAGAGGAGGCTCCTGCCCTAGCCTAGTGCACCCTGGGAATGGGAGTGACTGAAGTTGGGGATAGGTGTGTTTGCTGGGCCCAGCCCCGGTGACAAGCATTCCAACCATCCCCTCCTCTGAAAAGCTACTGTGCCGTCAGCCCCCATTCCCTGGAGCTGCCCTCTTCCTCTTGCGCTCAGCCCCTCCCATGATCCTAGATGCTGAACTGGTTGGGTTAAAGCTGAGGCTGTAACTCGACCTATTCAAACTGAGCTGAAGGCTTTAGACTGTGTCTACATTGGTGCTAAATGGGGTTTTCAGTTGGGGTTAAACTCAATAGGGAAAACAGTGGTTTTTTTTCGTATCTACACAGCGTCCGTCCTGGTATAATTGCTGTGAGGTGGTGTGGGAGTGGGGGTGTGATTTTTATTTTTACAGATACTCATTCTGGCATAATCCCAGTTGTGGATGCAGTTACACTGGTGTGAGGGTGCCTCAGACTGGGGTGACTTATTCCCTTTCCTGTACTGACATCGTTAACCTGGAACAACTCTTGTGTGTAGACAGAGCACCTTGGCTAGACAAGGGCTACACTACAGCACGACCTGCTGATGTGACTGTGGAGGTGGTAAGCTGCATCCACACTGGGTGGGGTTTCAAATGGGCTGAGCTACCCCCGTGCCTTTTTTAAACCTTTCCCCCTCGTCTAGACAAAGCTGCAGGTGCTAGAGCAATGCTGGGAGATCTCCCCGCAATAACCCTCAGTACTGGACTCGGCCGTGTCTACAGGTCCAGGGCCGGCTGTGGGGAAAATTCACTTCCACGCTCTGTATCCAGGTGTGTGTGTGTGCGCGCCCTTGAATACAGCCCACAGCAGTCAGAGAGGTTGCACCCAACTTTACAGTGTGTGAACGAGAGCAGCATGTGGTGCACACACACCCTGGTGTCTTGCACAGCCTGAACCCTGCTCCAGCATGTCAGGAGCAAATGAATCCTGTGTCTGGAAAATCAATGGTTAAAGGAATAACCCGGCTCTGCTGTTGCCTTGTAGGGGTCAGATTTTGCCCATGAGTGACTCCTACTAAAGACAAGGGGCCTGATTCTTGTGTCCGTTCAGGGCACCTGCACCTCACTGGCCCAGCAAGGGCACCCGCTCTGACTTGCAGCTCCCCCGGTTGTCATCTCTCTAGGGTGGAGACATGGGTCTCTCTCCTTGCTGGCTGGGGTCTCTCCAGGCTGCTGCAGCTCCCTGCCTTCCCTGTGTTGGGTTAGTCTGCTCAAGCAGGCCTGCTGCCTTTCCCCTCAGAGACTAATATCAGTGGAATTGCTACAACTATAAGTTACCGCATGGTTCTTCAGTGCTTAATTTGTAATGAAAGCGGTGCTGGGGCTCATATGCTCTGACTCCGTGGGTGCTCTGGGGCTGGAGCATCCATGGTGAAAAACTAGTGGGTGGTTAGCACCCACTGGCAGCCAAGCTCTCTTCTTCTCCTCCTCCTCCCCTGAGTGCACTGTGTCGCCACTCCTCCGCCTATCTCCCAGCACTTCCTGCTGCCTAACAGCTGTTTGGCGGTGCTTTGGACTTTCCGGGGGAGAGGGGGAGGAGCGGGGAGGGGGCGTGCTCAGGGGAGGAGGCGGAGAAAAGGCAGGGTGGGGACTTGGGGGAAGGGGGTGGAATGGGGTCGGGGACTTTGGGGAAGCAGGTGGGGTGAGGGTGGTGTAGGGGTGGGCCGGGGCCAGGGCAGGGGGAAGGTCGAACACCCACCTGGCAAAGGGGAAGTTGGCTCAAGCAATTTTTTTTTACTTTCATAACTCATGAGGCAAGCCCAGAGATGCCAGGGCTCTGAACTGCCAGGCCCAGAGATGCCGGGGCTCAGCCCTGGCAAGCCCTGGTGCTAATTAGGCACTGCAGTTCTTCCTACACGAGCCTATTAATTTTTGAGGCAAAAGTGTTGCAGAGAAAACATATGAAAAAACAATTAAAAAACCTAAACGCCTGCTAATAAGCTTACCAGAGATCACCCCCCTCCAATGTAGGCTTTGGTAGGAGCAGCCCTTCCCAGCCCCCCCAGGGGTTTCCATGCGGTGTCAAGTTCATCCCGCTCTCTGTTCAGAAGAGAACACTGAGAGTCACTCCTTTATCCAGTTGGGTTCTTTGAAGTCACCTTGATCAGATAATCCACCAGACAACAGGATCTCTACTCCAAGTGCAGCTTCTAAAGCAGTGGTTCCCAAACTGGGGTTTGTGAACCCCTGGGGGTTCGCGAAATTTAAAGGGGGTTCTCGGGGGCAAAGGGGGGGGGGATTCCTTAATGGCAGGCAGAGCTGTCCCCAGGGATCCCGGGCAGCACAGGGCCAGTAGCCCGGAGCCCCTGGACTTCCAAGAGCTAAGCAGATCAAAGCAAGCATATCTATCACACTGAGGAGATTTAAACTTCAAGACTCCTTATAAGAAATGGAAAGGGAGGTGAATATTTTTTGCTGGTTTTTTTAATTAAATAGGCAGCAAGTATTGTTTTTAACATTATTATGAACAACAAGTTTAAGCTTTGTTGTAACGTGCGTTGTTTGCCTGGACTGCTCAAGACCTGAATGCTTGTGTAGGAGGAACTCTTTGAGTTGGCTTCTTAAATACAGTACCTTCCTGCTGTTTCACATCTGATGCTCCTTGATGAAACATAGGAGCCTTGTCTTATAACAGGCTTATTCAAAGTGATACAAGCTACGAAAGTGAGATCTTGGAAGAGTGTTGCCATTTTCATAATATAATAAACATACTGTAATGAAAAATAATAAATAGTGTGTAATAAGCATGCCATAAAAACAAATTTTATATTTCCAAGATCACTGCTTTTATAATTTATACTCAGGTAAAGGAGAAAATTCCTGGAAATACTCATTTTTAGGGGAGGGGGTTTGCAAGACTTGACATTTTAGTGAACGGGGTTCACAGGTTGTTAAAGTTTGGGAATCACTGTTCTAAAGGATAGATGGAGGTGGGTCATTTGCATTTCCCTCAGCCTCCAAGTATTTCCTGGGAAATCCACTTCCCATGTATTGTCCCAAAACATCCCCTGAAGTTTCTGATATCGTCCAGAAATTGTATTAGTCAAGGCCATCCTCCCAGAGAAGTGCCGTACAATCCCTGGACTCCCAAAATACTTAAACTTAAGTTGGTTGGGTTTAATGTAATTCCAGTTTTGCCCAAGAGCTTGTGTAAATCAGAATTCTGACAGATATGACAAAGGCCCTTTTATATATATAGCCCTGGCCCTGGTGGTGTGAAGTGCAGTTTCTCACTGAGAGCCGTGTACAGGGCCTCAGTGTAGCTAGGAAACATCTCACACGGGGAGGAGACTAGACCATGGGAGGGGCTGCAAGGGCTGATCTGCTGCAGACCCCCCCGACTCTCCGTCCCTGTGATGGGGGGAGCAGAGGGGTTTGCCCCTGGTTGCTGGGGGAGGAGGCTTGCGAGGGGAGCGGAAGAAGTGACTGCTGGTTTCTGCTTTCCATAAAGGAAACGTCATTTCCCACAAGGACATGAAAGTGCTGGTCGACAGCAGGAATGCTCGGATTATTGACGTGCGGTTGCCGGAGGAGGTGGCGAACGGCCATATCACCAACTCGGTCAATATTCCAGGTGAGGGGTTACTGTGGGTGCCAGCAACCAGGGCTTCGATTGCATGTAGAGGGAGCGTCCCTCCCACTGCAGAGGGCAACATGTAGTGTCACAGACCAGGGCATGAGAGGTCAGGCCGAGCGGTCAGAGCCAAGGGTCAAAGCTGGAGACAGGAACTGAGCAGGACTGGAAACAAGGCGGGCACAGGAGTGATCGCAGCTGCAGGCAGAAGCATAGAGGAGTCAGCGACCTGCCGCTGAGTTTAAATGCAGATCCGTAGTCTCCTTGCAGCCAGTGGAAGAGCCAATCAGGCGATTCTGCCACAGCCCAGCTGGGCTCATTAGCCTGCCTGAGGGCTGAGCCAGCCAGCCCCAGGTCAGCTGCAAGGACTCCAGGCCCATCATTCCTGATACGTAGCACTAGAGCCCTGGAGAAAGTGGAATTAGTAACTCAGCAGGGGGCGCTCTTTCTTCCCTGCTCTCCAGTGTGCTGGGGAAGTGATGTGAGACCAAAGCTGGATCAATGAAGACACTACGTGTGCACAAGCAGATGGGTGTGTAGCGGGCTTTCTCTTCACCCCCCTCCCCTGGTTCTGCTTTCTTTCTGCGTAACAAGAAAACCAGAAGTCTGAAGTGCAGGCAATGCGATGTTTATTGGGGTTGGTTTTCAGGCAGCATGTCAATAACTTTGACACTGCAGAGCCTTGTTCCCCAGTGTTCCGTTCTCTCCCCACTTTAGCAGGCAGAATTATACCTGCAATGCACGCTTGGGATCCCCCCCTTACAATTGATGGTCATGTTCCGTTTTGGGAGACATGAGTCTGGGGGTTTTGTCCTACCTCTTTTGTATCCCATGGGAGGGGTAAGGAGTGAGGTGGTACAGTCAGGAACAGGTGCGCTTTTTTTGTGTGTGTGTGGCCTTTTAGTGTTTTTTTTTTTATACCTTCCCCCCAATCCCCTCCTGCCCTTCCCAACGGGTTCTTTGACCTTCCCTTAAGATAGAGGTTGAGGCAGTGTTAACATGTGCACTCCTATATTATACTTTCATTATACCCAGTAACACTTTAACTGTTCTTATCTGTTCCCATTATACTAACAAACGTATCTGGCTAGGCAGAAGCAACATGCACAGTGTCTGTCCTTTGTTTATGCATATTAGTAGGAATATAAATGTATCAAAAATTAAATGAGCAAACAAATCTAAAATTCTATCTCAGGCAAAAATACAGGCCTGAATTCTGTATTACTAGCACTCCTAACAGGGTGTAACCCTGGCCAAATTCCAGCTTGGAATTCTCTCCTTCCTTAAACTACCTTGGTGGTTTTAAATGGATGCAGCATTCTACTTCACTGCCTGTCCTAAATGGACGTGCAGAGTTTCCGTGTCTTGGTCATTTGCTGTGTTTCACCACAGAGGGTGCTATATTTCAGGAGTGGGAAAAGTGGTAGCTTGTGTCCCTTTATAAAGCACGTGGGACTTGCATGCATAAACATAAGAGCATCATCGCCTGTATTTATGGAGCAGTGTAGCAATCGCCCACAATCCTCATCATCAGGGTTTAACTCCGCAACTTCAGCATCAAGATACAGACCTTTACCACTTGAGCTAAAGGAGTAACTCCATTAGCTAGTGTCACATCCCCATCTAGTGGAGATGTGATACACCAACACTGCTGATCACGATCATCTCTCTCCTCTTTCCCTCACCCAGTGGCAGAAGTCGAGGAAGCCCTGAAGATGGACCCTGAGGCATTTAAGATGAAATATCGCATGGACAAGCCACAGATGGATGATGAGAACTTGATCTTCTACTGCCAGAGGGGCAGGAGAGCGGCTCAGGCCACAGAGATCGCCATAACCCTCGGCTATGCCAAGTGAGCCTGCCCCTCCACCTTGGGCTCTTGTACCATGGGGCATTAGACCCTCAGGGAGATTGTGAACGTACCACGGGCTCTGTGGGTTTGGAGGCAAGGGTTGTAGGTGCTTAAAATGCCCTGGTTCCTATGGACTCCGGCCCTTCTGAGCGTCCCCCCTAAACTCTCACATATAGGGTTATTAATAGAGAAATCATTGGGTCTGGTGGAGGAGGAGAGGGCTCAGATATCCCTCCGCACCGATCTTGCTTATATTGGTGTATTCTGGAGTAAACCCACTGGAGGGGGTGGTGGTGGTACTCCAGATTCTCACCAGGGCCACAGAGACAAAGTCTTGGTTAGCTACTGAGAGAGAGGACAGAATAATTCCTAGCTAACCCCATAGGGAATGTTCCCACAGCTACCTTGGTTCCTCAGGGACCTTCAAAATCATCCGTATGACCCTGTGCTGGGGACACGTTATTTCTCAAAGTTCTGGGCACAGCTCCGCCTCTGCTGTTCTGGTCCTACTTGGGTTTCTGGCCCATGAGCAGTCACAGCTGGGCTGGGTCTGTCTCTCCCACTCCAGAGGCAGCGGGTCCATCTAGCTGTGGATAGTCCCTCCCATCTCCCATCCTGAAGCCACATGTCACTTCCTGTCTCTTCAGGGCTCGTAACTACGAAGGCAGCTACAAGGAATGGTCTGAGAAGGAAGGGAAGTGAAGTGGGAACGACTCCGCGAGGGCTGGTGTCTGTCCCTCCACGCCCAGCAGCTGGCTTTTCCCTGAGGATTCTTCCTTTGCTTCCTTGCTGCAACGTTGTCCCATTGCTGCTGATGCCCGGTGCTGGGATGGGAACGCTCTGGGCCCTGGGGGGCTCTTGGCTAACGCACCTGTCTGAGAAACTGCCACTCTACTTTCTGCCTCACCTTCCAGCCCAGTGTCTCACCTGCTCCAAATGTAGTCACTCCCCCTGCCCCCAATAGCAGCTGGGAGGTTCAGGCACTTTATTCGGGGTGGGGAGATATCTGCACCCCCCCCCCATTCACTCCATCTCCTTCACCTCCCCTGGGAATCTGGGACCCCATCCATTTGCTCTTCAGCTCTCAAGGAGGTAGATTTGATGGTCATTTTGCTACCCCACCTCATTCTCCAGCTGAATCTGCCGCTTTCAGCTGTAGCCTACTATTTCTATAACCTACTGGGTGCCTCTCAGCCACCTCTGCACAGGGGATTTTCTCTGCAGCCACTCCTGGAAAAGAGAGCTCTCTAGCATTTCCTCCGATGTAGTACATGGCTCTGATAAGGGGTGGGACGTATGTGAAGGATGGAAGAATCCCGTGCGCTGCTACAGGCTGGGGACTGACTGGCTAAACAGCAGTTCTGCAGAAAAGGACCTGGGGATTACAGTGGACGAGAAGCTGGATATGAGTCAGCAGTGTGCCCTTGTTGCGAAGAAGGCCGGCTGCATTAGTAGAAGCATTGTCAACAACTCGAGGGAAGTGATTATTCCCCTCTATTTGGCACGGGTAAAGCCACACCTGGAATATTTGTCCAGTTTTGGTCCATCCGTCATCTTCTCTTCTTCCCCCCCTCTCCCCCGAAGGGATGTGGACAAATTGGAGAGAGTCCAGCGGAGGGCAACGAAAATGATTAGGGGGGTGGGGCACATGACTTACGAGGAGAGGCTGAGAGAACTGGGGTTATTTAGTCTGCAGAAGAGAAGAGTGAGGGGGGGATTTGATGATAGCCTTCAACTACCTGAAGGGGGGGTTCCAAAGAGGATGGAGCTCGGCTGTTCTCAGTGGTGGCAGATGACAGAACAAGGAGCAATGGTCTCAAGTTGCAGTGGGGGAGGTCTAGGTTGGATATTAGGAAACACTATTTCACTAGGAGGGTGGTGAAGCACTGGAATGGGTTACTTAGGAAGGCGGTGGAATCTCCTTCCTTAGAGGTTTTTAAGGCCCAGCTTGACAAATCCTTGGCTGGGATGATTTAGTTGGTGTTGGTTGTGCTTTGAGCAGAGGGTTGGACTAAATGTCCTCCTGAGGTCTCTTCCAACCCTGATCTTCTATGATTGTATGATGGCAACAAGACAACAGTGGAAATTGCTCAGGGTTAGCCAGGTTTTATATTATATTAAAGTCTTTGTACGGATCTGTGTTTCTCAGCCTCTTCACGTGGGTGAGCCCTTATTCACATTAAAAAAATTGCACAACCTCCCCACTAACAATAAAAAAGTCTCATTTCTGACCATGCTTAGGGCTGCTCTGTATGCAGAACTTGCTTCAGCAAAACTAGGTCTCTTGGGGGGGAGGTGTGGGGTGTGTGAAATTCCCCCTCCCCCCCCCAACCTCCCGAGACGTAGCTATGCCAAGCTAACCCCCAGTGCAGACAGAGCTGGACGGATGGAAGAATTCTTCTGTTGACCGAGCTCCTGCCTCTCGGGGAGGTGGATTATCTCCAGTGTTGAAAGAACCCCTCCCAGCACTATAGTGAGTATTTACATTGAAGTGCTGCCGCAGGGTTTTAAGCACAGACCTACCCTTAGCATATAGAATTGATGTGTGGGAGGGTGGAGAATACCTGATCTTGAAGGGTCAGGGGCTGTGGGGATGGGGGGAGCGAGACTTTTCTTTGGTTTAGACTGTACTACTTTCAACGCCTCATGACCCCACTGCTGGCCTTTCCTGATCTTCTGGGACAGTTGTGATCCACCCATTGAAAATCCCTCGTCTAGAGCAGGGGTCTCAAACTCAAATAACCATGAGAGCCACATGAGGACTAGTACATTGGCCGAGGGCTGCATTACTGACACCTTTCCCCCCTGCCGCCCTCAGCCCTGCCCCCACTCCACCCCTTCCATGAGGCCCACCCCTTCCCTGCCCCCATTCCAACCCCTTCCCCAAAATCCCCACCCCAACTCTGCCCCCAGGGGGTGCAGGAGGGCGGTTGGGGGGGCTCAGGGCAGGGAGTTGGGGTGTGGGGTGCAGGAGGGATGAGGGGTACAGCAGGGGGGCAGAGTGCAGCGGGGGCTCAGGGCAGTGGGTTGGGATGCAGGAGGGGTGTGGGATGAGGCAGGGGGCTCAGGGCAGGGAGTTCGGGGGGCAGGATCTGGCCCAGCGTGTACCGGGGGCAGGGCATGCTCCCTGCCTTGCCCTGCCCCCACGCTGCTCCGGGAAGAGGCTGGATTGTGGGGAAGGGGGGGCGGAGGGGCTGTTTCTGTTGCACAGTAAAGTTATAGGGGCAGGGTGTGACGCCTCCTCCCCCAGCAACATAGTGATGTTGACAAAAACCCTGGTGTAAATGCAGCTACATCCTGCAGGGAGGTGGCCTTTCTACACTAGAAAGTGAGGTTGATGTAAGCCACTGTGCACCAACTTAGCTGTGTGTGTCTAGGCTCAAACTGTCTCCTGCTTCCATGAAGTGCCCCATTAAGGCAATACTGGAAAACCACCTTCCCTACTGGCATTGCACTGTGGTCGACCTATAGCAGTCAACGCAATAGGAGAGCTGACCCTTACAGTCCTCCAGCAGCTGTCCCACAATACCAAACAGTGGCTGCTCTGGTCACAATTGTAAACTCCGTGACCCAGCCTACAGAGACTGGAAACAACTTCCTGTCCCTTTAAAACCCCCCACATATTTTTGAAATGCTTTTTCCTGCTTGCGCAGCTGGGCGAGCACACCTAGCAGCTTGCCTTTGTTGCGTGCAATTGCCCAATCAAGTATGCTGGCTACATGCTCCAAACACTCTGATCTAGAGCAGACTGGAGCTATTGGAGCTCCTGGGCCTGGGGGGAGAAGAGGCGGTGGATCTCTATGAAGATTGCCTGGGGGCTGCAGCCAGAGGGGTACAACGGGGATCAGTAGAGGTGCCGGATGGAAGCGAAGGAACTGCAGGGGGCAGACCCCGCGCCCAGGGAGGCCAACAATCGACCTGGTGCTGAGCTGAGGACCTGCAGTTCTTACAGTGACTATATGCAACCACTGTAAATACCTCAGAGGAGCCTGAGCCAGACCCCCGCTGTGGGAAGAAGAGGGGTAGATCTAGTGGCAGGGCAGCTTTGCTGTGAACCAGCACCTGTTTGAGACACTGCCACAGTCTAGCCCAGGGGTTCTCAAACTGGGGGGACCTTTCTGGTGGTCGTGAGGTTATTACATGGGGGGTTGCGAGCTGTCAGCCTCCAGCCCAAACCCCACTTTGCCTCCAGCATTTATAATGGTGTTAAATATATTTAAAAGTGTTTTTAATGTATAAGGGGGGTCGCACTCAGAGGCTTGCTGTGTGAAAGGGGTCGGCAGTACAAAGGTTTGAGAACCACTGGTATTGCCAGTCCCACCTGGCAAGCATGGACGAGCCTGCTGAAGGGGAAGAACCTTGCGGAAGTGCGTGCATGCATTTTTCCTGGCAATGTTTCGAGACACAGGTATCAACTTTTCATCATTTTACTTGTATGAGAAGAGGAAGAGGTACACCACACAGAGAGAGTTGGCATCAGCTTTTCCTTCTGCTGGGTTAGGGGAGGGGTTGTTTCTGTACACAGGGATGTCCTATGTAGCCTCTTGAGAGATCTCAATGAAACTTTCCCGGAGGTACTCTGTGATCCTCTCCCACAGGTTTCTAGGGTAGCAGCCTTATTTCTTCCTCTGCAGTAGAACGCTTTCCCATGCCACTTGGCCATGAATTCAGCTGGCACCATTGCACCAAACAGGCTAGTGACACACAAACCCCGGCAGTTTTGGGACACCAGCAGCAGCTGTGCTCTGCGCCTTTGTTACCCGCGTGAGCGAGCTAGCAGCTAAAATCACGACTGCCTGTGGAAAACCATGCCAAGTTTCAGTGCAGAAATAGGGACCAAAATGTTATTGTTTCATACAGCCAAAAATCGTACTGGCCTCTTTTTTCCCTGCAGCCCGGCCCCTGGCAGGCTGTACTGGCCATGGCAGGGACTGGAGCGAGGCACTCCGAAGCTAATCATCACAATCAGTGTCATATCTTAGTACAACATTTTATGGGAATAAGGGAGAGGAGTTTTGAAACTTACACTTTCTGCTGTGATTGTAACTACCGTAGTAGAAAGAGAGCCTGAAGCACGGGCCTAGTGCAAGACCTGAGGCCTGAACCAAAATCAGCAAAAGTTACACTATGAGCAAAAGTCAGGCCCCGTCAAAAGCAGGCGCTTGCCTGCAAATCAGAGTCTGACAGCACAGAGAGAGGGCAGTGGTTCTCAAACTGGGGGTCGGGACCTGTCAGGGGGTCACAAGGTTATTACATGGGGAGTCGCGAGCTGTCAGCCTCCACCCCAAACCCCACTTTGCCGCCAGCATTTATAATGGTGTTAATTATATAATTTATATGGGGGGTCGCTCTCAGAGGCTTGCTATGTGAAAGGTATCACCAGTACAAAAATTTGAGAACCACTCGTCTAGAAGATACACACAATAAACAAACAGGCACGCAAGCAAACTCTGAAGTGTGTGCGCATCTGAACATACTGATGAATCTCATGTCCACCACGTACACATTTCAAGCTGTTAGCAGATAATGGTTTAAAGATTTGACACACTAAAATGGGAAGAAAATGAAAATCTGTATGAGAATACATTTCAGAACACAAGGAAGTATTTGAAAGTTTAAAAAAAACAAAAACAGGAGAAAAGGATGAAGTTGAGTGTATGTGCTGCAAATTGTGTGGCCCAATTATTAAATGTACAGTAAAAACGGTGCTATCCAGCCCTGTACCAGCTGGAAAGCCCTCTAAACCGGCATTTCGAATTTTCATAGAAAGTCCGGTTTATGCTCTGGTTGATGCAGGACTGGTAGGCTCCCTACTTGGCTCCGTGTGGCTCGCTGGAAACGGCCATCTGTCCCTGCTGCTCCTAGGCAGAGGCGTGGCTAGGTGGCTCTGCGCGCTGCCTCCGCCCACAGGTGCCGCTCCTGCAACTCCCATTGGCCGGGAACCGTGGCCAATGGGAGCTGCGGAGCCAGCACTCAAGCTGGGGCAGGGGCAGCCTGCAGACTCGCTTGCAGCATGTCCACCTAGGAGCAACAAGGACAGGTCACTGCTTGCAGGAAGCCGCCCAAGCTGATCGCCCCCCAGATCCGGCACCCCAAAACCCCTCCCACGCCCCTAGCCCCCTCCCATACCCAAACTCCCTCCCAGAGCCCACATCCCGCACCCCCTCCTGCGCTGCACCACCCAGCCCCGCACCCAAACTCCCTCCCAGAGTCTGCGTCCTGCATCTCCTCCCGTGCCCTAACCCCCAGCCCTGCACTCCCCTCCCGCACTCAAACTCCCTCCCTCCCTTTTAGTTAACCGGAATTTTTCACTTACTGGCATCCCCCATACTCCCAACATGCTGGATAAAAAAGATTTTACTGTAAATATTTATAGGCTAATAGTTCTAAGTCTACAACAGTAAACTCTTCAAATGATAACTTTTATTTGGGGATCAGAGATATATTATTTTCTTAAACTCAGAGGTGGCCTTGTGCTTTAGTTCTGCAGCAAACCACATTGATTAATGGAATTTAAAGCATTAATCTACTGAATACTCCCCCCCCCATCTTTCAGACCACCAAAATAAACTCCGATGTTTACCCATAAAAATTATTAGAACTTTTTTTTGTTATTGTTGTTGTTGTGGTAATAAACACTGATCAATTCCCAGGAAAAAATAAATAAAAACTGAAAACGAAGGGCCCTCGTCCACCAGTGATAACAATGTCCACAGTACCTGGGAGGTGAGCCCCATTGTCCCCCTCACCACAAGTAATATTGTAGCAATCAATACACCTTGTAGGGACACACACAGTAACAGAGAAGAAAAACAGTGTCTGATTTTCTGCAACCACTGACTCCTTCCACCTTTCTCTGAATCAGGCTGACTGGAGCTGGCTAATGGAAACCAATGGGCCCAGTCCTATTTAACATATTCATAAACGATCGGGCAAAGGGGGTAAACAGTGAGGTGGCAAAATTTGCAGATGATACAAAACTACTCAAGATAGTTAAGTCCCAGGCAGACTGCAAAGAGCTACAAAAGGATCTCACAAAACTGGGTGACTGGGCAACAAAATGGCAGATGAAATTTAATGTTGATAAATGCAAAGTAATGCACATTGGAAAACATAGTCCTAACTATACATATACAATGATGTGGTCTAAATTAGCTGTTACCACTCAAGAACGAGATCTTGGAGTCATTGTGGATAGTTCTCTGAAATCATCCACTCAATGTGCAGCAGCAGTCAAAAAAGCAAACAATGTTGGGAATCATCAAGAAAGGGATAGATAATAAGACAGAAAATATCATATTGCCTCTATGTAAATCCCTGGTACATCCACAGGTTGAATACTGCATGCAGATGTGGTTGCCCCATCTCAAAAAAGATACTGCAATTGGAAAAGGTTCAGAAAAGGGCAACAAGAATGATTAGAGGTATAGACCTGGATGAGGAGAGATTAATAAGAATGGGACTTTTCAGCTTGGAAAAGAGGCGACTAAGGGGGGATATGATAGAGGTCTATAAAAAATCATGTGTGGTATAGAGAAAGTAAATAAGGAAGTGTTATTTACTCCTCATTATACAAGAACAAGGGGGCACCAAATGAAATTAGTAGGTAGCAAACAAACACAAGAAAGTATTTTTTCACGCAACACACTGTCAACCTCTGGAACTCCTTGCCAGAGTATAACAGGGTTCAAAAGGGAGCTAGATAGATTCAGGGAGGATAGGTCCATCAATGGCTACTAGCCAAGATGGGCAGGAATGGTGTCCCTAGCCTCTGTTTGCCAGAAGCTGGGATTGGGTGACAGGGCATGGATCACTTGATGATAACCTGTCTGTTCATTGCCTTTGGGGCACCTGCTATTGGCCACTGTCGGAAGACAAAAAGAACAGGAGTACTTGTGGCACCTTAGAGACTAACAAATTTATTAGAGCATAAGCTTTCGTGGACTACAGCCCACTTCTTCGGATGCATATAGAATGGAACATATATTGAGGAGATATATATACACACATACAGAGAGCATGAACAGGTGGGAGTTGTCTTACCAACTCTGAGAGGTCCACGAAAGCTTATGCTCTAATAAATTTGTTAGTCTCTAAGGTGCCACAAGTACTCCTGTTCTTTTTGCGGATACAGACTAACACGGCTGCTACTCTGAAACCTGTCGGAAGACAGGATACTGGGCTTGATGGACCTTTGGTCTGACCCAGTATGGCTGTTCTTATGTTCTTAACCTGCCAATTTATTCCTCCATGCCTATAAAGTCTGCCCATAAATCTGTGACCTGATTGCAATGGTCTATATAGCATCTGTGCATATGACGTACTTCATATGTTACGTTACATGATGATGGTTCAGCACGATCAAAACGTTTCGAGGTCCCCGAATGGAATGTGTTCGGACTTTCCGTTCTGCGGATAACATTTCCCAAATATCAGGATTCCCTTGGGGGAGGGAAATGCTGTTTCTCCTGCTCTCCTGGTGAAACTGTTGCTGCCACCTGGAACTTCAGTTTGCGCTGCCTGGCTCAGACCCGCTCATGTGGCCCTGAATAGAGACAGGGCCAGAGCCTGAGGGGGGAGAGCTTTTCCCCAGCACCCAGCCTCAGGCCGCCCTGGCACACTAAGACCAGGTGGCAGGGTGCGGCGCTGGGCCACAAGGGGCAGGGAGTGGGGCTGGGCTTGGGAAGGGGGTAGGGTGACCAGATGTCCCGATCAGGGCCGGCTCCAGGCACCAGCCTGGCAAGCAGGTGCTTGGGGCGGCCGCTCCGGAGAGGGGCAGCAGATCCAGCTATTCGGCAGCAATTCGGCGGACGGTCCCTCACTCCTGCTCGGAGCAAAGGACCTCCCGCCGAATTGCCGCCGCAGATCACGATCGCGGCTTTTTTTTGGCTGCTTCGGACGGCCAAAACCCTGGAGCCGGCCCTGGTCCCGATTTTATAGGGACAGTCCTGATATGGGGGGCTTTTTCTTATATAGGTACCTATTACCCCCACCCCCTGTCCCGATTTTTCACACTTGCTATCTGGTCATCCTAGAAGGGGGGGGACCATGGGGTGGGGAGTGAGCTGGGCCGGGCCACAGGGGTTGGGGAGGAAGGCTGGCTTGGGTGGTGCAGGAGGGAGAGACGGGTTCCTGGCCACAGGGGAGGTGTGTGGGGGGCTCAGCCTGGGTGCAGGGACTGGGGGGGACCTTGGGCCCTGGGGAGGAGGCTGGGGGCAGGACACGGGTGGGGGGTGAGCTGGGCTGGGGGCAGGGCGGGGGGGGGCAGATTTCTCCCAGCAGCCTCTCTGATTTGGGGGGGGCCTCAGTCCCTGGGTGCAGCCCCGCCCCCATCAGCGCCTAGCGGGGGTCGCGTTCTTTGGGCCAGTCGAGCAGAGTGTGGCCTCCGTCACCATGGCAACCTGAGAGTCCTGGCGGGGGGAGGGGAGGGCCTTGGGGCGGGGACTAAGTTCACGGGGGCGAGGTTAAGGGCCCCCACCGGTAGCCAATCAGGGCGGAGCTGTAGGTATGCTAGCCAATCGGGGCACAGGGTTGACTATATTATTGGTTGACGACACCGTACCGGCATCCAATCAGCACTTGGGGGCGGGGTGCAGGGGGCGTGGGCCGGGAGCCAATGGGGGCACAGAGGGTGGGGCCTCACCTGGGGAAAGGGCGGGGCCTCACCTGCGGGCGGTGAGCGGGGCCGGGTGGGGCTCAGTCAGGCAGCGGCATCTCGCAGAGCTCCGTGGGTAGCTGGGTGCGCGGCGATGGCTGGGCCCGGGGCGTGGGGCCGGCTCCACTTACTGCTCCTCAGCGTCAGCTCCTGTGAGTGCCGCGCCGGGGCGGGGGGGCTGGGCGGTCAGACCGAGGGGGCGCGGGGCAGTGAGGCGGGCGAGGGGAAAGCAGTGAGGCGAGGCAGGCGGGCGGGTGGAGGGGAGGGTAGAGGAAGGGGTGGGGCAGTGAGAGGGGTGGGGGGAGAGGAATGGGTAGGGCAGTTAGGCAGGGGGAGGGTAGTGAGGCAGTTGGGGGGGTAGGGGCAGTGCGGCGGGCGGAGGGGAGGGGGGGTAGGGGCAGTGCGGCGGGCGGAGGGGAGGGGGGGGTAGGGGCAGTGCGGCGGGCGGAGGGGAGGGTAGAGAGGAGGGGGTAGGGGCAGTGCGGCGGGCGGAGGGGAGGGTAGAGAGGAGGGGGTAGGGGCAGTGCGGCGGGCGGAGGGGAGGGGGGGGGTAGGGGCAGTGCGGCGGGCGGAGGGGAGGGGGGGGGTAGGGGCAGTGCGGCGGGCGGAGGGGAGGGTAGAGAGGAGGGGGTAGGGGCAGTGCGGCGGGCGGAGGGGAGGGGGGGGTAGGGGCAGTGCGGCGGGCGGAGGGGAGAGGAGGGGGTAGGGGCAGTGCGGCGGGCGGAGGGGAGAGGAGGGGGTAGGGGCAGTGCGGCGGGCGGAGGGGAGGGGGGGGTAGGGGCAGTGCGGCGGGCGGAGGGTAGAGAGGAGGGGGTAGGGGCAGTGCGGCGGGCGGGCGGAGGGGAGAGGAGGGGGTAGGGGCAGTGCGGCGGGCGGGCGGAGGGGAGAGGAGGGGGTAGGGGCAGTGAGGCGGGCGGGCGGAGGGGGTAGAGGTTGGGGGTAGGGGCAGTGAGGCGGGCGGGCGGAGGGTACAAGAAGGGGCCAGGGGCAGTGAGGCCGGGGCAGGAGGCAATTCAGGAGCTTCACTTTTCATCCCGCTGGGTGTGTCTGCCTGGCATGATCCTGGTGGTGGTGGTACATGAAGCTGTGTCTGTCTCTCTCTGAGGTGTTGGGACCCCAGTACCCTGGGGCTGCCCATAGCTCCTTTGCTCCCGGGTCTCGCTCCTTGCTTCGCAGATCGTTCGCTTTGTTGCCGAGTCTCCTTTTCTCAGCTGAGTCCCCACCCTGCATTGGCCCCTATTGGCTTTGGGGTTTGAGGATTGTGCTAAACATTTGGTGCTTTGAGTTTGAACCTCTGTAAAGCCCTCCCCAGGGCCCTTCTGGGCAGATTAAAGGCCTGGGAGGGTGGAGGTGGATTTTAGCGATGCTTCATTCTGAATTTTTGCTTGGTCTGAATTGGGGGAGGAAGTTTCTTTCCTTGTGAGTTAAACACCGTTTGTAAAATGCTGATGATTCCTTATCAGATGCATGCAAAGGGGCCTGTGCAGACATACTGATTGCAGGTGGCTGTTTCCACAGTGCTCACAGTTGGAAACCCAGTTAAGTCACAAATCATAGATGCTGCTAAACAAATCTTGTTTCCCGTATTAACAAGAACACCTCAAACTCAGGAAAATGGAAGCACTCTAGAAATCCAGTTCGGTTTTCACCATTGAGGTTATTCACTTCTTACACTTAAACAATGAAAATTAGTTGTATTTTTTGGGTAGCCTGTCTGTCATTGTACCAGTGTTTTCAGGCACTTTGAATGTTTGGATTGCAAATACTGCTGGGAAAGCTTTGCTTATTTAAAACTGTTCCCTTTGTGCTGCTTTTATGATGTATAAGAGCAGCCCGAATGTTGTAAAGTTTCATTTGCTTTCTGTAACTTTACAATTAGGAATATCAAGTCTTGTGGTCCCTGTCCTTGCTGGAGGATGAGAGAACCGGAGTCTTCTCAACTCAAAAGAGTCTCTGAATCTTGTAAAAAGAGCTATTCACTCAAATCTATCAGGATTTGCTTTAACTAGGTGTTAACTAATTTTGAAAGTGCCCAAGCTATTAGAGGTGGGCCAGACAGAAAATTGGGGAGCTGTGCCCTTCCCTCGCTGGGAGGCCCGGCCTCCAGCCAGGTCTGAAACTGGAGCTGGGCAGTGTGGGGCATTGGCTGCTTGCAGCTGGCAGGAGCTGCCTGGGTGTGGGGACCTGGCTCCAGGGCCAGCAGCTCTGGGGGCAGGTTCCAGGAGCCCAGGCCAGAGTGGGTCAGTCAGGCTGCTGTGGAGAGCTCCAGCTCTTCACCTACCCTGGGCATCATGTCCCAGCTAGTGGGGGCACAGGCCGGGGGCTACTCTCAGGCCCTGCACTTGGCCTTAATTCTCCAATGCCGCTGGAGCTGGATGCCCGGCCAGCAGCCTCTGCTTTGCCTTCAGAGCTGGGTGGCCGGAGAACGGCAGCTGGTGGGGGAGAGGGCTAAGGCAAATTTTGGGGTGGCTATAGGCCCTGCAAGGTGCCTCCCCTCCCCTGAAGTGCTTCTCCTGGTCTAGGGTGGAGTTGGCAGAAACGAATTCCAGCCAGGGATTGTAGATCATCTATTCAATGAGATTAGAGATAAAAGCGGGAGAGGCGATGGTATGGTAATGGAGGGAGAAGGGTGGGTATTTTTAAGATGGGTGAGTCTCACTAAGGCATGTTTGTATTGTGAGAGGAAAGAGCGGGTGAAGAGTAAAGGAGGGGATGAGTGGGTGTGAGGCATGTGGGATGGAGTCAGTGAGGCAAGTGGAGGGGCTGGAGAAGGAAAGAAAAGAAACGTCTGTCTGTGATCAGGGAGAAGGAGGAGAGAGTTGTGAGGTGGAGGGGAAGGTAAAGAAAAAGCAAGCAGATGGGAGAGGGAAGGTCATGTGAGGATTTTGTTTTTTCCTGGGAAGAAATTGATAAGATCCCATGTCAAGAGAGAAGCAGAGATGCAGGAGGAGAGGAAGGTTTAAGGTTCAAGTCAAAGGGTAGGGCTACACTGCTGGGGAAAAAAGGTGTATTCTTAATTCAGGTTCACTAATTTGGGTTTAAATAACAATGAAGATGCAGTAATCTGTCTTTTAGCTTGGGTTAGCAGTGCAAGTTCATCTGAGGCTGCCCTATAGACTTTAACTCCAGATGCTAACACGATGCCGTGTAGCTGTTTTCACTGCTATTTTATCCTAAATTAGCTAACCTGAGTTAAGAATACACCTCTAGTTTGCAGTGTAGACATACCCAAAAGTGGTGAAAAGGCAGCTGGGATTGGAGGCATGGGATTCATTTAAGATGGAGTAGCAGAGTGGTTCATGTAGGAAGATGGTAGAACAGGAGAGAATGAATTTGTAGTGCATGCAATTAGCCTGGTCATAGTGGTTTTGCCAGGAACACACCACAATGCAAGAACAGGAGTGGAGGAAGCAGATGTGGGGGGGGGGGGGGGAGAGTGGGGAAGGGGTGTGTGTGTGTGTTTGGAGGGGGGAGGAGAAGAGGGAAGCTGGCAGGGCGGACCTTCAGATGGGAGGGGGTGAAAAAAGTCAAGGGTGGATAAGTGAAGAATGGAGGGAATTAACCATTCCAGAGGAGAGGGATGAGACATCACCAAGTTAATGAACTGGATGGAAGTCATGGAAAACAATCAGCTTCCTTTCAATAGCTCTGGTTGATGTCAAAATCCGGTTAATTCTCTAGTGAGTCAGTGAGTTTGTTCAGCAAAATCTAATCTCTCTCATGTTTAAAAAAAAAAAAAAAATACAAAACCCATTATTAAAACACAAATCAATTCAAGCCTTTTTTGTGCATTGTTTCTTCTTTACAATCAAACATATTTTTCCCCTTTTGCAGGTCACTTAAACATAAACCCTGCCCGTTTCCATTGAATTTCTAAAAATCAATGGACATTTGTGATTTTTAGTTTTTAAAACTTACTTTTTAAAGAAAAACAAACAAACCATTTGTGCTTGTTTAATTTCTGGGTCAAAGCTGACCTGCCTGCATCCTTTTTAAGGTAGCCTCTATTTCCATTAAAAAAAATCTTGCTTTTCAGTCTTATGTAATGCATGTTACATGTATGTAAATTTGACTTTGAATGCCTGTGTAGCTCCTGCAATTGGGGTTTGGCTTTTGCCCCTCCTTTTTTACTTCCAGATGGTAGTCTTGATGAAGTCAGGCAAATTGACCACTTCTGTGTTCCAAAACCTCCCAGTTCCTTTTAACCATCCCTCTTGATTAAATCATGGGGGTTTGCTGTCTCCTTTGCACATGATGCAGGTTTAATGACATTCTTATGATGTATGAGCACTGGTTCCTCCTCTGCATTAATTACATGCTAGTGATAATGGGTTATTAATAAACCTGCGTGTCTGCTTTTCCCATCAAGCTTTCTCCCATGTTTGCCCTTTACTCGTGAGAAGAAATCCTCATCAAAATGTGCAGTCACCGCCTTATGTCTTTTAAATCCATCCTTAGGCCTGGTCCCCACTAAGCCCCCACTTCGGACTAAGGTACACAAATTCAGCTACGTTAATAACGTAGCTGAATTCGAAGTACCTTAGTCCGAACTTACCGCGGGTCCAGACGCGGCAGGAAGGCTCCCCCGTCGATGCCGCGTACTCCTCTCGGCGAGCTGGAGTACCGGCGTCGACGGCGAGCACTTCTGGGATCGATTTATCGCGTCTTAACCAGATGCAATAAATCGATCCCAGAACATCGATTGCCTGCCGCCGGACCCTCCGGTAAGTGAAGACGTACCCTAAGTCTATCTTTGTGAAACCTATTTATCACTACCATGTGACGATGGCTAGACTAGTGATCACTCCTGGATACTAAGATCACTGTTACAACTAACCTAACATCCCTTCTTCCTCCCTCCTGTCTGTTCCCAAGTCAAATCTTTTGTCTTAGACTGTGAGCCTTCTGGGTAAGAGACCATCAGATTTGTTTAAACAACAAGGAGTCCGGTGGCACCTGAAAGACTAACAGATTTGTTTGTACCTTGCCTAGGACAATGGGACCCTAATTCCTGATAGAGGTGCTATAACAAATGGGGACTTCAGAAGGTTCCAGTCTGTCCACACAAAGAATCAATACTAATGTAAAGTTGTCTCAAAATTAAGATGTTTCTTTAAGTGGGTTAAAAAGCACTTAAAGTAATTTTTCCTGTTTTCCTATGAAATGTATCTGCAGATTTAATCTCTTTAAAACATTACTAATAAGGGCAATATGCTTGACTGTTAATGTTAGAGGTATCAAAAGGGGTTGTCTCAATAGTGAAGACAGAGGGCAGGAGTTTCAAAAGGATGTAAGAATCTCTGGAGAAACTAGTGGTCTAGACTAAAGAAGTCTTGATGGGATCCTGTTAGGACAGAGATCTTACCTTTTGCTCCCTGAGCCTTTAAAATCCCCAGCGGGAGCATGCCTCTTTCATAAACTTACCCTGCCACAGACTTCTGGTTTGACCTTGGGAAATCACTTAATCTACCCTGTGCCTCAGTTCACCATCTGTAAAATGAGGATAATTATCTGCCTTCATAGCAGTGAGGTTATAATAATAATTAATGGAGATATCCCATCTCCTAGAACTGCAAGGGACCTTGAAAGGTCATCGAGTCCAGCCCCCTGCCTTCACTAGCAGGACCAAGTACTGATTTTGCCCCAGATCCCCAAGTGGCCCCCTCAAGGATTGAACTCACAACCCTGGGTTTAGCAGGCCAATGCTCAAACCACTGAGCTATCTCCCCCTCCCCCCCCCCCCCCCCCCAGGTTAAAATCCATTGGTGGTTGTGAGGAGCTCAGCTATAACTACCTAGATCTGCTTTTGCTCTATGGGATGTTGGTGTTCTGGGGTGTGGATTAGTGAGAATCTTTTTGTAGTGAATCTGGGTTCATTATACGTAAAAACAAACCTCTGTAGCTCAGATTGGAGAAATGAGCACCACACTGCCGCTGTGGCTGAGAGGCAATCCTAAATCCCAGTTTGCCTTTGGAAACTGTAAACTCAGTTATCTCACTTACACCCTGGCGCAACCGTGCTGGTAATAATCGATTAATGGATTTTAACCTGCTGCTGAAGGCGGCCAACCTGTGTCTGCACCACACCTCTGGTCTTGGAAAAGAGGTGATCAGTCCCAGGGGCTATTCCTGTGGGATTTTCCTTTTTCAGTGTAAGGGGGAATGAGGTATGCTGATATGGCAAAGCAAATAGAGTCCCCTGTTGCAGTGTTGAGGGCTCTTAGGTTTCATCATTCCAGATGGCATGAGCCCCCTTGAGTTCCATTTCAGCTGAATGTTCTTAATGTTGAACTGTTGAGATGTTAATTTTGGATTCAGCATTCCACGCTGGATGCTGGAACAGCTGGCCAGTGTGGAATTCTAGCATGGAGATGTCAAGCAATTTGGGACTGCATGGCAGAGGAAGAATGTTCCTCTCTGTAAGCGAGATCTTGACAATTAGCTTGTTGAAAGGAACTCCTTTCAAAGCTCTAGGAACTAGAAGATACCGTTCCGGGGTCGGCAACCTTTCAGAAGTGGAGTGCCGGATCTTCATTTATCCACTCTAATTCGAGGTTTTGCGTGCCAGTAATACAGTTTAACGTTTTTAGAAGGTCTCTTTATACAAACCTATAATATAGAAGTAAACTATTGTTGTATGTAAAGTAAATAAGGGTTTTAAAATGTTTAAGAAGCTTCATTTAAAATTAAATTAAAATGCAGAGCCCCCCGGACTGGTGCCCAGGACCCGGGCAGTGTGAGTGCCGCTGAAAATCAGCTGGTGTGCTGCCTTCGGCATGCATGCCATTGGTTGCCTACCCCTGGATTAGACCATTGTTCACTCTATTCCTGTGGCCAATACCCAGTCCAGGGGGGGGATACTCGGAGCTCAGTTTGTAGGCTGGTGAGGGCATAATGATAGGTTTGGGGGACTCAAAGCCCTTGAACATCTGGTCACCCAAATAAGGGTTTGGCAGGGAGTTGAACAGTGTGTGGCCTTGTCTACACTAGCCTTCTTTGCGAATTTTACGTGGGGGCAGGGCCAGATTAACCTTTTGTGGGGCCCCCTCATGGAGGCAATTGAGCATGGCATGGACCAGGGAGGTCAGTCCCCAGAGCGAGGGGCCAGCCAGGGGCAATGGGGCGTGCCATGGCGGGGGCAGCCCCGCTCCACCCACCCCAATGTGAGGGCAGTATTTACAAACCAGCAGTTGCCAGACGCACTGTGGTCTGCTGGCCCTGTGATGCCAGCATGCCCCTTCCTGTCGGGGGCAGGTCCATGCTGTGCTACCCAGCTCCCCTGCCCAACACCCCCATAACTCCCTTTGCCCAGCGCCCCCCCCAGACCTCCGCCATGCCCATCACCTCCCCGACCTCTGCCACAAATGCACAGCATACTGCACAAAACCACCCCACCCAGCACCCCCACAGCCCCACCACAACTGCCCAGCACCCCACACAGAACCCCCACTCCCTAGTGCCCCAACACACACACCTTCTCTGCCCCCTCACAGCCTAGCTCCCCTCCCCCCCCAAGACCCACTCCCCCATGTTCTGCCTCCCAGCCGCACTCCCAGGCCCTGCTGGGAGGAAAGTGTATGAGCCGGCAGCGCAGCCAGGGCTGGTCCCGGGGCAGGGAATCGCTTTGCTCTGGCCCAGCCCTTTGGGAGTGATGCAGTCATCCCGGCCAGGGCTTGCCCCAGCCAGGCTCCCTCAGGACTCACTTGCCTGGAGGGGCCCAACCAAGCCCCACACACTGTCCTCTTCTCCCCCCTCACCCCCCCACCTGGCCAAAACTGGCCAGCCTTCTGCACCAGTCCCAGGCGGCTCAGCTCTGGGGAGACAGGCAGGGCCCCCACAGGAGAAGCAGAGACTGCCTGGAGCTGGAGGTGCACTGGGGGCTGGTCAGGGGGCGGAGAGGAGCCAGCTGGTGGTGCTGGGGGCAGAGAGGAGCAAGTGGTGGGTGGGGGGGGGGGCGGGTAGCCAGCAGGCTGGCGGGTCTCGGGGCGCAGTGCAAGCTGAGTAGGCCAGGGCCCCTTCTGAGCACGGACCTGGCTCCATGGCACCCGTGGTGCCATTGTAAACCCGGTGCTGTGAGCAGGTTTCAGGGGGTCTGCTAAGCATGGCTGGCATTAGACTTACTAGGCCCGTGCCATGCAGGACTGCAGCCCGGAGTCCTGAGCTCCAGCATCTGGCTGAAGCCAAAGCCGGAGCAACTTAGCTTCGCAATGCCCCTCGTGGTGTGGAGTCCTGGGCATTGACCTGCTTCCTACCCCTTAGTGCTCGCCCTGGCTTTTATATGGAGAAAAACAATTGTTGTAGTACAAGTGGGCGGTGGAGTTTTTATAGCGGGGGGGGGGCTCAGAAAGAAAAGGGTTGAGAACCCCTGAACTAGACCTGTACTGAGCAGGGTTAGACAACTAACTGTGTTTAAAAGCACCAGTGACCTATCTGTGCTGATGCTGCTCTGTTTCTAATGGCATCAGTTCAGCAAACACGGGTCTCAGCTGGTCTATCAGAACTTATCTGAAGATGGTTTTGCAGCCAGTGGGAAGTTGTGAACACGAGTGTGTGTGTGGTGGGGGGTGGGGGGGAATCTGTTGAAGCTATGACAATGGGGCAGATATTTCCCCACCTGTCCCACACCAACCAAATGGTCACTACCAGCAGCAGCAGAATGCTGTGATATTTGTTGCACTGCCCAGGAAGCCCTGGCTGTATTTGTCTCAGTATTTTCCTTCCTGCACTCCTGAGGACTGTCACCTACCTCGTCTTCATTTAAAAAAAATATGGCTTAGAGCTCAGTCCTGTAAGCTGGTCCTTCTAGACCCCTCATCTGTGGCTCTTCTCTGAGCACCCTGCAATTTGAAAATGTAAGTTACTATGGAGAGGCCTCCTGTGCGAAGGGCTTCTTGCCCCAGCAGAGCAAAGAACAGCCTGGCTTGTTTACTCAGGTTCTCAAATGACTCACTCTTGTCTGCCCAACAAATTGAGAAACCATTCAAGCTGCTTTGCAACTCCTGAGCTATTCTGAGCTCTGCCTATTGCTGTCCAGAAGAGAGATCACCCCGTGCTACTTTCCAGCCGGGTCTGGATATTGTAATGATCGTTGGAATCCAGCGGAGTCAGGCACTCTATGGCCCTGCTTGACTTGTGCTCTGGCCACTCCCCTCCCCCCATGCTCTGACCCTATGCTGTGGCTGTACCCCACCCTTGCTTAGGAGTTCTCCATATGCGTGACCCATGCCAGCATAGACAGCAGGGTGGCTTCCCCCAGAGCAGTGGGTGTCTGGGCTGCACTAGTGGTGAGTGTGGGGCAATGACTTACCCCCCCAGCTCTAATAGCTGCTGCTCCTGCTGAAGGCTGTCTGCAGACTCAAGCAGAAGTTGCAGCATTGCTTACGCTCGGGTCATATTTTCTGGCTCTTCTCAAGGGCTAGCACCATTAAATAGACGCTGAGATACTAATTGCGTCACATGACTGGCTGCCGGAGCCCATGGCATGTAACTGGGGGTCTGTGCCTCAATTCCTTTTCTCTTTCTCTCATGAATAGAAACCACAGGAAGTGTCTTGCAAGTGGAGCGCATTGTGGGCTGACAGATTCAGCAAACACGGCACTGCTCTGAGGGCAGAGGTGGGGTAGAGGCGACCCCTGAATCAGCCAGCCATAGCCAGATAAGGTGGCCTGCTCACTGCTGGCGCTTGCCGTGCGGGTGGATGGGTTTTGGGTGGGTGCGGAAGGAGGCTCCAAACTTCTTGGAAGTGCCTGACCTGTGTCAGTTTTGAAGAGTGTCAGAGTTACTGCTCCGTCGCTATGGTTGGGAGAGGATCTGAGCTCCTCTTATTCCAGGCTCTGTTAGCTGTAGGAGGAAGGCAGCCCAGTGTCAGGACCCTTTTGGAAAGTTTAGTTTGCAGCTGTGAGGGATCGAAACCTAATTCTAACGAGTAGCTTCTGCAGACATGACTGGACTGGCCCTTCCCATAGTAGGGATGCTTCCTACTCATTGTGGTGAGAGCATTTTTCTAAAATGGACACGTTGGCACATGGGGAAGGACCCGTTCTGTTAGCTCGGGACACATGAGAGGCTATGATCTGCTCCGCTTTGGCCAAGTCTACACATAGCTACACTAGCAAAGCCTTCTCTATGTTCTGCTTGAACAGTTGAGAAGTCCTTGATGAGTCACCCAGCAAAAGACCTGGTAGCTCCCAGGACAATTCCAGGGTTTGAGTGGCTCTGAATCAATCTCAGTTCTGTTAACATTCATGTTCTGCTTTTATGGGTTTATTTTCAGCATCATGCTACTTACTGTTTAGGGTGCAGCTAGTGGTGGAGAGCTCTTCACTGGCTACTAGAAAACGCTTCATTGAGCCAAATACTTCCATATTGATCCCAGCCTCTGTTCTATTTCTATACAACTGGTATTAATGACTTACAAAACCCCTGTTGGTGTAGCAACTAGGTACTATTTACAAAAGCATAAATTAAGCCAATCAAGTGTATTGGCAGCTTCCTTCCTAGGAATGAGTGGCCCAAATGCCAAACCAAATAAATGCATCTTCACTTGCACCCTGAAGGATGCCGTGCTCTGGCCAGTTGCCATGGGCCCTGTGTTTGGAAAGAGATCTGCCTCCTCTTCTGGGAAGAACAGTCCCAGAAACTGACAGCAAAAGTGCTGCGGAAGGAGCATGATCTGAGTCCCAATAGATTCCACAGTAAGGTCGTGGAGTGTGACCATCATCTTGGAAATGAACAAGAAGCTGATGCAGAGATTTGAACAGAGAAGTTACATGCTTGCAGCCATGGGACAGGTGTTTGATGACTAGCCTGTGATTGCACTTCTGGAAAGGCATTGAGAAGCTGGTGGCTATTCAATCCCATATGCACTGAAACATCCCGGCCATGCTGGGCAGGAGTTGGCTCAGTTACTTATACCCTTCTACTTAATCCTGGTGGGACTACTTAACTCATCCGATTGAACCAGTGCAAACCCCAGGGTAGATGTTCTAATTTTAGTTTGAGTGGCTTATATCAATTTAGCTGAAGTTGATTCCTTCCTAACTTCAGCTAAACTGAGTCAAAGCAATTCTTAAATCAGAATGTGTGTCTACGTGGGGTTTTGCACTGGTTTAATTACATCTGTTTGTAAATCAGTGCAGCTATCTCATACAGGCAAGCCCTTAGTCTGGAGCTGAGCTGAAGACCCATAGCTGAAGCAACAATGATATGGGATTTAAAATGCCTTTTTGCTAACACATACCAGACATCTATTTCACGTGGGCAGGGTGAGCATGGAGTAAGGGCTGTTCAGGGTACCTTAATGTTTTGCAACACAGAAATTAAGCACTGTTTAAAAACAGAACTTCCTGGCTTTCAAATCTGCATCAGCAGCTGTGACGGTGCTGCCCGGGGGACCCAGCTGAGGTCACTCAATCAGGGTGAACTGCAAACAAAACAGGGCAGACAAACCCCAAAAGCTGGTGGTTATTCCAATACTTAGATTTACCAAGTCAGCACAAAACAGCTTCTATAGTACCTCACTGGTTACTTAGAAGTTCAAACAACACAGTTCCCTTAAAGTACCCAGCCTCAGGCCTCCATCTAGACACACACAGCCGATGAGATGATGATGATTACTGAAAATCTTACTTCATCATATAAAAGAAAAGGTTCTTCCAATCCCAAAGGATCAGTCACATACCCAGGTTCAATTATGACTTAGGTCTTACCCAAAAATACACGCCAATAGCCAATTCTTATTAACTAAGCTAAAATCTATTAAAAAAGAAAAGTGTGTTGGTTAAAAGATCAATATACATACAGACTTGAATTCAATTCTTGAGGTTCAGATACGTAGCAGAGGTGATCTTGTAGTTGCCAAAAGTCCTTTTAGAAATAGTTCATAGGTTATAGTCCAATGTCCATATTCAGGGTGACTCTAGTCAGTGACTGGGGATCTCAATCCTTGTGGCTTAAGGTTTCCCCCTCTTGAAACCCAAAGTAGATCTGAGATGCAGCAGGATCATGTCCCAGGGTTCTTATACATTTCCAGCAGCCTTTTGGCCTGAGAAAACAATAGGCTTAATTCTCCTTCCAAACATCCTGGCAATTAGCATAGGGTAATTTACCCATTAAACAGTTCAGATACAGGTTACCACAACCTTCAAAGAGACATATAGACAATAATACTATTTCACTCAAGTATCATCATGAATGTTAATATTCCTTTTTGATCTTCGAATTAAAGTTACAGCAATAGACAAGACTTGTTTGCTTGCATCACAAGACCTGAGCAAACATCTACCCTTGAGATCTCTAACAATGCAGACTTGCATTTCAAAGCTCTATTCATTTACATATCTTCCTAACCAGTTCCTACAATTCACTCATGGGTCAGGTCAGTCTGAGTTAATTAACTCTTTCTGGTCCTGTCATCTTTCAATGAAATATTATTTTACACTCATAACGTCACAGCAGCATCTTGCCCAGTTTTTTTCTTTCCTAGAGTTATTGCTATTTTTACAGACTGAGGGCTCTGCACTTCCGCATAAGGACAGTGTGTTGAATGGTGAACACCTAAAAGGCAAAGACTGTCTCATTCAGGGGTTCTCAAATTGGGGGTTGGGACCCCTCAAGGGGTTGCTAGGTTATTACATGGGGGGGTCACGAGCTGTCAGCCTCCACCCTAAACCCCACTTTGCCCCAGCATTTATAATGGTGCTAAATATGTTTTTTAATTCATGGGGGGCGGGGTCACCAGTACCAAAGTTTGAAAACCACTGGTCTAGATGTCCCTTCCCTGCCCACAAACTGTCCTTTAGTGGGACTATCCTAGAGCTGCAGGGAGCAGTGACATTTAGTAAGCTGCTTATGCCAGCATCTCGGGTTAATATGTAGCTGCCCCTTACCTCAATAGGCCAAAGTTAAATTGTCCCTCTGAGGCCTTTAAACGTGCTTCATCAGGCTCCGGAGAATGAGCTAGAGCTGATGTTGTGACCCAGAGTTTGACAACCCAGTTTTAATGGGGTCACCAGGGCCCACGTTAGATGCCGAAACCTGAGGCCTGCCACTCAGGCTGAGGCTACAGCCCTGCTGCCCAGGAATGAAGCCCTCAGGCTTTGGCTTCAGTGCGACCCCTCCCCTCCCCCCCCCCACCCCTCCCCCGGGGCAGTGGGGCTCAGGCTACTACTTCAGCCTTGCACGGGGGCTGTGTTTTTGTTGTTAGGAAGGGGTTGTGCAGTGAAGTTGAGAACCCCTGAGCTAGAGCAAAGGACGGATGGGCCTTGTCTACATTAATTAATTAAAAACATTTTGAAACATTTTCCACTGCTGGTAGAAGCACTGGGAGTTTTAGTGTAGACAGGTTGCTGAGGCTTTTAATACCATGTTGGTTAGACTTGTTCTGAGTGGATTTGTTCTCAGTGTTAGCAATGAGAAGCACATCTGGTAAAAAATCCCCAGTGTCGACAGGGCCCTAGGGCAAGCAGAGGAGATGCTGAGGAGCAGAGCGAAACTGAGGACTCTAGTGGGCAGAGGTAGCTTGGCTGTATCTTGAAATCCTGGCTGTTGGCAGAAGATAGGACTGGGAATGGATAGCTGTTGTTTGATCAGTGACCCTTCCCCCAATGCAGTGATGCTACCCATAAACGTCCTGGGGGGTGGGGGATTTCCTGCCAAAGGGGAGGAGGGTTTGTAAATTTCCTCTGGTTATTAGGTATTTTTGGGCTACTAAATTCCCTTAAACTCATGAAAGTCCTAGGCTCTGGTTGAAAACTGAAGGCTGACTTTGAAAGGGTTAATCATTCCAGGTGGGCACCTTTCACTCACCTTCTTCAGTACGGAAGGGATCTTCTGCTGAGTTTCAGTTGTTTTGTGTGTTGGACAAAAACCAGCCAATGTTAGCCAGGGTAGTAACTCCAGCCACCTGGATAAGCAATAAACAGTGTGGCTGCCATGGTCTGTTATCAGATCCGTGAATTAATGATGTGGGTGTCAGCTGCTGCTTTCAGGGATTGGACCAGGGGCCTGCAGAGCTAAAGACACAAGGCTGTAACAGACGTGTAACCTGAGGATTGGGCACAGATGGGACCTGTAACACACACACTAGTAGGCTATGTGAGCACAGGAGCCCTGGACACCTGAATTCCAGTTCTGGCTCTGACAGACTCCTTGAGCTGACCCCGTTCCCCCATTTCCTTAATCTGTAACATTGGGATATTTATTACCTCCTAGGAGTTTGTCTGAGGTTGGCTGTGTGTGAGGATTAAATTCCCCTACTCAAACTGCCAGGAGATGTAGCTTTAACAGGGCTGGCTCCAGGCACCAGTTGACCAAGCACGTGCTTGGGGCGGCACCTCGGGGCAGGGCGGCGCTCAATTTTTTTATTTTTTATTTTTATTTTTTGGAATCAGTGGCACTCGGGGCGGGGGCTTCGGGCGGCGTGGTGCTGGGGGAGGCGGGGGCTTCGGGCGGCGCTCGCGTGGGGGGGTGATACGGCAGGGTGGCTCTCTTCTTTTCAAAAAAGTTAGAGCTGGCCCTAAGCTTTAAGGAATAAGGGTTTTATTTACAGTGAGATACTGAATATATTGCACAGGAGGAGAAGATAGCAAACAGGTGGCCAGGAGGAGGGATTTTTTTTTTTTAAGTTAAATGATCTTAAGTAGGGTAAACAAACTTCTTTTCAATTAGATGGGGAAAACAGTGTTTGTGGCCCCAATCACCAGGCTCATTGTCCAGATGCCTAGAAGGGAGATTCAGATAAAAACACAATTTGAAACCATTAGTGTGCACACCTGGCTGTGATCTTAAAAATAAATAAATAAATCCATCCCCACATGAACAATAGGCAGTGGGGTGGGGGGTTGTGATACAAGAGAACAAAGGGGAAAAACAGGACAGAAGAGGTTTTAACCAAAAAAGTAGGTGTTTCTTGCAGTGGTCATCCATGCTGTGTTCTGATGGAAAACCTGGTACTAGTGGGAGACTGCAGGCTCTGTAAAGAGCCTTCTCTGTTTGTGGGGACTCTTTCAACACATCAGTCACTTGCATAATGGCACATGGCTTCCTGATTGAAGTTGACTCACCTGCAGTTGGGGTGGGGGAAGTAACTTTCAGATTTGCCCAACACTTGCTTCCGAATGCTCATTCCCCTACATTTGGAGGTGCCCCCGTGCCCCCAGGGGCATAGGGAGGGAGAAGAGGAAGGGGGACAGAACCTAAGGGGTGTGGGAAAGGAGGCAACACACGGGAGACCAAAAATAGAAGGGGAAAAATCTGATCTTCACTTACATGTGATAAACTAGATGGATTTTTGGGGTGGTAGCTGGGAAGAAATGTGGGATAAACATGGTGGGGGTGGGAGCTGGGGGCAATTGACAGGTAATATGGAACCTTTCACTTTGATGTTTCAGAGTAACAGCCGTGTTAGTCTGTATCCGCAAAAAGAAGAACAGGAGTACTTGTGGCACCTTAGAGACTAACAAATTTATTAGAGCATAAGCTTTCGTGGACTACAGCCCACTTCTTCGGATGCATATAGAATGGAACATATATTGAGGAGATATATATACACACATACAGAGAGCATAAACAGGTGGGAGTTGTCTTACCAACTCTGAGAGGCCAATTAATTAAGAGAAAAAAAACTTTGATGTGTTCAGAACAAAAGCAATTAAAAGCCTGGAAGTGACTGTAACAATGGCCTTTCAGCTAAGTTCTATTGCAAGGACATGAACAAAGCACTAGTTCTAGTTGCATGGGAACTCCATCCCCCACAAAGCTCTGAAATGGGGTCTAAAGGCCTAAGCATGACATCATCAGAACAAGCTCTCATGGGTGAAGCTGTCCTGAGGGCACGACACTGTTACCTGGCAACTTCTAAAACCAGCTGGTACTTCCAAAGTGGATGCCATGAACATGTTACGAACACCACACGCATGTCCCAGATCTTCATCAACTGAAAATCATCATCCTCATCTAAATGCCCTTCGGTGATTTATGGTGAAATGATTTTGGTGCCCTAGCCCAGTTTCTAAAGGACAAGTATCCACCTCAGGAAAATCCAGCATTACTACTGGCAGAGCTTGATACCCTTAAGGGAAGACCTAGTAGAGACAGAATTGGCCATGAAACCTGAAATCTTTCCCTCTCATTCTTCCAGATGAGGGTGAGGCCCTATTGGTTGGATAGTGGAGGGGGTCATGCACTGTCACTGCCTGAGTTGATTGCCCTTCCTCGCTGGGAATGAAAGCCATCTTTTAGATCTATTTACATGTTACATTTCTACTCCTTAGCTGAAGTTCATTGTCAAGCTTTCACTTTTTACTCATTTCCGAGTGGATCAAACATGTAAACAACTTACCAAAGCTTTGTTTTCCTGCCAAAGCCGCTTGTTACTCCAGCAGTTTGAGGTACCAAAAGCCTGAAAATCATTTTGACCCAATTTAAAGAGAGAGAGAGACCTTTTCATTTCCAAGTTGCCTGGGTGCAGTATATACCTGTTTTCCAGAGATCATGCCATATTTGGTTTGTTGTATGCAAGTCCTTTTTAAAAATAGATAATTCACAAGTTTTAGTTAATGGGACATAAAAATCATGTTTTAAAATTCTGTACCTCTATTGTTCAGAATCGGGCCATGCCACAATGTTTGTAACAAAACTAGAAAGTAAGAGACTTATTGACTGGGTCCGGGGTTCATGGTTCCTTCTCCTTCACACGGAGAAGGAAAAAGTGGTCAATGGTTTGAAAATCAAAAGCCAAAATAAGGGGATGTTTTTTGACTCATCTCTATTAATAGTAGAGTATTATGGTAGCACCTAGAGGCCAGTGAGCCATTGTACTAAGCACTCTACAAATAACGAGAAGGTTTGTGTCCCAAAGAGCTTACCTACCATCTAAATGAATCCCAATGAGACCATGAAGGTTGGCCTAGATTCACCAGTAAAGTTGTCCACCTTCAACTTCTTCCCTTGTCATTCCCCATAGCAACTCCCCTTCCCCCATACAACACCTTAGTCCCCCCCTTACCTTTAGTATCTTTGGCCTGTCCTCCTGCTGCTCTTCTATTTGAGTGCCTCCTTGAGAGACAGCCAGTTCCCTCCCATCCTAGGATCTTCAGGGAGTCACAGATAACTGCTTGCCACTTGGGGGCTGCCTAGGAGATTCTCTGCCCCTGACGAGCTTACAAGGAATCTTTTAGGATGGCCAAAATCTGGGTTGCCCACCCTTCTGTTCAACCTGCCAGTTCAGTGTATCTGGGAAAACAGGTAAACTGTGAGGTGGCGAAGTTTGCAAACAATACTAAATTACTCCAGATAGTTAAGTCCAAAGCTGACTGCCACGAGTTACAAAAGGCTCTCACTAAATTGGGTGACTGGGCAAAAAAATGGCAGATGAAATTCAGTGTTGATAAATGCAAAGTAATGTGTGCTGGAAAACCATAATCTTATTTATGAACACACAATGATGGGGTCTAAATTAGCTATTATCTCTCAAGAAAGAGCTCTTGAAGTCATTGTGGATAGTTCTCTGAAAACATCTGCTCAATGTGCAGTGGCCATCAAAAAAGGTGGTAATGTTAGGAACCATTAGGAAAGGGATAGATAGTAATACAGAAAATATCATAATGCCGCTATATACATTTGTGGTACACCCCCACCTTGAATACTGAATGCAGTTCTGGTTGCCTATCTTAAAATAAATAAATAAAAACTGGGGAAAAATACAGAAAAGTACACAAATGGGTAGGGGTATGGGACATCTGTATAAGGAGAGATTGAAAAGACTGAGACTGTTTAAAAAGCCAGTCTGGAGTCTCAAAGAAGGGACGAAAAGGGAAATAAGAGACAGTTTCCGTCATTCATTTAGGACTGGATTTTAATGGTTGTTTGCCTGACATCCTGCCCCTCCCAGGCTGGCCAGCTGAACTGGACAGATGACAGCCTGCCTGAGTACACTGTGTGCCCCAGGGAATTTTCCATCAGGCCTGTGGCATATTGGCACTGTTCACTTCCCCCCCCCGCCCTCTGAGGCCTTCCTTTGAGCCCCACTGCAATCCACACCCGAGAGGGGTATGAGTTCCCTTTTCTATCCCCCCTCTCCCCTGGCATGTACTTCTGGGCCCCACCAAAATGTTCCCTGTGGGGCCCCTCCCTTGTTTTGTTTCCCTCTCTTTGACAATCTGGCTACCCAGAGCAAGGCCTGCTAAAAGCACTGTTCAGCAGCCATGTCTTCGAATGGTCTGCAGGCAGGACAGCGTGAGTGGCAGTCACCAGGGTTCAGGTCTGTTGAAAATGGCTTGATTTAAATGACTACCTCTCACACTGTGGACAAGACTTAAACCTGCTCTGGAAACTGAGTCATGTTGCATATAGACAGATCATTAGGAGATCAGCTGGGAGGAAGTTGCTCGCTGGGAGTAAAGTACAGTCCTTGTGACTAACTCACCCCACCCTTGCATGTTAAACAATAATGTGCATCAGTCTGAAAAGTCAGGCGCTCATCCTTGTTGTTGCTCTAGAGGAGGCAGCTGGGAAATGAAAATGGCTGAGTATTGTGTGTGTGAGCAGAAGAAATGCACTGGTGTCTTCCAGGACGTGACAGAACGTGCTGCTTCCGTCTGCAAAGACACAACACAACCATGGTGCAACATGCTCTGGCCACAAACACGTTTAATAAGGGTTAGCGGTGCCAGAGAATCCTGAGCCAGTCACAGCCTATACCTAAGAAGTATAGGCTGTGACTGTGTTGGCAAAAACGAGCCTTGTAATTCACCAGTGGTGCCACTCCAGTGGTGGTAGCAGTAGCAGGAATCATAGGCCTTGGCTACACTGGCGCTGTACAGCGCTGCAACTTGCTGCGCTCAGGGGGTGTGAAAACGCCCCCCCCCCCCCCCCCCAGCGCAGTGAGTGCAGCTCTGTAAAGCGCCAGTGTAATCAGAGCCTGCAGCGCTGCACGCTCACTCGCAGCGCTGCAAGCTACTCCCCTGGGAGAGGTGGAGTACATACAGTGCTAACTATCAGGGGGTAGCCGTGTTAGTCTGTATCTACAAAAACAACAAGGAGTCTGGTGGCACCTTAAAGACTAACAGATTTTTTGGGGCATAAGCTTTCGTGGGTAAAAACCTCACTTCTTCGGATGCATAGAGTGAAAGCAGCACTGTGAAGTCCCGAGTGTAGCCAAGGCCTTAGTGTAGGTATATTACCTACATTAGAGCTGCCACCACTTCTCCAACTTGTGAACTAGGAGGTCCGAGGGCTTGACTGTGCCTCTGACAATTTATTTTGTACACTCCTTTGCTAACATGAGCATTTAACTGGGCCATCTGGCCATTCAATTGAACACCTTACTGAGGGAGGGAAAGGTGGGTTCACACCTTGGCTGCTATTTGGCTGGAGGCAGGGCAGGGCTAGATAGCAGTGTGCATTGTGCTGCTTTTCTGTTGCTAAGATGCAACCTTCACACTCCCTTTCGAATGCACATGAAGTTAATTGCAGAGAAACCCTAAAATCACAGGATCTGACTTGTTCCACTAGTGGGATGTTGTTCTGGCCTTGCTTAGCTAAGGGTATATCTGGAAACTTCTCCCTCCTCCTCCCACAATTGTCCGGTGGAGAGCGTGAGAGAGAATTCTCTTCCTGGTAGAAACGGCTCATCTCTTTTTCCTGCTGAGAGCTTTCTCAGAGGAAAACCCACTGTTTCCCTTTTAGAAAACAGGTAGGCAGAAGAGAGGCAGCTTTGTCCAGCCCTGAAGAAGAGCTCTGTGTAACCTCGGAAGCTTGTTTCTCTCATCAACAGTGGTCCAATAAAAGGGCTGGTCTACACTGGGGGGGGGGGTGTCAATGTAAGATACGCAACTTCAGTTACGGGAATAGCGTAGCTGAAGTCGACTTATCTTATTTCGACTTACCTCCCGTCCTCACGGCGCCGGATCGACGGCCGCGGCTCCCCCGTCGACTCCGCTACCGCCGCTCACCCTGCTGGAGTTCCGGAGTTGACGGGAGTGCGTTTGGGGATCGATATATCGTGTCTAGATGAAACATGATATATCGATCCCCGATAGTATCTTTGGGTATGTGCAGACTACCCGCCGGATCAATCTATCTCCCTCACCTTGTGTCTCGTTTCTAAAAGGAAGCATTTCTCCTGAGGAACCTGTTGTCAGGGGAGTGATTATCATAGAATCATAGAATATCAGGGTTGGAAGGGACCTCAGGAGGTCATCTAGTCTAACCCCCTGCTCAAAGCAGGACCTAATCCCAACTAAATCATCCCAGCCAGGGCTTTGTCAAGCCTGACCTTAAAAACCTCTAAGGAAGGAGATTCCACCACCTCCCTAGGTAACCCATTCTAGTGCTTCACCATCCTCCTAGTGAAAAAGTTTTTCCTAATATCCAACCTAAACCTCCCCCACTGCAACTTGAGACCATTCCTCCTTGTTCTGTCATCTGCTACCACTGAGAACAGTCTAGATCCATCCTCTTTGGAACCCCCTTTCAGGTAGTTGAAAGCAGCTATCAAATCCCCCCTCATTTTTCTCTTCTGCAGACTAAACAATCCCAGTTCCCTCAGCCTCTCCTCATAAGTCATGTGCTCCAGCCCCCTAATCATTTTTGTTGCCCTCCGCTGGACTCTTTCCAATTTTTCCACATCTTTCTTGTAGTGTGGGGCCCAAAACTGGACACAGTACTCCAGATGAGGCCTCACCAATGTCGAATAGAGGGCAATGATCACGTCCCTCAAATTATCTGTTGCCCTTTGTTCCCGTCTTTATCATGCTTAAGCACAAGCCTTAGAGCAGAGTGATTTGAACAGAGTTGCTAAACTCCTTGGGGTTTGTCTCCTTACTGTTGTGATTTGACCAAGGCAAAGCGAGTAGTGAGTCATTCACTCTCTGCTGGCTCCATGGCTTCAAGCCAGGACTTATCAGCCAGTTGTATCTGTGCCATGCCCCACCCTTCTCACCTGATTGGTAAATTCAATCAAACACTGGGTGAAGCATGTCAGGGCAGGATGAGTTCTTACCAGTGAAGAGCAAAACAGCCCAGGTACCAGGCCCCTCTGTGACATGTAAGCAGAAATGCCTCCTCTCTGAATTCACCACATGCATATTCCTTCAGACTCGGCACATGTGAATAGAGCCCCATCATTGTGGGACAGATGAGGGGGTCCCTTGTCGGTGGATCCGCAAAGGAGAGCGTGAAGAGCTGTAGCTCTTCAGCTACTATTAGGGCACTGGACAAAGCTGCCTCCCTTATCTTCTGGACTGGAAGTCAACGGTCCTGGGTTCAGTCCTGCTACTGGCTCACTGTATAACCTTGGGTAAATCTTTTCCTGTGTCTGTAAATGGGGATGATATTGACCTCTCCACCCCATCTTTATAAAATGTCTTAATGTCTACAGATAAAGTGGTGTGTAAGTGCTAAATTGCTGGTCCCCACAGAGATTGTGTGAAAGAAGAGGCGGTCCTAATTCAGATCTGAATTGTACACCAGTGCACCAGCACTCTTCAGAATCCTTTGGTTAGTGTCCTGAATGAAATATGGCTATTGAATGACAGATGTCGATGCTCTAATATGCCAAATCCACACGCTCAAGCCCTGGGAATGTGCAGCCTGACAGGTTTTGGTGGGGAGGGCTTCCAGTTTGACTCTGCACTGGGAACAGAATGAATGACAAATGCAGGAGGGCGTGGGATTCTTTCCATGGGGTGCTGTTAAATCCAGCCCAAGGTGAGTGGAGACTGTGCAGTCACTATCTCTTGTGGTCATGCAATATTGGACTATGCCAGCTGTGCTGTTCAGAGGCACCCACTGGAGGATCATGATCCTCTAAACACTTTCAAGCAATGGTAACTAAGTGCGTTTTTAAAAGACCCTCCTCTGGCACTTGGGTTCTCAGCATTGCCAGCCCCAACCATTCAAAAGCCATGGACCAGGCCCCCCAGACCGCAAGATTGTTTTAAAATTAGTGAGATTTTAAATAATTTGAGTGGTCTTTATTGGCCTTCTGGTTTTTGAGCCTTGAGCTCTTCTCAGTGACCACTATTAAGAACTGAAAGTGGAGCTTCTCTTGTAACCACCTGGCTGCAGGAGATGGGGCTTTAACAAAAATACCAAATATCATCAGACTTGTAAAATTGCAAGAGTTAGAAATACAGACCCCTTAATCCAAGGGCAGCTCCCACACTTCAGTCCACGGGGAGTCGATTCTGTTTCAGACTGTTGCCCTTTGTACAGGGAAACAAACTGAGCTGTGATATCACTGGCTGGTTCAGAGCATTCACAGGAACTCCTTGTGCCATGCAATCCAGGTATGGGTTTGGCCAGAGCCCATTTTCAAATGTCTAGAGGTACCTACAGCCTTTAAGGCCCCATGCACAGTTTGCTCTTTCCTTCCAGGCAGGGGTATCTCTAGGATGGTGCCAGAGCAGCAGTGGTGTGGCTTGAGTGTAAACCCGTTGGATGCTGGCGGTTGTTATGCTGCAGTGATTGATGGGAAGGCTGGCACACTCAGCTGGGAGTTATCTACTATCCCTGGTACACTAAATAGCACGTCAGTGCCTAGGAGTGGTGCTGTGATGACATACAGGAAAACACAATGGCTGTTTAGGTAGCACTCCCCGTGCTGGCTGTACCTCTGCAGTACCTCTATACTCCCCCCTCTTACCAGCCGAATTAATACTCTGTTTGAGGTGCTGTTATATTGAGGGAGATTAGGAGCGTAAATGTATTTGGGTAGAATAAACATGCCATCTATTGAATCAGATTTTATGTAAAGAGCTTCGGAGTCCTTGGATGGAAGGTACCTAAGGTACGAAGTGCTGTATTGGTGGTTATCCAGCACCTCCTCTGAAGGGGAATTTCACTCAGAATTCCTTTGTGCTTGGAGTCCTTCCCAGTTTTTCTCCAGCATTTCATAAAGCAGAATGGCATGGCTCTGATGCTCTGCCTGCCTAGTAATGGATTGGACGTGGATCTGCAAAGGTCCCCGGAATGTCATTGACCTGCCCGTGCAGGGAAAGTGAAGCTGCATTGTGCCGATCTTTATCCTTGTTTCTGCTTGGCAACCGGTCGGGGTGAAAAGTTAAATGACTGTGTGACCTGAACCACGGCAACTTCAATTTTTTGGGCTTGCCTGTTCCATTATGTGCTGTTTCTAGTTTTAGAGCAGAATGACTCATTTGACCCTTCTTGGCAGAAATATGTGTGGGGCTGTCAGTCCCCACCCTGATTCTACATTAGCTATTGGCACTGCCTGTGAACTAGTAAGTACCTTCCAACTCCCAGGAACTAGCTTGTAAGGATTGTCAATTACAGGGCCGGCTCTAGGCACCAGCAAACCAAGCACGTGCTTGGGGCGGCACATTTTCAAGGGCGGCATTCTGGGTGTCTTCCCCCGCCCCCCCCCCCCCCCTTTTTTTTTTTTTTTTGCTTCGGGTGGCAAAAGCCTAGAGCCGGCCCTGGCAGCAGCAGCGCGTCACCCTGGGGCTGCTGCAGTTCGCGCCGCAGGGGAGCAGCGCCTGCACCTTGTGGCTGGGCCGGGCAGGCTCCTAGCAGGGGACACTTGGGCTGGGGGCCGCCCCTCGGGGCACACGGAGCTGCCTATGGATGCCGCAGGGCGGCCGCCCTCCCCAGTGCCACAGCCGGAGCAGCCCGAGCCGCCCAGAGGCTGCGGCAGGGCGGCCAGAAGCAGCAGCGGGGCCATAGAGGGCGGGGTGCTGCTGTGCGGGGCCTGCGTCCCGCTCTCTGGGGCTCTGCTCCCTCTGGGGCTGCCCTGTCCCAGCTCTTCAGCCCCCTGCCGGGGTGGTCCCCTGGCTCCTCAGCCCTCTCGGGTCTGGCCGGTCCTGGCGGCGGGAGCCCCAGCTGGAGGGACCCTGAGGCCCGGCCCGGGAGCCCCGCTGTTTACCCCAACCCTGCCACCTCTGGACCAGCTGGAGGCAAGGGAGGAGCAGGCAGAGTCAGCACTGGTGGGGGGAGCCCAGGGCTGGGGTGGAGGGGGGAGCCCAGGGCTGGTGCAAGTGGGGTGGGGGAGAGAGCCCAGCACTGGGGCAGCAGGGGGTGTGGGTTGGGTGGGGGGAAGAGCTCAGCGCTGGGGCAGCAGGGGGTGCCGGGGGGTGGGGGAGAGCCCAGGGCTGGGGTGGGAGTGGGGGGCGGCCAAAAATTTTGTTGCTTGGGGCGGCAAAAAACTTAGAGCCGGCCCTGGTCATTTACTATGTGTTCGTACAGTCCCTATCACAGTGGAACCTGTCGTGGTTGTGGCATTTAAATGTTACCATAATATAAACAGTAAATAATAATAGGTGGCTGTGTGGGAGGGGCAGGTGGCAACTTAATTTTTAAGTGTGCTGTGGCAGCACCCACAGATTCTAAGCAGGATTAGCGCCTCGATGTGCTGGGTGCTGCACAAACAGCATAAGAATGGCATCCCTAATGGCACGGTGGTGCCAGATTTAAATGTACTGGATCAGGGTTAGGCAAGTCTGGGAGCAGCCAGGCATTTAACATACAGAGATTAAATGATGTCATAGCCTTTGTGCTGTATTACAAACACGCCCAGAAGGTTTCAGAGGTTATTTCCCAGCAGCTCTGTGTAAACCCTGGGGAGTAGGCTCAATATTTGCCTTTCAGAAACCCTAAACCATCTTATCCTGTTGGGTCGAATGAAACTCAGGGCCGGCACATAACCTGTTCTTACAGACTAGACTGTGACTGCCTGGTATTTAAAGGTCAGTCGGCTCGAGGGCATTTCCCCTCTTCAGGAGCAGCTCTGACTTTCTAGTTCCAAGAAGTGGGACTGGGAACAGGGTAGTGGTTTATGATGCAATACAAAGGGAGGGGTCTCTGGGAGCTGGCCACTAGGAGCCCTTTCAAGTTCAGTTATATTGATTTTCTTGCCTGTAGAGTTGAACTCTCTATGGATCTAACATTGGAATGCGGTGAGGAAACTGCATGGAAAAACAGTAACTTCTTGTCTTTTTTTTGTACTGCTGAAATGCCTAGAGGTCCCAACCAAAGCTGGGGCCCTGTTGTGCTAGGCAGTGTACGTACACGCAGTCTCTGCCCTGAAGAACTTAAAATCCAGATAGGACAGAGGGGTGGGAAGGGAAATAGAGACATTGAAGGAAGGTGATTTGCTCGAGGTTAGAGCAGGTCAGCAGCACAGCCTGGTATAACCCAGGAGTTCTGATTTCCAGTTTAGCCCCAGTCTGCTAGACCATACTGCCTCTCAGAACTAGTGCATCAGCATATGCTGTTGTGCAGACATGCTGAAACCAACAAGGCCGCCCAGAGTGGGGGCAAGTGGGGCAATTTGCCCTGGGCCCCGCAGGGGCCCCCACGAGAATGTCGGAGGCTCGCCTCCACCTTCACCCACCCCCTGGCGCCTTGGCGCTCTGCGTCCAGGAGCGGCCCTGGACGATGCTGCCGTGGTGTGGCTCGGGCGGGGCCTGAGCTCCTCCCGCTCAGAGCCGCGTGGTAAGGGGGCAGGGCCCTGACCCCCAGCGCCAAGCCCTGCCCCTCTGAGCCGGGCACCCCCCGACCCAGAGCCCAGCTCCCCACCCAGCCCTGGGCAACCGCAGCGCCACCCCCAGGCAGCGACAGCTCATTGGCACCAACCATCACCATCACCCAGCGACAGCCCATTATGTAATTGCAAATGTATACATACCATTAAAGCATTTAATGTATTTAAATAATGTATTTTGTGTATTTTCAAATTATTAAAAATTAATTTTTGAATGTATTTCACTGGTAATTTTTTACATTTCCAAATACATATTACTATAGTATTGCCCCCTTTTTTTATGAAAGGGGCCCCGGAAATTGCTTTGCCCCAGGCCCCCTGAATCCTCTGGGCGGCCCTGGAAACCAAAACAGACTGGGTACCTTGAACCCCCTCCTTCCCGAACCTATTTATGTCACTGCTGATGATCGTAAGCCATAGAGGTAGTTTGGCGTTTCCTGGTTCAGCTAGCCTGTTTGTGTTTAAAAGAAAAAAACAAAGACTCTCCCAGTTTGCTGAGCTGAGAAACAATCAGACTTCCAGGGCTCCTTCCTTTACACTTCCAAACAGTGGCCTCTTGCATTGTGCTGTCTCAGCAGGAGGCTTCTAATAAACTGGGTTGCCCTTGATTGCTGAGAGATGTCTATCATTTGTGTGATGGAGAGGTTTGGCTCTTCCTGGGAAGTGCCTGAGGGGGGACAGATTAATTGCAAAACAGGGCTTTGCTCTCCACCTTTGTCTCAGCTGGAATCTGGATGTGGGAACTCTGAAGAATACCAAGTAAAATCTCAACTCCTTTGTCCTCCCTCTCCTCAGCTTGCAGCAGGATTCTCCCTCCACCCTTTACTGATTACAGTAGGTTCATGGTAACCTCTTACTTTTAATTAACGGCCTCTTGTTTTACATCCACAATCGATTCCTGGCACAGCTGAGATGACAGCTGCCTGGGTGGAAATGTGTGTGCCTGCATGTTGAGAGCATTAACCATCTCAATCCTGTTTCTTACAGGGCAGATGGGTTGAGGCCCCTTTGAAAGTTCGCCCCCCAAGATCTTAATACCTGAAGGGTATTATAAAGCACAGGGACAGACTTTCATTTTCTTCCTGGAGTGACTTTTTAGGTGCCTCTTAGTTCTCTTGTGCTGGAGGGGCCGTCTTAGTGGGCAAAGTCTTGGGGGTTTAAAATACCTACTCCCTGGAACCCCCAGGTTCAAATCTTCATGGGGGTCAATGCAGCCCCTTGTCCTTCTACGATCCTTAACAGTTTCACTTGGACCTGGTATTTCTTCCCTCTTAATGCAAGAGGAGGGACAGATGCTGCCCAGGCTATGGTCTGGTGTGCCATCACTATTCAGGTCTTGCAAAGCCATCTAACAGATCAAGGCTCTGGAAGACCTGAGATCTTTGGTATTTCAATAATAAAAAAACCCCAAACTGCTATTCTGAAAAGCTGTTACCTCTTACACAGGAGAGGCAAGGGGCAAAAGCAGTTTCACAGCTCACCTTTAAAGATGAGTTGTAGGTATATGGGGGGCGGGGAGGTAGAGCGGAAGCTGCAGGAGGTGGTGGAAGTAATTTATCACTGTACCTTACTCAGTGGGGTCATTTCCTGTCCCAGAACGAAAGTTGCTGCATCTCCTAGCTCACTAGGAATTTCATCACCAGCTCAATCCACCAGCCAGTGCTATCAGGATAGTTCTCACCCCCCCCCTCCCCTCCCCAGGAATGCTCAGATCAGTGGTTGAATGCATCCAGCACTGTTGCGTTTGCTTAGAGAAGGGGTCTCAAACTCAAATGACCACGAGGACCACATGAGCACTAGTACATTGGCCTGAGGGCCGCATTACTGACACCTCCCCCCCCGGCCGTCCTCGGCCCCGCCCCCACTCCACCCCTTCCATGAGGCCCCACCCCTTCCCTGCCCCCATTCCAACCCCTTCCCCAAAATCCCCACCCCAACTCTGCCCCCTCCCTGCCCCCAGGGGGTACAGGAGGGATGTGGGGTGTGGCAGGGGGTCGGGGTGCAGGGTGCGGTGGGGGCTCAGGGCAGGGGGTCAGGGTGCAAGAGGGGTGCAGCAAGGGGTTCAGGGCAGGGTTGTGGGGTGCAGCAGGGGGCTCAGGGCAGGGGGTTGGGGTGCAAGAGGGGTGCAGGGTGCGGCAAGGGGGTCAGGGCAGGGGGTTCGGCTGCAGGAGGGGTTCGGGGTGCGGGTTCTGACCCGGCGTGCCCCGGGGGCAGGGCAGCCCCCCCGCCACTCCGGGAAGTGGACAGAACCTGGGGGAGGAGGGGAACCGTTGCCAAGGGGAGCTGCTGGGGGCGCTGCCTGAAGCAAGAGCAACACACATACCCATGTGCCCCTCCTTCCTCACGTTCCGGCCGCTTCCCAGAGCGGCATGGGGGCAGGGCAGGCAGGCAGAGAGCCTGCCCTGCCCAAGGTGCACGTTGGGCCAGAGCCGCTCTAGATAAATGCTGGGGGCTGCAATGAGCTCAGCCGCAGAAAATAACCACGGCCCATGGGCCGCGTGTTTGAGACCCCTGGCTTAGAGCAAGGGTAGCTGCCATATGTATTTTGCATTAGGTCACTCTGCACTGGCAGCAGTGCTAGTGTAAATGGAAAATGCTGGCAGATCAGCTGTGTCCTTACGGTTGGTCCCCCCAGCGCATTCATGGAATGTTCTTATATGCCCTTTCAGTGACCACTCTGTGCATTGTCACCTGTACTCCTGATTCCACATAATTTGAGCTTCTGCAGCTCCTGTAATCTTAGGTGCAATAGAATGAAGATAGGTTGTCTATTTAGCTTGTCAAAGAGAAGGTTAAGCGGTGGTTGGATCACGGTGTATATGTGCCTACTGTTAACACAACACTACACAGGTTATTCCTGCGGGAATTCTGTGCCACTGCGCATACGCAGAATTCATGTCCCCCGCAGATTTCTTTGCTTCCCTGCAGAAAAATGACTTTCTGACAGGGAAGCAAAGGGAAGCTGCAAAAGCAGTTACGCACCACTCCCTAGCTGAGCAGATACATTGTTTCAGGCACCCAGAGCAGCCGTCAGAGAGGTAAATTTCTTCTTCACAGAGCGCACAGTCAACTTGTGCAACTCCTTGCCTGAGGAGGTTGTGAAGGCTAGGACTATAACAGGGTTTAAAAGAGAACTGGATAAATTCATGGAGGCTATTAGCCAGGATGGGTAAGGAATGGTGTCCCTAGCCTCTGTCAGAGGGTGGAGATGGATGGCAGGAGAGAGATCACTTGATCATTACCTGTTAGGTTCACTCCCTCTGGGGCACCTGGCATTGACCACTGTCGGTAGACAGGATACTGGGCTGGATGGACCTTTGGTCTGACCCAGTACAGCCATCTTATTCTTATAAATGTGGCTCCTACCCTGAGCCGGGGTCAGCTGCCAGTCCTAGCTGGGCTGGAGCAGGGGAGGATGGGATTTCCTCTTCCCCTGCAAGGAGTAGCTGGGGCTGTGTCAGGACCCCCCAAAACCGCCCCCAGCTGCAGGAAGCTCAGCATCCTTCCCTGCTTCCTGCCCCCATCGCTCCTCAGCAGTGGGGAGAGGGGTCACTGTACGGGGAGCTGCTTCCCCATCCGCACAACTCCAGTGCATCTGGACCTTCCATACCCAGACACCCCCACCAAGCCTCACCCTGTTCACCCAGAACCTCCCTAGCCCTCCATACCCGAATCCCACCCCACTGAACCTCAACCCCTGCATCTGGAGCCCCCCTGCACTCAGACCCCCTGCCTCCGGACACCCCCCATGCACCCAGACCCCCCCCCACTGAGCTCCCTGCACTCAACCCCCCACCTGGACAAGCCTCACCCCCCTGCACCACCCTGAGCCCCCACATCCAGACCCCAATGCCACTGACCCCCAACTACCTGCACCCAGACCCCCACCCCACTAAGCCCCACTTCCCCAGCACCCAGACCCTCCTGCAGATACCCCCACACCTAGATCCCCCCACTGAGCAGTCTGCACCCAAATTGTCCCACACAGAATCCTCTCATCCCATACTGAGCCCCTCCACACTTAGTTGAGCCTGCCCGCTCCATACCTGGTGCACCTGGCACAGAGGGGCAGGGCCCCAGGGTGTTTCTGGGGCAGGCCCAGGCCTTGTGCTGTGTCAGGGTTCGGTGCAGCCTCACCACTGAGTCCGAGTCCTGGGGGTGAGCGGTGGGGGGGCTGCAGGGTGATCTCCCACCTTCGTACAATCAGAGTTCTGTGCTCCCCACTGCCATGCTGGAGCCTCTGCATTTATTTATTGACAATAAAGCTTGCAGAATTTGAAAATATCGTGTGCAGAATTTTTAACTTTTTGGTGCAGAATTTTTATTTTTTTGGCACTGAATACCCTCAGGAGTAACAGGCAGATGCTCTTTAATGTAGCAGGCAAAGGCAGAATGCCAGATCTGAGGACTAGCAAGTGAAATCTGAAAAATTCAAACCGGAAACAAGGGGGCACGTTTTTAACAGTGAGGGGACGTATCGCTCACTGAGACAGTGAACCAAGAAGTTTGTCGGGTTCTCCATCACTTGAAATCTTTAAATCATGATTGGGTGTCTTAAAATATATGCTCTAGCTCGGTTACAAGTTACTAGACTTGAGGCAGGAATTGCTGGGTGAAATTCTAAGGCCTTTGCTCTGCAGGAGGTCAGACTAGATGGCCACACTGGTCCTTCTAGCACTTAAAAATCTATGGTCCTGTGTCTTGTCTTCCAAAGAACAAAGAGTCCCTTTTGCCAGACGGGGTTGCTATTAATGTAGTAAGATATCAGCTTTTGTGTACACTGAAAAATGCCGTGTCTGGTGGTTCACACTCTGAAACATTGGTGCAGGACCAGCCAGCGATGGATTTACTCTCAAGAAGTGAGGTTCTTACTCCCAATACTTCTGTTAGTCTTAAAGATGCCACAGGACCCTCTGTTGCTTTTTACAGATTCAGACTAACACGGCTACCCCTCTGATACTTGACTCTCACAAACGTTGCTCTCAGGGAGCTGTGGGGCAAGGCCACTGGGTACAGCATCCTTGGAGGGTGTGCTATATGTTATCATTTGGACCTCGCCACGGTGGCGCATCTTTACGTGTTATATTTGTTTAATTGTGAAATGACGATGTTGTGTAGACTTCAGACTACTGTTCAGGCTGAAACTCACTGACTCAAAGAACCGCGACTTTGTGTGTTAATTCTGCTGATTGTCATGTAGCTGATTTAGTTTTCCATGTGCTTAGGGCTGCATATTACTGATTTTCACTCTCTAGTTACTTAACTGACTTGAATCAAATTACAGTCATTGATTTGCCCCATTTCCAGCCTGTTGCTGCCACTTAGCAGCCATTTGTATCAGACTGCTGCTTAGGCTCTTTCTGCTTGATTCAATTTACAGCCATAATGTCCATTAACACTTCATTGTACACCTCTGTCATTTCTCTCCTGGCTTGCAAAGTACCAGCCTAGCTTAGCCCCCCCCACCCCCTCTCCATCCTGCTCTTTGTCCCTGGTAGACCTGCAATACTGATACAGTTAAACTCATTGGTCATTTAACTCAGTGGCTCTCAAACTTTTTTACTGGTGACCCCTTTCACATAGCAAGTCTGAGTGCGATCCTCCTTATAAATTAAAAACACTTTTAAATATATTTAACACCATTATAAATGCTGGAGGCAAAGCGGGGCTTGGGGTGGAGGTTGACAGCTCGCGACCCCCCCCATGTCACCCCCCGAGGGGTCCTGACCCCCAGTTTGAGAAGCCCTGATTTAACTTAAGGTATACCAAAGAACCAAGATGTAGTGAAACCTGATCATGGGACCTTAAACTGTATTAACCGTTGTCTTCTGCTTACCCTAATCGCCATTGTGTCACCGGCCTGAACGCTGCAAGAACCATATTTAGAGGCAGCTGTGAAATATATAGCTTATCTTTGTGGTCAGGAAAAATAACAGGATACAACTGTTAGGGAACTGTTTTAATCCTGGTAGATGCTAGGCTAAGTCACAGTTTCTTAGCCTGGCTGTGACAGAGAAGGAAATGTCATAAGCATGGGTGGCTCATGGCCAGATGTTATGACCATTTAAATTGGCTATAAGGCCCCATCTACAGAACAGCCCAGTCACTGGTCCCGGTTACAACATAGCTTTCCCTCAGAATAATCAAAGCATGGTTTACATTTGGTGGTGTAGACAGATCTTGGCTGTTCCGGATGGGCTGTGTAAGAGCATTCCCAGACAGGGCTGAATCCTCCCAAGCCCTGTCTCTACTACAAAGAGGAGCCATGATTTAGCTGTCACCCTGGTGTGGTTGTGGAATCAGTGGGGCTCTAGATTGTGAACTTCTTGGGGAGGAACCATGTCTTGTAAACCTTCCCCACGCTTATGACACTGTAGAAAGCCTCCCCTTGTGAGAAGGGATTAAGTATAAGAATACTTACAGATGGGGAAACTGAGGCACTTATGTGAGTTGCCCAAGGCAGAGCCAAGACTAGCTCTTAGCAATCCAAGATGACTGCCACTATAGAAGCATCCCATCCATTTGAAGCACACGCTAAATGTGTCAAGCTCCAGAAGCACACAAGATCACTAACAAGTCTCGAATACTCATGCTGGTGGCGGGTGGTAACTTGCTTGCCAGTCGTAGGAATCAGGAGGAAACAACCCCACAAGCGGGGTCGGCTCTAGGCACCAGCAAAGCAAGCACATGCTTGGGGCAGCCCATTTGCAGGGGCGGCAGGGATCCAGCCTGGGAGCTGAGAACCAACAGGGGGCCCTGGGATCTGTAATTCCTTGGTTAGCTCCCTGCCTATAGAGCCAGCCCTGGAGCAGGGAAAGAACTACATTTCCCAGCATTCCCTTGGCCACTACCAACAGGAAAGAGGGAGAGGGAGTGAGGAAGCTGAGACCTCATGCTGCAGCCTGCTGTGAATGGAGAGCTGCACTGGGACGGGCAGGGATACCATATTTTAACATTCAAAAAATAGGACACTCCACGGGGAGGGAGGGTAGCCCCACCCTGCCACCATCCACTCCCTCCGACTGCCCCCCACAGAAACCCCAACCCATCCAACCCCCCTGCTCCCTGTCCCCTGATCACCCCCTCCTGGGACCCCTGCCCCAACTGCCCCCCAGGGCCCCACCCCCTATCTAAGCCCCACTGGTCCTTGTCCCCTGATTGCCCCCTCCTGGGACCCCACCCCCTATCTAAGCCTCCCTTCTCCTTGTCCCCAACTGCCCCCTCCTGAGACCCCCCCCGCAACTTTCCCCCCAACTTTTCCCACTACCTGTCCCCTGACAACCCCCTGGGACTCCTATGCCTATCCAACTGCTGTCTGTCCCCTGACTGCTCCCCCCGAACCCCTGACCCATCTAACCCCCCCTTCTCCCTGCCCCTGACTGCCCCCCCTGAACCTCCGCCCCATCCAACTCCCCCTGCTCCCTGTCCCTTGACTGCCCCCCAGGAACTCCCTACCCCTTCTCCAACCCCCCAGCCCCTTACCGTGCCACTCAGACCAGCGTGTCTGGCTTCGCGCAGTGCCAGACACGCTGCTGCATACATGCTGCCGTGCTCCCCTGCGGAGCCACAACCCCCCCCCCCCCAGCCCCCAGCACCTGCCTTCCAGATTTGAACACCTCAAAATTCAGGAGTGCTCAAGCTCAATTTGGGCAGCTGTTACTTCATTTCTCCCAAATCAAATATACTGATCCACTGTAACTTGCTGTAGAAAAAGTAGGATAAAATTGAGCAAGAAATGCTTCCCAGTAGTTATTAGGACTGGAATTGCTATTTTCAACAGCCATTGTCTTTTGTTTGTTTGATTGTTTAAAAGGAAGACAGTGATATTGCATTGGCAAATTCCCCATAGAAAGAAAGAGTGGAACAAAAGAATAATAAAGGCACCTCAACTTTTCCTCATTGATGTAGGACAGTCTTATAATATGCATCCAGATAACATCCAATCACACAAGCTGAAAATTGTTCCACTTTACTGCAGTTCTGTAACCATATGGGAACCAATCCTGTCTGTGTTCTGTGCACACCTAAAATTTCTGCTGAATGACCCGCCCTGGGAGCGAGTTACCAGTGACCTAGGGCTGTGGCGGAAGGAGGGTGCAGGTGTGTGTGTGTGGGGGGAGAGCCCAGGGCTGGGGTGGCAGGAAGTGTGTGTGGGGTGCGGGGGTAGGGAAGAGCCCAGAGCTGGGGCAGTGTGTGTGTGTGTGTGGGGGGGTGATAGCCCAGGGCTGGGGCGGCAGGGGGGTGCGGGTGTGGGGGGGGAGAGCTCAGGGCTGGGGCGGCAGGGGGGTGCGGGTGGGGGGGGAGAGCCCAGAGCTGGGGCAGTGTGTGTGGGGGGGTGAGAGCCCAGGGCTGGGGCGGCAGGGGGGTGCGGGTGGGGGGGGGGGAGAGCCCAGGGCTGGGGCGGCGGGGGGTGCGGGTGGGGGGGGGAGAGCCCAGGGCTGGGGTGGTGGGGGGTGCGGCGAGGAGCCCAGGGCTGGGATGGGGGGCAGCCAAAATTTTTTTTGCTTGGGGCGGCAAAAAACCTAGAGCCAGCCCTGCCCACAAGGACATGTAAAACAAATGGGGCAGCAGGTACCATTAAAATCATTAAAAACCTGCCACACTGCTGAGGAGGCAGGACACCTGGCAAAGCAGCATGGGAAAGAAACTGAGTTCCCAGATATGGGGCCCCGTATAAAGTCCTGTTTTGTGTAATCTGTTCCAAACAGCAGGAAATGCAGAGCCTGATGACTAAAGACTGGGGGGCGGGGTGTTTGAAAAACGCCAAGCAAAGTTTCATTTGACAAATATGGGCTAGGTTTCCTGTGAAACTCCTGAACAAAGTGGGGGCTGCGTGGGAGGAGACGATACAGAACAGGTGGAACAGGAAATTCCACCAGGCAGCCTATAGAAGCTAACTGAGAGCTTCTCTCTCCCTTGTTCCGCTCCACCCCCTCCCTGTTTAATGTATAGCTGTCTCCTTGCTGATAACTGGTTTTGGTTCTGATACACCGTTCTTGCCCTTTAGCTGGGGACACAGTGTCTTTCATGTCACTTTATTGGCCTGCTCCCTTCCTCCATTTTGGTAACAGCTTTGCTTGATTGTTTTCGTGTGACAGCAACCGTTGGGGAATGAAGATGTCACACTTGGATTTTAAAACTTGATTAGCCTGTCTCAGTCTTCTACTGCAATTAATTCAGATTAGCTTGTCTATGCACCTTGTGCTATGGATTGAAACCTAGCAGGGTAATAAATGACAATGTGGTGGGGCCGACTCCTGGGTAATAGTGACACGGCCAGATAGATATCTAGATAACTGTCTAGTTGGGTGCCACAGGGTTGGGTCTTCTCTCTAGAGCATTGTGTAGTTCAGCACAGGGCTTGTAGCCTACGATTTGGGTTGTGTCCCTGGCTTTGTCACAATCTTGTTGTGTAAGCCTAGGTAAATCACGCATTGGTCTGGGGAATTGGGGATTTGTGTTTCAGTAGCATCTAGGAGCCCCAAGGTGCTAAGCACTGTACAGACATGGAACAAAGACTATTCCTGCCCCAAAAACCTGACAGTTGACGTACCTCTGTGCTTCCATTGCCGCTTTATAAAACAGGGCCACTTGCTTAGCCCATCCCATGGGGTTTGGAGAGACTCGGAGGCAGAGACTTGCCAAGCTGTGTCTAGGGGATTTTGGCTGCCCAGTGCCCATTACAATTAGTCCCTTAGGCAGCTTTGGGCATCTTAGTCTAAACTCTCATGTTTGTAAAGCAGAAAATGCTGCAGCGCTTACAAACTAAAGCTCTCCAATTGTCTCCTTTTATGAGAGGAAAAGTATGTTAATGACATTCATATGATGATAAATCAGGAGGAGTAGCAAACAGCAGCGAGGGCAGAGAAATAGCATAGAGGGACCTAAAGAGATTTAAAAACAAAAGGAGAATAATCTTGTATAACTGCAATCTAATCTGGGGTTAAACATATTCACTAGGAGCTAGAAACCTAGAGAGCAGTAATGCTGAGAGACCCAAAGTTCCTAGAAGACCGTGAAATAGACATGCAGCTAAAAAGGCCGATGTTGTTTTAAGCTGTATGTGTGGAAGCATCTAGTCTCAGGCTACGTCTACACTACAGGCACCTCAGCGGCACAGCTGCAGCGCTGAAGCTATGCTGTTGTAGCGTAGACACTTGCAACAGTGACAACGCTCTGTGGCCCTACCAGGGCCGCAGCAGCAGTGGGGGGAGATTTTTCCATGGGCCCCAAATCTGCCACTGCTCCCCCACCTGTTCAGGAAATCCATTGGGGGAAAGGAGTCCTCTGCTGCAGTGTGAGCTCTGCAGCTCCTCCCAGGGAGCCAGGTTACCCCGTCTCACTCCCCTCCTGTGTCTGTGGTCAGCCTGGGTAGGAGAATGGATAGAGGGTGTTGGCAGAAGGAAGTGTGCAAAAGGAGACCTGCTGAGGCACTGTCTGGTGTCTGATAGCGGAGGTGTGCCTGACTCTCATCAGCAATCTCAAGGTCCTTCTGGATTCTCAGGGAGTGGCAGTGGCCCATGTCGACCTTCTCTATCTATAGCGAACAGGAGATTGCACCTTCGCCTGCCAGTGACCATCTGTGCCCTTGGCCTCTCCAGGCTGGAGGGAGCTCAGTGTAGGACTGCTCTTGGGTTTCACCCAGAAACTCCAGTTGGGGAACATGCTGCTGCCCAGAACTACATTCAGAGCAGTGCACCAGCTCCCTTTTGGGGCACAGGTGCAATTCAGGGTATTGGTGAGAATCTTTAAACCTCTGAATTGTCAGGGCCCCAGCTCCTGGAAAGATTCCCCTGGCCTAGCCCGTCATCGCCATGTGCGATCGCTTTTGTGTTCTGGCCTAGAACCAGCACAGAGTTTTCCCAGTGGAGGTCCCCATCCCATTTGAAACTTGCTGTTCATCAGAGCCAGATCCTCAGGGCTCTCAGAGTGTCTGTGCATTTGGTGGGGTTCCTGCCAAGACTAGGGCATTGTGGCTTCCAGCCCCAATGGCAGTCACAATGTATTTATAGATCTAAGATTGCACTCACGTCAGGGACAATAGGTGCTATAAAAGTTCTGTAACAGTGCTAGAAACTGTAATTGCATAAGCAAAAATGACTGGTACGATGGCAAAGTGCAAAGCTGTCTGGGTGGAGCTAGGGACACAGAACAAACCTCTGTCCTACCCTTCTGTTCTGTTCCTCAGGATATTTTAAATAGGTCACCTCCTGCCTTCTTTGTTAGGCTTCCTATGTCTGCCTGCTTACAGAATAGGCCACTTCCAGAGATGGATTTCCTGTTAGCTGACAGGCGATGATGTTTAGGCAGAAAAGGACTCTGTTCCCTTCCACAGAGGCAAAAAGGAGGGATCGGGGGGTAAAGGGGGAAGCTAGATGGCAGCAGGCTCTGTGATACTTAGCCGAAGCCAGGTCGGATGCTGGGGATGTTATCTGCAGCAAGAGTGGAAAACGCCGAGTGTTTCATTCTTCAATGAGAAGTCTCATAGTTGAACTATTCTAAAAACAATTGAGTGGTCAGTGCTGTCTCAGACCTGCCCTTGTCTTCACGACCAGGAACTCTCAGCCCAACACACATTGTGTCACCTCAGAGTGATCTCTGGAAAAATGAGTGTCAGGCTTCTTGCTGCTTAAAAATGCCTCCAAAGCATTTGAGAAATGTGGGCTTGTGATTTTCTTTTCTTTATGACATCTGAAGGAGGCCTGGAAAGACCTTTTCCCTCCAAAAAAAAAAATTGCTTTGTGCTTTTACCTTAATATCAGGGATGTCAAGTCGGGACTCCCCTGTGTTTGGTGCCGGACTTATAGGTGTTTTTGTGTTCTAGGTCAGGTGTTTTTGCTGTGAGTTTTGTGTTACCTGCAGGAGTGAGGGTGTGGAACCTTTAACAGAGGCTTCCTTTGTCCGAAATATTAGTCATAGATGCTGTGAGCTGTGTGGTCTGCCTGCCCCAACCCTCTGGGAACTTGCCTCCTGCTCCGTGGGGAAGAGGAACCAGCCTGTGCACACTTCAGTCAATTTGGGCTCTTTCTTGGTGGATCAGAGATAAGCTGAGTGGTTTTGTGTGGGGAGGAGGAGTGCTGCTGAGACTGGGGAGGCGATTTGGGGGGCAATTGTTTAAAGAGGAAGCAGGGAAGAAATCTGTATCTGTCTTGTCTTTAGATTGTAAGCGCTTTGGGGCAGGGACTGGTCTGTACGCGTGCAGTGTGTAGCATAGTGGTCCTTGTTCAGTGTCGTAAGGCCTTACCGAATGCAAACATTTAACTTTGTCTTAACAAAAACCAACCAGAAAGCAAAGCTTGAAGCAGTCTGACTTAAAACCCCTTTCCCGTAATGGGGTGCAGACCCTTGGCAACTACTGTAAGGCTAAGAGTTCTCCAAGAAAATGAGGTAGAGAAGAATGTTCTTAAGGTGTTGATCCTTCATAGGAGAGCTGAATCTCTGTGGGGTTGAGCTTGGCAGCTGTTCTGCTGGTTCTGGGATCACTTGGGTTCTGTGGTTTGTAAACAAACATCTCTCCTAATCGTATTTTTTCTCCTTCCCACAGGGTCCTTGATATCAGCCCAGGTCATGGACAAACAAACCATTCAAGTGCCTGAGAACAAGCGTAAGTGCGGAGTGCTAAATTAATAGATTCATAGATTCAAAGGCCGGAAGGGTCACTGTGATCTAGTCAGACCCACGCCATAGGTCTTCCCTGAATTCATTCCTGTTTGAACTAGAGCAGATCTTCTGACAAAACGATTGATTTAAAAATTGCCAGTGATGGAGAAGTTGTTGATTGCTGCCTGTGCAGTCAAGGTGTAGTTCCACCCACTGGCCTTTCCCAGCTGGGGAATGATCTCTGGCTGAGGGCTGGTCTACACTGAAAACTTACATTGGCATAGCAACAGCTCTCAGGAGTATGAAAAATCCACGCCCCTGAGAGACAGCTATGCCAACCTAAGCCCCGGTGTAGAGAGCACTTGGTGAATGAAGAATTATTCCGTTGAGCTAGCGACTTTCTCTCGGGGAGGTGGGTTAACTACAGTGACACGAGAATCCCTCCCTCGCTGTAGTGTCTGTGCTCAAGCGCTCACCCTGACAAACTGCTACTGTGGTCCTGCTTCCTTCCAGCAGAAGTCAGCGTAGTGATCTTTAGGAGCACTGATGGCTCGGAGCTCACAAACTGCAAAGATTATCCCTGGGTTGGTTCCTGCCAGCTGGTTTGGTTCAGTTGTTTTCAGCTTTGTGAAACGGACCCTTGTACAGCACCAGCTATGTATGTATATATATATATTACTGGTTTAGATGTGATTCTCTTTGCACATATTGAATGTGATCTAGTCATGACCGCTTGTTCCTAAGATGTTGTAAGGTCAGCGCTTCTTCGACTTGGTGTCCGTGTGGATTCCACTGCAGCTGCACGTGCGTCTCGTGGGCATAAGTTCGGTTTCTTTTGAATAGCTGAGTTTGTTGGAGCTACTTATCATCTTCCTCCTCCTTTCCGGCCCCTTTGTGTTCCTGTTTGAGGGCATAAAAGGCAGAGCAGACGCGATCCTCCCTCACTTCCCTTTGATGCCCATGGCAGCAAGATGGGACTGAATGAACGTCTGACCCACTGTTCCCCTAACTGAAAAAATCTTCATCTTCACACTCCTTTCATGTGGACATTTAAAAAAAAAAAAAAAAGTTAGTGAGGACCCCTCCCCCTCATACCTCATGCAAGCTGCCACATCTCAAGGCGGACTTCAAAATCTGCCTATCCTGTGATGGACTCATGCCTGTCAAGGATGGACACAGTCAAGGCAGCTTCTGCCTATGAGAGAGCCACCTCCCGGATCGGTGCTTTGTGGGCAAGTCCATTTCATCCAGGACCCGCAAATCCAGGGACACTCTGCTCAGGCGGCATATGCTGGAGCAGTCCACAAGGGTCACTTCAGACACAGAAATGACGGCCATTACCAGTGTCAGGCTAGTTTAGCCAGTATCGGCCAGCACTCTCTTGAGCATAGGTCATGCTTCAGGATTGAGCACTGGACAAAAGGTGAAGAGAGTATCGGCAGAGCTGGCACAAGTGACTTTGATGCCAACCACTTCAATATTGGCAAAGGCCTCTGCACCGAAAGCCGCGGTACTGATGCTCTTGGCACGGACGGCCCTAGTGTCCGCATCTGTCACTCTGCTGCAGGCTTCCCAGGCAGTAAAGGTGGGCATCCGTGCCTGTACATAAAGATGAGATGCACTCGTGGGACTGGACAGAGCCCATATGTAACCCCAAACGTGAAGGAAGGTCCCAGAAGGGGGAAACAAAACATCTGTTCAAAGTACCGAGCATCTGAGTCCTCGACATAGGCCGTTAATGGCACAGGGAATGAGGGACTCAGCACCAGTCTTGGCACAGGTGTCTGCTCTGGAGTAATCTGGATCACCTCCAGACATGTTCCCTGTGTGGCCCCAATGGCACATCGCCTGATGACACTGCTGTTCGAAGAGATACTCCTCCTCACCTAACCCATGTACTCCTCCTTGCTCAAATTGAGTAGAGAACCCCTTCTTCCTTTGGAGTGAGACCCTGTGACCAGAGTCTCAGGGGAGCCAACTGAGGTCACTGTGAACTGCAGAGAATGGGGCAGACAACCCCCAAAGCTGGTGGATATTCCAATACCTAAATTTACCAAACCAGCACGAAACAGCTTCTATAACACCTCACTGGTCACCCAGAAGCCAACAACACAGGTCCCTTAAATCAACCCAGCCTTAGGCCTCCCCCCAGACACGCAAGTCAGATATGATGAGGATTACTGAAAATCTTATTTGTCGTACAAATAAGTTCTACCAATCCCAAAGGATTGGACACATTACCTCCCAGGTTAATGAATATTTCAGAACTTACCCAAATACATGCTTACAGCCAATTCTTATTAACCAACAAACATTTATTAAAAAAGAGAGAGAGTGAGTATTGGTTAAAAGATCAGTATCCATACAGTCATGAGTACAGTTCTTGAGATTCAGATTCATAGCAGAGATGGTGAGCTTTGTAGTTGCAAAGAGTTTTCAGAATTTGTGCATAGGTTCTAGTCCAATGTTTATATTCAGGGTGGTCCAGTCAGGACTAGGATCTCCATCTCCATCTTTTCCTAAGCATTACCGGTAACATGTTGATTTAGTTGGTGTTGGTCCTGCTTTGAGCAGGGGGTTGGACTTGATGACCTCCGGAGGTCCCTTCCAACCCCGATATTCTATTATTCTAATTAGCTACATGGATTTACATAAGGCAGTTTATCCATTAGGCAGTCTATCACAAACTTTAAAGTGACCTATAGACAGTGACATTATTTCACCCAAGACCCATCTAAATGTTAATATTCCCTTTTGATCTCTGAATCAACAGCTATAGTGACAGACAGGAACTGACTGTTTACATGGCTAACATTAAACAAGATATAAGTAAACATAAAATTAGTATCACCTTTGCTTTCTAACAACATAGGCTAGAATTTTGAAATGCAAACCTATCTGCCATGGAATGGCCCTAATTACCATTCACATACTCTTTTAATATGTCTCTAAAGGTTGGCTTTGGGTTATATAGCCTGCAGGCTGCTTAACCTTTTCGGGCCATGTGTCCTACTTTGTATAAGATTTGCTGCAATTATAAAGCAGTGGTAGCAACAATGGTTTGCATGGTCCGATTTTAATCAGATAACATCACAGACCCCAAGGAGGTTGCTGGGGAGCCTAGTACCCATATGACGTCACCTTATCCTTACTGGGGACCATCAGCTCTTGTGTCTGGGAGCAAGATCCCTCTCCCATGTTTCCAGAAAGGAGGCGATCCCGTTTGCCAGTGGCATCATTAACCAGGCCACCCACACCAGAACCACACATGGGCCCACAAGAGCAGGAAGCAAGGGAGGGATCGCAATGATCCCCATCTCCACTCAAGGACAAGGCAGTGACACCAGCCCCGGCCCCAGCGATTGATTTTAAAGCTTTTCAAGACCTTCTTTCCTGCATTGCAGATACCTTGGATACTGAGACTACATTTATACACGAGAAGTCTTTATTTTGAGCACCATGATGCTGGCCAGAATCACCCTTCCTATTAACAAGGGGCTCCTGGAACCGGCTAAAGGACTGTGGCAAATGCCGGGCACCTTTCCTCCCTCTTTGAAAAGGGTGGAGAACAGATACCAGTGCCCCCAAAGGGCTTTGAACACACTTATGTCCATCCAAATGCAGAGTTCCTGGCTGTTGCGGCAACACAGGAGAAATCCCAGTCCACGAAAGGCATGCCTAATGACAGACCCCGAAAGTTGGATCTCCATGGACACAAGGCATACTCATCAGCCTCCCTCCAGCTGGCAAATTACCAGACCCTGTTCACCAAATACACCTTTCTCATTAGGAAGTGAGTGACCCTCTCCCAATCCAAGATCCCTCAAGATAACAAGGACGAGTTGAAAGAAATAATCAAGGAAGGCCAGATGGTCATGAGAGCATCCCTACAGGCGGCCAAGAACGCATCTGATATGGCCACGGTTGTCACTACGAGACAGGCCTTGTGGGTACAGGCCACGATAGATGGCCTGCCCTTTAATGGGATGGAGCTCTTCAGCGAGAAAACAAACAAAGTATTCCAGTCCCTCAAGGAAAGCTCTGTGGTTTTTATGGATTTACACACCTAAAGGAATCCTTACAAGTAGCAGCCCAAGCAGAGGCAGAGGACACCATCCTACTACTGGGATCAACAGCCAGAGTACCCACAAAGAGAGAATCCCAGATACTCCTGGGGGCACCCATCACCTCAGTGCACCAGACTCCCTCTGAGGCAGCAGATTTGACAGGAGCATTGGGAGTTGCATTGGAGTCAGTGTGGAGCCTGCGTCCACCTTCAGGAACCGCCTTTCCACTGGGCCTGGGCAGCCATCAGAGCCAACAAATGGGTGCTAGAAATTGCCCGTGGCTCCCCTATCCATTTCCACGCATTACCCCCTGCCCCATCCTTCTTCAGGGATCCTTGTCATGAGAACCTATTGTGACGGGTTGGATCACAGAAACCCCCTTGGGAGCTGCCACCCAATGTACCAAGACTACCCCTGCTTCTGTTTTCCCAGCCAGCTCAGGACTCCAGCACCCTGTCTTGCTGAGCCAGCCACTCCTGTCTGGCTCTAACACAGACCCAGGGTCTGAATCACTTGTCCCAAAGCTGCAGGTTTACCTGAAAACAGCTCACAGTAGTGTGCTTGTCTTTAGCACTCAGATGCCCAACTCCCAATGTGGTCTAAACCCAGATAAATCCGTTTTACTCTGCATAAAGCTTATGTAGGGCAAACTCATAAATTGTTCGCCCTCTATAACACTGATAGAGAGAGATGCACAGTTGTTTGCTCCCCCAGGTATTAATACATACTGTGAGTAAATTAAATTATTAAATAAAAAGTGATTTTATTAAATACAGACAGTAGGATTTAAGTGGTTCAAAGTAGTAACAGACAGAACAAAGTAAGTCACCAAGCAAAATAAAATAAAATGCGCAAATCTATGTCTAATCGAACTAAATACAGATAATCTCACCCTCAGAGATGCTTCAGTAAGTTTTTCTCAGACTGGACACCTTCCAGGCCTGGGCACAATTCTTTCCCCTGGTACACCTCTTGTTCCAGCTCAGGTGATAGCTAGGGGATTCTTCATGATGGCTCCTCCCCCTCCTTGTTCTCTTCCGCCCCTTTATATATCTTTACATAAGGAACCCTTTGTCTCTCTGGGTTTCCACCCCCCCTCACTGGAAAAGCACCAGGTTAAAGATGGATTCCAGTTCAGGTGACATGATCACATGTCACGGCAAGACTTCATTACTCACTTGCCAGCACACACATATACAGGAAGACTCACAGGTAAATACAGCCATCTGCAGACAATGGGAGTCATCAAGATTCCAAACCATCCTTAATGGCCCACACTTTACATAATTACAATAGGCCCTCAGAGTTATGTTTTATATTTCTAGTTTTAGATACAAGAGTGGTACATTTCTACAAATAGGATGATCACACTCAGTAGATTATGAGCTTTGTAATGATACCTTACAAGAGACCTTTTGCATGAAGCATATCCCAGTTACATTACATTCACTTATATTTTTATAAAACCATATAGACTGCACAACGTCACACCTATTACAAACAGAAGTGTACTAGTTGCTTCATCTCTTTTATGGCATCTAGGTACCTATGGAGCACTGAGGAAGAATATTAGACTCTTGTTATATACCTTATTCTGAAGAAGAAAGGAGTTTTCGTCCTATCCAAGCTTCATCCTAGACCTGAGAAGATTGGACACATACATAAGCCCAATTCAGGATGGTGACGTTTGCCTCCATCATCCCATCTCTTCAGGCTCAAGGCTGGTTGGTGGCTCTCTGCTGACATGACATGTACTTCCACATAGCCATCCATCCGGCTCACAGGAAGCACCTAGGGCTCACAGTGGGGGGCCCCATCATTATCAGTGCAACGTTCTGCCCTTCGGACTCTGTGGCACAAAGTGCCTTGCAGTAGCAAAGGCTCATTCACGTGTACCCTTAGCTCGACGGCTGGATGATCGGGGGCAGATCCCAGGAGGAAATGGTGGAAAGCCTGGACTACACGCTATCCCTATTCACTCAGCTGGGCCTCCTGGTGAGCTAGGGAAAAAAATCTCTTATCTCACCACAGGCAATAGAGTTCCCAGGAGCCTTGACTGACTCTGGATAGGTCAAAGTGAGCCTTGGGATAGAATCAAACCAGACTGTGACAATGCGGATGTGTCTGGAGCTGTGGGGCCATATGTTAACGTTCACATACATGACATCGCTTGCCAGGTTTCACCTGTGGCTGTTCGAGCTCAGGCTCAAGTTGGTCTTTTTCCCCAGTAAAACACCTGATAAACAAGAAGGTTGTGGTTCCACCACAAGACATAACAGAACTGAGACGACGGTAGGAACCCAGGTGCTCTTCTCCTCCCCCTCTCTGGTAAGGACTTTAATCACAGATGTATCAGGAACATGTTGGGGAGCCCACCTAGACCATCTACAGATGCAAGAAACCTGGTACCCAGGAAACTCGGGGCTCCACATCAGTGCCATGGAGCTCAGGGCCATCAGGCTACCCTGCACAACCTTCCTACCTGCTCTCCCGAACTCCACAGTGCACATCCTGACTGACAACACCTGTGACACGCTACATCAACAAGCAAAGAGGTGCACATGTGTCTCCCCTATTGGGATGCCTTGAAGCTCTGGACACGGTGCCACTGACACAGGATAACCCCAATGGCTCTCCATCTCCCAGGTGTCGACAACGATCTGGTGGACTTGCTGAGCAGAAAATCCATGGCTAGTCGGGAGTGGTCCCTGCAGAGATCCATGATAGTGCAAAGATTCCACCACTGGGGAGCTCCTGTGGTAGACCTGTTTGCCACCCAGGACAACACCAAATGTCAGAATTTCTGTTCCAAACGGGGCAGGAACTTGGCATTATTGCCCAACACTGTCCTTCTGCAATGGCGTCCAGGTATCCTGTTTGCCTTTCCTCTGATTCCCCTGGTTCCCAGCATGATTTCCAAAATCAAGAGACAAAGCCACAATCATTCATGTAGCTCCCAACTGGTCCAGGCAGTTTTGGCCAATGTCCAGTGTCGAGACCTTCTGCCAGTGTCCATTCAACCACCAATCCTGTCCAGACCTGATCTCCCAGCATCCTGGCCAGATACTCTATCCAGATCTGAAGTCCCTGCATCTGACTGCCCGGATGTTGGCTGGGTGAATGACACAGATGGACTGCCTTAGACAAGTCTAGGAGATCCTCATTCAGAACACTGGCTTTTGTCAAGAATTAAGCATTGGACTTAGCTGCCAGGGCAGATGTAAAGTTTGGGAGAGTAGTATTACAATCCCTATTCGACTGATGCTGTTGGCTCTCTTCGTTCCCACTATCCAGAGGGGACACTGATGGCCAGTCACCTACAGTGGAAATGACACCGACAGATACTTTCAGAAAACAGACTGGTTCCTTACCCTGCAGTAACTGTGGTTCTTCGAGATGTTGCAGTCAGGGCAGATCCCATGAGCCACCTTCCATCGCCAGTTTCGGAGTCCTCAACTAATGCGGGTTGTGAGGGAGCTGAAGGACATGCGTGGTCCTTGTTAAATGATGTTGAAGGCTGAAATGTCATTGCCTTGGTAACGTTGTTCAAGCAGCTCAGTGCTTCTGTCCTTGGAGCTTCAGTGTTATCAGTACTAACAGCAGATAATGCAGCCTGCTCATCCAGCAGACCTCAATGTTATTCATAAAGAATGACCACCGGCACAGTATGGTGACAAAGGGGCACTCGGCCAGGTTTATTGCCCTCAGGGCACAGTCCTAGTGCCCTAGCTCTGTGGTTACAGGTACACTAACACGAGTGCCCAGTCAGCAGCAGGAGTCTCTGCTATCCCCGAGGCCACACAAAGGGTTAAGGCGAGGTACCCCAACATTTGTAGGCTGAGATAAATAACTTACGTACCACCTTATGTGCTCCATGACATCTGTTTACCTCCCCTTGTTCCTGATATCTTGGACAAAACATCCCTATTCATTTTTCTGTCAAACCATATGATCTTGTACTAGATTGGGGTGTATCTGTACTAGCTGGAATATATTTACATAAATATCTAGTGCCTAATACACTAGCAACAACTTTGACAAGTTCGTGCACTGAATAGTGAACTTACAAGCATCTGCTTTAATACATGGCCTGACTTTGGCTCACGGCCTCTGGAGTCTTTCTGCACTCAAAGCAATACTATAGTAGTTTTGGTGAGTATTGAATCTTTGAAATTCAAGTACTTCTTGTTCTAGAGATTTCAGTGTCCATGTCTCAGATTAAATGTAGATGAAAGTTTGGGGCTTAATAGCTGTTGTATCGGAGCATAATGATGAAGTTCAGGGTGGAGATAATGACTGAGCCCTAACGATGACTGAATTAGTACAGAATCGGGAATGGCCTCTGGCAAGTTGAACTACTAAATCTAGGGTAAAACTTTCAAAAAGTGCCTACATGGCCAGGTTGTCAAATGTATTTAGGTGCTTATTGATGCAGATTGGTGCCTAGTGGGTGTTCAAAAGCACCTAGGTGGGCTAGAAATATAACTTCCATTGCTTTCACTTTTACAAATCCCACTAGGTACCTCCCTGCATCTTTAGGTACCTAAATACCTTTGAAAATCTGGCCCTAAGTGATTTAAAAGCTCCTAAGTCATTTAGGCATGTTTTGAAATTTTTACCCCTATTTTGTTTTTTTTAAATGTCAGTTGCCAGTGATAACTCCATCTCTAGTCTCCCAGGCATTCAAGAAGGAGTGAAATGTAGCTCCACTCTGCTTCAGACTGTCAATATGATGTCCGTTTTCTAATTTATTGTTAATTTTGGATTGACACTTACAGGAACACTGATTTGTAATCTAGTAAATCTCAGTGAGTGCCCAGTAGTTTCAGATACAATTCTTGTCCCTGCTAGTTTCTGCAGCTTCACAATCAATTTCCTATTTTAAGTTTTCATAAGTGAATTTCTGCCCTTTTCCTGATTGAAAGACCTACATAAACTGACCAGACAAGGCAGCATTGAAACGGACTATACCCAAAGTGCTGCCAAATGCACAAAGTGAACAAAAAAGCTCATTAATGTTTTTGTTCCAGTGATTTTAGTATTGCATGTCAGCAGTAGGCTGCATTTTCAGACCCATGTGACTTTAAGATGGTGGCCCTCAAGAAATGGTAGACTTTTAAGGCCAGAAGGGACCATTAGATCATCTGACCTCCTGCATCACACAGACCAGAGAATTTCACCCACTTACCCTTATATTGAGCCCAATCACTTGTTTGGCTAAAGCATCTCTTCCAGCAAGGCAGCCAGGCCGGATTTGAAGGCATCAAGAGTTGAGAAATCCATCGCTTCCCTGGATGGTTCCAATGGTTAATCACTCTTTTAAAAACAATACAATATTGTGAACAGGTCAGGCTTTTTCCAGCCATTGCTGGTTCTTCTGCCTTTCTGTACCCGAGAGCCCTTTAGTGTATTCCCCCCCCTCCCCCGAGAACGTACTTATATGCCATAATCATGTTAGCTGGCAATCTTCTTTTCAATGAACTAAACCACTCTTTAAGCCTCTCACTGTTAGGCATTTTTTCCAGCCCTTGGGATTCAGGAAGGATGATCCCTTCCACTACGTTGTAATTAGTCCTGGGTATAAATGAAAATCTGGCTCCCAGTCCATTTCAAAACAAATATGTTCGTGGCTTAGCTCTGCCCAGTGTTTACAAATCGGATCTTATTACATGACCTTACCTTTGGGGTGCAGTGCAAATGCTGACTTATTGCTGTTTCTTTCCAGCAATTGATCTACCCTGTACTGCGTACGTATCGCAAAGCGGAACACCCAGGGTCGAGTGGAAGTTTGAAAAGGGCTCTTCAATAGTGCTGTTCTACTATGATTCGAAATTCACAGGTACGTGAGTCCATTGTACGGAATGTCTGAGGGCCCCTTTACGGTCTCTGGGCCAGGTGTCGGATAAGCACAGGTTATACCAGCTGGTTGCAGCATCTGAGGCAGGGTGGATTGCTTTAAATTATTGATTTTTATCTTGTTTTGCATTTGTACTTTTTAGTTATTTTCAGTGGTGGCGTCAGCATGGGTTGATGGGCTCGCTTGGACCCACAGATATCATGAAGCCAAGGGTGCAAATACAGAAATACGTTGTTTCCCAGCCCAATGTGAATGGGAGGCCCCAGTGGGTGCATAAGGGGAGGGGGAATGGGGGAAAATATGTTGCAGAGTGAGCCTGCCCTCCACCCATCCTGCAACATCAGCTTCTGCCTTCCTGCCCCGGGTGTTGTGACCTGGTGCATGGGGTAGCAGCACTACTCAGGTTTTGCCTTGTCTAATGGAGGGGCCAAACCTGAGTGATGCTACAACCCCATGCACCAGGTCACAATGCCTGGAGTAGGAAGCCAGGCCCAGCCTTGCCAAGACATGAGCCACTGCTGTAGGTAGGGTTGCCAGGTGTCCGTTTTTCGACTGGAACATTTATTATATAGCTTAACATACATTTCTTCAAATTCTTAAAGATTACATTTTTTATTGTTTGAAAATGGGGAATTATGCATTTCTTATTTAATTTAATTTAATGGAGATATCCTATCTCCTAGAACTGGAAGGGACCTTGAAAGGTCATCGAGTCCAGCCCCCTGCCTTCACTAGCAGGACCAAGTACTGATTTTGCCCCAGATCCCTAAGTGGCCCCCTCACAAAACTGGGTTTAGCAGGCCAATGCTCAAACCACTGAGCTATCCCTCCCTAACATTTTTTTGTGATTGATTTGTGTTAAGCTCTGTTCGGATGGAGATTGGAATTCAAATAAAAAGGCACAAAATCAGCATTTAAACATTTTTTTAAGCAGTTAAATAAAACTGCCTTCCATGCACTGGATAAATAAGAAACGTTTGACAGTATGTTTAGCATTTAAAACTAATTTATTAAACAAAGTATTATCTGTAGATTAGCGAATTGAACTGATTGTTTCTGGTCACCATGGCAAGATTTTAGAGCTAGTAGATCTCATTCTCTTACAGCTACTTTTTATTCATAGACTGCAGGAAGAAAACAAGCTTTTCTGCTTTTTCAGCTCCCAATCGGTTTAATGAATGAATGAGTTATTCAGATGAATTAGTTAATAAACTGAAATGGGGAAAAAAAATTCTCTCTGCATGTGCAGAAGAAGCTACTGCTGTCCAAAGCTGGTTCAAGACTTTAGCGTGTGACTTCCACCAGTTCAGTGATCTGACTTTCTTGAAAACGTCAGCAGTGAACATACTGTTCATTTTTTAAAAGTTTAATTTAAATGATTTTAATAGACGATAGTAAGTTTGGCCTTAATACAGGTGGTAATAATTTCAAATTTATTTTTAAATAGGTTTATTTTTGAAAATAATTCCGTATCCAATTTAAATTAAAAACTTTTTAAAATCATTGATTTTATCCACCCTGATCCAAAGTGAGGTCTTTAGCTTGGGTCCTTCTGAACCAGTTCAGTCTGTAACTTCCCAATACGGGCAGGAAGCCACAGGCATTGGCAGCAGTTACCCCGATTCAGCTACTGTTTCCCGCAGTGCAGTGCTTCACCTCTGGAAATTAGCCAGAAGCGCCTTCTCCTAGTAACAGAGCTGGACCCTGTGGGGTAGGTGTTTCAGGAATCCCAGCATGCACTGACGCTTCCATGGCTGAGCTGTGGTGTTACAAAGACAGGCGAGAACCAACCAGCCATTTTGTGTCCTCTGTCCTAGCGATGGCTTCCTCGCCTTCTGCAGACCCCTTTGTCGCTCAGCCATGTCAGCTGAACAGTTTGAGAACAGTCTTTTAATGTGACTGGGGTAACCACACACAGCGTTCTAGATTGCTTTGCCTGGAATCAGCTTTACCACTGCTAACTAATTTCTTAAAAAGCACTGAGCTCTCATGGGGAAAAGCTACGAGGAAAGAAATGGGGTGGAGTAACCTGCTCACTAACTAGTCCATATCCGCCAGCAGCACAGCATAACAGAACCTATCCCTTAAACCCTGCAACAAACCCCTCCATCCCCCGGCCAGCTGTGATTGGGCTGGCTTGGCTATTGGACGTAGGGGCGTGTAGCTTCCTTCTGCAATGGGGAGACCTCTTGTTGTATTTGAACTGAACCCCATTTAATCAGCTCTTCTTACTCTGCTCTGAGGCTGGTTCATGGGGCTGCCCTTCCTCCCCTTCTCCACACCAGCAGCCTGTTCTGGCTCTCACTTGTATTCCTCCACCTCCAAGTGCTCTCAGCTTCTCACTGTCTCCCCTTTCCCTGCAGACCCCTACAAAGACCGTGCTAAATACTCACCCACAGGGATTAGTTTCTCTTCGGTGACTCGGAAGGACACGGGGAAGTACACCTGCGAAGTCTTCTGGCCCGGGAGCGGGGGCAGTGACCAACTAAGAAAGTCAGAAGTTGACCTCATCGTCCAAGGTACTATTGCCTTCCTGTAATTACAACTTGGGACCGGTTGCCATGGCTAAAGTTCCAGGGCTTCTAGTCTCGGAGAGAGGGGGCCCCTGGGGGCATGTTGCCAACTGTGAGCAAGGAGTGTGTTTTCATAGAGTTTAAGATTCGAAGGGAGCACTATGAACTTCTTACCTGCGTGGCACAGACCGGGGAACCTCCCCACTTACTCCTGCCGCAAGGAGGGTAGTATTTTTCCCTACTAAGAGCCCAATGGCTTATTTGAACAATGTTGCTCTCCGCACACCACGGTATCATCAGATAGCAAACTAGCCTGAGGTCACTGAAACAAGACTCTTTCCACATTGGACTTAGACTGTAGGGAAGCCTCAATCGTCTAAACCTGGTTCTCTGAAATTCTCACCCATGTCCCTTGACCACGGACCTGCAGGGCCAGAGCGGCGCATGAATGGAGCTTTAGGGCCTTCCTGAGAGCAGCGTCAGTCCTGCTGGAATAGAGCCGTGGAATAAGGCTGCTTTGGGCAGTGGCAAATATCCTGTAATCCAGTCAGGCTAGCCAGGTTTGAAGGGGGGCCCTGGGGAAAGCCTAATGCCCGGATTATCCAATGGTTTCAAAAGCCTCCAGTTCTGTTGGCTCCGCATCTTCAGAACCATTAAACACAACTGGTTCTCGAGGACTGCCTCGCATGGGTCAATGCGTAGTCCATTATGTGGTAATGAAGAAACAATCCTAGCTACACGGGGGCACCATTATTTCTATAACACGCACTCAGGAAGTCTGACACTGTAACTGTTCCCCCTGCTGACGTGGGCAAGTCCATGCTTATCTTGCATTACATGCGAATGGCATTTAAGCAGAGATCCCCCTTCATACAGATGTGCTGTCAGTCCACTTCTTCACACCTTGAAGACTCACTGTCAGCACCAATCTGAACCTTGGGTGTATTGTCTGCAGAGACCAATGGAGACTGACCAGTCCTCACCCCAGAACTGGTCCCTTCATGGCTGGGCTGAGGTCCCTGGCAAAAGATTAGGGGGGGAAGATTACACTACTTTTACAGTGCCTGTTCTGTGGCCGTACCCAGAGCCTCACTCACAAATGCTGTCAGTCTAGCACCTTTCACCAGCGCTGCGAAATCAGTCACCGAATGGGAGCCCAGTGTTGGACCAAACTCTGTTTCCTTCCTTCAGGATCGCAGCACTTTTGGTCAAACATTTTGTTTTGACAAGTTGCTCCATCAAAGTGGGAGGGACGCTGGTTTCACCCACCCGGCCAGCATCGCACCTTTCACCTCTCAGCAGGGTGGCTACTGCCAGCAGCAGGGCTCGTAGTCAAAGCGTTAATTTCTGGTCAGTGCCACTTCTCCCCACGTGCACTTGCCATTTATGTTGAACGCCGGGCACCTGATTCTGTCTCCCTGCTCTTCGTACAGTCGTTTGCACCAGAACCCCGAGAGCTGCTCTGATTTAGTTGCATTCCACACCCATTTTATTGTGGTGTAAATGGCTGCCCAGGGAGCAGGGCAATGGAAGAGCCAGCCCAGTGAGTGCCATTAATCCTCTATTGAATTAAAGGGCAGCTGGTTCAGAACCCACGCAAGGAACTGCTGCTCTCTGTGGAATGTGTCCCAGGAGATCCAGACAATAGTGTGGCTGGATTTTAAAGAAAAGTCCACTACTATTTGGAGTTGTGCTGACATGAGTATAATCAAGCTTCAGGGCAGCACAGGATCTCTGCATGGGTCAGGAAGGAACCGCTTTTCACTCCTTCCCCATCGCAATGAAAGGTGCATTGTCGGGGGATGACAGTTACACTGGCCTGAGCTCTGGAACGTCGCTCATCAGCCCTGGAGCAGTGCCAAGAAAGCCCTGCCAATGGAAGAGGCCCAGCCACTGACTTAGTTCACGAGTCAACGGACTGTCAAGCTAGACAAGGCTGCTGCTTACCATTTACTTCACTTAAAATGAGATGGCCATTTGTTTGCCTTCGTGTCACTGAGCAGGACCTCTAGGCTAATCCAGCCAGTCATGGGTTAATAAGCACAACTTAACAAATGCACATGACCGCGTCTTGGGTGTGTTTTGGGCAGGGGGGTCACAGCGATGGGTTCAAAGCTCTGTAAGGTCATCTGTAACATGTGCCTCTTTGCCTTCTCCATTGGCAGTGCCTCCCTCCAAGCCCGTTGCCAAGGTGCCCACCTCGGTGACAATCGGCAACAAAGCTGTGCTGACGTGCACAGAAACAGATGGCTCTCCACCCCCTACCTTCCAGTGGTACAGGGACAACATCCTGATGCCCTCCAACCCCAAGATCAGTGAGAAATTCAGGAACTCCTCCTACACGATCGACACCAAGACAGGAGTGCTGGTACGCGCTGGGGAGGGGGCTGCCTGACTCGTGGGGAGTTCACATCTCTGTCCATGCCTCTCTCACGCCTTCTTTCCCACTCCAGACGATTGAGCCCGTAACCAGCTTCGACACGGGGGATTATTTTTGCGAGGCTCAGAACAACGTCGGGACCGCTCAGAAATCGGAAGCCATCCACTTGGAAGCCAGTAAGGAAATGGGGGCTTGCAGTCCCTGCGTGTGGGTGGTTGTGTGCGCACGTCTGCACTGGGCTCTTTGGAAGTCACTTGCAAGCTTGCAATAGCTAGTGTTGTCACTGCCCCTTCCCCGGCCTCCTGCAGCTACTCTCTGTACTGGCTGCGATAGATTAAAGGTTGGACAGTGCCCAAGCGTCTTGATGGGAAAACAGGCATGTGCTTTGCTGGAAGGGGCGGGGAGAGCCTGGAACCAGAAGCCCATTGGGCTGCCCTGCTAAAAGAGCAACCTTTGCAGAGAACAGAATCTCCTGAGAGCCGACTAGTGGTTCTTGGCATGTCCCGCCTCCTACATGACCTCCCGAGCTGGGCCTCGGTACAGACAGTCCCAGAGGAGGCTCCCGCCCTAGCCTAGTGCACTCTGGGATTGGGAGCGCCAGAGGTTGGGGATAGGTGTGTTTGCCGGGCCCAGCTCCGGTGACAAGCATTCCAACCATCCCCTCCTCTGAAAAGCTACCGTGCCGTCAGCCCCCATTCCCTGGAGTTGCCCAAGCCATCCTGTTTGGTCTGGTTTTAGCCCTTCGCAACATTAGAGCCATACAGCGGAGCTCAGACTGCAGATCTTCGGGTGCCAGGTCCATGCCGGTGCTCCCTTCCCAAGCCACGGCCAGTTCCCCTCTGAATGCCTGTCGACTTTGTATCAGGGCAGGGCTGAGCTCACCGGAACCAAATAGCAAAGCAGCAGAACAGGGAGGGGTGAGGCCCGGCAGCCCTTGGCGTGGCTCGCAGGCTCGTCCCAGGCTAAGCTGGCCGTGGAATGTTGCCGTTCTCAGCCGCTGCCCTTCCTGCTGCCACTTCCCGATAGGTGGAAGCAGCTGGCACCAAGCGCTGACTCCAGCTGTGCGGCGAGGGGCTGGTGACTGCGGGGCAGGAAGAAATGGAGGTGGGCGGAGCAGGCTGGGAGCTGTCTTAGCGTGAAGGGAGCCGTGAATGGGACAGCAGCAGGGTTATAATTACAGAACCCATGTCCGTGTGTCTCCCCTCCCTCCACCCCTCCGGCTGGGTACCCTGGTGCAGGCTCCTCACCCCTAGCTGCTTAAATCCATTCAAGGCAACTGAGACAGGGTGATTGGCCCTTGAAGGAAGGTGGGGTCCAGTCTCCCCCGGTGACTGCAACGAGACAGGTTAAATCCTTTTGCTGGTGTCAGTCTCCCACGGGGGCAGTTGCAGATGTGAAAGCGTTTGGGATCCTGTGGCATGCAGGGGGAATCTGTCCGCATAAGATCTCCGCATGCCGCGCTGACGTCATTCTCTCACCCAGCTGAAGTCAACGTGGGCGGTATCGTGGCAGCTGTGGTCGTGCTGCTAATCGTGCTGGCACTGGTTGCCTTCGGCATCTGGTTCGCCTACAGTCGTGGCTTTTTCAGCAGTAAGTATTAAGCTACCCACTTGGGCTGCGAACATACCTCTCCCCGCCCCCTTCCACTTGCGCTCAGCCACTCCCGTGACCCTAGGCAGTTCCTCGGAGCCCCTGTCAATTCCCCTGCAGAAGCTAAGGCACACACCGCTGGGCAGGGTGCCAGGCAGCGTGCTGCAGGCTAATGAGCTCTGGCTGCTGCTGAAGAAGCTATTGGGAGGAGCCATTGCTCCCGACCAATATTTCGCTGATGGCATCTACGCAGTGGGCTCCGTCTCCTGCTTGCCAGAAGCTTGCAGGCTACCTGCGATGCAGCAAACTTTGGCTGCCTTACCCCTTTCAGTGATGAGGTGCTGCCTGTGGAGTTCTTGACCCTATTGGGCAGCTCTCCCTCAAGCCACCTTTGACTCAAGATGGAGCATTGCATGCTGGGAACTGCAGTTCCTGCCGGCTGCCTCTCTGGATTAAATGGGGGGGGGCCCCCAGGCTGTGGTGCAGAGCTTGCTTGGCTGCGTCGTGGTCAGGCCTGTGCTCCCCCCTTCTGTGAATCTATCTCGCATCCCTGTGCGCGTGTGACCTGTCTGCGCTTGGCCCAGCCAATTGAGTGCACTCTGAAAGCAGTGTGGCCCCGCGGAAGCCTGTGTTGCTGCCCACTGTAGCAGTGCCAGGGAGCCATCCCTTGGCAGCCGAGCGACACGTCCCATCTCCAACATTTAACCATCCTGTTTCTTCTTTTTCCCTTCCAGAGAGAAGAGGGTAAGTGGAACCCTGTACTCTGTTCAAGTGTGTGCCTTGTTTTCTGTCCGTCCTCCAAGCCTCTTCCATCCCTCTTGTGCTCCTGGCCTGCGGAGATCCTTCTAGCGCTGTGGAGTGGGTAGAGTATTCCCCTGGGGGGCAAGCACCAGGACTAGCCAGACTCAGCCACCTCCTCCATGGCAGTTTAAATGCAGCCTGGAATCTCTTCCTTGCAGCGGGTAGAGTGCAAGGTGCCAGCGCGTATGCCAAGCTCCTCCCTCACCCCACTGTGCCCCAGCGTAGCTGCTGTGTGACACATTGCTTCCCCCTTCTCTCTCAAACACCCCCCCCTCCCCCCCGCCGCCAGGTGGGATCTCTGGGTCAGGAACAGTGGGGAGACTTTGACCTTTCCTCTTGGACTAGGGCACATGTTTCTGCTGTCCCCACCATGGGTCACTCCTACCCTCTAAGGTCCGCACTGTCCTAGCTCTATTCCAGCAGCATCTTCCAGTTGAAGACAAGGACTAAGCCTCCATCAACGCTGTTTTCCCCACCCGAAAGGGTCAGCAGGTGGCATCTGGGTGGAGCACTGTCTTCCCCTGTTCCCCAGATGGCAGTGTTGTCTTGTGTCCCCACCTCTCGCTGGCCTGGTGAGCAAAAGGCTGCAGAAGAGTAGAGCAGGGCAGTATGCTGCCTCTAGGCCAGGCCAGGCATAGTCTCCTTCCCCTTACCCAAAAGAAGTCAACATCACAGGAGCGAATAGCACCTGCATGAGCTTGCAAATTACCCCTCCCCCCCACAGCTCTGCTCGTGTACCTGATCCATAGCCCCCCACTTATTTGGCCCTGGACTCCTCTTCCAGCTCTGCCAATACCCCTCTGTCCTGACCCTCCTCAGCCCTCACTTCTGTGCCAGTTCTGCTCCTGGCCTGATTATACCAAGTTACAAGCTGGTTCTAACATGGGGACTGAAGAGATCCCAAAATCCACTTGGCACCCAAAGCAGGCTGGGTATCAGGACTAGGCCTCTTAGCTGCCCTCCTCCCAATCCCGTCCTTGCGGTGTGCTGGGTATTGGATGGGGAAATAGGGATGGAAGGAAGAGGCCAGTCTGTAAAGCATCTCTCCTACCAGAGCTGGGGGAGGCTGTGCCTTGCCTGGTGGGAGTTGGGAGAGAAGGGGCAAATCAGGCACCTCCCATCTATCTTTTGGTGTGAAGTTTGATGTAGCCTGGTGGTTAACCTCAGCTGTCTGCTAACTTGCTTCCCCAACGTTGCTGTCTGTCTGGCCGACACTGGTGGGGTACAGTGGCACAGCTGGTGCTTGGGGTGTGGTCCGAGAGCGATCAGCCCTTGTGAAGTGTCTTAGTTTAATTCTTTCTTTCTCATTTTAGCAGCACCAATAAGCAAGTTATCTACAGCCAGCCGTCCAACCGGAGTGACGTAAGTAGAACTGCCAGCCAGGCGGCTTTGCTCTGGCAGCCCGGAAAGTCTTTTGTCCCCAAAGAAATAACTTTGTTCTTGGCTTCTTGAGTGTCAGGGCTGCGATCAAATCACCTCCAGGCCGGGACTGGTGCTTTGGCAACCCCTGAGAGAGGCAGGGTGTAACCCAGCCACAGAGCCTGCTTACAGCAGTGATCTGCCCACGTCTTGTGGGTTTTATGGCGCGTCCGAGACGCACCTCACCCAAAGCCAGCCACGTCCATGGAGGGAAGGACAAACTGGTGGATACACGCTTCACCTGACAAGCTCAGTTCATTTGCTGGACATAGCTGATGGTTCGAAGCTTGTCCATGTGTTGTCAGCCCAGTGTCAGTTCCTGGCTAATGACTTGCACCGAGACTTTCTGACCTTGAGAGGAAGGATGGCCCAGTGGTTCGAGCACTAACCAGGCTCTCGGCGGACCTGGATTCAATTCCTCGCTCTCTCACACTCCGATGTACGACCGCGGGCCCGTCTCTGAGGCTGTGTCTCCACTTAAACAGCTAGCTGCTGTTCTTCCATCGATCTAGCGCTGTCTACACCGGGGGTTAGGTCAGCTTAACTACATGGCTCCGGGTGCGGATTTTTCACACCTCCAAGCAACATAGCTGGGTCGACTTAACGTTTTGGTGTAGACTTGGCCTTAGTCTCTCTGGCCCAGACCCATCAAAGTATTGAGGCTCATAACTTCCACTGAAATGGAGCCTAAATACTTCTGTGGATCTGTGCCTCAGGTACCCAGTTCCCTGTGTAATGGGGATAATAGCACTGCCCTGCCCTGCCCCTGGGGGCTGTGAGGATAAATGCATGAAAAACCCTGAGGTGCTCAGATACTGTGATGACTTGCGCCAAATCAGTTACGTAGATAATTACTGTAACCACCGTATAAGTCAGGTAGGTAGATTCCCCAGCGTCCCAGACAGTAATCCTTCTAGGTGTGGTGGGAGTTGGTGTTCCACTCTTCAGAAGTAGCCATATTTGCTGAAGGATCCTGTGTATCAGAGCCCATCAGTCACTGTCAGGCCTTTAAGACCTTCTGTTCAGTGTACATTTGATTCTCACCAATGCCTTTCCTCTAAGGCTTGAGCTAAAAATGGGGCATCTCTAAACTAGAGAAACTTATCTTATGTTTTGAGAGTTCAGAAGGGTAGAGCCTGCCACTCAGCAAGGAGTTCCAAGTGCCTCCCCAGCACTGCCGGTACGGCTGGCCCCTCGATACAGAGACTGTCCTGATACATTATCTCCAGCGGGGAAGATTTCTCTCTCGCCCCGAGTCGCCCTGCTCAGTCTAACACTGCAGCGCCACCATCCCCACCCGGCGTTTACGTTTTGAGGTGCTAGTCAGTCATGATGAGTCCTGGCAAGAGATGTGTAAACGCATCTCCTTTTAGTGCCCCACCCAGTGAAAACCTGCTGTGCTGGCTATGTAACTTTCACGCCTTCCGCAACCTTGAGTCACCCTTAGATACCGAGCCAAATGTGCACGAAGGTCTCCAACGGGGCATCGTTCCCGGCTGTGTTAGGTGATTCTAGAGTCGGAGATTGAGGCCGGAAGAGATCATTCTGACCATCTGCATAACGCAGGCCACGGAATTCACCTGGTGAACCCTGCGTCAAGCCCATAACTTCTGGCTCAGCGAAAGCATCGTGCCAGCGCCTCCTTGATGCCGCTAGCTGAGGAGAAATGGTGAAGGGCTGCTGTTAGTTTTCTTCCCCCCAGTTAGAGAACCGGTCAGTCTGGCAGCTGTGGTGCAGCTTACCAATGTTGCATGGAATGACAGAGCTACAGCCCCCGATTTTTAAAACGAAAACCATTCCCACAGACACGCAACGTGGGGCAAGGGAGCTCCAGGGCATTGCTTGGCCATGCAAGCCATTAAATCAAGGACCTTTCAGTAATGCTATGCTACGATCCCGACTAACCTTATTCATGTGCTAAATAGGCAAAGGCCCTCAAAGTGAAACTCCAATGCAAGAGTGTAAATTGAATGACTAATCAGTGCAGTAAGAAATAAAAGACTAATTTTTAGTGTCTGGGATGTAATTAAACAATCAGCCAGAGGCCATTCTGAGAGTCAGACGGAGACTGGGACGCGGGAAGTGGTGTCTGCACGCGGAGTCTTTTCTGTCCTCAGACGGAGGGTAACACTTTCAAAAGCACCAAAGTTCTATTTTCAAAAGTGACGTAGATACTTAAGAGCCTACAGGCCAGATTTCTAAAGGATGTAGGTGCCTAAAGATGCAGATGTGTGCCTGGGTGCTTTTGGAAATCTCCCTTGGTTGCCTATCCGCATGTTCAGGCACCTAAACGCCATTAAAAACCTGGCCCCATGCACCTCCACCACTCTTGAAAATGGGACTTCAGAGCCGCTTAGCCAGGACTTTTTGCACAAAAATGTCAGGAAAATTCTGTCTTTGCTGAGAGTCCAGCACCATTTGCTGGTCTGGGGTAAGGAAAACAGGAGTTATTGCTAGTGGTAAAAGCCAGAGTCAGGATCTGGGAGTTCAAGGGTTCTTCTTCGAGTGCTTGCTCATATCCATTCCATTAGGTGTGTGCGCGCCGCGTGCACGATCGTCGGAAGATTTTTACCCTAGCAACACCGGCGGGTCGGCTGTGGAGCCCCCTAGAGTGGCGCCTTCATGGCGCTGAATATATACCCCAGCCGACCCGGCGCCCCCTCAGTTCCTTCTTACCGCCCCTGACGGTCGTTGGAACTGTGGAGCGCTGCTTAGCTGTTCTCCACTTTCCCTAGCTTATCTTGTTGTATCATAGTTGTAGTTATAGTTATAGTTCTAGAGTTTGTTGTAAATTAGTTAAGTAGTTTTAAAGTTGTTCTAAGTAGTCCAGGGGATTAAGGGGGTCGTCTCCCCCCTTTCTCCCCCGGCCGCGGGGCCGGGCTCATGCCCACGCTCCCGGCTTCAAGCTGTGCGCCTCCTGCGCTAAACCTATGCCCACGAGCGACCCGCACGACTCCTGTCTGAAGTGCCTGGGAGAGTCACACCAGACAGATAAGTGTAAAATCTGTAAGGCCTTCCGACCGAGGACCAAGAAGGAGCGGGACTTTCGGCTCAGGCAACTTCTGATGGAGGCGGCTCTTAGCCCGGACACTCCTTCCACGGGCAAGGCCCCGGCACCTAGCACCTCGGTGCGCAGTGCCCCGGCGGCACCGGCTACGACGACCACGCGAGTGGCGTCAGACAAGCCTCCCCGGCACCGGACCTCGTCGGCACCGCAAACACAGCAAGTGCCTCGGCGCCGGTCCTTATCCCCAGGGCATAAAAAAGCCCATAAGACGGGGACATCCGTGCCGAAGACGCCAGCTCCCCCAGTGCCGGGGGTAGAGCCGCGTCCGCCGGTGGAGCAACGAAAACAGGTGCCTCCGGCACCGTCGACTCCGGCGCCGAGGCCGTTGAGTCCGGTGCAAATAGCGTCTCCCCCCAGGCCGGCGGTGATACAGTGCCTCCCGTCGACTCCAGAGACCTTCGCGGCGGCGAGAGACTTAATAGCTCTCACGGAGCCGGCACCGCCTCAACCACCGGCACCGACTGCACCGTTGACTCGCCCGGTCCAGTCGAGGGGGAAACCTGCCTTGATGCGCCCACCATCACAAGGGCTGGAACCTCGGCACCGATCCAGGTCCCGAAGCAGGTCCCCACGCCGCTCGCAGTCCCGGCACCGAATATCGTCTCGGCACCGGTCGTACTCGCGGCCAAGATCTTCTTCGCGGCACCGCTCTTCGTCTCGGCACCGATATGATCGTCGGCACCGATCAACGTCGAGACGTAGCTCTCGGCACCGCTACGGTCGACGCTCGACGTCGAGGGGTCGCTCCCGGCACCGGGCATACTCCAGGTCCTCGTCGAGGTCCAGATCCGACTCCCGGCACCGACGAGGTCATCGGCACCGGTCGCGGTCCCGGCACCGATCGCCGGCACCGCGCAGAGATAGATCATCTCCGGACCGGCACCGTGCGGCACCGCAGCCCACCGGGATGGTTTCATCTCTCTCGGCACCGCCATGGCCGTCAAGATCGGCGTCTCGTTCCTCGGAGGACCTGTCGAGATCGGCATACCCCCCTCAAGGGCACGCCGAGGAACAAAATTTCGGCCACTGGCAAGAGATGGCAGAGGACCACTCTCATGGACCATCTCACTGGTCGTTTTGGACCCCGTGGGCGTACCACCAAGAGCAAGGGGCTCCAATACCATCGACCTCTCGCTCGGGTCACTCGGTCAGAAGGGCCCCAGAATCCACCATCTCTCGGCCTCCGCCAGGAGGCATGGAGGCTTCGGTGTCCACGCCACCCGACACCAGGGACCCAAGTGCAGGTGATGCCCCGGCCCAAGAGCAGGGGGATCAGGACCCCCCCTTGGATCCGGTACCGCCGGAGGCATCCTCTTCCTCCTCTCCGGACGAGGCAGTGGCGGGCACTTCATGTACGGGTCCCCCTCCGATAGATCTTCGGGCTCACCAGGATCTCCTGCGTAGGATGGCCCGTAATATGGATCTGCAGGCGGAGGAGATAGTGGAGGTGCACGACCCGATCGTGAATATCCTTGGAGCAGATGCCCCATCGAGGGTGGCGTTACCTCTGATCCGCACGATCCAAACGAATGCGGATACGATATGGCAAACTCCTGCCTCCATTCCACCCACAGCGAGAGGGGTGGAAAGAAAATACTTTGTCCCGTCTAAGGACTATGGGTACTTGTATACCCACCCCCAACCGTGTTCACTGGTGGTGGAATCAGTGAATGCACGAGAGCGCCACGGCCAGCAGGCTGCAGCGCCTAAATCAAAAGAGGCTAAGCGGCTCGATCTGTTTGGCCGTAAGGTTTACTCAGCCGGAGGGCTACAACTTAGAGCGGCGAACCAACAGGCGCTACTGAGCCGCTACAATTTCAACTCCTGGAACTCTATGGGGAAGTTTAAGGAGTTGATTCCCCAAGAGTCCAGGGAAGAGTTTGGAGCCATGGTAGAGGAGGGCAAGAAGGTGGCTCGGACCTCCTTGCAGGCCTCCTTGGACATTGCAGACTCAGCGGCAAGGACCCTGGCTTCGGGTATCGCTATGCGCAGGATCTCCTGGCTTCAGGTTTCGGGTTTGCCTCCGGAGCTGCAGCAAACCCTACAAGATCTGCCTTTTGAGGGTCATGGATTGTTCTCAGATAAGACGGACTCTCGCCTGCAGAGCCTCAAGGACTCGAGAACAATCATGCGCTCCCTGGGGATGCATGTTGTGGGCCCCCAGCGCAGGCCATTTAGGCCGCAGCCTCAGCGCTTCTACCCCCCCCCGCCTCGTCAGAGACAGGACTCGGCCCGGAGGCGAGGGCGAGGTGGTAGAAGAAGGTGGACCGGCCCTCAACCCGGCCAGAACCAGGGGCCACCTAGACCACCTTCAGGCCCCAGGCAGAACTTTTGAAGGTGCGGTCGAGGACGGCGCCCCAGTCATCCCCCAGGATCCAGCCCCCTCCTTTCGGGATCGCCTCTCCCACTTCCACCGTGCTTGGTCCCTTATAACTTCGGACCGTTGGGTCCTCCGCACGGTGGAGAGGGGATACGCTATCCAGTTTTCTTCATTTCCCCCCTCTTCCCCCCCTTCCCCGTCCCTCTTCAGGGACCCTTCTCACGAGCAACTTCTTATACAGGAAGTTTCTACGCTCCTCGCTATGGGGGCCATAGAGGAGGTTCCAGTGGAATTAAGGGGCAGGGGATTCTATTCCCGTTACTTCCTCATTCCCAAGTCCAAAGGAGGTCTGCGACCCATCTTGGACTTGCGCGGACTCAACAAATTCGTAGTAAAGTTGAAGTTCCGCATGGTCTCTCTGGGGGCCATTATCCCTTCCCTCGATCCTGGAGACTGGTTCGCCGCCCTCGACATGAAAGACGCATACTTTCACATTGCTATTTACACGCCTCACAGACGCTTCCTGCGATTCGTGGTAAACAGGGTGCACTACCAATTTGCAGTCCTTCCCTTCGGCCTATCCTCGGCCCCACGGGTGTTCACGAAATGTATGGCTGTCGTGGCAGCGTACCTTCGTCGGCAAGGGATACAGGTGTTCCCGTACCTAGACGACTGGCTGGTACGCGGTCGCACCAAAGAACAAGTTCGCGATCACGTCCACATAATAGTGCACACATTCAACAGGTTGGGTATCCTACTCAACAAGGACAAATCCACTCTAGAACCTACCCAGAGAATAGAATTCATCGGTGCGGTTCTAGACTCCAGACGTGCACAAGCCATCCTGCCAGACAACCGCTTTGGCACCATCACGAGCCTCATTCAAGGACTCAAGGCCTTCCCAACTACCACGGTGAGGTCGTGCCTTACCCTGCTGGGTCACATGGCTTCCTGCACGTACGTAACCAGGCATGCCAGACTTCGGCTTCGCCCACTACAGACCTGGGTGTCATCAATATACCGCCCACATCGGGACAGCCTGAATATGGTGGTCACAATCCCGAATTCGGTCCTGACCTCCCTCACATGGTGGCTAGATCACAATGTGGTTTGCGAAGGGATGCCGTTTCACGCCCCACAACCCTCTCTGCACCTGGTCACAGACGCTTCATCCCTGGGTTGGGGCGCCCATCTCAACGAACACCATACCCAGGGCCTGTGGACTGCACCCCAGCTAGCCCTACACATCAATGTTCGGGAACTGATGGCGGTACGCCTGGCGTGCCGGGCATTTCTCAACCTCCTACGTGGTCGCTGTGTGTTAGTTCTCATCGACAACACCACGGCCATGTTCTACATCAACAAGCAAGGAGGGGCACGCTCGTCAATTCTATGCCAAGAGGCCATTCGCCTGTGGGACTTCTGCATCGCCCACTCAATCCATCTCACGGCATCGTTCCTCCCTGGAGTCCAGAACACTCTAGCGGATCGTCTCAGCAGGTCCTTCCAGACGCACGAGTGGTCTATCCGTCCGGACATCATACATTCCATCTTCCAGAGGTGGGGGTTTCCCCAGATAGACCTGTTTGCATCCCGAGACAACAGGAAGTGCCACCTGTTCTGCTCCCTGCAAGGTCGAGCTCCGGGCTCCCTCTCGGATGCGTTTCTCCTTCCCTGGAAAGACCACCTGTTTTACGCCTTCCCTCCGTTTCCTCTGGTCCACAAGGTACTGCTCAAATTGCGCAGAGACCAGGCACAGGTAATTCTGGTCGCTCCAGCGTGGCCGAGACAACATTGGTACACCACGCTGTTGGAACTCTCGGTTCAGACACCGATCCCGCTTCCGTTGTATCCGGATCTCATCACGCAGAACCACGGCCGGCTGCGTCACCCCGACCTGCAATCACTCCACCTCACGGCGTGGCTGCTCCATGGTTCACCCAGGCAGAGCAACAGTGTTCACACTCTGTCCAACAGATTCTGCTGAGCAGTAGGAAGCCCTCAACACGGACCACATACTTGGCCAAGTGGAAGCGGTTCTCCTGTTGGTGCGGACAACGAGCCACGTCCCCGTTGCACGCACCTATTCCTCTTATTTTGGAATATCTCCTCTCCCTAAAGCAGCAGGGGTTGGCGATATCTTCAATTAGAGTTCACCTGGCCGCTATATCGGCCTTCCATCCAGGGGAACTCGCGTCCTCGGTATTCTCTAACCCGATGGTCGTTAGATTCCTCAAGGGCTTAGACCGGATGTACCCACAACAACGTCAGCCCGTTCCGACGTGGGACCTCAACCTGGTTCTTTCCAAGCTCACAGGTCATCCATTCGAGCCACTGGCCACCTGTTCACTTCTGTACCTATCCTGGAAGACAGCCTTCCTCGTAGCCATCACCTCAGCAAGGCGCGTTTCTGAACTCAGGGCGCTTACATCCGAGCCCCCTTACACAGTTTTCCATAAGGATAAAGTGCAGCTTCATCCACATCCTGCCTTTCTCCCTAAGGTGGTTTCTCCATTTCATATCAACCAGGATATATTTCTCCCGGTCTTTCACCCTAAACCACATGCTTCTCGCCAGGATCAACGTTTGCATTCTCTGGACGTACGCAGGGCCCTGGCCTTCTATATTGACCGCACAAGGCCCTTTAGAAAGACGACGCAACTCTTCGTTGCAGTGGCCGACCGAATGAAAGGCTCACCGGTCTCATCACAACGACTATCCTCCTGGATTACGTCTTGCATCCGGACTTGCTACGACCTGGCAGGTGTCTCAGCACCCCACCTCACCGCTCACTCCACGAGGGCCCAAGCTTCCTCGACGGCTTTCCTGGCGCAAGTTCCGATCCAGGACATTTGTAGAGCTGCGGTTTGGTCGTCAGTCCACACGTTTACAGAACACTATGCACTAGTGCAGCAGTCCAGGGACGATGCTGCCTTTGGATCAGCGGTTCTGCACACAGCAATGTCTCTCTCCGACCCCACCGCCTAAGTTGGGCTTGGGAGTCACCTAATGGAATGGATATGAGCAAGCACTCGAAGAAGAAAAGACGGTTACTCACCGTTGTAACTGTTGTTCTTCGAGATGTGTTGCTCATATCCATTCCAAACCCGCCCTCCGTCCCCACTGTCGGAGTAGCCGGCAAGAAGGAACTGAGGGGGCGCCGGGTCGGCTGGGGTATATATTCAGCGCCATGAAGGCGCCACTCTAGGGGGCTCCACAGCCGACCCGCCGGTGTTGCTAGGGTAAAAATCTTCCGACGATCGTGCACGCGGCGCGCACACACCTAATGGAATGGATATGAGCAACACATCTCGAAGAACAACAGTTACAACGGTGAGTAACCGTCTTTTCTGTTCCCAACTTGGTCCCTTACACCTACTGTGCCTCCACTTACAAATTTGTTAAATGGGTATAATATGTCATGGTGGTGATTCAGTTGTTTAACAGCTTGGGATCCTTGGCTCAGGTATTACATACGTGCAACTGGTGTGTTCTGCTCTGTAAAGTGGTGAAGCCACTCGGGCCGCTTCCCCAGAACACAGGTAGATCTCCCATGGGCTCCACACAAGGCACAGAGGGACGTGTACTTGACAAGACCCAAACCCTGCGTGCTAGGGACACGGACTGATGCCGGAGATGGGCTGTGGGAGGAGTTACGAAGTTGATTCTCACACCGGGCTGGAATAACAGAGGGTGTTGCCAGGCCAAGTTTCTCCTAAGCGAACAGCCAGCTCTTCCCTGACACATGGCGGCTTTGCGACGAGAGAGGTTGAGCCCATAAACATAACGTCACCTGCAACCTAGTCTGTGCTTCTACCCAGAAAACCCAGTGCTCTCCTGCTGAGTCACTTGGCGTTAGATTTGCCCCCAAGAGCTCAGTCTAGGTAGCCAGGCTAGACAAACAGGATGGGAGGGGAAACAAGCAGAGGTGACTTGCTCAAGGTGGGAGGCAGAGCAAGGACTGGGACCCAGGTCTCCCGATTCCCAGCCATCACGACTGTTTCTCCTTGACCGCGCAGCACCATGAGCTTTTCTCTCCGAGGGGCTCGGGGATGGGGGCAAAGGGAGCAGATTTGTTTTGAAGGATTCGCTGTAATTCATGTCCATGGGAATTCATTGTGTCTTTCTTTCACTCCCCCAGGGAGAATTCAAACAGACCTCGTCCTTCCTGGTGTGACATTGGCCCTGGATTGGCTCCCCCTCTCCTGCCGACGTCCTGCCCCTTGCCCCATGAACTGCTGTAAATGTTCCGTGTGAATTACTGTAACTCACTGCGATTTTAACTATTTTTTTTTTAAAAGTTTCACCTAGTGCCTTTTTAGTCCTGTTCTAGACTCTCCTTGTCCCCTAGAGTCGTGGGGCTGGAGTCTTGCCCGCTGCGCTACAGGTGACTTCGCATAAACCAATCTTATTTTCCTAAGAGCGACAGGCAACAAACCCGGCTGCTGAACACACCCAGCAGAGGGGCCCCCCTGCCACTTGCTGGCGTTGCAGATTGCTCACCCTGCTTTGGGGATGTCCGCTAGCACCGGGCTTCCCCAAGGAGGGTGAAATTCAGCCCGTGCCACAGGCCAGCGTGAGGCCTTGCAGCACTGTAGTGCCACTTAAGCCTATCGGAGGGTTTGATGCTGCCAGAAGTGGCAGGCTGGGGAGCCCTGGTTATGCTAGAGCATTGAATGTAGGGCTCACAAGTATATTTTTGTGACTGTAGAAGATTGTTGCGTGGTGTCCACATCCCTGCCCCCACCGTCACTGCTGTACGAGTGTGTCAAGATGTCATCTTTGTGGTGTCGGAACAGGTTGAATTCTACATCTCCCTGGAGCAGGAGGTGATTGGTGAGAAGGGATTAGGGGCATAGCAATGAGGGGGGACTTGCTCACCTCTCCCTTGGCCTGTGATTTGGTTGTGAGGCAGCAGAGAGAAAATCCAGTCCAGGAGAAATCAAGAACTTCTTCCCACCGATTTACGGCCCTGCTTGAGCTCTGTTTCAGCCCAGTTTGACAGGGCCAGGAGAGCCTTCCAGAACAGCTTGGTTCAGTCTGGCGTTTTGGGGCCAAACCTTGATTGAAACCAGGTTGGCTGGCACGGCGTGGAGATGGAGTTCACACCCTGCCGTGGGCCATATCCGAAAGGTGCAGGGGGCCGCGGTGAGACCTAGCGATGCTCTGCAGGCTCTTGCCGTTCAGAGTTGTGGGGTGGAGTTGGCTTTCTCGAGGGCAAAGTTCTGGGCCCTTCCTCAAGGCAGGCGCTCGTAAAGGCTTGGCGTTGAGTCGCCTTGTGCTGGTTCACCCTGTACTCCCCACAGCGACACCGGTGCACCCAACTCTGGCTGGTGTGGCCAAGTGGCTGCTCGTGCTTGGGAAGGAAGATGCAATCAGCTTTCGCATTGTTAGTTCTTGGGTAGCGCTTTGCGTGGAAGATGCTCTACGGGGCCAACAGCTGTTCGACTGGCGACTGGGTGAGACGGCTAAAGGGGTGTAGGTGCCTTGTTATTCCCACTTCCATTTAAGACCCGGTGGTGTGAAGGGGCCTTAGTGCAAATGAGACTCAGACCTGTAGGACTGAATGGGAAGAAGGTGAGTGGCTAGATCCCTGAGCACTCAGCCTTTAAATGCCTGTTGTAGGTGCCTCCTGAGCACTGAGCTAGGCAGACACCTACAGATCCTACGTCAGTGTAACAGACGTCCTGACAATATCGAGATTGTCCCGGTATTAGGGGCTTTGTCTTATATACGCAACTACATCCCCCGCCATCCGTCAATCTCCCCCCTCCCTCCCCCGGGAAAAAAGTGTCCCAATTTTTCCAGTATCTGGTCACCCCAACCTCAGTCTGAATGGCAGGAGTTTCGAACCGCCACACATCTGGATCCATTGAGAAATATGTGTAGGGAACGAGCCTGTTGCAGCCACAGAGCTGCCGTCTGGAGGGAGCAGGAAAGGGGCCGCTGCCAGGCTGCGGTAGATGGTGCCTCGTCCGTGGAATCTGTATTGTTCTCTCCCGGGGCTCCAAAGCAGACTGGATCGGTTACCAGGAATAATGGAGGCTGGAATCAAATCCTTCACTTTGTTGGGTCACAGCGTAACCACCATGGCAAGAGCTCTCCAGGAGGCCAGACTCCTCTCCAACAGCTGGACAGATTTAACTGTGCGGCTGCTTTTTATTACCGTTCAGCAAGAGAAACCTTACCAGACCTTAACTTGAAAGCCTGAGACATGTAATAGTCACTTTTTAAATCGCTTTAAAATACTTTTGTAATTTTATCTATTTGTAACTGGAAATAAACCCTTTGGTTTGAGTTCAGTCTCCCCGAACATTTGGAAGGAGGAAGGTGGGGCTGGCTTGCTAGGATGTGGAGTGGACTGCAGCTCTCCTGCCCTCTGCTGGTCAGTGGTGGAACTGGAGGGACTGCACAGTAGTTCTATGCATCTAATACAGTGGTGATCCTTAGACCTCAGTGGTTCAAGAGCCAAATTAGCAATCAATAGTACTCTTCATATTTAAACATGGGGAAGTATGACAGGGGAAATATTTAGTTTTCATATATTATTCTCCCAGCAAAATGACTGACCAAGTATTATTATTTTTTATCAACTACAAATGGTGGTTAACATAGTAAAAGCATCCCGATTGGTTGTTAATTCATCACACGGCGTTTTAATTTCATGTGCTGCAAAGAGCCGCAGGAGACGCATTAAAGAGCCACTCGTGAACCTCAGTCTGAGTGTCACTGATCTAACAGCTGTGTTGGCATCCAAACTGGGAGCAAATTTTGGGGAGCAGGGGGGGCACCGTTACTCTTGACGGATTCAGGTTGAATTCAACAAATAGTTTTGGCTGAAAAAGGTTTTTTTTTTTTTTTTTACGTCAGTGTTTGTTTTTTATTTAGAAAGAGTGTATGGCTGAATTAGAAAACAAATGTAAAAAACACCAGAACGTGGCTGAGTTGAAAAGGAAACTCAAATTTCACTTGAGCCAACCAAACTGTTTGTTAATCCAGAGCAAGAATTTTTCACTTGGACAACCATTTTTTTTTTTTTTTTTAAAAGAATTGGATTTGGTTTGACTCCAACCTGATTCTTCTCCAGAACATTTGGTTCAGCCCCCAAATAAAAACATCTATTATTTGCTGAACTGTGGTTAGCAGCACTCTCCCCACCCCTCTGTTCACACAGGTGCTAATGGAGGCCTGGCTGAGGAGAATTTGAGGTCTCTGGCTGGGACTGTTCTGGCAGCCTCCAGGCCATGTCTACACTAGCACTTATGTGAATAAACACCCCCCTGAGTGACGGAAGTTTTGCCGGCATAAGCACTCGTGTGCCCAGCGCTCTGTCACGCTCTCCTGCTGACAGCTACCGCCGCGCGTTGGGCTGGTTTTATGATGTCCTCAGGAGAGCTCGCTCCTGTCAGCATAACGGGCTACATGAGCAATCTTACAGCTGTATTGGTACAGCTGTACCGCTGTGAGCTTGTAAGTGTAGACGTGGCCTTAGTAGCCGGTGAGCTCCAGCATGTTCCCTCAAATTTTTTACATCCATGTACGGAATGAATGTGTGTGCACCAATATGGAGGGGATGTGGGGCGGGGGTGGGGCCAAGGGGTTTGGAGTGTGGGAGGGGGCTCAGGGCCAGGGCCGCGAGGGGGGGAGGGGGGCAAGTGAGGCAATTTGCCCCGGGCCCCGCAAGCCCTGGCCGAGAATCCCTTTCCTCACCCAGCGGCGGTCCGGGTCTTCAGTGGCATTTCGGCGGTGGGGGGGCCCTTCAGTGCTGCCGAAGACACGGAGCGACTGAAGGGCCCCCCACCGCCGAAATGCCGCCGCCACCGCAGACTCGGAGCGCCGCCCGGTGAGTACAAGCTCCCCTGCTTTGCCCCAGGCCCCCTGAATCCTCTGGGTGGCCCTGCTCAGGGCTGGGGCAGAGGATTAGAGTATGGGGGTGATAAGGGCTCTGGGGGGGGTATGACGGCTTCGGAGCACAGGAGGGGTTGTGGGCTCTGTCTGGGGGTGAGGGCTTTGGGGTGGGGCCGGGGATGAGGAGTTTGGTGTGTGGGAGGGGGCTCGGGGCTAGAGCAGAGGGTTGGGGTGTGGGGGGATGAGGGGTTTGGGGTGCACAACGGGGCCCTGTTCTCTGCTGGCCCTTAGGCACTACTCTCACACACAGCTCTGTGCTGGAGACCTTGGCTTGACTTGTGGCTGTCGCCTTCCCACTGCTGTAGGCACTTGAATCAGAGCAAGTCGGCTCCACTTCGATCCACATGAGGCTGCAGTGAAGCTGGGGGTTGGGGGATCCCTGTGCAGGAGCTGAGAGGTTAAGGCCCACATCCCCGTTGTGCCGTTCTGGTCAGGCAACCCAGAACCACAAGCCATGCTGTTACCCTTCTGCCTTAGCAAGAGTGAGCTTTGCTGGAGATTAGACTGTGTGTCAGCTCCCTGCTCCGCCAGGCTGTCCGGCTCACCAGCAAACGCCTCGAGACTCTGCCAACCTTTCCCTTGCCTTGCAGGTGACATTCAGGGACCTGCAGTTCCCCAGCGACATCTCTGCATCCAGTCCCTCTCCCGGGACGCTCCCAGAAACTAAGTTCACTGCCTCCAAAGAGACGGGGCATGAGCCTGGTAGGCCAGCTGAGGGCTCACTTCATGCTTCAATAGAGCAGATCAGAAATGGTTATAGGAAAACTCAGAAGTTTAACAAAGAACGGAGATTTGAGGGAAAGAGACAGCTGGTTACAAACAAAGCTCGCTGTCTACTACTTAAAACTTAATTTTAGCAAGTTTTCATCTTTGCCTAAGCAGTTTTCTCACTTAGCTTCTGCCTTTCCAGCTAAGAGGAAAAGGATCTGCCGTTCACAGGCTCGGAAGTGCCATCCTTCTGTCCTCCAAGTGATGGATAACCAAGATGGCTTTCTGCCTCCTATAGATTTTCCAGTCTCTTGTCTTTGTCTCAAGAGCCAGGAAGCCTTTAGGGGAGGGGGCACAAACTCAGACATGTAGAGAGCTCACTAAGTAGTTTTCTCTGCTGCTTGATGGCTTTGTTTATCTTATATGTAAATGTCCTTTCATTGGGCTCTGCTTGTCATCAAGCCGCTCAGAGAGGGGAACCCCCATTCCTTGGTCTGGGGCAGCCTTGCGATAGGCACTGCCTCCCAAACACAGCGTAAGAACATATTCTTTATATCCACACTGTGCATGCATCACATCATGATTTTCAGGACCAGCCTGTCACCTGTTTATGGATGATACATTCCATGACATCTTTTAGATACGTATTGGGGATAGTGACTGTCAGGCCTAGGGTGAATTACTGGAGAGTGGGCCCTTTGCCAGTGGGCACCGAGGGTCAGACTGGTGGAGAGCATCAGGCCCCTAGAGGGGATTGCAGTCAGGATCTTCTCTTGTGGACTCATTTTCCCTTTGGAAAGTCTCTAATAAAGTGCTTCATTCCTGGTCTGCTCTGAGGAACAGTCCCAGACATGCAGAGCCAGTGGGGATGGGCACCCCAGCCCAGAGCAACTGCTTAGCCCCATCCTGCATGGGACATTTTTCCACAGCCGTCACTGAGTCCCTGGATGCAAATGAGCAATGAACGCAGTGGATCACCACATGGCCGCTGACATCACATAAGAATGCTCAGCCAGCCAATCAGCATGTGGCTACAAGATGTGATCACGTTTCCATGGCAGTCATGGATGGTGCTGAAGACATACCTGGGGAAAAGATGCTGGGGGACCCTGGGGCAGAGCCGGGGACAGAGGCCAGCCCGGTGTGAATGGGAGTAACCTGCTCTGAGGTGCGGGCAGAAGCTGGTTCCCTGGTATATTAAACAACACCAGCCAGAACCATCTCTGCACCCAGAGCTTCCTCGGGAGGGCAGGTGGGTGAGGAAACTGAGGGGCTAGTAGTGAGGACGCTTGGGTTCTATATACAGCTCTGGGAGGGGACTGGGGGCCTAGTGGTTAGATCACAGGGCTCTGGGATGCTGGACTCCTGGGTCTATACTGAGCTCTGGGAGGGGAGTGGGGTCTAGTGGTTAGAGTGGCTGAACTCTTGCCTTCAGCACTGTAACTGTCAGAGTAAGAAATCGTCCCTCAGTCCGAGACTCGGCTTTTATATTTCAGCCCCCCTGGGAGTCACCAACTTTTTCCTTGATGATCCTGCCCGGTTCTGTGGAGCTGGTCTTGGTGAAAGGTTCCTAATTGCTCATTACCTCACACGTAGGAGGCCCTGCCAAATTCACGGTCATAGGATTTTAAAAATCAAATTTCACAGTTTCAGATATTTACACCTGAAATTTCATGGTGGTGTAACGATGGGGGTCCTGACCCCAAAAGGAGGTTGTGTGTGTGTGTGGGGGGGGTTGCAAGGCTATTGTAGGAGTGGGCTGCACCCTTCTGCTGCTGATGGCAATGCTGCCTTCAGAGCTGGGCAGCCGGAGAGCCGTGGCTGCTGGCCGGGCACCCAGCTCTGAAGGCAGTGCTGCAGCACAGAAGGAAGGCCAGCAGCAGCACAGAAGGATGGCTTGGTGCAGTATTGCCCCCTTACTTCTGTGCTGCTGCTGGTGGGGCAATGTCTTCAGAGTTGGGTGCCTTGTCAGCAGTCACTGCTCTCCAGCCACCCAGCTCTGAAGGCAGTGTAGATGTAAAGGTGGCAATACTGCGACCCCTCTACAATAGCCTTGCAACCCCCCTCCCCACAATGCCCTTTTGGGTCGGAACCTCCAGTTGGAGGTCTCCCCTGTGACATCTGTATAGTATAGGGTACAAGGACACAAAAGACCAGATTTCAGAAGGGGGGAGAGCAGATGTCATGGTCAATGACACATTTTTCATGCCCATGAATTTGATAGGGCCCTACTCCTATTATCTCCCACCCTTCAGCTCCACTTCTGCTCTTGGGTCAAGCCCATATTCTCCCTCCCAGCCAGCCCACACTGGTGTCTAATGCTTTGGGAAGCCAGAGGGGCAGGAGCTGCCATACGCCAGGCCAGAGAAGATGAAGGCTGGGATGGGGCTGGGTCTCCGGGAAGAGCTGCCCAGAGACAAACACCTAGATGAGGGTTTCAGTGGTTCAGCATTCCCAGGAACTCACACAAGAACTGGCCTTTCCCTCTGTAAGGCAGGGGCTGCAGCAGCTTGCCGGAGCCAACATGGCCTCACAGAGCAGTGAGGACATCATCAAGCTGTCGAGGGAGGAGCTGGAGGCCCTGAAAGCTGCCTTTGAGGAGGGGAACCTCGCTGGAGTGGCCTCCAGGCTGCAGGAGATGCTGGAGTCGCTGGAGAGCGTCCAGCTGGATGTCGGCATCACGGGCGAGACCGGCTCTGGGAAGTCGTCCTTCGTCAATGCTCTCCGGGGCTTGGGTGATGAGGATGCAGGTGCCGCCCGCACCGGTGTGGTGGAGACCACCAGGGAGCCGACTCCATACCAGCATCCCCGGTACCCCAACGTGACCATCTGGGACCTGCCGGGGATCGGCACACCCGATTTCCACCCCGATACCTACCTGGAGCAGGTCGGCTTCTCGCGCTACGACATCTTCTTCATCATCGCCTCGCAGCGCTTTACTGCCAACCATGCTGCTCTGGCCCGCCACATCCAGGCCATGGACAAGAGTTTCTACTTCGTCCGCTCCAAGGTGGACATGGACCTGGATTCCTCCCTCAGGCGCCGGCCATCCAGCTACAGCGAGGTGGGGGTGCTGCAGGAGATCCGGCAGAACTGCCTGGAGGGTCTGCGGGCCCAAGGCATCCGCTCGCCCCAGGTCTTCCTCCTCTCGGCTTTTGATCTCAGCAAGTATGACTTCCATCTCCTGGGGGAGATGCTGGAGAGGGAGCTGAGCCACCACAAGCGGCATGCCTTCCTGATGGCCCTGCCCAACATCTCCCTGCACATCCTGGAGAAGAAAAAGGCAGCAATGTTGGAGCACATGTGGTTGGTCTCCATCGTGGCCTGCGGTGTCCACGCCGCGCCCATCCCAGGACTCCTGATCTCCTGCGATGTGGACGTCCTGGCCAGGACCCTGCAAGGTTACTGCAAGGGCTTCGGCCTGGACGATGACTCTCTGGAGAAGCTGGCGGCACAAATGGGGCAGCCGGTGGAGCAGATGAAGGCCGTGATCGAGTCACCGTTGGCCAAGGAGATCTCCAACATCCTGGTGGTGCAGCTGTTGATACAGGCAGGCAGCGAGGCACCTAAGCTAGCCAATGAGGTGCTGAGCTCTGTCCCGCTCCTGGGTTCGCTTGCATCCGGAGCACTGTCTTTTGCCACCACGTACAAGATGCTGAGGAGCTTTGTGAATGCGGTAGCTGCTGATGCCCAGAAGGTGCTTATTAAAGCCTTCAACTTGGATGCTAAGAAGTGAGCCAGAAAGGAGGAGAGAGAAAGATTGAAACACCTTCTCTGAGGCAAGGGACCAAAATCCAGTGCCAGGTGCAGACAGGACTCCAGCATCCCCTGGAAATCCCTCGAGCTTCCTACCTGATGTCAGAATTTCATTCCGGAGCTGGATATAAAATCCATGATTGAATTTCTAAAGTTTCTGCTGCATTTGTTACTTTGCTATTTAAATGTCAAATATCAGAGCTGGTTCTGTTGTCACTGACGGTGGTGCAAATCAAGGGTGTGTGTGTTGTATACCAGGAGTAACTCTGTTGTAAATACTTCACTGTAAACCAAAAGTAAGTCCATCGTAAATATGTCATCATAAACTGGGTAATTCCATTATAAATAGATATTTCATTGTAAACTGGTCAGAACTCTGTTGTAAATACACCACTGTAAACCAGGAGTGTAACAGATGTCAATACTCTGTTGTAAACCAAGGGTAAATCTACTTTATACCAGGAGTAATGCTGGTGTGAACCAGGAGTAACTCTCGTACATATATTGTTATAACCTGGGGTAACCCCATTATAACTAAATGGTTTATTGTAAACTGGATGTGATTTTACTGTAAATACTCCGTTGTAAATGGGGTGTAACTCTGTTGCAAACCAGAAGCTGTAAATATTCTGGGCCAGAACCTCAGCTGGGGCAAATTGGGGGAAAACTCCACATAAGTCACTGGGCTGTGTGGCCTAGTGGATTGAAGACTAGAGTTTTATTCCCAGCTCTGCTGCTGCATGACCATGGGCAAATCACTTCCCCTTCAGGGACCTCAGTTTCCCCACCTGTAGAATGGGAATAATGATGCTGACCTCCTTTGTAAAGAATTTGAGATCTACTGATGTAAGAGCTAGTGATTACTAGTGTAGAAAATAAGAAGTGAGGATCTGGCAAGGCATTGTAAACCAGGAGTAACCTCTCTGAAATTGCAGTAAAGCCAGAGTACAGTATGTCAGAATCAAGCCAGTCATTTCTAATTGGGGGTGGGTGGGAGGTGAAAATGAAGTAAAGTTCTGTGACCCCACAATTAATTTAGCAAAAGTTAAATGTGTCCTTAGCTTTCATATCACTGTAATGAACAGTATGGAAGCAGAGTCCAGGCTACAGTGTAGAGGCAGGAGTGCAGTCTGAGGTTAGGGTAGGTAGACTGACAATCAGGACTCTAGGGTGCTAATCTCAGCCCTAAGAGGCAATGGGGGTAGGTGGTTAGTGCAGGAAAGTGGGATTCAGGACCCCTGGGTTCGCTTCCTTCCCCACTTTACCACTTCCTCACGTAGGAGAGTCACTCCAACTCTTTGTGCCCTGTTTTATCCCCATTTCTCCTAAAAGGTTATTTTCATATTTACCCAGCTCTCTAATGTGTTTTAAGATCAGCGGAGGAATGACTTTCAGTCTTGTTAATACGTAGCATGCAATGAAAATTCCCTTGGTTAGTTCCTGACTAGGGCTTCGGGCTAGCCACCCTTGGAGGATCTGTACGAGTTTAACCCCAGACATTCACTTGGGATCAGAGTTGGTTGAGAAATGGACTTTCCCTCCTGTGGGAAATTCTGAGATTTTGAAACTTGAAGCAGAATGAAAAGCCAAAATCTTGGGGATTTTTTCTTGAACAGGAACATTCGAAAATGTTTTGTTTCAGCCTTGTAGAAACATTTTGTTTGTATGAGGTTGACAAATTTTATTATATCAACTTTTGTTAGAAGTTAGAATCATAGAATATTAGGGTTGGAAGTGACCTCAGGAGGTCATCTAGTTCAATCCCCTGCCCAAAGCCGGACCAATCCTCAACTAAATCATCCCAGCCAGGGCTTTGTCAAGCCGGGCCTTAAAAACCTCTAAGGAAGGAGATTCCACCCCCTCCCTAGGGAACCCATTCCAGTGTTTCACCACCCTCCTAGTGAAATAGTGTTTCCTAATATCCAACCTAGACCTCCCCCACTGCAACTTGAGACCATTGATCCTTGTTCTGTCATCTGCCACCACTGAGAACAGCTGAGCTCCATCTTCTTTGGAACCCCCTTCAGGTAGTTGAAGGCTGCTATCAAATTCCCCCTCCCTCTTCTCTTCTGCAGACTAAATAACCCCAGTTCCCTCAGCTTCTCCTCGTAAGCCGTGTGCCCCAGCCCCCTAATAATTTCCGTTGGCCTCCGCTGGACTCTCTCCAATTTGTCCACATCCCTTCTGTAGTGGGGGGACCAAAACTGGACGCAATACTCCAGGTGTGGCCTCACCAGTGCCGAATAGAGGGGAATAATCACTTCCCTCGATCTGCTGGCAATGCTCCTACTAATACAGCCCAATATGCCGTTAGCCTTCTTGGCAACAAGAGCCCACTGACTATAATAATAACTATAACAGTCAACTTTTTATGACTAAATTAGATGCTATAGTATAGTCTAACAAAATTCAAAATGAAACGTTTGGCTCTGATCACAATGAAACGTTTTGATAACTTCCTGTAGAAAATGGGGATGAAATCACTATGGCCCTGTGAAACGTTTTGATTTTGTCAAATCAGCATTTTCCAAAAAAACAGCCTTCACTATGGCTCATAGAATCATAGAACTGGAAGGGACCTCGAGAGGTCATCTAGTCCAGCCCCTGCACTCATGGCAGGACTAAGTATTATCTAGACCATCCCTGACAGGTGTTTGTCTAACCCGCTCTTAAAAATCTCCAATGCTGGAGATTCCACACTCTCCCTAGGCAATTCGTTCCAGTGCTTAGCCACCCTGACAGGAAGTTTTTCCTAATGTCCAACTTAAACCTCCCTTGCTGCATTTTAAGCCCGTTACTTCTTGTCCTAGCCTCAGAGATTAAGAAAAACAATTCCCCCTCCTCCTTGTAACAACCTTTTATGTACTTGAAAACATTATGTCCCCTCAGTCTTCTCTTCTCCAGACTAAACAAACCCAATTTTTTTCAATCTTCCCTCATAAGTCATCTGCTTGCCATGGAAGGTGCTACAGGGCAGGGACTAGTTTTTGTTCTGTGTTTGTACAGCCCCTTGCACAGTGGGATCCTGCTCCATGACTGAAGTTCCTAGGCACTAGCATAATACAAATCATTAATAATGGTGATGGGACGCAGTGCAAACGCCTTACATTGTGTAAGCCTACCAGTGTCTGGGCCAGGTCAGTCAGGGTTGTCCTGTCTACACACATTCCCAAAGCATGTACTCAATAAAACTGTTAGCCATGAATTTTCTCCTGTGAAAACTCTTTGCAGACTCAGTTTGTCAACTCCCCTTCATTTGCTTTCTCAACAATTACAGAGAAGGTTATTGTCACACTTCAGGGCAACTGCACCTAGATTCCCCCTCCATGGTCCCTCAAGAGCACCTGCTCTAGCCTCCCAGCTCCTCAGCCACCACCTCTCTTGGGCAGAGACTCGCATCTCTCTCCTTCCTGACCGGGGTATTTCCAGGCTGCTCTGTTCCCTGCCTACACTGTGATATCCCCAGCTCGCCAGACTATCTAACCAGGCCAGCATCTGTGCTTTGTTTTCTCTCCGAGGGCTATGAACAGCTGTAATTGCCAGCAGTCACATGTTACCAGTTAGCTCCTTACAAGCAAGTACATTTATTGGTAAGGTGAAAGCATTACAGAGAGAGACATATCAAACCAACACGAGTTCCTATATGCATGTGTCAGCTGTTCTGTGTACACCCCTTTTCTGTGCCCAACTTTCCTCTATTCAACTTGAATGGACTCAGCCCATCATTTTAACATGAAATGAACCAATCAGCCCTTAGGCTCCAGGGCCTGCCGCCTTCCTGTATCCCCCTATCCGTTCCCTGGAGTCAGCTTGACCTGGAGCTGTTTCCTCTTCATCATTGCAGACCTTTTGGCCTCTCTGTTCTTTCATAGCTGGGCTTGTTTTCCTTATGGGGCCCAGCTGTGGGTTTCTTGTCTCCATGAGTGGCAGTTCTGGCAGTGGTACTGGGCTGAGGTTCAGCCTGGTTGCCTGGGAGCAAGGAAGGCTCTCTCCTCTCTTCTGCCTGTGTCCTGCCCAGGGTTTGTAAACCTTAGGACAGCATGCAGAAAGCTTTCCAGTCACCTGTCAGGCTTATGGGACATCAGTCGGCCAAAGTCCTTCCAACCCTTCTTTGACAGAAAGTCTCGTCCGTTTGCTGGATCAGAAAGAAGGTCCTGAGCTAGTTGAAACTCAGACTGTTTATCCTCCAGTCCTTTCTTTGCCTGTTGGTCTCTGGAGAATCCAGTTTGAACTAGTATCTGGAGCCTCCCCACGTGGTGGTACCTCTCTGGAGGTGTTACAATCTGAATGAATTTGCCTAATCACCCCCTGTAATGGGGGTTCACTCACCACTCTGGCGCCTCCTGATGGTTGTCTTGGGAATTAGCTCTGCATGTTAGGGTACCCTCTTCAGGTGGTGCCTCGCTGCCTCACTCCTGCTCTAGGACCCATGTCTCTCCAAGGACCACGGTGTCCTCTTCAGCGACACAGCCCTCCAGCCATGCCCCACACTGTGCTCCCCCTTCTGGGGGACCTGCAGTCTGCTGTTCAGCCACTTCCCTTAGTGGCGACTGCAGTAACTTGTCTGGCCACTTCCTGGTGGCCCCAGTATCCTCTTTACCCTTGCCTCAGGGCCTCAGCCTGCAAACCCCAGCAGCCAGCCAGGAGCTGTCTGTCACTCGCCCAGTCCCTGCTAGCATCACTGCTCTGTCCAGAGTGCTGGCAGTTCTTTCAGCCCTCCAGAGACACAGTCCTTCCTCCCTGGGCTCCCAGCAGAAAACTGCCTTCCTCTGCCCTACAGTTCCCCTTTTATATGGGCCTGCTTAGCTCTGATTGGCTGGTCCCTTCAGCCCTTCTCTTATTGGCTGCCTCCTGCACAGCCTCTCTAGGGCTCTATTAACCCCTTAGAGCTCAGTGTGGGGCAGGCACCACATCACCCCCCGCTACTTTTCTTAGTTCCTGGGGGAGCTGTGGTCACCCTCCCCCACAGAATTACATGCAGTCTGTGGCCTGCAATGATACACAAAGTAAGATCTCCCAAAGATAGTGCAGAAAATTGCCAAATCTGTCACAGTTAGAGCTAGAACTTTGTGAAAATCCTAATTTCACCTCCCATGGGAAATTCTGATCTTTCAACCGTTTGTCCTGAAAGATCAAAATATTGACATTTTCCGGGAGAAATAAATGTTTTGACGTTCCCAGAACAAAATGATTCATCTCTGTTTGTTGAACTGAATCGCAGGGATTCAGTTGGAGTCAGTTTGATGGTGCCAGGGTACATTGTGGAAGTTGTAGTTTAGGGATTTTATTTTGACCCCATTCACCTGCATGGGCAGTAGATTAGGAACAGAGAAGTCTCTTAGTTGATTTTTGATGCCATTTTTTTTGGGGGGTGGCAGGTATGAAAAAAGAAAAAGAAAACAAAACCAATATTTTTTGTGTGTGTCTTTTCCATCAAAAATAGAAAATTCCTGTGACAAATTTCAGACGAAATTGGCTTATTCGAATTTCCACAGAAATAACACTGGATTTTCATCTCTAGGCTACTTTAGCCCAGGTGAGCACTAGGCCTGTAGACAGCCCAGATGCCACGCACGACAGATTATTGCTGCAGATCCTAAGGGCTAAGCCAATGTTTCCCAAATTCAGTGTTGCCAGTTCTCACGATGTTAGCATATATTGGGAGGGTTAGCTCAGTGGTTTGAGTATTGGCCTGCTAAACACAGGATTGTGAGTTCAATCCTTGAGGAGGCCATTTAGGGATCTGGGGCAAAAATCTGTCTGGGGATTGATGCTGCTTTGAGCAGGGGGTTGGACTAGATGACCTACTGAGGTCCCTTCCAACCCTGACATTCTATGAGCCTTGTGACTTTTTAGTCATTTTTCTTAAAGTCCCAGCTCCCTGAGTCAGCTCATTAGGTGAAAATAACAAGGAGTCCTTGTGGCACCTTATAGACTAACAATTTTATTTGAGCATAAGCTTTCATGGGCTGAAACCCACTTCATCAGCTACATGGAGTGGAAAATACAGTAGGAAGATATATATAGCAGTACATGAAAAGATGGGAGTTGCCTTACCAAGTGCGGTGTTGAGACAAATCAGTTAAAGTGGGCTATTATCAACAGGATGAAAAATCACTTTTGTAGTGGTAATCAGGGTGGCTTTCAAACAGTTAACAAGAAGGTGTGACTCTCAGCTCTCGTTAAATATATTCTTATAGAGCTGGCTGGAAACTGGAATTCCTATTCTGTAGGAAATCCTGAAAATTCTCACCATAAAAATTAATTCCAAAATGTAACCAAAACAATTGAAACTGTGAAATTTCCTGTGGAACGGCAATTCCGAAATTTTGTTCAGAAAAAGTCAAAATGACATTTTGTTCTGATTTGTTCGTATAGTTTCCGAAGCTCCCCAGACTGCCTGGCATAGGGTGACCAGACGTCCCGATTTTATCGGGACTGTTCCGATATTTGCTTGTTTGTCCAGCGTCCCGACTGATGTTCGGTCGGGACGCTGGACAAAAAAGCAATTTTGCCCTCCTCTCCAGCGCTCGCGCCCCCCCGCCCCGACTCCGCCCCTCCTTCTCCCATTGGATCCCTGCCCTGGCCCCGCCTCTTCCCCAAGCAAGCCGCCCACATTCCTCCTCCCTCCCAGGCTTGCGTGCCGCTGATCAGCTGTATGGCGGCGGCGCAAGCGCTGGAGGGAGGCCACTGGACACGAGCGTGCATGGGATGTGAGGGGGATGGATGGAGGAGATGTGGAGGGGTGATGGAGTCGGGGGAGGAGGGTCGGGCATCTTCCAAGAGCGTGGGAGGGGAAGGGAAAGTTGCCGTGGCTGCTGGGTGCTAGCTGGGCATGGCCCGGGCTGCGCGTAGGCAGCAGCTGGGGCTGGCTCCGGCCCAGGTGGGCAGCGCGGCCCAGGGGTGTGTGCCGCCGGAGACACGCAGCGGAGAAGAGCTGTGGGGGCGAGACTTGTCCCAGGCGGGGCGGCCGGTGGACAGGGGCGAGGAACCGGCCGAGGTCCCCCGGACCGATAAACTTCCCCGCCGCTGCCGGGGAGCCCCGCGCCTCTCCTGCTTGGCTGCACTCCAGCGGCTCACCCCGCCAGGAAGGAGCTGCTGGAGTGCAGCTGAGCGGGAGAGGCGCGGGGCTCCCCGCCAGGGTGGGCTGGGCTGGGGAGCGGGAGGCTCCGCGGGGAGGGCAGCGCATGCGGCCGGGGCGCTGTGTGCAATCTGGCAGCACGGCTGGGGCCTGCTAATGCCCCCGGCCCCTGCGAAACTGCTTTTTTTTTTTTTTTTTGCTCCGCCTCCCCGTGTCCCGATATTTCATCCCTGTGATCTGGTCACCCTAGCCTGGCATCAAGACTGAGGGTTTAAACACAATTCGATCAGATAAAACTGTCAAACAAGTTTATTAACTACAAAGAGGTGGATTTTAAGTGAGTAGAAGTAATGAGCTAGCGGCCAGAGTAGTAGGGAGTCCGACTGTACCTCTATTACTCTAGGGCAACCCGGCCAAAGTGGAGGGGGTACCGCAGCTATAGGGCACAAGGGCTGGCACCCCGAATGCACTGCTGCAAAATTATCCTGCCAAATAAGCCACACAGCGCAGAGTAAACCGGGAAACTGAGCACAGGCTCATGCGTCGGTCTGACCAACGCTCTCAACCTGGGGTAGCACAGGCCGAAAAATGGAAAATGACTAAAAGAATAGTCCAACTATGTGTTGCAAGTCACAACACAAGAACACTATCATCTGATCCGTTTTTATTAATTATTATTAATACTTTGAAGTCACAAAATCAATAAAAACTGACATCATCAGGATATGCGAAACCTATCAGGGAATTGGACCAGAGGACCTCCTGAGGTCTCTTCCAACCCTAATATTCTGTGATTCTAAGAAGAACAAAAGATCTCATTGCACAATGGAAAAGCAGAGAGCAAGTATTCCTAGGAATATCATTCAACAATAGAGCAAGGACCGGAGGTGTTAGATTCATTGTCAGGAAAGAAAAAATTACAAGGATAAACAACGAGGAGTCCTTATGGCACCTTAGAGACTCCTCGTTGTTTTTGCTAACACGGCTACCACTCTGAAACCAGTTACAAAGATAGTCACCTGTGACAGCATATCACCCCGGATAGCAGTTCTCATGCTTCAGATAAAACAAAGGAGAATGTTTAAAATTATTCAGGTGTATGCTCCCACGCAAAAAGCAGAAGATGAAGAAATGGAACATTTCTACGAAGAGCTGGAGGAGGCAATGCGGAAAAGAGCCACCTATACAATCATCCAAGGGGACTTCAATGCAATAGTAGATGGAAAGGAGAGCGAGAATGAAAAGTACGTTGGGAAATTCGGTAAAGGTATAAGAAATGATTGCGGAGCACATCCGGTTGCATTCTCAGAGGCAGACCATCTCCACATAATGAACACAATATTTCAAAAAGAACAATGTCGGCAGTGGACATAGAAAAGCCTGAATGGAGTCACACTGAATCAGGTTGATTATGTATTGATGGATGCTGAAGAATCTTCAATGATGTAGCAACAATAGGAGAACAAATCATTTGCACAGCCTCAGACCATGGTATGTTGTGCTCAAAACTGAGTTGACAATGCCTACGAAGACTGAGTCAAGAGAAGCCAGAAACCGAAGTGAAAGTGGCACTTTAATGAAGAGGCATTTCCACAGGAAGTGAATGAAACGGATCTTGAGTATAAGGTCAACAAGGACATTGATGAGGACTATGAAGAGTTTATCTTGCACATAATCTCAGCAGCTAAGAAGGCAAAGGCATTGAAAATGCTGGGACGCAAACAGAGGATCAGTGAGGAAACTGTGAATCTGATGGCAAGGTGGGCATGCGTGAAATTAGAAGGAAAAATGGGTGAAGAATACAGAACACTGTGCAAAGAAATTAGTGTGAAGATCAAAGAAGACTACGAAGACTTTAGAAAGAAGAAATTGAGAGAGGGGGCTGAAAAGAAGGAGAGTCTGAAGACGGTAAAAAGAGATGTTAGGCTGAAACAGATTATCCCGGCAGCGCTGAAAGACGAAAACAGTGAAAGGACATTGGAAAGGAGCGAGATGAACGAAATATGTACAAAATTCTACAATGATCTCTACTCCTCGCATGTCAATGTCCAGCGTACACTGTCAAGGCAGCAGTTTTATAGAAGAAGTTCCAGACATTATGTGGGAAGAAATCAAAGACGCAGTTCATAACATAAAGAGAGGGAAGAGCCTGGGAGTGGACAATATTTGGCCAGAATATCTCACAACAGGGGAAGATACTTTCTTCAAAGCATTGGCGCAACGGTTCACTATCTACATCAATAGCAAGTGTGTTCCAGATGTATGGAAGAAATCGAAAACAATACTATTGATGAAGAAAGGCAATCTAGAAGAATTGAGCAATTACCATCTGATTACACTCCTCTCACAAGTGTATAAGGTCTTAACCCACGTCATACTCAGTCGGATTAAGAAGGATCTTGAAATGCACAAAAGCAGAGAACAAGCTGGTTTCCTCTCAGGGTATTCAGCAATTGATCACACCCACTCAATTCAGTAGCAATCAAAAAATGCAAGGAATACAAAGTACCATTGTGTATTGCATTTGTCAACTACAAAAAGGCATTTGACTCTGTGGAGATTAATGCTGTACTCAATGCGCTCAACGAAATTGGAATCGACCCAAGGTACATTGACCTGCTGGAAGAAATTAACTGCAATTGCTCGACAGAGATAACATTATTCTATGCCCCCTGCATTATTACTTTATGTAGAGGAGTCAGACAAGGCAACACAATTTCTCCGAAGCTGTTTGCAGCAGTACTGGAGTTGTTGTTCAAGAAATTGAACTGGGAAGAAGGAATCAGAATTGATGGAGAACAGTTAACGCATCTTCTCTTCACTGATGACTGTGTAATATTGGCAAAGGACACAGTAGAACTGGAGAACAAATTGCAGCAACTGCAAACACTTTCACATGATATCGGGTTGGAAGTGAACACATCGAAGACAAAGTGGATGTGGAATGAACATTGTGTAGAAGGAATCATCACTGGAAACGGGAAAGTAATTGAGGAGGTTGACAATATATTTACCTGGGTTAGCAGTTGAACAGAGACAACTCATTTGAAAGGGAATGCAGTAGGAGGAGAAAGGCGGGATGGACAAGTTTCAATAAAATAAAGACGTTTCTATTGGATGATGAACTGCCCATGAAGAAAGGAAAGAATTGTTTAACTCCACTGTTCTGACAGCAACGGAAAGCTGGTCAATGACGAAAGCGGAGGAAGAAAAATTCACTGTCACCCAGAGAGCAATAGAAAGGTGAATGTGATGTTTCACTCCATATGCTTATGATATGAATATGACATAACCGAGATGTACTTTATGCAAGCTGGTTCTTGTAAGAGATCATTGGAAAGGTTATAATTTATTGAATGTGATTATCCAATTTTATGCCTGTGTCATTTCTGTATCTGAAGTTAGGAATATTGACTCTGTATCTGTATTTCAACTATGCTACTTTGGGTGATGCCCACTGTTCAGGTATAACAATAGAAAAGCCAGACAGGGCAGATGGCCCATCAGTGAGGACAATGGACTGTGAAAAGTCTTGGCCTTCCTGCGGATGCTTCATACTGCCACTGACTCATGGATGCTGTGATGCTACAGAGTCAGGTGGTCTTGTCACCTAATACTAAACATTACCTGGGACTTCTTGTAACTTTCCACTGAAAGGGAAGGGTGTGTGTGTCAAGTTTGGGAAACAAAGGATTCCCACCTTATGTAAATCCTATTTAAGGATGGGGAGGAAGGCAAATGGGACTCCTCCTCTCCATGGCCTGTCTGCCCAAGAACAAAGACTGCAAAAGCCACCTGAAGGGAAGGCAAGGGGGCAGTCCAGACTGAGACAGGGGTCCAGTCTGAAAAGGAATATAACTGGAACTCTGAACCACAGAAACTTTGCAACCTGCCTAAAATAACATTTAGGATGAGAATTTACATTTTGTAATCTGTTTCTTAAGTATATTGAGCTTAGCTTGCGTATTTTGCTTTATTTGGTCAGTAATCTGCTTTGTTCTGTCTGTTATCTCTTATATTCACTTAAAATTCATCTTTTGGAGTTAATAAACTTATTGCTTATTTATAATATAACCCAGTTTATGTAATTTCAAATGGGGGAGGGGAGCGGAAGAAGTTGTGCATATCTCCCTCCACATTGAGGGAAGGGGCAAATTTCATAAAACCTTTGGGTTTGTACCCCTTGAACAGAGTGGGCACCAGGGTGTTGGGGCAAGCCCCTAAGGCTGAATCTTTCAAGAGCGGATCTGTCTCTCTGTGCAGCTGGGTGTGGCCCTGCCTGTGTACTTGGTTGGAAGAGGCTTGTGAGCCTAACCCAACAAGGGGGACCCAGGCTGGCAGAATAGGCTGACTCAGTGGCACATCAGGTGACACCCCAAAGGGCCCGAACCCGTCACAACGAATGTGTAAGATATCGCTCCGTGATCACATACCGAATGAGGCGCTCAGAAGGCGTACAGAGGTGACTGATGTAGTACAGGCGAGGTACGACGCAAAGTGGAGATGGGTGGGTCATGTAGTCTGCAGGCAAGACAATAGGTGGACAACCCGCATCAGTGACTGGATCCCCAGAGACCACACGCGACTGCTGGGCAGACTGAAAACACGCGGGGCTGATCCCATGACAAAACTCATTGGCCAGAAATGGGAAGAATGTGCTCGCAACAAAATGGAATGGTGAGGCGTCGACTTGCGTTCGTGGCGGGATGGACGAGGACAATCCGGACAACGGTGAGGTGACTAGTAATGAGGCATAAAAGTCAGAAATGGTTACACAAAAAATAAAGATAAACTGCTGACTAAGGCCTAACTTAACAAATTATTTCAGATTTGAGCAAAGTGTCTCACCAAATGCTTTCAGCAGTGTTACTGACCAAACTCTCAGGTCAGGAATCCTCCCCTAGAGTTCAACATTTGCTTCCTTTTTCTCTTCAGGTGCAGCGAATGTATTAGCCGGGGGGTGGGGGGTGGTTTCCCTTGGGGGTGTTTGTCCATCCTTGCTATAGTTTCAGTCCCCCTCTTGAAAAACCTTCCCAGCTGAGCACTAGGAGACAGAGTCTAAGCGGAAGGATGTTCCTGGCTGCCTTCTTCACTTGTTTGATCTTCCTTTGTTTTCCCTTCCTGTTTGATGACTCTGTTTACTGCTTAAATGCAAATTAAGCAGAACACACAGTCCTTTGTTTTGCCAACTTCTGCTTGAGCAGGGTTGTGAGGTTTTGAAAATGGGTTAATAATATCATACAGGTGTGACATTCCCCTCTGGTGTTATCTGGACCGGTGATCTGCTAGGTCACTCCAATGGTTGATTCTGGGAGCCAGCCTTACCCTGCTCTGCTGTGAGAATCCCCACTCCTGGGCTGTTCACGCTTAGCCTCTGGCATGTAAGCTGCTCCTTAGATTGTGCAACCGAATGACACTAGCCAATATCTCCAGTCCCAGACACAACCCTAGGAACCTCCGTCTTGCAGTGTCCAGTTATGCCCACTGGACGCTGCAAGCTTATATGAGTTTGCCAATTTAACAAATAAATTGATATATACCAGGCTTCTTATCCCAAGGGGAGCCTCTGACACGCTTCAAACCAAATGCACTGCTTTAGGTAGAATAAACAAACAGATTTATTAACAACAAAGATAAATTAAGTGATTATAAGTCAAAACATAACAAGTCAGATTTGGTCAAATGAAATAAAAGCAAAACACATTCTAAGCTGTTCTTAACACTTTCAATGTCCTTACAAACTTAGATGCTTCTCACCACAGGTTGGCTGGTTGCTCTTCAGCCAGGCTCTCCCTTTTGATCAGCGCTTCAGTCGCTTGGTGTGGTGTCTGTAGATGTAGGTGGAAGAGAGAGCGAGCATGGCAAACGTCTCTCCCTTTTATCATGTTCTTTCTTCACTTTCGGTTCCCCCCCCCCCTTCAGAGTCAGGTGAGCATTACCTCATCGCAGTCCCAAACTGACCAAAGGAAGCGGGGTGATTCCCTGAAGAATCTAACAGATTCTTTTGTTGCTGCCTAGGCAGTGTCTTTTGTTCCTGTGAGGCTGGGCTGGGTTTGTCTCACACATGCCCTGATGAGGTGTGAACTGCCCCTCCGCTCTTGGAGAGTTTTTGCCTGGGCTTATTTTAAGCCATGAGGATACATTTTCAGCCTCACAACTACATACATGAAATTATAACCTATAACATTACTGTAACAACAATGCTCAGTGCATCATGAGCCTTCCGAAGACACCCGACATGACAAACTTTGCATTGGATACCACACAATCATTTTACAAGGATGAACATGGGGGTGCTGGGCGTTCCCCCAAGATACAGACATCACAACAGGGGAATCTTATAATTTCATATACAATGTTGCCACACATATTTTACCAGGACGATGCTGACTAGCAAATCATGAGTTTTCAAATTGTTCAAGACCTGTGTGAAAGTGAAATGAATTATATTAAAGAAATAGAATGAATTAAAGAATGCTGTATGTACCTTTTAAGTAGAAATGAGAAATGCTGCAAGCCAGGGGGGCAGGAAAGCAGACATTAACTGCTTAACTTGCCACTTAAGGGCAATTGGTGAAGCATTAGTCTTAGATCGATAAGAGTTAACAAGGAAGCAGGATATGCATATTGTGCTCCATGCATATTTTACAATTTTGCTCTCTCTGTCCTTTTGTTTAGTTTGCACCCTTTTATCTGTATAAATAAGAGGCTCACATTATCTGATTGTATTAGCAGAGCGCTGTGCTAATAAACAGAGTGGTCTTGACAAAATTGTGAGTCCTGATTCTAACTTTGACAATTTGGACGTTCCACCGAGATGGCAACCGTCTTCACTGGGGCTGTGTGATTCCTGACCGTTTTTGTAGGACGACCGTGGTAGCCGGCACCTGGGCATTTGGCCCGAGCGGTCCTCCTCCTGAACGGAAGGGTGCATGACCACAGTGACGTCTACGCCATCGAACCTGTTGGTTCCCACTCTGTTCTGGTAGGGATCCCAGGATCTGACATCAGGAATCTGGTCAGGTAATTATTTCTGTGTTTTGTCCGGACTGAGGACTGTCCTGTCTCTGTGTCTATCTGTCCTCCTGTGGAGTGTTTGAGTCTGGGTGCCATCTCCGTCCGGGGATCGGCCGACCAAGGGGTTCCTGTCCCCGCGGTCTGAGTGAGTGAAATCTGCACAATTGCAGCCGCACCGCACCTTGGGTAAAACCCTTGGTGTGAAAGCAAGGGCTATTGAGGCAGTAGCCTGTGGGCTCCTTTTGTGTGTTGCACCGGGCATCGCTCTGACGAACCCGAATTTCCTTCTTGTGTGATTGGTGTGTGTGTAAAGTCCTCCTGTATGGATAATCAGACGTCTAAGTCGGGACAGTTCCTTAAAGGAACGCCGGCTCATTTTATGTATTTTAGGAAGGGTCCGGACTCCTGTAAATTTCTGGAAAAATGGTCTAGGCTAACTCAGGGAGATCCCAAAACTCAGTGGCCACTGTTAGGATCTTGGGACAAGGACCGAGTAGACGTCTTAAAAGACAAACTCGGCCAATCTAAAACTAAATTGGCCAGAGGAGAGGTTGATTGTTTCATGCAGAGGTGGGAAGAGGCAAATCGTAGGTGGACAGAATTGAAACTCGCCTCTCTCAAAGATTCAAATGATAAGTTAAAAGCTTTATTGAAAACCTCCTCTCCCACCACCAGACCGAGCGCTCCCCTTTACCCCGTTCTCCGAGCAGATCCCCCTTCATACTCCTGTCTCTCTGTGAAAAAAGATGAAGAAAACTCCTTGTTAGATTCTGGGGATGATGATGAGGAAGACGCATTAATTGGCTTGGCAGCCTTGCGTCGGATCAATAGACCGTCACCAGATTCCCCAGCTCAGGAACAACTGTCACCAGATTCCCCAGCTCAGGAACAATTTCCAGAGCTCTCCAGTTCAGACCCATCTGGATCGTCCGATACCACCCAGGCCCATTCCTCTGATCTCGCTCTGCCCCGTAAAAGCTTACGCTTGGGCCTTAAAAATATCCAGGCTCCCCTCCGAATCCTGCATACTGGGGGCCAAGACGGGGGTCCCACTTGGAGCTATAAACCCTGGACTCGTACAGAACTCCTTTCAGTTGTAAAAGGCTTTCCAAAGCCCCGGGAAAATCCTACCAAATTCGCAGAGGAATTTTTGTTAGTATGTGACACCTATGAACCCTCTGAGGCAGACCTCCTGCAGCTGTGCAAGCTACTTACCCCTAGTGAGCATGAAAAATGGCTCACAGCAGCAGATTGGCTCGCAGCTGACCGCCACTCTACTTTACCAGACACCGGTCCTAATGCTGAATACCGGAAAAGGTGTAAGGAGTGAGCTAAAAATCTATTTGAAGCCATCCCTCGGGTATGGAGTCCTAAAACCAACTGGACGGCCATAAACGGCTCTAAGCAACGACAGGGAGAAAACCCGGGCGACTGTCGCACCCGGCTAACTGACATTTTTCTGCAACATTCTGGTATACAGCAACCGGATAAAAATGGACAGGGCACCCTGGCTAATGCATTTGTTAATGGCCTCCTACCTGCTGTTGGCAATATGCTAAAGCAAATAAGTGTTGGGTGGGAGACCGAAACCATGGACAAATTGCAAACAGTGGCAGAGCACTGCCAACACTCTGATAGGAAAGGAGGAACAATCATCTCAACAGTTAATGGCCCTGCAAATACAGCATTATTCAGGACAGGGCAAACAGTACCGGGGACGGGGAAAATACCAGGGACGGGGACGTGGTCGAGGGAGGGGCTGAGGAACTGGATTTTCGGGTTATGGGGATGTTTGTAATTACTGTAGGCAGCCCGGACATTGGAAGAACGAATGTCCGAGCCGACCTGATAACCCTGTAAATAACCAGCTAGGCCCCCTGCCGGCACAGCCAGTCAGTCCCCAGCCTTACTTTGTCCCACAGCAATGATGGGACGCCGGGGAACCTCGGGAAATTTTAGCTCCTTTACTACCTCTCACTCCCACGGGTGAGTGTGTGTTAACTATCAATGATTTGTCTCTCCCTTGCCTTGTTGATACGGGAGCTTCGCTCTCTGCAGTTCGTACTACCGACCTGCCTGCAGTTCCCTGCTCCGGAAAGACTGTATCTGCTGTGGGCATTTCGGGAATCCCAACCCCTTATCCCCTTTCAAAACCTCTACCGGTCCAAGTTGGTCCCCTATCCGCAGATCATGCCTTCCTTCTCTCTGATTCCACTCTGGTAAACCGTTTGGGTCGGGATCTGTTATGTAAACTTGGCTGCACCATATACTGTTCCCCGGATGGTGTCTATTTGCAAATTCCCCAGTCCTCTCTGAGTGATTCTGTGGCCTCCCTGCTGTCTGAGACCCCCCTTTCCACCCCAGTCCCTTGTTGCCCACTGGTCCCGTCCCTTGAACACCTAATTTCGCAGGTCCCATCCTCCCTGTGGCCAACCCATCCCTCTGAGGTGGGCCAGCTAAATACTGACCCCGTCTGCATTACTGTTGACTCCTCCAAACCTCTGCCTCGCCTGTCTCAATACCCTTTAAACCCCGAAGCCGAGGCTGGCATTGCTCCGGTCATGACCGCCCTGCGGGAGCAAGGCATTATTGTTCCCTGCTCCAGTCCCCGTAACACCCCTATCCCCCCAGTTCGAAAAGCTGATGGCAAATCATGGCGATTTGTTCAGGACCTTCGAGCCATTAATCGTATTGTCATACCCACCTTTCCTGTTGTCCCTAACCCAGCAATGATTCTGGCTTCTATCCCACCAGAGGCAACTCATTTTACTGTTGTTGATTTGTGTTCTGCTTTCTTTTCTGTTCCGGTTCACCCTGACTCCCAGTACCTCTTTGCCTTTTCTTACAAGGGACAGCAATATACATGGACTACACTTCCCCAGGGGTATACTGAAAGCCCATCTTACTTTTCCCAGGCACTAGCCCGAGACCTTGCTGACCTTGTTTTCCCATCCGGGTCCACTCTAGTCCAATATGGAGATGATCTACTCCTCTGTTCCCCCTCGTTATCTGCCTCAAAAACTGATTCTTTAGTGCTCCTTACTGCCCTATCAAAAAAAGGTCACAAGGCTTCTCGCTCTAAACTACAGCTCTGTCAAGCCTCTGTCACATACCTTGGTTTTCTCCTCTCCCAGGGTTCCCGTATACTTTCTCCTGCCTGCGTCCAGGCTATCCTTAGCTTTCCCCGACCCCGCTCCCCACGCCGGGTCCGAAAGTTTTGGGGCATGGCTGGATTTTGCAGGCAATGGATTCCCCAGTATGCCTCCCTTGCAAAACCTCTCCAGGAACTCACTCGACTCTCTGTGCCTGACCCCATGCCATGGCCCCCTGAAGCAGACTCTGCCTTTGTTTCCCTCAAACAGGGTTTGGCTTCTGCCCCCGCTTTAGGGCTGCCTGACTACTCTAAGCCCTTTACCCTTTTCTGCCATGAACAATCTGGGTGTGCACTTGGAGTTCTCACTCAGGTGCACGGAGGCAAGAACCGCCCAGTGGCTTATTTCTCTGCCACTTTGGACCCTGTGGCCCAAGGCTTACCCCCCTGCCTGTGTGCTGTGGCTGCCGCAGCGCGCCTAGTCGAAATGTCCGAATCCCTTGTCCTTCGCTCTCCCCTTACCCTCATGGTCCCTCACTCTGTGGAAACTCTGCTGTTACAACGTAACACAGGCCACCTCTCCTCCGCCTGCCTTACCAGGTATGAACTTTTACTGCTGTCAGCTTCGTATATTACCGTGAAGCGTTGTTCTCAGTTAAACCCTGCCACTCTCCTTCCTTTGTCTGATGACGGTGATCCCCACCACTGCCTTGCAACTGTCTCTGCTGTCACCGTCCCGCGCTCTGATCTCTCTGATGCCCCTCTCCCTAACTCTGACCTTGTTTTGTTTACTGATGGTTCCTGTTTTCGAGACAAACAAGGTCGTCTCCTTGCAGGGTACGCTGTAGTGTCACTCGCTGAGACCCTAGAAGCTGCGCCTTTACCTTCTGTAACCTCAGCACAAGTTGCCGAATTGGTTGCCCTCACCCGTGCCTGCTTTTTGGCGGAGGGACGCTCCGCCACTATTTACACTGACTCCCGCTATGCTTTTGGGGTTGTACATGACTTTGGCACCCTCTGGCAAGCTCGGGGTTTCCTTACTTCTGCCGGTACCCCTATTAAGAATGGCCCCTACATCGCTGCTCTCCTGTATGCAGTTTTACTTCCGTCTGCCCTAGCTATTGTTAAGTGCCTTGGCCACTCGATGGCAGATACTGATGTTGCTAAGGGTAACGCATTTGCTAACACCTCTGCTAAACATGCTGTTACCATAGAACCATCTCCAGATGCATTTCTAGGTTCCCTTTCTGTTTCTATACCACCGCCGTCCCTCACTAACCTCACCCTGCTCCAAGACTCTGCCCCAGAAGTCGAAAAGGACTCCTGGATTGCCCAGGGTTGCTCTCTATATCCTGATTCCCTTTGGTGTTCGCCTACTGGTGCCTTTGTGGCCCCCTTTTCACTCTACCCGTCGCTGGCCGACCTGCTACACGGTGTTTCGCATGTCGGAAAGGAGGGGATGGTCTCTGCTGTAACTAAGGCAGGATGGTGGGCCCCGCATTTCAGCTCCTTTGCAGCCCGCCACTGTGCTGCCTGTACCACTTGCCAAAGCCATAATATTGGTAAACCTGTAAAATTGGCTCAGGGGTTCCGGGGCCTGCCCCAAACACCATTCTTGCATTGGCAACTTGATTTTGTACAAATGCCTAAGTGTCAACAATATGAATTTATTTTGGTTACGGTATGTTTATTTTCTGGTTGGATTGAAGCCTTTCTTTGTCGCAAGGCTGATTCACTGTCTGTTGCTAAGTGTTTGTTAAATCATATTATGCCTGCCAAGGGAATTCCTGCCACTCTGTCCAGTGACCGGGGTACACATTTTACCGGACAAATTGTTCAACACCTGGATCGTATATTACATATCACACACCTGCTGCACTGTCCCTACCACCCACAAAGTGCAGGTGCTGTGGAAAGACGAAATGGTGTACATAAGAATAAGCTTGCTAAACTTTGTGACTCTACAGGGTTAAGCTGGCCAGCGGCTCTACCACTGGCCCTTATGGAAATGCGATCCACTCCATCCCAAAGGCATAAATTGAGTCCCTTTGAAATTGTTATGGGACGGCCCATGCGAGCTTTGGCTACCATTACTCCAGTCCCAGACTTGAACTTGACTCACAGTACGCTCCTTCAATATTGCAAGGGATTAATGCAAGCTGTAAGTCACTTCCATTCACAGGTTCGAGCCGCCTGGCCAACAGAACCCACCTCTGACGCTTGCCACGACCTCGAGCCAGGTGACTGGGTCTACGTACGGCACCATCATTGAAAACACGCCTTGGAACCCCGGTGGAAGGGTCCTCATCAGGTACTGCTTACTAGCCAATAAACTGTGCTAATAAACAGAGTGGTCTTGACAAAATTGTGAGTCCTGATTCTAACTTTGACACATGCCATGTACAAAATGGTTACGATAGCATGTAGGGTGTGATCACAAGGGTATATTCTGTCATAGTGGGGCACTGACGCACCCCACACATTGAGAAACGCGAGACTAAGGGTGTTGGTGAGTAGCTGGAGGACTAGAGCAGAAAGGGTATTGTGCTGCAAAGCGGAGGCTGTGCGATCCAATGGGGAGTAGGAACCAGGAGAGCTGGGTTATTCCAAGCTCATCTGGAGACCTCAGGAAAGTTTCTTCCCTTCTCAGTGTGTCAGTTTTTCTCTGTAAATTGAGATAACAATGCTGATCCCTTTTGGAAAGCGCACGGAGATCTGTGGATTAAAAAATGCTGTGCAAGAGCGAACCGTACTTGAAAGACAGAAAGAAATTAAATGAATTGTTCTGATCCCTTGATTGTTTTTAGTGGTCGGAGTCACTTCTAAATTCCAAGGGCAAGAGGGGCTGTTTCAATGAAACCTAAATAACAAAGTTCCTGCTTTAATCTGCTTCTTAGCAGTGAAAGATCTACAGAGCTCCGACATCCTTTGTGGCTTCATTGGGACAATTCATCTCCACCGCCTGAACCAACATTCAGCGGCAGCATGCAAGGAATCAGTGATCAGTTGATAAGCCAGGCCTGCCAAGTGCTCGTATGTAAACATGGAGTTCTCTGGCTGGACTGGCAGGCGTAGCATTGGGGCATGAAGATGAAAGATGAACTAGATTTACCTGGTCTAGGTGTTCACTTGACACCTTCTCCCCAGCCCCCATGTGTACGGATAATGCTGGTGTTTGTTGGTTGTGTTTGCTTTTAAAAGGTCACTTTCGCTATTGGTGCCTTATTTAAGGCAGAGAGGTTGGTGCATCAGAGGAATTGCTCTGTCTCTCTGTGTGAAGAAGTTTCTGATACTGAAATCTGCAGCTGAAAACCTCAGACACTGGAACCACGGACCAGGTGAGTCCTCACCCTCTCTTCGGTGTGTTACATTGTGACTTAATGTGGAAGTTGTAATATGTTAACTTGGCAAAGAGACACTTTAAAAAGCCCAAGACATTGTTGGTTTCTCTACATCTGTAAAATGAGGATAACGCTACTGAGCTGCTCTGTAAAGTGCTTTGAGATCTACTCATGACAGCACTAGGCATTATTATTACACAGCATCAGCATGGGTCCGTCTGGCTCCCCAGCACCACAGAACACACGAACCTCAGTGCACTAATCCTCAGAGCACCCTGGTGAAGTAGGGACGATTCTCACCACTGGAGTCAGTGACGGGGAGAACTGAACCCAGCTGTACTGAATCTGAGCCTTAACAAGCCCCCTCTGCCTGCCTCTTGCACTGGGTAGCTGTGCTGCAGGGCCCTTTGGCTGGGCTCGTGAAGCTGTGGCCGTGCCGTGTGCAGGCAGGTTCCACAGCATGAGTGAAATGTGCTGGCATCAGTTCTGCTGCAAAGCAAGGAGAGAAACTCCTAGGAAAAGGGCTGAGATGGGACTTGGGTACCGATCCCCTCGCTTCCTTTCTCTGGACCTGATCCCAGCACCGACTGGGCCAGTGTGAGACATTCCACTGACTTCAATGGGCTTTAGGTTACGCCCTCTCTGCCTCAGTTTCCCCACCTGCAAAATGGGTATAATGAGACCTGTCCACCCTACAGGGGTGATGCGAGGCTCAGTTAGCAGAAGGAGTGCAGGGGAGGGCTTGTTCTGTGCACGTGATGCTACTTGGTTTCCTCCCGGTGTGCAGGCACCATGGTCCCCGGTGCTCCCCTCCCAGCCCGGCTCCATTGAGCTTCCCACCCCATAAGCCCATCACTGAGCCCTCAAGAAGGAAACTGCTCTAAGGATGTCACTGCAAGGCCATCCCCACTCAGAAAAACCACCATAGAACTCAAGGGCTGCAGGGTCTCGAACTTTCCTCTGGGTTGTTAGTGCCATGGGCAGGTTATGCAGAGAGTCAGCGCAGCCCTGGGAGCAGGAAGATTTGGGGAGGAGCCCTCACCCCCGCCCCCCCCCCCCCAGCCTGGCTATTAACCAGCTGATCTACTGTTTTTCCTGCTGCAAAGTCAACAATGAAACAATTCGCTCTCCTGCTGCTCCTCATCCACGTGACCAGGGGCCGCCCTTGCGGTAAGTGGCTTTTTATTCTCCTCTTCCTAGAAATAATTCTGCCAAACCCTAAGGCAGCCTCCTGCCAACCAGAACTTACCCTGAATTAGCTGCAATGATTTTCTTCTGTCCGTGTTCCAGGGCCAAGGTTTTCAAAGATGGGTGCCTAGGGGTATTATTAATTATTGTGATAGCACCTAGGTGCCCCAGTTCTGGACCAGGACCCCATGGTGCTAGGCGCTGTCCACTATCTATTAGGTGTATTACGGTAGTGCCTAGGTGCCCCTGTTCTGGACCAGGATCCCGTGGTGCTAGGTGCTGTACATTATCTATTAGGTGTATTATGGTAGTGCCTAGGTGCTCCCACTAAAGCCCCTATTTGTAATTCTCAAACTTATAAAGATCTTCCGCTACTGATTCAGGGGTGTGAAATAGTTTTTAGATGTACCTCTTATTAAAAGCATCAGTTCTACTTTATATATAGACAGGTGTGTGTGTGTGTGTGTGTGTGTGTGTGTGTGTGTGTCTTTGTGCGATTGTTTGTAGGGGGAGGTTTTCTATGACAGAACAAGGAGCAATGGTCTCAAGTTGCAGTGGGGGAGGTCCAGGTTGGATATTAGGAAACACTATTTCGCTAGGAGGGTGGTGACGCACTGGAATGCGTTACCTAGGGAGGTGGTGGAGTCTCCTTTCTTGGAGGTTTTTAAGGCCCGGCTTGACAAAGCCCTGGCTGGGATGATTTAGTTGGGAATTGGTCCTGCTTTGAGCAGGGGGTTGGACTAGATGACCTCCTGAGGTCCCTTCCAACCCTGATATTCTATGATTCTATGTTTTTGTGTGTCTGAGTTTGTGTTTCTTTGTGGCTGTGTGTGATTGTGTGGGTGGTTGTGTGGCTGTGTGTGTCTCGGTGTTGTGTATGATGGGGGGGCTGTATATGTTCAGTTTTGTGTGTGTGTGTGCTTTTGTGTGTGTCGTGGTTAGTGTATGGAATGTCACTCTCCCAGTGGCTTTCCCATGACTTGGGATCTCTGCACTGAGGGCTCTGCCCCCCTGGCCACATAAAAGGTAACCGATGGAAACTCCTAACCCTACCTCACCCTGCTGTGCAGATGGGAGCGGGGGTGGTGCTGCACTGAAGCTCGCCATCCGCGACCTGCTGGAAAAGTGGGAGGACACGTACGTCAGCCCGAGCCCCCAGAGTAACCAGACCTACCAGAGCCTACCCCGCAGCTGCAAGCAAATTAAAGCCACCCAGATCAGGGCTGTAGGTGAGTGCGGAGGCGGCATCCCTTGATCGTCAGAAGCTGCTTTGCTTCTGTCGGGTGCCTGCTCCAGACCAATGTAAAGGCCAGAGCTGGGTCCAGTCTGTTCAGATGCACCCGGGCATCTCTGGGCTGGCAGCAGGGACACCTGCCCATTCATGGCCACTGGGGGCAATCGCATTACCAGGGCTGGCTCATTCTGAATACATCCAGGGGCTGATTCCAGCAGGGCTGGGACTGACAATGAGCAGGGGCCCTTTGACTGGTGCGAACCGGGGGAGCGCTGTGTGCCAAGCACACGTGCCGGGGGCCCTCCTGTTACCCGCACAACATTCTCTGTCCCTTGCACACTCTAGGGCATCCCACCTCTACCTAGAGCCTAGGACTCCAGGTTAATTTAGGCACCCCCACCCTTTCCCAGTTCCTAGGGCTCCAGGCGAAGGGCACCTAACTTTACCCCTCAGTGGGCGGTAGATTCTTTGCCTGACTCTGTTCCACCCATTGTTCTGCCCCCAGACCGAGTCACCGCAGGCTCAGGCCCAAAAGAGGGACACAGCGCAGGGACACAGACAACAGGAGGGGCAGGGGGCTCTGAATGAGCCCTGGGGCCTTTCCTGAGCACAAATGGCCCCCGGGCCTGATTCTCGGTTACACTTAGGCCTGGTCTGCGCACGGCATCTGTGCCGGTGTCACTGTGACGGGTCGGGGGATGGGTTTTCCTGATATATTGATACCAATCCACCCCCAGAACACAGTTGTACTGGGAGAAAGGTGCCTTAGACAGGGATAGCCGATTTCCCTCCTCATGGGAATGGCTATCCCTGTATAAAGCTCCTTTAAGCCAGTATAAATTGTGTCCACACTAAGGAGTTGTAGCGCTGTAACTACACCGGTATCATTAATGTGCTACAGCTTGTGTGTGGAAAGGCTCAGGCCCCGTCCTCTGGGAGTCCCTGTAATTTGCACTCACTTCCCGCTGCCTAGGGGGCTTTAGTGTCCCTGGGAATCAGGCCGCTCTGTCCTGGGATGCAGGGGCACGTCCTGCTCCAGTGACTCCGGGTTTGCCCCCTGCTGCAGCGCACTAGAAGCTCCTCACCTGGGCGTTTTCCATTTAATGGCTGGCTCCGAGAGGGCCCTGCCCCTTTCCCCGGCCCTGGCTGACCAGCTCGGTGCTCCTCCCTTCCCGCCCCGTCCCCTGCAGATGGGATTTACACCCTGCGCACCGAGAACGGCGAGACCTACCAGACCTTCTGTGATATGACCACCAAGGGGGGCGGCTGGACCCTGGTGGCCAGCGTGCACGAGAACAATGCCTACGGCAAGTGCACCAATGGCGATCGCTGGTCCAGCCAGCAGGGAAACAATGTCAACTACCCAGAGGGAGAAGGCAACTGGGCCAATTACAACACCTTCGGCTCTGCAGTGGGCTCCACCAGCGATGACTACAAGGTGGGGTCCCCTTCTCCATGGCCAATAGCTACCTGCTGGGGAGAGAGGGTGCGTTAGAATGTGGGTGAATGCACATGGGCAGGTGGGAGACATGGGCATGGGGGTTAAATGGGGGGATGGTCCAGAGGTCAAGGTGCTAGCCAAGGGCTTGGAAGTCCTGGGTTCCATTTCCTGCCCTGCCACAAGCCCCCTGTGTGACCTAGGGCAAGTCACCTAGTCTCTGTGCCTCGGTTCTCCCCTGTACAATGGGGAATTGTGCTTCTCTGCTTTGTGGGGCGAGTGTCAGGATGCATATACCACAGCTGGGGAGGTGCCCGGATGCCCCGGTGATGGGGGGGCCGGTTAAGTACCAGGGATGTGGCTGAGAGGTTTCAACTGGGTCCTCACTTTTCAGAACCCTGGTTATTACGATCTTCAAGCCCAGGACCTGTCTGTGTGGCACGTAACCAACAAGACGCCCCTGAAGGAATGGAAGAACAGGTCCATCCTGAGGTACCACACCGAGACTGGCTTCCTGCCCTCAGAGGGGGGGAACCTCCTCAGACTCTACCAGGTGATGGCACTGGGCTGGGGGCTTTGGAGGGGCGTGTGCAGGAGGGACCGGGTGGCTCTGCTGGGGGGCCAGGGGCCTATAATGGGACACAGAGCTCTCAACCAATTGCTGGCATTCACATCCCAAACCAGCCACTGCCTTGGCACTGATGTGCTGGCAGACTCAGCAGAGAGGCTGAGCGGCCCACGGAGACTGACCCCACCTCATGCCCTGGAGATGGGGGGGCCTTTGGACATAATTCTTTGGTGCTAGGCCAAGCCCTCGACCCACCCTTGAGCCCCAGCTTTGGGGTTCAGGCATCCTAGCAGGGGCATCTCCGCAGGGCTGGGGGTGGGGGGGAAACAATGCTGGACACATGCTGATCCTCACCTATTATCATTTACTGCCCGCATTGTGGCAGGTCCTAGTGAACCCCCCGCAGACCAGGGCCCCACGGTGCTAGGTGCTGCATGGATCCAGAACACAACAGTCCCTGCCCCAAACAGTCTGTGATAAATCCACCCCAAGGGGCACCTTGACATGCCAGATTTCCCTGCCCACTGCTGGGGTCACTGTGCCCCAGGGCTGGCCTGTGTGGGAGGCGGCACTGACTGAACTAATCACCCAGCGAGCATGTGTCACTGAAGCTGCCTCGTCTGTGCTGCAGCTGCCCTGCCACAGGGACAGAAACTAACACTGGATTCTCGCTGCGTTTGTCTCCCAGAAATACCCAGTGAAATACGGCGCTGGCGTCTGCAAGACCAACAATGGCCCCGCCGTGCCCATCATCTACGACTATGGCGATGCCCAGCAAACTGCCAGCTATTACGCGCCAGCTGCCCGAAGTAAGTCTGCCGTGAGCGTGCGGGTTCTGCCTCTCCACCTGTACAGACCAACCCTGTCCTTCCAGTCTGAACGACCTTCGTTTTAGAGACAGGGCAAACGATTACATGAGAGAGAGGATATGGACAATCCCCAGGAGAGCGCATGGTGTGTGTTCTCCACTTTAACATGCTACATGGCAACTGAACACAAAAGGGCTCTGGCATGGGGTGGTCTGTGATACCTGGTGAGGGTGTGGCCAGAAGAGAGGACAGCAGGAAGTGGAGACTGAGGAAAGAGGTGGTCTGGAGTTTCCAATCTCTGGGAAAGGAGCCAAGGAGAAGAGGCAGGAGGGGGCTTATTCCCTAAAGCTGGCCCTGAAGGGTGGTGGCAGCAAGGGTGGAGGAGATGCCTGTGAGAAGGACCCTTCCCCTCCCCCCTGCACCCGACAGACAGACCAGGGATAAGGACCCAGCCTGGGGAGAGCCAGACCAGGACAAGCCCTGAGAGTCAGCAGGGTGACCGAAGGAGCCCTTCCCCATCCCAGACTGGGGAAATCTCCAGCTGGGGAATGAGGCAGCGGCTGCACTGGCAGCTCATGCCAGAGGGGTGTTTTGAGATCGTGGCACTACCCAGGGCTCCTGGGAACTGAAAGGTGCAGTGCACCAAAGACACACGCAGAACAGTGACAGAGCTACGGTTCGCCCAGCTGTGACGGGACAACTGCCCAGCTCCTGTGTGGGAATGGAATTAGAACGTAAGAACCTAACAATGGCCATACTGGACAGGCCAATGGTCCATCGAACCCAGTATCCTGTCTTCCGACAGAGGCCAATGCCAGGTGCTCCAGAGGGAATGAACAGAACAGGGAATGATCAAGTGATCCATCCCCTGTCGCCCATTCCCAGCTTCTGGCAAACAGAGGCTGGGGACACCATCCCATAGAATCATAGAATATTAGGGTTGGAAGAGACCTCAGGAGGTCATCCAGTCCAACCCCCTGCTCAAAGCAGGACCAATCCCAACTAAATCATCCCAGCCAGGGTTTTGTCAAGCCGGGCCTTAAAAACCTCTAAGGATGGAGAGTCCACTACCTCCCTAGGTAACCCATTCCAGTGCTTCACCACCCTCCTAGTGAAATAGTGTTTCCTAATATCCAACCTAGACCTCTCCCACTGCAACTTGAGACCATTACTCCTTGTTCTGCCATCTGCCACCACTGAGAACAGCCGAGCTCCATCCTCTTTGGAACCTCCCTTCAGGTAGTTGAAGGCTGCTATCAAATCCCCCCTCACTCTTCTCTTCTGCAGACTAAATAAGCCCAGTTCCCTCAGTCTCTCCTCATAAGTCATGTGCCCCAGCCCCCTAATCATTTTCGTTGCCCTCCGCTGGACTCTCCCCAATTTGTCCACATCCTTTCTGTAGTGGGGGACCCAAAACTAGATGCAATACTCCAGATATGGCCTCACTAGTGCCGAATAGAGGGGAATAATCACGTCCCACGATCTGCTGGCAATGATCCTACTAATGCAGCCCAATATGCCGTTGGCCTTCTTGGCAACAAGGGCACACTGCTGACTCATATCCAGCTTCTCATTCACTGTAATCCCCAGGTCCTTTTCTGCAGAACTGCCGCTTAGCCAGTCGGTCCCCAGTTTGTAACAGTGCATGGGATTCTTCCATCTTAAGTGCAGGACTCTGCACTTGTCCTTGTTGAACCTGATCCAATTTCTTTTGGCCCAATCCTCCAATTTGTCCAGGTTACTCTGGACCCTATCCCTACCCTCCAGCACATCTACCTCTCCCCCCAGCTTAGTGTCATCTGCAAACTTGCTGAGGGTGCAATCCATCCCATCATCCACATCATTAATGAAAATGTTGAACAAAACCACCCCATGACCTACCTCTAGGGCACTCCGCTTGATACCGGCTGCTAACTAGACATTGAGCCGTTGATCACTACCCATTAAGCCCAACGATCTAGCCAGCTTTCTATCTACCTTATAGTCCATTCATCCAATCCATACTTTTTTAACTTGCTGGCAGGGCCGACTTTGGCTTTTTGGCTGCCCCAAGCAAAAAAAAAAACAAAAAAAAACCGGGGCGGCCAGAACGGCAGAGCAAAAAACCAAAAAAACCTGCGGCGCGGCCGGAGCGCGGGTGCAGGGGGACCGGCTGGGGGGGGAAGAGGGAGTGGGCAGGAGAGAGAGAGAAGGGAGCGGCCAGGGCTACAGCAGGGGCGCTGCCACACGACCCCTCCCGCTGGGCCGCCTCCTGCCGCTAGGGCTCTGCTCCGGTCGGCGGGGAAGGAAGGAAGAGGACTGCCCTGCAGGGCGCTCCGGTCCTCCATGCCGCCGCCCCCTACAGGGCGGCCGGAGCAGAACAACAACAACAAAAAAGCGGCCGTGCCACCCTAGGATTGGGCAGAATGCTGCCTCGAACAATCTGCCGCCCCAAGCACCAGCTTGCTCAGCTGGTGCCTGGAGCCGGCCCTGCTTGCTGGCAAGAATACTATGGGAGACCATATCAAAAGCTTTGCTAAAGTCAAGATACATCACGTCCACTGCTTTCCCCATATCCACAGAGCCAGTTATCTCCTCATAGAAGGCAATCAGGTTGGTCAGGCATGACTTGCCCTTGGTGAATCCATGTTGACTGTTCCTGATCACCTTCCTCTCCTCCAAGTGCTTCAAAATGGATTCCCTGAGGACCTGCTCCATGATATTTCCCTACCCATCCTGGCTAATAGCCATTGATGGATCTATCCTCCATGAACTTATCTAGCTGTTTTTTGAGCCCTGTTATAATCTTGGCTTTCACATTCTCCGAGAAAGAGTTCCACAGGTTGACTCTGTGTTGTGTGAAGAAATACTTCCTTTTGTTTTAAACCTATTGCCTATTAATTCCATTTGGTGACCCCTAGCTCTTGTGTTATGAGGAATAAATAATACTTCCTTATTCACTTTCTCCACACCAGTCAAGATTTTATAGACCTCTATCATATCACCCCTTAGCCGTCTCTTTTCCAAGCTGAAAAGTCCCAGTCTTATTAATCTCCCCTCATACGGAAGCTGTTCCAAACCCCTAATCATTTTTGTTGCTCTTTTCTGTACCGTTTCCAATTCCAGAATAAATGTTTTGAGATAGGGCAACCACATCCGCACGCAGTTGTGACGGGTTGGATCACAGAAACCCCCTTGGGAGCTGCCACCTAATGTACCAAGACTACTTCTATTCCTGTTTTCTCTGCCAGCTCAGGACTCCAGCACCCAGTCTTGCTGGGCCAGACACTTCAGTCTGCTCCAACACAGACCCAGGGTCTGAATCACTTGCCCCAAAGCTGCAAGTTTACCTGAAAACAGCTTACAGAAGTGTGCTTGCCTTTAGCACTCAGATGCCCAACTCCCAATGGGGTCTAAACCCAGATAAATCCGTTTTACCCTGCATAAAGCTTATGCAGGGCAAACTCATAAATTGTTCGCCCTCTATAACACTGATAGAGAGAGATGCACAGTTGTTTGCTCCCCCAGGTATTAATACATACTCTGAGTAAATTATTAAATAAAAAGTGATTTTATTAAATACAGAAAATAGGATTTAAGTGGTTCCAAGCAATAACAGACAGAACAAAGTAAGTCACCAAGCAAAATAAAATAAAATGCGCAACTCTATGTCTAATCAAACTGAACACAGATAATCTCACCTTCAGAGATGCTTCAGTAAGTTTTTTCTCAGACTGGACACCTTCCAGGCCTGGGCACAATTCTTTCCCCTGGAACACCTCTTGTTCCAGCTCAGGTGATAGCTAGGGGATTCTTCATGATGGCTCCTCTCCCCCTCTGTTCTCTTCCAACCCTTTATATATTTTTTGCATAAGGCGGGAACCCTTTGTCCCTCTGGATTTCCACCCCCTCTCACTGGAAAAGCACCCAGGTTAAAGATGGATTCCAGGTCAGGTGACATGATCACATGTCACTGCAAGACTTCATTACCCACTTGCCAGCACACACATATACAGGAAGACTCACAGGTAAACACAGCCATGTGCAGACAATGGTCCTGGTTAATGGGAGTTATCAAGATTCCAAACCACTATTAATGGCCCACACTTTGCATAATTACAATAGGCCCTCAGAGTTATATTTCATATTTCTAGTTTCAGATACAAGAGTGATACATTTCTACAAATAGGATGAGCACACTCAGTAGATTATAAGCTTTGTAATGATACCTTACAAGAGGTATCATTCTTTTGCATGAAGCATATTCCAGTTACATTATATTCACTTCTTATTATGTTTTTATAAGACCATATAGACTGCACAACGTCACAGCAGTATTCAAGATGTGGGCGAACCATGGATTTATATAGAGGCAATATATTTTCTGTCTTCTTATCTATCCCCTTCCTAATGAGTCCCAACATTCTGTTCGCTTTTTTGGACGGCTGCTGCAGACTGAGCAGATGTTTTCAGAGAACTATGCACAATGACGCCAAGATTTCTTTCTTGAGTGGTAACAGCTAATATAGACTCCATCATTTTATATGTGTAGTTGAGATTATGTTTTCCAATGTGCATTACTTTGGATTTATCAGCATTGAATTTCATCTGCCATTTTGTTGCCCAGTCATCCAATTTTGTGTGGTCCCTTTGTAACTCTTCACAGTCTGCTTTGGACTTAAGTATCTTGAGTAGTTTTGTATCAGCTGCAATTTTGCCACCTCACTGTTTACCCCTTTGTTGAGATAATTTATGAATATGTTGAACAGCACTGGTCCCAGTACAGATCCCTGGGGGAGCCACTAGTTACCTCTATTTACTATTTACCAGTCTGAAAACAGACCATTTATTTCTACCTTTTGTTTCCTATCTTTTAACCAATTACTAATCAGTGAGAGTACCTTCCTTCTTATCCCACGACTGCTTACTTTGCCTAAGAGCCTTTGTTGAGGGAACTTGTCAAAGGCTTTCTGAAAATCTAAGTACACTATATCCACTAGATCTACCTTGTCCACAAGCTTGTTAACCCCTTCAAAGAATTCTAGTAGATTAGCGAGGCATGATTTCCCTTTACAAAAACCATGTTGACTCTTCCCAACAAATTGTGTTCATCTATGCATCTGATAATTCTATTCTTTACTATAGTTTTAACCAATTTGCCTGGTATTGAAATTAGGTTTACCAGCCTGTAATTGCCAGGATTGCCTATGGAGTCTTAAAAAAAAATTGGTGTCACATTAGCTATCTTCCAGTCATCTGGTACATTTAAACGATAGGTTACATACCAGAGTTGGTAGTTCTGCAATTTCACGTGAATTCCTTCAGAACTCTTGGGTGATACCATCTGGTCCTAGTGACTTATTACTGTTTAATTTATCAATTTGTTCCAAAACCTCCCTAATGACAGCTAAATCTGGGACAGTTCCTCAGATTTGTCACCTAAAAAGAATGGTTCAGGTTTGGGAATCTCCTGCATATTCTCAGCCGTGAAGACCGATGCAAATAATTCATTTAGTTTCTCTGCCATGGCCTAGTCAGGAGTTCCAGATCCTTAATCATTCCCAGTTCACACACAGGAACTTAACGAAGGGGCTTGGCTGGGATCAGAGCTCTGTCACTTCTCTCCACCTGTCCATGGCAAACAATGGTTCTGACCTCCCCTTTTCTGTCACCAGCTGAATTCGTCCCCGGCTACATCCAGTTCCGCGTATTTAATACTGACAAGGCGGCCATGGCTCTGTGTGCTGGGGTGAAAGTCACCGGCTGTAACACCGAGCATGTGAGTATCTGACCAGAGTGGGATTAGGGTTGGAGCAGGGTCCAGGATGAGTGGCGGGCTGGAGTGGAGCGAATAATCTGAAGTCCCCACCACCATTTTTTTGTGTCAACCCAAAATGGATGAAAACCCCAAATAGTTGTGGTGGGTCAAACAAAATATTGTATTTGACTCAAAGCAGCCTGGCATTTTTCATTTTTGTTGTTGTTGTTTCTTTTTTTGTGTATTTCTCCCCATTTTTAAAAATAATAAAATAGCTAAATATTCAAACCAAATATTCATTCTCTCTCTCTCTCTCTCTCTCTCTCTCTCTCTCTCTCTCACACACACACACACACACACACACACACACACACACACACACACACACACACACACACACACACACACACACACGTTGAACCTTACTTCGGAAATAGTTTTGGTCGACCCAAAACTGCATTTTTCAGCAGAAGTTGTGTGTCCAGCTCTGCTGATGAGCTGTGGAGCCACCTAGTGTCACTGTTGGAGCTCACTGCCTGCGCAAAGACTCTTTTTTTACCTCTGCACTGCCACAGGGAGGGTTCAGCTGTGCCCATGCAGGCAATCACCCCCCAGGGGAGTGTAGGGGCTGCTGATGTTATTTCTGTCCTTTGGGGTTCCATCAAGGGAGGACCAGCTCACAGGAGCCCTGTTGTCAGAAGCTGCTGGGGATACGGGGGTGGATGTGCTGAATCAGTGTATTTTCTGGTGCACTGGGGGACCATTTCAGTTCTAGGGGGAAAGGGCCTTTCTAATTTCTAATTGGCAGTAGCAGGAGCTTGGAGTCGTGAGTTGAGTCCATATGTCCAGATATTGCAGTTCAAGGAGGGGGATAATGCCTGGCCTTTCACTAACTGCCTATCCAGTCCTCTCCATCAGTCTGTGTTTAGCCACTGAGCAGGATTCAAACAAGGACGGGCTAGGAGAACACATGATAGTCAGGGTTATATCGTGAGGTCTTTGGAGCAGGGACTGTCTCTCTCTTGTGTCTGTACAGCGCCTAGTGTCAGGGGTCCTGGGCCATGGCTGGGGCTTCTAGGTGCTATCGTAATACACCTAATAACTAATGTACAGCGCCTAGCACCAGGGTTCTGGGCCATGGATGGCTGGGGGCTCTGAGATTTAATGCAAACAATAAATACTAAAAATAAAAACCCAATGGCCCAAAGCCTCCTGGCCCTGCCCCTTGTGCAGACGTTCACACCAGCGCTAAAGGAGCTGTCATCTGGGGGCCCTTTGCACCAAGCTAAGCGACTGCACAAGAGTCAGGGCAATGGAGAGTCTGGTCCCAAGAGTTAGGAAGAGATTTAAATGTTCATGCTTCAGGGCCTTAGTTGGCCTCTGACTCGGGGGGTGGGGTGGTCAGGAGGTAACTTTCTCTGGGGACAGATTATTCGCCAACTGGCCATTGCAGGGTTTCTTGTGGTTTCCTGTGAAGCAGCTGGCACTGGCCTGGAGACAGGAGAGCGGCTAGATGGGCCCCTGCTCTGCTCCCATCTGGCAATTCCTTTGTTCTCTCCTCAGCACTGCATAGGTGGAGGAGGGTTCTTCCCAGAAGGGAACCCGGTTCAGTGCGGCGATTTCCCTGCCTTTGCCTGGGATGGCTATGGAACCCATCAGCAGTGGAGCGTATCCAAGGAGATGATTGAATCCGCAGTGCTGCTGTTCTACCGCTGAGTCCGGAAAGGCTGGCGTGACCCAGTGAACGACGCTGCTTCACTCCAGCCGGAGCTACTCCCTGGCTTTGAACTCAGACGTCTGCCATGCAAATAAAGAATGTGAAGTGGGCTGGGGTCTTGGTGTGATTTGCTCCCCTTGCGACTGAGAGGCCTGCAGGGCTCTCAGCACCAGTCAGAATGAGACGCTTCTGTCATTATTTGTAATTATTTACGGTTAGCAGTAACAGGAGCACTGGGTGTTATTATGTGGTGATTTTCCTCTGTCAATCTCAAAGCACTTTACAAAGCAGGTCTGTAGCATTATTCCCATTTTAGATGGGGAAACTGAGGCACAGGGAGGTGACGTGATTTGCCCAAGGTCACCCAGCAGGCCAGTAGCACAGTAGCAGGTCTCCTGAGTCTAGTCTAGTGCTTCATCCCTTGCCCCCCCCTTCTCTAGTCGTAGTTGCTAGGACCACCTATGATTAATATTCCCCACCATGTCCCATTCTAAAACTCTGTTTTCATTGCTTATAATTTTGCCAAACTTCAACCCTTTGGGCTGGAATTTCCCTGGTGGGGCTCTGCCCCAGCTGAATTTCTTTCTTTTCTTTTAACTCAGCTGAAAGGGCTCAGCTGATACCCAGAACAGTGTTTTGTCCATGTTTAAAAAAAAAAAAAATGCTGGCAATCTTGTCTTGAAAGCTGTCCCCTACCTGCCCCCAAACACTGGAGCAGTGACTTGAAATTTCTGCCTCAAAAAACGACCAACCTGGCTTAGGTGCCTCCCTCCAGCCCGGAGTTAGGCGTCTAAATCCCTTTGAGGGGCGGGGCTTAGGTTTTCCTCAGCAGCAGCCTAAGGTGCATTGCACCCCCACGGCGCCACCTGGTGGAGGGCAGAGGGGAACATTTCCACCCAGAGTCAATCCTGTTCCCCACCCCTCTGGAGGGGTGTCACTCTGGAATACAGGGAGATGGCTCTGCCCCAGCCTCCAGTGTAGGGTGACCAGAGAGCAAGTGTGAAAAATCGGGACAGGGGGTGGGAGGGGTAATAGGTGCCTATATAAGAAAAAGCCCCCCAAAATCGGGACTGTCCCTATAAAATCGGGACATCTGGTCACCCTACTCCAGTGGCACAAGGAATTGGGATCTTCCTGGTAGGGCCCAACACCAGGCTGTGCCGTAGAGATTTTCCGAACAAATAAATTGACGCTGCCCCGATTTTCCTTTTCTGCTGCTATCACTTTAAGGCTGGAATGTGAACCCGAAGATCTGAGTGGAAGAGGCGAATCCTGCCTCAGAGGCCTCCCCTGTCAGTGGGACTGGGACGGTTCTGCTGAGCAAGGGTGGCAGGAACTGCGGGGTCTGGTGCAGGGGGTCTGTGAGCCTGGGAGTGCGGAGGGAGGGTCTGGAGGCAGGGCAGGGATGAGTGGATTTGTGACTAGAGGGATCCCTTGTGTGGCTGCCCTTCAGGCTGGTGGTAGGTCCCTGCAGTCCATGGCCTCAATTACTCAAGTTGGGGCCACTTGTGATCAGCTGAAAAGAAATTCTGCTCTATGGCAAGTCTGAGTCAGTGGAATACCGAATCCCTGTCTGATCTCTGCATCACTGTGGTATCTGAGTTGCTCCACTGACTGTGTTAATTAACAGATAATATGCAAAATCTCCATGTAAAGGGTTTAGTAATAGAAAGCAAGGAGACATTAGCAATGTCCTGCGTGAGATCCCAGCACAGCCAGACACATGGCACAAGTTTTGCTGATATGGGGACTGTGTAAAGAGTGTTTCACTGTGAAAAATAAAACTAATTTTTTAAAATTGATCCTTTTAAAACTATAATGTTGATTAAAAAAGATAAATACACACACACATACATAAAATTCCAGCTGGGTTTTAAGTCCCTCTTTGGGTTTGATATATGAGTATACAAACATCATAAACATAGTGTATTTAAATATATTACTCTATACCAGGGGTAGGCAACTATGGCACGTGTGCCGAAGGCAGCACGCGAGCTGATTTTCAGTGGCACTCACACTGCCCAGGTCCTGCCCACCTTAATTTTAAATGAAGCTTCTTAAATATTTTGAAACCTTATTTACTTTACATACAACAATAGTTGTGGATAGCTAGAATATCCAGAGTGAGCCTAGTTCTTGTGAACAAACATTCTGAAAGGGATCAAACCCTTGTGGTATAGAACAAACTATATTAGATTCAAGCAATGTTTCTCACCACATGCTTTCAGCAGAGTTACTGACCAAACTCTCAGCTCAGGAATCCTCCACCAGAGTCCAACACCTCCTTCCTTTTTCTCTTCAGGTACAGTAAATGTATTTTTTACATTTACTGAGAGAGAGAGAGGGGTGTTCCTTGAGGATGTTTGTCCATCCTTGTTATAGTTGCAGTCCCCCTCTTGAAAAACATTTCCAGCTGACCACTAGGAGACAGAGTCTATTTGGAAGGGTGTTCCCTGCTGCTTTTTTCACGTTGTTGAATTTACTTTGTTTTCTCTTCCTGCTTGATGACTCTGTTTACTGCTTAAATGCAAATTAGCAGAGCACATATTCCTTTGTTTAGGACAGACCCGTTTGCCAACTTCTGTTTGGGCAGGGCTGTGGGGTTTGGAACATGGCTTAATAACACCATAACAGGAAATCTTATAATATCACATATAATGAAGCCACACATATTTTACCAGGATGATGCTGACCAGCAAATTACAAGTTTTCAAATGATACCTTAAAAGACATGCCATGTACAAAATGGTTACAATAGCATGTAGGGTGTGATCACAAGGGCATATTCTGTCACAGTGGGGCACTGACGCACCCCACACATTGAGAAACGCGGGACTAAGGGTGTTGGTGAGTAGCTGGAGGACTAGAGCAGAAAGGGTATTGTGCTGCAAATTGGAGGCTGTGCGATCCAATGGGGAGTAGGAACCAGGAGAGCTGGGGGTTATTCCCAGCTCATCTGGAGACCTCAGGAAAGTTTCTTCCCTTCTCAGCAGGGCCGGCTCCAGGCACCAGCAAACCAAGCATGTGCTTGGGGCCGCAAATTTTCAGGGGCGGCATTCCAGCCAGCCTTTTTTTTTTTTTTCCCTCCCCTCTTTCTTTTCTTGGGGCGGCAAAAGCCTAGAACGGGACCTAGCAGCAGCAGCGCGTCCTATACGGGGGGTGCCCTGGGGCCGCTGCAGTTGGCGTCGGGGAGCAGCGTCCGCACCTTATGCCGGGTGGCCTCAGAGCGCGGGACACTCGGGCTGGGGACCGCCCCGTGGGGCGGACGGAGTCACCTGCAGGTGTCGCAGGGCGGCCGCCCCCCAGTGCCGCAGCCGGGGCTGGGCGAAGTGGCCCGAGCCACCCAGGGACTGTGGCAGGGCGGCCAAGAGCAGCAGCAGCAGCAGGGCCATAGTGGGGACCAGTGCCCGGGGCACTGCCGTGTGGGGCCCGCGTCCCGCACTCCGGGGCTATGCTGTCTCTGGGGCTGCCCTGCTCTGCCCTCCCAGGTCCCTGCCGGTCCTGGAGGTGGGAGCCCCGGCTGGAGGGACCCTGAGCTGAGGCGCGGCCTGGGAGCCCCCCTACTTACCCCGACCCTGCCAGCGCCAGACCGACTGGAGGCGAGGGGGAGTGGGCGGAGTCAGCACTGGTGGGGGGAAGCCCAGTGCTGGGGCAGCAGGGAGTGCGGGTGAGGTGGTGGGGAGAGCCCAGAGTTGGGGCGGCAGAGGGTGGGGGGGAGAGCCCAGCTCTGGGGTGGCAGGGAGGTGCGGGGGGAGCCTAGGGCTGGGGTGGGGGGCAGCTAACATTTTTTTTGCTTGGGGCGGCAAAAAACCTAGAGCGCACGGAGATCTGTGGATTAAAAAATGCTGTGCAAGAGTTCCTGCTTTAATCTGCTTCTTAGCAGTGAAAGATCTACAGAGCTCCGACATCCTTTGTGGCTTCATTGGGACAATTCATCTCCACCACCCGAACCAACACTCAGCGGCAGCATGCAAGGAATCAGTGATCAGTTGATAAGCCAGGCCTCCTAGGTGCTCGTGTGTAAATATGGAGTTCTCTGGCTGGACTGGCAGACGTAGCATTGGGGCATGAAGATGAAAGATGAACTAGATTTGACCTGGTCCAGGTGTTCACTTGACACCTTCTCCCCAGCCCCCATGTGTATGGATAATGCTGGTGTTTGTTGGTTGTGTTTGCTTTTAAAAGGTCACTTTCGCTATTGGTGCCTTATTTAAGGCAGAGAGGTTGGTGCATCAGAGGAATTGCTCTGTCTCTCTGTGTGAAGAAGTTTCTGATACTGAAATCTGCAGCTGAAAACCTCAGACACTGGAACCACGGACCAGGTGAGTCCTCACCCTCTCTTCGGTGTGTTACATTGTGACTTAATGTGGAAGTTGTAATATGTTAACTTGGCAAAGAGACACTTTAAAAAGCCCAAGACATTGTTGGTTTCTCTACATCTGTAAAATGAGGATAATGCTACTGAGATCTACTCATGACAGCACTAGACATTATTATTACACAGCATCAGCTTGGGTCCGTCTGGCTCCCCAGCACCACAGCACACACAAGCCTCAATGAACTTATCCTCAGAGCACCCTGGTGAAGTAGGGACGATTCTCACCACTGGAGTCAGTGACGGGGAGAACTGAACCCAGCTGTACTGAATCTGAGCCTTAACAAGCCCCCTCTGCCTGCCTCTAGCACTGGGTAGCTGTGGTGCAGGGCCCTTTGGCTGGGCTCGTGAAGCTGTGGCCGTGCCGTGTGCAGGCAGGTTCCACAGCATGAGTGAAATGTGCTGGCGTCAGTTCTGCTGCAAAGCAAGGAGAGAAACTCCTAGGAAAAGGGCTGAGATGGGACTTGGGAACCGATCCCCTTGCTTCCCTTCTCTGGACCTGATCCCAGCGCCAACTGCGCCAGTGTGAGACACTCCACTGACTTCAATGGGCTTTAGGTCAGGCCCTCTCTGCCTCAGTTTCCCCACCTGCAAAATGGTATAATGAGACCTGTCCACCCTACAGGGGTGATGCGAGGCTCAGTTAGCAGGAGTGCAGGGGAGGGCTTGTTCTGTGCATGTGATGCTACTTGGTTTCCTCCCGGTGTGCAGGCACCATGGTCCCCGGTGCTCCCCTCCCTGCCCAGCTCCATTGAGGTCCCACCCCGTAAGCCCATCACTGAGCCCTCAAGAAGGAAACTGCTCTAAGGATGTCACTGCAAGGCCATCCCCACTCAGGAAAACCACCATAGAACTCAAGGGCTGCAGGGTCTCGAACTTTCCTCTGGGTTGTTAGTGCCATGGGCAGGTTATGCAGAGAGTCAGCGCAGCCCTGGGAGCAGGAAGATTTGGGGAGGAGCCCTCACCCCCGCCCCCCCCCCCCCCAGCCTGGCTATTAACCAGCTGATCTACTGTTTTTCCTGCTGCAAAGTCAACAATGAAACAATTCGCTCTCCTGCTGCTCCTCATCCATGTGACCAGGGGCCGCCCTTGCGGTAAGTGGCTTTTTATTCTCCTCTTCCTGGAAATAATTCTGCCAAACCCTAAGGCAGCCTCCTGCCAATCAGAACTTACCCTGAATTAGCTGCAATGATTTTCTTCTGTCCGTGTTCCAAGGCCAAGGTTTTCAAAGATGGGGGCCTAGGGGTATTATTAATTATTGTGATAGCACCTAGGTGCCCAAGTTCTGGACCAGGACCCCATGGTGCTAGGCGCTGTCCACTATCTATTAGGTGTATTACGGTAGTGCCTAGGTGCTCCAGTTCTGGACCAGGATCCCGTGGTGCTAGGTGCTGTACATTATCTATTAGGTGTATTATGGTAGTGCCTAGGTGCTCCCACACAAGCCAGTTCTATAACCTAGCCCCTATTTGTAATTCTCAAACTTATAAAGATCTTCAGCTACTGATTCAGGGGTGTGAAATAGTTTTTAGATGTACCTCTTATTAAAAGCATCCGTTTTACTTTATATATAGACAGGTGTGTGTGTGTCTTTGTGCGATTGTTTGTAGGGGGAGGTTTTGTATGACAGAACAAGGAGCAATGGTCTCAAGTTGCAGTGGGGGAGGTCCAGGTTGGATATTAGGAAACACTATTTCGCTAGGAGGGTGGTGAAGCACTGGAATGCGTTACCTAGGGAGGTGGTGGAGTTTCCTTTCTTGGAGGTTTTTAAGGCCCGGCTTGACAAAGCCCTGGCTGGGATGATTTAGTTGGGAATTGGTCCTGCTTTGAGCACGGGGTTGGACTAGATATCTCCTGAGGTCCCTTCCAACCCTGATATTCTATGATTCTATGTTTTTGTGTGTCTGACTTTGTGTTTCTTTGTGGCTGTGTGTGATTGTGTGGGTGGTTGTGTGGCTGTGTGTGTCTCGGTGTTGTGTATGTTGGGGGGGCTGTATATGTTCAGTTTTGTGTGTCTGTGTGCTTCTGTGTGTGTCGTGGTTAGTGTATGGAATGTCACTCTCCCAGTGGCTTTCTCATGACTTGGGATCTCTGCACTGAGGGCTCTGCCCCCCTGGCCACATAAAAGGTAACCGATGGAAACTCCTAACCCTACCTCACCCTGCTGTGCAGATGGGAGCGGGGGTGCTGCTGCACTGAAGCTCGCCATCCGCGACCTGCTGGAAAAGTGGGAGGACACGTACGTCAGCCCGAGCCCCCAGAGTAACCAGACCTACCAGAGCCTACCCCGCAGCTGCAAGCAAGTTAAAGCCACCCAGATCAGGGCTGTAGGTGAGTGCGGAGGCGGCATCCCTTGATCGTCAGAAGCTTCTTTGCTTCTGTCGGGTGCCTGCTCCAGACCAATGTAAAGGCCAGAGCTGGGTCCAGTCTGTTCAGATGCACCCGGGCATCTCTGGGCTGGCAGCAGGGACACCTGCCCATTCATGGCCACTGGGGGCAATCGCATTACCAGGGCTGGCTCATTCTGAATACATCCAGGGGCTGATTCCAGCAGGGCTGGGACTGACAATGAGCAGGGGCCCTTTGACTGGTGCGAACCGGGGGAGTGCCTTGTGCCAAGCACACGTGCCGGGGGCCCTCCTGTTACCCGCACAACATTCTCTGTCCCTTGCACACTCTAGGGCATCCCACCTCTACCTAGGGCCTAGGACTCCAGGTTAATTTAGGCACCCCCACCCTTTCCCAGTTCCTAGGGCTCCAGGCGAAGGGCACGTAACTTTACCCCTCCGTGGGCGGTAGATTCTTTGCCTGACTCTGTTCCACCCATTGTTCCGCCCCCAGACCGAGTCACCGCAGGCTCAGGCTCAAAAGAGGGACACAGCGCGGGGACACAGACAGCAGGAGGGACAGGGGGCTCTGAATGAGGCCTGGGGCCTTTCCTGAGCACAAATGGCCCCCGGGCCTGATTCTCGGTTACACTTAGGCCTGGTCTGCGCACGGCATCTGTGCCGGTGTCACTGTGACGGGTCGGGAGATGCGTTTTCCTGATATATTGATACCAATCCACCCCCGGAACACAGTTGTACTGGGAGAAAGGTGCCTTAGACAGGGACAGCCGATTTTCCTCCCCATGGGAATGGCTATCCCTGTATAAAGCTCCTTTAAGCCAGTATAAATTGTGTCCACACTAAGGAGTTGTAGCGCTGTAACTACACCGGTATCATTAATGTGCTACAGCTTGTGTGTGGAAAGGCTCAGGCCCCGTCCTCTGGGAGTCCCTGTAATTTGCACTCACTTCCCGCTGCCTAGGGGGCTTTAGTGTCCCTGGGAATCAGGCCGCTCTGTCCCGGGATGCAGGGGCACGTCCTGCTCCAGTGACTCCGGGTTTGCCCCCTGCTGCAGCGCACTAGAAGCTCCTCACCTGGGGGTTTTCCATTTAATGGCTGGCTCCGAGAGGGCCCTGCCCCTTTCCACGGCCCTGGCTGACCAGCTCGGTGCTCCTCCCTTCCCGCCCCGTCCCCTGCAGATGGGATTTACACCCTGCGCACCGAGAACGGCGAGACCTACCAGACCTTCTGCGACATGACCACCAAGGGGGGCGGCTGGACCCTGGTGGCCAGCGTGCACGAGAACAACGCCTACGGGAAGTGCACCAATGGCGATCGCTGGTCCAGCCAGCAGGGGAGCGACGTCAACTACCCAGAGGGAGACGGCAACTGGGCCAATTACAACACCTTCGGCTCTGCAGTGGGCTCCACCAGCGATGACTACAAGGTGGGGTCCCCTTCTCCATGGCCAATAGCTACCTGCTGGGGAGAGAGGGTGCGTTAGAATGTGGGTGAATGCACATGGGCAGGTGGGAGACATGGGCATGGGGGTTAAATGGGGGGATGGTCCAGAGGTCAAGGTGCTAGCGAAGGGCTTGGAAGTCCTGGGTTCCATTTCCTGCCCTGCCACAAGCCCCCTGTGTGACCTAGGGCAAGTCACCTAGTCTCTGTGCCTCGGTTCTCCCCTGTACAATGGGGAATTGCGCTTCTCTGCTTTGTGGGGCGAGTGTCAGGATACATATACCACAGCTGGGGAGGTGCCCGGATGCCCCGGTGATGGGGGGGCCGGTTAAGTACCAGGGATGTGGTTGATAGGTTTCAACTGGGTCTTCACTTTTCAGAACCCTGGTTATTACGATCTTCAAGCCCAGGACCTGTCCGTGTGGCACGTAACCAACAAGACGCCCCTGAAGGAATGGAAGAACAGGTCCATCCTGAGGTACCACACCGAGACCGGCTTCCTGTCCTCAGAGGGGGGGAACCTCCTCAGACTCTACCAGGTGATGGCACTGGGCTGGGGGCTTTGGAGGGGCGTGTGGCTCTGCTGGGGGGCCAGGGGCTTATAATGGGACACAGAGCTCTCAACCAATTGCTGGCGTTCACATCCCAAACCAGCCACTGCCTTGGCACTGATGTGCTGGCAGACTCAGCAGAGAGGCTGAGCAGCCCACGGAGACTGACCCCACCTCATGCCCTGGAGATGGGGGGGCCTTTGGACTTAATTCTTTGGCGCTAGGCCAAGCCCTCGACCCACCCTTGAGCCCCAGCTTTGGGGTTCAGGCATCCTAGCAGGGGCATCTCCGCAGGGCTGGGGGTGGGGGGGGAAACAATGCTGGACACATGCTGATCCTCACCTATTATCATTTACTGCCCGCATTGTGGCAGGTCCTAGTGAACCCCCCGCAGACCAGGGCCCCACGGTGCTAGGTGCTGCATGGATCCAGAACACAACAGTCCCTGCCCCAAACAGTCTGTGATAAATCCACCCCAAGGGGCACCTTGACATGCCAGATTTCCCTGCCCACTGCTGGGGTCACTGTGCCCCAGGACTGGCCTGTGTGGGAGGCGGCACTGACTGAACTAATCACCCAGCGAGCATGTGTCACTGAAGCTGCCTCGTCTGTGCTGCAGCTGCCCTGCCACAGGGACAGAAACTAACACTGGATTCTCGCTGCGTTTGTCTCCCAGAAATACCCAGTGAAATACGGCGCTGGCGTCTGCAAGACCAACAATGGCCCCGCCGTGCCCATCATCTACGACTATGGCGATGCCCAGCAAACTGCCAGCTATTACGCGCCAGCTGCCCGAAGTAAGTCTGCCGTGAGCGTGCGGGTTCTGCCTCTCCACCTGTACAGACCAACCCTGTCCTTCCAGTCTGAACGACCTTCGTTTTAGAGACAGGGCAAACGATTACATGAGAGAGAGGATATGGACAATCCCCAGGAGAGCGCATGGTGTGTGTTCTCCACTTTAACATGCTACATGGCAACTGAACACAAAAGGGCTCTGCCATGGGGTGGTCTGTGATACCTGGTGAGGGTGTGGCCAGAAGAGAGGACAGCAGGAAGTGGGGACTGAGGAAAGAGGTGGTCTGGAGTTTCCAATCTCTGGGAAAGGAGCCAAGGAGAAGAGGCAGGAGGGGGCTTATTCCCTAAAGCTGGCCCTGAAGGGTGGTGGCAGCAAGGGTGGAGGAGATGCCTGTGAGAAGGACCCTTCCCCTCCCCCCTGCACCCGACAGACAGACCAGGGATAAGGACCCAGCCTGGGGAGAGCCAGACCAGGACAAGCCCTGAGAGTCAGCAGGGTGACCGAAGGAGCCCTTCCCCATCCCAGACTGGGGAAATCTCCAGCTGGGGAATGAGGCAGCGGCTGCATTGGTAGCTCATGCCAGAGGGGTGTTTTGAGATCGTGGCACTACCCAGGGCTCCTGGGAACTGAAAGGTGCAGTGCACCAAAGACACACGCAGAACAGTGACAGAGCTACGGTTCGCCCAGCTGTGACGGGACAACTGCCCAGCTCCTGTGTGGGAATGGAATTAGAACGTAAGAACCTAACAATGGCCATACTGGACAGGCCAATGGTCCATCTAGCCCAGTATCCTGTCTTCCGACAGAGGCCAATGCCAGGTGCTCCAGAGGGAATGAACAGAACAGGGAATGATCAAGTGATCCATCCCCTGTCGCCCATTCCCAGCTTCTGGCAAACAGAGGCTGGGGACACCATCCCATAGAATCATAGAATATTAGGGTTGGAAGAGACCTCAGGAGGTCATCCAGTCCAACCCCCTGCTCAAAGCAGGACCAATCCCAACTAAATCATCCCAGCCAGGGTTTTGTCAAGCCGGGCCTTAAAAACCTCTAAGGATGGAGAGTCCACTACCTCCCTAGGTAACCCATTCCAGTGCTTCACCACCCTCCTAGTGAAATAGTGTTTCCTAATATCCAACCTAGACCTCTCCCACTGCAACTTGAGACCATTACTCCTTGTTCTGCCATCTGCCACCACTGAGAACAGCCGAGCTCCATCCTCTTTGGAACCTCCCTTCAGGTAGTTGAAGGCTGCTATCAAATCCCCCCTCACTCTTCTCTTCTGCAGACTAAATAAGCCCAGTTCCCTCAGTCTCTCCTCATAAGTCATGTGCCCCAGCCCCCTAATCATTTTCGTTGCCCTCCACTGGACTCTCCCCAATTTGTCCACATCCTTTCTGTAGTGGGGGACCCAAAACTAGATGCAATACTCCAGATATGGCCTCACTAGTGCCGAATAGAGGGGAATAATCACGTCCCACGATCTGCTGGCAATGATCCTACTAATGCAGCCCAATATGCCGTTGGCCTTCTTGGCAACAAGGGCACACTGCTGACTCATATCCAGCTTCTCATTCACTGTAATCCCCAGGTCCTTTTCTGCAGAACTGCCGCTTAGCCAGTTGGTCCCCAGTTTGTAACAGTGCATGGGATTCTTCCATCTTAAGTTCAGGACTCTGCACTTGTCCTTGTTGAACCTGATCCAATTTCTTTTGGCCCAATCCTCCAATTTGTCCAGGTCACTCTGGACCCTATCCCTACCCTCCAGCTTATCTACCTCTCCCCCAGCTTAGTGTCCTCTGCAAACTTGCTGAGGGTGCAATCCATCCCATCATCCACATCATTAATGAAAATGTTGAACAAAACCGCCCCACGACCGACCTCTAGGGCACTCCGCTTGATACCAGCTGCCAACTAGACATTGAGCCGTTGATCACTACCCATTAAGCCCAACGATCTAGCCAGCTTTCTATCCACCTTATAGTCCATTCATCCAATCCATACTTTTTTAACTTGCTGGCAGGGCCGGCTCTGGCTTTTTGGCTGCCCCAAGCAAAAAAAAACAAACAAAAAACGGGGCGGCCAGAACGGCAGAGCAAAAAAACAAACAAACCTGCGGTGCGGCCGGAGCGCGGGTGCAGGGGGGCCGGCTGGGGGGGGAAGATGGGGAGGGAGAGGGAGTGGGCGGGAGAGAGAGAGAAGGGAGCGGCCAGGGCTACAGCGGGGGCGCTGCCAGACGACCCCTCCTGCTGCGCTGCCACCTGGCGCTAGGGCTCCGCTCCGGTCGGTGGGGAGGGAAGGAAGAGGACTGCCCTGCAGGGCGCTCCGGTCCTCCGCGCCGCCGCCCCCTACAGGGCGGCCGGAGCAGAACAACAACAACAACAAAAAAGCGGCCGTGCCACCCTAGGATTGGGCAGAATGCTGCCTCGAACAATCTGCCGCCCCAAGCACCAGCTTGCTCAGCTGGTGCCTGGAGCCGGCCCTGCTTGCTGGCAAGAATACTATGGGAGACCGTATCAAAAGCTTTGCTAAAGTCAAGATACATCACGTCCACTACTTTCCCCATATCCACAGAGCCAGTTATCTCAACATAGAAGGCAATCAGGTTGGTCAGGCATGACTTGCCCTTGGTGAATCCATGTTGACTGTTCCTGATCACCTTCCTCTCCTCCAAGTGCTTCAAAATGGATTCCCTGAGGACCTGCTCCATGATATTTCCCTACCCATCCTGGCTAATAGCCATTGATGGACCTATCCTCCATGAACTTATCTAGCTGTTTTTTGAGCCCTGTTATAATCTTGGCTTTCACATTCTCCGAGAAAGAGTTCCACAGGTTGACTCTGTGTTGTGTGAAGAAATACTTCCTTTTGTTTTAAACCTATTGCCTATTAATTCCATTTGGTGACCCCTAGCTCTTGTGTTATGAGGAATAAATAATACTTCCTTATTCACTTTCTCCACACCAGTCAAAATTTTATAGACCTCTATCATATCACCCCTTAGCCGTCTCTTTTCCAAGCTGAAAAGTCCCAGTCTTATTAATCTCCCCTCATACGGAAGCTGTTCCAAACCCCTAATCATTTTTGTTGCTCTTTTCTGTACCGTTTCCAATTCCAGAATAAATGTTTTGAGATAGGGCAACCACATCCGCACGCAGTTGTGACAGGTTGGATCACAGAAACCCCCTTGGCAGCTGCCACCTAATGTACCAAGACTACTTCTATTCCTGTTTTCCCTGCCAGCTCAGGACTCCAGCACCCTGTCTTGCTGGGCCAGACACTCCCGTCTGCTCCAACACAGACCCAGGGTCTGAATCACTTGCCCCAAAGCTGCAGGTTTACCTGAAAACAGCTCACAGAAGTGTGCTTGTCTTTAGCACTCAGATGCCCAACTCCCAATGGGGTCTAAACCCAGATAAATCTGTTTTACCCTGCATAAAGCTTATGCAGAGCAAACTCATAAATTGTTCGCCCTCTATAACACTGATAGAGAGATATGCACAGTTGTTTGCTCCCCCAGGTATTAATACATACTCTGAGTAAATTATTAAATAAAAAGTGATTTTATTAAATACAGAAAATAGGATTTAAGTGGTTCCAAGCAATAACAGACAGAACAAAGTAAGTCACCAAGCAAAATAAAATAAAATGCGCAACTCTATGTCTAATCAAACTGAACACAGATAATCTCACCCTCAGAGATGCTTCAGTAAGTTTTTTCTCAGACTGGACACCTTCCAGGCCTGGGCACAATTCTTTCCCCTGGTACACCTCTTGTTCCAGCTCAGGTGATAGCTAGGGGATTCTTCATGATGGCTCCTCTCCCCCTTTGTTCTCTTCCAACCCTTTATATATCTTTTGCATAAGGCGGGAACCCTTTGTCCCTCTGGGTTTCCACCCCCTCTCACTGGAAAAGCACCCAGGTTAAAGATGGATTCCAGGTCAGGTGACATGATCACATGTCACTGCAAGACTTCATTACCCACTTGCCAGCACACACATATACAGGAAGACTCACAGGTAAACACAGCCATGTACAGACAATGGTCCTGGTTAATGGGAGTTATCAAGATTCCAAACCACTATTAATGGCCCACACTTTGCATAATTACAATAGGCCCTCAGAGTTATATTTCATATTTCTAGTTTCAGATACAAGAGTGATACATTTCTACAAATAGGATGATCACACTCAGTAGATTATAAGCTTTGTAATGATACCTTACAAGAGACCTTTTGCATGAAGCATATTCCAGTTACATTATATTCACTTCTTATTATGTTTCTATAAGACCATATAGACTGCACAACGTCACAGCAGTATTCAAGATGTGGGCGAACCATGGATTTATATAGAGGCAATATGATATTTTCTGTCTTATTATCTATCCCCTTCCTAATGAGTCCCAACATTCTGTTCGCTTTTTTGGACGGCTGCTGCAGACTGAGCGGATGTTTTCAGAGAACGATGCACAATGACGCCAAGATTTCTTTCTTGAGTGGTAACAGCTAATATAGACTCCATCATTTTATATGTGTAGTTGAGATTATGTTTTCCAATGTGCATTACTTTGGATTTATCAGCATTGAATTTCATCTGCCATTTTGTTGCCCAGTCACCCAGTTTTGTGTGGTCCCTTTGTAACTCTTCACAGTCTGCTTTGGACTTAAGTATCTTGAGTAGTTTTGTATCAGCTGCAATTTTGCCACCTCACTGTTTACCCCTTTGTTGAGATAATTTATGAATATGTTGAACAGCACTGGTCCCAGTACAGATCCCTGGGGGATGCCACTAGTTACCTCTATTTACTATTTACCAGTCTGAAAACTGACCATTTATTTCTACCTTCTACTCTAATCAGTGAGAGTACCTTCCTTCTTATCCCACGACTGCTTACTTTGCTTAAGAGCCTTTGGTGAGGGAACTTGTCAAAGGCTTTCTGAAAATCTAAGTACACTATATCCACTAGATCTACCTTGTCCACAAGCTTGTTAACCCCTTCAAAGAATTCTAGTAGATTAGCGAGGCATGATTTCCCTTTACAAAAACCATGTTGACTCTTCCCAACAAATTGTGTTCATCTATGCATCTGATAATTCTATTCTTTACTATAGTTTTAACCAATTTGCCTGGTACTGAAATTAGGTTTACCAGCCTGTAATTGCCAGGATTGCCTATGGAGTCTTAAAAAAAAATTGGTGTCACATTAGCTATCTTCCAGTCATCTGGTACGTTTAAGCGATAGGTTACATACCACAGTTAGTAGTTCTGCAATTTCACATGAATTCCTTCAGAACTCTTGGGTGATACCATCTGGTCCTAGTGACTTATTACTGTTTAATTTATCAATTTGTTCCAAAACCTCCCTAATGACAGCTAAATCTGGGACAGTTCCTCAGATTTGTCACCTAAAAAGAATGGTTCAGGTTTGGGAATCTCCCGCATATTCTCAGCCGTGAAGACTGATGCAAATAATTCATTTAGTTTCTCTGCCATGGCCTAGTCAGGAGTTCCAGATCCTTAATCATTCCCAGTTCACACACAGGAACTTAACGAAGGGGCTTGGCTGGGATCAGAGCTCTGTCACTTCTCTCCACCTGTCCATGGCAAACAATGGTTCTGACCTCCCCTTTTCTGTCACCAGCTGAATTCGTCCCCGGCTACATCCAGTTCCGCGTATTTAATACTGAGAAGGCGGCCATGGCTCTGTGTGCTGGGGTGAAAGTCACCGGCTGTAACACCGAGCATGTGAGTATCTGACCAGAGTGGGATTAGGGTTGGAGCAGGGTCCAGGATGAGTGGCGGGCTGGAGTGGAGCGAATAATCTGAAGTCCCCACCACCATTTTTTTGTGTCAACCCAAAATGGATGAAAACCCCAAATAGTTGTGGTGGGTCAAACAAAATATTTTATTTGACTCAAAGCAGCCTGGCATTTTTCATTTTTGTTGTTGTTGTTTCTTTTTTTGTGTATTTCTCCCCATTTTTAAAAATAATAAAATAGCTAAATATTCAAACCAAATATTCTCTCTCTCACACACACACACACGTACGTACGTACGTACGTTGAACCTTACTTCGGAAATAGTTTTGGTTGACCCAAAACTGCATTTTTCAGCAGAAGTTGTGTGTCCAGCTCTGCTGATGAGCTGTGGAGCCACCTAGTGTCACTGTTGGAGCTCACTGCCTGCGCAAAGACTCTTTTTTTACCTCTGCACTGCCACAGGGAGGGTTCAGCTGTGCCCATGCAGGCAATCACCCCCCAGGGGAGTGTAGGGGCTGCTGATGTTATTTCTGTCCTTTGGGGTTCCATCAAGGGAGGACCAGCTCACAGGAGCCCTGTTGTCAGAAGCTGCTGGGGGTACGGGGGTGGATGTGCTGAATCAGTGTATTTTCTGGTGCACTGGGGGACCATTTCAGTTCTAGGGGGAAAGGGCCTTTCTAATTTCTAATTGGCAGTAGCAGGAGCTTGGAGTCGTGAGTTGAGTCCATATGTCCAGATATTGCAGTTCAAGGAGGGGGATAATGCCTGGCCTTTCACTAACTGCCTATCCAGTCCTCTCCATCAGTCTGTGTTTATTCACTGAGCAGGATTCAAACAAGGACGGGCTAGGAGAACACATGATAGTCAGGGTTATATCGTGAGGTCTTTGGAGCAGGGACTGTCTCTCTCTTGTGTCTGTACAGCGCCTAGTGTCAGGGGTCCTGGGCCATGGCTGGGGCTTCTAGGTGCTATCGTAATACACCTAATAACTAATGTACAGCGCCTAGCACCAGGGTTCTGGGCCATGGATGGCTGGGGGCTCTGAGATTTAATGCAAACAATAAATACTAAAAATAAAAACCCAATGGCCCAAAGCCTCCTGGCCCTGCCCCTTGTGCAGACTTCACACCAGCGCTAAAGGAGTGTCAAACGCTGTCATCTGGGGGCCCTTTGCACCAAGCTAAGCGACTGCACAAGAGTCAGGGCAATGGAGAGTCTGGTCCCAAGAGTTAGGAAGAGATTTAAATGTTCATGATCAGGGCCTCTGACTCGGGGGGTGGTGGTCAGGAGGTAACTTTCTCTGGGGACAGATTATTCGCCAACTGGCCATTGCAGGGTTTTTTGTGGTTTCCTGTGAAGCAGCTGGCACTGGCCTGGAGACAGGAGAGCGGCTAGATGGGCCCCTGCTCTGCTCCCATCTGGCAATTCCTTTGTTCTCTCCTCAGCACTGCATAGGTGGAGGAGGGTTCTTCCCAGAAGGGAACCCGGTTCAGTGCGGCGATTTCCCTGCCTTTGCCTGGGATGGCTATGGAACCCATCAGCAGTGGAGCGTATCCAAGGAGATGATTGAATCCGCAGTGCTGCTGTTCTACCGCTGAGTCCGGAAAGGCTGGCGTGACCCAGTGAACGACGCTGCTTCACTCCAGCCGGAGCTACTCCCTGGCTTTGAACTCAGACGTCTGCCATGCAAATAAAGAATGTGAAGTGGGCTGGGGTCTTGGTGTGATTTGCTCCCCTTGCGACTGAGAGGCCTGCAGGGCTCTCAGCACCAGTCAGAATGAGACGCTTCTGTCATTATTTGTAATTATTTACGGTTAGCAGTAACAGGAGCACTGGGTGTTATTATGTGGTGATTTTCCTCTGTCAATCTCAAAGCACTTTACAAAGCAGGTCTGTAGCATTATTCCCATTTTAGATGGGGAAACTGAGGCACAGAGAGGTGACGTGATTTGCCCAAGGTCACCCAGCAGGCCAGTAGCACAGTAGCAGGTCTCCTGAGTCTAGTCTAGTGCTTCATCCCTTGCCCCCCCCTTCTCTAGTCGTAGTTGCTAGGACCACCTATGATTAATATTCCCCACCATGTCCCATTCTAAAACTCTGTTTTCATTGCTTATAATTTTGCCAAACTTCAACCCTTTAGGCTGGAATTTCCCTGGTGGGGCTCTGCCCCAGCTGAATTTCTTTCTTTTCTTTTAACTCAGCTGAAAGGGCTCAGCTGATACCCAGAACAGTGTTTTGTCCATGTTTAAAAAAAAAAAAATGCTGGCAATCTTGTCTTGAAAGCTGTCCCCTACCTGCCCCCAAACACTGGAGCAGTGACTTGAAATGTCTGCCTCAAAAAACGACCAACCTGGCTTAGGTGCCTCCCTCCAGCCCGGAGTTAGGTGTCTAAATCCCTTTGAGGGGCGGGGCTTAGGTTTTCCTCAGCAGCAGCCTAAGGTGCATTGCACCCCCACGGCGCCACCTGGTGGAGGGCAGAGGGGAACATTTCCACCCAGAGTCAATCCTGTTCCCCACCCCTCTGGAGGGGTGTCACTCTGGAATACAGGGAGATGGCTCTGCCCCAGCCTCCAGTGTAGGGTGACCAGAGAGCAAGTGTGAAAAATCGGGACAGGGGGTGGGAGGGGTAATAGGTGCCTATATAAGAAAAAGCCCCCAAAATCAGGACTGTCCCTATAAAATCAGGACATCTGGTCACCCTACTCCAGTGGCACAAGGAATTGGGATCTTCCTGGTAGGGCCCAACACCAGGCTGTGCCGTAGAGATTTTCCGAACAAATAAATTGACGCTGCCCCGATTTTCCTTTTCTGCTGCTATCACTTTAAGGCTGGAATGTGAACCCGAAGATCTGAGTGGAAGAGGCGAATCCTGCCTCAGAGGCCTCCCCTGTCAGTGGGACTGGGACGGTTCTGCTGAGCAAGGGTGGCAGGAACTGCGGGGTCTGGTGCAGGGGGTCTGTGAGCCTGGGAGTGCGGAGGGAGGGTCTGGAGGCAGGGCAGGGATGAGTGGATTTGTGACTAGAGGGATCCCTTGTGTGGCTGCCCTTCAGGCTGGTGGTAGGTCCCTGCTAGGGTTACCATATTTCAGCAAGCAAAAAAGAGGACGGGAGGAGCCCCGCCCTAGCCCCTCCCACTTCCCGCCCCCCCAGAACCCCCAACCCTCCCCCCGTTCCTTGTCCCCTGACTGCCCCCTCCTGGGACCCCTGCCCCTAACTGCCCCCCAGGACTCCACTCCCTATCTAAGCCTCCCTGCCTCTTGTCCCCTGACTGCCCCAACCCTTATCCACACCCCCACCCCCAGACAGACCCCTGGGACTCCCACGCCCCATCCAACCACTCCCCACCCCGACAGCCCCCCCAGAACTCCCAACCCATCTAAACCCCTCTGCTCCCTGTCCCCTGACTGCTCCGATCCCTCTCCGCACTCCTGCCCCCTGACAGCCCCCCCCAGAACTCCCAACCCATCTAAACCCCTCTGCTCCCTGTCCCCTGACTGCTCCGATCCCGCTCCGCACTCCTGCCCCCTGACAGCTCCCCCCCAGAACTCGCAACCCATCTAAACCCCTCTGCTCCCTGTCCCCTGACTGCTCCGATCCCTCTCCCCACTCCTGCCCCCTGACAGCTCCCCCCCAGAACTCCCAGCCCCCCACCCACCCCCTCTCCTTGTCCCCTGACTGCCCCCTCCTGGGACCCCTGCTCCTAACTGCCCTCCAGAACCCCACCCCCTACCTAAGACTCCCTGTTCCTTGTCCCCTAACTGCCCCCTCCTAAGACCCCCCCAACTGCCCCCCAGGACCCTACCCTCTACCTGTACCCTGACTGCCCAAAACTTTCTCCACTCCCCCCAAAAAGCCCCCCCCCCGTTTCTTGACTGCCCCCTCCAGAACCTCCCTGCCCCTTCTCCTGCCCCCTGGCCCCCTTACCCTGCTGCTCAGAACAGGGTGTTGGGCTCTGTGCGAGCCGAGCCGGACACGTGTCTGCGCTCCCCAGCACAACAAAACCCGGTCCCTGGCCCTGCACAGTGCTGCCGGAGCCGGGCTGCAGGGGAGAGCTGCCGGCTCAGAATGCAGGGCGGATCCGGCTCCTCTACAGCTGCTCTGGAGTCCAGCCCGGGACTTTCCTGCAGCCCTCCCAGCCGCTCGCTCTGCTCTGCCGGGGGAGGGGGGAAATCCCGGACATTTTGAGTGCTTTACAAATTCCCCCCGGACGCTATTTGTAGAACAAAAAGGAGGACGTGTCCGGGTAAATCCGGACGAATGGTAACCCTAGTCCCTGCAGTCCATGGCCTCAATTACTCAAGTTGGGACCACTTGTGATCAGCTGAAAAGAAATTCTGCTCTATGGCAACTCTGAGTCAGTGGAATACCGAATCCCTGTCTGATCTCTGCATCACTGTGGTATCTGAGCCGCCAGTTGCTCCACTGACTGTGTTAATTAACAGACAATATGCAAAATCTCCATGTAAAGGGTTTAGTAATAGAAAGCAAGGAGACATTAGCAATGTCCTGCGTGAGATCCCAGCACAGCCAGACACATGGCACAAGTTTTGCTGATATGGGGACTGTGTAAAGAGTGTTTCACTGTGAAAAATAAAACTAATCTTTTAAAATTGATCCTTTTAAAACTATAATGTTGATTAAAAAAGATAAATACACACACACATACATAAAATTCCAGCTGGGTTTTAAGTCCCTCTTTGGGTTTGATATATGAGTATACAAACAACATAAACACAGTGTATTTAAATATATTACTCTATACCAGGGGTAGGCAACTATGGCACGCGTGCCGAAGGCGGCACGCGAGCTGATTTTCAGTGGCACTCACACTGCCCAGGTCCTGCCCACCTTAATTTTAAATGAAGCTTCTTAAATATTTTGAAACCTTATTTACTTTACATACAACAATAGTTTAGTTATATATTACAGGCTTATATAAAGAGACCTTCTAAAAAGGTTAAAATGTATGACTGGCACGCGAAACCTTACATTAGAGTGAGTAAACGAAGACTCGGCACACCACTTCTGAAAGGTTGCCGACCCCTGCTGTATAGAGTGCAGCTATGGGGTCAGATCCTGCAGTCTCTCCTTGGGCGAAATACCCCTGGGCTTCAAAAGGACAGCTGTGATGTTGTGGATTGTGCTCATGTGTGGGGCCTGGCCAATATGAAGTTACCTGGGCTAAAGTGGTAACTCGCTACCACTGGAAGTTGCTGAGACCAAGAATTCAGCAAAGATTAAAAAAGGGACGGACCATTTCTGTGGATAGCTAGAATATCCAGAGTGATCCTAGTTCTTGTGAACAAACATTCTGAAAGGGATCAAACCCTTGTGGTACAGAACAAACTATATTAGATTCAAGCAGTGTTTCTCACCACATGCTTTCAGCAGAGTTACTGACCAAACTCTCATGTCAGGAATCCTCCACCAGAGTCCAACACCTGCTTCCTTTTTCTCTTCAGGTACAGTAAATGTATTAGCCAGAGAGAGAGAGAGAGAGAGAGAGGGGTGTTCCTTGAGGATGTTTGTCCATCCTTGTTATAGTTGCAGTCTCCCTCTTGAAAAACATTTCCAGCTGACCACTAGGAGACAGAGTCTATGTGGAAGGGTGTTCCCTGCTGCTTTTTTCACGTTGTTGAATTTACTTTGTTTTCTCTTCCTGCTTGATGACTCTGTTTACTGCTTAAATGCAAATTAGCAGAGCACATATTCCTTTGTTTAGGACAGACCCGTTTGCCAACTTCTGTTTGGGCAGGGCTGTGGGGTTTGGAACATGGCTTAATAACACCATAACAGGAAATCTTATAATATCACATATAATGAAGCCACACATATTTTATCAGGATGATGCTGACCAGCAAATTACAAGTTTTCAAATAATACCTTAAAAGACATGCCATGTACAAAATGGTTACAATAGCATGTAGGGTGTGATCACAAGGGCATATTCTGTCACAGTGGGGCACTGACACATTGAGAAACGCGGGACTAAGGGTGTTGGTGAGTAGCTGGAGGACTAGAGCAGAAAGGGTATTGTGCTGCAAAGTGGAGGCTGTGCGATCCAATGGGGAGTAGGAACCAGGAGAGCTGGGGGTTATTCCCAGCTCATCTGGAGACCTCAGGAAAGTTTCTTCCCTTCTCAGCAGGGCCGGCTCCAGGCACCAGCAAACCAAGCATGTGCTTGGGGCAGCAAATTTTCAGGGGCGGCATTCCAGCCAGCCTTTTTTTTTTTTTCTCCCCTCTTTCTTTTCTTGGGGCGGCAAAAGCCTAGAGCCGGCCCTGGCAGCAGCAGTGCGTCCTATATGGGGGGTGCACTGGGGCCGCTGCAGTTGGTGTCGGGGAGCAGCGCCCGCACCTTATGCCCGGGTGACCTCCGAGCGCGGGACACTCGGGCTGGGGACCGCCCCGCGGGGCGGACGGAGTCACCTGCAGGTGTCGCAGGGCGGCCGCCCCCAGTGCCGCAGCCGGGGCTGGGAGAAGTGGCCCGAGCCACCCAGGGACTGTGGCAGGGCGGCCAGGAGCAGCAGCAGCAGCAGGGCCATAGTGGGGACCAGTGCCCGGGGCGCTGCCGTGTGGGGCCCGCATCCCGCACTCCGGGGCTACGCTGTGTCTGGGGCTGCCCTGCCCCGGCTCCTCAGCCCTCTGCTGGGTGGTCCCCCGGCTCTGCCCTCCCGGGTCCCTGCCGGTCCTGGAGGTGGGAGCCCCGGCTGGAGGGACCCTGAGCTGAGGCGGGGCCCGGGAGCCCCCCTACTTACCCCGACCCTGCCAGCGCCAGACCGACTGGAGGCGAGGGGGGAGCGGGTGTAGTCAGCACTGGTGGGGGGAAGCCCAGTGCTGGGGCAGCAGGGAGTGCGGGTGAGGTGGTGGGGAGAGCCCAGAGTTGGGGCGGCAGAGGGTGGGGGGGAGAGCCCAGCTCTGGGGTGGCAGGGAGGTGCGGGGGGAGCCTAGGGCTGGGGTGGGGGGCAGCTAAAATTTTTTTTGCTTGGGGCGGCAAAAAACCTAGAGCCGGCCCTGCTTCTCAGTGCGTCAGTTTTTCTCGTAAATTGAGATAACAATGCTGATCCCTTTTGCAAAGCGCACGGAGATCTGTGGATTAAAAATGCTGTGCAAGAGCGAACCGTACTTGAAAGCCAGAAAGAAATTAAATGAATTGTTCTGATCCCTTGATTGTTTTTAGTGGTCGGAGTCACTTCTAAATTCCAAGGGCAAGCGGGGCTGTTTCAATGAAACCTAAATAACAAAGTTCCTGCTTTAATCTGCTTCTTAGCAGTGAAAGATCTACAGAGCTCCGACATCCTTTGTGGCTTCATTGGGACAATTCATTTCCACCGCCCGAACCAACACTCAGCGGCAGCATGCAAGGAATCAGTGATCAGTTGATAAGCCAGGCCTGCCAGGTGCTTGTATATAAACATGGAGTTCTCTGGCTGGACTGGCAGGCGTAGCATTGGGGCATGAAGATGAAAGATGAACTAGATTTGACCTGGTCTAGGTGTTCACCTGAAACCTTCTCCCCAGCCCCCATGTGTACGGATAATGCTGGTGTTTGTTGGTTGTGTTTGCTTTTAAAAGGTCACTTTCGCTATTGGTGCCTTTAAGGCAGAGGGGGTTGGTGCATCAGAGGAATAGCTCTGTCTCTCCATGTAAAAGAAGTTTCTGATGCTCAAATCTGCAGTTGGAAACCTCAGACATTGGAACTATGGCCCAAGTGGGTCCTGACCCTCTCTTCGGTGTGTTACATTGTGACTTAACGTGGAAGTTGTAATATGTTAACTTGGCAAAGAGACACTTTAAAAAGCCCAAGACATTGTTGGTTTCTCTACATCTGTAAAATGAGGATAATGCTACTGAGCTGCTCTGTAAAGTGCTTTGAGATCTACTCATGACAGCACTAGACATTATTATTACACAGCATCAGCTTGGGTCCGTCTGGCTCCCCAGCACCACAGAACACACGAACCTCAGTGCACTAATCCTCAGAGCACCCTGGTGAAGTAGGGACGGTTCTCACCACTGGAGTCAGTGACGGGGAGAATTGAACCCAGCTGTACTGAATCTGAGCCTTAACAAGCCCCCTCTGCCTGCCTCTTGCACTGGGTAGCTGTGGTGCAGGGCCCTTTGGCTGGGCTCGTGAAGCTGTGGCCGTGCCGTGTGCAGGCAGGTTCCACAGCATGAGTGAAATGTGCTGGCGTCAGTTCTGCTGCAAAGCAAGGAGAGAAACTCCTAGGAAAAAGGTCTGAGATGGGACTTGGGAACCGATCCCCTCGCTTCCCTTTTCTGGACATGATTCAAGCGCTGACTGGAGCCAGCGTGAGGCATGGCATTGACTTCAATGAGCTTCAGGTCAGGCAATATCGGCCTCAGTTTCCCCATCTGCAAAATGGGTATAATGAGACCTGGCCACCCTACAGGGGTGATGCGAGGCTCAGTTAGCAAAGGGAGTGCAGAGGGAGGGCTTGCTTTGTGCACATGATGCTACTTGATTTCCTCCTAGTCTCTGGCGCTCCCCTCCCAGCCTGGTTCCCGTGAGCTTCCTGATACACAAGCCCATCACTGAGCCCTCAGTGCGCTCTGGAAACGAAAACTGCTCTAAGGATGTCACTGCAAGGCCATCCCCACTGCGGCAAACCCCCACTGAACTCAAGGGCTGCAGGGTCTCGAACTTTCCTCTGGGATGTTAGTGCCATGTGCAGGTTATGCAGAGAGTCAGCGCAGCCCTGGGAGCAGGAAGATTTGGGGAGGAGCCCTCACTCCCGCCCCCCGCCCCCAGCCTGGCTATTAACCAGCTGATCTACTGTTTTTCCTGCTGCAAAGTCAACAATGAAACAATTCGCTCTCCTGCTGCTCCTCATCCACGTGACCAGGGGCCGCCCTTGCGGTAAGTGCCTTTTTATTCTCCTCTTCCAGGAAATAATTCTCCCAAACCCTAAGGCAGCCTCCTGCCAACCAGAACTTACCCTGAATTAGCTGCAACAATTTTCTTCTGTCCGTGTTCCAAGGCCAAGGTTTTCAAAGATGGGTGCCTAGGGGTATTATTAATTATTGTGATAGCACCTAGGTGCCCTAGTCCTGGACCAGGACCCCATGGTGCTAGGCACTGTCCACTATCTATTAGGTGTATTATGGTAGTGCCTAAGTGCCCCAGTTGTGGACTAGGACCCCATGGGGGTAGGTGCTGTCCATTATCTATTAGGTGTATTACGGTAGTGCCTAGGCGACCCAGGACAGGACTGGACCAGGGACCCCATAATTCTAGGCGCTGTACAAACCCAGAAGAGAAAGATGGTCCTTGCCCCAAGGAACTTCCCATCTAAATATAAAAAGTTTGGCTCGAAGCCCAAGAGTTTCAAAAGTGACGAGTGATTTTTGGGTGCCAATCTTGAGACACCTTAAAGGGGCCTCAGATGTCTTGAGTTGAGCACGCAAAATCAGTCTGAAAATCTTGACCCCAAAAGACTCTTCAATAAGAAACCTGACTTTCAAAAGCCCTGAACCTCCCGCAGCTCCCACTCCAGTCACTTCTACAACCTAGCTCCTATTTGCGATTCTCAAACTTATAAAGATTTTCCACTACTGATTCAGGGATGCGAAATAGTTCTTAGACTTACCTCCTATTAAAAGCATCAATTCTACTTTATATATAGACAGGTGTGTGCTGGGCCGCCCAGAGGATTCAGGGGACCTGGGGCAAAGCGGGGGAGCTGCGGCGCTTGTACTCACCCGGCAGCGGTCTGGGGTTTCAGCGGTATTTCGGCGGCGGGGGGCCCTTCAGTCGCTCCACGTCTTCGGCAGCACTGAAGGGCCCCCCGCCGCCGAAGACCCGGACCGCCGCAGTGTCAGGGCTCGCGGGGCCTAGGGCAAATTGCCCCACTTGCCCCCCCTCTGGGTGGCCCTGGATGTGTGTTTGTGTGTCTTTGTGCGATTGTGTGTAGGGAGGAGGATTTGCGTGTTTGTGTATGTCTGAGTTTGTGCTTCTTTGTGGCTGGTCCAAAAATAACTGCATTCAAAAATAAAACAATGTAAAACTTTAGAACCTACAAGTCCACTCAGTCCTACTTCAGCCAGTCGCTCAGACAAACAAGTCTGGTTACAATTTGCAAGAGATAATGCTGCCCATGTCTTGTTTACAATGTCACCTGAAAGTGAGAACAGGCATTCGCATGGCACTGTTGTAGCCGACACTGCAAGATATTTATGTGCCAAATGTGCTAAAGATTCATGTGTCCCTTCATGCTTCAACCACTATTCCAGAGGACATGTGTTCTGCTCAATAACCATCTCATAGACTCATAGACTTTAAGGTCAGAAGGGACCATTATGATCATCTGGTCTGACCCCCTGCATGCTGCAGGCCATAAAACCGTCCCTACCCCTTCCCTGGACTCTGCTGCTGAAGTCCCCAATCCTGTTATCTAAAGCAGAGCGGATCAACGCATGTTCATTTTCATCATCTGAGTCAGACGCCATCAGCAGAAGGTTGATTTTCTTTTTTGATGGTTCGAGTTCTGTAGTTTCCGCATCGGAGTGTTGCTCTTTTAAGACATCTGAAAGCATGCTCCACACCTCTCAGATTTTGGAAAGCACTTCAGATTCTTAAACCTTGGGTCGAGTGCTGTATCTATCCTTAGAAATCTCACATTGGTACCTTCTTTGTGTTTTTCCAAATCTAAGTGGTCTTAAAACGCAAATGTGCTGAGTCATCATCTGGGACTGCACCCAGGGCTCTGTGCCCGGTGCCCCAGCTGTGCCCCCCAGCCTCAGCCCCCTTACCCCTGTCCATATCCCCCACTCCTGCTCTACGCAATTTTCTTCTAAAGCCTTTCTTCTTTCTAAGTATTTGCAGACTAGTTTGAACAAATCATTTTCAGCCTTGTGGGAGAGCGGATTTAAATGTCTATTCAATGCAGCTATTCGCTGTCTCCTATTCATGGTGATTGGTCATCTAAGTCACATGGTATATTTTCCTCCCCATTATTGATTGACAGAAAACGTTAAAACCAGAGATTAACGAAGTGTGGCTAACACACTCTCTAGAGTGAACATTCAGATGATAAAATGTTCCTGCTAAAATTAGTGAAACTCTTGGGATTCATCAACCATCAGTCAGATACCTCGGGGTCATTTCAATATGTGGTCCCTGGAGAGAGGTTCAGGCTTGAATCCCACTTTTGGCACCATCTAATAAGGGTGTGACACACAATAGTGCTGAAAAGTGTATAAATTTTATTCTCCATCCCCAGTCACCTGATCTAGTTTAGGGTTATATGGGTCAGAAGGCAGGGGTCCACTAACTCCATTGGTCACAGTTGTCCAATGAGTAGAGCTGGGCAAAATTTTTTGGCGAAAAAGATCCCTTGTGGGGATTTGAACCTAGGTTTCATACCTTTTAGGGGAGTGCCCTAACCATGGGGCTATTGGGTATAAAGGGCAGGCCCCCCGTCCTAAAATTTTTTGGGGGTTGGTAGCAAATTTCATTTTTCCAAAGTGAATTTTTTTTATTGCCCATTTTTTCGTATAAAAACCCAGAAACTTTAATGAAAAAAAAATCATTTAGAAAAGAGGCCATTTTTTGTCAATAATAATAATAAAAAAACTAGATGGAAAATTTTTGGCCAGTGCTAATAAAAATGAAAGTCTTAAAAATATGATATCACTTTAAAACATGTGGGGTGCTCCAGGTTATACACACACGGCATCACCACTACCCAATTCTGGAGCAGCCCCAAAGCCCAACCCCAATAAAAATCTATAGACAGAGCAATTTATTTGACCCCAGTTATTTTTTACATCTAACATTTAATTGTGAAAAGAAAGGGGGGAGCTAAGAAATGTGTCTTGTGGGAGAATATTTTTCTCACTGGGATTTATGACTGCAATGAAAAGTTGCCTGTGTGCATCACAGCTGGCAGAGTCAGGGCCGGTGCAAGCTATTAGGCGACCGGGCGCTAGCATTTGGGGGGCGGCATTTTCTTCGGCGGTGACCCCGGCGGCCGGATCTTCGGCCGCCCTGATCGTCATCGGCATTTAGGCGGAGGGAGCTGGAGCAGGTGGGTGCGGGGAGGGCCGCCTGCAGCAAGTAAGGCGGGGGGGGGGGGACACGCAGGGGAACTCCCCGCCCCAGCTCACCTCTGCTCCGCCTCCTCCCCTGAGCACGCCACCCTACTTTGCTTCTCTCCCTCCCAGCCTTGCAGCGCCAAACAGCTGATTGGCGCCGCAAGCCTGGGAGGCGGGAGAAGTGGAGCAGCGATGGCGTGCTCCAGGAGAGGGTGGAGCAGAGGTGAGCTGCAGCATGGCTCTCCGGGCGGGGGGGAGCTGCCATGGGGGGGCGCCTCAGGGCGGGGTGGGGGTGGGGAGCTGCCGCAGGGGGGTGTGCCTCAGGGCGGAGGGGAATGGGGAGCTGCCGCAGGGCTCGGGGAGGGGGCGGAGCAGAGGTGAGCTGGGGTGGGGAGCTGCCGCCCCCTCCCCGAGCCCTGCGGCAGCTCCCCACCCCCACCCCGCCCTGGGGGGGGGGGGAGCTGCCACGGGGGAGGTGCCTCAGGGCGGGGCGGGGGGGTGGGAAGCTGCCGCAGGGCTCAGGGAGAGGGTGGAGTAGAGGTGAGCTGGGGTGGGGAGCTGCCGCGGGGGGGGGGGGGGGGGGTACCTCAGGGCGGAGGGGGAGGTGGGGAGCTGCCCCGGGGTGGGGGGAGCCTCAGGGTAGGGGGGGGCGGGGATCTGCCGCAGGGCTCGGGGAGGGGGAGGGCGCAAGGTGGAAGTTTCGTCTAGGGCGCGAAACATCCTTGCACCGGCCCTGAGCAGAGTCGGTCAGATGGTGGGGTGAAATACGAGTTGTGACGATCCTTTTAAAGGAAAGTGCTGAGTTCTGTTTGCTGGGAGAGTTGTCTGGACAACTGCTGGATGCTCACAAGCATATCCAGGAATCCTGGAAGTTCTCTGAGTTTTAGCATTGATGATTCTTTATCTGAAAATTTATCATGAAAGTGTATTTACTATTTTCCCTTTAAAAAGTGTCCTGGAGCAGAACCAATGTTATGTAACTCCAGGGACCAATTGTGGCAAGACACCAAGCCACAGCTAGCAACCGTGCTAAAGAGCCAGAATGCAGGAGATGCCGCAAAATGGGATGTTTTGCAATAACATGCAGGTCACCCAGAGTAGCAGAAACAATCCAAGAGAAGATTTTTGCAGTGGGGAGCTTAATAAATGTAGGAACTTCGGGAGTTCTCTAGTTGCTGCTTAATGCAGGGCTCTTTGTGTTTATGTCCTTACACACGACACCAACCGCACACCACAAACTGCAACGATCATAAAGTTGAAACAAACACTTTGCCAACACCTCATAGTTTGATAATTATTTGGGAAATCTATCGATATCATCACCTAGTATGATGATCTATCTATCTATCTATCTATCTATCTATCTATCTATCTATCTATCTATCTATCTATCTAATGAATTACAATTTAGTTGTAGCCATGTTGCTCCCAGGATATTAGAGAGACAGGGTGGGGGAAGTAATATATTTTATTCGACCACCTTCTATCTCTGGGGCCTGGTCTGCTCTGCAACGTGGTGTTGGAATAGCTATGTCTGTCAGGGGTGTGAAAAACCCGCAGCCCCTAACTGTTGTGCTTTGCTGGCAAACCCCCCAGTGTAGATGTAGAAAAGGACGGCTGTCAGGATAGGTGTTGGTCTGTCAGATGTTGGTCCTGCTCTGAGCAGGGGGTTGGACTTGACCTCCTGAGGTCTCTTCCAAACTTGATATTCTGTGATTCTATGATAGCCATTTGGGGTGGGGAGGTGTTACCGTAGTGGCACATGCCTGTCTGCACATGCTGTGTCTGCACTAGGCTGTTCTGCCAGCCTAGCTAAACTCATATAGGTGGATAAGTCACTCAGGCGTTTGTGGAAATGTTACCCTTTGTGCCCTCCCATCCTTCCTCTGTCTTGTCTATTTAGATCGTGAGCTCTTTGAGGCCAGGACTGTCTCTAGCTGACTGTGTGTCTGTGTTCTCAGTCAGGAGCGCTAGCACTGCCGTACTACAAACAATGAACTGCTAGAGAGGTCCAGTGGCCTGAGTGCCAATGGGAATCTGGCTCCAGGGCAAACGAAAGACCCGGTCAAAAGCGATTTTAAAATCTGAATATTTTTATTTAGTAACTTTTTTTTTTCCAAACAGAGAAAAAAATAGAAGAACATTCTCCCCCCCCGCAATAAAATCAGACTTTTCATGTGACGTCTTTCCAATGGATAAGAACACATCTTCCCTAATTATATATATATTATATATTTTTTTTCCGTACAGTACGCAATTAACAGGCAAAAACGAACATCGATTTTTTTTCTTTTTAAACCAAATCTGTTAATATCCAGATGAACTAAATGAGCAGTAGTGGGTTTGCTTTAACATTAAGCAGGTGTACGTATATCCCTGTTTGTCGGCAGGTCCATATACAAAGTACAGATATCAGTTTGTCATGCCACTAAGTCAGCTTTGTTGCTGCTGCTGGTAATTTTGGATTAAACTCCTTGTTAAAACATCACAGCTCACCCTGACTCCGAGGGGCTACCGACAGCTGAGAATAGTGATAGAAAAAGTTAGCAGTGTCTCAAGGTTTTATGTTTGATTATCATATAGAACTTAAATGGCAAAGTCCCCCTCTTTCTTTCACCTCCTCAAAGGAACGTGCTCTGTGCCATTCATAACGCAGCTTCCATCAGTGGCTGTGCAGATGGGTTTATCAAGGGACGAGTGACACTTCACCCCGAATTCAAGCCAGCTCAAAAGTGGGGGAAATGTTTGTAAAGTGAGATAAATCCATGCTCAGATCTGTATCTCAGGCCCCAGATTGCATGTCCATTAGACATTCTCAATGTAAAATTCTCACCTAGGTGCAGATTTCTTGCACTCTCATTTTGCTCAGATCTGGGGTTACTGTTCTCTCTTTGTAACAGTAGTAGTTTTCCCCTCTCACATTTTGTTATGAGCTGCCTCCTAGCTCTCGAGTTGGTCTGAGAACAAGTGAAAAATGTTGTGAAAGGGTTGCATTTTTTCCTGTGTTCTTTGGTCAACGTTTCAAATGGCAACAAAGACTTTTGTCAACATTTCAACTTCTGATGGCAATTTTTGTCAACATTTCATATTTCAATGAAAATCTCCATCAAAATTTCAATGACTTTTTAATCAAAATTTCAACAGTTATTTCTGTCAAAATTCCAGATTTCAATTAAAATCTCCATTGAAAAGTCAGCATTTTTATCAAAATTTTGAAATTTTAATGAATTTTTTGTCAACATTTTAGATATCAATGAACATTTCCATCTACATTGCAACAATGTTTTTCATCAAGAGTTCATAGTTCAACAAAATGTTGTCAGCATTTCAGTGAATGTTTTTGCCAACATTTCAACAGGTTTTTTGTGCCTGTTTCAAATTTGGATAACATTTCTCATTGAAATTTCAAAATTCAAAATTTTCGCCCTGGCTCGCCCGAATTTGTCCCTTGACCTTGATGGAGTCTTGTGCCCACTTCTCAACCCTCCAACAACAAAGTGCTCAGTAGTTCTCCCTAATAAAATAAAGATATATATATATATTTCATTTATAGAGATTTATATATTTCAATAGATATTTTATATGGAGAGCAGAGATGTTCTCCATCTTTCTATCTTTACATTACATCACTTTGGACACTGTTTCTGCAAGAAACCAGCCCAGTTCTACAACAATGTGGCTCCGAGAGGGAGCTGAAAACTACTTCCTGACCCCCGTTCTGCCTTAGCAATCACCAGCATCATTGGCCACTTAGCACATGGGCTCCATCAAGCTTGCACCCATCTATCTCCAAGTGGGATTGGCTTCTAAGGCATCAGAAAGGTAGAAACCATTGACCTCTAACCCTTCAGAATCTCAGAGGGGGCTGATTCCAGGTGGAAGGGTTACCTAGATAGGCTTGGGCTAAATAGATAACATGGCAACAGCGTCTGATTGTATCACTCAACTCCGCCACCTAGGCACCTCCAATATACAGACAGCATGTGTCTGTGTCTACGGAGGCTCAAGAAATATGTGCAGCGGAGCTATGGGAAGCACCAAAATGTGGGGTCTCCTGGGCTTCTCAAGAACATCTTCTCCACATGCTTCCTCTGGCGTCATGTGCTTGGAAACTCCCAAACTCGACACCAAAGTGGCTTCCACCACAAACCCCAGGCGAGCTTGAAATTTGGCCCCAGTTTGTGAACCAGGGCTGAGTCCTGGGGTGTCTGAACAAAACCCAAAGCCTCATTGCAATACTTTTACACAGCTCTAATATGCACTAGTGAGGCAGAAGCATTATCTATGGGTCTAGATATATACAGTCTCTCTCCCTCTCTTATATATAATGTATATATTAATAAAGAACACAATATTTATACAGAGATATGTAACATTATAAAATCTGCCTAGATACACCTTAGTATATATACAAAGAGAGGTGCTATATCTCTATAGAAGTATTGTATGCTAGATTAATACGTGCTGTTAATCATAATGAATACAGCACCATTCCTGCATTTGATGGTGTTTTACCATAACACAGAAACACTATATATATATATAGTGTGTGTGTGTGTGTGTGTGTGTGTGTGGTGTTTCTGTGTCATTGTAAAGCATCTTATTACCTCTCTCTTTTTCACTCCTTACATTGTCTCCTCAATCCCTGTTCCTGTAAGAAACCAGTGTAGTTTCTCTGTGTGTGGATATGCATGCATTTGCATACATATATGTATGTGAATGCATGTATATGGGTGTGTGCATGCGTGTATATGTGTCAGTGTGTGTGTGTGAGTGTGGCTGCCTGTGCCGATGCTCTCCATTTTGCGTAGGAGCAGATGGGATTATTTAATTCCCTTTTGTTTATTTGATAGCAGTTTAAACAAAGCTAAGAAGCCCCCTGTTTTTGGAAGCATCTGAACATCCGTGACTGCATGTGAGCGTGTGCATGCACACGTGAGTACACTGGGAGATGGTGTGCTGTTGGTCAGAGTGCCAGGCTTGTTCCCATACGTTACGTCCCCTACACACGGATTTTCTCCCTGCACTGTGGCGAGGCTGTTGGGATTAGCAGGACGATGGCAGACACACAGTACTTGTGGCGAGACATCCATGGTTGCAGACGCAGCAGAACACTATCCCAGCCCCCTGTCCCGTGGGCTGGACCCTTGCCTGGCAGGAACAGCAGTGGCTCCAGTCTGATCCGATTCCAAGTGACGGAGACACCGTTCTGCTCCATCCCCCTCCTTCAGCAGATCCAGGCCAGCATGGGGTCCTGAGGACATGGGGGGCTCTGAGACATTTCCTTAGTCTGTGGAAATGAGAGTAGTGTCCCCAGGAGTCACATGGATCAGGAGACTATCGGATACTCCTGCTTCCCTCTTTCCAAAGGAGTGCCTGATGGATGGATGGGAGCTGCGCGGACCCAAGCACACCAGAGCAGGTTAAAGGACACTATCCACCTCTGAACATCCAGGGACTGTCCCATGCCAGTTCTCATCCTATGGGGTGGAACATCCTCTGGATTCTTGCTGGTGCTGGGCTGCAGGCAGCGGCTTGTTTTTATTGTAGGGATGCTGATGAGCGTTGGGCTGCTCCTGGTGGCTTATTTTCATAGGGTTGCTTGTGAATGTGGGGCTGCTCGCTGTGGTTTGCTTGTGAGTGCCGGGGTGCATATAATGGGCTGGGAGGGATAGCTCAGTGGTTTAAACATTTGCCTGCTAAGCCCAGGATTGTGAGTTTAATCCTTGAGGGGGCCACTTAGAGGTCTGGGCAAAAATCTGTCAGGGATGGTACTTGGTCCTGCTAGTGAAGGCAGGGGGCTGGACTTGATGACCTTTCAAGGTCCCTTCCAGCTCTATGAGATAAGTATATTTCCATTTATTGTAGGGTTGCTCGTCACTGCTGGGCGGGTAACCTTGCTTTTCTTTTAGAAGCAAACAGCGCTGCAAAAAGCATGCAGAGTGGAGTGGCCTTTTGCAAACAGTTCTAAGAACCAGGAAGGTCGGTCTCATTCGAGGCTTAGCAAACTGCCTCTCTTCACGCTGCGATTCCAGACAGCGAGAGACCTCGGTTTGAGCATCACGTGGGCTTGATTGTTTCCTTCCCTTTTGTTCCACGTGAGGAGAGCTTGAAAAGAAGAAGCCCTCGGAGCAACTCAACATCTGTGACAAAGCCAGACAGGAGCTCAGCTCAGGAGGCAGCTATGAGCATCACAGACACAGGGGCCTGGATTCTCCCTCACCCTGCCCTGGCAGGGGAAAGTGCAACTTGCAGTTACAGCCACTTTCAGACTCTTTTCGGCAGCCAGAGTGGGTGCAAAGGGGCATCAGCGTAAGTGAGACTTAGCCCCTAAGGGTGCATCTGAGCCAGTGTTGCCCGTTCAGAACAAGGAGGGATATAGCATTGCCAGCCATGAGCATTCAGGAATCATGAGGGCAGGTCCCTAAAATCATGAAGCTGGCTTACAACTCATGACATTGACTTTAAAGAAATCAATAAAAGTTGTGTCCTTCTGGCCACTGAGCCTCTAGGGATGCATTTGGGCTACTTTGACCTCCACCCACAAGGGCTAGAAAATTTCCTCTAAAACAAAACAAAACAAAAGCTGAGATGCCTATATTATCCCAGGACTCCGGGAGCTGGGGCATTAAGAAAAGCACCAGCTATCATGAGAATCACCATAAAATCACACACGTTGGCAACGCTGGCAGAGTTGGGAACTCTTGCTGTCTTCTCTACCTCTCCACAGTGAGTCCTTCATCTCCGCCTCTAATACATCTTTAAAATATCAATGCTGCAAACGTCCAGATGTGAAGCCTAAACCCAATGGCTCCACCTTTAAAGGAGCTGTCGGCGTCACTTGTTGGCACAAGCCCTAGAATGCCAAGGCCATGCCAGGGGCAGGGCAATTGGGTCTCTCAAAGGGGGGTTATGGGAGATAGGAAATTCGGTAGGATCTGACCATGTGAGACCCAGGTTCCCCTGACAAGGCTAGTCTGGAGTTTTTGTAATCGGACTCCTCAAACATTTATACCAGAAAGACACTTTGGGGAGTTATGGGCCGGGGGAAGGGGGCGTAAATGTATCTTCGTATGGCACCTATGGGCTAGATTCTCCAATGTGCCAAAGTGGGCATAAAATGCTCTTATTTCTGATTGGGTGGTGCCACACCCACTTTGCCCAGGGGTAAGTGACTGTGTGAGAGGCTGGGCAATGGGGAGTCAGGTCCTGTCTGTTTGTTATAGCCTCGTGTAATTTACCTGGGCTGGATTCGCTCAGTTATGCTATCTGGCACCTCTGCACAGAGGGGCTGCAGATTACGCATGTACCCACTTTTAGCCCTCCCCCCCCCCCCCCCGCCCAGTGTGAAGAGGACTTAACACGACTGAAAATCAGGCCCAGGGCTACAGCTGGTTTGGCCTGGATCTAGCCCTCTGGCTAAGTGTGTCATGTTCCCCTCCCATGACTGGTCCATATAAATATAAACTGAGCCTGCTCATACTAGCACTTAAGGCAGTGACGCCTTTAACTGACTAGGGTGCGGCTGTGCCTTTGGTGTTGAAGATGCCAGGTCGATCCTACATCCTACTCAGGAGGGAGAGCTGCACATAGCTCACTGGATTGGCATTTGCAGTTATGTGGCATGTGCATGGCATGCAGGCCCCAGCGTGGGGCTAGAGGTACTGTGTGGCTGGAGGTGTTGGAGTGTGCGCCAGCCTGTACAGGTGAAACTGATGTTCTCCTGACCTCGTCTTGTCATGAGAAATCTCATGGTGCTCTTCCTAAGAGTACCTCTGGTATCCTGATCAAACCTGAACTCTGGTCATACCCCCGTATCATGTCCGTAAGTTACAGTAGTCTTCTTTACTTTATATGCGAAGCTCTTATACGGTGCTGTTGTGCATTGTTGACTAGCTGCCGCGTTCCACTCCAGAGGTGGCTGCATTTCAGTGGTTGGTGACATTTTCCCTTGCCTGCCTCGCAGGACTGTTGTCAGACTTCGTTATAGAATGTTTGAGATCCTTGGAAGAAAGCTGCTAGAGAAGGGTAAGCCATTGTTTTAATGACCACAGGAAGTCAAGGCCTCGATTTTATGCCGCTCGATGTGACCTGGTTTGTGAAGTAGAAAAGGCCTGTTCTGACTCTCTCAAGTAGAGGGCAGGGGCACACAGCAGCCAGGACTCAGAGATAGGAGAGAGAATACAGACACATTTGGGGCAATGGGAAAAGTCTAGAACTTTTCTAAAAATCATCAAGGTTTTATAATGTTCTTTCTCAAACACCTCTTCCCTCTTCTACTTTTGCACTGTCTCTGCCTGTTCTCTCCCCCACCCCGTGACATCGTCTTTCTTACCCAGGGGACTATTTCTCCACAGGAATTTTTTATAGTTGTTAAATGTAACTGTCAACCTGTTAAAAAATCCCATGGAAATTCTTTAAGCATGAAAGAGCTTTCACAAAAATTCTCTTTTTCTTTCTCCTAAATGGAACGTAACCCTTAAAATTCTGCAAGACTTGGAATTGTAGAACCCAGGAAGTGCTACAAGGCTCCAGATTCTAGAATCCAGGAAGCTCTAACATTCTAAATGAAGTGATCCAGAGATTCTCCTCCCAGCCAGCAACCAAAGTTTCAGCACCACAAAGTAAAGAGACTTCAGATTCTAACTCAGGAAAAAGTTGGAGGTGGGGAGAGGAGGTTGGAGCTTAATCACAGCCTAACTTCAGACCCGATGATGAATTTGTGATGTTCTCTGTTTCTTTTCCAAACAATTCTATTTTCATCCCCCGACAGACAGTGGGCCAGACACGCAGCTGGTGCAGACTGGCTTGGCTCTACCTGGATGGCGCTACACCTGCTTTACAGCACCTGAGAGCCTGACCCAGTGGTTGATTTGGCAGATGAGAGATAGCAGCGAGGTCCCAATCACGTGTAGTCATTTGCGTAGACTGTCAGCTCCTTGGGGCAGAGATCATCTCTTTGTTCCGTGTTTGAACAGTGCTTAGCTCGATGGGGTCCTGGTCCATGTCTACCACAGTACAGAATAATAATTTAAAATCCCATGGCACGTGTTGTACTAATAGGTGCATCAGCCTCAGAATTTTGGCCAGATCCCACCTTGGGTAATGACATTTGGCCATCCTAAATTCCCCCGCCATAACTGGATAAAAAATCCTTCTTCACTTCCTGCCTTAAACTGCTGGGCAGCGTGGCCATGCAGCTGTTAAACGGCTGCCGAGTGCCGGCCCAGAGGTGGCTGCATTTCACGGTGAGTGAAATGATCTCGGTTTGTAATTGTTCTGGAAAACTGGCGGAGCTCTTTGGGCCGTTGGTTGAAAGAAAGCGCTCAGATGCCAGCTGGCCTGATGGCAGTGCCCTGTCTCCTGTTGCAGGGGGGAGACAGGCCATTAATGACCTTTGTCATCAGTCCTGATGGGAAAATGAAGGGAAGCAGCTAGGTTTACATCAAGGCTACAGTGCTGGGAAAGAACCCAGGTGAAGGCGGAATCGAGCCTGGAGGGGCCCCCTGCGTAGTGGGATGAAGCTGGAAAAGGAAGCTGATTGCCAATCACAATGAAGGCCGGATTGCTGATTACAATAGAAATCTTTGCTCCCAGGTGGGGCGCCGGCTCCACTACATAGGAGCCCATGGAGCTGTCTTCAGAGCAGTTCATTGTGTGTGGAATGTGCCTGAACTCTGGGCTGCCCACTGCGGCGTAGGGCAAAGCTCCCGCCTCCCGAAGCAGGGGCAGGCGCAGGCCTGCTGGAAGGCAGCACCGCGGACGGGGAGCATGTCCAGTAATATTTAAAGTGGGAAAGGCACCAGCCTAGGCTGCAGGAGACCTGACGTCTATCCCTGGCTCTGCCACTGGTGTGACGTATGACCTTGACCCTGTCACTTTTCCTCTCTTTGTCTATGTAAATTGCTGGCTCTTGGGGCAGGGACTGTCTCTCACTATGGGTACGTACAGCACGTAGCAGATGGGGCCTATAGATGCTAACGTCATGCTAATAATAAAAGCTCTTTGTGCTGGACTGAGGCTGGACATCATTTACCAGCATCTGTAATCACAGCTCTGCTGTGATGCTACAGGGCGAGCTAGTATTACAGCAGGAGGATGCACGTGGTGCGCACGCCTGTATCTAGCCAGCATTCCCTTCCAGGACTGAAGAGCCCAGGCCAGAATTCAGAGAGACCCTGACATAGGCTGAGAGCTGAGGAGCCAGAGAGAACCATTGGGTCTCTCTGTGTCCTGCATCCTCCAAAAAGAATCTCCCTTTATAGTCATCACGGTGTTCCTGGTAGGTGTGAATTTGAATAAGGTCCGTGACCCCTGCAGGGGCAGCTTCTGCAGGCCTCCCTCCCCGCTCTGGGTATTGCGATGTGGACCACACGGTCGTTCCGCCACTCTAGTATGGTGTGTCCACCTCTGTGGAGAGGTGGATGCACCAAACCTGAGTAGCGCTGCGACTGCCCGGAATGGGGAGTCAGCCGCCGCCCCCAGGGACAGGAGCTGCTGTTCCGGAGTGAATGCGGGCCAGGCTCGTTCTCAACGCCCCCGCAACCAAGCCGTGACTATGGGTTTTCCCCCCGCCATCTCCACCATGGAATTAACTAAAAATTTGCACGGCAAAGTCGTAGCCTTAATCCAGCCCCCTCCCTTCTCCATCAGGAGATGCTCTCTCTGGTCCCCTAGACCAATATCTAGCAATATCTCAGGCATGTTGTAATTATCCTCATTGTCTAAAGGGATAGGAATGGATGTGAAACTGACATTCATAAGTTACATGGTTATAAACAAACAATTTTTTTCTGCATTCAGGGAATATCAGCGCTGAAACTGACTGGTAGCTAGTTCAGGGCATAATAATTGTACTTTAATATCCCTGATGGGAAAAATTCTGTATGGTTTTGTAGGGATGAAACCAACACTGAGCTCTAGAAACAGAACAGGGGGAGATAGAATTTAATGGATAATCTAGGGTGACCAGACAGCAAAGGTGAAAAATCGGGACAGGAGGTGGGGGGTAATAGGAGCCTATATAAGAAAAAGACCTAAAAATTGGGACTGTCCCTATAAAATCGGGACATCTGGTCACCCTAAAATAATCTGAGCCTGCCTGTGAGTTTTTTGAACCAACCCAGAGATCATAGCAGAGATAATCTATCAGACTGTGGTGTTTTCTGTGGGACATTTCCATCATGTGATCAAATCGTTGCTGGTATTTTGCAAAGGGAAATAGCAGAACAACTCTGATATTCAGCTTTGGAAAGTGCCTCTGTAGCAGTTATTCACTAGGGATTTTGTAATGCACAATGTGTGCCATGTTAAAAGCGATGTCAAAATAGCTCTGAACTGTTACTGGCTGCTGTATAAATATTAAGCTTTGTTTTTCTGTTTTTTTTTTAAAAAAACCAAACTCTTAACTCATTAAAAAGAACTCTCTGTGGAAGCTATTACCATCACTCCAGTTAATAAACTAAACTAGTCTGTCGGCATTTTTACACGATACCATGACTCTAGGGAGACAGAAAATTAAACATTGTTTCACTTCGTTTTCACATAGCAGAGAACAAATCAGCCAACACGTAGTTCCCTGAATAGTCCTCTGCCTTTTAAAAAGTTAGAAGATCTATTCTGTTCAATCTAGAGCTCCTCCACTGTGTATGTTTGTCAGTGTATATTTGATGAAGTTTTTTTCTTTTTAAAACTATCATAAAAAACCCCTCCAAAACCCTTAAATGAAAGAAACTGACCCATGAGCAAACTGTTACGGGGACCATGTGGCAGGAACAAAATCAATTTCAAATGGCACCCTAACACAGACACAGTACTGCAGATCAGTGTATAATGTCCCCGCTCAGTTCCCAGACTTCCAAGACCCGGCTGTGAACCATTGATCCTTGAAATGTGTGACAAAGCTCGGATGCGATAGCTGGCAGATCAGAGAGCCTAGGATGAAGTGGGATCAAACATTTCAGTAACACCGATCAGGTTTCCCATAGCCTCAGCTTCTGGATTCAGCATTTCTGATGTCAGTAATTTACAGTAATAAAGAACGAGAAAACAGCAGGTCTATTTGGGACAGTGGAGGTAAGGCTGGGTCTAAGCTGCATGCCTGTACCTGGGGCTCGGGTACAAAGAAGAGGTAAGTGTCCACCTTCATTTTAACTTCACTGCGGTATTGCTGGTTTCCAGCTTCAATGCAGGGGATTCATACTGGCTGGTGTGTCTGTCCCCGCTGCTCTCTTCTGGATGGAATCAGAACTGCTTGAGCACCCATCATAGACCCTGTATTGCTAAGAGTTGATGAGGATTCTCCTTGAGCGCAGGCAGCAGTGGCCGGGAGCGACTACCGCCGGGTGTTCCCAAGCCTGCAGCCTGGTGATAACAGCAGTGAAATCCAAGCCAGATTTCTGACAGTGTTATAACCATTGAGTGGACAAGCTGATGATGCAAAAACTGCGCCTGGTTCTGGTTGAAGTGCAACTTCCCTCAGGTGCGATGAAAATCCCCAGAGAGGTCTGAGCGAGGAACCCGGGGTGATGAGCACTGGATGCTGGTGCTGCCTGACAGCAGGGACACAGACCTAGTGTGCAGTCTCTCTAATTGCTGGCTCTGAGGTCTGTGTGTGGCTCTGCCAGCCCTGGGTCCAGCTATCCCTGGTGCTGAGAAGCAAGCAAAGGGGATTAATCTCCTGTCATGACCCTATACTGTGTGCACAACATCCCAGGAAAATAGACCAGCACCCTGGACCACATGAAGGCCCGTGGACAGCAGAAGGTGTTTTGAGCTGGAACCATTTCTCTTTTCAAAGCCTCATACTGCCCTCTCTTCATTCCCATGGAGACAGTTTGGGGGGAGGGGTCTCAGAGATCAATTGTTTCTGCTGGCAAAATCCTACCCCCAATCTCCCCACAGCAAATTTAAACAGAAACGTTTTTTTCCCCACAGGGAGCCGGTGGAACTCACTGCCACAAGGGTCATAGAGGCCAGGAGCTTAGCAGTTTTTGCAAAAGGACTGGGCCTTTTTTCTGTGTAACAAGAAGATCCAGAGTTGGAAGACTAAGGAGCTAAGAAAACAACCAAGAGCTTTGGAAGGGGCTATCCACCCATCTGCTTCAGGGCCAGTGGAGGTCAGGAGGAAACTTCCCCACGGACAGCTTATTCCATTGATACAGAGTTTCAGCCTCTGAGGACGCTGGTGCTGGCCTGTAGGAGACAGGCTCCTGGGCTAGATGGGTCCTTGGTTGGATCCAGTGTGGCCATTGCTATGTTCCTAGGTCCTGGGCAGGGGAGGGAGGTGCCAGCTTCTTTTGGGGCCACCTGGCACCGTCTCTGTCTTTTTCTGGCAGGTTAGCTGGGCATTAGGCTTGAGTCTGCGTGGCGAGGATGGGGTCAGTTCGAAGGCAGAGTTACCCCCCCACACCCTACAGAATCTGTGTTCTGTGGTGGGAGGATGCAGTCCTCCTGGCTGGTGACCAGCTGTCCCCCAGGAGGCCCTGGTGCTCCCAGTCATGTTGCCATCACCACGGTACTGAAAAGGAGGGATTGGAAAATGCTTTGGCACGGGGGAAGGAAGAGTTGCATCCCAGCTGCTCCCTTGGGCCCAGGGGCTCCCGGACCTAGTGAGGGCAGGAGTGGCACTTTTGGGGGAACTAAAGCTGCCATCCTCCGGTGCATTCCTAAAAAGAGTGGAGTACTGGAGTTGCCCCGTGAGACATGGAAGGAAAGGAAGGGGGAAAATGAATGAAAGAAAAAAGGAGAGGCGAAGAAAGAAAGCAAGAAAGAAAGAAAGAAAGAAAGAAAGACCAGGGGAAACAACCAGCTAAAAAGAAAGGCTGAAGTAATTCTCCTTGGAGCTCAGTGTGGGGTAGGCAAGATCAGACGTTGCTGATGCGGACGCTCAGGGGGCTGCCCCCCCGCTCTGATTTTTCTCGCAAGGTCTCCTCCAGCTTCAGCTTCTCAGGGTCCCCGAACCGCACCGTCTCGTGGACGCAGCACAGGGGCGACACCTTGACCACCTGGTCAAACAGGCTGAAGTCGGCCACGTACTTGCCGCTGGCCGAGAGGGAGATGACCGGGCTGAACTCATAGCCCCACAGGATCTCCTCAGGCAGGTACGAGGTGCGCACCTGGCAGGTGGCACTGGTCGACTCCACCGTGCCACTGAGTATCACCACCAGCTCGAAGTCTCCTTCGCCCGTGCGCAGGGCTGTGTCCCGCAAGGGACTGGAGTCGTCCACCACATGGTAGAAGGTGAGGGGTAGGATGAGGAAGGGGCTGTCGGAAGACGTGTCCACCTGGAAGTCCACGTTGACCTGGTTGAGCCGGACGCAGTCCCCTTCCTTGGTGAGGTAGGTGTTGAGCAGCTTGCCGGTCACCTGGCAGCCAATCAGCAGGCTCTTGCGCATGTTGGCCACCCGGATCATCAGGCAGGTCTTGCCGTTGTGTTGGGCTACCACCGCGTTCTGGCTGAACTTGATGGTCTCCGCTCTCTTCTTGGGACGGGCGATCTTGGCCAGGAAAGTGCCGGTGATGAAGATCTCCATGATGGTGGTGAGAACCAGCTGGCTGATGAGCAGCACAATGGCCAAGGGGCATTCCTCGCTAATGTAGCGGAAGCCATAGCCAATGGTGGTCTGGGACTCCAGGGAGAAGAGGAACGCTCCAGTCAGCGTGTGTACCTGCATGACACACGGGGTGTGGTTGGCCGGGGGGTCGAACTCCAGTAGGTCCCCATGCAACAAGGCCACCAGGTACCAGATCACCCCGAAGATGAACCAGGTGCCGGCAAAGGTGGCGGAGAAGAGCAACAGCTTGTAGCGCCACTGCATGTCAATGAAGGTGGTCCACAGGTCCTTGAGATAGAGGAACCGCTTGTCAGCGATGTGCTCCATCCGCACGTTGCTCCGGCCGTCCTTGGTCATCACGCGCCGCTTGCGCAGGCCGGAGCCGATGAGGGGGCGGCTGTCGGTCTGGGTGGTCTGGCTGTAATACACCTTAGTGGCAGAAGTCATCTGGAAGAGAGGGCAAAAGGGATGGGACATGGTTAGGAGCCACCTCAGGGTGGGCTGAGATCAGACTCAAACGAGGGCCGTTGGGACTGAGCGTGGACAGCAGCTGGATGAGACAGACAGACAGGCAGACAGCCTGTATGCGGATTGCTGGGTTGGATAATGTGTGACTAAGTAATTTATTATTAAAGCTAATGAATGTTTGCCACTTTAGCCAACTGTACGGAAGGGAGACAAGGGGCGGTTTCTATTCGCTGTTACCTCTAGGAATGTTAAATGTTTCATTCAGTGATCACCGTGGGATCTTTGTGATTGAGATCCTGCCCTCTATCTCCACCAGGGGCACTGTAGTGTGTTTATTAGCCCTTCTGATTCCTGGGCTCACTATCAGTCTTTCTCCCCCGCACACTCCAAATACTGGAGAAGCCTGCAAGAGAAAATTGCAAATTAACCACAAGGGGGCAGGATTCTATTAGTTTTAATAATAAATTACTTAGTGATACATTCTCTTTTAGATTCTACACCGCTTCTGGGCAGGGACAGTCTGTACAGCTCCTAGCGCAACGAGAATCCAATCCTTCTTCTTTTTCTTCTTCTTCTTCAACAACCCTACCAGTTCTTCGTAGGTTTGCTAGAACTGAAGTGACTTACCCTGATAAACTCAATGCGCAGACCTCTTTCGTTCCCACTGTGTAGTGTCATGAAACCAAATGTGCCAGCTTTTCAAATGGGGAATGACACAGGGATTAAATACCCAGGCACGGATGTGATCTCCTCAAATTCATTGTCAGCTGTTAAATGCTGTAATTGGAAGCAGATGGGCCATGACTGTAATTCTACAAGGCCAGTGGGCGAAGCAGAAAGTCAGCGTCTCTTTCAGTAGTGTCGGATCTAATCTGCCGGTCAGACCGACAAACCGAACAATCCAGATACCTACCTGACAGAGAGAGGGAATCCTGCCCCATTGAAGTCAATGGTAAAACTCCTGCTGACTTCACTAGGGCCAGCATGTCACCCAAAGGGTCCGTCTACACTGCAAAGAAAAACCCGCCACACTGAGTCTCGGAGCCTGGGTCAATTGACTCAGGCTCGTCGGGCTAAAAACGGCAGCGCAGATGTTGGGGCTGGGGCTGGAGCCTGGGCTCTGAAACCTGGCCGGGGTCAGGGTCCCAGAACCCAGGCTCCAGCCCCAACGTCTATTTATAGCCCCTCAAACCCAAGTCATTTGACCCTGCTCCGAGACGTGATGCTGTGTGGCTTTTATTGCAGTGTAGACGAACCCGCAGACACTGTCTGTCTCTTACCATATGAATCTATCTAGCTATCGAACGATTGTCATTTATACCTCTCTCTTTTTCTCTCTCTTCATACACTCATCTCTTTCGATCTCTATCTATCCCCATACACCCCCTCTATCTATCTATCTATCATTGAAGCCTTCCCCTGTTTTGCCAACAGGACCCCCTCAAGGTGTGTGTGTTGAGGTTAAGGGTGTGGAGCTGCAAAGTATCCTCGGGTGGAATTAATTTTTCCACAGTCTGGTGCAGGAGGGGGCTGGGCATATGTGCAGTGGACTTTCCCCATCCTCCTCCCTCCCCCCCACCCACCACACACAGCCTACACATGGCTTTCTGGTCCAGGAAAGGATGTAGGGGTTGCGGCTGGAGAGGGATGGAAGTGGCTGATCATCCCTTTCAAGATGGGAAGGAAGCCAGATATGAATCTCCTTCTCTGCCAGTACATGCCTGTGCAACCTGAGCTAATGGGCATCTCCATTAGCCATTAGCAGTAAAGGGCCTATGATGCACATCCGGGCAGTTCTGTACAGTACATGTGAATCCCTGAGAGCACTGGGCTGCAGGTGGAGATGACGACGGAAGAGGCAACACCAGGAGAGGGCACACGGGGTGGCAGAGCTAATCCCCGTGACAGCCAGCAGGAGGCGCGGCTGTGGTGAGTGGACCCCATGACAGACCCCAGGACCAACCTTCCTCTACCATTTAATTCCTAGTCTTCCCCCCTACACGTTTTATTTGTCGCTCCTATCAGTTCTGCTCCAGCGTGCTAGCAACAAGGGAGGCAGGAGGTCACCAGATGCTTTGATGGTGAGTTACCTTGGCCTCTTTCTGAGCAGGGGCTTAGAGTGCCACCTGTTTAGCTTGTCAAAAAGAAGACCGAAAGGCGACTTGATTACTGTGTATCTAGGGGGAGGGGATAGCTCCGTGGTTTGAGTATTGGCTTTCTAAACCCAGGGCTGTGAGTTCAATCCTTGAGGGGGCTATTTAGGGAACTGGGGTAAAAATCTGTCTGGGGATTGGGCCTACCTTAACCTCCTAAGGTCCCTTCCAACCCTGATATTCTATGATTCACAGGGAGAAAAATCTCAGGTACTAAAAGGCTCTTTCATCTCGCAGAGCATGATACGAGCCAATAAGCTGACACCAGACAAATTCAAATTAGAAATAAGGTACATGGTTTTTAGCAGTGATGGGTAACGAAGCTCTAGAACAAGAGCAGTGATGGGTTCTCCATCTCTTGGTCTTCAGGTCAAGCCTGGCTGCCTTTCTGAAAGATGTGCCTGAGCCAAACACAAGTTCCTGGGCTTAGCTCAGGGGTAACAGGTGAAACGTAAGGACTGTGGGATACAGGCAATCACAGGGGACGATCTAATGGTACCTTAAACGCTGTGAATTCACGAAGGGCTAGGGAAAAAATCAGGTCATTCTTGTGTCCCGGTCCCCTCAATAATAATAATAGATACTCCAAACCTCCTTTCCCCATTTTCCCCAGAAAGTGTCACTCTAACCCCACCACTGCCCATGATACTGTACATGGTATTGTTCTTATTGGTTAACTAGGCAGTGTAGAAAGATCAATAACCACCACGGATAAGTAGATCTTCGGCCTGATAGTGATTGACCCACATGTCAGAGGCCCAACCATAGCTGCGAAAGCTCTCACCGGACACAGATTTCCTACCCCACTATCAGCTGGGCACTTTAGCTGATATGTTGGCGTTGTTATTATTATAGCTGGAGCCCAGGGCTCTGTGGTGCTGGGTGTTGTACAGGCACAGAGACAGTCCCTGCCCCAAAGCATTTCAGACAAGGCGTGGGAGAGGAGGTGACTTGTCCTAGATCTCCTGATTCCCAGTCTAGTCCACTATTCAGCAGATCTCATGAGTAGCTGCCCTAAGACTTTACCCTGAGCCCCCTTTAACTTAGACTGGCTTAAGGAAGGCTTTGCCCTGGTCCTGTATCTCAAGTCTCCACGAGGTTGTTCGCCAGCCGATGAGCTCTCCTTTTGCAGCGAATTCCCAGGGATAACATAGAGCAGTACCTGCAGTACACAGTGCTGAACAGGAGGGGGAGCTCAGGGAGTTAGGATGAGAAGGAGGGTGATGGTGCAGCTTTTACAGTAAGGGGGAGAGAAAAGGACCATGTGACCCTTCTGACCCCTGCTCACTTTACTCACAGCACAACATCTGTAGTGGGATAACGCTGGCTGCAGACCAGGCCAGCAGGGGCGGGTGACTCTGATCCTACCTCCGTCTAGTATGTAGCCGGCCCTCATTACCCAGTGCGGCAGTGCTGTGATCCCCATTGTCCCCAGAGCCTCCAGTGGGAGTTTGGCACCTAAATATCCTTGTGGGTCAAGCCCGGAGTGACTTGCCCCAGGTCATCCAGGAGTTCTGAGGCAGAGCAGGGAACTGAGCCCAGGCCACCAGCCAGCTCTCTAACCGCTGGCCCATCCTGCCTCTTAGGGTGAGGCTGTCCCACTTCTCAGCTGTCTCTCCCACCCTGGTTATGCAGCCCACACCGCACAGCCGTCAGCGGGGAACCGACGCAGTAGCACCCCCAGTGCGTTATGCAGTTAGACGAGCCCCTCCCAGCCAGCGGACGCCTCTCAGGGCTTGAGTCCCACCAGGGCGGCTAGTTTCTAACTCATATATGTACACACCACAGTCAGCAGATGGACGGGAACTCCGACTCCTGGAGCTGCATAAGCACCGGCCCCGACCCTGATGGAGGAACCAGCTGTGGGTGGCTGCCTGTTAGAGGTGACCCCAGTCCAATTCCCAGGTTGTCAAGCAAGGCCGTCTACCCTTAGGGAGGCCCCCTAACGGGTGATATGACTGAACACGCTACGGAGCTGATCCGAAGCTCTTTGAAGTCAATTTGAGTCTTTCCACTGACTTCAGCGTGCTGTGGATCGGGCCCTGAGCCAGAAGGACTTGCACGGCAATTAAACACCCCCATGAGTATCAGGAGGGGGCATTTGGCAGCCGTTTCAGTTAGGCTTAGTGTGACTAGATAGCAAGTGTGCACCCAGAGTTACCTGGACTCACAGGGCCTCTTCGCCACTTAAGCGCTAGCAGTTTAAGTGGTCACCAAGCTACGCTGTGAGCATTCTCAAGCAAAAGGCTGCAGCTTTATAACCCTTCCCCCATATTGGTGAGTCCAGCGCAGCACCCAGGCCCTGCCTTTTTCCACGCTCAATTCGGCACGCTCTGAACTCCCCCCAGCTCCAGGAGTCGGGGTTCCCGTCCATCTGCTGACTGTGGTGTGTACATATACGAAGTTTGTCAGGGAGGTTTCTTTGCAGGAAAAGCAGCTGGTTGGCGGGGAAGAGCTGACAGATTCCCAGCCGGGGCTCGATGCCATTTTGCTGGCACGGAAATTTGCAGTGAAAAGAAAATGTTTTGCTTTTTTCTCTCGCCCCCCACCCCCGCTAATCCACATCAATGTTCATTTCCTGCTGGTGGGGAGAGTTGCTTGGCAAAACTCTAACCCGCCTGTGTCCGGTTCCGTGGACTGGGCAGAGGTTCTGCAAGCCACGGAAATCCACGTGACCACTTGTAATTGACATGATCGCTGGGAGCCATGTGAACAGCACGACCTGGGTGGTCAGTGGAAGCGACCCATAAAACAGGATGGATGTGATGTGATATAGAGGCAATTCCATCCCTATTATCAGTCCCTAGAACTCAGGGGGTTACACCAGGGCTTTAATTTGGCCCATTGAACCTTTCATCCCTAAACTGCCAGTTCAAACCCAAGTTTCTGGATCACGATAAGCCACTCAAACTGATTTAACAGCGTCCACACAAGGGGCTTAAACTAAATCAGCTTGAAACTACAGCTTGGTTGGCAGAAGATTTTTTTCCCCTATGAAAATTCCAGGTTTTCATTGAAAAGCAAAAAAGAAACAAAACAAAACAAAACCACCCTGCAATTTTTTTCAGATTTCAGCCCTGGAAAACTGATTAAAAAAAAAATTCTATGAAAACTGGAATATTTTGGTACAAACACATAGTAACACTCCAAGAAGTTTACAGTCTAAGACAAGGCAAAACAGGTGGGCACAACAAGGAAGTGGCTGGAGAGAGGTTGCAGGGGGCAGGGAGGAGAGTGGAGAACCAAAGATAAGGGAGGATGTACTAGCACACATTAGCTGTGTGCAGTTCTTAGCCAATCAGGGGCGGTGATCACAAAATTTCCCATTGGCTTTTCACCCTGTGAACTACTTTGGACTATTCTGCGTTATGTCTCTTTAATTATTGTTCCAACCAATGTATCGGTACTGAAGATCCAGCAGCCTGCAGTTCCCAGAATCTCTCCTAGGGGCATCCTGAAAGATAGTGGGCCTTACTCTCCATCACTGTCATCATTTACATGAGTAAATGCTGCCATTCTGATTTACCCCTACCTTGCACTGGTGTAAACACCGCCCTGAGGTGCACAGGTGCCGGGTGATGGAGAATCAGGCTCCACTCCACGGCTCTGGTCTAGGGCCTGGTTTTACTGAGATTGCTGTTGTTTTGGCAGGGGTCACCAGGTGGCGCTCTTGCACAGTCATAGGAGTGGCGTTAGTTGGGGGTGATGCTGAATTCTGGGGGAGCTGTTGCAAGCAGTAGGTCAGTTTGGTGGAATCTCTCTAACTACAATCAGGCCTAGGGGCAGAGCTACACCCTGGGAACCGGGCGTGGGTGCCTGGGCTGAGACGCCTGAGAAGGGGGTTGCCTGCCTGCTATCTGGGACGCCGCTGTCCTAGGACCGGTGCATATAGTGTAAATAAATGAGTTACATTAAAAAGTCCTCAGTCTCTGCAGCCCTGATCAGTCCTCCTATGGGACACTGACCTGCCAACAGAGGGGTGACAATATCTGCCCCAATAACAACAGCCGCCACTCACCCCCCCTCCACCAGTGAACCTTGACCATGCGCTGGAGAGACCAGCCCCAGGGCTGAAGGGGGAGCTCAGTCCCTCTGACCTGGTCGGCTCTTGCTGTCCCTGCTGATGGAGCAAACCTGGCTGCCGCTTGGGAAGATGATTTTTGTGCGGGAGACATTCGCCTGCTAGGAACCAGACTGAGACCCGACAAACTCGTTTCACCCCCGGGGACCACCCAACAGCTATAAAGGCCCCCCGATCTTAAACCACCCCTGCCACGGAGTTGCTGGTGGCCCCCTGGACCTTATCTCTCTCCTGTTCTTCCTGGCTGCCCCAGCCTCCTCCCAGTACTTCCCCACAGCCTCTCTGCTGGGGGCACACACTTCTCCTCTGCAACTCCTGCCACCTGCAACTGGCCACAACAGCTTCCCTCTCCTTCACATGCCCACTGCCCAGGCCTGGTCATTCCTTTCCCCGCTGGGAGAAGGGCGTGGCTAGGATCTGCATGCAGCACGGTGCGAAATCCAGCCGTAGTAGCAGCCTGTAAAACCTATTGATCTATCCCCAGACACCGCCCCCATCTATGTACCTGTCCCTCTAACTATCCCCATACACACCTCTCTCTCCATCCCTCCTGTCATGTCTGAACCCCTTTCGGAAGGGGGGTGGGTGTGTCTGATGGGCCACATCAGTCACTTGCTAGTTACCCTCCTCCCCAGGGAGCCTTGGGTGCCTTTCTGTTTGTCACATGCTCTGGGACCCTCCGATACCAGGACCCATAAAGCACCGGCCTGCGAGATGCCCTAACTAGGTCAGGCCTCCCCTCACCAGGGCGGGCAGCCGAGGCTCCTTCACCCCAAGAGCGCTCCTCTCCCTCCCTCTCCCTCTCGTCTTTCATTACCGTCACTTTTCCTCACTGCTCCAGAGGAGGAGCCGGGCCATGAGAGTGCAGGCGCACGAATCCCCCGCAGGTGCCTGTCACCCAGAACGCCTCGCACACTAAAATCCTGTCTCACCGCCCGGCTGAGGAGTAACCGGGGAAGACAGCTCCATTTGGCTAACACAGTCATTGGAATGGAAGAGTATGCCGGGCACAAAGGCATCTTCAGAATTTACTGGAGAGGAGTTCACAGCTGATCTTGCAGCTAAAGCACCGGCCCGGGAGGCAGGATGTTTGGGTGCTGTTCCTGGCTCTGCTACTGTAACCACTCTGCGCCTCGCTTTCCCCACTAGCACCATGGGAGACCAGTTTCCCAGGGCTGCTGTGCGGTGTCTATAAAGTGCTCTGGGATCCTCAGCTGAAAAGGGTTGGGGGTAGTGATTGAAGGCATTGGGAACACGTAATTAGCGAGAGGAAATATCTGGCTGTGAAATGCAAAACTACAGGCCCATGCCCCTCGCCATCACCAGCTACTTACCAGGCTGCCGGACACATGTTCACATGTCTCAGCTATTGACCTCAAAGCACTTTGCCAAAAAGGGCAGCATCAGCACCCACAGTTTTACAGAAGGGGAAACTGAGGCATGGAGAAGCGCTGTGACTCACTTAAGTCCACACAAAAAATCCATTCCCATCCCAGAGTAGAACAGAACCCAGGCCTCCTGGCTGCAACTCCCCTGCTTTAACCCCGGAACTCTGCCCCCCTGTTGCCTCCTGTACCTCACAGCTAGTGTCTAGTGGTTAAAGTAGGGGGCTGGGAGTCAGGACTCCTGGGTTCTATTCCCTGCTTGGGGAGGACAGTGGGGACTAATGGTTAAAGTGTCTGGGGGGGCTAAGAGTCAGAACTCTAGGGGTCTTGTCCCAGGTTGGGGAGGGCAGTGGTTAAAGTAGGGGGCTATGAGCCAGGACTCCTGGGTTTTATTCCAACCCTGAGTTTTTCAAAGCTTGTGAGCCAGTTCCCCCTCCCCTCCAAAATCACGAGATTGGCTTAGAAATCATCATTTTTTAAAACTAATAAATGCTGAGCACTATCTATTTACCTTCTGGTTTCTGAGCCTCCCATCACATTTTCAAGCTTTTCTCCACAGCCACGAGGGCTAGACACGTACGCTTCCTTTAGTGCAGACTGAGATTCTCCTGCACTTTCTTGGTTCTAGAATTTGGGGCTTCAAAACCCGCCACTATATATCATGAGACTCAGCGAGGCCAGCTCCCCTTTAGTAGATACATCCCTAGAGCTGGGAACAGAACCCAGAAGGCCTGATTCCCAGCCCCGCCCCTCCCCACTCTATCTCTAGACAGAGGAACTCTGGGGCCAAACAACAGGGGGCTGAGGGGTGCCCAGTGCCTTTCCTCCTCACCTCTGCTGTAGGGCTGGTTCCTGCCCCAAGGTTCCTGCCTGGTCTTGCCCCACTTCCAGCAGCCCGTGTCCCCTCTGCTCTGCCTGCAGGATGCCCTCAGTGCCAGCCTCAAGACCAGCTACAAGTCCGGGGAGCTGTGGTGATTGCCCACCTGGGGAACCAGCAGGGAGGAGGTGGTGGGAAGCCGTGGTGACAAGGTGGATACAAGGGAGGGTCAGTTGTGTGTCTCACATGACAAATTTCTGGGGACACCCCTGCTGCACAGACCTTGAGAGCGCTTCCCTCCAGAGCTGCTAACCCGACCTCTGCCTTTTACTGCCATCTACCTTGTGATGTCCTGTCCCTGTAAATGTTTGAATACTTCCCCCCACCCCAGTGAAAAGCCTCAGTTTCATGTTGGTTTTGGTTTTGCTGCCTGAACAATAAAGCTACCACCAGAGCAAACAGCGGGGTCTCTCTACCAGCTCCCTCTGGGTCTGGGTCTAAGCCCTTCTTGGCTGGGTCCAAATATAACATTTGGCGACTAAAGATTTCTAGCCCATGAGCGCCCAGTGCTGCATCTGCCTGAACAAGAAGAGGAAAACGTTTGCTAATAATACAATGAAAAGAGGGGGAAACTTCACCTAGAGGCACAAGGTGGCCAACTGCTGCTTTTGCTGCTGGGATAGTGAGAACCAGCCAGCTAGCGAGGGGGAACTGGCAATTAACAACAGAACAAGCTGCTACCTGGAGCTCCTGCAAACATAACAGTGAGGGGTAAGTAGGCAGCCCTTTGGTTGCCCTCATGCAAGCAGGCAGAGAAAGAGAAACAGCTCAGCCTGCACTGAGGGTCTACAGCTAGCGGAAGGAGCCCAAGCACAGCCGAAGGAAGAATTCTGCAGCTTGCTGTGATGGCACAGAGCCAGAAGAGGCAGGTCAAGGGCAGAATGTGCAGGGCCAAAAAAGACCGTTTCTTTGGGGCAAGGGATGTCCAGGAGCTGTGAAGTCCAACAGCAGAGGAGAGAAAATGGCAACTTTTCTGGAGAGTGTTGGTGAAGTTGACAATTGCAGCTCATGAGTAGCGTACCTTGAACGTTTTGAGTAATTTGTAACTTGCGACCCCATTCCAGACAGACGAGTTTCAACCTTGCCGACAGTGATGGGTCTGATGGCACATGGACTGCTGCATGACCTATTGTCTCCAGCTGTGTCCAGAACTGTCACATAGACTGCAATTACTGCAGCAATGCAGGAATATTTATCTCCTACCCCATCAATGACAGCAGAATGATATTGGTTCCATGAGTGACATCGGGGAAGTGGAGAGTCACTAGCACCGTTCGTTGGAGCTCTAGGGAAGTTGTCAGAGTATTGTCAGTTCAGACAACCATTAAGTGATGTCCTGCATGACCAATTTGTCTCTGGACTATGCAGTGACCAGACCCAGAAGAAGTTATTGACTGTATCAGCTCTTACTTTCAAGAAGGCTGTTGAAGTAGCAGTTGCCCTGAAGATTGTAGAGAAGGGTTCTCTGGACTTTAGTGTGAACCAAGAAGTTCACTTCCTGCATTGGCGAGAAAGAGGCTCATGGCAATGTAAAGAATTTCTGTGTGGCCATTGTGCACAAACTATGCATGCTGAGAAGGATTGCTGGACATGCCAAATTATTTGCAGAAAGTGCCAGAAGAAAGGACACATTGCCGTGACCTGTCACACAGTTCGTGGACCAGCAACAGAGATGAAGCGTCCAGTGAAGACGACACCTCTGAAGACTGAACCTAAGCAAGGAGGAAAGTCAGGACTTCATAATGTGGGAAAAGACAAGAGCTCTAGTGACATTGACCAAATCTAGCACTACACATGTTATCGGAAGCTGGAGTCAGAGATGGCATCTGGATCATGCCCTTGATTGAAGGAGTTCCTACAAGAATGGAGCTTGATACTGGAGCTGCTGTTTCACTGATTCTTGCATCTACCTATCACCAGACTTTGTCACAAGTTCCTCTGGAAGAAACCTCCAAAATTTTGAAGACTTAAATTGGAGAAAAGTTGTTCCCAAAAGGGATACTCCAGGTGGAAGTTCAACTAGATGGACAACCAGTTGTTTTACCCTTGTATGTGATTGAAGGAAAGTATCCATTATTATTTGGCAGACCTTGGCTTGAGAAGCTCAAGATGGATTGGATGGAGATCAAGGCGATCATGAAAGCAGCTTGAAATCATCAAGAAATACTGGACAGACACTCCACAATGTTTTTAAAAGAGCTTGGACAGATGAGAAACATGTTAACAAAGGTCATTGTTAAGTAAGACAACCAGCCAAAATATTGCAAGCCCAGAGTTGTGCCTTATGTTCTGAAGCCTCTGGTAGAAGCTGATTTGGATTGTTTAGTGAACATTGGAGTCCTGTCACCAGTTTCACACAGTAAGTGGACTACACCCACCATACCAGTGATAAAGAATAGCTCAGTCCGAATTTGCAGAGGTTCAAAGTGACACTGAATCCAGTTTTACATGCAACTATGTCCACAACCTCGTATTGAAGATTTGTTTGCTACTATTAGTGGTGAACGGTGTTTCAGTAAATTGAATTTGCTCTGCGCATGCCAAAAATGGAGATTGAGCCAGCATCTTGCAAATATCTCACAATCAACGCACAAAAAGGTACATTTCATTACAACATGATGCCTTTTCGTATCACATCGGTACCTGCCCTATTCTAGAAAGCCATGGATGAGATTCTGAAGGGACTGACTAGAGTTCAGTGCTATTTGGATAACATCCTTGTTACAGGAAAGGAGTAAGAGGCTCATCTTCAAAATTTGGACGTTGTTTTGCAGCGTTTGGAAGTACGTGAAGACAAATATGAGTTTTTCAAACCTTCAGCTGAATCCCTTGGACATGTAATTGATGCTACGGGCTTAAGGAAATTGCCGGAGAAAAAGACAGTTTTTGAAGTGCCACCGCCAGAGAACATGTCACAGTCACCTTCATTGCTAGGACTGCTTAACTAATACAGTAAATTTCTGCTCAATCTGGTGACGGTATTGGCGCCTTTACATGAACTGTTACAAGCAAAGACAAAATGGAAATGGACTAAAGAATGTAAGTATGTCTTTAAGGAAGCAAAGAAACTGTTGACATCAGCCAAAATTCTTATGCACTCTCATGCTTTGCTACCATTGCAGCTGGATTGTGAACCTTCACCAAATGGAGTGGGTGCAGTTCTTTCCATGCACATTTTCCCTAATGACAATTGAATCGTGGTGGCATCTTATAGGGAAAGTGAGTGATCATTTCGAAATCACTTCAGTCTCGGATTATGGAAGTTCTTCACAACGGTCATTTGGGCATTGTATGGAGGAAGGCAATAGCCCGGAGTTGTGTCTGGTGACCAGTGAATGATGATGATGATATTGAGAGGAAGGCAAAATGCTGTATTATGTGCTAGCAAATTCAGCAGGATCCCGGCCCGGCTCAGATACACCCATGGTTGTGGCCTCAGGCTCCATGGACACATATTCCCGTGGACTTCGCTGGACCATTAGAAAGTTATATGTTCTTGGTTGTAGTCGATGCCCATTGGAAATGGCCAGAAGTTTTCAGAATGACTTCTACTACAGCGACCAAGACCACTGGGAATCTTCAAACCTATGTTTAGCCAATTTGGTTTATTGTTACAGTTGACAATGGACCTCAGTTCTGCGCTGAAGAATTTCAGAGGTACGCTCTGCTCCATCCATCCTGCTACAGAAGGACTAGTGGAACGCTTTGTACAGACACTCAAGCACGTCTTAAAGCTAACAAGTCTATTTTGCATCCTCAGCAGAAATTGGACAATTTCATGTTTGCTGCAGGAACACACTACATGCTACTACCCTGAAGTCACCTGCAACTCTTTTCTTGAAGCCATCTTTGCAGAGCTGTTGGGAATGGCTTCGTCCTGATGTTGCCTCTCATGCGTAGCCAAATCCCAAGCTCTGCAAATTGCTCGACGACATGAGCCGCGTCATCATTCTTTTCAGGTAGGAGACTTAGTCTCGACTCGCATCTATGGCAGTGGAGTGAAATGGATACCTGGAGAACTTGTAAGATGCATGGGTCCAGTTTTATTTGTGGTGAAACTATCCAATAGTATTTAATGGCAATGACATATGGACCAATTGCAGCCTCAGTAAATACCAGGGTCTGGGAATGTTCCAGCAGGACTTTCTGCTCCTCCAATTGAACCTCCTTCCATTACAACTCCTAATTTTGGTGACTTGTTGGGAGAAACTTTGGTACCAGATCCAGTTGATTCCATACCAGAGCCAGCTGATCGCTTACCACTGACTGCGCCTGTTGTTCAGGACACTGCCGGAGCACCATCACCATGTGGTCCCCAGACAGCGCGACAACCAGGGGTATGCCTGCACTTATACATTGTTTGTTTAATATATTGCTATTCCAGGGCAGAATAACGCCTCGGTCCACCCACAACTTTTTGTTAGTGTTTTACGATAGCCATGGAAAGCATAATAATGTATGTATACTTGGTAAGTTTTTAAAAGTAGGGTGGAGGAATGTGATGTTCTGTTCCTTTAAAAATCGGCGTATTCCCCCAACCCAGTGAAAAGCCCCATTTTCCTGTTGTTTTCAGTTTTGCTGCCTGAATAATACACCTACCACCAGAGCAGACAACTGAGTCTCTATCAGCTCCCTCTGGGTCTGGGTCTATCTCCTGTTCTACTCGGTCCAAATATAACAGACCTACCCCTGTTACTTGACTGGAAGCCACTCCCCCCCATTGTCCCCATAGAAAAGGGGGTGCTTGCTTGAGTGTGACTTCAACCTCATGCTCTGAGGAGGCTCCCATCTGTCCCCCGCTTGCCTTGGTGTGCCTGGAGGGCTTCACCGAAGGATCAAGTCTTTCCACTCCAGAGACTGGGGCAGGATGGGATGCAAATGTGTGAAGGGAGAGAGGGGGGATGGAAGGCGGTAATCCAGCGTGAGGAGGAGAGGGGGCCCTGCTATCTTACGTAAGGCCCCAAAAGCTGGGCTTTCTCTTCCTTCACTAATCCCCATCCTGGGAGATAAATAGAACCAGACAGAGACAAAACCCGCTGGGGAAGAAAGCGATGTGTGTTTCTGACTGAGTCACGGCCAGGCTCCCCCCTCCCTTTGCTTCCCCCAGCCCCGATCTCCTTCCCTGCAAACAGAAAACAAGCCAGGAGGGAACAAGAAAGGCCCTTTTCATCTTTGCGTCAATGTTTGGAAACTTGTCCTAGAAGCGAAGAGCTCGGCTCATCCCCCATCCTACCCCCCCGGAGTCACACGGCCCCTGCACCGCCCTTTCTTGTTTCATTGGCCTTTCCGGTGGCTGGGGGAAGGAGGGGGACAGCGCGGTGTTGGGGGGCAGAAGGGCCAGGAAGTATCTTTCTGTGCATCCACCCCATTCGCTTGATCGCCCATCTCGCTCCAGACAGGCTTTGTGCTCCTGTCCATCTCTCCGGCTGCTGGAAAGAGGACAGAACGGTCCTTGCCCATAATATGCCTGCAGTTGGCACCACCGGGCTCCTCTCCTCAGGCTTGGGTGGGAGGAGCAGTGCCAGGGGTGTCTCTGGTGTGAGGCTAAATCTCCCTTCATTATAATTCAGATGCGGTGTAGAGCTGAGATGGATCTGAGGGTGGGGGACACTAGGTGGCATTTTGGGTCCCTTTTGTCAGACCTGGCCCCCTCTTTGGCTGAGTCATCAAAATGGCTGTGCTTCCCCCTTGTTAAACTCTCCTCAAAGGACGGCGTCTCTTTCCTTTGAGGGTCCCCTCAAATTACCGATGCATGCGGCCATCCAAGAAAGAGAGAGGCTGGAGCATTGAGCAGCTGGCCATGCTCCGGGGAAGCCCTGTGTTAATATTCTGCTACCGGGCTGCAGTGCACAAGGCAGGGTTAGGCTGCATTCCCAGTCACCGGGGCCTTTCATCCTGCCTGACATCTCTCCCACCCCCTCACCAAGAAGAAGGATGCTGACAAGCAGACGGCCTTGATTTTTGGCCTTCCAAGTGGATCAGATTGTGCTCACAGTGACAGATTTTTTTTTTTTTTTAATCTTCCTTCCCAGGGCCTCCTCCCAAGCCCCCTCTTCCAGCGTCGCCAGCTGCTGTGGACTTATTGCGAGACCCGCAATATTTGCTGTTTTTCTTTCCAGCACCAGCTCCTGGAGCCAGAGGATTATGTGTCTCCAGGTTGAACAGAGAAGCTGGAAAATGTGAGCCCTGAAGATCCCACTATTATCACCCCCTGAATTTTAACACACCCTCAGAATTTCTGACGGGGCCTGCTCATGGTGTTTGAATGCTTGCTGAGGGCAGTACATGAGTTACAGTAGTTATGTGACCCCACAGTCATCTGTCCAGCACCTAACGAGCTAGCAAAGTATCGGCGCGGTTTTATAGACTGGGAGGATGTGGCGCAGAGAAAAGAATCAATTTATCCAAAGTCACCCACAAAGGAAGGACTTGAACACAGGTCTCCTCCATTGCAGCCCCATGCCCCTAACCACTATACCATCCTTCCCCCACTACACCCAACTTCCTGTGCTATGCTCTCACCCGCCCCTATGGCCCTGATTCTTAGGTCCAGCAAAGCTGTATCCAGCACAGAGACCAGGGTTGCAGAGCAAGTTTAAAGTTTGTCCCTGGTCCTGCTACACACACACCTCTGGGACACAGGGCTTGTTGTGGCATAAGGGTGGCTATTTGGGTAGGAGCCCCTTGTTAAAATAGTGGCAGCAAATCGTATGACAGGAGTGGCCCTGGGCTTCCCACCAGCTGGGCACTTTATACTATTGCCCAACATACCTGCTCCTGGGAAAGGCCAGGACTGGATTAGCCGGGCGCTCCCCCACAGCCAGTGCTCCTGCCCCGCTCCGCACAGTGCCCCCTGCTGGGAGAGGCCAGGACTGGATTAGCCGGGCGCTCCCCCACAGCCAGTGCTCCTGCCCCGCTCCGCACAGCGCCCCCTGCTGGGAGAGGCCAGGACTGGATTAGCCGGGCGCTCCCCCACAGCCAGTGCTCCTGCCCCGCTCCGCACAGTGCCCCCTGCTGGGAGAGGCCAGGACTGGATTAGCCGGGCGCTCCCCCACAGCCAGTGCTCCTGCCCCGCTCCCCACAACGCCCTCTGCTGGGAGAGGCTGGGACTGGATTAGCCGGGAGCTCCCCCCACAGCCAGCGCTCCTGCCCCGCTCCCCACAGCGCCCCCTGCTGGGAGAGACCAGGACTGGATTAGCTGGGCGCTCCCCCACAGCCAGCGCTCCTGCCCCGCTCCCCACAGTGCCCCCTGCTGGGAGAGGCTGGGACTGGACTAGCCCAGAGCTCCCCCCACAGCCAGCGCTCCTGCCCCACTCCCCACAGTGCCCCCTGCTGGGAGAGTCTGGGACTGGACTAGCCCGGAGCTCCCCCCACAGCCAACGCTCCTGCTCCACTCCCCACAGCGGCCCCTGCTGGGAGAGGCTGGGACTGGACTAGCCCGGTGCTCCCCCCACAGCCAGCGCTCCTGCTCCACTCCCCACAGCGGCCCCTGCTGGGTCAGACCAGGACTGGAGTAGCCAGGAGCTCCCAACAGTAACTGCTCACCTAAAGCAGCATTACTCTGACCTTTGGAAGCTGGCCCCCACTTCAGGAAAATGAAACCAGCTGTTACTCCCTGTGCCCTGCCATGTGCTGTTGAAGGCCTATACATCTTAATGCATCCATCTTCAGTCCCTTGATAGGCTAGGCCTCTACATTTCCCTCCCCTCCCCCTCAGCAAACACACAAAAGTCTCCCCTCTGGTTTCTCACACGGTGTGCAGTGAAATAGATAACAATGGTGACATTTAAAGCACCCTCAAGGGCATCTGAGTCCGCCCCCAGGGAGATTCCTGGGGTAGCTCTCACCTTGGAGGGATTGTTTCAGGCTCTCTGCAAGCTCAGACAGGCGCCTGTGCGCCAGTTACACTCGGCTCCCATTTTCCAGGGGTCCTTCTTTACCACAGCAGTTAGACACTTGGCTTGTTCTTTCTTTAAATGAATGCGGAGACTTTGGAGAACAAGCTAGAGTCTTGTCTGAGCTGTCGTCCCCCTCTCCTCCCCCCACTTCAGGTAACACTTCATCCCCACCAGGTGCCCTTGGTTGGAGCTGGAAGGGCAGGAGCTGGGCTCCCCTCCCCAGGGAGCAGCCCCACTCTGCCCACCATCATTCATCCAAAAGCATTGTGCAAAATCTGAGCTGACAATCTGCCTCCGCGGTGAATAGCCGGCAGATCTGGTTCCATGTAACCTCACTCCCGGGACCTTCTCCAAGCAATTTTCTGGAAGGGCCTTGGAGCTTTTGGAGTCACAAGAGGTGAGTGTGCGCCCCGAGCAGCGGGGGCCCCTCTCCGATAGTTCTGGGGGCTGAGAGGGGCCAGGGAAGGGCCATGATGGCCTCCGAAGCATAGGGGAGAAAAAGACGGGGTTTGCAGAACTGAGGCTGGAAGCAGGATTGTAGAGACGCTCGCAAGGAAGGGTGCTGGAGCTTCGGGTTAGGGAGAGCTACAGGAGCTAGGTTCAATTCCCAACTCCAGCGTAGCTTCCCTTGGCAAGTCACTATGGGTGTGTTTCCACAGCAACTAGACACCTGCGGCTGGCCAGTGCCAGCCGAGTCCCGCTCGTGGGGCTCGGACTGCGGGGCTGTTTCATTGCTATATAGACTTCTGGCTCAGGCTGGACTCCAAGCTCTGGGATCCTCGCAGGGCCCTAAAGCTCAGGCTCCAGCCTCAGCCTGGAAGTCTACACAGCAATGAAACAACCCGGTGAGCCCGAGTCAGCTGGCACGAGCCAGCCGTGGGTGTCTAGTTGCTGTGTAGACGGACCCTTGGTCCTTCTCTTGTCCCTTTAGATTATAAATGCTTTGAGTAGCAGTGCCGGGGCCTAGCACAAGGGGCCCCTGCGTGTGGTTCGAATACATGGAATAATAAAGGCCATAAAAGGGTGTGACATGATCACAGGCTATAAGTACCTACGTGGGGAACGAATATTTAATAACGGGCTTTTCAGCCTAGCCAAGAAAGGTCCAACACGATCCGATGGCTGGCAAGTGAAGCGAGACACATTCAGACTAGAACTAAGGTGTACGTTTTTAACAGCGAGAGTAATTCACCATTGGAACAACCTGCTAAGGGGCTGTGGGGGAGTCTCCACCACTCACCATTTTAAAATCAAGACGGGATGTTTTTCTAAAAACTCTGCCCTAGGCAGGGCCGGCTCCAGGCACCAGCCCACCAAGCTTGTGCTTGGGGCGGCACCTGGAGGGGGGCGGCGTGGTGCTCCGGCTCCGGCTGCCGGGGAGAGCGGGGCCATGGGCGGGCTTGCCGCCCTCCCCCCGGCGCTCTGGCCGCCGGGGACAGCGGAGCCCCGACTGGGGCTCGCCGCCCTCCCCCTGGTGCTCTGGCCGCCAGGGAGAGCGGAGCCCCGACCGGGACTTGCCGCCCTCCCCCCGGCGCGAGCAGAGCCCCGGCCGGGACTCGCCGCCCTCCCCCCGGCGCTCTGGCCGCCGGGGAGAGCGGAGTCCCGGCCGGGGCTCACTGCCCTCCCCCCGGGGCTCCGGCCGCCCTCCCCTGCCGCGCTGGGGGGGGGGCGGCCGGAGGCTTTTTTGCCTGGGGCGGCAAAAAAGCCAGAGCCGGCCCTGGCCCTAGGGAATTCATTTGGGCAAGTTCTCTGGGGTCTGCTCTACAGGAGGTCAGACAGGTGATCCCTTCTGGCCTTGGAATCTATGACCCCCCCCCCACCCGCAAAGCTTTTGTAACACCCTGACTGCCAAAAACAGCAGGCCCATAAGCACCCTGACCTCCTTTGTTCAGTCTCTCTTTCCCAAGCACTGATTTGGTGTAGGAAAATGTCAGCATTCGAAGGGTTAAATCACACACACACACACACACACACACACACACACACACACACACACACACACACACTCTCTCTCTCTCTCTCTCTCTCTCTCTCTCTAGTGGCACTGAGCCACACACACCCCTGTGATGGCATTCAGCATGCTTGCCTGCAGTTTTACATCCCAGTGCTCCTGGCACTATCTTAATGGTCCATTGTTCCACTAAATCTAGGAGAATAAAACCCTAAAGAGATAAAAGCTAATGGGAGGGTGCAGGCCTGGGGGATTTCTTTGATTGTTAGTGAGCTGCACACAGAGCTGCCTCTTAAACACATGCTCATGAAGAACATTTTTATGTATTACTGTCTAGATGGCATTTGACTTCAGTTATTTTTGCTACTAGGAAGGTGCTTGGTTGGGGGGCGGGGTTGTGAGGAAAGGGGAACAGAGGAATTAGACGGTTTTGAGGGGAAATTATTAAAGAGATTGATCTTATGACAAAATACTGGCTTCCTCGCCGTCTCCTGACCTGCTTACTTAATGATCCAGGGAAGGATCTGCATTGTAAACAGAACAACACATTAATTTCTTGTTTTTTATTGTTAGCAGCTAGACTCTGGGTTGGAAAAATGTGACGCTCCTATGGAACTGGGGCATAATAAAATAGGGACAGCCTTTGTAATGGAAAAAGCTTTCACCCCAAGTACGGGCACAAGAGAAGCTCCAAAGAGACGATAGGTATTTAGAAATTTGGTTGCCCTGTCGAGCGTTGTCAGAGGAGAAGGGCTCCCCGGCCAGCAAACCAGAATCTAGCCAGCGTTCTTTGAATATTAACTTGATCCTGAATAAGTAACATAGGGTGTAGGATGTTCATGTTTTATTGTAACTTTGGCTTAATAAAAAGTGTCACAAAACCCTAACAAAAAAACAGGTTCATGGATACGAGAGCTGGAAAAAGGCCTGGTAGAGTCCAGCTAGACTCCCAGCCCTCCTCCCCAGCCCTATACCCCCATGGGCAGGGCAGGATCATTCCTTAAGGCCTTGTCTACACACACAAGTTGTACTGATTTAACTGTGCTGGTCTAGATAAAGCAGAGCCACGTTCCTAAGGGCTGGTTGATGCCATAAAATTAGACGGACCCAGCTATGTCACTCGGGAGTGTGAAAAAAAAACATCCCTGAGCAATATAGCTAAGCCAACCTAAGTCTCCGGCATAGACAGCGCTAGATCGCTGGAAGAATTCTTCCGTTGATCTAGTCACCGCCTCTCAGGGGGGTGGTAACACCCAGGGGAGAACCCCTCTGGTCGGCATAGGTCATGTCTACATTGTAGTGCTGTGGCGTTTTAAAGTGCAGACACAGCGTAAGAGGGGTACTGTCATATCAGTAGAAAGGTGCTTATCCTGCTATAGCGACTTCAGTGTGAAAAGGAATAAACTATACTGGTACAAGGTACCTTTAAGTACCAATATAACACACTGGTATGTACCAGTATAACATACTCTCCAGTATAACACACCAGTGTGTACCAGTATAACATACTCTCCAGTATAACACACCGGTGTGTACCAGGATAATGCACTAAGGGGTGAACGGGTATAATTGTAGAGTTAAAAAATAACCCTGCGTAGTGATTCCGGGGCAAAAAGTCTGTGCGCAGAGCACGTACCCAGGTGCAGTTTTAAATGTCTCAAGCCAGGGTGCTCCCAGCCCCCTTCCCTCTGGAGATGACTGTCCGCCAGCCTAGCCTTTGGAAGTAGAGGACCCCTGGCACCCAGGTCAAGTCCCTGCTCTACCGCAGCTTCCTTGCATAACCTGGGCAAGTCACTTAGGTCATGTCTACACTGCAAAATTGGTTTGAGCATTGGCCTGCTAAACCCAGGGTTGTGAGTTCAATCCTTGAGGGGGCAAAAATCAGTCTGGGGATTGGTCCTGCTTTGAGCAGGGGGCTGGACTAGATGCCTCCTGAGGTCCCTTCCAACCCTGATATTCTAAGTTGACCTAACTTAATTGGGAATTGCCACACAATTCCAGCACTTTTCTCCTTGTGTCAGCAGTGAGCGTCCTCACCAGGAGCACTCGTATCAATTGTACTGCCAGTGTGAGGCATTGTGGGATAGTTTCTGGAAGCCAGTAACAGTCGATGTAGGTAATGCAGCATCTGCACTGACCTAACTACATCAACCAGGACTCTACGCTGCTCGGGGCGGTGGAGTTATTAAGTCGGCGTAGGCTGGGGCAGGAGCGAAACTGTAGCGTGGACACTTCCATAGTAAGTTGCCTTGTGTTAACTGAACTCCATAGTGCAGACCGGGCCTGAGTGTAGACAAGCCCTGAGATGTTAACAGGAGCCAGATAAGGGCATGTCTACACTTCAAACACTGCATCGGCGCAGCTGCACTGCCACGGTAGTTCTGTAAGCTGACGAGCGAGAGCTCTCCGTTGTCATTTTTAGCAGGTGGAGGGGTGGGCTGGTGGTGTAACCCCCAGGCTAGGGCCTCGAGTGCCATCGCCCTGCCCCTCATGCAATCACCCCTGCAAAGGGAATTTAAATGATCCTCATCCAGAGCCAGCCCTTAGAGCGCTGATCCTGGCGCTGCCACCACCTCCCTTGCTGCTTTGCGGCACTCAGTCCGTGCCTCAGTTTCTCTTGCTTTTGAATGGAGTTAATGAGACTTGATTATAGCTGAGTGAATAATGGATTTTCTAGTTCCAGGGCCAAAGCAAAAGATCTGGGGGGAAAAAAATCCAATTCAATTTGAAGCCAAACCAATTTTTTCAAAAATCTCCATCAAATCGAAAAAACATTTGGAATCGAGCAAAACATTTTGGGTTGACTCGAAGCAAAACTTTTTTCTTGTTTTTGATTCAGCTGTTTTGGGGCGTTTTTCAGCGTGTGTATTTAAATAGCCAGCTCCGAAAGCAAAACACCATTTCAAAATGAAAAATCAAGATGGGACATGTTGACTTTTTTGAAAATGTTTTTTTTTTAGCCCACCTCACCCGCCCGTCCTGCCGTGGCTACACGTCTGTTCTTAGCGTACCAGCTTGCCCGGAGCTAGCCCAGGGTTGCCCCCCTCGCTGGAAATTACGCCGCCAGCACAGATGAACTCTGTCAGATGAAGATAATAGCACCGCCCTCTATCATGGGGGCGGGAGGCAGGACTGAAGATTGTGAGGTGCTCAGAGGCTATGCTTGGGGCTGCGTAAGACCCATAGACAGATCTGGGTCCCCTCCCCTCTGCTACCACTGGGGCAATGGGGCAGCGGACAGTGGGTCAGTGTCTATGCTGGAGGCTGTGACGGGAAGGTGAGCTTTGGAGCGGCCAGCCAGAGATTGGCACGCAGGGCTGCTATTGAAATACACTGTTGCTATGCTGGGAATTCTACCTGGAGCTGCTCCCGGTGAAAACAGCCCTGACTGCGGCTTCGGGAGCCAGGCCCGCAGCCCGCCTAACAAGGTGCTAATTGCTGCTGACCGCCTTCGAGATGCACCAGCGTGGGCAGTGGACAACACCAGGCCCCCGGAACTGCCTGGAAATAAGCCAAGCAGCAAGTCTGTGTCTTCCGCTCCGGGAGCTCTGGATGACTGTAGGTTGGACGCTTGGGGCCTACAGGTGCTGGCGGGGTTTGTAAAAGGGCTGGCACTGTGCCCAGTTCGTGTCATGGTTGACCTGTGTACCGGTACCTGCCTGAAAGCAGAACTTGAAATACCGTTGCTAGGGTTATGACTTGCTGCTAGGGGCAGGGTTTAATCTGGGACCTTCAGCGGTAAACACAGAGCTAAAGGGGCGACCTCCTTAACTGGCAGCTGCAACGTCATTGATGTTTATTATTTGCATGATCGTAGGACCAAAGCGCCTCCATTATGGCTCAGGACCCTGTTATGTTGGGTGCTGTATGAACACGGAACAAAGACAGTCCCTGCCCAAAGAGGATGCTGGATGCTGAAGTAGTAGGTTGTTATCCTCTGCGTGGGCAAGCCACCAGATGGGGGTGTGACACACACATTTTACATGCAAGTACAATCGGTGGAAAGGCCTCCCTTCTTTCGTCCTCATGTTTCATTTGATGATACTCTCCTCCAACCTCATGACACTGTTGTGTTGGCTGCGCAGGGCAAGTTCTGGCATGACACAACTCAGTCTCGCCTGTCTTTGCACGCCCACACTGATCACACTGCCTGAGCGGTGCATCAAGGGAAAATTCCACACCGCTCTCCCATAGTGCCTTGGGGATGGAGCACCCAGGGACACGTGCCCAGAGCGGCACCAGCAGGACGGAGGGCCGTGAGTTCTGGGGTGCCCTGCTGCACACCAAGCTAGGAAGAAGGAGGGGAAGTCAGTCCTCCAATCTCCCAGTTCTCTTTGCAGGAGGATATCCCAGAACGCATTGCGCCACATGGAAAGCATCCACAATTCTCTGCAGAGTGGGATAGTCACGCGGATTATCACGGAATCATGTGGCCTGGTGGGCCAGACTGCACAGCATGATGGGAATGCTTGTACCAAGGAAAAAGGGCCAAACTGTATGAGATTGTAGATGAGACCAAAGGTTATGTTCCCTTTTCCCAGAGTCCTAAAGGGGGAGAGTTGGGCGGGGAGAGGGGAAATGGGCTTGGGGAAGGGACTTGGAAAGCTGCTAGACTGGTGGATGGGGGACATGAAGGGACCAAAGGTAGCCCTGTTCCTGAATGCCTAAGGGGCTGAGCAATGGAGAGCTTCATGGGCAGAGGACTGTTGGTGGAAGGGGATGGACAGTTAGGGTGGCCACCTTTCTAATTGCTGGTAACCAGACCCCCAGATCCCCGCCCCCGCCCCACCTCTTTCCCCCAAGGCCCCACCTTGCTCCGCCTCTTCCCCCAAGGCCCCACCCCTGTTGCTTTCTCCTCTCCTCCCCACCCCCTATCACTCACTAGGTGATCTCAAGGAGCCTGCCTGCAGGTAGAAGGCAGCCTCGGCTGAGCAGGGGCTGGCATGGGTTAATGACCCCACCTCGCAGTAACCGGACTTTTGGTTTGGGTGCCATTTAGGGTTGCCAGGTCCTCTTTTTGACTGGACTTTCTGCCCTAAATGGCACCTGGACACAGAAGCCAAAACCCAGACTGTCTGGGTAATACCCAGATGGGTGGCAACCCTCTGGCCTGTAGAGCCTCAAGGCAAGGATGGCCATTGGGGGTGGGGGCGCCAGGCGTAGATAAAGACTCTGCTGCCAACTGACGTTTAATGCACCTCACTAAACCTAGTGTCTGAGCCACAGCCCCCTCCAGCCTTGCAAGGGGAAGGCCTCAGTCCCACAGCCAGCCCAGTCACTGCGCTCCCCACCACCAATGGGCAGGGGGTGAGAAGGGAGTTGGGTCAGTCCTCTGCCTCCCAGCTCAGGCTGCCAAGCCAGGTCAGTGAGGGTGATGGCAGCACGCACACATTCCCAAAGCTTCCAGCACTCCCAGATGCTCGACAAGGTGTGAGACAAGCATCTGCCCTTGGGGAGCCCAGTGAGGAGGGCTCTAGAGAGCACCGGGTTCTGTGCCTGGAGCTGCCAGCTCCAGGGATCATTTTATTTCTTAAATCTCCAGCTCCCAGAGTCATGGGAAGGTCCGAGAGTCTCAGCTTCCATTTAAAAACAGAAGGCTGGTTCTAGCTATCTGCTTGCAGGGAAAAGCTTGAGACTGGGACCCAGGTGCCCCCTGAGGGGTCAGAAACCAGGAGGCAAAGAAACAGCATTTATAATTTTAAAAAATCTCATGATTTTTTGGGCACGGATCATGATTTGCAAGGGCTCAGGGCTGGCCATACTGTATTCCCCACTCTGCCACTGACACCTGGGTGACCTTGGGCAAATCACTTTGCTTCCCTTTGCCCATTTCCCCTCCTGCCTTTTGTCTGGTTAGCTTGTGAGCTCGTTGGGCAGGGACTGTCTGTGTCTGTGCAGCGCTCAGTACAACAGGGGCCAGATGTGAGCTGGGGCAGAGACTGTCTCTCACTTTGTGTCTGAGCAGTGGCCAGTCTTGATCTCCACTAGAACCTCTACATGCTACTATAATAATAGGGGGGTGATGGAGCTGGACCGAGACCCGCTGAGTCATTTCCCATAGGTCATGGAGACCCTTAGGGGTAGCCCCAGTACTATTTAGTCCCCAGACAGACTACAGGGGATCCAGCACACAACAGCTATGCTTGGAATATTTGCTCTACCCTCACTCCCAGCAATTTGCATTAGTGGTGTCAATAATTTACAGAGAGGGACAAGCAGGGAGAGAAGCAGGCTGGTGTGGGGCAGAGAGAAATTGGTGTCTGAAATGAGATCACCGGGGCCTTGTTAGAAGGGAGCTGTCTCTATGCCTAGCTTGGAAAGGATCAAGCAGGGGAGTGGGGTAGAACAGTGGGCTGGGAATCAGGACTCCGGGTTCTATTCCTGGTTCTGGGAAGGGAGTTTGCTGTAGTGCGTAGAGTAGTCTGGCCTGTAGTCAGGGGCAGAAGAGGGGGAGTGGGCAAAGAGCCAGCTGGTGTCGGAGGGTGGTGCCCCCTGTGCCCTGCTAAGGAGTGGCACAGCGGCTGCACTGCCCCCTCCCAGCAGGGGTCACAAGGGGTGGCACAGTCCAGATGTAAAGCCAGCCCAGTAAACTGGTTCATTAGCAGTGGCATGGAGGCCTCTGAAGTGACTGAGCTCGGTCAGTCTCCCGCAGTTTGGCTCAGGGCCACCAAAATGTTTGTAACTGGGGTGAAGCGGAGTGCCCCAAGGGTCGGTCCTGGGGCCGGTTTTGTTTAATATCTTTATTAATGATCTAGAGGATGGTGTGGACTGCACTCTCAGCAAGTTTGCAGATGACACTAAACTAGGAGGCGTGGTAGATACACTAGAGGGTAGGGATCGGATACAGAGGAACCTAGACAAATTAGAAGATTGGGCCGAAAAAAACCTGATGAGGTTCAACAAGGACAAGTGCAGAGTCCTGCACTTAGGACGGAAGAATCCCATGCACTGCTACAGACTAGGGACCGAATGGCTAGGTAGCAGTTCTGCAGAAAAGGACCTAGGGGTCACAGTGGACGAGAAGCTGGATATGAGTCAACAGTGTGCTCTTGTTGCCAAGAAGGCTAACGGCATTTTGGGCTGTATAAGTAGGGGCATTGCCAGCAGATCGAGGGACGTGATCGTTCCCCTTTATTCGACATTGGTGAGGCCTCATCTGGAATACTGTGTCCAGTTTTGGGCCCCACACTACAAGAAGGATGTGGAAAAATTGGAAAGAGTCCAGCGGAGGGCAACAAAAATGATTAGGGGTCTGGAGCACATGACTTATGAGGAGAGGCTGAGGGAACTGGGATTGTTTAGTCTCCAGAAGAGAAGAATGAGGGGGGATTTGATAGCAGCCTTCAACTACCTGAAGGGGGGTTCCAAAGAGGATGGAGCTCGGCTGTTCTCAGTGGTGGCAGACGACAGAACAAGGAGTAATGGTCTCAAGTTGCAGTGGGGGAGGTCCAGGTTGGATATCAGGAAAAACTATTTCACTAGGAGGGTGGTGAAACACTGGAATGCGTTACCTAGGGAGGTGGTGGAATCTCCTTCCTTGGAGGTTTTTAAGGCCCGGCTTGACAAAGCCCTGGCTGGGATGATTTAGCTGGGAATTGGTCCTGCTTTGAGCAGGGGGTTGGACTAGATGACCTCTTGAGGTCCCTTCCAACTCTGATATTCTATGATTCTATGATTCTATGAAGTGGGAGGGGGCGAGGCCCCTGTGAAGGTGATATCCTGGGACTCCACATTTCTCTCAACCCTCCTGGGACGGGATCATGCCCCGGTGTCGGTTCCTCTCCAGTAAAAACATCATCACTGTGTAGGTATAATGGTCAGGGACGGGGCTGAGCCACCCGGACAGGAAGGCAGGTTATTGTCTGCATGAGCGAGTGAAGCTAATCAAATTTGCAGAGGACACCAAGCTGGGTGGGGTTGCTACGCGTTTGGAGGCCAGGACTAGGATTCAAAATGACCGAGACAAATTAAAGAATTGCTCTGAAATCAACCAGGTGAAATTCAACAAAGACAAGTGCAAAGTACTGCATTTAGGAAAGAAAAAAACCCAGCGCACACCTGCGAAATTGGGGAATCACTGGCGAGGCGGCAGGACTGCTGAAAAACATCCGGGGGCTGGAGTGGATCACAAACTGAATATGAGTCAACAACAGGATGCAGCCGCGAACAAGGCTAACATCACCCTGGGGTGTAATAACAGGAGCGTCGTAGGTAAGACACGGGAGGTAACTGTCCTGCTCTACTCAGCCCTGGTGAGATCTCAGCTGGACACTGGGTCCTGTTCTTGACACCGCACTTTAGGAAAGAGCGGGACAAATTGGAGAGAATCCAGAGGAGAGCAGCAAAGATGATAAAAGGTTTAGAAAACCTGACCTATCAGGAAAGGATAAAAAAGCTGGGTATGTTTAGTCTGGAGAGAAGACGACTGAGGGGGGACCTGAGAACAGTCTTCAGAGATGTTAAGGGCTGTTATAAAGAGGGGGCGGGGATCAATTGTTCTCCAGGTCCATTGAAAGCAGGAGGAGAAGTAATGGGCTTCATCTGTGGCAAGGGAGATCTGGGTTAGATATTAGGAAAAAACTTTCTAAGGTGGCCTGGGCTACACTAGTGGAGGAGGGTGGGCGGGTTGAACTAAGATACGCAGTAGCTGAAGTCCAAGTATCTTAGTTGGACTTACCTGGCCGTCCTCATGGCGGCGAGTCGACCGCCGCAGCTCCCCCGTCGACTCCGCTTACTCCTTCTGCCGAGGTGGAGTACCAGCGTCGATTCGGGGATAGATTTATCGCATCTAGACGAGATGCGATAAATCGATCCCCGATATATCGAACACTACTCGCCGATCCGGCGGGTAGTATAGACGTACCCTAAGGGGAGTTCAGCTCTGGAACAGGCTTCCGAGGGAGGTTGTGGGATCCCCATCATTGGAGGTTGTCAAGAACAGGTTGGACAAACCCCTGTCAGGGATGCTCTAGGTTTACTTGGTCCTGCCTCAGTGCGGGGGGCTGGATCTGATGACTTCTTGAGGTCCCTTCCAGCCCTACGTTGCTATGACTCTATGATCAGACAGTGAATTTCACCCTTTGACTCATCCTATATTCTAAACCATAGAGTTTAAGGCCAGAAGGAACCATTAGAGACTCTAGTCTGACCCCCTGCATAACACAGACCAGTCAGTGTCACCCAGCTGCCCCTGTATAGAGCCCAATACTTTGTGTTCAACAAACACATCTTCCAAAAAGGCAGCCAGCCTGGACCGGAAGACATGGAAAGATGGAGAAGCCGCCCCTTCGGGAGGATTTGATCAGCTGCTGGTGGAATAACTATTCGCTGAATAAATCGTCCCCTCACTAGCAGCAATAGGTCGTTCAGTGGATCTGTTTTGTCTGATGTTTGATCGGCTCTGCTCCCAGCGGCAGGAGATTCACCACCAGCCCAGTGACCCGAGCTTGGCTCACAGGATTTTTTTCGCAACACGGCAGCTTTGGAGCAGGAACCCAAGTCACTTCTCCTTTAACCCTTCCTGCTCTAGCCCCACGCCACCTTCCTTTTCATACAGGGGATCCAGGCATCACCCCCAGCTCCGCTCCACCCGCAAGACCAGGAGGATCATCTGGGCTGACCGACAATGGCTGTGCTGTCACCCCTGATTATGAGACTAACTCCAGCTGCCTCACTGTTCTCCTGTGCTCTGCCTCTGAAGTCTCAGCTGCTTGGAAGTCTCATTATACGTGTGTGCAGCACCTGGCAGAACGGGGCCTCGACTGGTGGCCTCTAGGTGCTGCCACAGGACTGTTTTCCACATTGTGCAGATGGGGCGCCAAGGCCCAGAGAGACTAAGGGACTTGCCCAAGGTCATACGAAGAGTCTCCCAAATCCCGGGTTAGCGTCCAAACCGTTGGGTAATCCTTCCTCTCCACTCAGCCTGAATCCCACATAGACTGGCCCTGTCGGCGTAGGCATCCTGCCAAATACTAGTGACAGCAAAGAGAGGACCGTGGCTTTGGTAGTGTTTTTACACCCACTGTACCCGACTGTAACTTGACAACAGAGATTTGTGAAGGCGCAGGGCTGCCAGACGGCCTGGAGAAAGAAATTGATATCGGCCTTACTGCCCACACTGGAGAATGCCTTCCCCATATGGGACTGTGCCTCTTACCGAACCCTTACAGGGGTGGCACGGAAAATGTAAGCCCTCGGCTCGCTGGTGTGACGGACAATCCCCCCCTTTCTCCCAAAGATGCTGGGTGAGGTTCGTTCCAGACCCCCGTTCTGAACGGACCTGAATGGAGTGATCCAGGCATGGGCGGTGGGTACCATAGGCTGGGGGAATCTGTGCCTCCTCAAACAGCCATGCATGGTCCCTCCCCGCATGCTCTATCACCAGCCCCCTGCTCCTGCTTCCCGCTCTGCATGCGGCTCCAGTCCCCCAGTGCTGGCCATGGCTGGGACTCGGGCCGTGCAACCCGCCCTCCTGGTGCACAGGGCTGGGGGGGCTGCGGCCACCCACCATCCGCCCTCCTGGAGCTCCGGGGCTGGGGAGGCTAGCTTGGGGTAGGGGCCAGTGGCTGCAGTGAGAGGGGGCTCTGGCGGGGGCCACAGAAGGGGCGGGGCCTTGGGCAGACGGGGCGGGACTGGGGGCTAGCCTCCCCCAGCCGGTGGTTCACCTACCGCCCACGGATTCAGGCTAGGGGAAGCTGCATGTCACTCGCTAGCAGCCATCCTGCTGCCTGAGTGCTGGAAATGAAGGTGCCTCGGATCTTGGTGGAATTGGAATTGCACACAATACACAATAGACAGCAGGTTTAAAAGATACAGAAGGAAGTATTTCTTCACACACTGCACAGGCAGCCTGGGGAGCTTGTTGCCAGGGGAGGCTGTGAAAGCTAAAACTGTAACTGGGGTCAAAAAGGAATTAGCCAAGTTCCTGGAGGAGAGGCCCATCAATGGCTATGAGCCAAGATGGTCATGGAAGCAACCCATGCTCTGGGTGTCCCTAAACCTCTGACTGTCAGAAGCTGGGACTGGACGACAGGGGATGGATCACTTGATAATTGACCTGATCTGTTTATTCCCTCTGAAGCTGCTGGCACCAGCCGCTATGAAAGGACAGGATACTGGGCTAGCTGACCCACTATGGCCATTCTAATGTTCTTACGCGGGCAGGGACGCCCCAGAGACCCGGGCAACAGGTGCCGTGACACCCCTACAAATCGAGAGGGACTGCTCTGAAGAACAGCTGCTCCAGGTATAACCGGGATCAGGATCTGTCCCCTTTTAATTTCCTTAGCAGGGGTCTTCAAAGTGCTCTGGAGGGTGCCTCTGCCTTGTTTTTGCTGGCTGGTGTGACAGCACTCGGTGTATTATGGATTTGGAGGAAGCAGCTGGAAGAGTTAAACCCAGCAGATCACCAGGCCTACCGTGGCATTATAGTGCCAGGCAGTATCACTAGATTAAGAGGCACTGTACTGAGTCAACGGACAACCTGCTGGCCTGGTGGTCAGGACACATGGGATCTGTTCTCAACTCTGCTGTATCACCTTGGGCAAGTTGGTGCGCCTACCTGTGCCTCAATTTCCCCTTCCACCTGTTGTCTTGTCTATTCAGTTTATGATCTCTTCAAGACATGGCCTGTCTCTCTATATGTCTGGGAAATGCAGCTGGTAGGTGCTGCTGTAAGACAAACAATAAATAGCTAGTTTTAAAGATGGGGAAACCGAGGCACAGAGCGTGGAAGTGACTTGCCCAAAGTCCACCTAGCAGGTTGATGGCAGAGCCAGGAAAAGAACCCAGATGTTTTGATGTCCTGTCCCCTGTTCACTAGACCACAGTTCTATGCTGATTTCAAGGTGACCTGCTCTGGGCAGAGCTAATGGGCGCATGCCCTTTCTAATAAGGGAAGAACTAGGAGGTTGTGACAGAATGTAACCTTATTTTCACCACTTTTACAAGACTATGATAAATCTTGTACAAAGTATGCCTTATGAGGTATCCTTTGAAAACCCATAATTTGCTGATCATTATTGTCCTTGTGACATATGTGTGGCAACATTGTATGTACAGTTATAAAATTCAACTGTATAAGACATGTCTGGAGAAACAGCTTCAAACCAGTTCCCCAGAGACAAAAGGCTAGCTAGCATCTCAGCCAGGTGTCAATATAATCAAATGGACTATCACCTGGTTAAGTGGCCAGTCTTTGGCAGGAAGAAGGTTATGGGTGAGAAATTTATATCTTGGCAGATAGACTTCACTGTCCCCTGAACCCCAGCTGGAGATGATTCTCAAAGAAGAGAAATGTTATAAGAAGGGAGAACAGAGGACACAAATCACCTCTCTCCCCTCATCTCTACTCACACCATCAACAACCTTTGAAAGACAAAAGGAGCATCATTGAACTGGGGGAGGGCTCCTGGCTGAAATATCCAGCCAGACTGCTGTGAGCATATGGTGATAGAAATCCTGTTGCTTTAAGTTCACTTAGCTGGTTAAGTTAGGTATTAGTTTGTCTTTTACTTTTTATTTCTTTTTAACCAATTCTGACTTTTATGCCTCATTACTTGTAATCACTTAAAATCCATCTTTCTGTAGTTAATAAACTTGTTTTATTGTTTGATCTAAGCCAGGGTGTTTGGATGAAAGTGTTTGGGAACCTTCATTTGAGATAACAGGGTTTGTGCATATCATTTTCTATTAATGAAATGACGGACTTTCCATGAGTTTGTGCTGGGCAGTGCAAGATGCACGTTTCTGGGGACAAGTCTGGTCTGCGAATTTGCTGGTGTCACCCTGCAATAGAACTCAGGAGTGACTGACTAGAGCACTCGTATCTTTCAGGTGGGAGTGATTTTGCATGTGTGTGACCAGGTGAACAGTGGTTGTTCTCACAGCAAAGCAGTGTAAAAGGCACGGGTTGGAGGATTGAGAGGACCCAGCTATTCAACTGTCCAGATTGTACCCTGGCGAATGTCACAGAGAGATTTTTTTTTTCCTACGTTTTTTTCGCATTAGAAATCCAATCTTTGTACATACTCCGGCCCAACGGGTGACTAAAGACCCAGTGAAACTATGACCTCACTCACCCTCCTGACCAGTCCAGAGGGGAAGCAATTTTCCATCGGCGTTTTAAAATCCTTTGTTTTTGTTAGCAACTATTTAACTCCAATGCCGAGTAAACACACGGGAGAGCAGATGACTCTGTTAAAGATTCAACCCCTTCACTTAAAGGTGGGAGGAAGCTCACAAGCCACATCTCTGAGACCGCCAACAAGTTTCGCAGTGGAGATAAGCCTGGATATTGCAGCTATTTATAATGTAAAAACAAGGAGGAAAAAACGCTGCCCCAACCTCTTCTCATCCTCATTAGTCAGCACAGAGAAGCAAATAAAGGCACAAACCTCCAACTTTTTTTTTCTCCTTTGCCGATCAGCTGTAAGAACCGATCTCTGGCATCCCTGTAACTCCTTGAACATGGTCAGCATTGGACCGGCTACATCATCGTCCCAGTACACTGCCTTGTACAGCTCTGCAAGCAGCTCTCCAAGCATAGGAGGTGATTTGTATTAAGGAACAGCGGCCCGCTATGGGTGTGTCTACACCGCATTGTAAATCCAGTGGGAGCCGAGCTTATGGACACGCATTTTCTAAGACCACCCTTGTGCATCCACATTGCATTGTAAACCTGGGCCTGAAATTGATGTACCTGCATCTGACCACTGTCCTAATGCATCCATACAGCACTTCATAGGCCTTTTGACTCAGGTCTGTGGCTTGAGCTGCGTCCACACTGCAAAATGACCTGAGTCACAGCTGGACTTGGACTCTGACCCACCTGCCTAGTAGGGCCTGGGTCCTGAGTGCCTGTTGACCCAAGTCACTGATTTGGGTGTGAAGGGTCCCCCCACACCTGACTCAGAGCTTGGACTTAGAGTGCAGTGTATCCATATCTTACAAGGCTTCTCTCTCATGTGTGGGGGTGCTTTCCAGCACCTTGTGGTTTTAGTGGACTGGGATGAGACTCAGGACTCCTGGGTTCTATTCCCAGCTCTGCTACAAATCTGCTGTGTGACCTTGAGCAAAAACACTTTTCCTCTCTGCTCCTCCTCCCAGCCTTGGTTTAGATCAGGAGCTCTTTGGGCCTGGGATTGTCTTGCGGGCCAGGACTTAAATTCAAGCAGATTTTCAACCCGCCCTGGAGATTTCACAGTGTGTTGGGAGGCGGGGGCCTCTGGGAAATACTCTATGAGAATTGAAGCCCTGGTCTGTGAAGCACCTGCACCCTGATCCTACTGAGTCCCGGTGGAGAGGTACCGGCTGGGTGAGTGCTTCTCTGCTGTGTAAGCAGGGAGCTCTGGCTCCATGTTTGTACAGGGACACACAGTCTTCCTAGCCTCAGGGGCGCATGGTTAAACTGTAACCTGAGTGATGATTAAAACGACCAGGTCGAAAACATGTTTCTGCCTTGAGGGCAACATTCTGGTATCGGCAACAAGAGCCAGCTTGTTAAAACCTGTGTTCGGCCGCCAGGGACGGAGTCAGGGCACGAAGGGCACAGCGGATGCCCACGGAGAGGAGTCGAGACATACTGTACCCGAGAGCCAGCCAGCCAGGCTGCAGCAGGGGAGCAGATAGTGGAGCATCCAAAGGGAGCGAGGCAGCCTCTGGGGGATGGGCCTGGGGCGTATGGCAGTAGAGCCCTTGGCACTGGGCCTTTGGGGTTCCGGAGAGCTAGGTGTGGGGTGAGGTGGAGAGGGTGACGGACCAGCTTTGTGTGATGGATGAGGGATGAATGTGGTATACAGGGGAGAGGCGTGTAGTGCACGGAGCTGTTAGGTGTATATATGAGGATTGTGTAAAGGTCATGGGGCGTGCGGGGCATGTGGTGTCAGGGTTTTGTATGTGTGTAGAATGCTGGGTGTGAGGATTTTGTGCGTGGGGAGTGACTGCTCCCACCACACACACAAAATCCTCACACCCAGCATTGTGTGCAAGGCGTGAACAGCTTGGTGTGTGCAGAGCATGAGCAGTGTGGGGTGTGTAGCCACTGGGGTGTGTGTGGTCTGAGTAGGGGTGTGTGTGGTGAGAGCAGCGTGTGGTGTGTGTAGCTACTGGGGTGCCTGTAGTGATTTGTGTGGTGGGAGCTGGATGGTGTGTGTGATGGAAGCTCTGTTGTGTGGTAGGAGTTGTGTGTGTGGGGTGGAGCTCTGTATGTGGTGGGAGCTGTGTGGTGTCTATGGTGGGACCTCGGTGTGTGTGTGTTGTTGCCTGACCTTTAACATATATACTAATTATATCCATTACTTAAGCATTCCCAGTTATTACTTTGAGGATTGGCAGGTTCTTGTTCCAAGATCAGGCCCAGTGTTATTTAAATTATTATAGAGTTGGGAACCCCAATGTGCACATTGGTCACACTCACACTAGGGGAACTCTTTTATATTTACAAATATCGTTTATTAGTACGTTTAGCACAGTCACAAACACCCCAGCTCAGTAAGGTAGATAGAGAGACGACAGAATGTACAACAGCATGTCCATCTACTCACCCCATCCCTTGTAGGACAACCTGAAATGTTAGCCATCATCTTCCTCCTCACCATCATTACCAATGGGCATCATTTTGGCTCCTCCCAAGGACCCCGTTTCCTTTTCCTCCTGCCCCAGGCTGGGATGCAACGTTTATAATATGTTACGCTGACGTTACCGTGTTTGATGCATATTTAGTAGGGGATTTCCCCCCTTTTCCTTATTTGTATATTCTGACCTTACTAATTTTGGGGTGTCTTTCTTTTCTAGGTTAGTATAGCAATGATTTTAACGTATAGACCTTAATTTGTTACCATGTCCCTTTTGCGGTTAGGTAGCTCAGGAGGTATCTCATGTACTTGTGATGTACGTCAGTTTCTTGCCATAACACTTTTGTGGTTGAATAATATACCTGTGGTTAAAACTTCTCCTTAAACACTTTAGTTTCAGCTTCCCAATACTTGGGGTTTTCCGTTGGGCCATTTACCTGTGCAAAGTTGATAAACCTCAAGCCTTATGCGAACTTGCTAAAGCTAATGTTTTACAGGATACTGGCCTGTAGGTTCCTTGCATTACTGCTGAATATAATGCAAAGCTGAATATAAGAAACCCACCATGTGTGTGGTGGGAGCTGTGTGTGTGTGTGTGGTGGGAGCCATAGAGGGGAAGCTGCGGGGGTGGGGAGGCAGGTGAGCGATGCATGTTTTAAGCACTCCTGATGCGTTGTGCTCCCAATCCTGGCCCCAGCATGGCTGGGCTCCTGTGTGGCTAGGCCGGGAGTGGCAGCTCAGCGGGCAGCAGGGCCTCGTCTGGGCAGCAACTCCCGCTGAGGTGACAGAATGTGACATGCACGGACTCCGCAAGCACACAAGGCCCTGGCGGGAAGCGGGAGGGCAGCAGAGTGGGGGACAGGGGGCAGGAGTCTGCCAGCTGGCAAGGCCAGACTGCCCATCCCCAGCACCTCCACCAGCACTCGCTTCCGCCACTGCTACCCCGGGTCCTTCCCAGCACCTGCCCAGGGACCTGCTTCTAGTGCCTAGCTTGGGACTGAGTCCCTGCTGCTGAGTTCCATCTCCTGGCGTGCCAGCCCCAGCAGGGAGAGTCCTTTGCCAGCTTGGCGCTGTGACTCCTAACTCCATGCCAGCTTCCCCGCAGCTCTGGCTCCAAGGCCCCTCACAGCACCATGCTGGGCCCCCAAACCTGCCCCCCAGCTCTCCCACAATCTGTCCGGTGGGGCAAGGACAATCAGACCCCCAAATCAGACCTCTGTGGGCTTTGGAGATCTCAGGGCTAATCAATCAGGAAGCTGCGGGCAGGGACTGGTCCGGGCTCCGGGGAGGGAGGTGGAGGGAGGTTGTGAAAGCATCTGACTGTTTGTGGGGGGAACAGGCCAGACAGTGGCTCCATTGTGTGCCCTGTAGGAGAGGGGCTGAATGAGCTTCCAGCCACACAAAGGAGCTTTGACAATGGGGACTTCATTAGTATGCACAGGGACAAGTTAGCTGCCTCCTCTCGCATCACTCTGTCTCCCCCTCCATTGCTCTCTGCCGCCCTGTGCTATGCAGAGGTGAGCGAGGGAAGGAATCGGGGAGAACGAACGAGGGGAAATGGATGACAGCAGGCGAGTCCAGGCTACTGTTCAGCTTCTCTTTCGGTCGCCAGCTCCACGGAGCACAAAGCTGTCAGAAAGCAAACGCGCTTTCTTTGCGAAAGGAGGAAGATGTCAGAGCCCCCCTGCCTGGCCTGGCCTGGCCCACAGCAAACTGGGCTGAGTTTTGCACTGGGATTTTAAACGGCCACTTGTGTTTTCAAGGAAGCAGAAAAATCCCCTTCTTCTCCTGTGTTGCAGCTAGTATTTTCTCCTCAGGGTGTGCATGGGCTGATGACATGAGCACTGGTGAATGGGGAAAGGACGCCTGGTTCTTTGCCTGTCTCTGCCACTGACTTGCTTCATGACCCTGAGCTGAGCCCTTCCATGCCACATGTGTGGTGCTTCCCTGGGAGGACCAGAGGAACCATGAGAAAAATTGTACCTACCACGGGCCATTGACTTCCTCACCAGCCTCTGCCCACTTGACCTGTCTCTGCCTGGGCTACCTCAAACCAACTCAACACCCAGAGTAGCTTCAAACAATCAACACTCAAACTGCCGCCAAGTGTTTCCTTATTCCCTCCTGATGTGGAATTTTCTCCTGAGTGATACTGCCTTCAGGGTGTACAGAAGGTAGATCGTCTCAGACCAGCTTGATCTCTCTCTTTGAGAAGAGAACTGTTTTTTTTTTTAAACAAAGAAAATGCAGTAGATCTGATCTCCCTGGATTTCAGTAAGGCATTGGATATAGTTCCACAGGGAAATTATTAGTTGGGAAGATGGGGATTAATATGAGAACTGAAAGGTGAATAAGGAACTGGCCAAAAGGGAGATTATAATGTGTCATATTGAAAGGTGAACTGTCAGGCTGGAGGGAGGTTACTAGTGAATTTCCTCAGGGATCGGTCTTGGGATCAATCCTATTTAACATTTGTATTAATGGCGTAGGCACAAAAAGTGGGAGTGTGCTAATAAAAGTTGTGGATGACACACAAAGTTGGGAGGCATTGCCAATATGGAGGAGAACCGGAATATCGTACAAGAAGATCTGAATGACTTTGAAAACTGGAGTAATAGAAATGGGATGAAATTTAATAGTACCAAGTGCGAGGTCATGCACATAGGGACTAACAACAAGAATTTTTGCTATAAGCTGGGGACTTATCAGTTGGAAGTGACAGAGGAGGAGAAAGACCTGGGTGTGTTGGTTGATCACAGGATGACAATGAGCTGCTAATGTGATGCAGCTGTGAAAAAAGGCTAATGCAGACCTAGGATGCATCAGGTGAGGTATTTCCAGTAGAGACAGGGAAGTGTTAGTACTGTACCATTATACAAGGCGCTGGTGAGACCTCATCTGGAATACTGTGTGCAATTCTCATCTCCCATGTTTAAGAAAGATTAATTCAAACTGGAACAGGGGCAGAGAAGGGCTAGTAGGATGATCTGAGGAATGGAAAACCTACCTTATGAGAGGAGACTCAAAGAGCTTGGCTTGTTTAGCCTAACCAAACAAAGGCCGAGAGGAGATATGATTGCTCTCTATAAATATATCAGAGGGATAAATACCTGGGAGGAAGAGGAGTTATTTAGGTTAAGCGCCAGTCAGGGCCGCACATGCCGCCCCTCTCCCTTGGCCGCCCCAAGCTTGTTAAGCTGGTGCCTGGAGCCGGCCCTGGCGCCAGTGTGGACACAAGAACAAATGGATATAAACTGGCCACCATCATGTTTTGACTTGAAATTAGGCGAAGGTTTCTAACTGTCAGAGGAGTGAGGTTCTGGAACAGCCTCCCAAGGGGAGCAGTGGGGACAAAAAACCTAACTGGCTTCAAGGCTGGGCTTGATATCTTTATGGAGGGGATGGTGTGATGACGCTGCCTACAGTGACATGTAGCCGATCTGCGACTGCCTGCAGCAAATATCTCCAATGGCCGGTAAAGGGACACTAGATGGGGAAGGCTCTGAGTTACTACAGAGAATTCTTTCCCAGGTGTCTTTGTGGTGAATCTTGCCCACATGCTCAGGGTCTAACTGATTGCCATATTTGGGGTCAGGAAGGAATATTCCCCCCTGCTCAGATTGGCAGAGACCCTGGGTTGTTGTTTTTTTTGCCTTCCTCAGCATGGGGTATGGGTTATTTGGTGGTTTAAACTAGAGCAAATGGATTCTCTGTAACTTGGAGTCTTTCAATCATGTTTTGAGGACTTCAGTCACTCAGCCAGAGGTTAGGGGTCTATTTCAGTAGTGGGTGAGGTTCTACAGCCTCAGATGTGCGGGGGATCAGACTAGATGATCACAATGCTTTCTTCTGGCCATAAAGTCTGAGTCTATGAGGTACAAGATTGGCAAGATTGAGGCTGGAGCAGGGTTTATAGATTCATGGCTTCTAAGGCTAGAAGGCGATCACCTAGTCTGACCTCCTGCATGTCACAGGCCATAGGATGTCCCTGAATTAATTCCTGGTTGAACTGGAGAAGATCTTTTAGAAAAACATCCCATATTGACTGAAAAATTGCCAGGGATGGAGAATCCCCCACAGCCCTTGGTACATTGTTCTAATGGTGAATGACTCTCACTGCTAAAAACTCACACCTTATTTTCAGCCTGAATTTGCCGGTCTTCATCTTCCAGCCATTGGGTCTTGTTCCCCTTTGTCTGCTGGACTGAAGAGCCCATTATCAAATTTCTGCCCCAAGCTACGTACAGACCATGATCAATTCCCCCCTTAACCTTCTCTTTGTTGAACTAAATAGATTGAGCTCCTGGATCCTCAATTATGAGGCAGGTTTTCCAACCCTGGTATAATTCCTGTGGGTCTTCTCTTAACCCTCTCCCATTCCATAGAATCATAGAATATCAGGGTTGGAAGGGACCTCAGGAGGTCATCTAGTCCAACCCCCTGCTCAAAGCAGGACCAATCCCCAACTAAATCATGTCAATGTCCTGCTTGAAAGTTCACATTCATAGAATCTCAGGGTTGGAAGGGACCTCAGGAGGTCATCTAGTCCAACCCCCTGCTCAAAGCAGGACCAATCCCCAACTAAATCTTCCCAGCCAGGCTTTGTCAAGCCTGACCTTGTGTCTGACCGTCTGTGGCAGCCAGCGCAGACCTCAATGCTGCTTCAGAGTGGGCTCCATCAGCTCCTCACCACACTGCTTAGAAGCATTAAAATCAGGACTAGACCATTGTGTGTGGTCCCCCCCCGCTGTGTGCCGAACCCCCAGAGACCAGAAAGCGGAGCACCAATGACCACAAACAGTCCTCACACGCTCCCCAGGAGGTTCAACACCCTGTGCTTTACTTACAGTGTCTTATACAGGTTTGTGTCCTCCCAGAAGGCTTTCCCCAAGCTTCTACCTACGCACTAGGTGCAGGGCAAGAGGTGGGGGAGAGATCTCACTGCTTTGAGATCCTGGGTGTCTTTGCCCTTCCTGAGCTTCCCCCAGCTGATGAGCTGAATCCCTTTGTTAACTGGTGAATCACTCTGTCCTTAATCAGTATCTCCCCTGTCAGGCCCCTGCAGGGAAGTTTAGGGAGTGCCAGCCATAGGCTACTCCCACCCTGTCACAGAGCTCAGCTGGGGAGAATGGAGATTGGGTGAAACTCGTTTGTGCAACACAAAAGCCCTGCCCCCCAGCCCAGCAGAGCGAAAGGCCCTGGACGAGGAGTCACCGAGGCCTGAAATGCCCTATGGCAGAGTGGGGATAATCAAGGAATTGAAACCCCTCTTTCAAGACGCCCATAGACGCGTGGCGTCTCCAATAACCTCCGGGGAGGAAGCCTGGGACTGGAACATCCTTTCTGAGTCCTGAGGGACCCCCCCACACAAACTAAGCAGAATACACTTCTTCTGGGGGGGAAACCCACTGCCAGGCAGCACTGTTCAACATAAAGAAGCAAAACAGGACAGCAATGCCATTTCCTCCCCACCCCTTGCTGGTTTAAAACAAACAAAAGGAAGTATTTCTTCACACAACGCTCAGTCAACCTGTGGAACTCCTTGCCAGAGGATGTTGTGACGGCCAAGATTATAACAGGGTTCAAAAAAGAACTAGATAAGTTCCTGGAGGATAGGTCCATCAATGGCTATTAGCCAGGATGGGCAGGGATGGTGTCCCTCGCCTTTGTTTGCCAGAAGCTGGGAATGGGCGACAGGGGATGGATCACTTGATGATTACCTGTTCTGTTCGTTCCCTCTGGGGCACCTGGCATTGGTCATTGGCGGAAGACAGGATACTGGGCTAGATGGACCTTTGGTCTGACTCAGTCTGGCCATTCTTCTTATGTCCTTTTTCATTACATTTTCTCCTGCATAAGCTCCCCAGGCAACTTTCAATGATTCATCTCTTTGTTTATTTCCAGCGAATGTTTTCCACACTTGGTCATGTAGTGGATTTGAGAATCAGGATTATTTACATCTCAAATGTTTTGTTCTCCATGGCTGTCCACCTTTAGCAGACATCTACCTCAGTGCAAAGCGGGTATAAAATGCCAGGATCAAAAATCAGGAGTCAGGTCCCCAAAATCATGAGATTGGCTTCAAATTCGTGAGATTTTCAAAAAATAATAGACTATGGAGTTTTTTAAATGAAAACTGAGATTGTCACCTAATCACATGACTCCAGGAGCTGTGGTATTTCTTGCTTTGAGCTCCAGAGATTCCCAGTTCAATCCCTGGTATGTCAGCCAGAATGGCAGCCATCCATCCCAATTGCTCTTTGTATATGGAAAAACCCCATAACGACTAGCATGCTCGTTGACATAATAGGCTAAAATATATTTACGTAAATCGGTATTTTAGCTTCCTGCGCTTTGCTTATTGATCTGTTTGCTTGGAGATGGTGTAGTTTGGCCATGAATCGCCAATCAGCTTTCTGACGCAACTCCATTTACGTGACAGAATCAGCTAACCTAATTCCAGTCCTTTGTTTGGATTGTTTTCAGGATTGTTTTCAGGAGTTGCCGGCGCACCAGACGCTGTTGTGTGAGACGGTAAGAGGCACTGATTTATAGCACAATATGGGCGCCTAATCAATCACAGTAATACTTTACTCTCTTCTACATCACCACCTGCGGATGTCAAACCACAGACACTTGTTTATTACGATTCACAGCTGCATCCTCCCATGACCCAGGTAATTCTTATTTTACAAAGAGGAAAACGAAGGCTACATTTACACTACAGGGGGGAGTCGATTTAAGATACGCAAATTCAGCTACGTGAATAGCGTAGCTGAATTCGACGTATCGCAGCCGACTTACCCCGCTGTGAGGACGGCGGCAAAATCGACCTCCGCGGCTTCCCGTTGACGGCGCTTACTCCCACCTTCGCTGGTGGAGTAAGAGCGTCGATTGGGGGATCGATTGTCGCGTCCCAACGGGACGCGATAAATCGATCCCCGAGAGGTCGATTTCTACCCGCCGATTCAGGCGGGTAGTGTAGACCTAGCCTCAGGCACAGAGAGGGGAAGTAACTTGTCCAAGGACACACCCTGAGAGACCCAGGGACAGACCTCAAGAGCCCGGGCTTCTGGCTGTGCACTAACAAACTGGACACCCAAGGCGTTGAAAAGCAAGGAGTCCACAAATGGGGTCAAATGTTCGTGCCACATCCCCCCACGCAGCCGGCGTTCAGTTCATTTTATGGCCTCAGCCTCACAGTGGGAGTTGGTGGGGATCAGGCACTTTTAAAACTCTGATTCTTAAACAGGAGCTGAGCCCTTGAAAATGCAGCCTGAATGCATGTGACAGCTGCCAACTCGGTTGGCCCCCCCGGGACTGAAGTGGGGTTCCACTCGACTAAAAGCAGGAGCTGTTATAACTTGAACTAAAGATCCAAGCTGCCGTAGCTTGTGGCTGTAACAATTCATATGCTCTGTGGATCGGCCCGGAGGGGAACCTGGCTGTCACACACTGGGTTACACAGGCGTCCGCTTCCCCTGGCGGGTTTATTTTCAGAGGCTGTCACGCTCCATCGCTGGAAGCAGGGGCTGCTGATTTATGCTCTTGGTTTGGTTTCCACTCCTCTCAAACCAGAGAACATGATCTGACCCTAATCCACTCCTAATCCTTGGGCAGGTGAGCTGCGTATTAGAGACAGCACTGTTGCAAACCCCCTGTCCTAATACACACACTGCTTCCCTGACAGTGCAAAGAGGGCGCCCCACTGGAGGTGAACTTACGCCGCACTGGGGATCTGTTTGGGGAGTAAAGCGGGGCCTCAAGGGGGAAACACCAAGGAAGGGAGGAAGTGGTAGGTGTGGTCCCAGCAGTTACAGCCAGAAGCATTGGGAGGAAAGTCAGCAAAGGGAAATTTAGGCTGAACTGTCATGGAAATCTTCTGAAGAGTGGGATCTACCTGTCTATCACCATACACCCCCTCTATCTATCTATCTATCTATCTATCTATCTATCTATCTATCTATCTATCTATCTATCTATCTATCTATCCCCATACACCCCCTCTATCTATCTATCTATCTATCTATCTATCTATCTATCTATCTATCTATCTATCTATCTATCTATCTATCTATCCCCATACACCCCCATCTATCTATCTATCTATCTATCTATCTATCTATCTATCTATCTATCTATCTATCTATCTATCTATCTATCTATCTATCTATCTATCTATCTATCCCCATACACCCCCTCTATCTATCTATCTATCTATCTATCTATCTATCTATCTATCTATCTATCTATCTATCCCCATACACCCCCTCTATCTATCTATCTATCTATCTATCTATCTATCTATCTATCTATCTATCTATCTATCTATCTATCTATCTATCTATCTATCCCTATACACACCCATCTGTCTCTCTAGCTATCCATCCCCATCTATCTATCTATACAGCCCCATCCACCCCTCTCTCTTTCTCTCTCTCTCCGTGTACACGCCCACCTCTAACTCTCTCTGGCCATAGAACCTCACCCAGCAATTTCTGCATCACGTGTTAGCGTCGGGCTGTAGGAATCCCTGGGGGAGGTTCTTTGGCCTGTACTCTGCAGGAGGTTGGACGAGATGACCAGAATGGGCCTTATCAGCTGGGACCGGCCCCTGTTGCCAATGCTGTGGGAGCCTTTGGAAACATTAATGTACGGGTGCTGTCCAGAGAGGTAGGGAAGAGTCACTGTCCCCCGTTCACTCTCTGTTGCCCTGCAGCTGACGTCCCCATCTACACCCACATGCAGGGGGTGTGAAACGCGACTAGGACTCATTCCACACTGTGACGTGGGAGCCCTGGAGGCAATCCCAGAAAGAGCCGACCTCAAAACAACCAGGGATTTTTTTCCCAGATAAACCCATGAAAGTTCAACTCTTTATCAAACGCTTGGCTTTGGGACATCGGCAGAACTCAACTCTGCTCCCATGGAGCTAACAGTCCTGCTCCGATTTGAACCCATGCAAAGGGATGGGAAATGCTAAGAGCCACTCTGAGTTCATGATTGAAATAGGTAGGGGTATTACACCCACTTCACAGAAGAGAAACTGAGGCACAGGGTGACCATGTGACTTAGCTCAGGCAGGGGCTGAGAATTAAACATAGATTCTCTGAGTCCCAGACTAGTGCCTTAACTACAATGGCAGCTTTCCTTTCTGCTGAAGGTCTTCCTTGAGTTCATATACTTTAAAAATGGAGCGCCGAGATCCTGAGCAAATACGAAAAGTCCGACTGAACAGACGCTTTTCTAAACCACACGCTTCCCTCCAGGAACAGTCCTAGGGAAACTCACTGTAATTTCTGCAGAATTCTCAAACTGACTTGAGAAATTCTAGAGCAGGGAGAAAAAATGCCCTGTTCAGTGCTAGGGGCTGTTTTAGACATGTCTGCCTTGAAATCTCCAGGGCCGGGTTCTCCATCACCCTGCCCTGTGGACAACCTTTCACACCCCTGCAGAGATGGGCTCAGACACTCTCAGACATCCACTTTATAGTGGTGTGAGTGTGATTTGGAGAGTAATTTCTATCGAGCGCTGAAGAAGAGCTCTGGGTAGCTCGTCTCCCTCACCAACAGAAGCTGGTCCAATAAAAGACATTTCCTCTCCCACCTGGTGTCTCTAATATCCCGGAACTGACACGGCTACAACAACACTGCATACACCAAGCCCTGTGTAATTTCTGTAAAGTCCTGTAGGTTTCATCACTAGGAGAGTCTACAGGTTTCAAGGACTGTCCTTTGACCTAGGTACAGGTCTCTGGTTGGTGGGTTGCATTCTGCTTTGTTCCGGTGGGACGACTGTCAGATAAACCCCCTGTGGATCGCCAGGGGAACTGCTGGTGCTGATTGGGTCTGGCCTTTTAAAAAATTGCAGTGGTGCGTCCTGCAGTCAAGGCCGGCTCTGGCTTTTTTGCTGCCCCAGGCAAAAAAGCCTCCCACTTCCCCCCCCCCCTTGCGGGGAGCGCCGGGGGGAGGGCGGCGAGCCTGCCGCGGCTCCGCTCTCCCCGGCGGCCAGAGTGCCGGGAGGAAGGCGGAGAGCCCGGCCGGGGCTCCGCTCATCCCAGCGGCCAGAGCGCCGCGGGGAGGGCGGCGAGCCCAGTCGCGGCCCCGCTCTCGGGCTGGAGCGCCGCGCTGCCCCCCTCCAGGTGCCGCCCCAAGCACATGCTTGGTGGGCTGGTGCCTGGAGCCGGCCCTGCCTGCAGTCCCGTGTTTGCTGCTGCCCTGGGAGAGGGTGCCAGCTCTCGTGCTGAGGGGCAGGGCAAGGGAGGGTCGGGCCCGAGGCCCCTCAAGCTGGGCTTCCCAGTCAGGGCCACCCAAACCCCTTGGCTTCCTTGGCAATCGTGATCTGCAGTTGGTTCACCAGAGAGACGTGCCAAAGAGGGCCCTGCAGGCGGGGGGCTGTGCCACACGTGGTGGGGAGGGAGGCGCAAACAGATGAGGCCTTTACTGAGTTACCTGGCCTCCTAATCCCTCAGCCTGTCCGTTCATCCTGTAGCCCACACCTTGCAGAGTCATCTGGCTTCTTTCTCAATAGAGTGGCCCTTTGCTCCCCATCCCGGCTGGCGGCTGCTGAAGGCTCTGCCTGCCCCTTGGTCACTGACTGCTCCTTGCTGGTGTCTCTGCCCCGTTCCCACCCCACCCTGGCCTTCCTTCACCCCCCAGCTTGGCTGTTTGCCTTAGATCCCAGCTGGCTCAGGCACCTCATCCTCACCCACCGGGCCCTGTGTGATTCTTGTGTGAATGTGAGCAAGGCCCACCCCGCTTTGGGCCTCAGTTTCCCCATGTGTATCAGGAAGCACTCTGAGGGCTAGAGATTCTAAGGGCCAAATCTAATGACCATAATAACCACTTCTTCCCCATCCATAACCCCACGTCCTTCCCACATGCCTGTCCTGCCCGGTCTACACTGTAAACTCTTCAAGGCAGTGGATGTGTTTGCCTCTGCCATATATGCAGCTATGCAAGTAATTTGTCTGTCTGGCTATGATACTTATCTGGCCTGCATCACCCTAGTGTCTGGGCACCTCATAATCTTTCCTGTATTCCCCCTCACAGCCCCCTGGGAGTCAACACAGGGCCATTATCCCCACTGTACAGATGGGCAAACTGAGGCACAGGGAGATGAAGTGAGCTCCTTTCTGTCTGTTCGGAGCCAGCTCACACTCATAAGAGCTGCCCTGCACTCCCCGTCAGTTCTCTGTGTGCTGCTTCCACCTGCATCCTTGCTGCCCCCTTGTTGGGGATGGTTTCGCAGACAAAGGGCTGCAAGGGCTAAGGGGATGCTGCCTTTTCTTGGTGCTGGGGATGGGGATTCTGTCAAACACGGGAAACAAGAAAAGCTCAGCCCAGTGGCATGAGGAAGGCCGTGAAAACTCAAAGGACACAGAGACACAGGATGCCCAGAGCAACGATCCGCTCGGAGCCAGCACAGAGCCGGGCCTCCAGCTATTAGGGGTGGCAAGGAGGCCACATGCCCTGATACAGCACCTCTACTCGGCAACATGTCCTGCCAGGTCTGCCCTCTTTGCCCCGGCTCCCAGGGTCCAGCCGAATCTGTCCAGCTCTTCAGAGCCCTTTGTGGGGCCAGCGAGAATACACCCCAGCCCACAACCAGGACCTGCCATGACAGCTATGGTACAACCGAGTCAGGAAGCAATGGGGGGCGGGGAGGGGAAGGGGAGGAGAGGGCTCATAAGCGCAGGAAGCAGAATGGTCATAGGGGCTAGAGCGAGACTGTGGAACTCATGGCCACTGGAAAGAAGAGGCCACAGGCCTTACTCTGCTCAGAACTACAGGCAAACTGATTTCTTCAACTGCACTTTCCCTTTATATGTTTTACACACACTCAAACAACAAACCTCTCCAACACAAAACACCCACCCACTCACACAACACCCAATATAACACAAGATTTTCTACAGCCTTGGAAAAAAAGAAGATTTTTTAAGTATCCGTGAGGTGCTCAAGTGCAGTAGATAGGTAGATAGATAGATAGATGGGGGGTGTATGGGGATAGATAGATAGATAGATAGATAGATAGATAGATAGAGGGGGTGTATGGGGATAGATAGATAGATAGATAGATAGATAGATAGATAGCTGCTCCTGTATGGTTATGGGGTATGAACTGTGTCGGGGCAAGAGCCCTCTCTTCTGCATTCTCTCTCAGTCGGAGCAGGCTCCGATGCTCCCTCCCATCACACACCTGTATCACAAACGCCCTTTCTCTCTTGTCTTTGCATCTCCCCCCACACCACCACATCCTGCCCCTTTTTTATTTAACTCTGTGCTGCCCTCCTTCTTGCCTTTTCCCCACTAACAATCTCCACCACTGCAGGACTTCTCAAGCGGGTGTCACAGCCCGGGGAGGGTGGGGGGGGGGGGGAAGCAGGTGTCAGAGGTCATGACCAGCCTCCCCATCACAAATTGCTAAATGGGAGGGGTGTCCCTGGGTGCAGCAGGGGGGAATACTGGAGGAGTCCTGCCATGGAAAAGTCTGCAAGCCAGTGGACTAATGCCATGCTCTGTGTTTCTCTTTCTTGTCTACTTGACACCCTGTTATTTCTGGTCCTGAGTGTGACTCATTACTCCAGTGTGTAAGACTTCATGGGATCAGCCCCTGAGATTTTCAGCTCTTTGGGACAGGGGGCAGCCTGGGCAGAGCTGGGTGAATGCCCAGCGCTTTGTTAATGCTGCATACGACAGGAATTACACCGCTAATAAGGCCTCTCCCAGCAAGTTTGGCTATGTGTCGTCAATCGTTTACCCCAGAGTTTCCCTCTTTTTTTTTTTTCTGCCTGCAAATGAATCCCAAACAGATGCAGATTTTTTTATGCTTTGATTCACAAGTGCTCCATGCCCGGCTTATGCAAAGAAAGGTCAGTCTATGGGCATATGGGGGTAAATTTCCCTCCAGTAATTGACTAGGTGTGCATTGAGTCACATGATGTTGCTTGTGCTACTTGATTGGATGTGGCTAGGCGTCTATAGCCTCCATTCTCTCACTTTCTCTACCCATTTGTTGTCTCTTGTCTTATAGTTAGGTTGGGAGCTCCTTGGGGCAGGGACTGTCTTTTTGTTCTGGGTTTGTACAGCGCCTAGTGCCATGGGGTCCAAGGCCATGATGAGGGCTTCACCAGATAACTTCATCCGGGCTTGGCATCTGGCAAGTGTTTAAGGATTTTTCCTCACAAGCTGCCCATGAGGTAGGGGAAGGGTTATTAATGACTAATTATTAGTAAATAGTTATTGTTATTCCCCTTTTACACAGGGATGGAGGAGCAGATTCTCAAGAGCTCAGCAGCACCCCCCAGCTACAATCTTGTCAACACTAAGCCTTTAAAAATCATGAGCCGCCCCCCGCCCCAATCACTAGATAGGCTTAAAAATTATGAGAATAAAAAATAATAATAATACATTGGGGGTTCTGTTTCTTTGCCTTCTGGGTTGTAAGCCTTTCGGGGCTGCAATGTTCAGCTTTTCTCCCCAACCGTGAGAGCTAGAGACTTTAACACCGAATGACAGCTGAGAGGCTCGTGTCATCACCTGACTCCAGGAGGTGGGGCTTGAAGAAAAGCAGCGAGTAAATGTGAGACTTGGGATAAAATCGCCAGAGTCAGGGCCTGTGCCCTAGGCGAAACTTCCACCTTGTGCCCCCCCCCCTCCTTCCCCCTCCCCCGACAACCTCCGAAAACTAGTAAACTTAGCATTATAAACAGCCTGACAGAATGCGTAAGGGCTTTGTAATGTTTCTTTTTTACCTTTAAGGCGTTTCAGTTGTTTGCCATTGCCTCTGATAGTGTCCAATTCAAAGCCAAACAATTGAGCCTTGCATTGCATCACCAGCCAGGTTAGGCAGGGTGACAAAGGGACATTTGCCCCAAAGGGACATTTTCCCCCGGTGACTAATTTCTACTCCAAGTCTATAAATCAGACTTTTAAGGTAAATACATTATTCCTTCAATATTACCCATGCACACATCTCACAAAGATTCTCACTCTTGACAAGTTACCAGCCTTGTGTAGATCCCTTCCACGTTCTTCTTTGTGGGGAAGTGCCCTGTAAGACATGTGTGGGGTGCAGTGAGTTTGTCAGGCCTGTGGTGACAGCTGTTTGTGAAGATTGGGGACCCTTTGCCAAGGGGTGCTGGTGTCACAGTGAGCTTGGGGTGGCTGACAGTATGGGGCAGTACTGAGGTTGGTGGGGGAGGTAACACTCACTGGGCTGGGGGGCAGGTGGTGCTGGGATGAGGCAGGGGCAGGTACCTGTCAGTCTCCAGCGCTCGGGCCGCTCCAGCAGCCTCTTCCCCTCGGAGTCTCCCCCGCTTGCCTGGGGGCCACTCCTCTGCATCCTCTCCTGCCCCATGGTGGGCTACGCTCCCCGCCTGCCTCTGCTGCTGCGGAGGCTGCCACCGCCCTGGACTCGGGCCGCCCGGCTCCCCCCTGAGCGGTGCCCGGTTCCTGCTGCTTTCGGCCAGCAGGTGTGGGGCCCCAGCCAAGCCTGGACCCTTGCATCTCCTCTGCGGCGGCGCCACCCGCCCGCATGCTCTCGGGCAGCCAAGGCCGGGGAGCCTGAGAGAAGTGGCCCCTGGGCAAGCAGGGGAGACTCCAAGGTAAAGAGGCTGCTGGCGCGGCCCGAGCGCTGGAGACTGACAGGTACCTGCCTCTAAGCAATAGTGTGAAAAACAATTTTGGGCACCGCTTTTTGGCGCCCCCAAATCTTGGTGCCCTAGGTGGCCGCCTAGTTCGCCTAGTGGTTACACCGGCCCTGGCCAGAGTCAGCAACAGCTCCTTGTATGTGCTTAGCACCCACCATGCTGCATCTAAAAATCTGGCCACAGTTGTTGCGAATTAACTGGCCCAGGCTCACACAGGGAGCCAGAGGAAACCTGAGTTATCACCTACTGCCTGAACCACTGACCACTGACCATCCTTCCTCCTTCTGGGACTGAAGACTCCTGGCGGAATAATGAGCAGGGGAGTCTCTGATTTGCTCACATCTAGCCCTGTTTCACAGGGAATACAGGCATCTGGGACTAGGATACCCAGTCCCCAGCCCTGGGTTCAAACAAAATCCCATTGGCATGAATGACTAGCGCATCCGAAGAAGTGGGCTGTAGTCCACGAAAGCTTATGCTCTAATAAATTTGTTAGTCTCTAAGGTGCCACAAGTACTCCTGTTCTTTTTTTAGAGGAAGCAAAGAGCAGCTAGGACCCAGACCTGGCGCTGTACTTCTCACCCAGTGCTAATAAAACAATCAAGGCGCTGGAACTGCCTCACCTCATTCAGGTCTCTGGAGACAGGAAGCAGACCCTGCAGGGGAGCCGCTGTCCACAATAAAGTCCCAATGTGGGTTTATAAACCACCTTTCACCTGGGCGGTTATCTCAAGAGACACCATTCGCGCTGCAGCCCGGCCCTTTTAGAAATGAGCACGGTGGGGCTGGTATGTCTGTATAATGCCTCCCAGCATGATGGGGTCATAGATATGTAGAATTTAAAGCCGGAAGGGACCATTAGATCATCTAGTCTGGCCCCCTGCATATCACAGGCCAGGAACTTTCAACCAGTTCCCCCTGCATTTTGCCCAGTACCTTGTGTCTGGCTAAAGTATCTCCTCCAGAAAGGCAGCCAGGCTTGGTTTGAAGATATCAAGAGACACAGCATCCCCATTTCCCTTGGAGTTCGTCCCAAGGCAGAACCACCCTCCCGGCTAGAAATTTGGGCCTAATTTCTAACTGGTATTTATCTGGCTTCAGCTGCCAACCACTGGCTCTGATTCGGCCTTTCTCTCCTTGATCAAAGATCCCATTAGCACCCATTATTCTCTCCACGGGAAAGCAGTCCAACCGTGTAATCAAGTCACCTCTCCACCTTCTCTTTGATCAGCTAAACAACCGAAGCGCTGTACGGCTCTCATGAGAAGGCATTTTCAAATGGTTTGCATGGCCATTTTCTGCCCCCTCTCCATCTTTTCAGCCCAGGCAGGATGGGCAATTGGCAGCTGTGCACCTGTTTCTGAGCAATTCGGATCTCCTGGCACATGACAGAGTATCTGACTCCCCCAAGCATCATGCCTTGGGGAGGTAGAGCAGGTGGGGCTTCTACCTGAACAAGGAGAGGGTGGATGCTTTTGTAGCATAAGTGCCGAGCAGGGAGTCTAGAGAGCTGGGTTCAGTTCCTGGCTTTGCCACAGGTTCCCTGGACAGCCCTTTCCTTAATCTCTCCCAATCAACTGTCAAGTGGGGAAAATAATCTCTCCTCTGCCAGTGGGTTGTGAGCGCTTTGGGGTCCCTCTCTCATGAGGTGACTGTGCAGCGCCTGAGGGAGCCCCTGCTCTTGGCTGGGGTCCCCTAATAATTGTGCCGTTACCAGCTGGATCGAGCCAGTTGTTGGGAGTCTGGAGGAAATTTAACGGCATCATTAACGAACCATGGGCCCAACCCTGTGCTTGTCACTCCATCACCCTGAGGGACGAGGGCAGGCACTTGGCCCTGTAGCCATCGCGACACAGGCAGGGCTGGGTAATGAGGGCAGCGGTTTTCTAGCTGCCCGTCTCCAGCTGCTGGGCCCGCGTCAGATGCAAAGAGAGGGGAAGGGGCTGTGAGTGAAGGCGGTGATAGGGGGAGCCCAGGGGCTTTGGGCTCCAGTGTGGGCAGAAACAGAGCAGGCTCCAGGTGGCGGGTTCTGCGAATTCCGAGCTGCAGGACCCGATCTCCCCCCCCTCCCCCGGCTGTGGTAGCACCTACTCATCAATCAGCGCCCGCTCCCTGCTGCGAAAGGAATCCCAGCTCGACAAGGAGGCCGCGCTGGGGTCGGCCATACGGGCAGGGGACGGATCCCATTCCAGCGGTGCGGAATGCCAGGCTGGCAGAGGGCAGTAAGGGAGGGCTGTCTGGTGGGATCCCAAAGAGATATTGATTTACAGGAGATTTTTGTCGTGAATATGAGACTTTCCACTCTTTGCCTGCACGTCCAAGAAAAGTTTGATTCTCTCTACAGGTTTTGCTATATTCTCTCTTACATCCCTCTACCCCTCCCTCTCTCCCTGGCCCTGATCCTGCTCTCATTTACCCCGGTATAAAGCCGGATAGAACCCAGGGAAATGCACCTCAGTGTAAAACCAGCATAAGCACAATCAGAATCAGCCCGTCTCTTTCTCTCTCTCTGCCCACCATCATCTTGGCATCTGATTGGCATCCAAGTCAGTTTAAGAGATTTCTGTGCAGGGTTAGGGCGAGAGGCAGGGTAACACCAGCTGAGTAGAAGCACCCAGGACATCAAATCAGAGCGCAACGCAGAACCATCCCCTGCTCCGCCTTCACCCCAGTTAGGAATGGATCCTACCCTTACCTTGAGCCCCGAGGAAGAGGGACAGTTCGCAGGCTGGGTCCACGTTGGCTGGACTGGTGGTGGAATCTGAGATGAAAACGACCCGATCCCCCTTCGCCCGGTCGGAGCAGTGGTGTGCAAAACTTTCTCACGCTGCGAGCCGAACCGGGTAAAGTTGGTGCCCTAAAGTGCCAAGGTTCAGCTGCAGTGGCGCGGGGGCAAGGGCTCTTAAGCGCTGTTTCCACAATCAGATAAGAGACTCTGAAAAGCCCTGGTCTCCCATCTATTTCACGCCTCCTTTTTTTTTTCTTCCCCTCTTACAAAACTTTGTCCAAGTTCAATTGAATGAAAGGATTATTTTTTAAAAGGAGGGGGCGGCAAAGGGAGTTGATTGACAGCCCCGAGGGCCCTATCACAGAAGGATGGGGCTGGCACTGATTGGAGGGGCCCAGGGGGGTGGGAGGAGCTGGGGAACGTGAAAGAAAAAGGGAAGGAAAGAAAGAAAGAAAGAAAGAAAAAGAACTGGCAGTGAAAGGTGGGAGGCAAGGGGCAGGAGAGGGAGGATGGAGAGTGAAAGTTTGAGAGGAAAGTTAATGAGGTGGAAATCAATCCCTCACTCAGATAGGGTCACATTACCACTCCCAGGGAGAGGGGGGGATGGAGAACAGCGCAGGATTTCACCAGTCCCCAGTCCCCGGAGAGCTTTGTGGATTTAAAGGGCGCAGGAAGCCAGGCTTAGCAGGTCCCAGTGCTAGGCCCTGTCTGTTCGCACCGGTGTCAGTTAACACAGTACCAAGGCCCTGCAGCACCGGCGTAATGTGGGGCATCACCTTGGGGCTTAGCACCAGGTCAGTTACACCCAGGCAGCCACCTGGGTGAGCATCCCCAGACTGGTGGCAGGTTCCGGACGGCAGGCGTGGGGGGAAGGCAGGCAGGACAGGCTGGGAATCATTCACAGGGCCTGGCTCTCCCCTGCCCTGGCACGTTGCACAGCTGTTTATACCAGGGCGCAGTGATCCAAAACGCCACCTGCCTGCGTCTTATGTACACCTTGGCATCGCTCTGGAAGCACAAAGGGGCCTTAACGTGGGTATGATCCGCCGTGACAGCCCCAAACACGCCAAAATCATGAGATTGGCTTGAGATTTGTATTTATTCCTTTTTTTTAAAGAATACATGTTGGGTTCGATCCATTGGGTCTCTGGTTTCTGAGCCTCTAGGGTCACGTTCTCTGGCTCTTTTCTGCAGCCAGCAGGGCTAGAGACTTACTTTAAAAAAAGAAAAAGAAAAAAAAAAAAGAGACAGCTGAGATTCTCCCATCATGCCTTGACTCCAGGAGCTGGGGCTTTACGTACAACATCCAGTATTGCAAGACGTGTGATAAAGTCGTGGAATCTGGCAATATCGTGGGATGGCCACGGACGCACCCTTTACGCTAGCGGCGTTAGTGGAACTAAGGATCAGGCCCTGCTGTTCTGACCTGGTACCATCTCGCACTCACATGGCACTGGGGTAAATGACGGCCCCCGGGGAGAGGAACGAGGTCCGTGGGGGTTTAAGGTCAGAAGGGCCCATTCTGCATAGGCGCTGAGTTTTATTTTTCCCTGGGGTGCTTCACCCCTGCTCCGCCCTGAGGCCCCGCCCCTGCTCCGCCTCCTCTCCTGAGGCCCCGCCCTCCCTCTGCCTCTTCCTGCCCTGCTCCAATCCTTTCCCCAAGGCCCCCTGCCTACTCTCTGCCCTCCCCCAAGCGCTTTCCCCAGCCGCCAAATAGCTGCTCGGCGGCCTCGCAGGACAGCTGTGGCTGGTGCGTGCTGAGCACCAACTCTTTTTTTCCATGGGTACTTGAGCCCTGGAGCACCCACAGAGTTGGCGCCTAAGCCATTCGGACCCTCTAGTCTGAACCCCCTGTATTACCTAGGCCAAAGAATCTAACTCTGAATCAGTCAAAGGGCTGGGAGTTCTGATCAGCACTTGGATAGCGAGGGGGCCCTGCTCTGAATTTGTGCTTGGGGCGGGGGTGGGGGTGGGAGGAACTGGTTAAAGATTCCTTGGTTAAATCAAGTCCTCTCTTTCCTGGGCTGCCCTCCCCGCTTCCCCCCATGGGCAGGGAGCCCCTCTCTCGCTCAGGGAAAGCCTCCAAACCAGTCACACGCCCCATCCTGTTCTTAAAGAGACAGTTCCCATTAACCAGCATCCAGAGATTAGAAGGGCCAATCCCACAATGACTCCAGGGATCTTACACCAACAGTTAAACATACAAGCACCTTTTCTTGCCATCACCCGATCTGAACCCAGAACCACCCAATTCACAGCACAGCGCTCATCCCCGGTGGGAGTAATCAGCACTAGGGGAAGCGTGCGGTTAGCGTGAATGTGGACCAGCCCAGACAGGGAGGCAAAGCTCTCACTCTGCCAGCTCGTTACACAAGCATTTGTTGAGCAGCAAGTGTTGAGATTCTTGGTTTTGCTTCCTGGCTCCGGTGCAAATTACGGGCCAGACAGCGCCACCGTCCAATGGCCCCCTGAACTACTGCTACTGGACGCAAAGTACCAAATCTCTTAGTGTAGAAGCCGAAGTAGAGTCACAAACGTCTAGATGCTGCTAGGGAGTGAGCCGCAGAAGCACCCGGTTTAAGAACATAAGAACGGCCATACTGGGTTGGACCAAAGGTCCATCTAGCCCAGTGTCCTGTCTCCCGACAATGGCCAATGCCAGGTGCTTCAGAGAGAATGAACAGAACAGGGAATCATCCAGTGATCCATCTCCCGTCACCCATTCCTAGCTTCTGCCAAACAGTTTGGCGCGTTTCTACCAAAAGGCAGCGGAATAAGAGCCACTGCTCTGTCTGAGACCTGGGGAGTTATCCCCAAGACAGGAACGTGGGCCCAGGAATGGCCCAGGGTGTGGATTAGACCGCAGGGGTGCTGGGCTTACAGCTGAGTGCCTCTTTCCCTAGGCAAAGTGCAATACATAGGAGGCTCTGCCTCTGGCTGGAGCTTTTGGCAACATCAGGAGACGGTGTCGGCCTGCCGCAGAGGGTAGCAATGTAAAAGCAAAGCTTGGGGGAAAGGTGAGTTTGGCCCATAACCTGATTGGTTGTGTGAGCATGTCCAATACCACACAGAGAAGGTGGTGTGAATGGTACCTATTTATGGGGGCAGTAGAACTGCTTTGCCCCCAGCGGCCTCTTTTTCGCTTTCTACCTCCCAAGGTCTGCTAGCCCTTCTCAGACGATTGAATAACAGGCCAGAGCTGGGGCTTAAAACCCAGCTGGGATTCCCAGCCAGCCGTGGGAAGCAGGTGTTACGTTTCACAGCATACCTTGCAGGAAGTTGGCAACGTAACACAACTTGATTGCTTAGAATTCAGAACGGTCACAAACAGGCTGCTCCCCATGGGCGGCGGGTGAAGCCCCCTTTGGCCCCACCCCTTCCACCTGAGGGCCCCTTCACCACCAGAGCCCTGGCCTTCCGGTGACTGGAAGACCCTGAGCCGCCAGCCGGCCCAACCCCCAGAGCACTGGGCCACTGGCTGGCCCCAGCGCCAGTCAGATCCCCAGGCTGGCCTGAGCAGTCCTGGCCATCGGCTGGAGCTAGGGTTACCATATTTAACAAATAAAAAAAGAGGACCCTCCACGGGCCCTGGCCCCGCCCATTTCCCACCCCCAACCCCACCCCACCTCTGCCCCTTCCCGCCCCTTCCCCGCCCCAACCCCGCCCTAACTCCGACCCCTCCTCCCTCCCACTCCCAGCCACACGAAAAGGGCTGACCAAGCGCTACCGGCTTCATGGTTTGCCGGGCAGCCCCCAGACCCTGCGCCCCCGGCCGGCGCTTCCCCAGCGCAGCTGGAGCCCGGGAGGGGAAGCGCCCAGCCGGGGGCGCAGGGTCTGGAGGCTGCCCGGCAAACCGTGAAGCCGGTAGCGCTCAGGCTTCGGGCAGCCCCCATGCCTCCGAACCCTGCGCCTCCCGGCCAGGCACTTCCCCTCCCGGGCTCCGGCGGCGCAGGGTCCGGAGGCATGGGGGCTGCCCGAAGCCCGTAGCGCTCGGCTCTTAAACAGAGCCGAAGAGTCAGGGGAGGAGCAGAGCCGCCGTGGCCGGAGGCTCTGCTCCTCCCCTGACTCTTCGGCTCTGTTTAAGAGCTGAGCTGCCCCAGCGCTACCGGCTTCGGGCAGCCCCCATGCCTCCGGACCCTGCGCCGCCGGAGCTCAGGAGGGGAAGTGCCCGGCCGGCGGCTGGGGTCCAGAGGCAAGGGGGCTGCCTGAAGCCCATAGCGCTCGGGCAGCTCGGCTCTTAACCAGAGCCGAAGTGTCAGGGGAGGAGCAGAGCAGCCGCGGGAGGGGAAGTGCTCGGCCGGCATTTTCCCGGACATGTTCGGCTTTTTGGCAATTCCCCCCGGACGGGGGTTTGAGTGCCGAAAAGCCGGACATGTCCGGGAAAAACCAGACGTATGGTAACCCTAGCTGGAGCTGAGTCCCCACTGGCTTCAGAGAAGAGGGGGAGTGAGGGCCGGGTCTCCCAGCAGAATATGGGCGGGGCCACGGCCTGGGTTAGGGGAGGCTTGGCCTCCCCTGGCCTATGGTACCCACCACCCATGCTGTTCCCTATAACAGAGAGGAACAAGTCCCCACACCTTCCTCTATGCTGTCTGGATGCTGACCCACTCCAATCACATGCTTGTTTCCCTACGAAGCCCCCCCCCCTCAGGATTTAAAGTGACCGATCATAATTTTAACACAGTTTTCAATACACCACAACAGTAGCCAGAAAAGCCCATGCTCTTTTATACATGCACTGACTTAGCCCCTTACATCTGAGGATCTCAACGCACATTACAAGCACTCACTCATTAACCCCTGCAAGCCCTCCTGTGAGGCAGGTATTATTACTTTCATTGTATAGATGGGGAAACTGAGGCACAGAACGGGCAGTGACTTGCCTAAGGTCACTTGACGAGTCAGTGGCAGAGCCAGGAAAAGAACCCAGGAGTCCTGACTCTCAGGTCTGGTCTACACTTAACATTTGGATTGACCTAGCTACATCGCTCAGGGATGGGGAAAATTCCCACCCCTGAGTGCCATAGTTAAACCCACGTAGACCCACCTAGGTCAGTGGAAGAATCAGGGAGGTGGATTATCTACATCAACGGGAAAACCCCTTCGGTCACCGTAGTAAGTTTCTATGCTACGGCTCTGTACAGCCGCAGTGCCGTAGCCGTGTGCTGCGATGGCTGTAGTGTAGACACGCCTGTAGTCACACCGCTCTCTTGGGCTAGCCCAGTCAACTCCAAAGGTAATTGTTAATGAATTGGAAGCCTGTGAACAAATTAATCTTTGCTGAATGGGTTTGCGAGTGACAGTGATCTTTCGGAAAGATCCCATTGTGGGCTAATTAAATGACGATTAATTGGAAATAATGATTCAGAAAATTTCTCTGGCGTTTCTCTTGGCTGTCTGCTGTGGGGAGTCCAGGTGACCTGTTGCAAAACACTGGAGCGGGGAGGGGAAGAGCTACCAAGAGGCCAACTCAGGTCACAGTAGCTGAGCGCACCATCTCGCTCTGGCTTCCGAGCAGTTAGAAAAAGGCTGGGCTGTAGCCGCAGCGTGTTTCCTTGTAGAAAGAAAGATGCAAAGGCCCAGACCCAGAATTGCTGTTATTTCTAGTACATTGGATCCTACAATCGAGGGCCTGTCGCGCTGTGCAAACATCCCTGCCCCAAAGAGCTTACAGTCTAAATAAACCGGACACCCAGCGGGTGGGAAGGGAATGTATCTAGCTGAAGGTCGGACAGCAGCTCTGGGAATAGAAGACAGGTATCTGGAGCACCAGCCTAATGCTTACCCACCAGGCCACGTTGCCTCCTTATTGGGCACCATATTCCTGGTCAGCTTTACTGACAATGGGCATGCCCTTGTAGAGGGACGTTACATGGCCAAATGAGACTCGCAGAACATTGGGGGATTGTGGGAGTTTCCCGCGCGGGTTCATGGGAGTTTGACCTCTTCCTCCGCAAGCTGGGCTCCTAAAGGCCATTTGGAACCTCCCGGAATCTTCCTGCAGGTATTATGGGATAAGTACCCAGAATGCTGTGCCATATCCTGCCGGCCTTCTACCTTGACCACTGCTCCACATGAGACTCCTTGAGCAGTGGTTATGGGAGGATTAGTTCGCTTGGAACCTCTCCGTTGGGTTCAAATGTAACGAATATATTTGACATAGCATGTAAGTTGATCAGAACCTCACATAGCACGCTAATACATGGATGATAAAATGACCTCATTGGCTACAATGCATCACTACTGAAACCTTTTAGCATGAGTGCATGGCAAACCTCAGGACACAGATCTGCCTGGGCAGGGCGGTGAGCGGAGTCATTTGTGCTTAAATCAGGTCTAGCTGACTGGTCCTATGAGATGTGGTTCCATTCCCTAGTACAGACAAGGCCTGGGTGTCACTCTCATCCCCTTCATTATTATTAATTATTATAGAGTTATTATGGTAACGCTCAGGAGCTCCAGTTATGGACCAGGACCTCATGGTGTAGATAAATCTTTGATAATTTTCATATGACTTTGCACTGTGCCTCTTTATATAAGCTTGTGGTGGGTCTACCCACGTGTGACCTCTGTTTTCATGGAACTTTGTATCAAAGGGCTAGTCTTCACTTACCGGCTGGTCCGGAGGCACGCAATCGATGTTCTGGGATCGGTTTATCGCGTCTGGTTAAGACGCGATAAATCGATCCCGGATCGATCCCGGAAGTGCCCACAATCGGCGCCGGTACTCCAGCTCTCCGAGAGGAGTACACGGCGTCGACGGGGGGAGACTTCCGGCCGCGTCTGGACCCCGGTAAGTCCGGACTAAGGTACTTCGAATTCAGCTACGTTATTAACGTAGCTGAATTTGCGTACCTTAGTCCGAAGTCCGGACTAAGTGGGGACCAGCCCTAAGCCTCATTTAGAAACTTTGCATTGCCCTTGGTATAATATTATAGCCCCTAAGGATAGAATAAGATAGAAGAAAATTTTTTTTTTGCTAGCAGTAGAACAAGAGCTCTCTTCCCCCCCCCCCCCACTCTTAATCAATTGCCCTGTTGAATGAATGAGGTGTGGATGAGCAAGGCATGAAAGGCAGCACCTCCAGACAGCCTCAACTGTTGGAGAGGGGCTGGGAGCCAGACCCAAGGACAATAAAACGTGTCAAGTGGGCTCATTAAAGACAAGCAGACATACTGACGGCCTCGGGGGGGGGTTAGAAGCAAGCACCTTCTTTTGGAAACACCCTCTTTGCAGCATTGGGACAACACTCAAAAGAAAGCAGCACAAAGAACCAATGGACACAGACACAGAGTTTGAATCTGGTATAGATTTGCATAAGAGAAAAGCTGCTATAAAAGTGAGGTGTCTTACAGAGGACCCTGGGTCTCGTCTTGTCAACATGGGAGCATCGATCCGAATCGGCAGAAGCCCGGCTCCACCCCCTCCCCCATCTAACTCACCTGGCCAGTGAAGTTAAGGGGAGCAACTAATTGGTAACAACAAGACGGAGTGTGTTTGTGTGTGTGTGTGTAAGTGTAAGTGTAATATATTATATGCATATAATACAGTGTTAATAAATACATGTATTACTAATAAATGTGGCGTTTTGTCTTATTCCCCCTGAAAAGATCCTGTGCAGTACTTTAAGTACAACAATGGTGCTAGGTGCTGTACATTATTTATTAGGTGTATTATGGTAACACCTAGGAGCCCTCTTCTTAGACCGGGACCCCAGTGTGCTAGGTGGTGTATAAACACAGAACAGAGAGACAGTCCATGCCCCAAGAAATGACGATCTCAAACATTAAAGCCTTTGGTTCGAGGCATCTGCTTGGACTGCCACTCAAAGCCACTACTCCCATACATGAGCCGCTAGGGTGACCAGACATCCCGTTTTTAAAGAGACAGTCCCGTATTTAAGCCCTCCTGCGGGTGTCCCAACTTTTTCTTTAAAATGGGTAAATTGTCCCATATTTTCTGTCCCCTTGCATCTGCTGGCTGGATCCCTGCTTGCCAGCTGCCTGTCCACCAGCGGTGAGTGTTGGGGGGAGTCCAGTGGCTGACGATGGGGGTGGGTGTGCAAGGCTGGTGTGGGGACAAAGCTGCAGAGCGTGGGGCTGGCCGCTCCCCGTGCTGGTCCATCAGCACAGCCCCGCTGCGTGCCGACTCTCGGCCAGCAGGGCCCTGCCCCGCATCCCGTTTCTGGCCAGTGCTGGCTGCGCGCTGTGAGCTGCGATGGCTGGTGTATGCGGGCAGGCGCCAGACGGTGGTTGGTTACGTGTCGCCTCTGCTGCCCACCAATCAGCCCTTTACATGCTCCTCCTCTCCCTGTCCTCTCCCTGCTTTGCCCCTTCACCCCCTCCCCCCAGCCCTGCTGCTCCTCCATATCCCCCCGGCGGGGTGCATCCCGCTTCCAGCGCTGTGCAGAGAACCAGCCCCTCGTCGGAGCGCTCAGCTCACCAGCAGCCTGGCCGGCAGCTCCTTCCTTCCCCCACTGCCTCTGACTGGGCCGGCGCCCCGGGAAAGCCCAAGACCCTCCAGCCAAGGGCACTGGCCAGAAGAAGCCAAGCCCTGCGTGCACCAAAGCCTCGCACAGCGCTGGCACGGGGAAGCCTCTCTGCCCCTCAGCTCAGCTCTGGAGTGGCGGGGTGTGTGTGTGTGTGAGCGATTTCCAGCTTGTTCATGCCCCGACCCTGCAGGCTCCAGAGCAGCCCTCCAGGCAGGGGCATAGCACCCTCTTCCCCCCGCCCCGCCCTTGGGTCCTGCCCCTGAGGTTTCACCTCTGCTTTCCGAGGGCGCAGTATTGTGGGCTCTGAGTCGTCACCCCAAATCTGCCAGGACAGCAGGCACAGCTCTTGCAACGGCCATAGGATGTAATTCCCCCTCGACCCCGCGCAGAAGGTCAGCACAAGGGCTTAAGAGGGATTTAAATGGTGTGCAGGCTTCATGCCGGCCCCTCTGCTCTGGAGTGGGGCTGTCCTCGCTGTGTGACCTTGGACATGCCACTGCCCCTCTCCGTGCCTCAGTTTCCCCATCTGTAAAAGGAGAGCAATAATATTGCCCTCCCCCGGCAGGGGGGATTCACCCTAGGAGCTTAACTCTTCTGCAGGGAGACTCGTGTCAGACGTTTCGTTCAATGACGTTAGCGGGCGCTTAGCCTGATCACATCTGTGTCTCCGGTTCAGAGAGGAAAGCGGGGTGTCTGGCTGTAGCACATGGGCTGGCAGTCAGGGGAGAGCTGGACTTGACTCCCTGCTTTGCAACCGGCTCCCTGTGTGACCTGAGGCAAACCTGTTGGTTTAGCAACCGGTGTAGTTAGATCCCCACCATCCTGTGAGGACGTAGTTAGACTGGTGTAAAGGCACCTGGATCGTTTTAGTGTGTACGTCTGGAGACAAAATTAAATCGGCACAAATAAACTGTGTATAGGTACATCTGGAATCTCTTTGGGCCTCCGCTGTTGTGCTGGGATAAAACACCTTCCTTCAACATCTTGTTTATTTAGCTCAGACCAGGCCAGGGACATCTACATCTACTGTGGGCCCGCACAGCACTGCCCAGTTCCTACATAGCACTTTGTATCCAGAGAGCTCCAAGCAAGTAGCATATGCTGCCCCCATTTTACAGATGGGAAAACTGAGGCAAATGAAAACACATAGCAGGGCAGATCAGAACCCAGTCTTTTGAGTCCCAGCACCATTCCTTAGGCACAGGATAAGCCTGGCTCGGAAGAGGATTTTGTACCTCTACTACTTCAGGTCTGATGGCTGACTGCCCTCTCGCTCAGTGAAAGCCGGCACTGGAGGTGTAAATGGTGCTCAAGGCCATGGGTGCGAGGCAGCCTGCAAACCCATGGGAATCCCAGGAGCCAAGGGGTGAGGCGAGGTGGAATTGAGAAAGACACTCAGGATGGGCTGCGAGGACAAAGGGAGGATAGAAAAGAGCTGGAGAAAGAGGAATGAAACCCAGAGAAGGAAGGAGAAGAGAGCAGGCAGCCAAGGGGCCCATTCCTGTTTCAAGGATAATTAAGTACTTAGGTTCCTGGTACAGTGACAGTTAAGGAAAACAGAGAGCTACAGCTGCAGGAATGAGGAAATCTGCAATTCATGCAGCTCCGCTCTGCCGAGGGACTGGCACCCCTCTTAGGGATAGATCCTTTAATAGCAGGATTCTCCCTCCGCTCACATTCAGTGGGGGTAATGCACTCCCCTACGGGCCCGATTTGCTATTGCCCTGCACCTTCTGTCCCCACCACAGCTGGGCAAACAGTAACTTCACCACAACACCCATTTGCCGAATAGTTTCAGCCAGAAAAAGTTTTTTTTTTTTTTTTTTTTAAAGGACTGAAGCACCATTCACCGAACGGCTGGAGGATGACAAGATGCCTCTGCCTGGATAAGCCACGTGCCCAGCCGCTAGCACTCATTTGGGCTGGGGAAGACTGGCCTGGAATGGCCTCGCGCTAGTTGGCGTGGAGACGGTATCTGAGCTCCACTCTCCTGCAGTACAGCTGAGGGCTCTGACCTAGGGGATCTCTCTCGAGCTCTCCTGGTGAAGCTATTCCACTGCCTGTAATCATTAAACAGTCATTTGTCCAGCAAGTGACCGAGAGAACAATTCTGCAGCCTAATGGTTACAGTGCTCGGGTAGGATACTTACGTCCCAGCTCCACTGACTAAATATTTATACTGCTACCCCTTTTTGCCCTGAGTGGCTAGTCAAGGTTTGGGGGGCAGTCCAGCTGGGAGCAGAAATTGGGGGCAGTCAGGTATGTTTCTGGCCTGGTCTACACCCCCCTGAGTGACACAGTTAAACTGACCTACCCCCGGTGCAGACAGCACTAAGTCAACTGGAGAATTCTCCCATCCACCTAGCTACGGCCTCTCGGGGAGGCGAATTCCTATGGCGACAGGAGAAACCCTCCCGTCAACGTCGTAGACAGTGTCGTCATTGACAGCAGTGCCGCTGCTGCATTTTAAGGGTAGGGTTATCAGATAGCAACCGTGAAAAAAACGGGACAGAGGGTGGGAAGTAATAGGCGCCTATGTAAGAAAAAGTCTGCAAAAATGGGACTGTCCCTTTAAAAACGGGACACCTGGTCACCTATTTAAGGGTAGACAAGCCCCTGATGCCATTTTGTGTCTTTGCAAAGAATGTAGCCAGCCCCGTGCCTCTGAACACAGAGGCAGGAACCAGCGTCGTTTGCTCCCAGCACCAAGAGCGCCCTTATCAGCCTGCACCCCGCCCGAAAAACCTTTCTTCCAGGGCCAGCCCCACACTTGCAGCTGCTCCTTCCTTCAGTCTGTTCTCAGTTTCTGTGTGGTCTCTTCCTCTATCACTGCCCCCCACCCCCCGGCCACAATAACTAACCGAATCCCCCTCCACCCCCCCAGGGCTAGTTTCTGAGCAGACTCTATTAGCCTTAGTTTGAGGGGTGGGCCCTTAACTCGCTCTTACAACTGGCTGGAATGGGGAACTAGTTCACACATCAGTTTAAAGAGGTTTTAACTCAACCCAGAACAAGTTTTCACCCAGCTCATAACACTCTGGGGCAGATTCGGCCAGAAAGACTGAAAGAGCGCTCCCTCTTCCCCATAGCTGGCTGCCTGGGGCCCCTTTGTATAATGTATGAGACCCAAGTTCCAATCCATTCTCCACATTGGGCAGACGGGGGGAATGAAGCTGGGTCTCCCCCAGGCCAGCTGAGACCCCTAAGGGAGGCTGGGTCCTCCTCCCCTTTCTGTGAATCTAAGAAATGCCCCCAAACTAAATGTTTCAGGCCAGACAAAACATTTTCTTCCCCCTTAAATGGACTGTCACAATTCACCAAAATGTTTCTGAATTTTCAAATTCGGTTTGACCCAACTGATGTATTATTTATGTTTGAACTCCCAGTGAACCAAAACATCAATTATTCTCCCAGCTCCGATTGCCACCCGTGCAAAGTCGGTTGGGACAGTCCGGCTGGGGTTAAGTGGCTAGAGCGCTCTGGGGTTCGGCCAAGGGGCAACATCCCCGTGTTTTGTCTGGGCCATTTATCGACCCTCTCCGGCCACAGGACTGCGCCTCGGTCAGGATCCAAGTTCCCTTCCTTGCCCCAAGATTCCCCTTCCCCCACATACAGTCTCACTGTTCTAGACCACTTCCCACATGAGTTCTGCCTACCTGTGCGGCTGCTATCTGAGTGCTGGTGCCTGCACTGAGAACACCTGCCAAAGGAAAACACTCGATTGCTCACTGCCCTGTGTCTTGGGCGGATATTTAATGTTATTTTACACGGTGAGCCAGATCCCCCGGTGGAGTATTTCAGCCTAAATTCACTGAGATCACCGGGTCTGATTGTCATTCACACTAAGGCCCCTCGATCCTGCCAGACGGGTGTAACGAAGGGGGTCTTGGGGGTCAGGCCCGATGGGCCTATGCTGATTTACACCAGGGGAGGAGCTGGCCCATTTCAGACTAGTGCTTATGTCAACTAAGCGCACAGAAGGGGGAAGGATTCTGCTCTCACTCCACTCCCATTGATGCAGGGGGTGATGAAACACAGGTTAAAGGCACCTGGAGGAGAGCTGAGTGAATAATGGATTTTCTTGGTTTAGGGCCCAAACCAAAAAATGAGAAGAAGGAAGAAAAAAAACCTTGGTTCAGGTCAGGTTTTCTCACCAAAAGGAGAAATGCCCCAGAAATTCATTCGGGAAATGCCCTGTGATGTTGCCAGGGTTAAATCTGCTCCCCGGGACAGGCAGCTGCTAAGTGAAGTGGAGGATCTTGGAACAGCAGCCATGAAACTGACAAGAAAGTCAGTTCCACTCAGCAACTGCAGGGGCTAACAGGGTCTGCAGCACTGAAACAGCCCAGCCCCAGGGTCATGAACAGCAGGGTTTTGACTCCTGGGGCAGCCTGGAAGCCCTGGTGTCCCCCGCAGAGCTGCCCCAGCACCGCAGACCAGAGAGCTCCGGTCAGGGTTCTTCTTGGTGCTTTCAGGGTCCCTGCTGCAGAATCAGGAGCCAAGCCCATTACAGTTGGGGCTCCCAGCCAGGAGCCTGAAAGCCCAGCATGGCAGGGTTGCCCCAGAACCCTGGATCCTGGAAGCACTGGGGTGCCTGGCTCTGGGGCAGTCTGCCTGGCATGTCTGCCCCAGCCTAGCAGCCCCAAGGGACCCAGCTGGAGCCAGGGCTTCAGCTCCAGGGGCTGGCAGGTTGCCCGCTACAGAACATAGAACCCAGCCGCCCCAAGAGGCCAGCTCTAGCCAGGACTCCAGGGACTGGCAGGCTCCCTGCTGTGGAGCTGCAGACCCTGGAACACATGGGAGACCTGCCTGTGGCTCTGTGAAAGTTTTGTTGAGTCTGCAATAGAATCAGTTCAGTGAACGGGCATTTTCTGGCGAAACTTAGTTTTGTTATCACCTGATTTCTAGCCCTGCCTCCAGTGGCCAGCCATCCCTTGCCAAGGAAAAGAACTTAGCATGGTTACAGCCAGGCAGCAAATAACGATCGTTATTGCCCCTTTCATCCGGATTGATGCCAATGTACCTTTCTGGATTGTCCGCTCTATCTCAAGGGATGACTTCACCCACCGCTGAAATGCAGCCACCTCTGAGGTGAAAAGCAGCAGCTGTTTAATCGTGTGCAGCAACACCCTGAGCCATCACCATTCTGCCAGGGTGGGTTTTATACGCCCTGGCACTGGTGTCGATGATTGCACGAGGGGATGGAGAGCAGGTCTGGGCACTTGCTGCTGTGCACCCAGGGCCGGCTCCAGGTTTTCTGCCGCCCCAAGCGAAAAAAAAAAAAAAAAAGCCGCGGCAGCGCGATCGCGCCGCTCCACTCTTCGGCGGCAATTTGGGGGCAAGTTCTTCGCTCTGAGAGGGACTGAGGGACCCGCCGCTGAATTGCTGCCAAAAACATGGACGTGCCACCCCAATAGCTTGCCGCCCCTTGGTATTGGCCGCCCCAAGCACCTGCTGTATTGCTTAACCCTGTGAGGCCCCTGGAGCTGCAGCTGGGATGCCAGCCCCTCCGGCAGAGCCGAGCTGTGTGGTTTGTGGTTTTCCTCATTCTTGAACTCTGGGTGCTGCCCCGGCCCCTCTGGACAGGAACCGAAGAACACAATTGGCCTTGAAACAGGAACAGGGCCCTTGACTCCCTCCACCTGCTGTTTGTGTCTCCTTCCTCCTCGGGGTTTCATGGCTCTTTCTCCTTCCCTTCTCTAACCTCCCTTTGTCTCCAGCCCCGTGGGCGGGGCGCAGGGTACGGTGTGACTCCATGGGAGTGAGAGCGCTCAGATAACTCAGCCGAGCGGAGGAAAAACTGAGGAGCCAGATTGCAATAAGGGGCTATCTTCCTGACCCTGGCCCCTAGCCCGGCCCTACAGACACTGTTTGCCCTGGGATAGATAGGATGTGTGTGACTTTTTACCAAGATAGTTATGCCAGTACAGCCCCTAGCATGGCTGCCGTTCTACTGGTATAAAGGTGTGTCTTTTACTGCGATAGCTTATTCTCCTTCGAGCTCAGGAATAGCCATGCCAGCATGAACACATTTGCACTGCACCCACACCCGGGGGTCGTGCCACTTTAACAGCATTTGGCCACATGATAGTAAAGATGCAGGCAGCCACCAGAGTCTTGTCTACACTAGGGCGGGAGCTGCAGTGGTGGTAGCAATGGCAGGGAAGTTTAGGGCCAAATCCTGTGGTAAGAGGAGGCTGGTTCTGAGGCTCTCACCCCCAGCTGGGATGTGGGAGATCAGCTTTCCCTTCCTGGCTTTGCCTGAGCGACCTTAGACCAGTCACTTCCAGCCGGACCACTGGGTTTCACTTGACCCTGAAAGGAGCAAAATGGGTTCATGAAATATAAGTTCAAGGCACCTGTTACTACCTGGTTTCTAGCCCTGTCCCCAGTGGCCAGTCATCCCTTGCTCAGGAAAGGAGGTTGCAGCCAGGCCGCAATAACAATCATCTTTGTGTCTTTCATTTGGATGGATACAAATGTTTTGCTCTCAGTTGTTCACTATATCTCAAGGGATCACTTCACCCACCACTGAAATGCTGCCACCTCTGAGGTGACAGGCAGCAGCTGTTTAAAAGTGTGCAGCACCACCACACAGCAGTTCAGGACAGGAGGTGAAGAATTCTGTGTCCTCTTGTGCCTGTCAGGGTCTGCTACAGTTTGTTACAGGGTAACACTCTGGCTCTTTGGAGGAAAATACATTGGGATCTTCAGAGACCAAAAACGCCCGAGACCTCGATTTATAACTCAGCTGAAAAGTATCCCCCGCCGCGCCCCCTAGCAGCATGCTGGGGCATTGATTCAGTGCTGTGTCAGCTCCATGCTAGGACGACGCCCAAGCCCTGTTGGTGGAGAATCATTTGACCCTGGGTGTGAGGAACAAGTGCCAGCTCCCAGACAGGGTCGCAGGGGTGAGAGTGAGCGTGGCCGCAAAGGGCTGGAAAGAGAAGCGAAGCCATTTTCCAAACCAGTTTCGTTTTCAGCCACAGGAGTGAGGGCTCCGCTGGGGGTCAGGGACCCGGCATCGGACGCAAAAGAGAAGGGAAATCTCGTCGCTAGGCGAGCTCTGCACAGAGAGCAGAGCACCGTGGCAAGGCAGGAGCTGAGGGCTCATATCCCAGGCCAGGTAGCACATGGTTCATGTCACCCCTGCTTGTTGCACAGGCAGGGCCGGCTCTAGCTTTTTTGCTGCCCCAAGCAGCAAAAAAAAGCGCCGCCCCCTCGCCCCCCCGCCGAGCGCCGGAGCCCACCCCCCCCAGCGCCGAGCGCCACCGGAACCCCCCCTGAGCGCTGAGCCCCGCGCCGCCCCCCCCAGCGCCGCGCCGCGCTGCCGGAGCCCTCCCCCGCCCCCTGCCGAGCGCCGCCGGAACCCCCCTCCAGCGCCGCGCCCACGCCGCACCCCCACCGAGCCCCGCGCAACCGGAGCCCGCCCCCCCAGCGCCACGCCGTGCCGCCGGAGCACCCCCCCGCGGAATGCCGCGCCGCGCTCCCCCCGCCGCCCCTTACCAGGTGCCGCCCCAAGCATGTGCTTGGGTGCCTGGTGCCTGGAGCCGGCCCTGTGCACAGGCCCCACACTTGCCAGTGCAAGGATCTGAAAGGAGTCGTCCTGGGAGCCTATCCCTGTGCCTTTTATCACCCCACATCCCGGCTCCTTAAAAGGGAGGGTTCCAAGCTTACACACTGCAGAAACCAGCATCGCCAGGAGGCATCCACCTCACCTGTTTTTATTACAGTAGCTCCTAGCCGCCTCAGCTGAGATTGGGGCCACAGGGAGAGGCAGCGCCGACCTCCCAGAGCTACCCATCAACCTGGATGAGTCGGACAAAGCAGGAGGGATAGACAAGGAGTGTTAAACGGCGACCTGGGTGCAGTGGGACTAGGTGACTTACCAAGGTCATGCGGGGCAGGGAGGCTGTGGTGAGCTGGGAACTGAGCCCACCTCTGCCGAGTTGCGGGCCACACGCCCAGCCTTCCTGCTAAAGGGAGGTTCCTACGCCCGCCTACCACCCGCGGCTCCCCTGTGCCATTTGTAACGGGGGTGGGGTGCAGATGCATTCGCCTTTAGGCAACAGCTGCCCTGCTCAACGTGCTAGATAAGGGCTTCTCTGTGCCCAAGAACTGGTTTCCACAGGATTCCAGTGACATGAGAATTTATTGTCTGCATAGAAGAGACGGACACGGTGCTTTTAACTGGCTGGAGTCGCTAGGACAGAAATGGAAAGGGCTTAGGGATCAGGGTTAGCCTCCCTCGCAGGTCAGCGCTGGGGCAAGGCAGCCAGACCGACAGGGTCAAACCTGGATGCCTACAGGTAGACATGTAAAAGTGACCACACGTCCGGCAGGTGGTGGCCTCATGGTTAAGGGCTCGACTGGCGATCTAGAGCTCTGGCTTCCACGTCTAGCTCTCCTTTGGCAAGCCATTTCACCCCACAGCTTCCCCCTTTGTACAAAGGGCCTAGTAACCCTTCAGCTGTCATTTCCGTGTTGACTGCGACTGTTTCTCTCTGGGTGGCTGTGCAACACCCAGCAGAACAGGGTTTCAACTGGGGTGCTGCCCTACCGCCTGTAATAATGATCCTTTTCAAAGGTGTCGAGCTCCTGCAGCTCGGTCCATGGGACCCGCAGATGCTGACAATCAGGGTGTCTAAGCATGGCGGGAGGAGCTTCACCTGCCCTAATCGTCTATGAGACTTGCAACGTTTCTAAGATTCCTGGGCTTGCCTTAGTCCTGGGGGCAACAACCATCGCTCAGCTACTGAGGAAGGGCGAAGCACTTGCCCACAGTCACACGGTGTAGCAGGTCAGTGGTGGATGTGAGAACAGAACCGAGCCGCTACAAGCTCTGTCACGAGCAGCCGGCTGTTCTAACCACTAGACCACACTACCGCAGCCGCCAACCACGCTGGCTTTAAACAACTCCGAGTGCAGATAAGAGCGAGACGACCAGGCGTATCGAGTGACTTTGGGCTGGACGCAGCTTCTCTGTCCATTTGCCCGTGGGCCCAGTGGGATTGCAGGAGGTGCTTTCAGAGACGCATCCGTCTGGGACCCTTCAGATGATCCAACCTTGAAACCCGAGTCCGTTTCAGTGAAAGAGATGGGAGGAGATGGCCTAAAAAGCAGGAGTCCCTGTCAGAAAAGTGATAGTACAACAGAAAGAAGGGGCCATTTTTCACTGAAGAAAAGAGGACAAATGTATCACACCTGAGCTTTGTCTGCTTGGATGGCACCCTTTCCTGGGAGTCCTTCATGCCTGTTCACTTGGATACAGGATCCTTTCTTTCCCCCAACTATTGTGCAATGTTGCTGTGTAGCTTTTAAGCAGCTGTCCTGTTCCACCCCAGAGGCAGCTGCATTTCCTTGCTGGCTGAGTGATCCTAGTGCAGCTATCAAGAAGTTATATGAAACATGCTCATTCGTACTATGTCAGGTTGCTGGCTCTACTTCCATCCCATTAAGTGCTTAAGGGAGTTTGCATTTACCCCTAATTTTTCAATGCGTAGCGGCAGGCGTAGCCTGGGGCTGACTCAAGAGGGATGGAACCATACAAATCTCCAATGCAGGGTACAGTGCACGCCCTGCCCCACGCCCATGGTCCTGGGAGTCCTCTCACCGAGGCAGAAGCATGAGCTAAATCCTGACCGCCTGCAGGACTGAGGTCAAAGAGGTTGTGCTGAGAAGAGCAGAATCTGAGCTGTGAAATCTACACGTGGTGGTCGAGGCTGTAGCCATGGCTCCTAGAGATGTAGGTTCAATTCCCTCCTCTCCTGCAAGCTCTCTGTGTGACCTTGGCCAGTCACTTTGCCCCTGTGTTCCATGGGGGGATTGCTGTGCCCCATAGCGGGGCGGTCAAGAGACACATTGAAGATGGTGAGGTGCTTGGGTACCCCAGGGAGGGGGCCAGGTAAGTAGTTAGATCGAAACTGACCTGTTGTCTCCACTAGGCACAAATCCCGACAGCGCCTCAGCATTGATGCACCAGGCCGGCTGTGTCGGCCAAGGGGGGGGAGGAGCGCCACGCGTTGAGACGGAGACGAACGGCACAAATGAGGTTTGTTCCTGGAATGGAGTCCGTGTTTGCTAATGGGCTGCTTGGGGAAATCTGGGCAAAGAGGCCAAGGCCTGACTGAACCCCCATGTCACCCCCCAGGGACCATCTGGTCTAGTGGGGGGGGTGCTGGCTCCGGCGCTGCTGGAGTTGTACCCACCCCTGTTGTAAACAGCGAGCACCTGCCAATCGCCACAGCTGTCAGGCAGGTGCCTCCCCTATCGCCCAGAGAAATAACAAACCCACAACGGTTTGTACCTCTTCCTCTGTGACTGCATCTCTCTGGCCAGGCCCGTGGGACACAAAGCACAGCTGGGTATCGCCGCCACACACACGGATCTGCCGCCGATTTGTCCCTACCGCCCCGTGCCTCAGTGTGCTCATCATTACAAACACCGGTGCTGCTGCCAACTCCCCAGTGGAGCTGCAAAGGTTAACTCAGTGACGTCGGCGAGGCACTTTGAGTAGAAGGTGGTAGATCCTTATTGTCGTCACTGTCCAGTTCTGGGCCCCATTGTGCAAAGACATAGTGCGTGTCAGGGAGCCCACAGGCTGAACAAAGGCGGGGGACAGGGAAGTAACTCTCCCTGTGATGGGAATAGACCCCAGTCCAGTGCCCCAATCATTGGGCCTCATGGCCCCAGAGATGGGCAGTGTTATTATTCCAGCTGACGGACGGACAGCCACATGGAAGAAAATATTCCTTGTTTCCAGCACCGGAAGGGACCATTGGGATCATCTCATCTGATCTAGAGCAGAGCCCTGCAACCCAGCCCGAACCTGACGGGACCCAACAACAAATGCTGACTCCGGGTCAGCCGGATCTTCTCAGGCTCGGGTTGGCTCCTGCCCCTGGGGCCGTGCCCTGCTCCTGCCAGCTGCCCCCCGGCTGCGCTGGGCGTGCTGAGAGTCTCTGAGCCTCCCCTGCTGCAGCAAACAGCGCAGCGAGGGGGCGGTGGGAGTCAGGAGCAGGGCACGCAGCCACCAGTGCATGCACCTTCTGCCATGCCACGGGCAGGAGGAGAAGAGATGACGCCATTGGCAGGAGGCATCGTTTGACTTCTCTATTTGTGTGTGTGCAAGGGGCTTAATACCATTAATAACAGGGATAGGTCTAACTGACCCAGACGCACGGAACGCCTGACGTCACCGCTCGCCCCCCGAATGTTCCTCCTCAGGAAAGAAGCAGGGCCAAATAGAAGGGAGAAATTTGAGCATCCACTAAGCGTTGCCTCTACAATGTATCCAGTTTTGGGGGGGGGGATCTGCCCTATGACCCCCCCCAATCTCCACCCATGGCAGGACGTGGTGGCACTAACTCAGCTATGGAGGGAAGAGTCAGGTCAGAAAATCAACAAGGAGTCCGGTGGCACCTTAAAGACTAACAGATTTATTTGGGCATAAGCTTTGGTGGGCATTCCCCTCATTGTTAAAACTACCGGGGCCGGCTCCAGGTTTTCTGCTGCCCCAAGCAGTGGGAAAAAACAATAATAAATAAAAGCCAATCGGCGGCACTTCGGTGGCAGCTCAATCGCGCCGCTCCATTCTTCGGTGGCAGTTAGGCGGAGGGTCCTTCGCTCCTTCTCTTCCTCTTCGGCGGCAGCAGTTCGGCGGCAGCTCAAAGAGGAAGAGAGGGACTGAGGGACCCGCCGCCGAATTCCCGCCGAAGACCTGGACGTGCCGCCCCAATAGTGGACGGAGTGCCGCCCCTTTGTATTGGCCTCCCCAAGCACCTGCTTCCTTAGCTGGTGCCTGGAGCCGGCCCTGAAAACTGCACGCCTGATTTCCAGTCTGAATTTGTCTCGCTTCAACTTCCAGTCCTTTGATCTTGTCCCACCCTTGTCTGCTAGACTGAAGAGCCCGTCATCCAGTTCTTGTTCCCTATGTAGGTACTTACAGCCACCCTTCAACCTTCTCTTTGTTAAGCTAAATAGACTGAGCTCCAAGTGTCCGTCATGCTCAGGCAGGTTTTCTAATCCTTTCATCATTCGCGTGGCTCTTCACTGACCCCTCTCCAATCTAACTCCATCCTCCTTGAACTGCGGGCACCAGAACTGGACACAGGATCCCAGCAGCGGTCACACCAGTGCCAAAGACAGAGGTAAAATAACCTCTCTGCTCCTACTCCCGATTCCCCTGTTTCTGCCTCCCAGGATCACATTAGATCTTTTGGCCACAGCGCCGCCCTTATGCTCAATTGATTATCCACCACACGCCCCAAATCTTTTTCAGTCAGTGCTTCCCAGGATAGGGTCCCCATCCTTATGGCTCCGTTCCTTGTTCCTAGCTGCGTATATTTACATAGAGCCATGTTAAAACGCATATTGTTTGCTTGAGCCCAGTTTACCAAGCCAGCCAGATGGCTCTGTGTCCATAAGCACTGACTCCATGGGTGCTCCGGGGCTGGAGCACCCAAGGGGAAAAATGGTGGGTGCTGAGCACTCACCGGCAGCCCCCATCAGCTCACCGCACCTCCCGGCCGGCGGTGGGCCCCCAATCAGTGCCCCCTCTCCCTCCCCATGCCTCCCACCCGTCGCAATCAGCTGTTTTGCAGCATTCAGGAGGCTCTGGGAGGGAGGGGGTAGGAGCGAGGCTGCAGCGCGCTCAGGGGAGGGGATGGAACTGGGTGGGAAGAGGTGGAGCGGGGATGGAGTAGGGCTGGGAAGAGGCAGGGCAGGGGTGGGGCCTTGGAGGGGAGGGGTGGAAGGGGAAGGGCCCCACCCCGCACTTTGGAAAGTCGGCGCCTGTGTCTGTGTCACTAACCTGTCCTCTTCGTTATCTACACTCCCACCATCTTTGTGTCACCTGCAAACTTTATCAGCGACGGATTTATGTTTTATTCCAGGTCATTCATAAAAATGTTCAATAGCGTGGGGCCAAGAACTGATCCTTGCGGGACCCCACTGGAAACACACCTGCTCCATGATGAATCTGCGTTTGCAGTTACATTTTGAGACCTAGCCGCCAGCCAGCTTTTAACCCACTGAACATGGGCCATGTTCATCTGATACCGTTCTGGGTTTTTCATGAAAACGCCATGCGGTACCGACTCGAAGTGCCTATGGAGAGCCTCTAGATTACTCTAGGATTACTCTAGATTACTCTAGGAGAGCCAGAGCATAGCCGGACAAGCAGCCCTCAGTAGTTTAGCAGGGTGGGCACAACACCACTGTTGTTCCCAATGCTTGGATTGATCCCAGGGCCTGAGCGTTTGAGAAAGGGCCTCGGCTGGACCTTGCTGCTTTTTGTCCTGCTCAGGAGGGTCTCACCCGAGGCGGCTTTGAGTTTGATCCGGAGGGTTGAAAAGGAGGAAATCGCCCTCCCACTGCAGCATGTGAAGCCAGAAACATAAACAGTCTTTCTGTGTGCCGAGCTGGCCGGGGCCCATGCCTGGCGGGAAGCTGTCAGCCCCAGTCATCTCGTTGGCTCCCCTTGGAGCTGGCCCGAAAAGCCATCCCTTTCCCTCCCTCCCCCAGCTCCGTCACCCCCCTGCCCGGCCCCTGGGGACCAAGGGCCGATTCTGCTCTCTCCTCTCAAGGCTCCGCACTTGGATCTCTGCGGATCAAACCCTACAGCCCTCAGGGGAAGGATTCCCCAGCTGGCACTTGCCCCCAGGCCAGGATCGGGCATGGGGCTGGCGCTGCCCAGGGGCTCACTGGGGAGTGGTTCATGGGTGCGGCTGCACTGGGATGAGGGCATTAAATGGAGACGGGAATGCTGTAGGGGCACGAGGCTCCAGATTGGCGACCCCCCCCAACCTCCTCCAAGAGCTGCACCATCTCCATGGCGATCCCAGGTGGGGCCTCTCCCCTGCAGCCTCCTCCAGGGGCTGCCCAGCTCCCAAGGGGTCAGATGCTCAGCGAGTTTCCAGCTCTCATGGCTGCAGAGGAAAGCCCCCAAACAGGGCCCAGGTGTAACAGCAGCAGCCACACTGCCTGAGCCCATGACTCTGGGAGGGGGGAGCTGCCCTGAGTGTAACCGATGCTGCGACGCTGCCTGAGTCTGCAGAGAGCCTGAGCCCATTGTTCTAGGGAGCAAGGACTTCCCTGCATGTAAATGATGCAGCAACACTGTCTGACTCTGCAGGCTGCCTTCACCAGCGGGAGGAGCAGCAGCTGCTACAGCCAGGAAGGAAGCCACCTGGCCCCAAACCTGCCACCTGTCAGATCAGGCCCCCCTTGGTCTTTGGTGGGTACCCAGCTGTCACTTTCGCTGCAGCTGGGCGTGGGGGGGCAGTATCCTAGGTTCAGAGGGGAGGGAAACCTCCCAGCCACTCCAGGCATCAGTGTGGGGGAGGCTTCTGGACACAGCAACTGACTCCTTTAGGTGCCCATTGCTGGGCAGGGGGAGCTTGTGTAGGAGGATCTATCTGGCTATTGTATCAGGACCAGTCATGGTATGTTGGCCCTGAAATGTAGTATAATAAAAGGCATCTCCCTCTGGGTTCTGAGTACCTATGGGCCCAGCAAAGCCTGCCCTGGTTTGGACAATGACTCCTGTTCTCCATATTTCAGAGCAAACAGTGTTATGGCGGCCGGAACGTGCCCTGGATTTCACACCTGCTCAGCACCCGTTGTGAGGAGGAGCAGGTGCTGATACCTTCTCATCGAGGTCTGGCCAGTGCAGTGAGTTTTGATAGATCTCAACACCGTTTCTTTCTCTGAAGCTGCGCTGACCCCTGGTGGCACCTCCTGGGCAGTGAATGCACAGGGGGGACCTCGGCCTGACACATCCCTCTGCTGCAGGCAGGCGTCCTGGTTCTGCTTGTGCCCGGCTTCTTTCTGCCAGGTGTCAATCACACTCAGCCTCTCTCTGTGTCTATCTCCCCCTGCAGCCCACCCACCATTGGCTTCAGCAGGGCTTTGGCTGGAGGCACTAGCTGCAGGATCGGGCCCCTCTTGGAAAGCCTCTTTGCTCTCACGCAGCGCCGGCTTTATCATGACTTCTCCCCAATCGAAATTTGCCGGGTCTGTTTCTCGAAACAAAATCAAAGGGGCTTTAATGGCAAGAAACAAATGTCCCTTTCAGAGCCGTGGGAGCTCAGCGTCCGACAGATTAAATCAGGCTGCTTGCTTTCTGACTTTCTATCTCACTTTCTTTTCTTCTTTCTTCTCTTTGTGTCTTTATCTTTTTTCCTCTCTGTCATTCTTTCTCTTTCTTTTTTCTTTCTTATTCTAGCTCCCTTTTTCACTCTCCTTCTTTTCTCTCCTTTTGGATTCTTTTTTCCTATTTTGTCATTCTTTTTCTTTCTCATTTTTTCATACAATATGATGGGGACTAATTTAGCTACAACAAGTCAGGAAAAAGATCTTGGAGTCATCGTGGATAGTTCTCTGAAAATGTCCACGCAGTGTGCAGAGGCGGTCAAAAAAGCAAACAGGATGTTAGGAATCATTAAAAAGGGGATAGAGAATAAGACTGAGAATATATTATTGCCCTTATATAAATCGATGGTACATCCTCATCTCGAATACTGCGTACAGATGTGGTCTCCTCATCTCAAAAAAGATATACTGGCATTAGAAAAGGTTCAGAAAAGGGCAACTAAAATGATTAGGGGTTTGGAACAGGTCCCCTATGAGGAGAGATTTAAAGAGGCTAGGACTCTTCCTCTTGGAAAAGAGGAGACTAAGGGGGGATATGATAGAGGTATATAAAATCATGAGTGATGTGGAGAAAGTGGATAAGGAAAAGTTATTTACTTATTCCCATAATACAAGAACTAGGGGTCACCAAATGAAATTAATGGGCAGCAGGTTTAAAACAAATAAAAGGAAGTTCTTCTTCACGCAGCGCACAGTCAACTTGTGGAACTCCTTACCTGAGGAGGTTGTGAAGGCTAGGACTATATCAGCGTTTAAAAGAGAACTGGATAAATTCATGGTGGTTAAGTCCATTAATGGCCAGGACGGGTAAGGAATGGTGTCCCTAGCCTCTGTCTGTCAGAGGATGGAGATGGATGGCAGGAGAGAGATCACTTGATCATTGTCTGTTAGGTTCACTCCCTCTGGGGCACCTGGCATTGGACACGGTCGGTAGACAGGATACTGGGCTAGATGGACCTTTGGTCTGACCCAGTACGGCCGTTCTTATATTCTTATGTTCTTATCTCTCGCTTTTTCATTCTCAGTCTTTTGCTTTGCTGCTTCAATTCTGTCTTTATTAGTTTCTTATTCTATCTGGCTAACCCTTATTTCCTTCCTTCCTTATTGCCAGCGAGGGGATGTTGCACCCGGAGGGGCAGTCCAGTGAATGCTGGTTCCTTCTCATCCTGATGCAATTCTCCCTTCTGCCACCCGGCCTGTCCCCTACCCGCTGGGCTGACAGCCGTCCTCTGTGCTTTCATGCTAGGCAGCTAGCGGGGTGACCGGAGAGAGGGGGGAGGCACGGTGAGTGGGCTAAACGCATCCAGGTAGCTGCAGGGGGCCGACTGGAAGGACTCAGGGACAGAAGCACCAGTCAGGGCCCCTGACACTGCAAAGAGCACTGAAGAGGGAAGGCCAGAGTTGATAAATATTGTCCATTCCTAGGTATGGGCAAGACATGGCTGCAATGCAGCTACCTCTGGGGCGGGACGCAGCCACTGTTTAATAGCAACATTGCACAGCTGCTGAGAATACCACATCCAGCTGGAACCGAGGGAGTTTGGGGGACAGGTTGGGAAAGGAGACAGCAAGGTGCTGAGGGGTGGGTCACCCAACCAGTTCTAAAGGGACAGGGAGAAAGCCTAGTGCAGCCCCATGGGATACCAGGGCTACTCCTCCGACATGCAGTGGCAGTCTCTGGGAGGTGAGAGCACTGGGGTGCCCGGGGACAAAAGGAGGTGGTGACAGCAGGGGGCGCTCTCCCCTCACCAGACAAAGAGAAGGGGGAGCTGTGGGGAGCCCTGCTGCCCCAAGCTAGGGGCTCTCCCTGTGCTTTTAGCTGGGCTTCCCTGTTACTGTACTGACTGGGTGAGCCCACCCAGGGCTCACCTGCCGACGCTGGCCTGGAACAGAAGCACAGAACGGAGTGATGGGTTAGGCTTGTTTTGTGGACTCTGCTCTGGGCAAGGGTGGGCCAGGGGGTGGGGGGTGAGCTGAGACCCGCCCCCCAACTCATTTCACTGAGGACAATCGCCCAGGAGCCTTGCACGGGAGTTGCCAGAGATGAATGGTCACAGCTCAGCCGCCTCCAACAGGTGAGAGAGGGATGTCGCCCTCTAGTGGCTTCCTGCAGGGAGGCTAAAGGGCCTCCCATTGCTGCCAGCTGAAGGAGATCTCCTTTAGTTCAAGGGTGCTTGTGGAGTTGAACCCCCCCGGGTTGGGTACATCTGCACATGGCTCCCCAGGGCTCGTAGCTTCCTGGGGAGGGGAAGAGGGGGCAGCCGGTCACCTAGCACCATGATACCAGATACCCGGCAGTCGTCGGGACCATGCGGCTCCTGGGGTGGGGAGGAGGAGGAGGCTGCCTGCTGCCAGCGCTCAAGGCTTTCTCCGCTCCTGGGCCAGGCTGCTTCGGTCCCCTGATCCCATTGCTGGGCACAGCAAGCCCCTGTGTGGGGCCGTGTCTGCTGCCTCCTGCAGGAACCTTCATGAATAGCAGACGCTTACTCTGAATATCTCACCCCCTTCCAAGTGGGTGGGAGGGAGGAGGTGCTGGACAGCCCATTGCCCCTTAACCCCGTGCTGAGAGGCTGCGAGAGACTTGCTCCTGGTTCGCTCCGGTTTTACCTGGTCTCCCAGCCCCATGCAGCTACCTACGATGCAAGGAAATAAGAGGGGCGGAGGTGGCATGAAGACGGCAGAGCAAAGCTGGTCTTTAAGAGACAGTGGGACTGATGCCTATGGCGGATGCTTTGCATGGACACAGGGTAGAGTCTGTTACAGTGACAACCCAAGACCTGGCCCCTTAGGCAGTGACATGCCCCTCAGAACAAGAATCAGGTCACCCTGCCTGCCCCGGCGGCTCCTGCTGCTCTGAGGCCAGGGCGCTGCGCACTGACCGCACCAGGGCAGGTCATGCTGATGTGACTCTGGGGTTACTCTAGATTTACCGCACCGGGCCAGAGCGCAGCATCCAACCCCAGGTCGGCAGGACTCAGCAGCCGCCCTGTTCTCACGCAGCCCCAGCCCTGACTAGCCCCCACACCCAGCCGGGCGGCCCCGGGACACCAGATCCTTGCTGATCGGAGGGGTGAGGGGAAGCCGGGCAGGCTGGCATCTCATCCCCTGCCACTGCAAGACCTGGGCAGGAGCAAGTCACTGCTGGAGCGGGGCAGTTCAGTGAGACACCAGGCCAGGGCAGTGCCCGCATCGCTGCCTGTGGGAGGGAGCCCCAGGGAGAGTGCGGCCTAGTGAGGGGAGAGCGTCCACGCCTGACTGACTGCATGGCATGCGAACCCTGATGCGCCCATCCCCTGGCACCCAGCACATCCACCCCCCAGCTCCTCTGCCATGCTATGCCCTATTCATGACACTCTCTGCCCCTCCCCCACTTCCCTTGCCTGCCTCGCCACCCCCATCCCCACCCACCCTACTCCCCCACACCCACCCTGACTCCATCCCCCACATCTACCCTCCCGTGCTCTCAAACACCCCAACCCTCTCCCCCACACCTACTCCCCACTGCACTACAACCACCCCAACCCCCTTCCCCACATCTACCTCCTAGGGCCCCCAAACACCCCCCCACACACGATCCCCCACTGCCACATACCCACCCTGACTCCCTCCTCTGCCCCTACTCCCCACTGCCCCAAACTACCCTTGCCTCTCCCCCACATCTACCCTCCAGTGCTCCCAAACACCCCAACCCCCTCCCCCACACCCACCCTGACCCCCTTCCCTACACTTACTTCTCACGACCACCACAACCCCTTCCTCCATTCCCTATCCTCATTGCCCCATCACCTCCCCACCCCTCTCCCTCACTGCCCCAAAACATCCCTCCCTGCCCCTCCCACCTGTCACTGGCACGTTCAGGGGTGTTATCCATGAGGTGCTGTGCCATCACTTGCCCTGTGACCACAAATATCTTTAAATGCTCTGCTGCAGGCACTGAGTTCCATGCGATAAGCCACCCTGGACCACGTCTCTGATTCCAGCAGCCTGCTTGCTACACCTCTGCCACCCTCTGGCCTCCTGGTTACACCTGGCAAGAGCCCAGCACCCCTAGGCCCCGAATGCCCCCAATCCATGTGCTCTGCAACGTCCAGCCCTGCCCTGGACCGTTCAGAGGAATAATAAGGTTTGTTTGCTCCTCTAAAGGGACAAACTGCACAGCTTATCACCTTAACCGGGGTTAGCGAGCACTTCCGTTCAAACACAGCCCCCAGCGGGTTTAGATTACAAGGAAAACAAGTTTGTTCACAAAAGGAGAGAGGATTATCAGTGAGTTCAAAGGATGGAGTTAGAAATGGGGACAAGCACATAAAAGCGAGACTAAGACCTAACAAAACTACAGTCTTTCATAGAAACATAGAATATCAGGGTTGGAAGGGACCTCAGGAGGTCATCTAGTCCAACCCCCTGCTCAAAGCAGGACCAACCCCAACTAAATCATCCCAGCCAGGGCTTTGTCAAGCCTGACCTTAAAAACCTCTAAGGAAGGAGATTCTACCACCTCCCTAGGTAACCCATTCCAGTGCTTCACCATCCTCCTAGTGAAAAAGTTTTTCCTAATGTCCAACCTAAACCTCTCCCACTCCAACTTGAAACCATTACTCCTTGTTCTGTCATCTGGTACCACTGAGAACAGTTCAGATCCATCCTCTTTGGAACCCCCCTTCAGGTAGTTGAAAGCAGCTATCAAATCCCACCTCATTCTTCTCTTCTGCAGACTAAACAATCCCAGTTCCCTCAGCCTCTCCTCATAAGTCATGTGCTCCAGACCCCTAATCATTTTTGTTGCCCTCCGCTTGACTCTTTCCAACTTTTCCACATCCTTCTTGTAGTGTGGGGCCCAAAACTGGACACAGTACTCCAGATGAGGCCTCACCCATGTCGAATAGAGGGGAATGATCCAGGATCTGCTGGCAATGCCCCTTCTTATACAGCCCAAAATGCCGTTAGCTTTCTTGGCAACAAGGGCACACTGTTGACTCATATCCAGCTTCTCGTCCACTGTAACCCCTAGGTCCTTCTCTGCAGAACTGCTGCCTAGCCACTCAGTCCCTAGTCTGTAGCAGTGCATGGGATTCTTCCGACCTAAGTGCAGGACTCTGCACTTGTCCTTGTTGAACTTCATCAGATTTCTTTTGGCCCAATCCTCCAATTTGTCTAGGTCCCTCTGTATCCTATCCCTACCCTCCAGTGTATCTACCACTACTCCCAGTTTAGTGTCATCTGTAATCTTGCTTTGTTAAAAGGCAGCTTCTTTTCCAGTCCACCTTCCAGCCAGATGGCTGATCACCCCTCTGGGCAGGTCTCCCACGGAGTCCAGAGTGCTCCTTTGTCATCTTTGGTGAAAGATGACTTGGAATTCTCGGCCCCTCTCTTTTGAGTCGCAAGAACGGCCAGACTGGGTCAGACCAAAGGTCCATCTAGCCCAGTATCCTGTCTTCCGACAGTGGCCAATGCCAGGTGCCCCAGAGGGAATGAACAGAACAGGTAATCACCAAGTGATCCATCCCCTGTCGCCCATTCCCAGCTTCTGGCAAACAGAGGCTAAGACACCATTCCTGCCCATCCTGGCTAATAGTCATTGATGGACCTATCCTCCGTGAATTTATCTAGTTCTTTTTTTAGCCCTGTTATAGTCTTGGCCTTCACAACATCCTCTGGCAAAGAGTTCCACAGGTTGACTGTGTGTTATGTGAAGAAATACTTCCTTTTGTTTGTTTTAAACATGCTGCCTATTAATTTCATTTGGTGACCCCTAGTTCTTGTGTTTTTGAGAAGAAGTAAATAACACTTCCTTATTTACTTTCTCCACATCAGTCATGATTTTATAGACCTCTATCATACCCCCCTTAGTCACCTCTTTTCCAAGCTAAAAAGTCCTAGGCTTATTAATTTCGCCTCATATGGAAGCTGTTCCATACTCCTAATCATTTTGGTTGCCCTTTTCTGAAGGTTTTCCAATTCCAGAATATATTTTGGGGGGAATGGGATGACCACATCTGCACGCAGTATTCAACCTGTGGGTGTACCATGGATTTATATAGAGGCAATATGATATTTTCTGTCTTATTATCTATCCCTTTCTTAATGATTCCCAACATTCTGTTCGCTTTTTTGACTGCCGCTGCACATTGAGTGGCCGTTTTCAGAGAACTATCAACAATGACTCCAAGATCTCTTTCCTGAGTGGTAACAGCTAATTTAGACCACACCATTGTATATGTATAGTTGGGATTATTAGGGTTACCATATTTCAACAATCAAAAAAGAGGACGGGAGGAGCCCCGCCCTAGCCCCGCCCCCGTCCTGCCCTAACTCCGCCCCTGCCCCTTCCACTCCCTCCCACTTCCCGCCCCCTCAGAACCCCCAACCCTCCCCCCCCACTCCTTGTCCCCGTGATTGCCCCCTCCTGGGACCCCTGCTCCTAACTGCCCTCGAGAACCCCATCCCCTACCTAAGCCTCCCTGTGCCTTGTCCCCTAACTGCCCCCTCCTGAGACCCCCCCACCTGTACTCTGACTGCCCAAAACCTTACACCCCCAACCCCCAGACAGCCCCCCCCGAACTCCTGACCCATCCAACCCTCCCCCTGCTCCCTGTCTCTTGACTACCCTCCCCCCCCCAGAACCTCCCTGCCGCTTCTCTGACTCCCTGGCCCCCTTACCGTGCTGCAGAGCAGCGCGCTCGGCAGCGGGGGAGGGGAGCAGGGTCGGAGCTCCAGACTGCCGGAGGCCCGAGGCGAACGGCCGGCCGGCGATCTGCGAATGCGGGGAGGGAGGGAGAGAGAGGAGGGGAGTGGTGTCAAGTTGCAGGGGAGAGGAGGGGGAAGTGGAGGAAGGGCTCAGGCTGCCGGAGCCCCGTGCAAGTGGCACGATCCGGCAGGCTGCCCTGTACGCCGTGCACGCTCTGCATGGGGGGAAGTCCGGACATTTACAAATTCCCCCCGGACGCTATTTTTAACTCAAAAAAGCCGGACATGTCCGGGGGAATCCGGACGAATGGTAACCCTAGGATTATGTTTTCCAATGTGTTTTATTTTGCATTGATCAACTTTGAATTTTATCTGCCATTTTGCTGCCTAGTCACCCAGTTTTGTGAGATTCTTTTGTAGCTCTCTGCAGTCTGCCTGGGACTTAATTATCTTGAGTAGTTTTGTATCATCTGCAAATCTATAAAACTGTTTACCCCTTTTTCCAGTTCATTTATAAATATGTGGAATAGGACTGGTCCCCTACAGACCCCTGGGGGACACCACTATTTACCTCTCTCCATTTTGAAAGCTGACCATTTATTCCTAACCTTTGTTTCCGATCTTTTAACCAGTTACCAATCCACGAGTTACCTTCTCTCTTATCCCACGACTGCTTACTTTGCTTAAGAGCCTTTGGTGAGGGACCTTGTCAAAGGCTTTCTGAAAATCTAAGTACACTATGTCCACTGGATCCCTCTTGTCCACATGCTTGTTAACCCCCCTCATCAATTCTAGTAGATAGGTGAGGTATGATTTCCCTTTACAAAATCCATGATACAAAACTACTCAAGATAATTAAGTCCCAGGCAGACTGCGAAGAACTGCAAAAGGATCTCTGGTTCCCGCAGGCAGAGGAAGCTTTCTGACGCCCCCTGATGCTGCCTACACAGACTGGGGGCAGCAGTTTATTAGATGGCGGTGCACTTCTCTGTTCAGGCTGCCACAAGGCATGGAGCTGGGAGACCACCCCACCCATGGCGTGACCATTTTTGACTGGCCACAGCCCAGTTTGGGACAGGCGATCCAGCAGCACCAGGAAGGGGGCAGGGCTCCATGGGGGGAGGTGCCTGCCTGCGTGCTGTACTGAGAGCCAACGGGACGGCATGTGGAGTCAGGCCAGCCCCATGGGACAGGAACTGCTGCAGGGAGAGTTCAGGGTGGGTTTGCTTGTCACTGCCCACCCACCCCCCAGGCAGGGCCGGCTCCAGGCACCAGCCTGGCAAGCAGGTGCTTGGGGTGGCCACTCCAGAGAGGGGCGGCAGGTCCAGCTATTTGGCGGCAATTTGGTGGACGATCCCTCACTCCCGCTCGGAGCGAAGGACCTCCCGCCGAATTGCCACTACAGATCGCCATCACGATTGCAGCTTTTTTTTTTTTTGGCTGCTTGGGGCAGCCAAAACCCTGGAGCTGGCCCTGCCCCCAGGCCTCCCATCCTCCCTCAGGCAGGACCTGACACCAGGGCCGGCTTTAGGAAGTGCGGGGCCCGATTCGAACAGTTTCGACGGGGCCCCGGCAGGGATGACTAAAAAAAAAAACCACGTAAAAAAACACGTGGGGCTTGTACTCACCGGGCGGCGCTCCTAGTCTTCGGCGGTGGGTCCTTCACTCGCGCCGCGTCTTCGGCGGCACTGAAGAACCCGCTGCCGAAGTGCTGCCGAAGACCCGGAGCGCCACCGGGTGAGTAAAAATTTAAAAGGAGCCTCTAGCCAGGAAAGGGATTCTCGGCCATTTCTTTCTCCCCTCCCCCCCGGCAACCCTGCCATTGGGGGCGGGGCCCTCTTAGGCGCGGGGCCCGATTCGGGGGAATTGGTGGAATTGGCCTAAAGCCGGCCCTGCCCGACACCCCTATCCCTGGGGCCTTCCCCTGAGACAAGACCCAACCTCCCTCCTCCCGACATCACACACCCTAGGGCAGGACCTGGCCCCTGGGGCCTCCCTCTGCCCCTGGAGGCAAGACCCAACCCCCTCCACCCCTATTACACCCCCTAGGGGTAGGACCCAACCCCTCTCGAGTGCCCCCCACACATACTTTAAATGGCTCTCTGCAGACCCGGCATGTTGTAGGCCAAGCTGTACATCCCGCTGGACCCCCTCGGCCACCCCCCACCCCAGTCCAGCTGGGCCTGCGTTTGCACTCAAAAAGTTGAACAATGCACAGAGCTCGGCCAGCTTGGTCGATGACATGCGTGACCCACTAGCTGCGGGTGGAATAACCCTGCTAGCACCCCAGACACACAGCGCGTGCGGGGCTTGAGTGGCCATCAAATGGGAAGCCTCCTAGTGTGTCACACACAAACCCCACAGAGGCTGCTCTGCTGGGGGATAACAGCTTACTACTGCTACCAGCTAACAGTATTGCCCCAGTAGCTCAGGTGTTGTGAGGTCTGGGCCATAGTGCTGAAGGTGCCAGGTTCCAAAGTGAAGTCATCTAAACTGAATTAAGGCCACTTTAATTCTGAATAAGAGTGTCCACACTGGGGTTTAAGGCACTTTAACTAATCCACTTTGAAAGTTAATTTGGATTAACTTTCCTCAAGGTCCCCATGTAGACAAGCCCTAAAATGGTGACTTTGCATGAGGGTCATTATAGAGAAAGGTACAAATCTGAATAGCTTTTCTTTATAATTGGCAGAGCAAAATGAGGCCCTGAACTCAACTTGATGTTATTTCTCTGTGTCTGTCTGGAGCAAAGCAGGCCCCACCCTCAGCTCGATGGCATTTCTCTGGCTGTAACATGGTAGCTTTGGAATGGTGCATCCCATGAATTCCAGACTGTCAGAGGTCTGTGCTTTGGAGCAGCGCCCGATGCTCAGGCCTTGCAGATGGCCCAGCCAGGAGTTTGCACCCTGTGCTAGTGGGTGGGTCTGACTCCTTGCCACCTGGCACCTCATGTGGGCATTTACCCCAGTGCACAGTGGGTATAAGATGGAGCCCAAACAGGGTGGGGGGACGGGGATGTATCTGACAATGCAGGGTGCAGGGTCCATGCATGGCTGCGGGTGGCTGGAAGAGGCAGGGGGAGGCCCCGTTCGTTAGTGACCTGCTTAGCTCTAAACAGGATTTGCAGGGGCTGGTTATCTGAGCAGCAGAGTGAGTCACCCCCTGCCAGGGGTCTGGGCTGGCACACGGAGCCAGTGCAGCCACCGGTTATTTCACAGGCCCCGAGGCCCTTCCTCCCACTCTCTGCATGGCCGGACTCCCCGAACGCAGAGCCCTACATGCCGGTGGGGTCACTCCATGGGCATCTCTCTGGACATTCCATCCCCCACTGAGGCATTAGGGGAGAGCTGCTCAGGGATTTTCCCAGAATGCACCATTCCAGCAGCATGGCCAGTACGGCAGAACGGGCACAGACTGAGCTAGCCACTGGCTCTGGTGGCCGTGCCTGGAGCCGGCTGGGTATGCAGGGAGAAGCAGCCCTCAGGGTGGGGTGCATGGGGCAGTAGGGGGCACCGGGAGAGGATGTAACTCGTTCTGGCATTCCCTGTATGAGCCCCACCCCCAGCTCCCTTGGCTGCAGAGAAGCCCAGGGCTGGGGTAACGGTGCAGCAGGGATGTCTCGGAAATACTGCTCCGGGCACCGTGCCGAGAGGCAGGCGTCCTTCCTCAGGGGTCGGACGTGCCCGTGGCTCTGCTGGCATAATGAGATGGGGGGGACTGTCACTGCCTCAGCCTGAGGCTTGGCTACTTCCCCTCCCCCCAGCAGTGATTGGCAGCCATCCAGGGCACCTGGTGATTTATCTTCACCTCTGATAAATTGCAGCTTTAACAGGGTCCGTAGCAGGTCTCCTTAGCTGGCTGTGCTGCATGTACAATGCGGGGGGGGCTCTGCACCCCCTCCCCCAGGTAAGGGGATGAACCCACTGGGGGATCCAGGGGCATCGAGCTCTGGTTTGTCCTGGTGAGGGGTGTGGGGGATGGGAGAGGGGTGGGGTGAAAGACTTTGCAGGCGAGAGTTGTGTGTGTGTGTGTGGGGGGGGGGGGGTTGGTGGGAATGGGATAGCTGGGTCCTGTGAGAGCAGAGGAGATGGGATGGTGGGAAAGGAGTGCATGGGGCAGTGGAGTTGGTGTGGGGGGGAGGGGTTGGGACAGGTGTGGGGCAGGTATGGGGAAGGGGTTGGAGTGGTTTTGGGACAGTCGGGGTAAGTGTGTGTGTGGGGGGGATTGGGATGGGTGTGGGGCAGTGAGGGTAGAGGTTGGCGACATTGGGGGTGGGGGTCAGAGTGGGGGTGGGGCAATGGGGGTATGTTTGAGGGAGAGGGGTTGAGCAGTGTGGGCAGGTGTGGAGGAAGGGTTTAGAAGGGGGTGGGGCAGTGGGGGGTCAGGGGATGTGGAGCAAGGGGTGGGAGTGGTTTGGGGGCAGTGGAGGTAGGTGTGGTGAGCTTTTCCGGTTTTCCGACTTCCCCCAATGTCAATAGGGTCCTGCCCATGGATGCCTAGAACATTCCCTGAGATTTTGGGATTGATCAGACATGGCTTTCACATGTCACAAACACCACCAAGCTGAGCACTGAGGCTGCACTGTGCTTGGTCAGCTAAAGGCCCCATCCAAGATCACGGTCCGTTGTGCTGGGAGCTGTACGTACGTCCCTTATTGTTTGTATTGCAATAGTACCTGGGAGCTGGTTATGGGGCAGAACCCAAGTCCCCCTGGCACGGCACGTAGTGAGAGACAGTCCGTGCCCCAGAGAGTTTCTCATGTTATCAGACAGAGGGAGGGAGGTGAAGCGGAAAAGCAGCTTGCCCCAGTTTCATTCAGCAGGGCGGTGGCAGAACAGGGAACAGAACCCCCAACTCTAGTGCAGTGCTGCATGTCCCAGACCATGTTCCATCCCTGGTAGGTGCATCTATGCAGCCATCATTTTCCAGTTGATTGCTTTGCATTCCCTAGCTGAAAAGTGCCCTGCATCATGCTCTGATGTAGATTTGCATTGCCCGTGGCAATGGACGGGGGGCAGTGTCACCTGCAGGGCCGGCTCCAGGTTTTCTGCCACCCCAAGCGGCGAAAAAAAAACCCACAAGCTGATCGGTGGCAGCTCAGTCGCATCGCTCCATTCTTCGGCGGCAGTTCGGTGGCAGCTCAAAGAGGAAGAGAGGGACTGAGGGACCCGCCGCTGAATTCCCGCTGAAGACCCGGACGAGCCGCCCCAATACCGAACGGAGTGCCGCCCCTTTGTATTGGCCGCCCCAAGCACCTGCTTCCTTGGCTGGTGCCTGGAGCCAGCCCTGGTCACCTGTGCTCACTCAGCACTGCTAACGGCTTTAGGGAGCTGCCTGGAGAGGGCTGGGCAAGGCGTGCTGTGGGGTTATTCTTAGCGTCTGTGGAAAGAGCAGGTCTAATCAGCCCAAAGAGAAGGGAAGGGACTCTCCCAAGGTCACACAGCCAGGCAGTGGCAGAGCTGGGGCCAGCATGCAAGGGCATGATTCTCATCTCACAGGGCCAAGCAGGACACAACGTCCAGGAAAGTCAATGGGTAATACCTGTAAGGAGCAGGTGAGGAGAATCAGGCTCCAGGAGTCCTGGCTCCCAGCCTCACCATCACCACTCTAACCAGTGGCCTCCACTCCTTTCCCAGAGTCTGGAATAGGACCCAGGAGATCTGACTCCTACTCCCCCCTTGCTCAGCTGCGCTTTCCCCCACACCCAACCTCTGTGACAGGCTGCACAATTAATTGGAGCCATTTTCTTTTCTGAGTGAGCTGCCAACACCCCAGATCCCATCCCTCCGTCCCCCGCAGGAAAGTTCCTTTGTGGCACACGGATTCTGAACTCTCCTGCATTTAACACGGCAGCTTTATGCAATGCCTGGGCACCTCCCGCCAGGCAGCAACAAGAAAATCAAGCTGCTAAAACCAGCAGGAGCCCTGCGCCAAACGCATCCCCCAGGGCCCAGTGCCGAGGCAGTGGGGAAGGGTTATTTATACACCCAGCCTTAACCAGGCCAGGCCTATTTTAGCAGCTGGATTCATCCCCTGCTCTCCCTGCCTGTCTCCTGTGATGCTCTGTGCTAGCAAGTTCCTTTTCATTAGAGCAGTGGAGCGGGGCACGGCTCCCGCTGCAGGAGGCTGGCTCTGCCGCTCACCCCTCTGCCCCCTGGGCAGTGCGCCGAGCTTTCTTTTCTCTCTTGCTCTCCCCAGGGTGCCTGGATTATTGTACTGAGAGAAGGCAGCTGCCTCCGCTGGGCAAAGGACGGGCAAAGGGGAAGGTTTCGATTCAGACTCGTACGTGCTGGAGCCCGGACACCTGGGTTCTCTTCCAAGCTCTGTGTGACCTTGGGCAAGTTACCCTGACACAATCTCCCCAAAAGAACATAGAACATAAGAACGGCCATACTGGGTCAGACCAAAGGCCCACCTAGCCCAGTATCTTGTCTTCCGACAGCGGCCAAGGCCACGTGCTTCAGAGGGAATGAACAGAACAGGGAATCACCAAGTGATCCATCCCCTGTCGCCCATTCCCAGCTTCTGGCAAACAGAGGCTAGGGACACCATCCCTGCCCAGCAGATGACATCTGTGAAATGGGAACGACTCGTAGATGGTAAGGCCAGAAGGGCCCGTTCTGGTCCCCTAGACTGAGCCCCTGTATAACCCCATCCAGAGAACCTCCCCCAGCATCCAGCCCATCACGTCCAGTGGAGCTACAGCCGATCTCTTGGAAAGAGACCCCCACCTTGAGTTAGAGACTCCAGGTGATGAGGACTCCACCACTGTCCTCGTAAAAATCTGCACGTTAGTCTGCGTGTCTAGCATCAGATTCCAGACACTGGGCCTTGCTTGGCCTCTGCCTGCTAGGTTAAAGAGACCTCCACGCTCAGAAATCTCCTCTCCCCGCAGGGGTGAACAACCATGAGCAAGTCACGCCGCGGCCTTCTTTTCGATCAGCTGCACTGACTGAATCACTTGCTCTCAGGCAGGCTTGGCAGGCCTTGAATCATCCTTGGGTTCTTCCCTGGCTGCCTCTGCATTTTTCCCTGGCTAAGGATACTGGCCCTTCTCTGCCAAGCATGCGGAGAGATGGGGTGAAAAGCGCTATGTGCCAAATGGAAGCACGGAGTTGGCTGCAGCGTACCCAGCCCTATAGAAATGGCTGGAGTTTCCCCCCCTGACACCAGGGGCAAATTTGGCCAGTTTCACCGTTGACTTGAACCTTGTGTTGCCAGTACAAAGAAGGCGTCAATCAGATTGGTTCATTCTAGTGGGTAGGACCTTGGGTGGGGACACAAGATACCTGGTTCTATTCTCAGCTCTACCACTTCCCTGCTGGGTGACCTTGGGTCTCTGTTTCCTCTCCCACCCTGGGTCTGTCTGGTTTATTTAGCCTGGGAGCTCTTTGGGGAAGGGACCATCTCTCACTCTGTGCAGCGCCTGGCACAATGGGGTATGGTTTCAGATGACCCTGCAGTAATACAGAGAATTATTACTCTGGTTAAAGCTGTGAGATGACATGGATGTAGCTAAAATGTTCACCTCCGGATGAGCATTGGGCCCTAGCTGGTATTGTGCCATTAGATGCTGTGTGCCTTGCCCCAGGCAAACAGTAAACAAGCATCTTCAGTCCGGGTTACTTTTATTTTAAATGGAAGGAAAAATCAAAGAAAGAACCAATGTAAAGTCCCCAGGAGCTGAGAGCACAGCGTGAGACTCGCCCCATAGCAGCGACAGCTGTCTTGACCTAACCAGGATTCCACAAGAGCCAGTGCCCCGAGTGCCGCATGGGGCTCCAGAGCCGGAGGCTGAGTCTTGCTAGCATATCCCCAGCGATGATTCGCCAGGCCCGGCAGCCTGTGCCGGGATCCATCTAGGATCCAGCAGCGCTCAGCAGCAGGTGGACAATGGCATGCAGTCCTGTCCACCGTGGCTGCTGGACATTTCGCCTTCTCCTGACAGAGGCTGTCACCCAGGCAGCGCCCCGTTGCCACTCGGATCACAGGTCAGGGAGCAGCAGCTGCTTCCCGGGAGAGACGGACCCCTCAGCTCTCAGCCTATCGCAGAACAGCAGGTGATGGAGTAACCGGGATTGTTACGCATGAGGGACAGGGAGATGGCACCGGGCATGGGGCATCAGCTGCGAGACCCCCCCACCAGGGTACCAGAGACGACCTCACCCATCCCCAGAAATCTGGGGAGTGGGAACCCCAAAAGTGCCCTGGGAGCTTCAGCCGGGCTGTGCCCCAGCCCAGTCCAGCTTGGAGCAAGTGGAGAGAGCCTGGGGGGGGTGGGGGAGAATGGGGGCAGAAGAAGGCGAGAGGGAGAGGAGTAGAGAAACAGAGCGAGATGGAGAAGGGGGAAGAGACAGGCTCAGGTACTTGGATGTCTCAGGGCCCTGCCCCACCTGCCAATCAACCCCCGCTGCTCTCTTGCTCTCTGTTTTGGAGGATGTCCGAGTGTGGGGTGATAACCCCTCCCTCCCTCTCAGATCCAGGCACAGCCCACACCCTCCACTTGGGCACATGCCAGCCTGCGTCTCCTGGACCCCCCAGTGTCACCCTGGCCTGGCACTGAATAGATATTTATAGAAACCAGGCCAGAATGCTATTGGGGATGACCATGAAGTGCACCCATCTCCTCTCACCAGGTGGAAGGGAAGAGACCTCCCCAGCCCATGCTGGTAGATAACTCTGCTCCCTCCCTGCTCCCCCAAATCCACATGCGCTTTGGCAAACTGCTAGTTCAATGGGAGAGGCTGCCCCTTGCCAACCCCCCAAATCACACTGTCCTCACCTTGGGAGCAAATCTCTAACCCCCCAGCTAAGGCCAAGATCTGCCCAGCCTTCCCTGGAAAGACCCCAAAAGGCTGAGCCTGTAACATTTCCCCTTTGTCTCTATATATAGTTGCTGCTGGAGTGGGAGGCTGTGTATCAAATGCTGTATGAAGAGAACAGCACAGGGAGAGTTCTATAAATAGTCACTGCTCCTGTAGGAGGGTGTGGATAATGCACTGGGTATAGAGAGGAGAGAAAGCTTTGTAAATAGTGGGACTATGGGGAGGTGTGTGTGTGTGTTTGTGTGTGTGTCTGTGTGTGCCTGTGTAGAAAGACAGGCAGAGACACAGCGAAACCGAGAGACACACTGGAGATACAGAAGATCTTTTTTAGAAACACTTTCCTACGCTTGACTTTGTAAAAAGAGGCATATAGGAACTTGGGAGATCAACACTGAAAATTGTGCTGGATGGAGGCATATAAGGAGAGAAATTATGGATAGATGGAAGGTGATAGAAAGAGATGCTGGAGAGACTGATAGAGGGAGAAATGGACTGAGAGCGAGAGAGATATGAGGTGTATAGGGATAGATAGATAGATAGATAGATAGATAGATAGATAGATAGATAGATAGATAGATAGATAGATAGATAGATAGATAGATAGATAGATAGAGGAGCTGTATGGGGATAGATGGATGAATGGATAGATAGAGGACAAGGTATATGAAGATGACTGGATGGATGGATGGATGGAGGAGGTGTATGGGGACAGATCGATAGATGGATGGATAGAGGACAAGGTATATGAAGATGACTGGATGGATGAATGGATGGAGGCAGTGGATGGGGACAGATACATGGATGGATGGATAGAGGACAAGGTATATGAAGATGACTGGATGAATGGATGGAGGAGGTGTATGGGGACAGATACATGGATGGATGGACAGAGGACAAGGTATATCAAGATGACTGGATGGATGGAGGAGGAGGTATATGTGGATAGATGGATGCATAGGTGCAGACTCAGTGGGTGCTCTGGGGCTGGAGCACCCATGGAAAAAAATAGTGGATGCTCAGCACCCACCAGCCACCTGCCCATGAGCTGTTCAGCGGTCCCCCAATCAGCTGTTCCACAATCCCTCACCGATCAGCTGTTCTGCGGCTGGCCCCGATCAGCTGTTTGGCGGTGGGTGGTAGGCGGATGTGCATGGGGGAGGAGGAGGAAGCGGAGGCTGGAAGAGGCAGAGTGAGGGCAGGGCCTCAGGGGGAGGGGATGGATGGATGGAGACGGTGTATGGGTATCGATTAATGGATGGAAGAAGTGAATGGATGGATGGATGGATGGATGGAGGTGTATGGATGGATGGATGGGTATACAGATGGATGGATGAGGTGGATGGAGGGATGGAGATCTGGATGGATGGATGGATGGATGGATGGATGGATGGAGGTGTATGGGGATGGATGGATGGATGGATGGATGGATGGATGGATGGATGGATGGATGGAGAAGGTATATGGGGACAGATGGATGGAAGGAGGAGGTGTATGGATAGATGGCTGTGTCTGGAGGGATGGATGGATGGATGGATGAAGTGGATGAATGGAGGTGTCTGGAGGGATGGAGGATGGATGGATGGATGGAAAAGGTGTATGGGGACAGAGGGATGGATAGAGGAGGTGTATGGATGGATGGATGGATGGATGAAGTGGATGAATGGAGGTGTCTGGAGGGATGGAGGATGGATGGATGGATGGAGAAGGTGTATGGGGACAGAGGGATGGATAGAGGAGGTGTATGGATGGATGGATGGATGGATGGATGGATGGATGGAGAAGGTGTATGGGGCTAGATGGCTGGGTGGCTGGCTGGAGGAGGAGCAGGTGTATGGGGACGGACAACCCGTCTGTCAGTCTTTGGCTCCGTGGCTATGGAACGTTCTCCCGGGCTCGGACGCGGCTCTGCCCGGGGCGGGGCGGCTCCAGGCTCGGTTCAGCGCCGTGCGGCGGGATCGGGGCGCTGCGGGGATCCGGGGCTGGGGGGACCCCGGCGGGTCCGAGATCCCGGGCCGGGCTGGGGAGAGCGGAGCGTTCGGGGAGGTCCGGCGCGGTTGCCGTGGCAACGGCCGGGAAGCGGGGGTGCCTGGGAAGGGGAGGACACCGACACACAGACACGCACAGACAGACACACGCACAGCTCCGGCTGCAGCTGCGGCTGGATCCCGGGCGCTCCCCGGCTGGCTGCGCGGCGGACCATGGGCGGGCTGCGGGCGCCCGGCCGCGGTAAGTGATCAGCACTGGGGAGCCGGACAGCTCCGTGCGCCGCCGGCCGGGGCCGCGGGGGCGGGCATGGGCTGGGGAGGAGGGGCCCGATCCCGCCCCCGCTAGCCCCTGGGGCTGCTCACACTTGGCGGGCCGGGGGGGGGGGGGCAGGGCTGAGTTGCGGGGGGGCGGGAGTGAACAGCCCTGCGGAAGGGGGGATGTTTGCACCGGGCTCTGGGGAGTGGGGTGCCGGGGGGCTGGTTCATTTCTCAAACGCGCTGCCCGCCCCTTTCCCCCGGTCCCGACTCGCCCTGACTTCAAGGGTCACCCAGCGAGTGGGCCCACCCGGACTCCGGATCCGGTCGCTGCCGTTTACACCTGGGGAGGGGGGCGGGTGTGAAACTCGGACCCGGTGGCGTTTTGTTCCCACCGTGCTGGTAAGTGACGGGGCAGGAGGGGGTCAGCACTGCCCGCCCCCGAGATCTGGGGACGCTCTGATCCGGAGCCCAACTGTGGAAGCCATTGGGGGGGGGGGGGTAGCTGAATTTACACCCTCCCCCGTGGAGGCTCAGGGAGAGGGTCCAGGAGGGCGCTCAGGGCTAGGAAGTGGGACTGGCAGAAGCACCAGGCACAATCTCCCTCTCCAACCCCACAGCCCCAGTCAGGCAGCGGGCGCCCAAGGACACAGCTGTCAGATCACCCTGGGGCGGGGGAGAGCCGAGGGGGCAGCCTGGGACTATGGATTTGCATCGCTCCCAGATGGGTGGTGATTGGGCGGGGGTCACTCTGGATGTGGCCAGCGTCCCTCTAGGTGGAAGCTGCAGCTGAATCAGCCTGCAGGAGCCTGAGCCGGGCTTTTCTGAGAGCCCCAGGCCTGTCGAGGGGAGGGAGGGCCCACCAGTGAGGGTGCTGGCCCGGCCTGCGGGCGTCCTGGCTCCAGGTCCCCACTCTGCCACAGACTCCCTGCGTGGCCTTGGGGATGTGCCTCAGTTTCCCAGCTGTGCAATGGGGATGATCGCCATGTCCTGCTGGGATGGTGTGTGTGTGTGTGTGTGTGTGTGTGTGTGTGTGTGTGTGTGAGGCTAAATACATTAGAGTTTGTGAGATGCCCAGATACTAGGGTAACAGGGCCAGCTATGTACCTAAGATTGGGAGCCTGAGGGTGAGATGCGTGGCCTTTGCTGAGTGCTCCCTGGACAGGCAGTGGGGGTGGGGGCTCTCTGCCCCTCACAGGCCCAGGATACAGCGGTGGGATATGCTGTTACAGGTCCCACTCGGATGATGCAGCGTAGAGCTCCTGGGGCCAAGCTGAAGAGGGAAGTGCCCAGGCTGCAGGTTGGGTGTGGGCAGGGATGGGGTAAAGCTCCTCTCTGCCCTCCCCTGGTCCTGGCACAGCTGGTCCCTCGCTCCAGTGATTTGGAGCAGCCTGGGAGCTGCTCTAATCTATGCTGGCTGCACACAGCTGAGATCAGCAGCATCCCAGTCATGCCCCGTTACTGTTGCTATGCCAACAGCAGGGAGGGGGAGTGGCAGAGGAGCCCCGATAGCCATTCTACGCCACCCTTACCCTGGGCAGTCTCCTGAGCTGGTTAAGATGGCTGGAGAGTGGTGAGATTCTACCAGCCACGGAGGGGGTTAAATGACCAGCCCACATGGGAGGATCCAGCCCTGGGAGCATAGATCCCACCCTGCTAAAGTGCCTAGGATGGCAGGAGCCTCCCACAGCACAGTGAAGCGAGGTCTATTGTTGTCACTGCCCAGGTAGTTACGTCGTCAGTCCCTAAAGCACCCCAGATTCTTTTCTCAAACAATAGAGCACAGAGGCAGCCGTGGGGAGGCACTGGCGTGGGGTTCTATTCCCCGCTGCTCTTGGGCAAGTGACTTCTCTCTGCCTCAGTTTTTCCCAGCTGTGAAATGGGGACAATGGCACGTTTTTTCATAGCACTGCAATGCCTAGAGTCCCTAACTGAGATCAGAGCTGCATCGTGCCAGGCACTGCACAGAGTGAGACGTGGTTCCTCCCCCAAAGGGCTTGTAGCTGAAAGAGACAAAGGCATAGTGAAAGGAAGGGTCCCCATTTAACACATGGGAAACGGAGGCACCGAGCAATCATGTGACTCTCCCAAAGTCACGCAGGGAGTCCATATCAGAGCTGGGAACTGTACCCTTAACCACAAGCCTATCCTTCTTTACTAAGTGCCCTGAGGGCAACAGATGTAAAGATCAAAGTATTATATGGTTCAGAAATTTCTCAGGCAGTTCCCTGTGCCCACATGGCTGCTTCCTAATGGGTAATTAGGAAGAATGACTCCCTGAACTGTAGGTCCTGGTCCAAAGCTCCTTGAAATCCACAGAGAGTCTGTGGGGTAGCCCCATGGGGTCAGGCTTTCCAAGGCTCAGCTCCCACAAGGAGCCCCCAGCACTCGGCATGCCGAGCACCTCGGACGATCTCCCCTCTGTGCTGGACTTTCCTTCATAACAAATTGTCGCACTTTGACTCCCCAGTGGGCACCTCTGCCATTGTCCTTTAATTACCCAGGAGACTTTGTCCCTTCTAAGCCAACTCAGCCTGTACTGGGCAGAAAAAGTCTCCCAACTCCCTGAGGTCAAAGGGCGGGATGGCTTTGTAGGCTAGCAGCAGGCTATGCTCTGGCAGTCAGGTCTGAGGGGGACACCTCAGGATTGGGGCCTGGATTTGTAGCTCAGAGTCCCCCTGCTAAGGTTGGCTCATCCTGCCTCCTTTCCTAGCTAGCTCAACTGGCTAATCCCAGGCACGCTACTAAAGGCCGTTTCCAGTAGGCCATCAGCACCCGCACTATCGTCTGCTGCTCAGCCTTATTATTAATAATCCCAGCACAGGCTTCACAGTCCTAACCCTGAGTGCTCCCCGCCTGTCACTCTCAAATCGTGGGCTGCTACATCACCCCAGGAGGGGCGGTGGCACTAAAACACCAGAGAGGGGACGACGTCACAGGGGGAGTCAATGACAGAATCAGGAATAGAACCCAGGCGTTCTGATTACCGGGGCACTGATCTGGAGCTAGTGAAATTCACCAGGTGGTTGCTTTGCATCTCCCCAGTAGCTAGCCTATGACTGCTACTAGCTCCTTTAGCTCAAGCAATAAGGGGCAATGAAGCTGGTGGCATTTTCAGAAGTGCCCAGCGGTGGCCCAGCTCTGCTCCATTAAATTAATAGTAAAACTCCCACTTACTGCCGAGAGAGCAGCATGAAGCCAGTGCTGTGTGCTTTTGAAATTCCCCCCTCCCCATTACAGCTAAAGGTCCTGGTTCTAATCTCCCCAAGGACGTATAAAGAGGGTCCTTACTTGAGGGTTTATGTCTTTCTCTGTGCCCAAATTGTCAATTTCCCTGCTGCACTGGCAGCTGTCTCATCCCCCTCCCATGGGGCTGGGTCCTGCACTGCCTCTGTGTAGAGTACAGAGAAGGGTTTTGCTACTCGAATGTACTGTAAAATCTTATCATCTCTCTCGTCATTGGTTCAGAGCCCACCGTGGGTAAAATCGCCAGCTGCGTCTCTGGCAGACGCTGCTTCCCAGCCGCCAACCCCCAGAAAAAGACACATGGGGTTGAATAATATTGATACAACACAGCAAACCTCAGACATACCTTGGGAAAGCCCCGTCATGGGGCTAGAGCTGGGCTGTGGGGCATGAGTCATGGGGATGGGTGTGAGATCAGTCACCAGCACATTTCATGAGGCCCAAATTGATTGAGTTCTTTATTTTGTGAGATTTGGGGATGCTCATGGAACCCTGTGAAAATTGTGACAGCATGTTTGTGCTCAAAAATTCATGCTCACAAGTAAGGGTGTGCGTGTTTGGGTATGTTTGTGTGTGCGTGTGTATGTTTTGGGTGTGTATATACATATCTTGTGTGTGTTTGTGCTTTTGTTTGAGTATGTGCATGCCTGAGTGCTGTGTGTGTGTTTATTGTGTGTGCATTTTGTCTATCTTTGTATGTGTCTGTATATTTTTGACTGTGTATGTTTTGCTCATATTTGCTCATGTGTGTGTTTTGGTTTTGTGTGGTATGTATGGTGTGTCTGTGATTGTGTGTGTGTTGTATGTCAGTGTATGTGTGTGTGTGTATACCCTAGTGGTAGCAAGTTCTACTGCATTTAGCACAGGGTTGCATATTTTACCAGTGGGAAAACTGAGGCACAGAGTGGTAGTGGGTGGTAGCACATGAGACCTGACTCTGGCCCTGACATACTTGCCCCAGGCCAAGAGCCGGTGAGTGTCCGAGCCAGGAGCAGGACCCAGCGCAGTGCTCTGGGCTGCCTCACTGCTGGAGGCGCCATCTATTGGATGAAGGGCCATGACTATACTGGGACACAGACCCTGACACTATGGGGTGCAGACCTGTGGGAATTGCAGGTCCCAGCACCTCACAGGGCCACCCCCTAAAAGATCCCGTTGCCCCAGGGCTTTGCAGATGGGTTTCCTGCTCAGACTTTTCTTTCCTGCCCCACCACACCCGTTTCAACTGGAGAAGTTACCCCTCAACTTTTCCCTGCCGGATATCCAGCTTGCAGGCAGCATGGCTGTGCGCTGTTCTGCAGCTTCCGCGGCACTCCCCAAAGGTGGCTGCATGTCACTGTTCTAGAGGATACCCAGTGTCTAAACCAGCTCTCGGGGGGTGTGTCTAATGGAGGCTGCACTTTGCAAAGTTCTGCCGGCTTTGTCAGGATGGGAGCTGCTTTAGAAATGGGCCCCACACTACAAGAAGGATGTGGAAAAATTGGAAAGAGTCCAGCGGAGGGCAACAAAAATGATTAGGGGTCTGGAGCACATGACTTATGAGGAGAGGCTGAGGGAACTGGGATTGTTTAGTCTCCAGAAGAGAAGAATGAGGGGGGATTTGATAGCAGCCTTCAACTACCTGAAGGGGGGTTCCAAAGAGGATGGAGCTCGGCTGTTCTCAGTGGTGGCAGATGACAGAACAAGGAGCAATGGTCTCAAGTTGCAGTGGGGGAGGTCCAGGTTGGATATCAGGAAAAACTATTTCACTAGGAGGGTGGTGAAACACTGGAATGCGTTACCTAGGGAGGTGGTGGAGTCTCCTTCCTTGGAGGTTTTTAAGGCCCGGCTTGACAAAGCCCTGGCTGGGATGATTTAGCTGGGAATTGGTCCTGCTTTGAGCAGGGGGTTGGACTAGATGACCTCTTGAGGTCCCTTCCAACTCTGATATTCTATGATTCTATGATTCTATGAAATGTTACCAGGTGTTATTTAGGCTGGGCCAGTACCAGCCCAGTGCGTTTTTTTGCACTGGAATTGGTTGCATGTAATCAATGCCCGGTGGCAGAAGCAGCCCAAGGACTAAGCGAGGGTGCTAAGTAATGGGCGGGGGGACAAATGCTGAGGCAGCGGCACGGCGCCTGGGTGCTTTTGTAGCATAAGAAGCACAAACAGCCCCATTATCTTCAGATGCAAAGTCAATATTTATTACCAAGGCCCGGGCCAAGCTTCCCCAGTCGCCTCAGCTGGACTGTCCTCGTTATGAAAAGCACGGCATGAACGTTAGAGGCTATGTCCCGGAGCTGAGTTCACTGCACGGCAGAACGCACCGGGGAACCTGTGGTCATCCCCTTTCCCCTCCCAGCAGGGGGTGCTGCTGTGAATCAGGTGCCTGGGCAGAGGTCAGGATGGAGAGCCCAGGCCAGGCGTAGCGAGGGGTCAGGGCTTAGGATTGAGGGGAACCGGCAGAGCTCTGTGTAGGTGGAGCTTAGGGCTAAGATTGATTGAGGGGCACCAGCAGAGCTGTTGGTGGGAACCCAAGACTGGAACAGCAGAGGTTCTGCAAACCTGGATTTAGGAGCATGAGCAGAGCAGGAGTGGGGGGGTCAGGACAGGTATAGCCGCGGTGCTGGGGGTCAGTACCATGAGGCAGCCACAGTATTCCCCAGCTCTAGCTAGCAATACGAGTCCTTTGTTGTCACGAGTGTATAAAGATTTCCCGGTGGAGGATTTGATTGACATTTGCTTCTTGACGGCTTCCCCATCACTAACTCGCCCATGCTGTGCCCAGCGCACTGGGGCACGGTCCCAGACCGGACCTGGGGGAGCCATGTCTCAAATGCTAGATGTCAGGGGGCAGAGGGACTTCTGGCCCTCCAGCGAGGCTTATGGGTCTGTACTTCACTGTCATCTGAAGAGACCGGGAGGTGCGGCTGGATCACTGCGTCGCACCAGAGAGTGGGGACCTGGAGGGTGGCTGGTGGGGTGTTCCATGGAGCCCTGCATGGGAGCGGAGGAGCCAGTCCCCCAGCTCTAGTAGTTTTTGTAGCCTGCACCGTGGCAGCTCTCCCCCAGCAGGGTACTTGGAGACTAGACAGGTGTCCCACCCCCTGCCCTGCCCCTCTGCATAGTGGGATCTTGCAGCTCCCTGCAGCTCAGAGAGGGAGGGGAGACTTTTCCCGGTAGCGGTGACTGAACCCCAGGCAGTTCGAAGGTTGGGTTCGCGTCTGTCTCCGAAGCACTTTGGCCTGGAAAGGGGGTTGGAAATGGCACAAGGTTCCTGCTGAGATGGGGCAACTTCTCCAGGGTGAGGCCAGGGGGCATCAAGGCCAAGTGAGAATTGACTGAAAATAGAAAGGGGTTGGGATCTGGGCCAAAGCTGTAGCTGGCTCTGAGTCCATCTGAGTAGCCGCCTCCTCACAGAGCAGTAAGCTGCAGCCTGGAGCCCTGTTGCCATCCGTGAGGCAGCAGCTTCCCTCATCGCTGCCCCAAGAGGATAAAGACTCTACTACTGCTGCCTCAGGGAGCCCTCCATTAGCTCAAGCAGTAGAGGCCTGGGCTTTTGGAGATGAGGAACCAGGGTTCTAACCCTAGCTCCTATTGTTTGTTACAGTGCAGATGGGGGCGCTGAGCCAGGCTTGCAAGGTGGCTCCAGGTGTGAGCTCTGGGTCCAGGCAAGGCTGAATTGGCTGCAGTCGGGTGGGAGATGTTAGCAGGGAGGGAAGTGGGGGTGCATCTGCTCAGCATGCACCTCTCCTGAGGGGAGCCCCCTCTCTGGAGATGGCCAGCGAGGAGCACCGCTGAGCAGAGAGGGGCTGGGAAGACAGATTCACAGCCAGCTAGTGGCCCCTGGCTGGTTGTGACCATGGCTTACTCTAACCATGCAGCCTAGTGGTGCCGGCAATCTCGTTGCCTGGATCCTTGTCACAGGGCTGAGATCTCCAGGCCTCCCTCCCTGCAGAGAGGTTGTCATCCTCCCTTCTCCCCACCCCCTCCCGCCGCTGCTCTCAGCTCCCTGGGGCTGAAGGGAGTCCTGCTGCAGCTCGATGAGGCACTCAGCCAGGTGAGGAGAGACAGGGAGGGTGCCTGAGCTGTCATTGGGGGGGGGGGGATGGGATGGGAGGGCTCTGGACCTGGATGCGCAGCTGATAACCCCCTCCCCCATGTAGCCCAGCTACTCGGGCTTGCCCCCACCACCCCCGAGTCTTCAGCTTCCTCCACCCAGGCATATGAAGAGTTTCAGTGAGGCTCACGGGACCCCGGAAAGATCCCTCCAGCTGTGGCCTTGTTAGCTCTCCAGCTAAGCAGCCTTGTCACTGTGTGGAGGGGAGACGGCTGGCAAAACTCAGGAGCTGCAGGAATTGGGGCTGGTGATACAGTAGAGGCACCCTCCCCTCTGAGTCCCTGCTGATCCCAGTGCAGTGATAGGGGCCATTGTGCTACAGGCAGCAGGGGGAAGGCGCAGGGGAGGGATGCTGTGTAGGAAAATGGGGGAGATCAGTGTGTTGCAGGGAGCAAGTGTGGGGGTTGTTAAGCAGCAGTTCAGAGGGACCCAAACATCACCACTGTGTTACTGATCTCTGCAGTCATTAAAACGGAAAGGTCTTAATTTCCCACACCTTGCACCCAGTGTGGCTAGTGGACAGAGCTCTAGACGGACCCTCTGGAGATATTTACTTTATTCCTGGCTCTGTCACTGGCTTGCTCAGTGACCTTGGACAAGCCACTTGGCCTCACTGTGACTCAGTTTCCCCATCTGTAAAATGAGGATAACGATACTGCCCTCTTCTGTAAAGTGCCTTGTAACTACTGGTGAAAAGCGCGATGTAAGAATGAGATGTCCACTGTTCGCTCTGGATGTTGTTTGGTTGATTTGCTGCAGGTCACTCAGCTCCCGGCATCCTAGTCAGTTTCACGGTTCTCTTTCTGGTCAGTTTCACATCCTGGTTCTATGGCACAGGGCCCAGAGATGCTGCGCTGTGGGTCTCACATGTCTGTTTGTGCTGAGCTAAATCCTGAAGTTTTTATCCAGTTCCGATGCAGGGTTTGTTTGTTTGTTTGCTTGTTTGTTTTTAAAATCCCTGTAGCTGAACAGGAGTTTTGCCTGTGAAGTGACTAAAACTGGATCCCCAAAATCTAGCTCATTAAAGCTCACCCCCTCCCCCGTTTACAATATCTACATTTTGGGCCCAGTCCTAGTGGACACAGCTTCAGTCAGTGGTTTACGTGCTCTCTAATGACTGAAAGTCAGCTGCGCCTCACGGCTCTTCCATGCGCTCAGTGCAATGAGCTTGTAGGTCTCAGTTCAGTCCCCAGAGCTCGGTGATGGGAGGCGCCATGCATTGGAGCCTGTTTACATCAGCGTTGCATTTTGATCCGTATCCACATCTCAGAAGATGCTGTGATAAATGAGCTCTGCGGGGGGGGGGGGGGGGGGGCTCCAGGAAGCAGGACTCCAGGGGCCCTGGAGATGCTCTCCCCCAGTCCGAGAGGAGATCAGCCTTGCCCCAGCCCTGCTGTCTCTGATCTGTGGAGAGAGGGCTCCAGTCTCACTCCCTTCAGAAGTGAGCTGGGGTAACTGGGTAAATGACGTGTGTCTCTGCTCTGCAGACAGCGCTAGGGGATTCTAAGCTGGAACCCCACCCCCTGCTAGTCTGCTTGCTGAACAATGCCAGCTCTGCTGCACTGCCGGCTACCCCATGGTGAGCTCCCCAGTACGATAGCCAGCACAGCCACGGGCGCTGGGGAGGGGCAGGTGGGGACTGCCACTGGCTTCTTCCCTCCTGTCAAGGCTCTGTGCAGCGTCAGCTCTGCTAATGTCTCTGCCCTACTCACTCCTCCCTCCACCCCAGAGCAGCCTGCGCAGCAGGATGAGTGCTAGCACCCTCCGTTGCACAGAGGAAAGGGGGAAACTGAGGCACGGGGACTTTGCCCAAGGCCAGGCAGCCAATCAGTGGCAGAGCCTGGGGCCCTCACCACTGAGCCATGCTGGCAGCCCATAGCACAGGAGGGGTGGCACAGGGCAATTGTGGGGGAAGCTCAGGGAAGGGAGCTGGCAGGAAGCCAGGCCCATGGAAGGGGAGCGGGAGCCAGGTTGGGGCTCTGAGGGGCTGTATTTTGGGTGGGGGATAGAAGGCAAGATCAGAAGTTAGGAGGGATTTAGGGGGCTATGGGGAGTTGGGGGCATCATGGAGACAATCAGGAATTGGGGTGGACCTGGAAGGGTGGTTATGTGGAGTTGGGGTCACTGGGGGCAAGCAGGGGTTGGGGGTAGGTCTGGGGTTGAGGGGAGTTGGGGGGCACCAGGGGAGCAATCAGGAGTTGTGGGCAGGCCTGGGGGGGTTTGAGAGGAATTGGGGGTTGCTGGGGGGCAGTCAGGAGTTGGGGTTGGGTCTGGGGGGGTTGAGGGGAGTTGGGGGTCACTGGGGGCAGTCAGGAGTTGGGGTTGGGTCTGGGGGGGTTGAGGGGAGTTGGGGAACATCCAGGAGAGCAATCAGGAGTTGGGGTTGGGTCTGGGGGCTTGAGGGAAGTTGGGGGGCACTAGGGGAGCAATCAGGAGTTGAGGGCAGGCTTGGGGAGTTAAGGGGTCACCAGGGAGATAATCAAGAATTGATCGAAGAGCTGGGACACCGTAGTGGGGGGTAGAGGGAGGACTGGAGGTGGATCTGTAAGTCCTCGGTGCTATAAGGGTTAAGTGTCCATACTGTGAAAGGTGGGGGTGCATCTGTTTATCCCCAGTGTCCTGCTTGCTCCCTCAGACTCTAAGGAGCTTGGCCGGGGCAGCTAGTCTCCAGGGTGCTAAGATGGCGAAGGAGAACTCTGGCTTCTCCACCATCCCCGAGACTCCGGTGAGTGAGGCGAAGCCCCCGCTCTGCTCCCGCCCATCCAAGGCCTCAGCGCGGCTCCGCAGGGAGAACGAGCGGGAGAAGGCTGAGAAGAAGAAAAGGCGCCAGCGGTACGTGGAGAAGGGTGGCAAGTGCAACGTGCAGCACGGCAACGTGCGGGAGACCTACCGCTACCTCACGGACATCTTCACCACCCTGGTGGACCTCAAGTGGCGCTTCAGCCTGTTGGTCTTCACCCTGGCCTACGCCATCACCTGGCTCTTCTTCGGCCTCATCTGGTGGTTCATTGCCTATTGCCGTGGCGACCTGGACCACCTGGAGGACCACACCTGGACGCCCTGTGTCAACAACCTCAATGGGTTCGTCTCGGCCTTCCTCTTCTCCATCGAGACGGAGACCACCATTGGCTACGGTCACCGGGTCATTACAGACAAGTGTCCCGAGGGCATCATCCTCCTGCTGCTTCAGGCCATCCTGGGCTCCATGGTCAACGCCTTCATGGTGGGCTGCATGTTTGTCAAGATCTCCCAGCCCAACAAGCGGGCTGAGACCCTCGTCTTCTCCTCCCACGCCGTGGTCTCACTGCGCGATGACCGCCTGTGCCTCATGTTCCGGGTCGGGGACCTGCGCAGCTCCCACATTGTGGAGGCCTCCATCCGGGCCAAGCTGATCAAGTCCAAGCAGACCCACGAGGGGGAATTTATCCCCCTCAACCAGACGGACATCAACGTGGGCTTCGAGACGGGCGACGACCGCCTCTTCCTGGTCTCGCCCCTCATCATCAGCCACGAGATCAATGAGCACAGCCCCTTCTGGGAGGTCTCCAAGGAGCAGCTGGCGAAGGATGAGTTTGAGATTGTCGTCATTTTGGAAGGGATGGTGGAGGCCACAGGTAAGATGTTGTGCCTGGGGTCCCCCAGGATCATACTGGACCAGGATGGGTTTTGGGCCTAATCTAGGCTAATGCTGGTTTGGGGACAGGGTTTACCTTGAATCTGCCCCAGTCTTGCTCTGGATCTAGTCCAGATTTGGGTCTAAGCCAGACTCTCACTAGTTCTTGTTCAGTTTTGGGACCATGTTTAGACTGAGTCCCTTCCAGTCTCACACTAACTCCAGTCCAGGTTTTGGGCCTGTTCACACTTTCCCAGCCCAGTTTAGGGACAAGGTTCAGAGTGATTTCTTCATAGGCCTAGGCTGGATCCAGACCAGGTTTTGGGCAGCATTTAACCTGGGAGGTGACCATGTGGCTGCTCCACTTGCACCCAGAATACCTCACTTACAGGGGCGGGGGGTGTCCTTTATTCCCAACAGGAATCCAGCCCAAGACTTTTCCCCAGGCTGGGCTCACCTGGGATTCTACCTCAGGACTGCTCAGCCCACACTCTAGGTGCTCCCTCCCCAGACACCCTGCTCCTACTTGTCTTGAATCTGGGTGGGCAGTGCCTCCCAGCCTCAGTGAGTTGAGAAAGCTCACTTGCCATTCCCTGGCTGGATCCACAGCAGCAGTGTGCCAACCTGTTACATTCCTCCCCCTGCAGTCTGGTTTCCTCCCCCCATGTGTAGCCTCTTTGCGATCCAACTCCAAAGAAGCTTGTTGTTGTCTGATGCTCTACCATCTCTGTCAGCCTCATTCCTGATCTCCCCTGGAGCTCACCTCCTGCCTCATTCCTGGTCACATCTCATCCATATAGCAATGGCAGCAACAGAGCCATTTAAAGGATAACAACCTACTACTCCTGACAGCTAATGGAATTATTCCTTTAGCTCAAGAGATAGAGAGAGGTCTGTCCTTCAGTGCTAAAAGTGGGATCCGGGCCACTGGTACAAAACCCTCTGATAAGCTATGGAGGTAGAGGTAAAATGTTTACACTGATCATGGGTACACGGCACTGGCTCAGGGCTATGTGATCTGGGTTCAATTCTGGCTCTGCCATTTACTCCCTGTGATTTTTGGGTTGGTCACTTCCTCTCACTGGGCATCAGGTTCCCCAGCTGTAAAATGGGAATTTACACTGTTTACACTGTGAGCTCTTTCAGGCAGGGAGTGTGTATCTCTGTATATCTGTGCAGTGCCTGGCACAATGGGGCACTGATCTCGGGGAAGGACTGTGTGCAGCGCCTGGCACAATGGGGCCCCACTCTCAGGTAGGGACTATGCAACGCCTGGTACAATGGGGCCCCGATCTCAGTCTGGGGTCCTGATCTTGGTTATGGTCTGTAGGCGCTACCTTTATCCAAACAATAATATATTGGATGCATTTGAGTTCCCCGTTAGTTAATGAAAAATGAAAAAGAAAAAAAAGGGCAGCTGGAAGAAATAGGAACCCTAAGAGAAGATCATTAAATAAACAGTAATTCCTGTTTTATTCAATCAATAGGGAATGAATCACCATTACTTTGAAGAGGTTAAAAAATTCTCCTTTATTCTGAAGCGTCGTGTCGAGCACAGGCAATAAACCATCATGCAATTGACATAAGCTGGTGGCGGGAATGCATCATTTATTCCCTGTTAATGACCTGGAGCCTTTATGTAAATGAAATCTGTGCCGCTCAGGGTGCTGAGGCTTTCTGCTCTGCTTTCAGTGCTCGCTGTACTCTTCGTTGTTACGCACCGATTCCATGGGCTGCTGATCGATTTAATCAAACAGGACGTGCTCTGTAGTGAAGAGGGCGTTTTGTGTGGCAGTGGCTGTGTGGTTAAGGCACTGGACAGGGGCTCAGGGGATCTGGATTCAATTTCTGGGGCTACCACAGTCTCCCTGTGTGACCCTTAAAGACACATGGGTCTTAGTTTTCAGCTGTGACTAATGGCTTTGAGTCTGAGCCCCCCCAAACTGAAAATCCAGCTCCCGTCATGAATTCAGACTCCTCCCCCTCCAGATCACTTGTCCCTTTCAAGAATTTTAATTATAAGCTGGGGACGCATCGGTTGGAAGTAATGGAAGAGGAGAAGGACCTCGGAGTCCTGGTTGATCGCAGGATGACTATGAGTCGGCAATGTGACGTGGCCGTGAAAAAAGCTAATGCGGTCTTGGGATGCATTAGGCGAGGTATTTCTAGTAGGGATAAGGAGGTGCTGGTTCCGTTATACAAGGCACTGGTGAGACCTCATTTGGAGTACTGTGTGCAGTTCTGGTCTCCCATGTTTAAAAAGGATGAAATTAAACTGGAACGGGTACAGAGAGGGGCCACTAGGATGATCCGAGGAATGGATAATCTGTCGTATGAAAGGAGATTCGAGGAGCTCGGTTTGTTCACCTTAACCAAAAGAAGGCTGAGGGGGGATATGATTGCTCTCTTTAAATATATCAGAGGGATAAATACCAGGGAGGGAGAGGAATTATTTCAGCTCAGTACTAATGTGGACACGAGAACGAATGGATATAAACTGGCCGTGGGGAAGTTTAGGCTTGACATTAGACAAAGGTTTCTAACCATCAGAGGGGTGAAGTTTTGGAACGGTCTTCCGAGGGAAACAGTGGGGGCGAAAGACCTCTCTGGCTTTAAGATTAAGCTTGATAAGTTTATGGAGGGGATGGTTTGATGGGATAACGTGATTTTAGTCAATAGGTCAATAACGTGCCATCGCTGGTAATTAGTAACAATGGTCAATGATGGGATATTAAAAGTTACTACAGAGAACTTTTTCCAGAGGGTCTGGCTAGAGAATCTTGCCTGCATGCTCGGGGTTCAGCTGATCGCCATATTTGGGGTCGGGAAGGAATTTTCCTCCAAGGTAGATTGGCAGAGGCCCTGGAGGTTTTTCGCCTTCCTCCGCAGCATGGGGCAGGGGTCGCTTGCTGGAGGATTCTCTGCATCTTGAAGTCTTTAAACCATGATTTGGGGACTTCAACAGCTGAGTCAAGGGGGAGAATTCTTCCAGGAGTGGGTGGGTCAGCTTTTGTGGCCTGCATCATGCGGGAGGTCAGACTAGATGATCATAATGGTCCCTTTTGACCTTAGAGTCTATGAATCTATGAGTCTTTCGAAAATGTAAGCCCTGACCTTTCTGCACCTCAGTTTCCCCATTTGTTACACTGTGGGTATTATTATTTATAGTAGGGTAGTGCCTAGAAGCCCACTAAGATCACGGCACCATCATGCCGGATGCTGCACAGACGCATAGTGAGAGGCAGTCCCTGCCCCCGAACAGTTCCCGGTTGAGACTAGACAGGCAAAGGGTGGGAAAAGAACCCAAGGCACCAAGAGTGGAGATGACTTGCCCAAGGTCACTCAGCAGGTCAGTGGCAGAGATGGGACTCTGTTCACTAGACCTCACTACCCTTTAAAGCTGGGCTAATAATGCTGCTCCCCCATGGGTGATGTGAGGTTACGTTCATTGAGGCTTGTGAGGCACTCAGGGTCTGCCATGATGGGGCCAGATAAGCAGCGGCAGATAGCCGGGCAGCACCGCAACCTTCCCTTTGGCAGGGCCATAGCGACAGTAGCCCCTGGGCACTCAGTGAATTTCAGTGACGGGGCGTTCTGGGAGAGATACAGAGCGGGCACAGGTTTTATTCTAGCTGTCTGTTGGCGCAATCTAGTATCCGGAGCAAGTATTACAGCAGCCAGCACCTTGTGCCCAGCCATCTGCCCACAGACCACGAGGCCTTCGCAGAACACAGTTTGAGATTTGCTGGGCTTCGCATTTCGATAGGGGGTTGTACGTTCAAAGCACTTTTTGGACATTCGTTAACCCTCCCAGAACTGCTATGAAGCAGGTAGCGAATTGTGATTTGCATTGTAGTGGCAAATCGATGCACCAAAGGAAGTCAGGGCCCCATTGTGCTGGGCACTATACAGACCCTGACTGAGATCAGGGCTCCCATTGCCCCAGCAATTGCACAGACCCCAGCTGGGCCTGGCCGTTCAGAGCCCCGGCACCTCTGAGCCTGGCATTTCAGAACCTGGCACCTCTGTCAGTTATAAAAGTAAAAAAATTGCTTGAGCCAAGCACCTAATTGCTTGAGCCCCGGGGCTCTTTCATTACAAATTAAGCACTGGATACAGTCCCTGTCAGGAAATGCTCACAATCTGATTAGACAAGGCAGACACAGTGAGGTAATAGTCTCACCAGGATACTGGTGTGGAAACTGAGGCACGGTGAGGACAAGGGATTTGCCCAAAGTGACACAGTGAGTCAGCAGGACTAGAATCCAGGTCTCTAAACTCTAACCCAGAGACCATGCCCTAGCCATCTAAACATTGCAGTAAGCTGCCAAAATGGCAGGCAGTGTGTTCTAGTGGATAGAGCACTGGACAGCGACTCAGGAGCCCCGGGAACTCTCTCGGCCTCTGTCACTGGCCGGCTGGGTGACTTTGGGCAGCTCAGGTCACCACTCTGCCTCAGTTTGCCCAGCTGTGAAAGGGGGATAAGGATCCTGACCTGCTCTGAAAGCTACTGAGGAGAAGCGCTAGAGAGGTGCACTAGGTCTCATTATAATAGTGTCAAATCCCAGGCTTTCTGTGGAAATTTCCCGGTGTCACTTCGGCTCAGAGGGGAGATGAAGTGATGGCTTCAGCAGCAGCCCAGCCTGGCTGCCATGCTCTGGGCAGCACAGAGATGATTAAGGACAGGATCCTGCCTCCTGGGGATTCGTTGAAAAAATTCTCCCTGGGGCTCCATCTTCCCGGGGCTCACGGCCTTCCTGTTCCTTCTCTCTCCCTCGTCCCTTGCTCCTGGACATGGGAACAGCAGCTTTTCTTTTTAAACCTTTTCCTCTCCCCGCCATGGGGAGTTATGTAACCCTTCCTTTAAGTGCAATGTTCGTCACCACGGCAACCCAGGGCCATGTCACCAGTGGCGAATTCTGCCTGTTGGCTGGCTCTGAGCGAGTGTAGGAGCAGGTCAATAGCAGATGCACCCTCTGGGGGAGAGTTACGTGCTTCCCTTGTGGGAGGATTGACTTGGGGATCAGCCCCCCGTCTTCTCTAGCCCTGTGATCCTTCTGGCAAGGCCACAGCTGCAGCAGGCCTCTTATGGAACAAAGGCGGTGGGCTGTGAGAGAAGCAGTGTGGGCGAGTGGGTAAGCCACTGCCTTGCCCTGGGAATCAGGAGACCCGAGCTATGCCACACACCTGCCGTGTGACGCCTGTGCCTCGCAGTCCCCTCCCGTCCTGTGTCTATCTTGTCTATTTGCAGTGTCTTCGGGGCAGGGACTGCCTCTTGGTAGGTGGATGTACAGCACCTAGCGGACCAGGGGGCCAGTATTGGATGTTACAGTGACATTACATCATCATCATCCTAATGATCCTACAAAACTGTTCCTGAAGTTTCTGCTCAAAACAGGTGGTTGCATCATAACCCCGCATTTACAGATGGGGAAACTGAGGCACAGAGCAGGGAAGGGGCTTGTGCAAGGTCACACAGTACAGAGCTAGGAGCAGAACCCAGATCTTCAGAGTCCCAGGTCTCTGCTCCGACCTATGGGCTATGCTGCCTCTGTGCCCGCTGACATAGGGGCACAATGAAACTGAGGGTTGTCTTTGCGGTGCACTCCAGCCAGATGAAAGGAGCTGTGTATGCCCATGCAGACGCCTATGACTGTCAAATGGCATCGTTCTGCAGCCTTTAAACAACTGCTCCCGCCCCAGAGTGAGGGTGTTATTTGCTCTGGAGCAAGGGGGCGGTTGCTCCCTCAAACTTGGTTCCCCCCCCGACTTTTCATAGGTCTGTCTATTCCATTATCTCTTCCACTCCCCACCCAGACTTTGCCAGATACAATATAATCACATATCATCTTCCATATGCTGACACAACATGGCCCCACCCCTGAATGTTTCTGAAATGATGCCCCTGCCTCAGAGGTGGTTGCATTTTGCTGGCAGGTGAAGTGACTATTGCATAGGTACAGGATTTGAATTTCACACGCGGGCGCATTATTCGCCAGCTGGGCACTCCGGTTATTATTGCTAATGGTTATCAAATGAGGGGGGGAAGTGCAGTCAGACACGCGGCGGCTGGATCCTTTCTGAACACTCCATTCCCAGGAATTATCCGTCTCTCTGGCCAGGCTCTGATCTGCCCTTTGAAAGCAAACCGGCAGCCTGTATTTTGATCCTTCCCAGTGGGCAGTGTCTGCAGGCAAAGGGCATCCTCTGCGCCAACCAGAAGAGGTTCCAGATACAATGGTGACGAGTGCATTGGAAACACCAGCTAGGCTGGGGCCGTGGTTGCAGAAGCGAGCTGTAAACAAAGGGGTGCATGGCACATTTGCACCAGGAGGTGGCACTGGTGCTTCACTGATGCTCCATGATGAGCTATGATGCCCTCTCCCTATGTGCCCTGCAACCAGTGTAAGTGTTGGGGGCGGGGGGGGGGGGGGGGAGGCAGGGGGTTGTTCCTGGGATTGGATTGTACTGGCAGTGCCCCAGCAGGGTGGGCATGAAACCCATAAACCATGTCGTGTCACGGATTCTCTGGCCCTAATTTTGGAAGCTGATCATCTTTTCTTTCCACATACCCCTTCCTCCTCCCTCCTCCGCCCCATCTCAGGGCACTAGCACCATGGGAATTTCACCTCCTTACATCTTGTCTGGACCCCATCAAGCTCTTCTGTGGATCCCGACAGAGCCTGCGCTCTGTCTTCTGAGAGGGTGGGCCTGGTTCCCTCTCCGAGGGATTTCAGCATTAATTAGGATCCATGTATCTTTTATCCAGGCTGAGGCTTAATGCTTCGATTGATCGCGATAATACAAAGCTAATCCCTCTGGATGGCTGGAGTGAATGTGAGTGTAAGAGGAATGGATGGCAGCGCCGGGCCATGCCAACTAGCTGACTACATGATGTGCACACTGCAACATAACCTCCAGCTCCAAACAACCCACCTCCCCGTTCTCCTCTTTCACTATCACCCTCTCATTTACTCTCTTCTCTCACGTATTTTTCGCTCCTTTTGATCAATTTCACTTTCTCTCCCATTCTGCTTTCGGAGTCTTTCACAATTGTTTCTCTTTTCTCTCACTAGTTCTCGTTCTATTCTATCACCTCTGCTGCTCACAATTCAAGAAGGATGTTGATATATTGGAGAGGGTTCAGAGAAGAGCCAAGAGGATGATTGAGGGATTAGAAAACCTGCCTTGTGGTCATAGGCTGTAGGAGTTCAATCTATTCATCTTAACAAAGAGAAGGTTAAGGGCTGACTTGATCACTGTCTATAAGTACCTACATGAGGAATAAACATTTGATAATGGGCTCTTCAGTCCAGCAGACAAAGGTATAACAAGATGTAATGGCTGGAAGCGGAAGCTAGATAAATTCAGACAGGAAATAAGGTGCACATTTTTAGCAGTGAGGGTAATTACCCATTGGAACAATGTACCAAGGGCTGTGGGGGATTCTCCATCACTGGCAATTTCTAAATCAAGACTGGATATTTTTGTAATAGATTTACTCTAGTTCTACTAGGAATTAATTCAGGGAAGTTCTATAGCCTGAGTTATACAGCAGGTCAAACTAGTTCCCTTCTGGGCTTAGAATCTATGATTCTACCAATCTTTTCTCTCGTCCCAAAGGTTTTATTACAAATCCAAACCCAGTCCCAGGTTCCCACAAACCTGTTGGGGGCTTGTCTACACAGGAAAACATTATCAATCATACCACTATCATTGTACCTGGACAGTTAAAAACCCCTATAGTTATACCGGTGTAACTCGCCATGTGGACACGAAGTACTCCAGTACAAGAGTGGTTGTTGTTTGGTTTATCTTTAACCCCCTTCCCAAGTGACATATGCTAAACCAAAAAAGACCCCTCTTATACTGAGATAAGTGTCCATATGAAGGTTATACTGATATAACTATACCCATTTAAATTCACCCCTTGGGGTACGTCCGATTCGGCGGGTAGTAATCGATCTATCGGGGATTGCTATATCATGTCTTGTCTAGACACGATATAGCGATCTCTGAATGCGCTCCCCGTTGATTCTGGAACTCCACCAGGGCGAGCGGCGGTAGCAGAGTCGACGGGGGAGCCGCAGCCGTCGATCTTGCGCCGTGAGGACGGGAGGTAAATCGAAATAAGATACGTCGACTTCAGCGACACTATTCCTGTAGCTGAAGTTGCGTATCTTACATCGACCCCCCCCCAGTATAGACCAGCCCTTAGTTTTTCTCCCTGGAGGCAAGTCCCTCTACAGGAGAGGTTATAGCTCAAGTAAATTGATTGTCAATTAACTCAAGATAATTAACATATTTGCACAGGCTGGTCTGGACTCTCCCCAAGTGCTTGTTCCAGGACACAGATGTTTGTGATGAGTCCTAGAACCAGGCAACCTAAGTCCTGCTCTGGGAGTGGGGCTGAAATGCAGCAGGGCCTCGCTGTTTGGGTTCTATTCTATTCTCTCCTACTTCTTATCCCACCTACATCATTGCTGTATCTAGAGATTGGACTTTTAAAGGTATTTAGGTGCCTAAGATGCAGATAGGAGCCCAATCCCCCGAGGGTGGGCACATTATATTGATATAACTGTACTTATCCCGGTGTAGCTATTCCCACACGAGTAGGTGAAAATGCTATACCAGTAAAATAATTAATACCTAGCATTTATATAGCACTTTTCATCTTTAGATCATAAAGCACCTTTATACCACTCTAAGTCCAGGTCATAAAATCATAAAATATTAGTTTTGGAAGAGACCTCAGGAGGTCATCTAGTCCAACCCCCTGCTCAAAGCAGGACCAACCCCAACTAAATCATCTCAGCCAGGGCTTTGTCAAGCCGGGCCTTAAAAACCTCTAAGGATGGAGATTCCACCAACTCCCTAGGTAACCCATTCCAGTGCTTCACCATCCTCCTAGTGAAACAGTGTTTCCTAATATTCAACGTAGACCTCCTCCACTGCAACTTGAGACCATTGTTTCTTGTTCTGTCATCTGCCACCACTGAGAAGAGCCAAGCTCCATCCTCTTTGGAACCCCCCTTCAGGTAGTTGAAGGCTGTTATCAAATCCCGCCTCACTCTTCTCTTCTGCCGACTAAATAAACCCAGTTTTTCTCCTCATAATTCATGTGCCCCAGCCCCCTGATTATTTTTGTTGCCCTCCGCTGGACTCTCTCCAATTTGTCCACATCCTTTCTGTAACGGGGGTCCCAAAACTAGACGCAATACTCCAGATGTGGCCTCACTAGTGCTAAATAGAAGGGAATAATCACTTCCCTCGATCTGCTGGCAATGCTCCTACTAATGCAGCCCAAAATGCCGTTAGCCTTCTTGGCAACAAGGGCACACTGTTGACTCATATCCAGCTTCTCGTCCACTATAATCCCCAGGTCCTTTTCTGCAGAACTGCAGTTTAGCCAGTCAGTCCCCAGCCTGTAGCGGTGCATGGGATTCTTCCGTCCTAAGTGCAGGACTCTGCACTTGTCCTTGCTGAACCTTATCAAATTTCTTTTGGCCCAATCCTCCAATTTGTCAAAGTCACTCTGGACCCTATCCCTACTCTCCAGCTTATCTACCTCTCCTCCCAGCTTAGTGTCATCCACGAACTTGCTGAGGGTGCAATCCATCCCATCATCCGGATCATTAATGAAGATATTGAACAAAACCGGCCCCAGGACAGACCCCTGGGGCACTCCACTTGATACCGGCTGCCAACTAGACATCGAGCTGTTGATCACTACCCGTTAAGCCCGACGATCTAGCCAACTTTCTATCCATCTTATAGTTCATTCGTCCAATCCATACTTTTTTAACTTGCTGGCAAGAATACTGTGGGAGACCCTATCAAAAGCTTTGCTAAAGTCAAGATATACCACGTCCACGTCCCCATATCCACAGAGCCAGTTATCTCATCATAGAAGGCAATCGGGTTCGTCAGGCATGACTTGCCCTTGGTGAATCTATGTTGACTGTTCCTGATCACCTTCCTCTCCTTCAAGTGCTTCAAAATGGATTCCTTGAGGACCTGCTCCATGATTTTTTCAGGGACTGAGGTGAGGCTGACTGGTCTGTAGTTCCCCGGATTCTCCTTCTTCCCTTTTTAAAAGATGAGCACTATATTTGCCTTTTTCCAATTGTTCGGGGCCCTCTCCCGATCACCACGAGCTTTCAAAGATAATGGCCAATGGCTCTGCAATCACATCAGCCAACTCCCTCGGCACCCTCGGATGCATTAGATTTGGACCCATGGACTTGTGCATGTCCAGCTTTTCTAAATAGTCCTTAACTTGTTCTTTCACCAGTGAGGGCTGCTCACCTCTCCTCATACTGTGCTGCCCAGTGCAGCAGTCTGGGAGCTGACCTTGTCTGTGAAGACCGAGGCAAAAAAAAGCATTGAGTACTTCAGCTTTTTCCACATCACCTGTCACTAGGTTGCCTCCCCCTTTCAGTAAGGGTCCCACACTTTCCCTGACCTTCTTCTTGTTGCTAACATACCTGTAGAAACCCTTCTTGTTACCCTTCACATCCCTTGCTAGCGGCAACTCCAATTGTGCTTTGGCCTTCCTGATTACACCCCTGCATGCTCGAGCAATGTTTTATACTCCTCCCTAATCATCTGTCCAAGTTTCCACTTTTTGTAAGCTTCTTTTTTGTGTTTAAGCTCACTGAAGATTTCTCTGTTAAGCCAAGCTGGTTGCCTGCCATATTTATTATTCTTTCTGCACATCAGGATGGTTTGTTCCTGCGACCTCCATAAGGCTTCTTTAAAATACAGCCAGCCCTCCTGGACTCCTTTCCCCCTCATATTAGCCTCCCAGGGGATCCTGCCCATCAGTTCCCTGAGGGAGTCAAAGTCTGCTTTTCTGAAACCCAGGGTCCATATTCTGCTACTCTCCTTTCTTCCTTTTATCAGGATCCTGAACTCAACCATCTCACGGTCTCTGCTGCCCAGGTTGCCACCCACATCTACTTCCCCTACCAATTCTTCCCTGTTTGTGAGCAGCAGGTCAAGAGGAGCACAGCCCCTAGTTGGTTCCCCCAGCACTTGCACCAGGAAGTTGTCCCCAACACTCTCCAAAAACTTCCTGGATTGTCTGTGCACTGCTGTATTGCTCTCCCAGCAGACGTCAGGGTGATTGAAGTCCCCCATGAGAACCAGGGCCTGTGATCTGTAAACTTCTGTTAGTTGTCTGAAGAAAGCCTCGTCTACCTCATCTCCCTGGTCTGGTGGTCTATAGCGGACGTCCACCACGACATCACCCTTGTTACTCTCGCCTCTAAACTTAACCCAAAAACTCTCAACAGGCTTTTCTCCAGTTTCATACTGAAGCTCTGAGCAATCATACAGACTTCACACTACAGACTTCTGCCAGCACTGGATTCCAAACCGGCAAAGCTGTGTTGGCAGAAGTCTGTAGCGTAGCTGCCGCTAGACCAGCAAAACTGAACTTTTACTGCTGTAGCTTGTTCTTCGGGATACAGTTACCTCCACACCAGAAGCATGTTGTGGGTGTAGTATACTGGTGTTCCTATACCAGTACAGCACTCCTAGTGTAGCCACAGCCTAACTATCGGGGTAAAAGAATCACACACCCCCAACCAACATTTTTATACCAAGACAAAAACTGGGTAACCCAGGCCTGAGAGTTTATCTGTGTTTCATTAGCAATGAGTGAAGCTGGATGCAGGCGCATGTGAACACGTGGAAAAGTATTAAATCCTGTGTACTGCTGTATCCATTTGGCTGAGTTGCTTTCAGCCAGACTCTACCAGCGCCCTGTTCCCCTGGTGTCCCTTCAACAATAACCCCTTCAAGGAACATGGGCCCTCTGATTCCATGCCCATGAAAATTAACCCAGAATAAGGTCGAGTGTGAATTTAAAATGGATTAACTATTCCAGATCGACTCCATGTGTGAACGAGGCTACGTCTTCACTGCCAAAACTGGCGTGTTCTTTCAGCGAGATAACTAACCTACTGACATATGTAATTAGCTTTCACTGTGAAACCCTAGTGGAGACAAGGTTCTGTAGCTTTTACTGCAATATAGCTAGGTAGGGTTGACATTATAGGCTCCCCCAGCCAGGTGTGACCTCCTTCAACTATGGCAAAAACTCCAGTGTCTTGACTCCAGCCTGATTTCCCAGCAAGAGAGCTACAGCAATGGGAAAACTCTCCTTTTACTGCAGTGAAGACAAAGCCAGAGTTCACTGATTGCCAATCAACATGTGCTAACTAAGCCAGTTGTAAACAGCAATGGGGGCACTTCCCACCTCCTGGCCCTTGTTCACCCCAGGATTGTCACCTCCTTGTCTCTTGGCCCAGCAGCCAGCATGTATTCTCCGAGGCTGCCCTGACCTCTGCTGGCCCCCTATGGCAAAGACAGCACCCGAAGGAACATTCCTTAGGTGCAGCACTCAGTGCAACTCCAAGGGAACTGGTGATGTTTTTCTTTGCAACGCACAATTAGCCTGTGGAACTCACTGCCACATGATGTCACTGTGGTTAAAAGCTTAGTAGACTCAATAAAGGAGCAGGCAGCTGTAGGAACCTGTCTGTCTATCACCAATTGCAGGCAGATGGAGACCCAGACCTTTGTGCCCATGTGCTGGGTTCGTGGAGAAGCTTCACTTTAGCCCCTTCTTCTGCAATGCACTGAATAATTATTAGAATGTCCTCGGCTTTGCTTTCTGTCACTAGCCATTAGAATTGTAGCAGGTTTATGGATCGCTGTAGCCCTAAGGGCAGCTAATGATCAACAGGAGACCTTACCCGGTGTCACTCTGCTTTGGGTTTCAATGCCCTGGGCTCTTTGCTGCTAACTAGTGGTGCCTCTCCCTGACTGTTTAAAGAAGTTAGGAACCCAACCTCACCTCCCAATGTGGTTCAACTATCCCTGACCCAGTATTTACTCCTATGATTAGCCTGACACCGTGGACATATATTCTTCTGACACCTCCATAATAGATGAGCCAACAATCAAGGCACACTTTATTTACAAGGGGAAATACAGACAAAGCATGTAAAGGGAAGAGGAAGGTGGATTTGAAGTGGGTACATGCGTAACACTATGCAACCTGCAGGTAACACAGCCCCAGGGTGGATTTCCCTGAATTCATAAGTCCAGTTTATTCCACACTAGTGAGCTCCATAATGTGGAGGAACCCACGTGCCTTGATGAGTCATTGCAGGCCTGAAGGTGCTTGAGTGCAGTGAGGTGATGAGGGGACTGATTCGCTCAGGGGGCCAACCTCTCTGCTGCAGCAATCGGTGTTACTCGCAGTGGAAAGTCCTCACAGCCTAGGGGGCCTCCATGGTGTTTCTAAGTCCAGTTTATCTCTGCTAGAATAGTTCAGCAAACGACTTTCAGGGCAAAATAGGCAACACCCCAGGCAAGGGGAGACAGTCAGGGGATCGCCTGCACTCCCCTCAGGCAGGGGGTCGCCTGCGCTCCCCTCAGGCAGGGGAGACAGAGGATCACCCGTGCTCCCCTCAGGCAGGGGAGACAGTCAAAGGATCACCCTCACACCTCTCAGGCAGGGGAGACAGACAGGGGGCCTCCCGCGCTCCCCTCAGGCAGGGGAGACAGGCCGGGGGTCGCTCGCGCTCCCCTCAGGCAGGGGGAGACAGGCAGGGGGTTGCCCGCGCTCCCCTCAGGTAGGGGAGACAGGCCGGGGGTCGCCCGCACTCCCCTCAGGCAGGGGAGACAGTCAGGGGATCGCCTGCACTCCCCTCAGGTAGGGGAGACAGAGGATGACCCGTGCTCCCCTCAGGCAGGGGAGACAGTCAAAGGATCACCCTCACACCTCTCAGGCAGGGGAGACAGGCAGGGGGCCTCCCGCGCTCCCCTCAGGCAGGGGAGACAGGCCGGGGGTCGCTCGCGCTCCCCTCAGGCAGGGGGAGACAGGCAGGGGGTTGCCCGCACTCCCCTCAGGCAGGGGAGACAGTCAGGGGATCGCCCACATTCTCTCAGGCGGGAGACAGTCAGGGGGTCGCCCACATTCTCTCAGGGAGAGCTCTCCTCCTCTCATCACCCCTTTGATCGACTTAGTGAGCCTTCCTCCTTCCCCCCAGAGTTTGGCCAGTCACCAGGCTCAGCGCCCTGGGCGAGGTGAGCACACTGCCGTCTTCCCCATCTCTTGTCTACCCAGCAACAAGGCTGGCTCCAATGACTATTATTAATCTTCTGGTAACGTGTGGAGGCCTCAACTGAGATCAGGCCCCTGTTGTGCAGAGTGCTGCACAGACAGGGGGTGTGAGATAGTGCCTGCCCCAGCTGAGGTCAGAGCCCCATTGTGCCAGGGGCTGCCCAGACACACAATGAGAGATGATCCCTGCCCTGAAGAACTTAGGGCGAGAGTTTCAAAGGGATTGAGGTACCTAACTGCATCTTTAGGGACCTAAATACCTGTGTAAATCTGGCTCTTAGGCTATGTCTACACTGCAATGAACACCTGCGGCCGGCCCCTGCCAGCTGCCTTGGGCTCAGGCTGTGGGGCTGATTCATTGCAGTGTAGATGTTCGCATTGTCCCTGAGCCTGCATGCCATGCAGCCAGAGTCATCTGGCATGGGCCAGTCATGGGTGTCTAGTTGCAGTGTAGACGGACCCTTCCAGTCTAAATGGACACCGGTTAGTAGGGGAAATTGAGGCACAGAGAGGGGAAGTGCCTTGCCCAAGGTTGTCCAGCAGCTCAGAGCTGGGAATAGAAACCTGGTTTTCTGTATCCTAGTCAAGTGCCCTCCCACCTGGGCCTTATTGCCTTATCAGTGCTGCGCTTGTTTCCCTAGGGATGACCTGCCAGGCCCGGAGCTCCTACCTGATGGACGAGGTGCTGTGGGGACATCGCTTCATGTCAGTGCTGAGCTTGGAGGATGGCTTCTACGAGGTGGACTACAACAGCTTTCACCAGACCTTCGAGGTGCCCACGCCCAGCTGCAGCGCCAAGGAACTGGCTGAGTCCACAGCCCGCATGGACGCCCACCTCTACTGGTCCATTCCCAGCCGGCTGGACGAGAAGGTGGAGGAAGGGACAGAGAAAGAAGCAGGGGATAAGGAGAGGAACGGTAGCCTGGCCAACCCGGAGAGTGAGTCCAAGGTGTAATGGAATGGTGCAGAGGTGGGGAGACAGAGCCAGCCAAGGACAAAGTGTTCGGGCGCAGAATGGAAGATTGGGGGATGGTAGAAGGATGAGAGGAAGGAGACTCATGAAGCAACAGGTGTTTGGGAAGGAGGGATGGACAGAAGAAGGAGTGATAGCTGGCGAAGGAGGTAGAGAGAAGAGTGAATGGGGAGATAAATGGATGGCAGATGTACCCCATTATTTGGGTCTATAAAACAGGGTAAAATGGGTAGTGGTAGCAACTCTGCAGATATGGCGGAGTTGTGTGCAAGGGGTGAATATGCAGCTAATAAATCAGATATTTATAAACATATGTCTATTTTATAGCTGTACAGATAAATGAACGAGGCCCGCTCCATGAAGGAGCAGGAGGAGGGTTTTTATAGCAGTGACATCAATTGTATAGAAGCATGGGATGGCGTGTCATTTTGGAGCAAACAGGTGGGATGGAAGGATGGACCTAAGAACAAGACGGATGAGTGAACGGGACAACAGAAGAGGAGTAGCTGTCCTCAGCGTACGGGTGCGCGGTATGAAGCGCTGGAAGAATGGCCTTGCAGAAAGATGACTATGGAAGCAGAAGAGTGTGGAGCAGCTCGATAAGTGTATGGAGGAGCGAGGGACTGGGTGCACGGACCATGGGGCGGATGGACGGGGGCTATGCACTGGTGTATCTGCATAGCTGGAGAGATAGATGGAGAATGTCAAGGAGTGGAATACATAGGTAGATAAGCTGGAGAAAGGACCCATGAAGACAAGCTCTGTGGTCAACCATGGCTTTGTGATGGGTAACTCAGCAGGTTGAGGGATTTATGCAAAGATTAAACTCATGAACAGGAAGGGTAGATGGATAAAAAGGAAATGAGAGAGAATTACAGCAAAGACCAGGATCGGCTATGGGCAGCATGATGTCGGGTGACCTGCAGAGCGTCCCCAGTGCCCTGCCCTCCCCCGCACTCAGACACACTAGCACCCCCAAAGCTCCCAAGCTTGCTGTTTCTCTTGCTTTCTTTTAATAAAAAAAGGTTTTGAAATGGACATGCCGTCTCCCCTCTGCCGTCCAAGACTTTGGGCCAGATCCTCAACTGGTATAAACCAGAGTTGCGCCATTATCTGCTATATTACGGCAGTGCTGGAGGACCACTCCTGAGCACAGGTACCCATGGTGCAAGGTGCTACACACATCCACACCCAGCGACAGGCAGTCCCACAAGCGCTCCCAATAGACAAAGGGCAGGTGGGGAAACAACTCACCCAAGGCCAGGAATAGAAGCCAGCCCTGCCAGTTCCCAGCCCAGAGTCCACTGACTTCACCAGAGCTGTCTCTGTTCACCCCAGCTGAGGATCTGGCCTTTTGGCCTGTGTACCGAAAAACAAAGGGAATTAAATCAAGGGGAAGCCAGATTTCAAGAGCCAGGGTCGGTGTCTCCAAGGACCATGCCTTGGAGACGTGTTTAGGGAACAGGTCTCTTGTCGCAATGGGACTCATTTTGTCAAAAATGGACCCTAGTTATGGGCGCCTCCAGTTTGAGATACCCAGGGTCTGAATTCCAGTGATGCTGCTGACACCTGCTCCACTTGTTGTCTTGGCTGCCCAGCAGCACCCATGGAAACCAGAGCCACGGTGGGTACCGAAAAATGGATGCATCTCAAACCAGTGAGAAATCAACATCTTCCTGGTAAAATGGCCAGAGAAAAAAAGAGGCACTTCTCAGCTCCCTATTCTGCAAACCACTTAAACATAGAATATCATAGAATATCAGGGTTGGAAGGGACCTCAGGAGGTCATCTAGTCCAACCCCCAAACCCATGCTTAAATGTCTTACTGACTTGGGGCCTGCGTGGCTGAGGGCAGAGTTCCCAATAACACCACAGAGTGGAGCTTTTAAGCTGAGCAAGAGAGATACGTGGCACTGAACTGCAGTAGCATCTGCACTGTAGCTACAGGCACTTGGATGCTGAGAGTGCTTGAGAGCTAGAGGGGAGGCTGCATAGATCTCGCATCAGGCACTCCAGTCCTGAGTTCTGGGAACTTGGCTTTTAACACTCCACGCCTGGAAGAGCGATTAGAAAGGGGAAGAGACGGAGAGATGCCCTGGAAAAAGCTTCCAAATTCCACTTCCTCAGCATCCGGCAATGGAGTCATCGCTGGAACAGATCTGTTCTGTGTGTGCCAAGTGGGAAAAAAACATCCAAAAATGGGGACTCTCTGGGTCAGTCCGGGTGAAGGACAGTAATCGTTTTTCACAATGCCGTCCGTGTATTTAACCATCAGATCTGGGTTCCCCTGCATGTGTACTGGCTAGCCACTTTGTTCATGAATATCTATATGGTGGAGATAATGTTAGACCCAATATTACACCATGTAGGGTATAATTTGCCCTGTGAGGCATGCTAGGATAAAGTCCTGCTTCTGCTCAAAGCCAATAACATGCATGATCCAAAACTGTGATTTCTCCAGACACACCCTCCATTTCTGGAGCAGTCCAGCTTTTTTTAGAAAACACCATGTGATGCCAAGTGGCCAATCATAAATGTATTTGGAGACAATTAGAAATAATCCATACAGCCACCGAGTTTTAAGGCCAGAAGAGGCCATTAGACCATCTGGTCTGACCTTCTGTATATCACAGGCCATTATATTTCACCCAGATTCCCCTGATTAGAGCCCTATAAACTGTGTTTGGCTAAAGCGTCTCTTCCAGAAAGGCATCGGCATGACAACAAATCAAACAAAAACGGTTTGTGATGGAAACTAACAAAACAACAATTTTGGAGGAGGAAGTTTTCAGTGAAAAACTGTGAAAAAATGTCACAAATCTTAGGTTTTTTTTTTCACATGCAGAAAAAATGTGGCAGAAATGTGTCCAACTCCCCCCACGCCCCACAATATTTTACTAATGATCCCAGCTTTAGTTTCCATTGCGGAGGGCCAGTCTGTCATGTTTCGTCCCTCCTGCTGCCGTTCTGGCATCGCACCCGACCCCCACCCTTCGCCTCACAGATAGTGAGCCCCCAAGATGGGTCCCCATCTCCTTTTCAGGCTGGTCAAAGCCAGGTTACGTAGGTGGCCCGACTTGACTCCACCCACTTTTATCGGCAGATTGGTGTGGCGGTGATGCGGGCGCTGTACCAATCCGTGGTGGTGAAGCGGAAGCTGAGTTCTGGGACAAAGCTCTCAGTTTACAGGTCACTCTACGTCCCCATCCTCACCTATGGTCATGAACTTTGGGTAATGACCAAAAGGACAAGATTGTGGGTACAAGCAGCGGAAATGAGGTTTCTCTGCAAGGTGGCTCTGCTTACTCTGAGATACGGTGAGGAGATCGGCTCTGCGGGAGGGTCTCAGAATAGAACCGCTACACCTCCAGATCAAGAGGAACCAATTGAAGTGGTTTGGGCACCTGATAAGGATGCCCCCCCTAGGAGGCTTCCATTGGAACTCTACCGGGCACGTCCCACTGGGCGGAGGCCCCAAGGCCAACCCAAGACATGCTGGAGGGACGATATCTGCCGGCTGGCCTGGGAATGCTGGTGAATCCCCCAGAAGGAGCTGGAACATGTTGCGGAGGAAAAGGAGGTCTGGTCCTCCCAACTCTCCATGCTGCCGCTGTGACCCCCCACCAGGAAAAGTGACATAAAGGAAGAAGAAGAAGAAGAAGAAGAAGAAGAAAGAGAAGCAGATCCCAGCTTTAATTTTGATGATACGGCCACTGCACCATGACACATCCCGGGGCAGAGACTGTCTTTTGCTTCTGTGTGCGTACAGATCCTAGCACAGTGGTGGTCTGCTCTGGATTGAGGCTTCTATACAAATTATCAATATAAAAGGAAGGATTCTACTCCAGCAGCAGTTTGTCCACCAAAAGGATTATTAAAAGGCTGCTGACAAAGGCACAGGTATTTAGGTGCCTCCCCCCATTGAGACCAATGGGAGTCAGGCACCTAAATATCTGTGAGAATCTGGACGGGCATCCATCCCATTAGCTTGTCAGCGTTTTGGGCCCAGGGCGGGCTTTTTACACTGCCTAGCACCGTGGGGTCCTTAACTATAACAATACATAGGTAGAGCTGCTCAAAACAGCCCTAAAAGGTTGCAGACATTTCAAAAACCATTAATGCATTTTCCTCCTCTTGGTTTTGGAACTGCCCTGAACCAATTTGGCCTCTTTCAAATTTTCGACGGATTTTTAAAAATCAAATTCTTGGTGGTTGTTTTTGTTCCCCGAGCCGGTGCTTTTCACTCCAGGAACACTTCCTATTTTCAGAATCCAGTGTTGTTTGAGTGGAGCAGGGTGGAAACCTCCCCCCAAGTGATGAGACCAAATAGTGAAAACTGCTGATGAAAAAACAAACACAACTAAATCAGCCCAGAAACTGAAAGTGGAACAAAAAAATGAAGAATTGGGGGTGGGGCGGAGTGGAGGGGAATGTCTATTGCAAATGCTGTGTCTTTGCTCTGTACACGATAATAAGAATCCAGACGACATGAACACAGCTGGCTTCCGAATAACTGTGTTTACTAGCTGTATCTAAATCCACAAGGCCTAGCATATGGATACACTGCTACTCTGTTAGGTTGTAGTGGCTTCTGCAATAGCAAACAGGCAGGCTGCTCGCTAGAGAATTCCCAGCCTCGGTAAAGGGATGCTACCCAACTGCAGTAGGCCACGGAAAACTTTCAGAATATGGCTTTGTTCAGACCAAAAAAATAAAGTCAACCAGTTCCAGTTTTCACCCCAAATCCCTTCTTCCTCGAAGGTTAGCCACTGCCTGGCCCTGCCCCCAGATGTCACTGTACCAGAGGGAACGCTGGCACAATGGGCACAGCGTGGGATTTCATTCTGCCTTGCCAGCCCCGGACTCGCTAGCTGAGCTCTGCACAGCCACTTGGCTCAGGCTGCCCTCACTAAACGAGGGGCCGTGTTCTCTGCCTGCTCGCTCCATCCGGGCTCTTCTGCGGCTTCAGACAAGAGTCGGAGCCTGCAGGGCCAGCCCCATGAGAACCCCAGAATGCTGGGAACATGCTGCGCTGCTAGGGAAGATTGGCTCTTAGGAATCTCCCGTCAGGGATCAGTTGTGCCCTGTTTGGGCCAGGAGCTCACTGACTCTCCAAAGCAAAGCTGGGTCACAGCTGGCTAGGACCAGGCTGGGAGACCTGCATGGAAAACTCAGGTGTTGCAGGAAGCTTACGACTCCAGAGGTGAAGATCTCTTCTCCTCCATGATGACTGATGGCTCCAGTTTGCCAGCTGCAGGGTGTGATGAGCTGCATTTCAGGGAAAGGTGTGGGGGGCTCAGCTGGGGGTGTTTCACTGCAGGGAGGGGCGTGGGGGGCTCACTAGGTTGCACTGATGAGGTGCTCGCTGCCTCTCGAATAAAAGGGAAAGCACAGACTGGGCCCACTTGTCATTACTGATCCCATGGTATTTGTGGCTGGAGCACAGAGATTAACCCTGGTCAGACTAAACCCCTCCTTCCAGGTTCAGCTGCATGCAGGATTCTCCCTCAGGCCCTGCCCTGCTGCATGGGTGCCATGTGGCTGCTGAACTGCTGCCTTGCTCTGTCCCAGAGGTGGCTGCATTTCAGTGGTGGGTTCCGTTTGTATCTATAGCTAGGCTAGCCGGTGTTTTAGGAGAGACAGGGCACCGGCATTCCCACACACCCACTCAAGAGCAGGCAGAATACCCACCCAGCACCCCTGCTCAGTGCTAGGAGAGCCCCAGCTATCATGCCACACATCTCCAAAGGGGTGTGGCCTGCTGGCATGTGGGCGTGGCCAGACCGCGGACTCCTTGCTCATTGGGGCTGCTGGAGGCATGATTCGAGCCCCCGGCTATTTCTTGGTGGCAGCAGTAGCATGTCCTGCTGAGCCTGATACCACAGGGCACCCCCCCACCCCCAGGCCCAGGCTGCCCTGCATCCTTAGAGCATCCTCTGCCACTGCATCTCTCCTCTGCCTCCCAGCCCAGCGCTGCTAGTGGGGCCTGAGCAAGATCTGGGCCAGCAGAGGAACCTTTCAGGGCAGCTCTGGTCTCAGCGGCTGTTTTCCCATCAGTGGGGAAGTGCCGTGTACCAGTTAATTAATTAGCAAGCAAAATTACTCTCTACATCTGGCAGCAGGTAAAGTTCCTTTGCCCGGCTTTCCTTGTGCCCCCGAGCCGCCCCCTCCCCTCCCAAAGGAAGGGCTGTGGCTTTGTGTCACTTGCTGCTCTGGGCTGATGCTCCCACTGCAGGGAGTGGCTGGTTCCAGCACCTGGGTGGATACAGTCACCTGGGAGGTAAAGACGTTGGTTTCTAAAGGACGTAGGCACTGGGATGCTGGCAGTGGAACAACCGATGGGTTTGACTGGAACAGATTTTGGGCCGGCCTGAACACGACCCTGCTCCTTCAATCAGACCCACCAGCCTGGACCTCATGGGGATCAGTGTGCCCGGGGAGGAGAACACAGGTCCCTCTAATTTAACACACACACACACTCCTCCCTGTGATTCATAGATTTTAAGGCCAGAAAGGACCATTAGCAACCTCTAGTCTGACTTCCTGCATGGCCCAGGCCAAAGACCATTAGGGGCCCGATTTTCCCAAGCACTCACCCTGCTGGGTGCATGACTCTCCTGACAATCTAGCTCTGGATGCAGGTGCTGAGTCCTTGGGAATGTGGGCCGAGCTCACTGGAGCTGGCTATGGCGGTGCTCCCATCCCATCACTATTCCAGCAGTTTTTAAGCAACCATCCGAGAGCCAATTCTGAACTGTTCGCTGAGCAACAGCTGACCCCACTCCGCCTCGAGTCATCGCAGAGAAATGATCCCGTGGCCTTCATCACAAAGAGCGCCGGAGCCTCTAACTCTTGAGCGAATGGAGCAAGTCCATCAACTAGCACCAACGGTAGGCTGTTATCCTCTTCTGTGGCCCAGAAGATGGGGGTATACATGATGCACACTTAATTAGTGTCCCATAAAAGCGCTGGAAATTGGATATTGGAAATGATACCATGTGTCCAGTCAAAATAAAATGGGCACAGCTGGCACGTTGGAGATGGAATGGTTGTAACCTCTGTGCTGAAAGAACAATGAACCAAGCATTAGTGACGTGGGAGCCTTCAGGGAACAACCAATGAATTGTAGGAAATCAGGGACTGATCACAGACAATTTGCAAGTCAAGAAAGAGGAGAAATCTGCCGAATCAGTGATTCTCTCGGGATTATTCATAGAGTTCAGGCGGGAAGGGACCACTGAGATCTAGTCTGACTTCTTGCATAACCCCAGGCCAGAGAACCTCACCCAGTGATTCCTGCATCCAGCCCATATCTGGTGGGTTAGCTAGAGCGTATCTTTTTGAAAAGCACCAGTCTTGACACAAAGACTCCAAGTGATGGGGAATCCATGAGCCTGTGGTGAGCTGCTCTAGTGGTTAATTCCCCTCCTTGTTAAAAATGTGTCCCTCCTCTGCAGGCTAAATGTGTCTAGTCTGCAGTGGCCAGATCTAAAAATACACACAATAAATAGCAAGCCCCGTCGTTTCCATGCTGGATTCTTTCCCACCTCAGCCTGGGTCTGGATTTTGCTCTGCATGAACCAGATCTCCTGGGATGGCGAGGAACAGGGACCACATTCCTGAGCTCAGGCTGGTGGAAGCCGCTCCAAATAAAACCTCTGCACACAGAGTTGTCTCTGCTGTTTGAACGCAGGGAGGCCCGGCTCCAGAGAAGAGCCGGGATTTGAGCCTGGCATTCAGTCTGCAGCAGCAAACAAGGGCTCGTTGGGACTTAATTACAGCCCAGTCTGTGCAAGGCAGCAGCCTGCTGCTGTGAGAGAGCCCCACAAACTCCCTGGCCACAAGTCACCGTGTGGCTCTTACAGCAGGGCAAAGTGGATGTGAAATACGACAGTTTTGGTTTGTGCTGCTGTAAATAATGGTGCAAGGTGCCAGTCAAGCCAGGGAGGATCGAGCACAAGGATCAGGGCCATGGAAGATTGGGCACAAGGATCAGGGGAGCCGGGCAAAGGAGAATGAGGCCCACTGAAATCCTCCTCCACTTTCCTCCATTAAGTGACCCATGTGGGTTGGCCCCTTAACACAGATTTCCCTGCTGCCTAGGTCCTACTCACTGGGGATTCAGTTGTCTGTGGCGTGGGGCGCTCAGCCCGGCCATCCCCACAGCCGGCTGCTCCAGCACCGCTTTGGCTGTCTAGACCTCACTGCGCCACGCCCGCCCGCTATCCACTTCTAAGCACCTCCAAGCATGGGAGTGAACATCAAGAGAATGGGCCCTGGTGGGCAATTCCTGGCGCTTCCAGCCAGGCTGGAGGTGCCCTGGGAACAGTCGCTGATCCCAGCTGGGGCCCTGACAGATGATAGATGTCAGTTTGTAGCTGTGACATGAGACGGTGAGTCAGGACACCTGATCTGCTGAGTGACTTTGGGCAAGTTGAAGAACAGGAGGACTTGTGGCACCTTAGGGTGACTTTGGGCAAGTTGTGTCCCTTCTCTGTGCCTCAGTTTCCCCCCCTCCCCCCCCCCTCCCCACACACACTCTGGGGCTGGCTGGTTTATTTCGATGGTGAGCTCTCTGGGGCAGGGACCGTCTCTTCCTATATGCACAAACAGCACCTAGCGCAGTGGGGCCCCAGTCTCAGTCAGGGCCACCAGGTTCTACCCTAATGCTACTAATAAGAGCTCTGTCTGTTTTCAGCGATCATCACACAGGGCCCAAGTGCTGTCGTTAAAGGACCCTGGGAATAAACATAATCCCAAGCGAGACCCTTTATGTCCTCCCTTCCCCCACCATAATGCTTTGTCCCCCCCGATAGACAAACATTATCCCTGACCTATTTCCCATCCATTCCTTGCAGCAGGAGGCCAGCTGGGGCAGGGGCTGGGAAGCTATTATAATGGAATAAATAATTACAAAGCGCCAGGGATCACTGGCAAATTCCCATCTCCCTGCAGCACAGGGGAAAGGCAATGGAAGCGGGGGCAGAGGGGTACATTGAGGGAGGGGGTTATAGAGGTTTTGAGCTTTGGTGATAGGACATTTAGTTTTCATTAGGCACCAAATGCCGGGAGATTTGTCCAGGTCAGTGTTCGAGTCCCATTCACCCCAGCGACGGCTCTGCCAGCATTCGGCCCGCCCGTCCGGCAGAGCTTGGCCCAGGTGGCGTTTGGACTGCAAAGAAAAGCAAGGCAGGTTTCCCCTTTGGCTCACGGAGGTGCTGCTGAGCGGCAGGAGACCTGGGGTCTAGTCCCAGCTTCGCCCTTGAGTAAATCTTTATGCCTCGGTTTCTCCATCTGTAAAACGGGTGACTAGACTGACCAGCTTGGAGCTCAATGGATGAAAAGCTGCTGTAAAACGTGCACGGTGATGATCATCGTAACAGCAGCAAGGGATAGCGCCTGGCCGCCAGCAGAGACAGACTGGCCTCAAGACCTGTGTTTACCCGGGCCAGGCCTGTCCTGCTACCGTTAGCACAGCCCTGTGGGCCTGGGGACGATCTGCGACAGAAGCCATTATACTGGCACAGCCGAGCTTTTGCTGGCTCAACTGGTTTCACTCAGGGAGGCTGGTTTAGGGCAACTGCACCCGTCTTTCCCCTCAGTGGCCCAGCAAGGCCCCGCACTCTCTCAGGAGGCCAGCTCCCCAGGCATTGCTTTTCTGGGTGGAGCCCTTCTGGCTGGGGTACCTCCAGCAGGGTGACCAGACCGCAAGTGTGAAAAATCGGGACAGAGGGTGGGGGGTAATAGGAGCCTATATAAGAAAAAAACCCAAATATCAGGACTGCCCCTATAAAATCGGGACATCTGGTCACCCTAACCTCCAGGCTGCACTGTCCCCTGCCATGTGTTCAGGTTGCCCAAGACACCTGGTGGCTTTCTCTTCGGAGAAATTGCCTCTCTCCACCTGCCTGTTCAGTATTATTACCTGGTGTCATTGCTACGATTATAAGGTACCCTGCAGCACTTCCGAGACACGTCTGCTTTATTCTCAAGGTAAAAGCATTACAGACTAAACACATGCCAACAACTAGAGAACCTACGTACCTGCTAATCAGCTCACCAGCATTCCTCCCACGCTTCTCATGGATTCTGGCAGCAGGAGTCCTTCGGACACCCAGCCCTTGTTGGTACAAGTTCATTGCAGCTTCAGCTCTGAATAAGTGCTCCGTCTTATGGGGCCTCAGTGGGTCCCGTCCTTCCAACCCTTCCCAAAGGATTGGGACCGTCTGTGGCCCTGGGGTCCTGTCCATTTGCTGGATCAGGGAGAAGGCCCTGAGCCAGTTTAAAACCAGGCTCTTTATCCAAAAACCCTTTCTCTGGATGTTGGTCCCTGGAGAATCCAGTTTGAACCAGTATATGTGACCCGTCTCCAGGGGGGCGGCTTCTCTGGAGATGTTACAACCTGTGTGAATTCGCCTAATCGCCCCCTGCTGATCTCCTATTTACCCTTCCTATGGAAACAATATGTACAATTCCACAATAACACACACACACAATTGCATTTTAATACAATGGATCCCAACAGGGCCGGCTCTACCATTTTTGCTGCCCCAAGCAAAAAAAAAAAAAGCCACCAGGATGGAATCATAGAATATCAGGGTTGGAAGGGACCTCAGGAGGTCATCTAGTCCAGCCCCCTGCTCAAAGCAGGACCAATCCCCAGACAGATTCTTGCCCCAGATCCCTAAATGGCCCCCTCAAGGACTGAACTCACAAGCCTGGGTTTAGCAGGCCAATGCTCAAACCACTGAGCTATCCTGCCACCCCTTAGCATGTGATGCCCCAGGCATGTGCTTCCTCCGCTGGAGCCTGGAGCTGGCCCTGAATCCCAAAGATATTAACCAAATCCAATAAGACTGAACTTATGTTCATTCAGGAGATTGCAGGAAATTGTCAGTCTGCCACAGCCAGTGGAAGCAGTGAGCACTTTGCTGGTACAGTGTGAGCTCCTGGAGGCAGAGACTGACTATTTGGTATGGATGCATACAGCATCTAGTGCCATGGTGCCCTGATCCTGCCTGGGGCCTGCAGGCATTGCTGAAATACAGACAAGAAATACTAATAACCACGCTGAGCTGTGCATGGATACTCTTTTTACAAAGGGCTCAAACTAACCCTCAGATTCAAACAGTGCAGTACTTGGGGGTGTTCCGAGCCCATTTGCCAGCAGCAGTAGTAGGCTGTTATCCTCTTACGTGGACCAGGTCACTGGCGGGCTTGACACGCACTTTCCCAGCGTGTTCCATTTGCACGCCATCACAACTTGCAGATTCTGTGTCTTGAGCCTTTCCCCACAAAACCTGCCGTGGCGTCTTTCGGACGGAAGGACTCCAAAGCACCACAGGGATTGCTAGGTGGCTTCTGAGTGGAGAGTAAATCTGCAGTCACTTCCGTGGCGTCCATGGCCTGTGTCTGCATTGACACAGGGATCGTTGAGATTTGACACTGGCCCGTGTGCAGGGGTTGCACAATCATACTGGAAAAGGCAGGAAGGATTATACCCTTTGTTGTGTTCTACTGGGCCTTGTCCCACAACAGGGGGCTCCCACCCCTTCCCTGGGGGGGACAGTCAGTTTAAATTCTCTCCTCCTTCATTCCACCCCATCACTCCTAGATGTGCCCCTTCGTGCCAAACTGATTCTTCTCCTTCTCTGGTGTTTACCCACCTCAAATGGAGTCACCCCCCCCCCCCAGAAATGCAGCCACCTCTGGGGTGGAGGATGGCTGCTGATGAAGGAGGTAAAGCAAGGAGAAGCTATGCTCCTTTCCACAACAGGGATTGGGGCATTTACGTAACAAATTCAACAGGGTTTGAACTGCTGGAGCTTCAGCCGCACAGCCCGGCCACTTGAACTAAAGGTAGCAGTAGTAGGCTGTTATACTCTTCTATGGAGCAGTAAGTGGAGGGTGGGGGGGAGGGAGGCTCGACTCACATTTCCCAAGCGTGTTCCATTTACACACAATTTGCAGCTGGCTGGCTCTGGCTGGCACTGCGGCGCGCATGCGGTGCAGAAGGAGGAGAGGTCACAGAGGGACTGAATGTACCTTACAGCACACGCTTGGGAGCTGAAGCGCCAGGAGCTGGCCGAGAGCTGTGATGAAGCTGCAGTTTCACCGCCAAAAAAGAGGGGAAGTGAAAACATTTGCAATCAACCTAGTGGGGCGGCGGGGGGTGGGGAACGCAAACGGGGGGAACGAAGCAGAAGAGCTTTGGAGACATCGCCGCAGGGGTGGGCAGGAAAGCACATACCCACAATCCTTTGGCGTTTGAAGTCTGTGTCCCCTGGGGGTGGCTAGTCCAAATAAAGAGCTGTGCTCAGAGAGGCAGCAAAATGAATGAAGGAAATGCACAGGCGACCTGACAGCGGGGAGGTTGGGAACGGAGGGAGAGAGAGAGAGCGTAAGAAAGGTAAGTACAGGGCGGCCGGGGCCAGGATAGGGCCAGGCCCTGATCTGGAGCACCCCGGTGACCTGCTGTGGGACCTTGGCCAAGCTCCTGCCCATCTCTGTTCCTCCCACCTGTCTTATCTATTTAGATCATGAGCTCCTGGCTCTCGCTCTGTGTCCGTGCAGCGCCTGGCGCCACAGGGCCCTAACCTCGGTTAGAAACTCTAGCTGTGACAGGCGTAAGAAAATTAGCAGCATTACAGTGGCTCCCCTTCCACTGCACTTGAAACAAACATCTGTACAAGATTACTTCACGCTGCTTAGCGCTGTGGGGCTGCCCAGCCACGGATCTCAAAGCACAGCTTCATTTTAGAGACAGGAAAACTGCAGCACAGAGAGAAGGCTGACTTACCCAAGGGCCTACAGAAGGCCAGTGGTGGAGATGCGCAGAGAACCCCGGAGTCCTGAGAGGTGCGTTATCACCTGCCGCATTTGAGAATGTTTAACTCTTTCCTCTCTGTGGTGTTTACCGTAGCTTCCTGGGAGCCTCACCCTGAAATCTGTTTCCTTCACAGATATTTTTCCAATGCAAACAGTGGTTTGTTATTGTAGGGCTCTGTACACCGGGCACCATGCACTGTACTGTTAACAAAGGGTAACCCTGGAGAATTAGCTGTGTACACATTCTTTTGTCATTGTTGGGCTTAAGCACAAGTTATACACACTGGTTTGTTATTGTAGGGTCACCCACGGGAGTGGGGCAGCACTCTGCCATTTGATTGTCGGGCTGCTAGGGGGCAGTGGGCTGAAGACCCTGGGATATTTTAATACTTGCTTATAGAAATGAAAGATTCATTGGAACCCTGCAAGGAACAAGGGCCTGTGTGCGCTGGAGCTGTTACTTGCAGTGTTCCAAAAAATCCCTTGAGTTTCACAGGCAAGTATTGCAGTATTATTGTAGGGTCACTAGTGAGATGAAGACCCCGGGATATTAGTGTAGGATTAGTTATCTGAGCTGAGATGGACAGTTTGGCTCAGGAAAAAAAAAATGCTAAAGTGTTGGGTTGGTTTTTTTTAATGTAAAAAATTAGTTGGATGGTGCCATCGGGATGGGGACACATAGGTGACAAGTGAGGCTAATGCCAATTAGAATCTGAAATGTCCAGCAGCATCAGGCAGAAGCAGGCTGGTGAGAGGCGCTTTGTGTTATTATTTATTAGTAGCACCCAGGAGCCGCAGCCGAGGGCCAGGCCCCCGCTGTGCCTGGCGCTGTACACACAGAACAGAAAGGCAGGCCCTGCTCCTAAGAACTCACTGGCTCCTCTCTTTACGTTATAGTCGCCCCGCGATGCATGACTCACTCCCTGCAACAAAAGCTGCTAGTGCAATTTCATTCTCCGCGGCCCGGCTGCACCCCAGCTCTGGCTCTCGGAGGGGAATTGCCCTCTAGGGCCCATGTCCAGTCAGACAGAGAAAGCAGACGCAGCAAAGCCCACTCCACTCCTACAACTTCTGGCCATGAGTCCCGTCTATCCACCCCGTGATCCCAGTAGCCATGGTGCTCCGGCTCCAAAACCAATGCAATTGGGCCATGCTGCAGCTAACATCCCAGGGGCAGCAGAGGAATCCTGCACTTAGCAGCTCCTGGTACCTCCTTACATGCAGGGAGACTGGAACTGCCCCCTGGCACCGAGCTGAGGCAGGAGCACCGGCCACATCCCCTGCAGCAATAGGCTCCGGGGCAGAGCTTGCAATGGGTTAACCCTTTGGCTGCTGATCCTTACCCATCGCACCCACCAGCGCTAGGCCGTAGCAGCCCTATTGCGCCTGGGGCAAGTGAGTGGGACGGGAAGGCGAGTGTGACCACCGGCGCTCTGATCGCTGGGGCATTTGGAGACGCAGCCGGGCCCAGTGCTCCAGGCACCTCGTGCCATCACTTACGCCAGGGCATGTAGGAGGCGGAACTGGACCTAGGGAAAGAGGAGGGGCCCGGTTGGGTGGGAGCCCAGGGGCCCAGGCGTACAAGCTGGTGGCCAAGCTGCACTGCTGGCACGCTCCGTACAGCTCTCCTCCCTCCAGCGCTGCCTCCTTGGACAGTGCCACGCAGCAGGGCAGTGTTCGGCGTGCAGGTTGCACTGGTAAGTGGCTGCCTAAGGTGCAGAGGAGTCAGGCGCAGATTGCAGACGAGACAAGAAGCCCTCTACGCCCCGCGCCGCACTTGCGGCCACGCCTGGGGGGAACACAGCTCAGCAACGAGACAGCTGATGACAGAAAGCAGAAAACCACCCAGGGTCCAGCAGAATCAGCAGGGGGAATTCAAAGGAGGCAGGATGGAGTTGCCAATGGCGGGATAGGGCCAGGTCATGAGGCTCTTTGAAAAAAGTGTCCTGGGATCCTAGAGTGAATCAGGACCACGTCACAGCCCAAAGGCAGAACCGGGAGCAGCACGGCACCCGCCGGCAGCAGGGAGGGCATTGGAGCCATCCTTGAGTCCATGGGGAGAGGGCCCTGTCCTGCTCCCTGCAGTCTGGCACTCCCAAACACCACACTGGCCAGCACTAATGTCCGGGGAGAGCACCCCCTGCTGAGCCCCACTTCCTGCAGCACAGAGCCCCTGACCACCACACTGGGGCAGTGGGGTCAGCACCGACTGGGGGGGAATGCCCCTGTCCCTGCAGCACAGCGCCCCGTAGGAGCCAATGCCCCAGCCTGGTGCTAAGGGTTTTACTTGTAACAACAGCCAGGGCAACCTACCCACCCGGCAGGGTGAATATCACATTCCCTTTCATTTGCATCCCAGGGAGGCAGGCTGTGGAATTACTCATTGCTGCGATGCAAAGAAACACAAAGTAGACAACAAGCTCCGCTCCACCTCCAGGGGTTTCCGGCTCAGCCGGTGCTGCGGTTTGCATGGCGTGATCGCCCCTGGGGCAGCCGGAGTGGTTCAAAGGCAGTGAGGGATGCTGAAATCATCCATCTAGAGCAGTGGTTCTCAAACTTTTTTTTTCGCAGACCACTTGAAAATTGCTGAGGGTCTCGGCAGACCACTGAATGATCTTTCCAAATGTTTGTACTGTTAGCTAACTATTGTAAAGCGCTTTGGATAAAAGCATTATATTAAAAAACCACCTTAATAATTAATTTTTTTTGTTCTACAGATAAAAGCACACAATTCATATTTTAATATCAGTACTCTTACCTTTCTAATGCGATGGATGTGCCCTCTCTCCCCCGCCACAGCAGCCCCCGAGCTGGGGCTGGGAAGTAGAGGGGTCGTTTCCCCGCTGCGGCAGCCCCCGAGCTGGGGCTGGGAAGGAAGGGGGTTGCTCCCCCACCGCAGCACCCCTGAGCTGGGGCTGGGAAGTAGAGGGGTCGCTCCCCCGCTGCGGCAGCCCCCGAGCTGGGGCTGGGAAGTAGAGGGGTCACTTCCCCGCTGTGGCAGCCCCGGAGCTGGGGCTGGGAAGGAGGGCCATCTCTCCTCGGCAGCCACAGCCCTGGAGCTGGGTAAAGTCACCTCTTGCTCTGGCCGCCGCAGCCCTGCATGTCCCAAATTCCTCCCACCCCCTCTTCTCACCCCACTGCCCCCTCCCACCTATGCCCTATTCCCCCCAACACCACCACCTCACCTTACCTGTGTGCCATTTCCAGGGTCCAGGCACCTAATTAGTAGAGCCATGCCTATGAGGCTCCACTAATTAGGTGGGTGGCCCTTCATTCTTTTGTGTGCAGCCGCCCAGGCACGCACCTTAGAGGGAACTATCCATGGACCACCTGAATGGAGCTCACAGACCACTGTTGGCTTCGGAGCAGAGTTTGAGAACTTCTGATCTAGAGGCCTATATCACCACGCCAGCTGAGCGCCTCTGTCTCAGGCACCAATTCACCCTCCAGCCATGCCTCAGAGTTAGTTATTATTCCCATGTACAGATGGGGAAACTGAGGCAGGAATCACAGACGCTGCCTGAGGTTGCCCAGGAAGCCTCTGGCAGAGGTGGGAGCTGAAGCCCAGTCATACTGGCTCATAGTTCAGGGCACTGGTGGCCAGGCTAACCTTCCTCTAAGAGGGACCCCAGGCCCTGTGCTGTTGGCCTATAGGGACCACTCACTCCCCAAGGCTGGGAATTGCTGCAGCAGCCCTGCCCGCCTCACCAGCCCTGCTGCAGGGGCCATGGCAGGGCAGGATGGAAATAGGGGTGGGGCTGCAGCACTCTGTGCTAGGGCGATTCATGGCTGCACTGTCCATATCTGTGAGAGGAAGGGACGTACCCAGGGCCCTAGAGCAAGGCAGTGGTGGAGACAGGCCTAGATGCCCAGGGCATGGTGACTCCTAGCCCAGGGCGCTGGCCCACTGCCACCCCTCTCTCTGCTGCCTCTCCAGTGTGGACAGCAAAGCTGGGTGGGGCAGGGGATAACCAGGAGGAAACTGACCAATGATTAAAATGCACCAAGGCCCAAGCCTGAAAATCCAGCTTTAATGGGGCAGCACAAGGTGTGTCACTGCCGGCAGAAAAGCACACACAAAACAGCAGAGTCCAGGCTGCATCCCAACCTCCCCCCATCCCTGCCTGGAAAAATCAACCCCCTGCCCCCCCGGGATTCTCCCAAGCTGGCCTTGGGAGGCCTCAGCTGTGTGGGCACCAGTTCCCGTCCTCTCCTGCCTGCACAACCTTTCGCCCTGCATCCAAATCCATTCGTGCCCACGTAGGCATCCGGGTCTACGCCACCTGCCACTGCTGGGCCTGAGTCGCAGGGGTGTCCTCTCTGCATCCCCCACTGCTGCCCGACGCACAGAGCTGACACAGACCTACCCACCATATTCAGCTCCTCTTCCTCCTCTGGGGCAGGTTCAGCCCCCAGGGCGCATCCCACCGGCCCTGGGGAGACCCCCTCCACTTTATGGGGACACAGTTCCCCCTATCTTTGTCTTTCCCCATGCCCCTGCCCCACCCGGTGCACGCAGATCCTGCTGCCCCACCCCCCCCTCTTGACATTAGGCCTTTCAAGGGTGGGCAGGTTTGGCCCTTCCACCCCCCATCAATCCTCCAGCCCCCTGACCATCCCCATTGCTCTTTGCCGAGTGCCCTGCAGGGGGTGACTCCAGCTTCTCAGGGCCGGGGCAGCGCAAAGCTCAACAAGTTGAGCCGGGAGCAGAGAGCTTCCAGGGTCAGAAGTGGGGGCCTGGGGTGCTACTGGCAGCTCCAAAGATGCAATGGCCTCTTCCAGCAGACGGGGGGGCTAATGATCCCAGAGGGTGGCATGATCCCCAGGGCTAGCAGGGAAGGAATTACAGGGGACCCTCCCCAGTCAGACCCACCCCAGGCTGGGACAAGTCCCCACTGCAGTCACAGCCTGGGCAAGTTCCAACCCTCCCACTCCCCGCACAGAGAAACACATGAACTCCCTCCACAGCAGGCCTAGGTCAGAGGTGTAAGTAGGCCCAGCTGGGTAGCTCGGGCTCCATGCCCCTTTTGCGCTTTATCGCCCCCCCCCTGGAGCTGCCGGTTAGTGCCCTTGGAGTGAGCCCCCACCCGACACTCACTGGCTTCCAGGAGCGAGGGGGCAGACAGCTGTGACACGGGTTAGTGCGGTAATTAAGGGGAAACAACCCCACCCGCTCCAGGGAAAAGTATAAAATAAACTGAAATTCCCCCCAAATCCAAAGGGGAAATAAAAAGCCTAAAATGAACTGCCCCCACCCTGCCTGCTCACGCCCTAGCACACCAGAGGGAGCAGGCATGGGGAGGGACCCAGCCCTCTCCTCAGTGACCTTGCCTGGTATCTTAGACTCATAGAATACCAGAGTTAGGAGGTCATCTAGTCCAACCCCCTGCTCAAAACAGGACCAATTCCCAGATAGATTTTTGCTCCAGATCTCTAATTGGCCCCCTCAAGGATTGAGCTCACAACTCTGGGTTTAGCAGGCCAATGCTCAAACCACTGAGCTATCCCTCCCCCCAAAGGCAGAGGCTGGGAGCCAGGGATCACTGAGCCCCATTGGCATCTCCTTGCCACCCACCCCTGCTGGGACAGGGTCATTTGCTGACTAGAAAACAGAGTGTTACAAAGCAGAGCGCACGAGGTCAGGGGCGAGGGGGTTTGGCCAGCGTCCTGGGAATGGACAGGTCGGGGGCTCAGGGATACAATTCGCTATGGGAGCAATTCAATGCAACCCCAGGGCTCCCGCTCGGAGTAGGTTGCGCCTGTCAGTAGAAGAGTCCTGTCAGCGCCAACGTGATCCTGAAGATCTCGGCAGGTGGAGTTCCCAGGGGTCTAAGTACCACTGGACTGAAATGAGATTGGGAGATCGAAATCCTATCCAGTCTCCAGTGCCTTGCACCTGGTGTAGTCACTTACACCAGAGTAAGACACTCCCAGGTCACGGCGGTAGCGTTTCCCTACTCACTGTGAACTAGTCCGTGTAAACGGGGCACGGGGTGGCAGAGCAGCAGCCCTCTGCTTCTGTACAGTCGTTCGAAATCTCTCTGTGGCTTGAGTTGAACTGCTTTGGGCCCAGTCCCAACCTCATTCATGCTGGCGTGACTCCACTGGAGCGGCGCCAGGTTTACACAGGTGCGAGAGAAGAGATGGACGAATGTGCCAAGGGTCGTGGTGCATTCTCCATTACCGGCAATTTTTACATCAAGATTGGAGGTTTTTCTCAAAGCTCGGCTCTAGGCCTGTGCTATGCAGGAGGCCAGCCGAGATGAGCACAATGATCCCTTCCGGCCTTCGAATCTATGAATAAAGCCTAGACATCTTTAAAACAAATCAAACATCCCCTCCCCTCCTCCTTCATTGCAAACCCTTGCGATAGCTAGTGCTTAAAGCCCCAGCTTGCCTGAGACAGAGACCATCCTCCCTGAGACTGGTTTTGAAAATAAGGACGTTTCCAGTCCTTGTAAGCGGGGAGAAAAACCGGAAAACGTGACTCTAAAAGGCTCACACCAAGACGCAAAGAGAAAGAACCTAAATGTATTGTTTTATTGTTTTTCAAATGTCATGATTTTAAAGCCAATCTTCTGATTTGTGGGGAATGGAATGCAATTCGCAATTCTCCTACCCCCACCCCCCTTCCCCGCACACCCAGGGTGCCCAAAGCTGCACCAGAGACAACCTGAAAGTGAAACTGATTAGCACCACAGGTGAAATTGGCATGCGTAAACTTCACTGATGGAGGGAAATGTGAGGCTCAGGCCGGCCGCAATCTGCCTGCGCAGTGGAATTGCTGTTTGGATTGTTCAAGTCTTTCCATTTCTACCATGTGAGGCTTCACCCACTGCCCGGCCGAGCCAGCCCTTTGCGATATAGGATTTTTTCCCTTTTAGGTTTTCCTGGTCTGAAGCTCTGCGGGCAGATTTTGGCTTGACCCTGGGCTGCTCCCCGAAGACAAAGTTTCACTGTTTGCCTACACACAAAATTACAAACCGCTGCATGATCAGGCTTGAAGCTGAACCTACCTCCCAAGCAAACAATGAAGGGAGGGGGAGGGAGATTCAAAACCCTCTATGCCATGGCCCCGATCCTACCGTCAGAGCCACATGGGCAAACTCTGCCACTATGAGACTCCACACAGGCACATGGGTCACAGCCCAGCTGGCCCCAATTGTGCTATCGTGCCAGGTCACGTTTCAATCCAGAGGGAGACAAAGTCCTCAGACCCACGGGGGATGGGGTCAAAGGTCTGTCCTGATACCCCTCTCTGCCTGTGGCTGGGAGCAAGCAGAGGGGCACCTTTCCCAGGGCAACAACTAGGACGAGCCCTGCCAGGATCCGGAGGAGGCTGGGGCCGGGCAGACGTGCTAGGGAACTTCACCAAGGTGGGCTTTCTACAGTACCTGAAAACTGCCCCATGCAGCGATTCCTTACAGTGATGCAGCCCAGAACACACACGCTGATGGCTCCCACCTCACAGCATCCCCCTTCCAGGTTCCGATCAGCCCATCTTACAGTGACAATGGGGGAAAAAACAGACACGGGGGGCTTTTCTGACACTCGCCCCAGGCCACTCCATGAGGCAGCGGTGGCGACTGAAATAAAACCCAGGAGTCTCCAGCTTTAACCACTCAACAAAGTGCCCTCCTTCGGATTCCCCATCCCAGCGTGTTACAGGAAGCCTCATTAAACCAGGAAATTGCAAGTGACTTTGGGCAGCGAGTGAAACCTCCGGGCTTGAATCCATTTCACCGGGGCTAGGCTGGCCGCGTCTGGGAATGGAGCAGGGCCAGGGCAGGAAGGGAGCCTGCCTTAGCCCTGCTATGCTGCCACCCGGGAGCCACCCGAGGTGCCAGCCATCCGGAGCCCGTCCCCCTCACTCCCTCCTGCACCGCCATCCCCTGCCCCAGCCCTGAGCCACACCCCCTCCTGCCCGTCCCCCCAAACACCCAAACTCTCTCCCAGTGCTTGTACTCCACACCCCCTCGTGCATCCCCACTCCCTGCCCCAGGCTCAGCCTGGAGCCCCCTCTCACACTCCCTCCCAGAGCCTGCATCCCAAGTCCGTGCCCTAGCCTGGTGAAAGTGAGTGAGTGACAGAGGGAGGGAGCATGGAGTGAACGGGGTGGGGCCTCGGAGAAGAGGCGGGGCAAGGGTTTGTGTGATTAGACAATTGGCAACCCCACCAGGGGGGCCCTGGCTTCCCCACAGGGGGTTCCCCCCACTGCCCCATCTATTCCAGCCCTGTGCCCAGAAGGCCATTGTGCAGTGCTGTGGAGTTATAGGCAGGCCCTGGAGAACAATACAAGGAAATTCTCTTTACTAGGGTGGGAACCTCCTTATGACATCACATTAATGAAAAATGAGTCCAATCCCCCCACCCCCTTGCCCTGCTCCCAACATGAGCCAGGATTTCCATGGCAACGGATTAGATCCACCGGAGAGACTTGGGGTCTGCAGGAATCATCAGTAACTAAACCCGAAGGCAAGAGGCCTAGCACGGCTGTGGGGTTTGCAAACATGAACCCCGACCCGTTAACCCCTCCCCCATTCCACTCCCCTGAACAGTCGGGCAAGCTGAATTGTGCATGGCTTTGTGACTTAAACCAAATGTGAACCGTGCTCTCCAGAGCTGGGGGGGAAAAATAAAAAAAAAAAAAATCAGGCATTAACCCCTCCCGCACCACCCAAGTTTGTCCCCAGGCTGGGTTACTACACAATTTAGCAAGAGCGCCAAAAAGGAAATGTTTAAAAACAGACTTTCTGGAAACATTCCACATCGACCCTGAGCTTCAGAAAACGGATCCCCTCTCTAATCTGCAACATAACACAGTTCTAAAGGTTTGGGATGATCTCTAGGGATTTTACACCACCCCGTCATTACTAAATAGATCTAGATCTCGGTATAGTGATGTGTGTAGAGAGGATCAGACCCCCTGCTGGGGTTAGAGACCCTCATTCAGCAAAACGCGTGCTTAACTGTAATCACAGGAGCACTCCCATTTACTTCAATGGAACAAGTGGCCGATTTCGAGTTAAGAAGATGCAGGCAGCTCGGCCCTTTACAGCAAGGATTCGATCCTGCCAAGTGGGGTCCCTTTGAAGGAGCTACGTTGATTTACCCCAGATAAGGATCTGATCCTATATCTCTAAAAAGAGACTAATAATTTATACACCTATGTACAGTGGCTGTCGCTATATAGTGCTTATCTGTCTAAACATGTTATTTCCCCAACCCATGCTATTCTGTGCTCGTAATGTGGGGGAACCCCCCATTGTGCCAAGACCGGTCACACAAATGACCATTACGTGGGCAGAGGTTTTTCTAAACCGTGTCAGGAGCGTGCATGGCCGATTGCCCTGGTTTGAACAGCAACATTCCGGGCAGCTTTGGAAAAGCCTGGCTGTCGTGTGCCTGTTACATTAAAACCACATCATCAAAACCAACTGCTCTTTTTCTAAAGCCCGGCGTTCTAGGTAACTCCCCAGCACCCGGGAGGCTAAAGGACAAGCAACGCCAGCAGCCCGCCGGCCTTTGTTTGGCACGTCTCTTGCCAGCTTCGGCACTTTCCCTCGTGCAGGGACCTGGGGGAAGGTTTCATTAAAAACCTGCCACCAATTGTTTTAACCCATCTCCACCGATATCCGGTTTTAGGATCTATTTAACAAACCCGAACTCCGTGGCCATCGCTACGTGTGTCCCTTTAACAGAAACACCCGAGTCTGATTCTGCCGTTGTTTACACCACAGCTGGAATCCGGGCCCCACTGCAGATCATGGGGGGTTTTCCATTGACTTCAGGGGGGCCAGGATTTCTCGCAGTCAGTGTAAAATGCCATCAGATCAGCCTGAGAGCACAGGTGCAGTGAGCACGAGGGATATGGCAGGATCCGGCCCGTTGGCTGCAAAGGGACCGCTCTGGGGACAGGTCCAGCCACTGGTAGAGTACTCGGCTGTTCCTGAAGGCAGAGCTGGGGTGCAATTAAAACCCCAAAGGGAGAGGGGGGGGGGGCAAGGAAGGCCTGAGCCCCCATCCTTTGGCATTAGAGTCCCTTTCTTTTCTTACACAAAAGCAGACCCCTCCCCTCTCTCAGGTCACCTGAGGTCACCCAATCATGACCCCAGCATGGGTCATCAGCAGGGTTTGCACCCAGGACCTTCAGCTCTAAAGCACAAGGCTCTACTGCTCCGGCTAGAGAAGGAATTCCCTTAGCTGGCAGCGGTAGCAGGCTGTTGTCCACGTTATCGGCTACAAACACGTTACTGACTCTGAGATCTCCGGTAGATCAAGTCTCAGATTCTCCAGAGCAGAGCCACTGGGCCCCTCCCCTAGGGAATGATACACCCTTTCTCTGCACACACTGCAGGGGCAGAGTCCACACATGTCTAGATCCACAGGACAGCCCTCACCGAGCCAAACACATGAGAGAGGGGAGGAGAGAACAGGTTACAGACAGAGGGGGTAGAGGATGTAGAGATGCTGGCAGCAGAGGGAAAAGCAGCCCCCACGCTCCCACCCTGGGGCACAGAGACAAGGTAGGGAAGGATCAGGGAAGCAGTGAGTCCAGGAGCAGATGAGGCAGTGCCACTGTCCCTCATGTCCTCCGGAGAGGGACCTCTCCAGCCTGGATGTCTCAGACGGACGCATCGACTTCTTGGCAACGTTTGGCCCTGATGCAGGACCCAGGGTCTCCCATCTCCCACCAGGGGCTTGTCTGGATCTGGGTTGAGTTTAGAAAAAAAAAAAATGGAATGACTCAAATGAAGGAAGAAGCCAGTGTGCAGTCCGAGGAGCTGAAATGCTGCCCAAGCCGGTCCATGGAGGTGAGAGGTCAAAAGTCACAAGTGGGGGGGAAAAAGGGAGCCCAGTGACTTGAGTGAAGGCTGGCAGGAGAGAGAGATGGAGCAGGCACCTGCAAAGAGAAAGAGAGAGAGAGAGAGAGAGAGAGAGAGTGGGATCAGGGGGCAGCTGGACAATGAAACCCCAAAGAACCGTGGCCAGTTGGGTTAGACTGAGACCTGCGCAGGGAAAAAGATTTCGTCCCCTGGGAAATACTAATAGTTCAACTGTGTTTGGTCCTGAATCAAGAGGTCAAAATATTGAAGTTTTTCACAGAAGTTCAAAGAAATGGCAAAACGTTGCGTTTCAGATCAGTTCAACAGTCAACGGCATCTTCCTATACCACCGCAGTGCCTCATGGGAGTTGTAGTTCAGGTGCCTCACACCCCCATTCTTCCCTCTGGGCGGACTCTGTGGCTGAACTACAACTCCCATGAGGCAACACGGGAAGATGCACTTTAACGTTGAACTGATTTGGAAGAAAGAACAAAACATTTTGGTTCAGTTCAACAAACCAAGATGTTTCCATTCAGGTGGAACTGGATTCCAAACAAAGTATTTTGTTGAGATTTATATGACTGGGATAAAAACCCCAAAAGTTTCAGGAAAATCAAAGTTTTTCCATTGAAACATTTGGTCTTGTGGCAACTACATTTTCCGTCAAAAAGACATTTTGAGAGAAAATTTCTGAACAGGTCTAGTTAGAACCCAGAACCCTGCCACTGAAGCTAAAGGAGAATCTCCATTAGCTGTTTGCAGTACGGGGCTTATGACACACAATGGAGTAGATCTGAATCCATCCAGTAGAGGGCAGCAGACACACACAAATTTAAGGGCCAGCTTTTGACACTCAGACCCACCGTCCTGTCCACACACAGACTAAATCTGTTTAGTCTCCGATTTCTCCAACATTGCCTGTGGTGTGATCTGAAACTGTAACACAACAGGCCCAGGGCAGCACTTGATGCAAATCATTTATTTGCTTTTGATTCACCCCCCCCGCCGAAAGCTTGGCTCAAGGGGGCCTGGATTGGAGCTCCCCTGGGACTTCACACTGTGGCAGACCTGGGCACAAGTTGGGGGGGGGGGGAGCAGGGGGTCTTGCTGTGTGTCAGGGATCAAAGAACCCCCACCAATATAGAGCAGAGCTGCCCCAAGAAGGATCATGGATGCAGCATTTCCCATCGGATCCTCTCTACCCCGGTCCCTTCAGAGGGCGCACAGAGTCGCATCCATATTGGCAGTGCCAGTTCTCCCAGCCCCAGGAGGAAGTAAATCTGCTGCCCAAGAAAAACCGGGGCACACAGCAAAGCCCCTGGGGGAGAGGAGCCCGGATTTGCTCTATGGCACCCCCCAGCAGAAGAGGGCAGGTGAAGGGGCGTAAAGCAGTTCCCTCCCCCACCCACGTCCCTTGCACAGAGGCTGACTCACCTGCAGTGCCCTGGGGCCGGTCTCCCGTGCGCTTCACCTCTTACGGAGCCGCCTCATAAAGCAGCAGGTGATGGTGGCGAGGATGGCGATGCCCGTGAAGAGGGCGCTGGCAATGCCCACAATGAGGGGGATGAACAGGGTGTCCATGGCTGGAGGGGAGAGCAGAGAGGCCTGTCAGACCTGGCGCTGGAGGGGGCGTTAAGCAGCCGAGAGAGCTGGCAGAGAAGCCGGGTGGCGGGAGGGGGATTAGCTAGGCCGCCCTCCAGCAGGGGGCACAGAGCCAGCCCCATCCTGCCCAGAGCCACCTACCAGCCCCACAGCAGCTTCTGCTGTCACAGAGCTGATTGCAGGCCAGACAGACCCATGGCGCACTGTGGGGCAGCACTCAGCAAGGATACCCCGGGCGGGGGAGGGTGGAGAGAGGGAGAGGGGCATGCACCAATGCTCACGCAGGACTACGGGGGGTGTGGGGGGGGACAGCAGCACTCACCCAGGGCGTAGGGATACACGGAGGGGGCACAGTGGCACTCACCCAGGGCATAGGGATACACGGGGAATGGGCAGCGCCAAGCAGCCCTCGCCCGTGGCATAGGGATATGCGGGGGGGGGGGGGGGAGGAGAGAGGAAGGGAAGAGAGGAGGAGGCAGTGCACGCAGAACTCACCCAGGGCGTATGGATACATGAGGAACGGGCAGTGCCAAGCGGCACTCACCCATGCGTAGGGATAAACGGAAGGAGGGCGGGGGGAGCCAGTGCACGCAGAACTAACCCAGGGCGTAGGGATACACGGGGAATGGGCAGTGTCCAGTGGCACTCACCCATGGTGTAGGGATACACCTGGGGGGAGGGCGGTGCACGCAGAACTCACCCCGGGCATAGGGATACACGGCGACGGAGTTGGACTTCACGGCCCCGGCGTTGTACCAGCTGCGGTCGGGGTAGCGCACCCAGGAGGTGACGGCGCAGTGGTACCTCCCTTCGTCGGACGGCTCCACCCCATGGAGCCGCAGCCGGTGGCACTGCGGCCCCACCTTGTCCAGACTCATGTCCCCGCCTGACGCCCGCCTGCCCAGCTCGGCCACACCCTCGCGGCTCAAAGACGCCACCATCCGGCCCTGGGGCTCCTCCTCCCCCAACGTCACCTCCACCCACCAGCTGACGGCCATGTGGACGGCCTGGGTCGACTCCACCGAGATGTTGCACAGCAGCTCGGCCGTGTCCCCGCGGTAGGTGGCTGGGACGGGCAGCCACGCGTAGGCCTCCACCACCACGGCTGCAGGGGAGAGACAAGGGCAGCAGGAGTTAGTGCACTGGAGCTACGGCCCAGGGCCCAGACACTGAGCCCCCAGGCCCAGCAGGGTCCGAACACCCCCCACTGGCTGAACCCTGATGCTGTCAGAGGCCAAGGGGCTGGGGCCACACATGGAAATGCAGAGAGGAGGAAACAGCTAAAAAACACAACACAAAGTTGCCCTTAAGGCATCCCCCAGAAGGGGGCGCTGTAGGGAGCAGGGCAGGAGAACTAGTCATGGGGGAGCTCCTAGATACTCCAGCCCTGGCCTCCCCCAGCAGGGGGCACTGTAGGGAGCGGGGCAGGAGTGCTGGCTGTGGGGTGCTCACACCCAGGCCAATCACACCCTGTTGGAGCAATAGGAATCAGCACGGCCGGGGGCACAGGGCAGACGGCAGGAGTAGGGGTGCAAAGGGGGTCCCCCAAATGCACACCAGCCCCCCACCCAGTCCAACTCTTGTACCTTCTGATTTCATGTGCACCTTCAGCCCCTGTGACCGGCTGCTGGCCACCTCCCGCAGCTGGGCATCAGGGAAGTGCACGTAGGCCCGGGCCACGCAGCGGTAGGTGCCTGCGTCCCCTGGCTGGGCCGACTCGATCCGCAGCCGATAGGAGCCTGGGGCGGGCGTCAGCTTCTGCAGCGAGACTTGGCGCCGGCCCACCTGGCTGTTGGCATAGCTCTCCCCGACGATGGCCACTCCATCCGTGTCCAGCTGTGCCACCAGCAGCCCGTCCCCCTCGCCCACCTCCCAGCTCACGGCATACACCACGTGGGGTGCAGGGGCCGCAGGGCCTGACAGATTGCAAAAAAGCTCCAGGGCGTCTCCAGCGCTGAGCCGGACCTCGGGCGGGCTGGCCGACACTGCCAGCTGGCTCGCTGAAAAGGAACCAAAGAGAGAGCGGGGGAGTGAGAGCATCCACACAGCCCCGTCGGCACTGCCCTGCCCCGCCTCAAAGGACCCCATGCCCAGAGATCATTTCACCCAGCACTGACGTGTAGCCACCTCTGGGGTGGAGCATGGCTGCTGTTTAACAGCCACACAGCAATGCTGCACAGCAGGTAGGGGCAGGGGGTGAAGGAGAATTCTGCATTCACTTGAAGCTGCCCGGGGAAGGGTGTGTGTGGGGTGGGGCACAATATTTCCCTGCCAAACTGCTGAGCCCCTCACACAAACCTCAGCCTGTGAAGCCAGCCAGGGGAACCACAGAATCCAGCTCCCTCAAGGCCCAGGGTCCAATTCCCTGCCACCTGGCCCCACTTGGTCACTTGCTCGGGGACCGTGCAAACGCGACTGCTCTGACTGTGCTCACTTTGCACTGGAGGGAATGACTGATGAGACAGGAGACAACTGGCAATGTGGTCCCTGCTGGTGGGGACAGACCAAGAGGCAGGATCCCGACAGGCACAGGGCTAGCGGTTCTCACAGGGCCGGTGACCGATCTCCCCTGCCTGACAGCATCAGCGAATGCCCTGCTGCCCCATACCGCCCTCCTCCTCATGGAAGCCCAGCCCAGCGAGCACTGACACAGGATGCGGCTTGGGGGCGGAGCAGGCCGGGACTCACCGATGGACTGGACAGTCACCTGGGCCAGCGCTGCCCGCTTCTCGGCGATCAGCTGCCAGCTGCCGTCGGGGTCCTGGATCCATTCGCCTACTGTGCAGTGGTAGGTGCCCGCGTCTCCCGGGCGCACCCGCCCGATGGCCAGCTTGTACTGTTCGCTGCCTGCCTTGGCCACAGAGAGCTCCCCAGACCGGTACCGCTCGGCAAAGTGCCCGCCAGCTTCCACGGCGAAGTCACGCCGCACCCCGACCACCTCCTGCAGCGTCTGGCGCCCCACGGGGGCATCGGGAGCCGACACCCCGAAGGAGACAGAGAGATGGGTGTGCTGCTGCGTCTGGCTCTGGGCCGTGCAGCTCAACTGCAGCTCCTGGCCCTCCGACAAGCTGAGCTGCAGCGGGGAGGTGCCAGCCATGCGGCCTCGCAGAAGGGGCCTGGGTGTGGGGGCCAAGACCCCGAGCATGTCAGGGATCACTGCAGGGGTGGAGAGAGAGAGAGAGATGTGAGCAGGGTCTGGCCAGGCCTTGTCCTGCTGGTCACTGGAGCTAGGGAATCAAGATACCCAGGGACGACCCCTCTGCTCCACCACTAGGGGAAGGTGTGTGCATGTGTCCTCCCCTGCTCTAACGGCTCTTTACCTTTGATGTCAGATATCTCCCCTCTGCCCCCCATAGCTTTAATCCCCTTGGATGCTGCCCCGTGGCCATAAATGCCTGTAGGCCACAGACTGACGGGAGAGAAAACCCCGCAGCCCTAAGGACACCCTGAAGCAACAGCTGGTCCCTTTGGTTCCTCAGCGCCCCCTGCTGGTGAAAACAGGGGGTGGGCACTACCCCAACACCAGGCAGGGAGTCCCAGCTGCTCAGTCACTAGCCCCTGCTCCAGTCTCTGCAGGGCACTGAGGTCCCAATGGGCCACGGAGCCCGAACTCCACTCTCACTCCCCGGGGGCGCCACTGGGCAGACCCCTGGGTTGTAGCCACAAGGGGCCTGATCCTGTTAGGGCCTGAGCACTCAGCTCCCCAGGGCAGCTGCCGAGCCAGGGCGGATAGAGCCAAAGCCCTGGGCCTCTCTGAGGTGAAAGACCCTATTGCGCACCCCACCCATGTCAGGCAGGGAGAGCGAGAGGTATAGGTGGGGGGCGTGGGAGCGGCTGGTCAGCTGGACATGCCTGCATCTCCTGTGCCCCAGAGACACCCCAACCACACCCCTCTCACCCCACAAAAATAATCCCCTGTTCTGCTCTGCGAAGGCTGCAGCAAATCTCCCAGCCCCTCCCACTCAGCAGCTCCCTGGGCCCCTGGGCAGACCCCAGTGGGCTAATCCAAAGAGCCCAGCCAAGTGGGAACATCCCAAGGTGCAGCTGGTTCCTGGCCAGGCTCAGGGTATGAGGAACTGCGGGGTTCCCCACGCTCCGTCCTGGTTCCCCTTTCTGAAGGACGAGCTCCAGAGGGGCGATGTTATCTCAGCCGCCCATGCTGCGTTTCCTGGCCTGCGGACGCAGGGGAGTCCCACGAGTCGCTCCCTTACAGGAAAGGAAAAAGCCCCAAACCTCTCCAGCAACTCCACATCGGCCAGGGAAGCTGCCACGCAGGAGATTTCTACGGAGGGCTGCTCCCACCCACCCTAAGGCCCCGGTACCCTGCCAGGGTAGCACGGAGGAGCCGCAATGTGGCTGAGAACCAGGCCCATGTATGTCTGAGTCTCACACTCCCCATTTACATGGGGCCAGCGGCACAAACTGGGCTGTGTGGGGCAATCAGCACTGTCGTCTGGCGAGGGTCTGTGCAGACTCGTTCTAGATGCAGCCAGGCACGGAGTGCCTGAGCACCGGACACTAGACAACAGGGCTGCTCGTTACCCTAGCCAGAGGCTTCAGCACCAGGTCAGCCCCCACCACCCCAGGCTGTTACCAGTCCTAGCATAGGGGGCAGATCAGGGGACTGTCCAGGGCGCACATGGGGCCCTGGGTAGCAGAGTGTAAGTTAGAGCAACCTCAAAGCTGCTGTAATTTACACGGTGGGCAGGACTTGGTATGATCCAGACTATGGGGAGTGCATAAAATAGAATCCTTCCTGAAGCAACAGACTGAGGGCAGGGAGAGTTTGTACAGCGCCTAGCGCAATGGGGCTCTGCCCTAGGCCTGGCCCTTGGGTGCTACCATGGTACAGGGTCAGTCACTATAACAGGCCGAGGCTCCGCAGCCACCCACCTTCTCGTGCCTCATTTGCACCAGCACAAATTTGGTACGAGACACCACGTGACTGGCAGGCCGGCCCTCGCCACTGGTGCAAGTGACACACACGGGTCTGGGTGGCAGTGGAGAATTGGGATCTTTATTTTAGTGATTCATCTTGGCACTGGGGTGGGTGGGCGAAAAGGGGGGCTGGCTGTAAGGGGGGTTTACAGCCACCCTCCCTGTCTTGTCCCAGTGCTGGAATGGGGTAACTGGGAGCCAGGCGGTGTGCATGGGGTCCCCCGAGCTGCACGGTACCCAGGTACCTTTCAGCACCACCTTGCTGCTGTAGTTGCCATGGTACATGGAGTCGGTGGTGGGCGTGTAGCACTCGTAGACACCAGCGTCCTCGGCCCGCAGCCGGGCGATGCGTAACTCGACGGCATCGCCACGCAGCCGCTGCACTGACACCTCCCCACTCTGCACGCGGGGGCCGAAGACAGCGTAGGGGAAGCTGGGGTCCCTGGTGCTGATCATGCCGATGGAGATCTCGGGAGCCGTCGGGCGGTACAGGAACCACTCAAAGTGCTGCAGCGTGGGGCCCTCGTACTCTGAGACGCTGCAGGGGATGGAGATGGCCGTGCCCTCCACGCGGAACAGGGGCCCTGGGGGCAGGTGCACCTCCCGCGCCCCACACAGTCCTGCAGAGAACAGGGGGGGGGGAAGGGGTTAGTGACTGAGGGAACTACAGAGCACAGCCCGTCTCATCCCTCAGCCCAGTGGGGCCCAGGGGCTCCCATCCCCCATCTCTTTGCCCCCAGGGGTCTGTGTCCCCACAGTACACTCCTCTTCCCAGGAACCCCCCCCCCCAATACATCTCCTGGGGTTGCCTCTAGGGGCCCCAACCCCTGCCAAGGACCACCAGAACCCCATCCCCATCCCCCCTTTCACTCCATTATCCTGGCCCCCCCTTCTCAGGCCCCCTATGCATCCCCTGGGGGTCCCATGCCACAGCCTGCCATGTACTTCCTTTAGAGGGCCCATTCCCCTCCACAGTGAACAGCCCCCAAACAAGGGGCCCCATTCTCCACGCCCCCAAGATCCCATCCTCCAGGAATATCCCTTGGCCCCATCCCCCACCCAAGCAAGTCCAGAGCACCCATCTCCCCAACAGTCAGTTGTTCTCAGCCCCCCACCAGCAACATGCTGCTTGTCTCCCTCTAGTGGCTGCTCCACAACAGGACAACAGTCTACTGCTGCCAGCAGCATCACTCCTTCAGCTCCAGCAGCGGAGGCCAGGGCCGTGGTGCGGGAGGCCCTGGCAATGATGCAGGCTGGCATGGGGGGGTATATGAACTCCCACTGAAAAGTGGCTCCCTCCAGCCTGGCCCTAGGTGCCTTGGCTCCTGGGGCAGAGATCGGGCCAGCTGGCAGGGGAGGGAAGGGAACTGGAGTGGCTTAAGGGGAGGAGGCCCTGGGACATGGGCCCCAGATGGGAGCAGATGGGACTTGAGGACAGACAGCATCCATCAAATCCCTTGATCTTTCCAGCCCTGGATCCCAGATCTCGTCACAGCCCCGACCCTGAGGAGCTAAACCTCCCGGTCCCTGCTGCCGCTGCACAGGGAGGGGGAAGGGGCTGGCCCCTGGTCACACATCGAGTGGCTAGGAAAGGAACCCAGGAGTCCGGCTTCTGGATCTGTGCTCTAACCACAAGAGGAGGCTGCCTCAGGTTTGGTTTACAGACACCGAGAGGCAAGTGATGATTTATCCCCCTCCCCTGTCATTCAGCCCCATAGCAGGGAAATCCTCAGCACTCCCCCAGTCCCAGCCCCCCTGCACCCATTGGACTCCACAACCTGCCTCCTAGCGTGTCCAGCACAACCGCATCCCCCACATCCTCTCAGCACATCTCAGGACCCAACACCTCCCCAGAGCCAGCTGCACACTTCCCCCTCTGCTCCCCCAGCATCGACCACCTTCCTCTTCTGCAGCCACCGCAGCACAGCCTGTCTCTCTGCGTCTGCAGCCTTCCTCTTCTCTGGTCAGCCCCGCAGGTGCAGGCAGCCAAGCCCCCGCTCCACCGGCCATCGCAGAAGTGTCACTTTTGCTGCGTTGCTTTCATCTGCGAAGCGGTTTCAGATGGGGCCAGATTCTAGGCTGCATCCCCCAAGCGATCCAGCACCAGGCGGGGGGGTGGGGGGGAAGCGGGTTGCACTGCTACTGCAGGAGCCGAAACAGCCCCCCGGCGTAAGCCAGAGCAGCCCCAAGGCAGCTCCAACTTACAGCAGCTTCCCCAGAAAGCCTGTAGGGCTACGTAACTCTGCTGACTCCCCAGGCCTGCGAGGGGGCCAAATAGAACACCCAGGGAGTTCTCCCTCGGGGGTCTCAGGGCTGCTGGAGCTCCACAGAGATGGGGGGGAGGTTGGTTTGGAGCCTGGCATTGGGGTCAGTCTCAGCTCACCAGCCGCTTTCTTCTCCACACAGCCCTCTGCCCCATGGCCACTCCCAGTCCACAGCTGCCGGGAGCACAAGCCATGGCGCTGCCCGGGATTCCAGACACTGGGCCCGACCCCTTCCTGCCAGGAACTGGGTCAAGGCACAAGCGAGGAGCCCCGCCAGCCTGGGTCCAGTCCTTGCTTTCGATCACAAATGGCACGAGTATGGGAATCTCAGACCAATTCCTGGTGAACGTTCGTCTCCATCACAAAGCCACATGATTCGGCAGCATCTGCCCTGGGCTGGGATAGCTAGGGGTGGGGCAGGGGACGTGTAGGCTGGAACTGAGGGGCAGGGAAAGGGGGAGCCCTGGGCTGAGGTAGTGGGGCTGTGGGTCAGAATTGAGGGATGAGATGGGAGCCTTGTGCTGGGATAGTTGGTGGGGTGGGGGCCCTGTGGGTTGGAATTGAGGAGTGGGGGAGCCCTGGGCTGGGATAGTGGGGGGACATGGGCTGGAATTGAGGAGCAGGGGGAGCCCTGGGCTGGGATGGCAAGGGGGGGTTCTGTGGGTTGGAATTGAGGGGCGGGGGGAGCTCTGGTGGGATAGTAGGGGGCACGGGGTGGTACTGAGGGGCATTGCCAGGGCTGTGGATGGGGGCAGAGGGGGTGCCCAGTGTGGGGACAGCAGGAGGGGGCTACAAGTGGGGACTGACAGGCACTGGCGGAGCTGGGGGGGGGGGGGGAGGGAGAGGCTTTGCCCAGCTCAGCCGTTCCCTCGTGAGCAGTAAATTCGCTTCCAGAAGCCAGAACAGTGACTGGCTACACATTTGCTTCCTGCCCCGCTGGTGCGCCAGCCCCCAAGGGCTAAACCCCTCGCGCTGGAGGAGAGACGCCAACACTCCCTTGGCCAGCAGCCAGGAGAATCACATGGGCATCAACTGACTTCCAGGGCAGACGGGGGAGCCGCTGCGATTCCAGCCCTGGGGGAGTTCAGGGCGAGAGCTTCCCTCACTCTCCCCGCAGACAGACAGCTGCATGGACACACAGGGAGAGACAGTCCCTGCCCTAGAGAGCTCACAGGACACAGGAGGGGAAACCAAGGCACCAAGCAGGAGAAATGACGAGACCAAGGCCAGTGGCACAGCCAGGAACAGACCCCAAGTCCCAATCCAGGGCTCCGGCCTCTAGCTCACGCTGCTACAGCCTCGGCTATCTAGCAGCTCCTCGGGAAGAGCTAAGAAAAGCCATTTCAGCACAGAACAAATCACTAGCCAGAAAAGGGGCCTAATCCCCAGCAGATTCCCTGATCAAACAGGCTGGGGAGCGAGGCAAACCAGCCCCCACAGGCTCCGCTTTGCAGCTGCGGCCCAACCCAAGGACCTTTGCTCCCGAGCGTTTCCCCGCCCAGGGCCCGAGGGTAGCTAGCACCAGCCTGACATGCCAGCCTTCTCCACAGCGCAGCCCCACGTCTATTGCCTCATCCTCCAAAGGGACAATCGGACTTGGCGCGCGACGGCTCTGGGATGCCGAGGGGACAATGGGGGGGATGCAGCGCCAGCAGTAATTGGAACAGGCAGGATGCACAAAAGGCTCCTTCTCTTGCATTTGCACCGTGCAAGGCAAGCGAGCCAGACACATGCACGCGCTGCACATCCGGGCCATGCATGCTAATAAGATCATATCTGGGTCAGGCCACCCAGGAGCCGGTTGAGATCCAGGCCGCTCAGACAAAACACAACAGGGCCTGGGTCTCAAAACGGGTCACGTTTCTCACTGCACGTTAACGGGCAGATTTCCCCAAACGCTCGGCACCAATTTCATTAACTCCGGCACAGCCGCTCGTACCTCGATTTCAGCCCGGCTTCTAGCAGTTTCGCTTGTGTCGGCAAGTCGCCAGGAGCCAGCTAACCTGATCTAGCCATTGACTGGCTGGGATTTAGTTAGACGGTGGCCGTTTCGGTGCCTGAATGGCGCTCTCCTGCAAGTCTGGCCCTAAGAATACAGGCCTCAGTGCTGGATCACAGATGTCAAGGGACCATCGCGCTCCTGCGCGATCCAGGCCAGAGATGATCAATTACCTGCAGCCAGCCCCATAACGTCTGCATGAGCCAGAGCGGTTCTTACAGACAGACGCCCCACATGGCTCTGCAGCCGGTCCACTAGGTAATTCCCCTCCCTGTTAAAAATGTGCCCCTTATTTCCAGCCTGAATTTGCCCAGCTGCCGCTCCCCACTGCTGGGAGGGATAGCTAGGGTTACCATATTTTGAGCCTCCAAAAGGAGGACACTCCACAGGGCCCCGCCCCCAGCCCCGCCCACGCCCCAACTCCGCCCCCTCCCCTGCTTCCCGAGAACATTTGATTCGCGGGAAGCCTGAAGCAGGTAAGGGGGGTGTGGGGGGAGGAGGCGCGGCCCAGTCTGGCCCCCCCGACGTCTCCAGCCTGGGTCGGCTCGGGCCCTGGGGTGCCGGCCCCGGGCCCGGCCCCCGGCCGAGCACCCCCCGCCCGCCCAGCACTGCCGGTCCCCAGCCCGGCTCCCGGCCGAGCACCCCCGGCCGCTCAGCACCCCCCGGCCGCTCAGCACCCCCCGGCACCGCTCGGCCCCGGCGCCGCACCGCCGGCCCCCGGCGCCGCACCGCCGGCCCCGCATGTCCCGATTTTCCCGGACATGTCCAGCTTTTTGGGATTTCCCCCCGGACGGGGATTTGGAGCCCAAAAAGCCAGACATGTCTGGGAAAATCCGGACGTATGGTAACCCTAGGGAATAGCTCACTGGCTTGAGAATTGGCCTGCTAAACCCAGGGTTGTGAGCTCAATCCTTGAGGGGGCCATTTAGGGATCGGGGGCAAAAATCTGTCTGGGGATTGGCCCTGCCTTGAGCAGGGGGTTGGACTAGATGACCTCCTGAGGTCCCTTCCAACCCTGATATTCTAGGATTCTACAGAGGAGCTAATTAACCATCAGGGACAGACGGACTCCTGTTTGTTTACCACAGGCAGCAGGGCCCTGATTCTCGTTTGCACACAGACCACCAGTGCTGAGGGGCCTTAGAGCTGGCACTGCTGAAACTCACCAGGCCCTGCCCCAAAGAGCTGACAGAGAGGGCGAGCACCACAGGAGAAGCGAGAGGTCCCTGTGTGGTGGCTCAGCAAATAGGGAGCTGCAGTGGAAAAGATTCGGTGGCTGCAGTTTGACACATTCAAGGTTTTTTGAATCAGGGAGTGAATATTTTGTGGTGAGGAAAGTGACTCACCCTGGCTTTGGTTTCTAAGTAGCGTTTCCTGGTTGGGAGGATTTAAATTCAGCATGGGGAAAAAAGATCAGGAGCAGATTCTCTCCCCGCACCCCTTTGGAAACTCAGGCTGGAAGGTCTGAAAAGTTTCAATCTTTGGGAGCTCCTCTGGAATTTCTGGGCTCCGCTCCCCCTCCCCCACTATGAAACTGACCAGGCGTGCTGTGAAACAGACAGGGGGAAGACAGCGGAGCTTGGGGGTGCCTGTGTCAACTGGGGGTGGGGGCTGTGAAACACAATGAGAACGCCAGGCTCTCAATCTAATATTTATCAGTGCATTTGCTTTTCTGCTGCTTGGCAAGTGCTTTCAAAATAATAGATTAAAGTTTGAGTGCGGCTTTTTTGTGCGTGGGGGTGGAGGACACGGTTTGATATAGCTAGAATTGGGATGATTATTGTTTGTTTGTATTACAGAAGTGCCTAGACACCTCCGCCGAGATCAGGGCCCCACTTTGCCAGGCGCTGAAGGACAGTGCCCCAAGCACTGCACAGACAGAGCAAGACACAGTTCCTGCCCTGAAGCGCTCCCAGTTTGCACAGACAAAGGGTTTAGGGAAAGGCAGATTTAAATCTTGATTTAAAAACTGCCGGTGATGGAGAATCCACCCCAGCCCTTGGGTAAATTGGCCCAGTGCTTAATTACCGTCACTGTTAAAAATCTATGCCTCATTTCCAGCCTCAAATTGTCTAGCTTCAATTTGCAGCCCTGGCTTGAACCCAGATGCCCTGGGTCCCAATCCCATCCCACAGCCACAGCGCCTCTCTTCTTCTCCAAGGCATGGGGCTGAAATGCCATGCGGGGGCTCCTTCATGATGCCTAGCGTAACAACGCCTCTCCTTTGTCGTCATCAAGATGCAAACCGGGAAACTCAGCATCACAGAGTCCCATCTCTCAAGGTAAAGGGCTCCAGTGGTAGCAGTACTAGGCTGTTATCTTCTAGCCGTCTGGCACGCGCAGTGCTGGCACGCTGAGCTAATTCCTTGGGGTGTCTGCTGTCCCCAGAGCTCGAGTCCCACAAGGTTTAATTCCTCTGCCCAGTCACCAGAGCAGAGGGTGGGTGCCGCAGGGAAGAGATGGGTCTGGGAGCTGGGATGGAGCAGCCTGGGGGGATCAGTGGAGAGGCCAGAGCACCCCGTGCTGCAGTTATTTTCAGCTCTCCAGGGGGAACGATGGTGTGAATTAGAGCAACCCTGAGGCTGCCCTAATTTACACCTGTGGGCGGGCCAGGGACTAGGATATAAGGAGGTGCTTTAAAGCCCCTCCCTGCCCAGTGTCCCCAGTGCAGGAGGTTAATGACAAAATCAGGCCCACAACTTCTAGCTGTGCTTGTCGCTGGACCCGCAGAGCGAGTCACCCTTCCCCAGGGGAATTGCAGGAGATTTACGCTGCGTCGCCAGTGAAATTCCTTTGGGGGCGGGCAAAGCTCGGCCCATGCGGTGCAACCAGCAAGCGCTAGGGCCTGGCGCAGGGACCACGATGTCACGGCTGGGGAGCCGGGGGGTGTGCAGGCCTGGGGGCAGAGACTCTTCCTGAGCCCTGCCCCAACCCCCACCCCTCCCCAAATCCCAGATCTGCCCATAGTCACAACTTGGGGACTGGCCAGACAGCCCCGAGCAGGACAGATGGAGTCGCCTCCTGAGCCCGACCTGATGTTGCCAGGGCCTCAATTGAACGGTCCAGAGCCTGTTCTTAGCATGTGGCACAACAACTCCATCACCCCCTGCCCCCAACTCAGGAGCCAGCCAATGATCAAACCCCATCGGATCAGAGGGGAGCATTAAGAACCAATGAGGATCAGACTAAATAAATGGAGAAAGACAGAAAAGACAACCCCCTCCCCCACCAAACACACACACCCAGCTGCCCTCTGTGTTAACAGGCAGGTGGTGCCGTAAATGGGGGGCAGGCCCCACTGCCTTGGCCTGCCCAATGCTGGGGTGGGCTCTGGGTGGCAGAGGTAGCCCTGGCGTGTGAGGCGGGGGCTGCAGGGGTAAGCCCCATGGACACACATTGCATGGGGGGGGGTAAGTGGGAGGAAGGAGTGGCCTCCCTGCTCCAGTCTCTAGGCAGATGCAAGGCAGAGGGTGGGGAGACTGGGGAAGGAGGGCTCAGATAGAGCCCTGTTCCCTTGGCTTGGCCAGAGAATCAAGGGCTGTGAACCTCCATCCCCTACCATTGCAGGGCTTTCTGCCTCCCACAGGGCAGCCCCCCGCCACACTGCACCCCAGTCCCCAAGGGGGCAGAGCTCCCCTGGCCTGACTGTACCCCCAGTCCCCAAGGGGGCAGGGCTCCCCCGGCCTGACTGCACCCCCAGTCCCCAAGGGGGCAGGGCTCCCCCGGCCTGACTGCACCCCCAGTCCCCAGCCACCAAAGGGACAAGGCTCCCCTCGGCCGCACTGTACCCCCCGTCCCCAAGGGGACAAGGCTCCCCCCGGCCGCACTGCACCCCCCGTCCCCAAGGGGACAAGGCTCCCCCCGGCCGCACTGCCCCCCCCGTCCCCAGCCACCAAAGGGGCAGGGCTCCCCCCGGCCGCACTGCCCCCCCCGTCCCCAGCCACCAAAGGGGCAGGGCTCCCCCCGGCCGCACTGCCCCCCCCCGTCCCCAGCCACCAAAGGGGCAGGGCTCCCCCCGGCCGCACTGCCCCCCCCGTCCCCAGCCACCAAAGGGGCAGGGCTCCCCCCGGCCGCACTGCACCCCCCCCCCGTCCTCAGCCGCCAAGGGGACTGCCCCATCTTCAGCAGCAGACACCCCAGAGCCCCCCCCCCCAAGCAGCCAGGGCTCCCCGCGCACCATGCCCCCAGCAGCCCGCACAGAGCCCCGGGAACCCCCGCAGCCCGTGCGCCCCGGCCGGCGCTGCCCCCTCCGCTGGCGACTCACCCAGCAGCAGCAACAAGGAGCCCAGCGCGCCCCGGGGCAGCGGCTCCCTCATGGCTCCCATGGTGGCGAGCGCCGGCCAGGGGCTAGGAGCCTTAGCCGGGGTCGCGCCGCCCGAGGCAAAGCAGCCCCCGGCCCCGTGCGCCGGCTCGGGTCCGTTCGGCCTCCCTCGGCCCCGCCCGATTGCAGCCGCGCAGCGCGGCTCGCCGAGCTGGGAACAGCCGCTGGGCGGCTCGGATCGATCCCCCGGCCCCCGCCGCAGCTTGTGCGCCGCCACGTCCCGCGCCTGGGCTCGGAGCTACAGTCGGGGCGGGAAAGCCCCCCCTCAATTTCCTGCGTCTCCGATGCGGCCTCCCCGTGGGAGGGGTGGGGGTTACATTTAGCGCTGCGCGTCCCTGTGCAGCTGTTGTACGTGTCCCACCCCCCAGAGGTGGCTGCATGTCAGTGCTGGGTGGTAAGGGGTCCCTGTGGAGCATTACTGCCTGGCTGCTAAACAGCTGCCTTGTTTCACCCCAGAGGTGGCTGCCTTTGGGTGCTGGCTGAGGAATCCTTGGCCCTTTTCACGGTGCTGCCCGCAGGGTGTGGGGGAGCTGCCCTCTGCAGGACAGAGGGTCCCTGGGAGGAGAGGAAATCTGGAGACTTCCCCACCCCCTTGTAAAATAAGATGCCTTCAACTCTGAGAGTGGGGTCTAGGGTGTCAGGACTCCTGGGTTCTATCCCTAGCTCCGGCAGGGGACTGGGGCCTAGTGATTAGCTCAGAATCCTGCCTGTGGATCAGAACTCCTGGGTTCTGTTCCCAGCTGTGTCACTGACTTGCTGTCTGACCCTGTGTGACTCTTGTCCCTGCTCTGTGCCTCAGTTTCCCCTATGTATAATGCAGATGGCCCTGACCTACCTTGCAGGACTGGAGGCAGCTGGGATTGTTGGGAGCGTTAATTCCATCATCTGGCTGTGGAGTGAGACTTTCCTATAGCACGGGGGTTCTCAAACTGGGGGTCAGGACCCCTCAGGGGGTCATAAGGTTATTACATGGGGGGGTTGCAAGCTGTCAGCCTCCACCCTAAACCCCGCTTTGCATCCAGCATTTATAATGGTGTTAAATATATAAAAAAAGTGCTTTTAATTTATAAGGGGGGTTGCACTTTAGAGGTTTGCTATGTGAAAGGGGTCACCAGTACTGTACAAAAGTTTGAGAACAACTGCTATAGCAGTTCAGGAGAAGGTGAAGGACCATTATTGTTAGGGCAGGAGTCACCAGGTGGCGCTGTTGCACCCAGTCATACAAGGTCTGTTTGGTCTCGAGGGAGCAGTGTCAGTCTTTGTTGAAGTGCTGCGTTGTTGTCACTTTGGGGGGGATGCGGTTGCTTTTGGGGGAGCTGTTGCAAGCAGATTGCACCCTGCTGGAATCTCTTGAAGGGGAGTCAGTTCTTGAGCAGAGCTGCCCCCTGGGAACCGGGTATGGGTGTGTGGGCTGAGATGTCTGAGAGGGGAGCATTGCCTGCCTGCTGTCTGGGATGCCACTGTTCCAGGACTGGTGCATATAGTGTAAATACACAAGCGGCGCTAAGAATACACAGGGGCTCCATGTCACAGGTTTCTCCTCCAATGGGAAACTGACCTGCTAGGCCCCAAAATCTGCTACTGTGTGGCAGAGGGTGACAACATTAACCCTACTGCCCCTCCTATCATACAATGGTCTCCTGAACACAGGACCCATCTAGCTGTTTTTCAAACTCAGCTCAGCTGTATTGTTGGGAAACTCCCCCCAGAAGCCAAGAACACCCCCCCCCCTTCCCAGACACACACGCACTCACCTTTGGGCATGGACTAAGCCCTGCATCTGAGTGCGGAGACATGCAGGACCAACTTGGGGCTTTGTAGCTGGGGCCCAGGCCTGCTGTGAAGGTGTTTGATGCTGACTCCTTACCACCGTGCCTGTGCCCACCGGGAACTCGGGCTGTGGGAAATCCTTCTCCCTGGGATCTGGTAAGAATCTGCCTGAATCTCACGCTCCAATCCTCATTCCCGGCTCAGGGGAGTTTCCAGAGTCCATGGACGCGATTGTTCCTCTTCACCCTGCTCCTGAGGGGACCTGATGGGGGGGGGGGGAAGGGACCCAGAATCCAACCACCCAGCTCATAGAGCGCTGTGCTAGGCCCTTTGGTGATCAGCACAGAGCAGCTGGGATGCTACCCTGAAAGGCGCATTGAGGGTTCCCCACCTGGCCCCGACACAGAGTGGCACCAAACTGGCTTTACCTCTCCTGCCACCCTCACCTCGGCAAAGGGGGCAAGATCCCATTTCCCTGTGAGATCCCTGGCCGCTACAGCAGCAAGCAGTGAGAGTTACAGCTTGACAAAGCCCTGGCTGGGATGATTTAGTTGGGAATTGGTCCTGCTTTGAGCAGGGGGTTGGACTAGATGACCTCTTGAGGTCCCTTCCAACCCTGACATTCTATGATTCTACCCCAGGGCTAGTTCAGGGCCCAGGAGCAGAGAGCCACCATGCCCCTGCTAACCAGGCATCAGCTGAGGATCGAGACCACATCCAGTCCACTTGGGTGTCTCAAGGAACCTGATTCCCCATCCCCTGCCCCTTGTTTGTCATTCACAGCAGAGCAGGTGTGAACCCCTCCTGGGTGCATTGCACTCCCCTTTGCACGGGAGCAAATGGCTGCACAAGCAGCAGGAGACAAAAACCGGCCCCTGTGGGTTCAAATGACAGGATAAAAGGTTCATGAACTTGAACTAAGGATCCAGCCCTCTCCGTCCAGAGAAATAGTTCAGGATCCAACCCCACCCCCGACTGCCCGCTGCTACCACCAGCTGCTGCACTGCTGGGGGTTGTTTGTAGAAGCAATTATCTGCAGCCGGGCCTGTCCTGGTCAATATTTCCTGCTCAGCTTGTTGGATGCTATTGATCCTGCCCTGGTCGATGCAGATTAATCTCCCCAGCGCCTCCCCAGAGGAAACTGCAGACGAGCTGTCAAAGCAGCCACGTACTAATGGATTCTCAGAGTCCTGGAGCAACAGGTGTTGGCCCCCAGCAGTGCAGAGTTGGAACGGCCTGCGGGCAGAGAGCCAAGGGACCGGACTGCGCTGCGGTGAGGCTAGCAGTGAATGGAGGCCGAACCCCCTTGGCTGAGGCCTCACAGGGAGTTGGTATCCAAGGGCAAGCCATGGAGAGAAGGTCTGATGGGGCAGGGAGGTGGTGTGAGGAGGTGTCACAAACCCTAATATACCCTAAGGCTGAGAGCAAGAGAGAGTCACTGACTGCAGAGGGATAGAGGAGTGTGGGGTGACATTCTGCAGATGGAAGGACAGGCAGCTGGAGAGCTGTGGATGGTGGTAAATACACCTCTACCCTGATATAACGCTGTCCTCAGGAGCCAAAAAATCTTACCGCGTTATAGGTGAAACCGCGTTATATCGAACTTGCTTTGATCTGCCGGAGCGCGCAGCCCCGCCTTCCCGGAGCGCTGCTTTACCGCGTTATATCCGAATTCATGTTATATCAGGTCACGTTATATCGGGGTAGAGGTGTAGATGGGGGTAGGCACGGCATTGGATGGATGGATAGGTAGATAGACATGTGACGTGGTGGAGGGTGGGTGGATAGACGTATGTGGTGGTGGATGGTGGGGGGATAGACATGTGGTGGATGGAGATATATGAGCGTGTATGGTGGTGGATGGATAGATGTGTGTAGAGTGGTGGATGGATGGAGGAGTGTGGATGGTAGATGGAGGGGTGTGGATGGTGGGTGCATAGACGTTTGTAGTGATGGATGGAGGGGTGTGGATGGGGGTGGATAGATGTGTGTGGTGGTGGATGGAGGCATGTGGATAGATGTGTGTGGTAGTGGATAGAGGGGTGTGGATGGTGGGTAGATAGAAGTGTGAGGTGGTGGACGGTGGTGGGATAGATGTGTGGTGGTGAATACAGGGGTATGATGGTGGGTAGATGGACGTGTGTGGTGGTGGATGGGTGTGATGGGGTTGACAGACATGTGGTGGTGGATGGAGGAGTGTGGATGGGGGGTGGATAGAGGTGTGTGGTGGTGGATGGAGGGGTTTGAATGGTGAGTGGAGGCATGTGGATAGATGTGTGTGGTGGATGGAGCGGTGTGGATAGACGTGTGTGGTAGTGGATGGAGGGTAGATAGATGTGTGAGGTGGTGGAGGGTGGGTGGATAGACGTATGTGGTGGTGGATGGTGAGGGGATAGACGTGTGGTGGTGAATACAGGGGTATGATGGTGGATAGATGGATGTGTGTTGTGGTGGATGGAGGAGTGTGGATGGGGTGTGGATAGAAGTGTGTGCCAGTGGATGGAGGGGTGTGGATGGTGGGTAGATAAACGCATGAGGTGGTGGATGGTGGGTGGATAGACCTGTGTGGTAGTAGATGGAGAGGTGTGATGGTGGGTAGATAGACGTTTGTGGTGGTGGATGGAGGGGAGTGGTTGGGGGGTGGATAGACGTGTGTGGTGGTGGATGGAGAGGTGTGGATTGGGGGTGAATAGATGTGTGTGGTGGTGGATGGAGGGGAGTGGTTGGGGGGTGGATAGATTGTGGTAGATGGAGGGGTGTGGATGGTGGGTGGATAGATGTGTGTGGTGGTGGATGGAGGGGTGTAATGGTGGGTGGATAGACGTGTGTGGTGGTGGATGGAGGGGGTGTCGATGGTGGGTGGATAGACGTGTGTGGTGGAGGATGGAGAGGTGTGGCTGGGGGGTGGATAGACGTGTGTGGCGGTGGATGGAGGGGAGTGGTTGGGGGCTGGATAGAAGTGTGTGGTAGTAGATGGAGAGGTGTGGATGGTGGGTAGATAGAAGTGTGAGGTGGTGGACGGTGGGGGGATAGATGTGTGGTGGTGAATACAGGGGTATGATGGTGCGTAGATGGACATGTGTGGTGGTGGATGGAGGGGTATGATGGGGGTTGACAGACGTGTGATGGTGGATAGATGGGTGTGATGGGGTTGACAGACATGTGGTGATGGATGGAGGAGTGTGGATGGGGGGTGGATAGACGTGTGTGGTGGATGGAGGGGTGTGGATGGTGGTGGATAGACGTGTGTGGTGGTGGATGGAGGGGTTTGAATTGTGGGTGGAGGCATGTGGATAGATGTGTGTGGTGGATGGAAGGGTGTGGATAGACGTGTGTGGTAGTGGATGGAGGGTAGATAGACGTGTGAGGTGGTGGAGGGTGGGTGGATAGAAGTATGTGGTGGTGGATGGTGAGGGGATAGATGTGTGGTGGTGAATACAGGGGTATGATGGTGGATAAATGGATGTGTGTTGAGGTGGATGGAGGGATGTGGATGGGGTGTGGATAGACGTGTGTGGTAGAGGATGGAGGGGTGTGGATGGTGGGTAGATAGACATGTGAGGTGGTGGAGGGTGGGTGGATAGACGTATGTGGTGGTGGATGGTGGGGGGATAGATGTGTGGAGGTGAATACAGGGGTATGATGGTGGATAGATGGATGTGTGTTGTGGTGGATGGAGGAGTGTGGATGGGGTGTGGATAGAAGTGTGTGGCAGTGGATGGAGGGGTGTGGATGGTGGGTAGATAAACGCGTGAGGTGGTGGATGGTGGGTGGATAGACGTGTGTGCTGGTGAACGGTGGGGGGATAGATGTGTGCTGGTGAATTGGGGTGTGTGGATGGTGGGTGGATAGAAGTGTGTGGTGGTGGATGGAGGGGTGTAATGGTGGGTGGATAGATGTGTGTGGTAGTGGTTGGGAGTGGATAGAAGTGTATGGTAGTAGATGGAGGGGAGTGGCTGGGGGGTGGATAGATGTGTATGGTGGTGGATGGTCGGTGGACAGACGTGTGTGGTGTTGGATGGAGGAGTGTGGATTGGGGGGGATAGATGTGTGTGGTGGTGGATGGAGGGGCGTGGTTGGGGGTGGATAGATGTGTGTGGTAGATGGAGGGGTGTGGATGGTGGGTGGATAGATGTGTGTGGTGGTGGATGGAAGGGTGTGGATGGTGGGTAGATAGACGTGTATGGTGGTGGATGGAGGAGTATGGATGGGGGGTGGATAGATGTGTGTGGTGGTGGATGGAGGCATGTGGATAGACGTGTGTGGTAGTGGATGGAGGGGTGTGGATGGTGGGTGGATAAATGTGTGTGGTGGTGGATGGAGGGGAGTGGCTGGGGGGTGGATAGATGTGTGTGGTGGTGGATGGAGGGGTGTAATGGTGGGTGGATAGACGTGTGTGGTAGATGGAGGGGTGTGGATGGTGAGTGGATAATCTTAATAAAAATACCCTAATGTGGCCAGATCCTGACTGATCCCTGATTCAGGGACTGATCCTGTTTGGTGCAGGGAGCCTCCCTCATCCCAACATAGCCACATGAGGGCCTAGCACAGTTGTAGTTCCTGTATGCAGGGGCACACGGCACCCTCAAGGGGCGTTGGCGGATGGTGGTCCTATTGACCCCCCTGCTCTGGCCCACAGGGCATGCCAGGCATGGGGGTGGCAGGCTGCACAGTACCATGGCGACTGCTCCACGCTCCCTGCCACACCCGATCAGACCAACGGGGCCCATCTAGCTTACCATGGAGGCAGGACCTCGGAACAGGGCCGGGTGCCTCTACTAATCCCTGGCCTAAGTAATTCCTTGGCCTGGGGCTGCTCCACAGGGAGCCCAGGTGTCACTCTAACGCCAGGTGCAATGACACTGACCTTTCACCCTCCCTAACTTAAACTGGGCCGGAAAGCTGGGGCCGGAAGGCTGCTGACAAATGCCCCAAACCCGAGAGCTTGAAAATCACAAATCAGGCCCCCAAAATCACAAGAGAGGCTTAAAAATCACAAGATTTAAAATAATAAATGCTGGGTTTTTCCTTTGCCTTCAGGATTCCGAGCCTTTCAGGGTCACGTTTTTGGGCTTTTGTCTACGTCCGGGAGGGCTGGAAACGTCCTTTTTTAATTGGAAGTTGCGCGTCTCCCATATTCCCAGGGCTCTGGGAGCTGGGGCTTTAAGTCCAACACCAAACACTGAGAGACTCGCAATAAAATGGCAGGAGTCGGCGACTCTGTCAGCAATGTCTCTTCAACTCCTGTTTCAAGACGACAGGGCAGGTCCCAATCTCAGTTACTTTGCTGTACGTCTGGCCGCACTGCACTGACTTCAGGGGGAATCGCTGTGGATCCGCTTGGTTCCCAGTCAGGTGCCACTGGCGCGTGCATGCATGCGTCTTTGCCTCCCTTTCCCGTCCCAAATGCCGCTGATGGCTGCAGAGCTGCAGCAGTGTCACAGCCCTCGGCAGGGTGGGAAGGGGCGGGTCTGTAGCTTACGCCATTCTGAGAAAGTCTCTCTGAAGTAAATGACTGTGCAAATGCTCACAAGTGAGATCAGAATCCAGCCCGGACCCCACTGCAGTCAGTGGGTGACTCCCGATTTTTGCTGCTGTCTCCAGGATTTGAATCCAGCCTGCTATCGAGATTGATGGGCTGGACAATCAGCCTGGTTTCATATCCAACCTATTTGTATGTAAATTTCCTCCTGAGGAGAAGATCCATCTCCTTCCAAACAGGAGCTGCAGCCTAGATACCAGACGGGAGAGCGCACTACACCTGCGGTGTGCTGCCAGGCCTTCTGTGGGATGGACTGGAATGGAGCTGGAGAAAGATTTCCCCCAGCCATGCATTACAAGGGCCATTCCTGAAATGCAGCCCTCCCGACCCCCCAGAGTAGGACGCAACACCTATTCAGCATACAACACACAGCAACACTGCACAAGGTTTGCTCACCCAGCACTGACATGCAGCCACCTCTGGGGTGGGACATGGCAGCTGGGTAACAGTTGCACAGCCGCACTGCACGGGGATTGCTCACTGGGTGCTGAAATGCAGCCACCTCTGGGATGGGACCCAGCAGCTGCACAGTTGCATGTATGGAATTGCCAGGGTAACTGTAGGTAGTGGAAGCAGAGTATTACCGTTGTGCTGGGATGCAGCCAGAACACCGGGGTTTACTCTCTCTTTTGAGTAAAAAATGACATGGGACGTTTATAACAATCACAACCTAAATTGTACAGCATCGCATCCCCAGCAACACAGCACCCCCTAGTGCCAAGGGATGATATTGGCTCACTGACAGCACCACCAACACTACTTATGGCCTCCAGCATTAGGCTCCTATGTCTATGTTAGGCCTGATTTTCAGAAGGGTTGAGAATCCAGCAGCTCCCACTGATTTTACAGCATCCCCAGCACAGCCCTATGGACAGAAAGACACCCTGTGCTACTATGGCCTAGCTGAGAAACAGTTCCTAGGTCATCGCAGAGCAGAAAAAGCACCACCTAGTGGTTAAAGCAAATTACTGGGAGTGAGGACACCTGGGTTCTATTCCCAGTTCTGCAACTGACTGGTTGCATGGCCGTGAGCAAAAGACACACTCTGCCTCACTTCCCCCGTTGCACGGTACCTGGCTGCTGTAACCCACGCTGCAGAGTGGGGGGATCTGTCCCCTCGTGTGGCTCACCAGCATGGAGAGGTTTCTCAGTCTGGTACTGACTTCACCCTGCTCATGTTTTAGGGAAGGTCTACACTGCAATAACAGCCCCGCAGCCTGGCTACGGCTGGCTTAGATCAGCTGACTCGGGTTCACGGTGCTTGGGCTGCGGGGATGAAAATTGTGATGTAGACGTTTGGGCTTGGGTTAGAGCCTGGGCTCTCAGACTCTGTGAGGGGGGAGGATCCCAGAGTCTGGGCTGCAGCCCAAGCCCAAACGCCTACATTGCTATTTTTAGTCCCACAGCCCAAGCGCTGTGAGACAAATCGACTGACTCAGGCTCTGAGACTCGATGCCACAGGGGTTTTATCCCAGTGTAGATGTAGACTTAGAGCCAGAGGGGCTGGGTTCAAATCCCCAGGTGTAATGGATGCTAAACTGTATTGTACTGTTCGGCTGTGAGGTGGCAGTGTGTGTAAAATAACTTTTTCAAATGGACCTCAGCCAGACCTGGCAGAGCATTAAAGGATCTTACGATGAACACAACTGGGGTGGATAAGCGATCTCTGTCGCCAGGCCAGATCAGAGATTATGAACCCTTTTACAACAGACCTTGCTCAGTTAGAGAACTGCTGGGTCTAGAACCTGGTGACCGTGTTCATGTCGAATTGGATGGAGAAAAAGGATGGATGACGCCAGCTGTCATAAAGAAAAAAAATCAGCTCCCAGATCTTACTGGAGGGAGGGATAGCTCAGTGGTTTGAGCATTGGCCTGTTAAACCCAGGGTTGTGAGTTCAATCCTTCAGGGGGCTATTTAGAGATCTGGGGCAAAAATCTGTCTGGGGATTGGTCCTGCTTTGAGCAGAGGGTTGGACTAGATGACCTCCTGAGGTCCCTTCCAATCCTGATATTCTATGATTCTATGATCTTATGTGATCTAGACTGGCAGTAGAGCGTTCAGAAGAAACCATCAACATCTACACTTTGTTCCTCAGAAGGAACAATCAACAAAGCAAACTCTACAGGTCGCAGATGCAGAACAAGAAGACCCAAGAATTCCAAACTGAGTCAGTCGTAACTAACGGACAGTCAGATGACCAAGCTGTTACATGTTTGGCTTGTGTAATTAGAAAACCAGCATGATTCAGAGACACTCAACAGACTGATCCATATTGAACTTCACAGATAGCGTGACAGTGTAAATACTGTACGTGGTGGGAATGTAGAACTTAAAGGGGGGGAGGCCATGGAATGTTAAACTGTATTATACTGTTCAGCCACTAGGTAGCGCTATGTGTACAATACCGTATTGAAACTAGCCTCAGCCATACCGGGCAGAACATTACAGGACCTGACGCTGAGCACAGCTGGGGAGGATAAGCAAGTTCTGTAGCCAGGCCGGCTCTGGTACATGACACCGCGTGTGCCGAGTTATTTGAGAGCTGCCGGTGGAAGGGGTTGAGGGAACACCGTATGATCAGTCCGGGGGGAGTCTTTCATCTCAGTCCCCGCTGTGTCTCACCCGCAGCCTGGCTGGGATCTTTTGCTCTCCAGTCCAGATGTTCAGGTCAAACAGTTTGGGAAGCACAGAGCGTCCTGTTTCCTACACGCGAAGGGCAGCAGGGGCTCTCAGCCGGGGTGCCTTGTTATTTCAGAATAAGGAAAACAATAAAAAAAGAACATAGGTAAAGTCGCAGCAGGAGAGCCGATTCCCTCCCACCCCCATGCAGACAGGCCCCTGCCATTTAAAGGGACCGACCCAGAGCCTGCTCCCCAACTGGCAGGTTGAAGAAATAAACATAGAAAAGCATTGCCCAGAGATCCGGCCGTCGGGGCATGTAGGGCCCTGTTCTCTCGAGGGACCAGCTTTTTCCCAAGGGCTCAGTTAGTTCCCCTTGAGGCACCCATATAAGGGACCTTCAGGTGTATGGGTGGGCAGGAGAAGGCGTTGGGCCGTTCTGAAAACACAGGGTGGGAGTTGCTGAGACTGGGAGCTGAGTCCTTTGGAAAACCTGGGAGCAACACCCAGCTCAAACCACAGCACCCAGTCCCAGCGCCACAGGAAGACACAGAAGGGTCCTGCTGGGCTCTCCCGAGGGGGCACAAACCCGTGGGGAGGGGACACGATAGGCACTGGCAGGAATCCAGGCTGCTGCATGGAATCTGCCAGCAGGGGGGCGCTCACCTGCTTTCACCATGCAATAGGTGGGGGTGTAAAAGCTACTGCTCCTGAATGCACATGCTCCTGTGCAGGGGTCTATGGGTCCGGGGCTGGCTGACCCCTGGGGGCTATGGGCCTGTGGGGAGGGGATTTTCACTCACGTCCTGGGGAGAATAGCAAGGTGCTGAGACCATGCAGGGATGCCCGGCTCAGGCTCTGACGCTCTCCTTAGAGCTGTCTGGTGCCTTTGTCGCTGGTCACAGAACAGATTGAGGAACCGCACAGGCTGGGCTGGTGCCCCAGTGGCCACGATTCCTAACTGCACGCGCACAAGCTTCCCGGAGACGCGCGTGCACCATGGCGCTGCCTGGCTTCGGGCCCACGGAACACCGGAGCGCCTCGCAAGGACTCACAGATTGTTTAAAGGGACGCTGCCCTATTCCTCTACGCTGCACTGTAAAAAAAGGGGTAATTTTGTGACAATTCCCCCCACCCCCTATGAATTTTTTTCGACTCTCCCCATCACCACCACACACTTTCTCTACCTTTTAAAACCAGTGGGAAAAGGGGGGAGGGGGAGTGAGTGAGAAGGAGCGTGGTTTTGCTACCACCATGATAGGAAAACACTTGAAATGTGACAGAAAAATATGGCAAAAATGGGAGGAAAACAAAAAGGATTAGTTGTCATTATTACAACAATAATAAACAATCATTTGCATTGGAACCCCAATCACAGAGCAGGATCCCAATGCGCCAGGTGCTGTACAAACACAGAACAACCAGCCTCTGCCTCAAAGAGCTCAAGGTCTAAGAAGCCATTTTCAGCTGGAAACCCCTTTGGATGAACATTTCCCAGCTCTGAAACTCAGGGAGGGGAGGATCAAGACACCCCTGTTCTGCTAGCCCAGTGATCGGGCCTCGGGTGGGGACGAGGCCTGGCTGGAGCAGGCTGTGGGGAGGGAGGTGGGGGCTGCCCGGAGAGCCAGAACCACCGGGGTCGATACAGGATGACTACATCTTAAAATGCTGGCTCAGTGTAGACACTCACGACAGCGATGGGCAGGGTTCCCCACCTCCCGAGAGGCAGTAGCTAGGTTGGCAGAAGAATTCCCCAGTCCACCTAGCGCTGTCTACACCGGGGTTAGGTTGCCATGGCTACGTGGCATGGGAGGCTGGATTTTTCACAGCCCCGAGAGACGTAACAATGCCAATGTCACTTTTCAGTGTAGACCAGCCCTGAGAAAGCAGCTCGGCCTGATCCCTCACTCCTACCCCTCTTAGCCCAGCTGCTGTGCCGAGATGGACAGGGAATGGGGGAGAGAGACCGATGGGGAAGGCAGTGCTCTCACAGAGCCGGGCGCATTCCTCCACCCACACCTGCCGGCCGCAGAATGCAGATGCTATGTGCCTGGGCAGCCAACTGGAATTCCAGCAGATCGCCCAGCATGGCCACCCCTCCCCACAGCACGGCAGGGCCCCGTTTCCACCCTGCTCCAGTGGGCACCGGGGCATGAGCGAGGGGAGGCAGACAGGGCAGGGAGCTGGCAGCGCCATAAGACATTCGGCAGCCATGCCTGGCAGGAGAGTCCCCAGTGCAGCTAAAGCCCCTCCTGAGGAGGCCGGGACCCGGGGCCCTTTGACAAGTGTCCTCAGGGAGGGGAAAGGGCAGGCAGGGAACCAGGGAAGCTAGGCCTAATCCTGCCCTTATGCCATTGGTGTGACTGGAGTTGGCCCCTGATCTGGGCCCCAATTTCGCAAGGTTTTAGGGGCTGGCTTCAGTCAGACCAAGCCGAGGCCCCCTGACTCACGTGGCATCAGCGCTGGTGCCTCTCACCAGCCCCTCTGCTCCAGGGCTCCAGTTGTGTTTGGGTGGACCTGGCTCCCGGGGGCAGCATGGAGGTAGGATGGCCTGTGCCAAGGTCAGGAAAGAATTTGGCCCCTTCTTGAGTGATTCCTGAGGGGGTTTATAACCTACTGACCCCCCTTGCTGCTGAAATGTCTGACTGGGAAGCTAAAACCAGCCTCCTCTCTCAGGCCTCTTACCCAGGGTCTCAACGTGCTTCACAAAGGATGTAAGCCTCCCAGCAGCCCTCAGAGCTAAATGGGGAAACTGAGGCAGGGAGCGGTGGCGGGGCTTGCAGTGAGAGAGCTAGGACTAAAGCCCAGTTAGAACCTGAGGGGGCTGCGTGTCAGGATGCCTGGGCCCAGTCCTGACTCTGCCACTGACTTGCTGTGTGGTCTTGGGTGAGTCCCTTCCCCAGCCTATCCCTGTTTGCGATAACCACCTGGCCCTCCTCACAGGGACGCTGCGAGGCAGGAGCATTTGCAAAGGTCGCTGTGAGCCCCAGAGTGCATGGGGCGATGGATCGTTTCGGCCGAGGGCAGGGTTCCCAGCACCCTGCTAACTGCCTGGCTGCTCCGGGGGTCGGGGGTCGGGGGCCGGCTTGCTCTGACTGGCTGGCCCGCTGCTTGTTTAGCTGCCTGAGGGCAGCATCGTCTGTTTGCTCAGCTTGGGCGGAAGGACCAGGTGCCTCCAGCACAGCGAGCGGGGGGACTCCCACTGGCCCCTCGGCCATACTGGGGCTTGAGCTCTTTGCAGTTGTGTCCCCACACAGGAAACACAAGGCCCCTTCCCGGGTCTCTGCAGAGCCCCAGCGCTTTGCACCCACCCTGGCAGTGCCCATCCTAGGCTGGGGCATTATGGGAGGCTGCCACATGGCCCCTCTTCTTTGGGGTGGGAGGGGGGAAAAGCCCATGTGGGCCAAATATGCAGAATCCCAGCCCCCCCCCGCCTCCAAGTGGCCAATCGCAGCGAAGGTTGTTCTGAAAGCTGCCTCTGTACTGTCTCCTTCACCCCCTGTGGGATCGGAAACTGGCCCCATCCCCTTAGGGAGGAGGAACACTGGGCGTGGGAGGATGAGGCAGCGCTCCCCAAGGGCGAGGCATGCCTGGGACCCAGTCACAGCAGGACGTAAGGCCCAATAGTCTCTGAGTTTGGGGGGCCATTAACTCAGGAAATGATGCTTATTGTCCATCTATCTATCCCCATACACCCCCTCTATCTATCTATCTATCTATCTATCTATCTATCTATCTATCTACACCTTATCTATCTATCTATCTATCTATCTATCTATCTATCTATCTATCTATCTATCTATCTATCCCTATACACCCCCTCTATCTATCTATCTATCTGTCTATCTACCTATCTATCTATCTATCCCTATACACCTTATCTATCTATCTATCTATCTATCTATCTATCTATCTATCTATCTATCTATCTATCTCCTTCTCTAACCCCCATCACTCCAGTATCTCAATCCCTCCTCCTCCCAGTATCTCCCCATCTCTGCCTGTGGTCTTCTCCCCCCGCCCCACATCCCTTCTGGGCCCTGCAACCTTGAGATGCCCTTGAGCTCCAATGCTCTGGGACCAGTTTCCATGGAGACTAAACCAGCTGAACTGCACAGGGAGCCAGCGCCGCCAGAAAATAAAGGAGGCCGACAGCCATGATGAGACGCACAAAGGGAAACCTCATCCCAGCCACGATATGGGGGGGGGGTCATTTGACTCCTTCAGCCCCACTGCAAGGTGGGCCATGGCCATATGGCCATGTGGACTGGGAGCCAGGACCCCTGGGTTCTCTTCCTAGATTTGGGAGTGGGGTCTAGTGAATTAGAGCAAGAGGGGGGCAGAGCCAGGACTCCTGGGTTCCATTCCTAGCTCTGGGTGGGAAATGGGATCTAGTGGTTAGTGCAGGGGACTGTGGGTCCTAAGCCAGCTCTGATGCTGACTCTCTGGGTGGTCTTTGCCCATCCCTGTGCCACGTGGGATGAGCCTGTGAGTGCCCCACTCTGCCAGGGGCCTGCGTGGATGCTGGCACAGAGCCAGGAAGGTGGCGTTAGCTCATGGATGGGGCTGGCCCTTTCTGAAGGCCTCTGAGGTGTTGGCGTTGGTCCACCCCACCCCATGGGGCCCTGGAGAGAACTGGCCTTTCCTGACAACCAAGGCCTGTTCTCACGGCCAGAGCCGAGGCCTCTCAAAGGAGGGATTTTTTTCCTATTCAAGCTCAGCGAACCTGATGAGCATGAGGATCTAGGCTCGGGGGAGGGGTGGGGAGCTCCCCCCTCAATCCTGCCCCTGCCCAACTTTTCGGCTCCTGAGCCCCTTCCCTCCCACCGCCCGGTTGCCCCGCCCACGCCTGCGAATGCAGCCTGCTGCCCCCTGTCCTTTGCAAGGGGAAGGGCAGGGCTGAGAGCAGCTCTTCCCCGTTGGAACAGGGCCGCCCGGGGGGGAGGGGGGGGAAGTGGGGCAATTTGCCCCAGGCCTCGGGCCCCACAGGGGCCCCCACGAGAATATAGTATTCTATAGTATTGCAACTTTTTTTATGGAAGGGGCCTCCGAAATTGCTTTGCTCCAGGCCCCCTGATTCCTCTGGGCAGCCCTGCGCTGGAATATGGGGAGCCGAGCACCAGCTCCTGTCTCTCCAGGATTTGTGGCTGGCTCAGGAATGGGGGGTTGGGAGCCTCCCTGCCCATAACCTGGAGCTGCCATGACTGCCGTGTCCCTGACAAGGCATTTTAAATGGCCGGGATGAAAATGGCCTTATCTCCCAGCAAATCGGCCTTGCTGCCTGGGTATGTCTTAGACTGACCAGGGACAAACCTCCTGCTTCAGGGCCACTATTAACTGAGGGTCAGGAGGGAACTTCCTGGGGCAGGTTCTCCCACTCCCAGAGGTTTTGGCACCTTGCCCTGACGTGGCTGGTACCCGGTTACAGTCAGAGACGGTATCCTGGGCTGGATGGAGCCCTGCTCTGATCCAGGCTAGCATTCCCTGTGCCCCTTGATCTCCAGTCTTCCATTGAGTCCTCTGGGCTAGATCATGCACAGATACAGCACAGAGGGCACGGTCCAAGGAGAGGGGGGCAAAATGGGCTTTGGATTGTGGGTTGCTGCAGGGGCCAGAATGCCCCCCAGTGTAAATTAGAGCGACCCCAGGGCTGCTTATGGGCTGTGCAGCCTCCCAGAAGCCTCTTAGCACTGAATGCTATGACTACTCCCCCTCCTGGCCCCGCAGGGCGGCTTACGTCAGCCCTGTACTTCTGCCTGGAAGGATTTCCCCGGCCCCTAGGGGCTCAAAGATGGGCCCTATACACCTTCAGGGCTGCCCATAGGAGCCTGAATCAACACCTTAGAATAGGAGTCGGCAACCTTTCAGAAGTGGTGTGCCGAGTCTTCATTTATTCACTCTAATTTAAGGTTTCGCGTGCCAGTCATACATTTTAACATTTTTTGAAGGTGTCTTTCTATAAGTCTATAATATATGACTAAACTATTGTTGTATGTAAAGTAAATACGGTTTTTAAAATGTTTAAGAAGCTTCATTTAAAATTAAATTAAAATGCAGAGCATCCCAGACTGGTGGCCAGGACCCGGGCAGAGTGAGTGCCACTGAAAATCAGCTAGCGTGCCGCCTTTGGCACGTGTGCCATAGGTTGCCTACCCCTGCCTTAGAATATAAAATACCAGCTGCCCTTTATATCTCTGAGATAAGTACAAAAGGGTTTCCCCTCGGCAGGTCCCAGGCTGAGCCCCATGGCGCGGTTGCTGGCAAGCAGCCCAGTGGGTTTGAAATCCCCTGAAGCAAACCCATGATCTGCACCCAGCTTGCACCTGTCTAGCAGGGCCAGCCTGCTCGGGTCACTAGCAGGGTTTGATTCCATGACTCCACACATCAGCCTCTACTGCTCCGCTAAGGGAGTAACCTCCCCAGCTAGCAGCTGAAGTAGGCTCTTATCCTCTGCTGGGTGCAGCCTCTAGAGGGGGACATGGTGCTGCTAGTGCGGCTGAGAGTCATGGGGTACTTGAGTCCCACCAGCAGGGCTTAATACCTACATGGCATGAGCATCACCCTTACCCCTGAGGTGCCTTTTCACCTGTGACCCGAGAACCCCTTAATGCCAACTGGCCAAGGCATCACAGGAGTTCCCTGGTTCTGGCACGCACGTGCTGGTCACCAGAGAATGTCTCGTGAGGGCTAACGTGAAAGTCGGGGTCTCCCTGGCCATTAGGACCATTGTGAAATGTACACAGAGATCCTGCGTTGGGAGTTGTGTGTATAGCCTGGAAATGTGTTCTCAGAGTCTGCGTCAGGGCACGAGTCACCAGCGGAGGGGAAGAAACAGGTTTTCTGTCGGACAAGAGAGTTAGTCAGCTCTCTCTCTCTGTCAGATGTCAGAGCATTGCAAGGGAATGCATCGGATGCCCATTTACCAAAGAGATGTGAAGACAACAGGGCAGCAGCACTCAGAAGAAACAAGCTGCGGGGGATTATCCCATCTCTGAGGATAAGCAACCACTGCAGAGAACAGACGCTATGATAAATAACACTCATGATCCTGCAGCTATAACCCTCTGCCTTCCCCTCCCACAGCCCAGGCCGGCCTCTGTCAATAAAGGAGAGCTTGTGGGGGCAGTAATACCAGCTCCAGCCACTAGAGAGCGATGTCACACATGTGGTCAGATTCACCTCTTGCTTGTTCCAGCTTCTTTTCATTAGGGCTGGTCAAAAAAATCGACACTTTTTCACCCCAAGAGAATTTGAATGAAATATTTTTAATTTGAAATATTTTAATGAAAAATGTCGATATTTTTCCATTGAAAAGTTTTAGCTGGAACAACTCGTGATTTTTGTCTTGGTTTTAGAGCACCAAATAATAATAATAATAAACCAGGTTTGGATTTTGGGGGTTTATTTCCCTTCCTTTCTCCCCCTTTTTAACTTTTGCTTCTTTTTGCTGCGGGGGGGAATAGAAAAGGCACAAAAAGTGTGGAGGGAAAAAGATTTTTGGGGGAACAATGGGGTTCCCCCACTTTTTCCTTCTTTTTATTTGTATTTTTTTTACTTATTTTTAAAACCCTAAAACAAATGTCACATTTTTTTTTATTTTGCACTTCTGAAAAAGGAAACAAAAATTGTGGCTCAAACCAAAACTTTTGTCCCAACTGAACGTTCCATGATACATTTAGATTTGGAGGAAACGGTGCTTTTTTAAGGGTGAAAAAAATTGCCCATCAAAAATTTTCCACCAATTCGAATTCTCACCCACTCTCCTGTCCCCAGTGGGGCTGGAGGGTGACTCTGCCAGCAAGACCAGTGACCAAACCTGAGGGATCTCAGCACCCCCCTGCACCTGGTACACTGACCTCTGGCGAAAACCTGGTGCTTTTATAGCAGGAGGTGAGACGAATGGGGAAGTTGAGCCACAAAGGTGAAGTTTCCTATGGGTTTCTTCAGTGACTTAAGTTCGGTTCTCAAAAATGAACCTAAACCCCATTGGCTTTCAAAGATATGTAGGCTCCTAAATCACTTAGAAGCTTTTGAAAATGTTACCCACACTGCTCTAGAAGGGGCTTGTGGGCACTGGAAGTGGGTGGAGGGGATTGAACACATGGAACCTTTAAAAGAAAGAGTTGCACAGGGGAGGAAAATGATAAACCAGACCTACACAAAGAATACAGGAAACGGCCTTTCTACCCCTTCTCTTGCTGCAGGGCACGTTAGCTTGTGCTCACGACCCCTGGAGCGTCTCAACCAGGCGTCTGGGGTTGTGTCCCCCGTGCCCTGCCTCCTGCATGGGACTATTTTTCATCATGGAGGAGGACGTTCTGGAAGCTCAGCCAGTTCCCACCAAGGGCTGGGTTTTTAAAATGACTCTTTGCAGGTGGGATCCGGGCCGGAAGAGGCCATCGGTCAGGCCGTGTGGGGTTTCGCGGGCTACACACTGCTCAGGGCTGGGCTAGCAGGGGGCTGTGGGTTGGGATTGAGGGGCACAGACAGAGCCGGGTGGGTGGAAATCAAGACTGGGATAGAAGGGGGCTGCAGGTCGGGATTGAGGGGCATCAGCAGAGCTGTGTGGGCAGAGCCTGCCCAGCACCTCTCTGTGCAATGCCTGGCTCTACGAAGGGCTCATGGCCTTCCTGACAGTCCCCGAAGCTGGGCACACATCCCTCCCTCCTACTACTGCCACCAGACTGCAGGCTGCCATGAAGGGCCTGGGCCGGGTAAATAGACACTTCCTGCCCCAGGGAGCCTCCAGCGCTAATTATAGACCCCGCCGCATTTAGAATTGCTCTTTAGTGATGCACACAGAGTCTGGCTGCATGATGCCCCCGCCCAAGGACAGTCCATGGCACCAGCAACTCTCACACTGGGGGGCAGTCTCCTGAGGCCCCCAGCCCACCAGGGCGAGAGACAATGATGAGCTGGGAAAGTCTTAGTGAGCCAGGGAGCTCCTGGGGAGCTGGAGAGGGTGGAACAAAGGACAGGGGGTTCTCCCCCTTGCCTTCTGGCTGCCCTTTTCAGCCTGCCCCTTGTACTGTAGCTCCCTGCCCCCAGCCCCTGAAGCCCCCACGTGGGATGCGGCTCCAGCCGCTCCTGCTCCACCAGGAAGGCCCCGTAATAGCGGGATGCCAAAGCGGGAGGGGCTGGATCAGGCCCAGTCGAGGGGAAGGCCTGGATTTGGGTGACAGAGCACAGTGGGAAAAGCCAAAGACTGTGGCCCCAGCGAGCGCCCCCCGTCCCAGCCCTCGGGGGAGACGCAGCAGAGACAGCAGGCCCAGCCCAGGGGCTCCCATGTCACCCCTCGCACACAAACCTTCACCCCCCCACAACCTCACCAAGACCTACACACCACTCTCACACACACACACACACAGGCACCCCTTTGTGCACCATATACACACCCACATACACCCTCTACACACCCAACACCCCTTCCACACTCACCACACACTCATGTACCACCTGTGCATCCCACACTCCCCACACATCCAACATCACCCTCCACACACACACGCCACTTGCCCCCCCCAGCCCGCAAGGTACAGCCAACACCCCATGCGACAGACACCCCCCAGTGCCAGGAACCCTCACACACACAGCACACACCCATACCTTACCCCCGCCCCTTACATCAGACACATCCCACCCTCTACACGTGCTCACGCAGCTTGCGAGAGAGCCCTAGCCAGTCCCCTGGGGGTGAAATACGCCTCCTGCTGTCTCTGCTGTGCAAAGCATTTGCAGATGAGGAGCCACGTGGCGACTCCTCTTGCAGTGGGGAGGGCAGCCTGTGGGGCTGCAATACAGTCCCTCCCCCCCAGTGTCCCTATGGGCTCCTCCCCACCCCCCCGGCAAAGGAGCCCTGTGAGCCAGTCCGTAGGAGATGATCACACCTAGCTCTTTGTCAAGTGCTTCCGGATCCTGGCACGGGGGCCTTGAGGCTGGGGTTTCCCATCAGACCCCTTTGGAAATCTCATTATAATCAGGTTTCAGAGCCTTGTGGCCCAGTTTCCCATTGGAGGTGACGCAAAGTCTGGGTTTCTTCTTAGTATCACTTGTTTATATAGACCAGCTCTGGAATAGAGGTGGGCACTGGCCCAATCTCAGCCCAAAACCAATGCCCGGTTCCCAAGGAGCAGTTCTGCTCCTACAACAGACTCTAGTTTGAGAGATTCCAGCAGGGAGCAAACTGCCCAGATGCTGCTTGCAACAGTTCCCCACAAAGAACCATCATCACAAACTAACCACACAGCACTTCTGCAAAGGCTGAACCCTTGCTCGTACACCAAGAGAAAGAATTTATATGCCTGTGTGCAACAGCGCCACCTGGTGCCTCCTGCTATAACAATACATAGTCTCTTTCACTAGTTTCTTTTATCCAAAGCTCTCACCATGATTCACAAACATTAATAACTTTAGCCCCCACGGCAGACAGGTCTGTACATTCCCAGTGATACAGACGGGGAATCCGAGGCTCCACGGCCACACAGCAAGCCCACTGCAGAGCTGGGAAGAGACCCCAGGCAGGTGCTCTAACCACTAGCCCAGACCATCTCCTTATAGCCTTGGGACTGAATGTATCCACCGTGTGCACCTGAACATCAGGCCTCGATCTTCAGCAGTGTAAATTGGTGTCGCTCCATTGAAGTCAGTGCTAGTTTGCACCAGCTGAAGGTCTGGCCCCCAAATCCCTCAGCTGCACAAACTCTAAGCACGGGTGGAAAGGACTCTGCCATGAGACCCACACCGCATGCTCTGGGCTGGCTTGTACCCTGAGGCTGGGGAGACTGGTCCTGCATCCACACAAATGGGTCTCTCTGTTCTGGGTTGGAGACCTCATTGGAAACTCTCCAGACAAGAGCCTGATTCTGCTGAACATGCTGGTTTTGATCAGGAGTCACCCTCACAGCAGAGTTACCCGCAGTGTGAACCTGGCATGGTGTGAAACAGGAGTGAGTGGCTGAAGCCAAGTCTGCAGACACCTCCCCTCTGTGCCTTTGGCATTAACTCTTCGTTTTCTGGTTTCCCTTGCGGAGTGTTGGATTCCCTCTACTGCTCTCAGACGGCCCCCGCCCCTGCCTCTTTTCATGGGAGACCTGCCCTGGTGCCAGGCTGACAGCGGGCAGAGCTGGGCAAGGCTTGTGCCCAGAGACTGAATCAGTCATGCTAATGCCCCTCAAATCCTGCATCCCCACACAACCCTGTAGGCCTCCCTCCCCCGCTATCCCAGCCCTGCCCAGCTCTGCCAGTGTCCCTCAGTCCCAGCTTACAGCCACCCCCACCCTGCTATCCCAGCCCAGAGAGCCTGAAGAGGCCTTGTCTATACTAGGGACGTTTTGCTCAAATTTCCCACTGTTGCTAGGGGGCTCATCTCGCCCCGAGTTAGGGGCGCTGGGAGTCCGCGTGCAGATGGGCTGCTGTTGTTTTAAGCACCAGGGGGTTTCAAAAGCATATGTGACTTAGGAGCCCCCTGTGCTAACGATTTCCCCAGGTCTCCCAAGTCACTGATGAAAATGAGAATTAGCCAAGCTCGGAGCAGGGTGCGACAACACCACAGAGAACCCAGGAGAGTCCGGGCAGGCTCTAACCACTAGCCCACACCACTGCCATGCAGGTTTGGGACTAAATCCCCCATCTCGTCGGGAGATCATTGCAAAATGTCCCTAGTGGAAAACCAGGCCAGAGAGTCCGGGAGAGAAAAAAACCCAGAGAGAAAAGGAAACCCAGAGCCAGTGAGAGAGACACAGAAAGGGACGACCAGTGACAGATGGAGCCGGAGCGTGGACGGGAAGACTCACTGAGGCTGCTGGTTTTCGCCCAACCGTTACTTTCCCTCCCTCTCTGTGCTTCACCCGTTGGCCAGTTCTCCTGTCCCTGGCAGACCTTGAACCAACCTTGGGCCAAGCGGCTCCTGCGTAGGAAATGGGGCCCTGGATTTCTGTAACTTAGGAAACCAAACTGTCCCTGGGAAGCGTCACACACGCTCTCCCCTACCCCCGCCCGCAGATCTCTAGCTCCGGCTCCTCCCATCCCAGATAGTGCCCAACATCCAGAGCTGCCCCCTTCGTGGGTCCCAGGCCCCGCTACTGAGGGGTCTGGATGGGGGCTGCGTATGACTGACTTTGGGAATGAGCCCCCCAGTCCGGAATTGCTGGTTCCTGGTTGGAGAAAGGGAGGGATTCGAACCCGGACCCCAGATCCAATGCCCAGGCCTTTGGGGTGGGCTATCCCTGGCTCTGGACCATCCCACTGGCTGATCCTCTCCCCAGGGACACCAGGGAGCTGGGAATAGGGCCACTCCAAGGGGAGGGGTGGGCCCCATGGGCACTGGAGGAAGCAAGGCCTCATTCGCTGGCCTCTGTCAGATGGCTAAGAGGTCCCCTGCCCAGGCCTGGTCTGCTGCCCCCCATGGAGAAGCCTGGGGGGATGGGGGGCCATCGAGGGGGAGAGGAGGTGGGGGAATCTGCTGAGGTTGGAGTGTGAGCGCTAGGGGACACCCCAAGCCAGAACTCCTGCAGGACACTAAAATATGGGGGAAGGGGGGAGCAACCCATCCACCGCAGTTGTCAGCCAGCAGGGTCTGCCCCCCGAGTTTGTGACCCATCCTTGTGCTGCAAGGGCTCTGCCCCCCCAATCCTTCCTCCCATCACAACCCCTCTCCCCCTTCCTCACCCCAATGTCTTCCCCTCCCCCTGCCACTGCTATGCCAGGCTGGGAGAACTGCAGGTTGGGGGGTGCAGAGAGAGGATGGGGGGATCCTGAGAGAGGGTGGCCTGGGAAGTTCCCCCAAACAAGTTCTTTCATGCCTTGTTCCATGGTGCGAGCTACTTCCCTGGTGGAGCATTCTTGTTTGGTGAAGGCAGTTTTAAGGCTAAGGTGTGTATCCTGGATTTTCTCCTCAGAGCATATTTGGTGGTATCTGAGTGCCTGGCTGTAGATAACAGATTTCTTGGTGTGTTTGGGGGGTGGATCTATGGAGGTCATGGTGGTAATCTGTGGGTTTCTTGTATATAGTTGTCTACAGGGCTCCATGGTTGAAGCTGATCTTTGGGTCCAGGAAGTTGATGCTGGTGTGGGAGTTTCCCAGAGCGAGTTTGACGGACGAGTGATGGTGGTTGAAGTTGTGGTGGAAATCTACGAGGGAGTTTAGGTCATCGGCCGGAGGGTGAAAATATCATGGATGTATCTCGGTTCTATCTTTGGTTTTGTGATGCCTTTGTCCAGAAATTGGCATATTGGGTAGCCACCCTAGCATCAATGGCTGTTCCCACGATTTGGACAAAATGTTTGATGTTGAATGAAAAATGGTTCTGGGTGAGGATGAAATGGATGAGTCTGGCAATGTATTTGGGGTGGATCTCTGAGAGTTGTCCATTATTTGAGGCGGGCAGCGATGTCGTCATGGTGAGGGGTGTTGGTGTACAGGGAGGTGACATGCATGGTGTCAAGGATGGTGTTCTGAGGGAGATTGCTAATGTTGTGGAGTTTCTGGAGGAAGCTGATTGTATCCTGGAGAAAGGTGGCCCTTTGTATGATGAGTGGTCTGAGGATGGTTTCTTCAAGTCCTGATATTTCTTCAGTGAGAATGCCATGGCCAGCTATGACGGGTCTGCCTGAGTTCCCGTTTCTGTGTCTTGGGACGCATGCAGTAGGTCCTTCAGGTGGGTTTGTGAGGAATAAGGTCACAGAGATTTTCTTGGAGTTGGAAGTATTTGATGATATCCTTAAATGACTGGGTGAATTATGATATGGGGTCTTCTCTGAGTTCTTTATAGTCAGCGGTGTCGGAGAGCTGTCAGTTGGCCTCTCTGGTGGTTGGATTTCAGGGACTGTCCTCTTAGCGTTGGAGAGATTGTGGTGGATGGGATGTTTGTTAATGTGGTGGATGGGATGTTTGTTAATTTTCTTCCTGAAGCAATCAGTGTAAGAATGTTCAATGGGTCCCCTGTGGGGAGTCCGGCCAGATGAGTCTGTTTTCTTACGACTGTCTGTCGGTGGCGATGTGGTCGTGGTGGGGGATGTTGGGTGTTTTCATTGTTGGGATAGAATTCTTTGAGGCGGAGCCAGCGAAATAATTTTTCTAGCTCTCCACATGCTGGTACGGGGTCAGGTTCCGTGGTGGGCAGAAGTTCCGTCCCTCGCAGAGTACAGATAATTCAGTGCCGGTTAGGATTACACTAATACATATGATACAGGCTAATAGGTATGATTTTCAAGGGGTGCAGAGATTGCATGCTAAGTCGGGAGCGGTGTGCTCCAGAGGTGAGGGGCCAACCCTGCTGCTCCTATTGACTCGCTCTGGAAACTGTGGCAAGACACCGCCCCTTGCCGTGCCTCAGTTTCCCCATCTGTAAAAGCGGGAGGGGAGTCTGGCCCACCTGTTCCAAGAGTTTGGTGATTTGTGGATGGGAAGTGCTATTCAAGCACACGCCATTGCTTGGAGTACGATTCAAACCCAAATTCATGCTGGCTATAACTCCTTCTAAGCCAGCAGGATAGAATTGGCCCCGTGGCCAGGATTTTCAAAGCTCTCAGAGCCCCCGGATTGTTTTCAGAAGAGCTTGGCCTGCTGGGTGCTATGCATCTGCCATATTTCCAAGAGGTCTCAGCACCTGCAAACCGGGCCAGAACTCAGCTCCCCAACAGGATGCAAGAGAAGAGGCCAGATTCTCAAAAGTGAACAACGGGGGCAGGGGTGTGTGTGTGTGCTGCAAACTGTGGCTCAATGTGTCTAAATAAATCCACACACAAATTCACCGATCTCCCTCTCCCATATGTGTGAGATAGGCAGACAGATAGACAGATAGATGGGGTGTATGGGGATAGATAGATAGATAGATAGATAGATAGATAGATAGATAGATAGATAGATGGGGTGTATGGGGATAGATAGATAGTGGGGGTGTATGGGGATAGATAGATAGATGGGGTGTATGGGGATAGATAGATAGATAGATAGATAGATAGATAGATAGATAGATAGATGGGGTATATGGGGATAGATAGATAGATAGTGGGGGTGTATGGGGATAGATAGATAGATAGATAGATAGATAGATAGATAGATAGATAGATGGGGTGTATGGGGATAGATAGATAGTGGGGGTGTATGGGGATAGATAGATCGATCGATAGATAGATAGATCGATCGATCGATAGATAGATAGATAGATAGATAGATAGATAGATAGATAGATAGATAGATAGATGGGGTATATGGGGATAGATAGATAGATAGTGGGGGTGTATGGGGATAGATAGATAGATAGATAGATAGATAGATAGATAGATAGATGGGGTGTATGGGGATAGATAGATAGTGGGGGTGTATGGGGATAGATAGATAGATAGATAGATAGATAGATAGATAGATAGATAGAGGGGGTGTATGGGGATAGATAGATAGATAGATAGATAGATAGATAGATAGATAGATAGATAGATAGATAGATAGATAGATAGATAGATAGATAGATGAGTGTAGGGTGATAGATATTTATTTTCATTCATGCTAAGAGCCCTTTGCTCCAGCAATGTAAAGCACCCTTAAAGTGTGCATAAATTACCGTGAAACTCACTGTCGAGCCCTTTGACACAGACAGCATGGTGTAATAGGGCCTTACAGAGCTGACATTTCAAGCCATAATATGGTATTTGCCAGTATCCATTTGCTGTTTAAATTAATGACCCTATTCCTGCTGCTGCAGAGTCTCGGGAATGTCCCCGGAACGCAGGGATTGTTTCACTTCCCCTGGAAATGCAGCCACCTCTGGGGTGGAAAGTGACCATCATTCTGGGCTAATGGCTCTGTCCAACAGGAAGGGTACTTGAAGTGTAACATCTCCATTCAAAACTGCAGGGGATTATAGGGCAGAGTGCCAATGCAAGGATCTTGGGCACTTTACAAACAGCAATCCTCCCAGCCCCGCTGTAAAGATGATTGTTCCCATTAAACCGAGAGCACAGAAAAGGGAAGTGACCTACCCAAGGTCAGTGAATCAGTGGCAGAGATAGAAAGGAAACCCAGGAGTCCTGATGCCCAGGTGCTAATCATCGGACAAGACTCCCTTCCCAGGGGGGCAGTGATTTGGTAACTATGTCACACACAGCCACAGACCCGAGGACTGGTTTAGTGGGGATGGATTAATAGCCACAGGGGATGCGAGAGGCATATTAATTACAAACGGGCACAATCCAGACTCCGCTGTGCAGTGATCAGGGGGTAGAAACCAGATCCCTAAGCAGCATTTTGTGGCTTTCGCCCGGCTCTGTCATTAACATTGGCTCCCCACGCGCCTCCCCACCAGTGAGAAAGGGCTGACCCGGATCAGGCAGCCAATGCCAGGAGAGGGCTCACGGCTGTACATCCCAAGTGGAGGGAGGTGCCTAAATCTCTTTGAGTAGTGGGACTTAGCGCCCGCCCCCCGCATTTCCTATTGGCTAGTTTGGGCAGTTCCCCGCTCCACAGGCCAGCTTGGTGGCTCCCATTCTTAAGTGCCCGACCCTCCCCTTGCATTGCACTGGAAGCCTGGGCCCTGAACCCCGGGCAGAGGGCTCTGCTGGGCTGCAGGGCACCTAGTCGTTAAGTGCTGCAATGTCAAACTAGTGTCCCCTGTGTGGATTTAGCCCCCACTGGCAGAGACCAGCTGGAAAACTCACAGAAACTGCTGGAAAAGAGCCATTGGGCTCTCATGGCTCAACCCCCCCTGTGACACCCTGGCACCCCCATATTCACCACTATCATGTAATTAGGATAAGTGCTGTACGAAGTCTACCTTGTGAGGTAGCATTCAAAAAGTCTTGATCTGACGAACATTAATATCCTGTTGGATTGTACGGGCTGTCGTCGTATGTGGAGTTATGATGTTTTGCTAAGATGTTGTGAAGTTAGAAGCACCCACATCTAGCCTTTCGGGTACAACAACGAATAAGCTAGACAGTGCTAATGGCCCATCAACAAAGACAATGGCCATGGAAAAGGCTTGTTCTCACCTGGGGACCCTTCAGACAGCCAATGGAGAATGGCTGTCATGACTCAGCAAGCATGCAGGGGCATGTGACTAGCCCACATAAACTCCATTTTGGTACCTGTATTTTTCCACAAACTGGGCTGGGAACTTGGCTTGGAACAAAGGGTTCCCGCCATATGGAAGAAACTATAAAAGGGGGAAGTGACATCACCAAGGGGCCTCACTCCCTCTACAACTCAACACCTGGAAACACCTTAGAAACAAAGACTGAACTGGGGAAAGTGGTGGTCCCCATAGGCGCCGACTTCCTGTCTTTCCCCTGAGTGCTTGACCCCCCCTCTGCCTCCGGACCCGCCCCCACTCCACTCTTTCCATGTGGCCCAGCCTCTTCCCACCCCTTCCCCGCCCCCATTCCAACCCCTTCCCCAAAGTCCCGCCCCAACTCCGCACCCTCCCTGCCCCTATTCCAACTCCTTCCCCAAATCCCCGCCCTGGCCCCGCCTCTTCCCCACCTCCTCCCCTGAATGTGCCACGTTCCCGCTCCCCCCCCCCGCATGCTAATGCTGCCAAACAGCTGTTTGGCGGCAGCCGGGCGGGAAATGCTGGGAGTTAGGCGGAGGAGCGGGAACGTGGCGCGATCAGGGGGGGAGGAGGAGGTGGGGCGGGGGGTAAGGGGAGCTTGGCTGCCAGTGGATACAGAGCACCCACTAATTTTTCCCCATGGGTGCTCCAGCCCCAGAGCACCCATGGAGTCGGCGCCTATGGTGGTCCCAGGCTGGAAGAAAGGATTCCCAGCCTGTGTATAAAACATCTGCAAACTGCTTATACTATCTAACAGGGTGAAACACTGCTTGATTCACATTCTGTGTAGTATATTAGGCTTAGATTGGGTTTTGTTTATTTCTCAAGTAATCTTCCTTGATCTGTTTGCTATCACTTATAATCACTTAAAAATCTATCATTCTGTCGTTAATAAATCTGGTTTATATTTTTACCGAAAACATTGTGGTTTGAGTGAAGTGTTTGGGGAAAAATCTCAGCTCAGTTAACAAAAATTTGTGCATATTCCTCTGCACATCGAGGGTGGGGTGGACTGGGTAATTCATCCCGGTCAAGCTTTTGACCAGGGCAGGACAGTACAGCTTTGGGGTCCTAGGCTGGGGAGCTGGGGGTATTTTGGCTGGAGCCTCTCTATTGTTGGTTCATGCAGTGGCTGGCCAGAGCGTTCATGGACACAGCTGGGTGTGGCCCCTGCCTGTGGATGGTGGTGTGAAAGCAAGCTTGGAGGGCTTTGCAGCTTGTCACAATGTCACAGTGTGAGAGGGAACCCAGACTGGTAAGACAGAGGGCTCAGCTGTACCTCAGTTCCATGTTGCACCCCAGGGGGGACCCGTCACACCCCCCACCCAAAGAGTCAGATGAGTCCCTAAGCCCAAACATAAATGACCCGCCCCGTTCAGAGCAGGTTGGGGGGGGGGAAACAGCTGTTTTGTAGCCAGAAGATCTCCCCTCCAGGAAGTATTTAACCCCTTCCTGATTCCCTCCTCTGAATTTCATCGTCTCTGTTGGGACACCATGGGATGGAGGCGGAGGGGGGGTCAGGGCTGGAGCAGCCCTCTGAGAAGGGCAGTTCAGATGAACCACAGGAGGCCAGGCCAATGCTCAGCTGACCCTGAGCTTGGTCTGCTCTCCTTGCGTTGTGGATCGACAGAGGACAACAGCCTGCCGGGCTGCCAGGCTGGCCCTTCTCACCAGACCAGTGAGTAGCTTAATGCTGTAAATCAGAGGATGTGTCGGGACGGGCCAATGGTTAGTGCACTCGCCGGGGAGATCTGAGTTCAAATCCCTTCTATGCTGCAGACTCCTTGGGCTGGTCCTTTGCCTTCTCTGCTCCTCAGTTCCCCACCTGAACAGCGGGGACAATAGAGATCTGCGTCTGTCTCCCCAGGCGGCACCGGGCAGATGGCTCTGTCTGTACTGGGCGAGCCAGGCCCCGATCCTGCCAGGAGACGTGCTCACAGGTGGGTCATGCCCATGACATGCAGGAGCAGGGCCTCAGCCTGGGCCCTCTTCCTCGTCGAAAAGGTTTCCCAAGTCGTGGAACAAAGAGGGGAAGAGGCGGCTGGGCCCAAAGACTCCTCTTCTGTCCTGAGTCGCTTCTCCTCTTCTGGAATAGCCCCGATGGGGAGCCTGGGCAGTGCGTGGAGACAGCCCACCCCTTGGTGCACGGGGAAACGAGCCTCTTCCTAGGGGGTTCGCTGCAGGGATCTGGGGGGGGCTGGCGCAGGGCATGGCCTGATGGTTCTGTTTGCATCGGATCCAGTTGGCACTGAGCACGAGGCCCCTGCAAGCTGTCGGTGCCAGGACCCGTCCCCCTCCACGGAGCGTCCCCTGGCATGCAGCGAGCCTTAATCCCGCGTGCTTGTTAAGCACTAATCTGCCCCGAGCCCAGCGAGGGGCAGGATGGAAGAGGGATTCGTGCCAGGGCCCGCGGGAACCTGCTGGGGAGCAGGGGCACGAGGCGGAGGAGTGAAAGAGTGAGTGAGGGGGGAGGAAACAAGCGAGAGACGGGAGAGCAAGAGAGTCACAAGCAAAGGTGTGAAAGGGAGAGTGGAGGGAGACAAAGGAAAGAAACACCCAGGCTACGAGGATACAGCAGCAGAGCGGCCGTTAGGATCCAGTGCGGTGTTCAGAAAGGACCCTCCCATGCAGAGTTAATTCCTCCATGAAAGGAAGCCCAGAAGCAGGAGGAGATGGGAAGGACCTTGGTGCCCAATGCCCTAGTCAGTTACAAAACGTTGACTGGATAGGGCACCCCCTCCTGCTGCCAGCTAACTCCCCCAGACACAGGGGACCCATGGGCAGGGACTTTGCTAGCACCCCTTGGGGCAGGGCATTCTGGCTGAGGTGGTGTGTTACCTATTGTCAGTCAGGGGCTCCCTTGGTTGCCCCAGACTCCCAAGGGGACACAGGCGCTATGAATTTCCCTCCTTGGCACCTTCCACTTGCAGATCTCAAGGTGCTTCCTCAACATTCAGTCTCCCCTGAGATAAGCCAGTTTATGAGATGGAGAAATTGAGGCACGGGCAGCAGAAGTGACTTGCCCAAGGTCACACAGCGGCAGAGCCAGGACTAGAACCCAGGAGTCTGGCTGCCATATCCCCTACTCTGTCTACTGCCCCAGTCCATCGCCCTGAATGGCACCCACCTGAATGAGAAAGGGACCACTGAGGAGAAGTCCCACCCACCGATGTCCATAGCTCAGTGGTTTGAGCATTGACCTGTTAAACCCAGGGTTGTGAATTCAATCCTTGAGGGGGCCATTTACGGAACTGGGGTAAAAAGCTGTCTGGGGATTGGTCCTGCTTTGAGCAGGGGGCTGGACTTCCAACCCTGATATTCTATGATTCTATGATCTCAGAGCTTTCCATATGCTGCATGGCTAAGAGGAGGAGGTCACCTGAAATGGAGCCAGCACTTTGCAGGTACCTAGGCCGAAAGCCATCGATTCCAATGGGAGTTAGGAGCCCAAATACCTTTGAGGTTCTCTGGGCCCTACCCCAAGACAGGGGAACCACAGCCCCGAAACTAACCATGGCTTCTTAAAGGGCACCACCACCTTCCCAGCCCCTTGTAATGCAGCACGGGGAACTTGTCAGCTCCACCACATGGCCCTTAGCTCCTTAGAGAAACGGTGGGATGAGGGATGGAAAATCCCAGCCCGGCGCTCGGCGGGGGTCATTCTTGGAAGGGATTTAAAAAGCAAACAAATTAAAAGCAGATTTGGGAAGCAAAGGCTGAGTTCCATGGCTCCTGGGGCTAATCTCCCTCCCCCCCCCCCCGGACAGTGGGGGAGCGAGGCTGGAATTAAAGCTGGGGAAATGTGCTTGCTTTCGGCGGCTCCCTTCTGAAGGCATCGGAGAGGAGCTGGACCGCACCTATGGAAGCAACACGTCCGTGTTTCACACTGCACAAGATAAAGCCCTGATTTCTGTACTTCGGGCTAAATGACACCAGCCTTGTCTACACGAGAAAACTGTCCCGTTTAGCCAAACCAGTTTCAATCTGCTGTAGAGCAGAGCCTCCCGGTCTATCCATGCTACTGTTTCAGGGGAAGGGTTCTTGGCACCCGTGTGGCTTAACTTGATTCCAGAGGGCAGGTCTACACTACCGCTGAAGTCAATCTAGCGTACGTTGCTCGGGGGTGTAAAAGAGCCGTCCATACACGCTCTCCCGCAGACATAGACAAAGACAAAGCACTCTCCTGTCTGGTGCAGCTGCGCCGCTGCGGTGTAGACTTGCCCTCTCAGACTGACGCTCTTAAACCAAAACGGGCGAGGAGAGATTGGCACCGATTTAACGGCATCAGTTTCTAAACTCATTCCAGTAAATCGGTGTCATTTTCTCAGGGCTCGGGGGCTGCGTTTTCCGTTGCTCTGCGTGGGACTCCCTGTCTGTGGCCATCACAGGCTGCGTTGCTTTGGGAAGGACGCAGAGCCCAAAGGCAGTAAAGAAAGAGCCAATTTAACAAGAGATTCTTCTAAGGCTGCAGATCCGGCTCCTGCTGACTGCTCCTTCCTGCCCCAGGGTGCCTTCCCGGCTGTGCCTGCTTAGTGTATTGACCCGGCTAAGTTTTCGCTGCGCTGCATGGGGACGGCAGGCCAGGTTCATGCACCAGCAGACCCAGCAAGCCCATTTCTGCTTTGACGATAATGTTCACATGGTGTGCAGACTAACACAGGACTGCTGCCCTAGGTCTGGCAGCCCTACCAGCTTTCTTTGCTGGAAAGGCAGCAAGGCTAGTGGTTAGAGCATGAGTTTGGGAGTCAGGACTCCTGGGTTCTATAGCCAGCTCTGTCACTGCCTCACTTGGGCAAGTCACTTCCCCCCTCTGTGCCTCAGTTTCCCCATTTGAAATACAGGGTAAGCACACTGGAATTCCCCACCCTCCTCCCCAAGCAGGGCCGTCAGGCCGAGTTCATGCAGAGCCTTGAGACGCTCGGGCAAACTGCTGCCAAGTGTGGCTTTCTCCCACACATCTGCCCCTTACCCCTCTTGTCTCTACTAGCTGGGATGAGAACTGTGCTCCCTCCCCTCTGGCTGCCCCCTGAGTCCATTACCCCTTTGTTATGTTCGTGGCACACATCCAAAGACAGCTAAAAATACCATCTGGGCAGGTTCCACTTTCATTCTCGTAACCCAGAACGGGAGCACACAGTAACCTGAAGCTCACGCTCAGGGGCCAACTGGCTGCCGTATTTAGGGTCGGGAAAGAATTTTCCTTCAGGTCAGACTGGCAGAGACCCTGGGGGTTTCTCGCCCTCCTCTGCAGCGCGGGGCACGGTCACTTGTTGGTTTGAACTGGAGTAAATGGGGAATTCTCTGTAACTTGAAATCTTTAAATCAAGGACTCCAGTAACTCAGCCAGAGGTTCTGGACCTAGTGGCGGAGCAGGTGGGTAGTGGTGGATTCTCTGGCCTGTCACGTGCAGGACGTCAGAGTAGATCAGTGGTGCCGAGACTGCGGCTCGTGAGCTACAAGTGTCTGGTTAACGTGTCTCCTTGCGGCTCTTTGCAGCCCCGTTATATTAACACAGTGTGATTTAATTATTAACTGATCTAAGTTATTAACCAATCAGGATGCTTTTCCTATATTATTAATAGGGCCCTACCAAATTCACGACCATGAAAAACGTGTCACGGACCGTGAAATCTGGTCTCTCCCGTGAAATCTGGCTATTGTAGAGGGGTCACAGTATTGCCACCTTTACTTCTGTGCCGCTTTCAGAGCTGGACGGCCAGAGAGTGGTGGCTGCCGGCCAGGCACCCAGCTCTGAAGGAAGCACCACCACCACCAGCAGTGCAGAAGTGAGGGTGGCATGGTGGGGAGGGGGGGTTGTCACTTTTTTGAGGGGTGGCAGGGCCAGCCTTATGGGTGGGTGATGTGGGCGACTGCCCAGGGTGCCGTGGTCAGGGGGTCGCTGTGGTCACCACAAACACACGCAGCCAGCCCAAGGCCCTTTTCATCTCCAAGCACTGGGGAGGGGCAGGGTTGGGGCTGGGGGCACCCCATGGCTGGGTCAGACCCACCCCCAGTGGCAGTGTAGAAGTAAGAGTGGCAATACCACACCATGCCACCGTCACTTCTGCGCTGCTGCTGGCAGTGACACTGCCTTTAGAGCTGGGCTCCTGGCCAGCAGCCGCCACTCACCAGCCGCCAAGCTCTGAAGGCAGCAGCGCAGAAGTAAGGGTGGCACGGTATGATATTGACACCCTTACTCTGTGCTGCTGCTGACGGCAGCGCTGCCTTCAGAACTGGGTACCCGGCCAGCCGCCGCTGCTCTCCAGTCACCCAGCTCTGAATGTAGTGCCGTCACCAGCAGCAGCGCAGAAATAAGGGTGGCACTACGGTGACCCCCCTACAATAGCCTTGTGACCCCTGCCCATGATCCCGTTTTGGGTCAGGATCCCCACAATTACAACACCATGAAGTATCAGATTTAAATATCTGAAACCGTGAAATTTAAGATTTTTAAAATCCTATGACCATGAAATTTACCAAAATGGACTGTGAATATGGTAGGGCCCTAGTTATTAACCAATTAAGATACTAAGTTATCAACTTATTTGCTGTGAGAATAATATATAGATATCATAATTTATATATAATATAATAATATATATAAACTAAATATTTCCCTGTCACACTGTTTAAATATGAATAGTACTACAGTAAATGAAACAATAAATTCACACCCCTGTGGCTCTGTTGGGTAAGGCTAATCAATTTTGGCTCCTGAACCACTGAGGTCTGAGTACATTGGACTAAATGATCATGATGGTCCCTTCTGGCCTTGAAGTCTAGGAATGTGTGAGAGATAAAGCAGGCTGCTCCCTATGCAGAGAGGCACCACTCACCCCACCATGCTCTAGGCTGGTTCGGGCCAGCCTGACTGCCCATCACCATTTGCAGGCTTCCCTACAAAGGCCCCTAACCTGCAAGTAGGACCAGGAACCCCCTCACCCTCCACACTCTTAAAGGGATAGCTTGCAATTCCAGGACAATCCTCAATACTCTGCACCCTGCAGATGCTGCAACCCCGCTCCACTTGGGTGCTGATGGTTTGTGGTTGGTCTCCCCTGAGCAGCGAGGGCTCTCTGTATCTTGAGCCAGCCTGTGGCTCCAGAGTGGCTGGTCATCTGTGATAAGAGCCTCCTGCAGAGATAACAGCCCTCAGCCCTTCACTAGCAGCTGCCAGCACAGGGCTCTTCATACACAGGCATGGACTAAACCCCTGACTCTCCCTGTCATGGCAATGGGGGAAACTGAGGCACGGAGCATGCAGGGGACTGCCCTAAGCAGAAGCAGAGCCATGAGTAGAACCTAGGAGCCTTATTCCCCCCTCTGTGCCGCACCCAGCAGACCGGCCTGGCTCAGACATTGGCAGAACAGGGTCTTTGATTTGGTGTCCACACAGTGGGGACAGCCCAGACAGCAGCTGAGCAGCTCCCCACAGCCAGTCACACCACACCAGAGCCTGGGCTGAGTCCCCAAGCTGTTCCCAGAGCCTAGGTCGAGTCCCTGAGCCGTTCCCAGCCTCCGGGGCTGCTCCGGGCCACTGCGACAGCTGCACCAGAGCCGGAGAGGTGACGTGAACTCTGCCTGTGTATTTACCTATAACCATCCCAGCAAAACACAGCGCTGGGGGATGGCTAGAGAGGGGTGTACAGGGGGTGTGTGTGGGAGGTAGATGGACAGATAGATGCTGGTGGAAGGATAGATCTAGACTTAGTGCATCGTCCATTTCAGGCGTTCTGTGTGCCCCCACAACTCACATGGACCTATAACCCAAACTCTGCAAACAAACCCACGTCTGTTCCTCTCAGGAAGTGCATAAAAAGCCCCAACTAAGCCCCTGAGTGTGGAGGCTGGGTCCCTCTGGGGAGCTTCATTTATCACAGTCAGCTGGAGCCAAGGGGGACTTGATGCAGCCCTTTGACTTCCCAAACAGAGCTCTGCCTGACAGCCGACAGACAGACGCAGGGGGTGGGGGGCGGGCTGTGTATATCATGACATTGCACAGCACATTGCTGGCCCTGGATTCTCCCCAACTAGCGGAGCAGAGACACAAGGCTTGGGGGGGGGGGGGGAGAAAAAGGGGTGGGAGGAGGGTGGAGTTTTTCTTGACCCAAGATCCTGTTTCAACAAGTGACCCTGTCCAGAGAAGGAGAGGGGCGAAGGAGGAAGCTATTTAAAGAAAGCTGGGAAGTCTCCTCTCTCGACTGGTTTTTCCTTTCCTCCTCCTGCGTTCCTTCCATCCAGCCCCCGGCACCCCGGGCTGACGAAAATGGGGAAAGGGGTGAGTAGGATGTTTTGAGTGTGTTTTAAGGGGATCGTGCTGGGAATGGCTTGAATGGGACTGAAGACGACAGTGGTGCTGTGGTAGAAAAAGAAGCGGGTAAACAAACCTAAACTAAACGCCACATTCCCCGAAGGAGAAGTGGGTAAATTCCGGCTACCCGAGTCTGTCCTCAGCTACACGACTGGGGAACGAGGGACTGGAGAGCTTCAAAGTTTGAGACAGGAGTGAAGCAGCAACAAACGAGGGGGAACATGGGCATGTATCTTTCTGGGGCTAGTTTGTGCAGCTTGGAGGGCGAGCAGGGCCAGTGCTTAATATGTGCCGGGGCTGAGTGCCAGCACCTCTGGGCTTGGCAGTTCAGAACCCGGCACCTCTGGGCTTGGCAGTTTATAGCCCCAGCACCTTTGGGCTTGGCAGTTTATAGCCCCAGCACCTCTCAGCCTGGCAGTTCAGAACCCGGCACCTGTGGGCTTGGCAGTTCAGAACCTGGCACCTCTGGGCCTGGCAGTTCAGAGCCCCAGTACCTCTGGGCCTAGAGTTCAGAACCTGGCACCTCTGGGCTTGGCAGTTCAAAGCCCCAGCACCTCTGGGCCTGGCAGTTCAGAACCCAGCACCTGTGGGCTTGGCAGTTCAGAGCCCCGGCACTTCTGGGCTTCGCAGTTCATAACCCCGGCACCTCTGGTCTTGGCAGTTTATAGCCCCAGCACCTCTGGGCCTGGCAGTTCAGAACCTGGCACCTCTGGGCCTGGCAGTTCAGAGCCCCGGCACCTCTGGGCTTGGCAGTTCAAAGCCCCAGCACCTCTGGGCCTGGCAGTTCAGAGCCCCGGCACCTCTGGGCCTGGCAGTTCAGAACCTAGTACCTCTGGACCTGGCAGTTCAGAGTCCTGGCACCTCTGGGCTTGGCAGTTCAGAGCCCCGGCACCTCTGGGCCTAGAGTTCAGAACCTAGTACCTCTGGGCCTGGCAGTTCAGAGCCCTGGCACCTCTGGGCCTAGAGTTCAGAACCTAGTACCTCTGGGCTTGGCAGTTCAGAGCCCCGGCACCTCTGGGCCTAGAGTTCAGAACCTAGTACCTCTGGGCCTGGCAGTTCAGAGCCCCGGCACCTCTGGGCCTGGCAGTTCAGAACCTAGTACCTCTGGACCTGGCAGTTCAGAGCCCCGGCACCTCTGGGCTTGCTGTATCAGTTATGAAAGTAAAAAAAAAAATGGCTTGAGCCCTGGCATCTCTTTCATTACAACTTAAGCACTGGGCAGGGCCCCCCGCTGCGCCGGGCCTGGTCTCTCATTCCATAATTGCCGTTTCCAATCCACCCCCTCCCCTTCACTGCAGGGAAACATTTTTGCAACCAGGCGAACAATGCGACGGAGGGGACCGCTTACCAAACAGTGTGACCACTGGGTAAACAGCCCCCTCGCCAGGGCTGGGTCAGACTCCAGGTGGGGGTGAAGGAGTTGGCCGGGGCATTGGCCCCAGGGGATTATTTGGAGCCGTAGGCTGCCTTCCAAAAGCAAGATCAGCTCAGCTGTCCTCATGCCACCGCCAGGATCAGAGAGCTGGCTTAGCCAGGAAGTTTGTTTGAATCAAGTGGGGTTCCCCCCTGGTGTTTTCAGCTCTTCGGGAACTTTTTGCAGCTGGCATTAAAAAATTCTGGTGCAAGCTGGCTCCACTCCACTGCCCCTTAAACCTCTTTGGCCTCCTGAACGCTGTCGAGACACGAGGGACATTTCGGAAAGAGCAATCCTGCCCAGCCGTCAACCCCCCCTTGCATTATCGGGGGTGGGCTTTGCAGCATTGTGGGGTAGTTTGGGGAGAGGGGGGCATGTGCCCCAAATGCCTTGAAACGCAGAACAGAATTCCTCCGACCTGCAACGTGGAACGCCTCGCTCTGCTTTGCTAATTAGTTCCCCAGAAGCTGAAATGCAGAGTGGGTTGATTTATGTATGTCTGTAGAATGGCCAGATCTGTAGGAAATGCCAGAGCCTAGGAACCTTTGTGGAGCTAGGGCTGGAGCATGAATTCATTAACTAGATTTATACACTGCTCCTAACACACGACTCACGGGAAACTGAAAGAGAACATGGGGAACGGGCTATACAGCAAACAGTGTTTAGAAGAAGGATGATGAAGTGACAGTTTAGGAAGGCAGTGAGTAGACTAGGGAACTGCCAGTCAGGACTCCCCGTTTCTAGTTCCAGTACTGGGAGGTGAATGGGGTCTAGTGATGAGAGCAGGGATCTGGTTGACAGGACTCCTGGGTTCTGACTCCAGCTCTAGGAGAGAGTGGAGTCTAGTGGGTATAGCGGCACTGTCAGGACCCCTGGGTTCTGTTCCCAATCCTGTCACTGACTTGTGGTGTGACCTTGAGCAAGCCACTTCAGTGTCACCAACTGGCTAATGCGTATGTCTCCCTCTGATGGGTGGATCCAGGATTGATCAGTTGTGTATCCTAGACCCTATAGTGCTTGTAGAGATTCTCCTCAGGCTCAGATGGCAGGGGGGGCTGTGCCTTGGAAGGTGTGGGTTCCGTCCCTGCTGTACTTCTGAAGCCCCATAGCTGGGATGTTCCCAGATGATCACAGGTTTGTTAGAATTTTCATTCACCTTTGAAGTTCCCAAGTGGGAGGCACCATGGAGGGGCAAAGAGCTGTTCGCAGAAGGATTCTTTTAATAGTATTTTTACAGCCAAGCAATAATCTTATACAGAAGGGAGAATGAAAACCACATTGCCTGAAAAATAACTCTTCTCTTTAAACAGCTTCAGTGGGGAAAACAATTTCCTGTGCCCACAGGAAGCACTCAGAATGGGGGATAGCATGGAGACATGCCTAGGAAACATAGTGGTCACAACCCTACAATAAGTGCTGCCTCGAGGATAGAACCCGATCTGCGTGTGGGCGCATAGAACTGCCCGCATGGAGCTCCGCACAGGATCAGGGCCTGCAATAGCATTTATCGTTCTTTTATTATCCGGATCCTTTTGAAGAGGTTTGCCATGTGACGAGCTCTTGCTCTAATGATTAGGGATGGCTGAAAATTTTCGGTGGAAATTTATTTTCAGCGGGAAATCAGGTTTTCGACTCAATAAAACTTTTTGTGCAAAGGGTCGGCTTTCCCTGCATTTTCTAGGCCGTTCTTTGTTGGAAAAATGGAACACCTGAAAACCGAAATATTTTGGCCACTAATTCCGCTTTTCTGAGCTCATTTTTCGTTATTTGAATTTCTGGTGCAAAAAAGTAATTTTTCCATGGAAAATTTAGATGGCTGGGGAAACCAAGCCACAGAGTCATGCAGGGACTTGCTTAAGTTCTCACTACAAGTTTGTCACAGAAGTGGGAACAGAACCCAGGAGTCCTGGTACAGTCCTGCTTTGTACCATGGGCATGGTGCAGGTGTATGTAACCTCCCCAAGCTGGGGCTTTACCGCTCCTCATCTGGCCCCCAGCGACTCCCTGTATAGGTCTCTGCCCCACCCAGTCACCTGGAAGAGGCAAGGCACAGCTGGGGCAGTGTGTGGCGGTCTAGGACCTGTAATATGCTTCCAGGCCATTGACCCCATGTAAATCCCAGCCTGGAGCTCTGGGTCCCCCTCTAGTGTTAGGGATCAGAATTGCAGCCCCAGGAGCATGGCTCCTGTAATGGCCCTGATCCTGTAGCTAGTGCATCCAGAGAGAGACTGGGGGGGGTGTGGGGGACACAAAGAGCTCAGGATAGGGCCCAGAGCATCGAACTCACCTGTGCCACTGACTACAGGCAGGGGCTCGTTCTGCCAGGTCTCCTCCTGCTGCTCGAAGGTCCACTTGGAGGTTGTGAGGGTGGGGGTAGAGAGCTGGGGAGAGGGCGGGGCGGATATTCCCAGAGATATACCAGATATACCATGTCATGGTAATCCAGCCGCTATGACTGAAAGACAGGGGGTCCCACCGGTACTAGCCCACCTTTGGGGGGGCTTTGCTGCCCCCAGTCCAGAGCCCCAAAGCAGGGCAAGGTCCGTGCTGGCTGCTTAGGGGGTAGTGCTGGCGATGGCAGGGGTAGCTGGCTATAAGTGCCGGCTTTAAGCAATGTTTGCCTAACCGTTGTCATTAAAGATCCAAGTACTTATGGCAAGAGGCAGCGTGTTAACCCTGGGGCCTTGCCCACACACAGCTGGGCATGGGGTTCTGTTCCGCTTGGCTGCTGCATCCCACCCCAGAAGGGGCTGCGTTTCGGCAGCTGGAGCAGCAGATCCTGGAAGGTGCTTTGGGGTCTTTGCTGGGAGCAAGGGGTTGTCAAACAGAACAGAGAGCTCCTTAGCAAGCTCCTCGCCGCACGGCAAAGGATCCCAAAGCGCCATGGAAACCACAGGCAGGACGCTGGACTCATGAATCCTGGGACGTGCCAGGACTATTCAGCCCTTTATATGGAGCAGAAAGGAGGCTCTATTCTCCCTTCCCCATTCATGGCCTGAAAGACACTTTCTTCCTCGCTCTCTTTCTTCCTACAGGGGGCTTTTGGCTCAGACTCTCCTCCAGTCTCTGGAGACAGACATGACTTCCCTTGCAGGCCAGGGCCTTCGGGCATCCTTGCTGCCCTGATCCTAAACCCCAGGGAATCGTTCCCTAATTGGATCTGCCTCTCCAAGTCAAACACGGCCCCGTCTGAGCTGCGAAACTGACCGAGTCGCCCTGGGGACCGGCTGTGTCCCAAGACCGTGCGATGCTGCCTGGACCGGCGGCACCAAACAGTCCTGTAACTGGGCTACCGGGGTCCCCCGGCATGGGCGGAGCCAAAAAAGGCTGGAGATATGTTTGTAAAATGCAAAGGGGGCCAAGGTCGGGGTGATCGACTCTCATGCTGCAGGGCAGGGAGCTGCAGGGGTCAGGAAGGATCCCCCATTGCCTACGTGGCTGGGTGCAGGGGAGGAGGGTGTCGGGGAGGAAAGTCGTATCTCGGGAGCTGCAGAGGTCAGGGTACTGCACGTATGAACCAATGGCCTGTTCAGATGTGGAAGAAGGTGGGTTACTGGATAGAGGGACCAGGGGGTCTGATCCAGAACAGGGGTCTGCTGGGTTAGATGGACCAGGGGGTGTGATCTGGAGTGGCAAATCCCAGACTCCTTTAAGAGGGTGCACTCCAGCCTCCTACCCCGTCTTCTTAAGGAGCCTGCTGACCCAGACTCAGGTTCACGGTGGGAGATGCCTGTGCGTACCCTAGCTTGGGGGCAGGAGGGGCTGGGCTGGGGCTGCCTTTGAAATGGTTGGCTCTCGTTGCACTGCAGTAGATCCCCCTGGGCCTGCACCTGTCCCCCTCGCTCTCACTGTTACAGGCTGTTCCCCGGAGTGGAGCCGGAGGAGAGGGAGCCCGGCATGCTGGAACTGGAGCCAGCACCCCCAGCCCCGGGGCAAAGGGTTCCGCTTCAATCGATACAGGGGAACGGGAGAGGCCCAGAGCCGGGGGCAGAAACCAGCGGGGCCTGTGAAGAAGGCACCCCCAAATCATAGCGGGGGCCGAGCAGAATGCCCACCGCAGTCGTGGCCAGGGACAGGGAGACATGCTCTGGAAATGCACCATAACGATACATGGGAAGTTGCAGTTGGCAGGCTGGCCGCGTCCCGGGGACTCTCCCCAAATTGTGGCTGCTTTCAGGGTTCCTAACAGTTTCAATGCCTCCCTCCCTTCCCCCCATCGCTACTCCCCCCCCCCCCCCCCGTCGTAACGTGACCCTTTGCTCACAGCGGTTGTTCTTGGCACTGGGGGGACTTTTCCATGACAGCAGAGAGCTGAGGTCCTCTTTATTTTCTGCCTTTGAATAAACGCTGCTTTCCCGGCTGCCTGGCCCCGCTCCCACAAGCTGCGTGCTCGAATCCCCATCTTCGACCCCCACATCACCCGTGGGGGCCCCTGCTCCGCTGGGCTCCCGGATGCCCCACCGGCGCGGGGAGGGCCAGGGGAATCATCCCAGGACGTGCCAGTCTTCTCTCAAGCAACCCCTACCCCTCCTCCTGGGGGCCCACAGTAACAAATCCCAGAGCCCCCTCCGGAGCAGCCACCAGCCCAAAGCAGCAGGAACTAGGGAAATTCAGTCTCTGCTTTGGCAGAGTGTCCCTGGGGTGGGTGAAGTCACTGGCATAGCATGCAGGGCACAGGGCTGTCTATGCCAGGGCAGCACTGGCAGGACAACTAGAGGTCCCAGCCCCCCTCTCCCCCCGTGTTGTTTGCTTAGCGCAGAGGGAACTTGGAAGATTTGGGACTTGAGTTTGGTTCCCAAACACCAGCTGTCTCCCTGAGCTCTCCAGGCCGCTGGGCTCACAAACCGGGGCAGGAAGCTCCCGAGAGCAGTAATCCTGATGTGATTCCCACCACTGCCTGTGAGCGCTCTGCGTGGGAATGCTGGGATAGGAATAGTCTCTCTCCTGGCATTCTGGCCCTGGGGCTCCAGCGTGGAGCAGAAGCAGTCCGCCACCTGCAGACCGTGGGGACAGGGGCACTGGGAATGCCATCATCCACAGGGCCATGAGCTTTTGCCCATCCCTCGGAGGATCTCAAAGCACTTCGCACTCATGCGCGAGCTGAGCCTGACACCCCTGGGAGGGGAGTCAGGATCATCCCCACTTTGCAGAGGGGGAAACTGAGGCACAGAGCATGAAAGTGACTCGAAAGTCAGTGGCAGAGCTCAGAAGAGCATTTCCAGAGCATGTCTCCCTGCCCCTGGCCACGACCAGGACCCCATGGTGCTAGGCGCTGTACATTATTTATTAGGTGTATTACGGTAGTGTGTTGGAGTCCCAGCCACAGACCAGGACCCCATGGTGCTAGGCACTGTACGTTATTTATTAGGTGTATTACGGTAGCACCTCAGCACCCCACCCATGCACTGGGACCCCATGGCACTAGGCACTGTACGAACACAGAACAAAGAGACAGTCCCTGCCCCAAACAGCTTCCAATCTAAGTGTAAGATGAGAGGCAATTGGTGCAGAGAGACCCACAGACGGGGCAGCCTGAGGAAAAATCCATTCTCCTGTTCCTGGCTGTGGTCCCGCTTTTCTGATCTCTTGCATCCAGGCAGGGCAGGGGGGGTAGGGGGAACACGACTTCCCCTCTTCCACTTATGCGTCTCGTCTCCCCCAGGCCTGACCTGCCACAGCAAGTGTTGGGGGAGAGAAACCAGGAATCTCTCGGCTCTGCTGCAGGAGAAGCCGTTCCCTGGAGACCTGCCTAGGTTTTGTCTGAGGCCCAGAGCATCCAGGGGCAGGACACTTGGGCTGTCCTGAGCTGCCAGGTGGCCAGAGCTTGGTTCTCTTCTGCATTGGTTGCTCTGAAGTCCTGGCTGAGGACCTGGCACGGGGGGAGGGGGGGATGGGACGGACTCTGTCTGCACCGAGTTCATTCCCACTTGCCACCCAGCACCTTCTGCCAGGGGGACACTCTGACCCAGTTCTGGATCTTCCAGGGGGTGGCCACGGGGCCAGCCAGTCCTGGGCTCCCTGCCTGGTCGTGACCTTCGTGCTGCATGGCTGCCGTGGGTTGGGGTGCTCCTCCTACCTGCGTCTCTCTCCTCCCTGTGGGTTTGTGTGGCTTCTGGAGTCCCCTGCTCACTGAGGTAACACTACCCCTCTTTCTTCCCCCTTCCCCCCACGGCAGGTTGGGCGGGAGTATTCGCCGGCGGCAACCACCTCCGAGAATGGCGGTGGCAAGAAGAAGCAGAAGGAGAAAGAGTTGGACGAGCTGAAGAAGGAGGTGAACCTGGTAAGGATCCGCTTCACCCCATGGGCACTGCTGGGGGGGCCAGACTGCCAATGCCTGGTGCGGGAGGGACCTTGACCTGTCCCCCCCCCCCAAGGCAGGTCACCCCCCCATGCTTATGGGACTGTGAGGTTGCTTCCCCCCATCCTTGCTAGATCTCGCTGGTCACCCCTGTGATCAGCACTAGTGTCAGACACCAAGGGGATAGGAGACAGAAACTGCAGGTGGAAGGATGCATGGATGGATGTGCAGGTGGCTGGCTGCTGGATAGATGGGTGGTACAGGTGGATGGGTGGATAGATTCTACACAATAAATAAGAAGCAAGAGGAAGACCAAGGACAGGGTAGGCCTGATACTCAATGAGGGGGGGGAAACAATAACTGGAAATGTAGAAATGGCAGAAGTGTTTAATGACTTTTTTGTTTTAGTTTTCACCAAAAAGGCTAGTAGTGATTGGACATCTAACATGGTGAATGCCAGTGAAAATGAGGTAGCATCAGAGGCTAAAATAGGGAAAGAACAAGTTAAAAATTACTTAGACAAGTTAGATGTCTTCAAGTCACCAGGGCCTGATGAAATGCATCCTAGAATACTCAAGGAGCTGATTGAGGAGATATCTGAGCCATTAGCAATTATCTGTGAAAAGTCATGGAAGACGGAGAGATTCTAGAGGACTGGAAAAGGGCAAATATAGTGCCAATCTATAAAGAGGGGAATAAGGACAACTCGGGGAATCACGGACCAGTCAGTTTAACTTCAGTACCCGGAAAGATAATGGAGCAAATAATTAAGCAATCAGTTTGCAAACACCTAGAAGACAATAAGGTGATAAGTAACAGTCAGCATGGATTTGTCAAAAACAAATTGTATCAAACCAACCTAACAGCTTTCTTTGACAGGGTAACATGCCTTGTGGTTATGGGGGTGTGACGAAGTGGGGGATTTTCTTGGTTAAGCAGTAGATGTGGTATATCTTGACTTTAAAAGCAGCAAAGAGTCGTGTGGCACCTTATAGACTTTATCGGACTTTGTCGGATGAAGTGGGTATTCACCCACGAAAGCTCATGCTCCAATACGTCTGTCAGTCTATAAGGTGCCACAGGACTCTTTGCTGCTTTTACAGATCCAGACTAACACGGCTACCCCTCTGATATCTTGACTTTAGTAAGGCTTTTGATACTGTCTTGCATGACCTCCTCATAAACAAACTAGGGAAAATACAAGCTAGATGGAGCTACTATAAGGTTGGTGCATAACTGGTTGAAAAACCACCCCAGGAGGTCATGGGCAGCAGGCCCTGATGGGCCAGCGCTCTGCCGGATGGGCCCCTTTGGATCTGGTTCTGTTCCCAGGACATTCCGGTCTCTTGCTAGTCTGTGACCTTCCCCCACCTCTCCCCTGGCAGGACGATCACAGGCTGTCCCTGGATGAATTGGGCAGGAAATACCAGGTGGATCTGTCCAGGGTAAGTCAGGACATGTCAGTGTCTGTGGGTTGGTGCCCCTCCTCCACAGTGCCCTCGCCCCACCACTTATCTCCCCCCCACCCTCCCTCCCCATCACCCGCCACTCCCCTCTTGCCCCCTCCCTACCATTCCCCCTCCCCTCTCATCCTCCCCTCCCCTCTCATCTCCCCACCCCATCGCCCCTCGCTCCCTGCTTTCCACTTCCCAGGCTGGGCTGCCATCCTGCTCCACACCACTGCCCAATGACAATTGCTGCAGCATCAGCTATCGCAGGTACCCTCCTGCTTCCCCCCCCCGCACCACCATCTGACCTCAACCCCCTGCCAGATCTTGGGAGAATTTGCCCTCACTCCTCCCTGATTCCCAGGCTCCTGGGTGCAGGTCCTGTGCAGCGTCCGGGCCATTCCATTCACCTGGTGCTCAAAATACAGGGAAGGGTCCCCGCAGAAGCCCCAGTGGGGGAGGGATTCCCCACCCAGAAGCCCCAACGGCCCCCTGGGGAAGATGAAGCCCCTTCCCCTGCAGTGTGGGTGGTTTGGCAGGGTGAGGGAGGGGCTTCCCTCGGGGAGCCCCCCCCCCAAGCCTGGTTGCACCGGGCAGTGGGGGATTCAGGAGAACTGGACGTCCAGGGCTCTGTAATTGTGTGTGTGGGGGGGGAGCCGTGGGCAGCGGCTCCGTTCCCTTCGCCAGCCGCTGAGTGCACTGGGTCTGGTGCGGGAGGGGCCAACAGTGTGAAATGCCAGAGATACGGGGGCTCCTCCGGCCTTTAGGTGCTTCGAACCCTGGTAGCACGTAACTGGCTCTTTCTCTCTGTCCCTTCCTCCTGCCCTCCCGTTTTGTCGTTCTCTGGGTTCTGTGTCGCTCCTTCGCTCCCCTGCCATCCCTCCGACCCCCCTCTGCCTGGGCAGGGTCTGACCAACACCCGCGCAGCCGAGATCCTGGCACAGGATGGCCCCAACGCCCTCACGCCCCCCCCGACCACCCCCGAGTGGGTCAAGTTCTGCCGCCAGCTATTCGGGGGCTTCTCCATCCTGCTGTGGATTGGCGCCATCCTCTGCTTCCTGGCCTACAGCATCCAGGCCGTGATGGAGGACGAGCCGGCCAACGACAACGTGAGCTACATGACCCGGAGCAGATCAGACACGGGGCGGGGGGAACCAAGTCATTCTGGCCTGCGTCCCAGGGCTGGGTTCAGCTGGATTCTCCACTCCACACCTGGAGTTTCTGGGTGTTGAACTAGGGTTACCATACGTCCGGATTTTCCCGGACATGTCCGGCTTTTGGGGGCTCAAATCCCCGTCCGGGGGGAAATCCCCAAAAGCCGGGCATGTCCGGGAAAATCGGGAGGGCTCGGCCGGGGCCTCTTTGGCCGGGGCCGGTGTGGGGCCGGGCCGGGGTCGCGGGGCCGGGAGCCAGGGGGTCCGCTGGGCCGCGGGGTCCGCTGGGCCGGGAGCCGGGGGGGTCCGCTGGGCCGCGGGGTCCGCTGGGCCGGGGGGTCCGCTGGGCCGCGGGGCGGGAGCCGGGCCGGGCCCGCGGGGCCGGGAGGGTCCGCTGGGCCGCGGGGCGGGAGCCGGGCCGGGCCCGCGGGGCCGGGAGGGTCCGCTGGGCCGCGGGGTCCGCGGGCCGGTGCAGGGCCGGGAGCCGGGGGGTCCGCGGGGCCGCCGGGGGCCGGCAGTGCTGGGCGGGCCGGGGGTGGTCGGCCGGGGCCGGCACCCCAGGGCCCGAGCCGACCCAGGCTGGAGCTGCCGGGGGGCCAGCCTGGGCCGCGCCTCCTCCCCCCACACTCCCCCTTACCTGCTACAGGCTTCCCGCGAATTAAATATTCGCGGGAAGCAGGGGAGGGGGCGGAGACTTTGGGGAAGGGGCGGAGTTGGGGTGTGGGCGGGGCTGGGGGCGGGGCCGGGGCCCATGGAGTGTCCTCCATTTGGAGGCATGAAATATGGTAACCCTAGTTGAACAAACCTCTAAATGGAACCTCATTGAAACTCTCCTGCTTCCGTCCTTCCCCTAAAGCCGCGAGGGAGAGAAATTGGGGGGGGGGAAATTCAGGGGGGACTCTCTGGCCTGAACTTGAGGGGAGCTTGGTCTTATCCAAGGGGTGTGACCTGGTTTTGCATGGCAGGGCCGTAGAGTCTCATCCCAGCCTCCCAGAGATTTGTGAGAATCCGGCCTGGGCGCAGGCTCCAGGGGTCTCATCAGTTCGGTCAGCTCTGGGCTTTGATTCACCAAACTCAATCCAGACCAAGTGAGCAGCATCTACTGGCCGAGGCAGGCAGAGCCGGGGCTGAACTGGTCCCACCTGGACACTCCCAGCATTGGGGGATGGGTGAGGAACGGTTCACTGTCTCCCTGCACTGAAGGCAGGTTCCCAATAACTCAGCCCTGCTTCCTAAATAAGATCTGTAGTAACAGGAGCGGGGCAGCTGTCCCACCCTGAGGCTGGTCTCGCCCGGGAGACCTGCAAGTGCTGCAGGGAGCGAGGAGGGGGCTCAGGAGGGGGTGCTCTCCCTTCACTGTCAGTGCTGGCCCCACCGCTCCTGTGCGGTGCTAGGGGGCGCTCTGTCCAGTAAGGGGCACTCTCCCTGTGGAGCCGGGGTGAGACACCAGCCCAAGTCCCAACTACTTGTGATCGATAAGGAACCAACTTTTCATCCCAGTCGGGGTGTTAGCCCCTGGGCCCCGGCCCAACTCCATCTCCAGTAATTACCTACTTCTTCTCACAGGGTCAGATATTTGTCACTTCCTGTCCTAAACTGCTGGGCAGCATCACTATGCGTCTGTTAAGCAGCTGCCATGTCCCACCCCAGGGGTGGCTGCATTGCGGCAGTGGGTGAAGGAATCCCCTATGTCTGAACAGTCTCCTCCTCTCCCCAGCTGTACCTGGGCGTGGTGTTAGCTGCTGTGGTCATAGTCACCGGCTGCTTCTCCTACTACCAGGAAGCCAAGAGCTCCAAGATTATGGATTCCTTCAAAAACATGGTACCACAGGTAGGAGCTCCCCTCTCTCATCCTTTGCACCCTGCTGGCACCACGTGGCACGGGAAGGAGCACCAACGAAGGGAGGAGACTGACCATCTGAATAAAGGCAGCTCAGGCTGGAAGGATCATGGCCAAGCTACAAAACATTGATTGCAACAAACCCACAGCTACCAAGGAGTGCCCACTTCATGGGGGATAGAACCTGGGTCTTCCAGTGCCTAAGGCCCAGCCTCCTGAGCTAGAGGAGGATCCTCACTGACTCCTAGCAATATAGGGCCTATGTCACACAGACAAGCAGTTCTGATTCCATCCAGTAGAGGGAAGAATTTTCCCCTCTGAGCCTCCCTTTTGATCCTAAATCTCCTTGACAGGAGAGACAGACCCAAGCAGCACAAGTGGAATCTGGGTTGGGGACACCTGTAAAGGCTTGGGGCAGGGTCTGGGATTTTGGTCCATTTGGAAAACGTGGGTCCAAGTCCAGTTTCAGGGTGTTAAGATCTCGGCTGGTCCCTTGCGGCGGGTAACTCAGCCAGTGTGGTTCCAGAGCTCCCTCTAGTGGCGGCCGGGCCACAAATAGTAGTTGATGAGCCCGCGACAGCCATGGGGAAATGGCCTTTTAGCTCAGTAGCAGCTGTCTTTAGACCCAGAGTTCCCAGATTCCGGGGGCATGGGCATGGCGTTGCAAGAGCTGCTGTTGCAGAAATATCCCAGGCCCATCGCTGAGCAATGGGAGAAGAGAACACAGAGCTGGAGGCTCTCCAGGGATCCCCGAGCCCGTCTGGGGGATCCCCCTCCTCCCTGAGCTGGCAGCGCAGCCACAGGGCCATTTCTGAGTTTGGACGCAACCGTGCTTAGCTTTTGGCTTTGTCCCAACCTCTGAGGCCTCCGTGCTTCCTCCTTCCAGCCAGTCTCTGAAACGCTGCATTGATGGGCTGGGATCCCACTCTCCCGCTGATAGAGTCACCCCACTGAAGTGGAGAGAGATCAGAATCAGGCCTGTGCCATGCCTTGCCTGGCCGGCGGCAGGAGAGCCCACGGGGCAGGCATTGGGGTGGTGGGGACAGAGAAGCAGCTGCAGTGATGGGTGGGCAGCACTTCCCTCTGCTGGCTGGACGAGGGGGCGCAGCTGTGACCCCCACGCACTGTGAGAGTCCAGAACTCCACTGGGAGTTTCACCTGAGCCCAGCAGCAGGCCAAGCCCTGGAAAAGGGTGGGGGTGGGCTCAGGACATGCAAGGTAAACCACATGCACTTGCAGCTTTGCTCACAGCTTCCACTGGCAGGGCCGTCCTGCAGGGCTCCCCACCCAGGGCTGGGACCCATCGGATCAGATGGGGGTCAGCGGTGCACAGCAGGCTGGGGCGTTACAGGGGACTCCAGGGGTGCGGGAGCCGGGCGCAGTGCTCTTGCCTTTACCTCTCCTTCTGGTTGCGTTGGGCAGCAAGCCCTGGTGATCCGAGAGGGCGAGAAGATCCAGATCAACGCCGAGAACGTGGTGGTGGGAGACCTGGTGGAGGTGAAGGGGGGAGACCGGGTCCCTGCTGATCTGCGCATCATCTCCTCCCACGGCTGCAAGGTGAGGATGGCGGGGCTGTGTCCTGGGCTGGCGTGGGGGCTCCATAGGCTAGAGGAGAGGGAGGCATGGCCGCTATAGGGCAATCAGTGCAGACTGACTGGACAGATGGACCCTGCTTTGTCGATCTTACACAAAAAGGCTTATGAGGTCTTGCTGCTCTCGTGGCCCTATGAGATTTACCCACAGGGCCATATAGGGGGATATTGGAAGGGCCGCTGCAGCCCACCCCTTGGACTCTGTAGGGATCCCCATACTGGGGGGCATGTAGGCGGGCCCTGGCTCCTGTCCGATCCCCATGGGCAGCAGGCTGTGTCAGGACAGTCTGGGGGGAGGTCGCAGGGTCTCGTCCCGGCCGAATCTCCAGGTCCCATGTGAACCCTGGGCTCCCCTGCAGGGATGGGGTGAAAGTGGAAGCCGGGCTGTCCCGGTATGCCTGGCTGCAGCATCCCTGTATCCCCCACTGCCAGCCCAAACCCTGGAGCCCTCGGAAACCCCCCAGCCCTCTCTGATAAAGGCCCTAATCCCTCCCCTGCCCCGCAATGATAAGCACCCCAGATCCAACCGTCCCCCCACCAGCTGCTGAACCCCCTCCCCCCCTTCCATCCCTAAATTCGCGTGTCCACATGCTCCCCCCCCCACGCCCCTCCCCCAAGTGAGCTGCGTGGGATAAGGGAGCTTGCCAGCAGCCCATGCTCTGTGCAGAAGGCCCCATGTGAACTAGTGCTGAGGTTGGGGGGCACTGCAGGGGTGGGACATGGGAGCCCCAAGAGCAGGGGGGTTTGTCCATCTGTCTATTAGGGCAGAATCGGGGCTTATGGGCTGATGCCAGTAACAGGGCAGGGGACTGATAATGACTGAGGCAGATTGCCCCCGTGCTGTCTGTCTGTTCCTCCCGTCTCTGTCTCTCTTGGGCCCCGAAGCCCCTGACCGGCCTCCCGTTGCCTTGGCAGGTAGATAACTCCTCCCTGACGGGCGAGTCGGAGCCACAGACCCGCTCCCCCGAGTTCACCCACGAGAACCCCCTGGAGACCCGCAACATCTGCTTCTTCTCCACCAACTGTGTGGAAGGTGAAGGGGGGAGGGGGCTGCCGGGCCACTCAATTTACGGCCCGTCCCTGGATCTGCAGGGCTGTCCCACGTGCCCCCCCGGCACTTAGCCTGGGGTGGTTATGGAGCCCTGAAATCCGTATGTGCGTGTGTGGGGGGTGATGAGGAGTCGGGAGGGGGGGCGGAACTGAGCAAAGGGGAGTTGAAATGGCCAGACTGGGGGGAAATGAGAAGGGTTATTACCCCCAGGGCAGCCTAACCCCAGAATTGCAGAGACAGTGCCAGTGAGGGTGCCCAGGCAGGTGACCGGGCCGTGATGCCAGGAAGGTCTGGCCCTGGCACACAGACTGCTGTGCTGAGAGACGGGCCAGAGGGAATGCTGTGCTGAATGGAGAGCCCTGGAGGCTGGGGGGGCCCCATTGCTCAGAGAAGGGCCTAACCCCAGAGACAAGCCAGGCCTCAACCCCCGCCAGGCCCATCCCCTACCCAATGGGTGGCACGCGCTTGCCTGCTAACAGTGAGGGGCCTCGTCCAGTCCTGATGCTGCCAATAAGGGGCCAGCCTGGTGGGATGGGCTGAGACCACCCCACAAGCTCATTGCACAGAATAGCCACCAGGCAGGGGAGGGACAAAGGCAAGACAAGCAGTGCACGGGGGAGTTGCTACATTGTTGGGGTCCCTCAATCCATCCTTTACCGGAGCTGCTCCTGAGCCCCCTCCCAGCCCCGGACCGCTCACCCCAGTTCTAGTCTTCCCCACAGAGTACTTGAAATACCTGTCTCCCCTCCCCCCACCGCACTAGGCACTGCCCGGGGCATCGTCATCTCAACTGGGGACCGCACAGTGATGGGCCGCATCGCCTCGCTGGCTTCGGGGCTGGAGGTGGGCCGCACCCCCATCGCCATGGAGATCGAGCACTTCATCCAGCTCATCACCGGGGTGGCCGTCTTCCTGGGCCTCTCCTTCTTCATCCTCTCCCTCATCCTCGGCTACACCTGGCTGGAGGCCGTCATCTTCCTCATCGGCATCATCGTCGCCAACGTCCCGGAGGGGCTCCTGGCAACCGTCACGGTAACAGGTTCCGCTCCTGCACTGCCCAAGGGCGGGGCTGGGTGTCTGGCCAGGCCCCCTGGCTCAGCCAGCGCAGGGCGGTCTGACCACACTGGCAGTGCCAGGTGCAAATCCTGCCCCCCCCCATACCTGCTCTGACCCCCGCCCCTCCGGCCCGCAGGTGTGTCTGACCCTCACCGCCAAGCGCATGGCGCGCAAGAACTGCCTGGTGAAGAACCTGGAGGCGGTGGAGACGCTGGGCTCCACCTCCACCATCTGCTCAGACAAGACGGGCACCCTGACCCAGAACCGCATGACGGTCGCCCACATGTGGTTCGACAACCAGATCCACGAGGCTGACACCACCGAGGACCAGTCCGGTGAGAGGTTGTCGCTGCTACCTGCCGCCTGCTCCCCCCACCCGCGCTGCCTGTGCCCCCCGCCATCTGTGCCATCACCACTCCACCACCCCCTTGCCCTTCACCAATGCCATCACCACCCTAGCGTCCCTGCCCACACCCCCGCCACTTACACTCCCCCCCAACACCACTATGTCCTTCTGCCTGCAACCCTGGGACTGCCACCACCGCCCGCACCCCTGCCACTATCACCACCACCTAAGTCTACGTTTACGCCAGCACTGTCGTTGGTAAAACTTTTGTCAGTCAGGGTGTGAAAAAACCACACCACTGACCGATGTAAGTTTCACTGACAAAAGCACCGGTGTGGACAGCCATAGCTACTGCTGCTGTTTGCGGGTGGTTAAATTATGCAGGCAGGAGCGCTCTCTCCCATCGGCACAGAGCGGCTACATGGGAGACCTGACAGTGGTGCAGCTGTAAGGTGTGTAGTGTAGACATAGCGTTAGCCTGCCCTGTGAGCGAACTGTCTTTTTCCACACACTGGGTAACAATGCGTCATATAGGGGAGACTGAGGCACAAACAGGACTCATATAAATACTACAAAATATTCCCACTTTGTCACACTCCTCCACTGCGTGTGCCCTCACCCCCCATCCCTACCTATGCCCCATGCCAACTCCACCTGTGCTCTCACATACCACCCGCCATTGTGTGCCATCACCACCCATCTCTACCCATGTCCCCCACTACCACCACTGCTTGCACCCTCCACCACTGTCCCTCTCACCCGTGCCCTCACCCCCTGTCATCAACACCCACGTGCCATGGCCGCTTGTACCCTACACCCATGCACCTTGTGCCTCCCGCCACCCCATCTGTGCCCCCTGACACCACCTCCACTCTACCCGCACCATCTAGCCACCCCTAACTCATCATCTTGTGCATCTCCCCGCCCCAGCCATCCTTGCCTCCCCCCACCTGCGTCTGTCTAACCCCTGGTGCTGCTTCAGGGCAGGGCTGAGGTGGGGGTACAGGGGCGAACCTGTGGCACTGCAGGGTCAGCTGTGCTGAGTCCCAGAATGTGCCCTGGGCAGAGGGTAGCATGGCAGTGCCTGCAGGGTGGATGTGGCAAGCCTCACACGCAGCACCCGTGTTCCACGTTCCTCTCCCGAATTCCTGGCTCTTCTTTCCCTTGTTTGCCTCTGTCTCGGTTCAATCCCATGGGACCTGACTTTGGGAGGCTCTGGTTTGGAGACCTGGGCACCTCCCAAAAGGCTCTGCTGGATTAGAGATTGTAGGATAGATCCTGGCTACTCCATCCAGGCCTCTCCTGGCAGGGGGTGCTGTAGATGGCGGGGCAGGAGCACTGGCTGTGCGGGGAGTTCCTGGCTACTCCAGTCCCAGCCTCTGCCAGCAGGGGACACTGTGGGGGGCAGGGCAGTAGTACTGGCTTGGGGGGAGTTCTGGCTGCTCTAGTCCCAGCCTCGGCCAGCAGGGGGCGCTGTACATGACACTGCTGCAGCCAGGCAGTGGGGCTCGGCTCGCTGCTCCGGTCCTATGGTCGGGGGCTGGATGGGGTCATGTGGCTGACTGGTGTGTCTCCTGCCAGGTGCAACCTTCGATAAGCGCTCGCCCACCTGGGCGGCCCTGGCCCGCATCGCCGGCCTGTGCAATCGAGCCGTCTTCAAGCCAGGCCAAGAGAACGTCTCCATCTCCAAGGCAAGCTGGGTTCCTGGACCCCACCCCTCGCTCCCGGGCTCCCTGCACGGCTCCCCCAAGCGAGATGGGCCCCAGCACTGAGCGCACCAGACTCTCCAGGAGATATGGGCTCTGCAGGTCTCCCCTTGTCTCCCCCATCCTTCACGCTGCTCTGATCCCTGCCTGGGGCACCACGTGAGATCGAGGAGGGGGCCGTGAGGAGCTGCACTGAGATGGGATCTTGGCTTCCCACAGCCAGATGGGCTCAGACTGCCCGGGGGGCTTGGACCGCCCCCATCGTCTGCCATGCTGCCAGAGCTCTGTCCGGCCCGGACCCCCCACCGGGGAGCTGGCCTCAGAGCACACGGACCTGTGCAGCTCCCCCTTGGCCGCAGGGCCAGCCTGGGGAGAGAGCAGCGCATGGGAGCGTGCTTTCCTAGGGCCGGATCCCAGAGCCAGGGGCTGTTCAGTCTGACCCATAGCACGTGGCTGGGTTGTTCCCTGCCTTGGCAGGATTGTCAGCCTCAGAGCAATGGCCAGGGAGCCCCATAGCCCGTCCGCCAGCCCCGCCAGATCAGAGCATTGCCCAGCGAGCCCCACGGCCCGTCCGCCAGCCCCGCCAGCCCAGAGCAATTCCCAGCGAGCCCCATGGCCCGTCCGCCAGATCAGAGCATTGCCTAGTGAGCCCCATAGCCCGTCCGCCAGCCGTGCTAGATCAGAGCAATGCCCAGCGAGCCCCATGGCCCATCCGCCTGCTGCTCCAGATCAGAGCAATGCCCAGCGAGCCCCACGGCCCATCCGCCTGCTGCTCCAGATCAGAGCAATGCCCAGCGAGCCGATAACCCCTTCTCTGCCTCAGTAGGACAGAGCTGTGGCCTGTGTCTCCCCATGTCCCTGACTCTGCCACCCAGCATCAGAGCCATGAAGCCAGCTAGTCCTTTATCCCCCGGCCGTGTTGGATCAGACCCATGTAGATCAGTGTCCCTGGCTCCTGGATCAGAGCACTGGGCCCACAGGTTTCCTGCATATTTTAGATCAGATGTCCCCAAACTTTGTTATAGTGGGGTACATGCTACACCTCCCCTCCCATTGACCATTGCCACACAGTCGCACCCCCCTCCCATTGGCCATCACCCAGCCATACCTCCCCTCCCATTGGCCATCACCCAGCCACACCTCCCCTCCCATTGGCCCGGGACCCACTACCCCGGCCATGGCTCCCCTGCCTCACATTGACCATGGCCCCACCTTGCCTCCTGACCCATTGGCCATAGCCTCGCCCTGTCTCTGCAGCCACTGGCCACAGCCATACCTCCCCTCCCATTGGCCAGTGCCCCTACCTTACACCATCGATTGGCCACACCATGCCTCCCCTCTCATTGGCCATGGCCCCACCCAACCTCCTCACACATTGGCCATAGCCTTGCCCCACTTCCACATCCATTGGTCTCTGCCATGCCTCCTATTCTATTGGGCATGGCCTCATCCTGCCTCCCCTCCTATTGGCCATGACCCCAGCCACACCTTCCCTCCTATTGGCCAGGGCTCCGCTACCACACCCCATCCATGGGCTATGGTCATGACTGCCCTCCCATTGGCTGTGACCCCAGCTGCACTTCTCATCCCTTCACCCCACCAGTCTGCTCAGCAGTGCTCCCTCTGGGCTGCTCTTGCCCCACACTGACGGCCCCTCTCCCCTCGGCAGCGGGACACAGCGGGCGACGCCTCCGAGTCGGCCCTGCTCAAGTGCATCCAGCTCTCCTGCGGCTCGGTCAAGAAGATGCGGGACAAGAACCCCAAAGTGACAGAGATTCCCTTCAACTCCACCAACAAGTACCAGGTGGGCTGGGGCTGGGGCCGGAGCATGGGCCCGGGGCTCAGAGGGGCACAAGCTGGGTTGATATGGGCACAGATCAGGAACAGACGTGGGGCTGGGGGGGTCAGTGTGCGACGGGGAGGGAATCGGGCTGTGGCTTGGAGATGGCATTGGGGATAAGTGTGGGAATGCAATGAGTCTACGGGAAAGTTGTGCCCCTTGGGGGGCAGCCATGCAGTGGGGTGCTGGCCGCTCGGCTCCCAGCTGCCCCACAGCGTCCTCAGCCCCCAGCTTCTCAATGGGGTGCTGGCCACTGAGCTCCCAGCCCCACAGCATCCTCAGCCCCCAGCTTCTCAATGGCGTGCTGGCCACTGAGCTCCCAACCCCACAGCGTCCTCAGCCCCCCGCTGCTCAGTGGGGCGCTGGCCACTTGGCTCCCAGCCCCCCAGCAGCCACAGTCCCCAGCTGAGCCGGCTGATCTTGGCTGTTGTCAATATTCATTCAGCAGGTTCAATCCCCATGGATAATAGTTGGGCATAGACAGGATGCTGCGCTCTGGCCAGCGACCAGCTCCCAGCCGCAGCCTGCTGCGCCCCCAGACACAGGGCCGGGAGGAGCTGGAGGGAGCCAGGGAGCCCCAGGCCTGCTCAGGCTGCGTGTGCAGGGAGAGCGGCCCAGGGCAGAGGGCGGGGAGGAGAGGCACTGGGATGGGATGGGGAGGAGAGCAGGTGAGTTGGGGGCAAAAGGATGGGAGGGCCTAGAGAGACAGAGGAAAAGGTCCTGGGCCAGCCATGGGGCGAGCGGCAGGCGACTCAGGGTGCAGCGCTGGAGGGAGGTGAGCCCCGTCCTCCCAGCGTGGCTCCCCCTAGCCGGCTCCCCGTTGTGTTCCAGCTCTCCATCCACGAGCGTGAGGACAATCCTGAGGGCTACTTGCTGGTGATGAAGGGCGCGCCGGAGCGCATCCTCGACCGCTGCTCCACCATCCTGGCGCAGGGCCAGGAGCTGCTCCTGGATGAGGAGATGAGAGATGCCTTCCAGAACGCCTACCTCGAGCTGGGCGGGCTTGGGGAGCGAGTGCTGGGTGAGGGCACCCGGGCACTGGGGGGGAAGGGCCGAGAGGACACATGGGGGGAGACTATGAACGAGCGAACACCGTGTGTGTGTGCGCGCGCACGGGGGATTGTGAGCACCAACAGGGCAGGGATGATTGTGCTCGGTGGGGGGGTGGTCTGGCCGCGGCTCACGCTGGCACTCTCGGCTCTCCCAGGCTTCTGCCACCTCAACCTGCCCCAAGACAAGTTTCCCCGGGGGTTCAAGTTTGACGCGGACGAGGTCAACTTCCCCACCACCGGCCTGTGCTTTGTGGGGCTCATGTCCATGATCGACCCGCCCCGGGCGGCTGTGCCGGATGCGGTGGGCAAGTGCCGGAGCGCAGGGATTAAGGTAAGGCCGTTGGGCAGAGATCTCACCGCCCAGTCAGGCGAGCCCATACTCCAGGCTGAGGGCAGAGCATAGGTGGGGCCGTGCAGACAGTCAGCAATGCTCGCTGCCTCGCTGGATACAAAGCCAGGGACCCTGTGCGAAACCCAGCAGGCATGATGCCTTGGCCCAGACACTGCGTTGTCAGGAGCAGAACCCAGGAGTCCTGGCTCCTACTTTAACCACTAGATCACACTCCCTGCTGCATCTAGGAGTCCTGACTCCCAGCCACCCTGCTCTAACCACTCCTCCCAGTGCTGGCTTAAACCACTAGACCTCACTCCCCGCTGTGTTTAGGAGTCCTGACTTCCAGCCACCATCCCCAGTCTAAAAACTAGACCTCGCTTCTCTCCCAGAGCTGGGAACAGAACCCAGGAGTCCTGGCTCCCAGCTACCCTGCTCTAATCACTAGTCCCTACCCCTCCCAGAGCTGGGAACAGAATCCAGGAGTCCTGGCTCCCAGCTCCATTGCCAGGGCACTGGACCCTGCCCATCAGTGTCCATGCCCTGACTGCTGCCTGGCTCCACCCCCAGGTGATCATGGTGACCGGCGACCACCCCATCACCGCCAAGGCCATCGCCAAGGGCGTGGGCATCATCTCCGAGGGCAACGAGACGGTGGAGGACATCGCGGCCCGGCTCAACATCCCCGTTACCCAGGTCAACCCCAGGTAAGCCGGCCCTGGCTCCCAGGGCCCCCTGGCCAGGCTGTGGGGAGCTGGCCAGCCCTGACGCTGCTCTCGCCCCGCAGGGAAGCCAAGGCCTGTGTGGTACATGGCTCTGACCTCAAGGACATGACTCCGGAGAAGCTGGACGAGATCCTCAAGAACCACACAGAGATTGTCTTTGCCCGCACCTCCCCGCAGCAGAAGCTCATCATCGTGGAGGGCTGCCAGAGGCAGGTGAGAACCTGCGCCCTGTGGGGGATCCCTGCCCTGAGCACCCAGCCTGCCCCCTGCTGGCCAGCCTGACCCACACACCTGCCCCTAACTGCCCCACTGGGGAGGCCTAGGCCAGTGCCCTCCAGGCTGCACGCCCCCAGGGACGGCTGTCAGCCTGGGTCGCTCTGAACGGCTGGCTGTGAGAGGTCCCTGCCCTTCCGAAACCTGCCGCCCTGCCCTGCTTCTAATAGAGCCGGGCACTGTGGGTTAGTGACCACCAGGGGAATTGCCATGGCTACCACAGCACTCATGTGTCCATGGGTTGAGCCGCACCCAACTGGCGCAAAGGCTCGGTGCCATCCGGGCAGCTCCACTCTCCTCCAGACGGCCGCCGTGCAGTCCAGCTCCTGACCGGCGAGCTCAGAGCCAGGCTCACTGGGGCCATCCCCTCCCCTTGCGCAGAGCCCCAAGGACATAAAAAGGGGAGTAATTGTTCTAGCCACTAGACCCCACCCCACTCCCAAAGCTGGGGATAGAACCCAGGAGTCCTGCCTCCCAACCGCCCTGCTCTAACCACTAAACTCCACTCCCCATCCAAGCCAGGACTATAACCCAGGAGCCCTGGCTCTCAGCTCCCCACTGCTGTAACCTCTAGACCCCACTCCCCATCCAGAGTAAGAAATAGAACCCAGGAGTCCTGTTCCCTCTAGCCTTTCTTTCACTCCCAATCTATGTAGCCCCCTGTGTCTCAAGGACTCAGTCACCAGCCCCATCTCTGGGGGGGGGGGGAGGAGGCAGGAGCCTCCCCCCCCGCCCACCCCCAAGCCCTGCGATGTGTGGCAGGGACCGGGTGACAGTCCCAGGGTGAATGCAGTGACCTGTGCCATGTTTGGGCCAAACATCAGTGCTATCCGGGCAGGAGGGACCTGGTCAGGATTGGGGGTGTACGTCCCCTCCAGCCCCACTGCGCCCCCACAGCACGATTGTGCAGTGGAGCCAGTGCCCCTTCTTTAGTCACCCCCACAGCGCCCTCCCCTTGGGGGTCTCCCACCCTGCCCAGCCCCCAGCTGGAGGGCTGGCACTGCCCCTCCGGGTGCTGATCCTGCCTCTCCCTCCTTAGGGGGCCATCGTGGCCGTGACAGGGGATGGAGTGAACGACTCGCCTGCCCTGAAGAAGGCCGACATCGGCATCGCCATGGGCATCGCCGGCTCCGACGTCTCCAAGCAGGCGGCCGACATGATCTTGCTGGACGACAACTTCGCCTCCATCGTGACAGGGGTGGAAGAAGGTGGGTGCCTGGGCTGGTGTGGGGGCGGGGAGGCGGGCAGCACTTCAAACCCTGCTCCCTCAAACCCAGCCAATTTGTGACCCGGACATCAGCCAAGCACCAGGCAGGCTCCAGGATCCAGGGCACCCAAGGACGTGGGCCTGGCACTGGCTCGCCCAGCCCAGCCCCCGCCTCAGATCAGCCCCCTGCTGCCTTGCCGTGGGGCAGTCCTCCAACCACAGAGCCCTGATGGGTGCCCAAAGCTCCCCGAGCTGGCTGCAGCAAGCCGTGTGCCGGCCCGCGCCGGAGTAGACTGGTGCTGCTGGGCTTGGAGCCTGGCCCGGTGCCGCTGTCTCTGGGCCCGGCTGGCACCCGGCAGGCTGAGAGTGGAGGAAGCTGATGTTGCCGCTGCCCTGATTGTGCCAGGCCTTGCCAAAGGCAGCAACACGGCCTCCCCCCCCCCGATCCGCCCCCCAGTGCCGCCTTCGTCCTCTGCCCACCTCCCCTCTGCCCCGCTACTCTCCTTCTCCCTGTGCTTTCTCCTGCCAGGCCGCCTGATCTTCGATAACCTCAAGAAATCCATCGCCTACACGCTGACCAGCAACATCCCCGAGATCACCCCCTTCCTGCTCTTCATCATCATCAATATCCCGCTGCCCCTGGGCACCGTCACCATCCTCTGCATCGACCTGGGCACCGACATGGTGGGGGAAGGGAGCAGGGGTGTGATGGGACGGGGGATGATATTGGAAGTTGGGGAGGGGTGAATGAGAGCGGGGTGGGGGAGGAGAACAGTGCCCCGGGGCAGAGGGTGGCAATAACAGGAGTTGCTGCACCTCTGCCCTTAGCCTTGGCCACAGCTGCACCCTGAGGATGCCCCTTCTCTTGCCCATGGCTCAGGGCACCGAGTCCCTCAAGGGCACCAGGGCGAACTAGGTGCAGCCGGCTGCCAGGTCCGCTGGGGACCCAAGGGGCCGGGTCAGGGGATTGGGCCCTGCAGGCAGCAAGGCCAACGGCTCCTCCTCCTCCTGGCACAGGGATGGAAGCAGTGAGGATTCAAGCCTGGCTTGGTTTGCGTGGCGTGGTGGGCTTTGCCCTCCCTGGGCTCCAGCCAGCCCCGCTCCCTGCGTCCCAGGCCCCAGCCCTGGGCTGCTGTGGCGGGAAGAGAGTGGTTTCAGCTGGTAGCACCAATCCCAGACTGGCTGCACTACGGTTTGTGCTCAGTGTCATGGCATGAAAGTCCCACAGCACAGCCCTCCCCTCCCAGCCCCCCCATTGGGCTGCAGCATGCTGGTGCCACATGGCCAGGTAGGGCCTGGCTCTGCTGGGCAAAATCATTCCCCTCCCCCCATGTCTCAGACGGTCTCAATGGGGGCAACCCAAGCTGAATAACCCATACACTAGATGGATGTGGGGGGGGGGATGGGCAAGTCAGTCAATGGGTGGAGGGAGGGAGGGAAAGGCAGGTCAGTGGATGGAGGGGAGGGATGGACAGGCAGGTCAGTGGCGGAGGGAGGGAGGGAAAGGCAGGTCAGTGGATGGAGAGAGGAATGGACAGGCCGGTCAGTGGGAAGGGGAGGGAGGGATGGACAAGCGGGTCAGTGGGAGGGGGAAGAAGGGATGGACTGGCAAGTCAGTGGGTGGATGGAGAGAGGGATGGATGGAAAGACAGGTCAGTGGGGTGGGAGGGATGGACAGGCAGGTCAGTGGAGGGAGGGGGGAGGGATGGACAAGCAGGTCAGTGGGGGTTGGAGGGAAGGACAGACACGTCAGTGGAGGCTGGAGGGAAGGACAGGCAGATCAGTGGGGGTTGGAGGGAAGGACAGGCAGATCAGTGGGGGTTGGAGGGAAGGACAGGCTAGTCAGTGGATAGATGGAAGAGGGGTTGGAGGGAAGGACAGGCAGATCAGTGCGGGGTTGGAGGGATGGACAGGCAGATCAGTGGGGGCTGGAGGGATGGACATGCAGGTCAGTGGGGGTTGGAGGGATGGACAGGCAGGTCAGTGGATAGATGGAAGGAGGGAGGGAGGGATGGACAGACTGGTCAGTGGGGGTTGGAGGGATGGAGACCCTGCAGACCCCAAGCAGGGAGAGCGGAGGTGGGGTGGGTGCCAGAGGACAAGGGGGTTGCAGTAAGCCCAGGAGAACGGAGGCTGACTCTCGGGCGACCTTTCCAAGTCACACAGTCTCTGGGGCCATGGACTCATTTCCTCCCTGGGTGCATCGTTATGGGCAGTTCACACCGGGCTGGAGATGCCCTCGCTGTGGCACCAGACAATCCCACCCAGGGGATGCGCCCACTGAGGGTTCTCCGTCCCCAGAGAGCTGGAGCCTGGAACCTGACAAGGAGCTTAGCCTGGATCTGAGCCCTGAGTCCCTCCCTCGAGATGCCACGGGAGGAAGGGGTTTCCTATCTCTGTTGAGTAGGAGTCCCTGGACCCCAGCCCCATTCACGACCGGCCCCTCGTGCCCCACCAGGTCCCTGCTATCTCCCTGGCCTACGAAGCCGCAGAAAGCGACATCATGAAGAGGCAGCCGCGGAACCCCAAGACGGACAAGCTGGTGAATGAGCGACTCATCAGCATGGCCTACGGGCAGATCGGTGAGTGGGGCTGTGGGCACTGTCTGCTCAACCTGCGGCTGCAGCCCTGGACTGAGACCCCCAGCCTAGGGGCTGCAGAAAGTCATGCTGGTGGTTCAATAGAGGGTGCCCTCCCCCGAGTTAGTGCTGAACCTGGTATCCCAGCATGGCAGCAGGGGGCGCTGTGCTGCAGCGAGTGGCACTGACCAGTGTCCCAGCGTGGCAGCAGGGGGCGCTGCGCTGCAGGGAGCAGAGGCGGTTAGCACTGACCAGTACCCCAGCGTGGCAGCAGGGGGCGCTGTGCTGCGGGAAGCAGAGGTGGTTAGCACTGACCAGTACCCCAGCGTGGCAGCAGGGGGCACTGTGCAGCGGGGAGCAGAGGCGGTTAGCACTGACCAGTACTCCAGCATAGCAGCAGGGGGCGCTGTGCAGCGGGGAGCAGAAGCGGTTAGCACTGACCAGTACCCCAGCGTGGCAGCAGGGGGCGCTGTGCTGCTGGAGGTGGCACCATCCAGGTGAGACACACAGCTCTGCTGGGGTAACGGTCTGCAGCACAGGAGGCTCCTGGGGGCGAGGGCCTTGTCCTTGCAGCCGACCCAGCCTGCGCAGGGCTCTGGCCCGTCAGCTGAGCCCCACTTGGGAGGGAGCCGGCATGCAGCGCCAATGGGCCGTGCCACGTGGCCGGAGTGCTGGGCGGGTCCGTGGAGAGCCATGGCTCCTTTGCAGTTTGGACTGGTACTGGACAACCAGGAAGGAAGGAGCATTTATGGGTCTCTGCTCCTCTCTCTCTCGGTGGCCCTTCCCCCCTACCCTGCCATCCCCCCCAGGTATGATCCAGGCCCTGGGCGGGTTTTTCACCTACTTTGTGATCTTGGCGGAGAACGGGTTCCTGCCGTCCACCCTGCTGGGCATCCGCCTGGACTGGGACGACCGCTCCAAAAATGACCTGGAGGACAGCTACGGGCAGGAGTGGGTGAGTGCGGAGCCGGGGGTGGGGGGCAGGCGGGGCCCCACTTCTCCCGTGTCAGCATTCGCAGAGCTCCCATCAGCCCCCCTTGCAGCTGGGGGACAGGGGACTGACTGAGGGGCCCGGAGCCAGCTGCCCTCCCTTGTGCCCAGTGTCCCATCCCTGTCCCCGCAGACCTACGAGCAGCGCAAGGTGGTGGAGTTCACGTGCCACACGGCCTTCTTCGCCAGCATCGTGGTGGTGCAGTGGGCCGACCTCATCATCTGCAAGACCCGGAGGAACTCCGTCTTCCAGCAGGGCATGAAGTGAGTCTCAGCCCACCCACCCCCGGTCCTGCACCCTCCTGCTCACACAGGACTTGCGGGACTTCTGTGGTGACAGGGGAGGGGAGGTTTGGCCATACCACAGGGTGGTGGACTCAGCAGGGGACGCTGGGCCCAGTGCCCCAGAGGGAGCTGTGCTGCAGGAAGTGGAATGAGAGGTTCAGCGAGGGGGGGGCTGTCCCCGCCAAGCCAGTGCTGATGCCAGTGCCCTGGGGCAGTGCTGGGGGGTGCTGTGCTGCAGGGTGTGGGGTGGGAAGCTCAGGAAGGGGGGCTCTCCCGTCTGAGCCAGTGCTGGGCCCAGTGCCCCAAGCGGAGGTGTGTTGCAGAGAGTGGAGTGGGGGGCTCAGTAGGGGGCTCCCTGCTTGCAGGCAGTGCTGGCCCCAGCGTGGCACTAGGGGGCGCTGTGCTGCTGGCCGGTCCATTGCTCAGATGAGCCATAAACCAGCAGTTCTGCTCGCGCCTCCTGGGTGGGCAAATTCCGGATCCCAACTGGCTTTGCACAGCTCCCTTCAGTAGACACCGAACCACCCCCACCCCAACCCCCGACCCAAAGCCCTCTGTCCCTAGGACTCCTCGCACCTCCCTGTGGGCTGCCACAGGCTGAGGCCAGGGGGAGGGGGAGGGGGGGCTCAGGTTGTTGCCCATCCTTCCCCCCCTCCTGCATTTCCTGTGTTGTGTTCTTCTCCCCTCCAGGAACAAAATTCTGATTTTCGGTCTCCTCGAAGAGACGGCCTTGGCCGCCTTCCTGTCCTACTGCCCTGGCATGGGGGTGGCGCTGCGGATGTACCCGCTCAAGTGAGTGACACGCGGCCATGGGGCAGGGCCCCGAAGGGCACAGATAGCAGGGAGCTGCTGTCCCCCTCGCATGCCTCGGCCTGGCTCCCTTTCCCCAGCACGGGCACCGGGTGGCGCAATCCAGCCTCCACCCCCACAGGGTCTCCCCAGCAGCACGGTCCCCAATGCTCCCCCCCCTGCGCTTCAGAGTCCCCCCGGCAGAGCAGTCCCTAGCGCTCCCCCCGGCAGGGTCCCCCCCGGCGGCACAGTCCCTAGCACTCCCCCCGGCAGGGTCTCCCCAGAAGCACGGTCCCCAATGCTCCCCCCCCCACACACTTCCGGGTCACCCCGGCTGCGCAGTCCCTAGGGCTCCCCCCTGGAAGGGTCCCCCCGGCAGCACAGTCCCTAGCGCTCCCCCCGACAGGGTCCCCCCCCGGCAGCGCAGTCCCTAGGGCTCCCCCCCGCAGAATCCCCCCATGGCACAGCCCCTAACGCTCCCCCTGCCCTCCCACAGGGTCACTTGGTGGTTCTGCGCCTTCCCGTACAGCCTGCTGATCTTTGTGTACGATGAAGTGCGGAAGCTGATCCTGCGGCGCTATCCTGGTGGTGAGCTCCTGCCTGCCACGGGCCCCCTTCCCTCTCGTCCCCCCCCCCGCAGTGCCACACGCTCCCACCCACCCCCTGCCCCCACTCCCACTCTGCCATTGGGCTCCCCAGCTCCCTCTATCCCTACTGCCCTGGGCCAGGGTTCGACCTGGTGCCTGGGAGGGGAAGGCAACAGGCCCTGCTGCCCTGGGGTTGGATCGGGGCCCGTGAACTGCCTGCTGGCAGAGACGCTTGGCTCTGGAGGGCGGCTGTGCCGAGCAGGGAATGGACGTCATGTCTCCCCCTAGCCCAGGCCTGTGTCTGACCCACTGTACCTCTCACCCTGCCCTGGCACCGCCACCCCCAAGCCAGGCGCACCCCCTGGAGCCGGGGGCTCCGTCTCTGCCTGCTCCCCCGTTTGCTGGCACTGACGAGCTTCTCTCCCTTCCTTCCCCAGGCTGGGTGGAGAAGGAGACGTATTACTGAGCTGGGCCAGCCAGGCGGCTCCTCTCTCCACGTCGCTGCTCCGCCGAGGCCGCCTGGCACCACCGCAAACCTTAGAGCAGAATGGGGGGGGGGACATCAGCAGCACACGCTGCCCTGTGTAGATCTAACGCGTAGGCACTAACCCTGCCGGGACGAGGGGACGAGACCCCGGATCCCTGCCCTGGTAGCTAGGCGGGGCGGTAGGCAGAGCAGGCTTGACCCCAATTGGCCCCTGCTGATTTCCATGTGGGGAGGGGAGCTGGCTTGATGACACAGAGACCCTGGACGGGCCTATGGGGGAGAGAGGGCAGCCAAGCTCTGGTGGGTCCCAGCCGGGCTCTGTGGAGCCAGCAGCCCTTGGCCAGAGAAAGAGGGAGTGAGTGTTTGTGTGTGGGGGGGGCACCCTAGGGCCCCTGGTGTGAGGATGAAAGGCACCCCCAGGTAGGGTGACCACCCGTCCTGAAGCAGGCAGGACAGTCCCGAAATACAGAGTTCAAGCCCCGGTCTGGGACTGAGGTAGACCTTAGCCCCACCATTGCCACAAGACCCCACCCCTGCTCCTCCTCTCCCCTCCAAGGTCTCGCCCCCTGGCCAGGCTGGAAGCTGGAGCTGGACCTGGACCATAGTAAGAACCACCCAAGGAGCCCAGGCCGCTGTGGGCAGCCCCAGACCCTGCACCTGCCCTGGGCGGCACACACCAGGGGGCAGGGACACAGGATGCTGTCAAGCACCCCAGCCCCCCACTCAGGGCAGGTGGAGGCTCTGGGGCTCCCTACCGCAGCCTGGCCTCCCTGGGTGGCTCTTACCACAGCCTGGCTCTGGCTTCTGGCCTGGCCATGGGGCAGGGCCTTGAGGGGGGAAGAGGAAGAGCAGGGGGTGGAGCCAAAGAGGGGGGCGGGGCTCCTGCATGTGTCCCACTTTTCCCTTTTGAAAAGGTGGTCACTCTACCCCCAGGCCTGGCATGTAGGAGCTCCCCATGGCTGTGAGCAGATCCCCGCCCCCCACACTATACTGGTGCTGGGGGGTTGTTTGCTGGGGCAACACTGCCCTGGGTGGGGGTAGAGGGGCAGGGGGTCTGGTCACTGCCCTGGTGGGGATGCGGGGGTCTGGTCACTGCCCTGGGCAGAGGGGAGAGGACAGGGCATCTGATCACTGGCCCAGGTGGGTTAGGGAGGGTCCAGGGGGTCTGGTCACTTCCCTGGGCTGGAGGTGGAGGGGCAGAGGAGCCCCCACAAGCAGGCTCCTCGTATGTCGAAGATGTGCAATAAAAATAATTTAACCCCTTCCTGCCTCAGAGTTCCTTCAGCTCCACGCCCAGTCACAGCGACAAGTCTGCTTGGGAAGGAGGGACTAGAACGTGGAACGTGGCCTCTGGCTCCATCACCTCTGCCTCTGGGCTAACGGGGAGCACGTCCTGCCCTCGCCCCTGAGCCTCTCGAGGGCAGCACGAGCGTGTCGTATTCCTTGGTACCAGAGCTGGCCTAGCCTCAGAGCTGCTCACCCCAGTTGTGCTCAGTTTCCTCCGCCAGGCATGGCTGAGGCCTGTTACAATACAGTGTTGTACACATAGCGCTACCTAGTGGCTGAACAGTATAATACAGTTTAACATTCCATTACCTCTCCCTCTTTAAGTTCTACATTCCCACCATTTACCATAGTTATCCTGCCACGCTCTCTTTGAAGTTCAGTACGGATCAGGCTGTTGAGTGTCTCTGAATCGTGCTGGTTTCCTAATTACAGAACTGAACACGTAGCAACTTGGTCATCTGGCTGTCCATTAGTTACGACTGGCTCTGGTTGGTTTGGACTGGCTCCTTCTCGTTCTGCATCTGCCATCTGCAGAGTTTGCGCTGTTGATTGTTCTTTCTGAGGAGCAAACTGTAAATGCGGATGATTGCTGCTGAACTGTCGGTCTCGATCACATATGATCTGGACCCTGAATTCTTTTTCTGTAGGAAAACTGTAGGTAGGTCTTGTAGGTCTCGACCAAGGTACTTTACCATCCCTACTATACCTCTCAGTTCTGGTACATTCAATTCTCAAATTGCTTTTACTTTCTCAGGGCTAGGACTGATTCCATCTTGTCAGTCCCAAAAACTCAATTTGGGATAGGCAGAAAATACATTTTTCTTCAAAAAGAACAGGAGTACTTGTGGCATCTTAGAGACTATCAAATTTATTAGAGCATAAGCTTTCGTGGACTACAGCCCACTTTTTCGGATGCATACATTTTTCTTGTTTACCTTGAATCCAGCTTGACTGATGAGGCTTCAGACTTCATTGTGGGTTTCGGTGTGTTCTTCCATCAAAGATCCATACATCAGAATAGTGTCCATGAAAACTACAACTCCATTTGTGTCTGTTAACAGTGATGCCATTTCTCTTTGGAAAATTTCAGGTGCACTGGCAATCCCAAAAGGTGATCATTGAAAGCAAAATCTCCCAAAGGGTGTGATCAATGGAATCAGTTTAGCACTTCCTTTGGCTAAAGAAATTCACCAGAATCCGTGCGAGGCATCCAGCTTGGAGAAGCTCATTCACTGGAGGTTTTCAAAAGGAGGCCGGGGAGCCATCTGTCTTGGATGGTTTAGACACAACATCTTGGTAGGATGTGAGACTAGATGACACTTGCGGTCCCTTCTAATCTGTGGTTCTTTGAATACTGGGACTCTTCTCACTTTGGAGAGGAAGTCATCCAGTGTTGGGAGGACATATTTTTCTCTTACAACTGCTTCATTAAGTCTTGAGATCCACACAGATTTTATATTTTTACTTTTTTTTATATATATAACCGGTACCATTGGGGTGCACCACGCTGCTGGCTCAGAGATTTTCTCAATTATGCCAGTTAGCGCCATTCTCTTTAACTCAGTTTGTACTTTATGAAGTAATGGGATAGGAATTCTGCTAGGTGCGTGTACACCGTATGGCTCAGCTTTGTCTCCTCAAGTGATTTGTACTGGATCTCCTTTCAGAAGTCCAAGTTCACCAAATATTCCATTGAATTCTTCCACCTTTCTCACTAGGCCCATCATGGCTGCCACAGTGTGGCTCAGAAGGTTGTTGGTCTGTGATCCTTTGATCATGTGCACTCTGGATGCATAGCTTTTCCCTTTTGTAAGTTGTTTCTGTGGTGAACTGGCCCATGCAGTTCAGAATCCCTCCATGGCTAATCCGGGCTAGACTTCAGCTCTGGGCGGGGTTGAAGGGGATTGTAAGGTTCTTCTGAGGTGACTGTGATGTCAGCTCCCGAGTCAATTTTAAAGTCAATAGTCTTGCCAGGAATATTCAGTTTTACATTCCAGGCCGGCTCTGGGTCATCACAAGTGATAGATCCCAGAAACAATGGCTCTTGATGGTCTGTAATACGAGTCAACTCCCTGACTAATTTGGTGTGGCAAAGAGGGGCAAAATGTCCATATTTCAGGCATATATTACACCATGCACCTTTGGCGGGACATGCATCATCTCTTGGGATATGACTTTTTCTACACCTTGTGCATCTAGGCTGGAATTTATCCCCCTTGGCCTGGGAGTTCTCTCTCCTTGCCATGGGTCTTATAGGAATGACTTAGCACTCATACTGCATCTATTAACAGCTTCTAAGCTAGTTTCTTGTTTTTCAAGTTTGGCAAGTTGCTCTTGGTTTCACCTGCTCAGACTGCTTTGCTATTTGAATAACTGTGGCTAGGGTTAAATCTCTCTTCAGTTTTGGCTGCTGAGAAAGGTTTTTATCTGTTAACCCAATAACCAGTCTGTCTCTAATATTTTCATGTTTGGCTGTCATTTTGAGAATGCAAATGTCTGCAGAGCTCTTATAAAACATTCAACATTTTCCCCTGGTCCTTGAATTCGCTGGTGAAAACATGCTCTTTCATAAACCACATTTCTCTGAGATGTAAAGTATACATCAAAATAGCCAGAACCCTTTCATTTGTGACTGCCTTCATTACAGTCAAAGGATTTAAAGACACGCTGTGCCTGCTTCCCCCGGGCATAAATGACAGATGATACCTGAAGGTCTCCAGTTTCTTATGCAGCGTCATAGCAATGCAAAATCTTGCCAAGTACGGCTTCCAGTCTGTGCATTGGGAAGGTTTGTCAAAGCTGAAGTTCTCTGGGGCATTGAAGAGCGGCGTCTTGATGAGATCCTGCAAGCTTTGTTGCTGTTTTCCTTCTGTTTTTTTCTTCTTAGTTTACTCCTGACACCATGTCATGTTCCTCTGTACAGATCTGGCCTGGCTACAGAGCTTGCTTATCTACCCCAGATGTAATCATCATAAGATCACTTAATGCTCTGCCCAGTGTGGCTGAGGCCTGGTTAAATAAGATGCCACCTCACCTCTGAACAATCTATACAATGTAGCATTCCATGGGGGGCACCGTCTCCCCTCCCCAGGGCATCACAGCAGGAGGCACCTCCCACCATGGGATGCTCAGGGGCATCTCTGGCTGGGAGGCGGGGGTTGTGTCTAATACTCTCCTGGCAATGGGGGGAGCACATCTGCAGTGGGCCAGGGCCTCCTTGCATCCTGCCAGCCCCACCCATCACATGCCATTGGGCCCCTGCCATGGGCCTGGGCTGGGCTCTTGGTGGGTGCTCAGCAAACACTGGAGGGATTGGGGGTAAACATGAGGGGGATTGGGCAAGCGCATTGGGGGGCAGGGGTTTGGAAGGGAGGAGGAAGAAGTGGACTGGAAGGTGTGGGAGGGAGGGGTGAGGAGGGGCAAAGGCAGTTCAGAGAGGAGGGGCTGACAGCTAGATTGGGGATGGGAGCAGGTGGGTGGGGTGAAGGCTGGCAAGGATGGGGGGAGGGGGCGAGGGCTGGCAGGAAAGTGGAGGGTAGGATCAAGGGTGAGGGTTCCTGGGGTAGGGGTGGGGGTGAAGCTGGCAGGGGGTAGGGTTGGGGTAGTGGTGGGGGATGGCAGGTAGGTTGGGAAGTGGGTAGGGGGCGAAGGCTGAAGGGGATGTGGGGGATGGGGTAGGAGTGAGGTGGTGGGGCCCCCCCCTGCCAGGGTATTGCTCCTGACCCCTTCTGCTCCCGTTCTCTCCTCCCAGCACCCCCTCCCCCGGGAGCAGCCCCACCCCTGCCCCTGCCCCTGCCATGAGGTGCAAACGCTGGGGGCTGTGCGCCCATCGGGCTCTGCAATGCAGCTCCCACCCGTGGCTCCGGCAGCATCGATCCCACCCTGGCAGCGGCACCCCCCATTGGCCGGCAGGAGATGCCGCTGCCCGAGCACTAGCGCTGGTAAGAGGAGCTGGGCCGGCGATGTAAAAATAAGCCCCTGGGTCAGCAGAAAGAGCTGAAACCCGTCGCGCCCGCTGCCAGGGCCCAGGCATTTCGCACTGATTAAAATACAAGCAGCTGTTGGGCTACAAATAGAGCCAGGGCATAGCTTGCCTTAAAGACCAGCGCTCCCAACAGCGAGAGGTTCGCAACCTGCCCCTCGCCACCTGTCCACAGGCAGTCACAGTGGGGCACCTGGCATTCCCTTCCCCCGACTCACGCTGCCCCGGAGCCCGTGGGGGGGGGGGGGAAGGGTTCGAGGCTCCTGTAGGGTCCGCAAAGCTAGAAGTACTGCACATGGGTGCTAAATCATGGCAGTGGCTGAGATCAATTTGCACATGGCAGTGATGCAAAGCCATGGCCAGCGCATGGAAGGATTCACTGAGGTCAATAACAGGGGCAAGGGAAAACATGAAAGCCCGTTTGAACAGGCGGGTGTTGATAGGGGCATGAGTTGAGCAGTGAGACCCTGTCACAGAGAAACCAGCCCTTTGCCCGGCTCGCCTTCCCTCTGGCAGAGGGTCGGGTCTCACCAGAGCAGCCCAGATGTTATCACATCCAGAAACGGCCCCACAGCAAGCCACAGACATCGCCTTTATACATGGAAGGCCTCGTGCTAATGTTGGCACTGCAGACTGAACTGTGTGATCTTCCCACTGGAGCTAAGCGTGTGGCCTCTCTCCAGTCCTTCGCCAAGGGCTATGGCCGTCTCTGTTGAGAGGCGGTAGCTATAGGAACAGAAGTCCCCGTTAGACTGGGGGGAACAACGGTTTTAAATTGAGCTGGGATTCCTGGGCAACTGGAGGGGCAGGTGTCCTCTCCTCCTGTGGCTCTTCTGTGGGGTTTCAACGTGCTCAGAGCATGTCTAGTGGATCGCCCACCCCAGGGCTGCTTAGTTTGTGAATCCCGCTGGGGCTCGAAAATGAGTTAGGTGCTTGGGAGAGATGTCAGAAGCCAGGCATCTCTGCGTGGGTCCAGCCACCCAAATGTAGGTGCCTCAGGGACTTTAACGGTGGAAATTCAGGCGCTAAGGGACTTTAGGCCCCTATAGGGTCAGGAAACAGCTGAGTGGGGAGTTATCAATGCCAGTGGTGCCTAAATGTTGGAATAGGCGCCTATGTCCCCCTTGCAAATCCCACCCCTCGGCGCTTTAGAAACTCCCATGAGGCGCCCATCTGCAGCTCTAGGCACCTAAACCCCTCTGACATCTGGCCAGAGTTACCAATGCTGAGTGACTTATTTTCTTGAATATCCTTAAAGGGCAACACAAGCAACATGAAGCTGGTGAATTAAAAGCAGAGTCCCCACATCTCTGTGTGCGGGGAAGAAAAACTTGGCGATCGCCTTTAATGGACACCCCAATTCACCCCAATTTCCCCGGCTGACTTGGGCTCTTTGATTACTTTTGGCCTCTTTGTACCCAATGACAGGCTGGTCAGTTTCACTTCCTGGTTCTCAGCCAAAGACTGTTGTGTTTGGGTCTCCAATCCAGCAGGGAAAGGGTTCCCCTGAAAACCACACCACTGCTTTCACTGAAAGTTGTCCTTGAAAATCCACACTAAATTTCCTCTCCCCCTTTTGGCTTTATATCCCCCCCTGCCCTCTTCACAAATAAAAACCTGACAGTTTGAGAGGTCTGCGCCTAAATGATCATTTAACCCTTTCAATGCTTTTAAAAAGAGCAAGGAAAAGTGCTTGGGCATGCAAGCTGCAGTGCAAAGAATCCCTGGGCCCTTTGAAATCTGCAGGGTTCCAGAAATGCCCACCCTTTCCTGCTCTCCATGATGGCAATAATAACACATTGCATTTCTATTGCACCTTTGGCCTTAGTGGAGTCCAGATCAGTCACTTCTCTGATCACTGAAATGCAGCCACCTCTGGAGTGGGAACGCAACAGTGCTGCACATCATCTTAAAACCAGGATGGGGTGGGGGGTAATAGGAGTCTATACAAGAAAAAGCCCCAAATATCGGGACTGTCCCTATAAAATCGGGACATCTGGTCACCCTATCTTAGGACAGGGAGGGAAGAAGAAACCACCTGTATCCAGCTGAAACTGCAGGGGCCGCTAGGGAGACAGAATGGAATTACCCCAGGCAGATTTGGAGTCAATGCCAAAGCTCTTGGGAAAAGTGCTTTGAGATCTTTAGAGACCACAACAGGTTGGAACAGCCAGACACAGCCCTCACTCCGCTCCCTGCAGCACAGCAGCCCGTAGTGCGGCACTGGGACGTTGGAGTCACTGCTGACTGTGAGGGGAGAGCTCCCCCTACTGACTTTCCTGCCCCCTGGGGCATTGGGTCAGCACTGACAGAGGGAAGAAAACCTTGCCCCACACCTTGCAGCACAGCATCCCCTAGCACCTGACTGGGGCATTGGGGCCAGGCCCAACTCAGAAGGGACACAGCATTGCCAACCGCAAAAGTTCAAAAGGCATGAATCTGACTTCAAAAAATAGTGATATTGGCCCTGAAAACATGAGTTTAAAAAAGATTAAATGGTATTCGTCTGTTCTCTGACCCTGAACCTTCCCTAATTCTAACCCCCAACAGCCACACAGCAATTCCGTGCCCCACATCAATTAATTTTGTGCCCCAGACCCACCTCTCTGCCCCTTGCCCCTGTTCCTCCTGCAGCTGTGAGGCTCTTTGCTGTGGGGAAGGGGGCAGCTCCAGCAGGGGGTACTATCCCCCCGGTAGGGGGGCAGGGCTGAGCTGCTGAGCTCTTTTGGCCCCTTCTCCACTCAAATTTTTATGTCAGTCCCTGGGGTGGAGGAGCTCCAGCTGCCTACAGCAGCAGCTGTTGGGGGTGTGTGTGATCTATGTTCTATTAAATGTCAAAAAACGTGAACGCAGAGTTAAGGTTGCCTGGGGGTAGCTCATGCCCTTCCAGACTGGCAAGATCAGGAAAACTCAAAGTTCAGAAAGCCAGAATTTGGAAATACAGTATGAAGGTAATAGCCATATCACCTTAACTCTGCCCTTTGGAACTGAAAAAAATAGCTGCAGACTGCAATGCTGTGTCCCTTCTGAGTCAGGCCTGGCCCCAGTAGGTGCTAGGGGACACTGTGCTGCAAGGCGTGGGGCAAGGGCTCAGGAGGAGGTTTTCTCCCCTCTCAGTCAGTGAGTGAGTTAGGGGAAGCTGTACTGAATGGTGGAGGAATAAACTGGAGCAGCATGGAAGGGCTGTGACTGTGAAATGAGAGGGATGGAGGGGGTAGTTTGAGGAGTGGCACAGAACTGTGACTGAGTGTGGTCAAAGTAAAGAGGTGCGTGTACCTTCAGGTGCCAGTCTGCATCATTCAGTACAGAACTGAGTAGGTTGCATCAGTAGCAGCTACTTCTTTTAAAAAAAGAATGTGATAAGTTCCTGGAGGCGAGGTCCATCAATGGCTATTAGCCAAGATGGTCGAGGTGCAACCCCAGGCTCTAGGTGTCCCTAAGCCTCTGACTGCCAGAAGCTGGGAGTGGACAAGAGGGGATGGATCACTTGATGATTTTGTTCAACATCTTTATTAATGATCTGGATGATGGGATGAATTGCACCCTCAGCAAGTTCACAGAGGACACTAAGCTGGGGGGAGAGGTAGATAGGCTGGAGGGTAGGGATAGGGTCCAGTATAGGCGCTGACTCCCTGGGTGCTCTGGAGCTAGAGCACCCACGGGGTAAAATTGATGGATACTCTGCACCCAGCGGCAGCTCCCTGCCGCCTCACCCCAGATCACCTCCGCTCCGCCTCCTCCCCTGAACGCGCCATCCCCGCTTCTCCTCCCAGCGCTTGCCGCCGCGAAACAGCTGTTTCATGGCATAACAAGCTGTGGGAGGGATGGGGGAGGAGTGGGAACTTGGCGTGCTCAGGGGAGGAGGTGGGGCCGGGGATTTGGGGAAGGGGTCCAATAGGGGCAGAGACTTTGGGGAAGGGGTTGGAATGGAGGCGGGGCAGGAGTGGAATCAGGGCGGGGCAGCGCAAGCACCCACCAGCGCCATGAGAAGTTGGTGCCTAGGGGGTCCAGAGTGACCTAGATAAATTGGAGGATTGGGCCAAAAGAAATCTGATGAGGTTCAACCAGGACAAGTACAGACTTCTGCACTTCGGAAGGAAGAATCCCAGGCACTGCTACAGGCTGGGGGCCGACTGGCTAAGCAGCAGTTCTGCAGAAAAGGACCTGGGGATTACAGTGGACGAGAAGCTGGATACGAGTCAGCAGTGTGCCCTTGTTGCCAAGAAGGCTAAAGGCATATTGGGCTGTATTAGGAGGAGCATTACCAGCAGATCGAGGGAAGTGATTATTCCCCTCTATTCGGTACTGGTGAGGCCACACCTGGAGTATTGCATCCAGTTTTGGTCCCCCCCTCTATAGAAGGGATGTGGACAAATTGGAGAGAGTCCAGTGGAGGGCAACGAAAATGATTAGGGGGCTGGGGCACATGACTTACGAGGAGAGGCTGAAGGAACTGGGCTTATTTAGTCTGCAGAAGAGAAGAGTGAGGGGGGATTTGACAGCAGCCATCAACTACCTGAAGGGGGGTTCCAAAGAGGATGGAGCTCGGTTGTTCTCAGTGGTGGCAGATGACAGAATAAGCAGCAATGGTCTCAAATTGCAGTGCAGGAGGTCTAGGTTGGTGTAAGCGTGCAGGACTCACCCCTGTGGCGCCTCCTGCTGGCATCCTGGGAATTAGCTCTTTTTCCAGCCTTGGAGCGCCCTCTGCAGGCCAGCGTCCCACTACCACTGGGCCAGGGCCGGCTCCAGGGTTTTGGCCGCCCCAAGCAGCCAAAACAAAAAAAAAAGCCACGGCGCGATCACGATCTGCGGTGGCAATTCGGCAGGAGGTCCTTCACTCCGAGCCGGAGTGAGGGACCGTCCGCCGAATTGCCGCCGAATACCTGGACCTGCCGCCCCTCTCCCGACCGGCCGCCCCAAGCACCTGCTTGAGAAGCTGGTGCCTGGAGCCGGCCCTGCACTGGGCCCCCATGTCCCTCCCGGACACCAGTGCCCCGTTATCTGGGATGCTGCCCCCTGGCAGTAACCCCTCACTCTCAGGGTCTCCCCTCCCTGGGGACCCCCAACTCCCTAATCCCACCTTGCCTCAGCCAGTGGCTACTGCCAGTCAGCAATGAGCCCCTGCTCCCTGGGGCAGACTGCAGCAGTATAAGAGCCAGTCATCACAGGCAAGGGGATAGGACCTGCCGTGTTCCTCTACCACCCAGTACCTCAGGGGTGGGCCTAGGACCCGGGCCTGCAGCCTAGGGAGTTGCCAGCCTGGAGCTCCCCTGCTCCTCTGGCCTTTCCCCAGCCCTGCTTCACTCCCAGTACCCTTTCTGCAGGCAGCCAGGCCCTGCTCCCTCCAAGACCAGAATGAGAGAGAGAGACTCTAGCTCTAAGCTAGCAGCCCTTTTATAAGGACCTGCTGTGCTCTGTTTGGGGCGTGGCCCCAGCTCTGCCTGCTTTCCTAAGCAGCCTGGGGTTTTCCTTACAGCCCCAGCCCTCTCGCAGGGCTGGCCTTAACCCTGTCAGGGCCGAAGCGGGTAACCACCCCGCTACAGTTGGATATTAGGAAACACTATTTCACTAGGAGGGTGGTGAAGCACTGGAATGGGTTACCTAGGGAGGTGGTGGAATCTCCATCCTTAGAGGTTTTTAAGGCCTGGCTTGACAAAGCCCTGGCTGAGATGATTTAGTTGGCGTTAGTCCTGCTTTGAGCAGGGGATTGGACTAGATGATCTCCTGAGGTCCCTTCCAACCCTAATATTCTATGGTTCTATTATCACCTGTTCTGTTAATTTCCTCTGAAGCACCTGGCATTGGCCACTATTGGGAGACAGGATATTGGGCTAGATGGACCATTTGTCTGACCCAGTATGGCCGTTCTTATATTCTTAGCAGGGCAGTAGGCTGTGGGTATCAGTAGTGACGTGCAATATGAGGGTGTCTGTGGGTTAATGATGGGCAGGAGAAGGTACAGGTGTAGGTGGTATCCTGTGTTCTGGTGTGAAGGTGTTGTAAAAGGGGATGAAGAGGTTATTAAATGCTACAAGGGTGGGACTCTGTCAGGGAAGTAGGCTCAGTATTCGATCGCAGGGCACATACAGGTAGCAGCTGCCCGTTACAGTGACAAGGAGAGGGGGAGTGTGTGTTACTGGTGTATTTGAGTGTCATTCAAAGAGGGCAGAGTTACAGTTACGTGTGCTTTTACCTTCATGCTGTATTTCCTGGTTCTCGGGAGTCTGAGTTTTGCTGCATGTGCCACTCAGGAAGGGCATGAGCTATCACCAGGCACCCTTAACTCTGCATTAACAAAGTTTTTTGACATTTAATTCTCTACTTCTTTAAAAAGAAAAAGAAATGTTTGTTGCAGGAGTTAGTGTCATTTAGACAGTTGTAGTTCTCATCCGGGTTTGCAGTTCATATGGCTTCTATAGCTAGGTAATAATCAAAAGACCTGACTTTTATATAGCGCTTTTCATCAGTAGAAGAAATTCACAAAGAATTTTACATCTTTATCCCCATTTTACAGGTTGGAATCTGAGGCACAGAGAGGTGAGGAGACTTGCCCAAGGTCACCCAGCCAACCAGTAGCAGAGCCAGGAATAGTCCCAGTCCAGTGGTCTTTCCACTAGGCCACACAGTGGCTCTATGATTCCTCAGGACTCTCCCCGCATACATCTTGTTAGAGTGGACTCGGAATAGTGGCCATACTTTGAAATGTTTGCAGTACACAGCTAACAGGGCTGGTGAGAGAAATCTCATCCATGGGCCATGTCCCAAAACCTCGACAGTTTTATTACATGGTGGTTACAGTAACTTTAAGCGTGTGAGAGAAGCCTGGTGTGTCTCCCTCCTTCTGCACCCCACCATTCCCTGCAACATGTAGGCCCCCACCAACATTTCCAGCTCCCCCCCCTTCCTGTCCTGTTAAGCCATTAGCTGGCCCTGTAGAAGCCATTAGCATGGAAAATGTTGCTCCTGGCTGCCTCCAGCCCCATGCGGCTATGCACATGTCTCACAGGCAGCAGCTTGCTGGAGGGCCACATGCTGCTTTGGTTAATAGCTAGAGCTGCCCACTGAGCTGGGCCTCCCACTACCCACCCCCAGCTGGGGCTGCTGCCCTGCTTCATCCAGGCTTCCCCAGCCACCCCAAGGTTTTCCCAGTCCACCCTTCCTCCAAACCAGGCCCTCCACCTACATTCTGGCCAGCCCCCACACCCCACAGGGGTGACGTGTATCTTTGCTATTCATTTGCTGGATTTCAGTTGTTTAAATGTGCTTTTCCTTTGTTCCCCCCACCCCAGATCCCAGCTCACATGGGGGGTGGGCAGGGAGAGGGGCTCAGACACTCACAAGGAGCAGGGTTCCCCAGATCCCAGAACACACAGGGAAGGGGAGAATTTGCATCTGACATCCCCCTAAAACAACCTAATTTCTGCTACCTCTCACATTCCCCATCCCCTCCCATCTCCTCATCTCCCACTCTCCCTAATCCCTACTCCCTTCTTCTACCACCCATTTACCCCCTCCCCTTAATAACCCCATCCCTAGCTACAGACCCAAACTTCTCTTCCCCATTACCACATACTCTAGTACCCCGATCACCCCTCCCTTTCCGGGGAGCATTCACCTGTGTCGTTTATTTTCTTTTCAACAATATTCAAAAATTCAGCGCCCCAAATCCTGAATATTCTTCTGTGCTCAGAAAAACAAACCCACACAACTTGACCGCGGCTGATCATCCCTAACTGTTCACAGTTCATCCTCAGATTCCTGCCCAACTTCACAGTTGCTGGAATCTGTGAACTTAACAAAGAACATAATGAAATGTGGTTCCCCCCTACAATCGTGGGGGGGGGGGGGGTGTAACTTGAGAACCTCCTGCCCGACAGACCCCACATTTGGATCATGACATTAACTTCCGCATATACTCCCATCCGGCATAGAAAAATTCAAGCCAATCAATGCAAGCAAGCAGATTTTAGAGCACAACGGGTACGTCTACACTGCAATACACCGCGCCCAGGCTCAGAGCCCGGGTCCATTGGCTCAGCCTTGCAGGGCTCAGGCTGCAGGGCTAATAATAGCAGTGCGGATGTTAGGGCTCAGGCTGAGATTTGCTGGGAGGCGTCTTGGCTCTAGTCATTGTCCCCTTTCTGGCACCCCAATAACCTGCTATTAAGGTAACCTAGCACAGTCATCCCGTGACGCCCCTGACAGCAACCAGACAGACACGGAAACGATCACAGACCAGCCCCACGTGCTGCCCAGCTGTGACTGGCTGCTCTTCCCCAGGAGGCCAGAAAGAGTTGCTGGACAGGCCTGGAAATTGATAACAACCCCTACTTAGCCCCTCCACCTACCTCCTGAATCACAGCGCCCCCTACTGAGCCCCCACCCCTCTACCTACAGCACAGCGCCCCCTACTGAGCCCCCACCCCTCTACCTACAGCACAGCGCCCCCTACTGAGCCCCCACCCCTCTACCTACAGCACAGCACCCCCTACTGAACCCTGCTCCGCTCCTTGCAGCACAGCGCTCCCTACCATGCCACCACCCTGCCCCCTGCAGCACCGTGCCCCCTACCGAGCCCCCACCCTGCCCCCTGCATCGCAGAGCCCCCTGCTGAGCCCCGGCCCTGCTCCCTACAGCACAGCGCCCCCTGCTGAATTCTCACCCAATCCCTACAGCACAGCTCCCCTTACTGAGCCCCCACACCCTGCAGTACAACACCCCCTACTGAGCCCACAGCACCCCTCCCTGCAGCACAGCGCTCTACCATGTCCCCACCTCGCCCCCTGCGGCACAGCACCCCCTATTCCTCCCTGTCCTGCTCCTTGCAGTGCAGCACCGCCTAGCACCATGCTGGGGCATGTGGGGTCAGTACTTGATCATTACCTGTTAGGTTCACTCCCTCTGGGGCACCTGGCATTGGCCACTGTCGGTAGACAGGATACTGGGCTAGATGAACCTTTGGTCTGACCCAGTATGGCCGTTCTTCTGTTCTTATGTATTCTTATGTTCTTATGTTCTACTGACTGTGAGGGGAAAGCGCCCCCTTCTGGTTCACACACTGCCTGCATCACCCAGACGTTCCTTGGGGGCCCAAATCTGTTTGTCCCAGGTGGTCAGGGAGGATCCCAGTGCAGGGCAACCCAGCCCGAGAAGCAGTGGGGTGGGCAGGGCCAGCTCCAGGCACCAGCTTAACAAGCAGGTGCTTGGGGCGGCCAAGGGAGAGGGCACCTGCGGCAATTCGGGGGCGGCAGGTCCCTCACTTCCTCTAGGAGCGAAGGACCTGCCGCTGAACTGCCACCGCCGATCACGGCTTCTTTTTTTTTTTTCCCCAACTGCCGCCGCCGGTCGCGATAGCGGCTTTTTTTTTTTTTTTTTGCTTGGGGCGGCAGAAATGCTGGAGCCGGCCCTGGGGGTGGGGACCCCAGAGATCACAGCTGTGAGTCCCACTTGAACCTGACCTGTGGCCCCTAAAAGACCCCTTGGACATGGGGGATGGAGGTGGGCCGACACGCTGCAGACCCAGCCGATATTTCCCAGCCATGGAACCACCTGGGATGACTCCTCCCGGCAGCCAGCAGGCTCCTTTGCATAGAGCAGAGTGGTGAGATCAGAGCTGCCATACAGGGCCTGCGACCAGGCAGCGGGGGGAGTGGGGGGTGGCAGTGGCACATCTCCTTCCCTACTAAGTATATATGTGTGTGTGGGGGGAGGGGGTGGTTCATGGTAAAATAACTGGGGACCCTTAGGAGTGAGATCATGAGAAACAGCTGTATCTAATGGCTACTGCAGAGGGCCGGGAGCCAGGATGCTTGGGTTCTGTTTCTGGCTCTGGGTGTGAAGTGAGGTCTTGTGGGCGGGGGGCTGGGAGTCAGGACTCCTGGGTTCTATTTCCAGGCTGTGAAGGGCCTGATGAGTTGCTCACAGACCCTCTGGCTTCTGCCTCCAGCTGGGGCTGAGGGCTGCAGAATGGAGGAATTTCTCTCGCTTGGGGGGAGCTATGCAACCCCCCCGCTGTAGACAGGTTGCTTGGCTCTGGTTCCTTCCCCTCCCAGCATTCCAGCTGCGCAGACTGGGAGCTGCTGACTCCAGCAAACCCAAAATAGAGAGTCAGAGAGAGAGAGGGAGGCGGGGGAGGGCCTCCTAAGGAGGCTGAGAGGTTTGGCGCACTGCTCAGGTTTCACTTGCAGGGGGGTGGGGTGGTTAAATATCCACCATGGTTTAAAAATAAGGAGGCCCAGACTCAGGGTCATTCGAAACCAGGGCCAGCACCTCAGGGCTGGCCGGTGGGGTGGGGTGCTGCCAGGGGCCTGGGAGGAAGGATTGAGGTGTTAAGGAGCAGTTGCCAGGCTGGAGGGAGTAAGAGGGGCACCCCCCATCCCTCTCTCTGGGGGACCCTGTCCAGCTTTGAACAGATTAAATGCTCATCCCCAAACAGACTCCTCCCACTCCAATGCCCCCCCATCCCAATTCCTTGTGACTGTCCCCATCCAGCACCCCAACCCTCCGCCAATCCCCTGTGGCTCCCCACATCCCTCCTGATTCCTCTGGCCACCTCCAAAACAAAGTTCACTTATCACACATGTGGTTCTGGCCACGCGTGGCCTCGGTGTGGACCATGGCTGCTTTTTACAGCTTGGCTCACACAATCTCAGAGCAACACGTGCCGTCTGCATGCAGGACACACCCCAAAGTCACACATGTAATCGCATGCAATGGCATGTAAATGATGTGAGGCACCGATGAACCACGTGCGACCCTTGCCGAGGTTACGTGTCCCATCAACGGCACAAACATGCAACGTGAGCCGTGTACGTGAATCCCCATGAGACACATCAGTGCCACTTTTCAAAGCTGTCACTGACCCACCATACATGTCCCATCAGCAGGAACCTCACGTGTGGCACATCATTGCCATGCATCCGACACATGAGCCACACGTGAATCCTGGAGGAGCCACACCAAGGCCAGGCTGGCCCATGGGGCCCAAATGTTAAACAACGAGGTGGCTGCAAAACACGTCCAAACACCACTGGGGTCATACGTGTGACGTCAGGGGCCTCATCTTCATTGCTTCACAGAGGTTAAAGCAGACGGGACATTAGATCATCCAGCCTGGCCTCCTGCATCACACAGGCTAGAAAACTTCCCTCAGGTATGTCTGGACTGAGCCCAATAACCTGTGTCTGGCTACAGCATCTCCCAGAACAGCCTCCAGGCAGGACAGGAAGCCATCAAGACATATGGATCCACCACTTACTTCCTGGGGGCATCTGTCGCCATGGTTACCCACCTTCACCGTTCTATATTTGGGCCTAATTTCCAACTGGAATTTGTCCAGCTTCAGCTTCCAGATATTGGGTCGTGGGCTGGCCTTACCATGAGGCGAACTGAGGCGGCCACCTCAGGTGCCAGCCTTTGGGGGGGGGGCACTAGGACCCAGAGTGTAGAAAATTGTGTCTGCTGCTGGTGCGTATGTATTCTCTCGGCTCTAGATGCACAGAGATGGTGGAGTGCTGTGCTGGAGGAAGGAGGGCACAAGAGACATAACAGGCAGGCAGGAGAAAAGGCGAGAGGGAATAACAGAAAGCAGCAGGAGCTGCAGGGAGAGAGAGAGGGAGGAGCCTCTTATGTACCTCTCCAGCACCCCCAGGAACCTGGACTGATTAACACCAACTTCTCAGGGAGCTTCCTGTTTCCTGCTGCTTCCCTGAACCCACTTGAGGAGAACAGGCAGTCAACTGAAGTAGTAGGAGCTAGTTAGGCCCTTAAGACGCTGATATCTTCCCTCACTCAGGCCCTGCTGCCAGCCTGCTTATTTGTCCCCTTCAATTGAGTGTTGAGAGCCACTATAGCTGGCACAGAACAGCAGTCATGAGTGAAAGAAGAAAATGCCCCTAGTCTGGGGCAGCATTCAGAAAGAGAAAGAAAGCAAAGGAAGTTTTTCTATCTAAGCAGGAAGGAGCTCTCCTGAGATACTAAGGGTATGTCTACACTACGAAATTAGGTTGAATTTATAGAAGCCGGTTTTATAGAAATCGGTTGTATACAGCCGATTGTGTGTGTCCCCACATAAAATGCTCTAAGTGCATTAAGTCGGCGGACCGCGTCCACAGTACCGAGGCTAGCGTCGACTTCCGGAGCATTGCACTGTGGGTAGCTATCCCACAGTTCCCACAGTCTCCGCCGCCCATTGGAATTCTGGGTTGAGATCCCAATGCCTGAATGATGCAAAACAGTGTCGCGGGGGGTTCTGGGTACATGTCATCAGGCACCTCCCCCTCCGTCAGAGCAACGGCAGACAATCGATTCACGCCTTTTTACCTGGGTTACCTGTGCAGACAACATACCACGCCAAGCATGGAGCCCGCTCAGCTCAGAGCAGCTCAGCTCACCATCACCATATGTCCTCTGGGTGCCGGCAGACGTGGTACTGCATTGCTACACAATGGCAGCTAATTGCCTTTTGGCAGTAGATGGTGCAGTATGACTGGTAGCCTTCATTGGCAATCTGGGTGCTGGCAGATGTGGGGCTGGCAGCCGTGGGGCTGTATTGCACACAACAGCAGCCCCTTGCCTTTTGGTAGAAGATGGTATATTATGACTGGTATCCATTGTCATTGTACTATAGTGGTACTTTTCCTGTCTAACTGGTCAGTGCATCTGAGTTGAGAGTGCTGTCCAGAGTGGTCACAATGAAGCACTGTGGGATAGCTCCCGGAGGCCAATAACGTCGAATTCCATCCACACTACCCCAATTCTGACCCGCTAAGGCCGATTTTATCGCTAATCCCCTCGTCGGAGGTGGAGTAAAGAAACCGGTTTAAAGGGTCCCTTAAGTCGAAAGAAAGGGCTTCGTCGTGTGAACGTGTCTTTAACACTGCTAAAGTCGACCTAAGGGCTTCGTCGTGTGAACGTGTCCAGGCTTAATTAGATTTAACGCTGCTAAAGTCGACCTAAACTCATAGTGTAGACCAGGCCTGAGACACAAATGTTCACGATGAGCCTTCCGGCCCCAGTGAGGATGTGAGTGGTGAGGAGATGCCTGATCTTCCAGATAGTCAGAGTGCAGGTGACCTGGCAGCTACTGCAGCATCCATATCTCCATCTCAAATGGATGTAACCATGCACATTCCTGAAGAAAAGTGTAGATCAGAGAAGAGTGTGGTGGAAGCGTAAGAAACAGCTGCTGCTGAGTTTAGTTCCTTAAGCAGGGCCGGCACCAAGCACCAGCTTGTCAAGCAGGTGCTTGGGGCTGCCACTCCGGAGGGGGCTGCACGTCCAGCTATTCGGCGGCAATTCGGCGGATGGTCCCTCACTCCGGCTCGGAGCGAAGGACCTCCCGCTGAATTGCCGCCACAGATCGTGATCGCAGCTTTTTTTTTTTTTTTTTTTTTGGCTGCTTGGGGCGGCCTAAATGCTGGAGCCAGCCCTGTCTTTAAGTCTAGATGATCCAGGACTGTGGACCCACTTGAGCAGTAGCCTGAGGGACTTCCTTGTACTGCATGGCCACAGCAAGTGAAAAACTTCATGTTCCCCAAAGACAATGAAAATGGAAGTTTCCATCCAACACATTACTGGCGTGAAATCCCCAATGGTGACAAAATGGAGAGGCCATAACTTATGTACTCAAAAACCCAGAATGCTGCATACTGTTTTTGTTACAAACTCTTCCAGTCTAATGTTCCAGCCACATTGGGGTCTACAGGAACAAAGGACTGGAAAAATCTGGCTAGAAATCTGGCATGTCATGAGAAGGCAGCAAATCACCAGAGAGCATTCCATAGGTGGAATGAGCTTCAGCTGAGACTAAGGTTAAAGGCCACCATAGATGATCAGCATCAAGAGAAGATTGCATCAGAGTCTCTTTACTGGCAAAATATTCTGAAAAGGCTCATTGCCATTGTGAGAATGCTTGCTACCCAAAACCTAGCACTGCGTGGCACTTCAGATCAGCTGTATGTGCCAAAGAATGGAAACTTCCTTAAAACTGTGGAGCTGATGGCTGAGTTTGATGCTGTACTCCAGGAGCATCTAAGAAGAGTCACCACCCAAGAAATGTACACACACCACTACTTTGGAAAAACAATTCAAAATGAGATCATACAGTTACTGGCAACAAAAGTCAAACAGAAGATTGTGCCAGATCTGAAGTCAGCAAGATATTACTCTGTTATTCTGGACAGCACACCTGACATCAGCCATACGGAACAAATGACTTTAATGGTGCATTTTGTAACAACAACAGAACCTAGTGAAAATGTTCCTGCAATGGTGACTGTCAGGGAGCATTTTCTAGAATTTATTGACATTGATGATACTACAGGAGCTGGTATGATAAATGTGCTTCTTAAAAAGCTGGAAGATACGGGCATTGCGATAGCTGACATGAGAGGTCAGGCTACGATAATGGTGCCAACATGAGAGGAAAGAACAGAGGAGTGCAGACACGGATCCAAGAGTTAAACCCTGGAGCTTTTTTTGTCCCATGCAGTTCTCATTCATTGAACTTGGTGGTCAATGATGCAGCATCAGCTTCTAGTGAGGCTGCTGAATCTTTTAATGTAATTCAAAGTATCTATGTATTTTTCTCTGCATCAACTCATCGATGGCAAATTTTGAAGCAACATCTGGAAACATCCTCTCTGATAATGAACCCACTGAGTGCCACATGATGGGAAAGTCGAGTGGAGGCGATAAAGCCTATCAACCACCAAATTGGGAAGATAGATGATGCCATAGTTGCCATTATGGAGGATAATGCTATGACAGGAACTGTTCATGGGATGACAGTGGCAGAGGGAAATGGAATCACCAGGAACATACATAACTTCAAATTTCTGTGTGGCTTAGTGTTGTGGCATGACATACTGTTTGAAATAAATGTTGTAAGCAAGAGACTCCAAGGTGTTGACCTTGATATATCTGGAGCAGTGGAAAAACTGGACAAAGCAAAGTCATACCTACAGTCTTACTGGTCAGATGAGGGATTTCAAAACGTTCTGAAGAGTGCACAGAAGTTGGCAGAGGAACTTCACACTGAAGCTATTTTCTCACTCATTCAAGAATACAAGAGTCACCGAAGAAGAAGGCATTTTGATTATGAGGCACAGGATAATCCCATAAGAGACCCCAAACAAAAATTCAAAGTTGAATTCTTTAACCAGGTGCTAGATTGTGCAATACAGTCAGTTGAAGAACGTTTCATGCAGCTCAAGGAACACAGCAGTATATTTGGGATGTTGTATGATATTCCAAAACTCCTCACTATACCTGAAGAAGACCTACACCAGCAATGCAGGGCACTAGAGACAGTGTTGACACATGATGATATGGGCAATATTGATGCAAGTGATTTAGGTGATGAACTGAAAGCCCTTTCAAGATACATTTCAGCAGGATCAACTCCAAAGGCTGTTCTGGAATATATGTGCACAAATAAGATGACCACCCTTTTTCCAAATGCTTTTGTTGCTCTGCGCATACTTCTAACACTTCCTGTAACAGTTGCCAGTGGAGAACGCAGCTTCTCCAAGCTGAAGTTAATAAAAACACATCTACGCTCCACAATGACACAGGAGAGGCTGGTCAGCCTTGCAACCATCTCAATAGAGCATGAGCTGGCCCAGACTGTGGACCTTCAGGAAACAGTTCAAATCTTTGCAACCAAGAAGGCACAGAAAGCACCACTTTGATTATTCAAACAGATAAAAATGCCAGTGTTTACTATGCAGACAAGAAAAGTTACATTTGCTGTTTGGGCGTTTGAAAGTTAATTGCTACTTAAAATTTTTGAACAAGGCATTTTAAGTTGTTAGTTCTCCTTCATTGGGGTAGGTAGCAGAGCAGTACCATGAGAGGAGTAGAACAGGAAGAAGGCAGAATTGAGACCTTTCAAAGTTTTGGCCCAAGCGAGGGGGCATGAGGGCGTCATTTGAGCTCCCCGCCTCAGGTGCCAAAATGTTGTGGGCCAGCCCTGCATGTTCTTCTGCCTTTCTCCACTTGATCAAAGAGCCCCTCAGGATCCGCTAGTTTCTCTCAGTGAGAGTGCCTTATATATGGCGATCAAGTCCCCTCTCAATCTGCTGTTTGATGGGCCAGTGGTTCTCAACCCGGGATACGTTGTAACTCAGGGGGTCTTCCAGGGGGCACATCAACTCATCTAGCTATTTGCCTAGTTTTACAACAGGCGACATAAAAAGCACTAGCAAAGTCAGTACAAACCCAACAGAGCCAGAGGAGTGTGAATTCATTGTTTCCTTTACTCTCTCTCTATATGTTCTACTGTATATATTATTCTCCCAGCAAAATGACTGACCAAGTATTATTATTTTATCAACTCCGATTGGTTACTAACATAGTAAAAGCATCCTGACTGGTGAATAACTTAGATTGGTTACTAGTCACATCACACAGAGTTTTCATATCATGTGCTGGAAAGAGCTGTAGGAACTATGTTAAAGAGCCACGTGCGGCTCACGATTCTCTGTCCAAGTGTCACGGAGCTATACCGATTGAGTCCCTCGAGATGGGGAGAAGGGCAGGAGCCCTGGGCGGTTCTGTGCCCTGGGATCTCAGGGCGCCCGGCCGCCTCAGGCCGTCTCCCTCTGCATAGGGGAAAGAGATGAGACTGGGGGGCTTCCAGAGGGGGAAACCCAGAGCAGGCTGGGGTGGCCAGCAGGAGCTGTGGGAGCCAGGGCAGGCAGGGGTTCAAGTAAGGGGGGATGCGGGGGGATGCAGCTGAGAGCGGGCGAGGACGGGTAAGCAGCCCATTCACCCCCCCACCTCCTCCTATCGGGTGGTGCTGTGCACACTCCCCCTCTCGCTTCACCCCTGGCACCCCATGTGTTGCCCAGCAGAGCAGAACATCCAGGACACATCGGGGGAGACGGGGGGAGGGCAGGCCCCAGGAGTTTCCCACTAGAGGGCAAGAGCACAGGCCCTGGCTCTGTCCAGGCTCCTCCATCTACTGCAAACTGGCACTGCCCCTCCCTCTCCCTGCCGGCCTGCCCTTCACCCACATACCATGCACCCTGCCTGCTAGCGCGGCAGAGGAAGGGGGCAGGACTGGCTTTACTCCTCTTCCCAGCCACAGGCTCCAAGCAAAATCACACTGTGACTCAGTGGCAGAGCTGGGGCTAGAACTACTCCTGAGGGCATTCAGCACCAAAAAAATCTGCGCACAATATTTTAAAATTCTGCAAATTTTATTTGTCAGATAAATGTGGAGGCTCCAGCATAGCATTGGGGAGCACAGGCCACTGGGCTGCGCAGAGGTGGGAGATCACTCTGCAGCTCCACGCACCCCCCAAGACACAGACTCAGCAGTAAGGCTGAACCTAACCCTGACAGCCCAAGGACCAGGCCTGCCTCAGAAACACCCTATGGCCTCGCCCCTCCGTGCCAGGTGCACCAGGTGTGGGCAGGCAGGTTCAGCAAGGCAGGATCCAAGTGTGGAGGGACTTCGTGTGGGGGGGATCCAGGTGTGGTTTGAGAGGGTTCTGTGTGGGGCAATCTCGATGCGAGTGGCTCAGTGGGGGATCCGAGTGCGGGGAGGATCTGGATGCGCAGGGGCTTGTTGGGGGGTTCTGGGTGCAATGGGAATGGGACTCTGCGGGGGGGGGGTCCAGGTGAAGATGATTGGGGCTCACCGGGGGCAGGCTGGGTGTGGAGGGTTCAGTGGGAGGGCCCAGATGCTGGAGAAGTGGGGCTCAGTGGGGTGGGGATCCAGGTGCAGGTGGCTCGTTGAGGTGGTGCAGGGAAAGTGGGACTCATCTGGGGGTTTTCTGGGTGCAGGGAGGGGTGTGAGGCTCGGCGGGAGAGTCTAGGTATGAGGGGGTCTGGATGCACAGGGGTTAGGCGGATAGGGGAGCAGATCCCCGTACAGTGATCCCTCCCCCTGCAGCTGAGGAGCGATGGGTGCAGGAAACGGGCAGGGAGGGGGGAATTTTCAGAGCTTCCTTCAGCCTGGGGAGAAATCTGGGCGTGGGTCTGACCCAGCCCTGGATGCAGTGCAGGGGAAGAGGAAGTCCCGTCCTCCCCAGCCCAGCCAGGACTAGCAGCTGAGCCCAGGGCAGGGTAGGAGCCACCAGCCGGGTCTTCCCCAGTCCCGCCTCCTGCCCCACAGTGATTTACCTCTCTGCCAGCTGCCCAGGGCACCCAAAACATTCTGCTGGGGAGAGTCGCATGACTGCTCTTGTGGCTTCCCTTTGCTTCTCTGTGAGAAAGTCATTTTTCTGTGGGGAAGCAAATAAATCTGCGGGGGACATGAATTCTGCACATCTGCAATGGCGCAGAATTCCCCCAGGAGTCCTGACTCTCAGCCCCTCCCCCTGTTCTATCCACTAGACCTCACTCCCATCTCAGAGCTGGGAATAGAACCCAGGAATCCTAATGTCCACCCCCCCCGATGTAACCACTAGACCCCACTCTCCTCCCAGAGCCAGAACCCAGGAGTCCTGATTCCCCACCTCTAGCTCCTCTAAAGGTTTAAACAGCACAGACTCAGTTGGACAGCAGGAGTGCGCTGCTGCAGGAGACAAAAATCTTCATAAAACCCTGAGCAATAAAAATGAGAATCTGAGACTGTTCAGCCTTGGCCCCATACAGCAGTCACTTCCCCTCTGTCTCTGCTCTGTTCTGGGTGTGTGGGGGTGGGGCAGGCCAGCATGATGCCTGAGAGGCAGGAGCCTGGAGCACATAGCAGCACTGTCAGCACACGGCACAGCCTTGGCTCACGGCACCTGCGAGATCCGGGCTGGTCATACAGCAGGAGGCACAGGCTGGTCCTCGGGGAGCAGACTTGGATCCCGAAGACTGGGTCTGGTGCCTTACTTTACAGGGGCATGCTCACCTTCACAGCTCATCCTGGGGGCAAAGCCACAGACAGACAGATAGAGGGGTGTGTATGGGGATAGGGGACATGTAACCCCCTTAGGAATCTGCCAGCTCTTGGAAAGCTTGGGCCGTTCCACAGGGGAGGGCGCTACAGATAGCTAGATAGATGCATACTAGAGATGGATGGATGGATGGATGGATGGATGGATGGCCAGACAGGGATACCAGGGGTGGATGGATGGATGGCCAGACAGGGATACCAGAGGTGGATGGATGGATGGCTAGTCAGAAGGGTTGTTAGATGTTCATCTGCGTGTATGTGTTCTCCCTGTGTGCTGCCCCAGCTCTGCGCAGACAGCCGGCACAGTCGACCTTGAGCAAAACGCCCAATGACCACAAGATCCGTTAAGGTACGAAGGCACCAGGACAGGTTGATTGTCAACGGAGCACGTCCTCTATGAGGATACTAAGACAGGTATGCCCATGACAATGGACGCAGCTCAGTGAATGGCAGGACTTTCCATTCCCCCCTCGGCTGGACAAAGATACTTCCTCTGAGATACATCTTTATACCCTGATACAGACAAGTTACATACTGCCTCTGACATAGTCACTGCCCTCTGGACATGGCTAGTTATCACCCATCTCCTTGTACATGTTGGTTTGATCAAAACATTTCTATTTATTACACTGTCATCCTGACCTTACCTTTTAGGAGGGGTCAGTGTGTTCCTCTTATCCCTGGGAAATGTTTTTGTACCATTCTTAATATCAGGCTGTTCTGGTACCACTCTTCTGAAATGCGTTTGCGTGAGTGCTCTGTGACTAGCACTCCTTAGGAAGATCTGCAAGATCGGCCCTGGGCTTGCCAGGTTCTGTGAACTTGCAAGCAGGCATAGCCTGACGTTTGCTCACAGCCTGACTTTTGCTAACTTTGCTTTATATCAGCAAAGCTTGCCCACTACTTTAGCTCAGGCCTCATACCAGACCTCTGATACAAGGGCTTATATCTCAGGCTCTCTTCCGACTACAAGGGGTATGATGGATGGATGGCCAGACAAGAATACCAGGGGTGGACCGATGGATGGCCAGACAGAATACCAGGGGTGGACCGATGGATGGCCAGACAGAATACCAGGGGTGGACCGATAGATGGCCAGACAGAATACCAGGGGTGGATGAATGGCCAGACAGGGATACCAGGAGTGGACGGATGGATGGCCAGTCTGCACTTGGGGACGGGCCCAGGGTCTTGTCTGCACTGGTCTTTGCTAGGAATCTGCCATGACTGTTCTTGCCTAAGGCCAGCTCCTCAGTGCTAGCAATGGCAGGAGCTCTCGGAGCGGTGTGGGCTGGGGGTCTATTCCTGGCTCTGCCCCTGCCCTGCGGCAAGTTCCTTCCCTGTTCTGTGCCTCAGTTTCCCCTCTCACCCTATGTTTATTTATATGTGAGCTCTATGGGGGAGGGCCTGTGTGTCTGTGCAGGGCCCTGGGGGTTCTAGGTGCTATCGTAATACACCGAATAATCACAGTAACAGAAACAGCCCCCCAGTCAGGTTGACTCCAGTGTCCAGCACTGCATTTCTATTGGGCTTCTTCAATTGTGGGATCCAATCACATGCCACCAGCCTCCCAGTGCTACCCAGCAGGGCTCTGCCCGGCCGCAAGGACTTGGCAGCGCTACTCTGCCCCACCCGTGTCTTGATGCCTCTGGGCCTCCTCACACTTTGGGTTTCTCTAGCACTGGGAACCCCAAAGTGCCTCGCAGACATCAATGAACAAAATAAGCAGCCACCAGCCCTTCCACCCCTAGCTCTCTGAGTGTTTTACAGGAGGGGTGAGTGTGATCAACCCCCTAAAATGCACAGCCCCCCTCCCCCAACAGGAAGTGACTGGCCTAAGATCGTGCAGCCAATTAGGGAAAAGAACCCAGGAGTCCTGATGTGCAGCTCACCCTCGTTCTAACCACTAGGCCACAGTCCCTCCTGGACCTTTGGATAGAACCTACACATTGTGACTCCCACTCCGCCATCCCCAAACCTGGAAACAGAACCCCAAAGTCCTGACTCCTACACCCCACTCCCTCCACATGCCTCCCTAGCCTGCGTCCAAGATGGGCTGCTTGTGGCTGAGTGGGAGGGTGCCCCTGGGGTCTCCCCTCCCTCGGGTGGTCCGGCTGCTGCCCATTTGACCCCCGAGGTGTCCCTCCCCTGGCTGGCCCGGCAGTCAGACGACACCGCTGCTCACGTAGCAGGGTGGGCGGCTGAGACTCAGCCGAGTTCCTGCATTACGCCTGTGATTTATGGCCTCTCTCCTGGCTGCGGGGCTGATGCCACTGTGGGGACGGAGCCAGCGGGGGCTGCATCACCAGCCCGGCTGTCACGACAGGGCCCGCCGCCCACCACACGCACCGCACAGCCTCTGCCAGGGGATGGCAACTGGGGCGGGAGCAGGCGTAATGTCTCAGCACCGCCCTGCGCCTCCAGCCAGAGGGCAGAGACATCACCTGTGAGGCCCAGGGAGACGCAGATCAGCTCTGCTTCAGAACCCACCAGCCCCTCTATCCTCCCCAGGGAAGTGGGGGCAGGAATGAGACAGCTTCAGCCTGGTTTCCTCTGGGGGAAGCTTCTGGACCCCTCTACAAAGGCTCTCCCTCACCCCCCCCCCCCCGAAACAATAAATCTAATAATCATCAGAAGTCACAGCAGCTTCCATCCCTCTGCCCTTGGCAAATGGAACATTAGCATGGCTTAGCCCAGCACTGAAATGCAGCCACTTCTGGGGTGGAGCACAGCAGCTGTTTAACAGCCATGCTGCACAATGGTTTGGGAGAATACTGAGTCCAACCGCCGGGGGCCTTGGAGGTGGAGTTTGGCCAGGACATTCGCATGACCAGCCCTCACTCTTGGGAAAAGAACCATGGGATCTTCACTGAACCCCAGGAGGCCGGATCTCAATTCATAGCTCATGTGGGAGATGGTAGCACAGCCCCCACCCCTGCAAGGGCTCTGAGTCAGTGCTGAGATGGAAAAGCATCACCCTGGGCCAGCAAGCACAGCCTGCAGTGTCCCTACTGTCTATTTTCCTTGGAGCTCTCCCATGCAGCCCACAGCCCAACCTGGGCCTGCCTAGCTTATCGCCCAGCACCTGGTGCCTGGGCAGCAGAACCCGAGCCAGGACAGGACTGGGCCCCAGCAGGGCCTCTCAGGTCAGGATCTCAAAGCACATGGCAGATGTTCTCCTGCCTCCCCCGCCAGGGTGACCCCATGGCCCTGATACTAGAAGAGTCAGGCTTCCACCTCCAAGCTGGACCGGCCTCCCTTTGTGGGAGGGGGCACCATGCCCGTGCAGGGGCACAGGGCTGCCCACACCCACACAGCCAGGGAACAGAGCCCTGTAATGCCAAGGGAAGGAGCGGGGTCTCTGCCAGCCCCACACTGGAGCGTGCCTGCGAGATCTCTGCACTGCAAGCCCCTGCAATCCCTCTCGGAATGCCTGACCACCGATCCCCATCTAATCTGCAGGGCGATCCGGTTACTCTCTCCCTCTGGCATGTGCTGACCTCCTCAGAAGCATAGCAGATTTTCACCGACTCCCCAGAGCTTTTCCAAGGGGCAGGGGAGTCCAAGAAACCTTCCCAGGCCCCTGGCCAGCCACAAGCAGCCCAGCCTGGATAAAGGCATCAGCACTGTGGGGAGGGAGGGGAGTGGGGGCCAGTGGTTAGAACAGGGGAGCTGAGAGTCAGGATTCCTGCATCCTATCCGCAGCTTTCGTCTTTTCCTAGAGCCAGATCCTTGACTGGTGTAAATCGATGTCATCCTGCTGACTTCAGCAAAGCAGCCCTGTGGATAGTGTTCTCTGGGGTATGGAGACACCCTGCTTCCCAGGCCGTGCAAACCACAGCAGGATTCTTGCTTCCCTGTGATCCCCATGGGGCAGACCCACTCCCAGGAGGGCCAGAGCCTGTACAAGTCCCACGGAAGTCAGTGGAGTCCTGGGCCATGAGCGCTTCCCGGGATCAGATGGGACCAGAGAGTTCAGGGAAGCATCCAAGCCTCTGGGTGCTCCCACCCACCAGAGCTTCTGAGATTGCCCATGTCTCTCGGCTGGGCCAGCAGCCTAGAGAAGATGGGGATGGGTGCTCTAGGACGTCCTGGGATGGAGAGGTGGCCTGGTGGTCTCATGAAATCTGTGGACTCTATGAAATATTTTGACTCCTGGTGGGCTCAGCTAGACCTGCAGTCTTGTGGAGGAGCCAAGCTGAGTGCTGCGGAGATGGCTCTGAGTGGCCAGACATCAGCCTCCCTGGCTCCCTGTGGCCACAGGTTGTCCTGTGGCTGTTGCCACCTCCTGTCTCCACCCTTGGGGCAGCTCCATTGTGCCCTGTGAATTGGTGATAAGCCCTGAACTTTCCTCCCAAAACATGATCTGAGCTCGGATCCCCCATCCCCACACTCTAACCCCCCTGAATCTTCACCCAACCTTCCAGCCAGGCTCTGACCCCTGATCCCCCAAACTGAACCCCCAAACCTTCATCCAAAACTCTACACAGCCCACTGGCTGCCACCCCAGATCTCCCCTTCCCATCTGTCCAGAGCATTCACCCCAAACTTTGAACATCACCCTGTCACCCTTAACCTCCTCCCTCCGGTCCCCCAAGTTTAGCCTGCCTCTGAAGAAAGAGTCAGGATGGCAGATTTGGATTCTTAACCCTGGAGGCTGGAGTCCTGGGGAAACCTGGGGCAGCCCTGCCCTGGAGGGACCCCTGGGATGGGAGCTCAGTGTCCGTGGCCTGCTCAGTGGCCTCTCTATCCACGATTATACTTTGGAAAACACAGACCCACACGGAGGCCTGAGACCTGCCCAACTCATAACACTTCAGCTCCCAAGCAGCCATCAAGTGGGAACAATGGTTGGTCCCCACCCTGGGGCTGGATCCAGGCAGTGCCAGGCTTCATCTCCCATTACTAATCCCGTGAGCCATACTGGGCCAGCTGCCCCATGCCCTGCCCTGCCCCCCAGCGATGGCCTGGTTTGAGTTACGTGAATCACTTTGCCTTTGACCCTGATTACTTTTTTTTTGTCAGCAATCCCAGCTGTTACGTGATACGGATGGGACGTATGTGTCAAAATATTCTAATCCCCCATCCCGACACACACACCTCACTCCTTCCCCTCCCGCCCCGGCCCCATTCTTGCTGGCTGTGCAAGGACACAGCTCGGTGGCTGGACTCAGACCGAGGACTGGGGCTGTTTGAACTGCCCCAGGCTCATCAGTCAACCGGCCAGAGAAGCAGCCAGAGTTTTTCCACTCAGAACTAGCCTCTGCCCCAGAGGCACATGCAGGCAGCCTGGAGGGGCTGCTGCTGGCTGTCCCCAGGCCACAGGGTCACCTTGTCAAACTTGAGGCATCAGATTGGGACACAGATGCGCAGAACCCCAGTGCAAGATGGCCTGCGCCGGACACTTAACCATTTTAAAGATGGTGGGTCAGTTTCTGATCTTGTTTAACCGGGGTCAATCCAGAGATACCCACTGACTGCAATGGGTCAGGGCTGGATTCTGATCTCGGTTACACCAGGGTCAATCCGGAGACACCCACTGACTGCAATGGGGCCAGGGCCAGATTCAGATCTCGGTTACACCAGGGACAATCTGGGGTCACCCCAGATATACACTGACCAGAGCTGGGCCTGGTGAATTACAGTCAGCTTCCCATCCCCTGCTTTCCTTGGTGGGCAGCGCCTCAACCGTTGTTCTCCCTCCCTCCCCCTTAGGTTTCTTTGCCCCCATCCTATGGGCCGACCCTTCTGAGGTGGGGGCTGGGGGTTGCTGTTGACTTTAGTGGGAGCAGGACTTGCCCACAAACACCCCCCCCTCCCCTCCACTCCTCTGGCTCCCTCTACTCTAACTCCACATTGGCCACACTCCCCGAGCTCCGGGTTCTTTGCACACAGGTCTCTAGGCCCCATTGCAGACTAGGGGCTGGCTCCAATGTTCAGATCCAATTCTAAACATCCCCAGAGGGTGAAACCCTCCCCTTGGGGCTGAGCGTCAGGGCCGGTGCTACCATTTAGGCAAACTAGGCGGTTGCCTAAGGCGCCAAGATTTGGGGGCGCCAAAAAGCGGTACCCCCAATTTTTTTTTACAGCGTTCCTACGCCCCCTCACCGAGCGCGTGGTCACCGCTCCACTTCTCCCGCCTCCCAGGCTTGCAGTGCCAATCAGCTGTTTGGCGCCGCAAGCCTGGGAGGGGAGGAGAATTAGAGCGGGGGCGGCGTGCTCGGGGAGGAGGCGGAACAGAGGTGAACTGGGGTGGGGAGCTGCCGCACAGCTCCCCGGGCCGGGGGGGTTGGGGAGCTGCCGCGGGGGTGCCTCAGGGCGGGGGAGGGGAGCTGCCGCAGGGCTCCCCACCCCAGCTCACCTCTGCTACGCCCCCTCCCCGAGCATGCTCTTGCTGCTCCACTTCTCCCACCTCCCAGGCTTGTGGCGCCAATCAGCTGTTTGGCACCGCAAGCCTGGGAGGGGAGGAGAATTAGAGCAGGAGCAGCGTGCTCAGGGAGGAGGTGCAGCAGAGGTGAGCTGGGGTGTGGAGCTGCCACACGGCTCCTCGGGAGGGGAGCTGCTGCGGGGGGTGGGGGGTCTCAGGGCTGGGGGGGATGCGCAAGGTGGAAGCATCTCTTTAAGTGGCATGAAAAAAGTGTGTTGTATTATACACACCCAAACTGGGAAACGACTGCCCAGAAAGGAGTCCTGCGGAAAAGGAGCTGGGGGTCAGAGTGGATCACAAGCTAAAAATGAGTCAACAGTGTAACACTATTGCAAAAAGAGCAAACATCCTTCTGGGATGTATTAGCAGGAGTGTTGTAAGCAAGACACGAGTAGTAATTCTTCCGCTCTGCTCCACGCTGATTGGGCCTCAATTGGAAAATTGTGTCCAGTTCTGGGAGCCACATTTCAAGAAAGATGTGGCCAAATTGGAAAAAGTCCAGAGAAGAGCGACAAAATGATGAAAGGTCTAGGAAACATGACCTATGAGGGAAGATTGAAAAAATTGGGTTTGTTTAGTCTGGAGAAGAGAAGACTGAGAGGGGACATGATCACAGTTTTCAAGTACATAAAAGGCTGTTACAAGGAAGAGGAAGAAAAATTGTTTTTCTTAACCTCTGAGGCTAGGACAAGAAGCAATGGGCTTAAATTGCAGCAAGGGAGGTTTAGGTTGGACATTAGGAAAAACTTCCTAACTGTCAGGGTGGTTAAGCACTGGAATAAATTGCCTAGGGAGGTGATGGAATCTCCAGCATTGGAGATTTTTAAGAGCAGGTTATACAAACACCTGTCAGGGATGGATAATAGTCCTGCCATGAGTGCAGGGGACTGGACTAGATGACCTCTCGAGGTCCCTTCCAGTCCTGTGAGTCTATGAACCGGGGTGCGTTCCTAATTCGGGTTATTTCTCTGACACAGACCATCTCCAGTGGATGTTAGCCAGGACCATGGTGCAAGAGGCCTCTAGGCAGTGGGTACAGAGGGTGTCACCCTCAAATCCCCCAGCGATTCCTCCCGCTAACTGGGAGGAGCTGTGTGCTGTGATAGTGGGTTGAGGCTGCTGGCTGCAGCTGCTGTACATATTCCATTCAAAACGTCCTGTGCTAAAAGAACATCCAGGTGGCAAAGTCAAGTGCTCCAAAGCTAGAAAATTCACTAAGATGGCCTATGCCACCTTAATTCCGCCCCCTTGTGCAAATGCATTATGAGACAGTCATTAATTACAGGATCACCTGCTAGTTTGGACACAGGACCCCTGCCTCGTTCAGTGTGCTGCACGGACGGTGCTCATTGAATGGGTAGCTGTTCAATCATTCTTTTTAGCCTCCCCGTGCCGTGTGGCTCGAGATATTTTTTCCCGCACACCATCCCAACCCTGCTCTGAATACAGACTCATTCATTTCCTCCGGTGTTTTGCCGTGGCACACTCATCATTGCATCTTAGCGCCTTACAAACATTGACAATTTCAGATTCACAACACGCCCGTGAGAAGAGGGGGGTCTTATTTTCCTCATTTGACACCTGGAGAACGGACACAGAGAGAAATTAAGATCCTAAACGTCCATTAAAATTGGAGGGCTCAGTGTGGGCTGCCCAGGGCCCGCTTCTTCAGGGCACTTAGCATTTATACTGCCCTTTATTCACTCAAAGCTCAGCTCCCCACGGCTTCCGCCTGGCACTTCTGCACATCAGACCCCAGGGTCTCAAGACAGGCAGCCAGGAAATGGGCAACATACCATTAGTGACCACTTGGGAGAAGTTTAGTTTAAGTGACTTGCTCAGCGTCCTACAGGGACAGAATCCAATTCTCCAGGGCAGCCTCAACACACCTCCCAACATCTGCGAGAAATGAGGCAGGGATCCTACAGACAACTGCCTCCTTCACTGCCCTGCCCTGCTCCATCCCCACAGTGCTGCCTCTCCTTCTCCACAGACCCCCCCACCACATTTGTGCCCCTTCTGAGTTCAAGTCTGGCTGTCCCTCCTCCCGCTCCAGCTGCCTGGATGCTAGCATGGAGAGACAAGTTCCCTGCTCTCCAATCCTGTGTCTGTCTCGCCAGCATCCCCCAGCAGAGGGAAGAGCAATTGCAGGGGAAATCCCGCTTGACCCCACAGCCCCACGGTGGAGTGCACTCATTCACTCTTTAGGGGTAGCATGTGCAGTCTGGTTGGGACATAGGAGCTGTGAGGGGCTGGAGAAAGCTCAATGAAGATGGAATCTTTGGAGAATTTAGTTGCCAAATTCTAACAAGTCTCTACTGAGCATGTGCAAACTGAGCTGTTTCAGAGGCTTATCACTGAGCCAAATGTGGGTGGATTTTCAGGGCAATGTCAAAAGGCAGATCCCTGACCCCAAGGCGACTGCTGGGAAAGATGTCAAGTCCTTGCTCCAAAGTGTGTGGGGGGATGCTAGAAATGTCACCACTATTTTTTACCATGGGCAAAACAACAGATTTCCCCCCAACCTAAATAATAATAATAATTATTATATAATAATAATATAGGGGGGTGGGATAGCTCAGTGGTTTGAGCATTGACCTGCTGAACCCAGGGTTGTGAGTTAAATCCTTGAGGGGGCCACCTGGGGCAAAATTAGTACTTGGTCCTGCTAGTGAAGGCAGGGGGCTGGACTTGATGACCATTCAAGGTCCCTTCCAGTTCTAGGAGATAGGATATCTCCATTAATTTAAATTTAATTTTTTTATTTAACCTTGTTCTCGGAAACTTCTGAACCTTTTTATCTGAAATAGTCAAAGGAAATCATTAAATGATCAACATGAGGCAGGCACCTGACTTGGAAAAACTCAGTCCAAACAGTTACAGTTTGGTGAAGTTAGTGGCAACTGAAAACAAGGTCTTATAATGGGATGTGTGGACAACCCTCAGCCACCTATGATATTGTAGGGAGCACTAGTAGTGACCCTATAGTTAGGCAGCCTCACACTTTCCAATATAAAGGCCTGTTGCAACCTTCTGGTTTTTTTTTTGTTTTTGTTTTTGTTTTTTGAGAATACACCTCTACCCCGATATAACGCTATCCTCTGGAGCCAAAAAATCTTACTGTGTTATAGGTGTAACCACGTTATATCGAACTTGCTTTGGTCCGCCGGAGTGCGCAGGTTGCGTTATATCGGGGTAGAGGTGTACTTGAATACTGCATGCAGATGTGTCGCCTCATCTCAAAAAAGATATATTGGAATTGGAAAAGGTTCAGAAAGGGTCAACAAAATGATTAGGGCTTCCATATGAGGAGAGATTAATAAGACTGGGACTTTTCAGCTTGGAAAAGAGACAACTAAGGGGGGATATGATAGAGGTCTATAAAATCATGACTGGTGTGGAGAAAGTAAATAAGGAAGTGTTATTTACTCCTTCTCATAACACAAGAACTAGGGGTCACTAAATGAAATGAATAGGCAGCAGGTTTAAAACAAGCAAAAGGAAGTATTTCTTCACATAACGCGCAGTCAACTTGTGGAACTCCTTGCCAGAGGATGTTGTGAAGGCCAAGACTATAACAGTGTTCAAAGAAGAACTAGATAAGTCTGTGGAGGATAGGTCCATCAATGGCTATTAGCCAGGATGGGCAGGGATGGTGTCCTTAGCCTCTGTTTGCCAGAAGCTGGGAATGAGCGACAGGGGATGGATCACTTGATGGTTACCTGTTCTGTTCATTCCCTCTGGGGCACCTGGCATTGGCCGCTGTCAGAAGACAGGACACTGGGCTATATGGACCTTTGGTCTAACCCAATATGGCCGCTCTTATGTTCTTATTAAGATCCCGCACCTCCATTTTTGCAGCAGGCCTTTGATATCTGGCAGAGAGAAGGCCCTGGGGTTGGGGAAGTGCTTTTCCTTTGTCCCATGAAATTCTGTTCAGCTTTTGCTGACAAATAAACTGTTAGAAATCACCATTTCCCATCACTTGCCTTCCTCTGGGAAATGCTGGAAGCAACCAAAATAACAACTGAGCAGCGACTACCTTTGGGTTCATTTTAAACTATCACAGTGTCACAGAACTGTGCATCAGAGGCCTGTTCTAAATTTCCCGACCTATTCTGTCCTGGTTCAGTTCCCCTGCCCATCACCATGGTATCTGGTCACCTAGACTGTGCGCATCCAAGCCTGCTGAAGGACCAGGATTGCTGGGATCTTTCTAAGTAAAGCACCATTTTTGTAACATGCAAAATGGCTTTCAAAACAGCTTCAAAAATTGATCCCCAAATGTATGCAGTGTTTGTCTGCAGAGGTCTTCCCTGGCAACCAGTCCTCCTGTCCCGCTTCCTATAGCGCCTCTTGCTGGGAGAGGCTTGGACTGGAGTAGCCAGGAGCTTCCCCCCCCCCACAGCCAGAGCTCCCGCCCCACTCCCCACAGCGCCCCCTGATGGGAGAGGCTGGGGCAGCTGGGAACTCCCCCCAGAACCACGGCTCCACCCCACTTCCTGCAGCGCCCCCTGCTGGGAGAGGCTGGCCGATTAGTGGCCGGACCTGACCTCCCTTCCATACAGATCCTAGCTAGAGCCCGCTGCCCTTGAGCGGGCTCTGAGCTCTCCTGCAGCCTATCCCACACGGACACTGCCCGTGCAGTCAATCCGCAGGCTGGCGGGCTCGTTTGAAAGCGCTCATGCTCTTGAATGGGCAGACTCCCTTTCCAGCGCGATCCAGAGCCCACGGCCTGGGAATCTGGCAGTGACGGCTCAGTGTCTCCGTTACCACCGCCTGGATGTCGCACGCAGCGAGGATGAGGGGCCCGGGCGGGTGCTGGAGACAATGAACGGAAATGATCAGAGTCCAATCCCCACCCACGTCCACCCCACCCTCTCCCCCATGTAACTCAAGAGCCCCCGAGATTCTCCAGTCTGGGCCATGCAGCATTTCCCCCCTCCTTGGCCCCTCCCTCCTGCTCTCTCTAATTACCCACCATCCGCACAAGCCCATCTTCATTTACCTCCGACTCATCTTATCTTATTTTTAGCCTCCCCTTCTTCCCTCACCCCCCCACCAGCCTCCCAGTCTTGTCTCCTTTTTCCTTTCTTAATATGGTGATCAAGATGCCATCAAGTTGGACTGGAGGAGGAAAGGGGGCTGGGTGGAGAAGAGAGGGAGAGAGAGAGAGAGAAGGATCAAAAGGAGACACTCTATCCACCCCCCCCCTTTTTTTTTTTGCTGCATTAAAGTGGGTCTTTGGGGGTGGGGTTGGCGATGGAGGCATGAAACCATTGCCTGTATATAAGGCTATACGTCTGCCATATACATATATAGTCAGGGAGTGACGGGGTGGGCTGCTGCAGGTGGGGCCAGGCTACGTGGGATATGACAGCCCTCCCCCCCCCAAGCCCTTCCCCCACCAGCCTTTTTTATGCCCTGCCTGTCTCTTTTCTTCTTTGCTTTTGAGGCTCCGTGCCCCTCAGTGCAGCTGTCGCCACCCCAGCGCTGCCCCTCGGACGCCGCCAGCCTGTGCCAGCTGAGAGCCAAGGCAGCCTCCCACCCTGGTTCCCCGCCCAACTCCCGCCATAAAGAGAGCCGGACAGCAGGCCAGAGCAGCAAGGGGACAAGACAGGAGGGAAAGAAAGAGAGAGGAGGGGAGCTCCAGGGCAACTTCTTTTTTCCCGCGCGGGGGGAGGGGGCAGGAAAGACGACCGTTTCCCCCACTGGGAACTGCGACCCGAGCGTCTTTCATTCTCCGCCGGACCTGCCCCGCATCGGGATGAAGTGGTTCGGGCTGCTGCTGGCGCTCCTGCTGGCTGCGGCGGGCCCCGGGGCCCGGGGTCAGGAAGGGCTGGATTTCCCCGAGTACGACGGCATCGACCGCGTCGTCGACGTCAACGCCAAGAACTACAAGTCGGTGCTGAAAAAGTTCAGCGTGCTGGCGCTGCTCTACCATGAGCCGGTGGGCGACGACAAGGCCTCGCAGAAGCAGTTCGAGCTGGAGGAACTGATTTTAGAGGTAACGTTGGGGGATCGGTGGGGTGGGGAGAGAGGACGGATGGGGAGAAGGAACGAAAGAATGAAAGGTTGATGCTTCCCAATGCTAGAGCCCTTTGAAATGGACCCAGCACCTTTGATCCATAACTGGATCAAGCTCTGTACCATACATGCATGAGCCAGTCCTGCCCTGGCTGCCTATATAGGATCTGATGGGCTTTTTCTATATGTAGACCACTCTACCTGCCTCTGAAATGCAGCTGCCTCTGGGGTGGAAGGTGGCAACTGGAAGCAGGGCAGGGGATGAAGCTGCTGGAGCTGGGGGTGGAATTTAGGGAGGCCAATGAAAGTAATTATTCCTCTGGCTAGAATGTGGCCGGGGACTCTCGCATCTTGTCTGCACTTGGGAGAAAGAGCCCTGGGATTGTGAATGGCCAGCTGGCATTAGGTTCAAATACGTGGGGGTGAGAGCTGGGAAAGTGACACTGGGAAAGTGACACCTGCCAGTTAACAAAGCTACCAATGAGGGTAATTAGAAGTGAGCTTTTGTGTCGAAAGTCCCTTGAAATACATGTCACAATGTGAGGTTTCCACCCCAGAACTGCCTCCAGCCATACTATAAAGGGTCACCATCCCCCCTCCTCTCTCTCACACACACACAAACAATTGCCCCCATAGCTGGCCCAGGACCCCGGTTCATGCTGGCAGACCCGGCCTATGGTGCGCCTACTCAGTTAGCAGACCGTATGTCTGTATTTGTGGCTGGCTTTTCTTCGAGCACAAGTCTTGTGCTCTCTGGGGACACCAAGATTCACTTTAACCCAGTGACATTTATTTCCCTTTTAACTTGATTGATGCTGACAGGGCAAGCGATTTGGAAAGAAATGTGAACGGAAGTGAGACCCCGGATTCTGAAACATCTGGAGAGAGTAGAAATGTCTGGTGCAGTCAAGTTATGCAAAAAGAACAGGAGTACTTGTTAGTCTCTAAGGTGCCACAAGTACTCCTGTTCTTTTTGTGGATACAGACTAACACGGCTGTTACTCTGAAACCTGTCAAGTTATGCGTCACCCTTACAAAATATTTGAAAAAGCAAGGCCTGAAATGCTACAGTGTTACTGCAATGTTACTGCAGCAATACTACTGTTTTATTACAATATTATTGCAGTGTCACTATAACATTACTACAGTATCATTAGAATGTTACGACAGTCTTATTACAGTATTACTAAAACGTTACTACAGTGTTACTAGTGTTTTGTTACTATATTATTGCAGCGTTACTACAATGTCATTATAATGTTGCTACAGTGTTACTAGTTTTATTACAATATTACTGAAGTGTTGCTAAGGCGTCACTATAGCATTATTGCAGTGTTAGCAGTGTCACTATAATATCTCTGCAAGGGTGTTTTCGAGACCTTTACTGTAATATTTTTATAGGGGCTAATAGGGACATTGGGTGCCCAGTGCAGAAGAAGGCCCCTCCCAAGTGCGTGTGGAAGGACAGCAGTCTCTGTACATTATGTACCGAACCAGAAGGGGGCGTTCTCCTAGGGAGGGTTGGGTTTCACTGGCTGGCGCTCCTGCCTGGGGCTCAGCTGTGGGTGCCTCTCTGGGTCTATGAACCATTCCCAGAAGAAGGCTCTAAATTTGCAGCTTCCATACTTGGGATGGGTGCAGGAATGAGGCACAGCCTGGCCACCCCCCGTCCCCTGCCCTGGAAGGCTTGTCTCCTGGAATAATGTCCCGCTGGATCCTGAGACTGCAGCAAGGGTGCTGGGAGGATGTGTGACTGCTGTCGCGTCTGGCCAGCAGCCTGCCCTGAAACAGAATCAACGGCAAGAGTTGGTTCAAGAGATGATGCACAGTTAGGTGCAATGTTTTGTGTGTTCCTCTCATGCATCTGGCATCTGCCATGTTGTAGATGGGTCTAGATGAACCATGGGTCTGAACCACTAAGCCAGGAGTCAGCGGATGGATTGCGAGGCTGTTAGGGTGTATGGCATGAGATCCAATATCAAACAAGATGGACCATTGGCCTCTTCCAATAGGCCAAGAGCTGGGATACTTTACTAAATGGATCCCTGATGCATTTCAGTATGGCAAGAGTGGGGCTACCAGGCTAAGAGGGGCCACTGTTCTCTGCAGATGTGGCCAGTGCAATGTGCTTGTGAATGGGAGAGAACAGCTGGTGGTAGGGAAACGCTGGGTGCCTCTGAGCCCCAATAGTCTATCCCATAGAGCCCAGTGTGATCGGGTTTTTCTCCCCAGAGTGAGATGTAGCAGATCCATCCTGCTCTGGGGTGCCCTGGGGAGACTCGGAGCCAGGGGACCCCTGACAGAGCACCCACAGACACCCAGGGGAATCCCCCAGGACTCAGTGCCAGGACCTTGGCTACCAGCTTCTCTTCAGATGCTGAGCATCTCTGGTGCAAATTTCTGGGGAACTGCAGTGGTGAGACATTGAAGGGTTCAGAGCCTAGATTAGAGAGATAGAGAGATAGACAGATGGGGTGTATGGGGATAGATAGATAGATAGATAGATAGATAGATAGATAGATAGATAGATGGGGTGTATGGGGATAGATAGATAGATAGATAGATAGATAGATAGATAGATAGATAGATAGAGGGGGTGTATGGGGAGAGATAGATAGATAGATAGATAGATAGATAGATAGATAGATAGATAGATAGATAGATAGATAGATAGATGGGGTGTATGGGGATAGATAGATAGATAGATAGATAGATAGATAGATAGATAGATAGATAGATAGATAGAGGGGGTGTATGGAGATAGATAGATAGATAGATAGATAGATAGATAGATAGATAGATAGATAGATAGATAGATAGATAGATAGATAGATGGGGTGTATGGAGATAGATAGATAGATACATAGATAGAGGGGGTGTATGGGGATAGATAGATAGATAGATAGATAGATAGATAGATAGATAGATAGATGTAACCCACACATCTATTTGCTCTACAACCTTAGCTAACAGTCAACTGGCTTTTAGCTCATGCGGTAGAGGCTCATGCACTAAGCTCCAGAAGTCCCAGGTTCAATCCCGCTGATGACCAGGGTCTGTTGGCATTACAGATAGAAAGAGGGGGGTGTATGGGGGTAGATAGATGTGTTCAGGGGCAAGGTGGACTTTGTAGCCCAGGGCCTTCTCTGTGGGGAAGGGGTGGTCAGAAGAGCTTGAGGTTTCTGCATCCAGCCTTGCAACCAACCAGAAGAAACTGCCTTCAGCTGGGGCCCAGAAGGGCAGGTGATGGGCAACCTGCTGCTCCAGAGACTGGGGAGGGAAGAGACAAGAGGCAGTGCTGGCTCCCTCCAGCATCAATTCTCTGCTTGCTGTGCCAAGGGCCCATCTCTGATCCACAGGAGGATGGGACAACTTGAGGGACTCGTTATGGGGGCCTGGAACCTTTCTCCTCTAGGTCACTCAGCCCAAGGTGGCACTGACTGAATGGAGCTTCCTGTTGGCTGGTGTGAAATGGGACTATTTCCAGGTGTCCACAGCACAAAATCCCTCCCCCAGTGGCCCCAGCCCAGCGGAGAGGCGGGATACGCTAGCGAATAGGAAACAAGGCTGGGAGCTGTCAAACCTGGGTGCTATTCCTGTGCGATGTCACACACACCCCCTCTCTTTTCACTCCCTCCCTTTGTCAGTCTGTGAGCTCAGTGGGGCAGGGACTGTCTCTCACTCTGTCGATGGGCTCCACCCTGCACACTGGGGCGCTGACCTTCGCTGGCGGCTCTAGGTGCTACCATAATGGCCCTGTATATTGGACTCCTCCAAGTGATGGGTAGGGCCCTGTGGCAGAGCCGTGGGGGCAAAGCTGCCCATGCTGTCCTTGACGTGTGGGGAGACACAGGCCTCGGCCCCCCACGGCTGCCAATCTAATGCCTTCTATGAGCACCCTCTTCTGCACAGTCTTGCATCAACTCTGCAATGTATTTATATCTCTGAACTGACCACAGGTCTAATTATATCCTGCTCTTTAACTGCGCGAGTCCCTGGCACTAGTAGGTTTGCAGCATGTGTTGTGAGCCGAGTGGTTTCCTGTGAAGCCCTGCGGCTGGAGGGTAATTAGCTCAGTGGCTGTTCGCTCTGGGAGGGAGGGTTTCATACAGTTTGGAGGCTGTTGCCATGTTTTGGAGACATGTTATGGAGGTATCGTCTAGGGTGGAGAGGTTCTGTGGAGGAATCAGCTGTTGCCATGGGCTTAGCAAGGGTCCGGTGGGCAGGGCCGGCTCTGGCTTTTTTGCCGCCCCAGGCAAAAAAGCCTCCGGCCGCTGCCCCCCCCCCCAGCGTGGCAGGGGAGGGCGGCCGCAGCCCCGGGGGGAGGGCAGTGAGCCCCGGCTGGGGCTCCGCTCTCCCCGGCGGCCAGAGCACCAGGGGGAGGGCGGCGAGCCCGCCGCAGCTCTGCTGTCCCTGGCGGCTGGAGCCGGAGCACCACGCCGCCCCCCTCCAGGTGCCGCCCCAAGCACAAGCTTGGTGGGCTGGTGCCTGGAGCTGGCCCTGCCGGTGGGTCTTGCAGGAACCAGGCCAACAAGATACTTGCTCGTGGGAGATTGGGATGGAGGATTGTGGGGGATTGGGATGGAGTTAGTGCCTAGGACCTGCTGCAGAGATGCCACATCGCCCAGGGCCACCGCAGGGAGGAGGGACCACTCTAGGGGCAGGCAACAGCAATGGCTGCTGGAGGGGAGCCCAAAAATGGCAGAGATGGGAGCTGAGTCCTGCCCGTCCATCGCCAGAGTGCACTTCTGTCCTTCACAGTTCTCACTGGAGCCACTTTGGCTATGTGCCCTCTCCTCTGGACGGATCCAGCTGACCCCTTGGTGCTCAGCTTTCCTGGCTCTCTCTGAATGATCCTAGCTATGAGTGAGACCAGAGAACATTTGGAAGATCTAGCTGAGATGAGGACCTGGTGCAGCTTATGCGCTGCCCAAATCTCTCCGGCTGCAAACCTCTTGCCAGTGCAGGTTCTCTCGCGGGACCTTCAGTGCCTCCTGCTTCTGGCCTGTGGGAAGGACTGAATGGGCCACAGAGATCCAACTCCCCTGCCATCCCTCCAGGGCAGGTCTGAGGCAGACGGTATGGGTCGGAGGTTAGCTATCAGACCTTTCCCTCTGACTATGCCCCAGCCATGGGGCCTTGTCTCCTGCTTCTGGGTCAAAGTTCTGAGGCAGCAGCACAGTGCAAAGGACATCAGCCCTACCCCCCTTCCCTGCCCCCAGGGTCTGCAGCCCAGGGCTGTTCTCCTTCGCATGTCGCTGAGACTCGAATTCACAGGGCATAAGTAATGTTTGCGTAGGGCTGCATGGCTGCTTGGATTGGGGCGCTGGAGACAGGCAGGGTGGATTTCCAGGAACACTCAACATTCTCCTAATGCATCAATGGGGAGATTTACCAATGGGATGTCAAGGGAGCGGGAGCGGGCCAACGCCGTTGACGACACTGGGAGCGGGGTTGGGCCAACACCATTGACGTCACTGGGAGCGGGAGCGGGCCGACGCGGTTGACGTCACTGGGAGGAGGGTCGGGCCGATGCCGTTGACGTCACTGGGAGCGGGGTCGGGCCGACGCCGTTGACGTCACTGGGAGCGGGGTCGGGCCGACGCCGTTGACGTCACTGGGAGCGGGGTCGGGCCGACGCCGTTGACGTCACTGGGAGCGGGGTCGGGCCGACGCTGTTGATGTCACTGGGAGCGGGGTCGGGCCGACGCCGTTGACGTCATTGGAGCGGGGTCGGGCCGACGCCGTTGACGTCACTGGGAGCGGGGTCGGGCCGACGCCGTTGGCGTCACTGGGAGCAGGGTCGGGCCGACGCCATTGATGACACTGGGAGCGGGAGCGGGCCGACGCCGTTGACGTCACTGGGAGCAGGGTCGGGCCGACGCCATTGACGTCACTGGGAGCGGGGTCGGGCCGACGCCGTTGGCGTCACTGGGAGCAGGGTCGGGCCGACGCCATTGATGACACTGGGAGCGGGAGCGGGCCGACGCCGTTGACGTCACTGGGAGCTGGGTCGGGCCGACGCCGTTGACGTCACTGGGAGCTGGGTCGGGCCGCCGCCATTGACGTCACTGGGAGCGAGGTCGGGCCGCCGCCATTGACGTCACTGGGAGCTGGGTCGGGCCGACGCCATTGACGTCACTGGGAGCGAGGTCGGGCCGACGCCATTGACGTCACTGGGAGCGGGGTCGGGCCGACGCCGTTGACGTCACTGGGAGCGGGGTCGGGCCGACGCCGTTGACGTCACTGGGAGCGGGGTCGGGCCGACGCCGTTGATGTCACTGGGAGCGAGGTCGGGCCGACGCCATTGATGACACTGGGAGCGAGGTCGGGCCGACACCGTTGACGTCACTGGGAGCGGGAGCGGGCCGACGCCATTGACGACACTGGGAGCGGGAGCGGGCCGACGCCGTTGACGACACTGGGAGCGGGGTCGGGTCGACGCCGTTGACGTCACTGGGAGCGGGGTCGGGCCAGCACTGATGGCTTCTGAAAATCTCCTCCATAAATGATGCTGTACAGATGGGCCTGGTTCTCCTAGGTCAGCTCCAGTGCCCCTTCGTGTTTGGACGAGTTACTGGTTCGATCTGGATTTTGGTCCAGCCCATGCTATCGTTACAGACAAAGCGCAGAATCAGGATTCCAATCCGGGCTCAGATTACAGCTCCTCCCCGGACCCCACCCCCACCATGTTTGGGACACTCGGACTCAGGCACCTGATGCTGATGCTGTGCCTTGAAATTCCTAACTCACCTCCAGCATTATAGGCCTGATTCAGTGACAGCACTGGGAAGGCCCTTGGGTTCAACAGGCTTTGCAAAAAAACTTCTAAGAAAATGACCGAGCCATTCTTGAAATGCAACTGTAGCATTACCCTCTCAGACACCCAGCAGCAGGGAGTACCAAAGGTTATCTCCATGCTATGTCAGTTTCCACAGGCTGACCTCTACCAGCCTTTTAATTTCACGACACACCCTGCTCGATCTCCTATAATGGGGCATTTTAAACCAATCGTTCTTCATTACGCTCTGTATGACAATCCACTCACTTTATTGGATAGAAGTGTTGTAGGCACCGGAGCTGTGGAAAATTATTTTGTTGGCAGACTTCAAGGGGAAAATGTGTGTCATGTCACATACTGGAAACGCTGTCATATTTCGCAGGGTTTCCCTGCTGTGGCTGTTTTGACCTCAAAAGCATGGGGGTTGGGGGGTTCTGAACAGGATCAAAAGGGTTTTTGTCAAAATATGAGAAATTGTCATTTCCAAATTTCAGTGGGTTGTTTTTTGGCATGAGTAGCACCAGTTTTGACTGAAATGTTTGTATCTGTGTGCGTGTATATGTGTGTGTGTGTTTGTGTGAATGTGTCTTGTGTCTATGTACGTATGAGTGGACTCAAGTGTCTTGGGCATGTTGTGTGTCCATGTGTGTGTGTTGTGTGTGGTGGGGTGAATGTATTGTGTGTTTGTGTGGGTGAGCGTGTGTTGTGTGTCTATGTGCATGTTGTGTGTCTGTGTTGGTTAGTGTGTGGTTTGTGTGGGTGAGCATGTGTTGTGTTTGTGTGTGTGTGTGTATGTGTATTCTGTGTTTGTGTGGATGAGCATGTGTTGTATGTCTATGTGCGTGTTGTCTGTTGTGTGTTAGTGTGGGTGAGAGTGTGTTGTGTATCTATTTGCATGTTGTGTGTCTGTGTGTCGGTGAGTGTGTTGTTTGTGTGGGTGAGCATGCGTTGTGTTTCTCTGTGTGTGGCGTGTGTCTGTGGGCGTGTTGTGTATCAGTGAGTGTATTGTGTGTTTGTGTGGGTAAGCATGTCTTGTGTGTCTATGTGTAGGCGGCAGGTGTGTTGGGTGTGACAATCTCATAGAGTGAAAGCTCAGTCCAAGTCCTCTGCTCTAATCACTAGCCCTTGCCACCTCCCCCGTCCCCTGAACTGTGCTGTGCTGTTCACTGCTCACCCCGGTGCACGGGCTGCCAGAGTCACTGGGCAGGGCTCACCCAGCTGCAGCAGATGCTTGACTCAACCCTGGCAGCTCAAAGCACAGTGTATCTGATCCCTCAGTGTGCAGTCAGACACCTGTGAGATCCTGGGTGCCAGTTATCCATTGACCCAATGCACCAGTGTGCTGCTAGGGGGCGCTCTCCCCTCTGGCTCTATCCTGGCCACAGTTACCTAACACATTGTTAGGGGGCACTCTCCCCTCTGGCTCCATCCCGGCCCCAGTTCCCTAGCACAGTGCTAGGGGGCACTCTCCCCTCTGGCTCCATCCTGGCCACAGTTCTCTAGCACAGTGCTAGGGGGCGCTCTCCCCTCTGGGTCTGTCCTAGCCCCAGTTCCCTGGCACAATGCTAGGGGGCGCTCTCCCCTCTGGGTCCATCCCGGCCCCAGTTCCCTGGCACAGTGCTACCTACGGGTACTGTGCTGTAAGGAGAAGAGTGGGTGACTCAGCAGGGAGCGCTTGGAGTCAGTAATGACCCAATGTGCCCATGCCACACTAGTGGGCGCTGTGCTGTAGGGAGGTCCCAGCTTTGGGGTGAGACAAAACCACAGTGCTCAGTACAGAGCCTGTGGCATTGATCCCTGGAGTCAGTGTTAGCCCTGGTGTCCTGGCCAAATTATTTAGGGATAAGCACAGTCCACCTTTGTAAACTTACCCTCCAGTTTCGGCAGAATAGGCATTTTTCTTCCCTCCCCGTCCCCGACAGCAGGGTAAGGCTGTTCTGTGCTGGTGTTAAATAGCAGCTCTGTTACTCCCCACTCCCCAGTGGCTGTATTTCAGTGCAGGTGAAATGACACATACAGTTCTACAGCCCTTTAGGTTTGTTTCGACATAAAAGCCAAATCAAAGTAGGATAACGAGACTCTGCATCGCGCAGATATCGCCCCATCCACTGCGTATGGCCCAGATTGCGGAGTCGATTCTGACAGTAAAATCGAACCACTGGCAGGAATGATGCAGGTTTAAAGTGGGTGAAACGTTCAGTGGTGGCTAAGTCGGGCTCTCACCATTAGAGGGCACTGTGATCTCTCTCTCTCTCTCTCTCTCTCACACACACACACACCTAATAGCCTGCTCCACACATTTGCACTGCTGGACCCCTTTGCTCCCTTCTTCTTTTGGCCTCTGAGTTCATAAGCAGAAGATGCAGTTGTTGTTCCCTATTCTAGCCGCCCTGCTCCCCCTTGCACAGCGTAGCCACCTCACAGATGATTGGAGTTCTGGTTCCCAGCAAAGGTTGGGGACCACACTAGTTTCTGGGTTAATAATGTAACCCTTCTGCTAGGCGTAGTCGGCAGTGCCAAGGGCCGGGTTCAATATTTAGAGGTTCCTTTTTAACAATACAATACAAAACTGGCTCAAGCCGCCACCCAGTTCACTTCCCGCCCTGGGGGGAAAAGGCACCTCAGCTGCTCACTGAGCCATCAGCCGCTCACTCTGCCCCTGCCTTCTCTACTGTAACCTCTGGGATGGCTTGAGGTCCCATCACTTAACACAGCTCTCAGTGATTTCAGGTGGTAGCAGGGCACCCTCAGTGCAGGCTGGGCAGTCTCTTTCACCAGAGACAATGCCCCATAGCAGGTCTAATGCTTAGACCTAATTATCAGTGATTTCAGCTGTAGTGATCCACTCTTAATTGAGTCTTAATCAGCTCTGTCATTACACAGTGGAGAGGAAAAGAGTCACAGGATGTCTAGACAAAACCCAACCCAACCGCCAAGTAGAAACACCTAACCCCCCTGGGCTTATGCACCCCTACTCCCTGCTTAGCGAGTGCAGTTCAGTTGAGGGTGAACACCTCAATCAGGGCATGCCTTGCACAGTTCTGCTCTCCTTCATTCACACAACCAGGATAATACTTTAAGACAACTAAGAGGGGATATGATAGAGGTCTATAAAATCATGACTGGCATGGAGAAAGTAAATAAGGAAGTGTTATTTACTCCTTCTCATAACACAAGAACTAGGGGTCACTAAATGAAATGAATAGGCAGCAGGTTTAAAACAAACAAAAGGAAGTATTTTTTCACACAACGCACAGTCAACTTGTGGAACTCCTTGCCAGAGGACGTTGTGAAGGCCAAGACTATAACAGGGTTCAAAAAAGAACTAGATAAGTTCATGGAGGATCAAAAAAGAACTAGATAAGTTGATGAAGATAAGCTATTAGCCAGGTTGGGCAGGGATGGTGTCCCTAGCCTCTGTTTGCCAAAATCTGGGGATGGATGACTTGATCATTACCTGATCTGTTCATTCCCTCTGGGGAACCTGGCATTGGCCACTGTCGGGAGACAAGATACTGGGCTAGATGGATCTTTGGTCTGACCCAGTATGGCCGTTCTTATGGTCTTATGTTCTTATTACCCCTGCACCCAGTACCAAAGTGACTTGCAATCCAACCCCAGCCAAAAGTGATCATTTGGGCAAAGCAGCTCCGTCATGCTGCGCACCTGGCAGAGTGGGTGTGTCTATGCAAACAAGGTCAGTTCCTGACGTCTTCTCCCCCAGCTCATCACTAGTTGTCAGGGGAGAGCTCATTTAGACCCCGCTTACAATTATTATTAGTAGTATTATGGTCGGGCCTTAGGGTCCTTGTCATAGAGGAAGAGCCCATGGTGCTAGGCCCTGTACAAACACAGAATCAAACAATGGTCCCTGTCCCCATGAGTTTACAATCTAAATGCAAGAGACAACAGATGGCTACAGGCAGACAGATGTTGCACAAGGAAACAATGAGACAGTACTGCTCAGCATAAGAGACAGTGCTCTGAGATCCCAATCAACCACAGGCGCTGACTTTCCGAAGTGTCAGGGGGTACACGACCTTCTGCTCTGCCCCAGGCCCCACCCACCACTCCACCCCTTCCCCCAAGGCCCCACCTCACCTCTTCCCGCCCCCGCTCCACCTCTTCCAACCCAGTCCTGCCCCCTCCCCCGAGCGCACCATGTCCTCACTTCTCCCCCTCCCCCCAGAGCCTCCTGAATGCCACAAAACAGCTGATTGCGGCGGGCGGGAGGCGCAGGGAGGGAGGTGAAGGCGCTGATCCAGGAGGTGCTGGAGGGAGCTGATAGGGGGGCTGCTGGTGGGTGCTCAGCACCCACCATTTTTTCCCCATGGGTGCTCCAGCCCCGCAGCACCCACAGAATCGGTGCCTATGCAATCAATGGTCTAGGAATGGATTCTAGGCTGGAGGTCAGGGCAAGGTTCTAGCTTTGGGTTTGAGGTGATGGTTCTTGGTGCAAAATCTAGATGAAGGTTCAGTGGGTTCAAGTTCCAGGTGAAGTTTTGGGGTGTCTGGAGTCTAAATTCTAGGTGATGGTTCTGGAATTTCTGGTGGTGCTGGGTTTGGGTTCTTGGCAACAGTGTTGCAGTCCTGGCCTTGGGTTGGTGGTGACTCTGGTCTGGGTTTGGGTTGTTGGTGCTGGTTCTGGTGATGCTGGGTTTTAGTTGTTGGTATTGGTTCTGGCAGTTCTGGGTTCAGGTTGTTAGCACTGGGTCAGGGTTTGGTTTGCTGGTGCTGGTTGGGGGGTGGGTGGCTCCTGTCGCTTGTCCCTGTCTCACCCGCAGCTTGGTAATGACCCCACAGCCAGACTCGGTTTGCAGCCTCAGAAATGCCCCCCACAAGCTCGCTGGGGCTGGTGCCTTTAGAGCCAGGGCTCTCTGGTCCTCATTCCTGACCCCATACACTGGGAGACTTCACTGGGTGGGGGAATGGAAAACCCAGGGCACGGCCTGGCCCCCCCAAGCCCTGCCATAGAGTGGGCATAGAAATATCCACTAGCTGATCGATGGCAAAGGGCCCAGCTGCGGGCACCTCGAGGGGAGCTGGGGGCTCCTACAGCCCCCTCCAGGCTCTTCTTGCAAAGGCATCAACTGCCTATTATGCCTTTGTCACTCCCGCCTCCAAGATCTGACCCCATCCTTACCCAGCCTGGGGGGAAGGGGGTGAGAAAGTCCAGCCCTGATCTCCATGCCCAGAGTCTGACCCAGTCTGGATGCCCCACCCCCGACCTTACCCCTCTCTGAAAGCCTCTCCCTCTCTCTCTTCTCTGTCTCTGCTCTTCTTCCTAGTTAGCAGCCCAAGTCCTGGAGGAGAAGGGAGTGGGGTTTGGCCTGGTGGATTCGGAGAAAGACGCAGCAGTGGCCAAGAAGCTAGGTAAGGACTGAGCGGGGACCCCTGGGGGAGAGAACCCAGGGCCCACAACTCAGCCCCTCCTGACGGCCTCCCAGCCCATCCCAGGGCCCCTGGCTCACATCAGGACAGATCTGGTAACTTTCTTCCTGCTTCTGATGCCACATGGGGGACTCGGGTGGAGCTGATGCCACATGGGGCACTTGGTCCCTATGCCTGCCCCACCCTGGCCCCAGGCACGAAACAGCTGGATACACACCCAGGGTGGCAGAGTAGGGGTCTCTCCCGCCCCCACTCCTCGGCCCTGTCCCCGCCTACGGCCTAGCATGGAGGCTTCAGGGTCCCTGAGCTCCAGGTTTTGTGGAGGCGAAGCCCCCTTGAAGTTTTGCCCCTTGCTGGGACCCAGAGAGTCTAGCTCAGCGGTGGGACATTTGACTGCAGATCACCCGGTCGCTGCTTCAGATCAACCCATCCCCTGAGCTGTTGCTTTTTCAGCCACAAGCCACAGAGCAGCTGCAGCAATCCCCAGGGGAGGGTCTGCAGCTCGGACCGGATGGGCCCAGTCCCTTGTGCCCTTAACATCGTGGGAAGGTCCTGGGGAACGTGCAGGGCCAGGAGCCTTCATTCAGTCCCACTCAAAACTCTCCTCTGTTCAGATCTGGGAACCCGCTGGCTTCCTCCCTGTTCGATTCGGGGGGAGAGGGAAGGTTTCCAGGCTAGGCCTGGCCTCTGCCGGCGCCTCTGTGTAGGCTTCAGTGGAGGTCAGAGGGTTTCCCAACGTCTGGGTGCACGTCTGAACCAGCCCCAAGTCCCCACGGCTGGGGAAACGCAGGGGCGAGCTGTGGGTTGTGTTCCCCATCAGCTGCTCCCTGGGGTGCAGCGGGCAGCCTCACCGAAGGGTGTTCAGGCCAGGGGAAGCAGCGGGGGTGTCTGGGCTGTGGCTGCGCAGGGCCTGATGGTGGGTCCAGGCTCATCCGGACAGCGCCCCAAGGAGGGAGGGTGTCCAGACAGGCCAAGCTTTCTGCAGGGAAGTTTGCCTCCGACGAGATCAGCTGTTCACCCAAGGAGGAGCGTGCAGTGCGGGGAGAGGGAGCCCAGAGTCCAGCCTGCACTGAGGGGGCTCCACAGCCTCTTTCATATTATCCCCCGTGCCCCTGGGAGCCCACAGGGGGCCAGAACCAGCCAGGAAGCAAAGGGGCTGAGCCTGCTTGCTGCTCTGCTCAGCAGCCACCAGAGGGCGCAGGGAGCTCACGGATGGGCACAGGGCAGGTGATGCCACAGTAAGGGCACCTGGGAGCATCAGTGGGGGCTAGTCGGGCCCCTGGCTCCCCCGCCCATGTTCTCCACAGGCACAAACCCCAGAGGACCCCTGTTCCTCCTGCTCCTCCTGCCCTCACCCCACAGATCCCCTTCTCCCCGACCCCGACACCACAGACCCCCCCGCTCCACCAACCCCATAGACACCCCCGTTCCTCCTGCCCTCACCCCACAGATCCCCTTCTCCCCAACCCTGACACCACAGACCTCCCCAACCCCATAGACACCCCCTGTTCCTCCTGCCCTCACCCCACAGATCCCCTTCTCCCCTGACCCCGACACCACAGACACTCCCCAACCCCATAGACACCCCCTGTTCCTCCTGCCCTCACCCCACAGATCCCCTTCTCCCCGACCCCGACACCACAGACCCTCCCCAACCCCATAGACACCCCCTGTTCCTCCTGCTCCTCCTGCCCTCACCCCACAGATCCCCTTCTCCCCGACCCTGACACCACAGACCCTCCCCCAACCCCATAGACACCCCCGTTCCTCCTGCTCCTCCTGCCCTCACCCGACAGATCCCCTTCTCCCCGACCCTGACACCACAGACCCCCCCACTCTCCCAACCCCATAGACACCCCCTGTTCCTCCTGCCCTCACCCCACAGATCCCCTTCTCCCCTGACCCCGACACCACAGACCCTCCCCCAACACCACAGACCCCCCCGCTCCCCCAACCTCATAGACACCCCCCTGTTCCTCCTGCCTTCACCCCACAGATCCCCTTCTCCCCTGACCCTGACACCACAGACCCTCCCCCAACCCCATAGACACCCCCTGTTCCTCCTGCCCTCACCCCACAGATCCCCTTCTCCCCTGACCCCGACACCACAGACCCTCTTGCTCCCCCAACCCCATAGACACCCCCAGTTCCTCCTGCCCTCACCCCACAGATCCCCTTCTCCCCTGACCCCGACACCACAGACCCTTCCCCAACCCCACAGACCCCCCCGCTCCCCCAACCCCATAGACACCCCCTGTTCCTCCTGCCCTCACCCCACAGATCCCCTTCTCCCCTGACCCCGACACCACAGATCCTCCCCCAACCCCATAGACATCCCCTGTTCCTCCTGCCCTCACCCCACAGATCCCCTTCTCCCCTGACCCCGACACCACAGACCCTCCCCCAACCCCATAGACACCCCCTTTTCCTCCTGCCCTCACCCCAAAGATCCCCTTCTCCCCTGACCCCGACACCACAGACCCTCCCCAACCCCATAGACTCCCCCGTTCCTCCTGCCCTCACCCCACAGATCCCCTTCTCCCCTGACCCCGACACCACAGACCCTCCCGCTCCCCCAACCCCATAGACACCCCCCTGTTCCTCCTGCCCTCACCCCACAGATCCCCTTCTTCCCTGACCCTGACACCACAGACCCTCCCCCAACCCCATAGACACCCCCGTTCCTCCTGCCCTCACCCCACAGATCCCCTTCTCCCCTGACCCTGACACCACAGACCCTCCCCCAACCCCATAGACACCCTCTGTTCCTCCTGCCCTCATCCCACAGATCCTCCCCAACCCCATAGACACCCCCTGTTCCTCCTGCCCTCACCCCACAGATCCCCTTCTCCCCTGATCCTGACACCACAGACCCTCCCCCAACCCCATAGACACCCCCGTTCCTCCTGCCCTCACCCCACAGATCCCCTTCTCCCCTGATCCTGACACCACAGACCCTCCCCCAACCCCATAGATACCCCCTGTTCCTCCTGCCCTCACCCCACAGATCCCCTTCTCCCCGACCCTGACACCACAGACCCTCCCCAACCCCGTAGACATCCCCTGTTCCTCCTGCCCTCACCCCACAGATCCCCTTCTCCCCTGACCCCGACACCACAGACACACACACACACCCCCGCTCTCCCAACCCCATAGACACCCTGGTTCCCCTCCCCTGGCCCCCCTGCTCCCCCAACACTGACACCACCAAGATGCTCTCCTCCTGCCCCAGTGTGAGGCACACACACACATACACACACACAATTCCCTCCAGCAGGGGGAGCTGAGCACAGACACACACATACATACACACACACACACATGATTCCCCCCAGCAGGGGAAGCTGAGCGCACACACACACACACACACACACATACACAGACATGATTCTCCCCAGCGGGGGGGAGCTGAGCACACACGCGCACACACACACACACACATACACACACACAATTCCCCCAGCAGGGGGAGCTGAGCACACACACACGTTGCAGTGCCCCAGCCCTGGGGCGATTCCCCGGAGGCTCAGGGGGGTCGGGAGCTGTAACGCCCCCGCGTCCGTGGCCCCTCTCACCGCTGTTTCCCTGGCAGGGCTGACGGAGGAGGACAGCGTGTACGTGTTCAAGGAGGATGAGATGATCGAGTACGACGGGGAGTTTGCGGCCGACACCCTGGTGGAGTTTCTCCTGGATGTGAGTGGCGTCCCCCGGTCCCTCGCCCTGCCCCCCTTCACTGACCAGCCCAGAGACACTGCCTGGGGGGGTTGGGGGAGACATGGCTCCCTGCCTCTGGAGGTGCTGTCCAGGCGCTTTTCCCTTATGCTGCATATCACAGCCAGCATGCTCAGGGCCTCTCGCCAGCCTGACAAATCCCTCCCACCCCCCGGGTCGGCCTGTATCACTGTCTCCATTTACAGGGGAGAAACTGAGGCAGGGTCACATGGTGAGTGAATGGTGGAGCTGGGAATAGAACCCAGGAGTCCTGGCTCCATGTCCTCTGCTCCAACCACTAGCCACCACTTCCTCACAGTGCTGAAGCTAGAACCCAGGAGCCCTGACTCCCATGCCTGGGCCTTCCCCACTAGCGCGTGCTGGGTCCCCTCCTTTGGCCTGGATGGCAGAAGAATGCAGGCTGTGCACAACCCACAGGCCTTGTCCCGTGTCCCCAGAGGTGGGGCTTGCCACGCCCCACCCTCCCCTCCTGCAGAGCCGGCTCCCTGGGTGTGGGGAGTGGGTTTCCCAGGGTCGGGTGCTGAGCTCCCTCTGCCCCCCTTGCAGGTGCTGGAAGACCCGGTGGAGTTCATCGAGGGAGACCGTGAGCTCCAGGCCTTTGATAACATTGAAGACGAGCCCAAGCTCATCGGCTACTTCAAGAACGAGGAATCAGAACGTACGTAGGCGGCGACTGGGGTCCCTCCGCTGGTGGGACCCCCCCCTCCCCGGGCCCAGCCCCCCAGCCCAAGCTGCGCTGTTGCTATCGGCTGCAGAGGGCTGTGAGCTTCCTCCAAGCAGTGCCAGGGGAGTCATTAGCAGGCTGGCTAAGGGCTGCTGGGGAAGTGTGAGTGGATGGATAAAGGCGGCCCAATGGCAAACCTCCACGGCAGGGCAGCAGCAGCCACAACGGGTCTAGGAGTTTCTGCCGGGGCGGGGAGCTGGTCCCTGTGCTCCCAGTGTCAACTCCAGGAAAATCTCTCATCGCTGCCAGGGGCAGGGCTTGCCCCCTCTGCGGCCACTAGGAGGCGACGTAACCAGACACAGCCGCTGAGGAGATGGGGCTGATAATACAGTAGGGGGTGCTCTTCTCTCTGACTCAATGCTGTCCTCAGTGCCCCAGTGAGTTGCTAGGGGGCGCTGTGCAGCCGGGAGTGGTGTGGGTGACTCAGTAGGGGGTGCTCTCTCCTCTGAGGCTGACCCAAATGCCCCAGCATGGGGCTAGGGGTCGCTGTGCTGTGCTGATGGAGGTGCTGCCTGATGCCAAATACAAACTGGGGGCCTGAGCACGTGTAAGTCATTTAAGATTCCCTGGCCCTTTTTGTAAGAGCTGAGCTGTCATTCCTTGTGTCCAGGCCAAACCCCAGCCAGGTGATTCCACGGTCCCGCCTCCATCACCCCAATGTCCTGCAGCTTCACTTCCTGCACTGAACTGTGGTGTAGCGTTTTGTGTGGCTGTTAAACAGCTGCCACATCCCACCCCAGAGGTGGCTGCATTGCAGTGCTGGGTGAGCGATCCCTGTGCAGCGTTGCTATGCGCTGTTAAACAGCTGCTACATCCCACCCCAGAGGTGGCTGCACTGCAGTGCTGGGTGAGCGATCCATGTGCAGCGTTGCAGTGTGCTGTTAAACAGATGCCACATCCCACCCCAGAGGTGGCTGCATTGCAGTGCTGGGTGAGCGATCCATGTGCAGCGTTGTTATGCGCTGTTAAACAGCTGCTACATCCCACCCCAGAGGTGGCTGCACTGCAGTGCTGGGTGAGCGATCCCTGTGCAGCGTTGTTATGCGCTGTTAAACAGCTGCTACATCCCACCCCAGAGGTGGCTGCATTGCAGTGCTGGGGGAGCGATCCCTGTGCAGCGTTGCAGTGTGCTGTTAAACAGATGTCACATCCCACCCCAGAGGTGGCTGCATTGCAGTGCTGGGTGAGCGATCCATGTGCAGCGTTGCAGTGTGCTGTTAAACAGATGCCACATCCCACCCCAGAGGTGGCTGCATTGCAGTGCTGGGGGAGCGATCCCTGTGCAGCGTTGTTATGCGCTGTTAAACAGCTGCTACATCCCACCCCAGAGGTGGCTGCATTGCAGTGCTGGGTGAGCGATCCATGTGCAGCGTTGCAGTGTGCTGTTAAACAGATGCCACATCCCACCCCAGAGGTGGCTGCATTGCAGTGCTGGGTGAGCGATCCCTGTGCAGTGTTGCTGTGCGCTGTTAAACAGATGCCACATCCCACCCCAGAGGTGGCTGCACTGCAGTGCTGGGGGAGCGATCCCTGTGCAGCGTTGTTATGCGCTGTTAAACAGCTGCTACATCCCACCCCAGAGGTGGCTGCACTGCAGTGCTGGGTGAGCGATCCCTGTGCAGCGTTGCTGTGCGCTGTTAAACAGCTGCTACATCCCACCCCAGAGGTGGCTGCACTGCAGTGCTGGGTGAGCGATCCCTGTGCAGCGTTGCTATGCGCTGTTAAACAGATGCCACATCCCACCCCAGAGGTGGCTGCATTGCAGTGCTGGGGGAGCGATCCCTGTGCAGCGTTGTTATGCGCTGTTAAACAGCTGCTACATCCCACCCCAGAGGTGGCTGCACTGCAGTGCTGGGTGAGCGATCCCTGTGCAGCGTTGCTGTGCGCTGTTAAACAGCTGCTACATCCCACCCCAGAGGTGGCTGCACTGCAGTGCTGGGTGAGCGATCCCTGTGCAGCGTTGCAGTGTGCTGTTAAACAGATGCCACATCCCACCCCAGAGGTGGCTGCACTGCAGTGCTGGGTGAGCGATCCATGTGCAGCGTTGCAGTGTGCTGTTAAACAGATGCCACATCCCACCCCAGAGGTGGCTGCACTGCAGTGCTGGGTGAGCGATCCATGTGCAGCGTTGCAGTGCGCTGTTAAACAGATGCCACATCCCACCCCAGAGGTGGCTGCATTGCAGTGCTGGGGGAGCGATCCCTGTGCAGCGTTGCTGTGCGCTGTTAAACAGATGCCATGCTCTACCCCTGAAGCAGGAACTCACCCTTCTTTGTAAGATCCTTGTGAACTTTCTGGAGACAAAATGCTATGGAAAAGTCTCCCCTGTTGAGGCCAGTCCCTGAGCTCTTCCTGGTGCAGCCCCAGTGCAGTGACAGCAGGGCCAATGTCATCCCATCCAACAACCCAGCCAGGAGGTGACCGAGAGCAAATTCTCGTCACTGCCGTTTTGAATTCAGACCCGTTGTGAGCTAACAGCCCAGCAGCCTCTTGCCAATCCGTCTCGCCAGCATTAAGTGAGCTTAACCCGTCAGCCCTGCGGCTGTCACAGCTCCGCTCACCCGGCGCCGAGTGAGGTGCCCGGCCCCGGAGCTATGGTGCCTGTGACCATTCCAGGCACAGTTCCCCTCCTGGTCGGACACTTTGCATCCCCGAGGATGGGGGGATCTGCCTGCCCGCTCTAGATTAACCCTCGCTTCAGATCCCGCACCCCCCACCCTGCCAGCCTCACCAGTTCCACTGCTTTCCAGCCCACATGCTCCTCTCTCTCTCCTACGGGCTGCCAGCCCGATTCCCCCCATCCCCTCCAGAGGCCCAGGCCCAGTCTCCTTTATGGCTAGCTTCACCGCCGCTCAGCTAAGAACTGAGCCAGATGAGCCCCCCAAATCTAATGAGTCTGAAAGAGTCGACACATTTAAAACAGAGGAAACCCAGGTCATGCCTGGACACGGCACATGGTTCACCCGTGGAACTCATTGCCACATGGTTTCATTGAGGTCAGCGGTTATCAGGATTGAAATAAAGGGTTGGGCATTGATATGGGAGGAAAATAAAGAGGGGATCGACAATGAACTCTCCTGCTTCACTGACGGTGCTGGGGCAAGGGTAAGTTACTCCATAAATTATCCCCGGGGTGGGGTCTCTTACTCCTTCCTGCAAGGCAGCTGGGACCGGCCATTGCTACAGATGCTCTGACGCAGTTGGGGTGCTCCGAGCTGTGGCACGGGGACTGTAATGACGACGAGCACTCGGGGTCTCGTTAGAATGTCCCATTTGTTCCGCCAGGGGGCCCACCCTGACTGGCGGGGGAGAACGCCTCCCTCTGCCATTGCCACCACTTCCCATCCAGTCCTGGCTGCTTCTCTGGGCATCTCCCAGCCATGAGGGGCCCAGCACCAGGCTGTGAGCAGAGTCCGGTCCCCCCCGTGCTGGTGCTGCTTCAGAGGGGCTCTGGCAGGGTGAGCAGAAACGCACACGTGTAGCCGGCTAATAAGGTCAGGGGAGGCTAAACCCAGCCACACCATTGTCCAGACGGCAGAGCAGCGGGCCACCCAGCTTCCCTAACTGGGGCAACCCAGCAGCTGGGGTGTGAGCCCAGCAGGGGGATCCCGGAGTGCCCAAAGTGGGACAGATTTCCCCCGTCGGTGCCTTGGAGGACTGAAGGGAATGGCTGAGCAGAGATCTGTCCCGGGCAGCCAGGGAGACCTTGCAAATTAGGCATCAGGCATGGGGAGCAGGTGCTAGAAACACTCAGAAATGTACCAGTCACCACTCTGGGCAGGAGAGGGGTCTAGCCAGAGTCTGGCCTCCTGCGTTCTCTGTGCGGAGTATGAATTGGTGGCTGGGGTCAGGGCGCGGAGGCAAGGCTGGTGAGTTCTGTCCCCATCTCTGGGAAGAAAATGTGGTCATAAAAGTGGAACCCGGTGCTCTTGGGCTTCTTCCCCTCTGTGTGACCTTAGACAAGTCCCTGCCCAGCTCTGTGCCTCAGTTTCCCTCATGGGTGAGGTCTCAATGGAGGATGTGGGAGCCAGGAGTACTGCGTAATTCGGAAGAAGTTTTACGGATGAATTCATGGGTTGATCTTTGAGACGTGTAGGTGAAAGACGCAGCAGAAGTAGGTGTTGTTATGTTTAATAATCAGTAATTAATTAATTGGCTAATCAATCAACACATGGGAAGCACGCCAGTCCTGAGAGGAGAGGAGGCATAGAGAGAGGAAGGGATGTTATGACTGGAGTGCCCCCTACGTTAGGAGCGAGCAGGCCTTTGTCCCCTCTAGTGGCTGACCTCTGGCAGGAGATAACAGTCTACTACAGCTGCTTGTTAAGAGTTGCTGGAGGCTCACGCTGTTAGTACAGAAGGTCCTGAGTTCAGGCCCGGGTGATGACCCTAGTTTGGGGCAGTTGCTGGTCCAGCCCTGGCCGTGGGCGTTCACAGCCCTATAACCATGACCCCATGGCTCTGGCTCTTTCAGATTTCAAGGCCTTTGTGGATGCCGCTGAGGAGTTCCACCCATACATCCCTTTCTTTGCAACCTTTGACGGCAAGGTAGGCGCAAGGGGGAGCGTCCAGCTAGTGATGGGGCAGGGCCAAGGGATGCCAAAGGGGGAAGGGGAAGCCTGTGTAACCCTCAGGAAGCAAAAGACCCTCATTTGGAGGGATGGGATCCTTCCCTCTCCCTCTGCCCATCTCCAAGCTCTATGGACAGCTGCTGCCAAAGCGAATGGGCCAGGAGTAACCCTGTTGGTTACTGGGGTGAGGCAGGGCAGAATCAGGCATGATTCCCCCGCTGCCAAGCACAAATTGCTCCGGCTGCAATCGGGGGAAGCTCCCTGGGATGGGGGAAAGGGGGATCAGGGCCAACAGACCCATCCCACGCCAGCTCCTTGGCAGCACAGCATACAGATCAGCCTCAGGATCAGGCCCCATCGCTTCCGCAGCAGCAAGGGAAGGAGCCCGCGGGGCTGAGACGACTGCTGGGGGGGTGTCCTGTGGGTCGTGGTAAGCGGGCCATGGACACCCCTTGCTCACTGGCCACCTGCCCTTGCCCCATCGCAGGTGGCCAAGAAGCTGACCCTGAAGCTGAACGAGATCGATTACTACGAGCCGTTCATGGACAAGCCCGTCACCATCCCTGACAAGCCCAACAGCGAGGAGGAGATCGTGCAGTTCATCGAGGAGCACAAGAGGTAGGGGGCTGCCAGCTGCGGGATGGGTCGGAGCCCCAGTAAGGCAGGAGGGTGGTCTAGTGCTTCAGACGCTGGGCTGGGACTCTGAACGCCTGGCTTCCAGTCCGACTCCCTGTCAGATCTTGGGAGAGCCACTCAGGCCTACATTTTCCGGCATGACTGGTGATTTGGGGGATCTCCACTGCTGCTAGACACTCACTCCCTGGAAACCAGACCCCATTACAGTGTCCAAATGCCTGAAGTCACCAGGCTTTAGAAAATTGCCATCTTAAGCACTACGTGCCTCAGTTTCCCCACCTGTCACCTGGGGAAACTTTGCCTGAAAGGCAAAGAGGCCCGAAGCTCCCCTACACCACAAGCTCCTGTAGGCAGCCAGGTCTGGGGAAAGTGGGCAGAGTTGGCTGAAGGAGCGCACAGCTAGGGAGACATAATCATTAAACTTCCCAGCTGGGCAGCTAAGGAAACCACATCCGCGCTCGTGGTGGGGGCAGCACGTCTCCAGGGGCGAATGCCACCCTGGCAGGGGTGGGTCTGGCTGTGAGGAGTTTGCTGCTGGGTGTGGCAGCGACGAGCCGGTTCCGTAGACAGAGAACACAGGTTGTACCCCTCAGCCCCTTGGGCCACAGTGCTGGTCTGGAACAGGCTGGCTGCTGGGATCCCTCTGAGAAGGGTCTCGGGGGGGGGGGGGGGGACTGGCCTGGAACCAGGAAGCAAAACAATCAGCAAAAAAAATAACTCAAAGCACGGGCCCACTTCTGCCAACTGGGCTGGGCTGGGTGGGTGGGGCTTACTGGCGACGGGGCGGGGGGAGGGTATAGGGCAACGCCTGGCGATGGGGGTAGGTGGGCCAGGTGGGAGCTTGTGATGGGGGACAGCTCTCACGGGGGCGAGGTTCCTTGGACAGAGAGAGAAGTGATTGGATGTGGAAGGGCACAGTCGGTCGTCAGTCACTAGGGGGAGTTACAGTCAGGCACAGTAAGGAGCTGCAGTGGCTCATGACAGGGAGCTACAGTTCATTTTGACCTACAGCTACAGTCAGTCACCTTGGGGAGCTGCAGTCAGTTGTAACAGGGAGCTACAGTCGGTCATGATGGTCACCATGAGGAGCTACAGCCGGTTAGGATTTCGAGCTGCAGTTGAACTTGATGAGGAGGGAGCTACCACTGGCTGCCATGGGGCATTGGGCAGCTGCCCCGAGGAGTCAGTTGCCATGGGGAGTTAGTTACCATGGGGAGTTAGTTGCCATGGAGAATTAGTTGCCGTGGGGAGTTAGGGTTGATGGTGAGAGGGAGCGATCCCAATGGGGAGATACCACGGCTGGCTTGCCATGGGGGGCAGGACTGCCTGGCACAGCCTGGCACAGACGCTGGTTTCCCCATTGGATGCCTGTGGCTAGGGATGGGATAAAATGTTTGCCCAGCCTGACAACAGCTCTGTTTCTATGGCTGCGGCAGAGCAAGGAAATTCTCCTGCTGCCATAGAAACATGGCACTGGGTTGGCGCAGAGTCTGTCTCCCAGGAGGGGGCTCAGCTCCTGGTTACTTCTGGGGGCTCCATGGAGCGAGAGCCCCCTCCTGCCCCTAAGGGACCCTCCTCCCGCAAAGGCAGTGATGTGATCCACACCCAGCCACTAGCCCGTCATGACCAGATCCACTCCTGCTGGGGGATTTGCCCCGAGGCACCTCCTGCCCCTGCCCTCCACTAGGGGGAGCTGCTTTGATTTTCAGGGGGCGGGGCCATTGGAGCTTAATTATTGTCTTCCCCAGGTGCCCAAGCCATGCCCCCTCTTCAGACAGCTCCGCCCATTTTTTCCCAGCCTTGGCTGCCCCTGGGGTCCTGGTGGGAGAGGGGGTTTCAGCTGCTTTGTCCTTCTGTGGCCTCCCCCATGACAGACTTTCCTGGAGCCAGTCCTATTGTCCTCCTCCATGTCCCCTCTAAAGCCCTCTCTGCTGAGATTCAACTCCAAGGCTCTGCCCACTTGTCACTAAATGTCCTGTGGCACTTACGCAAGGAGTGGGGATGTTACTCTAGGGTCCTGGCCTAATTCTCACTTGGATCATTACAGCCCCGCTGCACACGGTCAGTTAGAGACAGGATTCCCCTTCATTTCCTGCCCTAAACTGCTGTGCTGTGTGGCTGTGACACAGCAGCTGTGTCCCACCCCAGAGACGGCTGCATTTGCAGCAGTGGGTGAGTGATGCCTCTGCAGCATAGCTGTGTGGCTGTTAAATGACTACACTGCCTCACCCCAGAGGTGGCTGCATTTCAGCAGCAGCCAAATCATAACCTCGGCAAGCAGAGCGCAGAAAGCACAGTGGATGGGGGCAGCTTGCCTGGCTTCTGCCCCTGCTGTCTGAGTATAAAGGGACTCCAGCACCCTACAGAAGAGAGAGGAGTTGCTGTGGAGATTCATCCAGCTTGTTTCTCATTTATGCTGTCAAGCCCCCCTCTCCCCCCCCACACACAATGGGCCTCTCCAGAGGGCATGGAGCAGACACAAGGATCCTGTTCCCAGGGTAGCGGGTGGAGCAGGGCGTGCTGCACTGTGGCTATTCCCTGCTTCTTGGGGAGCAGAGTGTAGAATAGAGCAGCCCTGAGGCTTCTCTAACTGACACTGGAGCTAAAAGCCAAATTAACCCCCCCCCCCGGCCCAGGCCAGAAGGAGCCCCCCAGGCTCGTCTAGCCTGACCTGTGTCACCCAGGCCGGAGCACCTCATCCCGGGACTCCAAAGGTTTGTCGTGTTTGCTGTCCCCCCCCCCGCCCCTGGGCACTGGGAGCTAAGGGGTTAACAGCCCAGCCCCCCCCCCCCCCCCGAGCAGATTGCATTTCTGGACAAGGATGTTCCTGACACATTGTCCTGGCTGCCTGTTCACGCTAATCCCCTCGGATCAAACTGCCGCTCCCCTCCCTCCCCCACCCAGCGACCTCAATACAGAGCAGCCGGGAGACGGGACAGACAAGGGGACAGGAGCGATTCAGGGGTGACGTTCCCCCGGCACAGAGGCCCAGGAGCACAGGGCATGGCTCTGCGAAGGGCGGTAGATCCCCAGGGCCAGATCTCTGCTTTTGTTCCATTTTACTGCCATGGTGCGTGAGGCCCTGCCCCTCCCTGACTCATGCTAAACGCTGGCAGATCAGGGACTTTGGTTGCCATGGCAGCTGCTCTTTATTCCATCAAATAGCTCGGCAGTTACTTCCCCGACTGGATTGTGTTTGATTTTGTGCTGCGTGGTTCCCTTTTGTATCTCTCCATCCGCCTTTGTCTCTCTCACTGTCTCTCCCCTACTTGTTGCAAAAATTTGGCTCAGGGTTTCAAACACCCAAAGCTTAGCACCACACAGACCGTGTTCTCCCATCGCAGGGTACAAGAACTGAACCTTAAGAGTCCTGTTCTCTAACCACTAGACCACACTCCCACCTAGAGCTGGCAATACAACCTAGGAGTCCTGCCTCCAGCTACCTTTCGCTAACCACTGCCCCACATTTCTACCTGTGGTGGGGTATAGAACCCAGTAGTCTTGACTTGCATGCCTCCTGCTCTAACCATTATACAACTCTCCCTTTCAATGCTAGGAGCAGAATCCAGGCACCATGGCGTTCAGTCCCCTGCTCTGCCCAAGAGTAATTAAACTCTGAGGACCAATTAGGGTGACCAGATGTCCCGATTTTATAGGGACAGTCCCGATTTTGGGGTCTTTTTCTTATATAGGCTCCTATTACCCCCCACCCCCTGTCCCGATTTTTCACACTTGCTGTCTGGTCACCATAGGACCACTCTTGCACCATGAAGGAGCATGGACTTAGCAGATGCCACCTGACTGCCCGGGGCATGCCTGATGGGGGCTGGGTTTCTGCAGGGCTCCATCCCTCACACACTCCCTCAAAGCAGCCTCTGTTGTTATCTTGCAGGTCAACACTGAGGAAGCTGAAGCCAGACAGCATGTATGAGACTTGGGTGAGTCCAGAGAAGGCCTGATGTCTCGTGAGCTTAATGCTGTGCATGGCCAGTCAGGGGCCCAGCTCCTTGCCAACCAGCCATCTAACCCACCCAAGCATGGCGCTGAACTGTCACCATGAGCCCTCTAGCGTCCCGCCAGCCCACCCCCCAGAATGACACACTGGGGTGCCTGAAACCGTACTGCACTGAACCCTGGAAAACGTCCCTGGGGCGCAGTCCTGGATTGGCCCCCCAGGATGGACTAGGCAAGATTGAATAGTTCTTTCCCTAGCTCTGATTTCTTTCAACTCCTGAAGTTCGTGCTAGTTTCTCCCATGTTCCTTAACTCGGGCAAATCTCCCGTGGACGTCACCTGGCCCAATCCTTGCTGAACGCGTAACTCTTTGGGCCTGATTCTCCCATGCCCTATATCTTGTACCATCCTTTACATCTGTGCAAAGTGGGTAAGGAATGTTACCAGATCAGCACTTCCCCCCCATTTTGCGCTGATGTATATGTCTGCACAAAAGTCAGGGCAACGGAGAATCAGACCCCATGAGTGAAGGACTCAGCTGGGATTGGGTCTGTTCTTTAGTCAGTTCCTTAAAAATGCACCACACACACATTTGTGACCAGTTTCTTCGCTGACATAGAGCAGGGTAGTTCCAGCGACATAAATGCAGCTACGCTGATTTACCCAAGCTGAGATCTGGCTCTTAAAACCTTTATGAAAAATATATGAAAAAAATCCCACGAAACTGGACACATTTATGCCCTTTAATTAAAGCATTCAGCTGGCTCGTTAAATAGTCAGTGGATGTTAGGTGCCTAAATACCTTAGGGTCTGGGCCTCAGTGTCCAGCTGTTTGGGCCCACACTTATACATTGGTTTGGGGGAAGGGCGCGGGGGGGGGGGGGGGGTGTTAAGGATTTTAGAAAACGAATGTTAATAGAAATGATTTCGTGGATTTTTTCCTCGTTTCCAGCAAAACACTTTTCTGTTTTGATTTAGACACTTTTCTGTTTCTTCAGCAGCTAAAAGGCATCAGCTTTGGGCTGGTGCAGGAAAAGCAGAAAGTGACATTGACTAGACAATGAAATTGACTAGAAAGTGAAATTGACGAGCAAGTGAAAATGAGCAGAAACTGACAGCACAAATTAGATGTTTCACATGCTTTCTGTTTTAACAACCTGCCGTGGTGTCATTAGCACCGGGAAGGGAATTTGTTTTCTAAACGATATAGGGGCCAAATTTTCAAACTAATATCAGGCATCAGAATCTAGACATAGGCAACTGAATAATTGGCTTAATTTTTCAGAAGTTCTGATCCTAACTTCAATGGCAGTTCTGCACGCTCAGAAAAATCAAAGCATCCAAGATTGAAAATGTGGGCTCTCATTTTTAGCCTCGCCATGTCCCATTATGTATTTGACCTTTTTTTTAAATCACAAAGATGGGGGTGATTTTGTAAGATATTTTCCCCCTTTAATAGTTTATTGTCACCTCTGCCTTTCATATGTGTGCCTATTGCCAATATGTTTTATAGTACATATAATAAATAACATTTCCTGCATGTGCCAACATCCGGTAATAAACACTAACCCTAAAATATCACTGGTCCTGTTACTTTCTAAGCTGCATTATTCTTTGGTTTGTAGGTGTTCTCTCTGTGTGTCTATTGGAGGGAGAGGTTAATGTTATGGGGTATATGTATGTGTGTGTGGTGTATCCAATATGTGTGTCTGCGCACATGTAATTGTGCTTCTGCATGTGTGTATATGTATGTGCACATACGCTGTGTGTGTGTCTGGTTTGTGCAGAATGTGTGTACCTGTGATTTGCATGTGTGTAGTGTGTTTTCATATCTGAGACGATGTCGATACATGCCTCTTTCTTTGGGTGGGACGTGTATTCCTGCAGTTATCTGCATGTATTGCGCATGTACGCATGCACAAAGATCTGTGTGTGTCTGTGTACACTTGCCAAGGTGTGTGCATGCGTGTGTACATATATCCTTTTATGTGTGTGTGCCCAACAAAGTAGGGCCACTTCCATAACGGTCTGTGTGTATATTTGTGTGTGTGTTTTGACACGTGTATTTCGAGTTCTGTGCATGTAAATCTTTCGGTGCACCTGGGTGCGTAGGTGTATTTTCACAGGAGGCTGTGAGCATACGGTGCGCACATGGTAATCGTGAATGTACATGAGTATGGTGGTGTGGGGGTAGGCGTGTGGATGTGGGCAGGGAGTGTCCTTGGGAGCTTTGATATGACTATGTATGGATGTGTCTGTACCGGAGTGTGAATGGGCTGTGTTCATTTGCATTCAGGTGTGTACTGGGCTGTGAAAGTCTGTGTTGGGGTGAATGAGACGTGTGAGCTTGCACTAGGGTTTGCATTGGGGCACTGATGAGTGTGCACGGGGTGTGTGAATGGGGGTGTGAGCTAGCACTAGGGTTTGCATTGGGGCACTGATGAGTGTTCACAGGGGTGTTAATGGGGGTGTGAGCTTGCACTAGGGTTTGCATTGGGGCACTGGTGAGTGTGCATGGGGTGTGTGAATGGGGGTGTGAGCTTGCACTAGGGTTTGCATTGGGGCACTGGTGAGTGTGCACAGGGGTGTGAATGGGGGTATGAGCTTGCACTATGGTTTGCATTGGGGCACTGATGAGTGTGCATGGGGTGTGTGAATGGGGGTGTGAGCTTGCACTAGGGTTTGCATCAGGGCATTGATGAGTGTGCATGGGGGTGTGAATGGGGGGAGCTTGCACTGGGGTTTGCACTGAGGCACTGATGGGTGTGAATGGGGGTGTGACTGGCGTATGTGTACCTGCCTTCACGTGCGAATGGGGCTGTGGTGAGTGTGCAGACCTGTCCATCTCCCAGCTGATCCTCTGACCCGAACATACTCTGCACCCCACTCCTCCCTATTTGCACGGGGGGGGGGAGGGAAGAGGGGTCTGACACCCCCACACAACAGGAAGGTAAGCACCTGGTGACCGGTGACTCTCTCTGCTCCACTCCCCAGGAAGATGACATGGATGGAATCCACATTGTGGCCTTTGCAGAGGAGGACGACCCTGGTAAGAGCTGCCGCTGATCACTGTGCAGAGACCCAGAGCGGCTGAGCAGAGCGCCGGGGCACTGCAGCACCCCAGGGGGACACGCTATGGGCCGGGGTGCAGCATCCTCCAATGAGGGGTGCTTGACGGTCTCAAAAGGGGCCCTCTATGCTCTGAGGGGCACAGCTCCATTATGGGGCCGGGTGGGATGCAGAAGTCTGGCTGCTGGGAAGGACGCATGGCAGGGGGAGGGGGCAGCGGGAGCAGGTGGGGCTGGTACCACCTGAAGGTCGGGCAGGTGAAGTAGACACATGAAGGTGGCACCAGGGCAAAGGAGCGGCAGCAGGTGGGGATCAGGCTGTGTCTGATTCATTGCAGGGCGGGCACGGCCCCCTCCGGCTCCTCCCCAACCTGCCTCTGAGCTGGGATGCTCTGCTCTTGGGGGAGGAGGAGGCAGGAGCTGGAGCAGGGTGCGTGGGAGGGGGTGTTGGGGGTGTTCATAAGCTGGGAGGGATCTGGAGTTGGGGGTGTTACTGGGTAGGGAGAGGGGGTTCAGGCTGGGGTGCTTGGCATGCAGCGGGGGGCGGCAGGTGAGAGGGAGGTTGAGCGGGGAGGTGGCCTTTCTCCCCTGGAGCTCACAGTGTTCAGCTCAGCGGCCACTCCCTGGGGCAGTGGCCGCTTGCCCTTGTCCTGGTCTCTCACCCACCTGCTCTCTCCGGGCGCAGACGGTTACGAGTTCCTGGAGATCCTGAAGGATGTTGCCCAGGACAATACGGACAATCCTGACCTGAGCATCATCTGGATCGACCCGGAGGACTTTCCCCTGGTAGGTGGTGCCCACGCGTTCCAGAGCCACTGTCCGGAGTCAGGGGCTCGCTGGTGGCCAGCGTGAGGGATCGCGTAGCTGCAGGCTGAGGGTGGAATCGGCGAGAGACCCTCCCCCACCTTTCCGAGGGCCTGTCTGCTCAGGAACGGAACACCCCGCCAGGGGACTCTGCCGTAAGGTGTCTGGATCTTGCCTACTCCGGCCTCCCCAGACCAGGTCGCAGCCACGGGCGGGGCCACAGGGCAGGAGGGTAAAGAGGAAGGGCCAGATCCAGCCCTGGTGTAATGGCACGGACTCCAGCGCCCTTACCCCAGGGATGAACTCGGCCTCAGAGCTGTAACAGAATCACTGGTACTGTGAGGAGAAGGACTGTGTAAATTCTGCCTGCAACAGAGCACCGGCCTCAGGGCAGTTATCAAGTGGGAACTCCTCACACACTGTTTTCACACAGAGTCACACACCCAGATCTACCTCACCAGCCAGGTGAGCTTACCTCTATGATAGCTGGTCCCTTGCACCAAGAATCACAGCAATAGGTTATGCCCAGTCCCAAAAGGCCAGTCACTTGCCCCAGGTCACTTGCACCTTAGATCTCACACCAAAGACAACGCTTGTAGCATTGTTGCCAATCCAATAATAAACAATATGAAGATATATATTAAACAGGAAAAGGAAACGAGAGATATTTACAGGGTTAATCCAGGTGAACAAAGATACACAAATGAGTTACAATCGTAATTGTCAAAGGTAATAGAAGCTTCTATCATAAGCAAGCTCTATACGTCCTTCAGGGCTAAGCAGCTGGGGATCTCTTGCTTATGCCTAGAACACCTTGCCCCCCCCCCAGAGTCTGAGCAGCACAGAGATCCAGGTCCTTCTTGTTAGGGGCTTTTATCCCTTAGCTGAAAACTCTGGGAGGAATCCACTTGCATGACTCATCTTCACGGGGGGAGAACAGAACAACCAACATCTTTTGTCCTCATAGACTCATAGACTCTAAGGTCAGAAGGGACCATTATGATCATCTAGTCTGACCTCCCGCATGATGCGGGCCACAAAACCTGACCCACCCACTCCTGGAAGAATTCTCTCCCTTGACTTAGCTGTAGAACTCCCAAATCATTATTTAAAGACTTCTAGTCGCTCAGAATCCTCCAGCAAGCGACCCCTGCCCCATGCTGCGGAGGAAGGCGAAAAACCTCCAGGGCCTCTGCCAATCTACCCCGGAGGAAAATTCCTTCCCGACCCCAAATATGGCGATCAGCTGATCCCCGAGCATTGCAGGCAAGATTCTCTAGCCAGACCTTCTGGAATAGTACTCTGTAGTAACTTTTAATATCCCATCATTGACCATTGTTATCGACCTATTGACTAAAATCACTGTATCCCATCAAACCATCCCCTCCATAAACTTATCAAGCTTGATTTTAAAGCCAGAGAGGTCTTTCGCCCCCACTGTTTCCCTCGGAAGACTATTCCAAAACTTCACCCCTCTGATGGTTAGAAACCTTCATCTAATTTCAAGCCTAAACTTCCCGACGGCCAGTTTATATCCATTCGTTCTAGTGTCCACATTAGTACTGAGCTGAAATAATTCCTCACCCTCCCTGATATTTATCCCTCTGATATATTTAAAGAGAGCAATCATATCCCCCCATGTCCTCTTTAACATCCCACAATCTGGTGTCGATGGACCTTTCCTGTTGGGCAGAATGTGACACCTTCTGCTGCAGATCAGCACGTCACACTAGTTCATGTCTCTCTCCTGTCTGGTGCTTTACACAGTCACAGAGGCTCACAATACCACCGTTCAGATATTACCTTATAATGTAGGATACAGATGTTATAAAGGAGATTAATGCTGGCAGCATCTCACCAGCATTCAATAACGTCTAAACACTAAACACATTCTTCTAATCCCATTTTAACAATACTAACACACAGGTGAGCCAAACTGATTCAAACTGGGTATTTGGCAGTTGTCATGAGCTGGCACCTGGTTTGCCAGCGTCACAATAGATAGATAAACAGACAGACTTCCTGCCTCTAAGCATCGTTAATGCACAGTTCTGGCTGGCTGGCAGGGCCTCGCGCCTTTCCAGAATACTGACTGCACGGCACCTCTTCTGTGACAGCCAGGAAATACTGCGTTAAGGTACATGCCAGCCCTGCCAGCCAGAGCTGAGTGATGCCCCTCCCTACCCCGGCAGATGTGGTCGTGTTCTCTCATCCCGGGTGCGTTGGGG